>NC_060215.1:30507500-35307500 GCF_021130785.1 Homalodisca vitripennis | reverse complement strand
AAAACATAACTTATTAATTTTAATAAGGTGGAGTTTTAGTCTTAATTTGAGACTATATGAGTATGTGGTAGAAAAATCATGACTGTATATTTTTTTAGTTTCTGAAAGAGCAGGTCATTTATATGAAAAATCAGTTTTCAGCAAATCGCGAATAAAGCATAAATAAACTTGTATTGCCTGTATAAATAAAGGTTTAGTGCATTCCAGCAGCATATAATGGCTGGTGTGGGTCCTATACGCCTAGAAAAGCTTCCAAACTTTTTGCAATTCTTTGTTTTCTGGCTTTTTTCAAAATTTAGAAAATATCATCCACTCGGCCCGTCGTATACGAAAAGTCATTCCAAGTTCTTTCAATATCAAATACCTTGTTTTATTTCCTTTATTTAAATTTGAAATAGTATCGTACATACAAACTTTTAGGTTTGTCAATCCTACAAATATTGCTTCTGGTAGTCGTGACCAAATCACAGCACTGAATGAATCATTGGGGTTTTTTTTATCACCACGGAGACATTTTTTTAGTAGATTAAGATCTGAGAACCCCTGAAAAATATACCTAATTTCAGACATAATAGCTTCAGGTATGGGAATGTGCTGGCGACGGTCATATTTTTCTTTTTTTTTATTACGGTACACTGATATATCCAATAACTATATTTACCTTTCTCACAAATTCTGTTTTGAAGTTTTAATTTTATTGGTGAAAATATTAAGCCCATATAATTTTTAATGCTATCCAAATTCCTAGAATTACTCCTGACAGTCAACCCGTAGTAATGCCTTATTGTAATGCCCTATATGTTGCCTATACATATTACCTTATGGTTAAGAATGCACTCATCAGTCTCCAATTGTTTTCCCATCAGAAATAACATTTTTCCCAATTTTTATTTTGAACTTCCTAGTCCTTACGCTTTTGAACGTGTCTACAACACTAATTCTGTATATATTATTCACTATATATAGTTCAAGAACGTGAGTAATTGTGAAATATTTGTAAACCATCTTTAAAAATTATTCTCATGTTCGGCAGGCGAATGCAAAGCGAAAAAAGTCATGATACTGTCCTTCATAAAATTTAAAACTTCGTTTGTATTTGTAGTACTTAATGGAAGTGGCTTTAAATTTAAAATGAAATTTAGAGTAATCCCATAATGTTATAAATGTTACACGAATCCTGAATTAAAAGGCGTAACTCAATACTGATGGTAAAATGCAAGATAATGAAGATAAAAACCTACATAAACTACTAATCGTCAGAGGGAAAGGCAATTTATCTCTGCAAACAACCATTGATTCTGCTGTAGGGCGAGGCAAAATAACCAAGTGCCTTTGAACCTAAGTGATACGGTGTTAGTTACCTTAACTCGTAAAACAAATCCTTCCTTTTTTCAAAAGATATATTAATCAAAATATCACACTGTGCAGAAACTTTTTGTTTTGTAATATATATTCCAAGGCCATTCCTTCGTACTCGAAAGGTTATTCTTGAATCAGTGTTGTTTCAAAAGCTAGAAGTTTAATTTTGTTTGCCCAATGTTTTAAAAAAGAATGATTATTTTAAAACTGACTAACAGACTGAAGCCATTTTGGGTATGCAACTATTGTTTGTACAGAGAAAAGTCCCTCCACGTTTATTATTTAGTTACATTTAATTATAACGACGTAATCGTAACTGACTAATGAACCTCTGTACTTTGGAACACGTTGATATCTGGAAGTTTCCTGATCTGTTTGGAATGTATTTCTAAATAAACTCATTACCATCCTACTCATTAATCTCGTCATATTTTAGTAAAACTTTTATATGTTTTTATGTAATTCGGTATGATCACGATAAACTATATAGGATTTGGAGTTGTAGGGCATATATTTTGAATGAGAGATGAATTCGTTAGTAATTATTTTGCAATACACCAAACAAACAAAAAAGTTTGTTAAAAGTTTTTTTTTCTTTTTTGTATATCCAGTAATTTTAGGTAATGGAATTTCAAACATTTCATCAATATTCTTTTTGACATCAACTCTGGCAGGTTTGTAAGAGCATGAAAATGACATGTGAGTTAGGAATTGTGTACTTTATTTTTGTTCTGAAGTGTTTTAAGCAAGGCTTAATTTTTGTCAAGTTGGCACCAAGGCTAATTTTAAAACTATTAAAATACACTGTCAGCTAGTTGTGAAGAATAATAAGAACAAAAACAAATGTTTTAACGAAAAAGAACGTTTTTTAAAAACGAATGTCCTTAAAGAACGTTGTTACATTAAACCTGTTACAGCAGGATTGTTACAAGATATGTACGTCAAAGCTAATGCTAGACGTATGTAATAAGGGACCCTCTACAAAGAGTATATGTTTCTACAACTGTAAGTAAGTCTCTCTTAGTGGGATGATCTGTACAGATGTTCCTGACACTACCTTGTACATGTTGGTTCTACACCGCTTTCTATCTCAATTTCTTTGGTTATTTGAATACACAGCATTTTAAGAATGAATAATATGAAGGGGTCGGGGGAAGAAAGAGATAAGTCCACTTTTGAAAATTTTTCAGGAACAGCAGTTTACGATATCTAAACCTAATTACACAACTGTTTTTCACGTAAAATAAAGAGTTTAAAGCCGGTTTTTTATGTTATAAGTTATATGAAACATTATACTTGCGCAAAAAAGTGCATAAAAATCTTTGTTAAATACTTTTTGTTTAAGTATTTATGAAATATTTTACATATACTGGGGAAATAAGGGGATATGTACAACGGACTTTATCTCTTTCATTCCCCAGTTGTTGTTCATAAATGACTAGACCATGCACTTTCAAAGCAGAACTTAATTTTATTGTTACATTATTATAAAATAAGATACATTTAAAAAAGAAAACATCCTAAAGAAGTTTTTTTTTTCACTTTTACTTATATTTCAACTTCCTGAATATGTCCTGTGCCTCTGGACCACAAAACTTTGATAAGTGCTGCAGGTCAGCATACTTAGCCGCACTTATGGGAAGTGGCCCTGAAACATAGCACATACCTCCTAAGTGCTGTAAAATTATGGAGTAGTTTTTTAATGTTTATATTATTGACAATTTAATTTTAAATTTTAAAACTTCAAAGGCCGTTTACAGAATTTAGTTTAGTTACATCATTTATCTAGGATACAAAGAAATACAAAATATTGTATTAAAATAGTAACTCACCATTGTAGCTAGCCTCAGGCAGTGTGAATTCAGCTGCAAGATTCTTTGATTGATTCCTCTTTATTATTCCTGTAGATTTCCCAAGCTCCATGATATGTGTGCCGATAAACATGTTTTCAAAGCTCTTATCATCAAACATAATCTCCCTTATTGGCCTAATTTTGAATTCTCTCTTTGCATAAAATGATTCGAGATGTTTGGTCCAACTCATAAAAATACACTTTGTAGCTGGATTTTGGTCATCGATTGGATCAATGGAGTTTTACAACGAACGGAGTTTGTTTCCTTCTAGCTGCCTCAAAATGTTCTTGCCAATCTTTTTGTGTTTTCCAACCACGCTTTAGGGTTTAGAAGGAGCCATGTGCCTGTCGCAGTCGAGGTAACTGTGACCACGAATAGGGTATGTTACTGTGACACTTGTAAACCGCTTCTCAAAATGTACAAGGTAGTGAAGAAATCTGAACATTGTAAAATTCTTATTTTGGCCTCCACAGGCATCGGAGAATATGTGAAGCTTTTTTTACATTCATTGATAAGTGATTTTAAAGAAAGTCGTGTACAAGAGAGCAAACATCATCGCTTCCATTTTTCCCCCTGCTGCTTCAATAAACAAGTAAAATATTGATTCACCTGTTGACAAGATTGTTATGTTGACAACATACAAAGACAATTGTCGCTTATAATAAACGTCATTCGTCGAGACATTTGGGATGGGCAGGTTGCGTCCCAAAATCAATACAAATTGCTTCTTCTTGTGGATTTTTTCTACACATCTTTGTCACAGCTCTTTTCCTATTATAAAAAAGCATCTGCTTTTCTTTTGTGCAAAGTTAGTTCAGTTTGTATTTTCCCTACTTCTTTTTGTAGCTCATCTCTTTGATTTAAATCACTACAATTATTTATTTCCAATTCTTATTTTCTAATTCTATATTCTAATTTTCCGAGTCTTCTCCTAAACTCATGACTCAATAAGTTAATTTTTTTCATTACATCAGAAATTCTTCCAAAGGCTTTTCTTTTTCTACTTCCCCTACTCACCCCATTACCTTCATCAACATCAATGTTTTCCATGTCACTATACTTATAATTTGTACTTATATAACCTACCAACACTTCACTCAACACAATCACTATACAAAACAAAATCTGAATTGAAAAAAAACACTTCACAACACCATAAGGAAATATACTAATTGAAATTCACACAATAATTATGTTATCAACTGTTCTGCAAGAAAGCAAGCAACAAACTAAGAATATTGTCCATAAAAAGACAAGTCCCAACCAGTCTGTGGCGCAGAGGACCATGGGAAATCCAAATGAGCGCGAGGACTGATCCCTTTATTGCAACTTCGTAGTTCGTTTCATGGACTGATCTCTTTCTTTGCCCTTAGACCGTGGACTGATCCCTTTTTTGCCCTGAGCGTAATTATTTATTTATTTTTTTCTGGTGGACTGGTCCCGTTATTGCACAAGAAATCATCATAAACTGTGTATTTGCTACCTAAGAATAAAGTGGCATTGATATCTCTAATTTGAAAAAACATGGATTTTATCCCCTTTTTCCCTCGACCCCTTCATATACAATAACACTACCGTAAATGTAACTGGAAAAGTTTATTTGATATCCACCAATATAAGTAAATACATTTCCAAATATATTGTATTTAATTTGTGTTAGTTTTCTGTCAACACTCTTTCATTTCATAGCTTGTGCACACATTGTTTCTTATTTTCGTAAGCAGGCATTTTCTGCCTTTTTTTACAAATTAAGAAAGGTACGTTTTCCTTCTTAGTATTATTTTTCATGTCGTCTGGTCTGTGCGACGAACTTATCAAAAAGCAAAAAGGGGGGAGTTTGGTACTGATGTACATTCACAGACAAAATATGTGGTATTTATAACTCAGATCCAAAGTTCGACTCTTTAGGCCAGACCCAGCTGTTATGTGTTATACCACTCTTAGACAATTTTATAACCCCTACCCCATCAAAATCAGTTCATTTCCTTTAAATAGTGTACATTTTGTTCTGACTTGTAATTAATATCAAAATAGTTTTTATGGTTGAAATAATATCAACTGGTCTTAGCAAATATAAAAATAAATCCATGGTTTAAATCTTTATTTCCTCTCTTGTTCTAAGGTTTGCTTTAACATGTATAATCGAGAGCAGATTTAATTAACCTTCCTTCATTACCAATCAAACACTCAATTTTATTCTTTTTAAAACGAGAGGATTTTGCTAAACATATAGCTCATAAACTCATGAAAGATGTCAAGGTTATGAATGTGCACTGAAGTGTATATCAAATGTGGAAAATATTTTATATGTATTTTAGTCTTAGACCAGTATCCCAAAAATGTTATTAATCCATACGTTCATTACAAGTTGTATTGAAAATGAAATGATTATTTTATCATTTTTATACAAGGGTTTGATTTTGTTAGCATTTTGTTCTGAAACAGTATATTCCAGAAGTAGTAAATGATTTATGATTTATTATACACTAAACGCTTGTCTGCAGTGGAGTCGTGCACGTTTATCTTCTTGAGAAACACAGATATTAATCTAATGAGATCTGAATAAAAAGCTTCGCCTTTAAAGTTATCTCAAGTTTCATATATGGAGAACGACGACTTCAGTATTGTTTTCCTCAAACTTAAATATTTCTTTTTCATTAATCCACATCACAATCTTAAGTTCTTCATTTTTACATCCAAGTCCCTAAAGTGAATCAATAGATTGTATTAAGGATTCATACAATCTGACTACTCTCACTTGAAAGGATAAACTTTTCGGAGTGTTTGATCTACGTGCTGAATTCTGTACAGTATGTCGCACCAAAGTTAGTGTATAAGACCGCAACAACACTGAAGTTCACTAATTGCTCACTAGAGGCTCCTCTCTCATGTCATCCTCATAATGTTCACGTGCATGTATTGAAAACTTCCAAACCTGTTACATAAGCTTTTAAAAGCATCCTCACCATCGCACCACCTAATATCACTCAAGCTCTTCAGAGTTTGACTTTTAGGTTGAGTAATTCTTAAGAGATTTTCCCATCTATTAGTAGATACAACAAGAAATTTGTATTCATTTTTGATTACATTTTTATAGTGCATGCTGCCAGGTAAAACGTACGTTTTCCACCCTTCAATTGCTCTGCAAATATGAATATAAGTATATTCTTTAAAAGATTTAACTATATTTTTATTTGAATTCATATATTTGTAAGTGCGTGGAAAAGTGAGCTAAATGGTATAGGGAAAGTGATAAAGGAGAATTTATACCCTTATGACCTAAATTAAACAAATCCTTTCCTTTCCAGGTATTTCGTGTACGTGCTTTAGTTTCATTAATGCATTATTAATAACAACTTTTTTGTTTTATTAACAAACACTTTTCTTCTTTGTTAAATTAATAATTTTAAATGTTACATTTCATGTGGGTTGAAACATGAAGACGGAAACACTTCATTCTCTCACGCAGAAATAAACTCAAATATCAAGTTGATAAATGAATGAATTTAATTTAATTCTAAATTTAAGAAGGTCGTTTTCCAGTTGTGTTCTTGGTATTGGAGAAATAAAAACTCCATTACACAAACGGTATAAGTATTAATAATGATGTGTGTTTCCCGAAACGCTCAATTTTGGGGGAGAGGTATTTTGAAATTTTATTTGAAACATTCTCAGGTTATGTTTTCTGAAGGAAATAAACATGCGTGTTAGTATCCCACTGTAGCCTGTGCTAGTGTGATGTGTGACTGTGATCATCGTTCTTGTGATTTGTGCTCGGGACTTGCATCCTGTGCAATGACAACGCCTGGACCGGACTCCAAGCAGCTTTTGGGTATGTTTGAACTCTTTTCTTTCTCTTCTCTACTTCTTTCTGGTCTTTATTTATTTATGTGTTAATAACTCCCCAACCTGACGAAGAGGATAGATTCCAATCCTCGAAACTTTGTGTTATACCTTTTATAATAGATAACGATGCAAATGTTCGAAATCCTTTTATCCTTTCTGAAGGAGTCTTGAAATCTCTCAAACATCCAAACTAGGGTGGAGGACCAGAGCTTTACGAACACCCGGTATAATATACAGTTGGTTTGTGTTCACTTACGACAGAAACTGAGAAAACTCTCATTGCACTTAGTCCTAAGTTAAAAGCTCTGCGCTTGCTTCCGGAGTGACAAAATTCAGGATGGGTAAGGTTAGGAGTAGAGGCCGCCTCCTGTCGAGAGACCATTAAGAAGGATGGCGGGTACTCTATCTGAGTCATGTTACCTTAGAAGGTAACATGACTCAGATAGGAGGCCAGCTCAGTTTTAGCCTTTTCAGTCAAAAACTGTAGGGAACAGCATTACCCCATGTCCAGGCCAGCAACAACCTTTACTACAGAGGAAGCTCCACCAACTCCAACAGCCATCCTTCGTAGTCGACTAGATTTATCGATCCATCCTTCCACGTATCTCGACATATGCGGTTAACAGGATTTCGGACATTTTCCATCGTTATAGGTTACAAAAGGTTTAACACAACGTTTCCAGGATTGGAATCCATTCTCTTCGTCAGGTGGGGGAGGTATTAATACATACAAAAAGACCAGAAAGAAGTAAAGAAGGGAATGAAAAAGGATTCAAACATACCCAAAAACTGTCTTGGACTGGACAAAAAAAACATATCAATTTACTACAATATTATGAATAGCTTGCTATAAATTTCAACATATTTTCAACTATTTTTCTCCAAAACTTGACTTAATAGGTTGTTTGTAAATTTACAAGAAATCGAAAAATGTTTATTGGGTACCAGAGATTACAGTTACAGTCCGTGATGTATTTCCTAACTATTGGAATACCTTAAACCTGCATAGATGTTCACCTAATTTTTTCTTATTAACTCACTTTTGTCTGAGATTAATGTTACCATGATGACTAAAGACAGTTAATACACGATACCAGGATCTCCTATTTAGGAACCAATAGGATAATGTGGGACATAACAATATAACTATTATTCATCAAAAATTAGAGGTTCCTAAGTTATTGATGTATTTTGGAGGGTTTAAAATATTCCAATTGTGCCACGCTTAAACATTTACCATATTCGATCTTTATAGATCAATTTGGAAAAAAAATTAGTACAAATAACACCAACTACAAATAAGCATTAGTTCTACGATTGGGTTTTGTTTAAATTTTTTACTACCAAAACAGAGTTTGATACTATATCATTCTGTAAAATTGTACTATCTTTCTTTCTAAACAAGCCAGCTTTATAATCTATGTTGAGGGTTAGATAATATACACTACAGCGATATGCTCCACAACTGCGTTCTAACTGGTGGGTTTTTATATTTCACATAGAACTCTTCAGTTGTAATTTTAATTTGTTGAGGTTTTAATTGATGTGTGTAACCAAGATCATTGCTAGCTTTCTCTTGAAATAGATAACAGATATCAGTTTTTGAAATGTTCTTATACAATTCTACACAACAAGTAATAAATAATTCTATTACAATAACAGCATTTATATATCAATGGTAAAATGATACTATCTCAACGTCACTAGGATAACGTTCGTTATCAACCAAACCTTAGTTGTTGAATGTGTTAAGGAGCTATGTGTTTCCAAGCAACGAATTTTCTTTTCATAAATTATTTTCACAGTGGCTGTATTTTAGCCAGTGTTTTCTTTGTCAAAAGATTTCTTCCTCTTTATAAAATGCTCGAAGGGGCATTACATTCTCATTAGCGGAGAAACAACTATGTATGCGGTATCCTCCAAGATACTGCCATGGTTAAAATATGCAAAACATCGCTGGACGCCCACGCTTTCCTGAGCTGATTATGAAGTCAATGTAAAATTTAAATATTATATTCCGTATGTTTTAATATATTACTTTTTGTAAACTGTATAAAACATTTATTTGTAAATCTTTATTAATTATTATACCTTACGTATATCTATAGACATCGTAACGCAATTTTGTATAAGTTTAAATGTCATTAAGCTTAATATGAGGGGTTTAATTTTGAATGTACTTTATTTCTTACAAAATTAAGATAGAATTTTTCTAAAACGTATGTAATTAAGTAGTATAATAATGCTCAGCTGCTAATTTATTCTGTCCGGTTTAAATATGTTTTTATTCTGTAAAGTTCAAAACTGATTTTTAAAGTTTTGGTTATTTTTCGAAGGAGTATTGAGTACTTGCTGGTAAAGACCAATCATATTATTTTACTCTCCGGCTGGAAAGATTCAAGTTCGTGGCTTCGATTGAATGTCTTCATTAGTAAACCTGCTAATGAATAGATTTTTTGGATTTACGTGCCATTGGGACATCAAGCATGACTTAAGAGTTTGAGGATTCTACAGTATGCATTTTTAAAGAGTAATGAAGCAGCTTAGCCATAAAATTGCTGAGAGATGTTAAGTATCGGTTGCAGGTGCAGAAGTAAGCTACAGGCAAAGTGAGCCAACGTTCATCCGCTAATGAAGCTCACAATTGTTGACAGCAAAAGATTTGTTGGAAAGTGTTTCCCCACTAGAAGCATCAAGAAAGAAAAACTGTAGCTACAAGTCAATGTCTGTGGGTATTTGTCAGGAAATCTCCATCATGCCAGGTGATGAAGGTGTAGAGTGTCGCGGAGGTGGAAGACAGCCTGCGGTTCAGAATAGCGAATAGCGGTAGCCGAGGGGGTAAAGAAGCGGCAGTGATATAGTTACACTTTGTGTCCTACATAGTTACAGGTACATAAACCTGTTTTTTAATTGCACGCGTAGTAAATTATCTTTATTTTAATATTTCATTTGTTGTTTAAAAGCTTTTTAATTTGAGTTTCCAGAATGTTAATATATGTAGCTATCTGTCAGGAAGTCTTCATCATCCCAGGCGATGAAGGTGTGCAGTGTCGCGGTGGAGTAAGACGCAACTACCGGCTCACGGACCCCAACAGCGATCAGCGGTGGCCGAGGCGGTGGAGAAGCGACAGCGAGACGGTTACAGTTTGTAAGCTGCATAGTTACATAAACGTGTGTCTAATTGCACGCATAGTAAAATAACTTGTTCATTCAGTGTTTAAAAGCTTTTCAATTCAAGTTTCCAGAATTTTACTGTCTGTAGCTATTTGTCAGGAAGTCTCAATCATGCTAGGTGATCAAGGTTTTCAATTAATTTTTCAGAATGTTATCTGATGTTTTATAGTAAACTTCAACTTTGATTTCATAGTAATTGTTCTCTCTCTCTCTCTCTCAATAAAAATAGCATAACTTATACGGTTTATTATAAAATAAATTTTAGATACTAAAATGTCAAATCATATTTTATGTTTTGACACATCTCAGTCAATCAAAGTAGAAACGTTTTCCATATAACCATACTAATTAAATTCTATCTAAATCTGAAACCTTATTAGTATTGAATTAATGTTAAAACATTTGGTAATAGTGACATTTGATGTATATCTAGACTTATTACTATGCCGATATACTTGGGAGGGCTAATGGTGGCTGGACAAAATGAAGTAGTACAATACTTTTTTATAAATATGTTAATAGCATACATGTATATTAGAATAAAGCGTTATGATTATCAGGTTTTTCATGTAATTCATAAGGACATTATTAACATATTCCTAATGATTTGGATGTGTGTGTATGGGTATTTCTGTGTATGTTATAAGAATCCATTACGAGAAAAAAACTGTATAATTAATAATCAAAACTTTGTTTTATATATAAATAAAGCAATATCACTTATTTATAGTTAAATACAATAAGTAAATATATATATAACTTATTAGTGTACATGTGCACTAAAAAGTTTGTATACTATATAATAAATTGTTAATTTCAATTAAATGGATCATCTTGATGTTTTGTTAGCTAGAATAACTTATCAATTCTTAACTTATTTGTAGACTCTCGTATTTTATTGCATGTTTCGAGCACTCTGTTGGCAAACAGTAATAAATTCCCAAATTAATAGCTGTATATTTTGTTGAAATTTATTTCATTTTATACTAAATTATTCAAATATTATATTACTATAATTTATTCAGTTAGACTTTACTTAATAAGTTTAAGCTTTATGTGTCATATTACAAATTCATTACACATAAAAAAGGTCATTACATTGTATTGTTGAAACCTGTTATTAGTTATTTTTAAATACCCTTTATGCTATTCAAGTCGTAGGTAATTCTTTTATCTAATATTTAATAATTGATGTATATTAATTTATGTTCTTTAGCTGTATGTAATTGGATGTATTATACATTTTTGAACATTGAGAATGTTTTTAATACGTCTAAAACAGTAAAGTTCTCTAATAAAAGAGGATGGGAGTAGGAAGGGGCAAAAACAACCAAATGAATTCAGATGAGTTGGATCAGTTTCAAAATTCTCCATGTAATGAAGATTTATACAGAACTGAACTTGGCAAAGTATTTTGGGTAAAAAATAATAAAATATTACTTTAGAATCTATGTAAATTCAGTTTGAAATTATAATCCTAACGGGACCTGGTACTGCGGCAGTTCTGTGTTTGCACCGCTTGGCGTGTTCGATCTAATAGCGAACAAACAAGAAAGCAATCGGAATGACGGAACTGCAATTTACGTAAAGAAGTCACTGTTGATCGAGCACCGTGAGGTGGCGCTGAACGTCGTTTACGGATTGACCTTGAACTGTCCTTCAAACTATAGACTCTTTCACTTACTGGAGAACTATAGAGAAGATTACTTGCTCTGTACAGAAAACATACCAGTGACTTTGGCGTGTTTTTTTGAAGAACTTAACTTTACTATGACAACATTGTAAATAATGCAATGGATATTTTTATAAGAGATATTAATTTAAATATAATGGAGACAATAATACAAGAGGAGCGGCTCCTAAAAATATTAACAGGATTAGTGAATTGCATCTTGTGACTGACAATACTGCCTCTTGCATTGAACACTATTTCTTAAAACACAATAATTACTCCGATATGCGGGTTGTATCCGTGCACAGCCCCAAACTGATCACTACTGCAATGTACTACACGTTGAACTGAACATGCTTTAAACGTTGGCACCCATACATATATTGACAAAACTATTTTCAGATCACCCTTAACGGTCATGGTGTTTTACAAACTAGCGATGTCAATGAAAGTGCACACATTTTTCAGTACCTAGTAAAAGTCAATCATATAAGCCCTGTAATCATAGCAATATATTAAAAAATAAATACAATCGTGGCTCTCCATTTGTCTTATTAAATTTGTTATGAAAAGGAACAAATTAAAATTAAAAATTCATAATCCAAACCAGATTTTAATACTGAATTCAAAATTTATTTTAAGGCACATAGGAATCTATTAAACTCTTTGATAAAAATTCAGGAATGAGATTACTATATACATACTGTATATCATTTCATAAATCAGCAAACATCGAAATTTTGGGGTTTTTAAATGAACTTGCAGGGTGAAAAACTGAAGAGAATCTTTCAACTGAAAAAGATACGAGAAAAAGGGCTTCTTTAGTTGGTAAAGATATTTTTGAGAAGGTTGCCAATGACTATATTATATGTTTAGAACTGATACACATATTTCCACCACCTTATTTAGTCTGACTAAAGATTTCAACCAATTAATTAATAACAACTGACGTTGTCTCTTCATGTTTTGGACCTAGCTGCAGTATTTGATTCTTTAGATAGAAACAAAACTATTTCTTACATTACAACTGATTGGCTGCCGGGGTAGAACACTGTAATGGTTTACTAGGTATTTATCTAATAGGGAGTAAATTGTTTCGGTTTGCGGTGTGAGTGGCCTTAGAATGCTCGATTGATTTACAGGGTGGTGCAGGGTAGTACGTTAGGTCCTATCCTTTTATCTTCATTCATAACTTGCCAAATATCAGTATTGGAAGGAAACTGTACTTATTTGCTGATGACACTGCTATTTTATTTCAGGGGTTTAACTGGGATGACGTAGTTTAATCCGTGCAGAGATATTTTTGTTTTTAAGTTATGGTTTCATAAAAATATACTGACCGCTATATCTCCAAACCGAAATTAGGACAACTCTAAATCTAACTTATATATTAACATCAACAGTTTAAAATTTCATACTTGAATGGATTTTTAAATAAGAAAAGTGTAAGTGGAAATATTACTGAATTAGAGTCTTATAATTATTTGGGGGCTGTTTTAATTACATGTTCAATACTTTAAAAAATAAAGTTAGGATATTTATTTTTGTTTTTTGGCAGCTTAAGGAAATTCTAAATATATCTGGATTAAACTTTTGTTACTTTGTTTATTGCCAGTCATTTTTTACGGTGGAGGGGGGTATTATCGCTTGGGGGAAGGGTTATCGATCTATATTGGACCCAGAAATTTCATTCAAAAATCAATAATCAAAGCTGCATTGGGTAAAGGACGTAGATATCCAACATACGAGTATACAGTACTCGTACTTCAACGTACAAAACTTTACTCAGCTCTACTTTAACACTCTATTAATTTACATACTTAACCATCATGAATACATTATCTTTGAACATAATTATCAAACACAGTTTACAAACCTTAAAAATTATAGTCGACAGATTGTTTAGAAGCTATTCACTTACCAATCTTTATTACATGTTAAAATTGCTTTCAGAAATCCACCTACTTCTCTTCAAAATTTCTGCTACTGCAAATTAGTTACCTATAAACAAAAGGTGTCGTATTGCTGATCAAAATCGGAAGGGATGCCATAGAGACTGTTGTATCCGGTTACAGGTACCGTTACTAACCCTGCAGTATCGCGGTAGGGTTTCCGTAATCAACATATTGTCGATATTTCCATGGTTAGTCTTCATTTCAAAGTACATCTATTATCATCTGTATTGGTTATTATCATCTATTCTTTCCACTGTAAGTATTTCCCTGGTTACTTTGCCTAAGTTATTCTAATTTATTTCATGTAATTGCTAATTATGACGATGATATTAACGGCAACTCGCGCCTACGCACAGGTTCGTCTTATGCAGGCTCGTATTTAAAAATTGTTATATTTTTATAATAGTAGACCTAATACATTGTATTTTTTGTAATATCATTATAAAATTACTTTTTGAAAAAATGTTTGAGTTTGAAATACGAGCAGAATATAAATTATTGAAATTAAAAATGACTTTATTTTTAGGAGAATTTAGGGCTGATTAGCCCTCTCTTCTACACAACCTTAATAGAGAATTACACATACAGAAAGACACAAGTGTACTGTTTCCAGTCTCTCGAGTGATGGTTTTCACTTAAGCTCAGCCTATTAATAAAACCTATTCGAAGCTAATCTTTGTTAGAACACCAAAACAATTTGGAACATTTAAAACTTTCTTAAAATACAACACTTTACAGACTGTCCACCTAAAGGTCTTAGCTATAACTTGTAAATATAACAAATGGAATTATTCATCTATTCAATAAGTTTCAAGTTTTGTTTCTATTCTTTAGCGGAGTTAAAATAAACATGCGAATTGTCACAGTCAGGACAAAAAAGAAAAAGAATGATAAATCAAAAGTATAAATTACATTTTTGCTGAACAAAGTTATTTAAGGCATATAAAAATATAAATAGATAAATAAGTATTTAAATACTCTTCAAAAGAGTAATATGCCGGTTAATGAGGTAGCATTTTAAGGAGTTTTTAAATTTTTGAATTGAGTATTAATTTTTTTAAGATTTTGGCAATTTATTGTAAAGTTTTATTGTAGAATAATACACTCCCTGTTAATAGAGTTTTAACCGATGAACAGGATTAGTGTATTATCTGATTCTTTGTATTGTAAGGGCGAAATACTTGATTTCTGTAAAAACTTAAAACTTCAGAAATGTACAGAGGTGGGAGGGTCAAAATGTTCTTATTTATGAAAAAATTGTTTACATGACTGTGAGGGTTATAGCATAAACATAATTCTTTTAATTCTTTTTTTGCAATTTAATACATTTTTTGAGTTTAATGAATTTCAGGCGTGAGAAAACATATGCGTAGTAGACAGAATTAATAGTATTACGGTTCGTAATAGAGCTCACTGTTCTCAAAGCAAAACAAGTTTATTTTTTCATTAGTTGCTCTACGTAAGTGTCTGTCTATCACTACGCTGATAACATTTGAAAAGTAAAATACCTCAATATCAGACAAATTTACTTCTGGAAACTGATTTTGAAATAACTTTACTGTGCAGAACTGTGTGGCCGTCTTTAAAGCCACCAGTATTGACTCTGATGTGTTTAAAATTTACTCCTTTACGTTGTTATTATTTGTTCGACATAAAGGTCGGTACAATTTAAGTCTTAGTCTGCATGTGCCCGCTACTGCTAAGATGTTATCAATCGGAATAAAGGGGAAAGTTGATGCAGCACAAGATCGATAGTATCGATAAACATTGTTAAGAGCATACGCAGGATTTTAACCTGCGGCGGTTCAATTTCGGACAAAAAGTCATCAGTTTCAATGGTAAACCTTGCGGCCATCGGTAATTCCATTTAAGTGCAGAATTAAATATCAATTCTATATCAGGTGTTGCCAGAAGACTCTGGTCGGTTATAGATTAGATGCACGTCTACTGTCGGATATAGAAGTGGAGGCTTACTAGTCGAGGTGTTGTCAGCGAGTATTAATAAGCCATTCCAACATTCGTAATATCACTCTATAGGTTTTCTCGCGTTTAGCTGGTAATTACAATCCTCGAGGCCACCCTGGACAGGTAGATACACGACGAACCACCCAATCTGTACATCGGTGATTGCCCAAAAGACCAGGAAAAATGCTAAAATCGTTAAAAAGGGGCCAGGCCCATTCTAGGATTGTATATTTGCGTAGTCCGTAAAGTATTTTATCCAGTGTTACATCACACCCCTTCTCCAATAAGTAAATTTCGAGACTAAGAGCATACAATTACCGCCACTCGTTCAAATTTTGCAAATCCATTTAAATATTTACTTTCATAGATATTTCTTTACATAGTTGTATATTATGCAGTTTGTAAGTCTGTGCAAAAATTCCGACACAATCAATGTAAGTATGTTTGTTAACAATCGTATTTAAGCGTTAAACATTTGTTTATTTCTATCTCGTAAAATGTTTAATGGGGTGTTTTTAAACCATTTGCTCCATTTCATTGCTAATATGGAGTATTACTAATATACTAAATTACTAATACGTTTACTAATATTATAAGTAAACGTTTAAAAGCTTTACTTATAACATAGGTGTTTATCACATGTGTTTTTTTATATAAGACATGTATTCAAATCATTTAAATAGATAAAATGTATGCAGTCTAGTATATATATTTAGGAACTATAATTTTTTGTAAAAATTCAGACATTGAACCCATCGAACAGTCTCTTCTGAAACGTAGTCATACATGGCAATGGGTTACTTCAGGACTACGTTTTCACATACTGTACTGCAGAATATCACTCTGGCCTGGGGAGTTACTTACTGTTCTCAGCCGCAGGCGCTCTTATAAAGCATCTTAAAAATAATTGTTATTAGAATATACCGTATATTCAATAAATCATGAACTATTTTATAAACTAGCTTGGTTATGAAACCAGTGCAAAATTATATTTGGCTTTCAAATTCCTGGTTAAAATATCAAAACTAACATATCCTATTTTATTACACCTATTCTTCAAATAAACTCCAGGCAAGAAAGACAGCTTGGATACTGCATATACTGGCTTGGATTTGGATTCTGCATATACTTGCATGAATTGAAGAACTGTTCCTACTTCTATGTCTGTGTTAAATTACCCTTATGAGACCTACCCAAGCACATACATTCACGAGCACATCTTACATTTTGAGGAGAAAGATATAATTCAATATTACTAAGTAGTTTAGTTTTTTCATCTCTTTACATTTTTTATTTAAACTATTTGTAATATTTACGCCAGTAAATTTCAATACCGTATTACCTTAATACGGCTTGTTTGTGCGTGCGTTTGCGTACGTGCGTACGTGCGTGCGTGTGCGTGTGTGTGTGTGTGTGTGTGTGTGTGTGTGTGTGTGTGTGTGTGTGTGTGTGTGTGTGTGTGTGTGTGCGCGCGCGCGCGCGCGCGTGTGTTGATGCTATATGATGATTAATCACCAGATTAAATTCGTCCGAAATCTCCAGGGAAGCAACTCGAGCCTACGCACAGGCTTTTCTGCCCATGTAGGCTTATTTCTTAAGCCACTTTAAATTGATGTGTAACTAGTATAGTAATAAGATAATATAAATTTTATAGTCAATTTGCACGCATGTAAATATCTTTTGGACATAAATTATGATTCAATTATTCATTATTATTATCATTACTATTCAATTAGTATTATTCAATTCATTTAAATTTATATTATTACTGAATAAAAAGTTTGGAATTAAATACCTACATTGATCAGAATGTTTATTATTTCCCAAATAAGGATGCTGGGATTTTCAAATCACAAGGAAACATTAAGTACATTCATTTTTAAATTTCTATATGCTACAGCTAAAAGGTATAAAAATCCCAATAAACGTGTGCTACAAACGATTTTAACAGATGGTATTATTTTGTTTTTGTTTTTTCAGGTAACCACACCTCACTATAACAATTAACAGCTCACATTGTACTATATATGTTTCAAAATGTATGTGTAGTAACGTATTAACAAATGTTTACTTTTTGTTTCGTACCAAAACTAATTAAAATCGCCGAACATGTTGTTAAAATAATATTACATCAACTTGGTAAATCCTATTTAATTGTGTTGACGATCAAACAGTTAAAAGTAAATAGAAATGTTGTCAATCCAGATAAAGTTAGAGTTGAATTACTCGAAGCCTAAATTCATGCTTTACATGTAACTTCAAACTAGACAGCCCCCTTTCGAACCTATTCTGTGTGTGGGCATGCGGATTGCTTTGACTGCAGTGTCGTTTAATTGTAACACATCTTTAAAGGTGAAGCCAATAGTATAAACACAATCCAACATGTTCTGACGTACTGCAGCATAGCATAATAAGAAGTGTCGTGGTATTAAACTAAAATCATGTCAAACGCCAAATAACGTTTTCAACTCATGCACTGACACTGCTTGCTCAAAAAGTATTCAGTAAGAGCTCGAAATGATAGGAAAAGGAAATGGATGGATTTCGCAACCCCATACCCAGATAGATAATCATGTGCCCAAATCCAAAGTTTTTCTTCAATGTATTAGACGTTTAATAACAAATTCTTAAGCAAAAATGTGTGTATTTTTTTTGTAATGAGCGGGAAATAGTAACATATTATTTCCTATAGTATATTTGTGAATTGTGTTAAATCAGCGAGTTAATGGCCCATCAATGGGCGGCCATGTCAGGAATCGAGCTACTAAAAAACCTTTTCAGTCCAGCAATATTTTCGGATACCAGAACAGAGTTCACATTCAGGTCAGAGAAGAAAACTGATGTGAAAATTGAAAATGTAACAACAAAAAGGGGTTTAAATATTGTCCGGGAGTTTAGAAGTATTTTGAGTTGTTTCAGCTCAAAAAGCCTTCTGTGATGTGAAATTCATAGCAAATGTTATTCCAAAAAAGAATTCCAGACACGCTAGTTTTGGAGAGAATCAAAATTCAAAGGTTAAAAACTAACACACTTATAGTTAGCCGTCAGACATGCAAATGGAAATTGAAAGTGCAGAGTTTGTTTAGGAGTGCCGATTGCCGAGAGATCTAAGTCCGGGAGTTTGGAAGTAATTTGAATTGTTTCAGCTCAAAAAGCCTTCTGCTTTGTGAAATCCATAGCAAATGTTCCAAAAAAGAATTCGATCGTCAGATACGCTAGTTTTGGAGAGAATCAAAATTCAAAGGTTTAAAACTTACACATTTAAAGTCAGCCGTAGATATGTAAATGAAAATGAAAGTGCAGAGTGTGTTTTTAGGAGTGCCAATTGCCGAGAGGGTCTAAGACGTTGGGCCTTTATCTGAGTTAGGGATAGCACAGGTTCAAATGCTCTCTATGACGGTTGCACTTTTTATCAGTACCTTCGATCTTGTACTGTATCTACCATCTCTCTTCTTCTATTTGATGAAATCCTCGCACAGACCAGTGACCCATGAGGACGGGCAGACTTAAAAGGGTTCTCCTTTTTTTTAATAAATTTTTCATGAAATAAGACGAATATCACCCAAGGAGATAAAATATAAGTTTTTTTATTTTAAACTGTGACTTTCAGGTATTTTTATCTCCTTGGGTGATTCTTATTTAACTACTACTTACGCGTTTGGTGGAAAAGTGCGTATAACTGAAATATGTAAAATGTGAAAAGATTTATAATTTGATATTAACTCTTTATATACCCTTAGCATTTCAACATCCTCAAATCTATAGTGGTTGACTTCTCACTTAAAGAATTTTCTATATAGGTTTCACGGAAAACTAGTTTGTGTGCTATGTGCAATGAAAATTTTCTCCTGACCCACGAACTGTTACTGAATTATTAGTTACAAACCTATCACAAGCCAGGTTCTCAATGGCTGCCCTGTAAGTTAAAGCTTGCAATCATACCGTTAAAATCGGAACCTAATAGGAAAAAACAAGGAGCTGTGATAAAATAATGAGATCAACCATAAATTAAACAATAAAGTAAATGTAATAAAGTTTACGAATGCATTCCAAAAAGGTTTGAGAGTACCCGACGGTGAAAATGAGTGTAGACTCAGGAAAGCTTCAAAGCTACTCAGCACTTCTGTAGCTAAACTGTACTTACTTACCTACCAAATATAATTTACCTGGACAGCTCAAAACTAGAAGATTCCCTGAAATTAATTTTCCTAACTCTTTGATTGACTTTAATTTGTAGATATGATATCAAGTACATGTCGTATTTTTACTTTTGGTTGTGGTTTTTACTTTTAAAATGTTTAGCGATGGTAACAGGTCGTAAATTGAGATACTTTCAAATCAAGATATTTAAAGTACACAAAAAATATCCGTACTTTGTAAATATGTGATCACAAAACATATGCAGAAAATATTATATAAGTTGTACTTAATGTCATATGAATTAATTATAAATATAACATAAACAATCAGTGATATTTAGGCAAAAATTACAATAAAAATAATAATAGTAATTGGTTTAACGTATGGAAATAGTGACTTTAACATTCATAATTTTAAAACGATCAGTAACATTCCAGATGTGTGTTGTGGAGCTTTTTAAAGCAGGATTCTAAATACTAAACTATCGACATCGATATCCGAATACAATCGATTATTCGAATCGAGAATTCGATTATTCGACTTGTAGTCTATCTCTGTGTACAAAAAATACGTTCCTTATCTTCGGCCAATGCGTGGTACCGTATTCGGTTATAATTCCCCACTCCCGTAACTAAGGAGTGGGGTATTGCATTTACAAATACCCCCTCTCTACAACCACGTAAGGCACATAACCCATCTATTACTTGTGAACCGTCGCTGGAGTACTACAGAGGAAACTACAGAACTTCCACGATGACTCAGCTTCTGTTCAGGTTGATGAAGGACGCATGGAAGTTCATCACCAGCTTCTTCCGCACCCCCGCAGAACCGCTACACGAAGGTGAGCCATGTAAAAGATCACGAATTCGTCACGAATCAATTTTAATTCCACTAAAGCAACAGATAAATTTTTATATTTTCGTTTCATTTTCCGAGCTACTGTGTCGAAGTACCACATACCAATTTCGATATTAATCAATTAAATTAACAAACATCTTTGAATACGTATTTCGGAACTAATTATTTATAATATATGGCGCAATTTTAAAGTAAGGAGTAAATTAAAATTTGATCGCTTGAAAAATATTTACAAAAAATTTAAAAAAAAACCATAATGTAAAAATAGTTTTGATTTGCTCAAAACATGTATTACTCAAAACGACAACTGGGCTACAAAATAAATATTGATATCAATTTGATGCTCTCATTAGTGCACTGATTACCAAAGTTTATTCAGTCTCTTAGTTTTGCTTTTTTCTGGCAACTCAGTCTCAAACGTATTAGTATTGGAACGTTTAATTTTAAGGAAACTATAGGAGATCGAGTCCCAGTTACAAATTTATCCTGGATTTTCAGCAGGTGGACTTGCCGTATTATTTTCATTTGCTTAGGTGGAAGGAATGAGTTTCAACATTTTAATAAGTTCTTAAATTACATAATGTATTTTGTTGAAACATTTCTTTGTACAAATAAATAATTATTATAAACTGGCAAAATTTTGCTCCGTTTTAATTGGAATAAAACAGTATGAATGAAGGATTGTTTTCAGCTTCTGCCATGTAGTCTTAATAGTTTGTTCATGAATTGTTAATCATCATTGTAGTATTTCAGGCTATTAGATATTTATTTTTAGGTATTTTTGCGAGGCTCTCATGAAACCGGCTGGTAGTCTTCATTCTGTATGACAGCGGTCCCAAACTACTGTTGAAATTTGAGACATATTGCGCTAGTTTAAGGTTTAATTATTTAAAATTAATATCTTATCGTCATACTTTATATTATAGTGTTTGTATGTACATTTATTTTAATATTTGATAATTAATGTAAGTATTTTTGAATCGAATTTAGATGGTGGCCACCTAATTCGATAAATACGAGTACATTACACAGATACAAAATTCATTATTGATTATTGAATAGTGTACATATGAGTGTATTTCTTTTTCAGATATAAATAGAACATAGAGTACCCTTTGAAATTAAATTGTACTTTCGATGGTTCGTTAACAAATATTAAACCATGTAACGTAATGCAAAAACTGTTGTAACACATAAGTAGCAACACTTTAAATATTTTGTAATTCTGCATTTTAGAGTTGCTGTATCAAAGTGCTGTATAACCATTTAGGTATTTATTCATTAGTTAATCAGGAAAATGTTAATACGTAAATCAGAATCAATAATTTACAATTTTTTGGGCAATTTTGAAACAATTATGCACTAAAACTTAATTAGTTTAAAAAACAGTTGCAGCAAGTCTTCTTAAGTATTACGCGGAATAGTTTGATTAGTTAATATAAGATTTAAATTATTTTGTCTTCGAAAAGTCTATGATTCAAATCGACAACCAGGCTAAATAGTAGTTATTGAAAATTCTCATTAGTAGTTATCAAGGTTGAATATTTCTTCTAGTGTTTAGTTTTGGTAATTCTGTAAAACTTATTTATAATGAAAAGTGTAACGAAGAGAAATCATATAGGTTGGGTAAGAATTTATCTTGGATTTTAAGTAGGTGGACTTATAATACTGTAATAAATAACCTAAATAATAATTATTTAGGTAAAGAAGTTAGTTTCAACATTTAGAAACCGTTCTTAATGACATGTTTTTGAAAGAACTCTTTTATGTAATACTGTGTTTGCTTGTATATCATAAATGCACTTGGCCGATTTATATACGGTTTATTTTGAATGCGGTTATTCCCAACCAATATTTAGGAAAACATTAATTTCACGATTACTGATGACCTTTTCATGAAACCATCCACTTGAGATGGACGTGGTTATAAACAAAATCAATGTTTACTCGTATACTCGTATTTTTCTTTAAATCAGTGGAAAATATGGGATTAATTAATATGTTAATAAGCATTGTTTTTAAATCCTCCCATGTAATCTAATTATACTTTTAAGTTCTTTAATTAAGTCAATTATGAAATCCTTACTTTGGATCCTTTAAACTTTGTCAGTGTTTTTGGCCAGACTAGGAAGATAGCCCATCTTACATACATATTAATTTAGTTTATAAACTAAAATAGTTTACTTCTACAGTAAATCAAATAATTTCCAAATTTACCATCACAAGCCAAGATAGAGAATATAAAACACTTTAGGACCTCTACAACAGTGAGGACCTCTACCATAATGAGGATCTCTACCACAAGAAGTTTTATAAAAGATGTCAATGTTGTTGGCGATTTTGACAATAACAGGGCATAATTTTAAATCAACAAGTTTAGGACGCTGATACTCATGTTCATAAAAGATTAATTGTATTAACTTGTAATTTATGACCATTTTCATAAAAATTAATCTTTACATAATTTTGAAATATTGTTAGTAGTTTAAAAATGACGATGTAATATCGAAAAATGCGCTAGAGTTGAAAAGATAAGTTTAACCAAACTCAAGAGTACTTAACACTTAACTTCAACATCTAGGTTAACCTTTACGGTTTGTATTTGCTTAAACAAACGGAGTTTGGTTTTCCCACTAATTACCAAACACAACTTATAGTTAATTATAATCAGTGCTTTAAACTAAATCCGATGTTTAAAGATATGTTGATTTTGGCAATAATTCAACCTTGATAAATTATAACTCGTATATATTAAAAACCAACATGTTTTTTTAACAATTCATGAAATAATTTTACTGGTTTCTTTAAGTCAGATTATATCTCAATAATTTTCATTTAATAACTTACACATATATGGATTTCGTATGAATTTCAAATTTAACTAATACGGTACTTTTGCGCATTTTACTATGACGTTCAGAGAGTTTTCTCCGATTTCTTTGATTTTTAGTAGGACTAATGCTTTCATTCATTTGCACACAAAAGGGGGAATGTAAAAAAACATATTTATAAGGTATATTAAATACGTTTTATAGTAATGCGTATAGTTTATATCCTTTTTCTTAAAGCATGTAAAAAGATTTTAATTAAATATTTAGTTGTGACAAGTGAAGAATATTATGGGGGGACCTACTCTAAATAAACGTATCAGGGAATAATTGTATGGTTTCCTTCTTTGCATTAATTTTTAGTCTAGAGTTAATAGATACTAATAGAAGATTTTTAGAAAAGCGTTAAAAAAAGAAAATCCCTTGACTATTTTGCTTATCATTGGTTTTTTATAATAAATACCTTCTTATCGTTAGCTTCAACATTTTAATCTAATTTATCAAAATGTTAAGATTTTCTAGTCATATTTTATAACATTTAAACAGAAAAAATAACTATAAGAATTAAACTAGTGTAATAGAATTTCCAGTGTCGCATTTTCTAGGGCGTCATACTTTGAGTTTAAAAATTCTGGTGCAGTAGCATTTGTTGAATTTATTTTCTTAATTTCATAGTATTAGCAATTTAAAATGGCTTCTCTAAACATAGAAAAAACATATTTTTATCCCACGAAAATGTATGTGTTTTTAGAGTAGCTTTAGCAAAGGAAATTAAACCAACCTGAAATGAGACCGTAAAGGTACGAAGACATGATATTCTTTAATGAATTTTATATATAAAAGAAGATCATCATTTCATGGCCTTATAATTTTTGATAAGCAATTTCGTACTCTATAGTCATATTTCCTGTCCAAAATATAATTTACTTTAGTTAAATTTTATTAAACACGTATTATTCTTCTTTTATTTAATTTGTATATATACTACAATATCCATAGTATTCATGTCGTAGCTTTATGCTTAACCATTTTTCCTGGATCCTGATTAAAAAATATATAAATCGATAATAATGCCTAACTGGAAGAATTGGAATTTATTTTCTTACAAATTCTTTATATAGTAATAACACATACCTACTTTTCTCCTCTTTGGGGCCAATATCGCAAATAGCTGTGGCTACGAAATTTAAAATTATTAACCTAAGCAAAATCCAATATTACCTGCTTTGTCAAATCCATTCTGTGTATTTATTTAATACTTTCCCCAGCATTATGGTGAAAATAATCTCAAATCAATGCCCAGGATGCCGATACCGTTCTGGGACTGGTTTTTAGATAACAATCCCATATTAATTTAAACCGAAAAATTAATCCTTATAATTATATCATGAGAAACTAATGCAATTATTAACGTTGTAACTAAACTTTTTACAAAATATTATTTCAACTGGATATATGAGGTAGCACCCCATACGAAATAAATTATGCTGATTGGTGTTACTTTCCTTTGGTAATAGCTGATGTTCAGTCTGAAAAAGAAGGAAAGTGTTATTTTATGAAAAATAATATTAAGCATTTAAAGTTAGAGAATTTATGCCAAATAACACGTCTCAGTTCTTCTTTTTCTGTAGGGAGAGTGTACTCTGTACCGACAAAACCCTTGGAATTTTTTCTAACTTTTATATTTTTGTCACAGCTAGATTTAGGATGACATAACTGTTTGTGACCTCGGAACTACCATACTACGGCTGTATTATTTTTATACCGTCATCTCTGGTATCATCATCTGTTATCTTGCTTTATTTAAAATTTAAAATTAAATTTAAAAGTGACCAAAGAGAGAAAAAAATAAAGTTTAATGATTTGTGTATCCTTAAATTTCTTGAGTACATGAACCACTGACAACCAGCCGTGGTAAGATCTAAATGAACTTTTAGAGTAAATGTTTTTTTAACGTAAATAGTATAGTATATCTTATGTATGTATGCCTTATTTATTTTTCCAGTAAAAATACTGGAAATGGTTAATGTATGTTTTGAGAACAATTATTAATTACGTATAGAAAGCCCTGACGATAACCGGACGATAGAGACCATTGACATTAATTAAAGTACAGGTAATATTATTTAACAGGTTGACCTTAATACTTCAACATTTTAATACTGCGTTTATTTTAATATGTATTGTATAAACATATTATTTTGTAAACTTAGATTTATGTTCTTTTTATATTTTGATTGTTGATAACAAGTATTTAATTACTTTATGAACTTTCGGAAAGGTTTCACGTAATTACAGCGAAAAAATATTCATTGATTAGTTATTAATAGTATACTGTGTATTTCATTACGACTTTGAGTGCTTTGATAATAGTGAAACTGAGCACATGAGAGTTCGGTAACTGCATTTCCTAGTTACTACGATTTGACATGTCGTTTAAGCCCCCCCCCCTTCCAAGTCCAATGGCTCGTCGTTTCAACTAAGTTGGTAGGATGGGGTAGGATTTGGTAGAGTGTGGTGACGGGCGAACCTCTGGTTGATTATCTTGGCCTTGAACACGCCCAAACCGCGTACGTACCGTGTCAGGGCCTAGAGCGGCCGACCAGATACTATAGTGTGTGGGGAATTGCTGACCGGAAATTTGCGCGTTCCCAAGCAAACCCGGAACGATCTGGATCGTCGGATCGAGTTGGGAAGTGTACGGGGAGGGGCTTTAGCGATCAGAGACAACGTTGGTTGGCTGGAGCAGAGAACTGGGTCGGAGCGCTGCAGTGGTTTGCCAGGTCATCATCCCTTCCCCCACGTTCTATTTTATGAGCCCTCTCAAGTCTTCTGACTATCTTTTTTCTTTGCGGAATTGAAGTGGGTCTATAAGTGACGCTGAATTAGGTGGCGCAGGTAAAGCAGGGATGCCTATTTGGTTGAGTGCAGTGCTTTATCACTTGTCATAAACGGTTAAGAAAACCACGGTTGTTATAGCTTCCACATTCCCATCAAGGGAAGGCGCGTTTATGACCCACATGTCTGCTTCTGAGTAATGACGTTATCTCGGAGTGGACTATTTGGAAAAGTCGTCCAATCCTAGAAAGTGCCGTCCTTTTTTCTTATATTTTTTTGGGCGTGGCAGAATAGAAATTGGCAAAGTTGAGCCGTTGACAGGGACTGGTATATTTTGTATCTAAAAAAATTCAATTTAGATAAAAAATTTGTTTTAAACATTTTTTTTTTTAAATTAAATGTATAAAGCTCATTTCTTCAAGTCATCAATGATTAAACACGTCACTCCCATACTTGTGTACGTATTAAATGTATGTTACATCTGTATCTCTGCCTGACAAAATTTTCTAACTTAAGTGCCTGTATTTTCATGTGGACACTTTTCTCCTACTATTTCTGGGTCCGTGGTAGTTATCTTAATAAGCTGTTAATTTAACATGACAAAATCTTCCAAACCCAAAGTCAAATATACCACCTTAAAACATTCCAAACATCACGTCGTTGGTACAATTAAAACGCCTTACCATATATGTAAAATAAAAGAGATTTTTTTAAAGTGATATTATTATAATGCGGATCCTGTAGTGAAAAAGTTGTAGTTCAATCCCAAAATCCAAGAAATAACCCTGTATTTGTCAATGTAACATGTATCAATGTTAGATCAATGTGGTAAATTTCTTAATCTGTAAAATGAATACTTTTATGTAGTCTCTACATTACAGTAACTAGCAATCGATATTTATACCCAACAGTATTTTAATCATAAAAATTATTTTATGCTATACCATCCATGGATGTATTTAACTATATTTAATTTCAACAAAATATTTATCCGTAGCCTGTCAACATCTTATTAAAAGACTACATACAACACTAACGGAGTACCAACAACCTATTAGCTGCTTTTGGCAATGGAGTACGCTTTGGCTCAAAACTGAAAGTTTTGTATATATTTCCTAAAATAATAAAGATCATGTTTGCTTTTACAACTTCAAAGTACATCCCATTTTGACAGAGAATTCTAGCTTTAAAGTTTACATTTTTATGGATTAAAGTAAAAAAACATTTAAAAATGTAACTGCTCAGCTAATTATAGTAATATTTATTAGCGATCGTAGCTTTATTTGCTTGAAATAAAGTTGAATGATACTTTAATGATTTTTAAAATATTATTAATTCAATCTTTTATTCGTCCATGATGCAAATAGTTAACAGTAACAAAAAATCATGCAAAACTTCCTGTAAAGACCATCAGTCTGTGTTCAGAAAACAACTCATATCTGACAGTACATGTTTAGGTTTTAGGCTTTGTAATTCAACCTAACTATTATCGTACTTGAAATATTTTCAAAATATATAATTCTTTCAGTGCTGAGAAACCAAGAAAACAAAATAAATAAACCAATACAACAGATTTCCTGGCTAAACGTAAAAATAGAGTCATTGGACACTCGGATAGATAGACGGACAGACAGACTGAAATTTGACATTTTGTCCTACAAATCTATAGGGTTCGTTCTTGGTTTCAAAGTCTCTAGGACTTTTCTACAAATAGTTATTGCACGGACCACAGATGGATAAACAGACGGACTGTCCTTTGATCTTTTGTTCCGAAATCAAGAGAGTTTCCTTTTAACAAGAGGACCTACATGCATCGAATGTCCAGTCTCTAGAAATTTTTTTAAAGTAAAGACAGACGGAAAATTATAAAAAGGCCCTATCAGGTCCTCAATTAGTAATAAATTGATATAAATTAAAAGCAAATAAAATTCGTTACATTACATGCAAAGCAAATTTCTTTACACATTTTTCTTTGAATTATCATACTTATTTTAGATGACAATGTATGCTACCCAAAATGACTTAATAATATTCGGAAAAAAACGTTTTTTAAACGGGTCTGTGCGTGCATGATTACACAAACGCGTGTTTTTGTGTGCTTAGAATAGTTCTATCTAGAGTATTGAATTGTCGAGTTAGTGTTAGTATATCAAATGTACGGTGAACTTATCAACGAATATACAGTTTCATGACTAATTCGGAACAACCACTCACGTACCTTCGCATTTAAACGGCGGCGGTGCTTCTAGTCTCAAATTTTGTGATGTAATGTTCTATGAAGACCATAGAAACAATTAACAAAGCCAGAGTTACAGTTAGGTTTAGATATGTAAACTGCTAAACTTAATCTATTCCTAGTGGGAAAAAAATCTGTGTCAGATCGGTAAATATAGAATCTTCATTAAGTAGTAAAGATTAACAATTGCAGAATGTACAACAATTTCAATAGTAAGTTGGTTAGTGGAATAATTTTGACTCATTTTCTAGATAGTTTTAATAATTTATCTCTGGAAAACTGCAATTGCCTCCAGTATTTTTGAGAACCAGCCAACCACGGCCAAAATGCCGTTTTGAATATACGACTTTACGATGCGAAGAATGCACTCTAGTAATCCACCGTCAGTAAACACGTTTACGTAACATAGGTGGAAGATAACATAGTTCTGTGGTAAACGGGAGGTGTTCGACTAAACTCATAATAATATAATAATCAATTATACCCAATTGCATGTAAACTTCACGCGTGCAGTAGTATCACACTGATAAGAAATCGACATCGGATCACCACAATATTTAGGTGGCTAATATTTAGTTTTGGGTTTTGTCCATGTTATCGGCTCCAAGGTGGCCAACGGGTATTGGTATATTTTAGCCAGGTCCATGGAAGCCCAGTGATTAATCTCAAAACATGTAAAACCGCCATTTACCAATGCTGTGTCCTCTGTAGATAGACAAGGTTTGCGTCTGATATTTAATTCTTATTTATTGTTAGTATAAATTAGGAACTACAGCGTTTCGAGTTTACTGCACTAAATTTTGCCATATATTTTTAAGTCCACTTGTTACTTTGGTTATTGGCTGACAGACCATTTATTTTTGTATGTCAAAATGAGTCCGGAACCGGTCAAAAGTTGTGTTGATTAACACACGCCGGCCGCGGTACATTAACAAACAATGCTCAGTTAAATCTATGTTAAAAATTTTACGCTTTAAGTAGTGGTTTGCATGATTGCACACCAATATTCTTTGGAGACTTTAAGAGCTCCAATCCGTAGGTGTTTGGACCGCTCGGTCAGGAGTGAAATTTAAGTAAAAGTAGCAACAGATAGTATTATTAAATAATAATAACAAATTTTTCCATATAATTATAAAAGTAGTCGTACTATAAAAACAGTACAAATTCAACTAGCTGTCTTTTATAAAAATATAATAGTCCTGTTATAATTCAAGTTTTCGAGTTATGAATTTTCAAAGTAGCAGTTTAGTTGAAAAGAGCAAAAACTTGCACCTTTTGCGTTATTACCGGTATACAAGCTGGAATTAATCGTTTGTAAATAACAAGTACAATTTTAACGCAATGCTCATTATTGTAGCTCTGGTTTTTGGTTAGCTTTCAAACTAAGGGAATCTGAAACTTGGTCAATGTGCATTAAAGGTTCTTATTTTACAGGTCTTTATTATTAGAAAGTAATGCTGCAACCCATACTTTATGCATTACACAATGGCGCCTTTTGAAATAAGATCTACATTGGCCGCTGAAATAAGATCAACCTTAAATGGTCACTAATTTGCATAGAACAAACTTTTTAGGAATAACTAACTCTTTCAGAAGTGCAATTTTAAAGTATTAAAACTTATTGAACGAGAATCGAAAAGAATATATACGTGTTCCAGACATTTCTCCCCCCCCCTGTATATTGTATTCTTCTATATATTATACAATGCAGAGCTGAAGAACGTAATCAACATATGTTGATACGTTACGTGATTACAGTGGGATTACTTGCAAGGTAAAGCTTACTTAGTTGAGTTTTGCCTCATACGTGTCCTCTTTGCTCTCTAGAGAGGCTTTCTTCTAGAATCTCCCGCCCAAGAATCTAGCATCCCCCTTAATCAAGACCCACTTCTATTTCGTAGATTATAATTTTGTTTCCAGGTATGGTTTTCAAGGCATCCACACATACCAGTTCATGTCCACTAAATATTTCTGCAGAAGTCCCAAAAGATTAAAATAACAATAATTTCTGACTTTATTTACTCGGGTAAATAAAACGTTGCAATTAAAATACAATACTATTATTTTCCTGTAAATTACTTTTGTACCCATTAGAATTTTGTATTTCGCTATAACATATCCAGTTCTCCTATTGCACAAATATCTTTTACATTAGTTTCTATAATATTCTTATTAACTGTATAAATTATATTATTAATTAAAGGTATCCAATACATATTTTATAATGACCAGTTTTGTTTTCAATTCTTAAAAGAAGGGCTATCAATATCCGTACATCTAAAGACCAATATTTTTATAAAGGTTTTATCCTATTCAGTTTTACATATTATTACTGTTTTGCGTTAAAATAAATTAACATCACTTTGTTTGAAACAACCCTTACTTTTTTAGAAATAGAGGAGATCGATGATTGGCAAGAAACAGCAATGCAGGGAGAAGAAGTTGATAACAGTGACAGTGACTCAGCTGAAGGTGATGAGGTGAATACTGCTTTCTATTTTGATTTTGACGTTAGGTTTGCTATATTCCCACTGAGGTGTGCTATGAGATTACTTATAGACTCAACGTAATTATCCATTCAAATTTATTTAAAGTAAAGCACTTTTGAAAAATCTCCGAGCTAGTTATTTGAAACACCTCTATTAAATACAGGATGTTCAAAACTTTGTGCACATTTAAGGGGCCTTGGAAGCTGTAAGAGATATAACAAAGATTAAATGGACAAATAAATGTGGTTAAGTTAATTTATTATATGTTGCGTCGTTTAGTCGCTGCGCTCAAATACGTTTTTGGTCAAAATTTTAAAAATGTGACAGCTCCCTACACCTTACACTTCCTGGTGTTGGTCTCAAAATATGTTTCATTATAATATTTAAAACTATAAGAAATTTGATTTAAAAAACGTTCCATTATAGGTACTAATAAGAGAGCTGTGACACTTTAAAAATTCTGACCAATAACTGTGTTTTTTGAGGGCAGCAAATAAACGACGCACAATCAACTTGACGTAATTAATTTGTTGGTCTTTTGTATTACGCACAACTTTATCTATTTAATATTTGCTGAATCTCTTCTAGTTTCCATGATACCTTCAGTGTGAATAAAACTCGGAACACACAGTATATAGATCCGGCGTGGTGGCGTGAATATTTTTGTGTATAAATCTTTCTTTGAAATTAAATAATTAGGCAATTGCCATTTAAATGTAATAGATATTAAACTTAGTTTGACAGGCATTTCGCTTCCAGATCACATGTTTGTTTCCTTATTTCTTCATATGTTTTACAGAATAAAAAATACAAAAATAATTAATGGACACGAAGTAAAGACTCTGGTGTAGTGGTTAGGATTCTCTCCAGGCGAGTGAGAGATCCGGGTTGGAGTCCCGGTGGGATGAATACTTTTGTTCATCAATCTTTTTGCTCTTATATACCCTGTATAAAACACACATATGCTAATTAAGTCAGGAGAGTAAACAAATTTAAATAAAAATGTTGAGGAAACAGTAGGTGTTGAGGGCTTTGGCCTGATATTGAATGGCAAGGGAGGAACAAAGCTAATGCCGTATTTATATATTTAAATAGTAACTATTTTTGATACAGACAAAAAAAATACTTATTGCTATATTAATTATTGAGTAACTATTCATTTTTGTGAAAATTATAGGTAAATTTTGAATAGTTCATACTGTCACAATGTTATTTATAATTCAAGTATCATTGATCATTGATCATTGACATTGAATTGATTGGCATTTACTGTTCTCACAAACAATCAAAACCCGTACTGCATAAGACAGCTCGGTATTGAATAGTAGAGAAGAACGTTTCAAATACGAGTTGTCCAGTTTAAAAAAAAATCACACTACCGTTATGGGATTTTATTTTCATAGGGAAATTATTCTTCTATTCATAATTATTCACTATAATATTCATATATTTCATAGGGAATAGGAAAATTTGTATGAGGTCACTTTGGTTTTTAAAATGGAAAACAATATTTTTACCACAGATTCATGACAATAAAATAATAATGTTACAAACTTGTCTGAAAATTGTTACGTGTTAAGTGTGTCTGTAGAGCCTTTCTCTTTAAGTTTTGATTGGGGTTTTAACCCATCATACGCTATTGTAGGGGTGTATAGTATATATTCTAATGAAACAACTGCTGACGAAATAAAGTTATTTAGCGTTTTAATGTTTAATATCTAGAAACATTTATCCCTCAATATTACAATATTCTCTACTTATGGGGTTTTATTGTGTGATATCAATTTTTTCCACGGAAAAGCATGTTTTTTTTTCAGAAATGCATAACCTACAGAAAACCCCTTGTTCTCGTATTTTACGTATCTTTTTATACATTGTGCGCTCTGTATTTCTCAAAAAAAAAGAAGTTCGATTAGACTTAGGCAGACCTAGAACAAGTTAGTACTCGTATAATAACTGTGCCACAAAATCCTAGGATGGCAAAATAAAAATGAGTTATTTTCCTGCCCAAGAGTAAATGTTTTATGTTATTATGAATTTTAATGTTTTTAATGTATTTATGAGTTCCTGTTATTGAAAATTATGTTGCAGTGCTCCAAATTCGCGGCTTTAGAGGAAGAGGATTCTGAAGACGAGGAGGAGGTCGACATGGAAACACCCCTGCTGACCAGCCAGGATGAGCTCGATGACTGTTCTATGTAGACAGCCGTTTAGAAATGTTTTCAGTTCTGTTTTACACCTTAATCCTATTTTTTGTTTTTTATTATTTCTGTAAACCTGGAAACAGTTTTTAATGTTTGGCAACTTGTAGTTAGTGAAATTCTTAGACAATTTCAGCCTTAAACTTCTAATAGAGACACAATGGTAAATCAAGTTTGTCATTGTAGTATTCTGGGAGTACTAAAATGATATTGCATCTTTCAAAAATCGATATAAATGTAAATAATCTCCAAATTTAATGTAACTGTATTTTAATAAATGTACGTACAAGAGGGTCACAGTATATAACAAACTTAAATTCTGTCTGTCTATACTCTCTGATTCACCAATGTTCTGTGTAGATAATCCTGTATCTCCTGCAATGAAATGAAATAAAATTTAAAAAACTAGTTTTGTTTTCAGTTCTGTTTTACACCTTAATCCTATTTTTTTGTTTTTTATTATTTCTGTAAACCTGGAAACAGTATTTAATGTTTGGCTACTTGTAGTTAGTGAAATTCTTAGACAATTTCAGCCTTAAACTTCTAATAGAGACACAATGGTAAATCAAGTTTGTCATTGTAGTATTCTGGGAGTACTAAAATGATATTGCATCTTTCAAAAATCGATATAAATGTAAATAATCTCCAAATTTAATGTAACTGTATTTTAATAAATGTACGTACAAGAGGGTCACAGTATATAACAAAATTAAATTCTGTCTGTCTATACTCTCTGATTCACCAATGTTCTGTGTAGATAATCCTGTATCTCCTGCAATGAAATGAAATAAAATTTAAAAAACTAGTTTTGTTTTCAGTTCTGTTTTACACCTTAATCCTATTTTTTTGTTTTTTATTATTTCTGTAAACCTGGAAACAGTATTTAATGTTTGGCTACTTGTAGTTAGTGAAATTCTTAGACAATTTCAGCCTTAAACTTCTAATAGAGACACAATGGTAAATCAAGTTTGTCATTGTAGTATTCTGGGAGTACTAAAATGATATTGCATCTTTCAAAAATCGATATAAATGTAAATAATCTTCAAATTTAATGTAACTGTATTTTAATAAATGTACGTACAAGAGGGTCACAGTATATAACAAAATTAAATTCTGTCTGTCTATACTCTCTGATTCACCAATTTGCTGTGTAGATAATCCTGTAACGCCTGCAATGAAATGAAATAAAATTAAAAAAACTAATTTTGTTTTCAGTTCTGTTTTACACCTTAATCCTATTATTTGTTTTTTATTATTTCTGTAAACCTGGAAACAGTTTTTAATGTTTGGCAACTTGTAGTTAGTGAAATTCTTAGACAATTTCAGCCTTAAACTTCTAATAGAGACACAATGGTAAATCAAGTTTGTCATTGTAGTATTCTGGGAGTACTAAAATGATATTGCATCTTTCAAAAATCGATATAAATGTAAATAATCTTCAAATTTAATGTAACTGAATTTTAATAAATGTACATACAAGAGGGTCACAGTATATTACAAAATTAAATTAGCTTCCCACATGTGAAAATATATGCCCGTATATGGGAAACGAATCTATATAGCCCACAGGGTGATAATACATTACCAACTTAAAAATAACAAACCGAAAGGTGCTCAAGGTTATTTGAGTATTCATAAAATGCTACTTGAAAAATAAAATTCTTCCAGTGTAAATAAAAATAAACACATATATTGTGAACCAAAAACAACACATGATATATAATAACTATAATTTTCCATCATTACCATCTGATGAATTATTATAGACATGTGTACAAATCAAAGCTAATGTATATGGTGCAATTTTATAAAAAATATAATAAAGCAGAGTAATAAAAACGAAGTCATGCACTCGCGTTTAATAGGTTAGATAATTAATTGTTCAGAAAGGAAATATATGTAAAGATAATCAGATCGAAAACCAAACAATATTACGAAATAATTAAACATATTTACCTCTCACATACTCGCACACGCTAACATTTTTCTATTATTACACTTTGTGTAAATGTCCTTTTGGGGTCGCGCCTTTTGGAAAGTCTACATAACGTATTTAATAATAATACCTCGAAATAATGTAGTACCAACGATTGACATGGTAAGTTGTAAATAGCTTTTACCATTTTGTTTAATCAAATAAAGAAAAAATCAAATTGAAACTAGTTTGGAAATATTTATAATTAATTGAAACTTTTACACCGTAAATTGACAAGCAATTGCAATTTAAAAGCACACTAGCTGAATATCCGTGCTTTGCTACAGGACCAAAGTATATACATTTGTTATGTACCAACTGTTACTACGAACTGAGTATTTTTGTAACTTTATCGTCTAGAAACTTCCTTATACACAATATTTATTGTGCGATCTTCACGCTGCAGAATCACCAGGCTGTCAGTACAGTTCACTCGACAACAGGCCACAGTTCGCCGTGGGAGAAACACGGACTCCTTAAATACACTCCAACCATTATTAGGGATTACCCTTGAGCTTTATTCTTCTGCAAAACAGAGTTGGCCTGGAGAATCTGCAGTCTTTAAGACTTAAACTGATAGGAATCATGGGGCTTCAGGGTATGAAGACTGTTTCACCCATTCCACAGCCAGTAAATATGGTACCAATATGGTAGTTCGTCGCTGAGTTTTAACTTGAACTGTGATTGTGTCATGTCATTACATAGTTTAGGGAATGAGGTTCAGAAAAAAAATTATTAAAGATCTAGCTTGCAAATACAGATTGCGAGGTTAAATTCCTGGTGGGTTGAGTTTTGTAAAATTAAGAAATAGTGGATAACGTCTTCTGGTTCTACAACCTCAGCGCAAAGCTACTCCAGTAAATTAATGCACGTTGCAGAGTCGTTCTATAAGAACAAACTATCTTTAGCGTTAATATTGTTGAAAAAAAATTTAAAATACGCATATCTTATAAAAAAAAACAAATATTTTATTAACAAATTAATTTTGTATTTACATCGATAGAAATAAACATTTTAAGGAGAAATATACATATACGGACTGAATTAGACTGTCTATGTAAGTGAGGAGAGAGGTTTAAACATGCAGTTCTCGGTGGGATCGTGGCGTGTAAAGTTTATTTATAAAGCCACGCGCTCCTCACTCCGCCAGGAGGACCGATGCAGCTAGGTGTAGAAAGGGATTCACTTCTCTACCTTTATCGCACATAATCCCCATGGCACATGCATAATCTCTATATTATATGTATAATATTAGGTTTAAGTAATATCTTGGAGCACTTACACTTCAGGTGCGAACTTTGTTCTTCGTAAAACTTTAAATCTATTATACAGTTATCAAGTCTGCGTGTTTCCTTCACTATGACTTAAAAATATTTACTTACATTTGTTTCAAACGGCTATGAAAATCTTGTAAAAGGTAATTACATGATTCCCAGGAGACTTTTAAATTACATATATCATAAAGAAAGTCTCGTGACTTCGTTTTAAAAATATAATGCTTTTATTATTATTAATTTAAAACAATCAATGTATTCATTTAATATCAACAATAACTTTGTGCCATAAGTCTGTGCATTTTTTCGATAAGAGTTTCTTTTAACCAAAATACTCGTATTCTCTCAGTAATATTTTGAATCCATTTCAATTAAACATATTTTTATTATTCCTGAATGAACTAGTAAGTGTATAATTAATAGTTACTTTTAACCTGTAACATATTACCTTTTTCAATTTTCATTACTTTTTAAAAACTATACTTTGTTTTTTGCATACTTTCAATATTCATGTACGAATTGCCATTAGATTATGTGCTATAATCACCCATTAAATTTTAAATCCACTAAATGCTTATTATATAGCTTTATCGGCTATCTGAAAACATTACTTTTTAATCGGTTTTCAATTTACAGATTAGGATGTTCTGAAAATAGGGAGGGTCTTGGGGTCGAGTCTTCAAAACTTCAAATATAAACAAGCCAAGAGATATAACATTTCAAAGATTGTTTTAAACCGACAATTTTTAAAATTTTATTGTTAAATATGACAACAGCATGAGACTTTATGGTGTCAGGGAGGTCATTATACAAGGTTAGGCCAAAGTAGGTGAAACTCTTCTCCTTCCAACCTCAAGCCGCACTTGAGGAAAGTGAAGCTTTCGGTCTTGACGGGTGCTCCTTTGAGTGATCTCTTCCCGATACGACGGTTTGTGTCCAAGATACCGAGGCTCTCCAAAACATAGGACTCTGTGAGTCATGGAGTTTGTCAGGACCCTGCATCTGTCTTCCATTGGAGCCAACCCGACGTTCTCTCTAAAGGGGGGTACATGTTTCTGCCGATTCAGGCAAAAAATGAACCTAACGGCAGAGTATTGCACTTTTTGAATTCTACAAGCATCCCCCCTGATATACTATTTCCGTGTGCAGGGTAGCAGTAGTAAAACACTGACAATATAAGTGACTGCATGATCTGCAGCTTTGCGGACTCTGGAAGCATATTTCTAAATCCATACAGACCTCTCAGTCTACCCAAGGCACGCTGTGTAGCATATGTTACGTTCAAGTTCAAGTTCAAAAATGCTTTATTCACAAAATTTGATTTTTTATACGTAGTCACTAAACATGAGGCCTTAATCCAGTATGACTCCCAAAGTTTTCGCTTTGTCAAATACTGCCAGACTACTACCACCCAGTCTGATCTGTAGATTAGTTTCGCCGAGGGCCTGTAAAATAGTGTGTGGGGCCAAGTGAAGAACTGTGCACTTGTCTGTGTTGAGCTTAAGACCATTAGTCACTGACCACAGGTTCACACTGAGTAAATCAGATTCTATTTGCCCAATAGCCTTGCCCAACCTGTCCAGGTCATATGACAAGTGAGCTGACAATCATCTGTGAATAAATGAGGGGTACAATACTGCACACACCTGGGAAAATCACAAGTGTGCGGACTGAGTTGACCTCTGGCAGTCGGACAGTGCAGACGTGCTTATCTCGTGCTCCGTAACATGAGTGACTGTGTCGTTTGTAATGATCTGTTACCGGAAAGAAATGATTTTGCGTTGTGTTACCAATGTAATAATGGTTTGCAATTTAAATGTGCTGAAGTACAAGAATCTATGTGGAATCGTATGGGTCAGCAGCGTCGTGAATCTTGGAAATGCAAAAACTGTACAGGTAAAAATAAAGGATCTAAAGAACAGCAATTGGTCAGTAAAGATTTTAGTAATAAGTTGCATGAAGATGTCTTAGTAAAAATGGAGGAAACTATTAAGTTGTAATTTTTGTCTTATGAGCAGAACTTTGTCTCACAACTCTCTGAATTTAAACAATCTTTAGAATTGTTTTTCAAAAACAAAATTGATGACTACGAAACTAAAATTAATTTGTGCTGATGTAATGATGTGCTAAAATTAATGTAATTGTGTTGATGGTATGGTGGCCAAAAGTCCAACAGGTGACTGCCGCAAAAAACCTGTCAAAGGTACAGCGGTTGGCATGCTTGGGGACAACGGGTGCCATGAGAGGAACACCAACCGCTGCTATGGAAGTAGTGCTAAACCACCCACCCCTAGACATATTCGTCATAGGAGAGGCTAGGATGGCTGCCTACAGACTGAAGTGCAATGGGAACTGGCATTATCACCATGCTAGTAAGCACTCCAAGATCGTTGACATTCTCAAACTGGATATTCTAGAAATGATGTCTGACAGAATGGCAAAGGTTACGGACTGGGAAAAACCATTTCAAGTCAACATTGTTGAAAGGAAGGAATGGTCAAAAGGTGAGCCTGACTACAATGAAGAAGGCTCTAACCTGGTACACGGACGGGTCAAAGACTCTGAAGGGTACTGGGGCAGGGGTCTGGGGAGCCAGACCGAGGGTTAACTTAAGCTTTAGCCTAGGTAAACTGGCAACTGTCTTTCAGGCTGAAGTTACAGCCATTGCAGAATGTGCAAGAGTTAATGTGGAAAGGGGCTACAAAGGCAAAAACATCTACATTAACTCGGACAGCAGGGCTGCTCTGCAGGCCTTGGCCAACCATGACTGTAATTCGAAGACAGTCTGGGAATGCCATAAGGTCTTGAAATTGCTGGCGAAAACCAATAAAGTTATTCTAACTTGGGTGCCTGGACATAGAGGAATCACAGGAAATGAAGGGGCAGACAGTTGCGCTAACTTGGGAGCCAACCGTCTTCTTACCGGTCCTGAACCAACGTGTGGGGTCTCATATAACTTAGCACGTAAATCAGTTACCAAGTGGATGGCTAACAAACACCTACAACATTGGAGAAATACTGAGAGGAATGTACAAGCAAAGCGGATGCTCAAGGGACCATCAAGGAACATTGCAGCAGATGCCCTTAGAATGAGTAGAACGGAGATCAGAAAGGTGACTGGTTTTATTACAGGTCATTGGATATTCCGAAGTCACCTGAACAGAATAGGTATTCCAGTTCAGGAAACACTGTGTAGGAAATATGGCGAGGCTGACGAAACAGCCAAGCACGTCATATTTGAATGTCCGGCATTACAGAGCAAACGCTCAAGATCCCTAGGTGTTCTTATGCATACGGAAGAGGGGTTGGAACAGGAAAGCATTGTTCAGAAGATCTCATGGTTTTGTAAAGGCCTGGGATTTGATACAGCTTAAACCTGGGAGAGGATGCACAATAAGCTGGATGGCTGAGAGGCAACTACCAGGCCTAGGAAACCTGGCCCTCTGTTAAAAAAAAAATTAATTTATTTGTTCATCATGTAAAGGAACTGAAAACATCACAGCCTAAGTTGGAGGAGGATAACAAACAACTAAAAGAAAAAGTCAAATCATATCAGGTACAATTAGAAAATCTTGAACAGTATAATAGGAACCGGAATGTTCAAATTGATGGTATCCCAGAGGTTGCCAGAAGTCGTGCAAAAACTTTGAAATCTGGTTGATATTCCACTACACATTAAAAATGACATACAAGCAATGCACAGAGTGCCTTTAAGGCAAGATAAGGGCCCTAAACCTATTATAGTGCAGTTTACAAACAGGCAAACTCGTGACGCATTGATCTCAAAGTGTAAAAAAATTGAAATTAAATCATCAAACTTTAGCAATGAAGCACCTGAAACTAATGTGTATGTAAATGCTCATTGGACACCTTATAATAAAAGCATTCTATTTCAAGCAAAATAAAATTAGGGAACATGGGTGGAAGTTTATATGGACTGTTAGGAAATCAGAAGGTGACCAAAGATATCAAGTTTCATCATCTGAACAAATTGACAGTCTGATGGGTGTAAATTCAAAAGTTTTGGTGGGTAAAAGTTAATTTAACATGTCACCAATAAAAAAAATAATGGAGCAATTGAAAATATTTAGTGTAAACATACGTAGTTTGAGAAAACACTATGACGAACTTTGTGTTTATTTAAGAAGTTTGCCATTCATGTGTAATGTAATTGTACTGTCAGAAGTCTGGATTAAAAGCGGCGAAGAGGACAAGTACCAGATGTCAGGCTACAACATGCTGTTACAGCCCAGACCGGACAACCAGGCCGGAGGTGTAGTTATCTACTTGGACTCTGCCCTGCAATATACCAGTGAGCTCATCCTACTTCAGACTACAGAAATAATCAATGTCATCTGTAGCTTTAATTATAATGGTAATATTTATAACTTATCACTTTTCGGCGTTTATCGACAGTGTAAATTTACATATAATGAATTTAAATTGGAATTTGATAATATTTTAAAGAGAAGTAATGATCCCTCAGTTATTATAGGTGACATGAATAGTTTGTTTGTTGAAAAATAATGACTCTGCTAAGGAATATTTGAGTTTAATATCGTCATATGGATTTGAGAGTTTAGTAAACACACCTACTCGAGTATTCAATAACAGTAAATCTTGTATAGATCATGTGTTAGTAAGAAACTCGAAATCGTTTAGTTTTACTGTAGTATAAATTACATTAGATATTAGTGATCATTATGCTCTTGACCTTAAAATAATAGGAATTAAAAAGGAAATAAATAATCCAAAATACTGTAAAATGTTGGATAAGGAATTATTAAGTAGGCAACTAAAATTAGCTGATTGGAGTCCAGTATATAATGAAATTAATGTATATAGTTCTGTTTCACAATTTTATGAAATTTACAATGAATGTTACAACAATTCTTGCTCATTGAAAAAAGTAACTAGTGAGAATAGGAGAAGGCAAGAATGGATTTCAGACAATTTAATTCGTTTAGTAAATATAAAAAATGATTTATTTAAAAATTATTGCAAAGATAGGCAAAACCTGGCTCTAAAAAATGAATATAAGGGACTAGCAAAAAATGTTTCAAAACAAATTAGAGGAGCAAAATTAAAGTATTATTCTTCATTGGTAAAGAGATGTCAAGGTGATTATTAATAACAAGGAATTATTAAAAGCAAGAAAAAATCTCTAAGTAGTATTAAATTAGATGGTCATTTACTCCAGGTGGTAGGAAATGAAAAACTTGTAGCTGATGGATTTAACAAGTATTTTACCACAGTCATTTCCTCATTAAGACAAGATGCTTTCGGTAGTGATTTATTCCTAGAAGATATTTTTATATACGATGTCCATTTAAGGGAGTTCAAACTTAGTCAAAATGATGTTATTAATGATATCAAATCGATTAAGAATAAGACTAGTTGTGGTATCGATGGTATTAGCATTTTTACCATTAAGGACAATATTGAAACGTTCCTCCTGTACTATACAGCATTTATAAAAGATCGTTAGAGCAAGGAATATTTCCAACTGAGTTCAAGACTGCTTCTGTAGTCCCAGTCTATAAAGAAGGAGATGCATCAGAATTGTTCTCATATCGCCCTATTTCTGTGATTAGTACTTCAGCAAAGATGTTTGAAACTATTATTAAAGATGAACTTATTAAGTACTTTATGAGTAGATCACTATTTTCTGAAAATCAATTTGGGTTTTCAGCACAAAAAGGAACAGACTTGTGTATAGAGAAGCATATAAACGATATAACAGCCTCCATTGACAAGCAAAAATACACATTAGCAGTATATTTGGATTTTCAGAAGGCATTTTATGTCTTAGATTTGAATATTTTAATAGGTAAATTTAAAAAATACGGTATAGGGAATAATGCACTGTTATGGCTAGAGTCCTTTTGCAGGGGTAGGAGACAAGTTGTGAAAATTAATAATTGTTTAAGTGTTATTTTAGAATTAGATTTTGGGACAGCTCAGGGCGGGGTTTTGGGGCCAATTGTGTTTTTTGATATACATCAATGATTTGCTAAATATTGAATTAAACTCATCTGTGTTTGCCTATGCTGACGACACCGCACTTGTGTGCTCTGCCTATAATAGGCAAGCTCTACAGTTAAAAATAAGTCAAGATCTAGAAAAAGTATCACGCTGATTAATCTAAAATAAATTATTAACAAATGATCAAAAATCTAAATGTGTTCTTTGACCATAAAGTACCTAAAGAATATTTACAAAATGTTTTCAATTTTATCTGTCACAAGCACCAATGGTTGTACGGTTGCTCATGTTATAACATTGAAGTAGTTAAATTTGTTAAATATTTAGGTTTATATTTAGATCAACACCTTAAATGGGATCACCACATTGATTACTTACCAAAGAAATTAAGAAAAGTGAATTATGCACTTTATCATTTGAAGCAGTATGTTAAAAGTGAACAACTGATACAAATATACACTTCATGGTTTGAAAGTATGATGAGATATGGAATAATTCATTATGGAGTAACATACCCCTCAATTATTAGGCCCGTGGTTATGAGTGAAAGACATGCACTTAGAATAATGTTTACTATAAAAAGAAATGAAAGAGTAAGTTACATTTTCAACCAGTTTAAAATATTGACATTTAATTAGGTTTACCAGTACTCAGCAATAATGCATATTTACAAATATATAAATCAATACCCGTTCAGGGAAATAATGAGAACAACTCGCTCTGCCCGGTATATGCAACTGGAAATTCCTTATTACACCAAAGAGCAGAGCAGACATCAGTTTAGTTATTCAGGTCGAAAATGTTACAATAACTTGATTTTAGCGTATGGAAATGAAATTATTTTCGAGAAAAAACACAAGGTAAAAATGAAATCTCTTGAACTTGTCAGAAACACATAAGTACAACTTGTCATATTAAACTACTACTCATGTATTGTTATTGCAGGCATTTTATTATATTCATTTATATAATTATTATAGTTATTTTTTATATAGTATTAAATTGCTACATAGTATTTATTCGTTATATAGTATTTGTATATTATTATTTTTATTTTATACTATTTATTATTTGTTATTTTATATTCATTTAGTATTTTAGGTTATTTATTTAATATAATTCACAAAGTTAACTGCAAAATCATTATTTTGTTAAGTTTCAAAAGTCACTTACCACTATTAAAAATATTGTATTCGGACACCATGGACACAGATTTCAATTTATGCTGTGGATATTGCCTCTCCCTTAAGGAAGGCAATATTATACGATACAAAATTTAATGACAATAGTATTTTATATCATGTCACCAAATATTGATATAACTGATGGGAAGTTATTGTCATTGTCTTTGCTTTAACATTTTTATTCATACTGTTTTTTAGATTATAATGTTTAGTGTTACATTGCGTAGTTATATTATTTTATTGTTAATTCTTCATAGTTTATTTGTTGTTATTATAGGTCTTTTCTACTTTATAGTTTATATAATTAATGAAATTGTTATTATTATTTCAATGTTATTGTTATTTTTACTTTTAATTATTTATAGTTCATATTATTGTTATAGGCCTTTTCTGCTTAAAAATCTATAGATCATCCTAGTTCATAGTTCCAGAATTGTTATTACTTACCATGGCAAACAAGTGTTTATTTCTTAGCAGTTTATTATTTATTGTCGCTTTCTGCTCAACAATTTTTTATATAATGATTAAGCTAAAAACATTTTTCTATTTGATTAAAAGTTATTGGTGGTGGAAGATAAAAATGGACGACTGCAAAATGTTTCAAAACCTGTAACATGTTAACTGTCAACAACTTTTCTCCCACGGGCCCTGTGAGGCGCATTGGGATCTGTGAGATTTATGTACTAAAAATGCTGACTTAAATTAAGAGTTTTGAACTTAACTTGAACTTGAACTGAAGAAATTGGACCAGTACAGCTGCCTTAGGGAATACCTTAGGCAGTGGTGTAGTGGGGCCGGAGCGGTCCGGAGCGGCGCTCCGGCACAGCTTTAAGAAGCGGAGCGTCGCTCCGGCATAGCATCTAGAGCCGGAGCTGTGAACTGGAGCGCCACCCGCCTGTAAAATGTGGTAGGCGGGTGACGACTGACGAGTCGCTGGATAATGAAAAGGCCAGAACAAACCCGCATCACTTATATGTCCGTTGAATGGTATCAAGGTAATTGTAGGCGCTGTGCAATAGACAACCCTTGTAACTCGCAACTAGCGCCTTCATACAAATCAAGATACTCTCTCACTCCCTCCCCCCTCCCATGACAGGTGTGCCACACCACCCCGCCCGACCATCTCCTACTACAGTTCGAGGACTTTAGCTGTGCGCGTGACCTTGAGTGTGTGGTGATAGGCGGGAGGGGTGGCGGGGTAGCATTATGCGCTGCGTCCCGAAAACATTTCCTGTGACTCATGGCTAAAACCAGTGGCGTAGCGAAGGGGGGGGGGTCCAGGGGGTCCGGACCCCCCCCCGAAATTTTAAGACATATTAAAAAATAAAGCATGGGGCAGGAAAAAAAGGACAGTTATCATTACTCTTGTCTACAAACATTAAATTGATTGATTTCACTGATTGAAGTGACCATTGTTAAAAATATTATTGTCCTTTCGTTTAAATCATAAAGTATCAAACGATACTTTTGGGCTCGGCCTTTTGAATAGTGTAGTGTAATCACGGTATTTCTATAGGGCGCGGTCACGTGACGTCGCAAAGTAACCTGAACCGTAACGCGGCGAACAGTTTAAATTAGCGACCACTTCGTTCAAATTCGTCGTGGGGACGTAAAGTGACTGCTTAGAATTAAGTTACGACGTTGATTTTAGGTGTCATTAAACTGTAAACGTGTATAATTATCGGAAAAAAAAACTTTCGGTCGGATAATACACTTGAAAAACTCTACTGATTAGAACTTCAACTAATTTGGATTTCAATGATTGAGGTAAAAGTGGGGTTTTCGATTGAGTTAGGACGACGATTTTTGTTATCATTAAACTGTACACCATACCTATATAATTATCGAGAAAAAAAATCACTTCCGGTCGGTAAATACCGAAGAAAAGCTCTCTACAGATTAAGTTTTGACGATTTTTGATTTCATTGGTTGAGGTAAAAGTGGTACTTAGGATTATGTTAGGACGGTGATTTTAGGTATTAATTCAACGCCGACTAATACATATATAATTGTCGAGAAAAAAAAAACAATTAATCACTTTAAATTAGCGACTTTTTTCCTATGGAGTCCCACATGGATCTATACTTGGACCAGTCTTGTTCCTTGTGTACGTCAGCAGGCTGAACTCATCGCTCCTGAGAGGGAAAATGGTCCAGTATGTTGACGCTGCATTAAAGCTCCAACAAAACATGAATTAGAAATCATTTTCTTTTTAGAACTGAATTCATGTATTCATTTTTTGTTTTATTAAATCTGAGGACCAATAACTCCAAATCGAATGCACTAAATTTCTGTTTGCGGTAAAGAGAGATTGAGTATCGCGCTGCTGTGATGGCGGACGATGTCCTCATAGAAGAAACTGATTCCACCTAGTTCCTTGGAATGTACCTTGATCGAAGTCTGACTTGAGACAATCACATTGAAAGTACCTGCTCAAAGGTTTCTTCAGGCATTTATGCTATACGGAACCTTTCAAAATTTTGCTCCCGGGATGTACTAAAAATGGCCTACTTCGGCCTTGTATACTCCCATCTAACGTACGAGTTGAGGCTATGGTGCAGCTGTTCTAAATACAAATTTGAGCGAGTATTTAGAAGTCAAAAGAAAGCTGTCCGCACCATTTCAAAATTGAAATACCGAAATTCATGCAGAGATGCCTTTAGGGAGCTGGGATTGCTAACTTTGCCCTGTCTCTACATCCTCGATGTCGCCCTGTACTGTCGATTTAAGTGCGAGTTGGTCCGGGGCAGGGACGTCCATCAATACGGGACAAGAGGCAGGGACAACCTTCGGTTACATCCGCACAGAACAGCCGCATTCAAACGTTTGCCATTCGAGGTTGGTGTTAAGTTGATCAACAAACTCCCTGATGAAATCAAAAATTTGAATGAACCAACAAAATTTAAAGCTCGATTGAGACACTTTTTGGTGTCGAGGGTGTTTTATTCGGTGGAAGAGTTTATGATGAGCCGCTGGGATGAAATTTAAAGTAATTCGATCATCCTCTATTTCTGGTGGTAAATTTTGGAAGAGTTTTAAACGTATGGCTGTATGGCTGTAAGTATGTATGAGTCTTAGGAATGAGTGTGGACTGTGTATGAACGGGTATGAATGGGGGCAATTTAAAATAGATATACATATTTCTAAATAATTTAATTTGACGATTGTGTGCAATTTTTATAATTGTTGACACAATAAAAAGTATTATTATTACCTCCGGTCGGAATATATCGAGGAAAAGCTCTACTGATTAAGATTTTGACGATTTTGGATTTCACTGGTTGAGTCGTTGAGATAAAAGTGGTACTTAGAATTATGTTAGAACATTGATTTTAGGTATCAATTGAACGCCGACTAATACCTATATAATTATCAAAGAAAATTTTAAAAAATCGCTAATACACCGGAAAAACTCTACTGATAAAAAGTTCCGACTACTTTGGATTTCACTGACTGAGGTATTATTTCATTTTCCTTAGTATATTCCGATCGGAAGTGATTTTTTTTTCTCGATAATTATATATTTATTAGTCGGCGTTGAATTAATCTCTAAAATCAATGTCCTAACATAATTATAAGTACTACTTTTACCTCAACCACTCAACCAGTGAAATCCAAAATCGTCAAAACGAATCTGTAGAGAGCTTTTCTTCGGTATTTACCGACCGGAAGTGATTTTTTCTCGATAATTATATAGGTAGTCGAGTACAGTTTAATGATAACAAAAAATCGTCGTCCTAACTCAATCAAAAATACCACGTTTACCTCAATAACCGAAGTCCGAAGTAGTTGAAGTTCTAATCATTAGAGGTTTTCAGGTGTATTTTATTTCCGACCGAAAGTGATTTTTCCGATAATTATATGCTCGTCTACAGTGTAATGATACAAAAAAATCGTCATTATAAATCATTCATAAATACCTCAATCAATGAAATCCAAAGTGCCCGAACTTCTAATCAGTAGAGTTTTTCCGGTGCATTTTCCGACCGTTAGTTTGATCTGTACCCGAGCAACGCTCGAAAATCGCCCTTCTTTTCTAAAGGGTTTTCGGCCGTCAGTGGCCCAATATCCCCGAAGGGGTATTTCATTTTCTTCACAAAATATATTTGAGTCAATTATACGCTTGAGTGAAGCTCTGTTTTGTTCTTTTTCTTTCTTATCCAGTGAATCCAACATCACTTTGGTGCCTTCTACTCGGCCAAAATCGAACTTCGTAAAGTTTCTGTAGCTATACAAGAAAATTTGTGGTACTAGAGTTGCTGTGAGAGTTTAATTTGCCTATTACATGTTTCCACTTTCTATAAGGCGTAGTTACTAAAGCTCCATATTTTTGGTATTTACCTTTTACCAGTGAATTCATTGGCAAATAACACACACAAAACGTCCCCCGGATCCCCCGGTTTCGGACCCCCCCCGAACGAAATTTCTGGCTACGCTACTGGCTAAAACCCTCCTTTCAGGAATCGTAATGGCCCAAATAACTCATCACACTCGCTAAAATCAGTCTGTTTTGTAAAAGTGGTGATTGTGGTGGAATTAAATAATATGAGAAAACCAAATAATAGGAATAATAGGATTTATCCTTGTTTTCCAGTTGTTATAGTGTTGTTTAACGTGTTTTTGAAAATAACGTATTTATCAATTTTATCTGCAAATCAAAATCGTGAGTTTAAAGTCGTTAAAGAGATTGTTGCGCCTTCATCTCAGCGGCTAGCACGTAAACGCAACCCGCCACACAGATAGCGTTTATTTGTTGAGAGGGTAGTATCTGGGCCCTACGAGCACAGCTAAATTCCTCCAACTGTAACTGCAGGAAGTGTATACTTACACAGACAGGTCGAGACTTGTTATTCGCGTTCCCGGTCTCTATGTTGTTGTGAGTGCTTGTATTAAGCTGTTATCGTCGAAAGTCAGTCGTAATGGTTGAGTTCAAACAGCGTACCGTATATACTGTTAGTTTTGTTTGAGTTGAGTCCTCTATAATACATTTGTGAAAGCCTATTACTAATTTTTAATTATTAGTTTGTGAATTTTGTGAAGTGATGGAACCAAAACCAAAACAAAAATATTTTCTAGTGCCCCCAATATGACTGAATGAAATCCAGTTCCTGGAACATCAAATCTAAAAGCTAAAATTAAAATAAGTAACCTCGCTGAGCCTGAGCCTAATGAAAAGGAAGTTCGGACAGATGACCCCCCCCCCCCACAGAACACAGTGGCCTGGAATTTGGACAGAAGACATGTGGGAGAGAAAGAAGGTGGCTTTTCCTTGGATAGACTCAAAGGAAGGTAAATTAGGCTGTAAAATTTGTTTTGAAGTCAGTAATTTGGGAGCCTACTTCGCTTTCTTATGAGTGGCGTTCGTACAAAGTTTGTTTTTATGGCTCAAATTGAACAAATCAACTCAATTCTTTGAGGAAAAAGATTATTGAACATAAACAGTCGAAAGCTCACAAAATCGCTCAAACAATTATTGACAAATCAAACAAACATTCGATGCCACAAGTAATTGATCAAATGAATCAAGCTCAGCTCGATTCAACTAAGGCTGTGTTTAGATCGGCATATTTTATTGCTCAATACGACCATCCGTACAGCGACCATTTCGGATTGCTTGAGCTACAAAAACTAAATGGGTTAGATGTCGGCGTAGGCCTTCATTCCAGGTATAGCGCGGCCGAAATAATAGAACATATTTCAAAGGAAATGAAAATGCGCATTTTGAAACAAGTCAAGGAAATTTCTGGAAAACTGTCAATAATCCTTGATGAATCCACAAGCATTAGTTCTAAATCCGTCCTCGTTGTATATTTAAAATGTGAATTTAGCAAGGATAAACCACCAAGTTTTTAACAGTGTTCACCAGTGCCTTGAAGGATATGGTTTTAATGGCGAGTACTTAAAAAAAACTTGGTTTCCTTTACAAGCGACGGGGCGAACGCCATGTTGGGAAAGCACTCAGGTGTAGCAAGGGGATTTTTATCTGTTTACCCTAATATTATCATATGGCACTGTATGAATCGAGAATAAGCGAGAGTTAAAAGAATGTGCACAGGAGCTCGATATTGAAATGAATAAAATCGGCAGAATTGTAAGCACGAGGTGGGTAGCAAGCAATTTTCGTACTGTTTCAGCCGTGTGGTTTGGTTATCAAGCCTTAGCCAGCCACTTCTCTAAAGCAATGGATGATCCTGAGAGAACATCCACTGATAGATGCAAATATAATGGTTTATTGAAGAAGCTGACTTCCCATAAGTTTTTGTTAAACTTAGCATTTATGTATGACATTCTTGCTGAATCGGCTTTGTTGTCTGAAAGTCTAGAAAACAGAGCACGTCCCTTGTATTTGCAGACAAACTGATTCATAGATCGATCAGATATCTGGAATCTTTGAAAGAAAAACCTGGGACAAGAGTTCTGGAGGTACAAGTCGCCATGAGGGAAGGCTGTTTTGCATCTGTAAAGTTAAATGAAAACCCTAAAATCGTATCATTTAATGGTGAGCAGTTGATTTCTAGTGTAATCAGCAACTTAAAGAAGAGAATGTTTACCGCTAGGTAGGCGAAGGAAATTGTCAAGAACGAGGAGTTTGTAGAGCAACTAAAAGTTTTGGAACCCGAATACTGGCCTACTGATATTCAACCTGGGTTTGGCCAAACTCAAGTGGAGCAGCTATGCAAACTCTTCAAGTTGAACATCAACAGAGATGTGACTGCTTACAGGGATTACTTGGACAACAGCAGGCGGGTACCTGATGGACTGCAAGAGCTTATAAACTGCACTAAAATAATACCCTGTAGTTCCGCTGACTGTGAAAGAGGTTACAGCAGTATGAATAACATACTCACACCATTAAGGAACTCAGTGACAGTAAGTCATGTCTCAGCCCTACTGTTTTTAAAATTCCAAGGTCCCCCGCTCCGCAGATGGAAGCCTGACCCCTATGTCATGACATGGCTAAGAAGACATCGTTCAGCAGCCGACACCCAAACAAGAATAGCAGAACCTCCAAAGAAAGGAAATAGGAATGGAAAAGGAGAGGAATTTTGAGAAATACTTTAGAGGTTATCGCACATTATTCATGTTAGTGTTACCGTTGAAAATATGTAAAAATATTACTTTTACAATATTTAATAGTTTTTACAATGCATTTTTACGGTATTTTTTTCAGGCTACAATCATGTTTTAGCACGACAGCACAGTAATTTTTCAAAGTATGTCTAAAATCATAGCTTATCTGTTTGTCATTACAAATTGTGTTAGCCTAGTTTACGAAATAAAATGTATTTTATTAATAATCAAAAAGATTTGTATTGCTATACCCAGCAACTCGCCGCTTCCATGGTGTAAGTATAATATATTTATATGTATTGCAGTTTTCACCATGAAATAACTACTGTTATAAATTATATAATAATGAACCAGAATATACAACATTTATTACAATCGCTCTAGTTTAAGTGGGTAAAGCGACAGTTTAAGTGGAAGTCTGCAAATGTAACGCCGCCCGCCGTCGGAACGCCAAGCTGACGACACGAGCCCGATCTGTACGAGGGGGGCGGGGGGAATCTGCGCGGTAGCACACCTATTATACTTACACCAAGGTCGCTCCGGCACAGCCAAATTCGGCACTACACCACTGACCTTAGGGGAGGTATGAACGTATTCAGTTTAAAACATATTGTTCAAAACCATAGTAATTCATCTTAGCCAACAGCATATCGTGACTGATAGAGTGAAAAGCTTGCGAATAATCAAGCAAAACAACAGAGCTAAATCTACCTCTGTCCTTTTCATCCACCAGATCACTAAACATGTTTGTGAGAGCAGTGCAGGTACTATGGTTTTCTCTAAACCCAGATTGCAATAATGGCAATATACCATTCGTTTTTATATTTGTGCTTAGCTGCTGAACTACTATTTGCTCTAGAACTTTTGATATAGCTGGAAGGATTGATATAGGCCTCAGATGCTTGACATTTATAGGGGTCGACATTTTAGGCAACAGAAAAACAATATTTATTTTCAAATTTGTAGGGAAATTCTCAGTTTTAAGAGACGTATTGATCAAATGGGTCACCGCTTTAAGAAAAAAAGGACTCGCAGCTTTTAACATATTTATTGAAATGCTATTAATGCCGACAGCACTAGATTTTATCTCATTCATTGCTAATTTACATTATGTTTATTACGCTAAATGCAAAAACCATTCAAACGCCACCCCACAAGGCAGGATTATTGGAACCGTTCGGTACAACCCCGTACTTTGTATTGAATAAGACATTTAAAACGCCAATTTATACCGTGATATACTTCAAAATAAAGGTATTTTTTAAGTGAGCAGCATTTAAAGTTAATGTATTGCCCATATCTCTACAAATTCTAAATTATGGCCAAAACACTGTTTTTTGTCTTTTTCTCAAAATATTAATTATAGATTCAACAGAAAGGCATTTCAATTAGAAAATTACTACTAAATTATGTCAAAAGGTCAGCGATAAAATTAATTCTTAGATTTACGTGATCGTTGTAATGACTAATATCTAGGTTTTCCAGCACACAACGCGTCATAATATTGCTTCGAAAAGGACATTCTTGAAATATTTCGATCTCAATATCTTCTCAGTCAATTTCACTTTAATCACATCTATGTGATGGGCTTTCACATTTGAATACAATAGTGAATTTACGAGATATTGCACAATACGAGACATTGATCTGTAGAAAATCCCTACTCGATGCGGGAAGTAAACTACCACTGTTACTGGAGTTTAAACATTGTGCACTGCAATTGTACGACCATTATTGCTTGATGAGATATCGAATGGGGCCCGATCTAATAATTTTATTATGCACGAACCTCCCAACTGACAGATATTCTTCAAGAAATAAGGTAAATAATCAGCATGGCGCAACTGCACAACTATTATAGTTATGTAGGAAACACTTTTGAGCAAATGTTTACTCAAAATGGATAATAAGTAGAGTAAAACCCGTGAATACATTCAGATCTTACTTCAAATAATCTGCGGAATACCCTCAGATATTGTGTATCAGTTGAGACCTACAACGAGACATGATATGATGGTTAGAATTAGAAATGTAATGGCTTTATCTCTCTGAATAAGAAGTTTACATGCTGTAGGAGCGTTTGAAAACAGAATTGACCTATGCTTTGCATAACCATGTAGGTCATTTTGAACCCTTGCAAGTATTTGTAAATATACCCATAGAATAGCTTAATAATAAGTAAATTGTACTTTATAACTAAAACTCATTAACACAAATTATATATTAATAGCAATCTCTTTATTGCATTTAAGCAATTTCTGACATTGTATCGCAATCGTCAACTTTAATTAATTTTGTAAAAAAACCATGCCCACGTTTTCTATCAGTCAGACATACACTTTATAAATTCATACAGACACATCCATTCCGACATCGGATCCAGCATTTATTTCTTGATTTCTAAATTTCCCAGGGGCTCATCACGAATTCTTCAACAGAGTAAAACGCTTTAGACACCAGAAGGCGCTTGAGACGAGTTTTAAATTGATTTGTGTTGTTTGAATTTTTTACACTTTCAGGGAGCCTGTTGATTAGTCTGACACCAACTTGTTGCGGGAGGTGTTGAAACAACGTCAGTCTGTGTTGCTGTGTTTTGAAGTTTTCCCTGCCTCTGGTTTCATATTGGTGAACTTCCCCGCCACGAACCAAGACACACTTGGACAAGGAGTACATTATTACCTCAGAAATATAAAAGCGGGGTAAAGTCAGCAATCCCAGCTCCCTGAAAGATTCCCTGCACGACTCTCTAAAGTTTAACTTTCCAATTACTCTTATAGGTTTTTTTGAGCTTAACAACTCGCTCCATTTTGATTTTAGAACAAACTCCCCAGAGTCTTATTCCATACGCTAAATGTGCATGGATAAGGCCATAATAAGCCTTATGGGGAACAGAACATTGCTAGTTTTCGCAAGGCAAATATGCCTGAGGAAACTTTAGCACATACAGTATCTACATGATCGTTCGTTCGTTCCTGCCCCTATCAAATAGCATTCTCAAAAACGTCATGGAATTAGTTTCCTCTGAAAGTTCTTCATCTACAAAAACAGTAGGCCGCTCTGCAACACCTGTCGGAGAGAGAAATGAACAACATTTGATTTTGACTGGTTGGTTTTCAAGTTTATCTCCGAAAAGAACTGTATAGATGAATTTAATTCTGTGAATGATGTGATCTCCAAATCTTTAAGAGATTTAGATTTTTTTTCAACATCTAAATTGTTCAGGGTTCAGAATTTCGTTGTCTTCTAGAAAGTTTACGATTCTTTCATAGAAAACCTTTTCAAAGATTTTGCTGAACACTGGAAGGATTGAAATAGGACGGTAGTTGCTTTTTAAGCGGAAGTCGTCCTTTTTGAAGATTGAAATGACTTTAGTGGTTTTTAAAAGAGATGGAAAATTTCCAGTGTCAAATGAAAGAATCAGTTTGTTACTGGTCTCAAAATATGCCTAAAGCAGCATTTAATAAGCCACACGGATACTCCATTGGAATCACACGATTTCTTTGGGTTCAGCCTCTGCACAACACTCGCCACCTCCTCCACACACACAGGGGCCAAGACCAAGGATGCAACTGGAATTCTAACATTTTCGCAAGGTTGTTGTTTTCTGGGCGACGGATTAACCGAAACCACAGAAGAGAATTATTTATAAAATTCATTGGCAACTTGTGATCTATTTTGAACAATTGTGTCTCCAATTTTTCTAGCAATTGATTTAGTTTGATTTCTCAAACTTGTATCTCGAGACGAGTTTATAATTTTTCAAGCTTTTTTTGAAAAGTTTTCACAAGTATCCAAGGCTATATTGAGATCATAGGCCTTAGCAGCCCGTAAGACCGTTCTGTAAATTCTCCGGTATGTTCTGAAAAAGGTTTTGAAATTTTCACTTTGAGTTTGAGTGAATATTTTATGAAAGAATTTAAGCTTTTCTCGATATACAACTATTCCTTTAGTCAACCAGGAGCTTGGTTTTGTTTTTGGTTGATTTTAATTTTTTTGGATGGACAAGCAATATCCAAGTAATGGTTAAAGCCATTGCTGAATGCCTGATACATGTCATCGACGCTTTCGAACTCGTCTAAAAATGTCCAAGACTCGTTACTCAGGAATTTATTCAGCAAGCATATATTCTGATGTTTGATTGACCTCATGATTTTAAGTTTTGGACTTTGAATATCCAGTTTGCACCCACGAACCAAGGCCTCCAGCACTAAATGGTCAGAGATAGCCGTGCCCACAACAGAAACTGTTGTGCCCGAATGTTGGTAATCACATTGTCGATAGCAGTTCTCGTCGTAGCGGTCACTCGTGTCGGAGAATTCACGAACTAATTTAAATTGAATGAAATAAGACTGTCGCGAAGCTGCTGGGTAAGACGGTCAGTGTGGTCCATTACATTGATGTTAAAATCACCAATAATTTTGTGGAATTTCGAAAAAAGGGTAGCAAGGACCAATTTCTGGCTTGGCGGTTTGGCTGCGATGTAAAGTCTGCTTTCTATGTTGTACCTTAGTCCATGTCACTGAGCGTTTGGAATCTGCGCACTCACAGGTTCTCAGCTAATGTTTTAAACATTGGCCTGCTCAGAAGTTCGGTGTTTCCGGTGCATTGATTGGCCGAGCACTCTGTAGACTGCCCCAAAAAGACAAGTTACAAATTCGAGTTGCTACAACTGGGTGCTGAAAACTCCTGTTGGCCAAGAAACGGTTCACATTGTATACCACACTCTACTGTCGCGGACATGCGCGCGATCTAGTCGATACCTGACAAGTAGTTTGCCGTGTAGATCTGATCCGTAAACTAAAGCAGCGAGGAATCTGAATCAATGGTATGGTCCAGGAGCACCTTGTACTCGTGATTCAAGCGCTCGATCTCGTTTTTAAGATGAGAGATCGCATCAGCTTCGTCTACAGGTACTGTTGGATCGTGTATGGCAGAATAGCGTCCGTGGTAGCTGCAGCAGTTGGTGTGGCGGGCAGAACAACGGCCGTAGTAGGTGCAGCAGTTGGTGTGGCAGCAGAACAGCGGACGTAGTAGGTGCAGCAGTCGGTGTGGCGGGCAGAACAGCGGCCGTGGTAGCTGCAGCAGTTGGTGTGGCGGGCAGAACAGCGGCCGTAGTAGGTGCAGCAGTTGGTGTGGCAGGCAGGCAGCGGCTGCGGTGGCTGCTGCAGACAGTATTAAGAAGCGCGGTGGGCCTAGGAGCGGTAGAAAACGCGTTCGCTAAAGGGAATTCAATATAGCAATGACATAGCACCTATCATAAAACCTGTCGTTTACTAAAGAAAGTAGAGTATATTTTGTTGTGTTAAATTGTTTAACAAGTGGATATCTTGCAGATTCCTTCCGCCATGTTAATCGATGATATAGTAGTGTCGTCTGTAAACAGGAAAGGTTTACTGGCCATGTTTAATTTAGAAATGTTACTTTTGTAAAATAAAATAGCCCCAGATTACTACCTCGCTCTAAGCCCTAATTAACTGAGTAAACACGTGACATGGATATGATAGGAAGGATTGATTCAATGAAAATATTGAGTTCACCTCCTTTTCACCATCCTTTTAGTGGAGTGAGTCTAGGTTAGAGCAGAATACAGGAGTTAAGTCTGTGATGGCGTCAGATTTGAGACGCTGCACTTAACGGAAGACCTGAACTCACTAAGCAAGTTTCATTCCTTGCTCCACAAACGACCTGGTACTGATGTGTATTATTCAAATAACATCAAGAACATGAGTGAAATTAAGCGCATACCCAGTCGCTTTCAACTTAAATAATAACTTGCCTTTGTTTACTGATTAAAAACCTTTATCCAAATAAAAAGATCTTCATAGCGCGTTCGTTACATGAAATGACGTTATTAAATTCTCTATTAATGGCAAACAAAGCATCTAAAATGTTTTTTATCAAATCTCACAATGTTACTCACATACAAGTTTGCTCTCTTGGATATACTTTTCTAATTGTTTTATAACTATCTACTCTAATACTTTAGAGATTACAATTAATAGGTATATAGGTTAATAACTATTATTATCTTTGAAGAGATTAGCTTTATACAAATGAAAACTTTGGCAATTACAAAAACAAACAGGAAATCGGCCAGAGATGATAGTTGAGCTGAAATTTATTAAGTGACTACATGTTTTAAAAAAGTGTTTAATTTTTATTTTACCAATTTTTTTAGAATACATTGAACTCATTTTGAACCTATATGTCTTCTTCTTACGGGAAGATCACGATACAAGGCTTCATGCTCTCAGTTACATTCCTAGCTACCACGGGTAAAGCTTTTCAAGTGGTTCTCTATTTAGCAGCTAGGGGCGCGGATGTCGCTTCCTGTTCTAGTAATACAAGGGAAAAAGTAGGTGTTTTTTCTCTGTTAATAAACCAAAATTTAAAAAATCTATAGTGACAACAATTGTAATAACAACGATGTTTGATCATACTTTTATATCCTCACAACTACCAATACAAAATTAAAAACTTCTCCTCTATCAAAATACCTCTCGTTTACTAAAGAAAGAGAAGTGTTGTTCTTCTGTGTGAAATAAACAACTAAAGTTTGTCTAATGAATTTGTCTGTTTCAGCATAAATCACTTCATCTTGGGTCTCTTTTTATCATTTTATGGAGGCTACCCATTCGAGGGTGGCTAATTAATATTCAAAATAAATTTCAAGCTCTATACTCTTAATAATACATATAATTATAACTTTATATGCTCACATACCGATACAGTATAAAAAATAGCATCTATAAAAATATCTCTCCTTCGCTATATTTAGTGAGGTGTCGATCATCTGTGCGAAATAAGCTGACATATTTATTAAATCAATTTCCCTTAGTATTTCGGTATGCACTTTTTTAAGGCTACATATTCATAAGTAGGTAATTTGCATACAAGACAAGTATAGGTATAAATTTCACTTCCATACTTACTAATGGCGAAGTTTTCATGCACTGATAGTAAATTGTACTGTAAATATTAATGACTTTTTACTTTAGTAAAAATTGCACCAAAATTATAATCATATATAGCTTTTATGGCAGTTACAAGTAATTTTCTTTGTTACAGGTGCGTAAGAAGGACTCGAAGGGTATTAAATTAGCACTATCTGAATGCTACTCCTTCGTGTGAAGGTGATTTGCATACAACTACAAGCATAAAGAGATTCATTCTTATGGGTTTTGCTCTATGAGTAGACTACACACAATTTATGATATCAAGTTATTCACGATAGGTTACGAACGTGAAGAAAAATTCATTGTTCATTTTGAAGTGATGCGGACGTGTTACGATAAAATTGGTGTTAGCATCTCACATGCTTCATATAGTTAAATATATGATATTTAAAAAAAAACACACACACACACACACACACACACACACACACACACACACACACACACATATATATATATATATATATATATATATATATATTCGTGTAGATTTTAAATCTGGATACTCCTGCACAGTGGTGTTTTTCCACCTCTAAAATTATGTATTATCTAGGCATTAACAAGGGCTATACTCTGGATGGGACCTGCGTCTTCATTGTGGTCGGTGTCGTGTCGCGTGTCGACTGAAGACGACCATGTTTGATTTCGGTCGTACAAACGGTGATGCCACACCTGTGTCGGGTTACATGCTCAACTATGGCATATTTGAGGCTATTTTACGTTGTACGTGGCTAGCCACGTGCTATTTCACACAGCCACGACGATATAACAGCCACGTTTTTACGGTTAGAATTTTTAAAGCTGGCATATCAGACAGTCTGGTGGGCCAAAAGATCGCTCATCGAGCGACTGGTAGCCAAACGTGGCATTGCAGTGTGTACGTCTAATTTCGTAATTAGGGAAGCTACATTTTGAAATATAGCAAGTGTACATATAGCACATCTACGTGCAGTTTGGAACGGCCTTTTTACGTCCCACCGTGAGTGTGTGATGTTCGTTGGTGCTGGATTCTCGTCGTTCGTGTCCCGGACAAGCTTTAGATTGTCTAGAGCCTTAGTTGTCCCGAAGCTCTGATGTTCATTAAGTAGATCGAACATCTACGTTTAAGCTTGATTTCTATAAATTGATACAGTTAAAAACGTAGTACACATAAATTTCTAAAACTTATTTTTTATTTTGCTCTTATTTTTTTATAATATTTATTTATTCTACTGTTGTGTTTTTAAATTTCGTTAATAACAGAAATTTATATTTTCTCCCTTTATTTGAGTTTTATTGCGTTTTATGTTAATACATTTTATATTGCATGGCATATTTTGTAATTAGGGTGTTCCTTAACGAACAAGACAATAAATCTCCAAACTATTTTGTAGGCTAATGCATTAATTATAATAACTCAATAATGTTATGAATAAAAGCGCTAACAAATTATTAACTGTACTGTCATGAAATAAGGATACACAAAGACTTTAAATTATCATTATCATTGATATATAAAAATCATTTGGCAAAGTTTGTACCATTCATATGGTGCATTCCACATAAAATGGGAGCACGACATATATGTTTCGTCCGAGGCTCCTCAAAGGTGTCTACGGCCCCGAGTGCACAGATCACGTGATGACGTTAGCTTTTGGTTGGAAGAGATGAAATAATACTTACAACGACAGGAAAATAAAGTTTATGATAGTGAACTGATGGACAAAACACAGACTTTCATAAAACTTCTAGATAAACAATGTTTTTTGCTTACCTCACACAATACTACCAGACTGTCAGGAAACCTTACACGTGAATTATCCTTAAATCCTTCAATTCACTCTTGCCATCTTCAAAGACTTCATTTTCGTAGAGAAACATACTTTAATAGGAAACTGCAAAGTGATAGTCTGATGGAATCCAGGGGACTCCAGGTAGAAAACTGTTTTTTCGTTTACAATACCTTCTACAGATAATTTATACAATAACGTTTCTGTGAAAAGCTTTCACCTGTAGTCTCGTGCCATTGTAAATTTTCGGAGGGATCATATTACACAGTAGAATGATTGGAGCACCAAATTTCGATTTGAAATTTTGGAGGGAAATCCCACGTGGTTGAATGAAGGTGTAGATGGTTTATGTTTATTAGTGTTAACTAACGTACACGTGTACGTACGTTAAACGTTAGTTAACACTAATAAAGCTTCATGTAAATCTATTATGTAGCTTCGGATTTTGCGATAATTGTAACTTGATATGGTTTTTCAAAACTTGGAATACAGAGTTGTACCCAAAAATGTTATCCTACCATGTGAGGTTTGAAAGTATTTTTAAGTAGAGTAATAAATTAAAACGAACCGAATGATAATAGCGACCCTAATTCATTCATGGGAAAATACAAAACCTCGTAATATTGGATATTTTTGTCGCCATTTTGAAACGTATAAAGATAAAAACGTAAAACAAATCACTTTATTTCTGTTTATAATTGAAATATTCGAAATTCGAATCCATAAACCTTTCGTATTTTAGGAATACTCTGTATATTGAAAAAAGTAACAGTAATGTTTTCAGATAGCCGAAAGCTTATTTAATGGGTTTACAATTTTTATGTTGGTTCTAGCGCATACCGTTCGTTCTCTTTATGTAAAATGTGGACGGGTTGTCTGTGACACCCTGTATAAGCTGGTGAATAAATTAGACTCAAATCGACACACAGAGCCACTTACAGAGCTACACGAATACGGGCAAGATCTTGCATATGAATTATTGCTTTTAGACAAAGCGATTTTAAATTTTGATGTTAGTATTTAAATAGTTTTAACACATTACTGTTTTTGCGGTTTATTCGTTTATTTAAAGGTAATTCTGATTTTCCTCAATAGAGACGTTAGTTTCCACAATCTTGCACTTTATTCATAGTTCTATTTAACATATATGTTCATTTCGAGCTTTAAAAATGTTCTATGTTGCTAGAGGCCTACATGCAACGAAAAACCATAATGTCAGATTTATATTAACACGAGTCACGTTGATCTGGGAGAATTTTACAACACTATTTAAAGTATTTAAATGCTTGTATAACAGATTCAATTTACTCATTCTAAGGTATAACATATTCTTCAGTCGTGTGTGTATGTAAACAGTTAGTACTTTAATTTTTTATATCTATGTATAGTATAGTAGTTTCAACATTAGTCCCAGAAACACTAAATACTGAGAAACGTATAAAATGTGTATTCCCCTAAGAGGGTTGAAGTAAAAATTTAAAAATTAAATATTATGTACGCTGTACAAGTACGTCGACATAACTTGTAAGTTAAACAACAAAATATATTATCACATCTTACCAATCAATTCTGTAACTATAAATATATATATATATATATATATATATATATATATATATATATATATATATATATTAGAAATAAAATATACGAGTAATTTAATGTTTATAGCATATGGTGGTGGAATAATAAATATAAACAATAAGCATATGTTTATCAGCCTTTGTATTCACTAAGATAATAATAAAAGAACAATAGTGAAACTTAATGATAAAACCGGCAACAGTGCTATCGTGAAATATCACTATATCGCTAGGGCAGAAAAAGCAAACATTAGATTGAGGTACTTCTCAATTCCACAAATTTTGATATGATATCTTGTTTTGGATATGAAATCCGCAGCTGCAAAACAAAAGTAAGATAAAATCACAAGGAATTGAGATATCCCTTTACTGATGTTTAAACATCAAAACAGTGAGCGACCAAGTGTTCTAGCAATTTATAGACTTATTCATTTCCGGTTTCTTATTTAAAAAATTACATATTAGTATATACATTTCTCTGGAATTTATTTAAATTGTGGGGAGATGATCTGCTTTTTAATCAAAATCCGCAGATTAAATCTATACTGGTTTAAAAAAGTAGAGGTAACTAATTTTTTTGTACGATTCTTTGATTAGACAGTTGCAGGAAATTTATTTTTCAATATAATGAAGACGAATCTTGTAGTAAATATCTTGTAGTAAATGCTAAAAAATTTTAAAAAACGTGGGCAAATATTTTAGGAAATGCTTTAATGTGGGAAAATAAACAAACATTTCCCCTAAAACTATGGTCTATTCTTTTCGTTTGGCATCTGCCTGTCTGCATGTTTAAGTACAAATTAACATAACACAGAAACAATTGAAGTTACGGCGTTGTAATTTTGCCATTTGTCTTATTAGGGAGTTACCTTATGCTGGAATAACAAATATATTATTCCAAATAGTTTCAAAATGGTGGCATTTTAAAAATTTTAAAGCAAACTTTCATGAAAACCGACAAAGAGAGCAAAACAGTCATTCACAGCTACAGAAGACAGCTTCTAAAAGCGCAAAAAGTTGAATATCTTATTATTCATTTAAAAAGATGATAAACAACGGAATAAATGAGCGTTTACTACTCCAGTACAATCTGTATCTGTATACTTATCTACTTAAATAGACAAGTTGATAGCAAGCATTGACATTCACGGATATGAAACAAGGGCCGTTTTATGTAAAGTAAAACCTGTTTCAAGTATAAAATATTCATGATATTGATACATCAAATCGTATGGTCTATCCTTTTTTTACTTTATACAGGATGTTTTTAAATGCGGGCAGTTATTGTGGGATATGCTTCAATATGTGAAAATTAACTAAGGATTTCCTCCAAACAATGATCTCTTCTTTCTGCTTATCGTCTGAATGTCTGTGTTTTTAAATAGGATATTGATGTACTCATGTTTTACCCTAAAGTACGCATGATAGTTTGGGTTGAGTTTTTGAGTACTAGTCCTGAATTTCTGGGTGGTGAGTAAAGGTATTAATGCTTTTATGATGTACAAAGTGTGTGTGTGTGTGTGTGTGTGTGTGTGTGTGTGTGTGTGTGTGTGTGTGTGTGTGTGTGTGTGTGTGTGTTTTGTGCACGCGCGTGCGTGTGTGATATCCAAATTTGCAATTATCGGGTTACGTGTTCAGACATTGCATTGTTTCCTTGTTAGAATTCTGTTCGAGCAGCAACATTTTGGTTAGTAAAATAACGTAACTTTTCTAACACTAACGTTATTATATTTTACACAAATTATCAGAAAATAATTATTTTATATTTGGCCAAACCCCAAACTTTGCTCTATGAAATGGTAATTTTATCAATTTAAAAATTATCTTGTTTTTACGAAGAGTTATTGGCTGAGCGTTAGCGAAGCCTATTACTCGAGGGTCTGGAAGAATTTAATTTATGTCTGTCAGCTTGATACCTTAAGAACGAACTGAAATTGTTTACATGAAGCTTTATTTCTATAAGAGCAACAGTGAGTTCGATGATGGTGCATGTCACTCCATGGGATTTGGCTGAGCGTTAGCGAACATTTTTATATTGGTCTTGTGGGTAACCGTTATGGCAACGAGAAACCACATGGTAAATAAATTTGTTAACAATCTGACTACTATCATATAAAATTTTAACACACGACATAGCAACACATGTGACATGAGGTATAGATTTGCAATTATTGTATGTACGATCTCAGCGAAGCCTGTTACGTAACACGTTGTGTGGTGTACCCCTACTTTGTTGTTATTACACTACACAGAGTTCAGTGGTTTTTAATACATTTTACTATACCAGAGAGCAAAACTGAATTAAAAATTATAGTTTAATGTTGTCCAATTTAAATCCCGGAAACGGGATAAAAGATTATCCGATTATTAGTAAAAAATAAGAATTTTCTACTTGTGTAGTTAAAAATTGTGCTTTATAAACTACAGCACAATAACAAGAATGACACATGGGTATACTTTAAATCATCACGATAGTTTTTTTTAAGTTTTTAAAAATTACTTAAGCCGTCTGAAGTAACATTATGATAAATATGATTACCTTGAGCTATATTATTATAAAATATAGTTATACAGCTACAGCACTACTATAGCTTATTATTATAGTCCACATTTACGTTCTACCATGATTCTCGCCCTCCCCCCAATTACCTTAACGTGCGTAAAAGTAATCAGTTAAATACTGTTGTCAATAACCTGAATAATTAATATATTCAAAAGAAGAATTGACTATTATAAATCCCAGATTTAGTTCATTTCCGAAAATGTCACAAAAAAACGTTAGAGACTTGTAGAGCATAGCTGCAATTTTAATCCTGTATTAGGAGACTCAGATTTCCCCTCTTATGAGAGATGCAATTTTCATCATGCATTGACAATGTACTTATATCATGACTGCAATAAAAGTCTCACATTCCAACTTTCAAAAATAATAAAAAACTGGAGGAATTCCATATTGATCATGCTTTTGGTGTACTGAAGGAATAGAATCATGTAATAGTATATGTTATAAAGCATTCACTCCCTACATTTTGTATTCCTTTGTTGTGTAATGATCACTAAGATGTACATGTATGAAGATCGCACAAATTATATTATGCAATATTATGTAACAGTACGTTTATAAAAAAAAGGAATGTTAAAATGTTTGTATATCATTTAACAATATACACGCGATTACGATAAAGCGTATTACCGCAAACTTTATTAGATGAAGTAAGTTTATTATAGCAAGCAAATACAATCATTTTGGCAAAAGCCTTAAAATAACATAATGTGGCAAACAGGTAGAAAATAACTTTGATTGAGACGCTACTGCTGTCAGAGATCGCTTTGTCAATGGACTTATTCCTTTTATTCAACACAGACGAGAAGTTCTTTTCACGAAGAAGATCACTCATACAGGTATAAATAGAGGCAAACCTTTCAAGACTTATTTCTGTAGGTCGACGAGACATCATTCGTTTATTTACCCTACACAGAGCAAAGGCCTTTTATTCAATATGCTGAAAACAGATTAGTTGTTTAATGAATAAAAATACTTACACAACATAACTTATCCATCGAATTTTTAGAGGATTCATTTGTCGCACGGGGAATCTGGATACCGTGGGTTTTTTTCCATTTTCCATGGTGAAATAAAAGAAAAACTACCTATATTGGGAATACGCCTTCAATTTTAACTACCTAGTCAATTCTTCAATTTTATTAGTCATATACGCTACTTGTTTTAAATTATCGTGAAATAGAACGAAGAAAATTTTGAATTCCATACTTAAAAGTGAAACATCCACATTTTTGGTTGTGGAAAACGGTTATCTTCATCATCATTGAGATAGCCTGACTGATCAAGTGGTGAATTTTCAATGAGATTTATTGACACCATAGACAATTTTCATTTTTTAGGTGCAAGTCATATCACTAAAATAATACAATGTACTAACTATAAAAATATTATTTTATAAGTGATCAATTTCACACTTGTTATCATAGCACCCCTTTAATGTTGCAGAAGGCCCTCTTAAAAATAGTCTTAATCTCCCCTTGAACGTCTATGGCCTTTGGAAAGATTTGATGTATGATGGATACATTGTTAAATACAATATGACCAGGATAAAAAGAGAGTTTTTAGAAGCAGTAAAATAAATTTTTCAGGAACCATACAATATTTATTAAGCGTGATTAAGAGTTTTAAAGGTTCTTACATTTAGAAACTTGTGATTAAAAATGGGAATGGAAATAACAATTGTTAGAATGGGAATTTCAAGAGGCTTAGTGTTCACATGTGCTCTCTACAAGCATCTCTAGGCCCTAGTCTGCAGACAATTCTAAGAGCCCTCCTACGAAATACAAACACCCTCACCATGTTTAACTGGCTGGTGAAACCACGAAAAATAATTCCATATGCAGTTTTTCAAGGATTGAAAAATACCGAAATAGGTAAGCTTAAGAGTCTTTCGAGAACTAGAATAAAAACTAGATACTCAGTGCGTAAGTTGAATAATCTTCTTTGTTTTTTACACAGATACTTTTACGAATTTTACGAAGACCAAAATATTTAACAAAAGGGGACTTTTTATAAGTATTGTTTGCATTTTCGATAGGTGAGTCTTAACTTGAGTTTACTGTTGTACATAGCGTAACATTTTGTGTTCAGGATATATTACGAAACAATTTATTTTGTTTATGCCATTCTGGCAATAAAGAAGAGTAGCAATGTACGGTTTGGGTCTTTGCAGAAAAAGTTTTTTGCGAAAAGAGATTTGCTGCTGCGTTCTGTCAAAATGCTGTTCAGTTTTTGATTGCCGGTTTGACTGGTCCCTGAGGTCGAGGAAAGACTGCAATCTGTCACATTTGTCAATTTTTGACACCTTCCAAGTTTGGCTGTCTCCCTAAGTTAAGATCTTAATAGCCTTTTTCAACTGAAGGCTATATACTAGGCAAATCAAGTTTTGTTTTGATGTCATACATTACTAGTAGCAGGTTTGTGGCATGGATCTGTGGTGTGTTCTTAATTATTTATTCATTGGAGGAGGTCTGTGTCATAGAGCGTTTAAAAGTCTTAGTTTTAATTTCTTAGTTTTCAATTTTACTTTGCAGTAAGGAAATGGTTTTTTCAAGCTCTGCTATTTTGTTTACATAACTATCTATGAGTTGAGTCAGTTTTAAATCGTGTTCCTCATAAACAATTTGTGCTTTTATGTGAAGGTTCTTCTCGTTGGTGAGTTGAGCTTGAACATCTGCATTTAGCTGAAGTATGTTTTTGTGTATTTGTTTCGTTTCTTCATTTTCAATTTCCTCAGATTTTTCCTCCATAATGCTTAATATGGTCCTTGGCTTGAGTGTTTCGTCTTTTAAGAGCTCATTTTCTACAACTAAGGCAGACCCTATTTTGGCAGCTATTTCCAGTTTATCTTCTTGACTTGAATTTTCAAGTAAATAGTTTTCAATTAGATGTTTTATTTCTTGAATGGTGTCTAAACTATTTAAGATCGATGAGTCAGTAAATACTTGGTTTGATTGGTGTGGTTTGTTGTCTGTCCTATAGTGTGAACATTTCCATTTTCCAATATATTGAGGAGTCCATTTTTTTAAGTTCTTTTCTATGACATCTTGCCATCCTGCATGGTACCGGTTTTCACATAAACCTGTGCATTTTATGCCTGAAAATTTGACTCCGATGCCGCAATTACCACATGGATACTTTGTGGGCATTGTATTCAGTAATAAGAATAACCAATGTGTTGTTAAATTCAAGTATAGGATAGTTAAAGTGAGTATGAGCAAAGCAGTAAATTCACAGTCAAACTTTCGGATATGCAATGAATGCCTGAGGTCAGTTATCAGCAGACGCACTGTCAGTACCAGTCTTTGTCCAGTGTTTTTACAGCAAGAAATCTTGTTACTCATCACGTCAAAATGATAACCCTTTTCATTTTCAGTAAAAGTGTTACTGTTGTTTCTTATAATTATCAGCACTTTCATCTAAACTTCAGAGAAACGTATATACTTAGACACCCACCAACGCAATAACCTTATTGCTGACAAAGGATATTTTAGTTTATTACTCATGTTAAGTCTGCAAGAGACAATCAGTTCTGAAACATACAACGCCTACAATACCTTCATTTGACCACGTAATTATGTTCTTAATGTTTGACAGCACGTTCATTATGACTGGGAAAGAGTATGATAGACAAGCTGATTTACATTCTACAATTTCTGAATTTTTCATGGTTTGTATTTTCTTTCAAAGCGAAGCTAATATATATATATATATATATATATATATATATATATATATATATATATATATATATATATAGATTACGCTGCTCTGCCAGATCATAAAATCTTAGTTGCCTCATCCTTGTATTTAAAATTTTCTTCCAGGTTTAATAAATCATTTATTTCACAATAAGAATGATTAGTATTTATAAAGACAGATTTCATCCCGTTACTTGATTTAATTAAAGTATTTTCGGTTTCATAAACAGCTGTTTAGTTCTATAATGCTTTCTTTGTTAAAAACTTTATTTTATCACTCAGTTGTTATTTAAACACTCACTAAGACTGTTTTTATATTTTCATATGTATAGGATAAGGATAAAAACTATCAAAAAAGGTATGCAAGCCATGTCTTATATGTATTCTCTATCGTAATCACTGATTATTGTTTACTTAAACAATTCATATGGCTAGAAAAGCAGATAGCTTACATATGCTATTAATTGGTTTCATCTTATTTTCCGGGTTGGACTAAATTCAGCGAATTCGTGTACAAGTGATAATCTTATTTTGTCATTGTCATTGAAAAGGGTTCACTGTAACATTTTATACCTAAACAAAAGTTTCATTTATAACATGTTTGTCCTGTTCTTATCACTATGACAAATAATGTCTCTAGTTTTAAATAAACTTAAAACTCATAGACCTGACTAAAAGAAAGATAGTTCATGCAGGTTTATCAAAATTCTTTATGATTCCCTGTATAAATAATATATTATAAATAAGTGCTTCAACATTTACTTTTTTATTTCGAGACACATATCCTATTAAAAACATCAAACATCTTTCAAAATATCAAGATTACTGTATTGATTGTTATAACACCATCATTTAATTGAATCTACAAAAATATTTCTCATGAAAATGAGTTTCTGGTGAATTTCAGCTCTGAATGGACTGTAGTCTCATAACAATTGTATTGTGAAAACCGGAAGAAATCTCTAAGAAAACTAGTTACTGATTTTGGAACCACTATTTTTATCGAAGATTCAGGTAATGGCTTGAGTTAAGTGCCTTCTAATTACTCTCGGTATATTCTATGTAAGAGGAGAGTAAAGAATAAAAATATTATTGTTTTGAAGTACTTAAAATAACTGGTTTTAACCCAGCCTTATTATATATCCACAGGATAAGAGGAAATGGCATGTAACATTTCAACTGCAAGGGTAGCCTACTTTAGTTTTTGAGATAAGTACCTTTCTAAACCAATAATGCTAAGTTTTGAAGCTATGGCCAGTATTATTTAATACATGAGATATTGTATATTTCTAATATTGTATACCCATGGGTTAAAACTCAAAGTTGGTACGGTCCTTTATTTAGATGTGAATTTGACATCAACGGCGATTTATCATCATCCGTTCACTCAATCATTTAATCCCAGTTAAGAATGATTTCCAAATTAATTATTCACATTCTTATCCTTCCACCTGGTTTATGGCCGGATATCAAGTCATATCATGTTGAAATGGTTTATAAAGCTAAATATAATTAGAATAGAAATTTTAATAGCGAGCTAATACTGTGTTCAGCAAGGTATAAACAAAAAGTACAAACACTGTTTTGGTGCAATAGTTTATTAATTTTCTTAGCAACAGTTAAATTAAATAAAACCCGTCCTCAATTATAAAAACATCGATTACTCCAATTAATGATTACAGCGTATACAGTAGTTCCACCGATTTAATCAAGTAAGTGAAGTGCCCTGAGCTGACTCTAGATGTATGTGACTAATCATAAAACTGATCATGTAACAAATCGTCCATCCACATGAGATGAATTGGTGTACTTCGTATTTGTTGGGAAATACTCCAGTTCTTCTCTTTCTCCAAGGTTATCCGCCAGTGGCCTGCTGCTACGTTATATTATAATGTTTACCTTTATGTTACGCTCCGCAAGATAAACAGGAAATACGTTTTTAAATGAAGACAACCTAATATGTACATTTATGTTTTATGAATAGCAAATAGAAATTGGATTCCATACATTCACCACCGTTATTTGTTGCAGAAATACAACACGTTTCGAGGACTGAGATCTATCCTCTACCTCAGGTGGAAAACACCTAAGACATAAGGTCAAACACACACAAAACCTTAATTATAATTTAAATTTAACAACAAAATAAGATGTGCGTAAAGCATTTACCTAACTGCTTTTTGTGTGGATTTAAACATATGTGTTAGAGATTTTTACACATGAGGAAGGGATTTTAATTCTTGAAACGTAGCATTCTATTTTTGAAGCATGTAACGGTTAGTAGCAAAAAATATACTGGATGATGTGTGATCAAATTTATGGCTACTCATTTAATAAGCATGTTTTAAGTAAGGTATAATTATTATAAAAATACGCCCATGTGAAATATTTTACTACAAAATATCTGCTAATGAAATGAAAAATTCTTTATTTATACTGGCAAAGTTAGGGCCGCATGGTCCTTTCTTACACTTAACCTGCGACAACGTAAAATTTGAAACATTAAATGAATATTACCTTAAGAATATAAAAACAAATCAATAATAATAAAATAAAGAAATAATTATATTTAAACAATGTGGTTAAATTAATATAATATTTTAACATATTAAAATTAAAATTTAACAAATTAATAAATTAATTTCTGCTATTCTTAAAACATATAAAATAAAATTATACTTTTAATATACAAATAAGTATTTATTGCTAATGAATCCTAACTTTTATCAAACACAATCTCACATTCATCCCTCTGCCAGTGTCACGCCCGCAGCATCTCAGACCGGAACTGCCCCGGCTAACCGCTCAAGATAAATATCTTTCAGTTTCGCCACAAACCGGGAACGGCTATCGATGGAAGTAATTGTTTGGGGAAGGGCATTCCACAACCTATAAGCCATTACATGGACTGACGTATCAAACACTGCAGTCTTGTGCTGAGGCATTCTCAAAATGTATGAGTCAGAGCGAGTGCATCTTACACCTACACGAGACACAGATTTAAAATATTCAGAAAAAAATATATTGAGCTGATGCTTCACTGTATAAAATATCGAACTTTTGGATCTGAGTTAGAAGTAGAGCAGGTTAAAATCCTGCCTGTGATCGCAGTACTTTTTATCAGTAACATCGGCCTTGTACTTTTCAGATTGTTCCCCTTATTCAGTTTGATAAGATCCTCGCACATGCCAGTGGGCCAAGTTAGCGAGCAGAACGAGGATGAAAAGGGAATACAAACTTTAGCTGATTTGAGTTGTTTCATTTTCCGATGTGACTGTACCGGTTGCAGACGTAAGATCTTAATCTTAATCTCTGCACATAATAAATCTTAATTGTGCAGAGATGTACAAAATGCTCTCTATATATGAACCGATAAATCATACCGCTTTCTACTAATTTATTACTTACTCACAGTTCCTAGCAACATTAGTATTTCTTTTAAATTGATTGTAGGTAACTGATTTAATCATAACATTATGAAATGTTATAATTCCATTTTATTTTTGACATGTCCAATTAATTGAGTGCACACCGACGTTTTCCAGTAAATCGGCGAACTAATCTATTATTATATAGATAACGTTTAGATAATACTTTGGCGTTTTTTATACTAATACTTTTTCAAACAATCCCTTCGTTTTTATTAAAATCTAAAAGAACATAATTGATTTGTTTCACTTATTGAATATTAACTACACGGAAAACTTATTTTAAAAATCTTAATAAAAAAATAACTGTAATGAAACAGGTTGTATAGTATTTAACAAAATGTAATATTCCTGAATTATAATTAAACGAGCACTCCTATGTAATGTAGGCTAAACCGTTCATTATTACTAAACAAAGCAGTGTTATGATCACGCATTAACGGCAATGCAAGGGATAAAGTTAGTTATGGGATACACAATGACAATGGACAAAGTGTTATTTGGAAATGTGTATAAATCGACAAAGTGGCTTTAGGAACAGTTACTGATATTTCATGTCCCTTTGATTGTGGTACATAGTGTTTCAGAACTCAATAGCAAAAGAATCGATAATCCTCCCTACTCGTTTTACTATATCGCTAAAAGTTACATATTTTGAAAACTGTAATGTTTCATTTTGAAATAACTAACCTTATTATAATTGTTATAACTGTTTAATGTCCAACAGGATTGCGGTCATAAATTATTTCTAAGTTGATTTCACAAATGTTAGATGTTATGGCAACTCATCTTACACTGAAACGATTTAGGCCTATCTAACTCACATATTCAAGCCTTAATTTGAAGAACCTCAACACTGATTTGCAATGTGAGCTCCAGCAACCAGGAGGTAGAATTTTTTCACCATACACTACCATCCAAAAGCCCAGACAGAGGTATCTCGCCTTAGAACTTTCCAGTAAGTGCTCATTTCGGGAGCAGATCTCAGACGCGGCAGACTGGTTGTTTTATTAATTACAATGCTAACAGTAGTGTTTTGGATTTTGTTTTCGACATTCTAACGGGGGATATTTGTTTCTTTGATTCTAAAGGTTTTCTAAGAGTTCATTATGAATTCTTTAACGGAGTAAATCGCCTTCGACGACAGCAGGTGTTTTAGCCAAAATTTGAATTGTTAGGGGTAATTAAACATAAACACCTTCGGCTTGTTGATCACTCTCAGCCACCGTGAGCCACTATCGTTTTGTGTTTGTTTCTAAAATCTCATCTTGTATTGGTGGGATGTTGTTGCTTGCAACAATTCCCGTTTGAACCAACGGTGTAGGGTAACCTCGTTGTTTCGTGTTAGGACAGGGTGGACTGTAAACGAAAAGCTCTCGGAAAGCACTTTTGCATAACTCTCTAGTTCATTTTGAGAGGAATTCTTACATTTTTTGTCCACAAAATTCTATTTAAAATGTTTTACAATAGATAGCCCACAATCTCGATCCTTAAGACGAATTTAAATTTATCAGGCAAAATGGGCAATTTTTTAGTTCATTTGCCATAAGCAAATTGTGCTAAGTTGCGTGAGACAAATACAAAAAAATTTAAGCAGCCTCATTAAACGTGAGAGTCCCATGTGAGCCTTCGATCTAGATACTCCTACTGGGCATTCCAAGGAACTTAATGGATTCAGCTTCTTTGAAGACATCGTCAGATATACCTTGAATAAATTGTTTTTTAAGTATAAATAACAAATGTTTTTCTCCAAACATACATCATAGATTATTCAGATCTGTTGGTAGCACGTGTAGAAAAAATATGATTTTTTCCTTTATCAATATACAAACATCCATGTCTGGGAAGTAGCCCATCTTTTGAATCAGTCTATATAACAGATTCTAGCTAGTGTCTCAGTAGGCCGGAGATAGTTTGCCTGAATAGACTAATAACACATAAATTCACTCCTTAAAGTTTCTTTATCTTGTTGGCTTACTCTGATATAACTACCATTTACATGTCTGACTGTTAGTTGTGTGAGGCTAAAAATATAACCTTTCCTAAGAAGGATAAATAATCTTAACCTTTCCTAATACTGCCACAACAGAAATAGTACTTTTTAAATGTAAGGGTATATTTTTGCTGTTTAGCTAGGTAGCACTTTTACAGCCCTCTGGCGAACTCAAGCACGCTATGATCGTCTTTCCGCCTTTTAAAATTCGACAACAAGTGGCCGATTGACTTTTAATTTTTGGTTCTTGATGGATTTTAGTTATTACTTTTATTACGAAATTTATATCAAATTGTCAAGTTAATCACGTTCATTAGTAAAATCGACGGAATGCAGTTTATTCAAACATATTTATGTAGGTCATTACCAGAAACACAAAATTATCCCAAGACATAGAGAAATGCCAGTTATCTATTTTTTCACACCACAGTCAATTCTGATAATAGTACCAAAATCTGAGGTTAAAAGCTTAGGTTATGATGTCAATCGTTTTAAAGATCCCGCCGGAGGATAACAATGACATTATACAAGCAATGACATAAAGAAGATTCTGAAACCAGTAATTTACAGTGTTGGAGTCCTACTAACAGATTAAGTGATCCACTTAATTTTGTACAAGAGTCTCCACTCAAAATATTTATTCACTTTTTCAAAATTAAGCTTTAATAGTTAAACATAAACTTTTTATTGAACTTAACATTCCCCATTCAATTGTTTCACTCTTATTATACTTAGTTAGGCATAATAATTCTCGAGGCCATTTATTTATTTGGATAGTTATAATTGATTTATTCAAGTATACTACAAGATTAATAGTTAGCAATTAAAAATAAGATTGCATAATCCATTGTATTAACATTTAAACTGTGTTTTCTTCGTGTAAATTAGTTAGCAATATAAATATATAAGTACACCTTTGTATTAACGTGTTAACTGTCCACCACACAGAATGTTTTAGAGACCTATGTGCCATATTTTCACCATTCTTAGTTCATGCAATATACTATGAACAGCCTATCAAAAATATAAACCAACTCTAACAAGACCTAGTTTATTTCACTGTTATTACACTAAACACTAGCACTCCTCCTTAGTCATTTTGACCCATTCGCTACGCTAAAATTTGACTGATAGTTTTATTACACTGGACAAAAATTATATATCAAGTGCATGTGGCTTTATCTCAACGCGTACCTACCGAAAGATCATTACAGAAGCAGAGAACACGTTAAATGGCATCGAACATTCGGAGCATTCTCTATGTACCCTGTACTCATTATTGAAAGTATACGTTATCCATTCCCTCCCTTCTAGATGGAATTTCTTTTTTTTATTCTAAGTATTTTTTGTTCCCTTCTGATGAGAAACTTCTCGTTGCACTTAGTCGTAAAAGGACCTTTGTGTTTATTTCCAGAGTGACAGGATGTAAGTATGAAAAATACTCTAAGATTAAATCACATAGGTCTAAGCTATTGGCAGATGTGAGGGTGCAGTCGCCTTACTAAATAATAATTTCACAGAACACACCTATACAAGTTTTAAATGATACTTTAGGTCGATGTTGTATTTCATGACTACGTAAGACGTTTTGTGGATACTATCTAACTCCTCCACGAAATAGGAGTGAACAGTAGAACCACCTGAACGCTGAAAAATATTGTCTATATTAACCCTTTCCATATCATGTATGTATGATTGTATGCGTTAAACATATTACTATTTTTGATCTTTTTTCTTCATTAAATGTACAATTTGTGTAATTAAATGTTATACACGTTTCCATACAGTAAAATAAATCCACATAATTTGTGGAACATATCCAAACAGGAAAATACACAGATAAGTTAAGGTTTTCATAAAATTGACAAAAAAGCAACCTCAAAATTGTTGGTTCTGTAAGAGCTTTAGAAATAGAAAAATAGAATTAGTAACTGTGTACTAATTCTCATAGCCTTTTCTTTTATATATCTCCCTTTTAGTTTTTGCTAATATTCTTGTAAATCTACAACTAGAAGTGGTAAACAGCTTGTTTATTGAATAATAATATAGTTCTTATGTATCAACAGAATTTGCATTAATTTTATTTTTATGAGGGTAATAGTAAAGATACTTCAGAGAAAATATTTTATAACAAACTTTCTTCCATTCCGTATACCTTGGACTGGCATTTATACGTAACACACGTTTAGACTGGTGAGGGGCCAAAAATCTACATTTCCTTAGAAAAAAATGATTCAACTTTTTTGTACACAACACCTCCTTTCTTCTTTTACGAACCAAATAGGGGTAGAGTTCTCGTTATGAATTAGTTGTATTGATTTTAAAATGACTAGATTATTTTCATATTAATTTTCCTTTATATAGTTCTACAAAGATCCTTTATGTAGTTCTCACTATTGAATACAAAGCACAACGCAGTTTGATCATTCCACCGGATACATCAATTGCACATTAAGTTATACACTTAATGTACCTGTTAAAGGCATTTTTAGGTGTGAAAAACCACCCTTGCATTTGCGTATTTATACCGAAGGCAAACTACTTCAAGTTCGAATATTATAGGAATTATATATTTAGAGATAATTTCTCACTGAGTTCAGTAATTAATGAAATCGTTAAGTACTAAAAATGTCAAAAAAGTACTTCTATAGAATGTGTCAAACTTAAGTGGATTAAACTAGCCAAATTTCAAATATCAAGAGATTTGTAGATTGAAATGGAATAATTCTGGAAATATACATTCATTCGAACTCGCATCGGGAACACTAATAGGATTAAAGACTTGAGAGCTCAAACACCAGATCCTGAATTCGTGCTTTGGTGGTGTGATTTGTACGAATGGAGTACGCGCAGTGGCGGCGTGGCGAGGACAGTTAATAATCTTTAGAGAACATTTCCACACTTCATTGCAATTAATAGATTTTCTTGCAACAGCTATAAAGTTTTATATCTACAAGTGTTCTGAGTACTCGAATTTGTCACATCTGTGTACCCAGTGTGTCTGTGATATGAGGGATGTAAACAAATTGTAATTGTAACTTAACCATTTACTGTCTAGTATGTGTCAATTAAATAACAGTTATTTTTACTTTGGCTAATTTTGAATTATCTTTCTCATCTTGACTCCACCATATCGTGTTTATATTTATTATTTTTAATTTAAGAATTTACCTAATATTATTTACAAATTATGCTATGTGAGATTTGCATTATCAAATGTGTTTTATTCTCAGTTCAGTGCAACAAACAGTTATCTGATAAAGCAAGTTTAATTTTACAGGCAGTGTGGCGTGATAACTCAACTCTGAACAATAAAAATTACAGGTTTAAATATTGAATTTTTCTCAAGGAATTTTGACAGATTAAGCTAACAAACAGTGGTTTGTACTATTTAATTCGGAATCAAAATATTTTAAATTCATTTGCCATCCTTTGTGTTCAAAATAACAAATCTAGATCCAACATACAGACCTGCTATCGGATTGCCCTACAGCTACTCATGTCCTATAAAATAAGGTTTTAATATATATTTAAAAGTATGTTAGTTTTTGTTATGCTTTTCATTATTTTATTCTGTTTATACTTCTAGTTAATTATTGAAATAATGAGCAAGAAATTGACAGTATATTGTAATAATAATGATTTAATAATTTTTTAAAACCTGTTATGGCAATCTTGAGAAAATAATGAAGCTACAGGTACAAAATTTATACAGTTTAGATGTAGTTCATCAAATTTGGGATGATTCAGATCAAATTTAAAGTTTTGTAATAATAAAATATTCTATCAATAAAATTAAGCATGGATCGATACACCAATAATTTTGACATCTTCTAAATAATAATTAATGAGTACTAATGTTCAAAAACTTACACATTGTAAAAAATCAGCAATTAAAGATTTTATTTCAATTATTAAATGAATATAAGTTTAATACTAAAGCATATTTTGCATGTAAATAGTTCTGTGAATCAAAGTCAAAGTGATCAAAGTGATATTTGAACAAACTATTAATAATTTACTACTCACATTAGAGGGTTTACATTTAACAATATGTGGGCCCGGAAAGATAAATTAAAAAATAAATTAGAAAGGGCAAAACCAGGAGTCAATGTATTAGATAAAGATTGAGAACAATATTTGTTTAATCTAAACATAAACAATGAAAAGATAGACATACCATGTATAGAATTTATATATAACGTGTTCAATTTTAATATTAAATTAACAGAAAAAAAATCAGCAAGTGTAAGTTTTACTAATAACAATAACTCCGTACCTTTGTCGAAGAGTTTAAACTGTAGTCATACACTACTATAGTTTCAACTTTTACACACTTAATAACACACTTTTACACTTTTAATAAGGTCTATCAAATGTTGTGTTTCTCGTATTATTTATTTATGTGTTGTGTTTGTGCTTTGTTTGTAAATTTTAAACTATAAGGACTCCAGATAGATAACCCTTGCTTTTAATATTTATTGACACTGACACCAGAAGATGACTTATTAAAAGTCGAAACTATAGTAGTGTATGACTACAGTTTAAACTGTTTGATGAAGGTACATAGTTATTGTTATCAGTCAATCCGCAGTTCAGGGCTATATAATGAAAGTGCTAGTCAGTATACAACAAATGAATCTGAAATTATTAAGAAAATGAGGAATTCCCTTGGGAAGGCATCAAAATGTTACAATAAACATGGTTTTTCTTAATATAGAAAACTTAAGAAAATGTTTGTTTATGGTAACATCTAAAAATGTTTTTATTGCAAGATATTAAGATATTAGATTGAGATGGATCAGTAATTTTTCACATGCGTAACACTGACAACAGCAATGGGCGCTGGGTAAAGGGGTAATTGTAACGCAACATCCACCAAGTGGATTATTTTGGTGAGGGCTGTTCTAATTAGTTATGTTAATAGACCATGTTTACATTACTATTGTGTACTCTATGTGAGTATTGTGTTACGATTAGTGTACAGATTATTATTTTTATCCGTGCACGTTACCTGTCAACATTGACTCTACTTCCAAATGTTATACTAAATTTAAACCTAATGATGTAAGGGTGTCTTATAATTTAAACATAAGTATTTTTATTTATAAGCTACAAACTATATTTCTCTAATTATCTCTAATATATACATATTATACTTCAAATATATCAATTGTCATACCAGATAGACAAAAATAAAAACATAATGAAGATTGCATTTAATAAGTTCACTGATGAGATGGTATCTATGCCCATTTCAACAAGACTTTCCAGATTGTTTTCCAAAGATGGTAGTTTCATTCACTTTTTACGTTAACAATAATCTTAGGTTCATGAGATTATGTTTTTATTGAACTGTTAAGACAGCTGATAGTAAAACCCATCAAGATTTTTTAACTCCTCACAATTACAACTGATCGATAGGACACTATACAACAGATATATACTCGTATACAAACTGCCTTAAAACATCCTTCATTTTTTACTTCCTCACCCTTCATACAACTTGTGGCGCATGTTGGCATTACCGGTATTAAGGGAGTAAAAATTAAATATTGTAATATTTTTCTAATCATTAATTAAGCTTAATCGTAACTAGCATCCTAGCTAGGGTTTATTTACTTCATACATTTCTTACACAACATTATTACTTGTTAATTCAAAAACCAATTCTTCAATGGTTTATCTTTTTAACATCTTATTCTATACCAGAATATGTGGTAAGAAATATGTTACATTATATTAGAGAGCAAAGAACAATACTGTTGTGGTGTTAGATTTCATAAATATAACATAATAACATAATACATAATATTCAACACTAAACAGTAACTTACTTGCAATGTATGTACATGCAATGTATAATTGTTGATTAAAGCTAATTATACAGCTCAAGAAAAATGTGTGTGTGTGTGTGTGTGTGTGTGTGTGTGTGTGTGTGTGTGTGTGTGTGTGTGTGTGTGTGTGTGTGTTGCCCAATATGAGATAGGCTACATTTATATCTATATTATTATAATATTAATAATAATATCATAAATTATTTTGTTTCAAATGTATTGCTGGTGAGAGAGTTAAAAGAATAAACAGACTTAGGATATTTGGTTCTATTCTTGTGAAACATAATTTATGGCAAATGTCTGAGATCCTGTTATTATTTGTTTTTTGTTGTTAAAAATCAATATATATTTTCAATAAAGTGTGAGGGGGTACATTTGCACAGGTAAAGTTCTCAGAAGACAAAATCGATAATGATACTTTACATAAACTCAAAACTCAATCAAAAAAGGTTTTAACACAGTAATTTATATCCCAGACTTTACCACCATAGTCATTTTTAGTCAAACCCACAGTGTTGAGTTGCCAATGTTTATAAGTTGTTATCATGATGCCTAGAATTTTAATGTAAATCTTATATTCTACATGGCAGATACAGTAAGTTAGATAGAGTATGAACTCTATTCCCTAGTATTTATGATCGTAATTTGTTAGTGTATTAATTTTTAGGGTCTTTAATGAATAACAATATTAACATCATTCTCTTTCCTAGAGGTTAAAACTAATTATTCATACTAAAATAGTTAGATTGAGGATCCTACTTAAATTATGAAACTAATTTTTCAAATTTAAAATATAATTTAATTCAAATAATATTGTTTATTTGCACTACTCCTTTTTATAAAAAAAAATATATTTTCAGGCTGTATATGAGTATGACTGGTGTCATGCCACTACCACTAAACTTACAATTTGGTTGTCATGTAAAACTCTAATTCTCTAATCAAATACAATCTGTTATTATATAGTGTGTTATATTTTTTGACGCATGATCTGGTGTTGGCCATCAAGTCAAAAAGTTACTGTGTGAATGATATAGATGCTGGTTTTAGGCATTACTCTTGCTGCCCAAGATGGTTGTGTGGCTCTACAGCACCAAGTTTCTACAGCTTCAGTGTGTTCAGCACCAAGTTTTTGGAGTCATGGGCTCCATTCTCACCGTACCTCTGGAAGTGGTGTATGGGTTGCATTTCCTCCATAAAGTTGTGAAGGGTGAGCCAGCCCTTATTATGGTAACATTGATTCAAGGTGCAAATTCAAGGAAGCCAAGATACTTGGATGAGAATATAATCAATAATTTGGAAAACCCACGTATGCTCATATATTGCTCGGATACATGCTGAAACAATTCTGCTTTGATCACCCTTGAAAGGTGATTATACCAGAGTGCCAAGAACTGCTGCAATCTTGACCCCTATTTTGAGAGGGAAGGATAGATCTAGTACACAGATGGATCGAGGAGAGATGAAGAGGTGGGTTTGCGTATCAAAGGACCAAACTTCTGGGCCTTTAAGTTTCTGGGTTCCTCCCCGACCTTTCAAGCAGAAATGCTTGCAATAAATTTGTGCACATGGATCAACTCATCTAGAAAACCGAAGGTTGAGATCTATATCCTATCGGAGAGTCAAGCTGCACTGACATCTCTCAACAGCTGCAACTTTGTGGGCCAAGTGTTTTGTGACTGTAATATTACTTAAAGTAAAGCAAGTACACATATTCTCGGGCCTGGCTGGTTTCTAAAAGTAAGTATAAATAACATAAAGTTATGAAATATCCACCTGAACATACTGTAAACAAAGTTTGGAATTAAAAAATAATTTATTCCAATTATAATTTCAAGTATAGCAGACACAGACTGCTTCAGCCCATAGTAGGTACCAACCAATTTTATCCAAATGTGGATGATTTTCCCAGGTATAGAAGAGGTAGAGACAAATTGTATAAAGTAATATTCAATAAGTATTCCTTATGTTATACTAAATTAAATATTTAAAACATGTGTCTTCAAACATCAATCTATATGTTAAAAGATTTATGTAATTCTATCCAGGTGATTTCCTTCATTTTGGTTTTAAATTAAAGGTATTTTTTACAGATCAGCCATCACGTATTAAAAGTCACTTAGATTTGGTACTTTTCATGTTTTACTAAAAAATGTTTTCCTCATATACATTTCTTATAAGGATCTAAAATGCACCGTTACCATTTCTTTTTCAATGTGTCCGGTGTTAATGAACCTATACACTTCGTTTTTATTTAAGAACACTGCGCTTTATTTTGAGCTACTAAATTTTAGTTTTTTAAATGAATTTTTTATGTCGTCAAGCCATTGTCAGCTGTACATTTGGCATCTCAAGAGATGTTTGTTTACGTTCAGTGTCAGCTGTAAGTTTGTTCACATTCAGATTATTTTAACCTGTTCATGTAAGTTTAATGCAGCTGTTGGTCTTGCGACTTTATATATTTCTTTAGTTGCTTTATAGCTTTTGTGAGCATTTTGTACTTTGAATTATGGGTCTTGGAAGGAAAACAAGAGACACTCGCAGGAATAGTGAAAAAACGGAAATTGCAGAGTGAAGAAACTAATTTAATGACATGTGGTATTTTAACCACAAGAATAAGAATTTTATTCTGCCAGAAAATATTCCACACAAATACATTAGCACTTCAATACAATGTTACAACTTTTGTGAAACAATGAACATTCTAAAAGTCTTGCTTCGTCCACACTGTTGAGACGAAATAGAATGTCTTCCACTGAATAGAATGATCTTTTACAAAAAAAAATAATTTAGTTTAGCTTTAAACTCCATATCACTTAGCATCCTTATGGTATCTTATTATATAGCCTAACAGCCATCGCCATTGGGCTTTTGTCAGTTTTAGCTAGTCTAGTTTGAGGTAGGTTGATATTGTTACAACTTCTTGTTTCATAATTGTGAACATTTTTCCTTAGGTTTACTTTATCTAAATTAGCTCGGGGGTAAAGTAGGTATTGTTGTTTATATAAAGAGAATAATGTCAAAATTTTAAAACGTTTAAAAAGTTCTCTGCAACTATATTTATTGACTCCTGCTAATATTCTGACAACTTTTTTTTGGATGATGAACACTTCATTTGTGTAAGGAGAAGAACCCCTAACAATCAAAACATAAGTTAAATGACAGAGAAAAAGCCCAAAATAACATTATATAAGAGCTTTCTCCTCAAGTTCACCACATACATGTTTAATTGCAAACACACTTGTACTTAGTTTACTTTTAACCCCTACAATTTGCTTATACCAATAAAATCAAAAGTCAAACCTAAAAATTTTGGAAATATATCTTCTTGTGCCCTATTGGGATCTTCTTTAAAGCTAAAATAGTGGTAGTTGTCTTATCACTATTTAGAATCAAGTTGTTGGCAGTGAGCCAGTTCTCTACAAGGTTAATATTCAAGTATAGTCTTCTAAGAGTTTGTTATAATCTTTATTTGTAGTTACTATAGTGGTATCATCAGCGTATAAAACAATATTTGCAGGTACATTACACTCAGATCATTCACTGCAATTAAAAACAGCAAAAGGCTCCAGAACAGAGCCATGTGGGACTCCACAGGTCATTGGTTTACACAGAGATATATCTTTTTCTAATACTACATATTGAGGTCTATTTTTGAAGTAAGAGTTAAATACATCTAAAGCTATCCCCTTAATATTATAATGTTCTAATTTTTTAATCAAAATGTTATGAGACACTCGATCAAAAGCTTTGCTAAGGTCACAGAAAGTTATAGCAACAAAATCTTTCTTTTCATAGCAGTCCAGAACCATATCAACTAAAGAAATAACATCTTGAGTTGTTGATAACCCTTTCGGAATCCAAATTGTTCTCTACAAAGCAGATGTTCCATTTCCAAAAATTGTAATAACTGTTTACATATGACTGCTTCCATGACCTTAGACAAAACCAGCACAAAGCAACGGGCCTGTAATTTCCTATTTCATTCCTTTTACATTTTTAAAAATAGGATGAACTTTGGTGGTTTTTAAAACATCGCGAAATATTCCTAGATTTAAACAATTATTAATTAAAACAGTCAATGGTGTTACAAAATAAGTTAATGTTTCTTTAACTAAACAATTTGTCAAATCAAAATGATCCATGCTATTTTTACGAGCTAATTATTTTATTATATCTAAAATATCACACTCTGTTATACCTCTAAAAATAAAACAGCTTGTATCATGAGGTACAATTTTCTGACTTAAATAATACTTAAAACTACAATTATTATGGTTCACAGTTACACATTCTTTGGCAACATTTATAAAACAAAAATCATTAACCATCAGGCTTAAAATAATGATTTACACTTTCCTTTGTAATACACATTTTATATCTATTTACAATACTCCATAAGACCCTTGTTTTATTTTTGGCATTATTTATTAAGTTGTATTTGCATGCTTTTTTGCCTCTTTAATTTTACACCTGTACATGTTTTCCAAGGTAATATTCATTTTTGTACCATGCAATATTTGTTTCTTTTGAAAAATGGAAGAGAATATCTAATCCATCTTTGATTCTTTGAAGCTCAGAATTGTACCAATGACACTTCCTATGTACCTTTTTATTTGTTGTTGTTTTATTTTTCACAATGCTTAAAAAGCATACATCAAAATAATATTTTAGAATATGTACAAATGTACTAAAGCCAACATTAACATCGTCTATCATAAACACTTCCTTCTAATTTTCTTTCAATAAATAATATTCAAATTCTCAAATGCCTGCTTCAGTTATTTTAGTTATAGTTTAAAATTCTCATTACAAAAATTACTTTCAAGAGTAACCTCAAAAGAACGTGTAAAAACTTGTACAAGGTGATCACTGACATGCTTATAACTACAATCGTATAAAATTATTATCAAGAGAAGTAAAAATATTATTCAGGTATCTGAGACCTCTAGTAGGCTCAAAAACTGTTCCTTTTATTCCATACATACAATAGAGATTTACAAAGTTTACTGTATTTTTATTGTTCATGCACAGAAAATTCATGTTAAATCACCACATATAACACATTGCTTATTCAAACGATTTATGTAACTTAATACTTTCTCCATGATGTCAAAGAAAATTTCAATATTACTATTACAACTACGATATACAGTTACTAATACAAGCTCAACTTTCTGTGGAGCTAGATTGTGAAATTGCATGTGTTGAAATATTGGTGCATTGGAAGTTTTGGAGCCCATTGATTGATGTCATCCATTATTTTAATACGTGTTGGATCATACCTAGAAAGAATTACTGTACCTCTACATAAAACAACAACAAGTAACTAGTAACTAGTTATTGTTGAAGTTCGACAATAACTAGTTACATGTTTTAAGTCATTGATTGAGATGTACATATCTCATTATATTTCATCTAGTGCTCAGTAAGACATAAAAAGTCTAAATTTAATTCAATTGAAATATTTTCCAAAATAATTATTTGATTAGAGAGGGATTGGTAATTTTTATGGTAAATTGCGATACTTGACTTTTCAGAACTATTTTTCAACTTTACATCATCTTTATTGTTTTTAGTATATTTACTTTGACTATTGATTATATTTAAATTTCCTGACAAGATACTAAAACTATCATTATTTAAAGTAGGTGTACTGGTGCTCATGAAATCAGTTGATGTTATATATTGACAGTTGTTTGCAGAAGCTTGTAATTTTCCAACAGAGATTTAGTTCCTGGAGCAGGCAGCTGGTTTTCCTTCTGTCCCTGAGAACTTTTTACACCCATCTGTGAAGATGCTACTGTCTCAGCTATCATATTAGATAACCATCTCTTACCCTTGTGGTTAAGGTGTTGTCCATGTCATGTATGTAACTGTCTCGCCGCATCACTTGCCTTAACCAACGAAACATTGCAGAATTGTTCACTGAGTTTCTTAAGACGCTTATTGGTTTTTACCACTTCCTTGTTGACGCAGGACCAATGTGCCAAGTTGTATCTAATAGGTAGGTCTACTAAACCACATTAGTGTCCTTTGTTTCATTAAGGTTTTATGTAAAATCCCAAAAAAGGTTTTACGCTTCATTTTTACCACATTATTACTTCCGCAAACGAATACTAAAGTGTCACTTTTACTAAGGTTATCTTCTTTTAAATTTATTACTTCAAGTAAATCTTTAGTAAGTCCACCAGGTCTTACAAAACCTACTGCCTCGTGTGTTCCCTTCACTGCATTCAAATGCTATGCTAAATCACGACCATGGCTATCAGCGCAGATGATTAGATTTCTTTTATCAGTAGATTTGAAGGCAAGAAAAAGGCAAGTCCCATTGGGAGTCCAAGAAATATGATGCAGAATTACCAAGATGCTGTGGCTTTAGTGAAATAGTTCAGCAAGCCAGACATCTTCATAACATTTACTTGCCATCCTACATGGTCTGAAATAACTGATAGTATTCATTCTTGGGAGACACTTAATAATAGGCCAGAAATTGTGGTACAAGTTTTTCATGCTAAAGTGGAGGAATTGATATAATTAATTTGTAAAGTGGAGATCTTTGTAAAATTAAAAGAGTTTTTGTACACTGTGGAGTTCTAAAAACATGGAATGCCCCAAATTCACCTGCTTTTAACATTGGAAGATAATTTTAAGTTTAGGAACCCAGAGAACATTGACAAAGTTGTATCTGCTCAAATTATCAACCCTTCAAATAAAGAAGTTTATGAATTAGTAAAATCTCATATGGTACGGACCCTGTGGCCATCTCAATCCTTCCTGTGTTTGCATGCAAGATGGAAAATGTAATAAAGATTTCCTTTCCAAAATCTTTCACTGAGGAAACAATAGAAAATTTAAATGGCTAACCACTTTATAGGCAAAGAGATTATTTATGCATGACTATAACTAAACGCATTAATGGAGAATTTTAGTGATGTTACATCGTACTATATAATCGATTCTTCTTGCTATATTTCCGCACTCATATCAATGTAGAGATCTGTGTTTGCTCTATGAAGTATATCCACAAGTATGTCTATAAAGGTTATGATTGCTTAATATAGAAGTAGCTGCTGAAAATATATTCAATCATAATGAAATTAATGTATTCTTAAATGCTCGATATGTTGGACCAAGTGAAGCTGCTTAGAGAATGTTTGCATATGACTTGCATGATCAATCACATACTGCAGTTAGGTTACCAGTTTATTTGTCTAATTCTCAAATTGTTTATTTAAAAAATGATGCTCCTAAGGAAGTATTAATTCAAGCAGAGTTACGTAATAAGCAGTTAATGGCATGGTTTTAATTGAACAACAATCCTACTACAAGTAGTTCTTACATTTATCATGAAACACCAATACACTACGTATTGAGTAAAAATCAATGGCATAAACGTAAAATTTGTACAACAATTGGCAGAATGTACAATGTCTCACCTTCTAATTCAGAGCGGTACCATCTACGACTGTTATTGCTTCATGTAGTAGGGACTACAAGTTTTGAAGATTATGAGGACCTTTAAAAATGTGACTTACCCTACTTTTAAAGAAGCTGTTTCTGCCTGAGGATTGATATTGGATGATATAGAATAGCAGCATTCTTTAGAAGAGGCTTCTTCCTTTCAAATGCCATATCAGCTTAGACAGTTATTTGCCTACATATGTATATTTCAGATTCCATCAAATGGCTTCAATTAATGGAATCTCTTCAGAGAGGCAATGTCTCAAGATTTCCTTATCTCTTACACAGCCGAGGTAGCTTTGAAAAACATTTCAGAATTATTATAGACAAAGTTCTCAACTTAATCCACAACACAGACATTTCCATATTCTATAGGGCATATTTTATAGATAGGCCAGGTGGTACTGGAAAAGTATTTGTGTATAGATGTTTAATCCAGAATTGTATCAATTTTAGCATGCAAGTTATATCTGTAGCATGGACCGGAATTACTGCTATGTTACCTCCACATGGGTGTACAGTTCACAGCTAATTCAAATTACCACTAAATTAAGTTCATGTAAATTTAGTAAATTTACATGAACTGTATCCAGCTTAAAAGTTAATAGTAAGGAAGCTGCCATAATTCTTTCTGCAAAGTTAATCATCTGGGATGAGGCATCTATGGCCAACAAACATTCAACACACACACATTCGATTGGGGTATGTGTATTAATCGACTATTGAAAGATATAATGGATAGTTATATACCATTTGGTGGGAAATTCATCATCTTAGGAGAAGATTTCTGACAAGTATTGACAGTTGTACCTCACACATAGAGCTGCTACAGTACAGAACTCAATTAAATTTTCAACTCTATGGTCTCTTTTCAAAGTTAAGAAACTCACCAAAAATATGAGGGCTAACGCCGATGAATTTGAATTTGCTAACTTCCTGCTCGAAATTGGTAATAGTCAATCTCCAACTAATGATGACGGTTTAATGGAGTTGCCCTTGTCCTTGATTTCAGACTCAGATATTGTCAGTGAAATATATGGTCAAAATTCATCATTTTCCCTTAACGCTTCGTACCTTTCAATCCATGAAATTCAGGCACCTAAGAATGAGCATTGCGATGAGATCAATAAAAGGATTTTAGATTTCCTTCCACGTTCATCCAGAACTTATATGAATGTAGTCAATAGTCTTTATTTACAATTTCATGGAGAAATGTACATGCGTCAATAAAATATAGGTTTCAGTTTATTAAAAATTGTCTAGTGAGTCAAGTTGTGTTGACTTCTCTTCTCCAGTTCAGGAACTCTTCTAGGGAGTAGTATGGTCTGTTGATGAGCCATATAGTCAGGGATGTCTTCAGCTTCTATCCTTGAAGTGTCTTCATATCGTCTGGTAGAAGGTTGAATAATTTTCTGCCCATGTAAGACGGTTTATTTTCAAATTGCGTGGTGTAGTGTAGAGGCAGGCCCTGAGTTTGAATAATAGTTTATATAATAATAGTATATTAAATAATAATAGTATTAATAGTTCTTTTTAAGACATACAGGCAGTTTGATGTTTGACGGGTGTTATAATGATGGATATCTTGTCCTCGTTGCAGAAGTTCCTTGTCAACATGCATGATTACTTCTTTAATGTATAAGCAGATTACTGTTAGGATTTTTTGGATTCGAAAATAATCTCTGCAGCTTTCCCTGGGACCAAGATCTGAGATTATCCTGACAGCTCTTTTCTGAAGCAACAGGATCCAGTTGAGGTTTCCTGCTGTTGTACCTCCTCAAACCATGGGGCCGTATCTCATGTAAGATTCAAACAGTGCATGGTAGGCAATTTTTGTTGTGGCTTTATCACTGATGTGTTTAATTCTTTTTAAGACATACAGGCAAGAGTTCAGTTTACTGGAGAGAGATTCAATATGGTCATTCCACCGGATTTGGTGTGTCTGTCCAGTTTTACATCTGGCAATGCTGGAACTTCGTCTTTTCTTCTTCCAAAAGCCAGTTGTTTGGTTTTACCAGTGTTTATTACCAGATCGTTTTCATGACAGTACTGGTAAGCCGTGTGCAAGGCTATGTAGGAGTTGATAGCTAGATTATTGGAAGAAGATTTGGACACGAGTAGTGTCGTATCGTCAGCGTACATCAGTGGGAAGCAGTGTATTCCTAGGTATTTTGGCATGTCATTCGTCAGGAGAATGATCAGGACTGGTCCCAGTACTGAGCCCTGAGGTACTCTGTTTATTGGAAGAGGCTTTGATCTTGTTTCTTTTGTTATGGGTTTTGCAGTGGTCCATCAGTCTTGTCAATACAACTTTCTCAATCACCTTGGAAAATGTTGGAATTAGTGATATGGCCCCTATAGTTGCTTGCTTCCGTAGGGGGTCGCCTTTCAGCTTGAGGTACACCTTGCTTTGTTTTAGATCTGAAGGGAAGTGTCCTTGGGCAAGTGATAGATTTGTTATTCTGACTATCGGTGGAATTAAAGCTTTGCTACAGTGTTTGAGTATTTTTGTCAAGCTCGGCTGAGGTTTTAGGTTTAAGGCTTTTTATTATAGCTTCAATTTCTTGTTCATTGGTAAGAGGTAACTGGGTCAAATCATGGTTAGAGGAGGGTAGCTGTGAAATGGTTTGTTTTGTAGGTCTTGGCTGTGAACTAAGGGTATTTTCCGCAATGTTAATAAAACATTGGTTTAGACTGTTGGAAATTTTATCCGGGTCAGTGGTTATATGTCCTTTTATGTTGAGTTGTAGCTGGATTGGTCCTGTTTTATGGCTCCTTCTCTCATTGTTTATGATTTGCCATAGAGCTTTGGATTTATTTTCTGCATTTGCTATGTGATCTGCAGATGATTTGCACCTAAGGTTTTTCAATTTTATGTCGTAGTCTTTCTTTGCTTTGCTCACTGCAGTTTTCTCCACCTCTGCTCCAGTCACTTCGTATCTACGAAGGCATTGTAGATAGGTCTGTTTTAGATGTCTTAATTCTTTGTCCCTGTAGATTGGATGGTTCTTCTTTTTCTTTTTCAGGCAAACCGTTTTCCGGGGACATGTATAGTTCATAGTAATGATTATGGTTGACAGAAAGTGTTTGTGGGATATTTCTGCAGAGTCAGTATTGTGCACCTCAGTCCATTCTTCTCTTCCAGGTGGTCTCTCAGTAGGTTTAAGTTTTCTTTATTAAATTTTCTAAACTTTGCAATATTTTGTTTTGGTTGATTTATTGTGTGTTTAATTTCATATAACTGAGCGGTGTGATCCGAGATTCCAGCATGAATAACATTTGTCTCAATGTGGTCTTTGTCCAGGTTTGTGCAAATAAAGTCAATGGATGAGGAGGATGTGGGTGAGATTCGAGTTGGAGGAAGAGGAAGTCTTAAAATATTGTGGCTGCTTAGGGTGTTGTTCAGCATTTGACTGTTTCTGTCTGTTTTCAGGCCATCAACATTTATATCTCCCATTAAGAGAATTGAGTGATTTTCTGCCTTTGTTTCTTCAATGGCTGCCGATAAGAGATTCAGAGCCTCCTCTAATTGTCCTGCAGGTGTTCTGTATACTCCCAGAATGTACAACTGTTTTTTCTTTGAGACTATTTTAATCATGCCCATTTCAAGTGTTAGTTCTTTATTGCTGTCTAGGGGGACCTCTTTAGTAGAAGATTCAAGTTCTTCTTTGACAAAAATGGTAACTCCTCCCTTTTTATGGCTTTCACGGCATAAATATGATTTTAGATTGTAGTTGCTGAGTCTGGTATTTTCTAGTTGTGCTTTTAATCCATGCTCACTTAGAATGATAATATCTGGTTTTGTTTCTTCTACAAGGTGATTAAGACTATCAATTTTATTACTCATTTCTTGCATGTTTTGATGAAGTACGGAGAATTGCAGATTATTTTGGAGGGGCTCTTGTCTGGCTGGGTTGTTTGAGAGTGTATATACTTCTTCCATAATTTGCTGTTTAGAATAATTCTCGTGGTGATGGCCCTTTTTCGCTTGGCTTCTTTTTGTTGGCGCAGTTCTAAAAAATGTTTTGCTTGTAAGGGTTCTAGAATACAAGTATTTTCATTTAGATTCTCTGAGAGGGCCGTAGTAGATAGGTATAACGAGTCATTTGTTTCTTTTCTTGAATCTTGTTGTGGTATTTTTTACTGTCTTTTTATTTCTTTTTCGATAAGGTTTGTATAAAACTCAGCTGTGTTTGTAGCTGTTTTAGTTTCGGGTGGTTTTTACTAGTTTTATTGTTTTTATTTATAGTGTTTGATCTTGAGATGTCATAATCAGAGTGTTTAATTGTGAGGGATTTGTCTTTGAAGAGTTTCAGCATTTCTTCTGTTGAGATTGTAGGCCTTGTTTATACATGTGCTCAAAGTGTCTTTTCCAAAAGGTGAGATGTAAGATAGAGAGTTTGTATGTCTCGATATGGCCACAAGACAGTGTGGCATAGAGTTGTAGATTTGTTCGTCCTTTCTCGACAATCTTACAATTGCTATGTCTTTTGCTTGCTTCCCTTGGAATCCATGGATTGTAGTGACATTATAGCCCAGTGTAATTAATTCCAATTTTCTGATTGTTTAAATACCAAGATTTTGTACTTTTTGTCAATCTGAAGATTGTCCATGCTTTTTAGGTGAAGCTTTGTCATTTCATTCATTACTAGGCTGGATGTTGTCATTCCTTTGTTAAAAAGTTGTCTAGAATAGCTGCTGTTGTCCTTGTGCATCTGTAGGAGTGGTTTAGAATTTGTAAATACTTTAATAACTGAAGATGAGAGTGAACTGCCACAATTTTCTACTGAATTCTTAAACAGCCTTGAAATTACTGGCTTACCATTCCATGAGTTGACTCTGAAGGAAGGTGTAGTTGTAATGATGCTGTTGAAGAATCTTAATTAAACGTAAGGATTGCTAAATGGCACAAGACTAATTATTGTCAAACAAATGTTTGAGAACTGTTTTGATTTGGAAATTATTACTGGTAGAGAGGTTGGACAACGGGTATTATTATCTGTCATTGACTTATCTCCATCTGACAGAATCAGAAAAATCTTTATTCAGTTGTTACACATAGTGTACATGAATGGCATCACATGATTGAGAAAGAATATACTTTACATTATTCTAACTAAATCTAATACAATGTAATTTTAATGGTAGTAAAAATTATTGCAAATTGTATAAAATTCAGAAAAGGAGTATGTCAGGTTAGTCAGGTAGCTTTTAAGTTTATTTAAAAATAATTTATCATTTTCTATTAATTTTAGCAGCAAATAAAAAATTTAGCTCCTATGTATATTGGTTTTTGACAGGAAAAATGTAAGTTATGTTAAAATACTGCCATATTATTTCTGTTTTCGTAACTGTGGTTTTCACCACTTTTGTCTAAGCTTTGAGCACTATTTTTCACTATAGTTTCATATATATATATATATATATATATATATATATATATATATATATATATATATATATATGATGTATATATATATATATATATATATATATATATATGATGTATATATATATATATATGAAATATATATATATATATATCATATACGTGTTATTTTCAATGAAGTTTGAAAATAACACAAATTGCTTTTTTTGTATCACTGAAATTGAATCTAAATTTTTTATTGATGTGAATCCATATAATGAGATACTAAATATAATATGTGAATGGATATGTGAAAATTATATAATTTTTAGTTTCTTGTGAGCATAATTTTGACATTCTGCGAAGAGCATATAAACCTGAGTTAATTTTTGAAACTATTTTTTTTTTATGTTTATTCCATGTTAGCGAACTGTCTAACGTTAAACCTAAAAATTTTACTTTGTCTTCCATAACTATAGCCAACTCATATATTTCTATATGAGGATTAGTTTTATTTCTGTATTAATTGGTTAGTACAAAATTCTAAATAGCTTGTTATTTTTTTATTCAAAATTGTATTGTTTTCTTTGAAAATTTATTTATTTTTGGTACTCTGAGAAAAGCAAACTTGACTACTTCCTCTTTAGATGATGCAATAATTCTTAGAGTGGCATCATCAGCGTATAAGCATAATTTTTCCAGCTCTGGAGTTCCTTTTAGGTAGCAGAGGAATAGAAGCAACCACAAAGTGTCTTATGGGGTACCTTGTGGTACCCCATAAGAAGTTTGTTTTAATGTAGAATTATATTTACTAGTTAAATTATTCTTGTTGTTTAGATTGTGCATTTCCAAAAACTGCTGTCTGTTTTGTATATATGACTTTAGCCAGTTGTACTACTTCCCATGGATACCAAACTGTGACAACTTAGTTAGCAACTTAGTATGACTAACACTGTCAAATGCTTTATGGTGGTCCATAAATACTCCTATTACCTTATCCCCTCTATCCACAGAATCATTCACAGCCTCAATGACATCAGTGGCAGCTGTAACTACAGATTTACTTTTTTTAAACCCATGTTGTATGCTATCCAGTAAATTGTTTCTTTCTAAATAGTCAACCAGCTGGTTAGACATTGCATGTTCAAATATTTTGGATATAACTGGGAGCAAAGCAAGTGGCCGATAATTTGCTGTATCAAACTGATGGCCTTTTTTAAATAGAGGTTTTATTTTTATAATTTTTAGTTTTTCAGGGAATAGTCCAGAGAGGAAAGATGAATTAACTATATGAAGCAGTGGGTCAGTTAGAAGTTCAATAGCATATTTTAATATTGGCACTGGTATGTCATCATATCCAGTGCTATAACTACTTTTCAGACTGCTGATGATTTTAATAATATCATCTCTATCAATTAGTTTGCATTGAAAATTAATATCTGAAAAATCTTGAAAAGCATTAAAACTAAGATTTTTTTTAGATGTGTTAAATTTTGATTTGTTCTTACTTTGCAGTAATATAGTAAATCTTCGCTAATCCAAGGTTTTTTATCTAAGTAATTTCTGACTTTTACAATTGGAAAATAAGTATTGAAGTTATATAAAAAGATATGGATACAGGTGTAATATTTTTAATGATCTGGAGCTTTATAAAGCTGTGTCTATGTTTCTAAACTTAATGCTAGATTAAAATCTCTCATATTTTCGTCAGAAAATACCCTGGAATACTTGAATGAATAATTTTGTTGTTACATTGAGTTAGATCAATTTATTTAATTATTTAAGTAAGTTAATTTATTATTAATATATTTGAGTTAGTTAATCAAGTATTGTAACTAACAGGCCATCATGATCTGACAACATTGCATTCACACACTCAACTTGAATCTGTGATTGTTTGAGACTGGCTATAATATTGTCTATAGCTGACTGAGTAGTGCTGGTTGACCTAGTGGGGAAGTCTATGAATTACTTAATATTATATTGTTTTAATAGGTGCTTTAGACTTTTACACATAATTATTTGTCAAGGTGTTGATATTAATTAACATTTTCACATATCACTATATACTTGTACCTATTGGTTAGAATACTAAAAACCGAATTCAAATTTTCCAGGAATATATTCATATTTACATTGATTGGAGACCTGCAGATAACACCTAATAATATTTTTAAATTACCCCAACAAACCTCAACCAAACAGCTCTAAAATTTTATCACATCATACATTTTTCATTGCAGATAATATTATTTCTTTAATTTGAATGGTGTTTTTTGCCAAAATAAGTACACCTCCACCACTCATACTGCTCCTAGTATAGTAGGAGTGAGTGCTATAATTTAGTATATTAAGCCTGGTAATTTCATCTTTTACATTTTATGCCCTGTAATGATTAGTACGTCTGGTTTTATATCATCTATAGTAACTTCCAACGAGTCACTTTTGTGAATAAATAATTTATGTTCTGTGGAATAATTTTAAGGTAATAGGAGTACTCTTAACCTTGATCTCAGTAACAGTAACATTGTTTAGGTTATTACAACATGTAGCATTGTGCAAAATGCTCTCAGGAAACAATTCTTGAGTTATTCCTTTGTGGAGGGCTTTGGAATAAAAATGAGGCACAACTTCACTCTGGCTCTGATTAACCACCTCACTCACATTGACACTCTCACTTAAACTTGATTTCACACTCTGGTTGTAGCTGGTAGACATTTCCTTTAAGCAAAGTAAGGGTGGAAACTCCATCATGGATGAATAGTTTGCTGGCTGGAAAACAGTGCCAGCAGGTATCTTACTCTGTAAGTTGTGAGGAATGAAATTGTTCAAAGTCTTCATAAAGTCAAGGTATGGAAGTCTGTTTCTTAGTTCTTGTTTAGAATGTTCATTACATGTGATTATTCGAATAGAAGCTCCAGTAATACTGTGTACAAATTCTAATACTGTTTTAGTGTTTTATCAACAACCTTGAATAAATTAACCTTAAAAACTGTTCATGCAGCTTCATTCAGGTTTAAAACAGTAACAAGTGTTTATAATATAATATATATTTTTCCCAACTTCTCTGAAAGCGATATGTATTCTTAAGTTTATTATGAAAAGTAGAGTTGATATTTAAATGAAAGCCTACATCAGTTGTCATGCGGAATAATGTTATTTAAGCACTTACATTATTATCATCTTTTTAACCTATATTTCTACAAATATGGATTTTATTATTCAGATCATTGCTCAAACTAAACATTTACACCACTGCAAGGTGCTGAAAAATTGAGATTTTAGTTACACTTGGGTTTAGCTTTAAGAAACCAAGTAGATTGATATTTCTCCTATAAATAATTAATAGCCCTCAGAATAGATTGTGTACTTTGTAGCATAATACATAAATGCTATCATTTATATTAAAAAGACTGCATTTTGTTATAAGTGAGATAACTGACACCCTAGGGTGCCATCTTGTAAAATGATATGTTGCAACATTCCTTTTAGCATAAAACAATGTGGGTAAAAACTATTTTAAATATAAAATGAAGAACCTTGTTATTTACACTCCTTCCAATTGTTCAATAATAAATTTCAACCTCCAGCCAATCAGAAACATAAATATGCATTCACTGCAGGGAAACTTACCATTTCAATTAAAGAAGATATCTTCAGAAGTTCCTTTTATACTCTACACAGAAGAACTCAGCATGCTGAGGGAACCGTGCCAGGTGAAAATGACAACGTTGGAGGATGAAGATGTGGTAATGCTGGAGTAGCTATACAGGGTATCCAAAAATAAGTAAGAGGTGTCATTTAAAGTGGAGTCCAATTTTTGTTAAGTTATTGCCTGTCTTTGTTTTAGGAGGAAAAATCATGTCTTTAAATTGAATAAAGGTAGACAGTTTAAACTTTGCAAACTGTAGTCTAATTAAGTCCTGTATAAAAAAGTTTAAGAAAATATCATTTTAATTATGATATATATTAATATGATTTATAAAAAGATTTAAGAGTTGAGAACCTTATTTGAAAGTTTTAAGAGAGCATGAGAGTTAGCTGCCGGCTGAGCATCTGAGGTTGGTTATAACATGGAGATAATGTCTGAAACTTACATTGTACTCTCAATGCTAATGAATCGATATAAATACAAATGCATGTTGATATTAATTGCCTGTAATTTATATTGAATAAGAGAGTTTCTTATAAGCAATATATATTAAACAAAACAGAAAAGTTTAAATTTCTCTTTTGATTTATCGCTGTTATTTTTTGTACATTTTAAGATATAACAGCATCATATTTTTGAGAAATACATACAGAATTGAAATAGTTTTTAAACTTTAAAATAAGGCTGTCTATATAGTTGCCAAGGAAAATCAGAAACAATTTTGGAAAAATACTTTAAAACAATATCAATTACTTACAGTTTATTTTATTCCTGAGATTCAGTCATTGTTATGAATATTAATTTGGATTATTTCAATCCGAAAAGGAGTAGACATAACCATAGCATGAGATATCAGCACTTCCTACAAAATCCAAGTCACCTGTTATAACTATAAGACAATAGTCAATTTTGTCAAGGAATTAAATTATATCATTCATACCTTACTTAACAGGCTGAAGGAGGAGACTAATGTTAATTGTTTTAAAATGTTCTTTTAAAAAAAACTTAGCCAAGATATATATTAGACTTTTTTTTAAGTCCTGAACAGTAAAATAAGGTTACATCTGTTGTGTAACTGTAATGATGGGACACTTCACTATTTAAGTATCACCATGTTTTAGTTAGGCTGATACTGAGTTAGACTTAAACTTGACGTCATATATGCATTACTGTAAATCAGTACTGTATTTGAATAATCTGTGTCAAAATGATCAATAAAAAGCTAAAGTAATAATAATGTAATTCAAAATGCTATGAGTATCAGTTCCATTCATTATATGTATATCACAATACTTTACATTTTTAATAATCATATTAAGGAGACTGAATAGTTATAATTGAATTTTTAAACAGGGCAAAACAAGTTAAAAGTATTTGTTATGATCTGGTAGAAATGAAATAGTGCAAAAACAATAGAAATTATTTATTCATATTATTTCAATAGTAAAGAATCTACGCTAGTGTACAAAGGTAAATTTCATCTTACATATAATCTCAAAAATATTTAATTTAAATATATTCTAAACTAATTTTATCTATCTATTTTGATGCTAGTGCTAAGAGATGAATAAGAAGAGATGATTTTGGTGCTGTGTTTAGTAGCAGCTGCACCATGTGAGATTACTGCAAAAAAACAAAACAAAACATAATTCAATAATGAAAATTGTCTCAGATAACATGATAAATATATAAAATAATTATTAATCTAAAGTGACATAAATTCTTTGTAAAAATGTGCAGAAGTAAACATGTATTATAATGTCTTGGCAAAAAACACACCTACTACCGTGGTTATGATATATTACTCTTCAAAGAATAATTCAAAACCTTTACTTAATACAACTTACGTACTTGGCATGGTCACTTCTATAAGTTTATTTTCCACTAGGCCCCGGAGAATTGGCCGTTGAACCGCAACCACATCCCTCAACCTGAAGAACAGAATAACATGCAATTGAAATACATATTAATGTACAATATTAATAGTCATATGTCTTAATATATCATTATATTAATGGTTTATGGTTTAACGAAGAAGAAGTATAGATTTTCCATATCAAGTATATTCAAATGTGAAATGTGGTGATTTTTGTTTTGTATTACTTGGGCAAACACTACCTAATTAATTGACCAGTTGTACTTAAATATAGCTATATGTAGCTACAGTTCCTATGGATAACCTCCAGGCATACTTAGACATCTATACTCTATTAGACAGCTTTAAAATTTTTTCTCAAGATTCTTTCACCAGTTAAGGGACTGGTAAAAGAATCTTGAGAAAAAATAAATCTTCAAAATTATATTGTTTGATTTACCACAGATGGTGGATTACTTGTTTTATCAAATATTACATAAGTTACACAAGATGCAAGATCATGTATACTCTACAAGTGACATTATAACCTGTCTTTTTTATATATAAAGCATATTATTCTCTAGGGTTTCTCTTACAAGTAAGAATCTTTTATCACTTATTTATTACTTACTGGAAAATGTATTACTAATTTTTCTGTGTTTACAATATTATTTTCAAAACTAATAAGGAACTATAAAATAACATTATATAGATAAATATAACACAAGTATTACATTACCGATGGCTCAGTGATGAAATATAAGACATATTTCTTATTGTTCATTTTATGCCTGGAAACAGAATTAAGAATTATTCAAGTTAATCTTAACTCACTATGTGTAAAATACTGTAATAGCTAAAAATAGAATGATAGGCTACAATTTATTAGATAATAATGGATCAGTAAATTTGTAGACTAGGTTACTCTGTTGATCCGTACTGAACTGACGATTAAAGGTATTCTCTGGAAAAAGATGGTGGTTATTTTTAAAGAAAGTTAAAACTTAAAATATGTAGATACTTGCAAGAGTGAGGAGATTCAGTTGCTGAAAAAAGGCTTACAGTGAGCACTATGACCAGCTCCTGACGTAATGGAAACAGTTCTCTTTTGGAGTCTAAAAACTACACAACACCCACAGTCAAATAGTGTATTTTAATGTACTGTACATATAAGCATAGTAAATCTGAAGGACAGTATTTTTACCAACTATGATCATTAGCACTCGAAAAGTGAAGATAATTGAAGACAGCATAGGGTATCCGTTGTTTAGACCAGTTAAGTTTATCATCCATAATAAGTCTAAGAAGACGGACCCTCATGGGCTGATACCATTTACACTAATACTCACTAAATCGCGGAAAATTGGTGAGAAAATCCCTATTTTAGTTATTTCTTCATTCAAGTGAGGGCCGTTTGACTCAAACTATCCATTCTAGTCAATATATGACAAATTCACGATAGTGTCTATGTTGAAAATATCACGAGAAGAAGACAGTGCAGTTGTGCCATCTGCAAGCAATTTAATGCCTGAATTCATATTGAAGGAAAGTTCATTTATGTATATGGAAAATAGAAAAGGACCAAGTATGGACTTCACTTTGAAAGGAAACTTCTTGAATTTGAAAATTAAAATAAATTGAAGATTGTTTTGTTATATTTTGTGTAGAATCTATAACAGAGTAGTACTCTATCAGACCATCAATTGAAAAGCCATACAAACATTCCAGTTTTGAATTTATTTTTATATAGTACTTGTAAATGATCTTTTTATTAAATTTCTATAGATATTAAGTATAACTATTTTGAATACATTATTTTTAATATTAACTGCTAAAATAGCAAAAATATAACATAATCCAATGATGCAATTCCTATAATTTTGACAGTAAAGTGGTTGTGCTGACATATTTACTGCTTCAAAGTTCATGTGTAGCAAGTTCTCAGAGTGCATAAATGCAGACAAATTAATCAAGCAGTCTTTTGCACTTTTTGAATTGATGAAGGAAAGCCTGGTACAAGTATATTATAGCCAACGTTGCTATAAGTGAATACAGGTATATTAGAAGAAAACACTGCTTTAAACTGAGCCCAATTTTATGGTGACAACTCCAAAATTACTAGCATGAAACACCAATAACTCTTGTCAAGTAAAATAAATAATCTTAAAAAAAGATTGTTTGCCAATAATGAAAAATATGATGTATGAGACATTATTGAATCAGATAAAAATACTAGAACCTAAGAAATGGCACTGAAATGTACCTACGATATACAGAAAGATTAAAATAGAAGAAATATCTTTTATACAATAACTTGTTCCATGTATTTCAGCTAAATGTGAACATGGTTTCAGAAGAAGGTTTAAGAAGTTTACATGTTTTCATAATTAATCATAAGAACTCAAAAATAAACCAACAAAAAGGTTATATTTCCCAGTAATTTATCCCATAGAGGAATTTATTAACATAGAAGAATTTATTAACTATATCTATGCAGATCTAACAGATTAGTGAATAAGTTAATAACAAAGCATAACTAGAGACACTTGGATACAAAGAGGAGGAATATATTACCCTCTTTCTGCACATAGTAATACCAAAATACAATGTCTAATATCTAAAACATCTACAGGAAATACAAAAATGTAAAATACAGTTGCAAAAGTGGCTAAAGAAGTATAAATTTTAAATATACTGTATACATTTTTTTGTTTTTAAAGCTAGAAATATTAAAATGTTTGCTGACCATAATTATGATAGCATTTATTGTGTTTTCAAATAAAATAACTTCTGATTTTGAGCAATATGCCATACCTATAGCTAAAAGGCATTCAGTTAAAAGTTTTCAGATTTTTAATCAATGATTTCCAAATATAGTTTTCATAAAAATTTACAAATAATTATTATTGAATTTAAAGCACACACTCTGTAATATTTATGTATATTATATACTAAAAATGTATAACATTGCTGGAATATTTTTATACTTATAACTATTAGAATATTAAACCTGTTAGTACCGGCATTTTTGCAGGATTAGCTTCTTGATACCTAGGTGATAAATACATAGACACTCCCAAATCACCATGTATTCATCCCATTAGTGGGATCTTACACATAAATAAAATAATAGGTGAGTGCTCCATTCTAAATCTTATGCTTACATATAATATAATAATTAAAAGATGTAAAGATGTTTGTTTTAATAATTATTATATTAATAATTCAATACAAACGTGTTCACCTAAACACTTAAAATTTCATATCATATTTATTTTACGATAAGGATATACACAGAGATGAAAAGTGCTACTATTGCATAGCCCATAAGGACAATATTACGATTTATCAAAGAGATGAAACTGGATTTGTCATTGTGTTTGGCACTTTAAATTAATATTACAAAATTAAAGTAAAGGAGTTGATAGCATAGCTCTGCTGCCAGCTACTTGATTCACTCTAACCATGATTTTCTTGAAAGTCCACGTTGACGGTTCTTGATTTCATATCCTGCTATAAGTGTTTCGCCAGGTTTCTCCGTAACCTCTCCCATTTGCAAATTTTCCTCCATTTCATTAGAAATTCTGGAATACATAAAACTTTATTAATCTTAAAACATGATGAATATTAATGAATGAAAGACAATTTATGGTAGCAAGTAATTGAATTAATCCTTATTAATATGAGGACTGTTTGTAGAATACATTTTATTAGAATTTATTTTTATTTTATCGAGAAATTAAAGACATATTTCCAAAAATATACTGGAAAACATAGGTCTTATTAGTATAAAACAATGATTAAAAAGAAGGTAGTAGCACAGGGCAGGCCCGTTTTACCGAATAGGCATGGTAGGCACGTGCCTAGGGCGCTAGGCAATTGGCATTTTTGGGGGGGTGCAAAAAATGGAAAAACACATTGCCGTGGTTGTATCTGCACGCATAATCATCAAACGGACTTTTTCTAGGCTGTCTTGAGCTGATAACTTAATTTGATCTATTTCTCACGAAACACATACCAACACATGGTAACAAAGGCAAAGGTAGTGTATTATACCTTTCGTCTGACATTTGCAGTGAATTTATTGAGATTATGAGCAAAGTAGTACTGAATCTAATCTTAAATGAAATCAAGCAAGCTCGCTATCTCTCTTTAATCATAGACTCCACACCTGACGAGTCGCACACAGACCAATTGGCTGTAGTACTTCGGCATGTTTCTTTGCCCAATGCTTGCGCCAACGAACGCCTGATACAACTCTTACCAAGTGTATGCTACAAATCTGGAAGTTTGGAATAAGCAACCCTCAGTTTACTTGAGAAACTTGAGCTGGATGTCGATAACTGTCGTGGACAAAGATACGACAATGCATCAAACATGTCGGGCATATACTCAGGTCTTCAGGCAAGGAGTAACAGCAAAAATGATCTTGCTGACTATGTACCAAGTGCAGCTCATTCACTAAACCTTGCTGGGTGTTTTGTTGCCGATAAGGCGTGTCCAGATAACACACAATATTTTTTACATTCGTACAAGGGCTGTATGCTTTTTTTCTCTGCATCCACTTACGGGTGGAACATCTTAAAAAGTCACATTGAAAAGAGTTACGAAGGAGAATCAAAGAAAGATTAGAGAAAGCTAATGGTAAAACCTCTGAGTGACACAAGATGGTCTGCTAGGGTAGACGCTCTTCGAGCTCTAACAATAAGTCGACATGAATTAATAGATGCTCTTGAAGAGCTAAATAAAGCCGTTACTCAGACACTATAAACACAATGCACAGCCGCTGAGTTTCACACTTGGAAATTTCCAAACCACATTATTAACTATGATCTGGGATGAAATTCTCGAGACAGTTGATAAAACAAGTAACAAGTTTGACTCTTCAAAATCAAGATTTAGACATATTTGGTTCTACAAAGGAACTTGAAACACTATCCTCATTTTTGAGGGAAAAGAGAGATTTATTTGATGATGTCGAGTCCAAAGCATTGAAACTTGCAGAAAAAGAAGAAGCTGTATATGGCAAAGTAAGAAAAAGAAAGCTATTGCCCAATGAAAAAAAGGACAGAAGCATGAAGAAACGTCTCCTCGAGAAAGATTTTGCACTGGGGTGTTTATTGCCATTGTTGAAAACTTAGCTTCGCAGCTCAACAAAAGAAGGGAGGTCGATAAAATCTCGACACAAGATTTAAGATCTTACAAAATCTAGAAGAGAAAAATTCCAAAGAGGTGGCTTGTGAAGCTAAACTGTTAGGAGAAGTATACAAGAACGATATTGATGGACAAGACTTTGCCCAGGAATGTAACCATTTCAAACAATGCATGGTCTTGGAGAACCTTTCTAAGATCAAAGATATGTACGTCTACATAAAATCAAACGGATTGGAGAACACGTTCCCCAATTTGGAGGTCGCCCTAAGGATATTTCTAACCTTACCTGTGACGAACTGCACAGCTGAACGTAGCTTTTCAGCTTTGAAAAGAGTGAAGTCAGAAATTAGTTCATCAATAGTTGATGAAAAGATTAATGGCTTATTGTTGCTGTGCACCCAAAACGACATTACTTTAAAATTAGACTAACAAACATTATTGACGACTTTGCAATACGGAAAACCAGGAAAAAAGCTATTGCATGAATCTCTAGTCAGTCTAGTGGTAAGCCAACAAACCAAAAATAATTCAAAGAAAATATGATTAAACGAATACTATAAATAAATGTGAATACTTCAAATTTAAAGAAGGGAGAATGGGTGTAACAGGTATGTTACACACATTCTCACCAGAGGCCAGTAGAAACCTCACGGCTACCGGTTGCTAGTCCGGGACACGGCGGGTCCATAAGTGGTGGATAATGGGAAGGCTCTCGAAAAGAATCAGGATAATTTGTAAAGGAAAGTTATGGGACATTAAGTCTAAAGTCCCTCCCGAACCAAAACTGGCATTTCAGACTAAATCTAAATTTACGTGGTATAGGCGTTACGGTAGGGCTGGTGGGGGGGGGGGCGTAGTCAGCTGGCAGGGGTATAAAAAGGGGCGCAACTCTTCGTTGTGCCTAGGGCGCTGGCAGGGTGTAAAACGGGCCTGGCACAGGGAGCCATAGAATGGACAGTGCCGTATATCTAAGTGACACTCCCTAACTACCATATTTTCATCCTGTAAGTGGGAACACAAAACAAATGTACATAAAACAATAGATGGATGCTACATACATAAAACAATAGATGGATGATTCATATGTAAACCTCAGTAGTAAAATTTAATATAAATGCATTCACTTGAACACCTAAAAATTCCTCTCGTATTTATTTTGCAATTTGGCCAAGCACACTGATAATTGTTACAATGGACAATCAAAGTCTATTTCAAGATGTATTAAAAAGGTGGAACTTGATTTGTTAATGTGTTTAGCACATTTAAATAAATGTTAAAAATTTTAATATAGGAGGTTTCCCTTACTGTAACTGATTTTAATTTAAAAAAATAATTTGTAAACTTTATAGTCAGTGAAATTTATGTATGGAAGTAAAATATTATTTTATTACTTCTTTAAAAATTACTTTCAGAACTTTATGAAAATTAAAATTAGCATGTATTCGATTTGTGGGTTTTATTAAAACAAAAAAACTTGAACAGTAGTGGATGAAAGAAACTTCTGTTAGCAAGTAATTGTAACAATTCTACGCATTTTATTATTTATATAAACTGTTTGTAAAAGACAATTTTATATAATTCACTTCATATTTTACAAATAAATTAAGGATCAATTTTCAGAAATAGTTTAGAACCTTGTTGTCTGCATAGAGCAAAATAATTATTAAAACTAACATATGGTGCCAAAGGAAGGCATATGTTGAACACTGCATTATACCTACATAGCACACCCTAATCACCATATCTTCATTACATTTGTAGTAAATTACATAAAAAATTTAAAATGATAAGTGGGTGTTCTATTATTTAAACTTCTGTAATATATTTTAAGACCAAACTTATCAGGATTAGGTTCAAATTGAGCCACCATGTATTGGGAGGAAACTGAAGCAAATATTTTTTTATTATTCCTTTGATTATTTACCAATTTTAATTTTAAAAACTAATTTGTAAACTCTATCTATGACCATTGAATTTGACGTATATAAGGAAAAAATTACTTTATTACTTCTTAAAAATTACTTTAGAGAAGTTAATGAAAATGAAAATTAACAGTTATTCAATTTTGTGGGTTTCATTAAAGAGATGGAACTTGATTAGTCACAGTAGTTAGCACATTTAAATACATGTAAAAAATGTAAATATATGAGGTTGGTCTTACTGTAACTGATTTGATTTTGAAAACTACTTTGTAAATTATATGATCATACACTTTGATGTATGTAACCATAAACTATTTTTATTACTTCTTTAAAAATGACAATACAAAACTTAATGAAAATGAAGATTAGCACGTATTCAATTTGGGTTCTATTAGATGGATGGAACTGGACTCGTCACAATGTTTAGCAGTATAAATAAATGTTAAAAATTTAAATATAGGAGGTTTCTCTTACCGAGGTGTTAATGTTTTTTCCGTCTGAGGAGCCTTGCTTATTTGTCCTCGCTCAGATGATGTGCAGGATTTCTTCGAACCTCCCTTGTTAACATGTTTATCCTGCATGTTAGAATCTTTTGTGATTCTGGAAGAAAGAATAACTTCAGTTAATCCACTAAAAACTGAACAGTAATGGCTGAAAGAGAACTTGTAATGGCAAGTCATTGTAACAATTCTACTCATTTTTTTATATATATAAACTGTTTGTAAAAGACAATTTTATATAATTTCATTTCATATTTTACAAATAAATTAAGGATCTCTTTCCAGAAATAGTTTAGAAACTTGTTGTCTGCATAGAGCAAAATAATTATTAAAACTAATATATGGTGCCAAAGGAAGGCATCTGTTGACCACTGCATTATATCTACATAGCACACTGTAATCACCATATATTCATTACATTTGTAGTAAATTATATAAAACATTTAAAATAATAAGTGGGTGTTCTATTATGTAAACTTTCTGTAATATATTATAAGACAAAACTTATCAGGATTAGTTTCAAATTGAGCCACCATGTATTGGTAGTCAACTGAAGCAAATAATTTTTTTATTATTCCTTTGATTATTCACCGATTTTAATTTTTAAAAACTAATTTGTAAACTCTATCTATGATCATTGAATTTGACGTATATAAGGAAAAAATTACTTTATTACTTCATAAAAATTACTTTACAGAACTTAATAAAAATTAAAATTAACACTTATTCAATTTTGTGGGTTTTATTAAAGAGATGGAACTTGATTAGTCACAGTAGTTAGCACATTTAAATACATATAAAAAATGTAAATATATGAGGTTGGTCTTACTGTAACTGATTTGATTATTAAAACCACTTTGTAAATTATATGATCATACACTTTGATGTATGTAAGCATAAACTATTTTTATTACTTCTTTAAAAATGACATTACAAAACTTAATGAAAATGAAGATTAGCACGTATTCAATTTTGGGTTCTATTAGATGGATGGAACTGGACTCGTCACAATGTTTAGCAGTATAAATAAATGTTATAAATTTAAATATAGGAGGTTTTTCTCTTACCGAGGTGTTAATGTTTTTTCCGGCTGAGGAGCCTTGCTCATTTGTCCTCGCTCAGATGATGTGCAGGATTTCTTCGAACCTCCCTTGTTAACATGTTTATCCTGCATGTTAAAATCTTTTGTAATTCTGGAAGAAAGAATAACTTCAATTAATCCACTAAAAATTGAACAGTAGTGGATGAAAGAGAACTTCTAATAGCAAGTCATTGTAAAAATTCTACTAATTTTTTATTTATATAAACTGTTTGTAAAAGACAATTGTATATAATTCATTTCATATTTTACAAATAAATTAAGGATCTCTTTCCAGAAATAGTTTAGAAACCTGTTGTCTGCATAGAGCAAAATAATTATTAAAACTAATATATGGTGCCAAAGGAAGGCATCTGTTGACCACTGCATTATATCTACATAGCACACTGTAATCACCATATATTCATTACATTTGTAGTAAATTATATAAAACATTTAAAATAATAAGTGGGTGTTCTATTATGTAAACTTCTGTAATATATTATAAGACCTAACTTATCAGGATTAGTTTCAAATTGAGCCACCATGTATTGGTAGTCAACTGAAGCAAATATTTTTTTTATTATTCCTTTGATTATTTACCGATTTTAATTTTAAAAACTAATTTGTAAACTCTATCTATGACCATTGAATTTGACGTATATAAGGAAAAAATTACTTTATTACTTCTTAAAAATTACTTTAGAGAAGTTAATGAAAATGAAAATTAACACTTATTCAATTTTGTGGGTTTTATTAAAGAGATGGAACTTGATTAGTCACAGTAGTTAGCACATTTAAATACATGTAAAAAATGTAAATATATGAGGTTGGTCTTACTGTAACTGATTTGATTTTGAAAACTACTTTGTAAATTATATGATCATACACTTTGATGTATGTAACCATAAACTATTTTCATTACTTCTTTAAAAATGACAATACAAAACTTAATGAAAATGAAGATTAGCACGTATTCAATTTGGGGTTCTATTAGATGGATGGAACTGGACTCGTCACAATGTTTAGCAAATATAAATAAATGTTAAAAATTTAAATATAGGAGGTTTCTCTTACCGAGGTGTTAATGTTTTTTCCGTCTGAGGAGCCTTGCTTATTTGTCCTCGCTCAGATGATGTGCAGGATTTCTTCGAACCTTCCTTGTTAACATGTTTATCCTGCATGTTAGAATCTTTTGTGATTCTGGAAGAAAGAATAACTTCAGTTAATCCACTAAAAACTGAACAGTAATGGCTGAAAGAGAACTTGTAATGGCAAGTCATTGTAACAATTCTACTCATTTTTTTATATATATAAACTGTTTGTAAAAGACAATTTTATATATTTCATTTCATATTTTACAAATAAATTAAGGATCTCTTTCCAGAAATAGTTTAGAAACTTGTTGTCTGCATAGAGCAAAATAATTATTAAAACTAATATATGGTGCCAAAGGAAAGCATCTGTTGACCACTGCATTATATCTACATAGCACACTGTAATCACCATATATTCATTACATTTGTAGTAAATTATATAAAACATTTAAAATAATAAGTGGGTGTTCTATTATGTAAATTTCTGTAATATATTATAAGACAAAACTTATCAGGATTAGTTTCAAATTGAGCCACCATGTATTGGTAGTCAACTGAAGCAAATAATTTTTTATTATTCCTTTGATTATTCAACGATTTTAATTTTTAAAACTAATTTGTAAACTCTATCTATGATCATTGAATTTGACGTATATAAGGAAAAAATTACTTTATTACTTCATAAAAATTACTTTACAGAACTTAATAAAAATTAAAATTAACACTTATTCAATTTTGTGGGTTTTATTAAAGAGATGGAACTTGATTAGTGACAGTGGTTAGCACATTTAAATACATGTAAAAAGTTTAAATATATGAGGTTAGGTCTTACTGTAACTGATTTGATTTTGAAAACTACTTTGTAAATTATATGATCATACACTTTGATGTATGTAAGCATAAACTATTTTTATTACTTCTTTAAAAATGACAATACAAAACTTAATGAAAATGAAGATTAGCACGTATTCAATTTGGGGTTCTATTAGATGGATGGAACTGGACTCGTCACAATGTTTAGCAAATATAAATAAATGTTAAAAATTTAAATATAGGAGGTTTCTCTTACCGAGGTGTTAATGTTTTTTCCGGCTGAGGAGCCTTGCTTATTTGTCCTCGCTCAGATGATGTGCAGGATTTCTTCGAACCTCCCTTGTTAACATGTTTATCCTGCATGTTAGAATCTTTTGTGATTCTGGAAGAAAGAATAACTTCAATTAATCCACTAAAAACTGAACAGTAGTGGATGAAAGAGAACTTGTAATGGCAAGTCATTGTAACAATTCTACTCATTTTTTTATATATATAAACTGTTTGTAAAAGACAATTTTATATAATTTCATTTCATATTTAACAATTAAATTAAGGATCTCTTTCCAGAAATAGTTTAGAAACTTGTTGTCTGCATAGAGCAAAATAATTATTAAAACTAATATATGGTGCCAAAGGAAAGCATCTGTTGACCACTGCATTATATCTACATAGCACACTGTAATCACCATATATTCATTACATTTGTAGTAAATTATATAAAACATTTAAAATAATAAGTGGGTGTTCTATTATGTAAACTTCTGTAATATATTATAAGACCAAACTTATCAGGATTAGTTTCAAATTGAGCCACCATGTATTGGTAGTTAACTGAAGCAAATATTTTTTTATTATTCCTTTGATTATTCACCGATTTTAATTTTTAAAACTAATTTGTAAACTCTATCTATGACCATTGAATTTGACGTATATAAGGAAAAAATTACTTTATTACTTCTTAAAAATTACTTTAGAGAAGTTAATGAAAATGAAAATTAACAGTTATTCAATTTTGTGGGTTTTATTAAAGAGATGGAACTTGATTAGTCACAGTAGTTAGCACATTTAAATACATGTAAAAAATGTAAATATATGAGGTTGGTCTTACTGTAACTGATTTGATTTTTAAAACTACTTTGTAAATTATATGATCATACACTTTGATGTATGTAAGCATAAACTATTTTTATTACTTCTTTAAAAATGACATTACAAAACTTAATGAAAATGAAGATTAGCACGTATTCAATTTGGGGTTCTATTAGATGGATGGAACTGGACTCGTCACAATGTTTAGCAAATATAAATAAATGTTAAAAATTTAAATATAGGAGGTTTCTCTCACCGAGGTGTTAATGTTTTTTCCGGCTGAGGAGCCTTGCTTATTTGTCCTCGCTCAGATGATGTGCAGGAATTTTTCGAACCTCCCTTGTTAACATGTTTATCCTGCATGTTAGAATCTTTTGTGATTCTGGAAGAAAGAATAACTTCAATTAATCCACTAAAAATTGAACAGTAGTGGATGAAAGAGAACTTCTAATAGCAAGTCATTGTAACAATTCTACTCATTTTTTTATATATATAAACTGTTTGTAAAAGACAATTTTATATAATTCATTTCATATTTAACAAATAAATTAAGGATCTCTTTCCAGAAATAGTTTAGAAACTTGTTGCCTGCATAAAGCAAAATAATTATTAAAACTAATATATGGTGCCAAAGGAAGGCATCTGTTGACCACTGCATTATATCTACATAGCACACTGTAATCACCATATATTCATTACATTTGTAGTAAATTATATAAAACATTTAAAATAATAAGTGGGTGTTCTATTATGTAAACTTCTGTAATATATTATAAGACCAAACTTATCAGGATTAGTTTCAAATTGAGCCACCATGTATTGGTAGTCAACTGAAGCAAATATTTTTTTTATTATTCCTTTGATTATTCACCGATTTTAATTTTTAAAACTAATTTGTAAACTCTATCTATGATCATTGAATTTGACGTATATAAGGAAAAAATTACTTTATTACTTCTTAAAAATTACTTTAGAGAAGTTAATGAAAATGAAAATTAACACTTATTCAATTTTGTGGGTTTTATTAAAGAGATGGAACTTGATTAGTCACAGTAGTTAGCACATTTAAATACATGTAAAAAATGTAAATATATGAGGTTGGTCTTACTGTAACTGATTTGATTATTGAAAACTACTTTGTAAATTATATGATCATACACTTTGATGTATGTAAGCATAAACTATTTTTATTACTTCTTTAAAAATGACATTACAAAACTTAATGAAAATGAAGATTAGCACGTATTCAATTTGGGGTTCTATTAGATGGATGGAACTGGACTCGTCACAATGTTTAGCAAATATAAATAAATGTTAAAAATTTAAATATAGGAGGTTTCTCTCACCGAGGTGTTAATGTTTTTTCCGGCTGAGGAGCCTTGCTTATTTGTCCTCGCTCAGATGATGTGCAGGAATTTTTCGAACCTCCCTTGTTAACATGTTTATCCTGCATGTTAGAATCTTTTGTGATTCTGGAAGAAAGAATAACTTCAATTAATCCACTAAAAATTGAACAGTAGTGGATGAAAGAGAACTTCTAATAGCAAGTCATTGTAACAATTCTACTCATTTTTTTATATATATAAACTGTTTGTATAAGACAATTTTATATAATTCATTTCATATTTAACAAATAAATTAAGGATCTCTTTCCAGAAATAGTTTAGAAACTTGTTGCCTGCATAAAGCATAATAATTATTAAAACTAATATATGGTGCCAAAGGAAGGCATCTGTTGACCACTGCATTATATCTACATAGCACACTGTAATCACCATATATTCATTACATTTGTAGTAAATTATATAAAACATTTAAAATAATAAGTGGGTGTTCTATTATGTAAACTTCTGTAATATATTATAAGACCAAACTTATCAGGATTAGTTTCAAATTGAGCCACCATGTATTGGTAGTCAACTGAAGCAAATATTTTTTTTATTATTCCTTTGATTATTCACCGATTTTAATTTTTAAAACTAATTTGTAAACTCTATCTATGATCATTGAATTTGACGTATATAAGGAAAAAATTACTTTATTACTTCTTAAAAATTACTTTAGAGAAGTTAATGAAAATGAAAATTAACAGTTATTCAATTTTGTGGGTTTCATTAAAGAGATGGAACTTGATTAGTCACAGTAGTTAGCACATTTAAATACATGTAAAAAATGTAAATATATGAGGTTGGTCTTACTGTAACTGATTTGATTATTAAAACTACTTTGTAAATTATATGATCATACACTTTGATGTATGTAAGCATAAACTATTTTTATTACTTCTTTAAAAATGACATTACAAAACTTAATGAAAATGAAGATTAGCACGTATTCAATTTGGGGTTCTATTAGATGGATGGAACTGGACTCGTCACAATGTTTAGCAAATATAAATAAATGTTAAAAATTTAAATATAGGAGGTTTCTCTCACCGAGGTGTTAATGTTTTTTCCGGCTGAGGAGCCTTGCTTATTTGTCCTCGCTCAGATGATGTGCAGGAATTTTTCGAACCTTCCTTGTTAACATGTTTATCCTGCATGTTAGAATCTTTTGTGATTCTGGAAGAAAGAATAACTTCAATTAATCCACTAAAAATTGAACAGTAGTGGATGAAAGAGAACTTCTAATAGCAAGTCATTGTAACAATTCTACTCATTTTTTTTATATATATAAACTGTTTGTAAAAGACAATTTTATATAATTCATTTCATATTTAACAAATAAATTAAGGATCTCTTTCCAGAAATAGTTTAGAAACTTGTTGTCTGCATAGAGCAAAATAATTATTAAAACTAATATATGGTGCCAAAGGAAGGCATCTGTTGACCACTGCATTATATCTACATAGCACACTGTAATCACCATATATTCATTACATTTGTAGTAAATTATATAAAACATTTAAAATAATAAGTGGGTGTTCTATTATGTAAACTTCTGTAATATATTATAAGACCAAACTTATCAGGATTAGTTTCAAATTGAGCCACCATGTATTGGTAGTCAACTGAAGCAAATATTTTTTTATTATTCCTTTGATTATTCACCGATTTTAATTTTTAAAACTAATTTGTAAACTCTATCTATGACCATTGAATTTGACATATATAAGGAAAAAATTACTTTATTACTTCTTAAAAATTACTTTAGAGAAGTTAATGAAAATGAAAATTAACAGTTATTCAATTTTGTGGGTTTTATTAAAGAGATGGAACTTGATTAGTCACAGTAGTTAGCACATTTAAATACATGTAAAAAATGTAAATATATGAGGTTGGTCTTACTGTAACTGATTTGATTATTAAAACTACTTTGTAAATTATATGATCATACACTTTGATGTATGTAAGCATAAACTATTTTTATTACTTCTTTAAAAATGACATTACAAAACTTAATGAAAATGAAGATTAGCACGTATTCAATTTGGGGTTCTATTAGATGGATGGAACTGGACTCGTCACAATGTTTAGCAAATATAAATAAATGTTAAAAATTTAAATATAGGAGGTTTCTCTCACCGAGGTGTTAATGTTTTTTCCGGCTGAGGAGCCTTGCTTATTTGTCCTCGCTCAGATGATGTGCAGGAATTTTTCGAACCTCCCTTGTTAACATGTTTATCCTGCATGTTAGAATCTTTTGTGATTCTGGAAGAAAGAATAACTTCAATTAATCCACTAAAAATTGAACAGTAGTGGATGAAAGAGAACTTCTAATAGCAAGTCATTGTAACAATTCTACTCATTTTTTTTATATATATAAACTGTTTGTAAAAGACAATTTTATATAATTCATTTCATATTTAACAAATAAATTAAGGATCTCTTTCCAGAAATAGTTTAGAAACTTGTTGTCTGCATAGAGCATAATAATTATTAAAACTAATATATGGTGCCAAAGGAAGGCATCTGTTGACCACTGCATTATATCTACATAGCACACTGTAATCACCATATATTCATTACATTTGTAGTAAATTATATAAAACATTTAAAATAATAAGTGGGTGTTCTATTATGTAAACTTCTGTAATATATTATAAGACCAAACTTATCAGGATTAGTTTCAAATTGAGCCACCATGTATTGGTAGTCAACTGAAGCAAATATTTTTTTTATTATTCCTTTGATTATTCACCGATTTTAATTTTTAAAACTAATTTGTAAACTCTATCTATGATCATTGAATTTGACGTATATAAGGAAAAAATTACTTTATTTCTTCTTAAAAATTACTTTAGAGAAGTTAATGAAAATGAAAATTAACAGTTATTCAATTTTGTGGGTTTCATTAAAGAGATGGAACTTGATTAGTGCCAGTGGTTAGCACATTTAAATACATGTAAAAAGTTTAAATATATGAGGTTAGTCTTACTGTAACTGATTTGATTTTGAAAACTACTTTGTAAATTATATGATCATACACTTTGATGTATGTAAGCATAAACTATTTTTATTACTTCTTTAAAAATGACAATACAAAACTTAATGAAAATGAAGATTAGCACGTATTCAATTTGGGGTTCTATTAGATGGATGGAACTGGACTCGTCACAATGTTTAGCAAATATAAATAAATGTTAAAAATTTAAATATAGGAGGTTTCTCTCACCGAGGTGTTAATGTTTTTTCCGGCTGAGGAGCCTTGCTTATTTGTCCTCGCTCAGATGATGTGCAGGAATTTTTCGAACCTCCCTTGTTAACATGTTTATCCTGCATGTTAGAAACTTTTGTGATTCTGGAAGAAAGAATAACTTCAATTAATCCACTAAAAATTGAACAGTAGTGGATGAAAGAGAACTTCTAATAGCAAGTCATTGTAACAATTCTACTCATTTTTTTTATATATATATAAACTGTTTGTAAAAGACAATTTTATATAATTCATTTCATATTTAACAAATAAATTAAGGATCTCTTTCCAGAAATAGTTTAGAAACTTGTTGTCTGCATAGAGCATAATAATTATTAAAACTAATATATGGTGCCAAAGGAAGGCATCTGTTGACCACTGCATTATATCTACATAGCACACTGTAATCACCATATATTCATTACATTTGTAGTAAATTATATAAAACATTTAAAATAATAAGTGGGTGTTCTATTATGTAAACTTCTGTAATATATTATAAGACCAAACTTATCAGGATTAGTTTAAAATTGAGCCCCCATGTATTGGTAGTCAACTGAAGCAAATATTTTTTTATTATTCCTTTGATTATTCACCGATTTTAATTTTTAAAACTAATTTGTAAACTCTATCTATGATCATTGAATTTGACGTATATAAGGAAAAAAATACTTTATTACTTCTTAAAAATTACTTTAGAGAAGTTAATGAAAATGAAAATTAACAGTTATTCAATTTTGTGGGTTTCATTAAAAAGATGGAACTTGATTAGTGCCAGTGGTTAGCACATTTAAATACATGTAAAAAGTTTAAATATATGAGGTTAGTCTTACTGTAACTGATTTGATTTTGAAAACTACTTTGTAAATTATATGATCATACACTTTGATGTATTGTAACCATAAACTATTTTTATTACTTCTTTAAAAATGACATTACAAAACTTAATGAAAATGAAGATTAGCACGTATTCAATTTTGGGTTCTATTAGATGGATGGAATTGGACTCGTCACAATGTTTAGCAAATATAAATAAATGTTAAAAATTTAAATATAGGAGGTTTCTCTCACCGAGGTGTTAATGTTTTTTCCGGCTGAGGAGCCTTGCTTATTTGTCCTCGCTCAGATGATGTGCAGGATTTCTTCGAACCTCCCTTGTTAACATGTTTATCCTGCATGTTAGAATCTTTTGTGATTCTGGAAGAAAGAATAAATTCAATTAATCCACTAAAAACTGAACAGTAGTGGATGAAAGAGAACTTCTAATAGCAAGTCATTGTAACAATTCTACTCATTTTTATATATATATATAAACTGTTTGTAAAAGTCAATTTTATATATTTCATTTCATATTTAACAAATAAATTAAGGATCTCTTTCCAGAAATAGTTTAGAAACCTGTTGTCTGCATAGAGCAAAATAATTATTAAAACTAATATATGGTGCCAAAGGAAGGCATCTGTTGACCACTGCATTATATCTACATAGCACACTGTAATCACCATATATTCATTACATTTGTAGTAAATTATATAAAACATTAAAAATAATAAGTGGGTGTTTTATTATGTAAACTTCTGTAATATATTAGAAGACCAAACTTATCAGGATTAGTTTCAAAAACTTAATATAATAGGTGGGTGTTCTATTTTGGAAACTTCTGTAATATATTTTAAAACCAACATATATTTTAAGGAAGCAACAAATTATTTTATTACTTCTTAAAAATTACTTTATAGAACTAAAAAAATTAAAATTAGAACTTATTCAATTTTGTGGGTTTTATTGAAGAAATGGAACTTGATTATTCACAGTGGTTAGCACTTTTAAATACATGTTTAAAATTTAAATATATGAGGTTACTCTCACTGAAACCACACAAAAAAATAAATAGTACATTTAAATAAATTTTAAAAATTTAAATATAGGAGGTGTCTCTTACTGAAGTTCGCCTGTTTTTTCCGGCTGAGGAGCCTTGCTTATTTTTCCTTGTTCAGGTGATGTGCATGACATGTTCAAACCTCCCTTTTTAACATGTTCACCCGGCATGTTAGAATCCTTGTTGGTTCTGGAAGAATTAATAACTTCAATTAATTGACAAAAACTTGAACAGTAGAGGATGTAAGGGAACTCCTGATTGCAAGTCATCGTAACAATTCTATTTAATTTTTATTTATATAAACTGTGTGTAAAAAACAATTTAATATAATTCATTTTATATCTTACAAATAAATTAAGGATCTCTTTCCAGAAATAGTTTGGAAACTTTTTGTTTGTATAGAGCAAAATAATTATTGAAACTAACATATGGTGCCAAAGGAAGGCATATGTTGACCAGTGCCTTATATCTACATAACACACTCTAATCAACATATCTTCACTACATTTGTAGTAAATTACATAAAACATTAAAAATAATAGGTGGGTGTTCTATTTTGTAAACTTCTATAATATATTTTAAGACTAAACGTGTCGGGATTAGTTTTGAAATTGAGCCACAATGTAATGGGAAGAAATTGAAGCAAATATTTTTTTTGCCTTTGATTATTTACAGATTTCACTTTTTAAAACTAATTTGTAGATTCTATGATCATCGAATATTATGCAAGGAAGCAAAAAATTAATTTAATACTTCTCTAAAAAGTACTTTATAGAACTTAATGAAAACGAAAGTCAGCACGTATTCAATTTATGGGTTTTATTAAAGAGATGGAACTTGACTCGTCACAGTGTTTAGCACATTTAAATACATGTTAAAAATTTAAATATATGAAGTTTTTCTTAGTGTAATGTGCATGAACTTTCACATTGAGAGGACTTGCTTAAATGACCTTCTCGAGGTGATTGTATTCAATTTGTGGGTAATAATGTTTTATGAATTTTTAAGTTTTTACTTAAAAATTGGATGAATATTTCATTCCGAATTCTTTTTTTTTGTTCATTGTTCTGGTATTTATCTTTTAATTATGTGTAAGTGTCGGCCGTCCACAGCCACGTGGTGCTCCCTGGCATGAGCAGTCTTTGACTCTCACTCTTAAAAACTACTCAAATGCAATCGACTGCTAATAACTTCCATTACACTCCTGGCCTGAAAACTATCTCATTATTGCAGTTGCATTATCAATGTCATAATGGATTATTTTTAGTTATGGCGATTGAAACCTAGTATGTTAACTTTCAAATTTCAAAATAAAACTGTTCTATTTGATTAGTAAATGGTTTTTCTCTTGCTGAATACTGTTAGATAAACTTATATGGCAGTACTACTCAACCTTTAGTATACAATGTCAATTTGGGTGAGTTTGTTAACCAGTCTTAAACAATGAAATTTTTTAATATGGAGACTATTGGCATTTCTGGCAAAATTATAACTTGACTATTTTTCAATACAGACCCAAAACAACAAGTGTTACACAACTATTAGATATATTTTTTATAATTATATAACTTTATAAATATTTCCTTGTATTTTTTTTGTGTAAAAATGTATCCTATGTTCAGAATAGCCCTCGTAGTATCGACCATTAAAAGGATTCAAGATAGCGGCCATTTGCATTTAAGCAATATCTTTACCTGGAGTGTTTCACAACATAAATAAAAATTGAAACTTTTTATAAAATTGCCAAGCAATTTCTGTTCATACTAATATTTTGATAATTTCAAGGTTTCAAGATGGCAGCCGCTAAATTGTTTTAGAAGTATACAATAATATTGATTTTTTATAAGTGATTTATTTATTTATTTTATTTATTAAACAGTTGTTTTACATAGTCTTGGCCTCACCAAGTTCAACAAAACTTGTCGGTGAGGTCCACTTGAAAAAGTATGTAGAATACATTGATACAAATATTCAAATTTTAATTTTCTTTTAATTTACTAAACTATAAACTCAAATTCGGCGGTTTAGGGCAGGCACTAGCTTAGATATCTTAGTATGTGTGATTTAAAATTATACACCCCAAAATGATATAGACAGATAACATTTTGGATGGATTGCTTTAAAAGAATTCTATAATATTACATACAAATGTATATGTTTAACATGATTTTGTCTTGTTATGATTCTAAATATTTAAAGTATTACAGTACATTAAAATGGAAACATCTTATATTCATTGTTCTATCAGTCTTGTGTAAATTACAAATCTAATCTAATAATACATCTATAGTTTGACATTTCGAGATGACAGCCACATGCGAAAACTATCTTATATCCGACTAAGCCGGAAGAGATATTTATAATTAAGATTGATTTTCAAGAGATCGGTTTAATAAGAATCTCATTTTCTGACAAAATAATTTATTTCTCTCAAGAGGACACGGCTTCAAGATTCCACCTCAAAACACAATAACATTCAGACTCCATCAAGATACAATCGGAAGCGATTTCAATTTTGACAATCACCTAACTTTAATATAAGTGACATATTTGTAAAACCCCAAGACTAAGGTACCATTATTTTTAACCTTTGAAATTGTGTATTGGTTTACATCCGACATAGAATGGAAATACTGCTTATACTACTTGGGCTTGTACTCATCCTCTCAAGAACATATGCAATTGTACATGTTGATTTCTAAGACCACAAAATTAAAATAGAACTTAAAAAATGAGTTACTATATCTCTTTATTGTTGATCGCTCAATCTTCCTGTATCATATTTTTTTATGTCAATAGAAGACCTTCACTTATTTTTGGCCCTAAGCTCGCGATTTTATACGTAGTTTGTGGAGATACTGTTGATTGCGGTGATCGACATAGATGCTTAATACGTACCACTAAAGATTGCTATACGTTGCAGTTGTTGTGCCACACAAGAATCGACGACTGCCGGAAGACAGTGTGTGGGAACGGTAACAGATAAATACCGTAAATAACAGAAAAAAATTCCAATTGAACTATTAAACCCATTTTAGAAGTAAACATTTCAATATTCACTCACAATTAAGTTCACAAAATGTATACCTGCATATTTTTATTTTAAAATATTAAATGTAAGTTATGTTTAATTATTTTTTTTATTATACATAAAATACTTTTTCTGCTTCTATACATACACCCTATAATTGCCTAGCTTACAGATCAGTTTCATAAATTAAATTGGTTCAAAATTAAAGGAAAACACAGAAAAATAAACTTGACCACAGAGGTGCTGCCATCCATCAAATACATTATAAAACATTTTTAAGTATTTTTGACCTCAATACACATGTGTTCACTTGAACACTTAAAATTTTCTGTTATACTTATTTTACAGTTATGACTAACGTACAGAAGAATATTGCTATGATTGCGCCTCAATCTCAATTTAAAGATGTATTAAAGAGGTGGAAACAGACTTAACACTGTGTTTAGCACATTTAAATAAATTTCACAAATTAAAATAAAAGAAGAAGGTAACATGAAAGCCCTCCTACAAAGTTAAATGTTTTTCTTACCGTGATGTGCATGGACTTTCACATTGAGAGTCCTTGCTTGAAGTCTCATTTTGAGTGGAATCTTTTTTAAGTGATCCACCAGACTTCCTCCTGTTTCTCTTTTTGCGATTTTTATCCATAGTATTAGAATTGTGGTTTATCCTGGAATACATAATAACTGTATGTAATTCAAAATAACTTTAACAATAGTGGATAGAAGGTAACTTATGGTAGAAAGTTATTGCCATAGTTCCATCAAACTTTTTTCAATATGTTACTGTTTTTGGAACCTGTTACCTTCAAAATATTCACGACTGCTATTGAGTTAACCTCTATGAGGTAATTTTACAGCCACCACTCTTCAGCTGGGTGCAGGTAAAGTATCAATAAATATATACAAGTATTTTTCACAATAAAGAGTTTTTCCACAACATTCATTGTGTAAATATTAATTATTGATAAGGACATTTGACAGTGAATAAAACAAATCTCTAGCAAAAGGATTTAAATTTTTAATTCAGCAATAATATTACATTGGTTAAGTCGTTGACCCTTATACTTGGATCTACAATATTTAAAATATGAGTCAGGTAATATTTACTGACAAATTTAGAAGACCGAGAATGAAAATTTTTGAAAATAAGTATCTTGTAGCCACCATAAATTGACACAGTATAGAGGATTAAAGCCTAATCTCATTCAAACTAACTAAACTACTGCAACCACAGGAATAATGGATATGTTAGGGACGTGTTTTATCCGGTCATAGCATCTAGAATCTAAAGTCACAATCTTCTTCAAATTTATGCATATACATATGAATGGGCTTATACATTATAACGTGAGCTTATGAACACAAAAACTGCCGTAATCATATATCGTAACTAAAATTTTACAGAAATGGTATTTGCACATACCGTGATGCGTTCATTAACCAGTTTTAACCAATAAAATATTTGAAGATTAAAGCATTTATGCACGATTTTAACTCTGATATTTCTTAATATACATCCAAAATTAAATTTTTTCTGAAAATTCTTATGTCATCATAAGCAACTTATATCTTCATACTTTTTTAATATCTCCTAAGATATCAAAATGGCTGCCAATAAAAATTTCAAAAAGTAATGGTTGTATTTCAGTCATTATATGTCGTAGAGAAAAACAATGTGTTTTAAAATTTTCAGGCCATCTAAAATCATCTTTGTTCTTACCTGTTTTTATATATCTCATGTAAAAACGTGTTCAGATATCATCCATATAGTTTTGACTCATATACAACAAAATTGGAGAAATAACTATGAATACCATAATTCCCATAGTTGTGAATAGATCCAAACAACATTTATATATAGCTTCATTATAGAGTTCGTTAACCAGTATTAAAAAATATATATATATATTTCATGATAGCATTTATTTGAATTTCTGGCAAAATTATACCTTAACTATTTTACAATAAAAAACCCAAAACAAAAAGTATTTTAAAACTGTTATAAAATTCTTTAAAATGTCTATTCTTACACATTTTTTAATGTCACAAGGTAAAGATAGTAGGTAGCCATTCAAACTTTGGAAAAGGAATAATTATAGCTAATTATTATGCATTGTAGAGCAAAACAAAAAATTGTTTTCTAGTCATTTGCAATAATGTTTGTTTTTGGTACTTTTAATTTCAGATATCTCTTAAAGGAAAATGGTTGAACAAGTTTTTAACATTTTCCTATATATTTAGTGTAATATTATAGGAAACATATTTGAACAATTATATATACTCGTATTTGAACAATTAAATTTTCCTCTAATACTAATTTTACAATTAGGGCAAGTACACAGATGAATAATGCAACTATGGCAAATCAAGGTCAATTTCAAGGTTTACCAAAGAAAATGAAGTTGACTTGTCACTGTGTTTAGCACATTTAAATAATGATCAAAATAATTTTCCTGTTACATTCAGTACTATCCCTTAAGCATGTGTTACTAATGCTGTCCCACATCAGCCCCACCATGCCTCCTGGCACCGGCAGTCCTCAATTTTTACTAATAAAAATGCTCAAATCTAATTGTCTACTAATAACTTCCATTGCACACCTCTCAAAAACCTGAAAGCTATCTCATTATTGCAATTAACTTATTCATGTCATAATGATTTATTTTTAGCTATGGTGATTAAAAATTGTATGCTAACTTTTAAATTTTGAAATATAATTATTCTATTCAATTAGTAAATGAATTTTCTCTTGCTGAAAACTGTTGGATAATCTTACATGCTGGTAATAGCCTTTCTGTAATACACAATGTAAGATAAGCTACCAGTTTCTGATATTACAAGTGTCATCAGCATCCACCTCTAGTCCTCTCGGAAGCAAATGTGTAAAACAACATTTTGTTATTAATAAAATAATGGTCCAATTGAAAAGAGAAAACAAACAATAAGGAGTGTTTTTACCTTCTCATTTTTTGTTCACAGTAACAGTGTATATGTTTAAATGCCGGGTCAACGGTTTTGGTCAAATAAAACATTTTTGTCTCGAATTAATAAATGTTAGAAATTAAAGTATAGTGAGGTGCCATAATAGGACTTCTACAAGTTAAATGTTTCTCTCACTGTGTTTGGCATAAGTCTCCAAGTTGAGGAGACTTGCTAGAAGGCTCTTTAAGAAGTGATTTGCTGGAATCTCCTTCTTGAGGTGATCTACCAGATTGCTTCTTCACCTCTCCCTTTTCGTTATTTCCATTCTTCATTTTACAATTGGAACAGGTTCTGGAATACATATTAACTGTGTTTAATTCAAAATAACTTGAGCAATAGTGGTAAATTATATTAGCAAGTAAATGCAATCATTCCATAAATCTTTTTTCAATATGTAAACTGTTTTTAGTAGTCATTTCACCAGATTTAACTTAAAACTTGATCAAGAGACACAAGTTCTTTCCAGAAATAGTCTACCAACCCTTTGTCTCTAGAGTGCAAAATAATTTTTTAAACAAACACATGGTGGCAAAGGGAAGAGTACAGGGGCCAGTGCCGTATATCTACCTGGAACTCTCCTAATCACTATATCTTCATCCTATTAGTAAAACGTTATACCTAAATAACACAAAATAACAGGAGAATTCTCCATTCTGCAAACTTCTGGAACATAAATTTAATATAAAAATGTAAAGTTGAACACTTAAAATTTACTCTCATACTTATTTTACAATTAGGACATACATTGTGATAAGCGGCTCATGTGGCACAGGACTAGAAGATTCTGGATCTTGAGGTGTTTCCCCAAGTTTCTTCATTTTTTCCTCTATTTGGCTGCTCCCCTTTCCCAATGTATTATAATTGTCATCAAACCTGGAAAATATAATAAGTTTAGTGATTCTAAACAATGCGACAATAGTGGATAGAAGGTACTGATGGCGAGAGAAAAGAAGAGACCTGGATTCTGGGCTATCTGAAAATTGCAGGCGCTACTACTAGTATGTTGCCGCGCCTTGTTTCGTAATTCCATTATTGTTTCACTGTTTTGATTGATTTGCGGTCTAATTGTTATGTTTTATAAGATAATTTAAATGACGGTACTGTTTTGATCAATTAAAATTGAGCAAAATTTATGTTTGTAATAAATTCTAATAATTAGGCTTTACAGTGGTTGTAAAGAAACAATAATTAAAGGAATGAATTGCTGAAATTGAAGGTTTTTTTATTGTTAAGATAACAATTACTAATGTCCATATATGTATAATGTAAATGTAGTGCTTTTATGTACCTATATAAAATTTAACATTGATACCTTACTGACTAACACAATATTGAATATACAGTAAACAAAAAACCTCTTACGCAAAAAAATAGGAACATTTGTAATTGGATAAAAAAATTTGCTTCAACAGCTTTACAAATACCACGTCAAAAGAAAATAATTATATTTTGCTAAAGTTGTAAATTGTTGAATATGAAACCGAGAGAACACAAATTAATCCTCCAATGGTAAGCATGTTTGGAAGATAACATAAAAAACTTACTGTTAGTAATGTTGAAATTAAAAGACTGAAATAATGGGCGCGTCTAAGATGAGTCACACTCTGCAGGAATGCTGCATTACTAAAAACAAATAACTCCATTGCTAGGATAAACAATTCGCAGGGTTGGCTGTGGGGCGAAGAGCCTGAAATTACCGCGCGGCAACACACTAGTACACAGCTGCCGGCACGGGCCAGGTCTCTTCTTTTCTCTCGCCACCAGTAACGTATGGTAGAAAATAATTGCTATGATTCCATAAATCCTTTTTTCAACATGTGAACTGTTTTTAGAAGTAATTTCAACAGATTTAACTTAAAACTTGACCAAGATACTCAAGTTCTCTTTCTAGAAATATTCTAATAACCCTTTGTCTTCATAATAAAAAATAATTATTAAAACTAACACATGGCGGAAAATGGAAGTGTAAGGGGCCAGTGCTGTATATTTAATTGGCACTCTCCTAATCACAATATCTTCATCCCATTAGTAAAATCTTACAAGTACAAAATATAAAATAATAGGAGAATGCTCCATTCTGCAAATCCCTTTAACATAAATTTAATAAAAATATTTTAAGTTGAACACTTAAAATTTTCTCTCATACTTAGAAACGAAAACTGCTACACATTCACATAACTCGTTTGAATTCCCAAGTTGGAGGGTAATGTTCGCTTCTTCTTTTCCAGATGATTCTTTTGCTATTGTTTTGATGATTTTCTTCAATTGCTTCTTTACCTTTCCAGTTTTGTAATTTTTCATTTTCTTAGAGCCGTCAGACATTCTGGAATACATGATAACTGTATTTAATTCCAAACAACTTGAACAATAGTTGATAGAAAGTAACTTAAGGTAGCGAGTAAATGCAATAATTCTATCAATCTTTTTTTCATTATATGAACTGCTTTTAGAGGATTAGTAATTGGTTCTTGTTAGTTGCAAGTACTTGTTACCACAAGTAATTGCAATAATTCTTTCATATCTGCCTACCGCAATCACCCTCATAATGGGTTTTTCAGATTTTTTTTATTTTTCCCAATCATGACCTGCAGAATTCAAAACCAGCATAATTCGAAAATTTATGTATGTAATATGGCAGAACTTGTACATAGTTTGGATAAGTTTTTTACTTAGTCTTAAACAATTAAATTTTCAAGATAGCCGCCATTCACATTTAAGCAAAAATTTAAACTCTTAAACTGAACACTTGATGACTTAAAACTGCCTTTCATACTTATTTTACAATTAGGACATACACTGTGATAGAAACTTCTAGTTCATTGGAGGAAGTGCTTGGATTTTCAATTTGAATCCAATTTTTTTGTAAATCTCCTTCTTGAGGAGTTTCCCCACATCTCTTCTCTGCCTCTTGCATGTGGCTGCATCCCTCTATTGTATTAGAATTGTCATCACTTCTGGAATATATAATAAATGTATTAAATTCTAAACAACTTAAACAATAGTGGATGGAAGGTAACCCATGGTAGAAAGTAATTGCTATAATTCCATCAAACTTTTTTCAATATGTAAACTGTTTTTTTTAGTTGTTGTTTCAATAGAATTAAATTTAAACTTGACCAAGAAACTAAGGTCCTCTTTTTCAGGCCCTTGAGACTTAAGTGTATGGAAATAGGCCATTCCATAGAAGAAGAAGAAGGTCCTCTTTCCAGAAATAGTCTATCAACCCTTTGTCTCTATAGTGAAAAATAATTGTTTAAACAAACAACCCTGTGGTGGCAAAGGGAAGAGTACAGGGGCTAGTGCCATATATCTAACTGGCACTCTCCTAATCATTATATCTTCATTCCATTATTAAAATTTTACGTGTAAATAATAAAAATTAAGGGCGAATTCTACATTCTGCAAACCTCTGTAACATAATTTAATACAAATATATTCGCTTAAACACTTAAAGTTTCCTCTATACTTATCTTAAAATTAGGACAAGTGTGTTTAGCACATTTAAATAAATGTTAAACATTACAGTAAATGAGGTAACAAAATGGCCCTGTTATTAACAAGTTATATATTTATCTTACTGCGATTGGCAGGATCTTCCTTTATTATAGATCTTGTTTGAAGCCTCATTTTTAGGGTAACTGCTAGCTTTTGGATGTGATATGCCAGATTTTGTTTCTCCTCTTTTACGCTTCTGTTTCATTTTCTTAGATTTTGGAGGCATTCTGCAATACATAATAACTGCGTTTAATTCAAAATTACATTAAAAATAGTAGGTACAAGGCAACTTATTTAGCAAGTAATTGCAATAATTTTATCAATATTTTTTCAATACTTTAACTGTTTTTAGAACACATTTCTATAGAATCAACATTATTCTCTACCAAGAAACTAAGGTTTTCTTTCCAGAAATATTTTGGCAACACTTTGTCTTTATATTGAAAAATAATGACTAAAACAAACAGGTGTACACAAACAAACAAACAGAGGTGTATAATGACTAGTGCCCTATACTTAACTGGATCTTCCTAATCACCATATCTTCATCCCATTAATGAGCACTTACATATAAACAATATAAATAATAAATAATAGGTAGGAGCAATGTACTGTAAATCTGTGCAAAATAATATAAGACAATAATGTATTCATCCGTACACTTAAACATTTCTTTCATATTTTACCATTAGGATAGGCACACAGATGATATTTGCTACAATGGCCCCTCAAAATCAACTTCAAGACCTTAGATCGTTGTTATGTTTAGGACATTTAAATAAATGTTAAAAAATAATGTAAAGGAGCTATAATGATAGCCCTGCTGCGAATTACATGTTTCCCTTACAGTGATTTGCAGGACTGTCCACGTGAAGAGGATTTGCTAGAGTCTCAATGTTGATTGGGCTTTCTTGAACGTCTACAATGAGGGGACTCGATGGAACCTCCTTCTTAAGGTGATCAACTACATTTTTAACCTTTCCCTTTTTGCTATCTCCATCCATTTCCTTAGAATGCAAGAGATTCCGGAGTACATAATAACTGCATTTAACTCAAATCAACTTAAACAATAGTGGATGAAACGAAACTTATAGCTTATGGCTGCAAGTAATTGTGATAATCCTATCAAGTTTTGTCAATATGTGAACTGTTTTTAGAAGTGTTTTGAATATAATTAATTTGAATCTTCACAAAGAAACTATGAATTTAGAATCAGAAGTATCTTTATTTAATTATTTAACACAGTGAACATAAATGGTGTTATAATATTAAAAATAAGTTAATTAAGTATCCCTAACATAATTATACTTGACATACTTAACACATAAAATTACAAGAACATGACAATATATTAGCTTATTATGTTTTAATGAAAACTAAAAACTATACAATAGATCACTCACAGAAAACAGTCTATGTACATAAATCAACACTTATTTATACAAATAGAGAGAAAGAATTATTTTAACTCATTTTTTATTACAATTTGTTTCACAAAATTAAGAGACGGAAGATGGTAAATTGGAGAAGTGTTAAATTTATTAAATGATCTTTAAGTTTTAGTTTGAGTATTTTATAGTTTTCTACTAACTTTAAATAATTTAGTGGTAAATTATACAATTGTACACCCATATATTTTGTGTTTTACAGAAGAATTGTAAACTATGTTGAAGTACAGAAATATTACTTTTATTTCTATTGTTATATTGATGTATCACTATTTAATTCAATATAATTTACTTGAATTTTTACAGATAGTATAGTTTCATAAATATATGGTCTATAAACTGTCATAAATCGTAATTCTGGAATTTTTTTCACAGAATCACAACAATTTAGTTTTAGAAGAAAGCGTATTGCTTTCTTATGAATAGCAAATATTCAATTTAGATTTTTCACCGACGTTGATCCATACAAAAATACTAAAAATGATATGTGAATGGATGTGTGAGAAATACATTGATTTGAGAGCATCAAATGTACAGAGATTTGACATTCTGTTTATAGTATATAAACCCGTATTTAATTTTTAAATCATCCTGTTCGTTGTGTTTGTTCCAAATGAGTGAACCATTCAAAGTCAGACCTACAAATTTTAAATCCTACCCATTTTGAACTGGACTTGGTTCATTAGGGTTAATTTTATATCTGTTATGTCTAGTTTTCAGCTCAATGCAATTTTTCGGGGCATTTAAATATTAACTTGTTATTTTTGAAATATTGTTTTGAACTTTATACGCTGAGAAAAACACACATTTCAATCTTATCTGCGGTTGATACACTAACTTTCAAAATTGCATCATCAGCATAAAAGCATAATTTTTCTAATTCTGAGGTATCTCTTAATTAAATTAAGAAAAACAATGGTCCTAATAATGGCTCCATGAGAAATCCCAGAAGAAATTTCTATTATTGCTGACCTATACTTAATTTTAATATTATTGCTACTTAATTGAGGTATTTATACGATTTGTACCAACTGTATTCTTTCTAATTAATTTCGATAGAAAATAACTTATCTATAAACGGCACACACTATTGAAAGCGCAGCGCAAATCCATAAATACACCAATTATTTTTCATCTTCATCGATACAATATTATTTATGACAAATCTATTCGTCTTAAAACCATGCTGATTATTGTCAAGTACAGTAGAGCATCGATTGTCCGAAAGGCAGTCATCCGAAACGAAAGCCAAATCCCAAATATTATGATTATGAAGGCTCTTAAGGATCTGATACTGAAAGGACAACATGGGTTTATCCCAGGAAATCAACTATCACTGCTCTTACTGAACTCATTGAAAAAATAATAGATAATATTGACCTTGGGAACACTGTCACAACTATTTTTCTTGACTTAAGTAAAGCTTTTGACTCCTTGTCCTATAGACTAATTCTTACTAAAATCAGTGCCCTTGGAATAAAAGGAACAGCTCTTAGCTGGTTCGAAAGTTACCTTACTGGGTAAAAGCAAGTAGTGGAATTAAAGCAGTGTGTGAATGGTGTTAATGAAGTTTTACAGTCAAGACCACAAAATATTACAAGAGGAGTCCCACAAGGAGCAGTATTGGGCCCTGTATTGTTCATATTGTTTACAAGCGACCTGTCTGAAAAACTTGAAGCCTATAGTCAACCCGTCACGTATGCAGATGATACTGCACTAGTTACCTGCAATAAATCAGTAGAATCACTAGAGATAAACACCTTCATTTCAGTTAGCTTAGCACAGCAGTATTGTTTAAATAATGACCTGGTGTTTAATCCATCTAAAACCAAGCTCCTTGCAGTGGGAAGGCTTAAAGATCACGTATCGGGACCACCTGATTTAGAGAGAGTGGATGAACTGAAACAACTTGTTGTGTTTCTTGACCAATGTCTGTCGTGGAACTGCCACATAGATAATCTTTGCTCAAAACTAAGGTGTGCCATCTTTGCCCTTAGAAGAATTAAAGCAACTGGCACACCATCCGCCTTAAGGATTGCCTATTTTTCCCTTTTTGAATCTCACCTACGATACGGAATCACCCTATGGGGTGGTTCCTCAGTTGGTAATCTCCAGAGGGTATTAATTCTTTGAGCAAATAAAGTAAAAGCAAAAGCGAGCAATAAGGGTTATGGCCGGCCTCTCTCTCCTCGACAGCTGTAGAGAAGCCTTAAAAGACCTAGACATCCTTACAGTCACCTCAATCTACATAATGGAGGTAATTATTTATGCTTCAAAACAAAATCTGTTAAGAAATGAAGAGGTACATGCTTATCAAACTAGAAGAGCTCAGGCATATCATCTTCCAGCCCACAGAACTACTCTCTTCACTAAAAAGCCGTCATTTGCTGGAGCCAAGCTTTTCAACAAACTTCCCGAGGACCTTGAAAGTTGCAACCCGAAGACGATGAAAAGACAACTACATGACTGGCTGGTGAAGAAGTCAATCTACACCATCCTTGACCTTTAATTTTTGCCCTATTGTTTAAATGTTCTTCTCTTGTAATGTAACCGATTTGGACTTTTTACTATTCTATGATGTGACAAATATTCTGTTCTCAATGCTTATGAATAAAAAGTTATCTTTCTTCTTCTTCTTATTGTCGCCAGATCCTAAATGGCACTGTGTGCTCTTGTGCATGCCTATAACTTGTTCCTTCGCATAGTTTATATTGTTGAAAATCATTGAAAAGTTCATATTGATTGATAAATACATTGTATCAATACAAATCGCATGATATAACAGCAGTATGATTTATAGGATCTATATCATCCACATTACCATGCCACTGAACATGCAGCCCCGTTCATGGATTAGTTCCTCTGGCGACATTAAAAACAAACAAGAGCGCACGTACAAGAGACTAAAGATGGCATTGATGAAGACGATGATCAAGTTGATGACGTCTCGGTTGAAAAAGGTCCGAGCAATGAAGAAGCCTTCCAGTGCTTTAAGACTGGCATGGTTGGAACAACAAGATGAATGTGATGCTGTGCAGTAGCTGTCCTTAAAACGCCTAAGAGACAGAGGCAAAAAAAACGGGTGTCAAAGCTTAAGCAAACAAATGCTCAACTTTTTCTTTTAAGTTAATTTTGTACTGTTTTATCTTATCACATGTATCTAATTTTGGTTTGATTTTTACTGTTCCTATTTTATCTTATTTTAAGTAAATTTTGTACTGTTTCTACTATATATAAGTTACTGAACCAATAATTGTATTTACTGTATGTGCAATCTCTACTTTATGTGTTACCTTCACATAATATTTTATACTTTCGTGTGATATTAAAAGGTGTTATTGTGTGGTCCAGTCCAAAACGTGTTTTTTGCTTTCCCACCCATTCCACTACCCTCAACAAAATATTAGATATTTTTTACAGTGATGTTCGACTATCCAAGAAGTCAATTACTGAAAACCCCCCTGCACCAATTATTGTTTCGGATAATCAATGCTCTTTCTGTAATTCTTTTATTTCTGAATAATTAATTAATTGATCAGACATTGAGTGGCCATATATTTTTTGAAATTATTGGAATCAGAGCTATTGCATGATAACTATTTGGATCTAAATTATTACCCTTTTTTAAAAGGAGATTAATTTTCATCAACTTTAACTTTTCAGAAAAGATTCCAGATAAGAATGATGAACTTACCAAGTGTAGAAGTGGATAAATTAAATTCTCCATTGCACTTTTTATTACTAGTAAAGGAATAACATCATATCCAGTGCTGAATGTAATTTTTAGGCTAAAATACTTTTAGCATCATCCTTCCTGTTAGTTAATTTACATTCAAAACTATTCGCTATTAGTTTATATGGATGGTTCATAGTTAAGTTATTATGTGTGTGAAATTTTTATTATGTATTGAGAATTAAACTACATTAAGTAATCATTGAACATTTCATTTATTTTTTTAGGATCAGTTACAAATAAATTATTTTACTCTAGACAAACATTTTTGCAGTTTGATTTAACTTTGACAACGACAGAGTTTATAATATTCCGTGTTATGTGTTATGGATTATTTTGAATTAAGAGTTTTTTTTTATCATATTAACTTTGTTTTTCATGTGCAAGTTTTTATTAAAATTACTAAATTTTAATTAAACATTAACCAGGTGTAACTGACATTTTTTCTTACATCCAGCATTACTAATATAATTTAAATTTTCCTTATTATATTTTTAGTCTATAACTAAACTAAGGTTTACTGTTAAGTTATTCTCTATCTTTGGTTACTGGAAATTACAAATAAAAATACTTTGCAATTAGAGAAATAAATAAAACTATAAAAATAGGCCAATGATTCCAAAGATATCGCTAGAAAATTCTAGAATATTGAAAGTATGATTCTTGGAGGATTTTAACATGACCACTGTCTTGAAATATTAATAAGCTGGCCATCATTATCTGACAGCAGTGTGTATTTTAACATCACCTTTGCTTATGTAATAGTCAATGAGAAGATTATGTAAAACACTAAAATCTACCACCTGTCGACCACAAAAGCGCCACCCCTCCACCCACAACTGATGACCACCTTATCACACCCTTGAAACCTATCACCTTTGTTTATATAAGAGTCTATGATACAAAAGGTAAAACAATAGGTAAAATCTCATGCTTATGGACCCAAATAGCACCACCCACTCCTCCTAAAACTGATGACCGCCTTATCACATCCTGAAACCTATCACCTTTGTTTATATAAGAGTCTATGATACAATAGGTAAAATCTCATGCTTATGGACCCAAATAGCACCACCCACTCCTCCTAAAACTGATGACCGCCTTATCACATCCTGAAACCTATCATCTTTATTAATATAATATTATATGAGAAGATATGTCAAACACAAAAGTTCACATTTTGTGGGCCTCGGTAGTGACTTCCTCTTCCCCCAACATCTGATGTTTGTCGTATCACCTTCCAATATCTATCACCTTTATTAATATAATAACATATGAGACAATATGTCAAACATAAAAATTCAATTCTGCCGTTCCATTCCCCAAAAACTGATGTTCGCCGTATCACCCCTCTAAAATCGATCACCTTAATTAATATAATATCATATGAGACGATATGTCAAACAAAAAATTCCCCTTCTGTCAGCCCCGATAGTGCCGTACCTTTCCCCCAGCAACTGATGACTGCCATATTACCTCCAAAAATCTATCACCTTTATTCATAATATATCATATGAAACAATATGGCAAACACAAAAATTCGTATTCTGTCAGCCCCGATAGTGCCGTCCACTTCCCCAAAAACTGATGTTCGCCGTATTACGTCTCCAAAATCTATCACTTTTATTAATATAATATATTATAAGACAATATGTCAAAAACAAAAATTCACCTTCTGCAGGCCCTGATAGCGCCGTCTCCAGATGACCGCAACAACTGATGACCGCGCAGTCTTTATAAATATAATATCATATGAGACGATATATCAAACATAAAAATTAAATTCTCCCGTCCCATTCCCCAACAACTGATGTTCGCCATATCACCCCTCTAAAATCGATCACCTTCATTAATATAATATCATAAGAGACGATATGTCAAACAAAAAATTCCCCTTCTGTCAGCCCCGATAGTGCCGTCCCCTTCCCCCAACAACTGATGACCGCAGTCTTTATTAATATAATATATGAGACGATATGTCAAACATAAAAATTCGCCTTCTGTCAGCCCCAATAGTACGGTCCCCTTCCCAACAACAAGTGATGTTCGCCGTAGCTTGCCTCCAAAATCTATTAACTTTATTAATATAATAATCATATGAGAGGATATGTCAAATAAAAAATTTGCTTTCTGTGGGTCTCGATAGTGGTGTTCCCCTTAGCACAACAACTGACAACTGCAGTCTTTATTAACGTAATATCATATGAGACGATATGTCAAACACAAAAATTCACCTATTGTGGGCCTCGTTAGTGCCGTCCCCTTCCCCCACCAACTGATGACCGCAGTCTTTGTTAATATAATATTTGAGACGATATGTCAAACATAAAAATTCGCCTTCTGTCAGCCCCGATAGTGCGGTCCCCTTCCCCCAACAACTGATGTTTGTTGTATCATGCCTCCAAAATCTATCACCTTTATTAATAAAATAACATATGAGACGATGTGTCAATTACAAAAATTCGCCTTCTGTCGGCTTTGATATTACAGTTCCCTTTCCCCAACAACTGATGACCGCAGTCTTTTTTAATATAATATCATTTGAGACGATATGTCAAACAAAAAAATTCACCTTTTGTGGGCCTCGGTAGTGACTTCCTCTTCCCCCAACATCTGATGTTTGTCGTATCACCTTCCAATATCTATCACCTTTATTAATATAATATCATATGAGACGATATGTCAAACATAAAAACTCAATTCTGCCGTCCCATTCCCCAACAATTGATGTTCGCCATATCACCGATCTAAAATCGATCACCTTTATTAATATAATATCATAAGAGATGATATGTCAAACAAATAATTCCCCGTCTGTCAGCCCCGATAGTGCCGTACCTTTCCCCCAACAACTGATGACCGCAGTCTTTATTAATATAATATATGAGGCGATATGTCAAACATAAAAATTCGCCTTCTGTCAGCCCCGACAGTACGGTCCCCTTCCCCCAACAAGTGATGTTCGCCGAAGCTTGCCTCCAAAATTTATTACCTTTAGTAATATAATAATCATATGAGAAGATATGTCAAATAAAAAATTTGCTTCCTGTGGGTCTCGATAGTGGTGTTCCCCTTCCCACAACAACTGATAACCGCAGTCTTTATTATTATAATATTATATGAGACGATATGTCAAACAAAAAATTCCCCTTCTGTCAGCCCCGATAGTGCCGTACCTTTCCCCCAACAACTGATGACCGCAGTCTTTATTAATATAATATATGAGGCGATATGTCAAACATAAAAATTCGCCTTCTGTCAGCCCCGACAGTACGGTCCCCTTCCCCCAACAAGTGATGTTCGCCGAAGCTTGCCTCCAAAATTTATTACCTTTAGTAATATAATAATCATATGAGAAGATATGTCAAATAAAAAATTTGCTTCCTGTGGGTCTCGATAGTGGTGTTCCCCTTCCCACAACAACTGATAACCGCAGTCTTTATTATTATAATATTATATGAGACGATATGTCAAACAAAAAATTCCCCTTCTGTCAGCCCCGATAGTGCCGTCCCCTTCCCCCAACAACTGATGACCGCAGTCTTTATTAATATAATATATGAGACGATATGTCAAACAAAAAATTCGCCTTCTGTCAGCCCCGATAGTACGGTCCCTTCCCCCAACAAGTGATGTTCACTGTAGCTTGCCTCCAAAATTTATTACCTTTAGTAATGTAATAATCATATGAGAAGATATGTCAAATAAAAAGTTTGCTTCCTGTGGGTCTCGATAGTGGTGTTCCCCTTCCCACAACAACTGATAACCGCAGTCTTTATTAATATAATATCATATGAGACGATATGTCATACACAAAAATTAACCTTTTGTGGGGGCCTCGATAGTGCCGTCCCCTTCCCCAACAACTTATGTTCGCCGTATTAAGCCTCCAAAATCTATCACCTTTATTAATAATATGACTGTTAAAACAATATGTCAAACACAAAAATTCGCCTTCTGTCAGCCCCGATAGTACGGTCCCCTTCCCCAACAACTAATGTTCGCCATATTAAGCCTCCAAAATCTATCATCTTTATTAAAAATATGTCATATTTTTAACAAAACATTCCCCTTCTGTCAGCCCCGATAGTGCCGTCTCCTTCCCCAACAACTGATGTTCGCCTTATTACGCCTCCAAAGTCTATCACTTTTATTAATATAATATATTATGAGACAATATGTCAAAAACAAAAATTCACCTTCTGCGGGCCCTGATAGTGCTGTCTCCTTCCCCCAACAACTTATAACCGCAGTCTTTATTAATATAATATATGAGACGATATGTCAAACATAAAAATTCGCCTTCTGTCAGCCCCGATAGCACGGTCCCCTTCCCAACAACTGATGTTCGCCGTATTACGCCTCCAAAATCTATCACCTTTATTAATAAAATATCACATGAGACGTAATGTCAAACACAAAAATTCGCCTTCTATCGGCCCTGATAGTGCCGTCCCCTTCCGCCAACAACTGATGTTTGTCGTGTCAAGCCTCCAAAATCTATCACCTTTTTCATAAAATATCGTATGAGACGATATGTCAAACACAAAAATTTGCCTTCTATCGACCCTGATAGTGCCGTCCCCTTCCCCCAAAAACTGATGTTTGTCGTATCACCTCCCAATATCTATTACCTTTATTAATAAAATATCATATGAGACACAAAACACAAACACAAAAATTCGCCTTCTGTCGGCTCTGATAGTACCGTTCCCTTTCCCCAACAACTGATGACCGCAGTCTTTATTAATATAATATAATATGAGACGATATTTCAAACACAAAAATTCACCTTCTGTCAGCCCCGATAGTACCTTACCTTTCCCCCAATAACTGATGACTGCCATATTACCTCCAAAAATCTATCACCTACATTAATATATCATGAGACGATATGTCAAACAAAAAATTCGCCTTCTGTCGGCCCTGATTGTGCCATCACCTTCCCCCAACAACTGATGTTTGTCGTATCACCTCCCAATATCTGTCACATTTATTAATATAATATAATATGAGACGATATGTCAAACAAAAAATTCGCCTTCTGTAGGCCTCAGATAGTGCCGTCTCCTTCCCCCAACAACTGATGACCGCTGTATCACGCCATCCATATGATACTTAAAAAATTACTATTTTGCACACATTTTTTAATTATTCACACAAATTATTATACATAATATTTTGAAATCATTAATGAATTACTGATTATTAAGAAGAAATAAATTCTTGTATCCTATCCAGGTGAATCTTACATATAGTTGAACAAATTAAATACATTGGAGGAAACAAAATCCGATTTCAGCTATGTAGTTCGGCCTGTAAATTGATTAATATTAGACTAACACTTTTCGAAAAAACAATATTATTTGTATGACATGGTCTAATAAAATAGTTAGTATTCTAACACAGTACACCATCTTAATAACTATTTGCTTACCATTCTTTTTACCGTGTTGCTTTGAAAAGAAAACATATTGATTATTAAGGATATACGGTTTATTGTTATAAAATATGACCAAAGATGTTTTCTTCACAACTGTGCTCATTGCAGACTGCACTGTAACCATGATGTACAGCTGCCAGCTCCGCTGCCGATGATACTTAGTCGTGACGATTCACGATTCATCAGTTGTGCGAGAAAATATATTGTTGGTTGTTACTATCTACAGTAACCATCAGAAGGATAATTATCAAATTGCAGTAAGAGCCTATTTAAATTACAGTAATAATACTAGAGGAGCGTTCGTTTTCATATATTTTCCACTGTTTTAAAAAGTTTTTTATAGTACATACTATCACTTCTTTTGAAAATTATTTTTTTTAGTTTATATCAATTTTTCACCTACAATTTACCGCTCCTTCCCCACAAAATTTGCCACCCTGGGCTATAGCCCTTTCAGCGCATATGCAAATCCAGCCCTGCTTAACTAGAATTATGGTGAGAGCACACACATTAATACATACTAACTATCTCTAACGTACATACGAAATGAACAATTATCATTCTTTCAATCTAAAAATGTTATAAAGGTAGAACACATATAAAAACCTAGTACAATGTCAATGAAATGGGACTTATTCCTCAAAAACAGTAGTTTGCAGTATTATCTGTTACAGTGACAGTCATGTTTCACAAGAAAACGTTTTGTTACAAATTTTGAATGTAATCCAGAGAATGTAAAAAGTGTAATCTATTCTTGTAAAAATATATAGGGAGGAAGTTCTTTTATGGAAAATTTTAGGAATAATGCAGTAAAAGCACATGTCTGAAAATTCATCACTCTAGTATTATTAATTTCTTTGTTCCATTGTTTTACAAATTATGATTTACTCACTATCAAATTAAGAAACAATTATTAAATTGCAATTGTTTTTATAAAGCTAGGTGCTCAAAAATAAGTTTTTACTGTATACATAAATGTTCTATCATATGGATCTTTCTTCATAATGGTTTGAAAATGAGAACTATTAAATACTTAAAATATATTATTTTAATGGATTTATTTCACTGATCATTAAAATTTAGAATGTTTCAACCATTCAAAAATGAAAAGAAAAGATGTAAGAAGTATTTATATACCTTACCTCCTAACTATGTGCAGTGCAGGGATGTAACTTGCAGTGCACTCAACAACTGAATGAAGAGGCTGGTATGGTTGTGTTTCAGGAACCCAACATAGATGGCAGCACATGGCTGCCTCTATTACTAAGGTTTATATATTTTCACACTGTTGTATCAATATTTGTAAAGACTATTATGTTAAATTTAGTTTAATTTATACTCCAATAATTAATATTATCCAATCTCCTATGCTAAAACAAAATAAGCTTTTTGAAAACCTTCCTTTTGCACTTGATTGGGTTGGAAGGATATAGATGGCACCACTGGGTTGAAAATGGCTGTTTCCATTACACAGGATTGGGATCTATCTCACTGCTGTATAAATATTAATATAAACTTGTAAATGAAAGTTTACTTAACTTTACTGTAATAATTAATGTTAGCCAAATTTCTTAGCTATTAACAAAACAAAATTGTGAGATATCTGACTTCAGTAATAAGATTAAGACTGGTTCATGACATGACACACTTTCAAGTACTAGTAGCTATTAATATAAAATTATATATATATATATATATATATATATATATATATATATATATATATATATATACACATACTCTTAATTGACTAAAAAATAACATTTTTTGGTGACTAAAAAAGTTTATTTTGGAATTGGAACAACATGTTTTATATTAATTATTGTGTTGTGAAAAGTTATAAAATCTCAATCATCATAAAAACATCAAATCGTGTTTCAGGTTTTAAATTTTAAATACTTCAATAAAAATAAATATTGATTTAGGAATTATAAGCCTGTGGCGACTATTACCACCCACTCATCCTGGGATAAGCATGAACACCTTTGGGATAAACACTATAGGTTCAATGCTGGGTCGTCTACATGTTACAAGGTTAGAGTTTTCAGAACAGTTGTGGAACCCCTTGAACCACCCTTGAAAATAATAAAACTTCTGAAAGGAGTATACTTGTATTAATAATCTCATTATTACTTAATCAGTCAAAATTCCTTTACTTTCAATATCTTTAAGACATGTAATAGAGTTATATAAGTCAGTAAGTTACAAAATATCAATTATATATTTTTTCAATTTATGCATTTTGTACAATGAGTAATGTAACACTGTAATCCTTAAAAGCAATAAAACCTAAGTGATCTAAGGTTCCTTAATACTGGTCAGCTCATAATTTTTTTAATTTTTAATAACATTTGGAACTTAATTATAAAATTGTATTCCTGCATAAGAAGTTTTCTTTTCAAAAACCCTAGATTGTGATGTGATAAAACTAAATTATTTTTGTTCCTAGTATCATATGTTTCTAACATACGTAATAGATTCCAAAAAATAAAGACCATACACTGTCAATATTTTTAAACTAGCAATAAATTTTTACTCTATCATTATATTTTAAATCAAGCATTGTTCTATGGACTTTTTTTACAATTAAAATTTTGTCCAGATTTTTAATAATTGTAACAACATGATAAACTCAAAAAACGTATTTAGTATTTGGCACTGCATTGGTATTATTTGATCAGTTAAAACAAGGAGTTTGAAGTCTTGAACTTAGAGCCACACATGTCTCTTATCAGTTCCAGTCACCAGCAAAATACTGAGAACTTAAGTGCTGAGCTAGTTTCTAGGTGACTCATACCTAGATAAGCAATACCTGTGGCCTCGGAGCACAGTTCTTCATTGTTCATTTTTCATCATAAATGGAGTATAAATAGGTATTCTCATCTCCACAGCAATATCTTTGTTCATTGTCTTGTCTAATGAACTGAACGTTACGCTTGTTGCATTTAACGATGTGTATGTAAGATATTTTATAGTCTGTGGGATAATTGTACTGTACTGACATTGGTAATAGAAGTGTGATTTATTCAATAACTTTTGTGAATGGTATTTTATTTCTCAAAATCTGAGATTTATATTTATTTTGTTTAGTACTTTGCAAATAATGTATCTGTGATTGCTCATGTTTGAAGTAACAATATGTTTAATTTTCAAAACTATAAACTAGCAACTTTTATAAAGTAAAGACTTTATATCTTTACAGTCCCAATTAGAAAATATATCTACTTTTAGTACCGGTATTAACTAAAAAAAGGTAAAAGCATTTTATTCATTACTTTTATACAAGGGTTATTTGGGAAATAAGATCTGAATGTCTAGCTGAATGAGTAGCAAATTGAATGTCATGCAGACATCAAACCACATATACATAAAACTCTCAACACGCCTTGTGAATAAAGAACTATTTGGGTTGGTGTTGTTGCAGTGTTCTGTTTACACTGATAAGCCTGCAAATCATTATTTGCAGTCTCATCAATTAACACACATTTGAAATGCAATCCTTTATTTGTTTCACTATTTGTATATCATGATAGGTGAGAAATGTATGTATTTATTGAGTGACATCAAATTATGCAAATTTATAAACACTAAATATGAACAATTTCAACTTTAGCACTGAAACTTCTGAATGTACCTGAATCAACATAGCACAATTTGATGTGATTGACAGGCCGCTCACTTAGGAATACGAAACATAGAGAATGGACTGTGCTTTAGATATTTTGGATAAATAAAGAAGATGATGAACAAATGAATATTTTTTGGAGTAATTGGAAAATTTTAAATTTGATCACTCAATTTTCCAATATTATTAATATATATATATATATATATATATATATATATATATATAAATAAATATATATACATATATGTAAATGTCAGTCAATAAAATGGAATCACGTTAAGTTATTAACCAAGTAAAGTTTAAGCAACAAACTCAATATGCAAGGTTGTGGTAACCACGTTTGGAGATTGATTGACTTGAGTCTTGTTATTGGAGTTATGGAATCTGTAGAATCTGGAGTATCAGAAAAAATGTATGACCATGATATTAGACATGTCTAGGTCTGAGCATTGGGAACTATTGTTTAGGAGGTTGTCACTAGATTTAGCTGGGTAACTGGTATTATAATGGGAGGAGGTCTGGTGATTGAAAAATAACTCATGATCCACTTTAGTTTGGGGGTGTCATTTGGATTAAGAATAGAAGCTAGGATTGTGAGTGACAATGTGAGACTAACAGTTTCATAAAATTGAGTTAGATAATTTTTTTTTAATTTATAAGGAATGTTTACATTTTTACAAATTTAATACATTTATTTTATTTCAGGGTTCTAATCTACTACTTATTGTAATTGTAATAGTCTTCTCATAATGGCAATTTTTAATTTCAAGGGAATGTTTTATGGTTATGTGTGTTTTTATTAAAACTTAAGATATTAATACAGTTTTAAATATTATAGGCTATACATTTTTACAGATTGAATTTGAGTACAACAGAATTTAACTTTTTAGTATTTAAGGGCTTTATTAAAATCTGATATTGATAAATTGTGAACCTCAGCCTCAAATTCTGGACATTTTGTAAATTAGCACTAGCATGGGCAGGAAAACTAACGTAAACCTGTCTACTTGAAACGGTGGTTGCTAGAAGGGCCCATCTCGAGATTGACCCTCTTCGTAAAGATTGCCTCCATCTCACTCATTCAAACAATCCTCTTTGGTAACATACAATTGTTTAAAGCTTGAGTGTCAAGAGGTCCTTGTCAGCTGTCTGTAAACAGTCTGCCCATAAAGTCATGGCACACTTTCAATTGTTTATAGCTATAGTCACCACTTTCTGAGAAATATTTCTGATTCAAACTTAAAGCCTCAAACATGCGCACTTCTTTGTTATTACATTTATAGTTAGGTAGATCGTATGAGTTGTTAAATGATAGTATGTTATTTTACTGAAATCACCTTTTGATAATACATATTATTTTTTTCAGTTGAACTCTAGAATTTTTTATTTAATTTGCACTCTAAACTGTCGTGAGAGCTGTTTATTCGAAATCGTCAATACTATTGCCATGTCAAGCAAATACAATGTTTTCCCAATTTTGTTTTACATAGGACTGAAAAATTTAAAAAAAAGTTTGGATCTTCAATACATCTTTTTTATTCTATACCTAAAAATAACATGCTTAAGCAAAAGAAAAAAAACTATAGAGTTGCAGTTACATAACAGATTCAACAAGTATTTCATTACATTTTCAACATATTAAAGTTATTATTTTTTTAAACATGCTCCTACAAATACAGTATAGATGTGTTCGATAAGAAGGTTTGTAGGTTATACATGGTTAAACGCACATCAGACTTTGTCAGTACGAGTGACTTCATGTTCACCCAACATTGGACTGACCTGTAGAGCGAATTCCAATAAACCGATGTTTACCATTTTCAATTTCAATATGGGTGTAGAAGAGGTGGAGTTTCACACCAAATTTAAACTCTCTAAGTTAACTGATTCAAAAGTTATTGTGCATAACAAAAACACACACAAAGACAGACTCTGATTTTGTCATCAACTGGTGGGAGAGACTGTGCTAAACAGCTAATTATACTTCATAGTGACTCATTTAAAATGCAAGATTACAATTTAAAGGTACCTCCCCAATTTTAAAATTCATAAATTTACTGTATCATCTCCTTGTACATTGTCTGTACACAAGTAGACATAAACTGGAATAAAAAAAGCTGCGTTATGATGTGACAAACACCTGCTGACTGTGGATTGGAAATTGTATATTATAGCGCTGTTATTCAGTTATGAGGTATACTTCTTGAACTAACAAATTTAAAGGTCTTTTCAACGTAAATTGTACATCAATAAATTATTTGTAACAGACAGACAAGAAATTGAGGTAATAGAAACACTGTAACTACATCACTTAATACAGCCTTGAACTACTGCTAAACCAATGACCTTGTAATAAACCCTAAACATAAATTCAAAGTTAATTTCAGAAAAAAATACGATTGCATCTCTGATATTCCGAACATACTGGTACAGACAAATACAAAATTCGTAGGAGTCACTCTAGACCAAAATCTCATATGGACTGAACATGTCAATAATGTATGTAAAAAGATGAGCACTGGGGTAAATGTGGTGAGACGAATGAAATGGATCAGCAATCTAGAAACTGCCAAGGTTGATTACTATGCTCTAGTTGACTTCCATATGAGATAAGGGACTGATACATAGGGTAGATCATCAGACGGTATCATCTTAACAAAGTCCTCATCAATCGAAAATAGACCATAAGGGTGCCAGGACCTTCATCATAGAGAAAGGTGTAGACAGGCATTCAAAACACTTAAATTTCGGACAGTTACTAGTCTCTACATCCTTAAAGTACTTCTTTATGTCGACAAACTCAACCTTGAAAAATAAAACCAGGATGTTCGTGCTTACAATACAAGACACATCCTCCCACGACACTGACAGTATTTTTGAGAAAATTTCCCCCCATATTGTATGTAAACTGAAGAACCTTATACAAAGCAATCTTCAAGGTCTGACAGGAAGTCCGGTATATAACGTGGATGAGTTCCTGAGATTTTTAAAATGAATCCATTTCTTTATGTCATTGGATTTGTAATGTATAAATAAATATTGAACTACTATACATGAGATTAAAGCTTTGCCCATCTCACTTTTCATCACAGTGAAAAAGCTATGAAGATGACATTGCGAGTATTTTTATTCCTTACTTTGATTGCAAGTTAATATAACATATTCAAACGTTGTATGAAACCAACCATCCCATCAAAGCATCTTCATTGCATATATTGAAGTTATTGAAAAATGTCATATCATTAACTTTCACAATATGCTCTGTTTATTAATTAATTAATTAATTCTATTTCTCTAGTTGGTAACGTAGTAACCCATAAGACTAATGCAGCCACCAGCGTCATATCCTTGACAGAGACCGGGACTCACAATGGACTGATGTTTATTATTTACAATACTAGATAGTCGTCAAATTAGCAACAAGAAGCAGCTGTTGATAAACACTTCAGGGTGGTATCTGAATAGTGTATGATACTGGCATACACAATTTAAAATTTTTGTCATTAATTAATGCTCAAAATTAGTGTCATTCATGCATTAAATCTTTGACAAATTTACATAATCTTTTGTCAAACATTTTTATTATGTCAAACCCAAAGTCCCTGGGAGGCAGCTAAGTAAATTGTCGTTTTTTTTTTTAAGTCGAGATGCAAAAGATCTGATGGCCAGCTTCCACCCGCCTTTAAAAATCAAAGAGTATAGCTGTATTAAAACCATACAAATAACCAAAGCGAGCTTATAGCTACCAGTAGATATGAATGTGAGGTTCCTAGCTCACTTTTGATGCAGACAGAAAAACAATGTAAAAACCTGTCTAAAGTTCCATAAACCAATGCTGTAAAATCTGCTTGGAACAAATGTAAAATTTATGCATTCTATAAATCGAGTTTTTAGAAAAATACTTGAATTATACACTCAATAATGTGAAATTTAAAAGTTACATGATAAGCTATAAGCGTGTGGTGTAAAAAAGAAATTCTCAGATAGTTTGTTAGAATATCTGTGGAATATTTCTTAAAATTCTTTAAAAAACATATCTTCTACTCTACAATCTTACCCTACATAACAAATGTTTTTCTTCCAAACATTTCCTCACTTTTCCCAAAAAAAGTGCCCACAATGTCCCTCAATATGTGATAAAATGGTGCAAATACCTTAAAAATTGTTATAAATCATCAATTTTTAAAATATAAAATAAACATTTTTCTTTAATAAATGGAACAAGCTAAATATCATGTCCCTATTGTAAAAAAGAAAATTATCATACTGTAATCAAGATTGTTACTATACAAAACATTATAATTCTAAAATTCATTTGAAAACTAAAGAAACTTATGTTAATGAATTAAATTATTTATGAACATGGGCTAAAGAAAATCAAATTAATAATTACCAAAATATGGTCAATTTTGAAAAATTGAGGGATTAAAGAAAATTTTTAAATAAAATTAGAAAGATCTGAATGTATTTAATAATGAAAAATTCAATCAATTACTAATAAATTATCTATTAAAACTGATGATATAATTAGATCTGAAATGATTGAAAGATAGATTAAACGTTTAAAAATCAAGATAAACCTATCAAAAATCTTATTAATGTTGAAGTTTTATCCTCTATACATGGTCTTTTTAAGCAATACAGTAAAATTTAAGAAATTTAAACGAAAATGTCACGTCAGTTTAAAATACCTATCTGTAATGAGACCTGAAATTTAAAATCTGTTCGAAACATTCTTAGAAAATGTGAAAAATATTAAAGGTTATCCCTCTTTAGGATGTGAATATGAATAAACTTTATAGTTAATGGTGAAACACAAAACATGTCCAATGCATTTTACTATAAAACCAGATTAAATCTTTAAAATTAATGATTTTATTACCAACGAATCAATAAATTATCGCTTCATGAGCAAACTAATCATCCAAATAAAGGTTCTGGCTGGACATTGAAAAGTTGTAAACAGGTGATTCTAAGTCTAAATAAACACAAAGTTATGATTGCAGGATCATATATTGATTTACCTTGAGAAATTAAAGTTAAAAAGGCTTGTATTAATATTAAAAATAAAGATGGTTTCTGTTTTATTTACTCAATTAAATGTGAAATCGAAAATTCCAAAAAAATCTACAAAGTTGTAAATTATGACATATTTTCTGGATTTTACTAACCAAAATCATTTAAAGTTGTAGAATTGTTTGAAAAACGAACCTATGATTCTAAATATAACTTTGAAATGAATATAAATATGTATAGGTATGACGCAAAATTCAATATAGTTCCGTTGCAAATGTATGATATTTTTGATACTATAATTAAATATAGGTTTGTTGTATATTAAAGAAAGATGAATAAATCTGTAAATAAACTTGTTTTCTCAACATTATCTAAATTTGAAAATAAAAAATGTTGATGTAGGAGATGTTTGAGCTATTTTTATAGATATAGTGATTTATCAGATCATTTAGAAATTTGTAAAAATCATAAGGTTTCTAGACCAATTGTGCCATTACTAGTCAAACAACAACATTTTTCAATTATGAAAGTAATTTAATCATCTGTATGTAATTTACATGGATTTTTAAAACATTTTAGAGGAAATTCCAACTTGTGAAAATAATCCACAAAAATGTACTACAGTTATCATTCAGTAGCATATTCCCTATGGTTTTACTCTATGCCGTATTTAGTTTCAAATGTTATGAATCATAAGTATAATCCTACACGTTATAGAGCTAAAAATGAAGATTTGCCTAATGTTTCAGAAAGTTACTTGAAGAGCAAAATATACAGAAAGACGTTTACTTCTAGAAGCAAAAAGCCTATGAAATCAACTGAAGGAGAAGAAATTTTATACAGTAATTCAAATCATTGTCATATTTGTGAAGAGCATTCATCAAGATACAGAAAAAGTCTTGAGTTTTGTGCCAGATGATTGGTACAATGACACATTTAAAAAGTTAGAGATCATTATCATTTAACTGGAAAATTTAGAAATGCACCTCATAATATTTGTAATTTAAATCTAAAATTTCCTAAAATATTTCAGTTTGTTGTCGCAATATGTGAAATTACAGCACTCATTTGTATATACAAAAATTAGCTAAACAATATGGAAATGTTAATTTAATTGCTAATACAGATTTAAAATATATACATTATTCAGTAAATTCTGGTTAGGGGTATGAGTTTGAAGGGGATAATCCAAAAAAGTATACGTTTGTTTTTCATTTGTAGATACATTCAGAATTATGGTGACATTTATTGAAAACTTGTTAAAAATTTGAACAAAGACAATTTTAAACACACTAACATTTTTATAAAAAATAGTAAAATTTTAAATGAAATACTACAAAGGGAGCCAAATGATGAAGAAATCTTTAAAATTATTTCAGGAAAAGATATATTTCCTTATGGATATATCGATAATATTAAAAAACTTTATTCTACTGCATAGTTAAAAATTAATGATTTTTGTTCAATTTTAACAGACGAGAGTATTTCTGAAAATGATTATCAACATTATTTAAAGGTCTGGAAAATTATGAGTGAAAAATATAGAAAATATTCAGATTTATAAAACATTCAAGATGTCCTATTGTTTGCAGATATATTTGAAAATTTTAGACCTTTTTGCTTAAATTGTTACATACTAAATCCAGCACATTATCTAACTGTTCCAAGTCTAGCTTGAGATGTGATGCTAAACTTAAGCAAAATTGAGTTGCAATTTATATACGATTATAAAACGTAATTTGATGATAAAAAGGGAGTTTCCCAGTGAATGAAAAGATATTTTAAGGCAAATAATAAATATTTGAAAGGTTTTGGCAATACAAAACTAAGAAATGTCCTGTTATATGTTGACACAAACAATCTCTATGGTTGGGTGCTATCACAAAGTTTACCGTATAAGGATATAAAGTGGGTGGATCCTAAAACTGGTACAGCTGAAGATTGGAAAGAAACAATTTTAGAACTTATTGGCAATAAATATTATGGTTATATTCTCAAAGTTGATCAAGAATACTCAGAAAATTTACATTCAAATCATAGAGTTACCGCTTGCTCCATAGAGTTGGACGTTATAATAATAAACTTTGTAGGACTCTTTTTAATAAAACAGATTACATTGTTTATTCTAGAAATTAAAAATATTATTTGAAACAAGGAATGATTTTGAAACATTTGATCAGAAACCTTTTATAAGAGATTATATCGACTTTAATACAAACATAAGAACCAAAGCAACAAGTGATTTTGAGAATTTTTATAAGTTAATGAATAATTCAGTTTTTGGAAAATTGATGGAAAATGTTTGAAAAGATGTTATATTAAACTAGAAAATATCACAATGAAACAGGAGGAGTTGTAACTGTGTGATGACTGATAATCACTGTGGTCTATCAAGCATGTAGTTTTTAATGTGTGACAGTTCAATTGATTTAAACAATGATACACTTTAAGTGTGTTGTGACTTTATTCCACTTAAAGCAAAGTTTAAATCTGTGGTAAAGTTTTCAATCATAAGTTTTTATTTTCTAACATCAGTTTATTTTATTTTAATGATTTTAAAGTTTTTAACCAAAAACTAACCTGCTCGCTATTTTTACATAAATAATATTTTGTGATAATTCCACAAATCAATATTTTAACAGAACTGACATTGCAGGAAAAGTGATATTTTTACACAAATATCAGCTGAGTTTGACATTTCCCACTTATAAAAAATATTTAGACAATCAACTAATTTTTCCAGTGGGGACAAGTTTGCTATCTTCAAACTGGTTGAGGGAATGTGAATCTTATCTGACATCTTAATAACAGCAAGCTAGCTTAGAGGATAATGTCCTTGCTTTCTGAACTGAAGGTATCTAGATCAAATCCCATTGAGAGCAACTATTTGTTTCTTCCTTAAAAATAACTGATTCAGAAAATTAAATTAAATTATTGGATTCTTTTATTATAAAAGTAATTTTACGTTATACATATACAGTTTACTACATAAAAAAATTCATACAGGAAGCAAATATTTAAAAATTGCATATATTATAACATTGTTTTTTATTATATTTACTTTATAATCTAATAATATTTTATGTTTATAAATAAAAATATTGTGAACTTTTAAGTAACAAAGTGAATAATTTTACTAATTTACTTTTGTTAAAAGGGCTACTGTCAAAAGTGATATTAAAATACCTAAAGGCTGGATTAGAGAAGAAGTAGCTAGGAAAAAAGGAGTAAACAAGGGTAAAATAGATGTTTACATAACATTTTAGGAAAAAAATTAGCTTCATATATATCGAGGAAAATAAGTTACCCTTCAAGATTGATGTGTTCAATTTCTCTACAAAAAAATCTAATATTCCTTCTGAGAATGTTACAACATTAGACAATAGTTCCATTAGCTCATATACCACAGTGTCAACTGCATTGGAGACAGATTAGGGTCTTCAGTTACACTGGAGGAGAGTGTGGACACTGCAGTACCACAACAGATATCTGCATCTTCACTAACTGATGTAGGCTATAATAATATTGTGACTACAAGTGAACTACCTGGTAAACACTGGATATCGGATTCTAATTCTGTATGAGTACTTTGAAATTATCAACAACAGGTTTTTACTTGACCCCCTCGCACTTTTAAACATGACCCCCCAAAGTGCGATGTTGGGATGTTTTTTGATTTTTATTTAAATTTATTTTCTCAAATTCTTTGGATTCAAAACATGGAGGTTTTCTTTCAAACGAAGAAGGTAGCTTTATCGGTTGAGCTGCTATACATCGCGGACGGGTGGTCTGCCTCACCCTCCACATTATCCCTTTACATATACAGCCACATGTGAAACTGATTGACTCACTTACTGACTGATATATAGACTCAAATTATAACATGAGTAAGTTCTAGAAGTGCTGGAAACTTAAAATATGGTACCTTTTGCAATATGACCTACCGTCTGAAAACCGGGAATTTTTACTTTTAAACCTCTCAAAAAATTTGAGAAAATTCACGCTTTTTTTACTCTTGCAGGCCTTTTTGCTAAGCCCGATAGGGGCGAACCGTTGGAGCTAGCTCAGAACTGATGAAGAATTGTTAGTCAGGAATGAAGTGAACTACATAAAAGGTCCAGTGAGTTTTTGTCTTAACTCATATGGTTAAGCGCCAAAACGCTGGATTACCACAGATTTTTTCGTTAAAAATAATGTTTCGAGCCCGATAGCGGCCGAACGGTTTATCGTAGCTCGAATCTAATTAACTCATCAAATTACGTTATCTACAGAAAAGGTCTGGTGACTTTTTGCCCTATCTCTATTGGTCAAACTGCAAAACGCGTTTAAGTGCAAATGTTTACTTAATAATTTTCTTTGCAAGCCTGAAAGCGGCCGAAGCTCAAATTTAAATATTTGTTTGAATTAGGAACTAATATGATCTACAAATTAGGTCCAATGGATTTTTGTCCTACCTGATATGGTTAGGTCACAAAACGCTTGCATAAACAAAATTCAAGTGATTTTCACGTTAAATTTAATGATTTGAGCCAGATGGCGGCTGAATGATTAGGTGTAGCTAAAATGTAGTTATTTTGACAATTAGAAAATGGGGCGATCTACATATAATATCCAGTGTATGTTTCCCGTATCTTACACGTTTAACCCGGAAACGCTCTTAAACCTGCGTTAGTAGGTAGGGACAGAGAGATTTTAGAGTACCAAACATTCCGAACGTATAAAAGTGTCTCGTACTATTTCCATTGGTCCAAAATTGCTTTGTGCAATATTAATACATACAGGCAGAGAGACTTAACAACACTATTGGCATATTAGATTGAGACAGAGGACGTTTAAACCTCATGTCTGAATTCAAAGAATACTTAATCCCTCTTATCATCGAATTTATCAACACCTACATCTGGGGCTTGGGGGCATAGCTCCCAGCGAGCCAAAGGCAAGTCATATACTATACACATACACATATATAGATATATATACACACACACACAAGGGTGGTCTGAAAAATTTCTAAGCTCAACGTGAAGATGGCAGTACTCGTAAACAAAAGCTACTGGATTTTGTTGTTCATCTGTTGACAGTTACTCAACAAAGTTTCAGCCATATGACACGCATTTTTTATATAGCATTTGTTTTAGTGAATTGATTTGAATTTTATCTTATACTCTATGTTTTACAAGAACTATTATGGTAGTACACAAATTAACTGACTGTAACTTAAAAATAATATTTGGTAACTGTTTTTTATTGAATAGAGATAGACAATAAGTTTAAATTTTACAGCTGTACAGTATTTATAAAGTTTTCATGTTGAATACATTCGTTTTTTATTTTGAAAAGTACAACATTTTTTATTTGGAAAAACAATTTTAAAATAGGTTATAAGATATTTTTAGAAGCCCATTTAATTATAATTCCAAATGTAATTTTTAATTGAAATCAGTACAATGGAATTCCCTTTCAAAATAAATGTACATGAATCCCATAAAATACTTATGTCCACACATTTATTTTGAGGCTACCGTACAGAAAAGTGTTTCCTTACAAAATTATATATGTTAAAAAGATCTTTAGATTTTTGTACAACACAATCTATGTTTACATTGGATATTTATTAAAGGATCCTCTTATTTTAGAGTGCTGTGATTGTGAAACTAATGAAGAGAATTTAAACTCATTTCTTAGGATCAATTTAGTACGCACACGCTTTAAATCGGTCATCTGTGCCGATTTAACTCTTTTGAAAGCTAGACATTGGTGGTTTGTTACAATCTGTACCATAATTATGGTAGCCTTAGCCATTATATTAGAGATATATCTGTGTAGAAAGAGAAGTGCAATACTGTAAATGTGTGTTGAACAATTAACTGCCCAATTACACTAGTACTTTTTACTAAGTCTGCATTAAGGATTGTATAGAGATATAAATGAAATAGGACAACATAAAATCAACAAAACATTTATTTCATCATTTTCTTTGAAGTACTTAGCAAGTTATTAAGTACATTTCTAAGTAATAATAGTTTAAATTAATTATACATGTTTGACCACCATAGTCATATAGAGATAGCGCTTAAAAACTCTTGAAATACAAAGGACTTTTTTAAGTAAGAGTTGTTATTAGGGCTGCTGTAGTTCAGACAGGTCTCGCAACGAGTGTGCACATCTCCCAGCATCCCTAGCAAATAATCATGCCCTATTTGTAATTATCCAGCTAACCTGTAGGATTAACTGTACAATTTTAAACTTTATTGTACCACCTGCTTTGTGTAAGATACGGCCAGTGATAATGTTTTGAATGCAAGGAATGTGTTGGCTGAAGGCATACATTGTTAGATTTGTGGTGATAAAGCAATGAGTGAAGGTAAAGTGAGAAAGTTTAAGGGTGGCTGTGCAAACTTTAATGACTTTTAGGTTGACCATCTGTGATCACTGAAGATATGGTGAGTGCTACTGAAACAATAATTAGTGAGGAAAAAACATAGACTAAGGAGATTATTGACTCTTTCAGCTAAGTTTTGGATCATCGTATTTCTTGGCACCTGAAACACAACCTTGCAGGGAAGTATTTAAACAGTGAAAACGAACATCAACTTCTGCCTGTCAGAATAGGTGGCAAATGTTTTTGAAAAGGACTTTTTTAAAAGTATGACAAAGCCTAAATAAACAAGGGAACTAAGAAAAATAATGAGAATATATAGAAACTAAAATTAAATTTTTCTTGAAAAATGCTTTGCTTTCGTAAAACCTAACCCTTACTTAAAAAATGTCTCTTGTACTACAAACATCTGATTGTATGAGATAGTAAAAGCCACCAAATTTCAATGAGGAAGATTGCTGGTGATGGAAACAGACAAACATACAAAAACTATTTACTTGTATGTTAGAAAGAAAGAAAGTGTAATTGGTTGTAATCATTGGTTTTAGAAAATATCTCTTTGTATTGTTTTTCATATGTTAAAATTATAATCCATAGCACTCATTTGACAAGTCTGCTGCCGAGGCAAACATTGCATGTAAGGACATCCAAGATGCTGTGAATAACAAATATATATTCATTTTCTTTGAGGACACTGAGATCAAATAAAGTGCACACAACCAATCCCAGAGCAAAGGACAGGCCCTACATGTTCCTAGAACACCTCTCTCCCACAACTCACCAATGTAGTGTCATTATACTAATTGTTCACACCAGGTCTTCGTGTCTGTATTATATGTGATACATGAGGGGTAGTACAGATTAATTACAGTGAATGTTGTTTTATTGGATTTGTTAGAAAATACAAATTGTCAATCGTACATTGTACATTGGTTTGAGGACTTATTAAGAAAATTGTCATGAATTTGTGAATCGAAACTGGTTACTATATATTTTAAGAAACAATTAAATCAACAAGAAACAAATCAAGTAAAGTCCCTAAATACAAGACAAATTAATTTAACATACTGTACATATGATTTTGAATTTTGATTGATACAGTATGTTGTTATTTCCCTATATTTTATCCAGGTCACTTCATTTTGACTTCCTAATACTTAAAATTGAGTTAAAATAAAAAAGTTAAATGATTTATGGAGATTTGATTCAAACACACTTTTATAGCTAGTTGTAGGTTTAGTCCTGACTTCAACTGGTGAAAGAAGACATCTTTACTTTAATTTTTAATTGTGATAAATATTTAAAATTTGAACTGATAAAAAACAGTTTTTTGTAGCCAGAAGTTTAGATACTTTGGCCAGTGGCTCACAATTATGGGGATAACTTGATAAAACGTAACGTTGATTTTGAGTAGTAGAGGATACAAGGGAGATGTAAGGAAGGACAGAAGGCCTCCATTGTTAGTTTTTCACTGGACTCCAATTTTTCAAAGGACAGCAGTTCTTTTATCACCATCAAGGATCCAATTGCTGGTTTACTTTGAACTTCGCAGAAATGACATGGTGGTCAAAGCGTTACAACACAAAACATGTTTTAACCCTTTTAATGCAACAGGTTGTGAGTTAAAAGCATATAAGAGAGTAATAACGTTCTTAAGTTATACAGCAACACCTTTTTTTTAATTATAAGTTAAAATAAATAACTTTCTGAGAGAAAATTGTGGATTTACTACAGTCATAACATCTACATAAAACATGTAAATACCAGAAAAGGTTTAGAACATATTCTCCTCATTAGAGAACAGATTAAGTTGCTAATGTATAATAAAAAGTGTTCTAGTTACTCATACACAGTATTTTCACAGAGCAATTTATCTTTGATAAAGGCAGATATCAACTGATCTTGTGTTTGTAAACCTCGAGGTGAGGATTTTCTTACATCCTTTGTCTTCATATTCCTTGTAAATGCATCTATATATTAACTACAGCCTAGCTGTGTGACAATCACACGTTACCCATAAAAAATTCAGTGTTTCCTGAATCACAACTATACAGATAGAGTAAACTTTTCTTAGACTGTTTTACAGAGAAAACTGCCACTGAAATGGCAATTTTAGTATACTTTGGCAACTAATAACTATAACAACTAGGCACTTATGAAAAATATTTGGAAAGAAACACTAAAAGGGTTAAAACATTTAAATATTAGTAAGAGATGCACTAAAATATCACAATGTATATAAAAATTGGTGTGAACACAACTTTAAATTTTTTTCATTATTAAGGTTAACGGTTAAAACATAGTTTCAAGGTTTTTATAGCAAAGAAACTTTGATTTACTATAAAATGGCAAATCCAGAGCTTACAAAGTATACAATACTGTTTACATAATTTTATTAGCTAAAGGCAGTTGTTTTTAAAATACATATGTAAACAATAATAACTGAAAGATAACTTTACTAAATCCTAACTTCTATATAATAATTTAAATAATTGACAACTTCATTTCCTATTTATTCAGCAATACTAATTATTCGGTTCAGTAATTATTGCAAAGTACTCTGCACCAGTTACGAAGGTAAATTCTTACATTTTTTGTACTAAATCCAGTCTTTTATTTCTAAAGCACATTTTATTCAAGGCAATACTAAAAAATATTAAAACTAATTCTCAGTAAACTATAGCAACACAAATTTCAAAATATTTTAATAAGACTAATTACTTGTCTGTTTTAGAAAATGAATATCACAGCTCTTCATAGTACCCATATAAGTAATATTTTTACTGTTTGATTAAGTATTCTTAAAGTGCTAAAGAGGTAAGTACTATTATACTTAATTTGTATATCATAGTTTACAAAAGGCGCTAAATATTTCATTTTTTAACTTGCATCAACTTTAATTTGACTGTGAAAGTAAGTTGACTTTGTCTCATAATGGATAGACACCATGATCAACAGGTAAACTATACAAGGTTCTGCAAATCCTGTACAACGTTAACTAAGTACTGAAATATGATTTAAAGAATTTTTCAAGGGGAACAGTGTAACTTCTAACTACGCGCTAAATAAATTGCACATTTCTAGCATACATAGTTAAAGAAACAAATTATATGATTTATTGCCATACAATGCAATAGCCTGTCATTTACATGAAGTGTTTATGTGATCATTGTTCTTTAGAGACAAATTTCCTACCTGAAGTAAAAGGTTTTGGTCTTGGCCTTTTAAAAGTCAATATCTAAAATATCAGCAACAACAATAGAGTGGATGGCCTCAGTGGTAGTTGTAGTGTTGCACTATTGTAAAGTAAGACACATTTACTCATTGAAATCAGACACTGATCACACAATGTGTCCTCGTATCAGAAATCCTATAAACAGACATTTTAATAACATACTACTACTTATCATTGTAAGTTAAATTACAACACTTTTCTTCTAAAATAAATTAAACAAAAACTGTATTTCACAAGCAAATCTACTAAATTAGATGTTCTCTTTACCACTTAACGCCCAACACACTTGTTATAACTTAAAATATCCTCCATTTCTTTTAACTTAATCTCAAAAGTATATATTATCGACTATTTAACTGAAAACTTTCCTTAATTGAACTGTACATCAAATAAATAGTGCTTAGTATTAATTAATTCTGAATGCAACCTGTGGATTACCCAACATTAGCAACAAATGTATTAGTAACTAAGTATATGACAGTAATGGGTTTTTCAAAGTCCATTTACTCGATTAGGCAACAAGTTAAATGTTCCTATTTCAAAATTTTGTGTGCCGCCTTTTACACCAAATGCAGCATAATAAAGAATTATTCAAAACATACTTCAAGTATTGGTACAGTCTTTTAAATTGTACCAGAAGCATCTGGTTCTATTTAATCCTTTGAGTGCCGTCTATATTGACCTCTCCAATATTTGTTGTTCTATTGCTAAATGAACGATTTTAAATAATGTAACAATTCATTTTATACATAGTACATGAAGTAAAATTGACTATCTAACTTGATTTCATTTCTAACAACCTGTAAAGATTTTTCACAATGAATGACCGTAAGCCTGTGTATGAGAGCAGGTCTATAGCATTTTGTACATGGGGAGTAAAATTGATAAATTAAAAATAATAAAGTAATTATTAATTTGTTATTTATTTATTTAATGTTATGTTCTATATTTAATTATTTTTGTTATTTTGTGAAGTTTTATACTAATCTTTATGGTGACAAGGTGCTTAGCTGAGCTCTAGACACGTCATTTCCAAAAAAGCATCTGGCACTCAGAGTATATCTTGAAATTTAAGAGAGGGAGCAAGTTTAACAGCCTGTACATTGTTACTTAATGATTTAGAAGGCAATTCCAGGCATTATAATTTAGAAAAGTACCCTGTATTTACATAGTAAATAATGTGTAATACAGCCATTCTGTAACCTCAATGAGCAAGGTGGTAACACATTCACTTTTAAAAACAGGGTTGTACGGCTGAATTATGTTATCTGAAAAATAAATGAATAGCGATACAGCAACAACAGAAATTGACAACTAGGCCAAACTAACAAATACAATCTTATTTGAGCAAAAAGATTTTATGGAAATTGATTCAATCCTAACAGAACAATAATGCAACTCTGTGTCATTCCTATATAGCGTGACTTAATTATAACCTTACCACATGTCATCAACAGTCAATGTGTTAACAACTTGTTTGAGGAAATAAGAAGCCAGGACGTCCATTGTATTCAACTTATAGGTTGTTTGTGCAGATTCAGAGATAGGGCAAGTCCAGACAAGCCTTGAAATTAATAACATAGTTTTCTGCTAGTTTAATTGAAATGTCCCTAAAATCATACTATATTCAATACATTAAGGCTTATTAGGCTTAAAACCTAAAAACTCTAGATTTCCGGACATCTTCTCCAATACCTTGAAACAAAGAATGGAAATAAGCTTTCCAATTGCAAATACAGTACTTTTAAAATAGTGCATTAACATTTCCTATGTGTACATAAAAATTGTCTAGAATTGAACGTACAAACATGTCGATCTACATTATTTTATAGGTCAAACTACACACTGCTCAAGATAAAAATCCTAATCCTAAAAATTTCAAATCGAATCTACTCAAAGGCCATTAAGGCCCATGGCTCTTTTTCCATGTTATTTTTGCCTTTTGATTTTTTGGCTTTCGATATATGGATTTATTTCTTTGTGATATTAGTTTTAAAAAATATTATTTTGCATTAAAGTATTTAGCGTTAACTATTTAGAATTGTATTACTTGAATATTACTGTATACTGTATTATCCATTTTATATCCAAATACTAAATATACTAAATTGTTTTTCTTTTTTTCCATATAAAATATTTACTTCTGTTTTTCAGTAATTAGTGGAAATAAATTTGATTTAAGGTGATATTTCCTAACCATGGTTATTGTTGTAATGATGTATTAGGTCACCTGGCTGAAGAAACAGTACAAAAAAGCCCTTTGCTTTACGAGTAAACTGTACTGGTAACAACCTTGATTTTAGCCTACTAAGAACAATGTTAAAACTTCATACGCTTTAGTTGTAACATTGCGGAAGATGTCCCATTTTAAGGATATAACTGATATACATCCAAAACCTTTTTAGTTTCAATATTTTTATTCATTATTCAGGAAAAACATTTCAAATTTATTTGTATACTTTATCATTTTAATACTTAAAACGTAAAAACTTCACAAAAAGTACTAAAAAGATTTTGGATGCACATTAATCATATCTTTAAAATGAGAATATCAGGGTGTAAAATTAATCCAAACATAGTATTGTTTTTATGGGGTAAAATTTAAGATTGTTCAATACGGCTGGCTCTTAATTCAGAAATAGGAACAAACACTAAATATATTGAGAAAATGGATAACAGTGGTTTTGATCCCTTAACTCATCGTAATGGAGTCTTCACACAATTTTAATATAACCAAATTTGTCAAACAATAAAATAAAATATTCACACACAAAACCCATGTTTAAACAAATTAATAACTCACACAAAAACAAAATGTGAACCAGCCTACACACAGAACTATGGAATCCTCCTTCTGTTATCCACTCATTGTATTTCTGATCTTCTGAAGCTGCACATCACATCTAAGGTTGTTATGAAATGGAAGTCCTAGCTTCTTTACAACAAATTAGAGGTTTTATAAACTCTTATCGATATACTGCTTAGCAGTGATAATAATTGTTAATTTATATTTCAAATATATACATTAATTAATGACAGAAATATGTATACTACATAAGAATAATGACTACAAAGTCAAATATCTTCAAATAACTTAAAATTGATCTTTGATCATTGCAGAGAGCATGTTTTACAAGTTGCCACTTATATTTGGACATTTATAATGAAATGTACATAAAAAATAAATATTATCACATAGATATTGTGACCTAAGTCAAAATAAATTTTATATTGATTTATATTTGTATGGAATCTATCTCTAGTTATTTAGCTTAGTTCAATGAACACCAGACAGATTTGCTTACTGACTAACATCTACTGAAGGCTATTATTTTGATAGTAAGTACTTTAAAACTAAAACAGAACTGGCAGAACAGTTACCTGAATTTATTACAGTATTTGAATGTTTTAATTCAAACGGAAGTATTATTTGTTTGAGGCGGTTCAACAGGTTTTCGGGTTTACCATCCTTCAGACTTATACAGAGTGGTAGAATCGCTGTACCTAGAAAAATTCACATTCATGTAAAATTGACATATACTGTTTTATTGTTACAATTTAATACAAATTTAGAATTGGATTTCACTTTTGGTTGATTTGAGTTCCAAATAAAGAAGGAAGAAGTAGGATAGTTACAAAAATCAGGGTTTTTCATACATTTTTAAATTTTTTTCATTTTTCATTCAATTCCTACTCCCCTTTTCCTTTCAACTGATGTAAAACATGTTAACAAAATAAAGGGTAGAAAACAATCTTGCAGCTTTTTAAATTTTTGGAGGAAAAGGAAAACCCCTTTTGGTTCTGGTTTAGAAAGCCCATTTTGTCCACATCTGTATTAGGTAAAAATTACTTCACATTCCTAGTCCTTATAAAATTAATTAAACCATATTTGTTTGAAGAAGCTTTGTATTAACGTTAAAGTAAAAAATATACCAATATTATTATAATTTACTTTAAAAAACATCAATATAATATTTTATTTTTAGGTTGAACTGACAATATTTATCTCAAGTTTAAAGCTGGAACACAGAAATGCTTCAAAAACTGAAATAAAAAGTAATATTGAAGAATTGAAGAACAACAACAATATATATATATATATATATATATATAAGAAATATATATTCTTCTATATATTGAAGAATTGATATTTTTTTGCTGTAACAGAAGGGACATTTTTAAGTAAGGATTGTTTCTCCATAAAATAGTCCTGAGGTTCATGTGATTGTCGCAATGAGTTTGCACACCATATCATCCAGAATGTTTTGCAAACACACTAACACACATGTGTAAGTTGCAACTCTGTAGCTAACGTGTAAGCATTGTTGTGAGGGTTAAAAATGTTTAAGATTATTGAATCGCTTGTGAAATTAAGTCCGTAATATTTTACACCAGTATAGTACTGGTTGGAGACCTGATACTGCGACATCATAAGACCCACCCAACCTCTCCACTTCATTCAATAAGAATAAGTGCTCCACCTCATAATTGTTAATATTTTATAGTTTTTCTTCTGAAATAGAAGATAATTAAATGCCATACCTGCTAGAGAATATATATCACTATTAACCCTGCGGTGCTCGTGCGGGCTACATGTGTAGCCCAGTGTAATTTGTTCACCTACTACTAGGAGTGATGTGTTCCTAGGAGGGTCTGAGCCTCAGTACCTTCAAACCAATAGCTGATCAGCCCAGTCAGTGTGCTCTTGCACTGCATAGAGTAAAGGTGTCCGTGTGGTTTTACTTCAAAGTGATCTGGGCTACAACTGTAGCCCGTGCGATTGTTTGTGTCATGAGTAATCCGAAGCGTGCCAGATTGACCAAACGAGATATTCTTGATGAGTTTGACAATCCTTTAAGTTCTGATGAGGAGGATTGCGTTGCCGTGGACAGTGATGATGGAGAAGTAGATCATGTGGAAGAAGAAATCCATTTATCCGATGAAGAAGATGCAGAAATGGCGCCTACTTCCCCTTCCAGTCCACAGGACATGAGTGAGTGTGATGATGAAGATAATACTCCTTTAGGTCATGTTTTTTATTCCAAGGACAAACAGAAGAGAGTGATGAAGTGGAATAAGTGTCCTCTTGATCCATCTAACATTCGTACAAGGGCATCAAACATTGTGTTGTGATTGCCCGGGCCTAGAGGTGAGGCTCGGAACACTAAAACTGAGATTGATTGTTTAATTTATATTTTGATGATGATGTTATAGAAATTATAGTAAATGGAACTAACATTTACATATTACTTACAAAAGACCAATTTGAGCGTGAAAGAGATGCAAGACCAATATATAAGACTAAAATTCGTGCTTTTATAGGAATTCTACTTCTCTCTGGTTGTTTGGGCAGTTGAAGGAAACACACAAAGCATATTTGGGACAATAATCGTGGAAGTGGCGTAGAATCGTGTTATTTGACAATGAGTGAAAATCTTTTTCATTTTCTAATGAGGTGTATGCGATTCGATGATATTCGAGATCGTCCACAAAGAAAAGTTGTAGATAATCTAGCACCTATTAGATCGTTTTTTGACCTGATTGTGCAGAAATTTAGGACGTTCTTCACACCCAGTGAGTATTACACTGTTGACGAACAATTGTTCAAGTTTAGAGGCAACTGCCAATTCAAGATTTACATTCCAAGTAAACCAGGAAAATATGAGATCAAGGATTTAGCCTTAGTTTGTGCAAAAACCATGCATGTGTGAAATTTAGAAGTTTATGTGGCTAAGCAGCCTCTAGGACCTTTCAATGTGTCACAGTCTGCAGAGGACGTGACAATTCGAATTTGTGAGCTAGTTGCAGGAACAAATCGGAATATTACAATGGACAACTGGTTTACTTCAATACCTTTGGCTGAAAAATTATTTGAAGAAAACAGTTGACTATTGTTGGTACGATGAGGTCTAACGCAATTGGCATAACCGAAGATCTTAAGGCAAATAAAAGCCGAGAATTATATTCCTCAATATTTGCACACCACAAAAAAAGACTCTTGTATCTTATTGCCCGAAGAAAAATAAGGCAATCGTCCTACTCTCGACAATGCACAGTGACCAAACCATTGATCTAGACAGTGGGGAGTTAAAAAAGCCAGAAATAGTTACATTCTACAATCGTACATAGGTTGGAGTCGATGTAGTTGACCAAATGTGTGCTAAGTATGATATATCAAGAAACACCAAGCGCTGGCCTATGGTAATTTTTTTTGGGCTTGTGAATAATGCAGCAATAAATGCTTCACGCATCTACAAGTTCAACAATATGGACACTTCAATGCCTAGAAGGGAATTTCTAGACCATCTTGCTTGGGAACTTTTTCATCCCCAGATCAGAAAACGCCTGGAATCCTCAGTGTTACCCACTGAAATGAAAATTCGAGCTAGGCGAATTTTGGGAATAGAAGAACCTAGACGTCAACCTATCCCACAAGACAACAGAGTTTTATGTTATAGTCTACAACAAGTGAACCTTATAATGTAAATTCAAGAGTTTTTGTAAAATGAAAAAGATTCAGAAATGTACATATAATGGTAAGATATTGACTTTTATGTAAATAAGCAATTTAAAACTAATTTATATATTTTATTGATTTTGTAATAAACATGTTTATAAGTGAAGTATTTTTCCATCATTCATGTCCTGAACTTTTTTTAAGTTTTACGACCTTAAAGATAGGCAATTTTCAAAACCAGCAAAATACAAAATAACGTAACTTTACAATTTTATTTTTTTATTTAAAAATTGTTGTGTAATACATTGAAATATTAATTTAAGTAAGAATATATGTTGGAAATAATAAAAAATATCTAAAACAGTGCTAAGGTTAAATGTCCCTGTACAAAAAACAAAAAAAAGTCGTGGGCTACAACTGTAGCCCATGCGAGTATTGGCGTAACAAAACATCACGCGAGTAGCGCAGGGTTAAGAGTAGTTTTTTTATTAAAATCTTTTCTTTCTTTTTTTTGTTTTTTGTTGTTTTTTTTTTAAGGAGAAGCCGGTCCCCTTTTATGCCTTACTTTGCCCATCCTCATGGGCCACTGGCCTGTGCGAGGATCTTATCAAACAGAATAAGGGGAAGAGTCAATACAGTACAAGGTAATAGGTTATATATTCTTTTAACATTATATTTTAAAGTGATATACATACTTTGTAAATCTTTATACAACAAAAAAATAGCCAGGAAAAAATTGGGGGGGGGAGGGTCCAGACAACTGATATTGTTCCGTAGTGGACAGAGAGTAAGGCCCCATTTTGCTCCTTAAAATGTCCTTGACCCATTTCTTGGTTGAGAATGATATTTCAGCAGCACATGTCAGTAATACTGAATTATTTAAATAATAATAATTGTTTACTAAGTAATTGAAAATTTGGGGGGGGGGGGGGTTGGGCTCCTTGGATTCCCTGGCTGGCTACATCAGGTTAAAGAACAAAAGAGTCTGTAGCAGATGATTAGTAAGAGATGATTCATGTGTTTATAATCAATCAGCTGTGATAAATACGTGAGAAAAATACATCCAGCTGGACGGATTGTGTGACATAGCGACTGGTAGTGGGGGGTAAGTTTGGCCTATATTATAGTCCGGACTTGGTTATAAACACCAAGACCAAACGCTATCACGCTCTGAAATTATTTGTCCTCTCCAGATAGGAAATGTATTAAAGAAAAACAGCTGAGATTGAATGAAGCAGGAAATAGAACATAATATTAAATTATTTACCTATTCCAACCATCTAGTTAAGGAATTTCAGGATGTGTGAGCAATGCTGAAAATGTAGATAGCTTGTGGAGAATATTTGGAAGTGAAAATCTACGGTTATATGCTCATAAAAGACCAACTATGGTTAACAATGGGTAGTGGCCACCATTTAAAAATAAAATTAATCCTACTACTAGGGTTAAAAAACATAACATTCTTAATAGAGTGAGACCAATTTTTAAATGTGATAGTGGCATTTTTATAATACAAGAGGCTGTAAAATACTTTAAGCTTTAAACTAAGGGTTTCTAGGCTATAAAACTTAGGATATGGTTAATTTGATCAACAAAACCATTTTAATAATTTCCTTTAAACATTGGTTCTTTCTTACTTCGTCAAGTGTATGCCCGTCTGTTTGTAATTTGACTTCAAATTTTATAATTTATGAATAGTTTATGTTATAATATTGAAATATGTATATTTAATTTTGATCAAGACTAACTTAGCACTGGCCATTTAAGAAAAATTCTATATAGTGGTAAAATATTTATATAACAAAAATGACAGTAACAAAGATACAAAAATATACTTAAATGAAGTTTTAAAATGAGGTGAATAATATTTATGACGACAAAACTAAAACAATTTATTTGTAATGTTTCTACGTGAATTAATTTAAATACATTAACAGAGAGTTAGTTTATTATTTATGATTTTTATTAGTAAAAAGGCAAACAGACATACAGACTAAAGAAACTTACAAAAAACCAATGTCATCAGAATTATTTAATTATTTTAACACTAGGATCATATAAGCCAGTGATCTCACAGCTAAGGCAAAGGATCTAGGTAGAGTAGAGTCAAATGTTGTCTCTGACCGTTAACTTTTTATCAATACTGTCAACCTTACCTGGAGCAACACACTGACAACATATGATGAGTCTTATCTGCCCTGTATGCAATAAAACATAACTGACCCCAACACAGCAAGCTACCTACTTTGCAGCTATGTGGCCTACTTTGCTTTGTATGAGTCTCATATAAGATGTGAATTACTCCTGTATGGAGTGGTACATCAATTTATAATGTGGAAAGAGAGCCCATTCTGCAGAAACAAGCTATAAGGATACTTGGTAACGTACAGCCTATGCAAATATGTAAAGATGCTTTCATAGAATTCAAGATCATGTGTGCCTGTATGTGCGAGAGGTGATTCTGTACACTGAGACCCAAGACCATCTTCACAACAACTTCCACATCTGGCATGCATCCCATTTGTGACTTACCAACATCGACTCGCTCTGTATGAAAAAAAGCAGCTACCTTGACTGCAGACTATATATTGACCTTCCGAGGGAATTGAGCAAAATGAGGGGGCAAGAATTGAAGAGGGAGGTGAACTCACCAAAGGTATGAATGAAGTGCGAGCAATGTGCTGGAGCAATAACAAGATGGAGGTGCCAATTTCGTGATGATCACAGAATCATGTAGGTAATAGTGCTGACTTATCACCAGTGACTATATGGTGTTCATGATGGTCACTCTGCCAACCGCTTGTATCACTCCTTAATCTGCGAGATGCCAATAGCATAGGTTTCGAAAGCCATTTGAATCTTTTACATGGTTCCCACTTCACTGTCGCCAGTTTCTGACAAAATTTGATGTTGTACCATCTACTTAAAATGATCCAACATTTCCCTTCAAATAAAAGAACCAGCGAGAACACTACACAGTATCTTACTCCAGCCAGCAACCGATGCTATCCAAGGTTAGCTCATGTAAGCCCGCTTCGTTCATATAAATCAGGTTTTCTTTGAAACTTCCATATATGTTTAATTGATAAGTACAGTGATTCTAACCTATTAAGATGTAAGGATTATTACTATAGGTATGTTGCAGACTGTTTATTCTTTGAAACAATGGCATTCGTTGTTAATTTTAGGTAATACAGACAAATGTTTTTATTTGCTTTCTGTTGAGTGTGTTCCAGAACAGCCTTCTAGTAATTGCTGAATATTTTCTCATTAATGATAAATTTGGACGGTATTCAAACAGTAGCAGTGATGTTACAATATTGTACAAACGACACAAATTTCAGTAGTTAACATTTTTGAAAGACTTGCCACATTTCTGTGATACTTTTCCAACTTTCATACTGAGTATTATAAGTGATCAGATATATAGAAAATGCCACCACATGTAAGTTAAGCTGTCATTCAAATTTTAACTTAAAGAACAAAAACCAAATAAATTATACTGTTAAATTTGAGGTGTACTAGTAAATGACTTTTCAGCATTGAGGATTTCGGTATATAAATTAAGTGAAGGATATGAACATTTGGATACTGAACCGATGATTGGTCAGCACAACTGAATATAAGAGTAAATACAAAACTGAACACCTGTATTATAATTTAAAATTCCAGAAGAACTTTGACTTTTTTTAAATGGTACATTTGTTAACTATTCTAAATATTTACTGGTAAAGTTCTTTTCTGGGATTTCTTTATTAAAATTATTGTAAAAAATAACAATATACTTACATATGAGCAAACCTGCAAGAAGTTGGAACAACAGAGGACAATGTGAGTCTATCAGTCGACTGAAAATCTTAGAGCCAGAGGCAGACCCCAGTCTACCACACACCATCACCAGTGACACAGCCATTGCTCTGGAACAACAGAGGACAATGTGAGTCTATCAGCTGAATGAGAATCTTAGAGCCATAGGACAGAGAACTCAGTGTATTTTTCTGCAGTGTTTCACAATACCTTTCTGCATTGATTGTTGAGCCTTGTTCAAGGAAATAAAGCAAAATCACACCATTACTGTCCCAAAAAACAGTTGCCATGATCTTTCTGGCAAGAATCTTTAAAAAGTTCAAGAATAGTAAAACCCTGACAATCAACACTGGATATAAGAAGCTATATAAGCCGACATTTTGTATGGATTTACCAGTTTGAGGTCCAATTTGCAACATTTTGTTCTCATTATAGATACTTTTAATTTGACGCACTACTCGATTTAGACTAATTGTTCTCTGATAAGATTAAAAATAAGATATTTGCATGAAAAAGTAGATATTCATGAGTAAGTTTTAATACTTTATCTGCAATGGATAAAATGTAGTCGTCTCCATACAACCTCACTTGGTTGTCAGCTATATTGTTAATTATTTCAAAGTATTAAATTTTCATACTTTATAATTTATCAGTTACATCAAGGTTTTATTATTGAATGTACACACATTAATAATAGTTCACTTAATAATAATGTCATACACTTTTTTATTATGTTTGAAATTACTCACACAACAGTTAAAAATGTTAAACCAGTAATTTTTAAAAACTTTAGTACGCTGTAGATATTTAATGGATGAGTTAAAAATAAAATTGCCAAGAATAAAAACGTTTTAAAATTGAATTTAATATCAAAAATTTAACGAAAATATAAGGTGTTCCGGAAGAAATTTTAAACTTGTTCACCATATTGGAAAATGGTGGCTAATTTTAAAATTCTAAAATCACATTTTTTGACTTTTGAACCAAAATTTTGACTTCCCTGCACATTTAGTTGTTTATGCGATACCAATTGTGACACAGATAGATAAAAATGGACACCCTGTAGAGTGCAATAACCTCCTTCCTTCAAGTATCTGACATTTCAATCTTAATTCTTAGGCTTACGTGGCCAGTGTTATATCTAACATCTAAGTTTATCGGTTGACTGAAGACGGCTCTTCACATTGAGGGTGAAATATTTCAAAAATGAATTGTGTGTAAATGTTTTGACATGATTTGAATCGGAAAACTTAGATGCTAGTTATCTAATATTCTGTTTCATTTTACATTATATGCTGAACAAATTGAGTCTCTTTAAGTAATTAAAAAAAGTCAATTAGAGGAATATTGATTTATATTTTATTTAGGCTATGTATATTTAGGGTACATCCCTATTCCGCTTTAGTTACTGTAGTATTCAAAATTTTCACGATGACGGTGAAGGTCAATTATACAGTCTTCAGTGTTGTATTATTTGTACTTAACTAAAAATATGAGATGACTGTAATGTTACTTTAAAGTACTCTATATGAAGCTTTGTAACATGGTTTCACCATGCTGTAATTCTAAAGTCTTAAACATGATGACTCTTATATACTACTAGATATTTTTTACTATCTTTCATATTATAATTTACATCCTATAGTTTTCTGAAGTTTTTAACAAGATATATATCCTACCTTCCATTATTTATCAATCGTAACACCAAAAACATATACAGGGTGAGGCAGACCACCCGTACAGTACGTATAGCGGCCAAACCAAACGAGGTAGATTATTCGTAACAACTTAAACCCCCCTATTTCCACCCCAAAGAATTCGGAGAAATTATTTTGAAATCTCTAAAACTCCCCAAAAGGATAGTTTTTGGAAAACCCCCCCCTTGTGGTTTTTGGAAAATTTTCAAATGTAAAGGTATGTTGAGTTATACATCATTTTAAAGGTATTTCTTCACTGATTATTTTGATGGAAAAATTTTGAACCTATCTTGCCGCTTATGTACAGGGTACACCAAAACGTTAAAAAATCAGGGGTTTGTGGGTAAATTTATTGCAACTACCTGCACAAATGTAGAGAGAGACGATATTTTTATTGAAAAATAATGATGAGATGGCTTATCGAAAAATATCATCAAATGCCACCCTATCCCAAAATTTACACATTTAAAAAATACATAGAATTTTGAAATACTTAACCGCCCCAATCTAAAAAAAATCAAATAGCAACCTAGGTTGTGTTGTACATAATTAGAAAGGTCTTTAAAAAATAAACATTTTGTACATTTAAAGTTTGTCTCTATCTCCAATGGTTTCAAAACTGTAGTACAAAAATAGATTTTTTAATAATTTTACTCAATGTATTTATTATATAAGTCAGTGCAATGTGCAAGTAAAAAAAAGTTCCAACAGTAAACTCGTCTCTTTCGTTTATGATTGAAAAAAAATACTGTATCCAATTTTTAAGAGTTTTTTTGTAATTTAAAAAGGTATTGGAATACTGTAAACTACAATGTATTACAATAAGTGCTGAGTTCTCTCATGAAACAGGAAAATTACCCAGTTATTAAATTAGTACATTTTCAATTATAAAAAGTTTTATACTTAAATTACACAAAATGTATAGGAGAAAACCCGTTGTTATTTAATCATTTAGTCATTAATCATGTTATTTAAGTTGGGGTTCAACACCAATGATGCTATTAAAAGATCCAATATCAAACTGATCAAAATACATAAGAGTCTCAAAAACTTGATAACTCAACTTTGTCATTGTTCCAAATACTAAAATATACCTTGCATGATCATACAAACATGGCCTGCACTTTAATGCAAGCGGTTAAAATTAAACTCCTCAAACCAAATTTGTCTTGGAATTAAGAATCATATATCCAAAAATATACGAGGTTACGTCATTCCACAAGCTACTGAGAGTGAACTAATTACACTTCCCCATGAGACGTACGTGGATGCTGTCAAAGGGATCACTGATATACCTGGAGGAGAAGCAGAGTTCACCACCTCAACTACATCAGAAGTGCTGCAGTCACATGAGGAAAGAGACAGTCCAGTGCCAGTGTTTACCACAACTATAACAAAACTTGACAACAAAACTTGTACAGATGATTTTTTAGGGACACAGGTTCCACCCCAGAGTTGCAACACAGAACTTAAACCTCTTCCAAAAAGTAAAACACAGGCATTAAAACTTTGTTAACAAATTCTACGTTCAGCATAGTCCACAAAATGCTCAAACTGCAACAAATAAGTTAGATGAACTTTCTCTTCTATGTGAGGAACTTAAACAAGACATCTTCATAGTTTCGGAACACGGATTTACAAACGAAACAATAAATTTTTTTCAAAAAATTATTAACTTTGATCTGGCCCAATCCTTTCAGCGTCAATTTTATAAGGGAGGTGGAGTAGGCAATTTTAGTTCGAGATCGAATCAAGTCTGAGCCACTGAGGTTTAATGTAGGAATTGAATTAGATTTTGAGATGGCTGGAGTTGAGGTCTGCTTGAGTTCTCTCGGGAGAATTGCTGTAGTTGGTTTGTTACAGATCACCAAATGGCCAATTTGGTGTTTTTTTTCGAGAGGCTTGAGCGGCTTCTAAACTATCTCCTCAATAATTTTAAATATTTTGTTATAATGGGGGATATCAATATTAATGTTTTAAATATGAATGATAAGCAAACTCAACAGCTTAGAGACTTGCTCAAATCTTTTAGTCTTAGCTGGTCTGTGAACTCGCCAACTCGTGTGACAGCGACATCGAGCACTGCCATTGATAATGTCATAAACAAACGTACTCAATAGTTCTGTGTCAATGCTGAACACTGCTATATCCGACCATTACGCACAGGAGGTGGTGATCCCCGTGGATGTTCAGTGAGCCAAGAATCCCACAAACATTATTTTAAGGAGAATGTCCATCCACATAACATAAATCTTTTAAATAAATGTCTGGCAGATGAAAATTGGATTTTTTTAGATTCTTTTACTTCTGCAGACACAATATTCGACTCCTTCAACAGTTGTTTCATGTTCCACTTAAATGTTTGCTGTCCCCTTAGGAAAATAAAAAACAAAAGGTAAAGTTCAGAAGAATTCTTGGATAACACCTGGAATTCTGATTTCTAGAAATAAATTAAAATTCTATAATGAAATATTCAGGAACACTAATGATTATAGATTCAAATCCTTCTATAGAAATTACAAAAGAATTTATAAAAAAGTAATAACTGCTGCAAAATCATACGAAATAAACAATAAACTAAAACAGTCATCTAACTTTTCTAAGACAGCTTGGAACATTATAAAAAACTCAATAAATAAAGCATCTTCAAAATCCATTGCAACCGATCCAAATGCAATAGCTTTGGAATTTAATAAATTTTTTCTCCTCAGTGGCTGGTTCTCTTGATGCTGACCATGAATTGGAACTGGATACAGTCACCACACATACCCCTGCTTCATCTATGGTTCTGGCCCCTGTGTGTGAGGACGAAGTGGGAACGTATTGTAAGAAGTTTTTTCAGCTAAAACTTCCAATGACATAAATGGCATATATCAATGTGGCTTATAAAACAATGTTATCAGCACATATTAAGCCCATTGACAAAAATCATAAATGTTTCTTTCGAAACTGGGGACATTCCCATCCGCACTCCAATTGGCAAAAGTCGTTACCTGTTTTCAAAAAAGGCGATCCAAAGTTAGCGGATAACTATCGACCAATTTCAATTTTACCTGTTTTTAGCAAAATCTTTGAAAAACTGTTCCTGGACCGACTTCTTAATTTTCTTGACAAACACAAAATTTTGTCTGATCTACAATTTGGTTTCAGACCAGGAAGATCAACTTTTGGAGCAATCACACAAACTTGTAGACTTTATTGTGGAAGGCTTTGAGACACACCAAAGAACGCTCAGTGTCTTTCTTGATCTCTCAAAAGCGTTTGATACTGTTAATCATGTATATTGCTACACAAGCTGGAAGGCTGTGGTGTACGAGGGACAGCACACCAGTGGCTCCACTCATTACTTGAGTAGTAGAAGTCAATGTGTTCAGGTCCAGAATGCAGTATCAAGTACTATTAGAATATACCAAGGAGTCCCACAGGGATCAATCTTGGGTCCTGTCCTTTTCTTGATTTATGTGAATAATATCCATGCGTCAGCCTTATATGGGAAAATAATTCAATACACAGATGACACGACTCTCTGTTTCCGGACTGATTCTCTAACTACATTGGAGATTCATAACCTTCATTGATCTTAACTCCTGCATTCAAAATTTTCTGGTAAATAATCTCAAAACTAATCATGAAAAGACAAATTAACATCAACTTCTGTTTACGTGGGTTGAATACATTATGAAACCCCAACAGTAATGATGGATAACATTGTTCTGGAAGAAACTGATTCTGCTAAATTTCTAGGATACACCTAGATAAAAGGGTTAACCTGGAAAGTTCACATTGAAAGTGTATGTGCTAAATTGGCAACTGGAATTTTTGTCCTTCGCAATTTATCAAAGTTTTGTACGTCTGATGTCTTAATGATGGCTTACTATGGATTAATATTTCCATACCTGTCGTACGGAATTTCTCTGTGGGGCAGTTGTGCCATATCAAACTTGGAAAGAGTATTCAGACTGCAGAAAAAAGCTGTTCGAATCATCGCATAATTGAACAACAGAGAGTCATGTCGAAGTGCCTTCAGGGAGCTCAACTTGCTAACTCTACCCAGCTTGTATATTTTAGGAGACTTCATTTTACTGTCGATTTCAGTGTATATTCACGCAGGGCAGTGATATACACAAATACGAGACAAGAGCTCGGGGGCGCTTTCGAGCCCGACAGCATAGAACAGCAGCATTTGAACGCCTCCCTTCTCAAGCTGGGATCAAATTCATTAACAATCTCCCTGAAACACTAAATTTAGAAACAAATCCAAAAAAATTAAAAACCCAATTAAAACACTACCTGGTTGTCTTGTGCTTTTTACTCAGTTGGCGAGTTTATGGAGCACACTTGGGATTGATATTCGCGGCAGTGTTGCAATCCTGGGGGTTGATCCCACGAATTATGAATTTTGTATGTGTATGAATGTGTGCCTGCGTGCAACTGTATGGAAAGTCGAGTGAATGGATTTAGTTTTTAAGATAAATACCGTAAAAAATTGGTAGTATTGACTATTGCAATACAATGTAATATATATTGTCAACGCAATAAAATATATTCTATTCTATTCTATTCTATCATTGATGTGAGTGCCATGGAAGGAAGGAATATCCTGTCATTATTAAAAAAAGTAAACACTTCAAACTGGCTTTGAAAATAAATCTACCATGTTACAGCAGCATCATGGTAAATTATCAATATGATAATTATCAATTATTAAACTAAAACCAACAATAACCTAGTAACTGACTGAGGTCAGTTAAGTGAGGAGTTAAAACCGGTGCTCAAACTGCAACCCATTGTTTTCCAGACAGAGTTCAATCCTTGAGGTGAAGCTATCTACAGCTCTAATTATCTCTTCTCTACTGATCGTGTTTATAGCCTAACTTATCCGCTGCATCATGTCCTCTCTAGTTGTTTGTCTTGATTTATACACTAGTTCTTTTAGTCTACCCCACAAGTAAAAGTCCATACACGTTAAATCAGGAGATCTCGCTGGGTAGTTCACAGGGCCGCCTCTTCCAATCCATCTGTCAGGGTATTGCTCGTTTAGAATTAATCGAGAATCTTCGGAGTAGTGTGCTGGTGCCCCATCGTGCATAAACCACATACGTTGTAAGATTTCCTCAGGAATTTCGATCAATAAATTAGGCAAGTGACCAATGAGAAAGTTGATATAAACTAATCGGTCTATGCGATCGTCAAAGAAGAATGGCCCTACAATTTTGTCACCGATAATACCGCACCAGGTATTTAGTGTCCAGTACCTTCGGTTGTCCACTTCTCGCACCCAGTGTGGGTTTTCAAACGCCCAGTATCTCATATTGTGACGATTCACTTCTCCATTACTCCTAAACGTGGCCTCATCACACCACAGAATGTTATGGTGAAAGTTTTGATTTTGTTGTAGTTTTTCTCGAGCCCACAAACAAAAGTTCATTCTATGAAGGTAATCATCTCCATGGAGTTCTTGATGTAATGACATCCTATATGGGTGCATTTTATGATCATGAACGATTCTTAAAACAGTTCTTTGACTCATACCAGAATCAAGAGCTACTCTTCGTGTAGAATCATGCGGATTCAGTTCAAAGGCTGCCAAAACTTCGGGTGCCCTATCACTTCTCACGGGTCTAGCGAGTCCTTTCCTTTGTTGTGGTCAGGTTGAACATGACCTGTTTCACGAAACTCGACTAGCAAGTCTTTGAAAAACGTTCCTGGAGTGATGTTCGCGGTCTGGGTAACGTTGGGCATAAAGAAGAGCGGCAGCTAAGTAATTTTGGAAACATTCCCCTAACACCATAAGCATCTGGAATGCCTCCTCATTTGAGAACGGCATTTTAGAAGAAACAAAACTTACACTACGTACTTTAAAAAAATTTAAATTAATATCTACCTCATACCACGTGGTCACAAGAACAACTGAATAGGGAGACGATAATAACAGAGATTAGATAAGAGAGACTAAGGAATTGGTTCCAAAGTTCTTCCAGGGGCAACTCGTGTATTTGGGATTGTGAAAACATGAACACCACGGTTAGATTGCTTTTGAAACATGTTACACTGATAGAAATCCTGATGTGTTTTGTACTACATTATTTAAAAACAAATTAAACTTAAAAGTCCAACTTGTTTTCCATTTGTTTCATTAGATTTTGATATTAATACAAACTAACTTAGTAAAATTATTAAAAGATCTATTTTTTTATTACAGTTTTGAAACCATTGGAGATAGAGACAAACTTTAAATGTACAAAATGTTTATTTTTTAAAGACCTTTCTAATTATGTACAACACCACCTAGGTTGCTATTTGATTTTTTTTAGACTGGGGCTGTTAAGTATTTCAAAATTCTATGTATTTTTAAAATGTGTAAATTTTGGGGTAGGGTGGCATTTGATGATATTTTTCAATAAGCCATCTCATCATTATTTTTCAATAAAAATATCGTCTCTCTACATTTGTGCAGGTAGTTGCAATGAATTTACCCACAAACCCCTGATTTTTTAACGTTTTGGTGTACCCTGTACATAAGCGGCAAGATAGGTTAAAAATTTTTGCATCAAAATAATCAGTGAAGAAATACCTTTAAAATGATGTATAACTCAACATACCTTTACATTTGAAAATTTTCCAAAAACCACCCCTACCCCCCAAAAACTACCTTTTTGGGGAGTTTTAGAGATTTCAAAATAATTTCTCCGAATTCTTTGGGGTGGAAATAGGGGGTTTGAAGTTGTTACAAATAATCTACCTCATTTGGTTTGGCCGCTATACGTACTGTACGGGTGGTCTGCCTCACCCTGTATATTTGACATAAATGGGAATGTACTTTACTAATATTCAATGTTGGGCAATGACCAGAACATTTGTATAGTTGTATAAACATATGGGCAATTCTCCAGTAAAGTGGCAATTTCATGTAAGTAATATTTTCTTTATTATTTGAATAAATTAATTTTATATTTTCAATTGGTGTTAAAAAAAAGTATCCTATTGCATTACTTGAATATTGTTTATATATATATATATATATATATATATATATATATATATATACACATATATACACATATATATTAAACATCTGATGGTGAAAGAAAAAAGTATAAACCTTGCAATTCTCAGTCTATTCTGTAACTAGTTCACGTTTACAATGCAGGATACTGAGAATTGTAATTTAACCCTTTGACTAGCATTCCCGCAACAAATTCGGGAGAACCCCACATGCCACCCACAGTAATCCCGATAGCCGTGCGGAAAGTGCTATGGTGCTAAACAGTTTTCACAATAATGTTTCGCAATAAATAATCTCTCGCTTGAATACAAATGCGATCAAGCGGAATAAAAAAGAAAGTTTCAAGTACTTTTTGTCGTTCCTACTAAATTGCAGTTGTTCCTTTATTTATTTCTTTCAGACCCAATTGACGGTATTCAATCAGTTGTTCCAAGTAATCAGCTGTTTCTATTTCTGTTTTGTATCGCGAATACAGGTTGTAACCTCACTTTTACATAACTGGTTACCCATGATTTGTTGTCTTTACAGTGAGTAAATAAACGTGGCTGTTTGTGTAATTACTGATTAGGTAAAATGGGACGAGAAAGACTTACAGACAAATTTTTGGCTAAGATGCTCCCCTGAGACTTACTGCTCGGCATTTTTCCGCCACCATCCCTGCTACAGATAAGAAGGAAAAGCCGAAAACAGCATGCCATGTGTGCAGATAGACCAGCAGCGGGGCCGTGACACGATGTGCCGAGATTGTGACGTTCTGCTTTGTGTGTCCAACTGATTTTGCAACTTTCATACCATCAAAAATTTCTGAGGGGACTTGTGTACTGTTACTAATTTGTACCTTAGTATGTTTATGAGAAAATGCTGAATATTTTATCTTGTTCTCATATTTTGTAAATATAATAACTTTTGTGCATAATTTGATTAATTTCTGTATAAATACAAAAAAAACTACAAAAATGTTTAATTGAGTGTTTTTCATAACACATCTACAGCGATAAACCCAAATCACCTAAAAAAAACAAAGTCTAAAATAAAAAAAATAACTCACTTTTTAGGACACTCTTACTGAGAAAAACTCCACCATTCAAAGGGTTAATGTAATTAAAATGGTTGTAACCAGCTGGTTCCTAAGTCCCCTGTTTCAAATTTGAAATTCCCTCTTAAATTATAAAGGAAACAAATAACTTCTTGACATATAAATTAACGATAACATTCTCAATAAAGAGTTGTTTAACTCTTACAATTATTTTATTTAATCAATTTAAATCTTCGTTTGTTTTAAAGATTTTCACTTGATTAAATTTTCTGTATTTTTAAATTTGTAGTGTCCTCTGTCATGTTAAAACAAAAAAAATATGTTACAGTAGTAATATAAAGTCACGTAGTGTATAATCCTTATATACTCAGTGTGAGGCAGGCATTTTTAGTCATTACAAAAGATTTTTATTTCATTTTGGACTCAATGCTTTGGTTTCTAAAGATACAGAAATGCCAGTTTGCTGGAGAATCACGTATATAGAAATTACCGTATGTAAGTTGGGAAGAGTTCAACCAACAGACTTGTTAGTATGTTGTAACTAACGCTGATGATGATGGGGATGGCTCCAAACATGACAATCACAAGAGTTGCTTCTGGTACCCAAGTGGAAAAGAAGGAGACACCGCTGCATAAAATCATCACCACCACTAGAAAAGACAACATTAATTACATATAAAATTAGTATATTAATTATTATTATTTATTTATTACATCAGCTTATCACAGAATGGATCTGTGACCACCAGGATTATTCTCAATTATGCATCACGGGACCTATAATTTGCTCTATTAGCGGAGTTTAACATTGTTTTATCATACATTTAATGCTGGCATGTTTTTTTGACAATGATAGGGTTTTTTCTAACTATTTGATTATGCTTTCTCAATGTGATAAATAACTACGACCCTTTCTAATGTAAGAATAGAAAAAAAACATATTTATCTTAAAACAAATTAATCTCTAATTATACGAATATGGTTATTTGGATAAAAATATTGGTTTTTCAAAATATAACTTTTTACTAAAAAAAAAAAAAACACACAAGTCATTTGGAAAATAAGTTGCAAAGGCATCTGATTGCTGAACGGGTGCGGTGTGATCTGAGTGGTGCAGTGTAGCTATGTTCAGAGCATATTTGGCAGTGTCACAGTAACGGCCACACATTTCATTCTAAATTGGTGTTCAAAATGGTTGACTGTGAAATACATAGCGCCATCAGATTTCTTCTGGTAAAATAATGCAATCAGTGGAAATTCATCATGAATTGAGTTCTGTGTATTGGGAAGATATTATGAGCTATATTGCAATTACAAATACTGCAAACTGTTTCATGAAGAATTAACTTATGTTCACGACATAAAACAAAGTGGTCGACAGTCTTCGGTTACCATTGACCTTGCCAAACAATTCAATTATAGCATTAAGAAAAAATCGAAGATTTACAATCTCAGACCTTTCAAACAATGTTCTACAGATATCGAAAACTATAGTGTATGAAATGGTGACTGGAATGGAAACAAAGAGTTCCTTTCCAAAAGGGCCAGCTCTAAAGTTCCTTCTCCGGTACCATGAAGAAGTTGAAGAATTTTTTAACAGCATAGTCACTGGTGATGAAACATGGGTTTCTTATGTCAATGTCAAACAAATACAACAATCGATGGAGTAGGGTTACGCCTTGTCTCCTCGAGAATCTCAGCGATTGTGTTATGTGCGTAGGCGGCATAGTTTTATTCCATTGGTATTGAAAAGGTTCCTAGATAAGTACTTCAGTGTAAATATTATATATCTTGAAGAATAGTTTAAGAATTGCTCTTTCAAATGTATATAATAAAGAAGCTTTAAAAGAAACGTGTAATATTTTATTTGCTAGAGCAAATTATTTTCCAAATGTCCCTCGAACAACAAAAAAGCAACTGAACAAAATAAAATGCTTCAAATACAGATTTAAATTTAATATTAATATAAAATAGATATTTACAAAAAATATAAAATATTGTTTGGTTTTGTTTACATATTACAAATTACCTAATATTCAGATACCTAAAAAATAAATATAGTCTATTATCCTGTTTATTAGTTATAAAAATATCCCAGCCATTGGCATTGCATTATAAAAAATTGTTAGAAAATCATGCACATTTGACATGATACAAATTTTTATTTTTTACTTTTATTTTAATCTATCCAAGGAAGTTCAAGTGCAGAAATACTAAAAAGCCAACTTAATTGGTTGATAACATAAATCTTTCTCAATCCCTCTGAATTTAGCAACTCCTAGAACAAATATTTATAAAACTATGTTTTTACAATTCCAATTGCAATTTGTACTTAAAGATTATTCAAACTTTAAAACTTGAAAAAGCATAACAATCAACACAGGCAAAAGTACTAACAGGCAAGAAACAAACATTGTAATAGCCCACCAAAATATAGACGAAATCAAAAATAAAATAGAACGACTGACACACTTCCTTCACTCCCACAACCCCGACATTCTCATACTGACAGAACATGGACTAAACAGCGCAAACCTAGAAAACATCAGGATTCCAGAGTATGAACTCATTGGAGGGTTCACAAGGACACAACATAAGAAAGGCGGTGTGGCAATATTCAACAACAAGAACTTAAAAAGCAAGGTCAGCATAGTATCCATCTCAGACTCAACAACTGAAATGATCTGTGAATCCATAACGCTGAAGATAAATCTCAAGAACTGCTTTCTATACCTAGTGGGAATCTACAGACCTCCACATTCTAACCTTGAGAACGCTATTGATACACTCTTAACAGAACTAGACAAAATCCCGAATCCAAATAACCCGATAGTCATAATGGGTGAAATAAATGTTGATAACCTAAAAGATAGTTAAGAAAGCCAAAGCCTAATGGAAGCTCTAGATGGATTCAATATTAAGAGATTAAAACTAACTTCTACTAGAATCACCCACCACAGCCAGACCTCTATTGATGACATCTGTACGAACATAAGTGAGGATAAAGTATCCCACAGTGTGATCACCACAGGGCTTTCAGACCACACTGCTCAACTGTGTCGTGTAACCGTAAATATTGACAATCATACTCCAATAAAGTCTAAACAGAGGGTTATAAATATGCACAAAATGGAGGAAATACGTACAATCTTAGCAAACCAAAACTTGGCAGATGTAATATCTAAAGAAAATACAGAGGCTGCCTTCACTGCTCTGGATAGTGTCTTGCGGTCTATACTGGACGCAGTATGCCCACATAAAACAGTACAAATAAAGAAAACACGAATAAAAAGAGTATGGGACACCGAATGTGGGGAACTTAAAAGATCATATTTAGAGGCATTAAACCGAGAAATACTCACAGGTAATATAGAAGACAAAAATAAAACAGCTCTCAGAAAGAAAAACTATGACCTCAAACTGAAAGATCTGAGGGAAAAGCACAATGTAGACCTTATAGAGCAAGCAGAGAACAAATCAAAAGCCTTATGGGAAGTAATAAATTCAGAGAGGAAGAAAAAGAGTGAGACTTCAGTTTTAGAAAACCTGAATATAGAAGGAGGCATGCACAGCTCACCCGAGACAATAGCAAACTACTTAAACAGTTTTTTTGTGACAATTGCAGATAGAACACTGAAACAGAGCAAAAGGGAAGAACATGGTACAATAGAAGACCCGGTTGAAAATATATTGGCTCAAAACCTCCAGCTTTATAAGGCAACTGAAGAAGAGATAAGAAAAACTATAGATTCAATGAAACCCAAAACTTCGGCTGGAGAAGACGAGATCTCATCTAAATTAATTAAATACTGTAAGAATGAACTAGCAGCCCCTCTAACAAACCTAATAAATAAATCTCTTGATGAAGGAGTTTTTCCTGGCACTTTAAAAACGTCTAAAATATATCCAAAATACAAAAGTGGAAAAACCACTGAAGCAACCAGCTACCGCCCAATCTCCCTAATACCAAACTTCTAAAAAATTCTTGAAAGAGTAGTTCTCAACAGAGTCACAGAGCATCTTCATCAGCATAACCTTTTTACCTCTAAACAGCACGGCTTCATCAAGAACAGGTCAACAACAACAGCCATTACGCAACTCATAGAAGGTCTCATAGAGAAGCTAGAACAAGGCTACATTGCCTCAACAGTCTTGCTTCAGCAAAGCATTTGATTGCCTGGACCACAAACTGATGATAAAGAAACTAAGGGTTTTCGGTATTTCTGGAAAAGAAGCACAATGGTTTCAAAGCTATATAAGTGACAGGAAACAGTTGGTAGAGATCACCTATGAAGAGAATCATGTCTTACAAAAGATGAAATCACAAGTACTACCAATGACTAGAGGGGTGCCACAAGGATCAGTACTTGGCCCTGTCCTGAAAATTCTTATAGCAAACAATTTTCCAAAATACCTAGAAAACTTTTGCGAGGCGGTCATGTTTGCGGATGACATAGCATTGATTGTTGCTGACAAAAAAAAAGAACAATTGGAAATAAATTCCTATGAAGCTTATAACATGGCAAAGCAATACTGCTACCAAAATAACCTTGTCTTAAATGAAAGCAAAACCTGCCAACTCATCTTCACAACCCCAAACAGCCATCAGGGGCTCCCAGACATCACAACTGTCAATTAAAATAAATACTTAGGCATAATTTTAGACAATACCCTAACATGGACACCTCACATAAACCAGTTATGCAATAAATTGAACTCCAGTCTCTTTGTCATTAGAAGAATGAAACAGATCAGCGACCATAAAACAGCACTAACTGCCTACTACTCACTCTTTGAGTCCCAGCTTCGATACGGACTGGTAGCCTGGGGAGGTACCAGAGACACAAATCTGCAAAGAGTACTGATCATACAAAAAAGAGCAGATCATACAACTCTGAATGGCCCCAGAGACTCTTGCAGAGAGGCTTTTAAGGAGCTCAAAGTACTGACAGTGGCCTCACTCTACATCCTTGAAACCGTGCTCTTTACTGTAAAATCGGACCAAACTAGAATGGAAGAACAGCATTCTTACAACACCAGGTACAGACACAACTTTCTGCTTGACGCTCACCACCTTAGTCTATACGAGAGGAAGCCTTCCTATAAAGGAGCCACCTTCTACAATCGCCTGCCTGAGAAAAAACTGAAAACCACACTGACAGACTGGCTACTGGACCGATCCATCTACACAGTACGAGAGTTCCTGAACTGGAGAACCCATTGACAAAACAAAAAATTATAGCAACTTTTATGATGCTATATCTTAATCTTGAAATTTAACACTTTTTTCCTACGTACAGTAAAAGTTTTGTATGTATGTAAATGCAAACCTGTGTTTTTTCTTACAATGTAATGTTTTTGATGCAATACTATACTCTATGTATATGTAAATAAAGATTGATTGATTGAAATATTATATTTTTGGATTTCCCCCTTTGTAAATCTTTCATCTTGATAGGCGTCAAGTTGGGGTCATCACTGAAAATTTTGATTTGTGCTCCACCTCCTTCCCTTGCCAGAAAAATTATCAAAATAAAAAGATACTTCAAATACCACATTAAGTGGTCAAATGTACATTCCTTTATGATTTTAGTTCAATATTAAAGAAGACAAAAATAAAATAGATTATCAAATTGACATTACACAGTTTCCATAACTTTTTATTCGAAATTGTTACACTGTTTATGAATAAAAATAATTAATGATAACTTAAAAAGAATTTCATTAATCTAATATTTACAAAGGGGTGAGTTGATTGAGATTTGATTAATCAATCTACTGTTTCCGGACCAAAGGCTCTTGCAAGTTCTGTTGTAGCTGACAACAACAAAGCCATCACTATACACAGTGGTAGGTAAACATCGTGTAAACTATAACCAAGAGCAAGGAGGTAATTTTCCTTAATCCCCTCATAGACTGGAACCCTACAAACACTAATGTTGTTGATACTGCTGTGGGAGGTCTGATTACAATCCCAAACACATTTGGAGTTATTCACACACGAGTCAGACAACTCTAACGCTCTTTGAAATGCTCTTAGTGGCCTTTACCATTACAAGTAAGAATTTTGCCTTCGAAAGGTTTTATAGCATGAGTAAAAAAAATCCTAACTGAAAAAATGTTTTGACTGAGTGAAGGATTTTTTAACCCTTCCCACGCCGTAGACGGATATATTAGAATGGCAGACTCTGACTAAAACACCAAATTTAATACAGTTATATCCGCTATTATAGATTATGGAGTTTTTTAGTTCACAAAAGCCTACAAAATGCTCGGTGCACACTCCATGCGTATCATGGTTGCCAAAAAAAGTATTTTATAAACTATCTTCACTCTGCAGCAGGGGGAGGGGAGCGCCCTTTGTCTAACTCCTGCTTGTCAGTTCAGCGTCTCCTACAGAGCCATAACCAAACATATCCGTGGCGTGTATAACTGCTTTCTCGGTTGTCACGAGTGCACGTCTACTAAATATCTTGTTATTATTCTTCATTGTGTGGTAGTGTTGTGATTAGTTTGAAATATTTATCTTGTTTTATAGCAAAATGTAATTAAACTTTTCAATTTAATTACATTTTACAATAAAATTAAAATTTTTTTTTTTTAAACTGTTTTGTAAATAGTTCTTTTTTATTTTTATCAATAAATACGCTAAATATGCAAAGTAAAATGCCCTGTTTTTATACTTTTTGCTTTTACATTTTATAGTTTAGTTATAATAAAAATTTGCTTTGAACATAAAGAAACAAAATTATTTAATTGTATAGGAATGTTAATGAATTTATTAGTGGCATGCGAAGGGTTAAATATCACCAAACTTTGTAGCCTAAAGTAATCTTCTTAGTTTTAGTAATTTCATTCAATTGACAAATGTCCATAAATAATCTTATACATTTTGACAATAAATTCTTTATTCTTGAAATCTGTTTGGCTATCTGTGAAAATGTTTATTTTGTTTACTCAATACTACAAACAAAAATTCTCACAAACACACTCCAGATGGCTGTGACCAATGTTTGGATCCGTAGGGTTTGGTCTCATGGCCTAACCCGACAACTGTACCACTTTCTGTCTTAAATGTATCAGTATGAAATTCAAGTTCTATTGGTGGAAACAGTTTACTAGAAGCATTATTTAGAAAATATAAATTTAACTCAACAGCAAATATTTTCATTCGCAAAAAAAAAAAACAGAATTTACCCATGAGTACCTTCTTGTCCACATAGTTCACAACAAATCCTGCTGTCACCATTACTACTGGCTGCAATGTGCCAACAACAAGATTGGGCACAAACACCGCAGAGTTGACTGTTCCTACACACTCCTCTGATACACCTCCTGCTGTCATGTTGGCCTCTGGTTCTTTCATCACCATCTGGCATAAGTAGGAATCTCCTCCGTGTCCCTCCTGGTAAAAGGCGATGCGGTTTAGCACTTCCGGTAACCACAGAATAGTTGTGTTGTTACTGAAACATCAGAACCCTCATAATAACACAAAGTACAAAATCAAGCATTCTTTTTGTTTTAAAAGTGAAGTTCAAAAAGAATAATATACAATCATTCTAACTATTCTGGTATCAAAGTTGTCTATTGTCTCAAACATTCAGCATCTAATAAAGCACAAGTATAAATGTAAGTGGCACTTCATACAATCAAGACACAGTCAACTGTTAGCCTCTTAAAATTTGTATAAAATGAAAAATGAAGAACTCTTATGAAAAGAGCATGAGCCAGCATGTATAGTCATGAGTTACGAGAAGTCTACGTGTTTATATGAACATCTTTTATGGTTTTTGAAGCTAAAGTGTTTATCACACTATTTAGTGGAAAGGAGAGACAAGAAAGATAATGCACAATAGTCAGATATATCATTTAAGGTAGTTTAGGAGTTACAGCAGACTGCTGAAAAACAGTATGCCTTATTTTCATACCAGGACATGTAGCCATACAAGGAAATTAAATTGCAAACCTCAGTAATTGATGTGAAAAGTAAAATCAACGAAAAGATCAAAACACATGATGGAAGGAACAGGTGAAGACAATCACATTTTATTGAAGGTCCTTAGCAAAGAGTAGGAATGTATTATTCTGGTGAATATCAACTAAGACTAATCTAGCAAACAAAATAGAAAGGTTAAACCACTTCTTAACCTCCACGAAACCCGACATCCTAATCCTGATGGAACATGGCTTAAAACAACCAGAAATTTGAGATACTAATATCCTAGAGTATTCATTAATTTCAGAATACAGTAGAACAAATTACCAAAAAGGAGGTGTAGCTATCTATAAAAATAATTTTGGCTACACTGTCGAACCAGCAGACATACCAAACTTCAGTATGGAGCTCCACTGTGAAATAGCATCAGTACAAATCAAGCAAGGTCGCCAAAACCTTCATATTGTTGGTATCTATAGAACTCAAGGACATCTGAACTTGTCACTGAATATAATTTCACAAACAATTGACAAAATACCCACATGGAATAGCCCTGTTATTCTTATAGGAGACATAAATATAGACTTACAGTCACCAAATCGTGACCAAGTCATACTAAATGAAACCCTATTGGGCTATAATATGACTCATATCGTTTTACCCCCGACAAGAATAACTGCAACAAGAACCAGCTCAATTGACTATGTTTGCACCAATCTCCAACCAATTCACATAACAATAGACATCCTTCACACTGGTTTATCTGGCCACACAGCACAACTTTTTTAAATACAACTCTTTGCTCCAGCTCCCCAGATTCCAGTATCTTACCGTAGACATTTTAACTGTAGGAACATCACACATCTCAAAACTGTCCTCAAACAAGAATCCTGGGAAATTGTGCTCGCTCAGGATAGTGCAGAAGATGATACAAAATATTTAGCCAAACTGTTGCACTGGAAATTGATCTGACCTGCCCCATGGTAAAAACAAGAAATACATGTATGCAGCTCAATAACATCTTTGACCATGAGGCCTCACAACTTAAGCAAGCATTCCTGGAGGCCCAGGAGAGATACCTTCTGAATGGTACAGAATAGTTTAAAAAAAGACATGACGGATAAGTAAAAAAAATCTTATGATTTAAAATTAAAGACCCTTAGATGCCAAGCAACTGCAAATACTATAGAAGAAGCTAATGACAAAAGTAAAGCACTGTGGAGCATAATCAATAGTGAGCAGAAATCTACCAACAATACACAAGTAACAATGGAGCTGAATATAGATGGAGCCAAAATTCAAGATCCTAATCTAATTGCTAACCACCTTAACGTATTTTTTACTAATACTGCAAATGACCTCCTTGTAAAAAGCCAATATCAAATGCCTTAACAGCCTCCAGTAGATACTACCCATACACAACAAATACCAAATATGTTTCTTTATCCAACTAACAAACATGAAGTGCTAAAGGTGATCGAGTTTCTCAACAACAAGAAATCAACTGGCATTGACAATATCTCTGCTAAGCTACTGAAGCCATGTAAAGAAGAACTTACCACACCACTTGTACATGTCATCAATCAATCATTCAGAAATGGAGTTTTCCTGACTGACCTCAAAATTTCAATAGTATTTCCTAAATTAAAGAAAGGAGACCATCTTGATCTCAAAAATTACCGTCCTATATCACTAATATCCACATTCTCCAAAGTTTTTGAAAAATTAGTGCTTCACAGACTTCTTCAACATTTACCTCTTCATCAATTACGTACTTACCCCACATCAACACGTCTTTTTCAAGGGAAAATCTACCACATCAGCCATCATCACCCTTGTTGAGTTTCTCATAGACAATCTTGAAGCCGGCAACACATCAACAGCAATCCTACTTGACTTTAGCAAAACTTTTGACTGCCTGGGCTACACTCAACTGTTGAACAAAATGAAGATCTTGGGTATAAATTGAACTACTGCAAACTGGTTCAAAAGTTATTTTAACAAGAAGAACTCAAATAGTAGAGCTAAAACACACAGAGAAAGGAGTAACAAAATTAGTGAGATCAAAACCACTACCAGTGATATAAGGTGTCCCACAAGACTCTGTGGTGGGTCCCGTACTTGTTATCTTGTTAACAAATGACCTCCCAGAATATCTGGTGAAATATAATGAAACACTGATGTATGCACACGATACTGTCCTCCTTCTCAGTGAAAAGCTTCCTGACATTCTCAAAGTCTGTTCATCAGTGGCATAAAATATGGCTATACAGTACTGCCATAATGATAGCCTGGTTGTAAATGAAGATAAAACCCAACACCTGGTGTTTGGCAGGAAAATAGACCAAGTAGGACGACTTCCAGATATAGAAGCATCCGAAGAGGCCAAGTATTTGGGAATGACTATTGATGAGCAACTGACATGTACCCCTCATATTAAAAACCTATGCCGTAAATTAAGTAGCAGCCTATATGTCATCAAGAGGATAAAATTCATAAGTAGTACCAGAGCATATCATGCAATTTTATAATCACACTTGTGGTACGAACTCGGAGTTTGGGGCAACTCATCGCCAACAAACTTGCAGCCTGTCCTGGTGCACCAGAAAAAAGCTATTAGAGTGCTTGCAGAGCTCAACAATAGAGACAACTGAAATTTAAAGAACTGAAGGTTTTAACAATGGTTTGCCTGTACATCTCAGAGGGGCCACTTACCATTCTATAGCTAAAGAGAGGTACCGATAGACCCAAATACTACATTCAATATGCCTCGAACTTTACTCTACCGACACATCATTTAACCATCTTTGAAGAGAAGCCTTCCTACCTGGAGCCTAAGTTCCTCAACCTGCTGCCCGAGGCAGCCAAAGGAGAAGGCGCACACAACATGAGAAGACGACTCACCACATGGTTAATGGATAGACCATTCTACACCATAGAAGAGTTACTGAGCTGGAGAACATCCCCTATTAACATCTAACAAGAAATTATATTGACCACTTTATTGTACTATGTTCAATTTTGTTAATTAATTGATGCCAATTCTGTACTCTAAGCTCATGAATAAAGTCTTATGATTTCTGATCCTTATTGAGATAATTCTCAAATTTCTTAGAGCCCACACCTTACCTCCAATGCAAGTTTATGTATGAACTAAAGATTTTATTCCCCACAGCATTATGCACATTTTACAAATCTGAAGTGTCTTTACTGTGCAACTGACAGCTACATTTAAAACTTGAAACAATTTGTTTGATGCAATTTATAATTTTTTCACGAAAGAACCTAAGTAGGTGATTCTTTTACATGGTTCTACAGCTTAGGGAAAAATAATATATAATAGCCATTATTTAGGATGTAGAATGTATAGTTTTTACAAAGGATTAAAAATTTGCTATGGAAGCCAAAAACCAGGTCATCAATCTGAAATGTTACTATGTTAATAATAGTTGTTTAGCTGGAGAGTTAAGTTTTGAGATAATAAAATGTTTAAGAATTTGTCCCTCATGATTAAATTTTTTTCCCTGACTGTACATGTACACAAATTAACCATAATAGCTGATATCCTACCAACCTGACAACAAATTCATTCAAAACCAATCAATCAGTTTATTGAAAATACATAATTGAAACCCTTACCAAAGCAGTATTGTAAACATTAAAACAATGCACAGGATAAGATTCTTGACAAAAGGAGGTTTGAAGAGTGGCGTTGTCTGGTCTACAATATGTTTCAGGATACCAAGCACTCCTTTCTTCTGATCAGGAGAAACCACATCATTGGCATCTAGAGAAATGGACTTTACCTTCACATAAACAGAAACATTAAGATTAGAAGCCACTGCAATACTATTTAGTTTATGAACATTAAAATATTGATTACTAGTGCATTACTAATTAAAAACTTACATAACAGTAGAATGAAATTGATTTATAAATAAAACATATAATATGTTGTCTTTGAATATCTAATTGTAACTGCAAGTATAGGCCAAGACATGCTACTACACAATCCGTGCACAAATATACATCAACTGAATGTATTAATTCCCACCCTAGTTTTTTCCTGCTATCAGTATATTCATAGAAGCCATTATTTTAAAACCCCCCAACTGATAATAAGAAACTCCCAGAATGATACACTATTTTGTGTCTTTGCGCAGCATATTTTTCAGATATTTGCTTGAAATATGTACTTAATGCTAAGTAATAACTGTTATATATAAGTTTTTTTGTTACAAACCAGAGATAATAAAAAAAAAATAAAAATATGCACTTATTGAAGTAATGTTTTTTTATTTGAACATAAATTCAGAAATGTGTATTGTAAATTTTTTGTTTTTTCAGTTTTACTCAATGTAACTTTCATATGACTTAAGATAGTAATTTACTGTAAAAGTACAAAATATACACTTTTTTGAAGTGAACAAAAAGATTATAACATATATACACTTATTTAAAACACAAAAAAATTTGTTTATAGAAACGTAAAGTATGTACTCCTTTTTTTGGAAGTACGCATCCATATTGGAGTTTGATCAATTCTTTGTGCAAGAGGAATATAGATAATGATGAATTGTTGTCACTGTCATTATCAATCTGTTCACAAACCAACTCACATTCCACCGGTTTATAATCATCCAGAATACCTGACAACAAATCTGACAAAGAAATATCATGCACTTCATGTGCTGATAAGTCACTTTCATCATCCAATAGTTCACGTATATCATTTGATCAACAAGGATCGCCCATTTCCAAACATAACAATAAATTCAATAAATAAAAATCAATTAGCCTACATAATAACCTTAGCAACAGTAGCAAGCAAAGTACAACTAGCAAAGTACGTCAAGGTCGTTCAGCGAGTCACCAGCTGCATAGTCCGTCAGCTGTATGCTGTACGGCATTTCGATCAATATCAGCTGAAAACGAGTAATATTACGAATATAAACTATATAAAATTAATTGATTTGTATGAGTAGAGGATTCAACTGGTGCAAGTTATGTCTTTATAACTCAAATGGTTTTCGCATAATAATAATGGAAAGTTGACCGAGGCTGTGCCGTCTTTATCAGTTCACAAGCGGTATTGATGAACTTCTGTGCCGTTGGTCATCAGTTGGAGGGTTAAATATGAATCATTCTATTTTAACTAATAATTTCCGTGCTCACAGAAAGTTATACATTAGCAAAAGTCGCCACACTACTTAACACATGAGAAATTGCACCTATTTTCTGGATCTGAGAGATTTTAAAAAGGTAAGTTGTTCACACTTAATTTTTGTAATTTGTGATTTTTCTTCAATGGAAAATATTTTTGAAAATTTCTATGATTATTATGAAAAACTTGTCTCTTCAAACTGTGCTTCTTAAAATAATTTGCATATATGCATATACAGGGTGTATTGAATATAAATGGGACTTCTATTTAAAAAATTAGCCCTTTCTTTGACTAAACTTGGGAATATATATTATCTTTCTACATATTCGCCCACCCTTGTAATACATTTTTTTCCATTGGATTGGGAGCTTTTATATTCCATTATTCATAAAAACTCCTTAGACGCTTTATTACCGATTGGAACACAAACGCCACCACGGCTTTGTTTCTTGAAATGCTGGCCTCTATGTGTTTCTTTGAAGATTCCAAATAGATGAAAGCCACAAGGTGACAAGTCTGGGCAATGGGGTGCATTCCAGTATTTACGATCCAAACGCAACAAATTTTTGCCTTATGGCATTAGCCACATGTGGTCTGGTGTTTTTGTCAAGAAGAATGTCACTTTTGACCTATTGGTGCTTCCTTTCCTTCGAAATGATAATTTTCCGGTATCCAGTACGTCATAATAATATCGTGCATCATAATTTTAAAGAGAGTTATGCATCAATTTTCTTTAATGAGATTTTGGACTGCCTCAATACTGACCATCCTTGGGCAATAATCGTGGCTCTCGTTCTCAACATGTTCGCACTCTCCAGAAGATTCTTTGTTACAAGCAAAAACATGAGTTCTTGACAAGATATCGAACCCGAACTTTTCCCCAAAACAACTGCAAACTTTTAGTTGGACTCACTCCTTCCATGGCCAAAAACTTGATTATAATCTGCTGCTCCACAAAGACATGCACTTCCTGTTCACACATTATTTGTTTTGAAAGTAAAGGGATCCAAGAGAGTTTCAGGCGGCACTCCCCCTCCCCTCACTTACAGTGCAGGTTACCTGCACATCAACCAATTGCAGGTCAATGACTCCTTTGGAATTTTTAGAAAACCAGTCCCATTTATATTTGACACACCGTCGTAAATATCTTTTTATAAGAAACGCATTAGAAGTACTATACAATCTGACAATATTTACACTACACAGGAGATTGCACATGAGCAAATTGCCGCACTTAACACATTTATTTCAAGTGAGCAATTGTATTCATAACTAAATTTTTAACTCAGGGAGTACTGCCAAAATGGAGGCAGGGAGTGAAGTATTTTAATTATTTTAAAACAAAATAAACAAAAGATAAACAAATGTTAAGATTACATAAGGAAATGTATGACAAAGAGAGATAAGACAGGCTCTGAAACTGTTAACACTGTTAATCAAAAAAATATTATCAAACTATTACTGGTGCAATCTCTCACATGATAATGAGATTTGGATAATCTGATACTGAACCATACTTACGGGATAGGTGTTGCATTCTTTCCCAGAATTAATTGAATAAACTTTCTGTAGAATCTGTAGAGTCTCCTCCTTCTTCCCTCTAGTCAAGAGGAACTTAGGACTCTCAGGAGTTATGCAGAATAGAATGGCGGAGATTAAGGCCGGCACACCACATATGAGGAAGAACAGTCGCCAAGGGGTAAACTTCACCAGCCATAGATCTGCCTCCCACTGTCCAAGCAGCGTGGCCCAGGCTACCACTGCATTCATAATGTAACTATCAATTTTGTAAATTGTACATTTTTTTTTTTTTAACAGAGGGCCAGGTTTCCTAGGCCTGGTAGTTGCCTCTCAGCCATCCGGCTTATTGTGCACCCTCTCCCAGGTTTAAGCTGTATAAAATCCCAGGCCTTTACAAAACCATGAGATCTTCTGAACAATGCTTTCCTGTTCCAACCCCTCTTCCGTATGCATAAGAACACCTAGGGATCTTGAGCGTTTGCTCTGTTGTACATTGGTACTGTTTCAAAATTTGAAATTCTTTATTGAATTAATTTCTTGTGTACATTTCAATACTAACTGAAACAAGAAAATGACTCAACTGCTAATAAATACATTTTTTCAAACTCTTAAATCATTATTCATTTAGATATTAACTAACACAAGCAGACATATGCTGTATTACTTGTATTAGTGAATGTGCTTTATGTAAATAAAACTTATTTAAAAAAAACCATAAACCAACCACAATAGAATATACCAAAACATCTGGCATTATGTAGCATGAACAGATATGTAGTACAAGAAATAACTATAATTAATTAAAAAAATGAAAACTGTTAGATTTTACTGCCTCATAACTAAAAATGAATTAAGAAAAATTACACTCATGTTCGTATTAAATAACAGAATATATCCTTTATAGTAGAGATGACAATTCTGATAAAAATGCAAATTTTTAGGGTTGATTAAGGTTGTGAATGTTAACATGTTTTGAAAATAACTTAAAGCCACTAATGCTCTGTTTTCAAGAAAACTGAGAATGTGTTATAAGCATGTGGCCTGCTAGTTTTCCTGTCCGGTTAGAGAATTGTGAAGAAAAACACAAAGTCACATAAACCAAATTTTATTTTATGCTTACGAAAAAGAAAACACATCACAACAAAAAAAGAGTATAAATATGTTATAAAGATTTATAAGAAAAGTTCACAATTCCACCTATTTGCATTGATACAATACTTTAACTTGCATAATCTAAGTATTACAATTATTAATGTACAAACAAGTGGTCTATGGAAAAGAAAACTAGAACATTTGAATTTAGAATAATAAGAGGTATAAATTATTTCCACAACATTCTTCTGTTTCTTGAAATGTTGGTTTGTTCAAATTCATAATTGTCATCAACTCTTCATATACCACCCTCATAATGAGAGGAAGATTATGTGAACTGATACATTAAAAAGTAAATACCAATAGTTTTAATCTTAACCTTGTAATTCACACCAACTGCTTCTGGTCAATTATTATATGCTAGTATATACAATTAAAACCAAACCTTTAAGTTTTGTTATAACTTAGACAATTTCAATAGCAAGTAATCCAGTTACATCGATTAAAGTTTACAACAATCAAATTAAAGTTTCTTGAATAGCTTGTAATACAAGTATTCTGCAAAAGGTGTTCACAACCACTGACAAGTTTTGTACAGTCTTCTCTCGTATGCCTGTGTTTTGATATAAGGAAATCTTAGAGTATGCCTGAAATCAAGTCCATTATAGCATAAATGTTGAAGCAAAGTTTTTCACAGACAAGGAAAGGAACGGTTCGCTCTTCTTTTTAGCCATTTTATGTCTATTTATGGACTACAGTCATGCTTGAGGATATTATCAAAATTAATGACCGGACAGTCAGTCCTATGAGGTAGACACAGTTGATAAAATGTGAATAGAAACAGCAACATAAACAGAACTTTAAACTCCTAAGAGTTAATTTAAGTTCATCTCAGACACTGGTGTAAAACGTATTAGTAATGTTCACCTTTTTTTTTTTTTTTTTTTTTTTTTTTTTTTTTTTTTTTTTTTTTTTTTTTTTTTTTGTATTATACTAACTTACTCCCTTACTACTGTTACGTATAATTCTTATATGTAGACAGATAAAACGAGCTGAAAACTTAGTAAATGATTAAATGAATAATAACAGACTCACGGGTTAGAGTAGGCCAGTCCCAGGATGCTACAAGCTGTGGCAATCATCACAGATCGAAACCGGTCCTGTGTTGGAACATATTCTCCTAAGAATGGAAATGTGGCAATATAGCATGGAGCCGACCTAAAACAGATAAAATCTTCTAAAATAATTCGTTATGAATGGCTCTTTGCAAAACAGTAATTACAATAATCAGATAGTTATATTGTGTATATTTGTTAATGCCCAAAAGAGTAAAGATAACATAATGAACAAAATCAGTAACTTTTCATGTCTCATCTAACTGCAACTAGTTTGTCAGAAAATAAAATGTAGATTTCAGAATATAGTCTAAGCTTCATACAATGTGCATTGAAAAATTATTCATCCTTATTTTCTATTAATCAAGGAATAACTGTGGTGAGGTGTGTGCTGGCATATAGATGCAGTTAATTATATTGTGTATGCACGATTATGCATCTTCAACACAGTGTCATTTTGGTGCAGACAAACATCACTGCCTGTACTGCGTGTTCATCATGTTCGTTTTGAGTAGTATAACAGAATTTGTAGATCAAATCAAATCAAATCAAAATTCTTTATTTACATGAACATAGAGTACAGTAATGGCATCGTTATTAAAGATTTGTACATTTCATAGTTGAAATCAGTCAAGAAGATATAAATAGGTAACAGTTAGAGTTGAAATAAGGTGATGAAGATAAGTTTATATATATGGTACAGAAATGTTACCATAAATAGTCAGGCATTGAAAAATTCTTCTAGGGTGTAAAAAGATTTCTGTAGCAGCCAGGTCTTGAGCGATGTCTTGAAGTTCTTGTCTTCTCTACGTCTCTTCAGATCTTCTGGGAGTTGGTTGAAAAGTTTTCTTCCCATGTAGGTAGGTTTCTTTTCAAACAGAGTGAGGTCATATGCGTTTCTTGTGTTATAGTTATGATTGTTACCTAGGTGGTCAGGTTTCTGAGCTATTGTGTAGCAGGTGGCCTCGCAAATATAGAGTGAGACCACTGTCAGGATTCCAAGTTCTTCAAAGGCCTGACGGCATGACTCGTGAGGAGTCAGTTCTGCTAATATTCGAATAGCCTTTTTTTGCAGAACTAGAACACGGTCCCTGTTTCTTGCTGAAGAGTTGCCCCATGCTAATAATCCATACCTCAGATGAGACTCAACTAGAGAAAAATATGCTGTCCTGGTAGTATCTTGGTTACAAGAACTTTTTACTCTTTTAAGAGCATAAATACTGGAGTTAAGCTTACTACAGAGATCGTCAATGTGTGGATTCCAAGATAGCTTGTCATCTATTATAATGCCAAGGTACTTTGCTTCATTATCTTGAGCTATTTCTGGTAAGCCATAGTAGTCACTGGTTCTTCGGCCTTTCCATATAAGTTGCTGCGTTTTGCTGTCATTAAGAACAAGATTATTATGTTGGCAGTATTGTTTGGTCATATTCAAGGCTATAAAAGAGTTAAGTTCGAGAGATATTGAGTCTTTTTGTGCAATAAGAAGGGCTGTGTCATCTGCATATAGCATTGTTTGGGCCCAGTCAAGAAGATAGCTTGGAAGGTCATTCGTTAAAAATACACTGAATAAAAAGCAGAATAAAAAGCACTGGTCCCAAAATCGATCCCTGAGGGACACCGCTAGTGATAGGGAGTAAGGTAGATCTTGCTTTATGGGATGTATTATTGTTTGTATAGTTCAGTTCGACTAGTTGCTGACGGTCTTTCAGGTAGCTGACAAGCCAGTTTTGTGATGCTCCTCTAATACCCATGTTCCCTACTTTTTGGAGAAGTAGAGAGTGGTTTAGGCAGTCAAAAGCCTTACTGAAGTCCAGCAGCATGGCAGTCACGGTTGTACCCTCTTCAAGTTGGTCGATGATGAATTCTGAGAGTTGAACTATAGCTGTAGTTGTGGATTTACCACGGAGGAAGCCATGTTGCTGGGTCAAGTCGTCAGATGTGTTATCAGTTGGTTTAGTAAGATCTTTTCCACTACTTTAGATATTGTTGGGAGAATTGATATTGGTCTATAGTTTTCCACTGATGTTACGCTGCATTTTTGGGAACAGGGAATGCTTTTGCAAGTTTAAGTTTTGTTGGAAAAATGCCCTGTGAAAATGAAAGGTTGATTATGTGACATAAAGGACTCACTATTTCATCCTTGCAGTGTTTCAGTAGTGTGGAGGTGAGTTCATCGATACCTGCTGATGGTTTTGATTTCAGAGATGAGAGTGTATGGGAAACTTCTTCTGGTGTGGTGAGATGAAGGATGAAGTCAGGTATTTCACCATAGTCTTTGCATGTTGGTAACTGATAATTTACGGCTTGGCCAGCATTGCAGAGAGTGATGTCAGCTATTTTTGTAAAATACTGGTTGAAGTACTCAGCTATTTCATTTGGATTCTTGATTTGTTCTTCATTGATTACAAGTTTTAGTGATTCGTCCCTTCTACTATTTTTGCATCTTTCGTAGTTAATAGCCTGCCAGATAGCCCTTTGTTTGTTGTTTACGTTGTCAATGAAGTCTGAAGTTGACTGTTTTCTTAGCTTTTTTAAGTAGAGGTCATATTCTTTTTTTCTGTCAGCAGTTTCTTATAGTCATCGTAGCCAGTTGTCCTTTCCATTTCCAGAGCTCTGAGGAAGGACTTTCTTAATATTTCCGATTCTTCATTGGTTGCTTTAAATATTGCATTCCTTTTCAGTTGGGATTTTTTATGAGGGCATGTTAGATTGAGAATTTGAATGAGGATTTCATGAAAATAGTTATACGATTCTTCTGCAGAAGGGGTGTTGTAAACATTTTCCCATGTCTCTAAATGAAGTAGGTATTTAAAATAATCCATGTTTTCCTGTGAGAAGTGTCTTTTAGATAAAATGGGTGGAGGTAGTTTTTTATTTAGAGTAATAATAGTACAGAGCTGAGCAATGTGGTCTGATAGGCCAGTGTAGAACACTGATATTTCACCAGATTTTGTAAAAATCTTGGTGATCCCAAGTTGAAATCTTTCAAAAAATTCAACTGACCTTTGGAGAAGACGTTTTAAATGTTCACACATAAAGGATTGGTGCAACAGGTTTAAAGTTGGCCGCAGTTCAGTGGATAATGAACCTTGTTCTAGAAGACCAGCAACAAGTCAAAATGAAGAAGTTATTGATAAAGTCTGTGCTTAAGTGATTGAGCATAGAAAAATTACTGTCTGTGAATTAGCTTAAAGTTAATTCTAACTGCTGGAATGTTCATAATATTAATGAATTGTAAATTTACGTTCCTCAATATTGTGATGTTACAACGTGTTTCGTCAACATTGTGACATATTCTTCTTCTATGGAGCAGCCTATTGTCATACACTTATGCCTCAGGGCCTTTTGCGCACTCCGGAAGCACACCATGAAGCCAACCAGTGTATGGTTTCAGCAGTTTTATAAACTACAGAGAACAACCGATCAGGTTCACCTAGAGAAATTCTCCACCCTTGTCCAAACTACCAAAGATAGCGTACCGCTCCTTTGCTATTGCAGGGCAGTCAAAGAGCAGTTGTTGAGCATTTCTGCAATAATAAATAAAGAGATTATGAATTGAATTGAGTTTCCACCTGCTTATCATACATTCTACAGAGTGGATCCTCCCAATGAATACCAACTCTGTGAAGATGTTTCCTCAGGTGGCCATGTCCCATAACCCGAGAAGACACCAATCTATTTAGTGAGAGAAGGTCAGACGCCACCCTAGGAAAAGGCGACTATAGAAAAATTCTGCTCATTTTCAGACCCGGATGCAGCCTCTACCTTCTCTCATGTTCAGTGTGAACCCATTCTGAGACAGCCCGAAAGGATTCACACAGAGAAATGCCACAGAACAGTTGAGGTCCATCATATAGGACGCTTAGCTCTAGTTAGCCAGGACATCAGCTCTTTCATTCCCAGAGATATCCTCATGGCCAGGAACCAACAGTCATATTATTGATTCTGGCAAGGTAAGAAACGACTCAATAGCAATCCCAGACAGTTTGGAGTTGAACACACAACAGTCCAACACCTTCAATGCTGTCTGGTTATCTGTGAATATGATAACCATCTTACTCCTGTATCGCAGACGAAAATTCTCACGAGCACACTCCATAATGGTTGTGACTTCTGTCTGACAGATTCTGGGATAAGGACCCATAGGGACCACCAGCTCCCTACAAGCTCCACTGGTGGACCTTGACATCATAAGGTATAAACGCATTAGCGTTTATTTGTAAGTTAAAATAAAAACACACATAGTGTATAACACAACACTAAAATAAATAATGTTATAAAAACTTTTTTTATGGGAGAGTTTTTAAAGGTTTTTTAAGGAGATTAATGAAGTCACTAATTTTATTTACAGCCCTATAAGCCACAGTGTATCTATGGTTTGCAAATACAGTGCAGTGATTGTCCAAAGTACTACAGACGGACAGATCATTCAAAACCTGTTTTAAGAAATATATTCCAAAGAATAATGTTGTTTAAAGAACAATTGTAAAATTATGTTGAACGTCTCAAACAATGAGGACAAAACTACTGTAATACACATACAAACCTATAAATAATACATAAAAGCGAGAAAAGTTTAATGTCCACGCTTGAACATTTTGATAAATACAAGCCAGTAAAAAGTGACTCTGAAAACGTACTGAATGATAAGATAAACACTCAAGCTAATTCATTGTTTGACACGGCAATCCACTGGAAATGATGGGTCATTGAACAAAGTCCGTCTCGACAAGTCCCTTCCTCCAGTAGTCCACAGTGTCATAGTGATTCAAATTTTATCGATATATGTATTCTCAATTTGTGTTGCATTGTTTATTATGTGTTTTTTATTTCTACCTACAACGAAACGCTTACGTGTGGATACCTGATGTCATGGTGTTGATGAAATGAGTTGTAAAATCACAATATTAAGGAATGTTAGAAGGTAAATTTACAAATAATTAACTAGCTTGAATCTTACTAGCTACACAGCCTGGAATTACAATGTAAGGTGTACAAGCAATTTTTATTTTAAAAGTTGTGTTATTGTTCAATTAATTATATACTTGTTCATAAATAAGGTGTTGCATCCAAATTCAAAATGATCCAAATATGTCTATCAGGAATTATCCAGAGACAGACATATTAAAAATGAGGCGTTTTGCTTCCAAATAGGATTTTTAGTTTATTATTATTTTGCTGAGTCTAGTTTGTACATTTTAGAGTAATTGAAAGTTTTAATTTATATAATTTTAAAGTCTTTTGGGGAAATTAGTTGTGAACTAGACTGTATCACATGCAGTTCACATATTTCATTATTAACTGTAAAGTAATTTATTATTAAGAGATTTTCAATTCTGATTTAAATCAAATTTTGGAGTCTTGGTTTTAAGTTTGATTTTGATTCTGTTCTTATATATGATTTGAGATGTATATTTCTCTTTACATGTTTACCGCTATAGATGTCAATTGGAATTTGACATTGTGAAATAGCAGATGTTGCAGATGCCACTTTACGTTTATTGCAGGGAATCATGTCTTATCACGTTTCACCATTATCACTTGGATTGGAGCCATAAATGATCTAACCCAGTCTTAGGGATTCAAGAACTTCTATCCCATATTGTTTGTTTTGTGACTTTTTAAAATGAATAATAATTATAGTCATTATTCAAATACTATAACCTGTATGAGAGAAACTGATAGATGCTGTGATTCTGCTTCTAAATTCAGAGTTACACAGTACAGACATTCATTAAACAGACAAAGCAATGACTTCTGAATCGTATAGTACTCTTGGTACTGTTAATGGTTGTCTCTACATCCATAAGTTAAATCAAAACAATATAAACACAATCTGGAATAAAGCTGTATCTTTTTACAGAATTAAATAGTCTTAGCACATATTTTTGCATTCAAACAAGTGCTCAGGCAACTTTACTAAAATTTGGGTTCACTGATAAAGTTATTGTGTCATTGTTATCAGAGAAATTAGATAAAGTTCATGGTGTATATTGATAACTTCTACAACAGTGTGTCACTGATAAAACATTTCTAGCTGAACAAACTTCTAATCTTTTTGGCACATTATGTGTGGATAAGGTCAATCCCTCCAGAGTTATATCTAAAAACTGAAAATAGTGTAAAACAATTGGGAAATATCAAGAAGAAATAATGATGGCGAGTGAAGAGATAAAAGCCTAGTTCTTTAACAATTAATACTGAAATCAAATAGTTGAAAGTCAACATAAGTGGACAAGCAAAATACAAAACATAATATAATTGCTAGATTCTTCTAAAGTACGAGTATGAGTTGAATCAGATGTCAGAACCATTTACTAAGCTATTAACTATATTTCCAACCCTGAAATATGTATATCCAATTAATAATTTCTGCTGTACGAAATAATGGTGGGGTATACGTCAGTCAAAGGGTTAAATATGAGAAAAATCACATGATTTTACTTTCATAGTACATTAACTGAAATACAGATGGCTCACATTGTGAGTGAAAAGTATTAAACTCATCTATCAAAATTATTTCTTTTTTTTGAGGGAAGGTTATTTCATTCAGTACAGTAAAGTCAGCAACATCCATGTGCTCAATTTAATTGCTGGATGATCAGTCCATAACCTTTGTATGATATAGAGCATATTTGCTTTGAGTGTATATAAGCATCTGATGATTAGTTTTACCATTATAAGTGTTAATATTAACATGTGTTATATCATGATTGTATATAACAAATCAGCATTACACTTACACTTATATTGTATGTACTAGATAGTAAATTATGTTGGAATGACCACATTGAATATCATAGGAAAGTTTTAGCAAGAGTTACTTTTCTTTTGAGAAGGCTGTTTATCATAGCCTTTTTCATTCTCGTCTGAACTATGTTTATTTGGCAAATACCAATAGTATGAAAGAAGTGTTCTTGTGGCAGAAAAAGGCCAACAAATGGCAGGTCAAGCAGGCTATTAGAAATGCGCATTGCATTCCACCGTTGGGTCATGCAACAATGGTTTTCATTACCTCTGTAATATGGCTACATTTTAGACGGAAATATATTCACGGACACTAACTCTCTTTTAGATATATAGGTCTATTTCACTATTTTACATTCTCACCTCCAGTGTGGAACTCTTCTCTGGGGGAGTTCTAGTAATGCTAAGGAGGTTTTCCTTTGACAAAAGAAAGCATTAAGTACCATCTTTAATGAGAATTTTAGTGACACTTGTAGGCCTATCAGCATATTATGTTTATGTGGCTCACATAAAGGGCTTTCTACTCCCATGAGGAAATGGTAGCATTTAGTATGGTTTGCTTACAATTTTAGGACTCTGACTTTTACTATAACTAAGTATTAATATTTTATCTGTTTTTTTTTCCCTTTAATCTTTGTAGTTACCATAGTTTTTATTTATAGTTAGGCCTATGCTATATTATTTATACTGTCTTAGTATAATAGCTTCTTAGACTTTGTCAATGCATTGCATATGTACGAAAACAATAAAATATTCTTGAACTCACAATTCGTTTATAAAAAAAATGACTGGCATTTTCCATTTTTGTTCAAAATTGCATATTCATTTTAAAAAGTACGATAATTTTGACCACCACGAATGTGTTAAGTGAAAATTGTTTACACAAAATGTGTATTTTTCATTCAATAACCATTCTAATGAAATTGATTATATGTGATGTAACTGCAGAAAATGCAATCCCAGTTATTCAAATCAAATCAAAATAATTTATTTCTCATTGACATTAACATGTATCGAGAATGGTCAATATGTATAAATAACTAAATACTAAAAATATTCTTGTTAAAGTTATTGTTACATCTGGTAAAACTACAAATTAAGAAATATATTGAAAAACAGTACTACTGATATTTTTACTTGTAAGGTTGGGTGGGGCACAAAAATTCAGAGAGTGAGTAAAAACAGTTTTTTGCAAGAAAGTCTTTTAGCTTGTTTTTGAAATATGCAAGTGAAGTGCTGGATTTTAAATAATCTGGCAATCTATTATAACTTGTAGGTCCTAAATATTCTATTGATCTGAGGAACATATTACTACTATGGTGGGGTACTGTTAAACTATTTTTATTTCTGGTACGGGATATATATGATTGTGGGTAGGCAAATCGGTAATGTGTTTAAAAGTGTAAATTGAAACGGAATAAATAAAAATGGAGGGGAGGGTTAGTATACGTTCTTGGTGAAACACTTCCCTACAGCTCTCCAGGCCCCTCAACCCAAACACTAAACGAATAGTCCTCTTTTGCAATTTGAATACTCTTTGTAACAGGGAAGATGAAGCAGTTCCCCATGACATTATGCCATATGACAGCACAGAGGAAAAGTAACCATCATCTTAGAGCAAAGAGCCTCTACATGCTGACGCCAAGAAAAACCAGCATCCAGATGAACGCCCAAGAAACATACTGAATCAACGTCAATGATGTCAACCTCGTCTAAAGCAACAAAACCCTTAGAAACTGTCTGAGATCGAAAGTGAAGCATGGATGTTTTGTCAACATTGAGGAATAAATTGTAGCGAATGAACCAAGAGTTCATTCATTGTAGTGTTTAATTGAAGATTTAACGCTATTGAAGAGTCTGCCCGAACAATGACCATGGTGTCATCAGCATATTGAGTGACGCGAGCTTCAGGGAGACAAGAGCTTAAGTCGTTTACATACAAGGCAAAGAGAAGAGGTCCCAAGATAGAACCTTGAAGAACACCCATGGAGACCTCAACGAAATCTGACTGTGCCGTACCAAAGGAGTTGGTAACCTGAACACTCTGGTAATGATTTGAAAGGTAGGACCTGAACCACAACAGGGGACAACCTCTGATGCCGTAGAGTTCAAGCTTATTAAGGAGTTTCAGATGGTTAACTGTATCGAACGCTCTCGTGAGGTCGCAAAAAACACCAGCTACGTGATTCTGATTGTTAAGATGAGTAAATACATATTTGGAAAATTGGGCAATAGCATCGGTGGTGGATTTAGAAGGAACAAATCCAAATTGAGTGTCACTCAGAATGGAATTTCTGATTAGAAAGTCTGTTAGTCTAGCATGAATGAGACGTTCGAAGACTTTGCTGATGGTTGGTAAAATTGATATGGGACGATACTGTTGAGGCAAAGACCTACTGCCTTTCTTGAAAACCGGAATGACCTTAGAGAGCTTCATATCCGATGGAAACTTCCCTTGAAGAACTGAGTCAAGGGCATCGATTGAAATCAAAGTTACTCTTCTGCTTTTTTTATATCTAAGGTGTTGATCATCATGAATATCTTCCTGAAGGATAAACAGTAAATGCTGAGTTCTACCTCACAGTTCTCAAGTGTTCAAGAAATCGTGTGCGTCATGTGCGACCACATTTGACTCAAGGCGATGAATGGATCCTTCACCAAGACAATGCACCTGGACATTCGACACTGATTGTTCTACAGTTTCTGGCAAAAAGTTCAATCACCATCCTTGATCATGCTCTTTATTCACCAGATTTTACCCCCTGCGACTTTTCTCTATTCTCAAAATGCAAAAATGTGATGAGGGGACATTACTAGGAAAATTTTGACACAATAAAACAAGAAACAGCTAAAATACTAAAAAGCCTAACTGCTGAGAACTTCCAAGAGTGCTTTAAACGGTGGAAAACAAGGTGTAATAAGTGCACAGCAACAAATGGAGAGTATTTTGAAGAGGAAAAATTAATGTAGACTAAATATTGCAAAATAAAGTTTTTATGGCCTCAGTTCGCATATTTACTTGACAGACCTTGTATTGTAAAAACATCTAAAAATGTATAGGTATATATTATAATATTAATACTAGCTAATATTATAATTATATATGTGTAAATATTAACATGCATTATAATATGAACCTGTGTTAAAAAGCAATCTTGCATTTATAGCACATCTCGTGCAGCAATTGAACACAGAAAAAATAAGATTTGTTGTAACATGTATATACTCTATCATTCCTGAAATCTTGAATTAGGAAAAAACAATTTATCCTAAATTTGCTTTACTTTATGATACATGTAATTTTTTCTGTCTAAATGTAACATATAAATAATTATGTTTGATATTATGTGGAACTCACAATATAAAGTTATAGTGTTATAACTTTGTAACAATCTTAACAACTACATACTGATATTTTTCAATTGATAATGAAATGCAAGGGACAACAAAAAACACTTTACTCACAACTTTATATACAGTGTCACTACATTTATTACTATGAACAATTCTGACGTATCTTTACCAATCTTATTGAGAAATTATATAAAACTTCCCTAAAGGTACTAAGGTTCTAATTGACAGCATCTGCCATAAAATTGATTTTGAAATATTAACTTACAACATTCCCGAGAGGAGTTTTAGGATGAACAGAGTCCAAAAGTTTGGAGCCACCGATCCAAGAATGTAGACAATGAAATTCCCCCAAAGCCCTCTTACTAAAACATATTTTCTGCCCAAAGTGTCTGCGAGAAATCCAGTCAGATGTGAAACGGAGATCGCTCCTGGAATATAAGAATGATGTTAACACTGTTTATACGATGAATAACACATTTTTAATTTTTTACATGAAAGATTTACATTTATAAATCTATTCACATCCATAAAAAAATTAAATAAAAATTATCCTAGGCTCTTATATGCTATTTAACACTAACACCACATGGTCCTGACTGGCCCACACATCTGAAGAGCCAAAATAATGTAAATTAATAGAATTATGATTCACAAAGCTGTAGTGTGTAACCAGATGGTATCATTTAAAAAATAGAATAGGCCATTGTCCTTCAATATGATCGAGTTAGTAGAAACTTTTTCATACAATTGAATGTTCATTTTAATTTGCTTATTTATAATCTGGATTAAATAAATGATTAAAATAAATACTATAGTTAAAAATAAATATATCGACGCCTCCGAATAAGAACATCGTAACTCAAATTTTATGTTTTTTTATATTTTTACTATAAACAATGGAGAAGAAAATCTTCTATTTTATGTATAAATTCTGTGTTAAAACTGCTTTTTGTTTTTAAATTAATCAATAAAAATAAAACATCGTATCTTTTCTAACAATTCTATGTTTCCCAATAATAACATCGTATCTTGAGATACGATGATTTTATTGGGATGTTTTGTAGTTCATGGTAAATTTACAACATTTCAAAACAATGTGATGTTATGTTTATAACATTTCAAGGCATTAGTTTAAAAACATAATGTTCTTGTTGTTCTATAAAATGAGCTCTTCTTATAAAAGTTATTTTGGAACTCATGAGTTGCCTCACTGATTATTTAAATCAGCTGTTCAATGTCAGAAAATAGTAATATTAGCATCTTGGTGTAGTAGTCAGCTGCTTATTGTGTATTGGTGTTTCAGCTTTCTTCTTATAGGTTATATTTTTCCTTTTGGATAATTCAATGTAATCAGAAGTAGTATAACATTTTAAAATGACTTCAAGAGGTCGACTAATGGTAGACATGATAACAAAGCCTTCTACATCTTCAATAAAAGGTAAGTTTATTATTTCATGTATTCACTGTAATCAATTCCAAACTATAAAATAGTTGACTTGGCATGTTTTAAATTTCTTTAGATGTCTATTTTATTGACATACATGCCAATTAGGGATCCAATTATAATATTTAATGTTGAGTATTGGCGAGGAAAATTTAACAAATAGAGCTGATGACACATCTGCTGCAAGTGCAACCTACTACTACACACAACCTAACCTTTAGTAGGCTTGGCTATGTATATAGCCTAGAGACATTTTTAACTAGCCTCCTCAATAGTTGATGAGGAATAGTAATATGAATATCACCATAAATGGGCAAAGTCTTAAATGCTATATAACACATCCTTTTATATTACGTTTTCTTTTAAGATCCATAACTAGTTAATGCCTACAAAACCACTAATCAGTTTTTCCTACTAGAAATATCGTTCAAATAATGGCTTATTTATGTTATCATCAAACAAAATATATTAATATAAAACAATTTTATTAATTGCTGATACTGTTTTGCGGAGTACTTAATATTTGAGTATCTTTTGCTTCTCACATAAATGAGCATATTCTTTGTGCAGCCTAGTTCTACTACAAAATACTATAGGCATACCTAATTATATGGGGAAAAGTAAATTTGTTAAGTTTAACAGGATATATAAAATTTTTCTAGTCTAGTCACAAAGCCGATTTTCAATCTCCAGGAGGAGTCACTGTTGAGTACTCACATAATATGATTTTGAAGCATGTGGGACAGAATAAATTAACATGCTTTTATTAGTTGTGGGCTTTATTAGTCACTGTAGTTTTTATTTTGTTTCAGATTCTCAACAAGATCAGTGCTCAATTGACAAAGATTTGTTTTTATGTGTGGATGAACTCTTTGAAGATGAACCTGGCAGTACCTATCAGACTAACCAAGACAACTTAACTTGCCTCGAGATAGATAATAATCTCCGCTCATCGCCTCTAAATCCAGAGCAGGCTGCAACTGCAGAAATTGTTGAAAATTTTATAAAAGATATAAATGACTATGAAGAGGAATTTTGGGATGATTCAGATTGTGAGCCGTTTGGTGAAGAAAGTGATGAATCAGAGAATGAGTTTAGCAGCATTAAAAGAAGTAATAAAAGAAAAGCCAGTAGACAATTATTTGCTCCAAGTAGCAAAAAAGCTACTATTCTAACAGGCCAATCAAACAATCCCCTGCCACAGGCTTATCAAAGCAACACTCAAGATTCCTCCTCCAGTGGTAGGAAAGAAAATCAGAACACAAATATAACTGATTTACCAGAAGTCGATTGTACCAATACTAATAAAAAAAGGAAGCAAAGTGTATGTGTGCTAAAAACTTGTCCTGGCAAAAAAAGGAGTGTTTCTGTTGAAAATTGGCAAAGAGTGAAAGCCAAAAGATTGAAAAACCTTGGCTTGGAATATGTTAGCCCTACTACCAAAAAAATTTTTCGGCTAAAACAATGGGTGTTGGTGGCATTGAAAAATGCCGATTGAAATGCCAAACCAGGGTAAACCAAGAACAACGCCTTGTTATCTTTGAAAACTTTTGGAAATTAGGCAATCATACGAGGCAGTGGGATTTCATAGTAAAAACAGCTACCAAGACAGACAAAAAAACTGCAACCACCAAAGAAAATAGAGATTCGAGAAGAAATTATTCAATTAAATATACTATTTCAGTTCAAAACACCTCTATTCAAGTATGCAAAAAAAATGTACTTAGATACATTAGGCATAACTGATATGTGGGTTAGGACAGCGTTCAATAAACTGGAAAGATCAGATGAAGTTACAGTAACCCCAGATAAAAGGGGGAAACACACTGAGCGTGGTAAGCGGATTATAAGCCATTCTATTAAACAAAGTGTAAGAAATCACATTAAATCTTTTAAAAGTGTCGAATCCCACTATATAAGAAAGGAAAGTAAGCGACAGTATCTTGAGCAAGGATTAAGCATCTCAAAAATGTATCAGCTATACCAGGAATGGATAAAAGACCAAGGTGGAGAAAGTGCAACAATCAGGCAATATACTGATATATTTAATTCAGAATTCAATCTGGGCTTTTTTGTTCCCAAAAAAGACCAGTGTGAGTTATGTAATGCTTTTGAATTATGTGATTCAGGAAAAAAAAGAATCAGTTGCTAAAGAAATAAAACTCCACTTGAAAAACAAAAATGCTGTAAGAGAAATGAAAGATAGAGATAAGAAAAGAGCACAAAGTGACAAGTCAGTAAGTGTAGCTGTCTTCGACTTGCAGAAGACCTTGAACATCCCTCAATCCGATGTAAGTATATTTTATTACAAGAAAAAGTACGCTTGTTACAATTTCAAAATTTTTGATATTGGTAATAACAAAGGATACAGCTACTTCTGGCATGAAGAAATAGGGAAAAAAAGGTTCCAATGAATTTGCTAGCTTCGTTATGGATTTTATCTTGTCTAGAGTAAAAGATGGTGTCAAGGAATTTATTTTTTACTCCGATAACTGCCCTGGCCAAAACATAAATCGTTTCATGTAGTATGTATTCATCTATGGCGGAAAAACTGAGTGTAACGATCACTCATCGCTTTTTAGAAAAAGGGCACACACAGAATGAAGGTGATTCTATGCATGCACTAATTGAGAGGAGGAGCAAGAACCAAACCATTTATGTTCCTGAACAATGGGTCATGCTCATACGGATGGCTAAGTCAAGTGGAGAAAAATATATTGTTAAAGAGGTATGTAAAAAGACATTGTAAAATGTAAATATCTGGTAACATTTGATAACAGGAACTGGCAGATTGATATAAATGGAGAAAAAATTAAGTGGAACTGTATAAAGGAAGTTCATATGAAAAAGGATAACCCTACAACACTGACTTTAAAATATAACCATACTGAGGAGACATGGTTTGTACTTGATCTGTACCATAAGCACACTGGAAGCAGAAGAAATATTGAAGACTTAGTTTTAGGACCTGCTTACAAGTCTAAGTTAGCAATAGCAACTTCAAAATATAAAGATCTTTTATTTTTGTGCAATGGTATGCAAATTCCAGAAATGTACCAACATTTTTTTAGAAAACTAAAACTTAGCAAGACTACCACAAGTGTAGAAATTGATTGTGAATAGAGTTGTATTTATGAATACTAAATATTGTGTATTCAGAATTTGTTGTATTCCAATTTAAAACAATTTGATCTTTCTATAAGGTTTAAATATTGTTTGAAGTAGTAATTTGAGCTGTTTTAAAGCATAAAAACTACTGTATTTTGCATTTTGTATGTAATATAAATTATAATTTGTTTCTTAATAGTAAAATAATGTAGCTTTATATAGTTTTAATAATGAAAATGTTTCTTTAATAAATAAAATTAACTGTTCCTTTCTAAAACAATAACTTTTACTCATTGTATTACCTGAGTCAAAACAGTGAAGATGAAATTTCTTCCATATAAGAACATCTTAACTCAAGATACGATGTTCTTATTTGGAAAACTGTGAGTATAAAAAATCGTAACTCAGTAAACAATCTAAATAATAAAAATTCTTGATGCACAATAATACTAAAATGTGTGTCAGCATAAGTGTATTTATCAATACAAAATTCATTACTTTAGAGAGAATAGTCTGGGCTCAGGGATTTTCTATAACTTTCAAACTGCTCTCCTGAAAAATTGCAGATTTTGAGATACGATGTTCTTATTCGGAGGCGTCGATATATAGGTCACAATGTTTTTGCTTTTTTTTACAAAATAGGGGGGTTTTAGTGTATTACGATCGTCCTTAGAAAAATACAACAATTTCTTATAAGGTTATCATATTGATTTTAAAATTATATGTACATTGTATCAAAAGAAAATAAATAAACATATACACAAAAATATATTATACATAAGACTTAAGACATTTAATTTCCTGCCATATTTTTGTCAATTTAGAGTTACATAGATTGAAATACTTAATGAGGATTTTACCAAACAATTCAGAATCTAAATATTTTTAGTATGCATGTATTTTGTTTTAAAGTAATTGTATTGAATGAAATAAAATTTAGAGGTAAAACAGTGTTTAAGTAAGACTTGTCATTCAAAATTAATAAATAAAAGTGTAAATTTGTTGTACAAAAGATGTCTCAAAAACCATCTAACAATTTCCCGTTGGATCTATATAAACAAAGTAAAAATATTCTGAGTTGTGAAATAACATAAGCCAAAAAAATTATTACAAATATTATTTTGAAAAAAACAAAAATGATCCTAGGCGCCAATGGCAATGTATAAAAGATTATCGGCAAATCCGGGAGTGAACAAAATCAATGAATGAAAACAGTGTTGTCGAGTTGGGACCAAAAATAGTAGTAAACATATTTAATAACTTTTTATCTTCTATAGCAAGTGACCTCATGCCGATGTAATAAGAAAGTTATATTTCGTCTTTATTAATTATAAAATGGAATATGCTTTAACTTTATGGGGTGGAACGTATAATGTCAGCCTGAAATTAATTATAACCCATCAAAAACAATTTGTGGGAATTATAAATAACAGCCAAAAATGATCATGCTGTGCCCATTTTAAGAAAGCTAAATATACTGCCTTTATAAAATGTGCATATTTATAAAGTTTTGAAAGTTTATTATAATATATGTATCAGACAGAGTAGTGGTGTTCTGAATACTACAATGGGTCTGAGAAATAGGCTGAAGGCTCATGTGCCTAGACCTAAGCTTACACTGTATGAGAAATTCTTGACTTATCTCGCACCAACATTTTATAACTTTTTGCCTAATAATATAAGATTTATACAGAAGGAAATTGTATTTTTGAAAACGTTAAAAAATCATCTTCTTTTCCACGGAAACCGTAGTGTATTTTTTGACTGTCTAGTTTAATTATTTGTTCATTTATTAATGTAGAATATAAGATCTTAGCAGGGTTTAAATAGCAGTGTCAAAAGAGTTAGTTATTAAGTTTCAGAAACATAGATATTAGGTTTAATTTACATTTAAACTATCTCTCCTTTGTAAAGTAATTTGTGTGACTGCCTCTCAGCCCCAAGAGTTTCTTTTTTTAATTTTTAGTTTCATGTGTATCGTACCACACAGGTTAATAACCTCGGGATGCAGACTTTATTAGTTTTAACACCACTACTTATGTATATTATGTCATGTATATTGTTTTGTGATTAATACAGATTTTCATTCATTCTTTCATAATACACATATATATACATATATATATATATATATATATATATATATATATATATATATATATATATATATATATATATATATATATATATATATATAAATTCATCTTGTTAAAGTAAAGAGATATAAATCTGATCAGGGCCATGACAAAAGCCATAATCTAAGCCACATAGTACCTGGCTAAAAATCACATGATAATCAGGTTAAACCTGATTTTATCCTGTTTAGGTCTATCCAAATTCAGTCTGGGGCACTGGGTGATAACAGAAAAATGAAAAATTTAAGTTACATCACCTTTAGTATTTTTCAGAAAAGTTTCTTTGGTTTCCCTGTCTCATTGTAGAGAACATGAGGTGAATGCAGGCAGCCTATCTGGTAGTCTCTAGATGGTACTCTTATGGTGTTGTTTTCACGTATACATACACATGTCTACAAACAACACATTACAGTCACTTGCAATTCACATTAGTACATATGTTTGTCCATTAAAGCTAAAGAAGTTACCTGCACCTTCAACCAATGCTACAACTTAAAAAGGAAACATCCACTTAATACTTTTAATTTTTTTTTTATAATTGGTAATTATATTAATTATGCTTAAACTATAGCATCTTTAACACTTATTATATAACTTACAATTATGATAACAGTTGTAAACTGATATACCATTTTAGCAATAGTTATTTATGCAAATCAGAATACTACAAATTTGTAACTCTCACGGATTACACGAAGATTGCACATTTAAAATTATAATACTTACAAGGGTACCAAAACAAACAAATATTAGTTTCTTTACATTTTAGAGACTAATATTACATTTTTTACATGTAACTCAAGCTAAAGAACTTAAGGCCTTAAACAATGACACCTAGTAATTTTAATACATTTTCAATTCAAAACAAACTTTGAACTAAGTTGAGAGAATTTGCTTGAGAGGAAGAAAAAGAAAATGGTATGAATACAGTTGTCTCTAAGTAAAGGTTCAAGATGTTCTGTCATGAATGTGGAGGAACCTATTTCACATGTGAATGTGTACCAAACGTATAAATGTCTCATTCATGATTGATGATTTATTCTAATGTAAAAACCATATTAATTTGATTTTAAAACTAAATATTATGATATAAACAAAAAAATTGTTTTTATACAATTTAATGTAGTGGTACAAATAAATACAACAATCAAAGATAAACACAGAGTTTAATTACTTATATTCATACCAAATCCATTTAATTACATAATAAATAATGTTTGTTTGAAAACCACTAACCATTAACAAGCACACCGATATGGGATTTAAAAACAGTTTTAAATTAAAAACCAAAATAATTTACAATATTATAACATAAAACATAATGCATGGCCTTTTAGTCAGCAGTAATAGGCATTTTTGAAATTAAATAGTTGATAAACTTACCTATTGATTTGAATGTATAAAAAGTACTAACCAGTCATATGGAGGGATATATTCAAGAATAATATTTAGTTATCACAAATCACATTTAGCTAATACATTGGTGATAATATTTCGATACTTTACTGCTATTCCTTTTAGCCATTACTAGCGGTAGCATTTATTGCTTTAACTCGCAGGAAAATAATTTTCAGCCTTAACAGCTAAAAAACCCACCATAAGCTCTACTTTTAAACTTGTTTTTAGCTATTCTGGCGAAGAAAGTGCAACTGAGAGGGTATGATAATGGATGGAAGTTTGAGGAACAAAATTTCGCTTTTTTTATATAGTATTACTTAATATCCTTTAATTTAGATTTGAAAATGTTTATTTCCATTTTACTAAATATTTCCCTTTTTTATTTTTATTTATACTAGGTGTGTCAAAAGTCCACCCTTCCACTTTAACTCTTGAATGGTTGAGAATTAAAAAATCTCCTTTTGGGATATGTAATACCAATATAAAATCAAACAGATAAGTTCTAATCTTACCATAGCCAGAATTGGGCAAAGTACAAGTTTACCTCCCCATCTCCTGCTTCTCTCACAATCTCTGGTCTTCCATCAGTGGTTATCCAAAGTCTTCTTGCCACCATCTTTTCTGCTAGTACTCCGTTGTGTAAATTTAGGCTCCAGATCTGATCTCTTAAACCCATTTCCTTAGAAAGTATGATTCGGAAAGAAGCCACTTCATTAGCAAATTGAATAAAAAAAACCTCATGTAACTGGTTTGTTCAAATAAGTTTGGCAAATTCTCCCTATCCAAAGAAAAGCCTTTCTCTGTGATGTCAACATCTTCTGTTTTTGCCTTCTCATATCACACACCCATACAGGAGCACAAAGTGAATGACAAGGATAAAAACCCAGTGGTATTAGATTGGAGTTTTACTTTTTAATGTGCAAAGACATAATGATTTGTAGAATTTTGCACTTTATAAAGGTGTTATTCCTGTATGTCAAATATGAAGTTATTGTATAAAAGAAATTTTATTTGTTTATATTAATGTGAATACATTTTACCAGCTTCTTCTTATTGGAAACTAAATGCCTAATTTATGAACAAACAATCCAATAAATGACAATTTTGTAATGACAAAAAAAATTGTCATTTATAGGAGTGTTTGTTCTTAAAATTAGGCATTAATGTGAATGTTGAGTTTATCTCTAGTTAACCTTCCTCTTAGTGCAGCATCTGAAATCTGACACTGTCACAGACTTGACTCCTGGAATTTGGAATCATGTTCATCTGAAGACATAAAAAAAGTTGATGATGTCTTGAGAACGAACTCAGCTCAAAATGAACTCTTTGCATTGTTTCAACATCAGAGATACCTAGGCTACAAAATATAATGTAACCTAGGTGAAGAGGTATTCTCATTGTCACATCAGGTGCACAACTGAGTGAACTACACCGTTTTAGACACAATCTCTATGCACGGCGGAGCAACCAAGTTTCCTACACATGTCCATGACAGTGTCAGATTTCAGAAACTGCACCAAGAGGAAGGTGAACTGGAGCTAAACTCAACATTCATATTAATTCAAACCTTCCCACTATAGCTACATTATATGTGGTTTAATTAATTGACAAGTAAAGATGAAATTGCTCTAGAAACATTGATAGATAACACTCACCTAGAAAGAAAGCAGATCCCAGTAGACCCTTGTCATCAGAGGATAGATTGAGGTCACACTGAGCTGCTGGAAGCAGGAAGGAGGCATCTATAGAACTAGTGAAAGCACTCCCGATGGTCAATGCCGACAGGAATATGGCAAAGACACTAAACTTGCCGAATCCTGCAAACATACCATTAATTATTATCAACAACTTCTAACAGTTTATACGATTGATATTATTTACTCACCTACTACAATAGGTAAAAACAGTGATTTAACCCTTGGCAAACCCTGACGTTCTGGAACATCATTACTTTGCATGTTGAAAGAAGTAAGTGTATAGTTTCAGATTAGATTGATCTAAGTTTATTATTTTGTATAAAAAAACCATCATAAATATTAATAATTATAGAAATAACTATTATCAACGTAAGAACCACATGATGTGGCTGTTAGCAGTACAGTACATGTATGTAACTTCATACTATGAAGAGTATTGCGGCGTCTCATCTGAAGATTACGATCAAATCTCGCGAGAATTTGGCTTCGTGGCTGAGGGAGGCCGATTTTAAAACAGTCTCTACTGAGAATTGTTTAAATGGGGAAAGAGACCCATGGTCACTCAATGTTACAATCAGTCTTCAATCTTTACACGGGAAACTGTGCATAATCATCATTGGTTAGGAACACCTTCTATCAAATCAGCGTTACCATAGACACCCCACTTACAGTCTGGTCACCCCATTAAAGAATATTTATAATTATAATATACAACATTCTATAAAAGACAGTATTATAGCACTGAACCTAGCATTAAATATATAGTTTGTATATATGTGCTGATACCGACACTTCCTTGTTCCATGAAACTCCTTAGTTAATGTAACGTTTATAATGAATTAACTCCCCGATCATCGTAACTCACAGGTAAACTTAAAACGTTTGCTGAGCTCAACATACTGATCAACTTCATTTCCTAAATAATTTACCATTCTAGTGACTGAAGTCCTACTTTTACTGGTCAACAAATCTAATCCCTTGGTGGACACAACTCTTTGATAGTATTAATCTCCTATTAAATATATCCTGGAAAATCTAACATTTATCAACTTAAAATTCCTAGTGACCTTAACAGTCTGGTCACCCCATTAAAGAATATTTATAATTATAATAAACAACATTCTATAAAAGACAGTGTTATAGCACTGAACCTAGCATTAAATATATAGTTTGTATACTTCCGAATGAATTTTATATTTCAGTTTTTTCCATCATAAAAAACACAAACAAGACTTTTAGAATTCTCAGGTCATTCACAATGTTTGTAACGTGTTTTATTCTGTCATAAAATTTTTCAAATAACGGCGGTACAAACCATTGAATAATATATAATATCATTACGGAAATAATAGTGAACACATGATTGGCATAATTTATGGCCAATTCAAACTGAAGTTATATAATATTCTTCTTTGACTAGTTTCAACCAATAGAAAGTTTCTGGATGGTGGCCATTCGTAATCATGCAATATTTCGGTCTAATATTTTAAAACATTAATTAGGATTGAGATAACCTTTTTAAGCAATTCAAAGCTGTTATTCTTATTATTTTTTCTATAAAAGCGACCATTCAAAAGTGTTAGAAGTTAAAGAAAATTCATTTTTTATAATAATTCAAGATAACAGCACATGTGAAATGTACTTTTCTTACAACTAAGCCAGAAGAAACATTTGACCTTTTGCCGTAGTTTTAAAAATTGTACTATAGCTGTCATTATAAAAATTGTCAATATAATACATTAATCTGGTAATATAATTCCTAAGTATTATGTAATAATCTTGAAACATAAAAAGATTAAAAAAGCATATAAATTGTTTGTTTCAAATAGATTTTTGACTATGGTCGATGGAAGATTTGAAAGGATAACAGGATTTCAATGCTTTTAACTAGTCATTTGTCGAGACACTGATTTAAACTTTATGTTTTATAGAATGCATGTTCATAAAATTGCATTATGTTGTTATTTTGTACAATGTGGATAGTAACCATTTTGAAACTTTCTATTGGTTGAGAGACTTTTATTGGTAGAGAACTTATCTGGGTAAGGTATTGTAACTTACCCATGTGTATTATTATCTTAGTACAAATTTTAGTTTGAATTGGCTATAAGTTATTACATTTCACCACTATTTCCGCAATATTACTGTATATTATTTAATACTTCATCATTTTAATTAAATTATTTACCAATACAGACACAATATAATACACAGTTCTTATACAGGGTGTCCCATGAAGAAACGGAGAGAAACTGTCAGGACTTGTTCTTACGGTGAAAATAATGAAAAAAGTTCATATACACATAGGTCCAGAAACGCTTAGTTAGCGAGCTATACAGGGTGAAAGATTTCGCCCAGATTTCAGTGCCACCGTTAAAAGGGAGCCCTATTAAATTATTTTGGGCGTTACCCAGGACGTAAAACTTAATGTTTATTATGCAAATTGAACTGAAAAATTGAATAAAATTGGTACCAGACCTCTAGCTGCAGTAATTTTTAAGATATCTGAAGGAATACGCAAAATTCGGTGTCCAAAAACAAGTTTCATTTAGGTTTCAAGTAGATTAACTTTGTTAAATGTGTAACAAACACGTAAAATTCTTTAACAAAACTTGTAAAGAATTAATTTCTTAAGATAATGATGTAAAATAAGCCAATAAAAATTATACGTAAACGTTAAGAAAATCAATTTTTAATTAAATATATAACGTACGAAGAATAGACAAAATCGGTTACACTTTTTTTCTTACTAAATGTACATCCTAATATTTGGAGAAAACAGGATTATTTTTGTATTGGGTATACAAATATTTGTTATGAATTCCTAAAAGAATGCATTAAAAACATGAAATAGTACCCTGCTACTTTAGAAACTGCCAGATCTAGGGTTCAGAAGGATTGAGAGAGTGAGATGAGCAGGTCGGACAGAGAACTAATTCCAGGTACTTGGTGTGGAGGGGGAATGGGCTAGTGGGCTGCTTACCGCAGGAACGGTAAAACATCAAACAATGTTACTTGTGTGATCTAGCAGTCAGAGTTTGAGATACTGATGGAAGCACAGCCTTAAGTGCATGGCAATAGGCCATCCCACAGAAGAAGAAGACCCTATTGGTTCTATAGCCTACACTTAGAAAAACTTTAAGTGTTTAAGTATTAAAGAATTTTAATATCACACAAATAACCATTCAGAAGTTTGGACAGTATTTGTCTTGATAAATTTAGTAAGTTCACTGTAAATCCTTTGGGTCCATACCTTACACGATAAAATGTAATATGTTATAATTACAGATTAATTTTATTATTATATTAATATTATTAGTATGACACTATCAACATTATTACGCTACTATTAGTCATTTCACAACTAATGTGAATTATGAATTTCAATCAAATAAACAATGGTATACGGTACATAAAGAGTGATGGGATATATAGGGCGTATGAAAAGTCTCAAAATGTTGTAATAGCTATGTAATCTTTCTATCTTTGTAATTGTAAAAATGTATCTCTGTATATCTGACATAGAGCCTGTCAGTAAGAAATCTGTAATGTTTAAGTCTTGGTCAATTTATAATTAGCTTTAAATGATTGATGGTAGAAAGTGAAATAATGATATAAAACAAATAAATTATTGACAACCGAGTGCAACTGATGGACATTTAAAGTTTTTGAACATTGTCTACTAAATAGACCTTACAAAATTATATACAGATTTATTAAAAGACAAACGGAAATGAGTTTAAGATAAAACAAGTTAAAAATTATGTGCTAAATGAGGGAGTCTTCCCAAACGTTATTTCTCATACTTCTGAAGGAATCCTTTGGCTCTCTCGTCTTCGAGAGTAAAAATTATATTTTTAGAAATTTAATCTATATTCAACATGCACTTTTTAAGCTTTAAACTAGATCAATTTCCTGAGTCAATTTTCTGAAAAACATTGTGTATAACATTTATCCAATCTACAAAAATTATAAGCAGCCATAATTTTCCCAAGTACTGTATATTTGATTTTTTGTATAATTTTACTACTTTTCAACAATTTAAAATTGTATATAAACTATGATTATATTACTGATTAATTAAACACTTAAGCCACCTTAAGTGGTTTTAAGCTGTATATACATAGATTCACTGTTATGAGTTGAATTATTGAAACTAAATGGTGTTTCTAGAATATTTTTAACATTGTATACAAACTCCCTTAGACCATGATTATTGATCTGAATTGCCTCCATGGTTTTTAGTCCTATAAAATAAAAGAACTATGATCATGATGAAGCTGATTTATAATTTTCAGCAATACAGCAGCTATATAATTTAAGAATGAATGGTAATATTAACAATAAATTTACTATTCTTTTCATTATTAATTATTATTAGCCTACTCAATATTAGAAACTGCAATAAATAAATAAATATACATATAACATAAGCAATAAAGATGTATGACTACAATTGAAAGTAATAACTGATACTAAAAATATTTTAAATACAAATACGAAAAATGTTGAATGACTAAACAAGAAACTTATAATAAATCTACAATCAAATACAATGATTTTCATTGGTTATCTAATGTCAGTCAAGTTATCTTTTGAAGATTTCTTCTTCTTCTTATGTAATTGAATCTTACTACGATCGTGCAACAATATCAATATCCATTATACTACAATTTATTACAATGTATAAACATGATTTTTATCTCCAACCGCAAGTAAGTAAATCCAATATATAGTCTTTAAAGCATTTTTATGCTAAGGGCACTTTGATGGGTGAACACAATTCATCAATTTAACCTTCAAATTAGATACATAATATTTTTATCCTAACTTAATTTTTTTATTAATGTGTGATTGACTCAGCTTCAGTTATTATATCTAAAACAAATTAACTGCAAGAAGCATGCCCACCTTAGCTCGTCTCCTTAATTTACAAATCACCTCTACCCTATGTAACAACAATAAAGTTGGTATGAAGAGTATTCAATTTCTCCTAGAAGTTGGATCCAAGTTACAGTAGAATTGGACTCAGTTTTACGATGATTCTAATGTAGTATTCATAACTTATTTAGTACATTTTCTAGTAAGACTTTAATGTATAATAATGAATTGGTAGCCTCAACAAAATCATTCAACCAGCTTTTTAGTGTTTATTTTCATGTTCTTGTACTTGGCTATCACATCTTTGTCCAGCTGATAAGTTGAAATATTTTCATTTGATTTATACAACCACAACAGTTATTTGTGCTCAATAAGAATCAACCACCTCACAGTACTTAATATTTTTTGTAACTATGAAAATACTCTTTGTCAGGGGAATAGCTCTTTACAGAAACAGATATACAAATACAGTAACTTTATTCATGAACTGTAAGTACAGAATAGGTGTCATAATAAGCTTAAAAACTATCAAATACAGCTGTTTTGTGTAATGGTAGACTAAAGTCATTAGCATGTCTTGTCTGGTGCCATGGAGTTCAGTGTTTCTAGTTAAATTCTGGCTGCATGACTTCATTTAAGTAGATTGATACTATAGTTGGGATTTCCAGTTCCTTAAAAGCTTGTCTGCAACTATCATGATAGGGAAGAAGGTTATTCATGATCCTTGAGGCTTCTTTCTGAGTGACCTATACTTGCTGAAGATTTTTGGCTGCAGAGCTACCCCATAAAACAATTGAGTTTTATCTATACAGCATAAAATAAAGCTAGATAAGTTAATAGATTTCAAAACTTCAACACTATTGCATTATTGAGTCTAGTGCATCATTTATCTTTTATGTCACTGATAACGATGATAATTGAACAACTGATACTAGTAGCCCCAGAACTATTATTACCTTGTATGCAATATGTCTGTATCCTCATCAAACAAAACTGATAAGGAATAGTACAAAGCCACTGAGAAAAACTGTAACATCAACAGCCTACTGTTCAACTAAATGAGAAGTTATCAGTTCGAGTGCTCTTCACTTCAAGAGTCCAGGATGATGAACTACTTGAATTTATTAGAGAACCTATCGCAAAATCCTCAGGAATCGTACTCGAAAACATTGGAGCATTAATCTTCTTAATTACCAACATTCTGTAACTTAGAGGAATTTATGTTGCCTAGTTTGACTATGTTTTTCTTGAAAATGTAATCAACTAAAATAAGGCACACAAAGTGTCTACAAAAGTATTAACGTACAAATTGAAAATAAAACTGTGATACTTATGACAGGCTAATTAAGCTATAGAAAACAAACTCAATACGCTCAACATATTAACAAAAAAGTAGTCATAAAGCATACTTTCATAAGAGTAAAGTGAAACTAACATAGGAACAATATTTCAACATCAACAATATATCAAGAACACCATCTAAGCCTAACATAGTCCGTATATACAGTGGCTTCTGTGTCATTGTCACTTATGTTATATGGCGAGTGCACTTCACATGTAGAGTGATTCAAAAGCTACGAAGGTAGCCAAGTACTGAGATAACTGTAAGACATGTTCAGTCTCAGAAGAAGGTCCTAAAGGCCAATATTATTCACTTGGCGTGGAAGTTCTTAGTGAATTTGGGTCTAACTTGTTTATGGCTAAAAGGAACCACGACTACATTCTCCGAGGCAACTATATGAGCATAAGGTAGGTGAACTAAATGACCACCACAGCTGAAGAGACTATGTGGAACCAAGTAATCTGTACACTTCTCCCTCTCTCTGTTTGGAATTTGATCTTCATGGCAGCAAAGACGTATGGAAGGCTGTGGCACTCTAACGGACACAATCAAGAGTTCAACTCCTTGGAGAGGTCAAGAAACTATTTGTAAATAGGTTTGTACCTTTTCTCTTAAAATGTTTAGTACGGCTGAATAAAATGCCACTGGCGTAAAAACCCCTCTCAGGATACAAATCTGAACGAATTTGACCATTATTGTTAGTAACAATGCCTACCCTATCATTCTTTTTCTATTTATATCCTTTCACACCATAATTTTTATTTATATTGCTGGTAATGTAATAGGAGATAGGAAATACCATCCTGTCTTCACATGGCACTTATTTACGTTCTAAGGATTCCTTCTCAAGAGTTACAAATCTTGGATATTTGTTCAATGAAAAATTAATCATCTGTGACTTGTGATAGTTCCAGGAGAGGAAAAGGTTTCAAAGTGTTTTTATGTTAAAACTAAAGTAAGTTATTCTTGTTGAAGCAAATCTTAAAAAAATGTTTTGGGGTAAAGAGAACAATTTTTTAAAATTCCTAACTTTACTCCAGTAAACAGTATTAATCACAAGTCTGTAATTGTTAAAAAAATAAGCTGAAATTAGTCAATAAAACAAGTTCTTGAGAACACTCATGTTTCAAATTCCTCTCACACTTCATTTAACTCCTATCTCCCAGTTTACTTATTCCTTAAGCGCTTCAACATTGCGGTGTTTTAACATTTTTATTTCCAGTTTCAGGAAATTATCATAAGAACAATATTTAAAGAGAGTTAGATACAACAGAGGTGTAAAAAGGTGAAAAGTTCGCTACCTCATTTGTTATGATCAGGTGAAAAATAACTGAGGATATGTATACTTATTGCTGTTGTGCAGCCCACATTCACCTAGAGTTTATGAGTTGAACAGTGTAAATCTTCTCAGTCATATTTTACATCTCATTTTATCAAACTAATATGAAATGTTTCGTGTTTTTTAATGCTATATGCATTTTGTTCAAAAACTTTCAAGTATAAATTGAAAAAGGAAATGTGATAAATTATGTGTAAAAGAATATTGTATAAGGCACTATTTTACAGACCTCAAATTATTTATTATAATATTGTACATTATTTGTAATTCAAAAAGTACAATGTCTATACTAAACGTTTATGGCATTAATTGCATTATTTTCTAGAAATGAAGAAATGAAGCCTTACTATAACAAATAGCCCAGAGTTTGGTGAAAGTCATCAAGAATTTTCAGACATTTTTTCATGAAACTAGTTTGTTTTCCCATTTTGCATGGGAGTACTTTGACCATACAGGTCCTTAAACGTTTGTATCAAAGACAACACAGAAAGTCATATCGCCATATTATGATAAAGACTAAGACTAACATAACCCCAAATTTAAAGTTTCCACAACAAAACTTATGACAGAGAAGCATAATCCTTAGAATCTGAATTTTAATTTACAAGAGCTCATGTTTTAAGTAAGAACCGTTTTGTAATAGATCACGGGAAACCAGCTTTTGGATCCCATCATCTAAAACTCTGCTGCCTGACTGTTGAACCAGTTAGTAAGGGTTTCTTTCAACAAGTCATAATTTTCCAAGCGCTTAGCATCAAGAAATTTCTTGAGTTTTGGAATACTAAACCACAGCATATGAACTTTTTTGCAAAGATCCACATTAGCTCTTAGGAGTTTAATGAAACACATTTTTGCTCTTCGATATCTGGTTTACACCCACTGAGTATCAAAGTTAAAATATTACTGAAAACTCATAAGGTCTCCATACCATTCATGGAAATGCCTGGAATCTGCACAGATATTCATGATACCTCTCGAAAACTTTGTATTTTACAAATATATAGCACTGGAATCCCTGAAATTGTTATTGAATGAAATGCTATGATCTTTTACATAGATACTGATGTTAAATTAAATATATACTTTAAGAAATGACTTCACTGTTCTCTCATTAAGGGCTATGCTATATAGGTCTGTGACATAAAAAAAACTAAAAATCATTACCAAATGTTGAAGAGCCTTTTTAAAGCCAGATTCATAATTGTTACAGTACTATACACATTCCTGGAACTGAGAGAACAACCAGTTTCTTCTCTTACCACAGGGCTCCACCACACTGGTTTTTGAATTTCTAATATTAATCTTAAGGCAGTAGAAATACAACAATTCTATGGCCTGGTACATTTTACCCTAATGTACCACTAACCAGTGGCATAACTAAGGAGTGAAATGAGGGGGATAGTACCCCCCAAAAATCTATACAACACTTAAAAAATATATGTATAATAGAAATTCTACTTGTTTGAAACACAGAAGGTTACTTTGAATCATGGCTATAAATTTATTTAAATTACATTTTTCAAATTTATTCCATGCCCCTGGTGTGATCTGCTCTTCAATCATATTCATTCCTCCTCCCTCCCCACAAAGCCAAGTCCGAGTAATGCCACTGCTCCTAACACTAAATCATTATTAGAAACAGTGTTCCAATATAATAGTTGTGATTTTCCTGTTGCGGCCCATGAATTGCACAATGAAAACAGTGTCGTATACTAAACTGTAGTACCAGTCTGACCTACAGTATATAATTTGTAATTTAATTCATATTATAGGAAGTAAAATATTTCTAATATTTCAAAAAATATTATTTAACTTGATATAGTAAAAGTTTAAAATAGTAAGTAAAAATCAATGTAATTTTGGTTTGTGTTTATTTTAACAAAATAAAGGAATGACTTTAAAGCTACCATAAAAAAGTACACCATTCTAAAACCTCAAATATTAATGAAAAACTTCAACTTATTAAAACTAAATATTTTAATTGAATTAAAAATAGGCTAGAAAACTTATACTTTGGCTACTCACCAGCAATTTCCATAGCTGTTTCAAACTTAACATTCTCCATTTCTTCTGGAACAACAATCAACAAAATGTTAATATTTTATAGTAGTTGTCCCTTAAATTATTTGATCCCTTAAACTTTTTTCAAAAAAATTAAACTTGGAGAAAAACAAAAAAAAAAAACTCTCTGCTGAAAAGTACAGAGATTTCAGTTTTTATCTGTCGAGAACCAGCATCTGCAAACAGATAAAAACACACAAGGAGAGATTTTCCAATATAATTGATCTCTTGCTTGTTCTTTATTGAACCAGTCATCTATTTTTACAAGCATAAGATTTTTTAAGAAGAGTTAAACATTGTATTCTTTTAAGATAGAAGCGGTACAATTTTACAACGAAATAACAGCTAAACTCAAGGCATTAATTATTTTTACAGTACTTAACAGTTTTGAAGCTTATAATTTAATGAAATAAAATTAGTTCATTTCCTGAATATATACATTTTACACACAAGTCATCAATTTACACATATCACATGCGACTCTAAAAGTCCTTAAAAAAAAACAGTAGCAGTCGTGGGACTGCCGATAGAAGTGAAAACGGAACTATTAAGTTGAGAGTAATTAACAATACGTTATAGTAGCAGTACATCTGTAATTGTAAATGTGACGCGTTTTTAATTTTCCAATTTTAAAATCCACGAAAAAATATTATCAAATAACTAGAAATCTATTTTACCACGCTAGTAAGATAAATCTTATACCGTAATAATACTCATTTCATGATGAAGAGGTTAAATATTAAAAACATAATTAAAATGAATAATGCTAAATTTTAAATACAAATATTCGTACAAATATTAAAAATGTTTAAAAATATATTCGTTGTTTTCATTATTCATTTATAAGTGAGTAAACACCGAGTGAACAACAGTGAGTTGAACATCGTTGTAAATAATACAGTTATTGCTACGGATAAAGTATATAATTGCAATAACAATTAAACCCACAATATTTTTAAAACTAATAAATTAGTTAAATTAACTTGGTTCTTTCGTAAAGGTATTTTTATTGCACAATAAACTAATTTATTGAGTTAATACGGTATCAGTGAGCCAATGCGCCAACTACAGTTCCGGCAGAAACGTTCACTCATCACTTCATACGCTACTACAGGCTAAACTAAACTTCCAATAAAAAAATGATAAATTACAAAAAAAATATTCATCTATTTTCACACAATTTTCTTGCTGACAAATTTTGTCTGACCAAAAAATAAAAAAAAATCCTCGCTTACTACTTTTTTCTTGTCATTGTAAACGCTATGTAAAATGTAAACAATAATCAAAATTATTTCGAAATTTTTTTAATATTTAAAAATGTAACCAATAGATTGCCAATATTAAGAGCTTTAATTTGACGCATCTTACAGAATTGTACGACATTGGCTTCACTTTTAAATCGCGAGAGGAAGCCGTAAAGGTCACTGATTTTCGCAGTCTGTTTTCATACTCCGCCGGGACAGTTTTAACACAGCGAGACTGACTTTTTCATGCAGGTTAGTAGTCCGCGGCCAAGTCTACGGTTAAAAAACACAGCGAGACTGACTTTTTCATGCAGGTTAGTATCATTAGCATGTCGGTGACGCGAACCGAGGATTTTACCCTCTACCAAAACGCTCAACGCGCCTAAAGAAGTTTTCACTTCAAAAATACTTGACAAGGATTTCACAAGTATTCCATAATCAATCACACTGTATTTATTTCATGACTAATTATTTTTTAATATTCCTATATTTATATATAGTATGAATAAAATTATAAAGATTCACCTTTACATAATACATATTTGATCACTGTTTGTATGTGTCCTTATTATTTATTTATCCATTATTAGTTATGTTTAACTTATAAGTTGTTTTATTTTTAGGATAAGGATATTTTTATTATACTGTATTTGACAAAGAGCATTAACAATTTTTTACAACATTCATGATAACAACCATAACAGAAAGTAAGTATTTGTAAAATGTACTTCTGCTGAAAAAAAATAATTATATTTATTTACGAAAACCATTTTGTGTGAAGATTCTTGGAGCATTGGAAAGGTTTTAATTTATTATTACTAGTAAATCGTTTTTTATCATAATTTTATTTTTGCAAGGTCTTTCAGAACCAAAGATTCTATTACCAGGCAATTTCACAAATTAATAAATATTTAAATTTTTATAAGTAATAAATGTTAAAATAAAATTAATATTGGAGAAAGTGTGTAATAATTTTCTAGTGATAACCACACCACCACTTTGAGTTAAAGTTTAAAAATAAAAGCTACATTAATTATACTTATAAAATAGCTGATATGAATTTTGTACTATATTTTGTTATATGATGACAGTAATAATTTTTTAAAGCAAACATAGTATTAACCTACCTACACTTATTAACTTTTGATTGGGTAGAGAAACATATTCCAATACAAACCAAAAGTTTTATAGTCAGGTCCATCTATTCAATATAGTATTATGAAATGTTTTCTTTACAAGAGAGTAGAGGGATGTTATCATATGTTACATGATGTTATAGCATCGACATGTGTTTGGGGAAGATGGAATGTAATTGTAGATATGATCTCTTATCACATGCTGGTTTAATATCCTTCTTAGAGCTGAGGGGGCTTTATTTGTTAAAGGGAGACCCATACCATCAGCAGATTAAGAGTGGTCCATGAGTTTAAAACTGTAAGTGGCACTGATGCTGAAATACTGGAGTGAGGTCTTGTCCCCTATCGTACGGTGTTTCAGTCTCAAGTCACTCCCATAATGGCATTTATACATGAAAACTTTCAATACGAAGTAAGAAAGTAGAATAAATAGTATTTTTATGGACAGTCAAGCTGCACCGAAGGAATTTGACTTTGTCTGTTCAGGAGGAATTTTACCCAGGACTGCTAGCATGTTATCTCCACTAAGGGTAGGATTATTGGCAGTTGTTAGAAGTAAATGGACATGGAGGACTCAAGCATTTCTCTTTGACTCAGAATTTAACCTCACAGGATCTCAACCATTCTATTGAAATTCTAACAATATGGTCACAAGGCAATAAAGGATGAATGCACTTGAGCACTTGAGCATACAAAATCGCAGTTTGGTCCAATAACATACTACTGGTTCTCTAACCACATCTCAACAGGCTACATCTGACCAACTAGATGTTGGGGGTTACAAGCCTTGGCCACCTGAGGAAAGTTCTTAACATGGTGTGTATTTTTAGAGTGCCCACTATGCGGAAAATGTATCCAGCAATAGCAAACTGTAGAGTACTTGCTGTTCATTTGTACAGTTTCTGAAAGAATCACTTCAAAATTTCTGGTTATACTGTTTTCCTTGGGAGGACGTAATTAGTTTTTCAAAAGTTTTAAGTGACTTTTGGAGCTGTAATGACTTAGCTTTTATTATCTTTCATCACAGAGTGCTTAATAGGTCTAGCTGTTGCTAACCTAAACATGAGACAACATTCCCCACCCACTTTGACTTGAAAAGGTTAGAACATAGGTGGCTTTCTCTTCTTCAAAGGTGACAGAACATATACTCGTATAAGCTGCACCATCCCTTCTCATGGGATCTCGACAGGAAGCAGCTCCTTCCACCAACCTTACTCATCCTTAAAATCCTACTACTGCAGAAGCAAGAACAAATGTCCTTTTTGGACAAAGTAAAATGATGGGTATCTATAGCTTCTCATCCTAAGTGAGCAATTATTGTTTTCTTGTATGGCAGTTTGTATTCTAGCTAATTTGCAAGGATATATTTTGACTATTAATCATAACATTCCTAACTTATCTGGTAACTTATGTATATATAATTTAAAATATGTAAATGTAAAATATTTTTAGCATAATTAGACGCAACATTTATTTGTGAAAAATAAACAATAGTTTGACAATTCAAAATGAAATTAACAGAAGTGAAAATTATAAAACATTAGCAAACTAGTTTTAAAAAATCAGAGATTTTACATGGTCCAGTACAAAATAGTAATTTCCATATAAATCCCAAACTGATTTATTTCATAAAATTCACGAAAGCATGAGTATAATATTTTATTGTACGTTACAGTTAAATTTTGTTTTAATTTGCACATATTTTATTTACACGAATAAAAATTAATTATTTGAAATAAGTATATATTGTTGATAGCTTGGTTCATTGGTAACACATAGTTACAGGCCTCTTATTTTTAATTTCACATCATTTTGAGAATATAACAGAAACAAGGCTACATTTTGTCTAGCTATGAGTCAAAGGGCTGTATTAAGAATACTGGATTTGATTATATATTAGTAAAAGGGCAGTCAGATGGTTAATTTATTAATTTAACTATATGTTAATGTTTGGAAAACCACAAAATAAATATTTAAATCTTTCAATTATGTAAGTACCGTAAGTAAATTTGTACTATTGATACCTTATTAGATACAAGTGAATTGTTTATACACAAGTGGAACATGTCTAATCAATTTATATATCATTTCTATGTATATTTATATACCAATAAGAAACCAAACACATGAAAAAAATTAATCACTATACTTAAAAACTGAACATATTGACAGTAGAAGTAACAATGTAACAAAAATTCTAATAAGTCAGTCACAGTTGTTTGCTAAAGACGTTCATCATAAGCCACAACAAGAAAAAAATATAATTGAAGAACACTTTTGGATGTGATAAAAATAATAGGAAATTTGTTCCTCAGCAGAATGATGGCCATTTTAAAACCAAAACTCTTATATACACAGAAATAGCGCTTCCCAAATGTATACTTTGCATTTAATAGAGAAACGTATAGAATCGTTCCTGGCAATGAATACAACAGATGCCACATACAGGGTTGTTTCTGGTATGTTATTTTTATTCTGATCAGTTTCCCTAAAACTACTAATTACTATGGATATATCATAATATGTTTAAGTTACATTTTCCAATTTTCTTGTAGCCTAATTAATTAAAGAGACAGCAAAATGTCCTAGGTGGACTATAACACAATGTAGGCCTGGTATTGCTCCAATTAGTCTAAAAAGATTTTGTTAGTTCTAATTTGTAATACACACTATCATCTTTATATACGGTAATATATTTTAAAATAATTAACTGTACCTTCACAATCAAGCGCACTAGACCAATTCAAATAAATAGAGATAGGCTTTTTTTAAATTGGTATTTATTAGGTTTAGCGGCTCGACTGACAATAAAACCACCTTAGTAATATTTCTAAAGATGTTAACTTTAATTAGCAACACAACTTTTAGTGGCCAAACTAATTCAAAGTAGCAGTTTCGTCGTCTAAATAATAGAAAAAAACATCAGCCAACTAGACAGACCTTTCAATGTTTTCCTTTGAAATTACAATTCTCAATTAATTAAGTATTCATGATCATACTCTCTAGAATTTTTATGTTACCTAGTAGCCTAAGTAGTCTCTAAAGGGATGATTTTCATTTTGGTGCAGCTGTGCAAGGGCTACACCAAAGTACTGTTACAGTTGCATTCATGTCTAGAGGCATTATGATCTGAACAAACTGAAAGTTTTATATATTGCCTGATATGTACTATCTCAAAAGAAGTTTTTCTATTGTCACCAGCAATGTGGGACAGCACCAAGGTGCTCGTAGCAGTCCCCACTTCCAGCCCTAAATTTTGATATTATTGGTGCTTTTAATTAGTTTTGGGATGTTAGTTTACTTACATTCTTGGTGATAGTTAAAGGTTATACTATTAAAAATATTGTAAGAGTAGTTTTAGATCGTAAATAGTGTAGCCGCTAAATCCAGTATTAGCCTACCATTAATTTTATTGATAGTGTAAGCAACTCATCCAATACATCTGAAGGTTTGTTTAATTAGACAGTGATAAGCCTAAATAACGGATAATATTTATTTTAGCCACATTACCACAAACGATTTAAAACCACGTTAACAATTTCTTAAAATATTAAACTTTCGTTTCCAGAAATAATTAGTTCTAGGTGCCGATAAACCATATATTGCACAAAAATTGTTAACTCACTTGAATGTTAGATTACATCTCAATTAGTCTATTGATCTAGGGACTGTAGAACAAGGGTTTATGGTAGGGGGAAGATAACAAACTAAAGAGGGGTATGAAAAAGAGGATGTCAGAACATGGAAGAGGTGATCAATATTCATGTAAAAATGGGCAGAAAATTTGAGTGGCAAGGATTGGTCTACCAACTGCATTTCAGAATAATTTAGGAGTTTAAGGTACTTTAATCTGTTTTTCATCATTTTTTTACTACCTTTGTGATAAAGTTTATTCATGAATTTTTTCTATGTTAATTCAGACTTTTTTGCCATAGCGTAACTTCTTTAGGCAGCTCGGAGTTGAATATTGTTTTGCAGTTCCTGATAAGTTAATTTTATGAGGCAGATACTGTTATTTCTTTTTTGTGGTGCCAGTGACTAGTGAGTGATGTTTTTCTGCATATTCAATATACAAGTGTTATGAGTACCCTTTAATTGATATTATTATCAGAATGACAGAAAAGACAATTTGCTGTTTTCTCTTATGGAAATTTATCTCTTTTATTATCCACCTGTTAAATAAAATAATTTCTTAAGTGAGTTTGTAATATTTTTCTCTCTCAACCATAATGATCATCCTAGAGGGACGTTTTTCGTTCATCACCATGGTCTGTGCTGATGACCAGAGGCATTACTGTCAGCTTGTTCAACTACTATAGTTTTATAGTTTTACTTTTTAAGCATTTTCCTTTTAAAAAACAACAAATAATGTGAAATGGCTTATACGGTATATATATATATATATATATATATATATATATATATATATATATAATATGTATATAAACCCCCTTCTTTCTGAAAATGTTAAATAGTTGTAACATTGCTCTTATGAGGTTGTGTGAGTAACTTAATAAATCTAGATAACTCCAGGTAGATAAACAAAACCATGAAAAATTAAATTTGTTTCTATGACATTTATGGAAAGCACATAAAAAACATAGGGTTAACCCAATGTTGTGTTATAATTTTGTTCACTTGCTTTACCTGAATCATGACTGGCCTTTATTGGAGCAACAGAAGCATTGGTTTTTAAGTCTTTTTCAATGAAAGGTTGTTCTTCTTGACGATCCATCTTTATAACTAGGTATGTTTATAATCTGATTCCGACAGATTTATATACCGAGCACTTTATCAAAATTAAAACGTGAGGAATTATATTATTTAAAGCAAAACCACTGAACAATCACTGATTCTTTAACACCAGTCTGTGATAAAATCGACAGGTGAAGCCGGTCATGTGATTACGATATAAACACTAAACAGTGTCTACTTCAAGCATTTAGTAATTGCGTGTTTACTATTTGTGTCGTCTGTAAACCCTCTGACCCTGTTGCTCTGCATCTGGCTGGACCGGCGAATTTATTAATCAGCTGTACGACTTTTATCGCTCAGGTTGGCAGGCACACTAAGTTCAACGTAGAGCATTTGGATGTGTATATGTGCTCTGTACATTTTTTATTCTTCTTAATCTGCTGACGTTTTTTACGTGCATGTACGGTTACCAAAGCTACTATCAGTTACAAGTTTCACTATATGTGTGATGCACATAATGTTCTAAGCACATTCTGTTTACATTGGTTTATAGCAATTGATTCATTTTATGATTCTGAGTTTTACCTTTCTTCTGTTGTAATGCAAAAAAATTAGACTTCAGACTGTGTTATAAGGCATAACTAATAACTTTAAAAAAGTTTGTACACGATAGCTACGTCTTTCCCTTTCCTATTGAATACATTCATGTCTGTTACAGGGTATTTCAGCGATGTATGTGTACCTATATTAATGCTTCAAAAGAAGACTATAAGACTGTTAAGCAATGCTAACTTTAAAGTGCTCTTTAGATCTTAGATTAATACAGGTGGTAATCTTAACTGTTTAAAAAGTGCATACCTTGCAACAAAATTAGCCATTATGTATTCTGAGATTCATGACTTACAAACCGCTGACTGACTGATTACAGATTGTGTATTCAACAATGCCACGAGAAAAATCCAGTAATTATGTCTAAGACACAGGCTAAGTGAAACAGTAAAATATTACCCTGTTATATATTTTAAAAAGTTTAACACTTCTACACGTGTTCCGAAACCTGCTTAGAATAAAATATATCAAATGCATTGAAAGCATGGCTTATAAAGCATCTATTATAGTGTAAAAGATTATGAATTTGATAATGCGTCACTTATAAAACATGCATAGAGTACTTCCATCCCATAAAATTTGATTTTAATGTATGCATTAACTTGATAACATTGCATAGTTACTTAAGTTTTAAAACTAGTCTATTATCGGTCTGCCCAATAAAATCATATCGACTCATTTCTGCATACTGAGACAAGATCTCTTTAGTTCTTGGAATTTTTTTAAGGATTCTGTTTGAATGAACAAAAGCAATAACCAAATTCACAACTCTAAATCTGGCTTGAAACTTTAAACTCCCATTAATGTAAGCTCCTCTTGCTAGCGCATTTTACCGCGCCTTAAAGAGGTACATAATGGTCATAATGCAGTTAGTTGTCTATTGTTTAACTGTTGATTGCACTATACATTTATCACATGCTGTTTTTTAAATTTTTAGTAATCAGCTACTAAGAATTTTCATCACTAAGCAACAGTACCCCAGCATAACTGCAAATTAAGATCGAATATATACCCACTATAACACACACACACACACACACACACACACACACACACACACACACACACACACACACACACACACACACACACACACACACACACACACACACACACACACACACACACACACACACACACACACACACACACACACACACACACATATATATATATATATATGAATTTTTGTCTGTATGTCATTTATAGAATCATAAACTATTTGACAGATAATTATGAAAATTTGTATGCATATGTATTTTTTCACAGAGAAGGTTTATCTGCTATGCCCATCGATGTAACTCGCCACCAGGCGGCGCTGCAAAAGATAGAAGTTTTCAAAGCGCCTGCACACTATAAACTGCAATTACAAGACAGTTACGTATATTAAATAGCCAAACACTATTTGAAGGCGCTAAGTTATGATGTTCTTATGTCTAAGATACATTTCTGGTTGAACTTAAAGCGTAGACCCCTGTATAATAAAGTGCATGTACGTGTACAATGGCTATAAACATACACAGATTTTCTTGATCGTGGCAACAAGGCAAATTCTACACCGGCGTTGGAAATACAACTCACTTGAACGAGAAGTGCACATACATAGTCAAAGCCTATGAAAAACGTGTGAACCCGCGGGAAACAGCTAGTCTCTTATATTATTTAGTGGTTCATTTTAGTGTAAGTAAAACTGCAAAGCATTTTGTTGAACAAAACTATGTTACTGAATTCAGATGTGTTGGTGGAATAGCAAGGACACTGCAAACGAAGTATTGTTTGTACCACAATACTATAAAATGAATTGTTTTGTACATTGTAATATAGTCGTTGCTGTATTCCTTTTATATTCGGTTTAAAACTCATAATTTTAATTTCAAGGCTGCATATTTGTTCATCTTATCAAACGCATTTTAAACCATCATAAAAATTCCCTCAGCACATGATATATTACATAAATATAAATTATTTTCAGCAAGTTTAAATTAAGAACACAACCATAAGGGACATCCGGTTCTAATTAACAATAATAAAACTTGATTGGTTGCAAATAGCCTATTCTAAATACAATATCTTAATATATGTATTGATAATGAAAAGTGTTCGTATTAACACCTTCCTCCATTATGAAAAATGTTGAGATTATTTAGGCCTATGGAATTAAGTGGAACATACAAGTTATACAATGTGTATAAATTATCAAAATATTTTTATTTAAAAGTTGAAAAGACATCTTGTTTTGAGTGCTATTAAATACTATATTATAGTGCTGCATATGTTCATATCTCCAAATTATAATGGATACATTACACAAAATATTTTCAGGCTACAAATCGGCTACAGTCTTAATCATTTTCACGATACTGCTACAAATCCATTGCTTTTTTAGGATAATAAACTTTTTCTTCTTATGAAATTCTAGATTTAAAAATAACCATAAAAAGTTATTGACAAAATGACATGACGTTAATCTTTATTTGATGACGTTAATGTTGGTAAACTATTGATGTGTTCATCGATATTTAAACCGACAGTCAATGGCTTTATTGTAGAGTGGCTTATCAAGCAAACATGGCTTATATCATCACGAAAGCTCTCTATTGGCTCTGAAAAATGCTGGGAATTATTGTGTTGCTAAGTCGATATGTGCCATGACAAATAAAGGGAAATTCGAACTGCTGGTTAATATTTCAAGCAGTATATTGTTTGTGCCTTGCACAGTTAGATAAAGTTGAAGTTTGTTTAATTTTTAACTATTATTATATAAGTATTAATTTTCTGCAGACATTTACATTTAAGTATCAAATAATTACAATAAGAGCGTTATACTTAATGGTTATTAATAACATTTTCAAAATCAAATTAGTTTGTTATGATTAAATACAAATACCTAACATTGACATAGAATAATATTAATAACATTGGTTTTAGTCTATTTTTTCCAATTAGCATGCATACAATTCGTTAACACTAAACCAAAGTTAAATCTAACTTTTATGTTCATAGAGAGTTGTTTATTCATACTTTTTGACAGCGTGATATTATGAACGTAATGCTCATCACACAGGTCCTTTAAGAACCATGGGTACGATTAAGTAAATTTTAAACTATTCGAAATACAAAACTGAAACTGGACACAGCACAGTAACTATAAAACTATTCTTTTTCAGTACGTACGACAATTTCTCCCCAAAATGGATTCCCTACGAGCCAATGAAAAATATTCTGCACTGAAAGTAAAAAAAATACAAAGTAGCTTTGTGTGTATACGGATTTGCTTTATGTCACGGGAATGCATGCAATATTGTTCACTTACAAGCAAAGTCAAATTTTGCAATATGTAACTTTAACTTCAATATACACTATAATGACCTTTTTATTTAGTTTTAACGTTTATTTAATGCAATTGTATAATAAATTGTTATTTTAAACTTAATTCGAATTTCAGATTTTAATTTATAGTATACGTGTATAATTATTTGTATAATCAATAAGTAATATGGAATATTGTAATACGAAAAGTACATTGTTTCTTTTTATAACTTTGGGTATATGTATATTATTCAAAATTTAAACCCCAGACAACAGGCGTGTGAAATCAGCGTATACGGTATGAAAAATCATATATTCTCTGTAAGAACTCATACTTGTCAGTTTGAGCCGTTGGTTCCCAGGTTAAGTGTTAGAGAGGTCTTCTTAGCCCTAAATTCGCATGGTAAAATAAGATATATTTACTTTTTTACTTGTGGAACATTACTTAAAGTAGTTTTCGTTTTATATGGAACATAGTAACAAATCAAATTGTTACTTTTTCAATTTTTACGAGTGATTAGTTGTAGTGCAAAATTAAACCAACTGGTCGACGAATTGGATTATTGGTTGTTGATCGATTTTTAATAAGTAAGCGTTAACTCAACACACCCTAGACTCCTGGTCGGAGTCGGCTGAGCCACAGGTACCCGGAGGGTGTTTATCCACAGAACTGAATCCTCCACCCCTTGCCTTGCGCCGTGATGTTGCTGACGTAATTTTCCTCACGAAGATCATCAATGATCAAGTACTATGCTCTGATCTCCTGGCTGAAGTCGACTTTAGAATCCCGCCAAACATCAGAAACCGTGAAGTCGCACTCAACACGCAACAAACTTCGTCTACAATAGTCCTCTGGCTCGATTTGTTACACTTGGTAATCGCGTTGCATTTAAGTGCGACTTCTTCTAGAACTGACCTTGCGCTGGTTCGGAGATGGCCTTTCAATCTCCTATCCTCCCAGATTTATTGTCTTAGGTTTTACTTTGTCTTTTGCTTAGCTGTATTCCTTATTTATTTTACTATATAAATTATTTCCGTGTCATGTATTTATGTACACCCATTGCTATTTATTAAATCTGTATTCAACCAAAGTATAATCCATCGAGTGGTTAAATTTGTTACGCTATTATCATTTGTTGTCAGCCTCTATATTTTCCAATTATTTATATAGTGCCATCTTGTGCACATTTTTGTTTGTAAATTGGCTGCTTGCCGTTAAAATAAATAAATAAAACAACCTTAAATACAGATTAGCACAATAGAGATTACCAATAACAATCGATTTGGCTAATAGCAATTGACAGATCGTTGCCTTCGCGTTCTACTCTGCCATCTATCTTTGGTTAAACCATTCTTTAGGTAATTTTATATGTATATAAGTGCACTGGAAAAAATTTGAGACAGCCTACGTCCATTCCAAATCTGAGCTAAGAATGGTAATCTTAATTCTTAGAGCTGCGTTATCGGCGTCATGACTACCAGACAAGTTTTGCGAGTAATACAGCGTCGAAAAATTAGCAACGCTAGTAATATATTGACGCGGTGTAAACTGGAAAACTTTGATGATAGTCAAGAATGGTAGTGTTGCTCTTTTTAATAAAAACGGCAAATGAGTTGTCTTCCTCCAAAATAACTAAGCTGAATTAACAAACCCAAACATTTATAATATGAACTCTTATTATATGATACGCCAATAGATAAGATACACAAAATGAAACTTAAGGCATAGATATTAATTTTTATCCAAGTTTGTTCACTAGCTACATTTTATATTACAAAACTAAGTGTTTTCGAATGATTTTTACTTTCATTTTATTGATATTTAAAAATTATTTTTAAACATGCATGAGTATTTTTTTTAATAGCCTGTAATTTATTTAACAGTTAATACACCAAAGATATAGTCTTATCGTTTTAAAATAGTCTTAATATAACTTGCTTTATCATTTATCATAGTTCCATTCACAGTGTTTAGTAAAAAATATAATAGTTACTATACACATTTTACAAATATTTCAGCACGTTTATTTGTCATTGCTAACCTTAAACAATTTGGAAATAGAGTTGTATATTGTGTCAAGACGAATGTTTATATCCCATTGTAATTTTTGTATTGCGTGGAAGGTATTCCTATTGGCAAATTGTAAGTTGGGGGTTGGTATTTATATTGTAGGAGTCTGTATTCAGAATACGCTATTTCAATAAGAAGAAAAACTCTGCAATCTCTAACTCGGAGTTTTTAGAATTTACAATTTAACCTTGGAAGTGCTTGGTATGGCGATCTGGTTGTTTTCATCGTCAAAAAAACAATGAATTGTAAAAACCTCTACTGTTTTTGTTACCAGCCAAAAGCCAGTCTAGGTTATACCAAGCAAAAGCCCATATGTCATCAAATCTAAAAGTCATTATAGATTTACTTAAACTCATAACGTTATAAGCTTTACTTTTCATAGAATTTGCTGCACTTTGGCTTTTTGTGTACATATATGTGTAAATGTGTACGTCTTAGCTATACTTTTTCTTACAATTTAAATCAATAAGTATTACTAAACCTTTTTTTAGAATAAAATGAACTGTACCACTTTATAATGTACAACACAAATATACTGTATAATATACATTTTGCACATAATTATTTAATACAAGTTAAGAATAACTTGTAACTAATTTTACAAAACGAGTCTTGAAACTCTTAAAACTTTTGCATTTATTTGAGTGTTTCTAATGAGTGCTTCAAGAATTACGAATCGCTCACGACGGTCTCTAGTTTACTAATCATTTTTGAAGAGACAATGGAATACATTCTAACACCAAAGGTGCAGCACTCTAAAAAATTATAACGAAATAAACGTCTTCAAATTATACCGAACTGTTACTAATGAGTAAATGATATAAGTATGATAGTTATAAGTAAATGAGTTTAATGACTAGCAAAAGTGATAACATCTTCTAAATAGTTTAATCCTACACCTTTAATTTTGGCTATGTAGAACATTTTGGTATAGCATGTACAAATGTCTTGGCTTTTAGAACGATGTCTTCCTCACATTACTAAAAGTATTGAGTTCGTGATTAGCCTCATGAAAATTTCAGTAAAAGTCTTGAAACGCAAAAAAAATCCAAATCAGTGAATAGTTGCGACACAAACAATTTAAATTTTCTCTAATTTTATACGGGTCTGGGAAACCTTTAGACTAATTTATACTGAGTAAAGATAAAAACACAAATTATTTAATCTGCACGTTTCACTATTTATTTGTAGCTCCTTATCTTTCATGGATATACACTTTTAAAGTGTTTGTATATTAAATAAAAATTACTTTGATAAGAATTCACAAACTATAACCTCAGAATTTGAGGCGAGTTATATAAACTCTGCTAGAGGCTTACCATTACTGACTGTCTCACACCTGTATAATGAACTATTAAATTATAATCAGACCTGATCAAAATGAACTCCAACACATTATCTTGCAGTAACACTGCTACGAGTAACACAGTATGCGAAATGATAACATTCACTGAACTCACCTTGTTTAACCGCCATGCCGCTGTGGGTCTGACTGAGTAGAAATAGACGCGCTTTATCTCGACATTGACCTCACTTAAGAGGGGCTTATGTTGTAAAATTAACAGACAAACACATAGAGAGCGACGCGCGTCTCTGGTTGGCGGCACTTCATTTAACTTGTGCCGACTGTGGCAAGGAAGTGCTACTTCTTCCGTTACCTTTGAGGATTATGAAAACATTATCTAATATATTAATCAACATTTATTTATTATAACTTCATAACAGTGATTGTTTTTTATTTATTGTTCAGTGGGTTGAATTTAATGAACAACTCAAACATGAACACAGTTAAATACCGTGTTTATATTTTAGATGTTATATCCCAAATTTCCTTTCTATACCAATGTTTGTTTTATAAAAAATGATAATATTATTTTAGGTTTGAAATTTGTTTTTGACGATGGAAAGACTGTGAAGGAAACATGCTTTTACGGATATTTGCCACCGTTCAGTGATGAAACAATCAGAAACACTACGTTTTGAGATCGACAATCGATCTCTCACTCAGGTGAATAGCTTACCTAACACATAACTAAAATCCAAGTTAAAATAAACGAATCGTTCCAGAGCGTTGTGACATGGAGGAATGGACCTTTTACTTGTTGAACTCAACACCAACAGAGCTCTCCTTGGACTAGAAGGAGTCTATGTACCAAGTTTCAAGTCTCTAGAACATTTGCTATCAACAGTTATCCCACAGATAGGCAGGCAGACAAATATACAGATTGACCTAAGCACTGCCCTTTGAACCTTTGGTCCCCCAGAGACAGTTACAGTGGTACGTTTGTGTATGAGCTCAAACAATGCTGCATTCGTTATAAATTCAAAGCCCACAATTGTTACAACAAGGTTTTAATCACCTCCCCCACATATTTAAATTAGACATTCACTGCCAAATGAAACATTTTTACATATTCTCTAAAATCTTTTAGATTTTGAATACGGTAAGTTAGTCTTTCATCCTAGTAACATATATTGGAAATGAAAAGTGTACGCATGTTTAATTACTTTTATATTACTTTAGTAATTTTATGACTTACGTATCACTTTATTTAAGGTCTTCGTTTATAGGTAGTTTTTATTGATAGAAGGATTATGGTAGGATTGGGTCTTTTTATATTTTGTATCAGTCAGTTTTTCATTATATATATATATATATATATATATATATATATATATATATATATATATATATATATATATATTATAACAACTGCTGTGGCTGTATTTAATGTAAGATCCTCAGATTCGTGTGATTCCGGCGTTATTTTAGGGAGGGAATCAAATTATTTAACTCATCTCTTTGACTCTTACCACATCTTGTTGATTGGTTAGTGTCTCAACTTACCACCTCGGAGACCCCCGTTTGGTCATGGCCTTTGTGCATACTAATAAGTAAGGAGACTCCCGTTTGGTCATTGCATTTGTGCATACTAATAAGTAAATTAATTATCCTAGTCCGAAGCAATGTGGTGAACGGTTCCAGTTTAAGACTTCATACACTTCATCCACACAAAAAAGACTAAAATATCTTTTACTTTGACAAGCAAGACATTAAATGGGGTGCTGAGAAACATAGTGGTGTAAGTCAAGATTTTGTTCCCATTTGAGTTTATGAAATATTCTGTTTCCAAAAATGTACTATTTATTTAGGATCATAGTGAATCAAGTCATAACTCCTATAATTGCTACTAGTTGACAGCACCTACTGGTAGTATTTAACAAATATTGGACACTGTTTAGAAACATAGTGAAGTAAGTCTGACTTACACCACTATATTTTTAACAGCTGGTTAATTTTGTTGTTGTGAGTAATGATTGTTTAGTCAAATAAGATGAATAATAACAAAGAATTATTAGATTTGCTGAATGTTAGCGATGACAGTGATAAGGATAAGGATTATTTTCCTTCCGAAGAGGAAGATAACTCATCAGGTAAGTTAATTAATATAGCAATAAAATAATAATATTAGCAGTAGATATTGTAACAAAAAGTTAGGTTAGGTTTGATTTTGGATAATGATATTAGTAATAAAACTTAAATGTTTGGTAAATAAATAGAAAGGTAATCTTATCTTTGTCAATAATGCTTCATATTTTTTCCTGTTATTTTATTTTGATATATTTTAAAGCCTTCTTGTTGTGAGTTTATTAAGGTTAATTAAATATCACTTTGACTATATTACAAAGTTAACAAAACAATGTCAAACGAATATGTTTTAAATGTTTTATGTAGACTAGGCACTATAATATTGAAATACATTACGTAACTAAGTGTACGTAACTGAAGTAGGCCTAAATGGATGGAGGCTAACTTTTGAAATTAGTTTTTTTATGCAAGTACGCATCAGACCTATGCCTACATTATAATTTTACTTCTTTTTCCATTACTAAATACTATAGGCCTTACTGCCATGTGCATTAGAAATAAGTTAGTCTTAATATTTTCTAATAAAATATTCTTGTTACAGATGACAGTGCAGAAGGTAACAATTCAATCCGTCTGGTGGCTCAAAATACAGATCATGAAGAAAATGTTCAAGGTTGTTTAAATAAACCCTTTAAACCAAGAAAACGCCAAAGAAGAGGATCACAAAGAGCTCTGGCCAAAAAGCTCCGTAACTGTGGACAGCCTTACATAAATGTCAAAGAAAATGTTGTACCCGGTAAGATGTTTATAAATTGTGATTGTGGGTGCCCTAAAAAATGCTTGTAGCTAATTACTGAAGATGAAAGACGACAACAATACGAGGTTTTTACGAAAATGGGTGATTTTGGAAAACAGAATGCGTACCTGTGTGGACTTATTCATCAGGCTTCAATCCAGCAAAGACGACCTCGTGATGGAAGTAAAGGAAACAAAAAAAGTACAAATCTGTATTATATCACGAAAAGGAGTTTGAAAGTTAAATTAAGCTGAATCCATTTTGAAGCAAGTAGAAAAGGTTTGCGATTATTGCTTGAATATATCATAGGTTGTTAGGAGCAATAATAACAGTTTTCTCTTCTGTAGCTTAAAAACTCGTTTTAATCAATTGATAAAACCATAATATAATCATCGCTTCACAACAAAACCATTTAAAGTTTGTAGAGCGTACCGAACAGGGGTCCCCTCTACTTATGAAGTTAACAAGTAGATCCTAATCAAATAGGTTCCATATCGGTCTAGTTAACTATTTGGAAACGGTATTATTCGCCGTAGTTTGCCATGAGCACGACTTACACGTAAACACTACAATTTGTATGTTTTTCTTTAAGTTTGAAGTTTTACTTATAGAAAATCAACAATAATTTGTTATACACTTCTTATAATATGAAAAAAATATTTTACTATAATTTGTTATTTCTTAACGACATACAAGTTGTATCTTATTTCTCTAAACCAAATTTTGGTTTATTGCTCATTGATCAATGAAAAATACTCGTAAGCAAATTCAAGTAAACAGTTTTTGTTATGTAGTATGTAAACAAATATTTTGTTAGTAACTGATTTATCTACAATTATATGGGTTGAGTATTACTATTTTATAAATAAATCAAAACACCGAATTAACCATGTAATTTTATCACGGAAAATAACGCGACTATTGTTACGTTAGCCTTTCTTGCATAAAACAAAACCCAGTTGCTTGAACTACAACAATGACGTGAAACTACAACCCTATTGCAGCCATAGCCTGACAAAACTAGATGTTATAAAAAGTGAATCATATGTATTCAATATTTCGCTTTAACACTCTGTACAAAGTTCAAAACGTTAATTATTAGTCTTTTCAAGCAACTTAAATTTGGGTCTAGACAACAAATACTACACTATACCTATAGTACGGGATGATCCCAAAAGAACTGACTCACTTTAATCTAAATTTTTATTCTGAAAATGTTAACTATATGGTAACATTTATAAATTTACAGGTAGAAAAGCTCAAAATGTTTTTTGTATAACTTAGTAAAATATTGATATGGACACAGTTGATAGCTCTGCAGGACAGAATTTGAAATATAGCATATCGCACACCTCTCCTGCATTTATGGGCATTAAATTATCTTTGCTTTAGTAGTTTCTTTATTGCCAGCTATTATTTGCAGTTCATTGTTCGAACAACTGTTTTAACAGTGTATATTGTGGTTTAATAAATTTACATAAATATCTCAGTTCAAAGACGTTTTAGACTTGACTTGTTTGCGTAACTCAATCAAGCAAAGACTTTAAGGAAACGGGCAGTGATTTGGAAGGCAAGTCATCAGAGAGGTTATAAACACCAGAAGAGGAAGGCCTAATTAGCAGGATGGTGCTTCTCCACATTTTCATAACCATGTTCGGCGTGTTCTGAATTTGTGTTGAGTTTCAAGATGGATTTGGAGGGAAGGATCTATAGAATGGCCACTCAAGGAATCCAGACTTAACTCCAATGAATTTTGTTTTCTAGGAATATATGAAGAATATTGTGTATTCAGAGAAGACTATAAACCATAACCTCCTACGAGAGCGGATAAGGGATGCTACTGCAAGCGTTACTCAATAAATGCTGAGGGTTGCTTGGACGGAGATTTAATTCCAATTTTATAGCTGCAGAGCCATATCGAGATTTATTGTTTTTTTTTATTAATATAATTTAAATATGACTTATTAAGACTATATATTACAGCTAAATATAACGTATACAATAGAAATTAGCCTACATAGGCAAGCAGCCTGTGTATAGACTATAGTCGTATTAAAAAGTGTTAAACTATTAAAGTATTAAAGTTATCTAAATGTCGAAAAAAGTGTTACTGTTACGTGTCAATGTGCGGTTTTAGTTAGGGCAAAAACTGATGAAGAAATATTTATTTGTGTGATGAAGGAATTAAGAGATAATATTGTTGTATCAGACAAAACCATCGGTGGAAGTAAGACTACATACACAAGACCGTGATATGACTATCAGGGGGGGAGAGGGGTCAAGGTCAGGTTGGTCCCCAGTCTGAGTGAATGAAAGTCTCGGATCCTTGGACTCCAATTTGTGACAACAGCTCTATTACATACATTATTTTAAAAAATAGTATCAGATTTAAATAAATTTAAATGTTGAAAATTGTTACATACGTTTCTAAATAGAAAATGTGAACTATAATAAGAATTGGTTTTTGAAAAGGATTTATCTAACTAATTACATGGATACCAACATGTTCTGAGTATTTTGTTTGGTAAGAGTACAAAAGTTCCGGGAGTATTGTATTTACATTTTTGTAAATGTGAATTAGTAAATGTTTTATATAACTGTCACAGTGAAAGTAGGGAGGATTCCTGAAAGGAGTCAGTTGGGTAACGCACACGTTTTCTCTCAACCCTGCCTTTAGTATGCTCTTTTGCGTAATGAAAAGAGGTTCGAGAAGCGTTTTAGACGCACCGCCCCACGCAATGTTACCGAAGGAAAGAAGTGACTAGACGTAAGCATAGTACGCCAATTTTATCCCGTTTTCGTCTAAAATTTCACTTAGTTTCCTAAATGCATAAATTTACTACCGAATTTTTGGACATAATCAACGTACTCAGACCATTTTAACTTTTTGAGATTTTCTATCTGTACATTTATAAATTGGTAACAATATAGTATTAATTTTGTGAATAACACTGGGTTTTAAAATGTGTCAGTTCTTTTTGGATCTCCCTGTATAGTATTCATCGTGACAGGTGCCAGATTAAATTTATCATTCATAGCTGTGCTGTAAATTAAAAATAATTAACCCAACAATTAATTGGTACAGGTTTAATTGGAGATTATTGCTATTAACACAGTTTAAACATACGCAACTTATATCACTCTAGTACAAAATTATTGTGTTTTATGATTTCATACCATTATTGAAAAACAGGAATACACTTAGTGAATGAGTTATTAGTTAATTTTTGCACGCAAAATTACTTTATCTCTAACGTTACCATATTTTATTTGTTTGTAACGCTATAACAGAAGGCCAAAAGTTCACTGTACAAAAATAATAGTATTACAACCCAAGGTCGAACATAGGCTACATTATTTACGGTAATGAATCCGATAGATCATAATGGTATCCTGTTCTTTTTGACAGGATCTACAGGTATCATCACATCTCATAAACAAGATTCGTCAAGCGTTTAATGCTTGCTGTGCGTTAGAAACGGGACAAGATTTACATGAAGGCTGATATGCTTTTTAACTCCTGGTTCTATGGTCTTAGTTTACTACTGGTAGCTCTACGGGTTTTCTCAGCCGCGAGTTACTAGGCCAATATTTCTTCTTAGGTTATTCTCTCTTTCCCTGAGTTTCCATTTGTAAGGAATACTGTGCTCAACCTGAATTCTAGTTCAGAAGTTCCCTTTTGTCTTATTGCCTGTTGGTCTGCTCTTTAGTTCCCTCCGATTTCTGCACGCACTGGCACCGAGATAGACCGTGATTTCGTCCCACATTATTGGTTGTGTGCTTTCTACTAGGCCAGAGTAGGGTTTTGTGGTTTTTATTGTTATTGATTTATGCTCCACCAACAGATCATAATGGGTCTCCTGTTCTTCTTGACAGAATCTATAGTTATCGTTATATCTCAAAACAAGCTTCGTCAAGCGTTTAATGCTCGCAGTGCGTTAAAACAGGTCATCAAGATTTATTTCTATACAGGCTGATATGCTTTTAAACTCTCTACGGGTTATATCAGTCCCGAGTTGCTATGCCAATATTTCTTCTTAGGTTATCCTCTCTTTGTCTAAGTTTATTTTTAAAGGATACTGTGCTCAACCTGAATTATAGTTCAGAACACATGATTCGTTAAGATTGAAAGTTATTGAAAGATCCAGCAGGACTTCCCATGATCAATGTTGTGAAAGATCAAGATCTTGAGGTTGAGTGGTAGAGAGGGCTAAATAGCCCTAACTCCGCCTCTTAAATAAAGGCATATTTCATTTAATTTCATCTTATTGCTCCTGCAATATCTACAAATACCTTGTCTTTGCATTTCCTTCAATGTCTCCCTGCTGGTATTAATATATTGTCATGATAGGCTGATCATCATCTTTGGTCTGTAATCTTACGTTCTCCCTGCAATCCTTGTACACAGGGAATGAGGGAGCTTTCTTAAATATTTCCTAAACGTGTCTAGCTGTGGTGTTTTTGCATTACCTTAGTAAGCATACATTGGACATAATGCATACATCCAAATTTCTGCCCAGTTTACGGTTTATACATAACGAAACATTATAGAGTTTATAGAGTTTGAAGGCAACAATAAAATAGAATTCATAAACAAAAAAATGTCTACTATCTGAATTTATTAATTATTAAATTAATAATAATAACGAATGTTTATAGATTTCTTAATAGTTATTTACTCTGCAATCTCATTTAAATTTACCAGTAGTTCAATATCTAGAGAAATGTAACTATGATTTGTGGTTACACAACTAAGACTTGACTGAAAACAAACGTAAGGGCAAAGCAAGGAAAATGCGTGTTTGGATGTATTTACATACGCACGTGTAAACGATGATTGAACAATCTGTAGGCAAACCATGGAGGCTTTTTATGTTAAAGGTAAACGTGAAGGTAATCCATTTATGTTATCATCTTCTTGTGTCTCGTTCAATCGACCGAATCCCACTCAGCCCTGCACTCGATTCTCATCCCACTGGCCAACGAATAACTATGTACACAACATCGCCAGCAACATAAGCGAGAATAAAAATAAAGAGAAGGAAGACATGAGCAATACTACCTGTCAATAATTCACGCAACTCTTGCACGTTGAATGGCTGTACGGACTGACAAACTCCGGACAACCTATTATGGAGTTATCGTGTCCATCTCGTTTCACCTAATGGAATTAATTAACTAACTGTTACATTGAATCAAATTTGGCAATGTTATGTATCTTTATACATAATGTATAGCGTATAAAGGTAACAGATAAACAAGTTCCTTTAAGATTGATTGTTTGATAGAATATAAATTTTTATAAATCTATGAAGTCTCCCAATTGTATTTTAATTATTGAATATCAAACTATGCAGACTGCTCTATTTGAAAAAAGCATCTTCTTAGCTAAAAATAAATTATTATAAGGTGAGGTAATATTTAGTAGCATTTTGTAAGAGTTTAATAAGGTGTGATAAAAATACATAATGTATAGCGTATAAAGATAGTAGATAAGTAAGTTCCTTTAAGATTGATTTTTTATAGAATGTTGTTTTTTTACAGCTACGAGATCTCCCAATTTTATTTTAATTCTCAAATATTAAACTATGCAGACTGCTCTATTCGAAAAGAAGCGTCTTCTTAGGCGACATTTAGATCATGATAAGGTGAGGTAATACTTAGTAGAATTTTGAAAAGAAATGCGTTTTTATGCACGCTTAAAGTGTAACAAGGTATGATAAAAATACATAATGTATAGCGTATAAATATAGCAGATAAACAAAGTTCCTTTAAGATAGATAGAATATTGTTTATTCAAAAAAACTTCGAACTCTCCCACTTTTATTTTAATTATTGAATAATAAACTATGCAGACTGCTCTATTCGAAAAGAAGCGTCTTCTTAGGTGAAAATTAGATCATGACAAGGTGAGGTAATACTTAGCAGCATTTTGTAAGAAGTAAGTTTTTATGCAGACAACACGCTTGAAGTGGAACAACCAGGAGGGCAAATACTAAATTTGTAAAGTTTCATTGAAAGTAATCTACATCCAAATCTCACCACCTGTTATGTCGGTAATATTTGTATTGCCTCTAATTGTGTATTGTGTGACGATATCTATGGTAATCCATAGATATCGTCATGGATGTTATATCTATCTGGGCTCGAGTTACTGAGAAAACACGCAGGGTTGATTATTATGAGTAGAAGAGATAGATGAGTATATACTCTCCCATTTTTAGTATATAGTTCATAAACATTGGAGATGAAAAGACAATTCGAAAGTGGGCAACATATCGACGAGATATGCAGAGTATGATATCATCAAGAATATGATAGTTTCAGTTTATTACTGATAACTGTGGAATACCGGGTGTAAACGGATTACCAACGTGGGTTTCAGCATAACTTTTGCATCAGATTATAAAAAAACAGCGAACACTCGTCACCTTGATTAAAATATTTGAAATTGGAGTGTTGGTTTCAAAACAAACTTTTATGACAATTTTTACGCCAATTAGTTCCTTCCACTAAATGAGTAGGATAGGCCATACAACTTGTTAACTTAAGAGTGTATTGAAATATTTACAATTAATCAAAACATTTTCAGGGGATGAGTATTTTTGTATGCAGTGTAGGGTTTCGAATTTTTAAGACCGAATCTATAAACATAGATATTTAATATCTATTAATCAGAGACTTGTACTTCCACATGTATAACTTATAAATGTTGTAACAGGTTTTAAAAAGCAGTTAAATTCGTTTTTACACTCACTCGTATGTGTACTTTTGGAATAACTATTTTAAAAGGATAACAGGATTTGTCATCGTTATGTATTATAAAAAGTATAACACAACGTTTCGAGAACTGGAATCTACCCTTTTCGTCAGGTTGGGGATCTATTAATACATACAAAAATAAAGAACAGAAAGAAGAAAATAAACAACTAAACATACCCAAAAGCTGCTTTGAGTGAAGTCCAGGCATTGTCACTGCACAGGATGCCAGTCCCGGCCCAATTCAGGAATACGAGAATCACAATCACACATCACACCAGCACAGGCTACAGTGGGATACTAACAAGAATGTCGATGTCGGCTGTATGAACTACGGCAACTACACTCTCCCTTCGGCAACTATTTTAAAATTACTTAATTCCATAATTGTTATAGCTTTGTAGGCAAGAAGAATCATATTGCCTAAGTTGCCCAAATTATGGAAATACAAGGAATATAATGTGCTCTAACCATAAAACTGTCATGATAAACATTACAATTTTGGTAAAATAATTTTATTTGACTAATAAAATTGATTTTTTATTATATTTATTACGTGAATAATTGAAATAAGATAGCGCATCTGAATTATTGCTTCTGTCAAATGTCCTCCTTCCATTTGAAGTAGCAATGGCTTCATATATCGAAATTATTCATGATATTTTATTTGTATAGCAAAAAATAAGACTTACGTGCATGTCACAATACAGTTAAATAACTGATAAAATTCTTGATTGTATATTTTGATTGTGAAACATGTGATCATGTGAATATTCATATTCTTGTTTGATAATTTTTGTTGTAATAAAATATTACAATTTTATTTTACTTAAAAATACAATAAAGTAAAAAAAATCAATACTCTCACCAGTTGCAACATGTAAAGCGTTCATTTGAAAACATGCCACTATCAGAGCACTTACCCCTTATTAAAGTAAGTACAACAAACTGTTGATGTTCGGATTCAAAATTTAAAACTATACATTTAAATAAATTTTTTTGCAGATTACGTATAGAACCATCTTCTTACTACTAATAAATAAACATTAATTAATTGATTACGTCTGCTTCAGAAAGTAACTGAAATATACACGAAATATAACTAAAAACGATACTACTCAAAAAAGATTGATATCCCATTATAAAAATACTTTATTTTTTGTATCCACTTATGCCTTCACTCATATCATCGAGCTACGTATTTACATTCGGGTGGAATATTTTGTCCACGTCATATTTCAGAGGGACAAATATAAGGGGACAAACATAAAAGTTGATAGCAAATAAATACAATCGGTACACATACAATAAAATAAATAGCCAATTCAATGTTTAAGCTTATTGGCTTGGAGACTCCAGTAGTAACAACTTTGTACCGCTGGACACAGTAGTAATCTCCAGTAATAGCCGGAATAAATTTAAGGCCTCCACAGAACAATTGTAACACTGGCAACATGAAGCTTTTTGTAAACGAATATTGTAAGTAATGTTTTTTTTAATATTACTTTTTACTGATTGCGGTAAACTTTGATAGGATTTATTTTTGCAGTCACACTACTGGCTATTTCAGATTGTAGTTGTAATTTTTAGGAAGCAAAATTACTATTTCTTTTAAAATTACTCACCTAATTACAGACGTGCATTAACCATTGTTACATTCACCAATTGTGGCTATGTTCCTGGCTCACACCAGTAAAACGTGGTGAGCAGGCAGGATGGGATGTTGCACAGTACGTGCATCCTTACTTGTCACACGTGTCCCGCGTCTGGCGTAAACTAACAACTAAACTGTTTGTGGAAACCACACTTTGCCTACTAAACTGAGTAAAGATTCATTACAATTGTGTATATCGGGAGACAACTGATAACAACAACAGTTTTGAGAGGAGTGAAGAACGTTAAGTCCACTGATACTAAAAGTTACATATAAATTATAAGTTGTTAACGTATAAATGAATAATGATTTGAATATATGGTTTGTTTCTTGCTTCTTGCTCTTCATTTTTAATTTTCTTGTATTTATCATAATATAAATAAAGTTTTTCTTTTGTATTTTAAGCATTGAATTCATTTCAACATATATATGTTTACTTTAAGTTCATTTAACTTTGTATAGGTTAAGCATTTCTTTCTATTTAAAGATTAAGTTAATAATTTACCACAATTATATGGAACTATTTTAAATTTACCGTATACAGTATGAGGTTGAGTGTTAGAGAGGGCTTGACAGCCCTAACTCCGCCTCTTTAATAAAGACATTTCATTTAATTTTTTAATTCTGTTATATAATTAATAAAAATGATTAAGTACCGTAATTGCAACAAATTGTGTTTACTAAAAATACTAATAGGAAAAAAAAACTTATTCAAAAGTTTGAAATTACACTTATCACCGGAATCTTACGAACCTCAAATCGCGTCAAAAAATTCCTATTTAATATTTATCACCACTAACGAAACGTCACTGACCAAGGAGTTCAATTAAGAGACTGTACATGGTGATAGGAGAATGTCACAATAAAGTAAACAACTTCCCTCCAAACAGTCTGGTTCAGCGACAGGTTGCAACGTGAAAACATTGCGGTTGCCTGGAATCCAGAGCGGAACTGGAACATTACCATTCTAGACGTTCCGTTTAACAGAGCCGGAACCATTTAGCACGTCTAGTAAACCGTTCCGACGGAACATGGAGTTCTGAGCTTAATAGAGCCGGAACCATTTGGCACGTCTAGTAAATTTTTCCGACGGAACATGGAGTTCTGAGCTTAATAGAGCCGGAACCATTTGGCACGTCCAGTAAACCGTTCCGACGGAACATGGAGTTCTGAGCTTAATAGAGCCGGAACCATTTGGCACGTCTAGTAAACCGTTCCGACGGAACATGGAGTTCTGAGCTTAACAGAGTCGGAACGCCCGGAACTTCTACGCACCTAACCTGTTCCGGCGGAGTTCCGAAGAAGTGAACTGTTTCAGATCCGTTCTGGTTCCGGAACGTTCCGATGGAACTTTCCTACATCTCTCGTCTGTACATGATGAGAATGCAGGATGAGATGTTGCACAGTACGTGCATCCTTACTTGTCACACGTGTCCTGTCTGGCGAAGACTAACAACTAAGCTGTTTGTGGAAACCACACTTAATCTTCTAAACTGAGCAAAAGTTCATTGCAAAAGAAAGGTTTCATTTTCACAATAACAGTTTTGAGAGGAGTGAAGAACTGTGTAAATATTATGTAATTATAATTATATATTATTACGTCAAGTTAAATAATAGGGCTAATTGAAAATGGTTCTACATAATTATTATTCGAAGAAAAGGCCAGTAGTGTTATCATAGTAATATTAAAAGTTTTTTTATAAAGAATATTTGATTTGTAACTTTCACAGAGCCTATTTATATAGCCATTAATAAATATTCAAGCGCACGATTAGAGTGGTGAATGCTTGCCATAGGTAGTGTTATGGTTACTACTCTCGACCCAAGTTTAAATAAAGCCATCTGAAAAAGCCCTATAAAAGAACTTTAACAATTAATAATATTATAATAACTAATTTTTATCGCTTTAAGGAAAAACATAATTTTAAAAAAAATAAAGATTACCTTATCTGTCCATCTTATACTTGTTAGTTTTGATTCCATAATCTAAAAAAGTTCTCGTTCCCAGTTTTTCAAAATACATTTTTTCCTCACTGGTTGGTATATTTTTAATATTTTTTACGTTCTTCAGGTTTTATTATTTGCCTGTAGCTTAAATCTTTTTCGAGATATGTCTACATCTTGTTTCTATCTCTTAAAACTGTATTAATCTTCTTCTTCCTTGCATCAGACTCTGTAGACTGTAGACAATATGGTTATCCTTAATGTGCGTAACAAGAATTTTATTGGAGTATTAGTAAAACCTATCACTCGAGGATCTGGAAAAATTCAATTCTGTCTGATTGTCTGTCTGTATGTCTGTCCGCAGGACATCTGAAGAATGAAATGAGTTTTAGAGATGGTCAAATCCTGTTGCGAGACGCACAGTGGGGCGTACTCCTATCTCGATATTATTGTTCAGGGCCATTTTCATGAATTATTTTAAAAGCGCACGAAGAAACTTGTGGTGTCCAATCAGCTAAAGAGAATACACTCCTATAATGTATCGGTACGGGTTAAGAAGGGTAGTATACGTGACTTAGTTCGGCTTCTCAAGCCAAGGGAGAGTTATCTCCGACGTCGATCGACAAATTGGAGATAAAACTCCATTTAATTTATTTACCGTACAGTAAAGTACTCTCTCTTGGAGACAAATCTCATCTTGCTCTGAGAGATATCTCAGGACATGTATTCCATCTTTATTCACACCACATTGTTGTATTCTCAATATTTGACCTAACTTCAGAGATTTCAAAAAACGTCTATAGACACAGTGAAAACGTTGGATAAACGTTGGTCAACGGCTCACTTGTTCACAAAATACTAGATTAATTGTACGAAATATATGTTCTGTCGTTAATGTGAGTTTGTTGGTGAGTTGAACGCTTATAGTTAGTTTTCTGGAGATAAAAGGAGATACATCTCCTATTGTTGAGTGAACAAACTATCTCTGGAATAGTTGGACATGCTCCACACGACACTCGCCTTGTAGGCTACTGAGATAATTCTCTAGTAGTGTTTTTGGTAATTCAATGTTCGTTTTTGGGCGGCCTGGTGACCATACAGTCTACTCATCTGAGTAATAAATATCACATATACATTTTGTCTGGCACCGATTCACTTTTGACAATAATGTAGATCTTGTGATATACAGTCCCTAAACTTATTGTTTTTAAGTTTTTTAGAGATCCGATGAAAGGAGCTGTATTATTCATAAGTGTAACAAATCATTTCAATTTGTTTAAGAAATCTACAAAGTTTTATTTTCAAATAAATATTCCCTTTTCCTTCCAAACTTACAATCTTAAAATTACGTATATATTGGCCTTACAAACTCTTCGAACATAAACCCTCTTAGGTTAAAAAATTTATGTTTTTTGTGTTTTTTTTTTTCAAATAACTAAAATACATTTTGCGAAAGCAAGTCTAGCGGGAGATATCTCCAGTGTAAATCCAATATTGGAGATAAAACTAATAATTTTATTCATTGGATAGTGAATAACTATTTCACTACCGGAGACAAATCTTTGCTAGTAGCTGTGAAAGAGATCTCGGGAAAGATATCTCAACTTTATTCACATCTTCCATTGTCTAGTTCAATTTTTATCTCAGATTGATCTAACCGGCGGCGCGGCGTGACGGCATATTACAAACACTGTAAAGTCTTCTAGTTCAAATCTGAGTCATTAACAGTGGCCGGCTGATCGAAGAGTAATGTAAATGTCATTCCTGGACAACAGAGGTCATCACAGTACTTATAGGATCATAGCATTTTAGTTTATGCAGACCTCTATGAGAGGAGGTATAGCCACACAGATATAAGCAACCTGATCTATATATTTTATTAATTAACTTTATTGAATTAAAATATTAATAGTAGTTTCGTTTCATACATAATCAATTAATTGGTTTGTAAACTTCTTTTTACCTAAAAAGGCACTTCCCTTTAAAACGCACATCGTTTTGTGTGGTTATATACTTAAATCACAATTTTCTCTTGCCTTAGTAATCAATGTTGTTATAGGGCTATCGGGAAACTCTCAGCGCAATGGGTGGTTTAGATTTTGTAAATACTGTCCGTAATCGAGGACGAATATTGAACAGTGTAGTAAACTGCAAATCTTAACAGCATGACCAAACGTCGAACGTCATCGATGTCAAACTAGAAATAATACAATTCATCAGTTTATCTTTCTAAAAAAATACTATTTGGATGAATTTCACAGAATATTGCTTTAATTCCAGTTATGCTACGAGGTTAAACATTTTTAACGTACGAATGAACAAACTAGGTTGTGTGGCGAGGTATTCGCCCACTGACTGAAGTTGGTTGTCGTTTTCCGACCGCGATTCGGGTTTGTCACTCACCACGTGATAGATATACAATGTTGTTATACAATTATCTGAACTGAACAAACTAAGTTATGTGGTGATTTCCAGTATTCATTCACTGATTGGAGTTGGTTATGGGTTTCCGACCGATTTGCTAGTTCGCCACTCACCACGTGATAGATATACAATAGTTGTTATAACAATTATCTGAACTGAAACAAACTAAGTTATGTGGTGATTTCCAGTATTCATTCACTGATTGGATGGTTTTCCGACCGAGTTGCTGGCTCGCCACTCACCACGTGATCGATATACAGTAGTTGTTATACAATTATCTGAACTGAACAAACTAGGATGTGTGGTGAGGTCCACTATTCACTCAATGATTGAAGTTGGTTGTGGGTTTCCGACCGATTTGCTAGTTCGCCACTCACCACGTGATAGATATACAATAGTTGTTATACAATTATCTGAACTGAACAAACTAAGTTATGTGGTGATTTCCAGTATTCATTCACTGATTGGAGTTGGTTATGGGTTTCCGACCGAGTTGCTGGCTCGCCACTCACCACGTGATCGATATACAGTAGTTGTTATACAATTATCTGAACTGAACAAACTAGGATGTGTGGTGAGGTCCACTATTCACTCAATGATTGGAGTTGGTTATGGGTTTCCGACCGATTTGCTAGTTCGCCACTCACCACGTGATAGATATACAATAGTTGTTATACAATTATCTGAACTGAACAAACTAAGTTATGTGGTGATTTCCAGTATTCATTCACTGATTGGAGTTGGTTATGGGTTTCCGACCGAGTTGCTGGCTCGCCACTCACCACGTGATCGATATACAGTAGTTGTTATACAATTATCTGAACTGAACAAACTAGGATGTGTGGTGAGGTCCACTATTCACTCAATGATTGAAGTTGGTTGTGGGTTTCCGACCGCAATCCGGGCTCGTCACTCAATACGTGATCCATATACAGTAGTTATTTTACAGTTGTCTTTGTTACTCTCTGGTAAATGATTCTCGGTTTTAAATATTGTAAACAAGGTACTGTTTAAAAAATAAATTCGTGATAAAAATATGATGGGGTGTTGTATTTCTAACAATAGTTATGATTAAAACATCATTACATTCATTTTCAATGTAATACTAATATTAAATAATTTATTTCCCCAAAATAACAAACTGAATATTTACAACCTAATATTATTGCCAGTGCTTAATCATTATTAACACTATGACATAATTAACTTATTTACAATAACAGCAAATAATGAATACAACACAAATTATATTCTACTTATTTTATTTGAAATTAGTACGTGTAACTTACAATAACAAAATATAGAAAGTAGGTTAAACCTTTCAGGTTTTTCTTTCTTTCTTTAATACTAATAATTAGGCAAATAAATTTTATAAACAAGGGAAATGTAGGTACCCCATAAGGCTGTGCCTGTGTTAAGGATACTCTATACAAAAAGAGTAAAAAATAAAAATAGCGGAAACGAGCAAGAATTAAATACTAAAAATTAGTTATTGTAGCTTATGTAGTAAATAATGTACTATTAAGTTTAAATTTAGTATAATTATTGTGCTGTATTAAATAAAAGGATTTATGCATGATTAAGATTAAAATATTAGGCTTATAAATCTGGCATTAAATATTATAAACAATTATGTTTTAATGCTCTAACGTGTATATTTACATATTATTATAACATAGCAGACTAGACTAACCATACATTAATTTATTATCTTAAACATATACTCAATATCATATTGACTGATCAACCATACTGTAACTTTTTTAGAAAATATGATTTTGTTCCTACTATTTTTGACCAAGTCTGGCAATATGTCCTCGGAGCTATAAAAGAAAATAGTTTTGTAAAATGGGTTTTTAAGGTTTTGGTACGCAACAGTTATTTGCATTCCTTAATCTCATTTCTATTTTTTTGCATTTTTCGGACCATTTCTACTTCTAATATAAAACAGTTAATACTTTATACATGTACATAATATAACGAAGGGATAATATGTCCATGCTTACAAATAACGGATAAGAATGTTCCCTGTAATTAGCTTTGGTCAAAATCGTTTGCATTGTTAATAATGTTTGTGGTATAAGTGGTTCTACTAATACTACTACTATAATGTGGTATAATAAGCACAACAGTAAATGCTCATAAGGAGGGGAGTGGAGACTAACTATGTCTATTAAATTTTACTATTACAATAAAATTGGTTACATACTGTAGGCATGGTAATTATGTATGTACGTGGATTTCATCACTAGAATCAAGAAAGTGTCCTACTCACACAGGTGTATATGTTAATGACCACCGGGTCTAGCATGTTGGACACAACTAGCAAATGAGACAGTGTAATCGTTGGACTCAATTAAGCTCGAATGACCGGGTCTAATGAAACATAAAATTTATTCGATGGTGGATAAACTTTACATAAAAATGTGTGAATATTTTATTCTAGAGGCTAAATTTGAATTTGAATGTATTTTTGTTCAACAACAAAAATTTTTTCTACAAATAATAAGAGCGCCTAAACGGTTACAAATAGTTATAATTAGACTACGATGTAAGGTGAATAGACACATCCTAGTGAATAATACAGTATGTAACAGGACATGGTAAGTATATAAACTACAGTATACTGGTTGAATTTTTTAAATACGCTGTGCCTTACAAAGACGACACAAATGCCTTGCCAGTCTAGAGATTCACCATTGCCAGTATCAGGGTTAAGTTATTATGCCCTAGACAAAATACCTTTTAAGCTTCTTGCCTCCACCAACTCGTTTGCTCTCCTCTCTTTTCCATACAAAAAGGCCACATCAAAAACGTCTACCGTGGCGTGTTTACCTAACGAGACTTTAATTACCGATACAGCAGGGTAGATGTTAGCGTATTGCATCCAAATATGAACTTAATAAATAAAAACTACTCTAATGTAATTCAGTAATAAGAACTTTATTTACAAAAGTTTACATGGGATTTATGACTAGACCGCTGAGAGTGTGATCCACCGACGAGATCAAAAGCTTTCAAGGAGTAAGAATTCGGATATACATGGACAAGGACACGAATATGATTCACGTTAAGAAATAAAATTTTCAAGGTATCATCTATCCCCAGTGGTACCGCACCACTCGCTTCCTCTCTCATCGCACAACACTGACACCACCGTCTCTGTCACACAAAAAGCAAATAAAAAGACCTCTTTAAATTAAAAAAAACCTTTAATTAAAATTTAACCACTTTAACGAGTAACTCACTTAGTGTTTACTCTGGTACTTCAAGTAATTTTGGATCAGATTAAAATCGAATTTAAAAGTAACAAAAGCTCCTTACATGTAACTGTTTTATTCGGTGAAAACACAGTAATTAATACAGTTTTTGTGACGTTTTTCTCCTTTTGGCATCCCTCGATGCGCCGCCCCTGCATCCTGTCTGGGATAAAAAGGATTACTGTTGCCTCCCTCCAAAGTACTGTACAAGACAACATACTAAGATTATAACATTGTCATTAATAATCATAAACCATATCTTACTTTGCCTCGCACATTCTCATAACTTGATATTTGCAATAGAAAAGGGTCTGTAATACTGTTACAACATGTTAAGTGGAACACTAGTTTCAAAGGTTACTAAAACAATTTAAAAGAAAGCCACATAACGTACCGGTCCTTTCATATATTGTGGGTAGCAGTTTAACAATCATCAAATTTTTAAGTTTCAAAAATGTCTATTCTGAGTTATTAATACAAGATTAGTTTTTAAGTAGCGAATTTAACGGAGCAACCGCTTACGATTTTAACAGTAGTCCTTATTTTCTCATGAAAGCGTACGTATACAGGGTGTCCCGTAACTCTCTGGACAGAGGTATACCACGATATTGCTCAGGTCAAGACAAACATATTTCAACATATGAACTTGGGTATCCGACGCTTAGTTTCCCACCTGTCTGTATATATGTGGTTTTTATAAAAATTTAATATCTTACAAATAAATAATAATGATAAACATAGTATTAAAAAAACACCCAATATGGCTCAAATGTTTATGATAAAAAGGCTAGTTACTGAAAAAATTATCATGAAATTATATTTAGTATTTTTAAAATGGCGGCCATTAAAACTTTTAAACTTTGATTACCTTAAAACTCCGAAATTTTTTCTCAAGAATTACAGCAACAAATATGTTTGTTTTGACCTGATCAATAACTTGGTATACCTTTGCCCAGAGAGTTACGGGACACCCTGTATAATAACAAAAACTTATCAGCATATTATGTACAAAAAATATCACATCTCAGTCTTGTTTTAACGTAAACCAATGTATGTAGGTGGACCATCAGGGATCTTTCTAGCGTTGGTAGCGCCCGGGGCTCCACCATCACCAACATAAATATAAAAAGTAAATATAATGGTAACATTAATGTTTCTAAATTTAGTCACATTATAACCATTTAATATTTATTAAGTAATATATTTTTTTCAATTCCATATTATAACACAGGTAAGCGAAACTGTGGATGTTTTATTATCACGCTTGCTGTTTCAGACCAACACTCTTTAAACGAATAGCCTACAACCACGGCACCCGGGGTACATGCAGCTTGCCCTGGTTTCTCCCCTCCCCCTTCCAGTATATACAAAATTGCTAATGGAAGTGCAAAGTATAGCAACATAACATATTTATAATCACTCAATCAACATATCCCTTTAAAACCTTAATCAATTTCAAATAAAAAAATATTTTATTTTGTCAGAACTTGAAAAATCTATAACAATCGTCAAACTACAATTTGAAGTTTGACAGTTTTTAAAATATCCACGTTACATCGAAACCCCAGTCAAACTTACGGAACGGATTTGGAGACGTCGAGTCGTAATGTAAGTAGTTATACTGTGGTTCTTTTCAGATCCGCAGTTCACGTCACCGCTGTTTCTGGAGCGGATTTGGAGACGTCGCGTCGCGTCGTAATGTAAGTAGTTATACTGTGATTCTTTTCGGATCCCCAATTTACGTCACCGCTGTTTCTGGAGCGGATTTGGAGACGTCGCGTCGTAATGTAAGTAGTTATACTTTGGTTCTTTTCAGATCCGCAGTTCACGTCACCGCTGTTTCTGGAGCGGATTTGGAGACGTCGCGTCGTAATGTAAGTAGTTATACTGTGATTCTTTTCGGATCCGTAATTTACGTCACCGCTGTTTCTGGAGCGGATTTGGAGACGTCGCGTCGTAATGTAAGTAGTTATACTTTGGTTCTTTTCAGATCCGCAATTCACGTCACCGCTGTTTCTGGAGCGGATTTGGAGACGTCGCGTCGTAATGTAAGTAGTTATACTGTGATTCTTTTCGGATCCGTAATTTACGTCACCGCTGTTTCTGGAGCGGATTTGGAGACGTCGCGTCGTAATGTAAGTAGTTATACTGTGATTCTTTTCGGATCCGTAATTTACGTCACCGCTGTTTCTGGAGCGGATTTGGAGACGTCGCGTCGTAATGTAAGTAGTTATACTTTGGTTCTTTTCAGATCCGCAATTCACGTCACCGCTGTTTCTGGAGCGGATTTGGAGACGTCGCGTCGTATTGTAAGTAGTTATACTTTGGTTCTTTTCAGATCCGCAGTTCACGTCACCGCTGTTTCTGGAGCGGATTTGGAGACGTCGCGTCGTAATGTAAGTAGTTATACTGTGATTCTTTTCGGATCCGTAATTTACGTCACCGCTGTTTCTGCTTCTTTTGTAAATTTAAATGTTACACACAGTAGAAACGTATTGTAATATGCATAATAGTTTTTTTTATACTTTGAACATTTGTAATACTTATGTATTAATTGCGTTTAGTATACTAGCTACATATCCTGATTATCATATTGTGGAGTACCATTTATCATGCAAAGCAATGTATATATATATATATATATATATATATATATATATACATATAGTTTTGAGCGCACTTAAGAATATGGATGCGAACCAAATTAGAAAGCATCAACGTTTAGCAGATTAACCCCCTCGTAACAAAGCAGAGTTATGTTAGAATCTAAAAATTATCTTGAGCGGACGCAGTTAAAGAATATCTGTAAAAGGTTCTTTGCATCTGTTGATTCATTCAAGCTGCTACTGAGATAATTTACAATGGCTAAACCATTTAATGCATTTCCACGTTATGTCTGTATCTGAATAATATAAAATAGTGAATTTATAACAATTCTGAACACTTAATTTTTTCTGATATGTACAATTATAGTCTGGAGGTACAAGATGAAAAATAATATACAAATGAAACTTGTTCATGTTTTATATAAAAATATTGATTGGTCATTTAATTACTGTCATTTTAGACCTACAGAAGGTTAAGCCGTTTAACACTAGTTTTTTATATAGCGTATGATTATTAGCATCTCTAATATATTTACAGAGCACCAATGTTAAAGATTGCGAACGTTCCTGAGTCAAGCTATGTGTCTGTTCGGTGGGTGCATAGTTTGGCAGTGCAGCCTATCTCTGGTTGGTGATGGGCTTACCTGCTATTTCCCAATAGAAATATTATCATACACCTGACTTAACTCAGTTATTAAAGATAGATTGTGAATACATATAGGCCTATAAACAGTTAAATTATGGAATGATTGATTCAATTTGAATATTGAATTTAGTTCCATTTCATCTTCATGCAGTGTCTGATATGACTCTGGCTCGGACTTGCCTCCTGGAATCTGGTCATGTTCGTCTGAAGAGATCCAAAGAAAGTCAGCAACCGGTGAAGTTTGTTGCTCCACGGTGCTTAGAGATCGTGCCAGGAACATCGTAGTGCACTCAATTGTGCACCTGATGAGAAAATGAAACTGCCACTTCACCTATTTATAGGTGTCTCTGATGTCGAATCCATGTAAAGGTTCGTTTGGAGCTTCTTCGTTGCCGACTGTCTTTGGATCTATTCAGACGAACATGACTGTCCAGATTCCACGAGTCAAGTTTGGGACAGCGTCAGATACCAGCCGCTACAATAAAAGAAAGGCGAACTGGAGCTAAATTTAACATCCAAAAAGTAAAATTATGTTGTAATATAGGTAAATATGTTTGCATTGTATTGTGTTTATTTCATTGAAGGGGTTAATGATATTGTGACATAACTGTTTAGAATTTGGTTAAATAGATGTTTTATTTCATATGATAATTTAAGAGAATATTTTATATGCGTGAGAATGTTTTGAAAATGATAATTAATGGTTGATGATTATTAGTCAGAATAATACGGTTGTAAAGAATAGTAATCGCATATTGTACTACACAGAATCTATCGTGCTAGTGAGATATACTGCTAAAGTGAAGTGCAGTTAAAGTGAAGTGCGATAGGAGTGGTGTTGCTGAACATGGAACACGGGCTCTCTCGTAAGATAGATGTGATGGTGAGATAAACTGCTAAAGTGAAGTGCAGTTAAAGTGAAGTGCGATAGGAGTGGTGTTGCTGAACATGGAACACGGGCTCTCTCGTAAGATAGATGTGATGGTGAGATAAACTGCTAAAGTGAAGTGCAGTTAAAGTGAAGTGCGATAGGAGCGGTGTTGCTGAACATGGAACACGGGCTCTCTCGTAAGATAGATGTGATGGTGAGATAAACTGCTAAAGTGAAGTGCAGTTAAAGTGAAGTGCGATAGGAGTGGTGTTGCTGAACATGGAACACGGGCTCTCTCGTAAGATAGATGTGATGGTGAGATAAACTGCTAAAGTGAAGTGCAGTTAAAGTGAAGTGCGATAGGAGTGGTGTTGCTGAACATGGAACACAGGCTCTCTCGTAAGATAGATGTGATGGTGAGATAAACTGCTAAAGTGAAGTGCAGTTAAAGCGAAGTGCGATAGGAGTGGTGTTGCTTAAACATGGAACACAGGCTCTCTCGTAAGATAGATGTGATGGTGAGATAAACTGCTAAAGTGAAGTGCAGTTAAAGTGAAGTGCGATAGGAGTGGTGTTGCTGAACATGGAACACAGGCTCTCTCGTAAGATAGATGTGATGGTGAGATAAACTGCTAAAGTGAAGTGCAGTTAAAGTGAAGTGCGATAGGAGTGGTGTTGCTGAACATGGAACACGGGCTCTCTCGTAAGATAGATGTGATGGTGAGATAAACTGCTAAAGTGAAGTGCAGTTAAAGTGAAGTGCGACAGGAGTGGTGTTGCTGAACATGGAACACGGGCTCTCTCGTAAGATAGATGTGATGGTGACGTCAGCAGACTTTTAGTAGCTTACGTGCTACTATGGTCGTATAAGTTTATATAATAAGTTAAGTTTAATATGTTTAATTTGTATCAATTTTATGGAAAGAAGTTATAAATAACTTGTGGAGTGATTTACTTATGTCTTGACGCAATTATTATAAATAAACTTTAACTAACCTGTTATTGGTAGAGAAACGTAATTATTCCATGTTGGTGGTTTACTTTAGTGTTGTGTTTATTCCGTTCCTGTGAGTTGTTAGTTATTTTGTTCCTTATGTGTGTATAAAATAAGTGCACAGTGTTATAAATGTGCTCTATAGATGTGGGTTTATCCTGAAATATTTGCGACATAACGTAGCCAGTGAAAAGTCACTATAGAAACTGTACTATTTTTATTCAGACAGATCAAAATAATTAATTTATAAATATGTAAAATGTTTATTTACAAATTACTGTATTTTTCAATATCACACACACACACACACACACACACACACACACACACACACACACACACACACACACACACACACACACACACACACACACACACACACACACACACACATATATATACACATTCATTAAATTTGTATAAATGGCAATAGCCGAATTTAATTAATTTCAATAAACTTGTCCCGGCGGAGCAAGTACTTTTTGCGATTCAATGTTTATTGAAATAATTATATATATATATATATATATATATATATATATATATATATATATATATGTATGTATAATTTTTGAAGAAACAAAGTTTGAAATTCTTCAGCCTACCTGGACTGTAATCATCAAAAATATTTTATTACTGATACCTCTCAGCTGTGCCATGTTCGGCACTCTCGGCTTGTGCAGGCGTATCTTTTAAGTGGCCGTGCTCGCTTACACGTTGACGGATTTCGTTGAAACAAGTACCGTTCGAATTTTTATTAAAATAATTAAATAGTTAGCATCTTGTAAAACTGTTATAGGCTATGTAAAGCAGTTACAAAATAACAGTTAACACTGTTATTACTAAATATTTGCTGCTCCCGTCTTGTGCAACCTTATGTGTTGAAGAATTTCGTTGAAACAAGTATTGTTGGAATTTTGATGAAAATTATTAAATAGTTAGCATCTTGTAAAACTGTTATAGGCTATGTAAAACAGCTGATACCTTTGAAAATACTAAATGTTTGCTGCTCCCGTCTTGTGAAAGCTTATGTGTTGACATATATTGATACATGTGTTACATGTGCATACATGTGTTGATATATATGATATAATAATACTGCCAGTTCGAGTTAAACTGCTGAAAGCCTGTATCAGGTCACATGATGATATTATTTCATACCCGACTAGACCAAAATATTTAATCGTTTAAATGTTGGAAATATAAATTTTGGTCAAAATTTCCATATGTCATTTACCTATAAAGTTAAGGGGAGGAGTCCAAAAGTTAATGAATCAGGGAGCTAAAATGATTCAAAGTTAAGAAAATGATTCAAAATCAGATCACGACGAATAAGATTGCGCTTCGATATATAGTCTGAGTGTTGCCAGGTGAAACGCCAGATAGGAACTGAGGAAGTATGGATTCAGCAGAAACAGTCACGAGTGTTGTTTAACTACGGGTGCTACTGATACAAGAAGCGTACGCTGTCGGCAAATTGCGAGGGTAGTTCCCGTGAGAAATAAGTACTGTTAAGACTGTCCGCTATAAAGAAAATTCACTTCTATAGGGCTTAGTAAGCAATGATAAGGAAGTTAGGAACCAATCGTTAAGATAAACGTACTTTGGTGCTGATATACGTAATTTAACTAAACGTTACGCATAGAAAGGCTACTCAAATAGTAGTGCAGTTAACTGGGGAACAAAACAATGTACGCCACACCATGTGTCATAGAGGGCTTCACTGAGCTGTCATGCACACTTTCACATTTATAGCTCATTTCATTCTTGAAATGTCTTGCGGACAGATATACAGATAGATAATCATATAAAATAGAAGTTTGCACGAAAATGACGCATCATAGAACTAATTCATATAGAAATGAAGTGTCATACAAAACTTAAAATTTAAATATGAAGTCTGTCTCGACTTACCTTGCCACATGATACATTCAGATTTTTGTTCATTAAATTGGGCTTTATATAAATGTTTAAATAACAAAATTCTATACATCAACTCACTATTAAAATGATGTTGTATGTGTTGGGATAGTTAGGCTTCATGTTTTATTATGTCACATATTTGAATCTCTTATGGAATTATTGGGTTTGTTTTCAAATATATTTTTTTCTGCTATTTTCTCATTGTTGTCATGGTTACCCGTAAACGAATCTAAAAATATTCGCTAACGTTCAGTCGAATCTTACGGAATGAAATGCACTGTCATCAAATGTGAGTACTCATTAAATATAAATGAAACTTCATGCACAATTTCAAGTCTTTACGTCAGTTCATTTTCAAGATATATTACGGAGAGATAGAAAGACATGTAGGCTAACAGAAATTAAAGTTTTCCAGTCCCACGGGCTTTGTTAAAGCTCAGTTAATCAAATTCTTACTTAGGAATTTGATCTGCGTAGTAACGGATACGAAGAGTCTACGATAAGAGATTTAATCATCTAGGAGAGGGTAGAAGATTCGTTTTATTTCCACCCTGCAGAGGCGATTCTGGGGAAAAAAACTATTAGGAGAAAACTGTACATAAGTTTGATGACATGCAATAACATTATTATAAACTTTTAACAATTCCTTGAAACGATTAATCAGTTTTTTGTATTTGATAAATAATACATTGTAACAATATAGTTTTTTATTTTTAAGATTTAATGTAAGAAATCAATTGTTAAGTTCATTATTTCTAGTTTTTAAATTTAAAATCAAATTATTATGAATTAGGAAACAATTAAAATTTATAAACATTATAAATTATGTATCTAAATAAGATAAATTACACAGAGATTAAAGTGAATTAATGTAAGTTTTATATAATAAATAAATAAAAACATAACACAATATGTGCATCCGGCACAATATTTAACAAACAAGTAACCCAAAAAGCATATTTTAACAAGTTTTCACAAAATATTTGGTTTTTTTACTGGATTTTGATGTTGGCAGAAGGTTTTAGCACAGCACAATTTGTTCAAAATGATTTTAAAGAACTTTAAGCCCTCCAACCAGAAGTTAAATTCATTATCCATAAAAAACTGAATTCTGTCTTATGAAATTCCAACACTGAAGAGTAATTTTTGGAATACTTTGGAATTTATTAATTATTATCTAGGCTGTTGTAGGAAAATCAGAAATGTAACTATTTATAACAGTGCAGCAAGAACAGCTAAGAACTATTGTAGAGACTATTGTAAAGCTCTAAAAACGTCATCCTTCTGAAACTCGATTTTATTGGTAAAACAAATATATTATTAACTCTTAACAAAGAAGACCAAAACAATGTTTAATGCTAGAAAAATGCCAGAAAGTTAAACGTTTTAATATAGTGGATAAGTATAAACCTTATAGAAATGAACATGTTCATTGTACTCAGAGGCTTAGTTGAATTGGTTTGATTAGATAATAAAGCTGTTTTCTCAACAACCCCTCCATTAATCAAAGATCTTCTAAATCAAAGTCTTTAACAGCTTTGAGAGTGATTTATTATAAATGACTACAATGATATTATTCATGAACTTATGCTTACTCTTTATGTTTGACGCGACCTTGTAAATTTATCTTACGACAGTATGCTTTGTAATATTAGTGATATTCTTACAACAAAAATTGTATATTTTTACACTGCTTATGACGCAATAGCTACTCTATTTATGTTATCGTAATTGCATAACTGGGTAATGGCTTGTTGAGATGGCGAATCTTTGATCAAAGTCGTCACCTTTCCAATTTACACCAAGAAAAGAGATTCGAAGAGTAACAAGATTTACTTTTGTATATAATAAATCTTAAAACGGCAAATATAAATAAAGAGATTATTCCGTTTCACAAAATGTTCTGTGCAAACTTTTCAATACAATTTTTATCTGTATCGATTATGTTTAAGCTCGTTTATCATAAAACAATTTTCTATATTTTAGTTAACCTTTTACTTCTTCTGATAATGTAAATGACTTAATACATGTAATCAAATGTATTGGATCTAAAAATAATTATAGACATGAATCTTTGCTGACTATTAGACAGCTAGCTCGAACTGGACTCACTTTTAATTTAATCGAAATGTCTAAAAAAGTACGCATTGTTAATGACCGTATAACAAATTTAATAACAGCTTCAGTACTTTAAAATTTAATATTCAAAACACCGCGGCATTAAACTAATTATTTTATTTAAAAAAGTTGTTTTATTTAATCATCATGGCGAAACAGAAAAGAAAATTAAAGATTGAGTACAGTATCATTGTGTTCTATGTTCAAAATTGAACTAGTGAGAGATTTCGACTGGTTCTAAGTTCACAGCTCACTGCCGTTATCGTATTCATATTTAAGAGTTTTCTTTGACTTGGGATACCCCAAACCATGGGTTTCTCTAGGATGACTAAACTTGGGGAGGGTTACTACTGCGGGGGATTTGGGAGGGTAGAAACATGGTTGGGGTCCGATGTTTTAAAACTAGTACTACAAAGAAACGTCTGTGCTAAAAATGGTGTATGCTGTAGAGTTTCTGAAGAAAATTTCATAAATGATTAAGAAGTCCAAGTTATACTCTCTACCTTATCATTTTGATTTTATATCTTATAAATGGACTTCCAAAAATATATCTTTCCTTAAAAAATGTTAGCATATATTAATGTAAACAATTTTATGGTTTTATGCTTAAATGTGTTTTTTTATTTTAATTTCAATTCACTAAATTCGTGATTTCAAAATTTTGAGATGCACACCGGCATATATTTTTATAGAAGTTTTATTGAATACATATAGGATTACTACCTGTACAAATTATGTTGTATGAAATTATTCACTGTATATTTTCGTTTCTGCTACTACTATTGGCTCTAATTATTATTATTTAAAAGTCACCAATACACGACTAGCACCAACAAAAATAGGAAACAAACAAACGAATTTTTATTACAACTAACTCATTCAATGAGATGATCGGTAGGCAGACCCGTACTCAGACCGGTTTTTCGGACAATTTTACCAGGGTCCGGGCCCTCAGGGGGTGGCGGGTTCCGCCCCCCAAGGCTGAGCATGGCCCTGATTGCAGCTAAACCCTAACTTCAGTTCGTTTTTTAATAATGCAATATACAGAGTGTTCAGTAAAAGTACTTTACAATACAATACATTGGGAATTTGTTGTACACATAAAGATAAAATAAAAAAGTTTATATGTCCTAAAACCTTTAGTTTTCCGTCTATCTGTATGTATGTGTTTTTTATAAACAAAATTATATCCTTTGAACCAGTTAAGATAAAGTTATGAAACTTGATCTTGTATTAACCTTTGGTAGACCTTTTTGAAAATAAAATATTGACAAAATCCTTTTAGCCGTTTCAAAATGGCGGACGTTTAAGTTATTCCAACCAAAATAACTCAAAACCGACTAATTTTACCAAAAATATGGAGAAATTATTTTGTAGAAGATTTTTTTATTAATTGAACAATGTTTGTTTCATCAAAATCTGTTGAAAAACAACTAAGGTGGACTACCGCCCACAAAAGCGTGTTTTAAACCATTACACAATAGCAAGTATAGTTTTCAAGATTGTTGTGCACTGAACAGCTGATTTCAAGTTAATGAGCTGAATGATGTGAACAGCTGTTTATTTAAGTACAGCATACAGGCGGAAAACTAAGGTTTTAAGAAGTACCTTCGTATGAACTCTTTTGCTCATTTGTATGTGTAGAACAAAATCCAAAAGTATTGGAACACTTTTACTGAACACCCTATACATTCAGACTTTACGACTACATGCATTTCACAATCAGATTTCTAAACATCGATAATTTCGACAAAGAGACTGTATACGATTCTTTAAAAACATTATTTCAGTGAGTTGTGGTTCACAAATCCAAACATCTGAATATCCACTGTTTAAGTCTCTCAGATCTTCATTTGATAATCACAAAGATGGTCCTCACTCGACTTTTGACCGTCCAACTTTTAACAAATAGGCCAGAAATGTAAATATGTAACCAGTTCAAAAATGCGCGTACTCAGACAGGCAGTTCCTAATATGAATAAATGTATTCTATGAAACTTGAAGGCTTTATATGAACTTTGTCTACTAAACCTTTTAAATACAATGTATTATTTAAAACTTCAAAGTGTTTACCCAGAGGTTTACATTGCTTAAATACTGTTTTGTAGTTGTCAGCGTTCCATTTGTGAAAAGATGTTTAGAAAACTCTCTTCAGTGATAAATTGTTCAATGTCCACTTAAAGGGCAATATAAACTAAGCAATCTTAATGTTTTATGACTATTTATAGGTTATGGAATAAATTGCAAAAGCAAAAACTTAAAAAATGTAAAGTACCGCAGGAGTAAAAAGTTAATTTGGATTCTATATAACAACTGATTGTGAAATATTCAAGTTGCACTAAATTATACTTTTAAATATTTAAAATTTAACGAATCACTTTATTCAATTGAAGTGACTGGCCAGTGATCCTTTTGTTTCCATTACTTCCAATCATGGTTTGCACTATTTATATGCAAACTACTGATCAGTAGCGTAACAAGAAATTTAATTTGGGGGCGGGGCTGAATTTGATTGCAGAGCAGATCATAGTACCCCCTAGTGTGGAATACATTTTTATAAATCTAAATTTGAATGAATGAGATAATAATAATTAAAATTTAAATATTCACCTAATGTATTTCAAACGTTGGACGACTCTTGAACGATTTTTTTGGGCTTTTGTAGGGCGATCCTTCCCCCTTATCCCTCTTTATTTACACCACTGCTATTGATAGTTGTTAACCTTGTATACATTCAATCTTAGTACACATAAATACATATGCGTCTTTCTTTCAAGCATATCAGTACACTTGATTTGGCAGTGCTACCAACTGCAACTGCACCATTATGTAAAAGTGTGAATTGCTGAATAGGATGTTTCACTTTATACACATTTAAATTTTTGCTGTGCTATTAATCACCAAAAATGCCATATAAAATATTAGAATTATTGTTACTTTATATTAATTTAGAACCTTTTAAATAGAGTTAGGACCTAATATTCAGTAATGAATTTGGTTTCTATTGCCAACACATGTATATGGTTAAATATTAAATTTTAATCAATTAATTACATTTCTAGTTTTTATGTTTCACCTTGATCACTTGAAGTTTATTGCTGTTTTAAATCAAATGCCATAGCGGTAATTTTTAAGTTCCACATTTAAACAAGTGGAGAAAGTGGAGCAAGTATGAAGAGTATAGGTATATATTGTCCCAAATACCGGTTAAACTTATTGATTCTCACATAGGAAAGTTTCTATATATACCACTGCCGAAGGTAAAAGTGTCACGTAAAAACTGTTTAATTGTAAATAATAAATGTTCTGTAACGGTCTGAATTATTTTATTCCATTAAAATACTATTGCATTACTAGTAATTTATTGTATTTTGATTATTATAATACTTTTATATATAAGTGTTCTTAATCAAGTTTCAAACCACCAAATAATAAAACAATAAATAGTAATAATTTTAGTCATGCGTAATAAACAATTCACCTTTTCTTTTGTCTGCCCACTTCAGTTTTTAGTAACTTACTACGATATGAAGTGTAATCAAGTTTATGACTAGAATAAATGTATAAATGATTATTTTAAATGTGTAATACCAATCATACCTAATATAAACTAAATCCTAAAACATAATACCTGCTAAAGTCCAACATGTTGAGTTATATGCAAGGTCGTTGCTGCGTAATAAAACTTTTGCCAAATAAATATTACTATATGTCAATTAATAGAGAAAAATATCTGTATTAAAAAATAATAACAAAATAAGAATATTTATATGGAAATTCAGTTAGACTCTCCGGATTTCCAACAAAATTGCCTTTCCTTCATGTAAGTAAATGTTTATTTTTTACTATTCAGTCAACTATTTTCAATCCTATGAATGTTTGTCTCTGGATTTTTTGAAAATTGCATGTACTTTAAGAAAAAATAATACAAATCAAACATTTTCATGTACTAGTTTATTAGAAACAATATAAGGATTTTTATAAATAAAAAATAAAAAACTAAAAGTATATGTTTATAAATAATTTTATATTTGATTCCTAATAGAGCATTTCAAAATCTCAAGAAAAAAAAATATAATGTCTAGTCCCAATGTTATTATTTAGTAAAGATAATTGTTCGTAACATACAAAGAAACGCGCTAATATGATTCTCTAAAATTAGGGATCACCCATGCAAAAAAATCGTATCAATTGAAGAGATATTCAGATTTCTTTACTTCTCAGTAAAAGGATTAAAAAAATTCCGTCTGATTCAACTTATAATTAAAAAAAAATATTTTTCTTACCAAATTCTTACCAAGTCTTGCTTTAAGTAAATTAAACTGCATGTCATGACGAGCTTGATCTAGAAGATCTCCCCGAGTGTGATCCGCTGGTGTAAGTGCTTTAGTTCTCCAAATATAAGATCGTTTTGGGCCATCAAGTTTGGTAAAATCATGCACACCTATGTGTGTTACAAAAATTTAGCTAGCCCAGCATTGGTTAATTCACTACAAATACAGTCTAAATTTAAGGCTGTCAAAATTATTATGATGAAATAAACTAAACTAAAAAATAAAATATTTTTGCCAGCACTTAAAATTAACACAGTTTGAGATTAATATCCAATAGTTAAACTATACAGTAGACTTCCTATTGCTCTGGCGCCGCGCCGTGCCGATTTGAATGATTTTGGTGTTCTCATAACGTCTTTCTGGTATTAGGTTACTCAGTACCCTAACTACCCTCAGTACTCGAAAAAATGAAAACAAACCTCTCTCTCTCTCTCTCTCTCTCTCTCTCTCTCTCTCTCTCTCTCTCTCTCTCTCTCTCTCTCTCTCTCTCTCTCTCTCTCTCTCCTCTCTCTCTCTCTCTCTCCGACATTGGCTGTATTATATTTGTCAACAATATGACCTATGACCTGCAGAGAGACTAGTCTTGCCGCAAAAAATACTAAGCGTGAATCTTGTATTGTGTTGTCTGAGGCACACATACATCAGTACATTTTACTTGATGGATAAGTAGTAATCATATAATTTGTATAACATATAAAGAAAGTATACGGTACACGAGATGTAGCACATTATGTATTAAAGAAATATTTAGACGGAATGAATCCGCTGAAAAAATGAATAGAACACCCCGCTCACTCTTCTGCTCTCAACTTTATATTCATACATATTTCCATATATACATACCCACACTCGTAACATTACATTCATTCATATATTAATACATACATTCAAATTTTTTTATATATTTACATGCATCACATGTAACATCCTTAAATCACGCCCCCTCCCCACAACGAAAACTTACCTTGCTACCAGAACATGGAGTTAGAGATGTACATGACACATTATACAAAACTACACCTACTTGTATAACCACATACATTCGTGGTTACATACTCTGCTCCAACCACCCCTACACCTCACCATTGTCCAACGGTATCCAACTCTAGGAAGATCAAGTATCAAAAGCCTGCTCAGGAATGCATTCTGGGTGGGAAAACCTCGCATTCCTTAAAACTTACTAGTGGTTTTATAAAATCCATATTGTTGCAAATGTTTGCGATTGCAATCTATACTATTAACGAGTCACATACTGAGAGACTGAGACTGGTTTTCTAAGGGGGACTTTCTGTACCCTTAGAAAATAACTGAACCTAAGAACCAACCCAAAGAAACTCCTACTTATCATATAAAGCATTATCTATTTAAAATAGTTTTTTAACGTTAATGTTGAATTTATCCTTGTAATTTCTATCCGATAAAAAGTTTGAATGTTATCGTATGAAAATTGTATATGAATGTATATAGTTTTTACAAATGAACTTTCATTCTTTGATAATTTTTCCTTCTTTCTTACACAAAATTATTGTAACTGTATTGACCATCAATTATAGCCATGAACTTGACAATAAATGTAACGTTGGCCATACGGTTTTTACTTAAGTTTTTTCATGTTTGTTTATCTATGTTTTAGGGTTTTTGACAACTGTGTGAGAGGGTAGATATCAATCCTCGTATTTTTCAATTTTTATAACACAACGGTGGCAAATGTCCGAAGTCATGTTAGCCCTTCATGTCATCCATCGTCAATAATAAACTCAAATAAAGTACGGTGGATAGATAATAACTCACAGAAAGGACAACCCAGTTGAATTCGAAATAAGGATCTACCAAGCAACACATGGCTTCAGTTCACTGATAACATAGTATCTATAAGATATCAGGTTCTTCTGATGGATTAACACTTACGGAGAATAGAAACTATCAAAGCCATCGAATTTTGTTGTCGTTAAAAAAAACATAATTTTGATAAACTTAGACAATAAAAATGCAACTTACAGTAAAAAAGTATAGCAATGTATTAGTGTTTTTACTCTAGCGTCATATATTATGGTAAAGAAATTAAACTTTGTGTTGTGTAAATTAATAAAATTAATGTTATTTTTTAATGATGGATATAATTTAAAATTGCATATTTATTATTGAGTCGTTAAACGGATCATAATCCTATAATGTTCCGACATTACCAGCCCACCATCCGGCGCCGCGCCGTTATAACTCACTGAGGTTTTAAAGAACGTATAATAGTAAAATAGTGTAACTGTTGTGTTTGCCTTTACCCATTGTGACTTTATGTTAGGATCCAATTTGTATATAAAGTATTTCACGAGTACGTAAGGGTGGAAGCAAAAAGTTATATTATAAATATAACAGGGTGACAATATAGTTGCGATTACTTGTGAAATGGAATAAATTGAAGCAGTAATCCAGTCGATGGAATAGTGGACAAGTATATACTCAATAATTACAGGATACCTGTTCTACGTTAGAATACTTATGATGTTTACTTTTGTTGAAGTCAAAATTGTTATAGATAGTTCAGATATTATTAGAAAAAAAGCATTATATCGCAATAAGTATCCAAATATGTAAATATTACTTCAAAAGTAGATAAATATTACAATAATTGGAAAAAATGTCACTTGAAATATGAGATATGTTCAAAACATTCACAACTTTAGTTGTTTCAATAATTATTAATTTATTCAGCAATATTAATTTGTCGCCTTTAAATTAATTCCCATTAGATATTATACACTTGTGCCAACGTTTCTTCCAATCCTTGAAGCACTTCAAAAAGTAGTTTTTTGCCATCTTCTTCAGTTAGCTCTTCCTTCGATGCCGTCTTTATCTCGTCAATCGTGGCGTAGCGTCGTCCTTTCATGAGTCTCTTCAGTTTCGGGGACAAGAAAAAGTCACAGGGAGCCAGATCTGGAGAATACGGTGGAGCAGTATCATTTTTGTGTTTGTTTTGGTCAAAACATCGCGTACAAGTAACGATGCAGGGGCGTTATCGTATCGCAAAAGCCAATTTTTGTTCTTCCACAAATCCGGACTTGTGCATAACTAACAGATAATATTACTTATTGACAGTTCTACCCTGTGGCAAGAACTCAAGATACACCACGTCACTGCAATCTAAAATTTCTATAACAAAATTTTACATTTAACCGAACTGGGCGCGCTTTTTTCGGTATTAGCTCTTTCCAATTGGATGATTGAGCTTTGGTTTTTACGTCATAACCATAAACCTATGTTCGTCACCTGTTACGACCCTCAATTGCCTGGAGCAAATTTTGTTTATCGTGGACAGAATACAACAGTTCATTAGCAATGGTAATATTGCGCTGCTGATTTTGGTCGAAATCGGTACTAATTTTACGGTGACACGAGCCAATGTCCTCGGCAAAACCTCTAACGGCAATTCGACGATTGGCCAATACTATTTTCTTAATTTCACCAATGTTTATGTTTGTTCTTAAAGTGCTCGTGCGCCCGGCACGTTGTTCGTCGTTCACATCTTGGCGGCCTTTGAGAATTTTTTGTACCACCGATAAACGTTGCTTTGGTCCAAGGTAGCTTCTCCATAAGCCACAGTCAGCATGTGGAATACGTACGCGAACTTCTCTAAGGGACCAGGCTCAGTCAAAAATAATGTTATGGAAATGTTTGTTTGAAAGCAGGAAAAAAATTTATAAATTAAGATATGTACTATAACCAACAACATATCATGTTACTCTACAAGTATTGTTTGATGTACGGCAACAATCATAAATATATTTTCAGTACAGTTTCAAACCCACAGAAACTGTCAAGACACTCTGTCAGCGGCTGTCTAGTTTCTTTCATGTAGCGCGATTGCCGCTGGAGTCCGCCGCAGGCAAAGCGGGACGATACCACGATGAAAACTCGGCCCGCTACAATCCATCTCTATAGGAAAACTCCAATCATGTTTGGTGCTACAAAGAGAAACCACATATAAATAATTAAATTCACTTTTCATCAATTCAGTAAGATATGGGATAAATTGTTTTGTCAAACAGTTAAAAACCCGTATATAATAACAAACCTATATATTAGGGGTAATGGTTTATTTCAATTTATCTACAGTAAATGAGTTAAAACTATTTAAATGTGTTTTAATCTTAGTGTATATACTTACTATTTATTATTACAGGATAAGAGTAGGCAACATCACATTTCGTAACAGGCTTCACTGAGACGGCAAGCAAAATCTTCAGCTCATTTCATTCTCGAAATGTCCTGGAGACAGACAGACAGTCATACAAAAAAGTTGATACTAAAATGACGCATCTTAGAAATCATTCTTGTAGAAATGAAGTGTCATACAAAATATAAAATATAAATATGAATTATTTTTTGACTTACCTTGCCAAATGATACATTCAGATTTTTGTTCATTACATTGGGTTTCATGTAAATACAAAAAATACAATTCTATACATCAAGTCACTATGAATGGGATAGTTGGTCTTTATGTGTTAATGTCACATATTTGAATCTCTTATGGAAGTATTGGGTTTTTTTTACAAATGTTCTGCAATTTTCTCATTGCTATCATAGTTACCCATAAAAACAATGTAAATATATTTGCTAAAGCTCAGCCAAATCCCATGGAGTGACATGTACCATTATCGAACTCAGTGCGCCTCATATAAATATGAAGCTTCATGGACAATTTCAAGTCTATAGGTCAGGTAGTTTTCTAAATGTTGTGCTGACAGACAGGCATATATATGAAACATTTCCAGCTCCACAAGTGATAGGCTTCACTAAAACAGCCAACTACAGTTTTGTGAAACCAAACAAGAGATATTTTAAAAGTAACCAATTCAAATCCATACCATAGCTCTAAAGTTGAGATCATCTAATAAATGCTGCAAAGTAAACATACGAGTATATACACTAAAAGCTATTAAATCGAATGCGTTGCTTATGGACGATATCAGGGTTATTTTAGGAAATGCGTCTTTAATGTAGTTCAATGTCACATTGAAAATATATATACAGTCAATCTTGTAATTTAAGATTGTAAGCTTTGCAGGATTTTTGATGTTTGCTGTCATTACCTATTGAAGATTATACAAGACAATACGAGAAGATGGATAGAGGCAAAATTAAAATTACCGAAATTGCAAAAATAACGCAGTTTTTCAGATTATGTGACAAATGCAGGGTGTTAAAAAAGTCCTGCACCACATTCCAAGAAATAAAACTTGGTACATCATTACTGAAACTATAAATCTACTATTTGAAGTAACTACCAGGAGGATGGTCCGCAAGGGGTTAGAAGGAAATCTTAAATGAGAGCATAGGTCGAGTAGTTGATCAAATTAAAGGACTTTTTAACACTTTGCATAGTGCGCGATAAAGATCCCACTTAAGGACATGAGAGCAACAAACTTTAAATGATTCACGGATAAAATACTTTTCACGTTGTTAACTCATGGTTCCCTCAGAACAATGGGCAGAAACAGATTATGGTGATGGACAGAAATTTACGATCTTAAGAATATATTGTTATTTCAATTTCATAATGTTAATATTAAATAATTAGTAATGTATAGTAAAGTTAGAACGTCTATTAGAATTTGTAACTGTAACCGCTCATTATCATGAATTAAAACCGTTTGTACAGCACAAATAATATAGGACCTTAGGAAATAAAAATGTTTAATTAGTTTATATTGACTAGGTATAATAATTAATCCTAGTTTTAAAGACGTGTTTATTTTTAAAATATAATTGAACTCATTGTGATGAATTTATTACATTGTTCCCAAGATTGTATCATCACCTATAATTTTGCCAAGAAATAAATATTAGTTTATTAAAATAGAATAATCATTTTTTATGTACTACAAAAGCCAAGTATTTAGCAGATCATGACAATTTTGATTTGTTAGACCATAACGTGTAAATGTTAGGTTATGGTCTTGTTTAATTTGTGATATAGCCATTAGAAAATCCAATGTGTTCTTTCGTAAATAACTATGTAAGCTATCAGCAGCTGCAGTACCACATATATAACGTATCAGTACAGAGTAACATTCCCAAGCCAGATTGGATGTCAGCATTGAATTCCTCAGGATCATGTACTACCAAGAGAGCTGGATGATAAAGAATGGTAGTAGAGTACAATAATAAAAAATGTGTGTGTGTGTGTGTGTGTGTGTGTGTGTGTGTGCATAGTGCACATTAGGTCAAGTATGAAGGTATGTGGCATGTTTAGTATCATGAAGCACAAGTAGGCTAACTGATATAGCATGAGGTAAATTGGACGTATGGTGTAGGATATTCCACATCAAAAGCTAAAGTTATAGCTTATATTGAGTTTTAGTTATAGTTATAGCTTGCACTTCAAGAGGTGTTGGAAAATTATTATAGCAAAATCTCTTTTGAGTTTCATTGATTTACAATTTGCATCAATACGTGCACATTAATAGTATTTATTTATTTCCAGCGGCGGCAGCCATTACTGTACCAAGTTTACTGTATTTATTTAATGTAATATGAGTTACTTAAAAAGACTGTAAATATGTACGTAATGGGGTTTACATTTTTAACATTCACTTGTTACGTATAAAGATTTATGGCCACAAAATTATATGATAAGATTACGGCATTAAGGCATTTTTATCCAGTGACTCTGCAACATAAATAAACAATAAAACGTGAAAAATGCCTTATTGTGCTACAAATTTAACTAATATGATACTGTACTACAAATACTTATAGGTAGACAAAGATGTCACTAAGGGAGTGAAGTAAAGTCTATAGGAATGTGCTGAGAAGAAACGGCAATTACACTCTCCTTTAACAACCAGGAATTAAGGTTTTCTTTCTTATCACGGCAGTATACTCCACTTGAAGTCGCTATCCCAGTTATCGGCACCTTAACAGCCAGCAGTACTGGTGGCCATTTCGATTTTAGCTCCTTAAGAATTATGTTACATCCCAACACATTTACGTCCTTATATATGGCCATAGCACTATGGACGTTGCCTCGTTTTAGAGATACGATAAATACTCTATCTAAACTCTTTTTAGTTTGATCAAAACTGGTATTGGCATTCCGGGAACGTCAAACTTTATTTAATTTCATTAGTGTGTGTATATATATATATATATAAATATATATATATATATATATATATATATATATATATATATATATATATATATATATAAATTATACACTTTAAAAACCCCTAAGCGTTTGGGTACATAACAATAATATATTTTTAAGCAAGACATCTCCCCCAACGCTACGACTAAAAATAAGTATGTAAAAGTGTTTGGGTTTAACATTGTGTACCGAACGGACGAAACACATGTGGTTGGAGGTCGTACTGCTGAGGTCATTGTAATGAATACTCGATTTAAAAAGTTTACTTATGTGTTTAATCGTGGCAAATAAACATAAAAGCGCCACTTCTAGATGTTAAAAATAAAATAATTTATTGCCACGTTGCTGCCAAATAGAGTGATACAGAACTAAATGATATCATGGGTGTATGCCTAATGGTTCCAATGTTCTATGGGAATTTTGAATACGAAATTAATAATTATTTAAACTTGACTTCCCTTCACGTTGATGTCGACTCACAAGCGCAGGTGTCAGCATCTTGGCTCGACATTGCAGCTATAGTCGGAAAAAGTGAAGATTAGTAAACTAGAAGTGAAGCACTCGAAGTTGTAATCAGAGACTGCAAGTTAAAATAAGAGTCTCGAAGATGCATTAGAGACTCGAAGTTGAACTCGCCTAAAACAGAATCACGACGGTATTATAAATTTATTGAGACAACTTAAGATTCATGACAACGTGATCTCGTCAGAAGGACATCACCACACTATTATCAATATTAATCTGCCAAATAAAACATCAACGAAGGTAAGTTACTTAACTATTACAAGTTTAAAATTAGATGTCTAGCATGGAAGGACAAATTTTACTTACGGACATGTCGCGCAAGATGTTGCTCGGCAGCAGGAACGGCAGCTACAAAGTTCACGAGGAGAAAAAATTAATACGCGTGCCAATTAGGTTATTAATCCGCCAAGAATTTAGTTCCAAGAACATCGGATGTAATAAGTCACATCCGATGTTCTTGGTCAATAATAGGGTTGGTTAAAGAAAAGAAAATAAAGAAAGAAACACTTCTTTATTGAGGCGAAATTAGGACCATATGGTCCTTTCTTACATTTAACCTCTTAAAAAATTAATCTTAATAATTGCAAATTAAGGCTAATTAACTATAACTTACACTTACGGTATTCCATTCACTCTTCCATTCACACAGTCACGATTCAAAGAGTAGCCCCGCCGCCCGCCACGATCGTCCGGTCCAGGTATTTTCGTCTCAGCTCCGCCACAAACCGTTTTCGGCTCTCAATTTGTTTGACAGGATCTGGTAAGGAGTTCCATAATCTACAGGCGGTAACGGTAAAGGATCGGTTATAGGTTTTGGTTCTGTGTATTGGAATTCTGAGACTTAGTACACCAGACCGAGTTTCTCTTGCGCCACTCCCCGCCAAAAACTGACAGTTTTCAGATAAATATTTTGGTGAATCCGTATTAATAATAGAGAATAATTCGAATCGATCTTGAATCAGCTAATTTTAGAATTGATGATTGAATAAAATATGGTGTAACATGATCCCTTCGACGTAAATCAAACAGAAATCAAATGCAGTAATTTTGTGCTCTTTGCAGTTTAGTGCTCAGGGCTACAGTCATGTCATTGAATACAGAGTTGCAGTAGTTAAAGTAAGGAAACACAAGTGACTTGATCAACAGAAGTTTAATGTGAAATGGTAGAAGTCCTTGCATTCGTTTCAGTGTGTGTACAGCAGCGAACACCCTGTTACAGGTGTACACTACTGCATCCGTCCATCCAAGTGTGTTGCTTATGATTGCTAGACTTTTTACCCTTTTAACGTATGGTAAAAGTTTTCCGTCTACAGTTATTGTCGGTGTATTTTGTAGGTCAATGGAGTTGGCAAGTAGTTGACGACAGAAAATCATGGGTTGGGTTTTATCCGGGTTAAGTTTAAGTCCATTTTTAAAGCCCATTGAACAAGTCGTTGTATGTCTTCATTCATCCACTTCACAGTCTGGTTTATGTCGATAATGTTAAAGTGTGAGTAGATTTGTAAGTCATCAGCATAACAGTAAAATTTGCAATGTCGCAATACAGTGTTAATGTCATTTATGTACAAAATAAAAAGTAGTGGGTCAAGAATTGATCCTTGCGGAACTCCGCAGGTCACAGTTCTGAAATCAGACATTGAGTTGTCATTGCACACACACACACACTGCTTTCTGTCCCTCAGATATGATTTGATCCATGCTAAAGCATTTTCAGAGAAACCTAAATTTTTAAGCTTTTTAAATAGAATATTATGCATGATTGTATTGAAGGCCTTGCTGAAATCGAATAGAACTAGTAAGGTATAAATACCTCGATCCATGGCTAATCGAATGCCATCAGTTATTTTCAGAAGTGCAGTTTCTGTACTATGGTTTTGGCGAAAGCCAGACTAAAAAAACATTAATAATATTATTTTTAGACAAGAAATCTGATATTTGGGAATGAACTATTCGCTCAAGGCCTTTCGAGAGAGCTGGTAAGATACTAATTGGTTGGTAGTCTTGGGGTTCAGATGGAGATTTAATTTAATTGGTTAATATAAGTATTAACCAGTAACGAGTAACAGGGTTGCGAAAATATGTATTATATAACGTACAACTAAATAACTGTAAAATCGTAAGGTAACACTCAAGGTTGTTGCTTGATCTACGGACTCATGCGACACGAGTGTGAAGAGTTTCAGGCTGTTAGAACAGAACGTGCGGTTCCAGCTGTCAATAAGGACAATTCGAACAGTAAAATTCCATCTTTCGCTCGTTGTCTTACTCTGGAAAACGTAATGTTTCTTACTAGATTGAAAAACAGAGCTCTGAGTCTTGTCTGCAATCTCAAAAAAATTAGATCACATCAGTGATTTTAGGTTAAGTTCTAAGGTTTTATCGGTTAAACATTGCTGAGACTTGCAAACTGTTCAACTAATCGACAAAGTTCTTCACATTGGCAAGCCTGAATATCTCAGGCAAAGCCTTATTTTCAAGAATGAAATAAACACTCGCAGCACTCGAAAGAACAGTCTACATTAGCCAATGGTCCGCCTATAAATAGGCAAGAAAGCTTTTAGATACTTTAGAGCAATGCTTCGTCCCCTGATTTGAAGAACATTAGTTACCGTTGGTTTTAAATTCATGTCAATGAGATGTTTATATCATTTTATTTAGTTTTAGTTTTAGAATAATGATTATTTATCTGTGTGCCATGACACGAGTTGTCTTGTAAATCAGAATCTGTAACTTATAATAATAATAATAATAATAATAATAATTCTTTATTTTGTCAAAAACACAGAATATACATTTTGCATATACATATTCATGCATAATAAAATACATACATACATTTACATAGCATAAATCAAAATAAATGTTCTTACATTAAGTAACTACAATATGTTCATTTTAAGATGCAAAAACAGTCTCAATAAAAGATAATATAACTTAAAAAAAAAAAACTGTATTTAAGACAAGACAAAATAGGAACCCCATAGGTAAAACCAGTATTGGGATCTCCATCACTTAACTAAAGCAAAAAAAATCGGCTAGCAGCGACACGCAACTCGTATTAGGAAAAAAAAATTTATTTTACTCAAAAAATAATCTCTGTTTAATAACTCTGTGCTTTAAATTACACAACTAAATTTATCCCTTCAAAAAAGTAACTGTACAACAATAACAAAATAAACTATTATTACAGAGGGAATAAAAAAAAGATAATAATAATAAAATCTACACAACAAGTCTACACTAATTTAAATTGTGACATTTAACCAGTTGTCTATATTTTGTTGCTCAAACAACCAAATTTTTAGATTTTTCAAGAACTCATTTAGTTTTGTAAATTGGTTTATCTTCGGAGTTATTAAATTAAACAAACGCGGTGCCACACTAGTATAAAAACTTTTGATGTACTGTTAAATGAGACTTTGGCACAAACACTACTTGATATTTTCTTAAATTATAGGTCGTTTGGCGAGCCACGGAAAATGAGGTGCTTCTAATGTAAAAGATTTTTAGTACTTTAAAAATGTATAAATGACGCAGTGGAAGAATCTTTAGGTTTGAGAAAATTGGCCATGTATGTTCAAATTTTTCTCTACGCACGATTAGTCTCATGAACCTTTTTTGAAAAATTATAATGGGATACAAAGTTGAGCAGTAGGTCCCTCCCCAGCATGTAATGCCATAAGAAAGCCTAGAGCCAACGAGAGCATGGTAAACCCCAACCAACACTTCAACACTCCTACACATCTGCTGAAGTAAATACATGCTCCTTAGACTAAGATACAACTCTTTTTTCAATTTTTTTATATGTTCTTTCCAGGTTAAACTGCTATCAATAACCAAACCCAAGTATTTTATACTTTTAACTTGTTCTAATTGTAAGCAATTACAATCATTACAACGTAAATGAAAACATCTGAAATCATGAAATTTCAATGGTATGTTAAAAGTTAAAACATTTTTCAGACTAAATATTATAAATTTGGTTTTTTCACTAAGAATCATGAAATGTTTATCAAACCACACGCTTAAATAATATAAATCTCTTGACATATCACTATGCAAAGCCTCAAGGTCAAAGTTATCATAAATAAAAGCAGCATCATCCGCAAAAGCAACGAGTCTGCCCTTAAAGCGTCCATCGCACAACTCATTAATGTACATTAAAAAAAGGATAGGCCCCAGGACTGAGCCCTGAGGCACTCCAAAATCAACAGAACCTGCATCACTTAGGGTATTGCCAATTCGAACCCTTTGCTCCCTCTCAGAAAGATAGCTGGAAAACCAGTCATGTGATAATCCCCTAATACCCGCTATCCACAGCTTCTCCAACAATATTTTATGATTAATGGTATCGAAAGCTTTTGTTATGTCAACGAATAATGCAGAAACTTTTTTATTATTGTTAATTGAGCTATAAACAGCCTCCATAAAATGAAGTAAGGCATCCTCAGTAGACATGCCTTCTCGGAAACCAAACTGGTTGTTACTGAAAAAGTTATGTTTTTAGAACGCTTATGTTACTTTAAAGAACGCTTGCTGAATAAAGACGTTACTTAAAAATGAGTTGATATGAAATCCTTACATTGAGTTTCAACTGTCAGAGTCACCGTAATGCACGGAGCCACAGCTGTAATAATACACGGAATACGGAATAACATGGAGGCATTACAGCTTTACGCTGTGTTAGTCCGGGACCTGAGAGCCGATTCGCATTGCATAATCACGTAACCTATGAAACCCTCGTGAACTCTGTAAAGGGAAGAGTAAATCGATCATCGGCCGTGTTACTTTTGGTGACAGTCTAAATGGGACGATAGGCTATCGATAGGGGTTTTTAATAACGTAATTGAAAATTAAATCAGTGTCAGCTAACTGTATGAAGACTATTTGAATGACAATTTTTGAAACGTTTTTAAATCTTTGAATCTCTTTGTAGACTTTTAAGTAAGTACTATCCAGTTGTCTTATGATGTGTTATACATTTTTAAATACAAAATATCATCCTTGAAAATTTATCATCGATTTATTTTTAACCCTTCTACTTTATGAATACTCCACTAAAATTACCTTAGCTGGTGGTTTCCCACTTAGGGACAATTTCTCTACAGATTCTACGAAAAACTGAATATTAGCTATATCAATATTTGTCGTTACGTCACGTTCCGTCCAGTTATGATAGATTGCTTTACGTTAAACCAAATAGGGGTGGTTACACTTCAAGAAAGCCTGGCTGGCTACATTGTGGCGGAACGTCACATCACGTCACGTAGCGTCGCCTCAAGGATTTGAGAGGATGCTCTCAAGAAAGCCTGGCTACACGGTGGCGGAACGTCACATCACGTCACGTAGCGTCACCTCAAGGAGTTGAGAAGATGCTCTCAAGAAAGCCTGGCTACACGGTGGCGGAACGTCACGTCACGTCACGTAGCGTTACCTCAAGGAGTTGAGAGGATGATCTCAAGAAAGCCTGGCTACACGGTGGCGGAACGTCACGTCACGTAGCGTCGCCTCAAGGAGTTGAGAAGATGCTCTCAAGAAAGCCTGGCTACACGATGGCGGAACGTCACGTCACCTCACGGCACGTAGCGTCACCTCAAGGAGTTGAGAAGATGCTCTCAAGAAAGCCTGGCTACACGGTGGCGGAACGTCACGTCACGTCACGTATCGTTACCTCAAGGAGTTGAGAGGATGTTCTCAAGAAAGGTTCTCTACACGGTGCAGCCGGGCAGGATGGGGTCTGAACAAATAAAACAAGGATACTGTTATCTGTAGCCCCTTATCCATACGCAGACTGATTGCAACTGATTGAAGGGTGTCCTGACAAAAACGGGAAGATGTATATGCGGACATAAGGCCTTCTAAGAGGAGTCACAGATAAGTGACCCAAGAAGAGTCTCATTGACAGAGTGACATTTGCGAACATCTCGAGAAAGGAGAGAGGCATCCGGAAGGTGGAGGTTCTTAACAATCTGTGAAGCTAATACAGTTATGTATAAATATAGGCTTTTAAAACTCACTCCTGAGATATATGCGAGTGAGCAAACAAAACAATTTCTTTTTCATGCTAAATCTGTATTTGTGCTTTCTTATTATGGTACAATGATAGTATTGTATAAATAGAAACACAATTGCTTTTTATTTAGATATAATCAATGAAATCATAAAAAGCTTTGATTAACAAGTTGTAAATTACCAGTATGTGGAATATATAGCATTAATCTCCATTCTTAGTCCAATTTGCGATTATGCTGTTAGGGAGAAATATAAACCAATTTAGTGTAAATATGTTCACTAAATACATACAATGTATAATGTAAAATAAACATGTAGCCTATTAAACAAATCTGAAGAAAGTAAATTCTAATACTCTTTGTTAACTAGTTTTTCCACTGGCAATACAAAGGTGTTTTAATATATGCCACGTACAATAAAAGAATATAAAACTCAACTATAATAAAATCTTAATATTAAAAACCTAACCTAAACTTTTCAATTACCGTACCCATTATATGGTACCACAATGACAACGCTGTTCTTATTAGTCTAGGACAGGGGTCCCCAAACCTTTTCGTTCGAGGACCAAACTGAAAGATTTGAGGAGATAGGTGGGCTTATATTAAAATATTATAAATAAATAATATCAAAGAATAGGATTTGCAAGTTATATTTATCCTAAGTACTATTGCTTCAGTATTTTATACAACCAACGAGGTATCCTAGATGTGTGATATATAAGATATTTCTCATTATTAATTATGATACTAGTTGCATAAAAAATAGAAAAAATAAAAAGTGTAAGTAAGTAAGTTTTTTAGTATTGTATGTAAAAAATATATTTCACACTAACCCAATAGTAACATCACTTACTTGGTGTATTTACTTTAGTGGTTGATGTTTAAAATAATATCATGTTTTGCGGATCTAAAACCGAAAGGTTGGTATTGTGCTTATTGGACACCTCTACAGGATATCACTATCAGTGTATATTCTATACTCCACCACGAGATGATACAGGTGGGTAAACTGAGTGGCACACTTGTTATCTATATACGTGAGAACTGCACTCCGTTTTCTCCGTTATTTATCCAATTTATTAAACAAAGAAACGTTGAAAATTGTATGTTTCGTGGATCTTTTACATTATAAGACGAGATTTCTTAAACAATGTTCTATACAAGCACAATGAAAAGAAAGTAAATTCTGATATTTTAGTGACAGATACTATTTCGAGCGATGTTTTTCTTTCGTCACCATTAGTCTACTATCCACCGAAGCCCGCACTGATGGCCAGAGATATTTCTGTTATACGGTAGCATTTCTTCTGTTACACGATTTAGTTTCTTGAACAGACTTCAAGTAGAGCAGGTCAGACAATAATATTTTGTCTTATCAGATTAATCAACTTTACTAGGTATTGTTTCATTATCTTATCAGTTATTCCGAGTTGCTTGAATTCCATTAATCATGCCGCTGTTATTCATAGTGCTTGGAATTGATAGTAAGGAAAAGAATGTAAACTATTTACGGCAAAAGGATACTTGCTATCAGCCGTTTCTGGGATGCGGGACACGAAATGTCGCCGAGTTTAACCGATACTTACATCGGTGTTGTTGTAATAAAAAAGAGTGTCGCGTTGCAATTGATGTGGAATAACAAGTAAAACCTTTCATATTTTATAACTAAAAATGAATCGCTAAATGTGTTCCTTCTTGTGGTTGTTCTTTTTTTAATATTCGTTTAATTCCGAGGTGGGTTTATATGAAGAGCAAGATTAAAAAAGTTTACGGAATACTTTGGTTCGTAAAAACAATGATAACATTAAATTACGTTTCATAGTAAAGATTTAACTGATAACAAACAACTGATGACACTTTCAGATGAAGTTCGTCTAATAGAATAAAATGTTATTTCTATTAAAATTTTAGAGAATAATAAATATACAGTGCTGGATCAGTGGTGTAATGCAGATATAAAAACATAAGTTACTAATTTAATTTTACTCCAGATAGTGCCAGTGGCAAATTAAAAACATCTCATGGTCAGAAACATTAATTTATTAATACATTGTTATAAAACGTACCATAATGAACAAAACTGTAAATGTTTGCACATATGTTACTCGAGACTAGTAGCTCTCTTAAAATTGTGATATGGTATTTTTACAGGGGCATCAGAAAAAGACAAAAGGATATGTCCTAACATACAAGAACGAGCCATTCTATTTCAGACAACAACCCGAAAACTACTAAAATTTCTATAACTCAAATCCTATTTGAAAGGATTATTTTGTGTACTACCATGAACATAGTACAGGTTTTTCTATCTTCCCCATTTATGGGAAATAGATTACAAATACAGGTAGATTCCTATTGTTCAAAATATTATGTATGTACTGTACTTTCTTGATCGTGGCAACAAAGCAAATTAAAATATATCACCAGAAATATCTTAAAGTGTCAGTAGATTACAAAACCCTGTAGTAAACGTTTTTGATCAATTTGGTTTCCAAGACCCACGTTTGTATATATTTTTTTGATTAAGGCAATATAAAAATTCAAATTTGGAAAGAAAATATAATTAATTCGAACCAGAAATGTAGCTGCAGGTGCAAAACCTGATATAAAAGCCTCTTAACTATGAACATGAAATAATATGTATATTTTAGTTTGAACCATCATAGAGCTACATGGTATTACATCATAAGTGCTTTCAAAAGAGGGCTACTATACGAAAATATATTTTAAAAATTGCTAGACAAAGCCATAAATAACTGCTGGTTATGAATAATACTATCAATTTAGATAAGAGAAGCTACTTTCATATAAGTTTGTTTTGTATAGCAAATTGTTTAAGAAATGCGGTCATTATAGTAAAGACCCTGTTCTAAGCTATAGAGTGACGTTATGGGGACCGGCGCTCAGACTGTTGTAGACCATATTTCCGGTGGAAGGGAATCTTAATTTTGTACACCTTTTTTGTCAAATCTATTTCAGATTATGATATAAAGAATATAAACCTATTTCCTCCTTAAAAATCATGAATCCAATGACTCATTAGACACACAATTTTAACAATTATGGCCTAAGACCAAAATAATTTATAAATCAGTCCTTTATTGTTGTTTTTGGTCATGCTAAAAAGCAGTCAATTTTGTAAAGAAAGGTGATAAAATTCAGTTGTTAATTCATTGCTTAGATGGTACTAAATATCCAAATACTACCGATGACCACACACTTGTGTTCCATGGACAATAAAGTGTATGAATTCATACTGACAGACAGGTGTGTTCAAGTAAATGCAGAAATGAACAAATTCCTTGATTCTAGTTGCAATAACCCTTGGAAATTTAAAATTTAGCATTTTTCCACTTGGGGCCTGTAATAGAAGTTTACAAAATGTAATATAATTGAATTATAATAGGTTTACATCAATCAATGTGTAGCCCGCCCATTGCAAAACCTGTGAGAGGTTTAAAACATTAAAAAAATACTTTTTGAATTCATGATTAATGATTTGAAATTCACGAAAACAGTTGTACAATTCTTAAACGTAGATTAAAGCTATTCCAAAATTCAGTACTATATTTGGGACTTAAATATTTAGGTTTTTTTACGTTACTCTACGACTATGACTATCGAACTTTTAAATCCATATTCGAATCCTACCTTACAAATGACGAATTGTATAACTTATCAGAACTTTTAAACTTATATTCTCACATAATTTAAATAGTTATATGTGTACGATAATGGTATTTTAAGAAATGTGTTTATAAGTTATGATATATTTAACTATTTAAATTATGTGAGAATATAAGTATATATATATTCAATATAATATAAATATATAAGAATATAAGTATATATATATATATATATATATATATATATATATATCGTTCCAGCCGCTTAGCTTTGTAATTTTCAAAATAAAGATGTTTTGAACTTTAACTTGAAATAAGTAAGTACCGTAAGTAAATATATATTTATTTCAAGTTAAAGTTCATAACATCTTTATTTTGAAAATTACAAACCTAAGCGGGAAGATCGATTAAAAAAATGTTGTCTGTTTTCAAGTGGATTCGAGAATGGTTTAAATTTACAAATTTAAGCTATTTAAAAAATGCATTTTTAATAGTTTTCAAAGCGCCTGGAGATTATAAATTGCAAAGACAGTTACGTATATAAATAGCCAAACACTATTTGAAGGGGCCAAGTTATGATGTATAATTGTCTTTACAAGAAATTTCTGGTTGAACTTGAAGCTTGAGTGTTCGATGACTTTATAATAAAATAAATGTGAAGAATGTTTCTTTTTATATTATTGTTGTGGTTCTCAGGACACGTCAGCCTACAAAAATTCAAAGTCATCCGTAATTAAATTTATAAAATTAATATGAGCAGTAATGACCATTAAAGTAGTTTTGTTTGTTAAATGTTACTTGAATTATGTGTGTTTGTAAAACTAACTTGATTTTTGTAATACCTTAAATATTAGAACTGTCGCAACAGATAATTCTATTTTTTTACAATTACTGATTGTAAGTTTGTAATCAAAACTATATCTACAAACACTATCCCTAATAATATTATATATGCAAAAGTGACTTTGATTGTTTGTTTTTATTTCACGCATAAACTATTCAACCGATTACGCTGAAATTTGTCATGGATATTTTCAGGATCCCTGGGATGAATACAAGTCTATTATTATTTTGAAAATCCATCCGGGCTGTGCCCCACTAGTCTTTAAAGTAGCTAAAAAAATCCGACCCTGGTCTCTGAAGTATGAAACATTTATGAAAAGAGCATATATAACGCAATAAAATGTTCTGTGTAAACAATGTTTATTATTTTCAGTTTGTTTACATTTATAGTGAGTACAAACATTTTTAACGCCAATGTAGATTTCAGCGATTAGGTAAGTACTCATATATTTTATAAAATGCCCCAAAACATAAATGGTCAGAATTTGATATTGAAGACTCTCTTTGAAGCAGTCGGCAAGAACTAACTATGATAGATGAAAGATCGCTGGACTGTGCTTTTGAACTAATGTACTAATTCCAGCTCTAAATATTCTAAAATACTAATAATATTTTTCAGTTTATAAAGAAAGAAACGCGTAGTGTCATTGTTAATGTAATTTTAGCTTAACATTTTTATTAAATATTAAGTATTAAATCCAAAAGACAATGAAACTTTCTAATAAAGTAAACTAGAATGGCCATAAATCTTTTGACGTATTTTCTTGATCGTGGCAACAAGGCAAACTCAACATTGGCGCCGGAAATATAACTTCACTTGAACTTGCACCGCCTACTAAATTGCGTGCAAAGGAACGGGTAATTGCTAGCAGTGCAGATATAAGAGACAATGTAGTCTGAACTTTACTTTAAATTTAAAGACTGGTATCAAATCTAAATTAATTGTCTTTTGACAAAAGTACGGTTCTCAGAGCTGTGCATGTAAATATATTTTCATGTCAGAAAAAAGGCAAAATCAGCACTGGAAGAAATAATTACATCGAAGTAAATTACAATGACTATAAAAGATTTATAAAAGATTAGCCTATTGTCAAAATCAAGACCATTACTGATCTGAGCTTATTTTATTATTCATAAAAATTAATTATAAAAATCTTCCTAAGGTTAGGGAATCATATATAAATAAGTTCTAGCCGTAAGTTCCATGACCAAAAATATACACGTTTTAACATTTTTTCTTGATCGTGGGAAGAAGGCAAATTCTTCATTTGCGTCGGAAATATAATTTACTCGAAGCAAAGGTGCTCATAGAGGTGTAAAAACCTACGACATTTCGTGCGAAACCGTGGGTAACTGCTAGTGAAGTATAGATTGAAATGTGTCCATGAAAATAATACACAAAAAGATTAATAAATGATTGGACTGTGATTAAAATTTTATAACTTGTTGTTCGTTACATTACAAAGGGCAAAGTATTGTAGGCGTTCATAATAAATCTCAGTAGTGAGAAGGGCAGATAATCTCATAAGGGAAATCGAGTTGCGTATAACTTGGTTTGCAATCGTCGCATCTTGCTGATAATAAACATTCAGAGATAAGCCTATCTAGGGCGCCTACTGGGCTACTGTCTATGTACCGCTCCTTCGACAATCTACGTAACTAGATAACACGGTGAAATAGGAAGGTAATTTTCCTGTTGTTGGTGCGCTTTCTCACAAGTGGAGCAACACAACGTAAACAAAGTGCAGATATTTAATATTCCTTTATATACCGTTTAGTATTTATCCTACTGATTTTTTTATCTACGTAGATATCAGCCTCTTGGCTGTAGCTTCACACACTGGCTTGAACTTATTTATTTATGATACTCTGGAAAAATTTTTGCAATTAATTGTGAAATAAGCTCATATCATTATTGGGATTGATCTTGACAATAGGCAAAACTTTTCTAAAAACATTAATAAGATTTAAGTTATTATAAATACTAATTTTCAGCGAACTTTTCGAACGATGTGCTAACGATTCGAGTTTTTCTAGGGTTGTCAGAGCTCTTAGAGTAGCATCTGTTGGTGTTAACAGACTTATATTAATAATAACAAAGTCTTGTCGTGTAGCAGAATATGACTTTTAATCTATAGTTTGACCATTTTGTATTCTAATAAGTAGCCTATGTTCGTGGTGGTTTCATGGTAACTACAATTTTAACCTCAATGAGCCATAGTGAAAGGTCTTTTGATAGAAACAAACTGTACTGACATTCTTCTTGTGTTATACTAGAATGTTCATGTTGTCTACGCTAATTGATCAATCATCTAGAAAGCATTCAAACAATTCGATAAAGATATTATATTCGCTTCAATACAGTCACAAAAGAACTAATCACCCCTTCCACTTAAGTGATACTACTGAGGTGTAGAGCCCAATATTACACATGATGGAGTCTAGACAGTAGGCAGCACACATCACTCATAGGGTTACCTCATTCTTGTCCCAAATACAAAAATGAGTAATATTGAATGCAAAATATTAAATTGTATAATTATTTCTTTTTGATATTTTAAAATAATATATTTATATATACTTCAATCATGCTTATTTATCAATAGATTCCATGATTGTGCTTGTTGAAAGTCATGATGGTGTAGCGACGTCGAATGAAGACTTTAGTACGCTTGTAATAAATACTGTTGAAATATACAATTTTAATTTGAATATTTGATGTAAATATCGCCAGATGACAATATTTGTGAGGCGAAAGACTTTATTCAAAACACGCATTATGAAATAAGTTTGAAAAACTCGCAAGCGTGAACTTTGGTATTTATTGTCAGAAAGGAGCTGTTATGCGGTCATGTCCATTGTAGTCAGTTCCAGCCCGTTCAAATCACATGTTCACAAGCTGTCTGGTTGTTGGATATGTTTGGATAAAACGTGTCCCGAGTCTCGCGCGTTTTACCGGATTTAACCGATTGTAATTTGTCTCTATGTTTATCTTTAATGTGACACATTTGATGTTGATGTTAATAGGCGAAGCTTTTGTGGTATTTTAAAGAAAGAATGAAACCTAGCTAACTGTAAAACTACAACATTATAATATTGAGGTTTTTTCTTCTCAAGATTGTTTTCAAAAATTGTCATTTAGTGATATGTAAAAATATAAAACACCATGAAACACATAAAGTCATTTGTAAGGTATTGATTTTGCCTAGCTAAAATAGGCATTGGCACACTGTGTGGCACGGCATAAAGAACACGTGACGGCATTGATTTCAGCCATATGAAGATGAACAGGAATAGAATCAACCTAGTTCTCTTGAGAATATAGCTCTGTTAACGAAACCAACATTCTTATCAAAAATAAAACTAGATGTTTGTTACCAACATAAAAATACTAATAAAAAGCTTGACATTAACTGTACTTCATTTTAGGTCTACACCAACCTAGTCCTTTGACTAGACTTGGTCTAGAAAATTACTGTAGATTTCGTAAAGCATTTATTTTTGGGATGTTATTGAGTTCTTGAAAACAAATGTTCTTATACCAAGATATTACTTTTATAAATGAGTGTTTGATATAATATTACCAAACAAGAAAATAATTTTTCTTCTTTGATAACATAGTTCTCCATTTTACAACTCAAAATTCAGTTTTCATCAGGATTAACAGTTTTATCCTTTTTACAAACACGTAGGTTTTCAAAGTCTTTGGGTTAATTTTGATGTGGAAATAAGGTGATATATTTCTTCAAATATACACTACAAAAAGGATTCGAGTGAATTGGTTTTTGTATTCGTATTTAAAACCCAAATAACCTTCATTTTAAATTAGGGCGTGTAGTAAAGTAAAGTAAAGTAAATATGTCTTATTTGACCAGGCGAAGTTAGGACTAAGAAGCCCTCTCTAACACTTAACCTGGGGACCAACGGCTTAAAGGTGAATTCGGAACCACCACAAATGGTCGGACAGGCGGGCTGCTAGCAAGGACAGGATCGCTCAGCGGTCACCCATCCAAGCAGCACCCACGCTCGACGTTGCTTGATCTGGTTATCTTGCGATAACCGTTGTACCCGCTACACTGCACCATTGGTCTTTGAATCAAGGTCTTAAAATTTCGGACTACGCTATGCCTCATGGACGCCTGCCATAGAAGATTCAGGCAATCTTATAAAGTTTAATCAGTTAGTTAGTTTAAAAATTCCTTCTTCAAGTGTTTAAAAAAGTTATAATTTTGAAAATCGAAATAAACGTAATCTACCTTGATTTGTAAATTGTTGTAAATTACAAAACATCAATGCTCTAAGAAAATAGATTCCGTTAAAGCAAAGCAAATAGCAATATTGATCCTGTATTTATATATGAGGGAAGTGTACGAAACGGAATCTCTTTACAAAGTTAACTACCGTTTCCAAATTCTTTAATTAAAATCTTCTTCAAGTTTCAAAACATGCCGCGAATTGCTAAACACTTTTTGAAAACAGATAATGCAGGTCATTGTGTGTTTGCTATGGTACAGTACTAGCTAGTAATATTGTTGTACTAATTGCGTAAACATGATAACAAAAATTATAACACTATCACAACAAAATTTTCAGACATGTACACTTTTTTATGTCTATCAAACTGCTAAAATGGTCGCACATATATTAGGATATAACATTTATATAGAAAGAAAAAGTCCTTTATTTCACATTTTAAGGCATTTTATTAGACATATTTCTAATGAATAATGAATTGATAATAAGAAATGTTACTATTCATATATGAATATTGTTACAACAACATTACAATATAAGTCGAGCACCAGTATCAACAATGGACAATCCAACCGTACTTGTGGGTTGGCAAACAGTGGCTATAATTTTTACACATGTTCACTCATATATACAGCTCTGTTAATAAAAATATTGAAAATAATACATAAAACTATCTTTCTTAATCCATAACATTGAATCTGGGTAGAAACATTTACTTGTTAAAGTAACTTACTGTATGAATATTAAGTTAAATTATATGTTATAAAAAGTAATAAAATATAAAAACTAAAACCCAATAAAAATTTTGTACAATTTCATATTACAGACAAACACTACAGTAAATAAATATCTGTGAGTGGTGATTCGTTTCTTGCTACCGGAGAGAATAATGATTTTATTCAAATATAATATATTTCTTTATTTTAATTTGAACTCACAACCTTATAGATATCCGAAAAATTGGTTTATGAAGCTTATTATTTAAAGTTCCATATATGAATTTCCCATGAATGCGTTTAATTTATTATATGAATGGAATACAACATCTGTTCTAACAAACTACACAAACCGTACCTTCCTCCCGAACGTTATTCTTAGAAATTAAATTCTTTAAGAAGTTTCCATCAAAAATTCCATAAAAATTTATAACAATATGCTATGTGATATTGAAAGAATTACACTAAAATTCATCAAATATGAAATGTTTTTGAATAATGAACGATCAGACATGTTTTAAATTATTTAGTGAGGAGAACATTGAATATAAAGTAAACAAAGTAATAAAATTTTACTTATTTTGTACTCACTGATAATATAATTATTGCATGGAACTGTAGCGAATAACTATGAATAAGTATGAGCGTTTAGATTCTGTTACAGAATAGCATAACTTACTAGTATATATAGAATTTGAGTGTTTTGTTTTCAACAACACAAAGTCACAAAGAAATCTTCACGACTCATGCAGTTTCCACATATTTCACTGCAGGAATTTAGAGTGTGCTTCAAAGAGAAACAAATATCTTTGTTTATCAACTTCAATGTTACCCAGGAGACACAATTTGTCCTGATACCATACATTTATAGAGTTTATTTAAGGTTTATTAATGACCATGTGTGATTTGAAACAATAACAGGATTTTATATATTTGCCATCATTATATGGTACTACAAAAATGCTATATACTACAATGCTACGTTTCATGGTTTGAAATACGCCCTCTTCTTAAGGTGTCAAAAACATCATAGTATGATGCTAAACGAGCGCAAAAACTAATCAATGAGTGGTGGTGAACTTGCCCAAAGTAAAATTTTGGTAAAGTTGTACTAATAGAAATCAAGGTATCACTTGTAGCTCGTTGTTAATTAATACTTTATTTGTTTGGAATCTATTATAAGGACATAAAACCTCTGCGTAAATATTTTACTTATACCTAAACATTTTATTCATCGGTTACATGGTGACTTTCGTTGGCCTTCACTAGTGCAATAGAAGGATGCAGAGTGGTAGGAAACGGTGCAGTAGAATTTCAGTAGAATTATTTTTTTGTAATGCTTAAAGAACATTTCGTCCACAGGCCTTTAAGATATTATTATTGAAGCCAGGAAAATTAGGACAGTTTTTTACTATTCCAAGGGCTGGTACGAATATAAAGTAGAATTTCTGGACATACCTTATGATCAGGTCGAATAAGAATATATCGCATTAATCTATATAATGGTTTATTGCGTGATTAGACTGTTTGAGACATATGCGAATCAATTTAGTGTACAGGCGTTCGTTCTGATTAGTACACTCAATAAATAAAAATGTATAATGTACATGAACAGATTGCTATCTAAACCGAAGATTTTTATAAAGCTTAATTGGTTGGTTCGTTTGCCTTATCTGTGATATCTTTTCACAGTTTTTCAGGATTACATGTATGCAACATCTGCATCATAAATTACGTTACTATCTCTTAATTGGCTCTTGCAGAGGGCAGTGCAAAGGTATTTAAGTATATACCACATGAATTGGAAGAGTTTAAAACTCAGCTCCCATAAAAGCTTAATATTATTTTAAAATCTAACCTGAATATTTCAATCACACATTATATCGTACCACAATGGAGCGTAAATGATTAGTCTAGGGTTTTAAGTCATTTTTTCAAGAGCGTATCTGAAAAATTAAATCTGATTTAAAACTGTACATCTTGATAACTCATTAAACAGTGCAATTCAAATGACTATGATAATATTGCTTCTTTAACACTTTACTATTATATTGATATACTCACTTTATACCGTATTGTTTTGTATAGCATTACGGTAGTACAAAATATAATTATTATCTATAACACTTAAAAATGGAAAATGTATAATTTTGTATTACAGCGAGATCAAAATATCTAATATGGTAACTGTGTTAATAAGTCATAACTTAACGGTGTTAATAACTTAACGTGGATAATCGTTCATACGATTATTCACGAGTCTTCATTACTGTGGTGTGTGTATTGTAATTAGCTGATAACACTCAGAACAGTAACGGAGAAAGTTTATCAATAAAAATAAAGTTTAGATAGAATTTTTTAGTTTTGTACATTTAATTTTTCTTCTAAATAGAATCAAGAAACTCTAAAGATTATGTTTGAAGTTTGTTATTGACGATGGAAGATTAGACAGGATTTCGGACCTTTGCCACCTTTATATGTTACAAAAGGTATAACTCAACGTTTCGAGGATTGGAATCTATCCTCTTTGTTAGGTGGGGACTGTATTTTGTAAGAAAAGAAGGGAAATAATGGGGTTCAAAAATACGCAAAAGCTGCTTGGAGCCTAGTCTAGCCAGGCGTTGTTTGTTACTGCAGATAATGCAAGTCCCGAGCATAAGTCACAAGTACGAGAAACATAATCACACATCACACCAGCTGGCGTAACGATGGCAAATGTCCGAAATCCTGTTATCCTGTCTAAAGACTCATTTAGCCGAATATTAATCTTGATCAAAACAAAATTCAATAATAATATACTGAGTAATATAATATACTGTTATTCAATAATAAGAGGTTAAATTTAAGAAAGGACCATATGGTCCTAATTTCACCCTAATAAAGAAGTGTTTCTATTCTATTCTATGCTGTAAGGTTTGTCCCGATAAATCAAGTTGGGGGGCTCTAAATATGTAATGTACACATAACGAAGCTATATTCACTGCTGTCATTTTGTTAACCACACGCTCAGTCAATTTATAACACACTCATCACTGCGTCACTTTTTAAGTAAATCCTTCAACGAGCCTCAACCGATTACAAGATTGTGTCAATTTTTAATTAACGTTATCAAACACTGAAGAGGATTTGATCTAAGATTTTCGAAGATAAATATAAAAGAACGTTAACCTCACGCACACACAATACCCTGGTATTAAACATATTTCGCTAGCAAATTCGTTTTCAAAACTTAACTCTCCACTATTGGTTATTATGACAACTATCCAATGGTAAGTTCTTAATTATTGTAATAAACATAGTGGAAACCCATGCATTGAAGTAGAAATATATTATTTTTATCCTATAATAGAGGTACAAATATAGGTTTTATGGTGAAGTATTTTAAATTCTGTAAAACTGCATTTTATATTCTTGGAGCATATGACTCTTTACCGTAATGAAATTTTTATCTTCTGTCCTGAAAAAAAACAACAAAAATAAGTATACTTAAAAAAATATTTTTCTGAAAAATGCAATATTATATATATAACAATATTATGCTGTTTGTTATTTAAATTAGAGATAAAATGTTATCACTGTTGCCCTTGATTTTCGAATTCTATAAATTATGACTATCTATTCCTTCTTAGGGAAGAAACAGTTCGGATTATAATATTCTCGTAAAAAATATGTGGCCATTATCTGAATAACATTCTGAATTAAATCGCCCTCCCAATCACTGGACTGTAATGCCGAAGATAAAGATAGTGGTTATTAAAAAATATTAAAAAATTTGTCATTTTGGAAATTGTCTTGGATTATATTATTCAAAATACAGTTATAAAAATGTAATTCTACTTATTATTTAACATTGTTATAGAAGAGGAAAACGCTGAATAAATTCTCTATTTTGGCAGGTAGTTCTTATAACGATTTGAATCTTAAAATTAAATTGTAAACTTTATGGAACATGGAAGTCAAATATTTCTTTCAAAGATTTATTTGAAAATAAAGCGTTTCGTTAGTACATAATTTACCATATTTGGACTTACAATTAACATAATCTCATGTTTGAATATAGTATAAGCGATATTATATATTTATGTACTACATACATACACTCATATAATATTAAGAAATGTTGATGAACAAAAGTACGCGCAGTAGAGCCATGGAACTCAATGGTCTGTTTTAATTGCATGGCGTTATACAATTTTTTTCATTGTACCAACAGTACGAAAACTCACATCAGATTACCAGAATGATAATTAGTTCGTAGAGTATTTAATGTTTAAAATATTTATCTCAACGAAAAGAAACCTAGAATAAAACCCAGTTGTTTTGGCCATTGATTTTGGTAGGCCTAAGTACAACATACCGATTGCCAAGATTGTATATTTCGTAGATCAATCTTATCAATCCAAAATCAAATACTATTCATAATATAAACTTGTCCTCGGGGAGTTAATAATTAAATTGTGTTGGTTCTCAAAAACTGGTGGAATTGCTTATTTAACTTTTATGCTATTGTAATGTTTCTATCAAAATAGGCTACAACTTCACAAACTGATAAGAAGCTATTAAAACGATTATTCAAACTTGAAATATCGCAAAGCAACTAAAAATATGGAAATCCACGTAAACACTATTATGTTTAGGAAAGTAAGAAAAATATCTAAAAATAAACCAAACAGGAAAACCAAAATCTCCACTGGACATTTTCGCTCCACAAGCAGACTCCAGACTTCTGCGACGTAGATCTCAACACTGCTATTAGATGGCAGTCCAGTCGTCATGATTTGCTACAGGCAGTACCCTTATGCTATGCTTACTTCTCGTTTAATCTTAGACAGATATACAATTTATCTCCAGAATCTGTGATCGTTTACCTAATAAACGATATTTTATATGGAAATTACAAATTTTGCAGTGAAGTGTGTATATAACCCTAGAAATAATTGAAATAAATGATGTTACTTATGCAAAAAGTAAATTCCCCAGGTGAGGCTCGAACTCACAACCCCGGCATAGCTCACAACTACTGTCTTATAAGTACCGTGCGCTAACCAATTGCGCCACTGGGGAAGATACCCATCTGTATGTTTCTAGAAAACATGACGACTTTCTTCGGAACTGGCTCGGCGGGGAAACTAGAACGCTACCCGAGAGGGGTAAAGAGCAGCTCGTGAAGCTTCGTGCGAACTTACATAGTTGCATTATTTGTTATCCAATCTGATTTGGAGAGGTATCGAATAAAAGGTACAGATTGTGTACGTCCGTTTTGCGAGTTATATGTTTTATATTTTAAACCAGTTTTTAGTTGCAACGGTTGGAAGTCGATCAAGTATGGATACTTATAATTTAATATAGGTAAACAATATAGAGAATATGGGCAAATCAAAAGAGGGCAATCTGTGTATTCAATTTGACACATGTAAAATTAGCATTGAATAGAAAATGAAGCCACTATATTGGTTCAGACCAAGCGTTATAAGAAGATTTTTACACATTTGGGCCCTGATTCGAACAACATCTAGCGGAAGCCGTTGGAGGGAAACTGTTAAAGATAGAGATAAAATAGAATTTAGACTACTCTACATTATATTTTTTAAACAAGTGGTTTGTATAATAGTAGGCAGAATTCTGTTGGTTTATTGCTCAATATATTTTTTGTGATTTTATACCCTCTGTTATGGTTAAGCACAGGACCAAATGTTTAATAAGTACTATATCAATGCAAGGCTAACTACACAATTACAAAAAAATGTATTATTATTTTGTATTGTGTAAATTTGACAACAAAAGCTTACCTTAATCTCAAAATAGAAAATGATGACCAACTTTCCAATTTCTTAATGCGAATAATCTGAAACAGACTTATAAAAATCGTCTTCCAGAATTGGTTGATGCTGTAGTATCAGAGACATGATGTTTAGAGATCTTTCATATATTTTGGAAGCAATTTGGGATGAAAAGAGAAAATGAAAAAGGAGACTAATGTAATGTCATAGGAAGTATAACCACTTTAATTTTAATAATGGACTTATTTGCTTGCACATAATGAAATCTAACATTCTACTTGCAGCCAACAATTTCTAGTTTGCCTGTCAATATTTGTTGTACATATAAAGTACATTTGCATTTTTATTTAACATGACACATGTTACTAGTATTTTAATCATATTATGTAAATGATTTCATCTACTTTTAATTATTATTATAGACAAGACTTATTTCCCTTGAAGCATTTAAACGTATTATTGTACAAAGTACAAGTATTTGTTATGTGAAATATACTGTATTCCAAATTTGATTATTCTTGATGTAATTTAACAGTAACTATTACATTATATGATTATTATGATAACTAATTATTATGATTTGTGAGTTTAAATTTTGTAATGAAATACTGCCATGTTTTGTATTGATATTTATTAGTTGTTCAGAAATATAACAAAAATTGTTTCGATTTCAAATTATTGAGGTAGGTATGTTATAAATTGATCATACTGTACATGATTTCTATCTACTAGTAATTATCATTACAGACGATATTTATTTCCTTCTAGGCTTTTAAACTTACCACTGTAAAAAGTAACTTTTATGACAAATTTCTTTGTCGGCTCTCATCGGCACCGCGTGGTGTCATCTGAAACAATGAGTCAGGAATGCGATGGCCAGGAGGGGAAATGGCTAAAGCTGGTTCCGGCCCTAAGTTTTGGTTTTAAGCCTTACTGTCATGGTGTGCGCGCGAATTTTGTTGGTTAAGGTTTGTTTGATTGTTATAGTATTTTTAGGTTTCCTAGTTAGTTCTTTTTTTTAAATATTGGTACCCAGAGTGGTCTAACATGAACCGAAGGTTGCCTTAGCGGTTGGTCTGCAAATTTTATGTATGAAGCCTCAATAAGTTTGCGTTTGGAAAAAAAAAGATTTGATGCCTTTTATAACCTATAAAGATGGCAAATGTCCGAGATCCTATTATCCTTTCAAAATCTGTTTCTTATTTTACAGCTTTACGATTTTCCGAGTGACCAACTAACCTTTTCCAGAGGTCCACACTGACCTTTAGTTCACGTTCGCGGGAGATTATACACTTTAGCACGTACAACGGGTCATATAAAGGGTGAACAAGGTATAACCAAATAGGTAACACAATACAGGAGAATGGTGAGCTTGAGAGGGTGAGATAGGACAATGAAAGAAGTGAATGTTTGCAGAAGACATACAGGAATAATGAGAGAGGTAGGTCGAGACAACCACACCGGCACGAGATGAGCAACCCCACTGTCCCCACTGACTGTCGGCCTAGCGGCGCAGCGGTGGTAGATTGACCGAGATAAATTTAGACATGGTCAGCTGATTCTCTCTCTCTCTCTCTCTCTCTCGCTCATTGGTTAAACTTAATTCAATAATTAAACTATCAATGTAATTAAACTTAACAATCGCATACAAAATTTAAACTCAATTTTGTCATCCCTCTAAGTGACGTGTCTCAAAAAAACTCAAGAGATGTCAGTCACAGTGTCAGATGACAAGGTGGTCAGTTGTGTCGTATTGCGTTTGTCGTGAGTTGCTTTGTGTGTTTTTGTGATAAGCCTAAGCCTATTATATTATATTTAATTCCTGTACAAGCAAAGAGTCTTTTAGACGTTTCCTTTTGCAAGTTTTCAGTTCTAATTATGAATTTAAAAGGTAAGCGGGTATTTTTGGAATACTCATTACATTCATATGTGTTCAAATTTGTATGAATATACAATACAATAAGCAGCACAGTGTGTATAGTTGATTGAAAAAAAGTATATTGCATTCCTTAAAAATATGAGTTACCCTTTCAAATTCTCTTTGGTGACAAATATCTCTAATTGCAAATCGTTAAAACATAATAACATTTTTTCAAGATAGTACGGTATATAACACCGTTGTGGATAATGTCATAGCTCTTACAAAGTTCCCCTAATTCGTGAAAAATAAAATTGTTTAAGATGATCCGCTCTGAGAAATTCCCTTATACAATAAAAGGCATAATTAATCTTGCTTAACTTCGTAGCTAAATCCATTGTCTCCACATTTACTGACAACAATTGTTGACGTTTGCAGAGGAATGTATTAATTGTTTTATGCAATAAAGAATATTATTATTATTATTACTGCATAGCAGTCCCACTGTAAAAAAAAACTGTAAAAAAGAATACATTTTTATTGTTGGCATTCTAAAATAACTAATAGTTTATTTTCTAGTAACCAATATGATACATACTCTTAGGGTTTTCAAAACGTTTTTAATATAGGAAAAGAAATTTCGATCAGTATCATCTGCATCTGTAAGTAATATAGAATTTAATTTTAGTTTCAATAGTTCATTTATATAACACGAAAATAAGAAGTCCCTACGCCCTACACTCCCTAACACTCTTAACAGGTACTTGAGCTATCCTAAACTCAGTTGTAAAACATTCCTAGTATGCTTACCTTTTTTACAACTTGACTTCTATAATTAAAAAATGAAGATAACCATTCCTCGGTCTTACCTCATATCCCATTGTATAAGTTTAACTGCCTTAACAATTTTAGTCATTGTCAACGAAGCTGAAAGCCTTCTGAAAATCGAGATGAATCGCCATTCTATGTTTACTTTTATCAAAAGATTCAGCAATATTGTTATACATGCATCTCAATAGCCATAGTTTAGTAGGAACCCAAATTTATTTTGTAAAATGAATGAATTACTAATGAATTAATTTAGCAATTCAGTTTTTATCAAGCTTTTAAATATCTTAGCTAACATATTTAAGATAGATTGGCCTATATGACCATGATTTAATTGTTCTGGAAATACTCCACGAGCTATAGACTTGGAAAAATGTTGACAAAATCGGTACGAAAACTTGTGAAAATGGATGTTAATGTAAATAAACTGATGCCAGCCGTAACACAAATATTCTTATCCTCCATATAATTTTTTTTATACTGTATACGTCATTGATTGCTATGTTATAATATTCTAATATTGCCCCATGCTTAATCCTCATCAAACAAATGATAACTGAAAAATTGCATTTTTAATTTACCTGAAGCATATTCAAACTATTCATTAAATTTATTTGCTATAAATTCTTCATTTATACTTACATGAACTATTTTGCCGTTACAATAGACTTGATAAATGCTTTTCCTATTTTTACCTAAAATGAGATTTGATAATTTTCCAGCAGTGTTTAGTATTAACGTTATTTTTATTAATAAGTTGAGATTAATAATTATATTTTGCCCTTTTTATTTATTTTCAAACTACTTTAGAAATTTCTTTATGCTGTATTCTTAATTCACAAATATTTTTATTATACAACATGATATAAAAAACATATTTTAGGTGCATTACTAAAAACCAAATATTCAGTTGCTCATGTACGTCTACTCCTATTACTACTAGTAATTTATAATTCAGGTCTACTTACATTAATGTAATGCTTCAAACAGCCTGTTATTACGGCAGCAGGAAATTCTTGTTTCACCACTTTCTTAATGGATAACTCCTTATTGTAAATAGAGCTTGTACATGGAAAATCTTGGTTTCTATCGATGTAAAACAAACTGAGAAACCCAAAACATGGGTAACAAACAAAACATTGGAAACCGGATTTCAAAGTACAAGCTGTACCAACGCTACGAGTATAAATGTTACAAACTCTTTTGTTTCTTAATAATAAATTGTACTACACAGAATTGAGATATTGGAAATGTTAACATTGACATCCAAGTAATGTTTGATTTGAGTAGTGATGTGTTTAACTAAAATTACTATAATAAATTTTATATTTCGCTGTAATTGAATCTTCATAAATGAGGCCTCATTATGTACAGAAGACGAACTTACCCTACCATTTTGAAATAGTTATTTACTTCAATATATAGGATATAGTGGACAAGTTTGATTATTTAACTTTATTATTAAATGAAGTTTTGTTAATAAAAACATTCATTCAGTTATAGGTGACAAATATTAAATTTTAAAAATAAACTTTCATTTCAGAGAAGCATAAAGTTATGGAATAATTGATTGAACGTAATCAAAACACTCACGTACATTATCATATGCTATTTTCATAACCACAAGCACTCCGGGGGAAACTGGTACTTTCTAGCAGCTTTCTGAACGAATTGAACTATGGCCTTGAATTTAATAGAACTTAACATTTTTTTTTGCGTTGGGATATTGGGGTGGATTCAGAGATCCTCACACGTCAACATGAGCTTATTGTGTGCCCCTTTGATGTTAGAGGGGTAAGCCTATCTTTGTGCCCTTAATTAGGCTAAGAAGCTTTTCCCCGATACTAGCATCTGGTTCGTCGCCTGGTTGTTTATCACCGAAAAGAGCCCTTCTCCTTGCTCCCAGTCTCTCACAGTCCAGTATTATGTGTTTTGCAGTCTCTTCAGACTTATTGCAGAGTCTGCACTCCAAGTCCTCATTTCGTAAACCTAGAATGTGTTTAGGTGCTTCCTAAAGTGGCCGTGTCCAGTGATCAAGGCAATCACTTGCCTAACCTGATCCCTGCCCAGCCCCATCAGCCATCTGGTGAAGCCGGAGCTAGAGTCAGTAAGCAGTCTTTTGCCGAGTGCTTGTCCTTGGTGACTCTGCCACCGCAAGCGGTGTGTCTTGAGAACTTAACATACTAATAACGGTGGCATTGGAATGCTCTAGCCCAGAATTTTCCGATTCCTGAATTCAGTATTTCCGGAGCCCGGTCAGTGTCTTCCTTGATTATATATACGAAATCCGTAGTAAATTCGTAATTTAATAAATTCGTAAAATAATAGAGGGTATCGCTCATTTGCCAAGCGCACCCTATAACAATGAGAGCTACTTTAATATTTCTTAGACCGATAAGGTCAATGAAAAATAATTCTACGAAGTCTTTTACTCTTTAATTAAATGGACATTTGTATAATACAGGGTGTTTACAAAATAGTGTTGTAATCTGCTATGGCTGATATAATGCATGATTTCAAACAAAAACGTTCTAAAATTAACCCAGGTCGAGAAATGTGCCTTTTAGCCGCTTAGCCACCACTTTGTATATTTAATAAAAATATTATTATTTCTAGGATAAAGAAACCAAACTTTGCACATAGGTTAAGATAAATTATAGGAAAAGTAAAAAATAATCGTTGTGTGATTTTATTTAATATTAATGAAATGGAGCGTGTAGATAGGTTTTTAACTCAAATAACAGAAAACCAGCGTTGTTATAAAAAAATTTGAAGTAGAAGTAGGACTATTATAGACTATTATTAGAAATATTGGTACCAAATATTTAAAAACTTTTAAAGCAATTCATTCCAACGGTGCCTTTTTTAACGAAATCCGCCAACGCATAAGGGAGCACGACCACTTTAAAGGTATGCTTGTACAAGCCGGGATCAACACAGATTTTCAGTTGAAAAACATCAGTTGCTTTTGTATTATTTATTAAAAACTTAAAAGATACCAACTAATTATGAACTTTTATAACAATAAAAATTCAAGTGTTCAGTTATGAAGGATATTTAATTGTGAGTAATATTATTTATCTTTATAGGTTGCACTTGTAAAATGTTATGACACAGGTAGTAACTTTTAAACGGTACTTGGCTAAAGGTTTACCGAGAAAAGATTATAATTCAATTAGTAAATACGTTTTATTGAAAATTTCCAGGACGTAAGTGACACGAAAACGGTTCTAAATAAAAGGAACAAAAAATTATCAAATTAAAGTACTTGCTTCAGTACTAAGAGAGAGATATTTAATAAGTTAGTAATGTTTTACACTGTGCAAAGTGTTTTTTAAAGAATTTATTTGATTTTTCTTGGAAACTCGTCCATATTATAAAACGTACTTCGAATTACTTCTTCGAGAACGTTTATTATATTTAGCAGAATGCATGAGTATCTTAACTTAGAAGTCACAAAACATAAGTTTTGAGCTACACCGACGCCATTAGATGGCCAAACTTTTCTCTCTCTTATTCGAATCATGCCTCACTCATAACATTTGTATCTATAGAGACGGCATTCAGTACATATGTGTTTTTGAGAGATTTCTCAGTTGGAAATGGTGGAAACAAACACTATACTACTGACTTTGTCTTTCAGAAACGATAAAATAATTGCAATTACTCCGATGGGTTAATATGTACTTGCTATGATGGTGTGCATTCATGTGTAATTTCTGAGAATGTTATTTCTACTTGGATAACAAAGAAAACTTTTCTCGGCTGCTCAGTCGGTAATTAAACATGATCAACTAGTAACCGTAGTAATATATAGTTAATTCCTAGTAATTATCCACACTATATGAGAGTTGTTCATCCAAAATTTTAGAGAGATGTCTTTTTCAAGGTTAACGTTTGTGTTTTCTGTTTGAACTGCTGTGTAAAAATAAAGTATTTCTTCTTGTATAAGCCTTTTGCTTAAATTTGCAATTCAGTTAACTTATTTACGACCGTAACATCATATTTAAATTACATGATTAAATATCATGTTGTTTTTCACACATGCTCATAATCATATTGTCTCAACTTGCCAAACAAATTAAATCTTAAATAACTTCAAAAAAGTATCATCGTGGCCAATTGCTTTGCGGATGGCCAGCACAATATTCTTGTTTTAAATGTGGAATACGGACAGTGTCTTCAACGTTTTACTATTTTTGCATTAAAAACATATTTTAAGTACACCCAATGGCGAATTTGAGTGAAAATAACTTTTTACTATATGATTAAATTGAAATATTTATTTATGTTATTAGCAAGGGAACTTAAAAATGTGCTCTGTAGATAGGGAAAAGTTAAATAATTAAATTAAGTAAGATTAAAACCCAAACAGTAAAATATTTGTCTAGTTCAGTATTTTAGCTACATCTTATATAAAAAATTAATGTGATGGTTTTGTTGGTGAAGAATTCTAAACCTCTGAAACGGTACCTCTAGATTATTACTTCTCTCATCTGTAACAGAGCTGTCTGATAAAAGAATGCCTTAAGGGACAACTTGACAAGCCTGTCTCCAGCTCAGTCTTTCACGTCAGCCCACGTCGGTTCTGATCAATAGCCAGGCTATAGACCAGCTTTAGCTTTGACTTCATCAGCACTTGTCAGATAGGATGTGGAGTAATATGTTTAGGCCTGTATTAGAAAAATTAATTTACGCTAATAGTGCTATAGCTCATGATGCTTACTCTCCAATTTCTTTTTTAACGATTTGGCATACTCTATAACATCGCCTTATTGTGTAGGAATAGTCGAGATACATATAGGTCTCGGGACCTCAGCATGGTGTTTTACAATTGTGAGAGCAGCTTTTAAAACTCGACATGTGCTACTGAAAGCTCTCACCGTACCAAGGCAAAACTTTGACCAACCTGGCTCGGTATCTATGGCGTCATGGCATTGAAAACAATCCTGAACAATTGGGTGGTGATGCGGACAACGTCACAGAAAACAAATAGTACGTGATAGTCTGAGGATATAGGCTTTTATCAGTAAGGAAAGCCGTTTGGAATATGTCCAGGCGTATCGGGACTTAATTTACAACCTGTATATATAAAATCAAGCGTACCGTAGAGATACGAGAATTGTCCGTGTTGCCGACGATGCAGGGATGGATGAAGATAAGGTGTTGCAAGTGCAGAAGGTAATCATCATATCGCATTGAAACTATGGTGCTTACCTATACAAATGTAAACAAACTAACCTCGTTATTCTGTTGCAGTGAAAGATTATCATTAAAACAGATGCTTTATATCTTACCCCTAAAGCATTACTAGTTTATCAGGATTATAATTTTGGCCAAAACTTGACTTGCGTCTTTGCTGACAGATTTTAAGTTTTTATCAAAGTCTACTTTGTATATTTATACTTAAAATATTTTAAAAATATTTAGTATTATAGATACATCAAAAGTGTTAATTTACTACATGGTTTTAGATACAAGTTAGAAAACGATTTCGGTCATTTAAGGAAACGTTTACCTAAGTAAAAAAAATATTGGAGAAATATATTTAAAACTCAGTAGCCATAAAAATCAATTTCCACTTTGAATTGTTAATCACAGTAAAATTAATAATTATCATATACGAAAAGAAAATGATTTAGTATGTTTTGAGTACATGAAGCAAAACAAATTCTTGATTAATCAATTATTGCCTTAAAGCCGCAATTATAACCTACGAATTTTGTACCAGTGTCCTGCGTAGGCCGTCATTGTCACTTATCGAAGGCGTCACGTCTTTCTATTTCAGTTATATTCACAAGAGAAAATAAAACTGAAATAAAAGTATAATTCTTATGTTACTGATACAGCTTTGATTGCAGGACGTGAGACAACAATAACGTAAATATAAATTTTATTCCATTGAATACGCATATAAATATATTTACGAGTTTTGCGTATGATACACATATAAGTTAATTAAGTGATTTATTACCCTAGGCCACATATCTACTAAACTCAATAATTTCTTCATAAATTCTTCTTAGCACTTAGAAATGATTAAACACAGGGGCAGAAATAATAACTCAATTATTAGGGTGCTGTAGTACGTTCCAGACCCTTTGGTGTTCTCTGGCCAGTTATATCCCACGTGGATACATTGGGGGGGATTTCATGAACAGAAAATTGACAAGTAATTCAATTTTCCGTCTATAAGAAGGTTTTATTGAGCGCGAACGAGGTTTTGGTTTTCAAAACTTGCAGTGTAACTCTAGCGATGGTATAAATAGCATAGGAATATTTATATGATGACTAATAAAAACAAATTTGTCTAATAAAAAAGTATTCTTCATGATCCCCTTCATAATTTAATCCCCAACGCCTCATTTATCTGTGTTTAACTGAAATGAAATTGAAAATGTGAACATTGTATTGAAACGCGTGGAATTGAAAAAACGGCACATTTTGAACTAGAGTTTAAATTTAATCGTCAATTATAGTTTTCAGTCTATTTGCCTCTTTGGGGCAGCCGATATTAACATAGGATGGGATTGGTTTCTCGGTGTTACAAAAAGCAACTCGTATGGTTGAATTGAAATGACTGGAATGGTAAGAACGTAGCAAAACTTCAATACAGAGTTTAACTAAATACGTGAAACTGTGATCACTTATTTCTCACATATATATCCGTGGTGTATAGTTAGTGACTTTGCTTGTTATATCTATCGCGTAAATGTAATTATTTTAAAGGTTATAAATAATATAACAAACAAAAGTAGGCGTAGCCTGCATACTAATGCTATAAGTGGTATTAGTCAATATTTAACGACAAACGAGATCAATTGCATAGCATTACAAATGTACACTAAATAGAACAAAAAATTAATTAGAGAAACGAATTGTAAGCATAAGTAGCAATGTAATAAGTAGCTATGTAGAAACGAGGTGAATAGATGTACTGAACATCATTTACCAGATAATTTTAGGTTTTATAGTACTCAAAACATACATGTATAAAATAACACAAGCCTAAGTAATAATGAATCATACTTATAAGGTATAAAGGAAACTGGAAACCAGGATTGTTGAACCAGCACATTGTAAAACAACCTCTAGTACGTAACAACCTAATCTAGATTAGGTACTGTTCCATGTACGAATAATCCACAGAGTACATTCCATCCGATGTTTAAAAAAACCGACTTTTTTACAATTGAATGGTAAGGAGGTAAGTTTATATAGTTGACTAATAGACTAGACTACGTGCTGCCCTGAACACAAATATATAAACTAAACTAAACTAAAGACAATTTGAGGTAAGAGGGGAGAAGATTTATAAAGGAAAGGGTAAAGGTTGACATATTACAGGACTGCTAAACGCGACAAAGTTGTTTTCGCCGGCCATGAAGCACAGCACTACATTATAACAGGTTGTTATCGTCATATCAATTATGTATTACAGTGGTGTTATATTGAAAGTATGGTTTTGAAGCTCATTTTCAAGATCTGTGAATTAAGTAAAACAATGTACTAAATAGGTTTTGTGTTTTCAGCAGGCAGTATAAATTTAACGAAACAGATATATTCATAAAACTTTTACTGAAAAAACATGAAAATATAATTAAGTTTTTTTTTTATATTTGTTGTGTTTCGGTTGTATGAGTATACAATACAACGCAATTATATTTAGATTACTTACTAGTTTGGCAGGTTCGTTATTGCCTATTTGCCTGTGGTACCATACGATGGCCCAACTTCTATTTCTTTCGAATCGGTATAATGTAGTAGTTCTCTTAACTGTTTTAAAACGAGAATAAGACAATATCTTCATAGTTCGTACTAGGAACGAAGGGATAGTCAGCTGCACGGATGGCTGAGGGGGAAAAGGGAATGATTTCTGTGTAGGGGGTTGTTTGACTCCTTCTTCCCCGAATATGTGTTGCATCTAGAAAAACGCGGGTTTCTTTGACTGATGACTTATTTGATCGATGGTGGTGTTCGCCATTGAGTTTTATGATTTGTGTTACATGTCAAGTTTACTATATTATGTTATGGAGCGCTGATCTGAGGCTATCAATACAGTTACCAAATATAATTTAAATAGTGTTAAGTGCATGGAAACCGAAGTTTAATAACACTTTTAAAAGTAAATTAAAGATGTATTATTTTCCAGGCGAAGTTAGGGTTAAGAAGCCTTCTCTTACACTTAAACTGAAGACCAATGGCGTAAAGATGACATACAAACCACCACCATTGGCCGGGCAGGCGGGCTACTTGCAAGGACAGGATCGCTCAGCGGTCACCCGTCCAAGCAGCAGCCACGCTCGACATTGCTTGATCCGGTTATCTTGCGATAACTGTTGTACCTGCTACACTGCTCCATTACTTTTAGGCAGTCTATTAGACATATCTAGATGGTCTGCAGATAGTTTCTGGTTCAACAGAAAAATATTTTCTATCAGACTATTTTCTGCAGTGTTACGTTCTTGAAGAAAGTATTTCATACAAAACTATCATATAATACAATCGGATTAGGTGAATCTGCAACCTTAAACCAAACGGTGTCTGGAAAATATAAATCAAAACTTAAAACTAATAAAACGCTTAGGGTCTGATAATAGTTCTTTGTGGTTAAGGTACAAAATATGTAAATGGGGTTAAAAAAATTAAACCCGATTTAACAAGGAAAACGTAGTGGAACGCAGAAAGTATCAAGTATTAAAGTGTGTTAAGCCGCTTTTTAACTAATGAACAGATCTTGTGAATAATCCTCCAGAGCAGAGCATCCATCTATTTATTACTCAGATGGCTTCAATAGGACTACCCCGTGCTCACAATTTGTGAAGAGTATGCACTGCCTTCTCGGCTCTCATGCTCATGCTCTCATTCAAAATTACCAGATACCCTCAGTGATTATTCAGTTGATGTTATGCTTGAGGTTTTCGAAACGTATAAACAATATGCACTTATACGTTCGTACATGATATCCAAACCGAAAATCTATAAAACTGGATCTGTAGCAGCTATGTGAATATTACTTGCAAGTGGAGTTTTTGTTGGCATATTCTACCTTCCTTTTTTATTCCTTCGCGGTAACTCCCTTCCTCTAAGTAAAACAGTGACTTGTTTAAAGTAACTGTCTGGAATGTAACCACAATAATTTTAGTATTTGTACTATGTTGATTTAATGTTAAAAAAACCCTAATTTCATGATAGTTCAGATTATATCTAATGACACTACTTGGTTTTTTAATTATAGTTTTTAATAGTTCTATTTGTACCAATTCAAAGTTATATGCAGCTCAAAGTACATAAAGTTTCATAAATTCCAAAAGTTGTATCCTTACTCGCAGTTTATTGATAACTAGCAGTTACCCGTGCCTTTGTACGTACATGAGCATTTCTGGTTTGTGTAAATTATATTTTCGACAAAAATTTTAAGTTTTCCTTTTTCCCCGATTACGAAAAAATACATACACATGTCTGAGGAGCCTACTTGGTCATAAAGAGTCTTCTTTCGGCTATTATAATTTTCATCCGTTGTAAGATATTTATCGTGCCAAAATCGAGTATGTTCCGCTGCCCTGATCAAGAAGATATATGTGCATGTTTGAGCAGCCTACTTCTATAAAAAATAACTACATTATAACAGTCTGTAATGTATAATAAAACTTTGATAGTAACGTAGTCTTTAATATATGAATTACAGTAAGAATAAAGCATTAATTAAAATTAGTTTGTGCTAAAATTTACAATTAAAAATATATATTTTTACTAAATTCTAAACTTCTAATATTCCTATCAGCATAACATATGTGCTCAATATTGATTCCAGAAAAAGTGTTGTTACTATCAAGCTTACTCTATGGTTCAAGAATATAAATGAAAACCGATTTAAAATGATAGTTAAATTGATTAAACATATGTTAGTGCTCGTATAACGCGATATTTACATAGAGCAGTTGATTACATTTAACAGGCCCTTTAAATTAATAACTTGTGTTTAATGCAATGCGTTTCTTATGGAGAAAAACCTCAATAATATCAATTTTCGCTTTATACAAACTTTGATTTACTTTATATAATAAAAATATTAATGTATCATACCTATAAACCTGCCCTAGTCCATAACGAAGTCAACAGTGAAAACCGTATCAAAATCCGTTGAGTAGTTTAGAAAATATCAATGCACAAACAGACCAACACAAAAAGTGACTTTAATTTATGCTATATGCTGATGTAGAAAACAGCTATGAGTAGTTTTGGGACGATGGCTCAAATTATTGGGAAGCATGACACGATTTGAATATTGAGTTATTAATCAACCATTCTCACTGTATCTACGTTATTACTAGATTAATACTTCAGCGATGCTATGCTCTAGAAAATGTTAAAAAATTCTATTTATTTCCCTCTAATACTTGTTTGGGTAAACTGTTTGAGTTAAAAATTTGTAAACATGGAGAAATTTGTGGATTTGTGAATGTTCATTTTAAAACTAAACTACATGTTCTGAAATGTATGAACTGATGATCCAGCATATAGATGTGCTCTAAAATGAAGGTCTTCCTTATTTATATCCGCTACATAAAACAATAAATTAAATTAGTTTCAGAGTAAAGATATTTCAACTAGAAATTCCAATTATAATTTCAAAAAAACTGTTTAAAATGTACCTTCAAATCAATGATTGGTGAAAGCTTTCTGTTGATTTTTCATCTTAAATTTTGTTGTACACGGTGCTCTACCGTCTCATAACTTGTACAGTGAACATTTTCAAGTACTTTATAATGAATAGGAATAAGGCAGTTTGAAGTTGTTCATGATCTTTATCAGAATTAGAGAAGGAGATAGATGCAAGAATCCATAAAATAAAACGGAAGGACCTAAACCTTGACCTAAACCTAAAAACTTAAACTAAAAGATCCTGATGAGAAAAAAGCTAACCATATAAATAAATCAAATTTTGGACCATTTACGTCTGTGAATAACAATTATTTCATTAAAAGAACTCGTCCGTTAACCAAATTGGAGATGTTCATGCAAATAAGTGTCAGCTAATAACGAAACATGTGTTACTTTATTTATAGTTGAGTTCAGTTAGTTGTATGTAACAGTTTTGATCGCGTTTAAAAATAGGTCAGGCATTATATAATAGCCTACAGATAACTAACATATTTACAAAAGCAGACTCTATGACTCAATGAGGTATCAAGAAACGATCGTTTGGCAACAAGTTAGGCTTACCATATTTGTTCCAGGTAACTGAGAACATTTCTTGATAAGAATTTGATAAGACACGTTATGTTGGGGTCGGTGCGGACGTGGTTGAAAAAGGAGGATCATCCAAGGTCAACAAGGAAATCTGGTAGACCTAAACAAAGTCATTGGAGGTACCCTATTACAATGTGCGAGATAAGAGAAGATCCTTCGAGGAATTAAGGGAGATCGGTTAGACTAAGTAAAATCTCTTCTCAGGAAATATTTTCAGCGATATGTCAGAGTAAATTCCAGCTTTCCTATGTTAGTTATGTGGGAGAGAGTCATGTCTAGGTATCAATATTGCCAAGATAAAAGAACACCTAACAGGCTTGGCTGAAAATGTATTACTTCCTGATCTGTATGATGTCGATTCACAGACAGGTCTGTGAAAAGTTTATGGCCTGTTTAAACATTCCTATAACCCGAGGTAAGCACTAAATGTTTGTGTCAGCCAACTGGAGACTTTATTTCCTATCAAGTGGATGTGAGATCTTACCTTGGAAGCGATTTATTCAGCAGAAAATCGCCTATAATAAAATTGTTATAACTCTATTCCCCGGTTTGGCAATAAAACTGTTGAAGCAAGGTCATGCTCAGTGATAAGAGTGTCTGGAATGCGACTGCGCCCCCCACCGTGGCCCCACCCCATCACCCACCAACCCCACCGCCGCAGTAGAACCCCCACACAGTCAGTCGGTCCCGCTGCCCCGGTGCGCGAGTGAAGCCATGAATTGTCTCTTGGTCGTCATGGTCGCCCTTTTCGTGTTGCAGCGCACCGCGTAAGTACCTTTCATATATATTCTATAATTTTGCTCAGGAACTAGAAGGAGTTAAAGCCATTTTTAGAATTGTTTTTAGGGGTTTAGCAATGAATGAAACTGCAGCTTAATTAACGTTTCAAAACCTCACAAAGCTTATTGTGGAACATTGAAAACCTCTCAATCTTTGTTAAAATTAAACCTCTTAGCTGGGTAAGTGTATATTATTAATAAAACAAAATAATGTATTCTTTTTTTTAAAAAGAGAACACTAACAAAAAAAAACTCGGTGTGTATACAATATCTCGCTCGAGATTGGATTTTGAACACAAAGAAAGAAATTACCACTTGAAATCACCACTCATTGATAGGTCTAGTATTGTTTTCTTTCTAAAGTGAAATGCAATTCTAATTATTCTACGATAAAAGTCAAAAATATGTGAAGGAAACTTTCGATGTAGGCTCCATTAATTTATTTTGTTAGAAAATAATAATAAAGCTAAAGTGGGTTGTCAACTTTAAGGATATTGATATTTAAAAAATAAATAAACTAACTATTCTCATCCAACAATTGAATGAAAGTTATTAGCAAGAATAAATATTTTTTCTCGTTTGAATAAAATTAAAAAATGAAATTTATTTATTGCAAGTCAATAAAATTTCACTGTTGGTGACAAAATAGTTAGTTTATTAAGTATTTTGGAAAATATCTTGAATTAAATAAAATTTCAATTGAAACATTTCTCCCTGGGTTGTACTTTATACACTAGTGCAGACTTAAATGTTTGCATGTGTAATAATGTATTTAGACTATTGCAGTATATATTGAATCTGTTTTAGTTTAATAGAAGCACCTACACTGATACAAAATAGCAGCTTATACTTCATATTTCCTTTTAAAGTTGAAATGAGAACTAAATATTTTTTTATCATAAAAAATGAAATAAAAAAAATGTAGAGTGCAAAAACACAGTACCATCACTATTGGGTTTATGCTTTGTATAACATGAGTTAATGGCACAATGCAAAAACTCATATGTGAAATGTATGTGTTTTTGTAGTGTAAAAGGTAAAGTTTTATGACCCAAGTTTTTATATTTAGGTATTATTACATCCAAAAGAGCAAGGAAATTGTGATAGAGTGAAGTTTTTGCAATGATCAGAGGAGTCCAATTCAAATCACTTTAATACATTTAACGGTATACTGGTATATGAGCATTGTATTAATTGTTACATTCTTTCGAAAAGTTTGAGGCATAAACATTTATTTATTTCAATCCATTAGTTTTAATTTATAGTTACCTTTTTAACTTTAAACAATTCTTTCATACTAATTTATTGTATTGTAATTATTATTACATATTAATTACAATTATTCATAACAGTTTATTGTAATTAAAATTACTCCAGAAAACGCTTATAAATTTCTTAATAATCGTATACGGCGAAATTTAAAAATAAATGACGTAAAGTACTTAGCCAATGGAATTGAATTAATTAATTTCCAAACTAGTCTCAATTAAAGGAAAAATTATATATATTCAAAATAACAGTTTTGTAACAGTCGTTAGTCTTGTATGACTGTGTTTAAATATCTATCTCTCCATTATTATTATTATTATTATTATTATTTTTGGGGATAAGAACTGATACATTTCATAAGCATAAATGATAAACATAAAATGTAAAAATTGTCTAATCCACTGACTCTTTTACGTTTATATAAACACTGATATAATTACTGAAAAATATATATTTATATAATTTAATATATGATTCCTGAAGGAAACTGATTTTTCAAAACTATAAAAATTACGAAAATTCGGACTGGAAATTAAACATTAGATTCAACATAATTAGTTTCCTTATAACTGTTTAACAAATTATAGTTTTCGTGATTAATGTATCTCAAATGTTAAATAGCAATCAATAAATAAATTAATTTCTCTTTCAAATTAGTCCTTATAAAAACAATTCTTCTGAACATTATAATACAACATCGGAAAGAACTTTCCTAGTAAGATCTTTATAAAACGCCTAAGGTGTCAAATTATAAATAACCTTCCTCAATAGCTAAATATTTTTCTCAAATTTAGTTGTATTAATCGTATTAATAATACATTTTAAGTTATTACCCTCAATAAACGGAAAACATTAAACTGTTGAGGAATGAAAAAAACAAAATATATGAATGAGTGTTGTTTATTTATTTCTTTAACGGACTTCTCAAATATTTTGATAGTTGTTGAATCTATAATAAAAAATGTGTATCGATAAAATGGGGCTGTAACACAAAAAACTACACTAATAGAAGGGTTCATAATTTTACAGTAATACGTTTTTTTAAATCAACTTGTAATTAAAGTAGTCGAGTGTAATACATCAGAAAGAGGGCTAATAAAGTATAAAAATGATAATAGGACATTTATTTTAAATATATATTACTGCAGACTATCGAATTAAAAAAGACACTAAAGAGCAAATATTCAAATGTTTACTAAGCAATGGAATAGGAACTAGATAAAATATTAAAGAGAAATGAATGTATACTATGAATGAAATATAGTGTATTTATAAATATCCTACTTGAAATATATAATTTATATGTGTCTTTTTTCATTACAAATACCTTTTGAAAACAAAAGTTTTTAGAAGAAATTACAGAAAACTTATATAATTATATATAATTTACCCCTTTTAAACCCTATAAGAAATAAAATACACCCAGACGATATTAAATGAATTACCAACTTATTGGTACCGTTCTGACAGTGAATGGTGTTGAAATTCTTTGATACACATTTATTGGTACTTGTAATTGTTAGAGTAACTATTATGTAGGTTTGTATTGAGACCTCACGTAAAAATGAAAGAAAGAAACTTTTCCTTCTGACATCCATCATATGTTGTTATTATCTAGTGAATTTCGAAATTTTGGAGAACATAATACACATACGTAAAATAAACGAGTACATAGCGTAAAATGTCTTGAATGTAGGTTGTAATAATTATTAATTGTAATATTTTCTCTCAGAACTGTTATATAATTATTTATTATAATGAAATATCTTACCTTTTATAATAATAAAAATTAGAAAACATTAAACTATAATATATAGCAAACTTTACTAATATTAATTAATATTACTAATACAAGAATATCATCTTTAAACTTTTTTATAAGAGATACAGATCACATCGAACCTTTTACAAATTGAATTTTACATCACATTAACCTTTTTCAAGGCTTATGAAAGTAAACTGAATTTTTTGTGTTATTAATAATGAAACAAATAAATGTTCGGAGGATTTGAAATACTTTATCACAACATCTAAACTCAAAAATTTGCGCTTATTGCAAAATAAACTATTTGAAATTAGAAAGTAATAGTATTTATTAAATATATTTTGTTACTCCACATTTGCTGAAAGTCACGAAGGTGAAATAAAGAGCAAAATTTTAACAATATAAATTATATATATATAATGTGTTATATATATATCAAAGTAGTCAAATACGTAATATTTAACCTTCCATTGGCTTGATATTAAGACGTATTTGTTGTTCATTTTAATTTTTTATGATATTTTTCAAATTAATTTGATAATTATAATTAATAAACTTGCAAGCTGATCGTGTACTCCTAAGATTCACGTATATAATATTGTAGCACAAAATATCCTGTAATAATATACTTATAAGAAGTAAAGGCAATACGAGATTGTGTACGAAGATAAAACTCTATTGTATTGCTTCGAATATAAACCAGTTGGTTTGAACCTTTAATTAAGTTTAATATTTATATAAGGTTTCAGATTTAATTTTCAGATAAATATATAAAATGGTAATTGTTGTAATAAAATATAATACATTGCAATACATAATTCACACAATTTAATGTAAGACATGTCAACAACTACAATATAATTTATAAATCATGTTATGAGATTAAAAATCAATTTCTGTGAAAAATTTAATTAAAAACATTTAAATTGTAAACACATGTTAATGATGCGCATTACTAACACTATTAACACAACGGACAGATAATAAGATATGTTTTTGCTGGTATAAATATGTTTGTATACGTATACATTATTGGATTCAGCTTTTCTAAAATGTATGCCTTTTCATATGGCGAATAATCCAATAGGAACAAATAAACGTAATATTGGTATATTGATAAAAATAAATATGGAAATATCTGAAGAAACGAAAGGAAGTCGCCCAGTGACGATATTCATTTCCTTCATTTCACATTTATAATGTACTCCTGTATCAACATCAAAATGTAAGGCAAATCATATTGATTGGGTTTAAGTAAATGATTAATTGTATTTACGAAACTAATGTATTAATTTATTTCAAACCTTACATTTTTAATATCTGTTTCCCTGAACGTCAAATCCGAATCAGGATTTTAATAATTAAAGTACTGCCTAATCTCTATCGGTTGTGGATTAATAACGTATATTAATGTAATATTACCATATGAAATAGATTATATAAATAATCATACTTGGATGAATTACTTTCTATGCTATAAGTTGTTTTAAAATATTACATATTTATCTGGAGTTTAAAGTTTAAAGCTTGATGTTCCTATATGTTGTTGTTAATGATAGATATAACTCGTATAACATTTACAATTATGTTTTAGTTTTGAACATACATTTTTATTTATCATGGTTTTAATGGATTTTTAATTTATATGGATCTTTATTTTAAACTAAGCTATTTTAAACATTTATTTAATGTCTTCCATAAAAACATACAACTAACACTGTATGAAGTATGCATAGCAGAAAGTGTATATTTTAAATTTCAAATACCATCGAAAAAGAATAAATGGAAACTATTAAATTTATGTATTATGGCAAGAAATGTTTTTTTGGTATTAAAAAGCTTTGGAAATAAAAACAAATGAAGATAAATTATGAGTAAGACACAGTAATAATATAATGAAGGACTGTTGAGCATCGTAACTTTTTTCTCACTTTCATCGATTGCTATATCTGATTTTTATGGTTCTAACTTCATAATTTTATAAAAATAATAACATAAATGTCGAATAGAGAAATCATAAAACGATTAAAAATCTGCGGCCACTTTTTCATCCTTAAAGAGTGTTACTACCTCTTATGGACGTTACCCTATTCAAGAATATAGTTTCTTGCAATTGGTAAATACACGAATTGACGCCAAATACTTTCTATTTGATTTTGACTTTTTATATTCCTTTAAGCTGAAAATCTTTAAATCACCTTTTAAAAATTATGTAAAAATTTTTGGTCAATCTTTAATAAAAATAAATTAAATTCATATCTTTTATAGAGTAGTACTTAAGACTTATATTATTATTTCGCCCAAATGTAGGCATCCAAGAATGAATTAATTTTAAAAACTTTTGTGTAGGAAATTATTATTTTTATTAAACATTTTGACATGTACAGTCGATTGTTAGAAACTAAAAGTTATACCTTTCAATACCACATAACTAAAATTTCTAAATAAAACGCCAAATGTTTTCTGATCTAGAATGGTATGCGGTAAAATTATATTTTATTGTGTAAATTATACCATGACATATTTTTACTTCATTTGAAGATTATTTTTTGATAGCCGAGAATGAAAAAAATGTTTCTCTCGATTCTTAAAAAATTCCATGGTTTCAAAACGTATGTGTTACTCACTTGTGAATTCCATTACAAAATTCGACTCACTAAACATTCTAAAATCTCAGTCAGTGATATTTTCTGTTTCACTTGAGTTTGTATTGTTTATATCTTTATTCTTTTGTTTAATTGTTGTGTACTTTTTCATAATTAGTAATTTCCTAAGACCTAGAATTTGAGTACAGCACGAGTCAAATGTATAGTTGATTTTGGATTCTTGTCAGTATTTACACAAAATATTTTTGCATTGAACTCAATATTGTATAACAGTATTTAAAAGATTGGTATAAAAGTAGTATTACAACCAACTTGGACACATCTATCATTTCGATCCCCATAAATATATCAAAATGAATGGGTTTCCAGAAATAATTTACTAGTCAAACCTGAAAACCAGATTTCATTAAAATTAAGTAGTCAATATCTTATTAATCGCTGATAAATTGAATTGCATAAAAACGTGTACTTAATGCATGATCAATATTACAGGAGAACGTTTAGAAACACGCAGTCTGTGTTATCCTTAAGTATCAGATTCGTTCACCAATATAAAATAAATGAAAATATATTTATGAAAAATTTGATCTTTAAATCTTAAAGTAAGTTTTTGATAAAAATGAATAAAACCAACTAAGTCTAATTGATGCATTCACCAAACCAAACATTTTATATTGGCGATATCTTTGTCCATTGCAGTTGCTTACTTATTATATACATTCACAAAAAAGATGGAAACTGGATATCAATTTTGTTACGTCAGTCAATAGAAAAACCTATATTTCACACTGCATATGCATATTAGGAACAAAAAAACAGACAATTTGAAACAGTGTTAAGAAATCTCCATATTGCTAATTACAAACTGCGTTAGAAAAGTTTGTTACCGTATTCTTTTAATAAAAAACAGTGTATAATTGAAAGTTTATGAAATCAATAAAGGGAACATAATGACGATATAATTGAAGAATTTAGTAATAAAGTAGTTACTAGTTGTGAGTATATAGATAGATTTGTCGATAGTTTTACTTCTGAATCAATAAATAAAACATTGAACATGTCTTTTACAAGTGAGTACGTTTAAAACTGTAAGGTAAATTGAAACGTGTAAAAAGCTACTGATTGGATCTTAATAATATAGTAACAGTCATTAAAATAACCATAACGTACAAAAATTAGGTTATTGAAAAACATCATTCATATTTACAATAAAATGTTGAGATGTGTTTTTAAATCGGAATAAAACTATTTAATTTTAACTATTTTAAAATGGCCATGTTTATACAATTTGTAAAACAAGGAATGCGTAGAATGTATATTTATATCGTCCTATATCACTATTTAATACAATATCAAAAGTTTTAAAACGATAATTTAAGATATGCATGTGTAATATTTTACTTTTAATTTTGAATTGGGGTACAAACTAATTTTAGAATATCGTATTAATAACACTATATTCTGTACATTAAAGCAGTATGCATTTTAAATTTGACTAGACCGGTGTAGATTTTTTGTAATAACATGGAGCATATTACATGGGGGACAGACACTGGAGTACTTACATTTTATGTGTAGAGATATGAAGCAAGTCGTGAAAGTGAATGGCTGTACTGATAATCCTTAGAGTAGCCACTTTTTGGGTGGCTGATACAGAAGATAGTATAATAAAACATTTTATAGAGTCCTGCAAGTCAGTAAAGGCTTAATCCTAGCACTGTGAAAGGGTACTCATAACATCTCTTACCTCGTAGGCTGAAAGTTTAGGTATTTCTAATGCTACAAATGTAATAATTTCGTTATGATGGCAACATATATCCGTATTCATCACTTTATAACAAAGGTTTTAAATAAAACTGTCACAGTTGTCTGTCTTTGTAGCCATGCAGTTGAGACATATCATAGCTCTTATTTCCATCCATTATCCTTTATAACGTTATAATGTGATTCTATTCTTCTACGAATAACCTCAATTTCTGATCATCTTCTCGTATATTAACTATTTTATTCTATTTCTAGCTCCGTTGGTAATAATTAAAGAATTTGGTTTAAATTTTATAAAAAAATAACTAATTAAAAACAAGCATTAAACCATTACTGGTGAAGAAATTTGTAGTTTTGGCACATCTAAAACTCTATTTTGAATGAACGGCGTTTTTAGGGCTGTCTGTCTATCGGAACGACTTTCAAAAAGGGTGGTACTGTTACCATTGAACTAGAAAAACCAAATTCGGAACTTAGGGAAGTATTGAAATGTTATGTATCATAACCTAAAGAAATGTAATTATTGAAAACATAACATAGTCGTTGGAATTTTTGTACTTTTTAATACTGTCAAAGTTCGTATTTTTGTAGTGCCCTACAACATTTCAATATACCCAATGTTTTAAAAAGGATGAATATATGTAAAAATTTCGATTCGGTATTTATCAAATGGCCAGAACAGTTACTACAATTAGTAAAATGCAATATCTTGGCTAATATACATTTACTCTTGAATAAATCCTAACTTTACAGTAACCCATGAGAAAAATATATTTTCAATTTTTATGATATGTTTAAAGACATATCCATTTTTAAATTAAAAGTATTATATTAATAAAACTGAAAAACTTATACATTTGTAAAATAAAATATATGGCTTATTGTATCTCCAAAATGCATAAATATTTTTAGTGATCCGTTTATTTGTTAATACAACTTTTCACAATTCTAGGTATATTCCTTTGGTATTTTGTATAAATATTGGCTTGTAAAAACTAATATTCACAATGAAAAAGTAAACCCAATGTTGTAATTATGAAACTAAATTGTTCGGTGAGAATCTTTCTTGCATATGCAAGCAAAACAGTAGTTTAGTCTTTATAAATAAGCTATATACTGAAGTTCAAGTTAATTTTAAACACACACACACACACACACACACACACACACACACAACACACACACACACACACACACACACACACACACACACATATATATATATATATATATATATATATATATATATATATATACGCTTATAATGAGACAGACATACCTGAGTTGTAAGTGATTACAATGTCATAATACATGCATATTAAAATATTAAAACATACTAGCAAATAAAAATGCATTTTGTTTTTTAATAAGGTAAAATATGTTGCAGTATACACGCATGTTATAAATTGCTCATTACAGAAGATAGTGTTACATACACATGCAGTATTGCATAATGAACAATGTAAACTACAATGGTTTTCTAATGTATGCGCACTTCAAACGTGGTATTAAAGTACAATATTTACTTATAATCATCAGGATCTTTAATTGTCCTTTGTAATTCATGAGGAAGTTTCTAAAGGTGAGGAACACCTTGATAAATTGTTATGGTACACTAGGGCTAAACGAAGTCTAGCCCACTTAAACGTGGAATTATGGAGGAGCTCAAAATGAAGTCTTCCAAGGATAAGACGAAATGAACTGTCGGAATTCTCTCTGGGTCTGCATTAACTTGTATGAGTTATTTGTATTCCTGTTATACTAAATAATTAACTTAAATTAAATCAATATCAATTACTTAAATTGAAAAGTGACTAGTATTTTCATCATAGTTGAGCAAGTATTTAGTACCATTAATTATAATTTTTAAAACGATATGTTTTTGCAATTAAAATTCGCATATAATATTTTACAAAACGCTGAAATTGTAAAGACTACTACTGGCTATTATAGTATATGATATATGAGGCTAAAATATGTCGTAGGAAGGGTCGATTCAATTTAATTTTGAGTTTAGCTCCAGTTCACCTTCCCTTTATTGCAGCATCTTGTATCTGACGCTGTGTCAGATTTGACTCCTGGAATCTGGAGACATGTTCGTCTGAAGATATCCAAAGAAAGTCGGCGACGAAGACACTATAAACGAAACATTGACATCGTTTCGACATCAGAGACACCAATAAATAGGTGAAGTAGCAGTCTCAATTGTGTACTTGATGAGACAATAAAACTTCTAAACAGAAATTGAAATTTTAGTTACTAATCATTCACAAGGTATTAGTGCGGTTGCTTCTATTTCAGACATTCTCATTATCCTAGCACACAACATTTCACCACTAAGGAACCAACATCGATATTTAATAACTTTGAAAATATTAACCAAGAACGAAAGTAGGACATCTAAGTTCCAAGTGCATACTAAAATAGTTTTTAAACGATAACTCACCCTAATTCCATGCACTAATAGATTAAGATTCGCGTCGTTATCTCAGATTTGAGAGAAAGATTTTTTGATTAAAAACGATATATTTTTGGACACGTTTAGAAATTATTTCACTATCGTCAAGCCAATTTCGATGAACTAATAAAATATCTTTTAATACAGAAAGCAATTAATTACACAACCAAACTATGTTATTACAGATGATTCACCTTTAGTTTTTGCTAATAAGGTGTATTCCCGTAAATATATTGTAAACCACGAAATGGAATAACTATAATCTCATTTTAAATCTGTGTTAAATTTTGATATTGAAGGCTGTATTACTCAGCGTAACCACAACAATGTGGTTGAACCCGATGGAATTCCGGTATGCTAAATTGAAATATCCCTTCTTGGATTTCTCCATTTTCGTCCTTAATAGGTAATTAATGGGCTTCTCATCGCAGTGGAAAGATGTAGTCAACAGTCCTCTTAATAATAAATGAGCTCCGGTTATAGGTCAAAGAATTTTTCGATTAACATCTTGCCCACTTTATCATACGTGTCTGCAATAATCGTACGCTCTTAAATCTTCATGTTTTCTTGACGCAGACACCCGGTACCCCGCTATCGATTTATTTCATCTGGCCTCATTTTTTAAGAGTATTATTACGTGTCTCCAATAATATTATACTTGGAGAACTTACAGGGTAATCCTGAACACAAGCAAAGTCTTAATCTTAAGTATTGTATGAATTATTACAATATCTATTGTTCATTATGTGTCAGCAATTGCTTCCTGTCATATTTATAGAACCTGAAAGTAACGTAACAAAAATAGTTATCTTACTGATGCGATTCATTATTGAATAATTAAGAAATGTAGGTCACGGGGTTTCTTGTTTGTCTCAAACTTTACGTTGATCATAAAATTTCTATAGCCCCTTCTACAATGCAAAGAAAAATGCAATGCATATCTCAAAAGTACGCGAAGGATTATCACTCCACCGGACAACAAATATTTAATTTTACTTTTGTGGCATACACCATTGAGATAATTAAGTCAGTGAGGACTTCAATGGAGTACTAAATTGGAATTCGTATAACAGATTAAACACATTATTACCTGCCGTACATGTCTATTCGGGCGTAAACACGGTTATTGTTTGAAGCCCATTATTGGAAATGGACTTATTTTCAATCCAAAGCTTTAGTTCATCTTATTAAATAAATGAAAGAGCCCTATTTTGATATTTAATTTTAATCTTGTATGGAATGAGAATACGTAGAAACCTTTTGTACTCAGACCATTTGGTAAAAAGTTGTACAGGTATTGACAATTGCACATGATAACTGGTATTTGTGAAATATCTTGTATTATCTCATTTTAGCTCATGACTCATTAATGACATATAATGCTCGGGACAAGTTCCAGAATTTACACAAACACTAACTACTACTGCTTATAATATTGTTAATTGCTCATTATAAAATGTATTTTATTTCTTAAAATAACATTAATAATATGATTTATTGCGTATAAACACTTACATGTCATTGCAATCATGGAAATGAACTAAATGATAATATTTTGCATTCATTCGCTACATTATTCATTCATGCAAATTTTACAATAATCCCAATTCTCTCTGCCAAAATGCCAGTGAGCCAATCATGTGGTCTCCCAAAAATGTGTAATAAACTCGTCAGGAAAGAATAGTGATAGTCGTTTAAGTGATAGTGTAGTAGCACGTCTAATGTCATAGTGTACTAGCACATATAACTCGTATATACCCAGAACCTTGATAACTTCAAGCAGTTAGCATACTAGTTTACTAGTAGAGGGTTGACACTGACCCCATGTATTATTTATACAGGTAAAAGCTGTATGTGTAATAAAACAATAGAGATCGAACATTTTGAAATTGTTTGACAATAGTTAAACATTTATTTCACAAGATGTTCTAAAAAGACTTTCTCTGTTACTGTATAATTATTTAAATATAATATATTAACCACACGAAAGCCTTTAATAGTAATGGCCAGTGAGGAAACTCTTTATTTTTGTACATAATATCCACTGAATGGGCAGTGCAGGTTTTGCTGGGCCGGAAGAGAATGGCCAGGACGTGTTTGTTTTAGGTGACACATATTGTGTCACAAAGTGCTTGAGTAATGTTTTGTTTTACGGAGATAAATGTGTTTATATTTTTTAATTTTTACATAATATTACTTAACTTCAGTTTTTGATTGGAAAAAGTAGGAAAACACGCGTGTTATATTCTAATTTTAAAAGATAAGAGACTCGTACATCTGTGACCAAACACATCACTAAAAACGTGTGGAATGCTTTCATACTCGTGAGATTATCATGCCATATGATTCATGTTTGAAATACATTTGCAAATGAAGCACACGTTTCAGAAAAGGTTTTCACATTTAAACCAGCCCACTGTATTAAATCTTTCACAGAATCTCTATACGAGTGGTCCGTAGTGACCCACATTGATGTGAATCAATACAGTCGTGAGTCTGTGGATCCTGAGAAAATATTAATACTTTTTGTTACAAACCCTTAATTTGTTATGATATATTCCTGGTTATTTTACTAATTTGGTATTGCAATTATTTAGGTAAAGTGTAAAATATACGGTTGGTTATATTTGTAAGAGTTTAATATTAGGTTGCCATTGTAAAACACATTTAGATGTAAAACCACTTTGTAAAAATATATATAAACAGTTGTTATAACATATGTTTCACTACTCACAATGAAGTGTTTGCGTCAGCTATGTTTTAGTAACATGCCTGTATTTATCGCTTATTTAGTGTAATTACTTGAGTATTATTTTGGTTCTTATTTGAAGGCGTTATGTTTGTTGAACAACGTTTAACCTATATAAAACTAATAATTAATCGTTGACGTAAGGTGAAATGATGCGGATTTACGATATAATGTTGTTCACGATATGTAACCTAAAGAAAAGTAATAAAATGATATCTTATTGGAAAGGATATTAGGATTTTCAATAGTCGCCTTCTATATGCTAAAAACACCAATGGAACACTACTTTTCAAGTTCACTCTTAATGAGATAATTTGACAAACTAAACGATTTTTGGCCTATATACATATAGTGTTCCCTCATTCGCGTAACCATAGTGGTATAAGGCCAAAACAAACTTTCCTTTTTGATCTTAAAGTGCGTAGCAAAGGATAAAAAAAGGATTTTTTCGTCTGTACGGAAATAATCAATTTCATTTTCACACACTTGCCAAAATGTAAATTTTCAATAGAACCATCACAAATCTGCCCAAGAAGTAATTTCATACTCTTTATTCGAAAGTTACCTGTGGAGGCAACCGCGTAGCACAGGAAATGCCGTTATCGATTTTTACCCAGTCTCTCACTTTCTTTGGTGTGGGCAGCATGTGTGCGTATTTGCGCAGATTACCTGTTTTTGTGTAGTTACATGACTTGAGCTACGTTAATTTCCATCGATTATGAGATATTTGTTAGACTGTTAGACGTACAACAATTTATGTTGTCAACTTTGCCTGTGGCGAGTTCATTGCCATTACGTGCTTGGTTAACATAATAACGTATTTTGACACCTGCAGAAGAGGAGATATTTCAATCCTCGTAACTTAGTGTTATACTTTTTGTAGCATATAACGATGGAAAATATCCGAAATCATGTTCAAACCATCCATCGTCAGTTATAATATTTAGAAACATATCATTTACTTCAAAGTGGTAATAAACCCTTCGGTAAGACGGAATGATACTGGCACATACATCGATATTTAAATAATTTATAAACCTCAGTGGTGATTAAACGTTGAAGTGTAAGGAAAGATGATTCTGGTTCGTGCCACGATTCGTTAAACGAGATCCAACCCACATAAAAGTGGTAATAAAACGTTGTGGTAAGGTAAAACGACACGGGTTCATGCCAGATTAATGTGTAATGTGTTGAAGTGTAGTAGCTGTATCCTACATCACTGCACGGGTCATGTTTTTCTGACGAAAACACCTCGGATTGCTCGCAATGCTGTACAAAGGCGGTCCTGACTAGAATAATTAACGTGTAACGTACTAAACTGTTCATGCATTGCCTTGTTTTTACAGTCAACTGTTTTCAATGAAACCTGTCATTCGTCCCTTTTATTTAAAACAATCTATTTTTCATGCTTTGAAAATTTATTACAATTTATCATTTTCTAAATCCTCAACACAATTCTTACTAGAGGTTGAGTTTTTAATTTTTATCTACATAGAAACATAGTTACAAATCGTTATCAAGTTTAATCTGCCTTTCCAAATGTTTTCGTTACATTGCTGTTTGCATTTCGTATGAACAAAATACATTAATTTTAATGTCTCAAATGTGTCCAAGAGTGTAAGAAACAAATCACTAAAATGTTATTCCAATGTATACCTCTAGGTTATATAAAGTTGTATAACATGTAAACAAAAACTTGCATCTTTACATGTAAATTTTAAAATGAAATACACATTTATGTAATTTATGCAGAAAGAAATATGAAGTATATTTATAGGTATATCAAATATATTCTAGATTACTGCCTGTAAATGAAAATAATACAACATTGGAATTTATTTTCTTCCTCTAATTAAATATTTCATCTGGTTTAAACAGGATGGGAGGTAGCCCCAGGCACTGTACGATAAATCAGAACTTTTGTGTGATGGAGCGACCGCCCCTAGGTTGAGTTATGTCGTCCTGCAAACAGTTCAAACAACTCCAGTTGTTTGTGAGAGGACATCCTTGGTTATGTTTTTAATATTTAAAACAATAACAATCAGATGTATAAGTGTGTGTGTTTCTTTTCACTAATTTAATTCTGTACTGTACACCAATACATTGACACTTTACACGAAACTTCTAGAAGACGAGTTGATTTTAGAAGCAAAGTAAAAATAAACTAACGTATTATTTTTGGATTTTTTAATAAGAATATAACCAGTCATGATAGTCGTTCTTACAAACGCCAATTCAGTGGAATGCATTACAAACTTGGCTTTATCTGATAAGAAACACAAAAAAGGTATTCGTAATTTTTGGAAAATTCATAATAACGTATTTTTATTTAATAATTTCACAAGTGTAGACAGACAATATTGGTGGCACTCGGAAATTGAAATAATACACACTTACGGCGGGAGTGGTTTGGCGACTGTCCAAGGTAAACACTCAAGAGTACTTAACCACTCGTGTCGACCAAATTTTGTGTCGATGATCACACAGACTCCATGAATCCCGAGAAGTTATGAGTTGCACCAGATATTATAGAAATCCTCCAATAAAATCCTTGATTGTGGTGGATCTAAATGTTGGTTAAATTTCATTTCTACAAATATCTTTTCCTACGCATATTTGTTGGTGATTTGTAGCATGCTCTTTGACTGTAGGTTAAGTAGATTAAATTATGTAGTATTAATAGCTGCTGAATACGAGTAATATCGTTTTACTTTAACACATATGAAACTACACAGACTACCTAATCATGAAGATATAATAGTACTTTTTGCATAGCCATAAATAGTCTTATGACATGAGAATTGACTAACGTATAATTTTTGGAGTGTATAGCTATACAAATCTGTTATAAACATTAATTGAGAGAATTAGTCTACAATACTCTTTTCTAACACTTCATTTTATCTCAGAGGCTGCTCTTAGATTGAAACTGCTCTACAGAAAGGGTTTATCGTACTTTTTAAAACCTATTGTCATTTTTTGTTTCAAAAAGTGTTTAATAAAATTCTATTGTATTAAAGTAGTATTCTGAAGGAAGGCGAATGAGTTTCACATTATACTTAACAAATTTCAAAACTTCCATTCAGATATTTTAAATATAAATTTGTATTCAAAAACGCTACATGCGGATAAAATTTAAAAAATATATTTATTAAAATTTCCCCATAAAACAAACCGCGAAAGCCTTTCTTCTAAATTCAATAAATAAAAACAATTCTTAAAATTTACGTAGATTTATGAAGAGATGACAAGGATGAAATACTTATTCCTTGTAAGTATGGAATAGAGTATAACTACAAATTGTTACTCTGGTTACTGATGTTACATAGAGTACACGTACATGTAAGAGTAACCTTTACGTAAATATTGTAAATACCTATCGCTATTCACCAGAAATCTTTCCCATTAAAACTTTCCCAGTTCAAAACAGTCAAATAAATTTCCCAATTTTATTAAATGTTTTAGTAACTATGAGTGAAAATCGAGTGATTAGCATGGAAATACAATAAACTGTACACATGAAAAAATAAAGGCAGTAAGTCAAGAATCATGAATGATAATGATAATACCATATTATCATTATTGTATTATTTGGCAGATGGTTGAGAAAATTCTATCAGAAATTCGTACATGTAATGAAAACCTAGCGTTATAAGAATATGATTTTCCATTGCCCGTATCGGATCGAAAAGCATGTAATAGCGAACGCCTTTTCAGTACCGTGAGGTTTCCATTCAACCGAGTAAGCCGATTCCATGTCCACATTCTAGGACCACATTTTCAAGATTATATGTTCCATCCCTGCCCTAAGGTACTTATCAATATTCTAATGACATGGAAGACTCTCAGCTTTTTAGGCGTTAAGAAAGGAATTCCTTGCTATATGAGAAAAAATGTACATTCTCTCCAAATTTTCTCTGCTAATAAAACAAAAACAATAACTTTTTATATTTTCGGCAATTTTAATTTTCAAGCATTAAATTTATTTTCAATGTATACGATAATCACAGATTGCTGTAAATTTTGTATTTATGAGTCAATAATATAACTACTTAATTAAAATGATAATCAAAGGTTATTAATAATACAAATAAATTGTTAGATGAACAAATCTGTGCAAATGTCATTAATTTAAGTTGTGTTTCTACCTTTATAATGAGTAAGAAGTTTATTTTACTATCAAGCATACCTCACCCACAAGCGATCGTTACATATTCATGGTTACACATAAATTATATAACAGTGATAAAATGATATATTTTATAAAAATAAACCACTTCTGGGTCATATAAATAAAATATTAAATTTAATAGTAGCTGGTAGGATATTCAAGCTTCCATTTAGATTAAAATTTATCTCATTTGATGTTTATAAATTTGAAATGTACCTCTTAAAACAAACAATATAAAAAAAATACAACAGTTATAAATTACCGACATTTTTACTTCGACTTTTTGGAGTACTTTATGAAGATTATTTAAACATAATTTAATTTAATTTTCTATTCGGTTTAATGTATATAGTTTAACTATATTGGTGTAATACTCAGTGATATTATTAATCTTGGTGTGTCAAATTACAGTGAGATAAATTATATTCAACGTCCATTTTTCTAACGCGAAACTGTGAGTTATTCATTTCCCCAGTGGGCTGAGTATAAAGAAGGACTACTGCACCTCAGCATTACGATATTGCTTCCTTTTTCATATTTCTGAATTCATTCTTATCAGTTTAAAAGCATTTTAATGCATTTCAAAATCAATTATATTCAGTGAAAAACCCTTTTGTCACGATTGTGGCATATACACGTTGTGATGTCTTGATGATAAATCTCTACAACATATTTTCAAGAAAAATAATCAATTAAGTTTAACACGTTTAAATGGCTAACTTTAGTAAATTACTAATATACGTTAACTTGAAACCAATTAAAAAGTTATACAATGTTGCTCTTTGTATGGGTTAAAACATACTTATTTCCTTAACGCATCAAACTTTAGACTTTAACAACATTATTCGTCTAATGTTTATTTGATCTTAGAATAACAGTATAATTGAAGACTCCTGGAGCAGTTGGAAAATATTTCAAAATTTTTGTATTTTCATATTTACATCAAATGGTGTTTTAATATTAATTGTAAAAATAATAATGTAAGTATATATTCGTGGATGATGAAAGCTTTGGGTTCGAAAGGCCTCGTCCAAAAACAAACATATTGGAAAAGTATTGTATTAATAACATAAAAGTATAAGTTTTGAGATTCGAATTAAATTGTCAATACAAATGTTGTCGGTAAAGAAATAGGTATTAGAAATATATTATATATCTTTATTTAGAAACAGTTAGTGAGAAAATTACCAATAACATCATATGTTGATAAGAAACCATCAACCATTAATAAACCACTTATTGTTATGTTGCATTTAAATATTTATTGTTTTCGTTAACTATTTATTTAACATATTACTTAAATATTTTCTACCAATCCTGAAAGTCAAAGTCTAAGAATGTTATTTTATCAGGCGATGTTAGGGGTCCTCTCTAACGCAACCTGAGGGCAAACGGCTTAATGGTGCCTTTCGAACCACTACTAACGGCCGGGCAGACGGGCTGCTTGCAAGGACAGGATCGCTCAGCGGTCACCCATCCAAGCAGCAGCCACGCTCGACTTTGCATGGTTCTGCCCGATACACTGCGCCATTTCCTAAACTGTACACCGCCATCTTCAACTGTATTTTTATGGTCTTTTAATAGCTGTGCTGTTTGAAGAGATAGTTTAAGAGACTTAATATCGACTGTTGGAAATATTTTTTAATCAAACAGATAATAACTAGGCTACGACATTAAAAGTTTTAAACATTACTAAGCCATAATATCAGTTAACGAATATCTTTACCGATTAATTATACTTACAATCTCAAGCTGACAATACACAGGAAAATGCAAAGTACTTTTTTATGTTATAAGTACAAATATTTTTTTACCATTAAAATTACCAGGAAACTAACACAGTTGAGCATATGTCTATTATTTGGTCTTATTTTAGGGGATACTGAATATTTTAAAAATTGTACACTTTAAAACCCTGTCCTTCATTAAGTCACCATTACATACTGAAGCGATGGATTGACAGCAATATTCATCCGTGGACAGGTAGTTGATACTCTCCTTTGTCGCGTACGCGATCCTTTCCCTTAGCTGGCAACCACTTGCGGTGGACTATGTAACTCTGACTAGTCGAGAGTTGTCGCTGCCGTTCTTGTTTCTGTGAATAATAACTAAATGCGCTATTACTAATCCCAAATCTCTACGGTAACACCACGCGCGCTCGCTGCGCTGCTTATTACCAGAAGAAGGGGAGCGTATTCTCAATGAGCAGTACTCTCATTGGGGAGTTGCCACGCTACTCTCATTGGGGAGTTGCCACGCTACTCTCATTGGGGAGTTGCCACGCTACTCTCATTGTTGTCTGCTTGTTGCGCAATTTTTGCATCATAGGATAAATATCTTATACTATAATGGGTTTTTTTATCTTTGTGTAACATTATGACTAATATAAAATTTGTTTTTTCTCCAATATATATATATGTTGATGCCATCACCACTAAAGCCTCTCGTAATCTGGGATTTCTGATCAGAACTTCAAGAAGCGGACTGAGTGTTGCAGCTATGAAGTTTATCTTTACTGCTCTGGTGAGGTCAGTGCTTGAATATGGCAGCGTTGTCTGGTCGCCCTATCAGGTTGGTCATATCCAGCAGCTCCAAAGTGTCCAGGATCGCTTCTTGCGGGTGGTTGGAGTCAAATGTGGATTTGAATACAGAACTGTGCCATTGGAGGATTTGGGGATTTTCTTGGGTTTGAACTCGCTTGTGAAGCGTAGACAACTTTTAGATGTGGTTTTTCTCCATAAACTAATTAACGGAGACTTGAATTGTCCAGAACTGCTCAGGCGGATCGACTTCCGAGTGCCTCATCAGACCAGGTCCCTTCACACTTTCTGCCGTCGTGTCTACTCAACCAATTATGTACATCACAGCACTATCCCGAGATTTCACAGACTTGGAAACCTCGTCTCCTCCCAGCATGACTTTTTCAGTGATAGTGTTATGCACCTGAAAAAACATTTTCTTTTGTTGTAGACATTGACACCTGGCTCATAGTAATATGTGTATATATTTATTTCTTTCTATTTTTTACTCTACTCTTTTCTACATGCATACATTTAATTCTTTTTTTCCCCTTTTATTGTAATAAATTATTCCTATGTAGTATATGTGTAAGTGCAGATGGATTTATAATTGATTGTATAATTACTGTTACTATTTATTATTGTTGCTATGCTATTATTGTTATTTTCTATATAGTCTATTTTATATGTTATTGTTATGTTGTAGCATTTTATTTTGGCATTGTTAATAATTTATAATTTGGATCATTTTCATTAGCTTATTGTTGGATATAAGAATATCTTATTGTTTTTTCCATGTACTAATGGTGTTACCGTAAATAAATAAATAAATAAATAAATATAAACTTTTATTTTAACCGGAATCTAAGATAACTGAGGCAGTAGGTAAACTAAACGCGTTGGCAACAACCATGATGTTGACAAAACATTTTTCACTATACAGTTGAAAACTCTCATACGAGGTTAGAGAAAACCCTTGAAAATACTGCAAATGGCAAAGCTGTGACTTTAGTCAACTATAGCCTGAATGACTTGATTTTAAAGCGTGAATGCATAACACTGTTAAGGAGAGTGTTACTCCTGGAAGTAAATTTTATGAAGATGCAATTATCAGTTTCAAGACAAGTTAAAACCTGTAAGAATGGAAAATATTGATGGAATTAAAATGACCGAGTTAGAAAAAATGACTTCTAAATCAAGAACTGAGCTAGTGGCAAATGGCTGGATGAGTCCATTATCCTATCATATTGTGACTTTCTAATGACAAAAGATAAAGCTATATCATTTATGGTTTTATATAAAGGCCCTTTTCTTTATTAGCTCCTCAAGCATTGTCGTCTCCCTGGACCATAACAAATGCCTTAGATTTCTATAACTATAAGTCTGTTGTGTTAGCCGGTCGAACATAACAGTGCTTCTCAGCGGAGTATTGTTTCTTGATTTGGCTGAACACACTGTTTTCATATGGATTCTATAACTGGGTTAAATTTAAAATTTGCTAATAACATTGGAATGTTGTCTGATAAATCTTATGAACTACCTTGTCTACAACTAAATCCTCCTAATTGGTTTTAGTGTAGCTACAATGTATTAATCATGTCCATTGTTATTCTAAATAGTTACTTACGTGTTAAAACACAATCGATGAAACCTATAAGAATATATAGTAAATTAAGTTATGTTTATAGTCAAATAAAACGTTTTCTATTACATTTCCTTTTTATTTACGATATTGAAATTTAAATAACGTTTTTTAATGTTACAGTGAAATATTGAAAAGGAAGTGTTTCGTAACCAAGTATTTAACAATTGAACATTTTGAATAAGTTTTTGTAACGAATATATATGATAAAGAAATTCGTGACCTTAGTGTTTTTAAAAACAAAATTTTTTAATTTTGTGAAATTAAATTATAAGCAATTAAAGGATTGGTTATCAAATTAATTATATAAATATAACAAAAAAGAAAGAAATTATGCATTTTTGTTGGATTCTATTAGGAGATAAAAATAAAGTAATATTATACTGCAAAAATATTTATTATGATTGCAAGAGTTTCTTGTTCATATAGTTTTCTTCCCTAGGGATCCAGACCGCATTGCGTTTTCCCGAGAGTTTGTTGTTTCAATGTCACGTTGCTTTTCCTTGAAATCTCTCGAAGTTATCATCATACAATTGTTTTTCCCTGGAATAATGGCAGGATCATATTAAATATAACAATTTTCGTCGGGAGAAGTATTATACTGTAAAAAATAGGCCGGATTTTGTTATTAATTCTAAAAAAGTAGCAAATGGATTAAAATATTTGTGTTTTATATAGAAGCAATTTTTATATAGTATTTAAAAACTGTTAGTAATAGGTATCACCAGACCTAACATGAAAATTTGTTATATTTTAATTATCTGGGGAATTTATAAAATGGAATTTTCCCCACAACATATATGAATGGATGTAACAAAAACATATATAAAACATAAAATTGTAAATTTCTCTAATATAGGTTGAGGAAATTTGTAATGAATGAAAAATTTGTATTTCTACTTTAATTTTACCAAACACGATCGTGTAATAACCAAATAAAGATTTTACTTACAAATACTTCGGACATGAAAAGAGCCCCAGGATACTTACAGTTAACAATGTAAAATCAGAGTACATGAGGTGTTTCATTGTACAATACATAAAGGTCAATATGTATTCTCATACATGTAATGTTTATTCGGGATAACACAGCAACCTAAGGCATATGCTTAAAATAAAAAAGCTACCAGCTATGTAGAACAAAGTATTGGAATTGAGACAACATTGTACATAAAGGGAGAAAGTAGCATACAATACTGCTGTACATTTTATTTTTATTATTCTGAGTAAAAACGTATAATCAATAATCCAAAGTGGATTTGTATAACACCAATAATGTGTTTATGTAGAACCAAGATTTAAAATTGTATGAAATATGGCATTCAGAATTCATACGGGACATGTTTCCATAAACGTAATTTTCATACGGTTTAAAATAGACTTTTATTACAAAATTTTATTTCGTGAAAAATGATGATTTTGATATACATAGAACATTGGATGTTATTACAGGAAGTGTATTTTGTGCTATGCGTAATTGTGTAATTAATATATCAATAAGTTTCATTAGAGGTATATGGAGCCCAAAATAAAAAAAAAATTGATTTCTCAAATTCAATCTTGTGTGCTTTGTAAAATGAAATTTTTAAAACTGGTTTTTTTGTGATCGGTTTATTTACTTGTTGTAGGCTAGAATAAAAGTCTCATTTACGTTTGCACGTTGCGTCTCCATTAGGGTATTTCAGAATTCTGAACAAAGGACTGGATTTAAAGAAAAAAATTTGATTCTTATTAATTTTTTTTTGGTTATGACTGAGAAATCTCCAAAACATAGCATATAAGCCATTGGTTGCTTCATAAGTTTACGTTTAACATGACCTATTATACAACTCGTTCAGTGACGAAATACAGATTTTATTTTATTACTGGTACAGAATAAATAGCAACAACTGTTATAAAATTTTAACTTGTGCAAATCTCATTGATAGCAATAAGTAATTACATTTCTGAATAAGCAAAAGACTACTGGTTAGATCTATCGTTACTTTGTGATTGTAGCCAGTATAGGTATTATTTTCATAAGGTTATAAATTTTATTGCTGAATATGTAACTTGTGACCATAATGGATAGGTCATAGTGTAAACGAAGTTCTGTAATACATTAGTGGAGAAGGACGAAAGAAGACATGCCTGAAGACAGAAAACTAAAGTTTGGCGTTAAAAAATATCAAGTTGATGAGATATAGACAACATTTACAATATAAGGCTGCTGTCATTTTCTTGTTTCCTCCTACTTGTTTAATGCCATGAACAGTATACGAACCTTCTAATAGTTCATCGAAAATGTGTGAAAAGTTATCACTACAGCTTCAAACATAATTTAGACTACGTTTTTTCAAAAAGTGTACCTAAACCCCAAGGATGTATTTTCATTGTCATTGTCTGATACAGCATACAGATTGTCTGATGCAGGTTATAATTTAATGAATTATTTTTTTGGAAGTAAACATTAGCATTTTAAACTTTACATGAAAGACGTTTGCTAACTGTGGGTTTTCGTGTGAAGCATATTCAAATAATGTGATTGCAACCAAAGACAATTTAGCTTAATTGCAAATATCTACCACCTAACCCAACAATACCCATTGTTGTAAAACACCTTTATTAAATTCCTATGCCAAATTGTATTGCGTGTTCCGGTAGTAGTTTTTGTATTGTACGGGTTTACTTCTTTATAGAATAGAACCTTAAAATTTATGTTGGTGAATTACGATAATAATGACGTACTTTCTTATGAGTTTATTTTCTCCCTCTTAGGTATTACAGGAGAAAATATATTGTGAGCATATCGGCCACTACCATTACGAATTGACCGTCCGTTTTTTTATTAAAATATACTTGTAATTGTTGCTTGAAGTTCGCGTGTAAATATAATGTTTTTGTATATTATGTACCCCATTTCGTTTAAAGAAACCCATGATATTTCATTTTGATTTGATAATTAATTATTTTTTAGACTTTTGAAAGTAAGTAAAGTTTCTTGTTTCGATTAAATGTTTACAAACTATCCCGTTATAGTAAGCCATCCTAACATAGACTATCCACAAATGTTTAGTATCGCAGAATTGACTAAATACAATGTCTACTGCCTAGAGATAGGGATAGTATGCCATATATTTTGGCTGATAATTTAAAAATAAGAAAAATGACATAGTCGTAATGTTAGTTGCATGCAGTTTTATATTTATTGTTCTATACATTTAATAAGAACTTCATTTAATTCATTTAATACATCTTGTGTTAGCATCGTTAAAACGATGTTATGAGTTAAATGTAGATAATGTCTGTCATTGCAGTCTAAAAGGATTTGAAGGGCTCGGAATGTTCACAAAGTGTACATCGTTTTTCGAGAGGCATCTCAACTTTTACACTGAGAGTGAGAGCGTAAGTGGCCTGGTTCCGACAGCCCAACCTTCCGCTTGGAGACATTTCCGCCACTTTTCTTATCAAATCCCGGACAACGATCGGTTTTGACTTTGTCTGGTTAGTAAACAGTATCTTCAGTTTTATCTAAGAATTCTCTCCTAATATTGCTTATGACAATAGCAGATTAAGAAACTAAAAAATAGGCCTGCGTATATTTAAGTACAAATATGAAAGTTTCAATAATAATATTATAATATAATAGTAAATGTCTTGATTACTTTGTGGTATAAAGAATTAATCAATATTTTATAATACTTAGTGTATATTGTACTGGAGTACACAAACATTTAAATAATTTCAGTTGAGGATATCACAAGGTGTACAACTACATTGAAAGATAACCTTTTGTTTGAACGTAGAAAATAATGATAATTACTCCATAACTATATATATATATATATATATATATATATATATATATATAAGGTCTTAGCTTCGACAAAAACGGAATATTTAAGATTGATTAAAAGACCTATTTATATACGACCTATTTATATTTATATTCTCGTACATTAGAATCCTGGTTTGATATTTTCGTATCTCGTTGCAAATATACTGAAAACACTTGCGATATTTTTAAAATATGGATATAATTAATTTTAATATTATAAAAGGTATTTGTTTAATTATATTGCGTATTTTAGGCTACTTTTTGTATGTAACAAAACATGATGTATTCACCTATATTTCTGTAGAATGAGAGCTAATATTTAGTGTGTGAACTCTTTCACTCCGATAATCATGGCCAGTGTAAGAGAATTTATGACCGTAATTATCTCCGACTGTTACAAATAACTAAGCAAATATATTTTCATCTGATTAAAAAACTTAATATAAGAAGGTTTGCTTAAATGTTGTCTTTTGTTGCTGTCTAGAAAATTAAAACCATTCATAATATTCTTTCATTACTGCGAAATATTTATTAAGACTAACTTTCATTATGAATTTCTGTGATATCATACAGTTTTATGACAGCAATTAATTTTTCTTTCTTACAACTGAAATTAAAGTGTAAAATATCTCTCGCTCTTCTAAACTGAGTAAATATTTAATAGTTGTTTAAGGCGGATGGATTTTATATGAACCTTTCACTATAGCTAATTTAAATTGGTTGTTATTGTAGTACCACTCCACTTTCATACTGATTTGGTTTCTTATTTGTCAAACTGTTATTGTATAGTTACAGCCAATCATGTACATTTATTTAACCATATTCGTATTGTGATTTAATACAGTTGAAAGTAATTAATTCTTAAAGTTGTAATAAAATCTTCTTAATCATAAATAGTTCAATGTTATTGAAATTATTGATAACAACTAGTTGCATTGGTAATAATAAATATATAACTATACATAAACTTTTACTGATGTTTATATTAATTAACACTTAATGATTCGTTATTTGTTGTTTGTAACTCACTTCACAAGACTGCATTATAGTATTACACAGGTTAGTTAGATCACTATGTCATTGGGGAATAGAATTTCTGACAGGTGTATCATTGAGGAAAGCAGATTTTCACTATCGCTGTTGGATTACGGACGTATTATTTTACCGATATGGTTTTCAGTGCGCTTCTTATGTGCAGTGGCATGGCTGGGGCATGCTCTAGTCATCTTGGAGCATGTTTGAGTATTGTACGAATATCTTTTTTCCATTGTTATCCACGGCTACGATGAGTTCACAGCCATAGATTTATTATATTTTTAATTTTTTTAAGCATGCATAACGTTAACAATGAATGTTTTTGACACCTGATTATGAGCACGAATTCTAGTTCAAAGTTTTACTTTCTTAACAAATAACCATAGCAAATGTCCAAAATCCTATTATCCTTTAACAATTTCTTAATTAATGCATTAATAGTGACCTTAATTACTGAAAAATACTGTATTACGTAACGGAAATCGTATATTGTACAATATCCTCCTTAACGTACTCCTTTGGTGAAAAATAATAAGATTTGTGTAAAAAAGTTTTAAGACGAGAATAAAATTACTTAACCATATGAATGCCGTAATTTATCCCATTACGGGTTTTACCTACCATTTCAATCCGTTTTATTACTTTGAAACAATCTCATTGTTATTGATCTCAGCCTTTTTAAAATTAACGTTTTACCATGAAATAATGACTACTTCAAAGCCAAATTTCACTTAAGAGATGTGAAATTTACATGAAATTTACTTGTTATCACGAATATATAATACGTAAAGATACGTCTAAGAGTAGAATGAAAAGATGGTTACATGGGCGTCTATTTAGAATTTTACTTCTCAAGAACAGAGTTAAACCCCTACACCTTATAGCTTTAAAATTAATGGTAGCATCACAGGACATGTCCCATTTGAATAATACAACTAATACGCATACAGAATTTTTCTGATGTTTGAGTTCGTCATTCAGAATCAAAGTTAATCTTTTTCACAGATATTTTTCGTTTAAAATATTTTCACGATAGGTTTGGCAATACTTATTACGAAAATTTGTCAGATACTACGGAAAAAATTGTCCTATAAAACAAAAATATCTTAACCTGTATCCTACTTTCCGGTCATTAATTAGAAAAAAAACTATATGAACGCGTATCTTTAAGAGATCCTACTAATCTTTAAAAAGAGACTCCTTCCATACTTCTACAGTGTTTGAAGTTTAATACTATTCATATGGGGTAAAACTCAAGGTCGTTCACTATAGCCGGCTTTTGAGTATATTCTCCATACGCCCTTATAAAACCTGTTCTCATACCTCAATTTACACAACAATGTTTACAGTTACCGCTACTAGAAAGCAATTTAAAAATACGGTAAATGTGTGCGTAGTTATATAAATTTAAAGTCTGTTTTAAATTTAAACTTTTTTTATAAAAAACTATTTATTTTTCCCCTAAATACAGCAATATTAGTAACATCTTTTGAAAAATAATTTAGATGTAGTATCGTAAAAATATCTATTGGTATTTATACAAAGCAACTCCAAACATTTTTTTGATTGTTATAATTTAATATATATATATATATATATATATATATATATATATATATATATTTTCTATATACGTAAATATTCATTTGGTAAATTTTTGAAATATATATGATTCTTCTATCGTTTAAAATATAATTCTGTTTTATACTGTCACATTTTTCCATTTGAGATAATTCAAAAGAGTTCACGTTGCTACGTAGAAAAAAATCAGAAGATTCTTTTACTAAAAGGCCTCATTTCCCTGCTTCAACCCTACATCCACAATCACACAGTCCAATATGTTTGATACTTTTACATTTAACAATTTACTTTGACCAAAATGACAAAAACATTATAATTAAATGTCATGGAAAATATCTTTGTTACATTTATGGTAAATGTACGTTTATTTAATAAAGTATTCAAGAATACATCGCTTTATTGAAATGTCTACTGTACTAAGAGTATGTAAGTTTTTTAATGTTTGGTACATTGTTCAAATACTACAATCATAATCTGTTTATGACACTGTATTTAATGTGTTTTGCTGTTACTGTGAGTTTCACTTTTAAATGATCCAAATCCAGTTACATATTTTTGAAATATATACTCAAAATGTGTTTCCACGTTATATTATATTTTTAAAATATTTATGCACGCAAATGAATAACTTGAGCCCCATTAGGTGTAAGTGTTGATTGGTACAATTTGTTTGGCTAATTTAATTAATTTATAACCGTAACTCGCAGTTATGCGTCTGACAGTGTTAAACAACCCAGAGGAAGAACGCCTCATCAGCATTGTTTACAACTCAGTTAAGCATTTTTGGCTAATATACGTACGCTTCCCCCACTGCACGAAGCTTAACATTTGGAATATTCTGTTTATTACATATCTTGCTGCATTCGCACGCATTCGTATATCGGTATTTTCAGTGTAATGAGTTATTGAATATAATGATGAAATATTAGATTTCACCATTGTTTGTGATCAATTAACTTTGATAGAGAATTCTACCTAAAATGGATTATTCCGATTATGGATGGATCAGATTACCAATGCTTAATCACTATAGTCATCATCATCATCATCACCATCAGTATCAGCTTTTACCATTATACCAGTTCTAGTTTGAAACTTTATACCAGTAATAATTCATACTAGACCAAGTTAGTAGGTTGTATTGGTATATTTATAATTACCTTAATTTTTGTTTTACTTAGTTCACATTAATTTTCTACACCTAAATTTAGGCATATGAAATAAAAATGAGTGAAATAGTCGTTGGTTTTGTTGTTCTTACATTTCGCATGTAAACACTAGGTAATTTTTTTAACTGTGAGAACTTAACTAATGCAGAAGATTTTCGAATATAGAATATATTAGTGTTTTGATCGCATAAAAGGTACCATTAAATTATAAATGATATATTTAATTTAAAAGATGACAAGTTAAAACATAAACCTGCAGAAAATTGTTCAGACATATTTCATAAATATTATATTGGTTATTTTCAAACATTTCTGTTTATGGCTGATATCTATAATAATTTCCAGAAGGAATTTGCTAAACAAGGCATCACTTAATGGGTCAATTTGGTTAGATTTATTTTTGTACAATGCAATTACGATCTATATAGGGATTTTATTATATTTATTTATATTATATATTTAGTTTATCTTACATTTTACTATTTTATTGTTCTTACTGTACTTATGTACTGTTTACTGTTTCTTACTTAATCACTTAAAATGTAATTTGAGTTAAAATAAATCTATAACCTCACGAAATCTTATCAAAGAACTTATGAGGCAAAAGTCCAGTACCATCAGGGTGTGAATTTGACTCATCTTAATATTAATTATTCAATTGTAAATGTTTCATTCATGGTTGGGGATTGATTGAATTAGAATTAATTATCTGTGAATAATGAGTAACTTCAAAATAGTAGTGAACTAAAAACATTAAAAAATAATAAATATATGCGAACATTTATATTTTACCTCACTGATTGTTTATGCAACCATTTTGATAATTTGATATAAAAATCCATTAAGGAATTGAGAAAAGTGGTTTAGGGATTTTCCTGATAAATCTAAATAAACTAATTTTATTCCAAACAAGATAGTTTTAATAACTGAATGCATCGTCCGTTTATATCGGTTGTGGACGAACATTTCTATACGAATGTATCTTATCTTATTGAAAATCGGTTTAGTTTCAGTAAAAAAATAAAATAAGGAAATAAAGAAATTATAATTTTATGAGTTAAATACTTAGTCCAATAAACAAAGAGAATTATTTTTAGTATATTGTTTTACTCCTCATCAAAGAACTTGAGACGGTAAACTATAGAATGTAACTAAGTAAACTATGTACATAGAAATCATGTCAGAATAACTGTTCATCGTTACTTACTTTTGAGATTATTGGAAAGGGAAGAAACAATTAAATTTGAAGCAGTGAGTAATACTTAAGGGGGTTCGGTATGCCCTATCCTTCCCATGTTAATTTGGCCATTTTTATGTACCTTTTTCTCAGAAACCTTTAAAGCTATCATCATCAAACTTTAGGACACTACTATTTAGACCTTTTTTAACATTTAGAGCGGAAGACATTATAAAAATCTATTTTAAATTTTTATTAAAAAAATTATAATTATAAATTATTTTACAAAAAATTAATAAATTTTTTATTTACAACAAATTAAATAAAAACTTCTTTTTTTAACTTTGTTCCGCTCTAAATGTTAAAAAAGGTCTAAATAGTAGTGTCCTAAAGTTTGATTATGATAGCTTTAAAGGTTTCTGAGAAAAAGGTACATAAAATTGGCCAAATTAACATGGGAAGGATAGGGCATACCGAACCCCCTTAAAAAATAAACATGGAATTCTTAAAAAATCGTGATTATGAAATATTATATTTGACATTTATATTGATTATTTGTGTAGTTATAATTTTCCAAGCAAATCCTTGCAGGCAGCCCTATGTTACACCGAACGCTGAGTAAATTGAGGTTAACATGGGTTAGATCTGCTGATGATTTAATAGAAAATAATATTACGCTAAATAGATTGATAGTTTAGCTTATGGTGAATCTAAGTCAATTTATTGCCCATATCAACAATTAGGTTTCTAGGTGATGGAGAATTTACAATGAAAAATATTTTACCATGTTTGGAAAGAAATTGGTTTAAGTTATAAAATGTTTAGTTCATACGTGTCCTTAAAATTTTCTTACATATGTGTTTATTACCAGTTAATAGTGGATTATATACAATGGTACTCCAAAGATAAATGTGAGACGTACAGGTACTTTACAAATTTCAAACCTTTACTTGTTGTTCGGAAGCAACCTGTACAAAAAAAAAAAGGAAAAAGAATGTGAAACCTGCTTAAATGTAAATTTTTTAAACATTTTTTCTTGAAGAATGAGTTATTCCAAAGATTTACGAATGTTGTTTATAGCAAGTATTAAGTACAGCGTTATGGAAGACAACGTATGTCGATAGAAAAATAAAGGCGATTTCTCTGTTCCACGACTATAAAATATTTATACGAAACACATTCTCATTTTCAATGACATAGTTAAGAGAAACTACTTAAACTATAGATAAATTCACGTTGCAACGAACCTATGTGATACACACTTGCCGAGAAATTGTTTTCTAAATATTTTCTTGAGGCAAGCGAGATTGCTTGTTTATAAGTCTGGTGTATCTCTAAGGCACTCTCGCTTATGGGGAGGCAACCAGTGTTTGACATAAGTGCCATGTCTCAATAATACACAAGTCTAGAAGACTGCAAAATGTACCTACCTTGTTAAGAGGTTTTTTAGTATTGCATACCGCATGATAAAACCAGTGCTAATTATTTGGTGTCCTTTATTTTAAATATGAGCCATAAAGATAAAGAATTAGGTTTGTATGTAATTTATATCTTAATATAAACATATATGACTTTTATAAAATCCTTTCGAGACCATCGTAACGTCATATACACGGAGTATATTGTACACAAAGCAAGCCACCCGAATTTATGAAGGTCTAAGTAGGTAAATAGCTCATTTTAATGAAGATGTAATTAAAACACAACATATGAGTCTTTTAACTAATGGGGACAAAGCACTAGCTATTGCGCATGAGTCTTTACAGACAAATAAGAGAGAAAACGAGCAAAAGGCAGGCATGCGATAATTACACAAAACCTTTTGTGCGTGGAATGTTTTGTTTTGGTACCATCTGGAATAACGGTTGTGATTACATTGTTAAAATCTAAACAAAGCATCACATTCCAATTCAAATCCTGCCGACTGCGCCAAAATCCCCTCAAGCAACAAGTCATTGGGTTTAAATAATCAAGGTTACGTTTTAGCTATAAAATGTCTGATATTTCAACAAATATACCTCGCCCCACGGTATGATTACAGTTTATTATTAAATATAAATGTATTTATTGTTACTGTTTTACAAATCATTCGTGGTTTTGTATGGATGGACTTTTGTGTACTGACCCTCAATAGATAAATTACCGGCATATTCAGTTACATACAACTACAGTACCTGTACAGACCAATAGCAAAATAAATGTCCTCTACTTTACAGGCACATTACAATACAAGCCAATACTCATTCACAAGTGCCGCCAAATTATACCAACTTGATTTGACGGATAAGATAATTATATAAACTTGATTTTACGGTTAAAAAAATTATTTGATTTGACGGATATAAAAAATATCATCGACTACCGTGTTGACCAATATGTTCTCATAATACTGTAAAAACATACAAAACATTATAGAGAACCAAGTGGAAAAATTTTAAATGACCTTACATCCATGTGTCGGATAGAACTTCTTCTTCCGGTTTTTTACATGCGTAATATATTTTTACTCTTTACGGGGTAAAATGGTGTGGCTACCAAAATGAACATAGTTTAGGAGCTTTTGGGGAAAATTCCAATCTGGTTTTGAGGAAGTTCTCGATTGAGTGACCGGATATAGAGAATGTATCCTATAAATCAGTAAGCAGGATATTGGGGTCTGTCTGTCGTCGAAAGACATCCTGTCTATGCAGATTTATTGCTGACCAAGAGTCGCAATGTGTTTGTCCCCTGGGATACTGCGGATCACGTGACCTGAGAGGAAATATACGCAAGTAACGTTCAATCTTAGTTTGCACGTAAACATGAAGACGTTATCCAAGCAGTGCAACACGTTTTCAGGGTCTATTTAAAATGTTTTCTTCGCTCTTATTCTTCATTAACATTATGTTATTTAATTTAATTTTGTTTAAAATAACAGATTGCATTACTAAAACCATAAGTTCATTAAGTGGAACATCTCTGATTTAAGAAATTAGGGTCATGTCTTAGGTATGGTTAACATATTAGTTACGTGTTAAGCAGTAGAAAATGTGTAATTGTGTTTATGTTATAAAATATTATATTTATGCGTTTTAGATCACTTGAAATCATATAGTTGTTTTAATTGGTAGTTTTAAGTTGGTTAAATGTCTTAAATTTCATAATCACACTCCTTCCAGATATTCGCTGAAGCCATAAAAACAGACCATATCGTTTTCTCTCTGCTAGGGATTGTATATATTATATTAGGATATATATATATATATATGTATTATATTATATATATTATATATATATATATAATATTAATATAAAATTAATCGTTTTTGAAAACATGTTTGAATTGTACGTAATATTTGTCTACCTCTTCCGATAACCCAATATCTTTAATGGTTATTACACAAATGGACAGGAACAGGTAATAACTGATAAGACTAATGAGTTACTTAGTTGACCGAGTCTTTTGACTATTCGCCACGGTCAATACCATCGACCTATTCACCCAATTTATTTGCTTTTCTTCAACTTTTCAGTTTATCTAAAAGCTTATTCAACAGAATGTTCTAAATATTTAATAGTGTTATGGGAATGATGTATTGTATTAACTTATAGTAATAATCAGACAATATTTTTTAATCACTCCAAATTAATAATTTCACTGTTGTATGTATATTATATACCAATGTTCACCACAATTAAATTAAAAATACTACGTTAAGGACTTGAAAGATAATTAAATGTAATTATGTATCTCAACTGTAGTTAAATATAGTTATATAGGTTCCCGCTGACAAGTATTGTACTTAGCGGGGCCTCAGAAATGTATAATTTCTTGAATAAACGCAATTCAATTCAATTCAATTCAATTCAATATAATATCATATTAATATTAGTATATTATATTAGGATATTATATTTATTAGAGTTAGTCATTTTGCATTATTTCATTACAAATAGCAAGCTCAAGTAAAAGGTAACTGAACATAAGAATATAATTTTTAATTAAATTTCATGCAAAATACGTATGAGACCCCCGCAAGCTCAGTGGGAAAAAAAGTTCTCTTCTTGCTGCATAGAGGCTACAGTACAGCGTAAAACGCGTTTAAAAAGCTCCAATCTTTTTTATGAGGACTATTTAGCCCCTTTTTAAGCCTATATCGAACATAATTCACTGGAAGTTTAAAGTGACTGAAATAACATGTGAAAGGATGTAGTTTTATCGTGTAGTTCAGTATTATGTAAATATCAAAAGTTATTTATGGTAACACCAGTACATGTGTACCGACTTAAAGAGAAACTCAAAGATTTTCTTAAAAAAAAACTGCGAAGTTTTTAATTTGCAGTTCGCTTTAGAAAATGTTACTGGAAAAAATATTTGTTACATTTTATACAAACGGTTTTACTTTAATCCCTACTTGTCTATTTATGATTATAACTATCCGCTTTTTCCATTTATTTGGTAAATGCACATATCAGAGACATAAAGTCAAATGGTCTTATGGAAGATTTATGTTCCGGATCATAAAATACTTGGACGCTCATTTTAGGAGTGATATGAGGTTCGATAGCCACCTGGATAACATTTGCGATCAGGAAGCAAAATGCTTGGCTTCATATCCAGATTATCCAAAGGCCTTTATATTCCTACTGCCTTACTCTCTCTTTATACAACTCGTAGAGTATGCCGGTTCTGCAAAGATGCTTCATTCGTTTGGTCGGGATACTATCTGAAGAACGAAATCTTACATGTCTCGCATTGCGGCGTGATGTGGCAGACTACTCATGCTATGGAAGATTGTAAATTCCTATGCGCAGTGACCAGATCACTTAGCTAAGATTGATTTTAAATCCATTAAAAATATTCTAGATCTTGCGAGCTTCTTAGCCGCAAACACCACACTGCAACCTTCGATCTCAATGGCCCTCTAGCTAGATTCAACCGTTTGGGGGAATAGATTCGCTTCTGAGTTTGACTTCTTCAAAGATAGCTTCCAACAAACTGGAAGAGGGCCACATGTCTTCTCGAAGTGAGTGTCTGAGGTGTCTATGGAGTACTTCGTACTGTGTACACTGAAAATAACCCAAATTAATTTATTTATACATTTTTGCGAGTATATTTTAAATTATATTTACTATATTATACTTTTATAACTAAACTAGCTCTTAGTGTGATGCTCACTGTGGTATGCTAACTGATTATTTATGCATCGTGTCTTCAGTGCTTGAATTTAACCAACTTTGATATATTTGACTTAGCCTATTATAAAAGAATGTATCTAATGTCCAAATAAACATCTTGAATCTACTATTATTACACACTTTGTTTGAAGTTTTTGATTATGGGAGGATTGTGAAGGAAACAGGATTTTCCGGATATTTATTTTCTATCCTTCAGTGATACATGAAAATAAGTAAAACTACGTTTCGAGATCTACAATATGATGTCTTCTTCAGGTAAATAACTAACCTAACACATAATTAACACCTAGGTTGAAAGAAACAAATGATATCAGAGCGCTGTGACACGCATAAGCCAGGAATCACAACCACCATGTTGTGTATTAACTTCACTAACTCTAAAACGTGCACTTATTAATAACAAACAACACTAGTTATTTAAACCTAACTACAGAATACAGGTCAAAATAGCTCTGCATCAGCCAACCAACATCCTACGACTGACCAGAGGCCAATAGCAAATAGCAATCTTCACGGCAGAAACAAAATGGAGTAAAAAAGTAGGGAGCTAGAATGGGCCTTTTTATTTTTGATTCATACTAGTTACTATTATACTATATTAGAGATGTAGCCTCGTAAAGTGTTTGATAAATATTTATATAATTATAAACCTTTTAACACTTTTTAAACTTTTAAATTCCCAGAATTCGAAATTTACATAGTATAAAAAGTGTTAAAAGGTTTATAATTATGTACATATTATTATACTATTATTACACTAGTATTCTTCTTGATTGATATACGAGTATTTATGTATTTCCAACGGCAGAGTCAATATATACATAAATACATATTTAATAATTGTAATTAATATTAGTTTTTAATAAGTACAGTAGCGAGTAATAAATGACATGTGGTACACCACCACATGTATATCACTAGATACATCACAGTTATAACCCGATAACAAATATATTATTCTAATTACAGCAATGATAACATAGGAGGATATAGATTACAAGGACCGTGATACATATTGAATAACATTAAAACAATGTTTACATATTGCGTGTTCATCCATTGACTTATGAAAAATATATATTCCCGGTAAGTCTAAATATTTGCAAATGGGTTTGAACTGTTTCGCATTAAACACTTTTTATAATCAGTTAAACACTGTACAGTGGAGTATATTAGATAACTAGGCGGCCAAAGCCCTATTTTTATTGGTACTTTAATATTATTCGGAGGCTACTAAATCTCCATTTACTACTTGTTTTCACACGTCATAGATTTGTTACTAGTAGTGCAAAGTTAAAGTTAACCTGTACGATTCTTCACGTGATCTGACCTTGAATATGGGTACTGTCTCGAGGGGTGTTTTTTTCTTTTCGCCAGAAGTGCGTGAAGGCGGGACCGAACCGCAATAAATCAATTCACTATGCATATCTCATAACTAGGACCAAATTTTTAGATATAGATGATATTAAGACAGAAATATTATTTATTATTATTATTATATAGATATATTATTCAGACATTTACCACTACGGTATTTGCCATCAATACTATCTATATAATGTAATTCCAATTACCTTAAATCACCATCGTCATCGTTGTTGAGTTTTGTATGTGTTTTATTATTAGTATGTAAACATATTTAATCCCCTATTGTTGATGTTGTCTAATGCTTACGTTTGTTAGAACTCATGGTATGTAGTTTCGCAGTTTTAGGTTCTAATTATTGTATTAATGTATACAACTTGTGTATATTTCGCCATTGTAAATTGGCTGCTTGCCGGCAATGAATAAATAAATAATCAAATATTTTATACTCAAACGAATGAAATAGTTTTCTTTAATGCGATACGTCTGTATTGGGTTTTCAATATTTCACAATAAAAAAAAAAACTGATCGTTTAAAATTAGTTTTATTAAAACAGAATTTTAAAAATAAAATTACAAAATGTTTCTTAACGTTTAGTAGAGCAATTACTGTTCACTAGAATCCTGGTAATAAGATTGGAAATACCAAGTATTAGCTAAAACTGCTAATATTATTAGCCTTATAAATGGAAGGGTTCGCCGATTCTGAATATCTTCTAGTTGTATCAATATGTTCCTATAGAACTCCGACTGCAATGTGAACCCGACTTCAATATGAACCCGATTGTAATATGAACCCGATTGTAATGTGAACCAGATTGCAAACATCGTTGTCTGCCCCATGTGCCGCCAGTATAATAAAGCCAATAAAGCAAACATAAGGTTTAGTTGGCCGAAAGCCAACATGAAAATCTATAGTCGTTTACTTATTGCTTTTACATATAGTATATTCAACAATCAAAGCCCACGTTCCACCAAAAGATAACATTGTTATCATTTCGTTCACATTTTCATCCTCTATTGTCATTTTTTTATTCATTTTTCTATCACAGCATTTTTCCATCTAGTATTTTACTGTGTGGATGGACAGTAGCAAATGAACCTAGTACATAATTTACTGCATGTAGTTTGATTAGTATATTAAGTATGATGATATACAAATCTCATCTCTTATTCGTTATGACTTTCAATCGTTTCGTGTTTATCTTAATACTGAAGCATAAACGGAAAGTGTCATGACTGCCATCAAGATTCAAGATTCTTGAAAATTTCGTACTCACTGTGGAGAGCTTTCTTCAGTTAGACCAAAACAGTTTTCATACATGGTATGCTCATTACGTAATATAGGGTCATTCGGTCAGAGGTTACAATTTTAAGTTGGCAGCACTGTTCTCTTATGCAACGTTTCTCTTATTATCAGCTGATATTTTGTAATTGGACATGGTTTTTAATGTCGTCTGTTATTATAGAGAGTTATCCGATTGAAGAACGTGTTATAATTCTCAAAACCTTTTTCAAAAGTGGGTATAAAAATTTACAAACATGATTCGCACTACGAAATTATTTTGGTAACCGTAACGGGTTCACTGTTAGATTTTCAAACACCAGTATGACCTCAGAGTAGCCGATAAGTAACAAACGTGAGTGTAGAAAATCCGTAAACCTCAATTCGTCTTCGATGCAATTAGGCCTTTTCTACGGTACTACATAGTGCGTTTTGACTAATGATCTGCATTAACATGCATGAAAGATCAAATTTACTCTAGAATTTAAACTGGCAGATCATCAGCAGAGGCGTGAATTTGTTAATTGATTGTTGGAAAATGACTACAATCTGATGAACCTCATTTTCATTTCAATGCATAACCATTATAATTGCATAAATAAGCAAAACTGCTGCATTTTGGACTTGAAAATCTTCATGATGTTCACATGAAGCAAATGCACCAAAAAATGGTAACTGTTTGGTGTTGATTTTGGGTTAGCGGCGTGATTGGCCCTTATTTTTTTGAACGTGCCCGTGGTGATGTAGTTACAGTGAACGGAAAACGTTATCGGGAGATAATAAGCGATTATTTTTGGCAGCAATTGGAAGGATTGGTTGGTAATAACAACTTGAACGACTTGTGGTTTCAAGACGGGGCCAATTTTCATTCAGCTCTAGAAACCGTGAAGTTGTTCCACACAAAGATTTCCGGTAGTTTAACTTAAAGCAGAAGGTTTACGAAAATAAGCCCAACTTGTTCGGAGCTGAAGGATGAGATTGCAGGGATATTCATCAAATTCCACAACAATTGAACGAGATAGTGAATGAACAATTCCATTTATAAGGCGTGGAGTCTGTAAAGCTGGTAGTCATTTAAAAAAACTCATGAAACAAAAGTAAGAAAAGCCAAAGTTTAGTTGGTGTGAAAAACTTGCCATTGTCCTATTTATGTGTTAAATTTACAACATGTAATTTTAGTTTTAACTTTTTAACGTTAACGCTTATGAGTTTCAAATATCAGGCGTTTCAATTATGATTAAAAAACTTGTTCTCCCCACCTTTGGGTTGCTGAAATCAATTAAGATAAAAGGGTGTTTCAGATTTTTTGTTGACCTACATGCTTTTTGCAATTGTTTATTATATGGCTAATTTTCCTGTATTCAACCTGCGTTTGGGGTTGATTATTTAACAAAGAGTAACCATACAATTTTAATTCAAGCCACCTCGATTGGCAATAATAAAGAGTATTTGATGGGCATGTTTCTTAGTATCTGTGTATAGAAATGTGTACAGAAATTATTTATAAAAAATTATATAATAGTATATAATGACTAATACCTTTCAAAAAGCTGGAATTAACATTACAGGTTAACCTATTCACGTAGAGACTTCGAGCAAACAAATGCTAAACATAAATTTGTAACGTTTACCAGCAGCATAAACTATCTGAAAAATTCCATCCATACTAAGTATATTAGACCTTCAGATAATGTTACTATGGGCTTGAACATCACTTGAGCGAACTTCATTCAATGCTCAGGTTTAAATAAAAATTAGAACCCTTACAGTAAACAAATAAGGGTAGAACACCTGTTTTTGGAGTAATCAACATTTCTTTCCCCCATAACATTAAGAGTTTTGAACAAAGGATAAGTTAACAAAGACTCGTTACCGTTGTGTTTACCTTTGCGTAATTCATTGCTCAGTACTTTAGGATATATCCCTGATGAGAAGAGATATCCATTTCGTTATTAATGTCGTGTGCGCAATGAGATATCCTGAGAGGCCACCCTGACCTCCTTTGCTTTGTCGTGTTGAGAGGATTGAAGCAGTTACAGCTTTACGCTTTCGAAAATTTATGCCTAATTGTAAGCGCATATTTATTATTGTGTGTTTCTTTGCTTTATAACATTTGTAATCAATCTTGTAATAATAATCGTATACTTGTATACGAAGTTTTGAATATAGTAATGAAATATTACTTAGAAATGTATCCACTTATAATGAATTAGATATTCTCTAATTAACAGGATGCCATACTGTGCATACAGGAACTCTTATATTTGTTGATCGGGTTCAAGTATGGATTCAGTAATGAAGAGGCTACAGTTTTTCATCTTAATCTATATACATTTTTATCATTAACAAACTAAATTAATGCCACCCAAATAAACGTAATCGATAATTTAATAAAAGTGTTTATTAATTATTATAAATATAAAATTATCATTATATGAATGTAGATTAGTACTACTCAGGTTCCATTGTAATAACCAATTACATTACTGGCGGGAACTATTAAAGTCATTCTGCCTATCGATCTGATATGTGTTTATACTCATTTTTATTTATGTTACAGAGTATGCATGCTATTAGTATTATACATATTTGCTTCACTTTATTTGACAAGTTAATTAAAAAAGTATCCAAAATATGTTAACATAAAATAAGTAACTATATTGTGTCATAAAGATAACCTTTAAATTTTACAAATGCTTAAAATAATATTTTGTCAATACATATTTAAAAAATAAAAAAATATTACATTATTATTAAATGTAGGGCTATTTTCTTCAACTCAAATATATATATATATATATATATATATATATATATATATATATATATACATATATAATTAAGTTGTTGATTATAAAATTAAAATGCAAACAGAGGGTAATATTACGAATTATATATTTTATTCTATAAAAAAATCATACAATTGCATATCATGCGTTAATAGTACAATCAATATTATAATTATACTAATTCAACAATGGAGTATTGGATATCGTTTTCGATATAACAACTGGGTTTTTATAATGATTATGAATTATAATTTTCAAGCATTTTATTCTCAGCGACTTATAAACTCTTCTATGTTTTAATCAAGATTTGAGTTGCTTTAGAATATTTATATGTCTAATACTCTTAGAGATCTTACTGATTAAACTCACGCAAATTTGAGGCGGTAAGTGTTGAAACGCTGTCGTTCTGTAGTTGTCCCTTGCCTCTCGTCTCGTATTGGTGGACGTCCCTGCCTTGTACTAATTCGCATTCCAATCGGCGGTACAGGGCGACCTCGAGAATATAGAGACAGAGCAGAATCAATACTTGAAGCTCCCTGAAGGCATCTTTGCACGATTCTCAGGAGTTCAGTTTTAAAAGAATTCTTACAGTTCTTTTGTGTGCTCTAAATACTCTTTCAAGTTTGTATTTAGAACAGATGTCCCATAAAAGATAAATTTAAGATACGTTTTGATGTATAAAACCATAATAGGCCGTTTTTAATATACCCATGGATCAAAATTTTGCTAGATTGCGTAGAACATAAATGCCGGGGGAACTTTTGAGCCGACGCTTTCGATATCATAACCCTCGATCAAGGTATAGACCAAGGAACTTGGTATATTCAGCTTCTTCCATGGGAACTTCCTTGACCGTCACCGTGGATAGGTACTCTTGCTCCAGTTGCCTAAGGGAAAAATTCTCTGTCTCACGTCCTTCCATCAGGGTTTGATCAGTGTGCAGTCAGTGTTTCAGAGCGCTGGTTTTTCTGTATTAATAATGTATACAGTAGATTATCTCTTAGATATATTGTACATTTCTATTCGAGCTGTACTATTACACCAGATCAACTGTCGCTTTGCTCTCATTGTGTATATTTATAGTATATTGGTGCGGAATAATAATTATCATTTATTAAAATAAAATATAAAACTGTAAACAAGATTTTGATACGGCTTTTGAGGCATGGGAAATTTTAATACCAATTTAATAATAGCCTACTCTTAATTGGTTGTTCCAAAATCTTAGAAGTAATCCTGCTATAATAAATTAGAATACCGAATGCAAAGAAAATTGTGTCAATGACATTTTATTTATTTTAAAACCATTGAGTTTGTTCGATTTTATTCTTTCCTAAAATGAAGGAGTAGGAGAAAACGTGAAGTTTAAATATAACGAAACCAAAGACAAGAAATTCAAACCACAGTTTCACTGTAACTATTTTACATATATTGATTAAGAAGGAATCTGTTTCTTCAAACTCTCAGCTGTTAGAAATAGAATTAAATTCTTTTGAGAAATATCACAGTACAATTCAAGCTTGAGTTAAGAGCTAACTTTATAGGCGGCCATATCTTGGTACTAGGCCCATAAACACAATATTAAGCGTCAATCACTGTTAGATCCTTATTTCTATAATAGCATTGTGTAAATCTTTACAGTTATATATTTCAAGATACAATTTAATACGCTCGCAAACGCTTTTAATCTCTTCCGACAATTTAATTCGTATTTTATTATAAGCACTACTGAGACATTTACCATATATGATTATGCTGATCCAATTGAACACCAAATTTGTGATATTGTACGCTTTTACCTGCAGACAACCCACACCGCACAATTCCAAAATGTTCTATTTAATGCCATATACGTTTGTGAAATTTTAGGATGCATTATTTGCAATTTTATTAGCTTTTTTTGATCTGATTGAACACCAAATTTATGTGTAGCAAATGGACGACACACATGAGGTTGAATGTAACTGAGGTAGAAGTAATAAATGCCCGATTCTCAAAGTTTACTTATAAGTTTAATTGCGGCAATTAAAATCTACAAGCACCACTTATATATGTCAAAATAAAATAATGTTTTGCCACGTTGTTGCCAAAATATAGTAATAACGAACTTGGGGGTGGGCCTAATGGTCCTACAGAATTTTGAGTACGAACCTAATAATTTACTTAAAACTTTAAACTTGAAGTCACTTCACGTCAATGTCGATTAAGTCTAAAACATGAATACTGGAAGTACTCGAAGTATTAATCAAAGTTAAAGAGCACGCGTAAACTCGCATAAAACGAAATCACGACGATAGTAGCCATTATCGAGACATTTAATTAAGACAAATTGGTCTCGTCAGAAGGACATTACCACAACTATTATCTGTATTAATCTTCCAAATAAAGCATCATCAAAGGTAAGATACTTTACATAATTTTACTATATTTTACATTCAAATTATATGTCTCGTATGAAAGGGGCAATTTAAATGCGAAAATATAAATTTTACCTATGAACAAGGCACACGAAGTGTTGCTTGGCAGCAAGATGTTCAGCTACAAATATTGAGATAGAAAAGATTATTACGCGTGCTAATTAGGTTATTAATACGCCAATAATTAATTTAGTTCCAAGAACATCAGATTAAACTTATGCTAACCAGTAACGAGTAAAAGGGTTACGACAATATGTATTATATAAAATGAAACTAAATAACTGTACAGTGATTTGTAGTGTTCCTTTACTGTTGAATAATCCAATTTTTATATTATTAAATGTAAGTGGTATGTTGATATGGAGGAATCATTGGAATTAAAAGAGTAAAAACGTTATTCTTTCATTACATATTAAACGGTTGTGTACCTTTGCGTCTATTGCATGGCGTGAAATACTTTTATTCATGGACGACACATATTTAATAGGTAGTAAGATAAAGATTTAAGTATGAACATTTTTTTAATTATTGTGTGAGAATTTTACCATTAGAAAAATAAATATTACAAATTAAAATTAACTATGTTTTCGTTTTTTGCTATGTAGAATCTAGTACACACCCAATGCAAAATTCCTCAAAGTATTGAAGTAAAATTATTATTTTCTTTATTGTTTATAACTTTTTATTTTATATTATGTCTATTCTAATTTTCTGTGCATGTTTCTAGATAGTTGTTGACGAACATCTGTTATACGTTACAAGTTAAATATAATGTATTCTGTTAAAACCCGAACTATACAAAATTCAATATACTATGCTACATATTCGATATTAAATAAATGATGAACTGTATGTAACAACAGAATTATTTTAATACTCTTATGGCAATTGGTTTATGTAAGAATGAGGAGTATAAAAACATTTCAATATGTTTGATTATTTGAAAATATTATAATTTTATTATTTGCTGTACGGGTTCTTCTGTACACCTCTTTCACTCTATAAATAAATTAAAGCAACTAGATGGATTGTTTTATTTGTTTATGACAATTCCACAGAATATATAATTTTAATTACAATCATAGGCTTACTTAAAAACTACTACCAACATATTATTCTTTTCTAAAAACGATACATTTGATAGAAAGTTGAGTTCGAAGAAAGAATCGAAATACAACTTTCAATCTACGAGAAAAAAAACATTGTTTTTAGTAAAAAGCACATTTTCTCTCGCATAAAAGCTCTCGGTTCGTAAAGAGAGGCCGTGATGCTGAAAATTGCTGTTACAATCTCAGGAATCCATTTTGGATGGTGGCGTAGGGAAACTGCGACAAAGTTATTACGGAAGTAACGAAGGCTGCCTGTGAAGTGTAACCGCTTGTCGTTGACTGTACAACACTCGAAACACAGTTTAGTTAATAGGCCAATAAATACCGTTACGGATGGCTTCTCCTTTTATTTTTTAATTCATCGTGTATGTATTTAAGCACTGTAGACTGGATTATTGTTATTCAAATATAGTAATCAGCAATGATGTTGGGAACTAACATAATGATTATACTGAAAAAGAAATTGTGTTACTTACTGTACAATCAATTTAATGCTCCATTAAGATATTGTGTATACTCTGAAATTAATAAAGTAATTATTGTATTTTACTGCTTCAAAATTTTAAATTATTACTTGGCGATAACAGAGTCTTAGGATGTAGCCTTAAAGGCAAACTATTACGTTTTAATTATTAGTCTTTATCTTATGTGCGTCATTATGATCATTTTTTTGTGTTTTCGATCAGGGCTAGATTAAGAATTCAATTTGAAAGATTAAGAAGTTTTTTTACTTAAAGGTACTTTGAATGTTTAGATAGCATTTTGTTTATAAACATACCGTTAATCACCGAGTTATAGAATCTAGTCCAACATAAAAAGATATAATCAACCTCAGGTATTTCTTTTAGGTAAAGAATTAAGTTGAAATTTGGGACAAAATGATTGTTCAGAAATGAAAAATTTGGAATAATAATTTAAAATAGTTTAATAAATATCCGCTGTAACTAAAAATACGTATGGAATAAAAAAATCACCTATACCTGTAATTTGGGTTTTATTCTGTTAAGCGTGACTGTATGGTAGATAATCGATGCACTAACAACCAGTCGAAGAAACATTTTTTATGTAAATTAAACATTTTTGGACACGTGGTACTCAAGGGGGTAAGGTGCCAGTGGTTTTATTTGAGCTTTATTACAAAAATTGCCAAAATGCCTGTAGTTTTATTTCAATTGGAGTGATTAAAAAATTGTTTAAACATTTCTTTAGTCAGGAAATTTATCTTAAAGGGCTATGATTTTAAAATATAAAATATTTTCCAAGTCCAAATCGATTTCGCCACATCGGAACGAAGAGGCTCTCGTTTCTTTCATTTATGATACTCCCATAACCTGAGACGTGAGCAGCTTATCTGTATACCAATATAGTTGCAACGTTAAAATGTGATTAAAAACATCTTAAAGCCATATGGTTTACAGTTTAAAATGTAAAACTCTTTAAAACAATTTTAATATTCTTTTGTGTTATATTGCACGTATTCGTTTGAATTATAAAACAAATTGGTTAGTTTTATTTTGGAAATTTTACGTGTCTATTACGTGGTTGTAAAATTCTTCTCTGACACCAATCAATGGGTCATTTTTCAGTTCCATTACTTCTTCAACGATCAGCCGTGTTACTAAAAAACGTGTAAATACAAATTCTCTCAATGGTGCTGTAAGCGAATTTGATGAATCGTTAGGTTATAATTAGACCGGAAAGGAGAAGTTAACATTACAAACTGTGTAAGTGTCAATGTAAGACTGGACAATCTGGTTATTAAAACATATTATTAGTCCCTACTGATCGACCAATATTCGCCAAAAAATGTCGAAACACTACCGTCATAATAGAAGGGAGAAAGCAATCCAATCCTCCCGTGCCATCAACCGCTACCGCTACCGCTGGCCGCTGGCCATACCGCCCGCCACAGAGACGTTTAAAATTTCAAATTCAATTACCTCGAGAACTTTGGGTCGTAGTAAAGTTTAGCGAGTGACCAACGGTTTTAATTTTCTTCTCGTTATAAATCTCGATAAAGAAGTTCAAATGTTCTGTTCCGCACGTAAAACTGTCCTCTCAAAATATTCTTACTCTGGGAACATCATTTAGTATTTATTATTTCCCCACAATCTACCTCCTTGCATAGGTCGAGCTAAAAAATTATTTTTTAGTACAATAATGCTACTTAAGGGAATGGTGTGTATATCCTACACGTTGTATATCCAAGAATGTGTTCATATTAGAAAATGTCTACGGTTCCATCTACAGTAAGACTGTAGAATGCTCTGACATAATTTTACTTTAGGAGACCTTGTGTGATTTTGCATTTTTCTGGTGTTTTGTATAACTAATACACAACGTAACGGTAACAATGAAAACAAATATTTATGGAACTATTACACCACCGCACATAAATAATACGGTGCAACAGACAATCCAAAAACCCAACATAAGTTTTGGCCTAATGGAATTTAACATATATTTAATCAAAAACTAGTTCTTGTTTGGAGAGGTCGAGGTAGGTTTCACAGCTTGAGTAGTTGGCTGTACCAAGTTTCATGTCTCTATGAACTTTCCATCAAGGATTATCGCACTTAAAGTCATAAACACAGCTGGAATGCCCTTAGACCTTTTAACCCTAACATAAATTGACTTCGACCCTGTACAAAGAAGAACATATATACCATGTTTCAAGTCTTTAGAGTCTTTCCATAAAAAGTCCGTTAACACATCCAAACACACAACGTCACGACTTTAAGAACAACTCGTCGGCCCTTCCTGGACGTTTAAATAGTAAACATCACATTTAAAGCTAATGATAGAAAAATTATTATTTTTCTACAGACTTCACTAGTAGTAAGCTCTTATAGTGGATGGAGTAGGAACAGATGGCGATAAAAGAATAAGGAGAAGGCCATTAGGAGTGGGACTGATGGAGAAAGGATAGGTAATCAACTGTTATAATGACGTTATGCAACCTCACCACTTGTGAGGACGATGATATGCCTGAAAAAAGTAGCTAGAATGGACCAATAACTTCAACAGTTGGTGTATTGTGTAGACAGTTCACTATCTACAACGTTAGCCCTCAATGATCAGCTGATCAATGTGTCTATTCTAAATCAAATTCTTTGAAGATTTTTGATGATCTTTAAATCAATTTTTAAATCGTCCTTTACTTTTGACGATGAAAGGATTGTGAAAGAAACAGGATTTTTTCCGGATATTTGCTATCGTATCAGAGGAACAAAAAATCAGTAACTCTACGTTTCGAGATCTGCAATATGATCTCTTCTTCAGGTAACATAAATCATAATAAATCAAATCTAAGAGTAGTTCTAGTCAAAAATGTGTACACGACACTGACTCGTGTTTTGAAAATACGGTTTAGTCCTATATGAAGATATCTATATGTATTCAAAATTAAATCTGATATAACTAATACTATGTATATTAAGTTTTTAATCTGTTTTCAAACTATTCCTTCCATACATTTAATATCTATAGATAATCTCTAGGTATTACTGAATGATGAAGGAATGGTATTTGGGTGATCCAATCTTAACAAATATATTTTTGTTTAGTAAATTGAATTGAATACTGGTAATCACTAAGACGTAACGTGTAATTTATTGATTTGAAAATATTGATTAGAAATGCAATTGGAAATGTGCTTATATTTTCTCTTAGAAAAGCAAAACATCTGTGCCAGACACTTAAGTAATAAATACGTCAGCTTCAGCGAACAGATAAAGGAGCTAAAAATGACCTGGGACAAAACTTTTAGTCTCATTATCTCGTTGGGTGACGCTGATGTAGCCATTATTTACGTGACTATCAGTTGGGTCTATGTGTTTCAAACTAAAAAAATGCCTTGGGAAAATGTGAATTACTCAGTATTTTAAGGCCTTTTCCACCCTTCATTTGGACCATTGCCAAAGCTAGCTTAAGTAACGATAAAGTTGTCTTACAAAATGTACTCTATTGATTTGATAAACATTCGTATTTCGAAGAAAAATAAAACATTTAGAAAGTTAACTGATTTTATAGACTTCTTCAAAGAGATTTATCAACTATGATTTGCCCTGAAAATGTATAATAAGTTATTTGTAAGCAGGTAAATACATCAACTTCTTTATAGTCGGTGATTTCAATCTGATTTCCCTCTAAAAAAACGCGGTATGGATATAAAGTCTTCTATGTTTTTTACTCTTCTACACTTCTCTTCTATATTTGCCATGTTATATATGCAAATTGCTCTTCAAATATTCTTATATTAGAGGTAAGGCTTCATAGGCTACGTTTTATTTAAGTTCCCTTCAAAAGTGGAAAATTATGACGCAATTAAAAACTTTAAGTAACATCAAAGTTCACATCTAAAAAAGGTCATTTTTACAGAAAAGTGTTAACTTCGTGTGAACCGCAATACCTGTAGTTATGTTAGTTGCGACATTTGCCGCGCAAGCCTCAGAAATAAAAAAAGTACGTTTGCATAGGTCTGACCACATTTTTATGTGTTAACTTAATGTAAAAATGGGAAAATAGTTCTCTTTCTGTACGAAAATTAAAGAAACGTATATTAAAAATAATAACACATATGATTAATAACACAACTACTAATTATGGCTACTTGGTTACTCCAAGATAGCAGCAATGTCATCTAGCAGTCTTGATTGAAACTAGGTACAAAATTAGGAGGAAAGTATAATTGGGTTGGTTTTCTTAATTTACTAAACAAATTTAAGGCGTAAAAATATTTGTCTAGAGTTATTCTGTACCCAAAAGTCTGGAGGGTTAGATCTTGAATGAAATGACTGTCCGTGCAGACTGGGAAAAATAACTTAAGAGAGCAAACAATTATTGTATAAGACATAATATTGTACAATTATAATACATCATTGTTTTAAAAAAACACAGCCAAACCTTTTATTAATGTTATAAATTTGTAAAAGTAACCTAACAATAACTTCGTACTAATTTTGTATCAACAAACAAACAAGTAATTGAGGTCTGTATATTGCACAAAACCTTTTAAATGACGCGATCTAAGCAAAATGTTCGTTAAAAAGCTATTATTGCAGTAACGAGATTGTACTATCTCTTCCACATAATAAACTAAAATAATTTCGTAATTTTTGTATAATACTATCTATTTTCCAATAAAATTCTACAAGTGTTAGTTTAAATGAAGCATAACCCATTTAACAAACCTTGGTTGTCAAATTTCTTTTCCGTAGACAAACAAGATTATTATTTGAATTATCTATAGTTAATCAAATTTATTATCTTTTATTGCTACATTTTCTTTGTTTTATACATTTAAAAGTATATACGATTCTGAAGAAATGTTAATTTAGTGAAAATTAAATTAGACCTTAACATTATAACAGCATAAATGTATTATCTCGTATTGCTGAAGACATTAAGACATTCAGCAGCTCGAGGCATATTTGATATGGTAATAGAACAGTGCTTGCATAATTTAGTTTGTGTATCTGTATTCATGGGCAATTTCCCTTATAATGAAACTTACCTTCCTTAAGAATAAATAACTAACACTTTCAAAGTAGGTGCATAGTAACCTCAAAACAATTGCCTAAATGTTGAAATCACTTAAGTGAAAAAGGCCATTCACTCAAGAAAGAAACGCGCATTATTTAACATGATAAACTATATTTGGTGTTCTTGGGTAAGACTTTAGCAATTAATCGTGACCCTGTGCCTAAATCTATATTATTTAATGGTATATTCCACAACTAATGATAGTTTCCTCGCGTAAATCGTGTTAGAAGTGAGAGCCCTAAAAGGGTGGGGGTCAACATTGTAATTCAAAAGTTATTTTTTACTTTTATACTTCTGTGGCAGTCCAATGATTTCCAGTTGAGTTAAAAAGAGATGTCTATTAACTTAATAGTATAATACCTCTCATAACTAATAACCTAAATTGTGACATAAAAACACCAAATTATTTACTACCGTCAACCTTAAAGAGGAACAGCATTTTGCTGCAGTTAAAAATAGAAAAATCATAATTAATATATTATAACTTACACACGCAAGCTCGCTCGCCAACACACACACACACACACACACACACTCACATTTATATATATATATATATATATATATATAAATGTGAGTGTGTGTGTGTGTGTGTGTGTGTGTGTGTGTGTGTGTGTTGGCGAGCGCGCTTGCGTGTGTAAGTTATAATATATTAATTATGATTTTTCTATTTTTAACTGCAGCAAAATGCTGTTCCTATATATATATACACCACATACATACAAGCACATACATGTGTACCTCTTATACACAGAATCCAGAATAAGTCATTAGCCTGAAACTGAAAATAACACGCTAAACATTAAACACCTTCTAAGGAAATTCCACAGTCTAGTTAAGCACGCGTTGGTAACATAAAGCATAATGCATAATGTAACGAAAACTTACAACACACAATATGAACTAATTGTGATGTCGATCATCCTGTTTATGATAATGCACTAATTACATACTTTATGCAACACAGAATACATAATAGATTAATAAACTTTTTATTATAAAACAATAATAACATTGATATATACTATGAGCAGATAAAAAAACTAATTAAAAATAATAAAGAAATAGACTATCTCATAACCTAAAACATTAAATATAACATAACAATAGACTTTTATACGATCTACCTACGGCTAATTAGATGTCTTTTTTACCAGATGCAGGAACTCGAAAGAAAACAAAATTAATAGAAGAGTTTTTATAATTTAATACAGGAGCGATCTTACTTCAGGCAGTCAGTAATATATTGAATAATATTTGTCTTAAATAAGGTTTACATAAAAAACTATTTTATTAGCAAAATGCTCTATAACTATATTATATAAATTTGGACCTAGATGATAGAACTGGCGTTTTCTTGTATCCATAATCCATATATTTATCTGTAGAGGTGTTTTATTTTGTCTATGAAAACGTCTCAACGCATCGCGATCAAAATGTTTATGTACGTACTGTAAGCACCAACATGTATAAATTGGAAAAATGTAAAGAATTTTACTGGAAAAACGTACGTATCATTCAATCCCTATGAGATGTACTAATCACTATTCATAAGGCTTGCCTCAGGCACATGAGTAAAGAGCGCAATACTGAGAAGTAAGCCCCGTCATAATGAACTACACCCTTATTACACCTTCGAACCTGGATAAGTACAATTATTGTTTCAAGAAATGGAATTTCAAACAGTTTTCACATGGTACATACAGGAATTTATATTTTCAGTTTTTTACGAGATGCTTGAACATTGTGGTCCTATCTCAAGCGTTGATCTATAAACCTAAATATTAAACCGATTTTACGGTTGCAATAAAACAACACTAGAATTCATATTTGCATCAGTATCTATGGCACTAAAGTTAGAACTGTTGCTGAAATACTTCTTTTGGCTAAATACATAAAAATAACATAAAGCACTTGAATTTTGATGAACGTATTAATAAATTATTATCAATTAACCACTCAGAAATACTCTCCAGATCGCAGCACATCTAAAGTTTCCAACTACTTGGAATCACAAACATACCAACAAACAATAAAATTACGCAACCTCAACAAAGTATATGGCAAACAACGCAATGTTACAATTCCTGAATGTTTTAAAACAGCTGTTGCATTTAATACAGTAATGAAACTAACAGCAGATTTTTCGCCACTAGTGAGAATAACAATATTTCCACCAGTGCTGACATTGCTCACTTTCCCAACCTTTCCTTTCCTTTCATTTCCTGTTTTTATTATATGTGATAGGAAAACAGATAATATCCTGGTAGAATCTTGAATATACTTTAATGGCCTGGTACATTGACATGGGTAGTTTCTCATCAACTTGTCAACTTTGGTATTCCTTTGTGTGTTTTGAAAAGGCCATGCTATTTAAATCTGACGAGGAATGAATGTCAAACCCTTTCAGCATATCTGTGTGGTCCTATAAAACTTGCGGTTGACGCATTTGGACTGCGTATTTGGGAGCCAAAGTTTTACAAGGTATTTAGAAATAAATAGAATATAATTGGCGTGAATTTATATCAGCACGAAATAGCTACTCCTTCAAATCTATAAGGAAAGAATTTTTAGTGGTCAACAATATTAATCAATAATTGTAAAGTAAAATAAAGTAGTCTTATTTTACCAGGCGAAGTTAGGGCTAAAAAGCCCTCTCTGACACTTAACCTGGGGACCAACGGTTTAAAGGTGACTTCCGAACCACCACCAATGGCCGGGCAGGCGGGCTGCTTGCAAGGACAGGATCGCTCAGCGGTCACCCATCCAAGCAGCATCTACGCGATAACCGTTGTACCCGCTACACTACACCATTGGATTGTATAGCTGGATATTCACACACCGATCTTGATTATACGCTGTTATGGCACGTTTCGAGATACAATTGCACTCAATACGCTTACACCCAGGTGATAAAATACTCATGGGGAGATAAGACATTATCCAGTAATCTAAAAATAACCTTCCCGGATATTCTGAAGAATATAGAAACCATTATTTTTTTAATTTATTGTTGAGAGACGGCTATAATGAAATGATCTAGAGTTTGACCCCATAAAAAAACGATAAACTTCAACTTTTGTACTTCCTAATTTTGGTCCTAGTTTTATGGGAGGTGTGTCATTTTAAACATATGTTTAATATACATAAAAACTTAAGTATTTAAATGATGAATTACAGAAATATTTGAGGTCCTTTTCTGATATTCATTAAAAAACCAAAAATTGTTTTAATGAGGATGATCGCATCTTAAAAATGTGATATCTACAATAGCGCAACATTTACAAAGGAAGGATAAGGGCTAATGAATACGGTGTTGACAAGTGGAGATGTAAAATGGTTTTAGCTGGTGAGATATCAGCTACTTTGTGCCTGTAATTATGATATTGTTACAAAATGTAATAGTCACATACAGATGAAAAATTCTGTCGTAGGGAATAATTTCTCAATCTGGCAATCTGTCCTTTAATTGGTAATACATTGTTTATCTCGGTGTCATCAAACAGAACAGTAGGTATACCTAATAGTCTATGCCTGCAGTGAGAATCATTTAAAGCCCTTTAACAAGTTTGCAATGGACCTAGGGTTTAACTAAATGAAATATTTATTTTACAAGGCGAAGTACTACACAATCCTTTCTGACCCTATATACAAATTATTATAAGTTCATGAAATAAAATTTAAACAAATATTTTTTAAGTAAAATAAATGTCTACATACAGGTATTTAACCTAGTAATTAAATACTTTACACAAAACCATTTTATGAACTTTAAAATAAGTTATACATAGACTAAGTATAAAATTGAACGTAAAAATTATATTTTTAATGGAAAAACATTCATTCTGTGTGAAAAACACTACGGCTATCCATTGCAAAAAACGCTTTATAGTCCAAGCAAACCGATCCCGGCTCTCCAAAAGTTTTAAAGGAGCTGGGAGGGACTTCCACGACCGACAAGCAGACACTATAAATGATTTATAGCAAACTGCTGTTCTGTGGTGGGGAATTCGCAATGTGGACAAATCAGCGCGGTTGTTTCTCACGCCTTCTTTAAAAGGAATAAATTCTAAATTCAAGTATTTCGGAATGTTTTATCGCACAGAAAGATATAAAACAGGCCAGTAGTGATCTGTGCTAAGTAAGCAGAATTAGGAATACGTCTAAACGTATTACTGAGACGAAGTGAAACGGTTTGTCACAGAAATTTATCTTCTAAATATTTCAGACTTCTATTTGATTATTAATTATTCAACCATAAAATTTAATTATATCAGCATAGTTTACTTGCGCATTAATTTATATTTTTGGGCGGAGGAAGATAGAGCTATAGTAATCTCCATGTATACGAAACATAAAATACAAGCTAGTTAGTTTTATTAGTGAAAGAGGTTTCCCATTTATCAATTCACGATGTTTAATTTAACTGTTTTATCATACGCGATACACTTCTGTAAACGTTGCATGTGGTTTAAAAGGTAAGCTCTGTTCACTAGACCTATTTCATCATATTATTTTGAGAAATAGTTGAGTTTATTAGAAATGTAATCATGACGTTGATTATAAAAAAAACTGTTTATATTTAAATCCGTCTTTAATAAATAATTTAATTTTTAAATGACAAAATTTGCAATGGTGAATCGTGTAGGATAAGAAAGCTACTTATTTAAACATAACTAACACAAGAATATAGTCATGGCTAGTTTTACTGGTTGTAGTTTTTTTTAAGGTGTTCGTATTAAAACTGACAAACACTGTTTGTATCAAATTCGAAAGTCGTAGTTGAAAGATAAACAGTGTCAGGCACAAAATAGTTTGAATGTCGTATCTACTGACTCTATATGTATAAATACATGATCTACTCGTTACTTCGATCATCGTTTGAACATTGCATCACTGCTTCATTAGTTTGGCTGCTGGGGAATGTTCAAACTCCTCTAATTTGTCTGGCGAGACGATTTATATTACATCCTGCTCTTCAGCAGGCCGAAGGAGAGAGATAGACATTAACCCAAAACAATGAAACCACCAGCCCGTTTCCACAAGTATTTAATTGGATGGGGCGCTTCCGTCCCATTGCGACGCGCTGTGCTGTTTTGAAAGACAACAGTCCTCGAGCCGGTCTCCACTCCTTGCTCAGCCATCCATACATTAGTGTACGAGCATCCAAATTGGTCATTACTGGTCCTCTCTGGCAATAAAACATTACATCGTTCGCTGATGGCCATTTGTGCTAGTCATTATGTCCACAAGCTAGAAATACGGTTATAACTTGGAAGAAATGTTATCTTGTGCTATTACTTTTCAACTTTATTAAATATAACAAATTTGTATCATCAGTGCTACTTCCATCAACATTTAAAGATAACGTCATTCCAAAACAAGTGTAGCTTTACATTATTCGTACACGCAAAACGATTGATTGAAGTTTAAATTTAAATTATTAGAGAAGAAAAATGCAGAGTTTGTTTGATCAAGTTCTATACTTATTACTGATAATTTTTAGAGAAGTAAAACATTTTAGCTTTCATATAAGTAATTCACCTTTCAAATACGTTCATTAAGGCAGACAACTATACCATGATAAACATACTAGCATTATTACTTGAATGTTATTGTAGTCTATTAAAAAAGGTTTTTACTCTATTTAATAATTTCATTTTTGTTTTAATATAAATTGAATTGTTTATAATATTTTAACTAACGATTTTAGTTACGTTAAACGCAAAGGTTATTAACATAAAACAATTGTTTAATCATTGTTCAGTTTTAGAGCCTTTAGAGAATTGGTAAAAACACAGGCACAGTGTCGCCCACAAAAAGAACACAATTACAAACCCACGGGAAAGATAAATTAATATTCATTACCACACGAAAAGCGTACATAACATGAACCGTAGAAGGACAAATTTACATATAATAACAGTATATACATTTGCATACAGCAGTAGAAAAACCATTTAGGTACTGAAGTTTCAAAGACTATTTCTACTATACCACACAACTAAAAGTGCAATTGTAATATGTTTAGTATGCACTCCTAATCAATTAATGTAAAATTTTCAAACCAAAGAAATAATAATATCTATTTTAATAGAATAATTTATAACAACATAATGAATGCAATAATTTTTTCTACTGATATTAAATAGTATTATTTATTAAACAGTTCACATTTCCCGTATTTATCTTTCGCTAATTGTAACTAAAGCAAACATCAACATAATTACCATATATTAGATATCTCTTCTTGCAAATGATAATTGAAAAAATATATAAATTTAAGCATATTCGTTAAAAAATCGTATACAGTAAGCCTACATGGTCAACAAATAATTTCCTAGATTGAATTAAACTATGTGTATACAGCACTACACTAATGTGTACTGTACTATATTTCTTTCATTTTATACAAAATCCCTCCTAATTACATTCTTTTTCTAGATGAATTAAACAATATTCATTTTAAATTAAGCTTACAATCCTTTAAGTTAACAAGTTTGCATTAAAAAATGATATACTTAATAATAATATGATCCACTTAATTGTGTATTAGTGGCAATCGTTGACGTAAAAACGTGTCTTGAAACCGATGGCACGTGTAATGTAAACTTATCGTTAAATCTAAGTTAAAAACCGTCTGAAAACTACAGGTTTGTTTCCAAGAACCACTGTACCGATCATAAAGTGGTATTATTAATGATAAATATTAATACTTTAATGAGATTGGCCAAAGCAGGTAATGACTGTTGGACATTGAATTTAAATTACTGAGTCTGTTTGTGGATTTATGGTCGCATAGTTAATTAGTTTAACCCTGCAAACTTATAATTATAAAGTACTCTTATTTCTATCGCAAGAGATCCTAAAACGTGTTATTGTAATGCAAATGAGACCCTAATATTATGGTCAATTAATATTTAATTTCCTATCTGTAACGAAATATTTGTTTATTTTTAATACAAATTATTATAGTTACTGCCAACAACAGAAGAAAGAGGAAAGGAAAATATTAATCGTATTCCTACAGGAGTGCAGGCAATTTACTAAACAAATTATTGACTAAAGATTTGGCAAAAAGTGTAACAATTTCGTATAAGAGAGATTTCTGCAATTTTCAAAAACAAGTTACTAAAATCAGTGACAAAGGCAATAAGATCGTAATTTTAAAGATAAAATACAGGGATTTCATTCTTTATTATGTCGCAAGGAGATATAAGAAGAAAAAGTATACAGTTAATAAACGTTGAAACACCATCTAATTAAAGATATCATTTATTAACTACATTGAAATATAGTGGAGCCTCTGATGTAGTCGAAAATAAATCTCACTTAGTAGAAATTAACTCGTTTTCCAATTACGACAGTAACTTTGAAGTACTGCCATCTTGGAAGGAAGCAACGTATAAGTACACGTTTTGTGTGTGTGTGTGTGTGTGTGTGTGTGTGTGTGTGTGTGTGTGTGTGTGTTTTATAGGGGAAGTCACCAAAGAATGAAATCGATCATCAGCTGTGCTTGTTTTTTAGTGAAGTCAAAATGAGAGGGTCTGAAATGATTAAAAATATAAAGCAAAAAGATTAAAAAATTGTGCTCTCTCATCATATTTTTGTTTGGCTTCAAACGCTTAAAAAACTGACAGACCTTCAAAGAACCCATAGCAGCGTTAGTTAAACATATAAATTATACAGACTCTGAATGTCTAAGTTTTATTATCTATTTTCCTAACGTCGTTATAACTATTATTTATGTATATGAAGTGTGTAAAGGTAGCAAAAATATAATTTCATAATTTTTATCGTTTCAAAAAATTCGACCTCCAACATAATAATTGCAGCTGACAATCGATTCCATTCTTAAGATAAATAGTACTATCGATTTCAAGAAAAAACAGGTGGTTTCCTTGTAAAATGCAAATTAGGTTTCAGCTCATATACTTTACAACATATATTTATATTATTATTTATAAAAGCGCTCTATGAGGCAATCAATTAGATTCCAAGAAAATTATTAAACAGAAATTCCCTATTGTAAAAGATGACTATTATGCACAACCTTGCTTCTATCATCATGACAAGAGTCAACAATAGACAGAAACCCCAGCGCCTAGTGATCAATTACATTATAATTGCAATTCCAATCATAGCTTTCACTTAGGTCAGATCGGTATCTCATTGTTTGGTCAATATTATTGTTTCCATATGTTTGAGTGTTCCTTTTATATATACCGTATGGAATATTATTTGGTAGCCACCATGTGTTTATTGTTCATTCTGTTTATTGTATAAAGTGCTTGCTTGCTTAAAGAATAAAAAAAGCTAAGGCTAAAATGGAGAGAACAAATTATTAATTTTAAAATCTCTCTTCAGAGAAACAAATCACGATACGCAAGGAGCTTTCGTTGACAATTTGCTGCATTGTAATCACATAATGGATAGAAAATTATTGGAGTCTATGCATTGCATTTGCCCACTCCAGGTCAAATAGGTTCAAAAGGACCCATTTCCTTCCGAGGAAGGTTCTTACCACCCAATCTAGTGCTTGGATAGGAAATTTTAAAAATTGTTCAGTCCCTCGAACTTACCCCAGGAGAGAATCCACGTAGCACTTAGTGAAAGAACTTTTGAGAGTAACCAAGTTGTACCTCTTTGTGCAAATATTTATGTTGAGAATATTTTCTGCACATATCAAGCAATATTGTCTGTATAACTTTCTTTAGCAAGCCCTGAAGAAGGGATTAATTGTCCGAAAGTGCTTTCCTTGTGACTCAAGCAAACTTTAAAGAGTACAGGTTATCATCAAATTTAGAAGTCGTAACAGAAAGGGCAGAGGAAAATTTTGTAAAACTGATAAAGAATGCCTGTATTCCCCACTGTTTCATAAGACACGGTAAGATTTATACATGCCGCTGAAGTTTTTATTTTATTTGCAAAACCGTCCTCAATGAGAGAAGTGAGAGCCAACACCTGGTCACAACATTTCCGACCCGGCCTGAATCCAGCTTGATCGATAGGAATGCTGGCATTGAGGGCAGGTGATTTTTTGTTATAAATCAGCCTTTCCCACTGCTATCAAATCACTTTGTATCTTTGACTCACTTTATTCGATAATATTCGATTTTATTAAATAGATGGAAGCTCGCCGTTTGTCAAGATGCTGTTGTAGAACGAAAGAAGACAACCTTTTAACTTTATACAAGGGTCATTTAATAATTAAATAGACAAACAGGTCTAGAGAGAAAACAATTTTGTTTTACAAAACAACACTTCTACCACTTTTCAACATAATCCCCTTGAACGTTTATCCACTTATTCTAACGGACCACAAGCTTTTTTATACCAGCTGCAAAGAACTGTTTATCTTGGTGTTTGAGCCAATTTCCCACCAAATTCTTGACGTCCTCGTAATCTTGGAACCTCTTTCCATGCAATGCCTCCATCAGCGGACCAAACAAGTGGAAATTACTTCGTGCTAAATCGTAAAGGGAATGAGGCAGTACTTCCCAGCCCATTTTGTTATTGGTTCTCGGGTTAGTTGAGCAGTAGGAGGACGGGCGTTGTCTTGTTGGAGAATCACACCTCTTTTCTGAGGTCCATGACGTTTCCCTCTCATGGCTAGCTTCACTTTGTTTAAAATCATATCCGAGTAGTAGTGGCTGTTAATTGTGCGCTGCTCTTTAAGGCAATCACACAAACCGGACCTTCAGCATCCTAAAACACCGTCATCATGACTTTTCCTGCTGATGCTTGGTTTCTGAATTGTGTCATGTCAGATGAGCTGGTGTGCTTCCACTCCGTGCTTTGCATTTTTGATTCAGGCTCATAATAGTGGACCCAAGTTTCATCACATGTTAAAATTTTGTTGACTGCTGTTGAGTGCTCACCTTCTCCTTCATAACGTTCCTGTAGCTCTGTGCACACTCTCAACCTAGTTTCCTTGTGTAGCCGTGTCAACTCCTTTGGGACCCTTATTGCACATGTTTTGGGGTACTTCAACTTGTTTTTAATAATTTTATGAACTGTACCCATACTCACATGAACTTTTTGAACTATCATTTCCACAGTGACTCGGCGGTCAGCACGAATTACGTCATCAATTCGACTTTCCAGTGATGGACTTCAACTGGTCGGCCAGGACGATGTTCGTCAGTCAATGAGTCTCGGCCATTTTTGAACTGTTCTAACCACTGGTAAAAGTTTGCACTATTCAAAAAATTGTAACCGTACACTTCAGTCAGTTTAGCGTATACTGTATATTCACTGGATTTTTACCTTCAGCAAGTAAAAACGAATAACAGAACGTTGTTAAGCTAAAGTGGAATTTTCAAATGGACTTGCCATAATTAAATGTATTTTTGAGGTTATAAGAACAAAAAAGTTATCAATCAGCTGATCAGAACTTATCCCAGTAATGCCAACTTAAAGTTATAAAAGTACCAAATTTGGGTTACCAACAGTTTTCTCTCCAAACCTGTTTGTCTCTTTAATTATTGAATAACCATCGTAGTAAAATTGCTCTACGAATTCAGGGAAAATTCAAACTAAACCAAGCTACCATCACTGTTTTCACAATGGTAATAGTCTCGTCTACCTCATCCAGAGGTGTTAGCGGACTTATCTTACAATAAACTATAATGCACTTAGGTACTTCGCAAGGATTGGGGTATGACATTAATTTTTGGTTGGGAGGACTACCTGTGGATAGCTTCCCAAGTAGGGTTAAGTTCAAATTATACAGCCTTTACTCTCTTGTCTCTTTTGGCTTTGTAAAGAAGGTTTAGCTGCTTGTCAGCAGTTTGCGAGTTACCGGTGTTTTTAAACTCGTTGCATTGGTCCTCACACACTTTTCTCCACCTGACTATGTGTGTCGGATTCACCTTGTATATTATGTTTTATTGTCCGAATTATATCAAATTTACACTGTATTATCTCAGTCATTTATCTTTTAGCTTCCAGGTTTTGTATGCATTCACATATTTCACATCAACCTTCAGCTTGTAAACTCGATGCTTAGTAAAATTGTTTATAAATTATAGTTTTTTATACAGTTAACTATAACGTAATTGTTATAGAAATATTGGAATTAAATGAATTTATAAAATATTTTTAATTAAAAGTATATTGTTACAATTTATTTGTCACTAAATATAAAAAAAACACTGATTAATAAAATCAAGCAGTAGTTGATCTTTGTAATAATATTTACCTGTATGGCCCTCTTGACTTAACAAGGAAGCTACGAAAACTTATCTTATATGCAGTTTTCTCCTAATGGTCGCTCCTCTCACGTTAGGATCTCCCCTAACTATAGGTTGGGTGTAGACTGGGCCTCGCCCTAGCGTAGGTGGTTGAATCTGACGGCGTTGGCCCTTCGTATTCACTTCTCAACGAGTGGTTCCTCACTTTCTTATAACATTGCTTACTAATCCCTACAGAAGTGAAGTTTCTTTACCACGGCCAGTTTTAGCTGTGCTTTTTCCTAACGGGCACTCTTGCCGATGGCGCAGTGTAGCGGGTACAACGGGTATCGCAAGATGACCGGATCAAGCAACGTCGAGTGTGGTTGCTGCTTGAATCCTATCCTTGCAAGCAGCCCGCCTGCCCGGTCGTCATTGGTGGTGGTTCGGAAGTGACCTTGAATGTGTTAGTCCCCAGGTTAAGTGTTTAAAGAGGGCTTCCTAGCCCTAACTTCGCCTGGTAAAATAAGACATCTTTACTTTTACGTTTTACTCTTCTTTCAATTCACCGCCACAGTATAGCTCTTGTATCGGCAGCACCCAGGTTTTCACAACACTCGTGCCTATAATTTTTTCCATCTCTATTTGATGTTTGGAGCTGACATCACTCAGATTGTCTGTCACAGAATCTGTTCTTTCTTCGTTACGATCTGATTTTGGACTCCCTTCTTATCTTCAAACCCCGTCATTCCGAATTTTACCCGCTACTACCTGATTGATTCCAATTTTAGTCCTCCTCTTCACGTCATAAGTGTGAATTACCATTTATCAATAATTTATATTTCCAAGAATATAATGGATTAAATATTTTAATGTCGTGGGTCTGAAATAATATCAGTGTGTTCCCGGTATAATATGTTGTCCTTCCGAATGCCTCCGAGACGTTGCAGCAAATAATGACCTTTGAGGCTCGTGAATTGATCGTTGTTACCAGGAGGAATGCACCTTATACTGGTTTCAAGTAGGCTTGGTAAAGGCTTCCTCTTAGTTTTGGTAGAGTTCCATATCTGTGTGGTAAAAGATCTTACTAGGTAATTCGTATCCCAACTAATATAAGAACAAGCCTGTGTTGAGAGCGGGGCAAAGCATCCATAGTCATAGGCAAGATCGGTCACAAGAGCAAAAGAACAGTTCGAGGGAATAACCACTGTGTCACTAGGCTGAATAAAATGTATAACTATCTTTAGCATCATACCTAGGATGCGTGTATTATTTTCAGCCCAGTCATTGAAGCACTTGCCCTTAACATCATCTGTGTTTTATCCGCATTGGCTGTATTTTGTTAAGTACTCTATGTAAAGAATAGGGCGGTTCAAGTCAGGAAAACTGAGTCTGAACATTGGATATAAGGTGGTTTATTATCATTCACTGTGGTTGTTTCAGACACCTTCATTGATATACAAATATATCACCATCACAGCTTTATTTATCACCGACACTTCATCTATGCCCTGTTTAACATATGTTGTCACAACATAGAAACTGTGACAAACCGCTTCTAAGTTTGTATCCGGGGACATTATCTGTTGCAATATCTCTTTCATGATCTTTAATGTGTATTCTTAAATGGAAGGATATCAAAATTGTTTTGCTAATACATTCACTTTTGGATTAACTTAGTTCATCTGCGATCAAGCGTAGAATATTTAGAAATGAACCTAAACCTAAAAAGCTGGAACTTTGGCCCTGAAAAGAGTCGTTTTGATTCACAGTATGACAGTCCCGCCAACAGAGTTGTTCTTTATTTAGCACTACCCGGGGAGTACGTACAACTTTAGGACTGCTGCGGATGTAAACAACAATCTCATTAATTAATTTGTCCTTATTTATTTAAACTACAGTATCATGTGACAAACAATCTGTTTCTAACGATTAATTTGATATGTGTAGCATACTTTTAATATTTTTACATGAAGCTGTCTAGTAGTATTTTGCTTAATGGATGGCTCCTAGGCCGACTCCGAGGCTGAAAATAATTTTCTTACAGAAGAAATGTCTAAAGTGAGGAATAAGGTTAGAGAAATTTTTGACCACTCAATAGAATCCGATACTCGTCTTATAGAATTCACCAATGACATTTTTGTGACGAATTCACATCGAAGCCCAACCAACACGATGTCATTACCTACGATGTACCTTCTATCATGGACATCGTAGTACAATGTAACCCTCAGTCCGCGTTTCACAACACTCAGTGCGTGCAGGATAAGACCCTTATAACTAGCCTCAAGACCACCATAGAGGTCATGGAGGCAGAAATAAAATCCCTCAAGGATGAGGTTAATATTTGCAAGGAACGATATGATGGTAGCAGTCACGAGTAGAAAGTGCTTATTAACAAAAAGCATAGGCCCCTCCAAGTTAATAAGCAAATATAAATGCTTCTCGTAACCAGATCTGGAATCTAAAAAGAGAACCTTTAAATTTTAAACGCCTAAACAAAAAAAACCAGCTAACAATTAACAAACAGAAAATAAGCAAATAAAAAAATTTTAAATAAGCAACGGAACCTCCCACCTATTATATTTCAAAATTTACACATAGAGAGTGACAGCGACGGCCGCTATATTGCAGGATTACTTCAGGGGATCATAGGCCTGCGTCCTAGGATTACTGGGATGGTAAAGCCGGGAGCGAATCTTCCAAGTGTGACGTCCGACACTCTGCCTCCACATGATATAAGTACAATATTAATCGCTGGAACTTATATTACAGGTGAGCACTCTACCCTCCTCCAATGTCTAAACAAGCACATCGCAGCCAAACTGAGCTCTTCAGTGATTATTGTGTCCACTCTGCCCCATTGCTTTGACCTTGCGGCTGATCCTCCAGTCAACGATACACGTGGCGAGTGAATGAGGTTATTAGGGAACTGAGGGCCCAACATAAAAACCTTGAGGTTTTCAACTTCAATTACATTAGCAGTAGCATGCATCTTAAGATGCCCCGCAAGCGCCTCTTTGCCAAACTCATCATGAAGGCTTTGCTGAATGTGAATATACCCGTTGGTGACCCTTCATCAGCTGCCATGGCGTCTCTGATAGGCCACCGTCCACAACCGGACCTTTGGCAGCTGCGGAGCCTCAACCCGATGCAGGGCTCTCTTCTGCTGCTGGCCCTCCTTCTGCCACTGAACCTCGTGATGATCCTCCTGTGCCTGCTGAACTCCATCTGAAGCCTCCTGCTACTGGGTTGACTAATGCAGCCGGGCCCCTTTCCTCCAGTGAGCCCTCATCCGTTTTTGGATCTCTATTTGAAAACGTCCCACAAGTGTGCCCTAGTACAGACTCATATTCTGACGCATTACAAATGAACAAGGTAGATAATCTGACTGTACAAAGACCAAATATTTTGTCAGGATCCCAATAGACGCATCTCGGTTTCAATATCGGTAAATCACAACAAAAATGGGCATCGTCCAAAACAAATAAAACTTAAATTTAATTTGGATAAGCTTTCTGTGGTATATCACAAAGCTCAGATCGCTACGAACAAAGTGAGTGAACTGTTACTGTTATGCGAGGAATTGAATCCTGGTGGTGTTGTTTCAAAGCAAAGTTTTTAACATCAATTCGATTTTTAAGTTTAAAATAAACAATTATCTACTGGCAAACTCATTTCATCGCAGTCTCTTCAAAGGGGGGAGTTCTAGCATTTTAAAGAAAACTATAGTTCCGACTTGGACTTAGTGGTGCATGCGGGACTACTATAAGGGAATTTACGCGATAGTCATAAAAACAGCTAAAGCCTATGGCATTGAAAGTGGACTGAAGAGAGCAGACAACATATCCAATGTGGCATTATTAACTATAATTTAAACCCAGATTCTTCTAAATTCTTAAAACCAATAAAAATTAAAAGTGGGGATGAACTTTTATACCCCTGAAAAAGTGGCCAGGAAGTTTAGTATAATTTTTTGCAACCTCGGTGCAGAACTTGCCTTTGATCGGCAGTCCAAACTAGAGGACCTTGTAAGAGGACCGGATCGTCCATAGTGCAAGAATAATTTCTAAACTTGCTCGACAGTACGAATATTCGGACACTAAAAGACCGCATGGATAGCATGGCATAAGTAATAACATAGCCAAAATTCCACGCATATGCCGTGGATTTCAGTAAGTTTACATTTAAAAAACAACGTTTAATTGTTGAATTTACTTGTAAAGAATCGAAAAAGCACTAAAGGTCGATAGCGATTGCTGCTATTTGGACGATGAATTCGAATTTACAAGGTAAGCCTATAATATATTTTTTAATTACCCATCCCGAAACTAAAAAGATTTTCGTTACGAGATCATATTTCTCTTCCTTTTTTACGATATGGTCCGACTGGCTTTCAAATATCTAACTAATTCTTATTCCATCAGTAATCACTGATCACTAATACTAGCGTTTCGACGCAGGATTTATCCGTCCCTTGATATAGGAGGAGGATGCAACTTTTAACAATGTCCATCATAGACTCAGTAATACTCAGGAACATCTCTCTGTCCATGTCAAGCGTAACTTATATCACGCTTTGTGAAACCGTAATGACTCTAATTGTACCAAAACTCCATAAATTTGATATCATACGATTTAATGAAGCCTTTTTAATACGTCATGCCGGTTTTGTTGACAATAAACTTTTTATTGATATACGTATATCATTAATATCATTTAATATGAGTGCAATATTTGATAGATACTATCTATAAGTTAATCCAGTGAACATTTAACTGTCGTACATGCTACAAAAAATGGAAAAAGTGACAATAATATGTAGCCTACAGTCAAATACCGATCAAAGTGACTGACTACATTGACTCAGGGTGTATACAAATATAAACATGGAATCGAATTGGATGGTATTTATTGGAGGTCAAACAAAAAGCAGGAAAATTCATTCCGAGGCTACAAACAATCAGTTTTTGGTACAGAGAGGACGTGCCGGCAACACCGATGTAGTCCTTGTTTTGTCAAAGCAGCTCACCGTCGGGTTCTACTCTCTAGTTTCAGCTAGGTTTTGTGACAATATAAAGTAGAATCCAAAGAGGGATATATTGCAATGAAGCTATTAATCTCAGTAATACTATGAACAATATTGCCCAATATGCCCGTTTTATACTATGGAAAAGTCCTGCGAAACCATGGATAACAGCTATTAATTTGCGCATGGTTATTACTGGAATTGTGAGAGAAGAATGCCTTTTTAAGCCTCTAGCTATCGCATCTTTTTCAAAGCTGGCGCATGCCTTCGTTCTGAATATCCTGCATTAGTGAATTTGTTAATAATTGAAATCGGAATGGTTTAAAGTAATTTTGGCGGTAAGCTAATTATTTTAGAACTTTATAGTTTTCCGAGGTTTGATTTTGTTTAGCAAATAATTCCGGACTGCTTCAAGAGACAAGAATATTTTTTAATGATTGAAATCTAAACCTATTCCTAGCTGAATTAAAAAAAAAATATTTAATGGACTTGAAGCGGACTTAAAGAGTCAGTAAATAGGCGAAAGGATTCCGTGAAACATAAATTCTCAAAGTGTCAATATTTACTAATGAAGCCTCATATATATATATATATATATATATATATATATATATATATATATATATGTGTGTGTGTGTGTGTGTGTGTGTGTGTGTGTGTGTGTGTGTGTGTGTGTGTGTGTGTGTGTTTGCAAACAAATAATTAACTTTTACCCTCTTATTGTACTAAAAATCAATAAGAGTAATAATTGCTAGATTGATACCCAGAAAGTATTTTTAATATTATTGAAACACGATTTGAGGGGATTTGAAAGTATAGTATTGAATATTACTGTTACATAAGTATTTGTTTATTGTATACAAAACCGGCGTGACGTATTAAAAAGGCTTCATTTACTTTTATATGTCTAGTTCCCCATTTCTCGTAAACCTTTTAGAAATACTCAACAGATCTCGCTTATACACTCATGTTACCTCATTAAGCTTCAATAAGAAACTTTTCTCCTCTCCGATAGCTAAGTTATCCTTCACATAAGTTCCCTATAATGATCTTGTTATACCGAAGAAAATGCGTAAGTGGCAGTATGTGAACCACTTCAACGAATACGCCTGTTGAATTATTTATTTTGCTTACGTCCAATCATCAATTTATCAAGAAGCACAATAAAAAATTTAAACTTCCTAAAGTACCTTAAGGTTTACATGTTTTAATAAATATACCGGTAAACCATGTTCCTTTTCATTTTAATTTTAACACAAAATTATACTGTATAAGACATCTATCTTATCATCATTCATAAATGAATGTCCATGATTTAGAAAATGCCTTTACAACTAGTAAATAAGTTGCAGAGTAATAAAATAAAAAAAATGTAAAGGTAGATGTATTAGTTTACCAGGGCAAGTTAAGATTAAGAAGTCCTCTCTAAGACAGCCTGATGACCAATACTTCCGAACCACTACCAATGGCTGGACCGACGGGCTACTTGCAAGGACCGGATCGCTCATCGGTTTACCCGTTCAAGCAGCAGCCAAGTTCGACGTTGCTTGATTCGGTTATCTTGCGGTAAACGCTGTACCCGCCAGATTGCACCAGACTAATGAGTTTCTTTTCGTCAGTGAAATAAATATAACACGTTATCCTTACTGGTCTTTAGATTAATCCTCAGTTCTCTTAGTTTTAAAATAAACACTTTTCACTCTTTGAGGGTGAATCAACTTTTGTTAACCTAGGAAAAGTTTGTTTATACTCTCAAATACTGAACTCTTCCTGATAATCATGGTTGGTTTACAATTAAAGCCTTTAAAGCCTCAGATGCTTTGAGTGTGCTGCTTTAGGGGTATTTCTTCGTCATGCGAATTATTCTCAGAAGTACTATTAGTAATTGCTTTAAATTAAAAAATTAAAGCAATCTTTAACATTTCTTAGAAGGATAACTGTCCTTGAATGTTACTAGCTTTGCTATATTTTATAAGGTGGAGCAATAGATTTTTGATTGACAATATATGTTTAAAATGTTTAATTAATATTCCTTTAGAATAATTGTCCTAAAAACAGAAAAAAGTAGAAGAAAAATGTATTTTCATCACTTGAAAAAAATCATAGTCAATTAGTATAAAGTTTAGAAATTTTTTAAACAGACTGAAGTAAAAAGGTTAAAGATAAAAGTGTGAAACTTCAATGTGTATACAGAAGTAAATTACACGTCACATGTTAACACAATTATTCATTTATTATATTTATACACTAACTGAAAAGAGTTTATATTTTGATCTTCAATAGTTTTTCTTCGCGCCTAATAACCTCACATCGTGGAATAACAAATAGTTTATCTATTTTTAGTCTTCAGTAAAATTATCTTGAAGTGCTTTAAACTTTACTTCTTCAAAAAGATATTCAACCCAAAACTAATTACAACTGGTTTAACCGGTATTGTTGTCTTAATACTGTTGGAGAGCTAAATTCTCTATTCTGATTGTGAGCAATATATAATCTATTCTGGAATGGGCATAAATAATCTTAAGCGAATGTTAATACGTTTCTCGAGGACTTAGAGGCAGCTTACGTCTTAATATTCTCAGTTATTTGTAATTAGCTGCGGTCTGTCAAAACCTAATGAATACATTAAAAGTTCTTCTACAGTTCAATATTGTTCAAGAGTAGCAGTTGAACGAGTTTATAGACCGCATCGTTCAACAGAATTTGCATGCATCCTTGGCGATGGGTATAATTATCTACCTGAATTGTGAGTTAGGTTCTGGCTAACTTCGACTTTAAACACTTCACTATACTTAATTGGTTGGAATAATTAATTTTATAATATGCTTTATAAATTAGTTACTTCTAATAGTGTGTTAACATGTTTATACACTTTGTCAATCAATAAAGAACATTTTATTTTTGTGTTATTATTACTGAAACGAAGGACCAACATTAAATCATACGTGGGATTTTGTTCTAAAGCTGCTGACATTTCAATAGGGAAGACGATAATTTTTTTATTTTTCAAATAATAGATTTCGCGTAAAAATCTTCTTTTTGAGATGGACAATTTACTCATGTCATATCGCACAATGGTGATAGATTTTGTGACAGCCAACGATTACGATTCAGGAAATCTTAAACTGTGCAAATTCCTGGAATAGATGTGTAAGGTTTATAGAGATTCTCGAATAGGTAATACCATCACCTGTACAGTACTTGGGGCACCCAAATGTAATAATAATTCGTGGTTTTTTTCATTCATCGAATGTTGAGAGTGAGTCGCTAGTCATCACTTCTGTGACCTCTGGATGCAGGCGCCTGTTCACACGCTGTTTTTCCAGCAACGCCATCTCAATGGAAGACACCAAGGCAAAATTGACCCCTTGTGAACTTGTGAACCTTGGGAACGTGCACGGGACATGTGAACTCTCCACGATTGGTCATAACCCCAGAGGTTCACCCCGCTGTTGGCAGAGCTTCACTCTCAACACTCAATGAATGGACTTTAACTTTAATAGAAGCAATATTAAAATCATTTGAGTTTTACTTACTGGTTTCTGTTGTGTCGTATCGTGGCTGTAGTGATTATCGCAAGGCAGCTAAATTAAGCAACAACGATCGTGGATGCTCTTTAAATAGATAACTGTTGTCGCTATTCCTACTAGTGCGAGGATAATAATAATATTTTTTATTGATTTCGAACATGCACATATAATAGCAATTGTCAAGCAAGAAAATTGGCAAAAAATTTGGATTCGTACATGACATCTAGGTTACTTTCATACATACATTGTGTTCCATTCATCCTACTGCTCATTCATTCGAATTACCCACTCTAGCACCAACATCAATCAGCCAATCATGTGGTCACCCAGACTTGTGAACTCGTCTGTACTGTAAAAAGCTTCTGAGATCAATGCAGTTTTCAGAGAGTTTAAAATGCATTGGGCATTAAAGCAATTTTTATCTAATTTGGCAGTTTGTTGACTAACTGGGCTCCTGCCTCAAAAGGTAAATGCTCATTTAATACCGTCCTGTGTGTCCCATTTGGTATTGAAACGGTAGTTGTCTCAGACTCTAGTCTCATAAAAGTGTATGACCTCTAATATGATTGCATTTTGATCTAAAAAAACAGAGTCTCTAGAATGTAGAGGCAGGGTAATGTCAACAGTTTCATATTTCTGAATGCTGGTCTGCACGACTCTCTCCATTGTAGTTTTGCAATTGTTCGAACGGCTTTTTCAGGAGTGTAAACACTCTAAAGAAATGTGTGTTTGCACAACCTCCCCACAAGACCACTTCGTATGAGAAGTGGGGGTATATCAATCCATAATACACCGTTATAAGGACCTGAGTTGGGCAGTATTTGGATAGCTGCCACAAAACATCCAAACAAGGGATGATCCTATACCTGATAATCAAGGTTTTGATGGTGGTTTCTCATGGGTATACCTTAGGTGATGCGAATTCTTCCTTTATGAGAGGCATTCTCTTCAGCTAAATCCATCTCACCATTTTAGTAATTAAACACTTGTGACTCAAAAGGTTGAAATAAAACTGCTAACTATAAAACCTTGTATTATCATTACGATTTTCATTTCCCAAGTTGTGTACAAAGTCATTTGATTTTTTAAAATGCTCCTCAGTGTTATGATAAATTTGGGTTTTCTATAACAGTTAATGAGTTTAAAATACACTACTATATAAAGGTACGGACAATGTTGATCGTCTGAACTTTTGGGTCTTACAAAGAATATATTGAGAAGTATGTGGCAAAAGCATTGACGTGAGTAAATAGAACTGGTCATTGTTTCGGAAGAAACAATAATACTGTTTCCTGTGCGCGATAATAAGAGTAAGCTAAATCGTCCTAGGAAGCAAACGTGCATAATTTATATTTCGCAGAAGAAAAGGCAGAGAAGAGACATAAAGTTACATCAAGAGAACGATATTTAACTGGATTTCCCAGAAATATCAACAGGAAATGGTTCATTTTCCTCAACGACCCGTCTTAACGACAGATAATAAAAGCAGCATTGTATCAGGTGGAATTGTATGCACAGTAATGTACATTAATATTGTAATGAAGATTGAAGTAGGTCAAGGATATTCTTGACAATGTAGATGTTTCTTTGTTAAACATAAATTGTTTCAGTGGCAGCTTTTGTTTATGTGCTGAGTACGAATGATAAGACAATTTAACCGTGGTGTCTGTTTATTGCTTTCTCCTGTAGACGTTAAACACCAGAAAATGTCCTGTAATGGTATCTGTTTGTTATTTACAACTTATTTAAATTAAATAGATTAAATTTGATCAGGTAAATATGAAAATTGGCAGAAAATCTTATGCAAATTTTCCAGGGAAACGTCTCCACGTGTCCACTACTTTCAAGTAAATGAATATTATTTCATTTTAAAGAACACGAGTTTTGCTTCTTTCCACTAACAGCCTGTTATCTAACCACGTCCTCTCATCTTGGTTAAAGACCACTGTATGGCCACAAACATTGGGTTCCCTAATCTGCACAAAAAATGAACTTTTTGCTAGGCAAGCAGTTTATTACTAGTGATCAGACCCTCTAGAAGTTTGATCAGTGGCGTGGTAGATACTATCTCTAGGGTGTCTTGTTGTCGCCGGATCGGAAATGATCCAATAAGATAACAATTCAGGAACTATAAGTACTGCATAATGTCATTCAAACCATCATTTAGACTGGTATCCACATTTTTTTAAGGAGAAGCCGATCCCCTTTTAACATATCAATATATATTTGATGAATTAAAAATATAAATAATCATACAAACATCTTTATTATATTTGGATTCCCGGCCAAAAGACTGTAAACATGTTATTTTGCTGTCCATACATTTCAGAAACGATTGGTTATAATTATCAATCACTCTGAACACCCTTTTTTATAGTGTTCTAGGGACATTCTTTGTGGGAAAGTACTCGCTCATTAGAATTCAACTTGAAACAAGGATAGTATGACAGTCAGAGTAATTATTCACTTAAAATTCACGCTGAAGTTCTTCTATGCTCATATAACTCTAGACTTGAAAACTCACTTTGAAAACTTTGACTTTGATGTTTTGCCACCTACTCTTCTAAATTTTTCTTTTAGCTCTTTTCATAAAGAAAGTTGAATATTTCAACTCTGAAATGAAGATGGAATAAATATGTTATATTTAAACCGTTATTTAATCGTAAAATATTTATTCGGTCGACCTGAAACACCTTGCATAAAAGTAATATAGTGATAAATGTATTGGTTATTTTACCAAAATGTTATAAACGAAAGTAATATTTCCCTCCTTCCAATCACTTATTTGTTAGGAGGAAATGTTGTATTAAAATCAATACAAAGCCACACTTGAAATCAAACATTAAGGATGTTTACACTTGAGCAGAACAAATTACGCATTAAACGGTAACAGGCGTAAGTGTTATACATCACACTGCATCACCAAGTTACGATAGAGGGGACACGTTACGTCATTACTCATTGATAACAACAACGGCTGACATTGACTTAGTGATAACGGCAGCTGACCCCTCTCTGATCCTGGGCTGGCCGATATAAGGCCTCTATTCTCTTGAATTATGGTCATATACTTCAACAATTCTTATTTTATATTGACTTAAATTTGTCTTTTTTCAAAATAAATTATAAATAGAGTGTCACAAAGAGATGAATTAATGCCATGCTAATCAGAGACACTTAATTTTATATATTAATATCAGAACAAATACAAAATAAAATAAAAAATTATACAAATAGGTTTTAAAACATATTATATCATCAAATATTCTGTAACTTACTAAAACTTTAGAGTTGTATGGTATGAAATAGTAAATGGAATTATTCGTAGTAAACAAACTAGTGGTAGCTTAGACTAACAGTTAATCTAAGCTGTAGACACTAGCGGGGAAATATAATAACTATAAGAACTATTTCAATTTTGTTTTAAGGGTGCCGTTGCATCTTCACGCTTAGTGAGGTAGCTTGTGGAGCGTTACCGCTGTTAAGCAAACTAGGGAACTATAAACGATGAAACACTGCTCCAATCTTGAATTGAATTTATGTGAATTTAACTGAAAAATACAATTACGAGTAGCAATAACCGTGAATGATGATTTGGATTATGTGTAATACTATCGAGTAATTATTAATACAACCAACGGGACAATACTAATACTTGACGAAAAGAACGTATCCTTGAGGAAACTATAATGTGTGTGTGTGTGTGTGTGTGTGTGTGTGTGTGTGTGTGTGTGTGTGTGTGTGTGTGTGTGTGTGCACCATATATAATATTGCGACACGAATGGTGGTACATTGGTCACACTCGCAGCACTAATCTAGCAGTGGGCCCTAACAGGTGCCAGCGGAATAATGGATTTTTTAGAAACGAAAAATAATTCCTTAATATTATTACGGGCAATTGGTAGTAACATTGGTATTGTCTTCGTACACAAAATAAATTATCGCATTTAATATATATGGTTTTTATATTTTTAATACTTATTTATATTAGCATTATGTAGCAAAGGAATTGTGTCTTTAAGTAACATCTGCTCATAGAGCTGCCAGCATATGATAAATAAGCCATATAGAGTTCTGTTGGTTTGTTCAGATTCAGCCAACCACGATAAAGCTCCGCTCTTTTCAACTCAATTTACAGACGGATAAATATTATTAGCAGTTTCAGTTTAACAACTGAACATCTCTATAGTGAGGCCGAAATAGTTAAGACGAAAGGTAGTTTGATTTTGGCTGCTAGTAGCTGCCATAAAACAATAATGTATGTTACGTTCAATGTTAACCATTTAATTGCCTCAGTAATATTTATTGATCTTAAAATGCAAGTTTTCAAATTAAATGGATGAAATGCTTAGTCCTGTTTGTAAAAATTCAAATGCACTTGTCATTTCCTGCTGCATACGTGTCAAGGAGGTGGAGGAACAATGCTTTGAGTGTCTGAAAATTCTACTTAATTAAACAATAAGACATTTCCAACACTGTCCTTTATAGCAGTTGTCACTGCACAACTTTGGGGGATATAAAATGCTGTTTGCTTTGCATTTTTTCTGCTAACCTGTAGTGTTACCACATCATAGTTATCCTTTAATCCTTCACAAAAATAAAAATTCCCTTGATTTAAAAGGGAATTTTCTGTGCCAGAGGAATTTACAAACATAACTTATGCCATTGCCTTAGTAAGCTCTAAAGTGATGTAGTGATAAAAACAATGATTTGTTATTTTTTCTTTTTCTTCAAACGCTAACTAAAATATGAACTACCAATAATGATTTGGTGACATAGGTCAGAGAATGTTATTTTCAAAGTTAAAAGTTCACATGAAGCTAAACGAATTGGTTTTAACAATAAAAAGATACTTTACATGGTATAGTTGGTTAGGAGTTTCAATTTTTGTAACATTATCATAAAATTCCAATCGGTAATTTGAGTTATTTTTGAAAAACAGTAAATAATAAATTCTAAAAACATCTTAAAAATAATGTGTGTTACAAGTGATATTACTTATTAAATTTTGTTGGTGAATAAAAATTAACAAATAAGTGAGTAAAAATTAAGATGGAAACAACTTCAGCGTTTTATGAAATACATGTACATAAATATTGAAAATATACTGGTATGTTTTTATGAAAGAGAGATATACAGAGGGAAATTACCAGTCATGTGAACCCATAATTTTGAGTTATTAGGTGCAATTCCGTTGAGATACGGATGTACCTTGTGGAGATTTAGAGGCTTCTGGGGTCGTATGGTGGGTGAAACCTGTAATCTTTCTGTTTCAAATGTATATTTACCGTAAATACTAGTTATACTGTAGTGCATGGTTCCTAAGGCGTAGATATTATTATGTATTTATTTCGTATAATATATGTATATATATATATATATATATATATATATATATATATATATATATATATATATATATATATATATATATATATATATACCTACATAATAAAATTAAAACAGAAACAGCCTAGTGTTGGAACAATGAAATTCTTTCCATACAATTATAAAACCACAAATTATACAATAACTGTTTGATTACACTGACTATATGGCTTTTAATAAATATTTATTGAAATATATTATGTTTATAGCAAATTTATGGAAAATTAGCGATCTTCTGCCACCTCCTGGTACTCCCAATGTGAAAGCCACTTGGGAGGCAAGCCAGGCGGAATCTCATTCGGGCTAGGGAGTTAGTAAGGAGGAAGTACAACCGAGGTCGTATTGCCAATCCCTTCCAGGTGGGGGATCTAGTTTACTGCAAGGCTCACCCAGTCAGTTCGGCTGTGGATAAAAGAGCTGCTAAACTTTGCTACAGGTGGACTGGTCCCCACCGCATCTTGAAGTTTCTGACTCCGGTGACTGCCCGACTGGGAGATCCTCAGTCCGGGAAGATTTTCAGGAAGGCGCACATATCCCATCTGAAGCCTTGCCGGAGTCATCCGTGATTTCTCTTTAGTCTGTGCGGGAGGGTTTTAGGTCCAGAGGCCTGATCACCTCTGCTCCTTCTTCCTGATCAAGGTTCCTGTTTTCTTCTTTGTACCCACGCAACTCTTGGAGTGATTTCTTGCCTCCAACTGGATTTTCTTGGTATTCCCTTCTGTAGACTTCAGGGTTTCCGGTTTATAATTCTTCAACCATTGGGGGGGAGAGGCATTTCGTTTGGTTCTTCATTTTGAAGAAATTAACAGAGGGGAGTTCCTCCTTTTGGGGGGGGAGTCTGAGCCGGTTCAATACCTATATCTCCCGGCTCATGTGTGTTTTTATATAGTGTAATGTGTGTGTGGTTTATTGGCTGCAGAGGCCACTGACCATTTGAAGGGCGTTTGGCCTTTCCGGTAGAGTGGCAAAGACTCCGAGCCGTGGTGTACAAGTTAGGAGTAGCTCCAGTTTAATATATTTTGTTTATTTAGTGTTTGTTAGTTTTGCTGAGCTATTCTCCTTCTGACATGTGCGGCTAAGTTTACGGCCCCTCACTGATGAGGTCCAGGAGATGAGTTGATTTTCTGCTGTCATCTCTCCATCATGCGTGGTCGCAGAGAACCTTCGCTTTTGCGCTCTGCTGAAGGACGGCCACCATGATGGACATTTCTACTAGTCAACATCTGTGATACCCTGCCCATATTCTTTATTTATTTGTTATTGTTATTGTTGCCATATATATAGTTTATATTTTGTTATTTAATTTTAAGTTAGTTTTAGATATTATTTAGTTATTTCTTGGATTTCATTAGGAGCCCGCCCTTAGCCGAAGGATACCGGGTTGGAATTGGCATTTCTTGTTTCAAATTATGGCGTTTCTAATTTTTGTATGCAGGTGCACCTGACGAGGATTGTTTGAGGTATACTACTGCAGGCACTTTTTATTTTTTTTATTTATAGTACATATATATATATATATATTTATTTTTGACTGGATAGGCCTATGCGGTGTCTTAGTAAATGAACCTGAGTATACTGACCACGGTGTTCTTTTTTTACCTAGTTTGTTTTGATCCGACATCCCGTTCGCCACCATGGGCGCGCGCTTCCCTGATGGTTTGCTGTGGGTGTGCGAGCGGCGATGTACGGTTTCAATGGTAGCAGAGCGTGGTTAGCTGCTCTCTCAGCTGTCTCTCAGTTCTGGTTTTGTTTGTTGGTGTAGGTTAGTGTTAGGTAGGGGGAGGTTAGAGTACACAATTTTTTTTTTCATTAGGAGCTCGCCCTAGCACAGGATACCGGGTGGAATTGGTTTAGTGTCTTGCTTCCTGCAGACTTACCCTTTGCAGGGAGCAAGGGACTCTAAATTGCTTAACCGCTAAATTTATCTAACTGTACTCTACTTCTCCCCTATCAATGTGTTGTTTTGTTATATTTATTGCTTCTGTGTTTGTAGGTTGTGTGGTTAGTGTATATTTGCAGGGTATCCTTCTATTAGGTAGCGGGTATTAAGTTCTTCACTTGGACCTCGTCAGTGTAAGCCTTTTGTGAGTTGAGTCCACTTAGGTTACTAAGTAATTGTTGCGTACGCTTTGTTGTTTTATTGTGGTATTATTTGTCTTAATTGTTTGGTATGGCGTTTTCCCTGGTGCCTGAACATCTACGCAAGCCCGAGTTGGTTTTTGAGGTCCTGGCGAGAGGACAGAAGCCCGAGGGAGATGTGAGGGCATTAAGAGCTCAATTACGGGCTTGTATAGCGTTGGACCGCAGCTGGAATGCAGAGTTCCAAATTAACACAGAATTTGAGTTTTTGTAAAACCCGCATGGAGGAATTAGAAGACGATATTAATTTTGAGTCACTTCCCATGTCCGGGTCAGCAAAGGCTAGATTGGCATCTCAGCTTTTACATTGGCGTGGACAGAATAGTTTTTACTTATGTCAGCTCCTAGTTTAAACTCTGATATTAAAAGTTGGGCTTTTTCGGCCAGTAACAAATTAAAACAAGCCTTAGATGGTTTGAGTGAGGTGCGCTCGGTGAAAGAGAAGGGGGTACTATTTACCGCTGTCACTCCAACGGAGGTTCCCACTACCATTACTTTTGCTAACCATCCACCGGCTCTTTCTTTCGAGCCTCCCAGAGTTACTATGTCTCCGATGGGTAGTGGTGAGGCATCATCTATAGTTGTGCCTTCCTTTTCTAGCTTTGGCAAACTGCCCCATCCTTTGGGGAGTGTTTTACAACACTTCCCCAGAGTTGATGGGCTTGACACTAATTTACTTATCCATTTCCTTCTGGAAGTTTTTAAGCTAAGAGAATTTCCTGGTATGACAGATGCCATGCTTATGCAGATTTTAGCGCAGTTTTCCTTAAGGCCGCTTTTTGATCGCCTTCTAGACTGCCTTAAGAGAGGTGCCACCTTTGACCAGTTCCACGCCGAGATCTTGGAGTTCTTTGTACCTGCTCGGGTTAGGGAGCGCTTTGCGGGTGGAACGCGTTTACCGTCCTCAGGCACCAGACGAGACGTTGAGCCATTTTGTCGGGGAGATACGGGATGTAGCCCGGGTGTTGCGCTTGAGCTTGAGCGAAACGGAGTTGGTGAGCCTTATTTTTGGAGGGCATTAAACCTGAAGAACGCTCCCGTTTGATTTTTTGTAGCCGTCCCGCATCTTTTACGGATTTGGACCGCCTCTCCATCATCTCTAGAGGGTTCAGGATGCGGATGATCAAAGGGAGGCCATGTCGAGGCATCTTCCTCACTTGCCTCCGGGGCCGGTCCATGCTCCGGTGCAGTCTGAGCCAGCAGCTGCTCCTTCCCGTAGGCAGCCTCCTACCTGTTATGGCTGCAAGCAAGTGGGACATATTAGACCGTTTTGTCCACTTAATAAAAAAAACTAGTAAGCTTGCGGACGAGTAAGCCCGACTCGTGCCGTAAAGGTAATTTTGAGGGGCAAATATGTACCTGATTTTGATGGTAAAAGGGTAGCTGGTTTAATGCAGAACAGAAAGAAAACAGAAAGAAATAGACTTGGGGACAGTTATCATCGTTGGCCGAGAGGGGAGGTTGCTGCTCTGGCTGCGCAGGGAGTAAGGGCTGCCCGCTCAACCTGCCCACAACTGGATGTACTTGTGGGGAATGTGGTGCAGAAGGCCCTGGTTGATTCTGGGTCAGCACGCAGCCTGATTTCTTTGTCGTTTTTTGAAGATCTAAAATCCTCTGGGCTAATACGGCAGGTTTGAGCCTAGTTCACTTATCTGCTGGACTGCTTCACGCACACCTTTACCTATTATCTGTAGTGCCCAGATTCACATCAAAATTAATTATTTCTCTTGGGATTGGAGCTTTTGGTGGCTAAAGGACCTGACTTTTCCTTTCATCTTGGGAGCAGATTTTTATCGGAAAAAACTGGCACGAATTTTGGATTTGGCCTCCAGTCATGTTTTCTTTGCTTTCGCCAGGCGGGTGCTCGTTCCCTTTTCAGATGTCGAGTCTCGTGGGACTGCTGCCTTAGAGATGGAAGATAAGAGCTTGGACTCCTCCTGACCAACTAGGACATCTTACGCCGAAAGAGGCTGAGGACATAAGGCAGATTTGTTCCAGTTTTTCCTGAAGTCCTAACTGACAAACTGGGCACGACCAATCTCTTGGAATACGAGATTCGTCTTAACAGACACCCGTCCTGTACGTTCCCATCCATATAAGCTTGCTCCGCCCAAGATGGAAATTCTGAGAAATATGATTGATGATTTACTTAAGAGTAGGGTAATCGAGCCGTCCTTGCTCAAATTTTTCCAGTCCAGCGTTTCTAGTGCCGAAACCTAATGGGAAGTCCAGATTGGTCCTGGATTATCGAAAGCTCAATGCTCAGATAGAAATTGACTCCGTGCCTCTCCCCGATTTGCATTCTGCTTTCGACTGGTTTGGTAAGGCCAAGTATTTCTCCATTTTTGATCTTAATCAGGCATATCATCAGATTCCTCTAAAACACGAGTCTCGACCTCTCACTGCCTTTTGTGTGCCTTGGAATTTGTACCAGTTCACCCGAGTGCCAATGGGCTTGGCTGTGGGGGCCCAAACACTCACCAGACTCCTGGATTCTATCTTTCATGATGTCAAATTTAAGTTCGTGTTCAACTATCTGGATGACCTGCTTGTGTACAGTGAGAGTTATGAGAGCACTTGACTCATCTAGAGGAAGTTCTAACTAGGCTGCGAGAGTCTGGCCTTACCGTTAATCCTGAAAAGGTGAGTTTTGCTCAGCCTGAAATATCGTTTCCTGGGTCATCTTGTCTCTTCTCGAGGTGTTTGTATTGATCCAGAGAGAACCCAGGCAATCAGGGAGTTTCCTCCTCCTAAGGATGCCAAGGGGGATTGCCCGTTTTGTGGGAATGATAAATTTTTATCGTCGTTTCATCCCAATGTTGCTGAAGTGGCGGCCCCTCTGAACTCTCTCAGGAAAAAGGGTGCCAAGTTTGAGTGGGGTGAAGCGCAACAGACTGCTTTTGAGCAGCTGAAAGAGGCAGTGATGCAGCCTCCAGTCTTGGCTATGCCTGATTTCAGTCGTAAGTTCGTCTTGCAAACTGATGCTTCCTCCTTAGCCGTTGCTGCTGTTTTATCACAAGAAGTAGATGGTATCCGGCAGCCCATAGCTTATGCTTCACGCACGTTAACCCCTTGTGAGAAGAAGAGTTGTTCTGTTTATGAGCTGGAATGTTTGGCTGTCGTGTTTGGAATTAATAAGTTCAGGCGTTACTAGAACATAAAGAATTTTTGTTGGAAACCGACAACCAGGGCACTTTCTTGGCTCCTTGCCCACCCCCGTCAGCTCGGGAAGATTGGTCGCTGGGTAGTCCAAATTTCTGCCCTTAAGTTCACAGTGCAGCACGTGCGAGGCACCCAAAATATCATAGCGGACACTCTGTCACGCATGTATCACTTACCCAACGACCACCAGAATTTATCAGAGCCCGCCATGTTGTGGCGTGCTCCTAGACTTTCCTCTGGCATTTTCGGACATTGTTCCACACCAACTTAAGGATCCCGAGCTGACTGCTATCATCAATGAGCTTAAAAACAGAGGTGCCCACCCTCCTTATTTTCTGTACCGAGGTGCTCTATGCTGCCCGTGACAAGCAGCGGAGAAAAACCTAAGTTAGTGCTGCCAAGTTTTCTTGTACCGATGGTCTTTCAGTATTTTCATTCTTCTCCTGTGGGCGGACATCTAGGAATTCATAAGACCATCGCGATAGATTAGGGATCAGTTCATCTGGAAAGGTATGGACCGGGATATTGCAGCTCGAGTACGTTCTTGTGAACTGTGCTCGCTAAGCAAACCCGCTCAAAATACCAAGTTGGGGTCTTTTGTCATCTGAGGTGGCGGAAAAAAACCTTTGGAGAAGGTTTTCATTGACTATTGTTTGGGCCTCTCCCGCGTAGCAATCCTGGAAATAAGTTCCTACTTGTTTGTGTGGATGCCTTCTCCAAGTTTGTTTGGTTGTTCCCATTGCGGAGTGCTACCGCGCAGCTCACGGTGCAAGCACTTCGTAACCATTTTTTTTCAACACTTTGGAATCCCCGCCACCTTAGTTTCCGATAATGGTTCACAGTTTGTCTCCAATATCTTTAAAAGAATGTGCTTTGGGGCACGGAATCCGCCATGTGACTACTTCCCCTTTTCTATCCTCAGCCTTCTCACGCCGAACGGTTTTAAATTCGCAATCTTCGATCTGCTCTCATTGCCTTTCATGCGGAAAAAATCAGACCACCTGGGATCAACAACTACCTTGGATCCAATTTGCCTTTAATACGGCCCAGCATGAAAGTCACAAGGCGGTACCTTTCGAGTTATTATTTGGCTTTCCGCCAAACAACCCTTTGGCGAACCTTTGGAAAATTAGCGATCTTCTGCCACCCTCTGGTACTCCCAATGTGAAAGCCACTTGGGAGGCAGCCAGGCGGAATCTCATTCGGGCTAGGGAGTTAGTAAGGAGGAAGTACAACCGAGGTCGTATTGCCAATCCCTTCCAGGTGGGGGATCTAGTTTACTGCAAGGCTCAACCCAGTCCAGTTTCGGCTGTGGATAAAAGAGCTGCTAAACTTTGCTACAGGTGGACTGGTCCCCACCGCATCTTGAAGTTTCTGACTCGGTGGACTGCCCGACTGGGAGATCCTCAGTCCGGGAAGATTTTTCAGGAAGGCGCACATATCCCATCTGAAGCCTTGCCGGAGTCATCCGTGATTTCTCTTTAGTCTGTGCGGGAGGGTTTTAGGTCCAGAGGGCCTGATCACCTCTGCTCCTTCTTCCTGATCAAGGTTCCTGTTTTCTTCTTTGTACCCACGCAACTCTTGGAGTGATTTCTTGCCTCCAACTGGATTTTCTTGGTATTCCCTTCTGTAGACTTCAGGGTTTCCGGTTTATAATTCTTCAAACCATTGGGGGAGAGGCATTTCGTTTGGTTCTTCATTTTGAAGAAATTAACAGAGGGGAGTTTCCTCCTTTTGGGGGGGGGGAGTCTGAGCCGGTTCAATACCTATATCTCCCCGGCTCATGTGTGTTTTATATAGTGTATGTGTGTGTGGTTTATTGGCTGCAGAGGCCACTGACCATTTGAAGGCGTTTGGCCTTTCCGGTAGAGTGGCAAAGACTCCGAGCCGTGGTGTACAAGTTAGGAGTAGCTCCAGTTTAATATATTTTGTTTATTTAGTGTTTGTTAGTTTTGCTGAGCTATTCTCCTTCTGACATGTGCGGCTAAGTTTACGGCCCCTCACTGATGAGGTCCAGGAGATGAGTTGATTTTCTGCTGCCATCTCTCCATCATGCGTGGTCCGCAGAGAACCTTCGCTTTTGCGCTCTGCTGAAGGACGCCACCATGATGGACATTTCTACTAGTCAACATCTGTGATACCCTGCCCATATTCTTTATTTATTTGTTATTGTTATTGTTGCCATATATATAGTTTATATTTTGTTATTTAATTTTAAGTTAGTTTTAGATATTATTTAGTTATTTCTTGGATTTCATTAGGAGCCCGCCCTTAGCCGAAGGATACCGGGTGGAATTGGCATTTCTTGTTTCAAATTATGGCGTTTTTCTAATTTTTTGTATGCAGGTGCACCTGACGAGGATTGTTTGAGGTATACTACTGCAGGCACTTTTTATTTTTTTTTATTTATAGTACATATATATATATATATATTTATTTTTGACTGGATAGGCCTATGCGGTGTCTTAGTAAATGAACCTGAGTATACTGACCACGGTGTTCTTTTTTACCTAGTTTGTTTTGATCCGACATCCCGTTCGCCACCATGGGCGCGCGCTTCCCTGATGGTTTGCTGTGGGTGTGCGAGCGGCGATGTACGGTTTCAGAACTACTTTGACTAGCTTTATTTAAGGGAACTTAATCAAGATGGTATGTTTATATTTATGATTACCTAAGTTACAAGCACAATTCCTAAACATGTGAAACCTTTCAAATAAGTTTAATAGTAAACGTAATTGCAACATTTACGAGAAAAAAGTTATTGATTATTTCTTTGGGGTACTCTGATAAAATTGGAAGTTTCACTAAACGCAGTGGTGACACGTATTGAACCCAAATTATCCAGATAAATGAAATATTATTTTACAATAATTGGTCATTTATATTTTATACAAGTAAAAATACCTTTTGTATATTTACCTTTTCTTGACTAATTCCACAGTTAAATAACATGGAAGCAATATGAGGAAAGGGCTCGTAAAAAAGTTAAAAATACTCGAAATTCCTTGTCTGAAATCATTACACAAAACTACGGAAGAAAATTTATTGAAACATTAAGTAATTGAGTTAAGTTAATCTGCTATTAAAGTTGGGCGATTTGGTTAAAAATATTTAAAAAAGAACTAAGCAGCAAACAAACAAATTGAAACACTAAAAGAAACTTCAGTTCATAAATATCGATTACAAACTATGACTTTGAGATTAAATCGAAAACGTTAAGGCCGCAGGTGTTTGATTATTCTAACCACTCTGGACCTTATGCTTGAATGTTCTTGACGTACAACTTTTTCTATTGTTAACTTGATATTGAAGAGTCAATCTTTGATTGCTTAACCTTATGCTTCAAGATTTTTTGTGTCTGAAGAAGAGAATAGATTCCAATCTTCGAAACTTTATGTTCTACTTTGTAACATATAAAGATGGAAAATATCCTTAACCTGTTATTTTTACCTTAACTTCAGGTACCAGTGCATAATTCATATTCCATCAAGACAGTTGTAAAAGATTAGTAGGAAAATTAAAAAAACACACAGACATTATTTGCTGTACATGGAGGGCAGAGGTAACTGAATGGAAGCAGTGGTAAGTCAATAATTGATTTCAAAGAACATTGTGGCTAGAATGCTTGAAATGGAAAAATACCTTGAAGGCAATATCTTGAATTATAAGGAAATGTAATTAAAAAGAAGATGGCAGAAGAGTGTTACTAAATACAGAACGGAGGAAGAGCAGTTGATGTCTCTCACTGAGCTGATATAATGTACAGATTGAAATTCCGGCTCAGTTTGAAAAAGTGATAAGATGGACATAAAAACAATGGCACCTAAAGAGAATCTTAAAAATTCTCCCTCTCCCTTCAGGAAGAAGGTCTATAAAAATATAATTAGAGGGAAGATCTGGGAGGACAATCTCCCGAAATTACATAAAAAATACAAAATATCTTATCAAAAGTCAACTGCTTCTAATAAACCTAGAGTTGAATTAAATTGTAAACAAATATAATTTTCAGTTTCAAAACATAAAAAATATAATATATTGAAGCACGAGAAACATAATAACAACAGTTTCATTCATACAACTCAGGACAAATGAAAATCCTTGACACATTTGCCATCAGAGTAATTGTAATTATGAATATTCTAATTAAAATATAGATTGGATTCTAAGGTATTAACACAGAGCATTACCACCAGAAGAGTACCAATACGTTATACATTGCAAATTGATAGGTAGAGATAAATCTTCATTAACCTTACATGATAGCACAAATCATATTTACTTTACAAGGAGAACTTAATATTCATAGAACAATACTTTTTATTCATATAGATGGTCATATAGATCACTTCTCGAACTTTTAGTAAACATTAAAAAACAATTAATACATAACATTGAAAAAATAAATTTAAGAATGCTTTTAGTGAAATCACAGTTCAAATATTATGCCTCAAGAACTGATATCTGGATCGGTTTACATAACAATTATTAATATAAATACCTGCAGTTTTAAATTAAATGTGAGGCAGTTCCCTATACGAGTTAGAAAGCGAGTTGGAACAGGTAATTTGTCTTTGATGGAAAATGTTCAATTCGACTGAGACTCACAATAGAATCAGAGTCGACCAGTTCTGCAGATTGAAATACATTTGACTAAGTGTCAAGAGCACTAGGGCACCGTTTACGCCGCAACTACTCTGAAAATAGCTTTCTAATGGGACTTGTTACCGTTCCAAGACTCAAACCGACCTTAATAACACTTTTATGATGTACTCGTTATACTTACATATATGCAAACGTAATGAGTGCCGCTAGATTTTCGTATTAGTCGTAAGTGGGGTTTAAGGAGCCGCAAGGGTTTGGGTATACGGGAACACAATTTCCATTTAGCTCTAAATTGAGCTTAAACTCTATTTTCTCATTTCTTACGTGGATTAAATTTAAGCTTTTAATTAATTAAACCAGAATATAGTGTAAACACTATTTAATTAAGTATACTTATATTTTAGTATTTTAAGTTATTAACCATCCACAATTTCAGGGTAGAATACCATAATAAAACGTAACATATGTTAAGATAATGTTTTCTTTACATTATTAGTTAATTGTATCTGTTATTGTTATATCTTATATACCTTGAATTGCATTTAATGAGATTTTACCATTTATTATTCAACAATGTACATTTATTTTAAACAGTTTAATACTAATGTGACACAAAAAAACCAAGACAGCCTCAAGGTAATTTGGTTTAGTTCTTACAATATGACTATATAACCACAGAAATGGATTGTCTGTTAATTTTTTTAGTAACACCAGAACTTATTTGATTTTGACCCAATGTTTCTCTTTTATAATTACTGATATTAAAAGAACCCCTGTTGTTTCGTTAAAAACCGTTCATGGAATTCTAAAATCAAGTTTTTACATTTTTTAGTTCATTTATTTGAGGTTTAGAAGTTAAAATTATTTTAAGTTTCCAGGTTATGGGATTTACATTAATAATTAAAAAATGACAAAAATAAAATATTTGATCGTTACACAAATTCTTCGTCATTTTTCATTACTACATTTAGACTGTAACTGCAAACAAATTAGGCCCATTTCAATGTGAATTGTAATGTAAACAAAACGCATATAACTGTTACTAATGGTTGTGTGTATGAGGGTGTGTATGAGGTTGTGTGTTACTCATCTCTCAGTTTCCTTCACAGGATTGTCTGTGTGTTGTGCTCCCAGTGATTGTACGTATAGCTTGTACATACAGTGATTGTATCCGATCCTAGCTTAGGGAGCACCGATTGCATCTACTAGATCGCGAGACTACATTTGCATTATTGAATCACACTATCTTAGTATCGTGAAATATATAGATTAATATCGTCTAAGAAAGAAATTTATCATCAACCACGTTATTTTTGGTGAAGTTCGAAAGGAGAGTTACAGTTGTAAATGGTTTGGTATATAAACCATATGAATATATATATATATATATATATATATATATATATATATATACCCATACCAAACAACTGTCACATATCAAATAATGAATGAGACAAAGTCGCCATTTTAGGATTTTCGGCCAATTAGTTGGTCTCAAATACCCTGATGTGTATCTCATTATATTATTTCAATGCATTTTGATTTTATGATACAAATTCATAAAGAACCTTATAGAAGTATTACTCAATTGAAAGTAACTGCAACGGATATAATAAATTTTATTGGTACTTTGATGAAGAGTGATTTCATTTTAATGTTTTGAATTTATAAAGATTGTCGAATTTTTTTACTTATCTTGTTAACTTACTACTTTTTACTTACTAATATTTAATTCCAATCATACTTCGTAGAACATTGCTATAGAATTGGGATGGTGGTCAGAAACCAATTACATAAAAAAATGCTTACAAGAATGCCATATTTCTCCTGCTTATTAGTCTTTAGTTATTTTAATTTCAATATTCGATTTTTTATTCAAATGAGTGCTTTTAGCAGCATACCATACAATCGCCGTTTACCAAATAACAACATGGATTGTAAAATTTGTCATTATATTGTCTAATATTCCCACTATTTTCACTTGCATGCCAATTTGTATAGCGTATTAATTGGCAAAAACTTATCATACTAAAAGACACTAGCATTATCTTAACAGCAACTTCGTTTTTAACGAATATATTACATAAATCATAAACAAGTTTATAATGTTAATTGGACTAGAAACTTCTTCCTGAATCTTATTATGGTTTACAAGAAGTAATAGAATTTAGAGGCATTCGGATAAACCAGGGAGTGTACATAAATATAAGTTTATGTTTTCAAATTAAATTATCAGAAAGAAGTAAGATAAAAGATTTATTGTTCAAATGTATTTACAAATGGAGGAGCTCTGGATAAATAAACTTAAACACGATTTCTTGTGTTAGGCTATCTATGCAAACCAAGAAGAACACATGCAAAAATATAAAAATCAAGTTGGGGGAAAAAACCAAAACATATAACTTATTTAGTGGTAAATCCTTTCAATATTCACATAAAACATTGCTGAAATAAATATGGCAGCGCTTATGGATTCAGTTAGTTTCCGGATTTACCCTGAGAGCCCGGTGGCTGCAATTCACTGAGTGAGAATAAAACCCGGATCTTAATGACCTGTAATTATTACAGCCATTCAAATTTAGTGTTTTCTGCTCACTCTACTTTTAATTGGTACTCTATGAGGTTATTGCAATTTCCTTATTAAAAATTCAATTTTATCTTTTATCTTTTCCATGCTTACTAAATACACAAGATTTGTATATTATATAATAAGTTATCCGCAGTGAAAAGAAATGTCTCTAATATAATCATGGTTTTATAAATTTGTTTTACGAAAAATACGAGTATATTTATTAATATGAATATTAAGTATTTTATAACGGAGATGGTGAATCAAGATTCACCGGATATTCTTGTGAATCTACAGAATTGCTTCAAGGCTTACGAAATTAAAGAAATATTTGTAGTAATAAAACTTACAAAATTTAAAAAAGATTGTAAATTTTTCTGGTATCAGTTATTTTTCTAAGAGCTAAAATATTCTGTTTTTGAGTTACTAGTTGTTTTAGTAATTAACGTATTACTTGAAAAATAAAATAAAATAAGGTTAATATTTTAAAAATAAAAATATGAAAACAAAGATGTATAATTTCTGATAGGTAAAACTCTTCTTTCAAACTGATTGTTTTACCAGTTGCTATATTTAACACTGTTACATAATAAGGATAGATTTACAATATTTTCTGAGCGTGTATGGTAATGATTAATAAAATAAACTATTTTCAAATTAAAGCAATTTAACCACCATTGTGGTTTTGGGGGAATTGCTAGTCAGGTTTTGGATCTGAGCAAAAAAGAACACAGATGCATTCGTAAAAACAACTACCTGATATCCAAGATATGTTCCTAAAATTAGATTCTTTAAAAAAATTGAATTATTTATAAAAGTATGACAAGTTTGTATATATATATTCAATTTTAAAAGTTTTACAAAAACATGTCTGTAACATATGCAATGTGTAAAACCAGTATGGGAACTTTGATACACTTGTGTAACTTAGACTGGCACAACTTCCAACATCCTACTTACCTGCAACTAAGTAGTTAGTTGTAAGAGTTCGGTACGTCATTCATGCGTCAAAATTCGTGAAAAGGCTATGCAGATCTTGCAACTGACGTCTTAAAGTGGAAAGTTACGAGAATGAGGTTCATAATTTACTAGGTATAACGAAGTTTCACACTATATACGAGTTAAATGCAGATATGTGAAGTAGTGAACGTATGACAAATATTTTATTTGAAATATTTAAGGCGTAAAACATATTTATACGTTTCATTAGATTTAATGTAAATTTGTCTTAGAAATAATTAAAATAGACAGTTCTATATCTATTAGAACCTGGCAACTTGGTAATGTGCAGTATTATCTAGGCCAAAAGTTAGGGCTTATTTTAAACATAGTGGAAAAAATATATTAAACAATTACTATAGCTGTGACATCTAAAGCTAATGCAAATGGATAAATATAAAGTATTAGATCATACATGTTGATACCGATCTTTATAGAATTGGAAGTAATGGCCATCAATGGACATCATTAGTTTAGGTAGCATTGAATATTATCAGTATTCAGAGCATAATTTAATTTACCAAGTATGTTATTGTACAATATTCAAATATACGTAATTTTATACCTGAATATCTTTCTGCCTTTATTATTAAAAGTTAAAAAAACAATGTTTTAGTCTATCAACTACAAGCCACTGTTTGTAAAACACGGTTTCACTGTAACAGTAATTAATATGAACACTAGTGTTGTACAATCTATATTATTGAATACTTTTTTGTTATTTATGTTCAAAGTAATTAAAAAGTAAGTTCGAAAACTTGGCTATACATTATAATGGTGTAGTGTACATAAAATAATTTGTAACACCTCTAACATGGTTTTTATAATTGGAAACGGTAGTGAGAATGTTTTATAATTGGTTACCTATTTTTACAATTATATCCACGGTGGAGACATTCATAAAATTAATTTATATTGTTCTTGTCGTGATTTTGTTTTCCTGTACTATTTAATACTGAGCTCTCAATGTAATCAAAATTCAAACACATATTTTGATTAATACAGGATTAATTAGCAATGAATAATTCGGCCACGCATCTTAATTGCAGCTGAATGGGAGCTTTTTCAATTAATAGCAGTTGAACAATTCATTTACAAACCGATTAGTAGTAACTAATAATAATTTTAATGAATGTTCATACTCTAAATATGTAAGGAGTACAATATTTTACTCGATCCAGTAATTTTATGAAAAAAACGAAGAGATCAAGATAAAAGAAAGGACATTCGATAACTTTAAAGCTGTTGTTTAAGTTTTCTGGTTTAAACAGCATAGAAAAATATGAACTAAAACGTAAATAAATTAAGCACTTTTAGATATTCAATAATAAACCGTGGAGAGCAATCATCAGTTAACAAGTATCGATCTTATACTTGAGAGTTAGCTATACTAAGGATTTTATACAATTGATAATCTTTCAACGCTGTGTATCGAAAAACTTGAATGATATTATATTCGCATACAACGTAGGCTTGAGCACTTATTTTAATGTAAATAATTATAGAAGACCATTTTTCTAATTGATCACTTTCAAAATAATAATTAAAACTTAAAAGAGTTAAACAAAATTTGTAATTTTGCAGTATTTCATGAGTTGTCTGAGCGATTGGCAACGAAAACAGTCACACATCTCATCTTCAGTACTATCCATAAGACTCATATAAGACGCTAATGGTACGATTACATTTAATGTATTAAGAATTATAAATTTGATATAAATTATTTTTGTAAATTTCACGGTATCTTGCGGTTTACCAGGGGTAGCCCGCGAAATTTTAAAATCCGTCTCTTAGGGAGTACGTAAGAGGTGACAAACATGTGTTAAAAAGTTACCTGTAAATACGTTAGCGGTATTTGGCTTTTATACTACAGATGAATGAATGGTCCTAAGTTCGTTATCAATTAATATTAACAATGAGAGTATATAAATAACTATTTCCTTTTACCATTATTCAAAAACATATAGTTTCATATAATTTAATAAGATACAAGGTTTAAAGAATGGGTTACTTTATATAGTGAAGATAGGGGTTAAATGCCTTCGAGCAAATGCCAACGGATTATGGGTTGCTTCCGACCCACCAACCAACAATGGCCGCACAGACAGGTGGGTTGCAGCACACGAACGCAAAACAGGAGTTACTTACCTAAGGAGCAGCCACGACAGACTAATGGGATAATAGATGTACCCAATAGACTACCCATTTGTAACAGTGTATTTAAAACTATATCTTAATGTATGCACGTCTTTTTTAGACCAATGGAAACTCCAGGAGGGCTCACTTCCGGCTGATTTGTACCTTCCTGTTCTACTTACACTGAGTAGAGCAAAACCGATGTGTCACTTACATCTGAGCAACCGTATGGATGTCAGGAGCGGCACATTACTAAGCGAAAATGTTGAGATATTGGGTGGAATGATGTATTGATACGTCTAGTCTTTTACGCGGGGTGACTGCTGAAGTTGCTGGGGCTCCCTTCATAATAGCTAGGACATAAGGGTTTGATACACCTGCCCATTTTGACTACAGAAGCTGGTAAACAGCTGACATAGGTAATATCTTCTAAGGTAACATAACTGACATACAACGTGTGAAATACGCAATACTTTCTCATGTATCTCGATAGGAGGAGGCTCATACCCCTAAAACTTACCATCCTTAATATGGTAAACAGCTGACATAGGTAATATCTTCTAAGGTAACATAACTGACATACAACGTGTGAAATACGCAATAATTTCTCATGTATCTCGATAGGAGGAGGCTCATACCCCTAAAACTTACCATCCTTAATATGTTGTCACTCCTGAAGCGCTAAAGTCCTTTCAGGACGAATTATAATGAGAGGTTTCACAGCGTCTAAGAGATAAAGGAACAACCAAGAGGTTTATATTGTTTCAAAGCTTTGCCATTTTAAAAGGTGTAACAGATAAATTTAAATGAATAAAGTAATTCGCAAGTACTTGAAAATACATACTCAAGTTTAAAACTAGTAATACCAGCACAGGTATTATGTACTTTGCAGCTACAACGTTTCCAGTCAACTAGCATCGTAAACCTAGCTTAGCTCTGTCTGACAGTAGCAGGAGACAATGCAGTTTCACAACCTGGCTTCTTTGTTTTATGACCGTCTATCTAAAGCCGAGGCTCAGTTGATTCTGGGGTAGATATTGGGGATGTGTACTTGATGAGAAACACACATTAAACCCTTCATAAGGGTTTATTTTGTAATACCAAGGTTATCTACAGTACAAACTATTGAATCTAGGTGTAAATTTTATACATCACAAACATGAATTTCGATGTTACATTATAAACATGTACGTTGACAGTTAGCGTTAGAATAAGGCAAAGGAAGGCCTGTACATAGTTTAATTTTACTTGCAACTTGTTTGTTCACTGTACCTGTACAATATTTTTAATTTTGCAGTTATATTTGCAACGGATAAACTATATTTCAGGAAATAAAAATATTATATGCATATTTTTATTCCACCCATATTGAATCAACGTGTGAAAATGTGAATTGATCTTCAGACCTATTTCTTCGGTATCAATTTTTCCATTTCGATTATTTTTATCCAGTTTCTGTTAAATTATCATATACTAATTGTACAGAGTAAAATGACGTGACATTATGATTTGTGACTTTATATTTCATATAAAGTTTAGTTATGCGAGGGATATGAATTCCAATTTTCCAGAGTTCCTCTTTGTTGAAGCTATTAAGACAAAGGGTCGTTTGGAATGGGCTTACAATAAATAATTTAGATCTGCCTCCAAATTGCCTATTTTTATTTATCACTACTGATTATTTTTAATACCTTTGAATAATATGTCTATATAACATTGGCTTGAGGTTCAAATGGTATTTCATATTTTAAAATATCAGTGCATTTTAGAGATATGAGCCTGGACTTTATTTAATCACAATATAACTTATTACCACTTATTTGGAAACATTACAATGTGACATATTTAATAAGAAAATATCTTAGGGGAAATATATATGTCTTACCATATATTTTATATACATATATGTTGACCATATATTGTTGCCAATAACCTACCTATAATAACCTATTTTGTCTATATGTAACTATATCACAATTTGCATGTCAACGTTTTCACCGACATAATATATGTTCACCGTTGTGTACACAAATGTGTTTGTGTAACAAACTTTTTACCACGTTGTGGGTTTTAACGTGAATTAACACTAAAAGCTATGGAAGTGCATATTAATCGAGTTGAGTTGTTGTTAAGTTAAGCCAAATATGTATTTGACACTTTTCGCTCTCCAAGTGTCAATAAACTGCCAACGCCCAATTTCATTACAGCGTTTACAGTGAAGGCGTTGAGAAGAAGCCGTCAAAACAAGTTAATGGAAACAATAATTTATTGCGCTCATAATTATTATATCTAATATGCAGAATATAAAACCTAATAACCGTGCTTTATTGCCGTCGCCAAAAGGTACTAGACAGTTATTAATTACGGAATAAAACTAAAAAGAAACAACTTTATGTTTGAAGGTCCGTTGAATAATGGTACATTTTTGTATAAGGGATTTCCAAAAGATTTAGAAACTGGATCACTGGATAAGGTTTGACATGTTTTAGAGATAAGGTGTGGTAACGTTTATACAAATATTTTATTTGGAATAAAATGCATATTAATTTTACACAGTATGTGAGCGATTAATTTTGGCTGTGTAAACTTTTAAATGTTATCTACCTGAATTAGTAGGACTAGAGAAAGCTTAGATGTCTTTGTAACAACTTTAAGGAAAATACAGACATCTCTGTATAACCATGGTAACTTACTACTTACAGGCAAGACTAATTAATGAGTCCATTTACACCTTCGCTGGAACTGTATAACTTGTATGACACATCATGTCATATAAGTGTTTATGTCTTGTACTGTGTCAATTATTACGCTTAAAATACCATGCCTATTAGTGATCACTTCGGAGGGTTAATGACCTGATGGTTTTAGAATATATTTTGTAGATTTACTAATATATTTATTAAGTTTCCGGGTTCAGTATGGGATTGTGAATTTATCTTGTGTGACTTAATTCACGAATCGGTTACCGTAAATTATCAATTGAAAATTTCGACATTATACCACAATTTGTATAGAATTTTACATCTTTAAACATAACATAAGTGAAACATGTTATAAACAGACTGTGACGGTCCAAATATTGTTTTGGACTGATTGAAATCAATTTGAACGTCATCCAATCGAACGATAAATGTTGTGAAATAACATTTACCTGCTACAATTACTCAGTTTGTTTGAGTATTTTTTAGCTAATATTCCCGAATTTTTCGCTTGAAAGTTCATGTTTTGTAGTAAATGGAATGGTCTCAAGATGGAATGTTCATGTTTTGTAGTAAATTGAATGTTCTCAAGATACAAGTAATTTGATTTTATAGAGATACATTTGGCTTTTCAATGACGTGACATGTGACAGATGATTTGTGACTTTAGATTGATCACACATTTTAGTTCTAGAAGGAGTACGAAGGGATGCATTTGTTAGGACATTTGTAAAATTAATTGGACAATTCACTATTTTGCTTATTCTCAATTACGGGACTCCTCGCCGTTACCCTTATTTCATCGTGTTGTTCTCATTGTCATGCGGGGTTGAAGAGTCAATTTACATAACATTTACGGCACACTCATTGTGCTGCGGACGTAGTTAAGAGCTGTTATGTTCTAATTGTATGCAGTTAAATAAAGGACCATAATAATTTCTGTCTTTATATTTCAACACAAATGTACATTAAAGAAGAGACGGTGAATTCTATATCAGTGATAAACCACACATAAGGTGACGATCCTTCGATAAGTCACAAAAAAAGAAATGTACTAGGGATAAGCGCGCGGAGAGTGAAGTCAGGTCAAAACAGAGTCACTAATTAGGAGTGGGGAAGAAATGCCTGAGTCAACCACTACGGAGAGTCACGTCCTACTAATTCACCACTACAAGCTGTTAAAGTATACTAATATTTGTACAACAACGCTCATCAAATATTATCATAACAAACTTAATTTATTTTATAAAACAAAAACTAATACTTTGATTGTTTTTAATTTTGTTTAATACATTTTTTAATTTGTCATGTGTTTTATAAAATGTTTTAAAATATACACCCCTCTTTGTTTTCATTATCTCTGTAGTATAATTTCACTTTCTAAGGGTTTCTATGGTACCGGAATTTCATTTAAATTATCAAATTAACGTTCGGCTTCACCTCCTATGATGCCCCTTAAATAAAAATGCCGCTCTGTTCGTTTCTTTGTTCTGTGTCGGTAATACACAATATTAATATTATTATTAATGTCTTAACTGAAATTTTATTATCTACTTGGTAATATACATTAAAAGATACTAAGTCTGTCTAAGTGATCAGATCGTTCAGTATACATCAGGGGATCACTTTTTATGCCGTCCAGTCGAACGATTCATTTTGTTAGATAGCTTTTGACTTATGACATGACTTAAATATTATAATTTACTGAGTATTTTAATATACTCTAGTTCACACAAATTGAGTATATTATAACAGTCTATTCAATGTGTATTACTTGGATAGTACTGTAATACATTTCAAATTCAAAATACCCTTACTTACATAAATAAAAAAATAAATAAATAATTTAAACTTTATTATTAATATATAGAATATGTTACAGAAACGTTCGAAGACAAAATAATTGCATCGTAAAAAGGAAGGGCTATGTGGTGTAATGGTAACATCCTCTTCCGCAAAGTGAGAGACCCGAGTTCAAGCTCCGGCGGAACAAGTACTTTTTTCAATTCAATGTTTATTTAAGGCCACTTGATACACATATTTAATAAATGTTAAAAGATAATTTACAGGTATTAGGCCTTCCGATCGTATGTTAGTTACTTATTTAAACACCTATGTAACAGAAACGGCCAAAGACAAAATAATTGAATCGTAAAAAGTAAGGGCTCTGTGGTATTGAGGTAACACGCTTGTCCGGCAAGTGAGAGGGCCGGCGGAGCAAGTACTTTTTGCGATTCAATGTTAATTGAAAACAATATAGGTTGATAGATAGAGTATTACACAGAAGGTAGATTTATTTTGAGATGTATAGAATAAAGATCAAACAGATAAAAACACATAAAAATGCAGTGTTAACAAAAACGAAAATATATATCATATTTAAAGATAAATCCTTTCAATATTCTGATAAAACATTGCTGAAATAAATATGGAAGCGCTTATGGATTCGTTTAGTTTCCTCCGCCTTTGCATTGAAAGCTCGGTGGTTGCAATGCATTAAACGAAATAAAACGCGGCTCCTAATGACCTGCAATTATTATCGCCTTTCAAATTTAATGTTTTATGCTTACTCTACTTTTAATTGGCACTTTATGAAATTATGGCACTTCCTCTATTAAGAGTTCAATTCAACGTTTATCTCTTCTGTGCTAATTAAATAAATGAGATTCGTATATTATATTTTAATTAATTCACAGTAATAAGTGAATCCCTCAGGTCCAGTTTTAATACCAGTTTAATACCTCTTTGTGCACGAAAATAAATACACAATTATAAGCATCCTATAATAGAGCCGGCAATTTATGTTTCACTGGATTCACCAGTAAATTCTCAAGACTGCTCTGATATAGAAGATACACTGGTACCGGTAAAGCTATAATATTTATAAATATTATTGACATTATTTATAGAACTGTAAGTTGAAATATTTTGTTTCTGTGTTGTTACTTTTATGCCCTTTCAGCAGTCAAATTAATAATTTGATAAACAAAGGTGAAGAAATTAAATAAAAATATAAAGCAATAAAACTCCCAATGGGTAAACATAATACAAAATCTTTATTAATCTATTTTAAAGTTTTTACCAAATACTCTAACACTAAACTTAATTTCCCTATTTGAAAACTACTTTGATACTAAAAATATAAGGCAATATATTTATATGAAATATTGTGGATAGTATTCCAACTTCCTCTCAAAGTATGTAATGTTGTTTTGTAAATTATTAAATCTATTTTAAAAAAGGACATTCAACCTACATTTTGGTTTCATATTTAAAGATTGTTGGGCAGGTATGGTAATCAATAAAAAAACAAAACAAAACAATTTGCAAGATACTACCGAACTAATAAAAATATGTTCCTGAAATCATATTTCTTCCAAGAAGGTTCAATTAGTTTGATATAACTGCACAACACTTGATTACTTAGTGAATTTTCGTAGTAATAGATCGTTAATATTTAATGTACATAATTCAGGAGTGTAGATAATATTTTAATTAAATGAAGAAATAAAATCTCATTGCCTTTTTTACGTAAAACACTGAAAAAGACTGCGAAAAAATTATATATTTATAAACGAAAGCTTCAACTGCCGTAACTATTGCAGATTAATAAATAAAAATATCACAAGCAGAATATTTGAAACGAATAACACAAGACTATAACAATTTATAGAATATTAGTATTTAATTCTGTAGCTGTTGAAAAATATATCTTATTCCGGAACATAATTTTCTTTCAGCCTTGAACTAATATTTCAAAAACACTTTATTAGCTGAATAAATTTATCCGACAAGCCTCCAAGTATAAAAATATTTGGTTCATTAACAACATTTGAAAAAGAATGGTTCAATCAATATCAAAATAAGGGGTTTTCTATAAAGACACGTTATTTATCTACCATAAAAACATATTGCTGTCTTACAAGTTTTACAGTGTATGTACAATAATTGAAAGAATGAGATGTAGTATGTATCAGGCAGTTAGAAATATATAACGGGATTATTTTATTGGGAAAGGAAGAAACTGGACCTTTAAATGATTTTAACAATTCAGACACACCATAGCGTTCTTTGATTCATGTTTTTATAGCAACTTAGGCTCATTTTGTGATTTAATATTTAGTTTTCTTAAATAAAAAATCCTATATACATTTATTTTAGCACTTAAAATTACTTGAATAGGACCTTAAAGTAGAATATTAGGGAAAAGGAACTTAACTTTTAATTAAAAGCAGGAAGTTTATTAATAAAATTACGACTAATTTTTCTTTTTTCCTAGATATGTATAATATATATATATATATATATATATATATATATATATATATATATATATATATATATATATATACATATATTTATATAGTTATATTACACTGTTTCTAAGGTCATGACAAACACAATTCACTACATGAACATGGGTCTTTGGTGATTAGTTTGTCATCTAAACATTGTCACTTACTCTGTATGTGATGTATGAAAGAAACTTCACATCTTAAGAACTAATACCAAAGAATAAATACTACCAAATATGGGTCAAATATTTGTAGTAACTTTACTAAAAAAATATTACGATTGTACCTTTTAAACGTTCAAAGTGTTGGGCAATGAGAAATACATTTTGTAATAAATTTAATTTATATTTAAAAATCATAATAATTTTCATACAAATTTTTGTGTTTTATGATAATAGTTTTTGAGAAAACTGTATCTGTGAAATATGAGGAGCCGCCTTGGAAAAAGCTTAATAAATATTCCTCCAACGGTTATATACTGCAATAAATTACTTAATGTAATTGTTATAAGAAACCACTAATAAAACTGGCAATAGGAGGCTATTGGAAAACCACATACAAAGCTGCAAGTGAATAAAAAGCGCTTTAACATTATTCAAACTGTTTGAATGTTAATTATTCACGATTCTGCCTCTGGTGCAGCTCAACAAGTCACCAGTGTTAAAAAAATACAGATTTAAATACAATAATTCATTTTAAGGGCGAATGAATACGAGTGCAAAATAATAACACTGCTAAACAAAGCCTTCATATTTAATGTTAGGTTTAGAGTGATACGTTGGGAGCTTTTATTATTCCTGGAACAAGGAAATCTTTTTAGTGTAAAGAAACGACAAGCCTTCTTTAAACAAGGTCATCCTTTTGAAAAATCTGTAAATATTTCTTTGGTTGAGATTTTAGTACATATTAATGATGTGTTTTGTAGAAAATTTGACAATTTTATACGGATAAAGTAGTGAATTTTATTTCACGAGTTTTGCAAATTCTTAATAGGTAAAAATGTTTGAGTAAACAAGTTTGTGACAGATAAATGACTGACATTAATTACAATATATCCAGAAATTATCAAAACAAATGATTAATAGATTTACTTGGTTTTCGTCACTAACTCTTCATTAACTGAAGAGGTAACAATTAGTATAAAAATACGGTGTGTCCAAAGTAGAAGATCTTATAATACGTTATGTATATATACATTATGACCCTATTATACGTAGGCTAAATATAACAGTTAAACTTGGAAGTTTTCAAATTTTTGTTGTTGGAATGCAAAAGGATACACGCAACATTGACCACATATCAGGACAATGCCCATCATTATTGGAATAATCGAAAACAGCAACACTCTGTGGGAATTCTCTTTATAAACCACAACATGTAAGAGAAAATGTTTTTATATTGTAACGAACTACTTCGGAAAGCTAATTCAGTTTGAAAAGTACCAAAGGCGTAGACTGGAATCGTGAAACTATTACACTAAAACTAAGCATTGGACTAAATTAGTTGTAAGTTAAGTGTATTTATATATCAGTGTCCAACAACTAGTGGTACTGCTTACACACGAACCAAAATATAGTAGTTTTTGGTAAGTACATACGCAAAAGACTGATTTTTTACTGTAAGGGGGAGGCAATGATATTTAGGTCTAGGCAGAAGGACATTTGCGAGTCTTAATTAAAGATAGCTTACTTTTAAATCCTGCCTTAATTGGAGAGAACATTTGATAGCTATTGTCACGTCACGTCGTACTTCACCGAATCTGGTTCTTGTTTATTTTCTAAGACTTTATTGTAGGCTTGTAAGTTTTTGAAATGAACTGGATGACGCCAAACAGAAGACTTAGCCTCTAGTAACAACAGTGTATAGTAAATCATCATAAAGAAATAAAAGAAACAAGTAAGAGCTTAAGCTTTACTCATCCAGATAATAAATTTATTTTTATATACTTTTTGTTTATTTTGGGGTTATGAAAACGATAAAATAAATAAAGGACGTCAGGTTATGTAGCAAAAATATTTATTATATTTTTTTAAATTGTAATTTTTGCATCTTTTTGTTTATTTTATATTTGTGCCAAGAAACAAAAGTAGTCGTTGAATTTTTTCTGATTATTTTCTGGAAAGTGTCTACTAAAATTAAGAAAAGTACATATAGTTTTTAGGTTTATATTTTGTATACATACAGCGAAGACTTATATCCTCTTAACGCGCACTAGTTTTATCTGTACGTCAACTTTAAAAATTTAAACATTAAACATTCGTTATCAGTATATATACTCGATTTTAGTATTTGACAAAAGAAAAGCTAAAAGTTTTGGTTTTAATCACAGCTGTAAATGTGATATTTCTTTTGATTCCAGTGGTAGTGTCTTCAGCTGATGTGTAAGTGAGGTTATGTTACAGTTTCTTTCTTTGTGTGGACTACTTACTGTATTACAAGACTACTTATCTTTGAGACGATTATTGTATTCTTTTAACTCAAAATTTCTCATATTAGTATATATTAGTCGGTTCACAATGTTAATCATGCCAATACAGATAATATGGCTTAGCGGAAGTGTATACATTTCTGTTACATTTGCGGTGAATATACTGTATTGAATCAACGGCTTAATATTGGTTTTATTTTGAATTTGTGAAAAAGTATATTTAGCTTATTTCCGATTACAACTGGGAGATCAAGATAAAGCGTGGGAGCATTATAAATTTTGCAAACGGTGTGTTGAGGATCTCCGAAATTGGGTCAAGGGCAGGAAGAATGCTTTTCGTTATGGTTTGGCGAGAGCAAAAAAACCATAGATATGATTGTTACTTTTCCTCATGTGATGTAAAAAGGTATAATTCAAAGTGGAAACATTCCACAATATACTCGAGATCTAAACTCAGCAATTTTTCCTATCCCCCATGGCAAAAATATACCAGTTTCTACGGTACCTGCTGTTTTGAAAGTAGCTTCTAACTCTGCTTAAAATGGAATCCTATCTAAACCAGAACATGACTCAAGTTCTGACTTTGAATGTGACATGAGACCCAAATTGTTTCCTGGAATCCTCCAGGAAACAATGAATGATTTGGTTCGAAAACTGCCCAAAGATGCCATTGAATCAAGACTTAAAAGTAGAAATGTATTGCCGGGTGAAACTTTTGCTTGATACAGACATTCCGAAAAGAGTTTTTTCTCCGACTTTGCCTAGAAGGATAAGCTGGTTTATATATATATATATATATATATATATATATATATATATGCAAGGCTTAATTGGTCAATCCAAAATTCAATACGATGCAACAAAGTTGCATATTTTTTATACATATTTGGGAAAGAAGTCTCAAGGCAGTTTCAATCCACAACGGAAGTTAATATGCTTCCAATCCTGTAAGCCATTCTGTGCAACTCAACGAAAACTACGAGACTTTAGACTTGGTTCATCGTAAACTTTAACACGAAGAGCATAGCTGCCAAGTGTCTGCGGATTTTTAAGTCTTGTGCATGGTGCTCGGACAAAAAGCTGGTTATACTTAATACTCTTGTTTTCTCTGCCTATGAGATAGCCTTGATTGACAAAACCATTGGACTGAAAAGAGTTGGAAACCAAGAGTGCTCACGGTTGGTGAAAAGAATGTCATCGAGAAACTTTGGTACCTTCTGACAATGTTCTTTTACACCTTTTCACATCAAATTGGAGTTGATGAAGCAATACGTACAATCGCTTCTAAAATATGGTGAATGTGTTAAATACTAAGCGTCCAAATTTCTAGGCCTGTCTGAGGGGAAATTAAAGGAAGGTGTGTTTATCGAACACTAGAAAGGTTATGCCTGATTAAGAGTTTACGATTACCATGACGTACGCTAAAAAAGAAGGGTGGATTGGATTTTTAGATGTTGTAAAAGAACTTCTAGGCAATAAGATCCTGGCTACAATGATGGAAGCTTTCCAAGCTTTAGGTTACCTGATGAGTTTAAAAGTGCACTTCCTCCTCTTTAATTTTGACAAATATCCTTGAATTCTGGGGACTGTGTGTGAAGACCAAGGAGAACGATTTTACAAGGATATAAAAGAGATGGAGAAATATCAGGGAACATGGAGCGTCGGAATGATGGCGGACAACTGTTGAACACTTCAGAGAGATACTCCAGATCAAAGTCTCATAGGGAAGAAAATTCGATTTTATTACATTTAGCGATCTTATTTTATAATATTGTGCATTAAATACTCAAATTTTGTTTCATTTGTAGTATTAACTTTCTTAACACAATTGCCATAATTGTCAGAAAGCATGACGATCTATAACATATCTGACTGCATTTCCGAATTCAGCACACCCAAAAAGATAAGAATTAGGTTAAATAAACAAAACAGCTTTAATTTATTTTTATACCAGTGATCGATGGGTTGCAAGATGGTCTATTACGCAGACTATTTGCAAAATTGTCTATAAATTATCAACATTGTAAGGAGCAGTAGTTCCCATTGATGCATTGTTTGGTTATTTTTCGATAATCGCCAAACCGTCTACTTCGCAATGTAAAAAAACCTTCCCCTAAAATATATATCGTATGAATGTATATTAAAGTAAGTGTAGTTAATATACACTTGCTACTTTTGCAGAGTTGAGAGTGTTCTTACCAAAGATAGTGAGTCTGAAAATACATACTCAAGTGTAAAACTAGTGATACCAGCACAGGTATTATGTACTTTGCAACTACAACGTTTCCAGTCAACTAACATCGTAAACCTAGCTTAGCTCTGTCTGACAGTGGCAGGAGACAATGCAGTTTCACAACCTGGCTTCTTTGTTTTATGACCGTCTATCTAAAGCCGAGGCTCAGTTGATTCTGGGGTAGATATTGAGGATGTGTACTTGATGAGAAAAAAAACACATTAAATCCTTCATAAAGGTTTATTTTACAATTAAAAAGGTTATTTACAGTAAAAGTTTATTAAATCTTGATCTGCCTCTTCATAGGTCACATATAGCAAAAATTATGTACAGAGTTAAGTTCAGCAAAGGCCAATGTTTACTTGTTTTATTCCTGTAAAATCAACTGTACAGAGAAACTGACAACAAAAACATTGGTGTCTGAAAAGAAAAAAAGTAGTTTTTGGCTTTTTATCTTTTTGAAGAAATCTATACCCTCTCGAAGCGTAGAGAGTGAAATATTTTTTAAGATAAATACTTTCTTTTGAATTCCAAGCTTTGCTGGTAAATATAAGTAATAGAAAATTATAGGGCTATCCATTTTTTAACTCTCAAAACTTTTATTTCTAATACATACTTGTATAATCTTTTTGCGTCGTAAGGTTGTGGGAAGTAAACTATTTAATTCGAGGAGTACGTACTTGCCACACAAATTCCCATTTTTTATAATCTTGATTTAACAATAGTAACTTTCTTTGGGCTGATTACATTATTTAGTACACCTTTGTTTATTTTTTACAGTTATGTAGACGTCCAGAATCTATAACGCATAGCATAATTTGCGTTACCACTCATCCAAAATATTATACCATATGTATGTCAATTTCGCAAGGCATTAATTTACAAATTGTGTCTCCTACATTGTTTTAAGCTACCATAAAGCTTTTGTTTATAATATAAGCTGTCTTTACGATGTTAACCATAAAATTTCTCATAACGAGAATTTAATGCGAATTTAACGTAAACACAAAAAGTAGTAATAGAGTCCAATTGTTGCTAAGTAAGGCCAAATATGTGCTGGGGCAGTTTTTCACTCTCCGAGTGACAGTCGGACTGTTAGAGCTAAATTTCATTACAGTGTTTACAATGACCATTTAAAAAAATGCCATCAACAAAAGTTCAACTCAGCAGTAATTTATTACTCTCGTAATTACTAGATGTATACAGATGGCAAAGCGTAAAACCCGATTACCAACATGCTGCAATTGACTAGCCATAACCTATGGTAATATTATTTAAATTCTCGGTGACACTTACTAAGTATAAGGTTGCTATAAGGGTTGTTCAAATATTTCCTGTCCTTTCTTTATACACTTATTTTTAAATATTCACAGGCAGAATTAAACCTTATCTGTTGTTTGACATAAGCTATAATATGCTTACACAAAAAGTTTTATTTGGCACACCATACATTTTATTAGCGCAATATGTAGGAAATGAAATTAGGCTTTGTACATCCTTAGAAAAGAAACTCATACAAACTTCGCCTCAATATACTAGGAATAGGGCTGGAATAAGATTACAGAATTATAAGCAAATCCAAGGAAATAACACGCCTCTCTGCAAAACTAAACAAAATATAATTTAATATACTGGTAGGCTAACACAATTAGCTTGCTCATTTCACAACTTTACTGCGAGTCTGTATTTTGTCTGACACATAGTCACATGTCACGGTTCGATGTAGTGTAAAACACAGTGTGTCGTTTATTGCAGTCAACGTGTTAAGGTTGCAATAGCAACGGATTAGTCGCATTTCCGCAACATTCCATGGTTTAGATTTTCAAAATAAAGAGTTTTGTTATGAATGAATAAACAGACTTAGAAATATTGTATGTATTATATATTCTAAAGAGTTTGGGTTGAATCGTTATGAGTGATCTTAGCTTATGTTGGAAATAATATTATCAGAATCATTGATCCCCTTGTTTAATTTTGTAGAGCCTGTACAGTTTTGAAACATATCCTCACAATATACTTTCCCAAACAGTAACAACTACTGTAAATATTACGTAGTTGTAACAATATAAGAAAGTTTGTATATAGTTTGGGATGGGAAGCAGTTATTTACTAATCATCGTAAATAATTTGTGGAATATATGTGGAATTTTAAAATTTTAATGTGGACACTAATTATATATTTAAATCTGATGATTGAAAATTTGAGTTCACTTCTGCTTAATTGATCCTTCGAAGATTTGTTAGTTGTATATAATAGTCTTCTATCCTGTTATTCACTGAGACATAACAATGTTCAAATAATAACTATTCGATAGATTTGAAAAATGATCTAAGGTGATCTGAGAAAAATTGTGAACTCTTATGATAGTAATAAATCATATTTTGGTGTAAAAAAGAAATTTGTTAGTGTTACAATAATACAACAACCTATTTGAAGACATTATACTATTAACAGTTTTGCTCTACTCAGCAGGGGTAACTTCTGGCTGGTTTATATCTTCCAGTTGAACCCACACTGGGTACAGCAAATACCGATGTATCACATCACTAACCGCAAATTTCGAAATTCTGGTGTGCAAGGGTAAATATATAGGTCTAGTCTACTGCGGGAGGTGACTGTTGGAGGTGGTAAGGTTCGTGTCCAAGGTTCTTGCCAGCCTAGACATAAGGGTGGGCCACCCACTGCCTGCTTTGACTGGAGAGGCTGGTTCAGAGCTGGTTTCCTCTTTCTCCGAAGGGGCATGACTTGAGTGCACTAAATTCTTTCTCATGGATCTCGACAGGTGGCGACCCCCTACTCCCAACCTTACCCATCCAGAATATCCTGTCAATCCAGAAGCAGCGCAAAGGTCCTTATAGGATTATGTGCAATTATATAAAACTAATTGTAATTTTGCACATTGTAAGTTTTTAAACGTAATACAGTGAGTTAAAATTGCTTTACGTGATATTTTGGATTTATTCCATTTCGTATAAGTTAAATCTAATTTGTAATTCCCTTGTGTGATCTGTAATATACATTTTAAAATTCACGCCTATAATGTTCTCATTAGTAAAATGCACTAGAAAAGTATAAATGTTTTACTTTCAATTAAAAGGACTTTATAAAAACGCCGTTCCTTAAACAAAATTGATGGGTACTTTTGAATTTAAAAGACTTGGAAAAAAGACTACCTGTTAAGTTTGGTTTTTTAAATTGATCCAGGGGGAGGGGTAATTTGTAAATAGGATACTTAGAATGTTTATATGTGTTTTGCAGACACTCATTTTATTTTTCAATACATTGCATTTAACGATGAAGTTTTATAATCATTTCCCTCGAATGTTACAGTAAGCGATCAGAGTTCAGACGCTACACTGAGCGGAAGGTGAAATGGGGCTGAACTCCATTGCGCTGAACAGTCGCAATAAAAATACTGTTTTTATATTATTCTATTTTCCACATTTAAGTATGCAAGTTTAGATTCAATTCCGACCTTACACGGAAATAATAACAGGAGAGTTGCAAAAGTGATGATAATGTCAATGTGGGATAGTTTGACTATACTTCACAATTTTATGAACGTTATTTCCCCTCCTTTATGCGAGGAAGAGAAAAAAAAATAGTGGTGTCAACAGAATGTATCACTAAAATAATAATATGTATTATTATATACATTTTAATATGTGATTTTTAACTAAACACGAATATATTCACTTATGAATCCAACAATTCAAGATAATATTTTTAAAATATAATTTTTAAGACGCAACAGAAATCGCCATACTATCTAGTTTAATATGTACAAAAACCTTCCATATCAATAGTGAAATTGATCTATTGATAATGCGCGATAGAGTAACTCATTGAACATAATAACTCAGCAAGGGTACGAGGAGCAATATTTTATGAAAACACACTGATCTCTGATTGGTCATATAAATTGGTTATTGGTTTAACTCAGTTTGACCATGAGTAGACGATACACATCTAACCACCTCCACTCACCTTCGACGGGGCAATATCCGATGACTAAATATATGCTCAACAGAGAAGCGTATATGTATACAGGGTGTACATAAAAGTACGGGAACAGCATTTTATTTTTCCATCACACTGGGGACTGTCCACTAGGTATCAGAAGAAAATCTTAAACGTAAGCATAGGTTGATGTGCACGTACAATTAAAGGTCTTTCCGTTAAGTAAAATGCCGCAAACCCGATTTAAAATGAACAAATTACTTAATAATTGTATATTCAAGCCGCCTTTGAACTGCTGCAATTTCCTGCTTGAGTGTCCGTTTTAAGTTGGTTTGTGGCATTTTACTCTACTAAAAGACCTTTAATTTGATGTTATTTATGGTGTTGTACTCTCATAATAAAGACCTTTAATTTGATGTTATTTACGGTGTTGTACTCTCATAATAAAGACCTTTAATTTGATGTGACCTATGCTTTCATCTAACATTTGAATACTTGTCGACCATCCCTAGTATAACGGACCAAATTGGTATTTGCTTTAAAAAGTAGATTTTTAGGTATCGTATAATGTAAAGTACTACTATTAGGTTTCATCGTTTTATCTGCAATAGTTAAAAAATAAAATACCGTCCCAGGACGTTTTCTAGACCCTTTATATCAAGGTTTTAAAAAGATGTTAGTGTTTTGATGGTGTCTGATTCGGAAAAACTCTTAGATGATAATCGTGATATCAGAACTCAAAGACCTTTGGTATATTGGTATCAGATAGTATCACTAGAATAGCGTACGGTTCAGCCTGAAAGACTGTGCAATAATCTCTCAGACTTTCGCTAAGAATTTTTCTGTGAGAACTGAACAACCCATTGCCAGATCTGCGCTCATTCAAGTACGCATCTGTGTACCAAACTATATCATCCTTGTACATCCTTTTAACCTCCTTCCTTCTCAGTCCTCCCAGGATCGGATGGTTACGACTACAGTTGCTAAATACAGACCCTTTAGCCGTAGTAAAAACCGTCTTTACTTTAGACAACACACTGAAAAGCTAATGTTTAAAGTAATAATCTGTTGCTATTGTCTTTTTTGAAATAAACATAATTTTCATCGTTTGATCGTAAGTATACTGTTATATTACATAATTTTGTTGTAGTGCTGTATATATCTGATTATTCTGTTAGATTAAAAATAGCAGATGATTACGACCAATTAGAGTAATTAAGAGTAAGTAATTGATAAAGATACACAGGATAATGTATCACCGGCAAGCTTACCCGGATACACAAAGTAAATAACGACAGTTTCAGCTGGTATCAATGAAGCGAAACAAAGCCATTAGCAGAAGCTTTCAGGACCGATCAGTATTTATAAATCTTACAGTATACTGAAGCACGAGAGAGCTTCTAGTGGAGCTATAAAAGCAATTATTTCAGGTGGTATTAATGACGTTTTACGCTATTCGTTTTATGTAACAGTACAACTTCTCAGTATTATGGGATACACATACAAACCATGTTGTTGGTAAAATATCATCAGGTTTGTTTGCCTTGAGGAAAATGAAAAAAATTGTGTAAATTTGAAACGTTAAAAATGGTTTGCTATTTCTTAATCCATTCTCACTTATCGTTCTGAATAAGCATTTATGGAGCAACAACAAAGAAACATTTGGATACAATTTTGTTGAAAAAAAGTGTTATGTATGGTTTAAAAAGGGATGGAAACTGCTAACCATTTATTTGTCTCCACAAAATGCTAACTGTGTTTTCCATTTAAGTTTTCGAGACAGTATTTTACGTAACAAAGTTAAGGATCACATGATTAAATAAGCTGGTAGAACCACATAGGTCAGAATTTTTCAAAAAGAAAACATAATATGTGGGAACCAAATTTTTGTTCCACCTTCCAAGGTCATTTCTTTTTTAAATCTTCTTAATGTAAGAATGATCTAAAGGAATATTTGCTTAAAATAGCTCTGTACTCTCTGACTGAATTTTTCCAAAATAAGTCTACGTAACCATTGTAATGTAGGATTGTGTAGGCTATCGTGATTAAGTTAAGTCTTCATATTTATACATTTTTAAATAGGAGTATGACATTGTTGTATAGTATTATTTTTAATATTAAGTTAACTTTGACGCTATTTATTGCATGTAGCACTGTACAAAACCATGTATATAATCTGAATAGCCTTGTTTTGTGTGCGTGCGCGCTGAAAATACATCTATTGAGTTATATGCATGTAAATATTTCTGGACACTGATTTTTTAAGATCTTACATTATATAATAAACATATTTGATGTCAATGATCGTGTTATTATTTGATTTTTTGTTAAAAAAAGATTTACGTTTCAAGACATAGTTTGTAGAATTACAATGTTCTTGTAAACTAGAGATTATTCATATTTTTATAATTTAAAAATTATAGTAACTGGATTTGGAACATCTAAATCTTTCAGTCTGTGAGTGCCTCAACTCGTGTTATAGAGTTAAAAATTTTAAAAAGGTGTGCATGTCTTCGAGGCAACCGTAAATTTTTATTCAAATGTCGGGTAAATACAAGTTTATTCAAATCCAAAGATCGTTAGTTAAAAGGCTGCAGTCATTTTAATCCTTACTTGAGACCTCTTAGTCTTAATGAAGGGAACTCTCAGTTTTTGCAATTACTCACAGCCTTAATAAATGTTGCTACGTGACATTATGCATCGACTTAGATGTTAACTAACGCGTTTAATATAATTATAAAAGACACTGCAGGAGTTTACTTTAATCATGTTTATTTCCTCATATCTTGCTCGTATACTTTGTAACTAAAGCACGAATTTCCGAGATTTCTCCTTAAACTTAATTTTACCAATGTAAAATAAACGTAATTTTCCAATGTAAAATAAACGTAATTTCCCCAATGTAAAATAAACGGAATTTAGAATAATAGGTTAGGGAACTAGAGGGAAATACGAGTGCATCTATTGCATCTTACTAGTGCAAACGTGCTGAGTGTGTTTAAACCCCATTTTATTCACTCTGCTCTGTATATTGTGTTTGTATCCTGGACATCAGTGTTTCAAACACGGACAGAATCACCTAGTTGTCTACATAAAACGAGCTATTGTAGGTGGAGTATATTCAATTTGAATATATTGAATTTAGCTCCAGTTCACCTTCCTCTTACTGCAGCGTTTGGTAACTGGTGATGTCTCTGGATTCACTCTTCTTGGAATCTGGATTCATAATCGTCTGAAGAGATCCAATGAAGGTTTATATATATATATATATATATATATATATATATATATATATATATAATATACCTCTATTTTCTTTAGATGTTTAATGTAGAATTCATCTGTTCAATTCAGTCTCTCTAGTATTGTTACGAGTATATGTTGCACATTTCCACGTTATTACGAAAAATGCCGTTTTGTTAATATAAAATATCTTCTTGGAATGATTAAAAAAACGTGTTTCTTTACAAGTGATTACAAGTGTTTCTTAAATTAAGAATCATGTTTAAAATATTGTTCACCCATCATTAATTTAATTGTATTTTATTTTAAATCTTTTCCATAAAGCCGTTTTAAATATAAACGGCAATCAATAAAGTGAACAGTAATTCATCTTAAATCCGACATAAGTGAAGTTTAGTTTACTTTATTTAAAACTAATTATGAAGTAAAGTTTGATTACGCTTTGTGGTATTCTGTTCCGGAAAACACTTCCCGAAATACAATGGTTGGTTAATTTGATAATGGAAATTAAATGCTATTGCATGTTACTTTTGAAAATCAAATAATAATCCGTTTGTTCAGTAAATTTCTGATTTATTAACGATTTAACGGTTTAAATATTTTGAACTTACTATGTAATTATCAACGAAGCTGTTATGATATCAGTAATTACTGTTTTTGCATGAAGATAAATAATCCCAATACAATCATTCGAAAGATTGTAAACTTATCTATAAATAACATATTAACTGACTACCAAAATGCATTACATAAGTTTTAAGTTAAACATAGTTTTGCAATATAATTCAGTAATTGTCGCGAATATGTTTTGTATTCACGTGTGAGGTTGGCCACATTAAGAAATTAAATTCAGTAATGGCTGAAAGTTTAGCTAGTATTGTCAAAGTTGTTATAAATTTGCGAATAGACAACACGGAGTCAGGAACTTGGACCAGTTTGACTCACACTCCTCTCTCTAGGAACAATACACTTACACACATAGTTTCACTTTAACAATAGAGAAGTGGAACTGGCTACAAAGTTAGTGCTTCTGGTAGTTCACCGATTCTCTAATTCAGCATCCATCGAGTCGGTCCCATTCCGTAAATATCTAAAACTCTGATCGCTTCTGTGTTATAATAGACAGTACCCACTATATCCGATGCTACCATAACAAACATAATACACATTATTAGTTTTAATTTGCATAGATGTTAGCAACATTGATAAATTTGCAAAAATAGTAACGTTGAGTTTAACGGAAATTACGTATAAACGTTTTTTACATTTTTGAATAAATAACCTACACACATACACTAACATAAAACCAATAATGTAAAATATGAGTGATAAAACTTGGAGAAATTTTATCTTTTATGGCTCCACTAAAAGCTCTCTCATATGCTACTATTACTGTAAGATTTACTCAGGAGTGCAGTGAAATATCTTGCTAATGGTTCTGCTGCAAAACATTATTTCAACTTATGGTTGTAATATTTTTATATATACATTAACTATTTTTATAAAAAGGATGTATGAATTATAAATATAGTAATGTATACATTATTCAAAAAGATTTGCCTTCCATAAACTCGATAAAATAAAAAGTGTTGAATAAATAATCCATTCAGAGTGTTCGAGCGTTATGTTACATCGTAAGTTCATAGCGTTTAGGCAAGTGCTCCATAATTTGTATCTCTCAAAATGTGTTTATCACTTTACAAGATAGGCGTACAAGGAAACACACTTACCTGAAACTCGCTTTACTCGCTAATTGATCTTAGCCCGATGGTTCATTATGTTTGCAATATACCACAAAACAGTGTTACGTGTTTTTTAAATTGCGAGCAAATTATGGTTGTAGCGGTTAAAAGAATATAGTGAATTTTTCCATCAAATTTGAAACTATAATACGAAAAACTGAACAAAATAAGGAGGTTTTATGGGTACATATATAATTCTTAACGATAACTCAAACGATGACATCACTTTTTCACACACACACACACACACACACACACACACACACACACACACACACACACACACACACACACACACACACACACACACACACACACACACACACACACACACACACACACACACACACACACACACACACACACACACACACACACACACACACACACACACACACACACACACACACACACACACACACACACACACACACACACACACACACACACACACACACACACACACACACACACACACACACACACACACACACACACACACACGCACGCACTCACGCACGCACGCACACACACACATTATTAAAAGTTTATTTCTCCCACCATAGTGTCCAATTGAAGGTAAAAGTTTATCGTTTATAAATGTGCCCATATTGGACTTTTACGTCTCAATTTGGTTTGTTAGTTGCAAGTTCTCTTCAAGATTTTTAATTTACCATATCATCAGGTGGCTCAATTCATAAAAATATTTTATTTGCACCCCAACCAACCCATTTTTAGATTTATGGGTTAGTTTAAGAATCCATAAATCCGAAATCTGTTTACAAATTTCCAACTGTTTAAAACTGCCGGTCTGGGATAAGAATTAATCGCAAAAATTTGGATGTAACACAACTTCCTGCCGCAATTGTTCGTGTATTGTTCGCTAGTTACTTTTGGTACTTTTTAATACCAGCGTCCTGTTGCCAAAGTATTCATACTCTTTAAAAAAATTGAAATCGCTAAAAATATCACCCAAGAATGAATAAAGGTTCACAGGGATATAGGAAATAGAATGTAACGGAGCATATTATGTTCAGTAATAAACCTAGTTTTGTGACGCAAGTCTCTCATATTATTTTTAGTTCATCCATACTTGTAACTCAATTCCAGTAAGAAAATGTCATTAATGATTTTAATTATATGTATTTCTTTGGACGAGATACAGTGATATACATCATTTTATCACATAGCTAATACTCTCCACTGTATAAGATGTACTGTTATCACAGTAAGAGGGAATTATTTAATGTTTATTGTTATTCATTACAATTTGTAACAGTTCATAAATTGCTTAAATTTTGACTTAATTTGACTTAATTGCTTCAGAGGAACATGTAGACTACGTTTATTATATGGACTCGTATTAGGACTACCTGGTGTAACACATTAAGGTACCTGTGTTACGTGACGCTGGTGTTACGTTATCTCATCAAGATAGTCGCTCATCATCGCATGGATGTCAGCTTGATTGATATTACATAGTAACGTCATTAAGTGTGAAATCTCCCCCATGTGTGATCACATTCCAAATTAGGTAAAGCAAATGGCAAAAGCAATGAGCCCTTTGGTGAAACTTACTGATTGACACCGCAATATATTGAATATTATTTTAATTGTTTAGTAGTGTTGTTATCTATGGGATATGTGTATAGTAGGGGCATATCAATGCAAGTCTGGTTTGTGGCAAAACACTCTTGGTTATTGCATTTAAGCCAGATATACGAGTTTAAACTTCGCGTGATTTTAGAGGATTAGTTCATACGATGAAATAATTATGAAATGTATTACTTGAGATTCTTTTACATTATGCACAAATAATAAATCCAAATGGGAAGGATTACAATAATATGTCTCATACTATAGTAACGAGTTATTCACTGCTTGTTTAGCTTTGCTGTGTCACAATATCTGGAAACTGTATAAATCATATGTGACTTTTGAACTAAGGAGGTCATACATTTACGTTACACCAGACATAGTGTACTCCATGCAATATGTAGCAGTACCACTAACACTTTCTCTCTTTTATAGCGGTATAAATAATGCTTCAACACTTACAAACATAATTTACCTACCGTTATTTTCACAAAGGATTGTTTAAAGTAGTGTGGCATTCACATTGCCTCTCTCACTGTTGGATTTGTCTGGAAGAACGAGTTCTTAATTTGAAATCACAACTCTATACTAACTTTCTTCTGTTTGATCATCTCTTTCTCATTCCGTTCAAAACTTTGTTAGTCAGTGTAAAAAACCAGAAGCCTTTTCTTTGCTTTCTGATTAAAGTCGGAATCAGTCGTACTGATTAGTTTCTTTGCAGTTTTTAATTTTCAAAAGACTTTGATCATTAGGAACCAAGTAGTAAATGACAAAGCTAGGTTTATGTAAAATTCTAGATAAACTGCAGTTAAGTAACGATGAGTTTGATTAAAAAATGTTATTAAAATATTTTTAAAGTTGTAGTACCTTATTTAATCAAATATCGATTATGCTCAATCCATAACGCTTTAAACACAACATTACATCATAATATTTTGCTTAATTTGTAATTATTCATCCATATAAATGGATTAATTAATTACAAATTAAGCATAAGCCAACGAATTCGTAGCCAATCACACCCGAGGTTCCAAATGTAAAAATTGTACTGCTAATCAAGAGCACAACACTTTGAAAAATAAATATCTTCTTTAAACAAACTGAATATTAAAATCTGACACATCCTCATCTCGCTTATTCCATTAACATGTCCCTTACACAATAAAAGTACCAGGAAACCAAATAGTTGAGTTTACACTGACGAATTGTACTTAAGACCTTGTATAAATCGCAAATTAAAACGGAGTTTCTAATAATTGGGCTGTTACATTGTTTGCAAAGAATCCACTATTTAAGTTTCAAGAATTTTGAATTCAAGAACACCAAAGAGTCTTGAACAAAAAGATTTTGTTGAATTTATAATTGTAAAATCCGTCAAGAAAATTCTAAAATGAGTGCTGATGCAAAATTTAAATGTAACAAAATAACGAAAATAAAAGAACACCTGTAATACTTGATAAATGATTAAACATTAAAAACTGTTGAACAGTTTAAAAAATGTTTACTTTTATAACGTCACTATGTAAAATATTGACCAAAATCATATGTTTAATCAATGCTTTAAAAGTTAAATAAATAAAACATTACTTCTTACTAAACTCATCAAATACTTCAAGACTCTCAGTACAATAAATATTTCAATACGTCTGTATACTTATATGTACTTCAATAACAGTTTAATATTCCTTTAAATCTTCAAAAGTAAACATTTTAAATAACAACAGAACTAACGACTTAATATTTTAATATTCTGGGAAATTTACTTTACTGCTTTCACTTAGCTTTCAAAGGAGTAACCTTATTTTAGGTTCCATAGGTAACTCTGTATTGATTTATTACTTTTATATACCATATCGTGTATACATGTATTTTGACGATTGTCCATGCATTTTATGTTTTTTTTTGACAATAAATGAATTGAGTTGAGTTTAGAATTGAATTGAGTACATTACAAAAAGGGAATTCTCGCACTAGGATTAAGAAACGGGGGACACCGGAGAGGGGTAGGTAGTGGGGTACAATCAGAAGCTAAAGAAAGAATAGGTTACATGTCAGGCCACTGGTACGCAGACAGTCGAATCAGCTGACCTAATAACATCGTTGTGTCCCAGGACTACAAATAAGGGCTGTTTCGTTTCTTTGATGTAGCGTATCTGACGCCCGCTGGAGTTCGCTAAGAGGCAAGCTGTGATGAAACAATGCATCCTTATTGGAAAACCCCACGCGCTTCATTGCTTTTTCATGTTATTGATAGTTACAACCACGTATAGGTAACTGAACTCAATTTTCATCAATTCAGTATGATAAGGAAAAGTTAAATAACCAATTCACTATAACCACATATCTATGTTAGATATTAATGGTATTGGTTTATTTTATTTTATCTTAAAATAAACTGTTTAAATAAGTTAAATATGAATTGCTCTGAGTAATTACTCACTATTTATTATGCATTGGCTGACTCTTAAACACTACATTTCAGTAATTCGTTTTAAAATACGCCTACAAACTTGCATTCGTTTTGATATAGACGTTGTTGCTTCCAACGATTTTCACTATTTACTATTTCCATTCATAGGAAATCTCTGTCACTCGTAGCCTGTACATACTTTGGTCCCCGAAAACAGGAGATTACATCGTTTCTAGAGATTCCAGGATAAATTTTGTTGCAGCAATACAAAATATTTTAAACCTATGCAAATCCCATCTTTTGGTTTTCAAACTGAGACCCTCTGTGTTTTAATCTACTGAACTATTTCATTTTATTGTCAATTTATTGTATTTTCCACATGGATTGTTCACACCATTAGTATAAAAAATAATAATCATTAAAATTTCATGTCAATCATCGGGGTTTTCGCCATTAAGGAAACGCTAAAGACGAAATTTCTTAAAACATTTTTTCAACCGTGTTATGTTAAGCCATTTTCTTATATTATTTGTTCTATTACAATTAATTATAAACTATGATTACATGTATCCCAACATTTAACAAAAAACACATAATCGTGCATTCAGACAGTTACGATCAGTGAAGATACAGAGATGCAGTCAACAGTCGCTTGTTCATGGAATTGTTTACTTATTATAACTGTTTGATATATAAGATAAAGGTCAAATATTTATGCTGATAAAATTTATCTGACCAAAAAATAAAAGGTTTCCTCATATACTGAAAATTACATGTCATTGATTAAAAATTTTGTATTCTAGAAACTTTTAGTGTAACACTAAATTTATTGAAAAGTTAACTTGGTACGACTTATGCACTGTTAAAAGGACATTTGGAAATATTAAATCTGGAATTCCAAAAATTTGTGCAACTTAAAACACTTGGGAAGTTTACAAGAATATTTAAAGCTCCGTAGATGTCTTACTCTAGTGCAGATTTCAGTTTAATTACTGTAATAAATTACTACCCAACAGTTTTACTTTAGTTGGTGGGTACTAAACACTACTTTCAGAAATTTATGTCAACACGAAATATTTCCATGGAGTCAATAGCAATGTATGTCACTAAAAATAAAATTTTCATTACAGATTTGGTGCCAAAGTTGACCATTTACAAATCCTGGACAGTTTGTTGAAGAAAGACTATGACCGCCGGGCGACACCAACCAACCATCTCAGTGAGTATTATGTGATTGCCTAGTAAATATTTAGAAAATGCCCTGAGTCAAAATGTAGAATAAAAATTAAAACTAAGCAAAGTGTTAAACCCAAACATATCAAGCGATTGAGTTACTTGCAATTATTGATATAAATAACTATTAAAAAGGCCCAAGGAACAACAACATTTAGTATCAAAACCAAAACATTTGCTTCAAATCATAATTACTTATAAATATTTCGGTTCACTATCAGTTCCCAAGAAAGATCAATACTAAAGAACTCGAAAATGTTTATGTTTACTAAACACTAAACATAGATCATACGTTGCTTTAGACTTTCGTTCAGAATTATGACTAGTTACTTACGCTTTACACCCTCCAATAAAACACTCAGGCCAAAACTTTGGCGAATAGTTGAATTAGAAAAAGGCTTTACTTATAAAGTACTGACTTTATACCAGTGAAAATTATTGAAATGAAACATATATTTTGTATTAATGTTTAAGGAGAAATGTATAATAACATTATTAAAAAAAGATCTTTCAAACCTTATTGCAAAGTAATTAATCTTTGGGAGAATGGATGTAAACCCCACAGGAATCCGTGTTATAGTGTTTTTGTTTATTTTCAACATTCTGAATTTGGATACATAAGACGGGATCATTTGCAGGATAACTTTTGCAAAATATACTTTACCACCTACCAAGATATATTCTGTCCTCCCCCAGCTCGCAAGTGATAAAAATATTAAATTTGTCCCATACCAGCTGTTAACGTGGTGATTAATTTTTGGATTGAAGCCTACATCTTTGCAGAGAACACTTCTACACGAAAGCTGTTCTGCACGAAACTATGTTTTTTTTAATTCATCCTAGGATTTTATTTTTAGATCATGTCGGGAGTGGCCATCCGCCACAATTTGGCAATATTAAATTTCGTTGTGTTCTAAAATATCTTCCTAATCGTCATTTATACGTAGTAAATCCTATTAAAAATAACGTATTTGTTTTATGAATATATCTGAGTTATGATCAGTTTCAACCAAATAATGCTGTTAATTCATGTTAAATCTGTAAACCCGTAATTCTTAATTTTATACACTAAAGCATAAAAGGGAAGCTGTATCACTAGTGTTTAGACAAAAACTTCTGTCTTACTTAAAATTTTTAAATTGTCATCCATGAACCTCTATTCTATTATGTAACTCATGTATTTAGTAACAAAAATAACATAAAAAAGAACATTGAAAGAAAATTTTAAATTACAGTAATTTTTTATATTCTAAAATGGGTAAAAAAATAACTTGTAGCACCTCTGCAAGACATATGCGACACGTGAATATTTATAATACTTTTTCAGTAATGCAGATACAATACAAAAGGAAATAAACATTTTATAACGACTAGCTTGATTGAATACTATAAGGTTATTTCAGCTTGAGTACATTTTTAACGCCTTAAGTCACTAAATGTATTCCCCAACATAATAGTATGTCTCCTGCATGAGCGGATTCTTTTAAAATGAATTTAATTTCCTTAAATTAAAAGTCATTTCTCCTTTTAGTTTGGTAAGATACTGTAAAGTTTAGTTCACAATAGTACGGTACTCGCTGAAACAGACTGAGCTGGAGCACAGGATATTACAAACTAGAAAAACACAACAATACACCGCTTGACTTCAACCTGACACTCTGGTCGGTTCTCTGCATAATAATGTAGCTTATAAAGTATGAAAAGAACTTTAGTTTTTCAACACTTAGGATTTTATTATATATGTAAAATTATGTTCTAGTATCCAACTTAAATAATAGGTCAATCTGCATAACAATGCAATATATTTTCCGCTGTTGTAAAATGAATTATATTTTAATGCACAAACTCAAATACATGTTTGCCATAATCGCATGTACTCGTAACTGATTACCACTCGTTCTATAATCAAACAGGAAAGAGCCGATGATCCAGTTCCGCAATTAATTTAAAGCTGACATTTCCGCCACTTTAGAACAAAACTGATTCCATTATTTGATATACTAATCCGGATCACAATGTTGATTGATTTTTCTGCAATTCTGTTTTCTCGTTATTACTTTTGGTATTCAAAAGCTGTAATTGTCAAAAGCGGTAATTGTTTAAAGCTGCAACAAAGAATTTAATCCACAGTTACCGTGGAATTGTATTTTAATATATTTATATTATATTAATTTAGAATATATAATTTTTCGCATTAAAAATTATATATAATAATTGATTTTCATATCAAAAGAATTAATGAACCCTGAAATAAAAATTATTATTCACTATACAGTAGAACCTCGGTTAACCGAGCCTCGCTTAAACCGAGACTCCGGGTTAACCGAGGCCGTCCTCGGACGATTTTTTTTATTTAAAAAGCAAAAGAAACACGCACAAACTACGTACAGTAATGAGCGTTTGGGTGCTCCTTTTATCGCAATACGCACACGCTAGCCTGCAATGCGTTAAAAACTAACTGTACAGTAAATTGTTGGCAACTGTTGTGTTTCCTCGGCCAAATATTTGCGTAGCTTAGCGCTTATCTTTGCCGAATGCATACGGCACTGTCACCCGACACCGCTCGCCAGAGCAGCTGCAGGTGTTGTAACCCGACACCGCTCGCCGCCGCCGGACCAATGCGAACTGTTTCAATGCCGAGACGCGACTGAGCCACTCGCTCTTCCCCACCACCCCGATTCGACTCCGTAGCTTATTGCGCATCTAGTGGGCTGTCCCTGGTGTACAGCTTCAGACTCGGATGTGTTTCGTGCATCATCGGTCTGCCCGAAGACGCCATTTCGTCTCAGTGGCAGTCCTTTGTTTACTTTTACAAGTCAAGTGTCTATCACTGTTTTTTTATTGTGTGTTTAAGTGCAGTTCAGTTACAGTAGGTGTAAATGAGTGCTAAAACGCAAACGTGTCGTTGTGTCCTTAGAGACTAAACTAAATGCGATTCGTCGTTGGACAATGGTGAGTCAATAAGAACAGTCGCTAAAGACTTGGGTGTTGGTGAGGTTACCGTCGGAGATTGGAGGAGGAAGAGGGCTGAGTTAGAAAAATGGGGTGCTCAGAGCTTAAATTCCAATTGCAATTCAGAGAGAAAAAAACGTTTAAAAAGTGTGAGTATGAAAAAACTTCCGAGGCTTTATTCTTATGGTTTTCGGAAATGAGAGCAAGGGGAAGTCCAATAAGTGGGGCCTATTTTGCAGGCAAAAAGCGCTAGATTTCCATAAATCTTTTGGCGATGGCGATGAAACCTTTTACCGCTAGTTCCGGGTGGTTAATGCGATGGAAGAACCGTTATGGAGTGCGGGCAACTTAATATATCTGGGGAAAAACTTTCAGGTAATGAAACTGATGTGACAGTTTTTGAAGAAAAAATAAGAAAATTGATTTTGAGTGAGGGTCTTACAATCCGATCAAATATTCAACTGTGATGAGACAGGCCTTAACTTCAGAATGTTGCCCTCAAAAACTTTAGCCAGTCAGCAGGAAACATCAGCTCCTGGGTATAAAAATCTAAAGATCGAGTTACAGTTTTAGGATGTGCCAATGCTGCAGGAAGTTTGAAACTCAAACCAGTTGTAATAGGCAAGTATAAAAAGCCACGTGCTTTTAAAAATACTAATGTGGACACATTTCCCAGCACATACACAAACCAGAAAAACGCATGGATGGACTCGCGGATTTTCAAAACAATGGTTTTTTGAGGAATTCGTTCCAGTCGTTGAAGCTTTCTTGGAGAACAAAAAACTCCCTCGCAAGGCCCTTCTTATTCTTGACAACGCTTCGTCCCATCCAGATGCTGATGAGCTAGTCAGCGATGGCATTAGAGCCTTATTTTTGCCTCCAAACGTTACATCTGCCCTCATCCAGCCTCTAGACCAGGGAGTTCTAGAAACTTTTAAGCGAAACTACAAAAAGAGGGCTGCTTAGAAATCTACTGGAGAAGCTAGAGGACGGGCTGGGTGTCACTGATGCTCTCAAGTTAATCACAATGAAAGATGTTGTCTACTGGGTTGTCAGAAGCTTGGGATAACGTTAGGGAGGACACTATAAGAAGGTCATGGCGCAAACTTTTCGGAATTGAAAAGGCAAGCCGCCAAGAGACAGCTGCTCCTGAAAACCAGCCCAAGAGCATGTCCTCCTGAAAATGAAGAGCTTGTGAATCTTTGTAACCACCTTCCAGTGGCTGAGCCCATCAGTGCAGAGGACATCAGTGAATGGATCAATGGAGATTGAGGATCAGGCCCTAACTGATGACGTGATTATCCAGATGCTCAACCAACCAGAAGATGATGACAAGTAAGTTTTTGATTTTTTATTTATGCAAAATTTTTAACATAAAAACATAATCCAACATCAATTTTTTAACACAACTACAGTATATTTGTTACACTTTAGTTAAATGTTGCCCATTCATCAATCCAAAACTAATTTCATACCAATTCCAACTGCTGCCTTTTGATTGCGTTACGGTTACGTAAAACAAAAGTTTTTTTTACACAGCGATGAACCTGATGGGGCGACTGAGAAAATATCACATACAGAAGGTCTAAGAACGATCGAGGGAGCACTGGCATACATTGAACAACAAGAAACCGCAACAAACAAACGATTTAGTTTGGCTGCGACGCTGGCGCAACAGGGCGGCTAGCCTAAGATCCTCTAATCTAAGTCAAAAAACAATAACTGATTTTCTTTGGGAAAAAAAGATTAGCTTACTTTGTTTATTTTTGTACAATGTACAGTAAATTAATTTTCATTTCTTTGATTTAATTTTGTAAACAGGAATACTGTACTGTAACTAAACTTCTGTACATTGTGTAGCCTATATCATATACGTATTCAGTTGTGCAATAAATTGAGTGTTACTGTATATTAAAACAGTGTTTAGTATTGTGAGTGTGTTACCGTTTCCTCTCACGTTTTATTGCGTTACTAATAACATTTCTTGTACTAATAAACTAAACAACAGTTCAGTTAATAACTTTTGTTTCATGTTTTAGTATATCTTGAGCTATTTTTAGCCCCGGTAACGATTTTTAGGTTACGTTCCGTGTTATCCGAGGTTCGCCGTATCCGAGGTACCCTCGGTCCCAATTACCTCGGTTAACCGAGGTTCTACTGTATTTACATTCACTGTGTCAGTTTAATTCGTTGGTATTTATATCTTGGCAAAGTAATAACATTCATGTGATAGTGTTCGAACGGTTTTACAATGGTTAAACATTTCTTGCAACAAAAGAATAAATGTATTAAAAATTTTAAATTAATTTATTAAATATTCGGGCTGTTATATAATATAATAAAGTATATGCAATGATGCATGCATACTACACAAGTTTCACATTAATAAAGAGTTTTATGTATGAATTAAACACTAAATTATATTCACACATAAATTAACCTCTATTAATGTAATAAATAGTAATATTACGCACCTTCTTCAATATTCTCATTGATTATTTCTCCAGAGTCCCCTTATCAATGCCCTTGAAAGTGAAACTCTTGCTAACCAACATCTTGGTGATTTTTTTGTTATTAGTTATATGCTTTTATTCACATATGGATAGAATATTGCATGTTCTGGAAAACTTTTGGCTACACTGAAATCCAGAATCCAAGTGCCAGAATCTAGAAATAGCCTCCTTTGATGTTTACTGAGGACATTGACTTCACGATAATAGTTCAAAGTTACTTTCAAAACTTTTCAAGACGAAGGCTCTCATACATACCTTATTACCCTTAATTTAAGTTAGTATAAATAACTTCCTTATCAAATTCGTAAAGGAAATACACTCTGCACCATTGACGATTGAAGAGTATAAATAATGACTTAAATAGTTTGCCACAGATCTGCAGTTTATTTTGAACTGAAATCAATTGTTTTAATTAGTTTACATTAAATTCTAATTATCAGTATAATATACATAAAGTAGAACTAAGAAATATTGGAAAAAAAAAATATTTTACCCACAATATAAACGTATCTAGCAAAACAGGCCAGGTAACTTAACTTAACCCCTCCAAACAAACAGAGGAAAACAAGTAACATGGTGGAGAAAATACATAGTAAAATATATTATACAGAGAAGCTCTGCGCGAGGTGCTAATTTACACTGCGGCGACAGCACTGGTTGTTGTAGTGCAGCCTCAGACACAATAGTTTGCGCATTTTAGCGAGTGTGTTAGCAGTATTACTACATTCAATTTTGTTCCGCTTTGCTTTAAACGGGGGTTGCACATAATAAAGAACCTTTTATAGGGACATATAACTCTTCATTGTAAAATCAGCTTAAACAAATGTAAAGAAAATAAATACATTCGAATTGCAATTACGTTTGTGTTGATTATTTTAATATTTCAAAGTAGTATATGACTCCTTGAGGTCATAAAAGCGGAGCTATTTGAAGATGAGTATTAGTAAATTCTTAAATGCAGTACATTAAAGTAGCAAACTGTGTTCGTAATTTTTTTAAAATTATGGAATATATATTCATATTTCTCAGTGTGTGATGATGGCATTGGACAGATTTTTAGTAATTTATACTACATATTTCACGCCCAATTGGCAAAAAAAAGGGTTTCATTGTTGTATAGTAATTTTTCATGGTTAGTGACCCCCTCCGTAAAGTTTGTATAAATATGTAGACTTATGGTATTTTGAATAAAATGAAAATGGCTTCTCACCTTTTGAAATCTGAAAGTATAAACAGGTATTATGATATATGCGGTGCACTGTCCTGTCAGTTGGCGTACTACCAAAGACAACCTTTGAGTTGGTGAAAAGCACTCTTGGAAATTTCTTCTGTCTAAAGACAAATATTTGGGTGGAGTAGACGTGACGGACGCACCTAATAAAGGACTACCAGCGCCTAAGTAAAGAGCCTTCCTGAAACTGTTCAATATGGATAGTCCACAGAGTTCTCATCTACAACAACGACGACATATTGTGTGACACTATTGCAAGTCTCTCCAGGCCCTGTTTTTGATTTTTACGTATTTTCTGAACCAATGTTGTCCTGAAAGCAAGCATGAAGTGCGAGGATATGGGGGGGTCCGTTTCGAGTGTCTTTTGGAGTGTGAAACGGAGATTTAGTGTCGAAGCAACGACACACTCTCAGGCACCATTCTGGTGAATGGTATCAATCAGGGTTTCAGTTTTTCGTCTTTAATAACAAATATGGTATCTGCGCTTTTCTTTACAAAGTCTTTCAGAAGATCATGGATCACGTGTTAGTCACTGCGTGGGATATGGTTTCTGCAATGTAATTTCGTAGACCAAAATGATATCCTGTTCTCTTTCTCCTTTTTCACATCTGCAGTTAATACTTCGTGTATCACAACGCACCATTTTGGGGTTGGCTCCGTTCGGTCATGCATTTCTAAGCTTTTGTGGTTAACAACCCTCCAGCTGGTCCACGTATTTTTGGAGCTTGTTCTGCGGCTATACCGTATAGCTATTAAGCGCTCTATACGGAAGGTATATATAACTTATCACCGATACATACCATAGTTTATCTATTTTGTATGCAGAGGAAAAAAACTGCTCAGACCAACTACTTGATCTCCGGTGCTATGTTACCATCTCCTTAATTGGTCCATACAGAGCCCTAGTTAGTTACATTTCTTCCCATATCCAACACTGCTCTCCACCCGAATCAGATAAGGCAGTTAAAAGAAGAGAACCCTCGGTAATATTTTAAATTGGTACCTCATTGCATTCGTAAATTACAAGAAAGGTCTTCTGCAGCGTTTCATACTCCGATATTCCGATTGGGCATTTTAACACCGCCTAATATGAGCTGGTATAGGGTGCACTCCATCTTGCGGTGGACTACAATATTTTGCTGTAGGATTTCTTAGATGAGATGAGTAGACCTGCCAGAAATTTAGAGACCATTCAGTGCTCTGATGATATACCTCTTTACTCAAGTCTGAATGCATCTGCGCTGAGTACAAGATCTTTACCAGGACAATGCTACAATGATCATTGAACAATCTTGACTGATCATGTTTGACCTGGACACATAATTCTACACGACCTTCTCTATAGAAGAGATTATGCAGTATGCGAACGAGCATTCCAGCGTACGCGGGTGGTATAGTGAGGCTGTAGGATAGCCATGTGGTCTAAACAAGACTTCGTTGCACTTACTAATGGACCCCGCTCTGCTGCCTCAGGTTGAAATTAGAGAATTGCATTGTATAGGAAGAAATGCAAGTTCCCTACAAGATTAACAAATCAACAATATCTGGTTCCGCTCTCTAAGTTATTCTACAAAAGTAGGCCTGCTATCATCTCAAAGTACACCAAACAAAAGTGACTACCATGCTAGAAGTGACAGAACATGCCCTTATAGCAAAATTTGGTGGTGATCAGGATTTCCTAATTCCCAAGTCTTGAATTCAACCTTCGGACTTAAAGGGTTTAAATGATGCAAGGGAGGAAAAAATTAGATTCTTGATTCGTTGTCAAAACTCAGCATGGCGTTCCATGTACTATCGTCTTCATGGGGTGGGACCGGGTGGATCGTCACGCATTCTCTTGACCTCTTGACCTCCTCTTGACCTCTCTTGTCCATAAGGTCACTCAACTAGTCTTGGAAAGTCCTGCCCACCCAGCTGGGCATCGCACTGGTGATCGGACTAAAATGAGACATATTTTTAAAATTTTAACTAGGTAGAATCTTAAACGCCATTTTACATGCCTACTGCACGTCTGTCATCAATACCTTAATTTTAGGCTCACTGTGTACGTGGGCCATGGCCAACTGAGACAACCCTGCCACCCTGGAATTTTCCGTTGTATTAGTTCCACTAAGCATCATCGGGGTTTTGATCATAGAGGCAATTATTGGGGCCTGGATGTGTTATTATAGCTTACGTAATATAGTTCTGAGCTTGTGTATATGCTCCCGTGTTACTATACATACTTTATCCTTTGATGTGCAACGTTTTATATTTATTGCTTGTCAAACTTTGCTAATACGAAAAGTAACTTTCATGTAAGTAATGTATTTTTATTTTGATAGCTTGTTAATGGTAGTGGTCTTTTTTATTTTGAAAGCACTTATTATATGATTAATATTTAGCCTTGCACAGTGAAAAATATAATAATACTTCTGTGTGAAAAAACAAATTATAATTGAGGTATACGATCACCCTCCGATTGTTTAACACAGAAGGTTGGTCCCTGCCACCCTTGAATTATCCGGCACCGTCATTGATTACAACCACCTACACCTCACCCACCCCTCTTCAGTTCATATCAATATTTAGTTCGGATCTGTGATGGTTTGAAATGATACCAAATTAATACCCCGCTGTACTGGCAAGTTATATTGATAAATCTATGTTAAATGTCAAGAACTCACTTTTACAACCTTATTGTAGTCGTCCAATTTTAGGAGTTGTCTCATTCAATAGATACAATTGATATGCATCTCACAATACAAACACTTTTTGATTTTATTAAGTATTACTAAAGGTTATTCAGAAAAAAATCAATCTCTCTTGTATTTCATCGCTTAAATATTCAAAAAGTATTCGCTTTGTTTTGCATGCGTACTACTTATATCTTTGGAATGGACCTATCCCATAACGCCACGATATAATATTAGGGCGAAAAAGTGCACGAGATTTAACATTCTTGTTATGGTGGAAAACTCAACATAATCACGAAGCCGGATCCAAGGTCCGCTGCTTCGGGAAATCCGGTTGGCGTTGTCTTCCAAGCAGCGCAGCGCCTCCAGATTTTCGTCTTCACCCATGCTTCACAAGTCTGGAGAAGATAATGCAGTTACTTAGACGAAGAATACAAAAAGCAGCAGTTACCAAAGTGAAATTAAATGATAAGATGGGTGTTTGCTCTCTTATTAAAACCACTCACTAAGGTGTGAAAGATGAAGAGTCTACTTGGCACATCTGACTCCCTGCAGCTTTGATGGCCATTTCAATCCCCCTACGCATTGCGGAGAAACCTGTTACGCATCCTTTAAGCAGGAGCTTTGAAAACATACATCTCGTGACAACAAGTGATCGTGCACGACATTGCTTCATGCAAATTACAAAAACAAGAACTCCAGTTACCATGATAGTAGCAGTAAAACAGCTCTTTTATAGATGAAAAGGTTTACGTCGTCTATAAGGGTACTTACTTTTGTTCTTCTTAAGTGTTGAATAACTGCCCACATGCCACTATTTTATATATCATTAAAGCTTAAGATGTTCTTCTTGTGACTACAAAACATTTATGTCCCACAGTAAACACATCCTTAAAAAATCCGCAACGTCCGAGTCGTATGCAGCATCAATACTTTTTACGGACTGCAATGAGCTCGGTGCAACTGTGTATCACATGACTTATACCAACTATGATACACAGTACTTCTCAACATTGAACCTGAGCGCAAACAGTTCCAACTCAAATGTGATAAATTTTCGCCTTCGGCAATATGAAACCGAGGATTACATTGCTGTGATGGTGGATGATGTCCTCATAGAGGAAAATGATTCTACCAAGTTCCTAGGGATGTGCCTTGATCGAAACCTGACATGGGACGATCAAATAGAAAGCATCTTTTCAAAGGTTTCTTTGGGCATTTATGCTTTACGAAACCTAAGTTTTCCTCCTTGGTCGTACTACGAACGGCCTATTTTGGCCTAGTATATCCTCATATAACATACTGGCTGAGACTGTGGGGCAGCTGTTATAAATACAAATTTGAAAGAGTATTTAGAATTCAAAAGAAAGCGGTCCGAATAATTTCAATATAAAAATTCAGAGATTCATTAAAACACTACTTCAGGGAGCTTGAATTACTGACTTTACCCTGTATGCCGATTCAAGTGTGAGTTGGTCCAATGCAGGGACGTTCACCAATATGGGACTAGGGGCCAGGATAATATCCGTATTCAACAGCAGAGAACTGCCACGTTCGAACGTTTACCATCCGAGGTTGACGTAGGGTTTATAAATAATTTTATAAACCCTATAAAATTATTTAGATGAGATAACAAATTTAAATGATCCTAAAAAATTCAAAGCTGGATTGAGAAACCTATTGGTGTCGAGGATGTTCTACTCTGTTGAAGAGTTTACGATGAGCCGCTGGGATAAAATTTGAAGTTAAATGAAATGAGTTGGTCAACTCCTTTAGTTCTGTTTTAAATTGAAATCAGCATAGCTGAAAACTTTTTAATGACTGAAATGTCGTGTATTTAAATTGATTTATACAGTTCAATTTATTTTGCTACATGTATATTGACGATTGTATAAAATTTTCTTAAACTGTGAACCCAATAAAGATTTATTATTATTATTACTTAGTCATACGACTGCGAGTCTTATTGAAAACAGCTACTAGCCCAAAAAGGACCATCCAATTATGTTTACTTTCTTGTTGTTTCTTTGTATTCTTTTTGGAATGCCGTTCAGGCGATTATATAATAATATTACAAGGTAATAAAAGACTATGTTGTTTAAGCCAATAAGACCTACTTGGCATTAGATATGGTATAAGAATTATACTTAGACCTTCATATTTGTAACAGTTACTCTATACATGTATTTACTTCCTATACATGCTGCGAATATTATCCCAGTATCCTTCTAAACATTTTATCTTGTTAACTCAAAACAAAATCAATAAAATCAACAAAATCAATAAAATCAACAAAATCAATAAATCCCATTACGGCATAAGGTAAGAAGGCGTCAACTAAAACTTTAGCATCGCTTTGCATTCATTTTCAATTAATACCCAGTAACAGAATAGAAAATACTTTTATGATATAAGAATATACATCTAATACTTCTAGAAAATATAAGTCTGATCATAGTACACGAAGGTTTGGTTTATATTTTCTTGATGGAACACATTGTAAAATGTAAAAAGGTAATTTCTGAACACCGTGTACAGCTCCATATTCCTGATGATGCATATAAGCAGCTTATTACACAAGCCATAACCCAGCAACGTGCCTAATGATGTTGGACATTCCCTTATTCCATAGCATGTTTACTTTGTGTGTTCACACATCCTGCTATATTGCATCATAAACTACAAGCTTGTGAATATCGTCTCTATAAATCATACCTTTCTTCTCACATTTTTAGACTTTGTAGCTCCACCAAACTGACCATTGGCTCACACACTGGACTTTACCATGTACCTCAGAGGGTTAGCATTGACGGTAGAGAGTGTGAGAATCTTTCTTTTTACGATGAGTGGCAGTAAATGCCATAGACCACTGAAACTGACAGAAACTATTAGAATGAGAATAAAGTTTTAAGTATAAAATGGGTGAATGTATGTGCAAAGCATATGAAGAGCTCAAAGCTAAAAGGATGAGGATCCAAAATAACAAGTTTTGAGAAATCAAGACTTTAAGATTTAAAACTAAATTGAAAAATAATTAAAATATAGAGCTCTTCATTTTGGTTACTAATTCTTGCAGTACCTTATTGGGAAACGTATATGTTATGTATTTGGGTTATAATTATAAATTTTTAAATTAAATATAGTAATTTTATTTTTTAATGCCACTAAAATCTTAGGCTAAATGGATGAGGGTCCACTAAAAAAGTCTTTGAAATGAAAACAAACAAAATACAGATAAGATAGACTATATTTTCAAAAAATTGTTTACAGATCTGCTTATGTTGATTAAAGCTACAAATTTAATAACAAGATTGTTTGTAATAGATACATTTAACAGTTTAAGCATATGGCAGTGTGTCAAAATATGATTGATTTTACAGAGCAAAATCTTTTTAAATGTTGAATATCATCGTATTTTGCTTTTTTTTTTTTAAAAGGTAAAAGTCCACAATATGCAAGCTCTGGCAGGTGAAAACAGCCTTCTGGCAGGGAAACGTGTTTCCTTTTAGGCTTAGTAATAACTCTTTCTTCATTTATGCCGTTTTAAAAGACTGACGATGTAACATAATTTCGAGGGTGATGGGAAAACTATGCTTAGTTTGCCGTACAGGTCGTGTTTTGGAAAGGACAACTTTTTGCATATAAAGGAGAAAGAAATTTAATCCAAGACTTTAAAAACTTTCCTGGTTGTCGCAAGAAATCACTCTAAATGGGAGTTGGTTTGGATCTGGAGTTTTCAATAACTTCGTTCCACTCAGAAGGAGTTTCGACCACAGATTTTTTACCAATCAATGCCATATTCCTGTCACACTCCAGGTATGAGTGGCCCCTGATTGGGACAAATCATTGTTATTTTTTCAAGTCTTTAGTATAGTGTACAATGTAGTGAAGCATACGGAAAACCACATAGTTTTTGTTTTGTCCTGCGCAGGAAATCACAGAAAATTTTAAGTTCTTTTACTTTCAAGTCAAGGTGGTTGAAAATGAAATCCCCAAAGCAAGGAACAAACCTCATCTCCTCCTTTTTTGCCATAGATTTCTGCCATACGTATAAAAAGAAAATTCAGAGTCTGAAGTTTATGAATATTAAATAAGTAAAAAGATAGTTGCCTACGATAATAGACATTGTTAGTACTAATTTTTGGGATTGGCAGATTCTTCTGGTAATCCATAGTAATCGCTTCTTTTGTTTTATCTCTTTGTGCTTCGAGCCTGCATTTCTCTTAATTGTGTAAAAAGAATCAGCTCTCCTTAAATGTAATTCTCTTTTTTTCTAAAAGAGTTTTTAGTTCACAGTTTAGTTTTGCAAAATCATTATGATTATCGGCAAGTAGGGCCAACTTACTTTGAATTGATTCAATATATACTGTAAGTTCGTCACAGGTGCTGCAGGTGTCACGTATTAAATATTTGTTTGTACTTTTCCAGAGATACTTTATTGTTTGGATAATTTTCTTTGTATAAAGAAAACATTTTACTTCAGGTAAGTATTGTTTTTTTTTTTTTGGATTTTGTGAGCCCATGGTGTAAGTTTCTTGTTTTAAAGGATTTAATGTGGTCAAATACTGAGGCAACAATATCATCTGGAATCTTATTAGGCTTAGAAGAATGCTTTCCTCGCATGTCCAAAGGGGCTACGCCTGTTGTTTTTAGGCTCTTTTGTAAATTCTGTACTCTTTTTGGCTGTGATGCCGTGAAGGGACCGAAATGCCTTATAACAAACAGGTATTTCTACTACCTGGTCATTTCTTATTACTCTTACCTTGTAAGTATAAGAAAAAAGTGTGAAAAATCTGCTTCAGCCTCGGACTTTTTTGGCCTATGGCGCGTGACAGAACAGCATAATATCAGTCCACAAAGATACATTGATTGTTTTTCATGTGATGATGAAAGTAGGTTGAACTTAGAAATAATATCTTGTCTTTCACTTAAACTTATGTTTTTTAAAAACACTCAAGTCTTAAAAATTTACAGTTCTGGTCCTAACTCATGACTACACAACCTCAACCTTTTCATTACATCTTGCATACGGCCAAAACTTTTCCTTTTCTTTCCCACAGTTTTCAATTGTTACAGAATTTTCTTTGTCAGACATTTTAAACTGCACAAAAACAACAACTAATCTACACTACAATTAACCTGAAGCTATAAATAAACACTGGAATGCAAATTTCCAAAACACAATCAGCAGATGGGCAACAAAACAACAGCACTAAGAGCAGAGACCTCTGTGGTCAGCAATTTGAACTAGATGGACTCTCATCCTTTTAGCCAACATTTATAGCACCTTCATCCTTTTAGCCTAGAACACGTATTTTTCAAACCTCTATAGCTTGTACACCTTCATCTTTTCAGCTTAGTTAGATACCATGCAATATTTTATAAGAAATAAAATACAATAAATCAGTGTTAGATCCAAAACGACAATTAATGGACCCTCATCCTTTTAGCTTTGAGCTCTTCATATGCATGAATAGGTTTAGGTTGAATTATAGGAGTCGTGGCAGGGTTACGTAAGTGGTCATACTAAACTGAAAGGAACAAAACTTCAAGAAATCAATATAGTGTTGTCTTACAAAAGTGGGATACTTGTATTTAAGGATATCGATGTATTTTATTTCGATTTTATGGGGTTTATAAAAACTCAAACCCCTTTTTCATTCTTCTGTTATATTTGAATCCTTATCTGATTTTGCGTAGTGTTGTTTTGTGTTATGTCTTTAAGATTGAACTTATTTATTATAATGACACTGTGAATAACAAGCAGATGCAACGTATTACATCTGCGATGAATTGTTCACACCTACTAGTGATTAAAGTAATGCAGAAAAAGAAAGAAAAGAATATTTTATTCAATGAGATGTACCCTTTTGGATTAAATTTACAGCCAATTAGCTATCCGTATTTCCATCAGATCCAAAAACTAGTGATGACGATTGTCACTAGTTAGATATATCGGTGATGCCACTCCATCACTAGACTACAGCATAAAACTGAAACCGCCGGTTGGCTTCGCTTTATTAACTAAAACCATGCAAAATAACACGAAACGAACAGAAAGGTTTCCAATTAATAAATATGCATTAAAAATTAAAATTTTTAGGCGTAAATTTACAGAGGACAACAGCAAACTGCTACAACTACTGATACCACCTAACTGGTTGTTTTTATATTTGATTAAGGTAAGGACATCTTTTCTTTCAAGAAAACGAAAATTAAAAATCATAGGGCAATGTAAAAGGATAAAGCTGTGATAACTTAGTTCTTATATTTCTTATATTTATAATTTGGTTCGAGAGTCTTTATGAAAAGGATTTGTTGTCTCAAAAAAATTGAACTATCTTGACTTGAAGTTAATGATTATGGGTTGAACTCAAATCGTCAACGCTCATTACTGTATGTAATTGAAATTGTAAATTATTCAACTTGTTGGAAAGACTCATTCGCCCACTCGTCATAATGAACAATAACACATTAGTTTCTAATTTTAATACTCTCAGTAAACGTATCTGAGAAAAACGTCAAATATCACACATTGAAATATATCAATCTTTCATTTCATAGTGTGTTACTCACAGTATATCAGTTTATATATAAGAGTTTGTAAACCATATACGATTGTTAAAAGTTTGAATTAAAAATATTTGTTAGGTTTTAAAAACAAATAAGTATAATACTGAAATTTCAACCCTTGAATTTTATTCTTATAAGTAAATTGCATTATATACTATATATGGCATTGCAGTATAACATAGCCCTTCTGTAGTAATCAGTAATAATTAGTCGTTAATCGTCTGCAATCATAACTATCGGAAATCCCAACTATTACGTAACTTAATTGAAAACGTGCCCTGCAGTGGTCCGGATATAGTAACAATACACATTACATGAGTTATGTTAGTATTGAATGATGGATTCATTCTTTACTTATAATACATTTTAAACTTTCATAACACATTAATGCATTTAAAATAAACTATGGACTTATGCATGTATCGTAATTTACCCTGGTTAAGAACATTAATATCAACAAAATGGAAATAAATGAACTAAATGATACTACTTATATTACATAGTTCTAGGTTATAACATGACAATATAATTGACATAATTATTTTCATCTAATTAAGAAAAATGTAAGTACATCAAACTAAAAGTAATTTGCTTATTAATTAATTTTATTAATTAACACCTCTATGGATATACCAAGTACCACTGAGCGCAGACCGCGATCATGAACCCCAGATGGCAATTTCAATGGTGATGTGCTGCACTCGTGGAGTACAAAAGAGAATTTCATTTTCAACGTGCGGTGGCGTCAGAAAATTAATTGAAGTCCTGTGGTGTTGAGTGTGCAGCGCGGAGTATATCATTAACTAAGCAACACAGGAAACAATGTTATCAATTGATTACAATACATTCTAAATTATAATTACCCTGAATTGGGTAATTTTGTTACTGTTGTACAAATGTGGTACGGAAGACATACTTATCTGTCCACAATTCGAACTAGGTTAATTAGATAGAATTAAGAAATTATTTTTATCACAACTCGAACGATCCAAATTAATTGGATTCAAAATATTTTGCATAAGACAAAAATCACATTCGCATCAAACACTTGCTGAAGAAAATGCAAAGGTCAACAATACACATTGAGGAAGAAAGTATCTTACAAGTAGCTGTTATGTGGTCAGAAGAATTAATTGTAAAACTAATCGTTGCCAAGTTCTTCACATTATCGTATTGTGGTATTTGTACTCCATTCTTGAGTTTTGGCACGAGTACAAATTGTGCCAGTTACACGTAAATTATGATCAACTTATTATAAGTAGGCAATTATAAATTGTAGGTTTCGTGTTGTGCCAGTTCTCTACTCTCATGTTGATCTGTAGATTTTACATTATTAGAAACTTTAATTTAACATTAAAACACTAGTAATCTACATCCTTGTTTATTTCACTCACAACATGAACATAACAATGAGCATAATATTTTAGACTGTCAATGTATTAGTGAAACTTAATAAACTGTATCATTTATTTCTTGTATACAAACCATAAATATACAAAAAAATAGTACATTTCAGGCATCTATCATTGACTCATTGCAGACCAGATCTCACCACGAATACGCAGTTCTCTTTCACCTAGATAAGATCTCGTCCAAGATATAACCACCTTGCAAACACCATGTTTTAGATTGCTTATTTTAGTAGCTTGTTCAAATAAACCAATATCGTTAAAGGAATTGAAAATAATCAAAACTTTTCACTTTCTTTGATGTATGGGAAACTGAATGAATCATCGGTAACACAGTCTTTACGCTCTTCGAGAGGTCCGGTATATACTAGTTGGACTGCAGTCCTGTGGAAGTGAAAGAGATAAGAACTTTTAAAGGGTGAACTAACTTCCATCTGTCGGGAAGTATGCCAGACCTTTAAGACTTTAAAAATAGCAGCCAGAGCTCGAAAAACAGCAAAGGTTTTCTTCCTCGAATGAAAGGGTAATCTAACAAGCGCCATTGATGACAGCACGTATCCGGCTATAGCTAAGAAATTTTATATTTATAATATTAGACTGAAAGTAATCCGTTGAGTATGAATTGCAGGATACTAGTAAGAAACCCCGTATTGGACAATTCTTTTATATAATTTAGCTTTTTCTTTATTGAAATAGATTGAGCATATTCAGATGCATTCATGAGCTTCTTTGGAACGAAGATGCGGTAACGTTGATGGTAGTTTGTAAATATAACATAGATTCATAGAATAATGATTGTTTAACACCACATATATTAGGGAGTATTCTACAGTCCGATCTAGGCTGTTGTGCTTGGCATACCTTTTGATAAATTCGGCTGAAATTTCGAGATAAATCTTCTCGTATACCACTACTATATCGTATACATCTATCTTCAGCATTTCTGAGATTCAAAACCCTCTCAAATTCATGCGCGTATGGAATTGCTCTAAATTCGTTTGTGTCTGAGGCCAGAAAATACTCTCTTCTCCCAAAAACCAGTAAAAATGCTCCTTCAGATTGCCAATTTGATCACTCCATTGTGTGCTTAATGGCATTTTGACGTTTCTAAACTATGTTATTAACTTGAATTAGCATCAAGGAGTGCGGTGTCAACAACTTATAGTGTTATGATAATATAAGAAGTTTAGTCAAGTTCGTAGGTAAAGATCCCTCAGTGGGTTTCTTATCAGAATGTCTCGTATAATACTTATAAGACGAAGGTGCCAATCTTGATGCCAATCTTGGCATCAAAAGCACTCTCAATTGATAAATAAGTAAAATATATGAAATTTAGTTCCCGAAGAACATAACTAAAGAAAGTATACAAGTTAATGCCATAGCTGTTACATTTCCCCTTTAATAACAATATTAAAATAAACAGCTATGGTGGGAAGGGGTGATTTGATGCGTGTGTTGAGTTTAGCTCCAGTTCAGCTTCATTTTACGTGCAACATCTGAAATCTGATGCTGTTGCAGACTTGACTCCTGAAATCTGGAGTCATGTTAGTCTGAAGGGATCCAAAAATAGTCGACGACGAAGAATGAAGTACTTCAAAACGACCCCCTCCCCGCATCGTTTTGAAATCAGAGACGCCCCAGATTTTAGGGGTCAAGTCTGCAACAGCAACAGATTTCAGATACAGCATATAAGAGGAAGGTTAACTGGAGCTAAACTACACATTTTCATTAAAATAAGTTTGCACACTCATTAAATTTTGCGATTGCAATTTTATAATTGATGTTGTGATATTGGAGAGGATTTGTGCTATCAAAACCAAAATTCAAACTCAAACTCTGAAATAAGTACAATTTATATTTCTCAGGGAACCAATTATCCCTCTTTAGGCCAGTAAAAGATTTAAAAAATGCAAATAGTTCAAAGAGCGATTGTATACATATATTTGTTTGTATTTAAAAGCAAAGCTCTAAACCAGTACTTACATGTAAACTAAAGGAGTAGTGACCACCTCGTCACCACGGCTGGTGGCATTCCAGTCCCTAGAGAGTGGGGCATAAGCCCCACCGTGTATACCATCGAAATGACGTCTTAAGCATTGATGGTTATAGTTTCAAGAGAGTGTATTGAAGCTGTTCCAGTACTGTTATCGCACACGGTGAATGTGAGGTTGACATCGGTTCACTCCCACTACTCACTGTTGCTATGATAATGATAATAAATCTCTTTATTGCAAACATTTCAATGTGATCATTGCATCGCAATCGTCAATTTCTTAGAATACAACTAAAATTTTGTCATGTATTTGTTTTAGTACCTCATTCAGACATACTAAATATGTCATTTATCCGGTTCTCATCTATTCCATAATTTTTCTCCTTTACCTTAAGGACCATTTAGCCAAATATGTGGTCTCCCAGTTGTGTTTCTCAAACTTGTCTATGCTATAAAATGCTTCTGAGACCTAAACTGCTTTTAAACGAGGTTTAAACATCTTTAGCGTTATGACATTTTGGATCATTTCCGGAAAACTATAGACAAATAGAACTACTGCCTGGGCGGTTAAACGTTCACACACTCTCGTACCTTACCGTTCAGTGTCTCCCAGACAAGAAGTCCTCCCTGTCTCTAGTTTCGTAAATCTCTACATATTATGAGATCGGAATTTGTCTTGAAGTGTAGAGATGTTTCCAAAATACGGAGGCAGTCAAGCGTCAACAGTTGAAGATTTTGGAATGTTGGCTTGCACGACTCTCTCCAGTGAAGTTTTCCAATTACTCTTATTGCTTTTATTTAGTTCGAATATTCTGGAAAAGTATGTGTTTGTAATGTCCATTGTTATTGTCCTAGTTATTTATATTGTTATGTACTGTTATTAATTTATTATCGTATATATTATTGTTGCACGCTGCTTCTAAGTTACTAGTCCTCTTCTGAGCTAATTATTGATATTTTGTAAAATGGTGTATTGCCGTAAATGAAATAAATAAATGAAATGAAATAAATGCTCTCCACAAAATAACACAATATGCGAGATGTGGACAGCTGATTCCATAATCTGTCGTCCACAATACCTTAATTGGGGAATATTTAGAAAGTTGTCTGAAAACCAAAATACCTTAGGTCAGTTTTTTTGTCGATGTATCAACCCTTTATAGAGGTGTATACCAAGGAATTTAGTCTTGTCGACTTCTTCACTTTGTTTATTGTTTGACATGGCTGTGTGGACTGATATTTACATGTGTTTGCTGTTGAGAATATGAAATAAAAGTTGATTTTGTTGGATTTGTTGTGGAATTGAGCTCACTGAAGGACTGGATTACATATTAGAGCTCAGTGAATCCGAGTTCGAGTTCACTATGTGAAGATGCCTTGAAGAAAAAATTCGTGTCATATGTATATAGGACAAGCTGTCTGACTCAGAACAGTTTGAAAACAAGAGCTATCAGTATATAACTATAGTATTCAATTTTAAATTCATTTCATAATTGCAGTGCAAAATAAAATACTACGATCACATAAAAATATATTTTTCACTTTGTTGGAAACATCTATTTTAGGTTCTGTAACACAGATAAAAAAATCCTAGTTATAAGCTTCCCGGTAAGATCACACTGTCGGTTTGGGTTATATTTAGAAAATTAGTACAATTTTAGTTCCTGATATTTATTTGAAATATTAATAGTTCCGGGAATCAGTAACTCTCTTTTCTTTGGGATAACAACTGCACCACTGTAGGTCTATTTTAAAACGGATATCCTGTCCGTATTTAGCTGACATACGCTGAAGGTACTGCTCTATTCTAGAGCAGAGGGTTGACACACGACATTCACACATACAGTGTGCACAATGTCACAACTATTTCCTCCTGAGGGCTGTAAATGAAGGATTGGTTCCTGCTCTATAATTGATCACCTGTCAGCGGAGATTGAGAGCCTGGAGCTGCGTAACTTTGAAACTAAATACAAATACCGATTGAACCTGATATTCTTACTACAGTTTGGAAATATTTTGACTTTTTTGAGTCTTTATTACCACACCGCTCTATTTTGCATAGTATATATATATATATTTCAGATGTATATAGTTTCAAATTATTGCCAAGAATGGAACAGCAGTTATGGTCATCGATTATTCAAATTCGTACAACTTGTGGTACTAAGTTGTACTGTACAAAAATACTTTCTTAACGAAAATTACCTAAATATAGGATATTGGAAATTGATCCTCTTCTTTAGGTGTGAAATGATTATAACTTAAAGCATACTAAAAAATATTTGCTTTCATTTCTGGAGTATGTCAGTTACAATAGTCAGCATCACGAAAGATAAATAATGTTCATCGCTTCATCCTAATAACTGAGAGTATACGGATTCTTCCCGCAACAGGCTTTGCAAATTTAAGTTATCCACCAAAGTGGCGACTTCTTCAAATTATTTCCGGCTTTGAGCAAATAGGAGCACGTCGGTTTTGAATTAATTACATTTCAGATACAATAGTTGTGTTTGCTTTGTTGCCCCGATAAAAAATATACACGTATATGAATATGTTGGTCTAAGAAGCTTACCTTCGTAAAGCGCTTACTTTCGGCCCTTCTTATAGTGGACTGTAAAATCTCAATACCTGGCTGTTATCTACTACTTAAATGACGAAATCTCGTACTAAATCTTAATCCTTTACTCATGATAATGTGTGCAGAAACCCATCCGAATATACACACCCACGCATATTCAAGCAAGGACTTTTTGACCGGCTTAGATTCGCTCAGCCTGATATATTAACGATAGAAATTTTAACTTCTGAGAACAATTTAAAGGAGACATAGATTAGCTGTTATCTACAACAAGTCATACACTTCTACTATACCACCCACATAAGATGAACTGAGATATCTCAGAAACATGTGATCTACAAAATGTTCTTGGTGCAACCTTTAGAGAGGCAACCGTTCTTAAAACTCGGTATTTATTTCTATTTATCAAAAGATAGATTGTAGGCTGCAAAGATGTCAAGAGGGTCGTTAGTGGTTGGTTTTCTCAAGGGACTGGGGAAAGTGTGCCCTCGCCTTTTCATTCAGCAGTAAAACACAGTTATTGCCATATTTTTCTTTTTTACCAAGTACAATTTTTTAGATTATAACATTCTGTCAATCTGCATTTGCAAATGCGGTATTAAATCTTTAAAAGTTATAACAAAGGTTTCGCTTGGTTAAAAATATCAAATGAAACAGTATATTAATCTGATGATAAATAATGAAAACAAATTATCATGTCTTTTTAACAATCAATGAATATATAATTAGAAAAAATCTGTTCCAGCATGAAACGAAAATAAAATATTCTTTATGTTGAAGAAGTGAATTTTATTGTAAATTAAATCACTGTCACTAAATATAAGCAATATATGAGTTTTAAATGGTTTAATCACATGTACCACTTAAACAAACCTTAAAATAATAAAAACTTGCATTAACCCAAGAAAAAGTATAATTGGTAAACGACAAATTACCAGTTCCATATTGGCTTCGAATATTTGTGTGGATAGTGAGAGTGTACTGTCAATATACTAGAGTTGACTTCCTAACTAGCAAATAAGGAAACATTATTATAGCATAACTAAGTAATTAGATATTACGTCAATAGTATAACCGTTGTTCTAGATTCGTTAGTCTTTTATACCTAAACATATTTTTAGTATCTGTTACCCTCCAAATCACTCTTATTTAACCCAAAACGTTGACTCCCTAACATAAGGAACTATAATCGAAGATATTCTACTCATATGTCTTTGATAGGCCCAGGTTTATCTGGGTTTAAAGTTCTGTTTCTTTTCTCGGTAATTTTGATCCCATTTCACAATGCAAGCAAATTTTTTATCTGATTATGTGTAATGTTTTTATGCGTCAAATTTACAATGGTTAAAATTGAATACTTTGTTTATAAAATTATATTAAACAGACTGTATGTAGAATTTCTTGATAAATACATTTCATTTTTGCTTGAACTTGATGGGTTAAAAAGTACATGAACACGGATTAAAGAATACAAGGCCATGACAACCTCGTATAAACAGAATATGTTAATACTCATATTAGATGTTGTGGATTATACATTCATGTATTTACATACGAATTGCTTAAAGCCGACGAGATTACTAACCCTAAACTAATGTTCACGATGTTTGTGAAGCAATTAAAAAATATTTTTCTCAAAATCATAAACAATTTTAATACAAATTTAATTTAATACAAATTAAATGGATATGTTTGCGATTTAGTGAGGTTTTAAATTTCATTATTTAAGTCTTTATATTTGGTAAAAAGTAAATATTTGTTATCTTTATTTATAAGAGATTGACTATATAGGGGAGAAAAAACAATGTCAATTATTTATATCATCATACACTTTAAATTATTTTAAAGTTAGATTATAAGTCAACGCACGAAATGACATTAAAACATTTAAATAGTCCTTCTAAAACCATTAAATGTCCTATAAATTCATGCTACCACTCTAAACGCTTTACAACAAAATTATTAGTAGAAACAATCTAACAAACCAAGAAAATAACTTACCGGACACATTCTTATGAATATTTCATACCGAGGCTTAACAATAAAATTAAAATAAAATAAAAAATATAATTTTATCCATGACACATTCCAATGAATCTACCTAACCACAGTATATTGTACAGGGTGAGAGTAGCTTTCTCAACGTGTACAATAGTGGCTGGCTTGTTCGGGGGTGGCGCTGCAGAGGCATTGGTATATTCGCAATATACTTGATTAACACTTCACTAAAATATTTAAGCCCTCACACGCAGACTAACGTGTAATTACAAAACTTATCCACATATATACAGATATCCCTACAGTGATACCCACACATGCAATACATGCGAAACACAAATATTCCATCTCATACTCTACGAAATACACAATACAAAACTTTACAGAAATACATAAATCAAAAGTCACATACACTCTACCCTTTATTATGTTGTATGCATAGGGTTATTAAACTATGTGTAAAAGTTGTTTTTTGAAGAAGGGTTCTGGAAACCCGAAAATTAAAAAAATGTACACTGGTATTCTCGAATTTCAACCTACTTGGGTGTTCGCAAAAGGGTGCCATATCTTAGGGTTGTTATTTTCGTACTTTGAAACAAAAAAATATCATATAAATATAGGGTCAATAAATGTATCGTTTAGCCGCCATTTTGTATTTGTATAAAAAATATTAGCTCTAAAACTGGTTAAGCTAAAGAAACCAAATTTGTTACAATGGTTTGAATAGATAAGAGGAAAAACATAATTGGGTTACTTTCTTTAATATTAAAGAGGGTTAGTAGTAGACAGACTTCTTAAATGGAATTAACAGGTAGAGCAACTAATATAAAAACTAAGTACAGCTTATTTTGTAGTTATTTGAGAACAATTAGCTCTGTATCAAACCGTGATACTATTAAGTCTGTCTACTACGCATATGTTTTCTCGCACCTGAGGTATGGGGTGGAATTTTGGGGAAATTCATTAAAATCAAAAAATGTGTTCAAATTGCAAAAACGAATTATAAGAATTATGTTTAAGCTCGGAACCCGACAGTTATGTAAACCATTTTTCATAAATGAGAACATTTTGGCCCTCTCATCTCTGTACATTTTTGAAGTTTTAAGTTTTCACAAATCTAATAGTAAACAGTTCCATAAAAATAAAGTATTTCACCCTTAAAATACAAGGAATCAGATACTACGTTATCCTGTTCATTGGTTAAAACTCTATGAGCAGGGCGTGTATTATTCTACATTACAACTTTTCAATAAATTGCCAGAATCTTTAAAAAATTAATATTCAATTTAAACATTTAAAAATTCCTTAAAAGGCTACCTCATAAACCGGGCATATTACTCTGTTGAAAAGTACTTAAATACTTAATTTACTTATTTCTATTTTTGATTTGCCTTAAATAAATTTTTTGAGCAAAAGTGTAATTTGTAATTTTTATTTGCCGTTCTTTTTATTTGTTGTGTTGACTGTGACAATTCAAACGTTTATTATAGCTCTGGCTCTGGTAAAGAATGCAAACACGACGTGAAACTTTTGTCCGTTGAAAATCTTTAGAGTCAAATAAAAAAACGAGTATTGTTATAAAAATGTACTATTCAACTATTTGAACAATTCCAACGGTACTTATTTCAACGAAATATTTCAATGCATAAGCGAGCACGACCGCGTATGCAAGCCTAAAGGTATGCACAAGCCAGTAGCGGATAACATTGCAAAATATTTGACGCATTTCTTTGAAACAAGTACCGTTAGAATTACCTATATATATTTATTTATTTACTTAAAGCGATGAGTACTATCACCAATAGACGTTTGTGACACACTTTAGTGAACACCCTGTATATATAAAGTGATGACTCATCAAGAAACTTCGAAAACCAAAGAACATATTGAAATGAAACTTTGTACAGAAGTTTGTATTACTAAAGATACAGAGTGCTCGTTAAGAAATGGGTTTGAAAACTTCGAAGTTTAACTTCATAAATCTGTGATAATTACATATTGAAAACCACACAATAGATTTAAATTAAACCTTCAACACAAGTTTATCTTACTTCTTAAGTACTCGCAAAGAAAATACGGAATTAAGGGATTAAAGCTATCGCCATGCATTTAATTTGTGCGATATTATTCCATTGCGCAGGGTAAGTACCTCTAGCTGGTTTATATATGTAATGTTGTTTTTACCATACATAAATAAATGTAACTTGTATGTCGTTATCTAAACTACTCATGTATACATAATTCAGTAATTCCGAGAATTGTGTGTTCCGAGAGTTTACGCTACAATACAAGTAGGCTAACTGCTATTAGGGAAATATGGTATTTTGTTCTATAAAACATCGACAATCTTATGTAAAATTTGTAATCTACGTTTAATGTCGTTAAGCTACGGTAATAGTAATGTTAATAGTTTTAGAAAACCTTGGATGACCAACTGACTTACTGGAATGTATTAAACGGAAAGATAGATTGTTCTTAAGATGAAACATCATAACTAAAATAGTTCATAGTCTAAATAATAAATTCACCTGATACTGATGAGCTTTTACTGCCTCATTTAAAATATGTAAAAATAGTTATAATTAATAAGTTATATAGGTTTTTTGTAAATCCGTACCTCAAGCAAGGCGTATTCCGGGACTGCCTGAACACTAAAATTAAACTTAATTCACAAATCCGAAAAATGTTCTGATAAATAAGTTACCCATTATATAAATATATACCTGGAAGAAAATAACATCATTTCACATCAGTAGATTCAGAAAAGGAAGGGGATCAGTGATTTTCGAATTGTACCAATGAACATTTAATCTATAGAACACAGGTTATAGCTATCTTTATTGAATAATTCAAAGCTTTTAATATTTTTGATCATGAAAGAAAAGAAAATTATCGGTACATTTTGTAACTTTTAAATGGTTTTCGTACTGTTTAAAAGATAGAACATTTTTTATATAATGAGGAAAATAATGTACTATATTAAAATTAATGAAACAAGATTAATCTATATCGATATCAACAAACATTTAAAGAGTAATAATATACATATATGGTCTGAATTAGCTTTACCGTACATGCAAATACAGTTCTCGGTGGGATCGAGGGAAAGTCTCTCTTTATAAAGCCACGCGCTCCTCACTCCGCCAGGAGGACCGATGCAGTTAGGTGTAGAAAGAGATTCACTTCTCTACCTTTATCTCTCATAATCCCCGTGTTACATGTATAATATTAGTTATAAGTAATATCTCGGAGGCATTTACACCTTAGCTGCGAACTTTGTTATTCGTAAAATTTTGAGTCTATTTACAATCAACAACATTAAACTTTTCTTTTATTATTACTTAAAATATTTGTTTACGTATATTTCAACCAGCTAGAAAATCTAATAAAAGGTAATACTTACTTTTCAGGACAATTTCACCTTACATGTATCATTACAAAATCTGCCTAGTGAGTAAAATTTGAAAATATATAATGTTTTTAAAGGTTATTATTAAAGGTTATTTTTATATATTTTTACGGTTACAATTTCATAATAATCCATGTTTTCATTCTAGCGCAAGGAAAAATTGTTTTTTATATGTACACTCTGTATTATTTTATTATTACTTACAAGTTTAAATTGACCGAAGAATAACTACATAATATTTTGAAGCTATTTATATCGAACATTTTTTTTATTCTTCTCGAATGAAATCTTGAATGTAGTATTAATATGTGATTTTAAGATACAAAAATTTAAATGTTGTAGATGGAGCTTATATGGGTACTGATAACTTACTTACATTAAAGCATTAAACCAATATTTAACATTTTTATTATTTTGTGAGGCCTTTCGATATCAAAGATTATCAAAGATATCGAAAGGCCTCACAAAATAATAAAAGTGTTAAATAATGGTTTAATGTTTTAATGTAAGTAAGTTACAAAAATTTAGCTTTATCACGTTTCATTACTTCATATAAAAATGGTACTTGGTTTTGTAAGTACCTTCAATATTCATTTAACTATTTTTGAACCATCGATTACAATTTAGTAAAAGCTAATTATTTAATTTAAGAATAGTTTTGCCTGGTATATCTACCGTAAAAACTAACAGCTAATTTCATTATAGGATGGAATTATTTTTACTGGTCTAAATTTAAAATAGTCTTTAAACTGTGCAGTAATTACAGTGTAAACAATGATACTCGCATTTATTAAATTGTAAAGAACATTTTTGTAAATATATAAAATATCATTTATATGATATGTTCTTCATAAGGCAAAAGCAAAATATAATTAGTATGTAAATTACCTTCTGAAACATTTATGTCTTTCATAACAATAACCTGTATAGTTTATAAAACGTACTTCAGTATTCACAATAAATAAATGTTTCAATAAAAAATAAATACACTTTATTACGAAGTATGCAATGACCATTTGTAAACTTTACTTTATAATTAAATGTTAAATAAGGCGTATTTTCTCTTGTTGCTTGTGAACCTGATAACTTTAACTGTTTAATGGTTTGCTCTACAAAATTGTTTAATAACGCCTATCTGTCAGAGGCAGTTGTTGACAGTAAAGCCCGATGATATTTGCCAAAGGCAACTCATATTTTCTTCTATCTAGTTCCCACATACTCTAGCTGTAAATATTGTTACTAAAAGTATCACGGCTATTCACGGAAATCGGATTTACGATTAGTAATGAAATCATCAAAACATTAGTTTTAGGCTTATCGTGTGGGAACCAAATAATAATTTTAATGTTTAGGTAACTCTGAATAGGAAAACATGAAAACTATCCGAGTTTTTACGGATTTCCGGGGTTAGAATGCGATATTTCCAAACCTGTTTCTTAGCGAGTACCTAACAAGTAAGATGAAGTTGTTTGCAAAGTTTTCGTGTACGTTCTGTGGTATCAGAGATTTCGTGATTAGTCAGCCAGTGGCTTTGGCCTATTATATCTGCATATCAATATTTATTATATATGTATATACTATACAATTCATATACATGAGCAATATTAAAAAATCCAAAGAAGTGTTTATGTTTAAAATTAATTCATGAAATAAGCAATTGGAATTTCAATAATTTGAAGTAATTTTTCTAATTCGATCGAGGCATGATTCAAATTGCTGAACACAACTGATATTCGGTATGGAATATAAATGGAAATAGTTGAACGTAATTCCAACTGTCAACTTGCTTCGAACATCGCACTGAGCAGAAGCATTCAACCAATGTTGGCTCTGCTCACGAGAACATTTCAAGAGAATTTATGTTCCTTACATTCTTGTGAAACTAGAGAGCTTTGAACGATCTTCATGGGGTTTATAATACAATCTTAGATGAATTGCTAAACACAACTGATACTAAACAACAATTTATATTGTTGAGTTTCGTTTTATTTTCGATAGCTGCCTTTTGGATATTGATTTAGTTTTTGAGACTTTGCTCAAACTCAGTGTAAGTGAGAAAAGTGTTGATGTCGCTGGTTATAATATCTATCGCAATCACCGCCAACACAAGCGTGGTGGAGATAACAGGATTTTTCCGGACATTTGCCATCGTTCCGTGAAACAAGAAAACAGTAACACTACGTTTCTGAATACGTTTCAAAAATAACCTTTAAACAAAGAAGTGGTGGAGATGTCGCTGCTTATGTCAAGTCTCACCTTCCTAAGATAATCTTACACTCGTCAGTTACCACGAGAGAAGGGCGGCCTGAGGATATGCTTCTGGACGTCAATATTAACGTAACACATATCTTAATTACAGTATATAACTCCAGGTTTTAATTTAGGTTTTATTGCTGAATTCGAACACATGCTTTTGGGCCACATGGCTCTCGTTACAGTCATGTTATAGTCATGGGGGATTACTTACGACCAAACTTACTTAACGACTATGTTTCAATCTTGTAATATGACTCTGTTACTATTCAAAGCCACCCACCATACTACTGCTGCTGACACTACTTAACGTCATTTTTGTTATTGAAGCGACTCGTGTTGCATACCACACACAATTTCCTTTTCCTGGTCTTTCAAGGCACGATATGATTTTCTGTCTTTATAAACTCTACCCGCCCAAAGTGAAGGCAAAATTTATCAAGTATAGAAATAATAGGAACATGGATCATGTTGCCCTTCTTTCTGATGCTGCTTTACTCACTTGGCATGAGATCACATGAGCTACCAAATCAAATGATATGGTTTTAAAATTAAATTCTTTTCTTTGATCGATTTTATCAAACGTCTTTAGAAACAGAGATTCTGCTTTTCGCGTAGCTAAGCTATCTAAGTCCGCTCTGGTTGGAGATGTTTAGGAATAAAACTCAGAAGCAAATTAGAAATGCCAAGGCCCGATTTTATCACACAGACTATCATAGCATCAATCTCCTAAATTATTATGGAATAGGGTAAAAGACATTGGCATTTGAAAATATAATGACTGCACACCTCTACCATTTGATATAAACACAATAAACTTTGTGAATAATTAATTATCCTGTTGAGGAAGCTGAATCTTTTGACTACACCTCCGAACTTGAGGCTGCTTCTCATCGTGCACCGTGTGCCAGTTATCTTTCACTCACGTGAATGAGGCTGACGTGCTGGAATACATGGAAATAAACCATATTCTGCCCTTTGGAAAAGTCACCTAATCCCCAGACACCGTCTGATTTCCAGCCGAGCAGTATCCTTTCCTGTATTTATAAATGTCTCAAAAGAAGTTTTCATCAGCAGTTGACCTATTATCTTAAGAGCCACAATATCCATACTCAATTTCAATGTGAATTTCACTTAAACTATTGCACCACCACCGTTAATGAAAATTACTGATGATATACGTTTAGCAATAAATAATAGGGAAGCAACAATTTTAACACTCTCAGATTTCTCCAAGGCCTTTGACTGCGTTTATCCATCACCTTCTCCTTTTCAAATTCAGTAATTATGGTTTCTCCGATGGTTGTGTTAACTGGGTTCACTTACATTTTACTGGACGACAACAATGTGTGAAGGAAGCGGATAGGGCATCTAACTGGAGGCTTGTTACTAGTGGCGTTCCACAAAGTTCTGTTCTGGGTTCCTTCATTTTTTCCCCTTTACATCGACAACGTAACACTAATAATTATACATTCAAATTTCAATTTATATACCGACAATTTACAAATATATGGAAACATGTGACCTGATGATAAACACAATTGCGCTTCACTAATGAACATTTAATAATTTGTTTCTTGGGGGAAGCAACATAGATTGAAGCTAAATGAAGACCAAACTAAAACCATGGTTTTAGGTATCACAAGACTCATTAATAGTATTGGAAACGTACCGAAACTAAAACTAAACAGGCATTTGAATTGCCTAGAAAGAACTAAACAATGTACCTAATTATGAACACACATTTAAAATATACTGATCAAATAACTTATAACAGAGCATTTTCTTGCATTCACCGTGTAAAACGGGTTTCTCTGTATCTGCCACTGAACGTCAAACTTGTGTTGGTTAAGACTCTTGTGTTTCCTAATTTCAACTATTGTGACATAGTGACAAACGACATGACTGTTGAGCTGTCGGACATGCTTCAGCGAGCCCAAAACTACTGTATTAGATTTATTTTCAATCTTGGACGTTCTGAGCGCGTTTCTCCTTATTTCCAACAATTATCTTTCCTGAGGCCTGTACAGCTTCGTGAATACGATATCCTCACTCTTTTACACCCAATCATCAAGTTAAAGTCTCCTAGTTACCAGTCCGACAATTGTAGATTCATATCCGATATCAATGGAAAGCCCTTACTTACGAGATCTTCTCTACTTGCTACGGTCCAAAGTTCGTCAGTTATTAATAGGTCGTTCACTGTTCAGGCTTGTCGTCTGTGGAAATCACTTCCTGAAAATATGAGAAATGTCGAGAGCCGTGCTCGATTCGAGGCGATGGTTGGGAACTGGTTGCGGGCCGTGTATGGGTGGTGGTTGGTGGTACCTGTGGGCGGTATATGGACGAATGGTGCGAATGGTTGAACAAATGTGTTTTTACTGTATTAGTACTCGATTTGATTGAAAAGTTGATTAGAAAATCTGAATATGTTTAAGTTTTCATTGTAATGTGCTGTATCAATGTTATAAAGTACATATAGCTTAGTTTATAATGTTCTTTACGTTTTTTAATTATAAGTCTAGGATAATGTTTTAAGTATTGTTCGTATTTTTCATATTATTTTAAGGTTGAGTGGAAGAAAGAGCTGAATACAGACATATTCCATTTCATTTAATTTTGTTTCATTCAGTATGGACTGTACTTGAAATAGTTATAATTGCAGCTGTCAACTTGATACAACATCCCATTTTCAGTGTTTATAATACAATCTTAGATAGTTGAAGTAACGCTTACATACGAGATCTCGTATTATATAAGCGAGATCTCATGATAATGTTCGCAAACTCTCGTTACATTTATTTTACATTTTGAAATAGTTATTTCATCCTCCTGCCCTATGGCTATCATAATGCAACTATTGTGTAAAATACAATTACCTAACCGCACATACTGAAATGTAACACATCAATTACCTCATAACCCTTATTACCTAACAATGTCGATAATGACTGTATTAGATTCAATTATTATTTATTTATTAGCCATAACTTCCTTTGCGATTAGTTTCCATTTAATTATACTTACATCATATTGTCAACACGAATCGTTTCCAAATTCAAAGAATCTTGGAACGAGAAGGGTATACATTATTAATAATCTGTCATCTGAAGAATGTAAATAGATACATCGATTGAACTACGAATTGATCAATACACTAGCTAAGTGCCTTAGTTACGCAATATCAACCATTGTACAGAGGGAAATAAAAATTCAGCCATCGAAGTTTGAAATTAATTAACGTGGAGTAGGTAGGGTACCTACTGGTGTTTATAGCATTTAACGCAAGTCCAACTATTCATTGCAAAAATTCCCCCTCTTGCTGCCTATAAATATCTTTTTAGATAAATACGAGTATCATATTATATTATTATTATCTGTCTCATAAGATAGGTTTCTTGGTTTCAATCCACACCCATTATCTCTTGTAAACTCCTGTATTTTCAGATCTTCTTCAGTTATCCTTGACTTGTCGTTTCTCTACTGTTGGATATTGTGGTACGTTTTTTCTTGAGACCCAATACTCTTTTGTACTTTAGAAGTACTTATCACCAGGCAATTGGATTCACCATATAGCTATCATCTGGTTCAACAAACGTTTTTGCTGCAGAAGTTACACATCTGGGAAGAGGGTTAATTAAATTCTACATTTGATTGGCATACCTCACTTAGCAATTTTTTACCAGAACAAAAAGAATTACAAATGACCATGTTATTCTATGTGAATAACTCTCCACAAGGACTACATTTTATGTGTGTAGGGACTAGCTAAATTATCAATATTTAAAAATTAATTGGAAAACCCAGGTAAAAGAATTTGTATATACGTTAAAAGTAAAGAAAGTATCAAAATTGTTAAAACTACAATAGTTTGTCGTTAAATTAAAAAAAAGTTAACAGTTAGTGATGCGTAGGAGATTAGTGTACGAGTAAATTCTAACTCCCACACGTTTCCTACATATTATAAATTTCAATTTAAAAGGTATAAGATCCCAGGCAAACTCTTTTTTTCCTATGACATTGAATAAATCTCAAGGGCAATTGTTAAATGTATACGCGGAGTGGATCTAAGGAGTCTGTGTTTCTTCCACGGCGAGCTGTGTATGATCTGCTCTCGAATAAGATTTGAAAGCTTGGTGATTGCGTAGTTCGCATCTAAAATACCGTGTGCATAGAAGTTTTTAAAGATAAAAACTTTTAAAAATTAATGACTGACATGTTTATTACAGTATTCAATACACAGTAATAAAACAAAAAACTAATTAAAAGAAGTTTACATGTTGACCCCGTAGTTATACACGGGTATTCAGGTAGTATTTGTGTAAGGTAAAAAAATGTAAACTCCTATCTATTCATTGATACAAGCCTTAAATTAAATCACTAATTATCATGTTACCTAAATAATTCTCATTGGCGTTCTTACTGATTGATTATATATTTATAGCAAAACTGATTATTGTGCGTTTAACGAATACAACTCAAATTTTACAATCTCTAGACCAAATAAACAGTCACGGACAAACATCATAAAAGTTTACAGTAAGTAACATTGCAGTAACTAAAGCGCTTAACACAGTTTCCCACAGTTATACGTGCAGACAGCAATAGGCTTTATCGCTGTTACAACTACCAACTACTATTATGATATGGTGCATAGTTTCTCGGCTAAACTTGTTTCGAAGAAACATTTTGATATAAGCTCGTGCTTAGAACTTCACACTAATCCGAGCTGCTGATCATGGCACATTAACTTTGCTCACTTTAACTTCATGTGTTTTTGTGCAGCCGACAATATATGTATATCGCACAACATCAGTGCACATATGTATGTATATTATTCTACATATACCAGCCTCTAATACGGAAGTCCTCGCCTGAATAGCTTCTTTATATCCTTATTCATATCGCGTTTCTCATATCCTGTTTTGAGAACGTCTCACTGAATCGAGCGGTAATTCGTAACACCTTACAATCTTTATACTTTATATATTTATGTGCATTTCACACCGTTTAGTAACAAAGGAAGTGGGGCACGAGTTTCAGTGAAATTAAATGGATGTCTATACCGTTCTTTCATCACATTATTCAACACATAGCCTACCTACCGCTACTACAGCAGTTTTCATCTGAAGTCACTTCATATCCTTACTTATATCGCGTTTTCCATATCCTGTGTGGAGAACGTCTCACTTAGTAGAGCGTAAAACTTTGAATATAAATTGTAATTTTATGTATCTTTGTGCATTAAATTCCATGGAGTAATAAATAAAATGTTTTGCAAGGTTCAGAGAGTTTAATATGGATATTTAACGACATTCTATCATCACATTATTCAATATATATCATATAGTAAAAGGTGGCGCATATGTCAGTTTACGCAGAAGAGAAATTTAAAGGCGTTACAGGTTAATTGAATAAAACACTTCTAGGCCAGAAAACACATTCATTATATAAAATTACTTACATATTACCATACAATGTTATAGTAACTGTTCGAAATGTCCACCTTGATTTTGTATACCTTTCATATAACGACTGAGAAAAGAATCACAAATTTTTAGTAATAGAGGTTTATCATTATTGGAGTTCAAATGCATTTCTGATTAGGTTACTGAGTTCGTCAAGATTTTCCGGTTTTGAAGCATACTCAATCTTCTTTATAATGCTGTGAAAAATCAAATGTGGTCAGGTTTGACGAGCGTGCAGGCCAATCGATTGTATCACGGTGACCAATACATTCATTAAATGTGTTATTCAAAAAATCTCCAGAAGAGCGAATTAATAATGAAAACAGGATTGTTTCTGAGCTCGGGAACTACTACTTCTTGCAGCAACCGTATATAACTTTATTAACATTTCCTTGAAGAAAACACGGACCAATCAGTGCAGTACTCAAATGCCTCCCCATACCATAACACCAGGCATATTGAGTTCTGCTTGGATTACGTTATGAGTATTTACATCCGACTAGTACACGCAGTTATTCCGATTAACGCGATCATTTAGTTTGAAACATGCCTCATCATACCACAAAATCATACCACTATCAGCCTCTGAGCAGATAATTATTGTCTCACAGAATTCCAATCGCCTATCGGAATCATCCTTGTGAAGCGTTAGAAGTAAATGTGGATGGTACGACTTAAGATTTGATTGCTTTAACATTCTTTGTACGCTTTTTCTTATTTCTAGTTCAGCATATGCCTTACGAGTCGATTTAATGGGACTGGCTACAAAACCTTCTCGTTGCAAAGTGGTCGTGGATGACCACATTTCAGGGCATTTAAAACACTTCCTGTGTTTTGAAATTTCTTATTTAATTTCCGCATGTACTGTCGAGTGGCTATCGTGACACCTGGATATTTACCACTAAATTCTTCAATTATTATTGCAGTATGTTTTATTATGTCTCCACCACAACTGAAGGATGTAAACTCGTTGTTGGGTTGTAAACATTTTAAAAACACACACAAACAAGTAACAGATGCAAAGAGCGTCACTTTAACATACAACAATGAACTTACTCGATGTTGCTGCCAACTTAACATTGTTACCAACCTATCGAAACAAAAATCCCAATTTATGGGGAAACTGACATACGCGCCACCCTGTATTATTAAACTATCAAAACTAAAACTCCTATTTACATAAATACATACGTTTTCTATCTGATATTAGTGAACAAACTACTAGAAAGGGAGCCACTTTACTATCAATTCCGATTTATAGATTAACAATTTTTAATATGTCGTTTGCTGTTCAGTCTTGTGCCTTTGGAACGCTCTCCCTGATGATATTAAAAGTATTGGCGATCGTGTGTGCTTCGAGTTGAGGGTCAGGGACATGATACTGGGGGAGCTATAATAATAATATGTTTTATTGCTGTCAGACAATTACATGAATTGTATAGCAAAGGTCAATTAGTAATTTAAAATAAGCTAAAATTTGTCACTTCATCAACAGGTCAAACATACACAGTAGCATTCATTCAGCTTCCATCTGCTAGTCAATTATTTCCCTCTTCGACACCAGTTTATTATCATTCTCCGAAATCATTGGTCTCCCAGTTATTTGCCAGGAACTCGCCCAACTGCGGCGGGACGGGCGGTGGTGTTTGTGGTGTGTGTGAGGTCAGACAGTGAGTTTGGTGAGGTTGAATGTTTTATTGTTCTTTTTATTTTATATTTTACATTGTTAGCTTTATTCTTTATATTTCATTAAAACTTGTATTATTAAGCTCATGAGTTGTTTTATATGAGTTTAGCAATTTATTTACATTTAATCTTTAAGTATAAGTAACTTACTAGTTCACACGTGTCTGTATTCAAGTATTGTTAATTTACTGTACATGATATTAGGTTGAGTGGCAGACAGGGTTTGGCAGCCCTATTCCGCCTCTTTAATAAAGCCATTTTTAATTTCATTTTCATTTCATACAGCCTACCTACCGCATTTTACACCTAGTACTGCATTTTCTCATCGTTACTCATATCCCGTTTTGCATATCCTACGTTCAAAACCTCTGATTAAGCAGAGATATAGATAGAAATATGTATGTATATTTGTGGATTATATTCCGTGTAAAAAGAAATAAAAGCGCGCAAGGCTCAGTTAGTAATATATATGTGTGTATCGTTCGTTCATCACATTATTCGACACATAGCCACCTCCCGCTAGCAATGCAGTTTTTATCTGAAATCTCTTCATATCCTTATTTATATCGCATTTTACACATCCTGTGTTGAGAACGTCTCACTCAATAGAGCTATATATCGTAACACCTTAATTTTTAAACTGTAACTTGATGTATTTTGTGCATTATATTCCGTGTTTATTATTAAAATGAATGGGCGCGCAAGGTTCAGTTAGTTTAATATAGATGTCTGTATCGTTCTTTCATCACATTATTCGACATATAGCCTACCTAGCACTGCAATTTTCATCTGCATTTTCTTCTTATCTTTACTCATATCGCGTTTTCCTTTTCCTACGTTCAAAACCTGTCACTCATTAGAGCTATAGATCGTAACATGTATGTATTTTTGTTCATTGTATTTCGTATAATAACAAATGAAAGGGCGCGCAAGGCTCAGTGAGTTTAATAAGGATGTCTATTTCGTTCTTTCATCACATTATTCAAAATATAGCCTACCTACCACTAGCACTGCAGTTTTCGTCGCAACAGTTGGTTCATGTCCTTACTCATATCTCGTTGTGTCATATATCCTGTTTAAAACAATATTTCCAACGCATAACACTTACTACAAGTAGTAAAAAGCTACTTTTAAGGCATATAAAAACTGAAAGTTACGTTGTATAAAAATTACATTTCATTTAGCTGTGTATAAATATATTACTGTGGCGTTCTTTATTTCTTCACTATGTACGAAGTAAGACGAATAGGATAAAGTGACTCGCTCAGATATAAGCGTGAATTATGTGGCACATCTAGTTGACAACTCCTTTATGCATTCTTTCTGTGCATAAAAGCCCTTTTGTCAAGGTTTTATTCTTTTTCAAGCTCTTTTCCTCAGAATTGAATCATTGTCACTGTACGGTTTAAAATGCATGACTCATATTAAGTTAAAGTTTTATTAACTTTCTCAGATTTCCAAGTCAGCCATGCTGTCTGAAGTATTTATTTCTTTATTATTGTATTTATTGAAAATAACATAAAGTAGTACAGAGAGTTGCGGATCTTCTAGTAGAAATACTAAGAGCTACCATAACTCTAAACTAGGCCTAGGCTAGAGGAGAAAGCATTTACAGGAGTGCTAAAGAGTATGATAATTTTATTTCTGTAGACTACGTGGTACAGACGAGGCTAGAACTCTCTGGATAGAGATCTCACAGCGAAAATTAAATATAAATTCTGGAAAATCAGTTTACCAATATAAAGAGATTTCTGTTATCATACATTCTCTTTTGTATATGCCACTCGAAGTTCATTTTGTTATAATATAATAATCGTTACTTAGTTTTAGTTAAACTTAATAATTTTTACTACACGAGTACATATAAATCTCGTGTCGCGATGATCCTTTACGCTAATCTCCAAAACCACTGATCAGATTTCAATGAAATTTTGTTGATATGTATTCTTTCGCGAAAATCCCTCCGGGCTACGCCCCACTGATCTCTAAAGTAGTGAAAAAACCGTCTTGATCTATAACTGTGTGTGTTAATTTAGTTGAAATATCCTTCTAAATGTAATGAACTGTTTTGTGTAAGCATTGTTTTATGAAAGCATGTGTTTAATTAATTTAACCATTATTGCAATGATAACATTTATGTTTCATAATAACGGTGAATGTTTAAGTGCTAGATATTCAAGAGACTGGTTGGCTTCCTTGATATTGTGATGTGGTATTTTAAACTTACATGCTTTTACGAGCCATTTCTACCAGACTACAGTTCGCAATACAAAACTTATTTATGTATTTATTTATTTACGGACAACCCATTTTGACAAAATATATTAAAAAGTTACAAAGGCTAATATAGATAAGCTGCAACACAATACAGTAATATTAACAGAGTAGTATGATAATAGATACAAAACAACCTGACTAAAATGAATTAATACATGTAAGATGCAAAAGACCAAATGAATTAGCAAACAATAAGAGGTAACAATAATAAACTATGAAAAATAACATGATGACTAACAGACAACAAGGCAATAAAATATGAAAGAGCTAACAATGATCAACTATGAAGAAAAAAAACCTAGAATATCAACAAACGAAAGAGAAAATAAAAACTACTTTTAACCATTATAATAGATAACAATGATAAATAATTTAAGAACAATGAAACATAAATAAATAACAAATGAACAATTTGGTACTAATGAACAGTGCAATCAAGCAGAAATAGATATGAATCAATAAATCTAAACAGCTATTAAGGACAAAATAATTAATATATTAAAAAAGATAGAAATAAAATAAGTATTAACAGTAAGTGTAGTAACTTATACAACTCAAAATCTACCATAAATGGTTATTGGAATGTTGCATAAACTTCCTAAGGATGTAATTCTTATATCAGGAGTAGATGTCTTTTAACCATAGTAGACTTCTTAATCCTTAGTATGTATGTATATTATCTTCAACAACACCATAAAAGCCAGCTAGAAATATTATTATAGTTAAAAAATGCGCATTAAATTTTGTTTAGTTCTATCTTTTATAATATTATCGTTGTTTCAGATAACGCGACTACAGTATACTGTGAACTGTATATTCGGAGTTTTGGTTCCATCAGTCCTGTCACCATGGTAAGTTAGCCTACAATTAATAATCAAACCTCTAATCAAATGTCTAGAAAGTAAGAAAGTTATCCTTTATCTCCATGGCATGTTATTCAATCTTAAAATTAACCAGAGTCTTTAGCAAGTGCTCAGTGCAACTGCTCCAACTTTTAAATTTATTCTGACTTCCTTGCTTGTTGCACACGGAATGTGGTTTTTTACAATTAATCACATAAACTGGGTTAGCTATATTGCTTTGTTAAGATTAGTGTTTAGACTCCGATTTCCAAATGTCCTGGTAGGATAGCAGTTCGTAAGTGTGAAGTTTTCAAATTTAAATTTCCCCTAATCCCTCCAAAATTAGTTCAAATTGAGGACATAAATTTGATGATAGCTAAAATGAACACGAGAGCATAGTATTTAAGTTATTTTCGTGGTCTTGGCGAGATATCCATCAGTTTTCTTCTTATGCGAGACATTGCCTGGGATCTTGACATAAGAGTCAGTCACGATGATGGAGCGTAATCCCCACCCCTGCGATTTATCCTGCCTTACTTCTGGAGGTCGGTTCCAAGGAACATAATAATTTACCTCGGCATCACAAATGTAGTTTATGATAAACCGCATCCCTGTTAGTTAGTTTTAATTGATCCTCCAGGACGGTAAATTACTAAGAAGTGGTAATAGATACTTTCTATAAAAATGTTTTAGGAATCAATTCAATTTTAGAAATGTCCGGAAAACTATCAGATTTGTGGAACTATTATTGTGTATAAAGTTACTTAAGGATTATAAAGCTTGAATTAACGGTCTGCAGAACTAGATAATGGGACATATTTGATTTAACTGGAAATAGTTCAAACAAACATATTGCATTTATGACTGGAATGAGATGATAGTTATTTTACTTTTTAATGCCAATAACATTAAATTGTGCATACGTAAAGTAAAAAATTACCAAATTTGTTACATAAAACAACTGGATTAATTTACAACAAGAATAATATATATTTTAAATGCAAACATTATATTTGCCTGGCTGAATGTTTTAAGTGCTAAAGTACATATTTTAAAATTCAAGTAGAATTTATTACGTTTACCTTATCCAGGAATATGAGCTGATAAAACTTGTGTGGACGTGTACTGATCCACCCTTTTCTGGCAGTTAATACTCAATCTAAAACTTTTTAAATGAAATGAAACCTTTACAACGTATTTACCTAGCCAAATAATCCAGACATATCAAGTCTGTGATAGGAGGTTTGTTGTAATAGTCTTGTCAAAAACCGTAGATTTGATCAACAACGAGTAGAGGACCGTTATCTTGGCCATACAAACATATCGGGCATCAGTTATTTCATACACACATGTGAACAATACCGTAACAGGTGGTGTGTGCTGTATAGTATATACCGTGTCTAAATGCTTGTGAAACCTGAAAATTGAGAGATTGGTTTCCCTGGTTACTAACCCATTGATTATGTCTATGCAGAGAATAATTAATATGTCCTTAGTTGGTGCAAGTCTTACTTGACATCGCATTAAACTTGTATTTCGAGTTTGGCGTAGATAGTGGGATTCGGGTAAAAGTAGGAAAGGTACGTGGAAAATAAATCGCTGAACCATGGTACGAGAATATTAGCTTAAGAGCAATTGGTTTTCTAAAGAACTTTTAGACCCAGGACCTATATCCTGCAATTGCGTACATTCAATTAGGCTTTTCATACTTCAATAAAACAAATGAAACTCAATTATTTCTAAGTTAATTTAGAAATTTAGTACATTTAATAAATGCATTTATTTAGAGAAAAGGAAGTGAAATTTTAGCCGCCAGACGTGGGTTGGAGGCACGTAACACACGTCTTTTTAATATAACCGTGACTCTGGCGCCAGGAGATGGTGGAATGATGGAGTGGGCCAGTCAGAATCCTACTTCAACCATATACAATGATAAAACAGCTTTTGTTAATCTCTTTATTGATGACGGATGATTTGAAAAGATAACTCTGTTTTCGGCATAACAATATAAATAAACACACGGGTGTTACATATTTTTTCCCGCCACAGCGATAGCAAATGTCCGAAACCCTGCCTTTCTTTTAAACTCTAGATAAGTGTTTAATTTTATTATAGAAATAGTTCACTCTCTTAAAGAATAAATGTAATGAATTAATTGATTCAAAACATCAATAGTAGTGTATTGAATTATTATATTTCTGATTTATAAGCAACTTTCCGTATGCTTTGAAACGTCTCTTGCGACTACCTCATTATTTATGTAGAATATTTATAAAACTTTGCACAAAATTGTCAGAGCACTTCGAATATACATCGTACAGGTATCAATCAGAACTATTCTAATATGACATATTTTAAAATAAATAATATACTTTCTATTATTTATTTATTTATATATTTTTTATCATTGGATGCTTCCATTATGCCCATAAATGTATTATATGAGAAATTTTCCATTTGATTTCTAGAAAGGAGTTCCCAAATTTGATGCTTTGAGGTTACACTGTCATATGTAACCTACGCCGTAAATTTGTAAATTTGTTTCTACATTTTGAAAAATTACGATATTGAGATAATTGTTTAACAGTTAGGCAATGCTATTTTTAACATACGATTGAAATCGTGATTTTAATCATTAACAGATTTATAGATTAAATGAACGTAAAGCCATATCCCAAATTTGTAAATTTTCTAATGGGAATTTTTTACGAGGTCTTTTGGTGTACGAGGAAATTTTAAATAAACCGGGTGAGAACCGCATTTTGACCATAAATAATTTCAGAAAAGTCGCTTTAAACATCATGACGGTAAATAATTTGATAACAATCAACAAAGTAAACATATTATCTACCTTTGGTGTTACGGTAATATTGTCACTTAACTAATAACAAACTTTATACAGTTCAGTTAAAACTTCCAGTTGAGCATAACTTATATTTCAATAGATAGTGTTGAAAGATAATGATTAAAAATTGTTTTGGTTGCTTTATTTCCTTTCCTTTCCCCCGTTTTTTATCTAAAGATCCGCAAGTGTGAATATAGAGAAACTGAATTTTCATAATGTTTGTGGAATACAAACTTATATCAGGGTGGGGCGTGTCACACAAGCAATAAAACTTAAAACAGTGTTAAAACGTAAGCTAATAAATCTTACTGTAGTTTTGATAAGCACACTTTTGGTAAGTTGAAGGTGATGAAAAAGGGGATATTTTGTGACCCTCAATGGAAGGAAGTTTATTAAAACTAAAATTATGTATTTAAACACAAGTAGTAATTCGCCGGTTACAATAATTTAATAGAAAATTCTGCCGTGCAGACTACAGATCTGTGTACGATATGAGTTCAGATATTAGAGTTCTCCTGGATTCCTTGACATTTTTTGCACCACAATTTATACGTAACTGTTATTTTTGGCACTGATTAACCTCAAATAGAGTTACATTATACTACGTGTTGACTAAATCCAGCCGTAAGAGTTCATACGCAAAAAATTCCAAACCCAATTTAATTGGGAAGTTTTAGTCAATTACAATTAATGTGAGTTTATAATTGGATCCGTACCCCGCACCATCTAGAAGGAGCAATTACTCACCCAATCTTCCCGTATACATGTCCAAACTGCCACCCTAAGTCTCCAATACGTGTTCTTGTAAACTTTTGTAAAGTGCTTTATCTATATAAACTTGTACTAAACAGCAACGTGATCTAAGTATCTGATTCTATAATATAATCTATTCTAATTTATGTTTAGAATAGTCTGGCACGGGCTCAGTAAAATAATATTAATGTGTATTTTTCAATGTGCAGTAAAAGTGATTGAATACATGTGCCTGGCATTTATAACTTGGCAACTCTTGAAATTAAATATGAAAATGCTATACGAAATAATCTTTACACCCGCATATAACGTTATTCTGACCTTGTAAATTTAATATTATATAATAATAATATAATATTATATTGACCCAAAGAAACATGATGACTTAACCACAGGAGTAGGATTGAAGATCACCGCAGGAAAACCATTCACAAACACCACCACTTTCATTACAATAAACTATCGATTTTAATAGATAAGTATAAATGCTTTTCGAATGCTTTCTCAGCGGATCGCCAAGCAAACCTTACAGTTGGTGTAATGGATCATGTAAGATAAATGCTATCAGGGAACTCTGAACTCTCTTCACTGATAATCTATCTATCGTTCTTCGAATTCCTGTTTGTTCCAAACTAAGTAGTTGGAACAAATCGGGTTTCCCATTCAGTAATAAACGACAATTGCGCCCTTGATGCCATCAATCCTCATGCATGACTAAGCACAATGGTTTGAGAGTGGCAAAAAAATATTTTTAGCTACCAAAAATTAAATGTTCTTTACTTTTATATAAATGATATAGAAACAAAATAATTGAAGTGTTATAAATGCAATGATTCAGGTTTGAAGTTCTATACGAACTCAAAAAATGAGGTATATGTCGAAATTACCAACCATGTGCATTTTTACGCATTGACTTAGAACTTAGTAATTTGTGTTGGATAGTGTGACGTTGCTAGAACTCTCTCTCATGTTAACTTACAACTATAGTTAATATATAAAATACAACACAGCATTTAGTCTACACTTGTTTCGAAGTTTAAAACTTATTTTGACATACAGGACAATAATATTGAATACTAGGAATTTAAAAACTACTTGCACCAAAGTGAGCCTAAGATATTAATATTCATTCAAGCTGCTGTAATCTGTGCCCTAGTGGATTTATCCGTGAAACCTCTTTGAAATCACCTCTATCTTAAACGTCACCGATAGATTGGAATAAATCTGATTTGACTAGATAATTCATTTATATTTAGAAGGTTATCGTGACTTGAACAAATGTATGCACTAAATTCAGTCGTGCAACGATACGCTAACTCCAAAGGATAGATAAGTTATATGCTCAAATTTAAAGTAAAAGATTTTTCCATCATACTAATAGAACATGGGTAAAAGCGGTTCGAAATAAGAGAACGTTTTCAATATGTATGAAAATGTATTTAAAACACATTTATCAGAGATCTCGCAGCAAGAACTCCAGTACTGCGAGGATCGGTAGCCCGAGTAAACCTTTCAGGGTGTGTTCTCTTCTTACTAAACAGATCCTTGACTCCGATTCAGATGAACTGATATCGTCTGCACACTTGCCATTAAAAGAAAGCAATTTTTGTTTAAAAATAAAAAAAAATAAAAAAATCCTTGGAGCTCTTTGTTTATGTAGGTCTATCAAATAACGATTACAGTTTGCTCATAAATATTCATCCGATGAAATAGAAACTACTGTCCATCTTACTTATGACGAAGTTTTAAAAGGAAAAGAGCACCCACATGGTAATAAAACGTTTGCTCGAGTGCCGTTGCGGGCGTTGGTTGACCATATTATCGACAGGCTTTTTCTCGCTGTCTCACATAATAATCTAGTTTTTCCTCAACGATAAGGTTTATCCTCAAAGTTAAGTTTATCGATTTTCCCCAAATAAATCTGGGATTGTGATGGCTGATCGGTTCCATCCATAGTGAGTATAAGCAGAAAGAGCGAGATGATAATGAGATTGATCCCAGGATGTATCTAACATTAGTTGTATTCTTACGTATCCAAATAGAGAGCACTACTGCTTTATTTGGGGTAAAACAAAGATCAGCTTCTATTACATTTTGCAGACTAAATAGGTTTAATAAACACAGATAGATTTAATAAACACCTGAAGTAATGAAAAGGATCTTCAAAGAACAAATAAACTAAATTTAACTGTTAAGGTACACGATTATAAATATTACTAATAAGGTAGAACGTAACTGTCAGTCATTGTTAAATGTTTTCTATGATAGATGGGCAAATGGTGCCAGCTGTTTTAGAGACTTCGTCAATATTTGTTCTATGTCTGTTTGCCCTATTTGTAAAGAAAACACCTGGGAAATTAATAGATTTAAATCAACTTTGATAGGAAACATATGAGCATGAAATCCATGGAGTTGTAGCTGTAAATTATATAAATATATATATATATATATATATATATATATACAAATTGTTGTGTACCTACATGTATATACAATATTCAGCACATCTAAATAGGAATATATAAATTAGCATGTACTAATATTGTCCAAAAATTAATAAGTCATAGAATTTATGCCTTTGCCGACAACTGTGAGTCGTTGAAAGGGCAAGAAAGGACAACAAAAGTAGGGCAATAGGTCATTACTGCCATGAGCTTTAGATTTGCTAACCTTGCGATAATCACTTCTTAGAGTTCTCGCCGCGTTTTCCAGTTGCAGGTGCTACTACCAATGATTTAATCTTGTACCTGACCAGTATCTGGAATTCGTTAATAATTTATTTCATTGTTTCGCCCGTGTAATTTGTGTACTACCAATTTATTTATTTCCCTTAGTAATAATGAGTTTTAATTTATTTGACTTTACTGTTATGTTAGCTATTTCTTCGATTGCTAGATATTTTAAGTAGACGAAATCCACATAATAGTGTTATTTTTACTTACGAAACGTACTCTTGAATTACGTCAAATATGCGGAAACCTACACAGTGTTCTATGATATATGCACTATTGAGGAAGTAACTGCTAAAAAGTTTTGAGATGCTGAGAGAAAACTTATAAGGACATAGCAACAACTAACACTGACAGCACTAAATTAGTTAAAATCTGAGACTCACTTGCTCCAAGACAGACGCACTGCGTCCGACGCAACGTGACGCACAATGTGACATAACTACTCATTAGCTGATAAAACTTACAATATAAAGTACGTCTGAAGTACTTGAATTTCTAATAATCCTTAACAGAGCAGGTATCCGCATACTATTCGCATACTAAACAATTCTGTCTACTTTCATTTAAATAACTCTGATACTTTCATTTAAATAACTCTGATACTTTCTGAGATAATGGGTTATATATAAGCATATGTTTAACATTACGGGCCTATGGGCGTACATCTCCCCTTAGCTCTCTCTTTTAAATCAATGTAAGAGTATGCCTGAAGAATTTTTAAAGTTTAAATCTATCTGGCTATCAGTCTACTTAGCGTAATCATTTTCATAACTTTAGCGTTTTTAAAGCTACATTGATTTATTTTTTTAATTAAAACTTAAATTAAATGAAAATTTTGGGATCGAAATATTGGGATTTAATTTTAGATTAGATTGTGAAAAGTCAGGGTAAAAACGAACATGTAATCGTTTGGCAAGTTAGTACTGGTAGTTTTAAATTGTTAGGAAGGCAGGTTGACTGCCTTAAATTGATTAGAACTTGTCTTGTTGCGACTATTGTTCTCCTTGTTTGATACAGCTGGACCAATGAGAGAACACCGCGGATGTCCTGCAAAGTTGATTGGAAAGGGAAGTATTTAAGCGCCCGCTCATAATTTTCGCCCTTCTTTCGGTTATTTTCGTGAGTTGATTACAGTGCGACGTGTTTCTTAATTTTTTCCGCGAGGGATTTTGAGGTAAGCACCAAATTTATTGTGTTTTATTGAAATAATCTTCCTGATCTGATATTAAATTAATTTTGTTGTCTTTTTTATAGGAAAACTTAAATTCATAGAAACTACAGAGCAATCTGAATAACTAATTCTCGATGAACAATAGAGCATAATAGAATCATACAAGTTACATTTGGTTCATACTTGCAAGAAAAGTGAATTAAAATTGAACTTTGTTAATAACTTTAATTGAGATTTGGAAAAGTAGTAGTTTATTAATATAATTAATATTTAATTGGAACTGTTTTATTGTGAATTATTAATTGAACATTAATGATCATTTGAGATAGTTGTAATCTTAATTGCAGAGACTTGAAAGTTAAGGTTCAACTAGTGGAAAGAGAAATTAATTTTTATTTTTGAATTTTGAATTTTGAATTTTGAGTGAACTTAGAAGTGAACATTTTTTATTTTATTCATTTGCAAGTGGTATTTGATTTTTATTTTAAAACTTTATTATTTTATTTCATAAGAGAGCTCTGATTTTAGTTTGATATGTTTGATTAATATTTTTATTTCTTGCCAAAGGAACTTTTAAATTTACTCATCGGTTTGTTAATTCTTTGTGGAAAATAGAGTGATGAAAATTCCGAAACGTTGAACTTATTAATTTGCCAGTTTAAAATAAATCCATTATTTTTATTGAGATCTGTGACTTTTATTTTAGACAAACCATATAATATTTAATAGTTAACAATAAATTTAGTAATAAACTGTACTGAATATTCACTCGGAGCTTACTAATCAAAAAATATTTTATATCGTCTTGGATGTCTCATTGATAATTTAAACATTAATATTCTTGAATATTAATATCTACAATCCAAGTCGTTATAATAACTAAATTATTTATTCCCTAGGTATCTCTAAATGTATTTCAATCATTATATTACGTATTAGATTATATTTCGGATTTAAAAAAATATTTACTATATTACTCTTTAACATTTAGTTGAGCAAATGCAGCTTATTTCGAATGAGGGGTTTAGTTAGTCACCTCATGCTCTTGTAGTTTAGGGTAAGAGATTTATTTATTTTATTTTATTATTATTCATTTATATTGACCGTAATTATTGAAAATACCCAACAAGTTATACGTTGTAATTAATCAAGCTCAAAGTAATAATTAAAAAACACGTTGTGTTTTTGTGTATTTTTCTTTTTTAATGTAATATAGTCTACTCTTTTTAATCATTTCCATGATAAACGGTGGCTCTCGTACAATTAATCATATTTTACGTGTACGTAAATACCTCTAAGGTTCAAGCTTTCAAAAAAAGTTCATAGGCAATATAGGAATAAGGAAAATGAAAGATTAAATTTATACCTTTTTCAAATAATGATTAATATTTTTAATTTAAACTATTAGAGAATCACTCCACAATCGAAACATAGTATAAATTCTCTGGTGGCGTACCGGAGTACTTACGCATTATTATTAACGGTGTATTGTTACAGAATAAACACCAAAACAGTGATTGATTAAAATAAATTTAATACTATAATTATATAAAGATATGAGTAATATGTGGTGCAGAAGACAGAATCGTCATTTAGAAAAATCACGTAAAACCGCTAACACCTTGTACCAAGAAACTATTGATTTATGTATTAAAACAACTTGGCCATGTTACATCTAGTTTGAACGTATCAAGGCAACGTAACAAAGTAGCAAAATGCTTTGTTAATGAGACATAATGAGAAAATGGAGATGCACGAGATGCCGCTAATGTCTTCACGTGGTAATAGGAAGACATATTCTGCAGGAAGTGTCATGGATGTAAAACGCGTTTTTAATGTGAGAATCAAATAAATCATCTAATTAGGAAGTACAAGACGCTTACAAGGTAGGAAACTATAACGATGTATATTTTTAATTATATCAACTGCTATAAAGGATCCATGTGTTGGTTGCAAGTGATGAAAGACTGCTTTGTATTATAGGTTGTCAGACAGATTTGACACAGATGCATGCAAAAATAACAAAGCGACACGAGGCAAGTAGTAGTTTATTTTCAGATAGCTTTAATCAATAACTGAATATATTTCTACCTCTTTACAAAGAAAATTATTAACTTTATCACAATACAACTGTCGTTTCTGATGAATTGAATGGTTTCAGTACGTGTAAAAATGCAAGTATAGAATTTCTCTCTTGTTTTAGAAAATTGTAATTCATTATTGGTAATCAACACCTCAAAAACACTAACGGGGAGTTTATCATATAAATATATGATTGGAGTCATAATTTTGCAATTCTACGTCACTTGACACCAAAACGAGCCTTATATTTACCACACCACCAACCCGCCTCTTCAACGCCACCAAAATTAGAGAACGCGCGAAGTTCTACAATAAAATCACTTAACATCCTAATCACTTCTGCTCCAAACGTCTCAATAGAAAAAAGACTAAGTCTATGCAAAATAACTTCAAGAATGTTTTGCCTAAGAAATAAATCCACTGGTTTGAAATTGCCTCAGAAACATGAAATATTAATCGAATAACCTTCTGGTTATGTGTAGCAAACATATTTCTGACATTTGCCATCGTGATATGTTACACAAGGTATAACATAACGTCTCGAGGATTGGAATATATCCTCTTCGTCACGTGGGACAGGCATTAATACATATAAAAATAAAGAACAGAAAGAAGAAAATAAGGGAAAGGAAAGAGTTGAACATACCCATAAGCTGCTTGCAGTCCAGTCCAGGCGTCGTCACTGCACATTATGCAAGTCACGAGTACGAGAATCACAATCACACATCACACCAGCACAGAGCACAGTGGGATACACTTCTTTTCTTCTTTCTGTTCTTTATTTTTATTCGTATTAATACGAGTATCTCCACCACTTGAAGAAGAGGATAGATTCTAATACTCGAGATTATGCCTTCTATGACATATTACGATGGCAAATGTACCATATCCTCTTTTCCTTTCAAACCTTCCATCGTCAATAGCAAATTTCAAACAAACTTATTTCTGTTCGCGTACAGTTGTCGAAGTGGTTTTCTATTGCTGTACGCGATCAACGTTTGTTTAGTCCTTAAACGACAGGGCCGAAAAAAGAAGATCAACGGCAGCATGTCCTTTACGCCCAACTGCACGGTCTCTGGAAGAGTAATTAACATTCAAAACTTGCTATTTACTTTCCAACTGTCTTTTAAACCCTGCAATATATGTACAGACGAAAGAAGAAAATCATTTATACGTTAAGATTACTTCCAGAAATAAATATAAAAATGAAAATATATTTAATTTTTCAACAGTAACTAGTCGTTATGTCCGGTGATTTTCCTTAGATGTCCAAAGAAGACCATGTCGGAAGCGTCATGGTCGCTGAATGCCTCAACCGGTAGAGTCTTCTCTCAGATGACTTACCAGCCAATATCATTTCTCACAGACAAAATCTTTTTCATATTACCTGTAGTTTAACAAATTCAGGAATTGTAATTCTAAACTTTTTACTTTATAGTTGCACACGTTACTCCAGCATATGTCGTATGTTACGATAACGAATACATTTACTCCGCATAGTTTTCTCTACTATGCATAGAAAACAGTTTTACTTATTGTGAAATAATTTAGAAAAACTGTAGTGTTTTATATTTTTTGAATATAAATTTGCAATAGAACTGAATATACATGGATTATCAATGGCCCTATACTTACAGTATTCATTTGAGAGTTACTATGAAAATGTACAAAAATGTGATTACTACATGTGTTTCTTGTATGATGTGTAACTTTGTTAACATTAAAAAATATGCATCCTTAAAATATCAAAACATTGTTCTGCTAGCAATTTTGCAATAATATTTGGTATGTGGTAATTAATTTTACTTGCTGCGATAAAATAATTACTTATTTTTAAGTTGTTAAAAAGATCAATGCTCTGTTTTAGTCTGTTATATGTGCCTAATAATTAACAAAGAACGCCTCACTGGAGTCAAGAGATAAGCCATAGTTACCCCCCCCCCGCACCATAACTGACCAGAACCTCACTGCAAAATACTGATAACGCGCTATCTTCATTGATTACACGTAACAGCTGATCGATTAAGTTAGGAGGTTCCAAATATTTTTACATTCAACTATAACTATACTGCGCAACCTAATTCTCAAACTATCCAATAATTCTTTGTTTAAAATGTATTATTAACAAGGATTGGGTTTGAAAGAAAAACTTAATTTTTAAAATTGCCAAGGATAGAACACTGAGTTTCGAGAATTGAAACCTACTCTCTTTTGCAGATGTTAAAAGGCAGTATATAGGGTTAAGCAAACACAAATGTATTAATTATTGTAACATTTGAAGAAGAGGGTGCATTCCAATACTAGAAACGAACATTTATATGTTTGTAACATATAACTACGAAAAATATCCAAAATCCTCTATTATATAATAGGATTAAAAATTCATATTTTCTCTTCTTTTAATTAAAGTATGATAATTTTATTTTAAAATTATGGAAAAATATTTAATGGTGACTAGAATATCTAATGAAATATGTTGAGTTTCTAATTTTACCGTAAATTGTAACAGTTTAGGATCGTCTCCAGAAGCATTCCCGTATTAAGAAGACACATTCCTTTGTTATAACACTATTTGAAATAATATAAAGGAATATGAAGACTAAATATGTTTTTTTCGCGAAATATAATGCTAGGGAGTAGAAGATATACGACATGTTTTGTGGTTTAATTACGCCATTGTTACCAGGGCTTTGTACGAGTATATGGAATGGAAACACACTTTACTCAAAGTGAAAGCTTATTGTAACTGGGAACAGAATGTAAACTGTAATTAGGGACAATTAATTTACCATCCATGAGCTTGACGTTGTGGGTTGGATCTCCATTATGATGAGTAATGTTGCAATGCTAAGTCTTCACCCCAACCCTTCGTATTCCCACAATGAAGTTCGATTTTACTTAACTAATCCAATTACAAACATCCATTAGTGATATAAATAAAATAATAAATCTAAAGTGAATGAAAACTTTAGGATCCCTCTAACCTGAATGAACGTGAAAGTCAGAGTTTGACACCGTCTTTGAAAGACTTCTCAGCTCGTTTAGCATATTTCAGTATTGAATATAAAACGATATGGCCTGCGTCACGTTACTTTCCCTAAAAAGATTAATGTTCTGTGACTAATGTTAGTCTTAACCGGATTTTAACTTCTTCACTTTCGCATGATATCAACTCTTAACTTTTTCCATATAATGTATTAAGATTAGACTATTCATTCGCTTACTTACTTACGTGTAGTGTAAAAAACGCTTAATTAAACCTTACGAATTTTCTATAATAAGCGTCGTTCATTCAATAGAATTATGAATGTATTTATTCTATGTCCATCCAAAGCTTAGTGCACGTTATTTATATTAATAGCAACAAACAACAACAAACAGCTAAACTGGTGAAAACAAGTATGCGTTTCTGAAACAAAATATTTTGAAATAATAGTAATCCATAGATGTAACTTAGGACTCTGCTATTCATATTTCAAAAGCTTCATGGCCTTAAATTAATGTTTAATACCTCATTGTGACCCACTACTCGTACGTTTCTTATATTTCTTTTACCTGACTGATTTTTGCTTTGCATTGTATTTTGTATTTAAAATAAGTGGCATATGAAATGTATTTTCCTAGTAATCACAATACATGTCGAGGACCCCTCTGCCTGCATTGTAAAAGGTTTTAAGATATCTCTGATGTTGTTTGAATATTTTGCCTATATATTACTTATAATTGTACACCGTGAAGGATCCTACAGTAGGGGTCACGAAAGACTGCAGTTGGCGCGGCGAATAGAATGGACAGGCCCATGCGACGTTGCCACACAGAACGTGTGCCGCAGTGCCGCCCGGCTCGCGCGCTGCGAGTACAACAGGGAACAAGTTTGGCAACGTCGCGTCGCTCAGCCCTCACTGGCTGCTCCAAGGTCACGCGCCAAATAGCTCCATTATCTGCACTTTATGGTAGTTCTTACTGTATTGAAATGAATGACATCCAGCTAATATCAGTAACATATTCCTAGAGTGGTAGGAAGAACAGGCTGTTTGTTTGTTGTTTGATTAAAATGTGATTTGCCACCAACTAGAGCGTATAGTCTCTTCCTAGTACGTGTCTCTCTTGCACTCCGTTCATCATATTGACAGAAAAAATGAGAGAAGAACTCTGCAGGCAAAAGATACATTCTATGGTAGGCTGTAATCAAAAAAGGGTGATTGCCAGACTGTATTTGAACCAGTTTTCAAAATAGCCATGGAGGCTTTATTAATAAATAATTTGATTATATAACTGGATTCGATTGAAAATACAGTCTCACAAATTTGAATAGTTTTTACGAGCAAATTATTCAATTCAAACATGACCTCTGAAAGCTATTTTATATTGAATTCTTATTCTATATTACTCTACAGAATATTAAGATTACAGAAAAAACACATATCTTCTTAAAGAAGATTAAACTTCATTTGAGTCTTTTGTATGGAAATAAAATAAAGCTACGCAATCGTGCAGGCACACCATACACAGTAAATCCGCATGTAGCATATGAATAAACACATCCAACGCTCAATTACAGCTGTTATCAAGCTTATAATAAACTTCGAGTATGTAAATTGCCACCAAATATTATTGCTTAAGAATCAAGCGTGTCAACAAATTTTGAAATTAATTTTGTTATAAAAGGGTTATTTCATAATAATAGGTTAATAGTTTTTAATGAACGACAATGTCCAAATACACATTTTTTCAATACGTATAGTACTAAGGTTTTGTCCACAAAAAGGCTGCGTTCTAGTTTGTATTAAATATATTTCATAAACATATCCACTCCTACATAAAAAAATTACTTAAGTGACACACCCGAGTGTAAGTGACGACAATGAAACTAAACGTTTCGAAAGGTATGTATGAAAACTGTGTATCGAAGGTGATACACGACTTCCAAATGTTAGGTTACTATATACGCAATACCTGGCCTTTTATTTTATTATATACATAATTAGCTAAGTACCTTTCGGTAAGGCATTATTTAATAAATATTATGCATAATAGGTCATTCCTACCTGGTATATTTTTGTGATAAGTTATTGTATTATATAAAGTAATGTTTTAACTGGTGCAGCGTTTTTATATGTAAGTCAATGTAATAATACACTTAAAAACCTTTGTTATAATTTTAGTTTCAGACATATATCCAGACTGTTTACAACATTTTTAGAAGATGATATAAAACCAATGATGTTTAGTAAAATGCAACATAAATCGACTTTGTGTTCATTGTATATTTATGACTGTCAAATTCAGCATTAATGTTGAATCAGACATCACATGTTACAGTACAATCTACAACTGATATTACATGAATAGCAATCTACTGCACAGGATTGGAATGTCAGAATCATCTCTGTACTTACAAAACATGAGAATTTCCGATACATTTTAAAATTTTCTAAAGTACTACGTAGAACCGAATGCATTTCTATTTTGAGGAATATTAATATGTTTTTAATAGGAAAGTGTTCGTTGTTGTTTGTTTCCATATGGCGGGATTTAGCAGTAAACTGAGATTTTAAATATATCACCTTGAAGACTCCGCCTGTAAGGGCAAAACCATTACACTCTTATTACCAATTCACCAATTGCCTGTTATAAATATAGTAAGAAATCAATTAACTGGGAACGATAGTGATGCGGATACGACAATTCGGATAGTTCTGGAATACAGTAAAAAACATAAAAGATTTCGTTTTTGAAAGACTAAAAAAGATAAAACTATTACAAAAATTACAAATAAAAAAATGTTGTTTACTCTTTCGTAAAGTACATTCAGTCACAAAACATAGCTATAGTGAAAAGGAATGATTCAATGTGAATGTTCAGTTCCATTTCACCTACCGCTTAGTGTAGCTTCGGACTTTCACAGATTTGACTCCTGGAATCTGGAGTCCACGTCCGTCTGAAGAGATAAACAATGTCGGCTATGAAGACTTTTCTTTCCTTTTCACGAACTTCTTGCATTGTTTTCGACATCAAAGACACCTAGACTAAGCCAGTCTCTTTTGTTTAGCTTTGGTAGACAGCTTCCGATGAGTACGATCATTCAGACGATTTGAGGCCATTCTTTCCGCAGACAAACAATCTGACTGTCACTCAAAATAAACTATCGGCCGCTCTACCTGGAACCTGGCATTATATTGTGTCGTTACATTTTCTGGTTCTTCATTATCAAAATCGAATTCACTGACCTTTGTTACCGCTTAAGGACAAAGTGTCGATACAATTCACACGGAAATCTTCGTACCGATGATTTTGTCAGTCTGAACATCCATTTACATCTTAAAAAAGTATTAACCTCTTGTAGGTTTCCCACAACCCTAGAACACTGCTAATTTACTATTGTATTGCATGCATGATTCTCAATCCTGATCGTGCGTTAGTGGAAAAAACAAACATATTACACTTGAAATTCAACAACTGCTGTTTTTATAGGACTCAAACCCACAGATCCGGATAAGGAAGATCCGAATAAACGAGGTTGTACTGTATATTTGTATGCGTTGTTTATTTAATAACATTAAACAATAAAAGTAGTTTTAAATTTTCTATCACAATCAAGGATCTGTGATAAAGGAGAGTAAGTAGCTCCAAGTATGATGAAATTAATATTAATGTGTTTAAGCACAACCATGTAATAAACAGCAATCATAATAATAGTTTATTTATTTGCATACGGCAACACTAGTATTTACACAACACGGGTGATATTTATGCATGCTGTGTATTCGTTATATTACACCTAACTTCAGGAGTTAAACAAATAGGTCTTATAAGCATACGTTTCGCAGTGCTGGGGTTTCCGTTTATCTTTCGGCATGTGCTTTTTCTTAAAAAACGTATTACTACTAACGTCCTGGGTTGCATGTTTATTTGTCTTAATAAAACCTAAAATGGAAAAGAAATACGAAAATAGTACAAATAATTTCCAAATATAAAATCAGTGTCATCGAGACAATCATCTTCAATAAAATCTTGATCATAGCCTCTTTTTATTGTAAGGTTTTATATAACTGATTGAGCTGCGGAAATTCATCGCAATTTAGATAAAATAATTGTTTCTCTTACGTGATAAAATAAATGGTAATTCTCAAGTTCAGCACCCTATCAACGTGCTATAATACAATTCCTGGCCTAAATATTGAAAAAAATCACTATTATTCTCGTAATATGTCTGTGAAGTTTCTGTTCGTAAACATAAATTTCTACAAAAATATTTAGATCACTGAGAGTTTAAAAAACATATGAGATCAAAAAAGCATAATATACAAGTTCCTGATTAAATATTAACTCAATATTTGGTATCTTATATGTTGAAATGTTATTAAAAATAGAAAACAAAACCTCTGTAAAATACAATGCACTAGACACTGTATGGAAAAAGATTTTATTGCATTCAATCCGATAAAGCCAGTATCTCTGCTCTCATAAAGGCAAGTGATATACTGTATTCAGACAACATTCATATTAAATTATTTTATAGAGTTTACGGATATTTACATTCTATTTGTTGAAGGTTATGATTGTTCATTTAGTTTGAGACTAAACAGTCAGTGCAAGTGTTCAAGGGTAAACATATTAATACAAAGTTATGAGTATAACAAATTAAAACTCCACATAATATCGCATGTGCTTCCTTTATCTTTTACAGTTATGCATAGAAGAACTGTGCAAAATCCAAACTACTGCAGAGCTGGAAGGCCGTGGATGCGTCGTTTTAATTTTCAACTACATATTTCATCAATTACAGAATATAAAAGGATGATATTTTATTCTAAACATAATATAATTATGGTATACACCTGAATTTAAAGTTACTGTAAACCGTTATTATTTTCACATATTTGGGAAAGTGTTTTCAATAGCATATACAATACAAACCTTTACGCGCAGATTGTCTAGGTGCGAAATTGCCTCTCTAAGTTCGATTACCGAACAGAGATTCGCAAATGTGTTTTAAAACGGTTTCCTTTATAACATGTCTTAAAAAAACATTATAAAACAGAGAACTGTAACAGAATTGTTACAGTTAAAATCCTGTTATTTTTAATCAATAAAATATTGGAGCTTCACTAGATATTCTCTATATTGAAACCCTTGACATTCCACTGAAACAAAAGAAGACTACAGCACTAAATGATCGACCCAATCTAAAACTTGATCAAAGCTTTCCGTATATGTTCTTGTGTCTTTGAATTTATTTGGGTCCGTCACTGTCGGTTTTGCGATGCACTTTATGTCGACTGTGAAGTACAAATGTTATTGCTTCGGAAGCAAGGAACTGTTGATGTTCAATCAACCGATATATTCCTTTATTTAACAGTTAAATTCATAGCAATCTTTCTTTTATCAACAGTTACAGCTGAAAACATATGACAGTCTGAATATTGTAACCTCCAATATTATTGGGTCTATATACAAATGGAGATTTACTTAATTGAAATATGATATTTTGTATGGATATTTTAGTCATAAAAATATGATACACGGTATGTGGCTCACAGTTTAAGTGTTCTTACATAACTTTGAACAAAGTAAAATAAAAAAGCATAAAAGGTTTTCAAAAAGTTCTAAGATTGTCATATATAAAAACTTATTTCATATCAATTTAACCCTAAAAATGAACATGATTACTAGTAAATGTCGAATTATTTTAAAATAAACGTTTACAATCCCTTTTTTTGATTGTCTAGTGGGAGGAATACTATGTAAGTTAAGAATGCCATCCAAAGAATTAGCTAAACGCTGTCATAACGAGAACCAAGCTGTTCCCAAGCAATATCAGAGTTATGGGCTGTAGCGAGGAGAGCGTGCCTGTTATGAGCTATAAAAATTGACACTTCGTTGAGCAAAATATTGTCAAACACTGAAGAACATATTAAGTGAATGTTATTAGTTGCTGAGAAGAATTGCATGTATTTCTTATTCAAGGTGTAACATCTTGACGAATAATAAATCAGTGGTAATTAGATATTAATCAGATAAAAAACTGCTCTGCTGTTTCGTTGCTAAGATAAAAATGTATTGCTTAATTAATAGTGGGTATATGAAATACAGGACCGTGTTGAACACAAAGTTACAGTGGTTTTAATTAAATCTAATCTGTGACAACAGCGAGACTAGTGATAAATAAACAAGTATTCTCATTCGCGCAAATTAAATTTACCAACAGTTTTAGGATTAGTATACAGTCTAACATTAAGAACAAGGCCTTTGTGAGTGAATAAGACAAAGTTAGGAATGCTTTATTTAGGGCATAGAAAGTCCTCCCTAATACTTAACGTGGGGGCCAATGGCTTAGAGTTGACTTCCGAACCACCACCAATGGCCGGGCAGGCAGGCTGCTTGCAAGGAGACACGATCGCTCAGCGGTCACCCATCCAAGCAGCAGCCACGCTTAATATTGCTTGACTCGGTTATCTTGCGATAACCACCAACGCACCCGTTACACTGCGCCATTGGCAGCACTGAAGATACCGGGTTGACATTCTGAAATGAGACAAATGCATAGTATTTTTGCAGCAGAATTGTTTTAAGTGAGCCTCACAAATAAATGAATATAAGCGTTCCCTATATTGGACCAGTGTTAAGAATACTAATTTACGAGATACGTTACGCGACTTTTCAAAAGGCTATAAACGTTTTTCTCCTTTGGGAAGACCAGAGTCCACAACAGTTCATTTTGTGATTTTTCTGACTTTTAGGGCTTAATATTCTATGTAAATAGCTAGAATTCAACCAGGAATATTGATTTTTATAAATTTCAGCATATAGTTGAATAGACTATACAACAATTTATATCCATACCACATCTAAAAGCAACTATTTCTGAGGGATATGTGTATCTTTACAGATATAGTATTATCAGATTTTTGTATGACTGTTGAAGTTTGAATGATCTTCATTGGATACGTACGTATATTCATCAACCACTTTCGTACGCTGAGCAGAACATTTAAATCACATGTCCAAAAGTTAAAATATTCTTTGATCTTCCTGAATACAAAAATCTAAATATGTAATGTGTTTAGGGCATAAAGTACCTAAAGAATATTATTATTATTATTATTATTATTGTGTATCACAAGCACCATGGTATGGTTGCTCATGTTCTAATAATGAAGTACTTGAGTTTATTTTTAAATTTATATTTATATTTAGACCAGCACCTTAAATGGGATCATCATACCGACCACTTATCAAAGAAATTAAGACCGGTGAATTATGCACTTTATCACTTGAAGCGTTATGTTGGAAATGAATAACTAATACAAATATATACATTATGGTTTCAAAGTATGATGAGATATGGAATAATATATTATGGGGAAACATACCCCTCAATTACCAGGCCAGTGGTCATGAGTTAAAGGCATACGCTTCGAATAATTTTTAGTATAAAACGAAATGAAAGGGTACGTTACTTTTTATCCTTTTCAAAATATTGACATGTAATCAGGTTTACCAGTATTCAGTAATAATGCCTATTTAAAAATATATGAATCAATATTCAGAGAAATAATGACAACAATACGCTCTGCTCAGTATATGCAATTGGATATTCCTTTTTACACCAAAGAGCTGAGCAGACATCAGTTTATTAGTTACGAAAATGTTTCATTAAATTGATTTAAGCCTATGGAAGTGAATTTATTTTATAGAAAAACTCTGGGTCAAAATTTAAGCACTTGAACTTGTCATAAACGCTTAAGTACAACTTGTTATTATATTACACCACTTAGAATATATAATTTGGATAATGATGGATACTTAATGTTACTTTGTTTTATTTATTTATATTATAATTACTTGGTATATATTATTTGTTTGTTACATAGTAATTTGTATTATTATTATATGGTATGCATTATGTGTTATATTATTTATTTAGTATGTTAGGTTATTTGTTCAATACACTTCACAAATTCGTCTGTAATGTCATTTTGTCAAGTTTAAAAAGTCACTCACTACTATTTAATTCAATAGCTTTGGTGGAGTTTCAATGCATGAATGTGATGGAAGGGGTGATTAATAGTTTATAAAATTAATAAAATTGTTTTATTAAACTTGTTATTATTATTTTAATCTTACAGTTTCTTTTGTTGTTTTATTATTATAACCCTTCCTACGTCCTAGTACATGGTTTTATATTTGTTATTACTTGCCATGCCAAACATATCATTTTATATTATTGTGTCACTTTTCTGATCACAATGTTTCTGTGTAATGATTATGCTGGAAATAGTGCCATGTTTGTGATATTAAATTTTCTCTTTTTTATATTGGGTTGAAAATTTATGGTGGTAGAAGATATAAATGGACTGCAAAATGTTTAAAACTTGTACATATATGTTACTGTCAACTGCTTTTCCACAGGCGTTCTGTAAGGCGCATTGGGATCTGTTTCATTTATGTATTGTTATACTGACACGAATAAAGAGTTTTTAACTTGAATTGAATACGTATTAAAACGTCCTATCTAAGTACGAAACAAATAAAATTCACAAAGAAATTAATAAACCAAACTATCTAAATTTTTATACCTGTTTCATTGTTTCTTACATTGAAAATTAAAAATAACCATGAAATATTGGCTCTAGGAATCATTTTAAAACATAGTTATCATTGAATCTGGTTTGTAATGTATCAAAATATATTAGATCAAAAATCAAAGGAAAAAATCTAATAAGATAAACTACTAAACTATTCATACACGTGGGAAGAAATGGTTAGCACAAATAACATAAACCTCTCATATATCTAGTACAAACACATATACAAAACACATAAAACTCAGAAATGAATTTTTAATTGATTTACACATTATTCACCACAGTTTTGACAAAGAGTTTTAGGAAATAATGACAACAGCAATTGTGGCTAAATCAAAGCATTGAAATAACACCTAAACATAGCATCCTTGCTTACATGGGCTCGGTGTAATACATTGTTTTCACATATATTACAAAACATCTGAAACAAATTAGAAATGTTATTCAAGCTGATAAAAGAATGGCGAATGTCATGTATGTCATAAATGTAAAAATTATGGAATATTTTCAAAAGGAAAATGAAAATGTACCAGTGCAACAACGTGAATATATTATAATAATAATTATGTAGATCTAAACAAAGTTATGTGAAGGCTTGCTGAATTTTACATGTAAATAGGAATTTAATTTACAGCCCAGTGGTCTGAAAAACGAGAAGTCCTAGAATTTAACATGGAACATTGTTTGATATTCTGGGCTAGTCAGTTGTATAGTAGGATTATTTAACTAAAGACATTAATAATTAGTGTAACATGAATTGTACACAAATGTATTTTGCTATGATTAATAGATTTAAACATGTAGTTCTCTGTTAAATTTAAATCAAACTTTATATATATGGCATCAAACTTTTGTTTTGTTATGATCTACTTTTCATTTTATTCAGAAATTATTAAAACCCGCAGCCGTAAGATCTGAAGTCATAGTGTAAGGGTTGTATTCATTACAATTACAATTAATTTTATAGTATTTTCTTTTAAATTCCGATGTATGTAACAGAGGAATTAAAAACTCTTTCCATTAACCCTAAATACCCCAGATATTAAAGTGACGGAACCACATAACGGTTTTGTAAATAATAATGTGTAAATAGGCTAAAGTAGGCTGTTGCTGGTCAAACAATTGATATATATCTAGTTTAGTATTGAAACGTGTTACGATTCCTCAATAGGGGAATACATCTGTTTTCTACATAGCGCTTTAGGAAATTAAAACATCTATCGAAATATTCTACGGTTTGTAAATATAAAGATTATTCTGACATTTAAATTCCTAATTCCGGATTACGGATCATATAATATAAGTTTGATCAAGTTTCCTACGGAAACTTCGTGTTTTTGTTGTTGTTGTAATTTATGTACTTAAAAAGCTATTGTTATGATTGTTATATATTGTATAGTTATGCTTAAATCAAACTGATTGTGGCAATTTTGTATTAGAGAACATTTTATGATTATTTATTACATTCAGAGACCTTAGTTCTTGGATCATGATTCCAACCATACTGCACTTATTGTAATTAAAATCGTCAGTACCAGCTAAAGTTGCCTAACTCGGTTTTATTTGTTTAAATTTGACGGCATTAGAGAAAATATCTTCCAAAGTTGAAATTAACTAAATTGCACAGATTTTCTCTCATATACTCCACCGAGATCAATCAGAGTCTGAGTGATCTTTCAAATCCCCAACCGCATCTCTGAGGAGTATCTCACATCTCCTCCCTCCTCCCGAATATCCTGGATTCACTAAGTATTTCCAGTTGGTTTGTATACATCAACCTTATTTCACAAGCTCATTTCGTTAGCTCTGGCCATTTATATTATATAAGTATTTGGACTACAGTTTCAGTGATGTAATATTACATTTTCACGTTTAAATGAACCACATATAAATATTTAGCTAAAAACAGAATATCTGGTATAATATAAACCTTTTGTTAATGTTTATTTAACAATTTGCTGAGATCCATTTTTAAATATATTATTTTTCTGATAAATTACTTATCCGTTCGACAGAAAATTATTAAAATCATTAGGTGTGCTCCATCATTAAAATATCTATCAAATTCCAGTGTCATAGTCATTATCGGTTGGGCCGGCTCAGCGGTTGGCGTGTTGGGCTGACGACTGAGAACAGAAACACCTAATTTTGTTTTTGCCCTCTGGACTAACACTTAAGCACATTCCCTTCTTTATTGGATTCTAAACTGTCTACACGTCAATACGGACAAAGGAGTAGTAAATAAACGTTAAAGTGTCTGAAAACCTACTTTACACAATCGCGTATTCAAATTTAAGATTCAAAAACATACAGTTTCGGCGGAAAGGTGGAACTGGGTGCTAATGAAGGAAAACATTGAAGCAAAGCTAACATTTCACAATTCTTGTTCGTTACTGGCAAGGTAGGACAGCAAATTTCACTGTTAGGTGCGTTTCGTTAATTTTAAAACAATATATTTCCGTGAAAAGTATAATGGGTGTTTTAAATGCACACTATGCAGTAGTTTAAAAATAAATGTGAAAATCTATTTACTGATTAATTAAATTAATGAATTAATATGCCAGTATTAATAAAACAAGGCATTCATTGATAAAATGGAGAACCGAAGGAGCCTGAGAAAACATAATGATTCTCTACGGTAAAAATGGAATGCCTTTTGACAATTACCTTGCCGGTGTACGGCTTTAATTAGCAATAGGATTTCGGACATTTTCCATCGTTACATTGTTCAAAAGTCGATCTTAAAGCTTTGAGGACTAGGACATAATATCTTCTTCAGGCATCATAAATTAACCTGAAGACATATTAAGGTTATATCACTCTGCATGTACCGGTATATCTTAGCTTTGTGACATACGACTCATTCCGTTGTAACATTTATGCCTTGGCGAGTTCATCGCCACACATTTAGTTTTTCGTTTTCTGCATATGTTCAACCTTATGTCTTAAGGTATTAATGGCACCTGAAAAAGAGGATAGATCGGAGTCCTCGAAACGTTATTTTTGTGTTTTGGTAACATATGAATATGGCAAATGTCCGAATTCCTATTATCCTATCCATGCCACGGATTGAAAGCTCTAATTTCTTATTAAGTAACGTATTTATCAACCAACTTTCAATCGACGAATGTTATTGGTAACGGGTATTGTACACAGAGGAGATGACTGTGGATTTACAACACCTGACATTGAGCCAATGATAGTGTACGGCCATAGCCTCGATATGATAGCGTAGGTTCATATCGTGCCTCAGTTCTGAGCAATTTTTATGTGGCAATATTGTAAACTTGACTGGGTCTCATATTTATTCTGTTCCTCTTATTACTAACCATACACAGGGAGTCCATTTTATCTGTGTGATTGGTTTCTAAAAAGCGACTTAATTTACAGGAATGTTTAAATGAGGGACTTCACCTACATTTTGATCACAATTAAAAATATGAATCTAGAGCTTAAAAAATGTAGCTACCATTTTCCACCTTTGGGTGTTCCAACGTTTTGACTTATTCAAGAGCTTTTTTATATAATAAAAAAGCGAATTACTTTATTGTTAAACATACTATTTGTATCGTGTCCAGGTTCAGTAATAAAACCTTTTTTTTAAATTTTAGTTTAGTTTTTTTAAATTGGCCTAAATTATTATACAAATTTAATACTGAATAAAAAGAGCAAAGCAAAAATCTACGAAATCCATAACCGACAAGTAATATATTTTTGGGATATTTTTTATTTTTAACCATTGAAAATAAATCGGAAAATCTTTAGATACACATTACTTTTATGTCTAATTTTTATACACGGTGACGGCCCACAAGGAATGAGTAAAAAATCTTAAATGAGAGCATAGGACGAGTAGCACATCAAATTAAGTGTATATTAGGAGAATACGATTGCAATGGTTTAAGTTTCCAAACATGAACTTCTTGAAAATAAATTTATTGTTATTCTTCTAATTAGTTACAATAATAAACCCCGACAATCGATTATATCTTATATAATAAGAAGCAATGTAAGCAGTATTTTATGTCAGTATTGTATGTTGCATTGTAAATGAGTATGAGTCACGTTTTATTTATATGCCTGTTCGTCTCAATTATTTTTAATTTTTTATCAGGGACTATTTAGGGAGATATATTTTTTAACCATCGTAGGTAAACCCATAAAAGATTATTCATCAATTACGGTTCATATTGTTTATTATATTAAGTGTCGCTGTCGATTGCAATAGGTGTTTAAAGTTTAATTCGAAGTACATTCCGAAAGAGAAAAATTGTTATTATAGCATTATTATCTTTATTATTTCTGAATATAAGAGACATCCCAAACCCAGATTAAAATGGTAACAACTTTCCGTGAAATGCTCAACTTCGTCTTCCTATATATTTTATATGTTCAGAAAAGATATATTAAAGATATGTTCCCAAAACTTTGTTTAAATGTAAAAATATATTTTTTATGTACATTCAAATGAATAATATTTATTTTTTTTGCTTCACTGGAACTAGTTAGAGGAGTGGCAGGCATAAATATAGCAAATAATGAATATTAATCACAGCAATTGCAAACACTAATAAATAACATTTATATCATATGCATTACAAAAAATTATGTCTTTCTTATAGGAAAGAAAGGTTTTTAACAATAACACTATCGTAGTTGTGTAGAAAAGTAGACGTAAATGAACTATGGCTTTAATTCACTACTAACTATAGAACAACATTGTATTTAACTCTGCTCTATTTTATGTTAGAAGTCCACATCGATTGGCCATCCATCTCTTAAGTAGAGATCAATAATGAGGCCAAACTCATTTATTTGTTTCGCGACGAACACTGGGAAGCAAACAATTTACCATTCGATGTTCCATTCGATTGGGTATGTAACACTCCCAATTTAAGGGGGAGAGTTAGAGTTGTTTAATTACTTTACAGAATTTGCAAAACCGTTTATTTTCAGATTGATTAATTTCTTTCACATCTCCCTGAAAAACCATATAATTCGGAGACGTGAAATTGGCTTTTCATAGATATTTCAGAGACCCTAATGAGAGTTTTAAAACATCTTTATTTGATTCTCAAGAGTGGACTATAGAGTGAGATAATAACTTCAGTCTCAATTTCCATCCGTTATCATAATGGGAAAACCAAGGCCTCATCGGGCTTTATCATGTAATGTTTACTATGATATAAAGTTATTAATAACGTTTATGTGGACCTTAGACAGTTCTGGACCTTAAACAGATAGAAATTTTATTCCAGTTGCGGAAGTAAGAATAAGTGGCAACTTCACTATTTATTCTCTGTAATGGACCTCAGATACTCAGATACTGTCAAAAGTCCAATTTAGTTACTTCATGAATTATTCAATCGCTATTCGGAATCTATCTGTATAAATTATCTTTGTGACCATTGTAGCCGCATTTATATCACCTAACTATTTTGATATCCTTAAACACTACGATTGTAAAATATATAAATTTAATAAGGTCTCATTACAATTAAACTTTTCATAGGCAAAGAGATGATCTGGCAGAATTTCATTGCTATAATTGCACACACATAAAGGCGTACTAAACTGTCACTAATACACATTTTGAAATTGTACCTGTTTTATTTTACAACACCTAATAAAGGTTTAGACAGATGTTTTGCAGCATTTTAGATTTAAATATTACCCAGTTAATACGGATAACCATAATATAAGTGGGTCCAAAGAATATGAACTGTATCGGTCTCATTACCAAGCACACGATCTGTTACAGAACATGGTTTTTCTTGTATTAACCAATTATATATATATATATATATATATATATATATATATATATATATATATATATATATATATAAACTGCAGTAGTCTAATTTCATTTCATTTAAGATTGCATCACAAAAAGTACTTGCTCGGGAACATATATGAATATTTGTTATGTAACCGTTAGAAAGAGTAAATAAAGAGGCAAAACTTCACTAATTTTAATTAAATAGTAACTGACGCAAATTCTGCAATTATTTACCTGTCTGGTTTTGTGTGTAAAACTAACAAAAATGCGATAATATTCACTTCTCTCTTGATTCTAACAAAACTAGGTTTTGTTCTTTTACAATGTAAATTAGTTTTCGTTTCTTGAACTTTTATAAGTCATTTGACATTCAAATTAAATGTTATTGTCATCAAAAGCTCTATTCTTTCCAGAATTATATCTGCTGAATACTATTGTTTGTCATAATAACAATGGCAGATTAGTGAATAATGTACCTATATTTAAATCCAACAAGTTCTCTTAGAAAAAAAGTTTTCGTATGTGACTAATTATTAAAACAATATTATGTTAATTTCCATTATCAAAGGAAATTTGTGTAAAGTTTATGAAATGTATTATGGTTTATATTTCTCCTCTTAATTCCTTAAATCTATTTCCTGATAAAATGTCTAAATATGATAAACATTTCTTTGTTTGACATTTGTTTTTAACGATGGAAGGATTGTGAAGAAAACAGGATTTTTCGGGACATTTTCCATCGTGCAGAGATAGAATACAAGCAGTAACACTACTTTCGAGATCTGCAGTCTGATCTCTTCTTCAGGTAAATGAATAAACTAATGCATGACTACAACCTAGGTTAAAGTAAACAAAACACACCAGAGCGTTGTGAGACGCATAAGTCAGGAACCACAACAGCCATTCTGTGTGTCTATTCCATGAACACTAACTCTAAAAATGAAATTAATAAAAACTAAGTACTAATTATCAAAACTAAACTGCAGAATACAGGTCACAATAGGTTTTCACTCACCGGCCAACCAAATAGAACCGACCAGAGGCCAATACTAAAGGCTGTGACGATTTACTATTGTTAAACTATTGTGTTGTTTACTATTGTATTTACCTGAAGAATAGATAATATTGTAGATTTCGAAACGTAGTGTTACGGGTGTATTTTATTACTGAACGATGGCAAATGTCCGGAAAAAAAATCTTTCACTATAGACATAGTATCCTAGTTGCATCAAACGCCGTATCTTTGTGACTATATATAGGTATTGGCCCGATGATGACAATCGTATTTTATACAATTCGTTATTTAATATATATATATATATCTCAGCGTATTTGTATTACGTATATTTTGACTACTAAAACCCCAACACTTTATAGACGTACTATACAGGACTTCTAAATATTGTAGACAGTTATAACATTAATTTTTTATCTGACACCACCAATTTTCGAGCTAAGCGAGTATACCTTGTTAAGTTTAAAAGTTACCTGTTCATGATTATATGAGTATTACAACGAGCTATAATCCCTCCCCGGGATAATTTTGAGGTTCGCTTCAATTTTCCAATCCATTAACTGAACGCTCCCCATAATTTGATTGGTTTAATTATAAACGGGCCACAGTAACTTTGCAACCTCAACCTGGTGCGGCTTCGGTGTATATAATGTTGATTATGAATAATGGAACTGAAAATATATTTTAGGATTATTAACTACGCCTTGTAAAGTATTTGGTTCATAAAATAACTTTATCTTTTATACTCCAAAATCCTTAAGCATTCTAAAATATAAATTTAACTTGAAAGATTTGAGTCAATAATTTTAATGATCATTTGTTTTTATAACTTCTGAGAAACTTTTTATTAATCTTCTTAAAAATGCCTTTTTGCTCAATGGGATATAAAGCAATGTTTAATACATTAAAATTGTACCTAAAAGCGTTTGATTATAAAAAGCATATCTTATTGTTGTTTCTTAGGTAGATGGTACACGACAAATTATAACGTTACATACCTTTTATTCAGCAAAAAGAATTAAAATATTGCGTTTCATTATTATAACTGTGACACATGACTGTTTTACATCCAAACTTCCAATATCGTATTCATTATTTGTACTGATAATCGCAACAAGAAAGAGAGTTTTTGGACACTGTCGTACCACCTTTCTCTTGAATACACCTTAATACTTAAAATTGAGTATAAGGTTAGAATCGTACTATATCATTATACATAATTCAATTGAATTATTCCATACCGCTCTTATATCCAATGTTACTGGTATTGTTAAGAAAATATAAATGCAATTACAATAAAAGTATAGAAAAGAAAAGAACTTGTTGAAGTAAAACATAAAACATATTAACATTAAAACAAATACACTCTACCAAGCCATCTCAATATGCATTGCTCAGTCGTTAAATAATGAAGTTATACTCTTTTTGTAATATAACCATTACAAAATATAATCAGCCAGTTTGCAAATCATCTGTTTGTAAAACTTTCTATGTTGTACAATCGAGTATTCGTTATTGAATTTTCCGAAACTAAATTGATCTATGATGCGAATGTTACTGGATTCGAGAGACATATTGTTTACACTAGATCTGAGATCTTTCTGTGATTATTCTTCTTTGTTCTGCGTTGAGACTGATGGCCCTTGGTGGAAATTAGATTGCTATGTCCAAATAGTATGCGCATAGTGTTTTCTTAATAGGTAATATATATTAGCTGACACTGGTAACAAAAATTTATGAACTAAAGCACGATTATAAGTACTTCAAGGATACTTATTATTGTGTTGTGTTTGTGTTTTTGTATTCTTACTGTCGATATATACTCTTTATAGTTTATCGAACCTTCACAATATATTGGGTTTCCCACCTATTTCACCAGGTTTAGTTTTGTCTCTTCAGCTAAATTTGTTCAATCTGGACGTGAAACCACTCTTAAAGGCGATGCATGCCTACAGAGCCCATTTTATTTCCAACAAATAAATTAATGTCCAATGTCCTTAATCAATGTAATAAGATGTAAGCAAAAAAAGGTATTCGCTCATTGAAATGCGTCATTAATATCACACTAATTACTGACTGAAAAAATTATATTGTGGTATTTTACAATGAGAGTACATCGCACTTTTTGAGTGATTCATGGAATTGTTTTATAGGGCGTTTGAATAAGTGAAAACTCTATTATAGGTACACTACCCAGGTTAATAAAATAATACATTTTAATAACTTTGAATACAGAGAACAAACGTATGGAACATAGATTATAAAGATTTATGGATTGTTAAAATATGTCAGCTCCATGGGAGACAGAACACGGTCGAATGCTGTCCTGTTGTTATTCCTTTGGTAATGGGTAACTGTGGCCATATTTCTCTTGTAGTCATTATCCATGGCCACTATCCATCGATCGGTTAAAATAAACTGACTTATACTATCAGCTTTTATCTCACAACGAAACTGTTATGCTTCTGTCCCCTTTACTACGTACTACAGCTAAAGCTTAGCAAACCGATTATTACGCTTATGAAGGAAAATGTACACTTGATAAGGAAGAATTGTTTTAGATATACTAAGTGGTTTTCCGCCAACATGATCATGATGTTTAAGTGATGCTCCGATTACAGAACATGTTTTGAAACGGTACATTACTACTATTTTATGTACTCAAGCCTGAGAAGAATATTAAAAGTAGAACTAGATTGCTGTAGGAAGAGTTCTAGAAATGTTGGAAACTACTTAAAGGCCAAACCGACCAATTCTAGAATTATTTAGACACTTCTCAGGAAGGTTTTCCTTCATTCCAGATTTCAGTATTGATTACAGTGTTGTAACAGACGTGATCGTGAAATGTTAAATATTTAAAGAGTACTTCATTTCTACATATGAATCTTTTAATGAAGAGCAATTAACTGCGTCATGAGCCAAACATGGTCAATATATATATATATATATATATATATATATATATATATATATATATATATATATATGAATCCAGCGTTAAAATCCTTTCCTTTGCAAGTAAAAGTATTTAGTCTGTCATCGGAAACACAAAAAACTATTCAACCTGTAGGAGTGATGGTATTTATTATCAAAACTATATAAGATATACTTGATAAAGCTATGCGATAGCGTGTATACCAAAATTATCGCAAAACCTTTTATCAATTTAGAACGATTTCAGTTGTAATCGGTTATATTTAAAATATTTCAAAAGGTTGTATGCAATTTTATAGGAAGATTGGCTATCTGTTTTCTAAACATTAGCACCTGCTCGTCTTTCATCTTTCGACTGCCACGAATTTGTCGTAGTTGTTACCAATCTTGCGATTGAACGACGAAGTCAGTTTAATACTATCTACCTTGACTTAAGTTTACAATATCTATCATTACATCTTACAGTTTTAAGAAGCTTCCGGTATTATTATATTCTCTTAATCTCATTCATGGATTAAAGTTTCCTTTTAGAAAGACTATTTAGTGTACGATTTGTTGGAGTGCTTTACGACAATTTAGGTGCCAGTTCGAGAGGGCCTCGACTAATCAATAGAAACCCCCCTCCAATTGGTTTGATATGTTTATTAATGGCATGACACCTGTGGATCTGTGAAGCCTGCTTTATACAGATGATATTTTAATATCCTTACCAATTTGAGAAATTACCATTTTATTTTACATCGAGCCAGCTAGTGATACTCTTAATAGGTGATATGAAATCACACAAGCCCCTGAATTTCAATAAAAATTATAGATAACTCTCATGGGATTCTCATTGTATATTGAAAACATATCGTAAAAGTCCTTGATTTAGTCATGTGTTCCTTATGGTCTTCTCTGAACTCTAAAGCTGCGGTGTTTCAAAAGTTAGAATCGCACATGTTTAAACAAATATATAGTTTTGTGATCTTATACAGATAATTGTTCTATAGCCATCTCCGGGGTGCCATCATTGTGTGGAATATGCTTAAAGTTTTCGCAGACATAATAATCGAGGCTTTTGCAGAGGAGGCTATCGTGGCGTATCGTTGATGCTTCCTGATCTGGTTAGAGTAAATGTAAAGTAAAATTAAATTACAGTAAAGACGTCTTATTTTACCAGGCGAACACTTAACCTGAGGACCAACAGCTTAAAGGTGACTTCCGAACCACTACCAATTGCCGCGCAGGTGGGCTGCTTGCAAGGACAGGATCGCTTACCGACTCATCCAAGCAGCAGCCACGCTCGACGTTGCTTAATCCGTTTTTCTTGCGACAACAATTGTACCCGCTACACTGCATCATTTGCCAATGTACAGGAGATTTGTACTAAAAAAACGTAGAGAGATTACTTTATTTTCAGTCCCTAATTTCAAAATTAGACGGATAATATCACATTTACACTTTAGACTTCTTAGCGTGTTATTACAGAGCATGTACATTACATATTACCTGTGATTGTCTGACAGATCTTTGTACTCAGATTGTTTTAGTAATGATCTATGATAAAATGGGGGTGAGATTGAGCCTCTTTATTATAAGTAATACTAATAACATCGTTCGGAATTATTAACCATTATAATAATGTACTCTCTATCCATAACTAGGTCAGTAGCAGGAATTGTAATCACTACTAACTAAAAATAACTCGTGATTTGTGCTGTAGATTTCAATAAAGTTCTTTTATTTTGAAAATAATTCGTTTGACAAGTTGTAACACTAATTAAATGAAAATGTGATCAGATTGAATTAATATAATAGTACAGTTATTATCATTGCATATTAAAACAACGGAATCTAGTTCAAACTAAAGGTCACAATCCGAAGCCAGAGAGTACAAATGTCAACAAGCCAGCATTAGTGTAACCTGCACTTCACATGCAACGTCTCTTCATATTATTCTCGAGCTTTAGACTCTCTAATTAAATATTTGAAGCACCTTGTCGAGTAGTGGGTTAATACTATACAAAGCTAAATGTGACTATTACAAAATTTAGGTTCTATTGTTTTTGCGTTTCGAAAGGTATAGAAAGGGATTTGGAGATCTCAAAAAGCATACGTTGAATGATACTTGCACTACTAAGACCTAATTAAAATTTAAATGCTAACTAAGGTACTTATAAGATAATTATTATTTACTTAATCATGTTGTTTCATCTTACAGAGAATGTGGCTAGGCAAGCCTATAAGGTGAACCAAATGGGTTAAGAACGTAACAAAAAAAATGGGGGGGGGGTCCAGAGAACTGATATTTCCCCATAGTGAACAGAGATTAAGGCCTCATTTTGTTTCTTGAAAGGTTCTTGACCCGTATCTCTTTTGCGAAAGATCTTTCAGCATTAAGTAATACTGAATTATTTAAGTAATAATAATCATTTACTAAAAAATTTATTGAAAAAGTTGGAAATTTGCGTCACTGGTTACGTCCTTGGAATGGGTAGAGGGGAACGGAAGCAAGCAAAGACCACACAGATTTAAAGAACCTAATTTCTTTTATTTTGATAGTACAGGGTGGAGCGCGGTAATTTGCTGATTTGGAAATGAAATAAAAAAAGTATGAACCTTAGAAAAAAAAATATTTTTTTAAATTATATTGAACAGTAAGGGAATTTTTAAATTACATGGTTTTAAATAATGTATCTGGCAATTGTCGACCTTTGGCATCCACACACTGCTGCATACGTTTTCTGATGTTTTTCATTAACTCTAACAAGCGTGTCGACTGGTATTCTGCCAATTTTAGCCTCAATGTTGTTCCTTATGTCTTCCAAGGTGTTGGGACGGTTGATATACACCTTCGACTTGAGGTAACCCCAAAGGAAAAAATCGCATGGGGCTAAGTCTGGTGAGCGTGCCGGCCAGTTCACATCACTCCTCAAAGAGATAAGCCGTCCAGGAAACATTTGCCTCAAACAATTCATGGTAACCCTCGCTGTGTGTGCAGTGACACCATCCTGTTAGAACCATGTATCCTCTAATTGCATTGCCTCAAGAGGCGGCTGAAAAAAATCCTGTATCATAGTCAAGTACCGTTCGGAGTTCACAGTTATGGCACGACGGTTATCCTAAAAAAAGTAAGGGCCAATGATGCCTACTCGTGATATGGCGCACCACACAGTGACGCGGTCCGAATGCAGAGGTCTCTGGTGGACTTCTCTGGGGTTTGTTTCACTCCAGTAGCGCATGTTTTGCTTGTTGACACACCCACTGAGGTGAAAATGTGCCTCATCAGAAAAGAACACAATTGCGTCACGCGGTATAATTGCAAGCATGTCTTCACAAGAAGTACGCCGTGTCAAATAGTCCCGTGCTGACAATTGATGGACCACGCACATTTTATACGGGTGAAATCTTAGTTCATCATGAAGAATCCGGTGGAGAGAACGTCTTGAAATGCCAAGAGCAAGTGATTGCTTATGAGCAGAGTGTTTTGGAGATTGCAGTACTGCTGCTCTAACTCTATCGATGTTTTCCGGTGTTGTAATCCTTCTCTGAGGTCCCCTTCGTACACATGACACATTCCCTGCTGTTCTGAATGCAGTTACCCAATTTACAATTGATTGCCGACCAGGAACACGTCCGCGTGGGGGATCAGCGAATCGTAAACGAAAAGCACGCTGCACTGTAATGATCGAGTGGGCATTTGAAAAAATACGCTTTAACACAAAACGACCTCTCCTCTCGTGTCCACTGCATGATGGCAACTGGAACGCGGAAGAATACAAATCTCCCGTCAGCCACTAAAAGCCACGTCCAGTCTCCCCTCTCTTCGACCAACAGTGGCGCCACAGCCTGCAGTGCAAAAAAGCAAATTACCGCGCTCCACCCTGTATTTATATTTTAAATTGGATACATTTCTGATCAACATAAACTGTAAATGTTTATTAGACAAAGACATTTCCAAAAATAATCCTCTAATGAAATCCTTATAATTAATCTGATGTACAGAAAATCAGGATATATGGAACATCGAATATAATAATAAAATACAGTACGTTCCATAAGAAAAAACAAAGTACACCACCGTATTGGAAAACGGTGTCAGTTTTTAAAATCTGAAACAGACAAAGATTTCATGGTGCTGTCAGGTTTATAGTTTACAAGATCACAATTTTTCCCCGTTTAAAATACACACTCTGTGTATAAATGTGTGAAGACTAGTGCAATATCCTCTCGAGGCCGGCAGGCGACGATTTTCACCTAACTGAAATGGAAACCTTAGACCTGTCACTGACGACCTGCCCTACACATTAAAAGTACAGATATTACATATAACAGTCACTATTGTTTCAATACCCTCTGAACAATAGCTGCTTACAGTAGTATTTTGGTTTTATCCCAGGTACAAAAAACCCTACTCGCTGCCCGGGCTAGTGCAATTTCTGAATGTGACATTTCCATTACCTGCCTGGCCTCTCCTCTGTTCAGTTTATAAAGCTTTCAGGTTATGTTTTACTTAAACTCTATCATGGTGGCCAATATAGATTCCGTGGAATTGCCGTGAAGGGTTAAAGTAATAGAGAATTAGCACTCTATTGTTCTTGCCGAATTCGTGTTGTTTCTATACAGCTCTATTAACGTACAGAGGAGCAGAGTCGCCGTCGCATTCCACTTAACAAACACGTCGGCATCGCTGTGAATCTCTCAGTGTAGCTGGTTTTAGTCTCTGGGATATTCACTCTACTGGTGAACTTTATCCACAATTAATGTATGAAGATAAAAATATGACGAAAACAACTGTGAATTGGAATGTAGAGTGTGTCTGGTCCAATTGTTTTCTTCATCTCTAAGATTTATCTTTTTCTTAAAATTAGAAAACATTGTTCCTAGAAGAATTTTACATAATGAATAAATTAAATACAAAGTAAAACTTAAAAATCAGAAAACATTGAATTGGGCAGTATCAGTCATATAAAATTTCAATACAGATGAATGTACATATAATTTGAGGTTTAAATTATTACCATAAGATTCCAATAACATTTTATTGTGTGGAGTAATTTAAGTTATAAGTTAAAATTTCAAAATGGAAACAAATGAAAGTAGAGATGATAAAATCACAATAAAATATGTATATTCATATATTAATAACAATAGTACTAAATTAGCATAACTGTTGGTTTTGTTTTATTATTTTTATTAATTTTTAAAACTCGGTTAGTTTTGCAAAAGCCTATCTTTTCGGTTACGGGTATGATCCATTGCTGTAAATCTACAGTCAACGTGGGGAATCTGCGTCAGAGTAATGTACTCGTACGTTACGTGTAGGCTGCCTGAATCTCTACAATCCCTACTTTGTCTCTAGAGATCCTTGTGTTGTGCTATACTGTTATGGATTTCCTTTACTACTCTACTTTCCCTTTGTGTTGCAGGACTATGAAGTGGATCTGTACCTCAGGCAGAAGTGGCAGGATGAGAGGCTCAAGCACGCAGATATCACAGAGAGCCTGGACCTCAACGACCCTAATCTCGTCAAAGCCATCTGGAAACCCGAAGTGTACTTTCCAAACGCCAAACATGCTGAGTTCCAGTTTGTCACTGTACCTAACGTCCTCATCCGAATCAATCCTGACGGAGAAATATTCTACATGCTCAGGTATGAGGCCATTAAACTGTTCAATTAAATTCATTTATTGCACTATAATATTTGGTTCGTTACATAGTGTGATTTAAAGTGAGGCATTATCATAACATTCATTATCTTATTCTATGTTTTAAATACTAAAATATTAATTAAAACTGATTCAATGCCATCAATTTAATTCAGAGTCTCTGGTTCTATTCTATTAAAAATATTACTGTCATAAAACTTGTAAAAACAGGTAATATTAATAATTGTGGAAAATAGAACTACGAGTACAAGTTAGGATGTCATTTATATTATAGCAAGCTTTATTCATTAGATTTTTGTATAGACCTCAAAACTCCTTACCAGAAAGACTTTTATATTGTATTTTAACTACGAACACCCATATACAGGGGGATTGGAAATGGCAAAAGTTTTCATTTCGAGTTTCATAGTTACGTACATTAATAAATTAATTGTAGATATTTAGATTGTTAAGAAGTAAACTTAAAATGTACAAACATGGCGGTGTAGGTGCTACAAAAAGAAGGCGCTAGTTTACTTTAAAGCTAGCCACTGTTATGGTATTTATCAAATATCTTTGTACTGAAACTACAAGTATGGCTAATATCACTTCTGTCGATCGTGATATCATACAAAACACCCTATATTTAAGGTTTATTACATAATATGAGTTAATATGCACGGTAGTTCATAGTATGATTCTTGGCATTGGGAAATAATAATTTACTCACATTAAAACAAAAAAATATGTTTAAATAAATAAATTTCAAAAGTGCTAATTTTTCTGTTTATTATCCTGTTTCTGTTTGTGTTAGTTAACATTGCTCTGTTTCCCTAAGTGACCGCCAAAGTAATACAGTAAAGTTCAAATTTAAACAATATTAATGTTTGTAGTAACCTAGCGCTGAAAAATAAGAAAAGACGATAAATTCCATGACAACCTTAGGAGGCATAAACGCTTTAAAGATATGATACTTTTTCTAAATTTTATACTAAAACCAACTGTTTTATTTTATAAAGTTTACCCAAAATGTGCAATATTAAAAAAGACAATTACATGTTAAATGATCAATTATACCATTTAAAAAAATTGAGTAGTTTGGCAAAAATATACTATTTCGAGAAGTATATGATGACTTATTTAAAATAACCCTTTAAATACCTGAAAGTTAAGTACGGAAATTGACTTATCAGTTTAGTGTATTTATGGCCCTTCATAGAGGGTTATCCGAAGCTTTTTCCTCACTAGCTATGTTGTGTTTGCGATAAAATTATTACCTACTATCTATAAACTATTGCAAAATGTCATGCTTTAAGTCTACTAGTCCTTCTGCCATTATAGGACACAAACTGTGGCTTTTATCTAAAACCATTTTCATTCGTAAGGACAATACATTTTGCTTTTATTTAAAACTATTTGCGCTCTTAAGGGCAGTAAAGCCAAAACTTAGCAAGACGGTACTGAAAAGTCCAGGACGGAAATGGCAGGTTCCGAACCAACCTGAACCTTCTACGCCCTGTAAGGATGCGTGCGTGCAAGACTATTTGGCTCGCCATTCACAATCCCTATTTTAAATGCTATAGTTGCCCTCTCAGCTCGCCGGGCCATGGCTAGTGTTCGAGCCGGCTAAGCTCTGCCTCTCCAATCGACGATTGCGTAACATAAGTTGCTTCGACACGTATTTAAATGGCAGAATTAGATCCCTGAACCTGTAAATGATTGGGATTGGATACAATTTTCTAACACTTACAAGTTTATTACCTTAAAGCCTAAATCGTTGTTTTAATTGTTATTTATTATTTTCTCGCAAACTTAACCAGTAATATGTAATTTAAGTTATGATTTTACCTACTTTAAAAGCATTATTATTTTCGAAACAGAATATAAGATCATTTCCGTATTTTGTTTTAGTCCCACTAAATGGACTAATATTTTAATAAACTGATAGGATATAGTAAAACAGCTATAATGGCACTGACGCCGATAAAACCAACAATACACGAAGTTTGCTATGTTATGTGCTGCAGGTAGTAAAATATTAAAGAAGTTCCTTTTCGGCTGAGAGACTGTAGTACTTTCCAGCTACTCGTGGATAAGGATTCAATTTTGTAACTACGCAATACGTTTGGCCACACGTAGTGCCTTGAGATAATCCTCTGACCTGACGCAAAGAACAACCATGGCCCCACGATCGTGAAGAACATTCTCATAACTTCGTTACAATGGCTAAAAGATATGTTCAAACGTTTAAATCACTATAATATGTTTATAATATGATTTAATATGTAGCGTACATTTAACTGAATATCTTAAAAAGACACTGCTTCAATTGGTGTCTAACAGTTCTATTTAAAAGGATAACAGGATTTCGGGCATTCGCCATCGTTATAGGTTGTAAAAGGTATAACACAACGTTTAGAGGATTGGAAACTACCTTATTGGTGTCCACCTGACGAAGAGGATAGATTCCAATCTCGAAACGTTGTGTTATACCTTTTATAACCTATAACGACGGAAAATGTCCGAAATCCTGTTATCCTTTCAAACCTTCCATCGTCAATAACAAACTTTAAACAAAAAACGTTCTTTTTAAATTTTTTTAATAGTTTGTGTTGGCCTACATTATTTTAATAACTATTTAGGAATTGGTAGTGCCTTATAAATGGTAGTATCCAACTTAAACAAACCCTCTAAAAACGTGAATTTTTGCATTATCATAACAAATATCATTGGCTTTAATGTCTTAAATTCAGTTAAGATGTTTGATACTTGAATTCGTAAAATAAATATTTTTTTCGTAACAATGATTTTACAAACTTACCTTAGTAACAAAATATGTTATTTCGGTTTAAGGAAATCTGTCAATAGTAGCTTTAAATCTGGCATAAATAGGTACAAATTCAAATGCAAACACACGTCATGTTGTAAATTATTTTAAAGGTGTCTACATCCTAAACATTTTTACAAAGAAAGCATTTTAATATCTCGTTTTATTACTTTAATATTAGTTTCAAAATGACAGTCTAAAGTCATAGAAGTGTTGCGGTCTGTTCGTTGATTACATAACAGAATTCAACTCTGCTTGGAAACAATGGCATGCCCGTCATTTTATGTGCTTTTATGTACTCTGTGTACGCTAAGAATGTAGCCAGGCACTAGCACACGGTTGAAGTGATATTTATTAACGTGGTGAATGCAGTTTGTTTAATGTTTCATTTTATTGTTTAACCTCTTAATTGCCTATCTACTTTTAAAAAGGAAATGTAAATTTCAACTTGGTACTCATAAGTACAGTTTATTTGCACAGTTTTATAATAGTTAGATTCAAAACGACTTTAAATGTGAAAGTTATTCAATTTTGTATGACCTGGTCATTCATTTGACGTGGTGGATATCCTCCTCATCATTTAAACATTTTGGGTTATGGGCATGTTTATATTTTCAAAAAGTAAATTTTTATAGTGGTTGATAAATGTTAAAAAATACAGCCATGGTATCATTTGAAAGCTTGTTACATGTAGTATCGAAATAACATTTTATTTTTTATGAATTTATATTACAGGAGTAACAATAAAAAAACAAAAAAGCTCTGTGTTATACAAACCCTTTATTTTTACAGAGTTGGAGTTATTTTAATAAAATTTTTTATGGATCATTTAGTTAATGGGGAATCAGTTTAAATTGAATCTCCGAACTTATCCTTTTGAAGACGAGTGGTCTGAAAAACAAAAACCCTGTATTAGGATTTGGTTTTATAATTCATATAAGGCTGAAATTATAATAGCTAAACTCTGCAATTTTTATAAGAAACAAAAAATTAATATTTAATGAATACAATACACCTCTATTACACTACAATGGTCCTAAGAGTGTCTCTGGCAGTGAGACTAGTCGGCTAATCGACCAGCCAATCCAGCAGGCGAACAATAGAGATGCGATCCGTAGTAATGTGTTAAACGGTTCGGGGTAATGGCCCCAGTGAATAGGGCGGTTTTAGCTGTAGCCTGGTCTTACAGGACTTTGTGCAAATCATTTTAAGCCTTAGCATGTTTAAAAAAATATACTTTTAAGTGATCGTATTAAATATTAAATTACATTTTTAAAAGGATAGATGGGTTAGTTAAACTTTACATTGGGATATCAATATTTTCCACAAAAACACGTTTTAAGTTAGTCATACCCGTTATAAATTGTATAAAATAAGTCCTAACCTTTTTTTGGTTTTCACAGCCTTATCCTGAATGGCTAAGGTATGAGAATCAAGATCACTACAGCTGTCACGTTTATCAAGAAAAGGCAAACTAAAGTATTCCTTGAGAGTACTCCAAAATGCAGACGTACAGAAAAAAGTTTTATTGGACTTTTGGAGTCATGGGTATGACACTTATTAGTATCAGTGAAGCATTAAATTACAGTCGGTAGGCCGAAGATACCAGTATTGCTATTTTGTTCTTGGTGTGACGACTGCTATTTAGGGTAGTACCAAATCTGGTGTCAGCTGTTGACTATTGTGAGCAGATATATTTGTGATCCGTAAGATTTCGTTCAGTTTATAGTAACTAGTGTTTTTTTTATTAGGTGCATGTTCTATAGATATTTTACATTGAATTTACACACCATATGTTTGTAGTGATTACTGTCTTATACCTGTCCCAACTCAGTTTAATTTCGAAAGTATTTGTTAATAGTGTTAGGTTAGTTGAGATGAGGAATAAGTCAGATTGGAGACCTTGAAATGTTATGATACCGAATTGTTGTATTACTAAACGATATAACATGTCCGAAAGTATTGTTATCTTCAAAATCCTTCCATCGTAAAAAAACAATTATTGCCAGTTTCAGTTTAGCATTTTTTAAAGATTATTTAAAAAATCCAAAGCGAGGCCGAAATATTTCGATATTTTATAGTGTAGGCAATGTTTCGATGCGGTGTGAACGGGAATATGTTTTAGTAAAAACAAACCGTAAAGAAAGATTTAACGTATACCATATATTTTTTAAATATAAATAACACATTACGTTAGGCCTACTTAAATTAAAATGACTAATTAAAGGGTATTATGTTAGTACTCTCCAAATCGATAGTAAGCATAATATTCCTCGGCTCAAAAATGTCATATATATTACTAATCTAAGCTAGTTTCTTTTGCCTATCGAAAAGCTATATCCTTAACAAATACTGCTTAGTAGCCACGGCCAGCAAGTGGCCAGAAAATGCAAAAGTATTTTTTTCCGTCTACCTAACAGGGACTACACTTACACATTAACATTATGTTAGGAGTGGTATTTTTATTTGTAAAAATTTTGTATTTCGTGGGAGCAAATAACAGAATCAAATTAATTGCTGGAAATATCCATAACAGTTACACTGTTCTTAAATATTTCATCCCTAAGATATCAGATCCTCTACATAACTCAAAATTTCAATCTCCCCTTTGTAAAAAAATGAAAAAAATAAAATCGTTATTTATTTTGAAAGAAATAATAATATCAGATTAATCACTCTGGGCCATGAAAAAAGTAGGATAAAATACATCAAGGGAATTGCTCTTCGAAAACGTCTTCATCACAATATCCAAAAAACTGGTTTAATGTCACATTTTGAAACAAAACAAATTAATAATTTAAAAATTAAATCAAACTTGTATTCTACAACATCCTTACAATCTTACGAAAATAATTATTCCTAAAGACATCATCCTCAAATATTAATCTGTCCTCAAAAGAAAAAATTATACAATCCTAAATACTATAATAATGAACGTAATAAGAAAACACAACACACACTCCCACACATAATCTTACTCCAAAATACTAAAATCGCCTCAGAACTTCTGCTAGCTATCACTGTAATGAGAGAAATACAAGTCTCAGTATACAAAACTCATTACAGCAATGACTGCTAGTCTTAGAATAGAACAAAATTCCACCAAATTAAAAAGATTTCTCTAAAAGAAGCGTAAATATAAGCATTGGTTCATCCTAACTTTCATCAAAATACCAAACCTGAAAAGTAATTTTAGTCAAGTTTTCTCACACGACTAGTTTATCAACTCAAAGTGGCATCCGATCAATAGCACTCTGACTCAGTACCTCAGCTATGGCGCTCAGCACAACACATCTTCAACGCCAAGAGCCAAGTTCTGCTGCCAGCAAACACCATACGTCAAAGCCATTCTCCTGATGTCAGCATACAACACACATCACACTATGATTAGCCAATCTTTCAGCAGATCATGGCCGCGTCACTAGCCAAGTCCTGATGTCAGCATACAACACACATCACACTATGATTAGCCAATCTTTCAGCAGATCATGACTAGCCAAGTCCTGATGTCAGCATACAACACTCATCACACTATGATTAGCCAATCTTTCAGCAGATCATACACTCGTCACTAGCCAAGTCCTGATGTCAGCATACAACCCTCATCACACACTATGATTAGCCAATCTTTCAGCAGATCATACACTCGTCACTAGCCAAGTCCTGATGTCAGCATACAACACACATCACACTATGATTAGCCAATCTTTCAGCAGATCATACACTCGTCACTAGCCAAGTCCTGATGTCAGCATACAACACTCATCACACTATGATTAGCCAATCTTTCAGCAGATCATACACTCGTCACTAGCCAAGTCCTGATGTCAGCATACAACACACATCACACTATGATTAGCCAATCTTTCAGCAGATCATGCCCGCGTCACTAGCCAAGTCCTGATGTCAGCATACAACACTCATCACACTATGATTAGCCAATCTTTCAGCAGATCATACACTCGTCACTAGCCAAGTCCTGATGTCAGCATACAACACTCATCACACTATGATTAGCCAATCTTTCAGCAGATCATACACTCGTCACTAGCCAAGTCCTGATGTCAGCATACAACACTCATCACACTATGATTAGCCAATCTTTCAGCAGATCAGACACTCGTCACTAGCCAAGTCCTGATGTCAGCATACAACACACATCACACTATGATTAGCCAATCTTTCAGCAGATCATACACTCTTCACTAGCCAAGTCCTGATGTCAGCATACAGCACTCATCACACTATGATTAGCCAATCTTTCAGCAGATCATACACTCGTCACTAGCCAAGTCCTGATGTCAGCATACAGCACTCATCACACTATGATTAGCCAATCTTTCAGATGAGGTCATCATAAACCACACGTCCCACAACAGCTGGTCTGTCAGCAGATCATGCCCGCGTCATGATACAAGTTCTGAGCTCAGCATACACCACATGCCAGCAACAATCAGCTGTTCTCTCAGCAGGTGTTACCCGCATCTACCGCAATGTTGACTCGCCTATATCCTGTGCTATGTGCCACAACCGAACTCCTTATCTAACAGTTAAACGTGCCAACAATTATCTAATGGATGAAGGAGAACCACCTTGCCAAGGCTTTATCACAGAACCTCATAACAACAAAGTTACTCTTATATATTTTTCCACGGAAACCACCATTTGTATCCCTTAAGTTTGATTATTTATATTCCAATTGAATTAATTGTCCTTAAAAACAGACGAAATTCTTGTAACTCTCATCTATGATTTATTCTCTGGAGATAAATAAAGGAATAACAAAATACCTTACTGACAGTCTATGTAAATTATAAATTGACAAGCAAACAACGTCTACCCCTTCTGAGTGAATCAGAACCAGCACAGGAAAACTATACTGATATACTACGCTGATAAACCACTGTAAACTTGGAGGGAAACGCCCTAATCACTTTTACAATGTTTTGTAACTTAAACCTAATGAACAGATTTTATGTGTCAAAAGTTATAAATATACTCTTTATCGTTGGTAAAAGTTTAATATTCTAAAATATCACGGTTCTTAATTTTAAGATTAACTGCATGGTATTCCTCCACAATATAAAATAACATAATATTCCAGTGAATACCTCAAGAGCCTATTTTCAGTGTCTCTACCAACAAAAAGCGAATTTTAAGTTAATCAACAATATGTAACTTTGTCACTACACCGATCTTCGAAAATACTATCTCAATACCTGTCTGGTAAAAATCGAACATTAGGTACAAACTACTCCATCCCATAGGTTCCAACCGTCTTATAGGTCAAATTAAATTTTGTCTATAGTCAATGGCTAAATTGTAGAGTAGATACAATGCATATCCTCTTTTTACCTCCTCCAAGTAGTTTAATATATTGTCAGGTAATTGCTTATGCACTGCTATCCTGTTCAAGATACATACAAGTAGCATATTACTGGAGGCCATATCCCAACATAGCTATAATAATTAACAAAGAAGTCGGCGTTTAACTACATTTCTTGATACCGTTATAAATAACTTTTATATCGTACTCAATAATACTCTACAACAATATAAAATGGTTTAAAATACAAAATGCTATTAAACTTTCCATTTTAAGTCCTTACGTGGCGTGGAAGAAACTTATTATAGTAGTTCTATAACTAATTATAAGTTTTAATTCCATAGAATATATTAATTTCCTTCACAGGTAATGTTAACTTAGTGAATTTTGTAGCAACATATTAAGGCGACGGTACATAAAAACCTTAAAGGTGATAAATAGTTCTAAATAATACATCATAAAAAAGAAAAACTCATAACCGAAAAACATCAAACATTTGTAACCAAAGTATTAATTTGATCCTTCTTTTTGATAAGAGATGAAATAACACGAGTAACAAATCATCAATTTTCACCGAATCAAGATTTGTGGCCAATTAAACTCCGAGGCCTACATGTTGCACGATAATATTTGATGACTGTTGTATATTAAACCAACCGTGATTGTCATCTCTGTCATTGTCATGTCTGCGTGTTGTAGGCTGAAGCTGACGTTCTCCTGTATGATGGATCTGTCTAAATTTCCTCTGGACAACCAAATATGTACCATGGAAGTTGCATCGTGTAAGTAGTATGCAACCTATGTATTTATATAATATTTGTTATACTGTTAGTAGTAATACTTTTGCCCAGAGTAACTGAAACTTTGAAAAACTAGTACTTTAGTGTTATATTCTCTCTACTGAATTAAAATTAAAATACATCAAAATAACTGCAAAAAACAAAACAGTATTCTTAATTTGGCCTTAACATTTTACTTAAAGAGGTACTTCATCTCAAAGATATCCTAATAACCAAGATTATCCTAACAGTAGTCGTCTACGACATTCTCAACATTCCTCAAGTTCCTAAGTAAAATGTAGTTAATATTTATTACACTCCTGAGAGTCTTAAGTCACCGGAAGATACAATATAGGACAAAAATATATAATTCTGTAAATTGAATCTTTTTTATCTTCAATACTACAAGACTATTTAACTTTGTTTTCGTTAATATAACATTTAAACCCATTAAATAGTTCTTTTAGTAGTTCAAATATTTATTATTTTTTATCAGAATGTGAGTGCTTTTAATAGTGTTGAATGAAGTAATGTATGTCAAGTGTATTTATGTATTATCTTTTGCTCTCCTTTGAAATTTTTTCCAATACGTACTACCTACATTCGGGATTTGGTATTTTCTAATAATATATTTTATAGTGGCAAAATCCTTGTCAGAGGTTTTTTCAATCACTGCAAATGTTTTATGATTTGCATCCTTATCCTTCTATTCCTATTGAGACTATTCCTTTGAAGGTATTAGTTGATTTCGGAATCATTGGGTACAGTTGCTTTTGTGAGTTTTTTCTTTTTTACTACTTTTTGTTTGTTGGAGATGATATAAGTATTTATGTACTATATACGTTTGTAAATATTTCATTATTGAAGCTTCTAAATTGCTCTATTTATTTGTATAGATCCTCCTATGAATGTTGTTTCTGCTGTAAAATGAAATCGTTTATCAAATTAGTGAAATAAAAAATAAGGAAACCATCATATTTCATAGGTTTTAAAATAGACGTGTTATATTTTTCCTAATGTTAAGGGGACTTTTAACGCCTATCTAACTCAATGTTAACTATATGCCATTTATCTCAGGAACTATATGACATATAGCCATAATTTGTTTTCTCCTTGTAGGTTATGTCTTATTTTAGTAGGCTCCAGAAGTTTTTTTCAAATAGGGTTTTTTAAAGGGTATAATGTAACATTTTATGAAAACCTCCTGGTAAATACTAGGTAATAGGGTCATACAAACACCATAAAAATTTCAAGTTGATATCTCAATAACTGCCTGAGAAAAAAGGCATAAACTAAAAAAAGCAAAATTTCCGGAAACTCATTAAACTGGTAGGCCTACCCTACCTGTAGATGTCTTGATGTGTTGAGGTCAACTGACTTCAATAATGTCCTGCTCTGTATGAAGGGTTGTCAGGATCCTCTTCTTCTTCAAATTGATCTTCTAATCTCTTCCTTTTTAGTGCTCTGGAGTATCTTAGTTTCTTCTGTAGGTCTTGCGTCTTGAAAAAAGCTATCTTTTTTTCTACCTCTCGTAGTCGCGACGCTTCAAGTAATTTCATAGCCTTCACAAGATTTATACCCGGCCAGAGTCCCAACTTTTCAATTATTTCCACTTTGCTCTTGAAACCATCGTTGAAAGCACATACAGCAGAGTATACTCCATACTAGAGAGTTGGCAACGTCACAAATACTTGCTTCGGAATTATGGACCATACTGTGTTGTTGAATGACTCATTGGGGTTTTGAGTCTTCCCCTTACAACATTTTTCAAGAAGTTTTGAGTCAGAAAGATCTTTAAAAATACTCTTTATTTGCTCCATCACAACTGCAGGTAGGTGGAAATGCCTACTATGATCATTGGGTTCTTTATTCAATAGATTTTTGTTGTATTTTCACCGAGCTCTCACATTTTGGGCAAAGCCGATGCATGCGCGAAGCAGTTTCACTATTCGACGTGGAAATAAATGGCCCAGATACCTTCCGTCATAGCCGCTACGCTGTGGCAGTTTCGTCGTATAGGCAAGCCATAAAACTTCTGCAGTTTCTTTATTGCTACCCCAAAACACAACAGACGAACAGAATAAAAAACAAACCTCCTAACCTCCACACAAGGCAAAAAATAAACAAACACAACACAGATGCAGCTTGGCTAAGCTAAAGTTTGTTCATTGATCAGTGTTGCCAACCCATAAAACTAAATACTAAGCCTTTCCATGTGAAATGTATATGAAAAGACAGATGGCTGAAACTGTTGCGGGCGGCGTCCTAAAACTGTGTGCAAGCGTTCAGCATTTATCTTTTTCGAGTTAGTTATACCTAATTTTACACAAAAGAGTTATATATTTGTAAAGGGGAGAAACTAAACAATAATTTAAAATAATAAAAAAGAATTCAAATTTTTATAAAAGTTTTGGTTGAAAGTCCCCTTAATATGCTGTATGGAATTAAGTTATTCTTATCTCATTTTCAATATGATTACTCTGCAAAATACTATTTTTTTGTATTTTCATAATTATCTAACTAAATTTTATGGATGTAGACCATAATGTTATAAAGCACAGGAATATATCCGCATATAAAGAAGATCATATTCCCTTGAATTCCCACTTCTTAAAATCAATAGCTGAGTACGACAGATAAGTTCTTGTCCAAAAAAAAACAGTAAATAAATATACAATGAATATATACAATGAGTATAAATAGTACGGAATATAAGCAATATAAATTCAAGTGTCGAATACCTGTATTGATGTATTCATAGCACTCTGCTTTCCATTGATCTAAAAACTCGCTCAGTTTGTGGTGTGCTTGACAGTGCTTTGCGTTCATTGTCGTATAAAATCCGATATCGTTGCTCCTGTTTGTGTTACTATTCATGTGGAATATACCTTCCATATAAAAACTGCTGTAGTCGTGCCGATAGCAAAGTGTATCCTAAAACTGCCTCTAATATTAAAACAATTTATCTTGATTAGATATGTAGTTTATTCATGAAAGACAATTTGTTATGCTCCATGTCATGTCTGATAGAGATTTACAAAGACCTATAAGTCACCTTTAATGTAGACTTATTCTCTGAGGATGTTGATGTTGCATTGGTCAAATATAACAAAGGTCAACTGAGAACAAGTTATATAGATTAGTGTGATTAAAAAATGTACTAAAACAATTTCAAGTTTTACTTAGTATAAGAAAGTAAAATTATGAGTATAATGAACAACCTGCAATTTGATAGGTTAGGATTCCGTTGAAGACCTCAGATATGCCTCTTATTATCTGTAGGACACCTTTTTTTACCAGTGGCTGTTTTACTTTAGATCGAAAAAACGTATTGTCATCTTCCTTCATAGGCTTATTAATATATTTTGTCTGTTTAACGCTATTGTTATCTTACCTATTATCTTCAAAGCCTCCTAGAGGATAAATTTAAGGATTTTCCGAGTTAAGTAAGGCCACATCAACTCTGATCAACGAAATTGTCCAGATATTTTCTAAAAATGAGAGTAGTTGTTCTTTTCCTTCACCTTACCCTTGCATGGAGTTTTGTGCGTTTAAAAATGTATCGACCCATGGTGCATCAACAGGTTTGATCGTGTTGCTTCTATCTGATTTAGTCCGTATTTGTCCAACAAATTTCAACCTGTCAACGTGCGGGATGTAGAGCTTCAGTACTACAGAGCAGTTGTTTTAGGTCGTTCCATTATGTGCTTGTAAGGATAACAGGATTTCGGACGTTTTCCATCGTTATAGCTTATAAAAGGTATAACACACAACGTTTCGAGAATTTGAATCTAGCCTCTTCGTCAGGTGGGGTAGGTATTAATCCACTATAACGCTGGCAAATGACCAAAATCTTTTATCCATCCAAACGTCTTGTTATCGTCAATAACAAATTTGAAACAAAGAACTTTGTGCCTGTTGTAAACTGTAGATGTACAATTTTCTCTCCTTGTACTTTTACGCTGTATTCACGTAGCGCTGTCTTGGTACTAATATACCTTCCTTCTGATTTGGTTCTAGCTGTTTATCAGATAAACCTTGATTAGTTTAGTTACAACGTTTCGGCCGTGTTCAGTTCGTATCAGTTGCACTACTAAAAGACATTACCAGCGGTGGTGCTTTATATGCTTATCTGGGAGGTAGCCATTGTGAATTCAATAAAGCTTTATCTGTTTCTGAGTAGGTTAATATTCTAGAAGTAACTTTTAATACACAGCTAAACCTCTCTAGCCGTGTTCAGAATATTAACCCTTGAATAATATGCAGATTCAAGGTTTTATTTAGGTTTAGATGATTGTTTTAAGCAGAAACTAAATTAAATTATCAGTTGTGGTATCATACATGCAGTATTGTTCCTCTAGATGTCAATTAATCCTGAACAACATGGTCTATCAGTTACTGGAACATACTACTGAAAGGTTTGTGTACAGCCTAAAGTTATTTCGTCGAGTGAGTCAGCACAGAACACTGAGGGAAAGGATTTATATTACGCAAGGTTTTACTGGCAGGTGTACCCGTATACTTGAGAGGTATATTGCGAGCCCGATCTTATATTACAGCTCTCTACAGGCGGCATAATACCATACTCGAGGTGTCTGTGATCAGATAGGGATTGCGAGATTTTCCAATTTTGATCCCCACATTTATAATAACGTTACGCGACAATCCCAGTAGTTAGGTATACTATGTTAAATATATGAAAAGACCAACATTTAATGAAAGTTATTGTAAGTTTGAATAGTGTAAAGTCGTATTTTTGTTTATAGCAGCTTGATTGGCATTTGAATATTGACATTCATTGTGGACTTTGAATAATTTTTAAAAAGCAAATATATATTGAAACATTCTCAACAAAAAGATATATATATATAGGAAACGTAATTGTCTGGACATTTTACATCGTTTAGTGATACAAAAAAAAAAAACAGTAGCACCACGAGCACCACGAAGATGACTAATAGGTAACTGATTTTGTTTCGCTGATCGATGGCAAATTTCCGGAAACCCTTCCATTGTAAAAAAAAAACACTTATACAAAACGGATATTACATTTTATTTTTAATTTGTTATATTCTACTATCTTTCATCTTACAATTAGGATAATACTCTTCTGATTGATTTTGTGGCTTTTAACTTAGCGAATTGAATATAAATTATGCATAAAATTCCACAGAAAAAGGTTGTAGATAATCAAAATGGTCTTCAACTGTCATAATTACTAAGCGTTAGCTCAAAGCAAGCCCACGTGGTCTGGATTCTTGGTTTATTATGAAGTGTATTCTGGGCTTATAAGAGAGATAAAATGGGTCTATGTAGAAGCTACTAACATAATTTCCATTTTATGTCAGTATTATTACCGTTATGTGTTAACGTCATAGCGAAAGGAAAAACGTCCCGACCACATAAATTACTCAATTAGGTCTGACAACGCGCCTATGGAAAACTCACTGAGAGAAACGATATATAAACGGTAATTTAACCGATAGAAACGCAAGTGCTAGAGGACTGTACAAATTGCCGGAAACGTTTTGGAGTCCCCAGAGGGCCCATATTGAAACTCAGACACATATGAGTTACAGTGACAGAATAGTAACATGTTTAACCCACATAAACCCAAGACCTAGAGGACTTCACAAGCCGCCACCGGCAACTTTCTGGAGTTATCTGAGCCAACCGCCCATATTGGAACTATAGACACATATGACTAACAGTGACAGAGTAGTAACATGTTTAACCCACATAAACCCAAGACCTAGAGGACTTCACAAGCCGCCACCGGCAACTTTCTGGAGTTATCTGAGCCAACCGCCCATATTGGAACTATAGACACATATGACTAACAGTGACAGAGTAGTAACATGTTTAACCCACATAAACCCAAGACCTAGAGGACTTCACAAGCCGCCACTTGCAACTTTCTGGAGTTATCTGAGCCAACCGCCCATATTGGAACTATAGACACATATGAGTAACAGTGACAGAGTAGTAACATGTTTAACCCACATAAACCCGAGATCTAGAGGACTTCACAAGCCGCCGCCGGCAACTTTCCCGAGTTATCTGTAGAGAACCCACCATATTGGAACTATAGACACATATGAGTAACAGTGACAGAATATTAGCATGATTAAAGTTTGTATTGTATTTTATGCACATTCAAATTAACCATAGTGTAACGAGTCGAGTTTAGCATGCGTGTGATACACATAATTGACCAAACGGTGTTATTAGCGGTTCCGTAGCCTTAGTACGGAATTGATAAACTTTAAAAATAACTGATAAAAATTAATAAAACAATTTCTTTGTTAGTAAATGACGTTCCCAGCACCAGCTATTATGTGCTAGAGGTAAGGTAATCTTTCCAGCTTGAGGCTCTTAACTGAAATTATGTTTTGATTGACACGTATTTAAAGGGAAGTAATTAAGCGAAGAACATTATTAGCGATTCAGAATTAGCGTAGGAGATGAGGATGTCTTCAATAATTATATATCTCAGACTATCGAATTTTCCGTAATAGAATGGAATGGCTTTAGAATCTATAACACACAGTACTTGAAAACCCAAATAATTATAAATGTGTAACATATTCGTTTTAATTTCTATAACTCGTTTTGAGTAGTCTGGACTTGCAGGATATTAGTTTAAAACAAATAAAGGAAATTTTGTAGGTTATTTTTCTTCTAATTCGAATTACTACTTATACGAGTGCTGCCACCAATTGTTAATACCTTGTACTGTATCGTCTTTCCTCACTATTCTGTTTGTTAAGATCCTCATACGGGTGAGTGACTCATGAGGACGGGCAGAATAAGGCTTAAATGGGATCTGCTTTTCCTTTAAAAATGAGAAAAGGAATGTGATCCTGTATTCCGTATAGTGACAGTCAAAACTGATAACAGTATTTATTATACCGCAATGGATAGAGGTTAACACCTTATCTTGTTGGTAGAAAGTGTATACATGTTTTATTTAGAAATATATTTTTTCTATAAAACCTGTTCAATTTCAGTGTTTATCCCAACAGTTTAGAGGTATCCAAGTTAAAGTTTCTAAAGGAAAATTACGAAGGAAAAAATGCATGATCGCAGTTCAACAAGACGTGACAGTTTTGCAGACGTGTGTGCACAGAAACACGATAAGAACAATTGAGTGTCAGTCAAGTGACCTGGAGTAGCCATTAAACTCATGAATAATAAACCCATATAACGTCATTAGTGTGTTTTTGTGACACAGTGGGTATGGATTTGACCGATGCTATTTGGAGAATGGGACAGCTTCACATATTTAATGCTAATGAGCAACCCTGATTACAGGAGAGTGAGTTGGGTTATTGACACTGCCAAATTAACCAAATATACAGATTATCTTTGTTTATAAGCCCATGCTTGTACTTTAGAGTTGAGCCTACAATGGGTACAGCAACAAATCGATCCGTCACTTACATCTGGAAATCTCCATTGATGTGGAAGAGCGGCAAATCACTAATTATTGGGGTAAAAAGGTAGATCGCTATGTCTAGTAACGAAGAATGCTTGTTGGAGTGGATGGAGGGTATTAAAGGTTATTAAAGGTTACCTTGGTGTTAAAGGTTATTGCTAGTCTAAACATGAGTGGATATCTTTGCGTACTGAGGAGAAACTTGTTATATAGTTAACCTCCCATTCTTCCGAGGTGACATGACTGAGTCATAGAGGGCCATCTTGAAAACCCTGTCACTCCAGAAGCAAGCGCAAAAGCCAGTCACATGACATAGGACATCGAGAAAATAAACTATACTGAAAGCGATGAAGTATATTGGTGTTAAGGTTCTTTACATTAATGAGGTGTTTTCTCAGCTTCTTGTCCTAAGTGAAGAAAAATCGAAATGGAACAGCCGCAGTTATTGGATAAGTGACCGTGTATCACGGGTAATAGTAAACGAACTCTGCTGTGTGCCATTGATACTTCCGAGATAACCAAACACAGAAGCTGTCTTTGTTTTGAAAATATCCTGCCTCTAGAATAGCACAGGCTTATTCAGTAGATAGTGATGAGCGAACGCATAAACCCTATAAGAGGAGATAAACTGGACTGTATGTCATTTACACTATCGTGATAAGCAGATTAAGAGGCTATCTTTTTCTCAAAACTATTATGTCTGGAGAATGTTAATACACCACAACTGCACCTGGTAACTTAATTCTTTACTTATCGCCCACTTCGTTTTAGGATTTGGGCTCTTACTTTTACAGATATCTTGCTTCCTTTTCATATAATATTTCCATCTTTTTACGTTAGGGAAATGTGCAAAAACTAAACGGATAGTGGTAAATTTTAAGGTTTAGGGACTAGTATGATTGCAGTTTATGTTCAGATTTTTAGTGCAATAACTGACCAACATATTGACCACGCTGTGCTTATTTATGATGTAAAATGATTTATTTCTTAAAATTATTAACAAATATTACTGAACTTCATTGTTTAATGAAATATTAATTTGATTTAAAATTATTAATTTCTTTTCTTATGTGATTAGATGAAAAGTCATGAAAACTAACATTACTACATATATTTGATAACATTAGTAAACATTAATCCGTCATTATTTAATAACTTCAATAAATATGTATAATATATAAATATGGACGATACGTAACTGATGAAATTATTGTCTTAGCCAAATTTAAAACCATATTTATATTTCACGGTATACGTCTTGTACGGGAAACACGGAGGAAAGTTCGCTTTGTGGCTTGGAGGAAAACGGTTGTTTATTGAAGAACTGAGGAGGTGACTTTGCCCGATCCCATTACGTTTATTGGATCAGTCTTCAATGTTTGAGAACATTATACTTCCAGCATTTCCATAGCTTACGTTTAGAAATATGGCGTAAAAGCCTCTTTGAACCACAGTAGAACGTATCCAGAACCGTATCTAATTCCCTTACACATATTTGGTACGATGTTGTGGTAGTTTTAAACACCATTGTCTACCTTTGCAGATACGTTTACACTGATTTTTAAAGATGTGTTTCAAACGCCCCATAGTTACCACATCAAACTGTTATTTATATATTATATTTATTTATCTATACATTTATATTAATGCCTCGTTCAAAAACGCTATTTTATGGCTGAAATCAGTTTTTTAAAATATTAATTTCAAGAATCTGTTAACAATACAGTAATTTTTAATTTTAGTGGGTTAGCTGATATATGATTTCAATGGTTTATATAGTACTACCGTAAAGTTACAGCAAATATTTATTTTTGAGTTTTTATGGGTTTCGTAAATTTCAGCATGTGTTCACAAGGAATGTTTATCAGGAAATAATTGTAAAATTGCGTGGGTAACTTTTAATTTTAGCTGCCCACCTACCAATATCCTGAGCTTGATTTACGCAGTGAACCCGTATCCTGGGGAGCAACAGATGGGTATACGAGAATATCATTATTCTCACTTTCCTTGTTAACAACCACAACTAAGCTAACTTTGTACACCTCTAAGTTAGTCACAGTCGAGTCGTGGAGTATTACCCCACCGAACACGATGGCGTGTTCAGTGATTCACCATTTTTTTTTTATTGTCGCAAGACGTCTCGTGGCAAATTTAGGGTGTGGCAGACCCACGTATTTATCACCGCGACTGATCGTCGTCGATCGTATCACGGGATTTGGATGTGTCACGTTAAATAAACAACACACGCGCGCTTTTCTGTTCAATTTTGAATACGTATACAAATGACTTTCTTCGGTGAACCAGGTTAGCACCATCTATTACCGAATCATCTTGTTTAATAAACAATACAGAAGATTTGGCTCTTACTCAAGACTACTTACACTAGTATACACTTTTATAAATTCGCTAAGGGAATAATTTATAAAATAATTATAATTAAAATAATAATAAATAATTTATAGGGAGTATTTTATAGTTATTTATGAGTGCTCAATCGTAATGAATCTATCTTATTATCTCGCTTTCAAAATGGAATTACTAACAAAGGTACTAGGGTATAATTATTCTCATGAGAGGAGATAGTAATAGTAACCTTAAGATGACCTATTGTAGCATCCCATATTGAAGTAAAAGACTTGTCACTTTTCGTTTAGAACCATAAAATTGTAACTTTTATTTGAGTAAATATTAAAATATTACATGGTATAATCTTTTTATCACGAATTATGTATCAAATTTTACATTCGCTAATATTTGGGTAATGCCACAAGATTAACAACTTCTCAAATAAACAAACAGTTCAACAAAAGAACAGTAGTTAAACCGATACTTAAGGTAGTGTAATCAGTTTTTGTTGGGACACATTTTATTCGACAGTTATAGCTCTCTAAGATAACTTCCCTTTTGTATCACTCTACGATGAATGACAGGCATTTAATGTCTTAAATTACAGTGGCTCAAGATAAAAATGTAATTTTCTGCAGTGTTTGCAAGGTAGTTCCATTGAGTGATTGGGTGATGATTTTAGACCGTAATTATATTTATTTAAGAAATAAAACAGGAAAAAGGCATAGACTTAAATTTTTTCCCTTCAGATTTTCAAATAAATATCATGTAATTTTCTTCTGTCATCTTTCATTTGCCTTCAGTACAAAATGTATTATATTCATATCTTCAACAGTTTTTAAAATTTTTATAAGTTCTGCTTAAAGGCATTTAAATATTCGTGGAATAGAAAAAAATATTCCTCTTTTGTGTTTAAAAAAAATTATCTTGAATGACTGACATAAAAATTGTTATAAAATAATAGAAAGCGATCCGACAAAAAATCTATTATACCACCGTAATTTTTGTCAAATGAAGGAGGAGGGGGGGTCGAAATGTAGCGAGATGAATGCTGAATGTTACAATTTCCGTAAGTTAACAAGGTGGGCGTATTTTATCGCGGCAACTGAGAAACGCTAACACTCGCGTTTGGAACGGAACGTCAATTATGGCCAACTCCACATACATGATATTTCTTATGCTTAACAAGGCCGGTGCATGCCGGCCAGCAAGGTGAAACTCAAACAAACAAGACAGTGTCAGATTATAGAAAACTTGGCAGCCCGTGATATTGCCGCTATATTCATCGCTGATAGGTATCAGATTAATCTGTGATTGTTTAAGCTTTGGCCAATCATGACAAAGATCCGTCCCATCACTTACTTGCGGAAATGTATTACTGATTCTACCACCATGTGGCTGAAGATGGCTCTTTACATCAAGGCAAAAATATTTCAAAAGTGAATAGTACTAAACAACTTTTCAATGTGTTTTTAACCGGAAAACATAATGATCATCGCGATTCCATTTCCTGTAATTTTACTTTTTTTACTTTTTTCTTAATTTTACTTTATTTTTGTACTGACACATAATTTTGTATGACTAAGTCAATGGTACAAATATCTATAAACTACTACATTTTACATACAACAATATTGTACTAAAACTAAACTTAAACTTAACAAATTTAATCTTAAAATATCTCAAACCTTTTAAAGTAAACAGATTTAAAAAAATCTTAGGTAAAATGTTAAATTGAAGTTACATATCAGTTGACACAGGAAGAAATAAAGACCTGCAAACAAAAGAATTCGGACAACAAAAACACGTTAAATTTCTAAACTAGTGTCAAAGAGCTCTCCAACGGAGTAAACCTCCACTAATCAAGAACTCTTTCAGATGACTTTTAAATCTTGTTTCTATGGGTTCGCTGTTTATGTAATGGCCACCTCGAATGCGGCGAAAAATACACGTAACTTATGTTACATTTTTCATCTAGTTTATCGTTTGCTCAGTTTGAAATAGTGAAGTAAACTGTGGGGCATAGTATTGTACTGCTTTACTGCAATTGCCCTTCGGAAATAGGCTCCCAGAGGAAATATACAAATTGAGTAATTGGTTTTCGTTCACATCCGGGCAATCGATGGTCGCGGGGACCACGGATCGTGGCTGTTGGGGGGGGGGGAGAGTCGGTGTGAACAAGTATACAACTTATTTGTTTCACGAGTTAAAACTTGCTCTGCGAGGTACTGCGCCTCGAGCGCAAGTCTGACGAACTTATGGAGTCACGTGTGCTGCTATTAACCTGAGCGTTCCTTGACTGCTACTGAATTATACCGACTAAGTAAACTACTGATTGTAATTGTTAATTACTACATTGATTCTCACCTTTTGATTATTTTAGGTGCCCCAATTATCTTGTGTGGACTAGAGAGACCAAAGTTATAGTTCGCCCCTTTTAAAATCTGCTCTAAATCGCGTAAAATTGTCGAAGCCTTTTATAATTTCCTTTTTTTGTCCATAGGTACTCTCAAGGAAGTTTTGAAATATATATTCCGTCAGTAAAGTACCAATAAATCAATATAGCAAACAAATATATGGAAGTACCGAAAAAGTAAGTTAAGGAAAGCAGAAGTTTTATTAGAAGCTGTATGCATGGTGTTTTATTTTTATTATTTGTTTTGAATAAATTTATTACAAGTGACTTTTTATTTCGATTTATTTTATTAATTAAAGGTTCTTATTGAGATGTGTTAAAATTTTAGTTTTATTTAATTTGAATAAAGTCCTTTTCAAAGTCAAGTAAAGTTTTATTTTATTCTATTACCCAGTAATAAGATTAACGAATATAATTTTATACTTGAGCATTGGATATACTTAAGACAAATCCCTTATCTCTTGGTCAATGCCTCTTAAACACTCCCTTTCGCCAGCGTGCACATCTCTCTCCGCTAGTACCTTTCCCTCAATCACCGGTGAAACATCTCACCTTAGTCGTTTTGTGTTTTGTGACAGTCTCCACACTTCCTACCATTGCAAATTCATAATTGTGTTAACCTAAGAAATGAGTGATCCTTGAGAGTAGTGAGCGTTTTGTTTGCTATCTTTTGTGATATTAAGAAGCCCTGTAACGTCTTAAGAAGCCTCGAAAACTAAATAATGTTTTTAAATATAAAGTCATAAAGGTCATCCGAAGCATGGCACCACACCAGCGAGTGTTTGGATGCATTGGAGCACTCTAGGATAAAACACCCATTTAAGTTCAAGGATAATATTGATATCTTATGTCAAATACTTATTTAAGGTGTTTACCATCTTAATATAAAGCCGTTTGAAAGATCCAATATTATTATTTAAGCTGATGGAAGTACAGGACTACAGCATTTCAGCATTTGGTGACCGATTCAAATGCGAGTTGGTCTAAGGCAGGGATGGGCATCAATATAAGATAGGGGAAACATTCGAACTGAACAACAAAGAAAGACAGTGTTTAAAAATGTGTCATCCATGTTGCCGTAAGACAAATAATTAGGCTCTCTGAGGGTATTAAACTTACGAGAGAGACCCCATGAAATCGAAATCTCAACTAAATCATCTCCGTTGAAGATGCTTACCTCCGTTGAAGTGTTCATATTAGATCGCTGAGATGAGAAGTTTTGACATTTTTATAAACAATAAAATACCAGTTATTTTAATAAATTCTTATACTATATTATAAATTTGTTAGCACTAGCTCTACACATAATGATTATCATATAAATATATAACACCATATGCCACTCCACCATGCAATGCAACATTGTGTACGCAATAAATAGTACTATTTTAATAATTATTGCAGTAAGATAACTGTTGAAGTTGAATAGTGCTTCAGGTAAAACAACAAATAAATCCAAAATATCTAATTTTACTTGTTAGGTTTTGAGTATTTTAGTTCTCCATTACTCTTAGAAGTATACCAAGTTAGGTAAGGCGTACATTGATAATTTTCGAATTAGAAGACAAGTATATTTTTGTTGTTTTCGATTACAAATACAGTCCTGTCTACCTAAAAGATGCTTTTGAAACCAAAAGGTAGGCTAAGTTTATAACTAATTACCTTGAGGCCAAGGATTTAAGTTTTGCCCAAAATTTTACGTTTTTACTAGAACGGAATTTCTCTAACACATTTAAGTCAGACAGTGATTGTGAGTCAGACCATTCAAGTTTACAAATAAATAATAGTATAATAGTATAAAAAAACGGGAAAGTATAGTCTTCTGGAATCCAAAAATCATACTCGTCTCGCAAGTTTAATCAAACTTGCATTTAAAATAAAGAATTAAACTGTTATTAAGATGTTTTCAGGTGGAAAATAATATTAGTTATCTAATTTGCATAATAATTGTAGCTCTAAAAAGGAAAACATGTTGCCGCGGGTGTCAGCAGAAATTTGCGACGAGCAAAAGTTAGCTGAGTTGACGGCACAGCGTACTAGCTTCCGTAGAGTTGCTGCTCCCCGGGGTCACACAGGGCTCGTTATCACAGTTTTAAACTGCTATATTCTGCTTGCAACTTTAGCACCTTTATACTTGAACCATTCCGAGTTTTCTATATTCATGTATCTAACATAAAAAACTGCAATAACTTGTTATAACTATCCCCGTTAGCATAATATTCCGAAAGGATTAGTAGTTCTCTACACTTTGAATAACAATTTGTACCGCAATAACTTTGACAGGGCTATCTTGTAAATTCCTTAGTCTAGTAATAATAACGAAAAGGTATAAGTTTGTAATGTTAGTGGCTAAAATCATAACAAATAAGATACATTTTCAAGACAATAACAGTTGTAATGAGCTGCAATTTATATCTGTTAAAGTGGATGACAGTTATTGAATAAGGCGTACTATTTTAAGACGGCAATCCACAATAATGGAATTGAACTCAATATAAAAGGATTGGAATCTAATGCATTAAAGTGATACTATCGATTTTTTTTAGTACATTTTAAAAATGTTGTAGTTCCTAAGTCAGCCTTTCTTAGAAAGAAAAATAACAAAATTTTTTCCTTTTACGAGGTATTTTAGACATATTTTTGGGTTTAGTTGTCATTTTGGGACCATTTAAAATTAGATCCAATGAAAGATTGCCGAAGATAAGAATGTGATATTTTTACTGTAGGTATGCGAAGTATAACCGGAGGAATTCACATATTTTTACTATTTACCCTTTTCCACCTATTAACAAATGGTTCTGCAATTCCTTATGTGAATCACACAAGAAGCCTGTGAACCAGATAGGAATAATAATGGTAAATAACAGTTTGTATGGGGAGAATAAAGTGATAAAACTAACTCTTCTCATACTGCAATTTCTGAGACTAGATTATTGGTCGTGCTAGTGGATTAGGGCGTAAGGAAAATATTAAACTTATTATTATATCTTGTTACGCTTTACAACGTAGTTGGAAAAGGAATAAACGAGTACAAACAAACCATGCCAACATATCATCAGTCATATTGTAACCAGGTATATATTCCTTATCCTCTATCAAGTGAGATTACACGTCAATCTGAGTATTTTAATAAGGGCATTCCACGCCCTATATATGTATAATTAATTGTGTACCGTATGAGATGATAGAATATACATGAAACTATTCTCTGTATGAAATACTATTATCCGAGCTCACATGCGCCAAATGTTATTTCTGTATGAAAGGATAACACATCCGCGCACCTCTGCTGTTATGCTATTTACATATAATTTAGATGGGTTTCAAATATCAACATGCAATAACTATATACTGGAATAGGAAATATAATGGCTCTTGCAGCGAGTTCCAACGAGACATTTTCAAAATTAGCCTAGGTTTTGCTATTCAATTTGATGACAGAAAAGAATTAACCGGACAGACATTATAGTAAAAGACCAAATTTGCTGACCAATTACATAGCTTTCTGGGTTAAGTTGGTGCCAAATTTGTATATGTCTTTTCAAATATTTAGCGAAATATTATGGGGTTCTGGAACGTAAAATTTGTAAAGTTTTGAGAACAATTAAGGTCTTGTTGAGGGAGGGCAGTACTTTTTCATATAATAATAATAATATATTATTTTTAGTGTATGCACAAATTTGTCATATTAAAATTACTAAGAGTTTGTATCAAATAACTCGTAGGATTCGAAAATAACACATTTCCACTTAGAGCTATTGAAATTCGATGAATTCAATTTAAAAATAAACATTATTTCTTAATTTATAAATCAGCCATTCCTCAACAATCATCGCCTCCATTTAGGTCATCAAAAGGTACTGTTTTATTCACCGCGGCTTGTATTCAAAGTTGGTTAGGGGTGGCTTTATTGTCAGCTGCTTATAAATAAATCATGTGCTTCTCACAAGTACGGAGTTGGTGTATATAATACTTGCATGGAAAGATTAGAAACAAGAAAGTGGCATACACGTTTTCCATGACAGTTCACACCCATATTCCAATTAACATGAAATGACTAATTTGTATAATTGATGAGATCTTGTCTAATTAAACCAAACGTAGTTAGTTCATCAGTTGAGGATTTAGACACGACACTTTAACTGTGTTAAATCTTCACAGTTTTGAAGAGAAGAATGTATCATGAGGTTTGTATCCCAAGAGAGTTCACATCTGGCTGGTTTATACCTATAATGGGTTCAGCAAATCCAGTATGTTACTTACAACTGATAAAACCTATAGATGTCCAGCAAGAGCACATCACTAATTACAAATGTTGAGATATTTGAGTAAAAGAGTTGATCGATAGGTAAAGTAGATTAAAGATGCCTTATTATTTTTACCAGGTGAAGTCAAGGCTAAGAATCCCTCTCTAACACTTAACCTGAGATTCAACGGCTTAAAGGTGACTTCCGAACCACCGCCAACGGCCGGGCAGGCGGGCTGCTCGCGAGGACAGGATCGCTCAGCGGTCACCCATCCAAGCAGCAGACACGCTCGAAAAGCTTCATGCGGTCGTCTTGCGATAACCGTTGTAAAACAGCTATGTCGGTTGCGATAACCGTTGTAAAACAGCTATGTCGGTTGCGATAACCGTTGTAAAACAGCTGTGTCGGTTGCGATAACCGAGTTTGCTACAGAGGATGACTGTTGCTGTGATTAGAGTTTCCTTAGTGTGTAGCCTGAACATGAAGGAGTACCTTCCCCTACTCGAGCTAATTAAAAGAAACTGGACAGAGTTGCCTCCCCTTCTTCCAAGCCAACATGACTGAAATATCAGAGCTCGCTTTTCCTCCTTACGGAATCTCTACAGGAATCTTCCACTAACCCAACCTCACCGATCCTAAATATCGTGTCACTTCGGAAGTTCCTTTTTTTATTAATTGGAATGAGATGTTTTGACAGATTTTCGTCCTAAGCGAGCAAAAATAAAACTGTATATAGTACATGCAATTGTTTAACAACATCTTAAGTTTAAGGAAAGATAATGCTGTATTTCCTACATCTCAGTGAGTTGCAATTTGGGCACTGATGCCTTCACCAGCATCTTTACAGTCTTTAGAGCCAAATTGTATAGTATAAGAACATAGCCTAGTATTTTGTGAGATCGATATAGGGGTTTCTCTCATGAGATGAAATGATTTTCAGCCACGTTACCTTTAATTAGACGAAACCATAGTTCATATACCCATAAATGGGAGTTACATCGGTGTCAGGTGACCAGGTAAAGAGATTGGAATGCGCCATTTGCAGCAAATAATTCACTGAAACTGATAAATATAAATATTATTAAAGTTTATTTTAGTCCATAATGGCGGTTATTCTTTTAAAAATACTATTATATTTTATAATGTGGTAGCTTTTTATAACTAACAAATACTATTGGCTTTATCGAAGGTATTCAGTAAGAATAAGACGACCAGGTTTCTAGATATTTCTAGGTAAACCCAACGGAACATCGATGAACTCGCGAGTATTGTCATAAACCTACTTATTGTCTGATTAATTGACAACGCCAGTGATGTTTGATTTATCAGAATTGTTGTATTAGTGAGTCAAATTTCATAAACAAACCAAAACATAACCCTTTGAAAATATCTAGTGCCACCAATAAGACTAATAGGAATCGTGATTGAATAATGTTTTAGCGAAAATTGAAAAGTAGCCATAACGATTTTTTCAATCCAAACATAGTTCGTGAAACGGACACCTGACAATAAAAGGTTAAATGTGATGATTTTTTCCTTACAATAATTTATGTGATTCACTTTTTTATAGTCTCGAAGACATTGGAGGAGCTGCGGTTAGAGTGGAAGACCATGAACCCTGTCATCATGGGAAAGGGTCTGAGGATGCCGCAGTTCGAGATCAAGGACATCCTCGCATCTGACTGTCAGGAGACATTTCAGATCGGTTAGTAATACCATACCATATCTAACATTGAGTCTATTTTGGATTAAACCATGAAATATCACTAAAAATTTAAAGTACAATGTAAATATTGTCCATCTCAAGTAAGGTATAGATAGGAAAGTAATAAATCTACGTGAATCTGTGCACTCGTATCCGTGAAAAGCTCCAATGTGTAAATATCAGTTCTGAAACCTCATTACGCATATTGCACATTTATTGTTTCATTACAAGAGGCTTTCATAAGTAATTAATAGCTGACGTTTTCACACTCATATAACAAACACCCTGTACCTTCACGTTTTCACGGTTAAATTTATGATCTGAACAACTTTGTTTTATGGTTTACCGTGGAAAGAGGAAGCTTAGTAAATTTTGTTTTATGAAGGTAACGATAATTTTATTTGTGTTATAAAACAAACAACAGGTAGTTTCAAGTGGCGGTAAACTTACTTTTATTAGCCACCCCTGTACGTCGCAAAGTTTTCACCCCATAATTTCATTTATATCGACAGTTTCGGGTGAACTCGATTAGGTTTAGTGTATAATACAGTGCTTAATATGCACGGCTTATAGCCCTATGATAAAAATCACTGGTTCTTTTCCTGCACACCTTTTATTTCATTATATATTTTTGATCAAATAAATTGAATATTATTTTAATTTGAGAAGAAGCTACTTGCAGTAATGCTGTGGAATTTACATAAAATTTATGTTATTTAATAATGCTGTGCTACACATTTCAACATCTGAATTAGCCGAAGTTTCCAAATATCTTTAGAAATATACACAACAACAACATTAACAAAATCAACAAAATCTCATGTATTTAAGCTAAAAAAGTCAGAATGGAGTAATGAAATTAATTATTTGTAAGGTGAAGTAAATATCACGAGTTAGTATTGGGGTTAGAATTGAATAAAACCTATTCCAGTCATTGTGTTGTTTATTTATTATCATAAATATTCGTATTTTTTTTTTTTTTTTTGGCTTAATGCCACTCAAAAAATTAAATGAATTAATATACTATTTGAATTCAATTTCTTAGCGCCTAAAATTTACAATAAACTGTCAGATTACCTCAATTGCAAAAAAATGTCCCATCAAAATTTTTTAACTTTTTAAAACTTGGCTTAAAAGTTAAAGGTTTAGAACAATAGTTTACCGTTGAGTCCTAGACTGATATTTACTACCTTTTTTTCAAACAGAGCATTTCATATTATATTTAATTTTTCTTTTTTCATGTTTGATGTGAAATTCACTTTTAAACTTAATTTGTATCATTTGATTAACATTACTTCATTGGCATAAGGGATAACACCTTTTGTTTAGCTAGGACTGTTAAAGAAGTGTATTAATTAACATCTCTGTATAATAACTTCGATTTTGAGCGCTGATATTTTTTTAAACCTAATGTTCATATACTAGATTGAGATCAGGCTTAGCCTTTGACGCCATAAATTTTCTCATGTAACTGAACAAATATGTAAACTATAGAGGTAATATTTTAGTTTTATAATATGTTGTATTCTTCAATTTTAAAGAAATATTTATGTTAATCATTTATAAATACCCAATGTGAACATTGTATTTACTTTACAATGATTTACTTTAACAGTATAGTCATTGTTAAAGTTATGTAGAATAACCTATGTGTAATATATTAAGACTCTTATCTTTGTATTGTGTTGGAGTGAGAAAATATATTCTTTCTTTATTTATTACAAATGTCATATAAGGTTTATGAAATAAGACAAAAACAATTTGTATGAAATTTAGGTTTCTTAACTGACATCAAAGCCTCTCGGTTCACTCCACGTCCGGAAACTGGTTAAAAGTTTTAATTCTTGAAATTTTTCGGTATCGCTATGAAAAGCCATCATTACTCAGCAGTCGTCTGTATAGGCGACTTGAAGAATATGTCTCTAAACACGTATTCAACTTTTTCATTCACATTATTTGTAGTTACTATATAGGACTGGGCAGTAGTCTACCAGCGAATTAATTCCTTACTACAACTAACCTTAACAAGCATTATGTGCATTTCACTATAAGAAACGTACACGCTTACACCTACAACTACACAAGAAAGTCCAACGACTAACTTACAATTAACCCTGCAGTTAATTCTACAGAGAGATCCCAAAAAGAAGTAGGTCGGGTATTTTTGTTTTTGTTGAAAGAGGCTCATTATCCTTTTGTACGTAGACTCACATATTGTTTGTTTCCTGGTAAAGTTAAAGCTCTACATGAAGTTTTATTTCATAAGAATAGTGAATAATTTTTAACTTTTTGTTATAAAAACTTTAAAATTTTGTTTTAATTTTTGGAGATTATGGCATAATCTCCTGTTGCAAAGTTGTATTCAAAAATTAAAGTTGCAATTTGTTCGTGTTAACTATTGTTCCTGTATTTCTTTCAACATTGATAGTTCTTCATTAGTGTTCATGTAAATTGGTAGGATTTTTCGTTTGAACCCAGTTAAAGAAATTTGTAAGTACTTATTGTCAATGACGAGTATTAGTTTATTTCAATGTTCTTATTCAGTTCACCAGTACATAAACATTAGATTTAATCCTTTATTCATTGTTAAAAATTAAAGTTAAAGTATTCTAAAATTAAAGTTGCAATTTGTTCGTGTTAACTATTGTTCCTGTATTTCTTTCAACATTGATAGTTCTTCATTAGTGTTCATGTAAATTGGTAGGATTTTTCGTTTGAACCCAGTTAAAGAAATTTGTAAGTACTTATTGTCAATGACGAGTATTAGTTTATTTCAATGTTCTTATTCAGTTCACCAGTACATAAACATTAGATTTTATCCTTTATTCATTTTTAAAGTGTTTATCATGATGTTTTGACCAAACATCTAGTTGAAAATAAACCAATAACCTTTTCAATACAAATGTATTATAACTAACTTTTTTGGTAATTCCTGTAATTTTAATGCGTATTAGCATATAATATAGAGAGCATGCAACATTGTTTGTCATCAAGCTTCACATTATATCAAGGAACACGACTAGGTAACATGTAACTTACTTATAACAAGTTAACTGACTTAGTGCGTTACAACCTCATAGTTTCCTATGAAACTTTAGCTTGATAGAACAAACTATGGTGATTAGAGTGATATATTTTGTGTATTGGCAATATATAGAGCATGCAAAATTGGGAGTCAAGACAAGCATTATATTATATCACAGGACACGACGAGGTAATATGTATCTTACTTATATTAAGTGCACCGACTTAGTACGTTACAATCTTATGATTTCCTATGACGATGAACGAACTGTGGTGATTACAGTGATGGTAATTAAATTCAATAGTTAAAAATGTAAATCGTGTACCATTTGTTGAAGTTTAATGTGAAAACCAACGTAAAGTTACTACATTTCATAATTACTAATGTTAAGCCAAGAAATCTGTAGTTGTTGCTATTACGTGAAGAATTGCTAAAAATGAAATAACATGTACAGTTATTTGTTTAAAGTTTTGTTGAAGATGTAAGGTTTGACAGGATTACAGGATTTCAGATATGTGCCATCGTTATAGTTACAAAAAGTTTAACACAACGTTTCGAAGATTGAAATCTATCCTCTTCGTCAGGTGATACAAAAACATACAAAAATAAAGAATAGAAAAAAGAAAAGGGTTCAAACATGTACAAAAGCTGCATGGAGTCTAGTCCAGGCGTTGTCACTACAGAGAATGCAAGTCCCGAGCACAAGTCAAGGCTACGATAGTTATATTTATCACGTGGCGTAGTAACAGATGTAGTGAAGTTACATTATGGACGTGGCAAAGTAACATGTGCAGTGAAGTGTCATTATGGAAGTGGCAAAGTAACAGATGCAGTGAAGTTGTTTTGTTGGATTTGGCATACTAACAGATTTAGTGAAGTTACTTTGTTGGACGTGTCATAATACAGATGTAGTGAAGTTACTTTGTTGGACGTGTCATAATACAGATGTAGTGAAGTTAATTTGTTGGACGTGTCATAATACAGATGTAGTGAAGTTACTTTGTTGGACGTGTCATAATACAGATGTAGTGAAGTTACTTTGTTGGACGTGTCATAATACAGATGTAGTGAAGTTACTTTGTTGGACGTGTCATAATACAGATGTAGTTAAGTTACTTTGTTGGACGTGGCATAGTTATAAAAGTAGTGAAGTTACTTTTTTCGATATTTGTAAGAGTTTTTGTTTGATCCGTCAAGTCATTCGATACATACTCCTATACTAGGTGTTGAAATCCAATAATAATATCTTGTCTGTGCTATAAATATCAATAAAGTTAAGTCCTCATTACACTCTGTTAATAAATGTTGTTTTCATCCCACAGAATCATATGTACGTGTATCATTTGTATACTATAAAATTTAAATACATAATCCCTAATTACTGTTTCTTTGCACAGCATTGCACAAGATTCTAAATGAACTTAATCGTCATCAATGAAAAGTTATTCCCAATTAACTTTTTTACCAAAAACTTATATTGAAATAAAAGTACTGATAAACATTTGCACCCCTCTGTGATCAGATTTCGTGAGCATTATTGGACCTCTCTCCATTGATACAGGATGTAGGATTAGTTCGAGTTTATAACCTTTACTGACCATAAATGCATAATTTTAAGTAGAAAACCCTAACACTTTTTCTTGTTCTCTATCACAGAACATAATTATCTAATTTCACTGGCATTGCTGATTATTTTAGTAAAACGTCAACCTCGTTATACGCAATTGAACTTCAATCATTCGAAACTGAAATATTTAAATGTATTTTTACTCATATTTCATGCATTAATATTTTGCTGAATTTTAAATAATTTTTACATTAATAACCTAGGTCACTAAACACAATTTCAACTTTCCTTTAGCGATATTTTACTGATTGAATTATTAATCAATTTGACCCATAATATATAAAAAACCGTGACTTGAGTTTAGCTCCATTACACCACCCTCTGAGCGCAGAGCCTGGATCTCAGTTCGCTGTGAAAAATCTACGGTTGCAGTTCAAGAGATATATCCTACCGCAGCCACTTATCAGAAAGGAAAAACATAGTTTGAGTATATTTAGTCCATTGTAGTCTCGTATGGCAAGATGATTAAATGGCTACATCTTTTAAATCATTCTGTATAAAATATTAAATCGCAGGGTAGTTTAGGGTCGAAGGCGTGATTAGATATGACCGAAAACCATGTTTTTCTATAGTTATATTTTGGATATATTTATCAGAAATGGAACTAAAAGTTCAAATTTCATTAAATATAATTGGCTTTTGACCAAAGATATATATATATATATATATATATATATATATATATAATGGCTAGCCCATTTCCATGTAAGTCTTTCTCTACATGCCATATAAATTTAGTCGTTAGTTATATTACTTCGTATTTTATTGCCTAATCTGTTATCTGTATAAATTATCTAATCAAATATTACAATCGTTTGTAAAATAGTAATCAAAACGTACATTATTGCACATAGGCATATAAAAAGTAATCAAAACAATTTACCACTTCAGGGCAAGCCACCTTTATGTTTTCAAAACAAAACTGACATTTCAACATAAATGAAATTTTCGTGTCTATTGTTCCACACACACGAGTTTCAGCGACATCAGTGAAGTAATGATTATAACAACAGTTACAGTTTCAACGCATTTTCATTACAATGATTGTACTCTAACTCGTCTCTAAACATTCCCCTGTGCCTTTGGGGAAGTGATTTGCAAATATTGTTGCATTGCAGGTTTACTGTAAAAATAATAAAGGCGCTTCTTTTAATAATCTTGGTTTTGAAGTATTCATCGTAAAACTATACAATGTAACTTTTCTTTCTTTCATTGTTTCGTCAAGAGTCCTTCAACTTTCAACAGTCTATTAAAAGTAGAGTAATAATATGATAGGTGCAGTTTAATTCATAATACGTGTTTAATTTATGGTTTAAAATAGATTTATTTAAAGAAATTTATTTGAAATTTATGATTGTTATATATTATATAATTATTATAAATAGCTCCAGCTGCCCTTATGCTAGGTATGGATAATATCTGAGGAAATGAGTTTTATGATTGTGGTGGTACGACTGGGGAGCAGAGGGAGATCAAACATTTTGTATCTTATTTCCAAGCTGGGCCAAATTTATTTACCTACCATTTTTTGACAGATTAAACTCAACAATCTAGAAAAAACTAAGTTCTATCGTTGTGCTTCTTGTCTGGCAAGAAACCATAATTCCTAGGTTACATCATATTTTAATGTATTTACTTAAAAGAGGGTTTTAATTCCAACAATTTAAACAACAATATCCAATAAAGGTGCATTTAAAATAGAAGACACGAGTTTAACACACCGAACAAGTTGATAGAATTTCATGAGGTATGATGTCAATTATAAAGACCACATAATTTTATGGTAGTGGGTCATATTTTTATATATTTGTTGTAATTTATCATTGTATATGTAAGGTAGTTTCATTATTTGGTGGACGCATTAAGTGATTTGAACGAAATATATGTTTGTACAGGAAACTACAGCTGTTTAGTAGCAGAATTCTACTTGAGTAGATCTGTCGGCTTTCACCTGGTTCAAAGCTATCTTCCCACTATACTGATAGTGGTCATCTCATGGGTGAGCTTCTGGATGGATGTGGATTCCGTGCCCGGGAGAACTACGCTGGGAGTCACTACTCTCCTTGCTGTCTCGTCTCAGAGTTCCGGTACGTACCAGTTATTACGCTTAAGTAGATCGGTAGACTTCCACAAGGTTCAGCGCTATCTCCCCTCGTAATGAATTGTTACGTTTGCTATATCATATCTTCATATCTATTACATTAGGTATACTTAACTACCATAATTTCAATTCACCCAAGTAGTTCAGCACGTCAATAATGTTATATGGGTTACAAACTAAAACATTTTTAAACTTTATAAGCCATTAAAAATTCCACACTTATTGTAAGTTATAAATAGTTCATACCTAATAGTTGAGTTTCATAATCATTTATTACACAAATTCCCTCGAATGATACATAATTTTACTTGTAACTATAATATGATACGACAGAGAGGCCGTTATGGGCAAGATGGGTAGAGGAGGTGGGCCAGCCCCCCACACCCCGCGACAATGGCTTGGTAAGCTGACGTCATTATAGACCGGTCGGCCGCTACACTGCATTGCATAAAGCCTTGTTTCAAACTTTTACCAGTTACAAAAGCGTTTTAAAGACTGTTAAATATTCTGTATATTGATATTATAATAATGAGACTAATGGCCTAACTTTGATATGTTATATTCTTGATAACGGTAAGATTATGTTCTCTATGGTACCTTTTCCCACTATCACATCGTCCTACTTCTGATTCGTTATTTTGTTTCAATAATGTGTTAAAATTCACTAACCATTTATTTTTTATTGCTCAAACCTTCAGATAATGTTGCAATGTTACACAAAGTAATTTCCGCAATAATTATTAGTTACATTTTCGTTTTAATTTCAGTATCTAATAATGTAGAAATTCCCTTACTTAGAAAAAATTTCAAACGAAAAAAGCTGAAAATTACACTCTTGTCCAACTAATTCACACAGTTACACAATTTATTTAAAGCAAAAGGGGTTTGTTATAGAAATTCCTAAAGCTTAGCTATGCTTTAAGACGTGCTATTCAGTATTAAACTTTGGCAACAAATTAAACTGACAATCTTCAAACTTAGCCTATTTAGTTTATAAATTTCTTAATTTTTTCCATGTTTTTATTCTTTCCTCTTTCAACTTTCAATTTGTTGTAACATTTAATCCTCATTGCAGTTCTTCTTCATACAAATAAATGTACGACTTGAGGAGGAGAGTTTTTACATTTATTTTGATTTATTCTATTAGACGTTTTCTTATTCATACAGCTTTTTTAATTCAATGTTAGCCGTAAACGTTTCAAATAATAGTTCAAGGCTTTTTATATTATTTAAACATTCATCACTAGGTTATGTTATCCCTCCAAGTGACAGTTCATCTATCCATGTCAGTTTTGGTTCTTGTTTGTAAGTGAAATCACCCAGGTGCGAGTAAAGTTTCCTCGACATCTCCCCAGCAATATATCTCAATCCATCTTGGGATAGTTTCTTTAAAATTTTTATGTTTACGTTTACTAGTATAATTTTATTCATCGTCTTGCAAAGTACATTCCTCGTTATCACTGTCACTTTCCTCGGAATCTTCTCTACGTTAGTTTCAAAATTACGATTATAAGTATTTGACAGTATTCATGCAGCTTTCCCTTAGCACTTTTCCAATAAGAAACTTATCTTCAGTGACGTTCAGAGTTCGTATTTACTTTAAGTTATCCTGTTTTTCCTAGCACCAACATTATCATTCTATAAAGAAATTATTTTGGCCTGGACTTGTCTGCCAATCCACCCTCTACTTCTTAGCAATCAAAAGAGGTTTTCATATTAACTTGAACTAATTTTGCTGTTACGATCTAAGACATGATAAAACGACTGGGTAAGTCATCACATAGCCGAAGCAGTGATCTTGATGACATAAAAATTCCTTTTTGTAATGTTTACAAAGACTCATTTCCTTTGCTTTGCTTTTAAGGTTTTAACGGAAATGTCATTATTTTAACATACTTAATTCCTGTAGGCTTAGGTAAAGGTTTCATATTCTCTACAATTTCTATAAACTTAAAATTAATTGTTTTTTTTTCTAGTTTCAATATACGAGTCTCGTACGTGACATTATGACTTTTCCTTGGTATAGAGGCCCTATAATTGTATCAGTAGCAGAATCGTATTCTAGAATTAAAGTAACTTTCATCTAGTCGAATTACAGTACAACTAACTGCTGAATACTTGTCGTATTTCTTTCTGCAAGTTTCATCATTTACAGTACTCCATCAAGGACACCGAGTTTAAAGTGAGTATAAGAGGCCCAGTTTTTTAGAGTGGACAATGCAGAAAGTGGCATTTTTATTTAATTTCTTAGGTAAACATAACACTGATTACTTTGATATCTTATTGTAAATGCATAGCTTTATATTACTTCTGTTTTTTTTAACTTTTTTTTTTTTTTTTTTATTCTTCCAAATCATTAATTTTTTCTGTCCGTCGCTTTTGTTTTGTAATTAATTGCATCGTTGTTTATTTTATTCTATCTTAAACATAACAGGATGGTAGCATGGTTGTTATTACATGAGTCCCAGGCATAATGTATTTACGTAGATTGTATCAAAGCAATAAATTATAGCTGAAGATTAGTAATGGAGGAGAGAAAAGTTAAAATTAATATTTTTACTCTATTGAAACACGCTAAAAAGTTAGGCATAAAAGTTATTTCCTCGAGTAATGATACTGTATATTAAATCTTGTATTTGACAATATCGACCACCTGACAAATTCGATACATTATCCATAGTATCCCCAAGTGCAGCATTAGACTCGAGAAAATTGACAGAATATTGGCAAAAGGATTGCAGCCTACTTGTCAAATTCATTTAATTAACAAATACTTTAATATATCTATAAATTCAAAACTATTATGGCTGAAATAATTCTATTTCTGATGGCTACTTGCAAAGTACTTGCAAGGTTTACACAAATTGTAGTATATGTTTATAAATAAATTGGACAAACGTACATAATTTGAATTGATATACGGGTTGAGCCTATAAAGCATTAGATTGGTCCAGTTATGCTGTATGAACAGAAGATTGTGAGTACATTTTTAAATTAAATCCATTTTCATATAATTTCACGTGAATTAAAAATATAAACAATTTTACAATTTAAATTCTTTTGTAAAAACTTACATAGAAGTTTTATTATATTTTGTACTCTTGGTATAATTTATATATAATACACAGGTAGTCAAACAATAGCTTCATATATTACGTTCTTCAAAAGGAACCACATAAATTGAAGAAATAATTACTAAATCCTGAAGCAGTCGGTAGGTCTACTCATGCAATACCCAATATCAGCAAAAACTCTCAATGCAATTTAATGTCAATAACTGCGCCCTTGAACTCTCCCAAATCCTATCATAATGCATTTTAATATTTTAAATCCAATTATTTCACGGAGTTGTCTAATAATCTTTAATTTCTTTTTTTATTGTTCCAGGTATCCAAAGTGGGTTACCGCAGGTCAGTTATGTGAAGGCGATTGATGTGTGGATGGGTACTTGCACAGGTATGAATCGTAGTGTAGTGTAATTAATTGTAGTAATAATGTCTACATAGACTATCTTAAAATATATTAAACATTAAACTATCACCCTTAGTCACCATTACTGTACGATATTTCACGTCAAGTTAAGTGTAGTTCAATGCCAATATTGAACGGCTACTCACAGACGGTAGCCCAATCAAGAACATTTCATCAATAAACATCTTAAGAGAGGAAATAGATGTACTTTGAAGAGTACTTCAGCTTACTCCCTTACTTAAAGGATATTTATTCAAAAGCTTTTCTTACAATGGTTATTTAAAAGCCGTTGTTCTAAATCCAATTTAAGCTTTTAAACTGTAGTAGAGTGAATTGACTTGTACTTCAGTCTAACTCGTACACAAAGAACTTCGATAATTACTGTTATTTATTATTTACTTCACATATTTACTGAAATAATCACAGTCATTGTACTTATTGTTAAAATAATAGCCACTATAAACTACATGTAACCATAAAAATTACAATATTAACTATCGGTTATTTTATAAATGATTTTCAAAACACATTCTTTATTCAGTCTGTCATATTCTTTGCCTGTACATATACTTTAAAAATTCTAATACCAATAGTAACTTTTCTGACTAAAATTTATCAGGAAATTATCTTTTACTTAATAACTAATAAAGTTTTAATGTTATTAGAATAGTTCATTATTGTTACTGTTATTAATATTAATACTGTACTAGTACTGTATTACTATATAGGAAAAAGCTTTGAAAAGACAGCGTATTTCAAATATTGGGTTGGCTAGAATTTTTTTACAAAAACCATCGATGGAAAATTGTTGGTATATATCAACGTACATAAGTTATTTACTTTTTCAAATTAAAATACAATGTTTAGTATTTAAATCGTTTTTGTTGAAATAACAAAATCAAAAGTGTGAAATAACAATTACAAAAAACTAGTTTGCGCAAATTTATTGTGTTAAATATTGAATCCAAATTACGTAAACTGCTAGTCCTGTAATAATAGCATCAAGGAGAGGTTTTCTCGTAGTATATGAAGGTTCTGTTACACCATTCATAAAGTGTTAGGCAAAATATTGCAGACAATAAATTATGCGAACCCCTGTGCATCATTCTGATGATTTCTGCTTCCCCCGCTTTGTCTGGCTACTGTACCCTTCCTTCCCTTCATAAAAGTGGTCTTTACATAAAGTGCGACGATAATGTTGCAGTAATCTGATACGACTGAGATTATATTTTTTGAAATAAACCCACAAAAGAATTTCACAGTTTAATTTTGTGGTGCACGGTGTACAAAATACTTTATAAAGGGAATATTGTTCTAAAACTGCAAAAAATATTTTACATGATCCCACCAAAAACGCCTAAGAGAACATATAATTAAGCTGCAATATTCAAGATACAATTATGAAACATCTACTAAAACATATCTTTTCACTATATTGCAAGGATTTGCCGTTAGGTTAGTTTTCAACGTAGATTGCGGCAATATTTAAGCTTTGAATTAATAACCTTTTTCGAAATGAGAACTTTTGATTGTGATTTCACACGTTCATAACGATGAATTTCTAAAAGCATAAAACGGATTCATGAGATAATTTATTAAATTTTACTTATGAAAGATATTACATTACTGGTTGTTAAAAGTAAAGAAAGCTTGAGTGTATTTTATATTTAATATGGAATTTGGGAAGAAACACGATAGGATCGAATAATCACAGAGTTGCACCCGAGCTATAGATATTATCAGGAGCATCTAACGTACTTCCACGTACTCTAATTTAAGGTTACAACTCATGATACGATGTAAATCTTTTGGTTTGGATCATTACAGTGTTCTATTAAATATCAGGAGCATCTAACTTACTTCCACGTACACTAAAATACGGCTACAGCTCAGGATATGATTTACATTTTTGGTTTGGATCATTACTGTGTTGTAGCAGCGCTAAAAATATCAGGAGCATCTAACTACTTCCACGTACACTAAAATACGGCTACAGCTCAGGATATGATGTAAATCTTTGGTTTGGATCATTACATTGTTGTCGCAGCGCTATTAATATTAGGAGCATCTAACGTACTTCCACGTGACTAATTTACGGCTACAGCTCAGGATATGAAATCTTTGGAATAGATCAATACAGGGTTTGTCCTTATGCTATTGTCATAAATATGCGCATCCTTCGTACTTCCACGTACACTCAAATTCTGATAGAAGTGTAAGTGTTCCTTTTCTTAGATATTTTTGGGTTTGGAACAATCCTATGATAGATAAAACTACTCATTTTTAGGGAACGATTTTGTAATAAAAATAAATAAATATATATATATATATATATATATATATATATATATATATATATATGTACATTGTATTGTTTTTCCATAACATATCGAGTAGAAATTCTTTTATTACTTGGGGGAAAAAGAGAAAATGTATAACCACGAAAATGATGATTACTTACAAAACAATGATTATTAAAATAAAGGTTAACAACGAGGGTACCTCAAAGTGGCTTTACTGGAAAAATATACGCTCGTATTAAACTATATACGAGTAAGGGTAAATAGTTGTTTTAGGTCTCATATTGAATAACAAAACATTATCTTTTGTTTACGAAACAATAGATCCGGCTCATGAATAAGATGGCTACAGAACTATGAGTGACTTTACAACAAGCTTACAATATACGAGTATTTCAGTTTATTGCTATTTGATGGCGTCATATTACAGTAGAACATCGATAGTAAGAGTCTCCAGGGGTTTTAGTAAACATTCTTGTTTTCGAGAGACTCTAGCTGAGGTTCGTGCTATCAAGATCACACAGGTTTATCTACACCATTTCGTATACAGTTTTCCCAGCAGGGTTTATAAAATTAATTGTACAAGCCAGTAATGAAGAGTGCATTATTATTGTAACAATCTTAGTAGATTAGCCTATTTCAAAATATCATTTTAACTGACAACGCAGTTTAATTGTTCATAGCTGCTATATTGTAATTGCAAATCAATACTGTAACAATGATAGATGAGAATTAAACAAAAATAGAAGAGTATTTATTCTTTACTCAGGGAGACACGATTTTCCGGACATTTGTTATCGTGTAGTGATATCAGTTACACTACGTTTCGAGTTCTGCAATCTGATCTCTTTCCCCAGGTGTGTAACTACAATGTAGGATAAAATAAATAAATCATACCAGAGCTTTCTGGCACGCGTAAATCAGGGATCACAACATACTACCTCGGGAACCTCATTTCTTTAATTTTACCAAATCCAATCGAACATAGCCTGTAATTACTATATATCGCTGTAAAGCTTGTAGGCTAACACCTTGTGTACATTTTAAACATTATAAAAATTATAGGCCTACGAACGACGACGGTCAGTTAAATAATTTTTAAACGCACGAGCTATTTCACTATCACTATTCACGACAAGGACCTGCCATCAATAAGAACAAACTAAATAATTCCATAAAACTATAATGCGGGAATAAAAACAGGTGTAGTAAATAATAAGCACAAGTGCACAGAGGAAGAAATACCAGGAGACAGAAAGATTTGTACAAAGAAAGGAATAGTATGTTTACTGTCAGAAAGGTGTAAAACATTTCGTGTACTTCCACTAGGTAGCAGCACTAACTAGAGGAACAGAGAACACAGGAAATATTTCTATCAATAGATCACATTCTAAGAAGTTTTTAATATGGCCGCGAGGTAGCAGCACAAAGCACACAGCAGTTGACAGCATTGTTAAAGTAGACTGAGGCGGTGAACTATAGCTTTAGCATGAGACGTCTCATTGAGGCACTATGAGAAGTTATGACTATGTTCTATGCCGCCAAGTCCAAGTTTAAACACAGATCTTATTTCACGATTATTTGTATATGAATTCCTCCTCCTCATTTTAGAAACAAACTATTATATCGTAGACGATCTTCGATATCTGTAATTGGCACTCTTCGCGAGAGATTCATCGTAATACTTATAATTTATTATACAAGGATTTAAAAGTACGGATACACTCTGTTTAGTTATTGATGGATAAAGATGGAGGAAATAGACATGAATTGTTTAGTCACTGTTATAACTCTGCATAACAGTGATAACAGTGAAAATGGGATTGGGGAGGCGGCTCAAATTTATAAATGTAAAGACCAATTAAGTGACAGCGATGTTCAAGTTTTACCTCAATTAATTTTTAATTAATTTCAATGAGCTGCAATTTTGTACTGAGTTCAGATAGAAAGCTCTAGTTTCCACTGTTCTTCTTCTTTTATCAAGACCTTTCAAATTACGTGTCACCTAATGGGTAACCTGATTCGTGACTATTTTCGCCAATATCGTTGTTAGCTACATGGCGTTTGAACACTGAACCCAAGCCCTTGTTGACACGTACGGTAGGGCCGAGCCATTACAGGGTCGAGCTGAGTGGGACAATCGCGGCACGGCCAGCCTTAACTATAAATCCCAAGATGTATTACAAAATGTTATCTTTATAATTAAATCATTTCTACAATAATTTTCAAATCATTGTTAGATTCATCTACTACAAATCCATGAAACAATTTAATACCTTACTGAGAATAGTTAAATATTGGAAGAAACATATGGTTTCAATAGATCAAATAAGCTGTTACGCCGTATTTGGAAATAACTTTTGAAAAACGGTTGTTGCAGATTCTCTTGTACTGGGATGGCTCATAGTTCATCCTTTTTTAAGAATATATTGTTTTTCGTTACTAATGTTCACTTAGTCTGTGTCTCGAGAAGAAACCGCAAAAATCCATGATTAGTAAAAATAAGTAATAATAATGTAAACTGTGGTAAATACTATTACTTGAATTGTTATTGGAACAATTAAATCCCGCTTTCCTTTCATAAGTGTATTTGTGCAGCTGTAGGTTGTAGTCATGTATACCAAACAACGGAAGAAACTCATTATTTATCACAAACAAATAAAGCAATGCGAGAAAATAGGCTCATCACTACTGGGACCTGACAATACTGCGTCATGCGGGTTGACGTCCAGTGGGTGGGATAGGTTGTAAGAGCCGGACTGTTTGCCCGCTGAGTCGTTGTGCAAGCGATAAAGGTGTCACCCCGCCGCTGCATACTCTACGTCTCTCAGATTGACGTCCAGTGGGTGGGAGAGGTTGTAAGAGCCGGACTGTTTGCCCGCTGAGTCGTTGCGCAAGCGATACAGCTGTCACCCCGCCACTGCATACTCAGCGTCTCTCAGATTGACGTCCAGTGGGTGGGAGAGGTTGTAGGAGCCGGACTGTTTGCCCGCTGAGTCGTTGCGCAAGCGATACAGCTGTCACCCCGCCACTGCATACTCAGCGTCTCTCAGATTGACGTCCAGTGGGTGGGAGAGGTTGTAAGAGCCGGACTGTTTGCCCGCTGAGTCGTTGCGCAAGCGATACAGCTGTCACCCCGCCACTGCATACTCAGCGTCTCTCAGATTGACGTCCAGTGGGTGGAAGAGGTTAACCAGGCTCTTCACAACATTATTGACTAATTATAAAGGCTACAAAGCAAAAGCAAATTTGCATCGTGTAAGTATTAATAAGTATCATATTTTTTACTTTGTCAAATGAGTAGAAAAATTTCCCGTAAGACAGAAATCAATCAGCAGCGACTCTAGTGTCGGTAGGAGTACTGTCAGAGAATATCAAAAGGGTTAAGAATATCGACCGATATTGATTGTCTTAAATAACATTTTTTTAGGAGGACGAACTTTTAACTAGAAAAAGAAACACTCAAATATTAGTTATATCACCTTAAAGCAATATAATGATAGAGCGAGTAACCATTTTTAACCAAGTCTCCAATATTCGTATGGTTGTCTGGACTTTTTTAATGTTTAATTGCGTTACTTATGATAGTTTTAAGTATGTGTAGCTATGTAAATAAATACTCTGAGAAAAATATATTTAATTCTTTTGGTGACCATCGATTTCACGACTCACCACCTTTATACACCACCCGATTTCCTTTCAAATTTTCGTATTGATTACATGAAAAATTAGGTCTTGTGCTTATACAATAAAACTTAGCACTCGGTTTCAGGCCCATAAGAAATACGATAAAAATTAAAAGTGGAATTACATTTACGTCAAAATTATTTTTATAAGTAGATAAAAAGAAGACAAATACTGCTTCCAGCAGTTTGAAAAAAGTTATATTTTTATGTGTACTTTGGTCTTTAATTATATTAAATATATATATATATATATATATATATATTTTTTTATCTTTCCACAAAAGAAGGTTTATATTCTATGCCCGTTGATGTATATAACTCGTCACCAGATGGCGCTGCAAAAGATAAAAGTTATCAAAGCGCCTGCACATTATAAACTGCCATTACGAGACAGTTACGTATATTAAATGGCCAAACACTGTTTGAAAGGCGCTAAGTTATGATGTATATTAGTCTCTATGATAAATTTCTGAACTCAAAGCTTGAGTGTTAGACCAATTTCTAATAACGTACATTTACTCTACTCTAGGCGTGGAAATATAATTCACATGAACCAGAAGTGCACATACACGGGCAAAGCTTACGAAAAGCGTGCGAAGCCGTGGGAAACAAATACTAATGTATAATGGAATGTGTATTAAAATAAAAAATGAAATGAAATGAAAAATGCCTTTATTAAAGAGGCGGAGTTAGGGCTATTAAGCCCTCTCTCCCACTCAACCTCAAAACCATCCATTGTTCTGTATTAGATGGTGTTACTAAGACAACTCTTTCTTTGGTCATTGGTACATTAATATATTCTTGTATAACTTATGAAAGTTTTATAATCTTGTAAAATTAGGTTTTTACATTCTTTGAGAAATCCGTTATCTTTCTTTTGGAGTTCTCCTACTCGACGGTTGTACACTCTGTAATATAGCAATTACATTTTAATCAGCCACTATTTAATAAAAAAGTGCAACACAATAGTGTAAAAGAGACTGATCTTTGGATTTTTACAGCATTCGTGTTTTGTGCTCTTCTTGAGTTCACTTTCGTCAACTACATGTGGCGTAAGGTGACGCCTGAGATGACGCGGCGTGCCATAGTCACTGCTCCCCTGGGCACTATCAACGGTGATGCCGCCCCCAACCCTCTGGACGCTATGCCTCCATCGCTGGTCAGTGGATAGAAATATTCTCTTACACTTGTAGAGATAGTAGTAAAAATATGGAATCAATTCTATTGTAAATTTGTTTTTAATTTTAAGTATTAATGTACTAAGTAAGTGTATTAATATACTTATCCACATTAAGTATATATACTTACCCACATTAATATATATATATATATATATATATATATATATATATATATATATATAAAATTAAGACTAGTGATTTATAATTATGTATTAACATACACAGCGTATTCGAAAAAAGTGCATAAATATTTTGCCGTTTGGTAATAGGTGAAAATAAACTAAAACTGCCTATAACTGTATGGTAAATTTTTGTTACCAAGGACTGCGCGGCAGTAAAAAAAACCCATTTATTAAGTTTTTTATGATCCGTTTATAAAAAATAGGGTATCGAAAGTTTTGTCCATCTACAAGCTATTTATTTAAATACTTTCAAAACGCTTTTCATTCTATAAGCTTTATTTTCAGTTAACCTAATAGTTTATCATCACAAGTAAGTAATATACTTAAATAATCATAATTATAAATTCTGATAACACAAGGGGAAAGGGCGCTAGACAAAAAACTTTGTCTATGATTTAAAAATCTTTAATTCCGGCACTGAGTGGAGGAGGCTTTCCTGTTTTTGCACCATACTTCACAGAACCAGTTAATGTTCCTCTCTCAGGCAAATTCCATCTCTTTATTACTACTTTTCTTCAATAATATTTGGTGACAGTAATAATGACAGTGACAAGGTGTCGTCGGCTTAAGTGATGGCTGTCAAGTACTTTAAGTAACCATAAGGCCAGTGCTCAGTCCATTACTTTTAAGCGCAAACCTTGGACAATATCATCAATTTTTAGAAGCTTCAAGATCACCCGTATAAATTTCAATTATACTCAACGAGGCTGGTGCACATTAACATTGCAAAGTAATGTTTTATGATTTTGGTTTTTTGCTCTGTGAATATTTCTGAACAAAACTATGAAATAATAAAGGTCACAACTCTGCTATAGGCCTACTATACGGGGATATTGATAAAAACCGAGTATTGGCCGTATGAGGATATTGTAGATAACATCTAAAGTTGGATTTCTTGAAAAATGTGTTTTACTCATACGATATTTTAAGAACTAATAGAGGTATGGTGACTAAAGTTTTCAGATATGTTCACAACTAAATATACTTTGGTATGCACTACAATCATTGCCATAAGTTAATGCTGACTGTAAATATTGCAATAATTTTATTAAAATCAAAGGAGCTAAACTCAACATTCGCAATAAAACGCTTTCCACCATAGCTATAGCATATATAAAAATCAAGGATGAAACACTTAAACCTATAAATTCTTTCCACCCATTTGCTTTTCATCCCTTATAAAAAAACTAAACTTTCTAATTTTCGTGATTAATTTAATACTTTTTAGGTAGTGATATAATGTTTTATATTTCATATATTTACAATCTATGTTCATGCTGATCAACATGATATAAAAATATGTAAAACACTTATAAGATTAGACAAGAAAAATTTTCATGAATATAAACCAAACTATTTACCTAGTGGCTAATAACGCCAAGGTGATCTAACTTTAACTTATGTGAGTTAGTACAAGCCTGGGTAGTTGAGTGGTTAAAGGCAGAGGTCTTTAAGGGGACAGGGCAATGTTCGTTTCTCACCCCAGGCGTTATATTTTTGCCAAGTGACGCCATAAATAAAATTTATTTTAGCTCTTGACTAGGTAACTATAATGATATTTAACGCTTACGTTGCCAGTGGAAACTGTGATCGTCTTTTGGCAAGTAGCCCTTATACTGTAAGATCGACTGTTATTTGTATGACTCCGTATAACATATTCATATACATATGATATAATTATCGTGGTATATAGGCCTAACATCAAAATCAGTCTGAATATTAAATAACCGATCGTTGTTACAATATATTTACTATGGTAACCGCTGCATGTAATTTACTTAAGAATAGTAATTCTCATTCGTATAATCAATTCTCAGAATCTTAAATAAATTAACGCGATAACTATTTTATCATTTTTTCCTCGATTCGAACATATTATTTATAAAAACAATACACGCTTTTTTAAGTAAGTTTTATTACTATTGAATGAAAATAAAATGAAATACAAAATCCACGGTATTTGTTTCTTATTATAAACATAACATAGTAGATTTTTATTTTATATAAGATTAATTAATACATTTACATAATTCTTATTCAGGCTATTTAAAATAAATAATTTTAGAATTAATTAAAATTAAAGAACCTCAATTTAAATTGGCCATGCGAGTTTTCAACATAATTTGGTTATTTATAGTTCCTCTTATTAAAGGGCAGAGGTTATCGTAGATAGTAACATTGCTTTCAGTTCCGAAAGTGTAAAGGAATTTGGTTTCATATAGACCATGTAAGTACAAATTTTTACTCCAATTAACTCATTAATTCTGGTTATTGTGTTTGATGTGTTTCCCAATGGTGAAGTGGCAGAGGTATTTAAATGCTTAGCTATTAAAGATATCATTTAAATATTAATTTAAGTGACAGGATGATTACATTTTGACGGTCTGAATCTAAGTAACATTTTAGGCATTGATCATTGTAGGTTTGAGTTAAAATTCATCACTTGCAAATTTTGGTTACGGAAGATTATATAAGGTCCAAAAATGAAAATACATACTGCTTTTTTATAGGCGAAGATGAAAGCTTTTGACTTTGTTTGAACGATATTTGGGTAAAAAATTCCTTTATGACAAATGTAAAGCAGTGTGAACATCACAAAAACTGTCTGAACCCTTTCAATGCCAGCAATAATGTGGCACTGCTAATTGCAAGAAACACCACACGAACAAACCACGGTTAGTTTTTATACTTGATACCGCCACTAGAGGGTCTTTTCGAGCGGAAAATCGTAGTTGCATTAAATTATTTCTCTTAAATCATATTTTCGATTAGGCATTTTTACCATATTGTGTATTTTATAACAATTTGATTTCTTTATATAACGAAACAATACATTTTCTTCAAACAAACAATATTATTATGAGCATTGTGATTTTCCTTTTACTTATAAAATATATGCAATTTTATTACAGAAATCTACAAAAGAATGTAGACAATGTTCTGTGTTCTGCACATCAAGGTACTAGAAGTACCCGGATTCACCACTAGATAGCAGGCTGTTGCCTGTCCAAGGTCACCGTTAACGTCGAGCGTGGCTGCTGCGGTGCGCCTGAATTAGCACCCCCCTGGACATAGCACCCCCCTCGCTACTGACGTCATTTTGACGTCACGAAAGGGGGTGCTAAATCAGCACAGTGGCCGTGTCCAGGCCCTGAATAAGCACCCCCTTCGAATACGGGGGTCCTAATTCAGCGCCTTGACCGTGTTCATGTGCTGATTTAGCACCCCCTTCGAATAGGGGGGTCCTAATTCAGCGCCTTGACCGTGCTCATGTGCTGATTTAGCACCCCCTTGAATCTGGGGGCTGCTAAATCAGTGCCGTATTGATGAGATGAATAATTACCCCAACGGAATAGAATAAATAATCGTTTAACCATATTGCGATTTATTTTTAAATAAAAAAAATATATATATAATAATTTAAATATAATACAATGAGTATATTTACTGCATTGCGGTCGTTTACTTAATATTTCAAAAACAAACAGTTCATTACCAATTGTCAAAATACTATGCATCAAATATACTTAAGTAAAAAACTAGGTTCTAGGCATTCAAATACAGGTTTTATTTTAAAATAAAATTAATTTGAAATCATGGTACGAACAACGCAGAGGAACTGATATTGCGTAAATCCGGCATGTGTAATAAATATACATGGTCAGAGATTATATCAACCTATTAACCAATATAAAAACAATTATTTATTTATTTTAATTTTTCGAATACCAATCAAAAGCGGGAAAATTTAGAAGCGTGGAAATTGTAATTTTGCGACGGCCTAAGAGCCAATTATTTTTAATGGCGCATCATAAACTGAATTATACTATTCAGTTTAAAAACACACTTGACAAACAATTTAAATATTATTTTACATCTACAAGAATCAATATCATTCAGTTAGTTCAAGTATAATTAAAAAAAAAAGTTGAAAACAATGTTAAAACAAGTAGCAATACATATACTACTGTATTTTCAAAAGCGTTATTGCTTAGGTCAAAACATACATTTATATACTGAGTATTATTGATCTACATTGCTTAATTTCCCCTTTGTCGGTTAGTGTGCGTTTTGTTGTTGTTGTTAAAAATGGAATATCTTGGAAAATCTAAAAGGAAAACCTAATAAATTTAATCCTACCAAGTCTTGGTCAAAACTTTATGGTGGCTAAAAATATATTATGATGTTATCTTTAATACTTTCAAAATAGTGGCTATTACAATATTTTATCTTTTAACTTCTTAAAAATCTGCAATTATTCTAAAATATTGCAAGAAAATGAATTTGAGAGGGTTCTATCACAAATCTAATGACCAAATAAATAAAATATCATATGCACAGATTTACTGTAACAAAACACTGTCGACATTAAGGTTCTCAGCGAGTAGGTCACAATACAAAAACCGAGTTGCTCCAGAATATCTTATGCCAATTGTGCTCACATCTTAGTCCCTTCATTTAAAGTACAGGAAATACATTAATATCTGTTGCCAAGCATTTTTTTTTTTCTTATAAATTAAAAACTACTAGGGATATTGCAAATTTATTAACAATGAACGCCTTTATGAACAATGAAGGACAAAAACAAACGTCTTAATTAACAATAATAAACTGTTGTATTTATCATAAAGCTTACATTTATTCAAAATATATGTTAAATAAACTAAATAAAGTGACTAGGTTATCTGTTATATATTAAGAATAATAAACAACAAGAAAAATCGTACAGTAATATTTAGACAATAATGCTTTTATAGATGACAAAAAATCAAACATAAGTGGTTTTATTGGAAATGCATCTGATTGTCGCTTGACTAAATTTTCGTAAATAAATATGTCCTAAAAGAACAGATATTTAAATAAATTCAATAAACATCAAATATATGATTCTATTCTATCCTTAGATAGGCCTGAAACATGTATTTCAAATGTTTTGCATAATAAAAGGCAAAAAATAAAAAAAATAGGGATAAGATACTCTAAAGCTGATGTTTAATTTATTTTCACGAACCATGTTTTTTACCAGTAAAGATGCTCTGAATGAGTTATTTATTATTATTTTGAAATAATATTTGAGTAATTAGATACAATCCACGATCAGATTTATTCTTGTATACCTGCTGGATTTTAAGACGTTCAAAGTTAATCAGATTTAATGGCCACCATTTTGTATTAATAAATATTGTTTATAATTGGCCTTATTACTACAAAAATTTGATCCAAATTAGGTAGGATTTGTTTATTTGTTTTAAGATATTAAATCAAATTTGTATATAAAAAACACATACATACTGACGGATAGGAAATTAAGCACCAAAGATCTATTTCCATATTCTGAAATGCGTTTGCCATGACCTGAGCAGTTGCGGTATATAGACTTGTCCTAAGAATTACAGGACACTCTGTATATAAAATTATTATACAGAGTGTTCCACAACCTCTACCATTATTTTCAGACATTATTCATGGACCAAAGGCAAAAACAATCATATTCACCTTTCTAAAAGCTCAATAATTACTCAAATAGCCACAATTTTGTTTTTGTTTTTGTCTTTTTTTACTTTACTATTTATATTTGATGGATTTTTTAGGTTAAACTTTTGTATATACCTTTATAACCTTAAGGAATAATTACATAAAAAATTTAAATTTCTTACAAGTTTTATTTTCAAAATAGTGATTTCTAAAAAATCTCTAACCGTAAATATCTTAAAAAGCGATATGTGGTAAAAAAAGGTCTCAATTATTACACAATTTAATTAAAAATCTAATGATACCAAGTTTTTAAAAATTAGTTTGGAAATAAGGGAGATAGTTTGTTTTTTTAAAACCCATTAATGATTTTTAAAACCAATTACCAAACAATATTCGCCTTTATTATATGACAGCACTGAATGTGGGCTCCACCAATCAGCTGTTTTGATTTTAGCTGCTCTAATCATAGGTTGACTACCTAGTTTACAAATCAGTTATAAAAAATTACAACGAATTGAAAATTAGAGTGTAACAACATTCATTACACTTTCCGATATAAATAGCCTCTTAAAATATAAGTACAGCTAAGCTGAAGTGTAATTTTAAATTTTACATTTTTATAGACGCTTTATTAAAGACTTCACTGAGATTTCACTCTTCTTTTCACAATATTGTAAGAATGTTCATCCTTAAGTTTTTCACTTCCAGATACATGGGGTTAGAAGTGCACGTCTGACTAATGTAACACACAATAGTTAAAGATTCTTTAACTGCATAAAAAAGGCGATGATTTTCAGTTTTTGTCCCATACATCATTAATCGTGTTCTATTTTATATTTTTCTCTTTACTCGTGTAAAAGTATCCGTTACCTAGAGAGCATAATATGCCACACCCTTGGGCCTGTACACTCAAACATTGTTTGATTTCTTCTTATATTTTTTACGAAATTTCATTAAGAAAAAAATCACTTGTACATAATAAGTGATGTATTAATATAGGAATAACGACTGAGAATAAGATCGATATTATTACTCGACCACTCGATATGGCCACATCAGTTCTGAACATTAGGGTCGGTAGTGCACGGACGGGTTTCGTCAGCTTCGTCAAAATTATGTGTGGACGCAAAAATAAGGAGTTTCAAGTTTTTATATGTTTACTAGCTGATACCCGCCCCTTCATACGGATTTTTTGTAGAATAACTGGTACGTCATAGACATCTCCTTCATGTCTTTTAAAAAATGGCATACTACTGATGAAATAATTATGGTCATTGGAAAATATCCCAATTTTAATTTCAATGCGACCATTCCATGATTTTTTTGAACTGATGTTCTAAAAGTAATTACAAATCACGATCTCTCCTTTCCTATAGTACTGTAGGTAATAAAACACTTATGATCCACATTTGAAAATTAGGGGTTACTCATAAAAGGGAGCAACAAACACACATATGTGAGAATATTTTACATGTAATAGTTGATATCACTTAATATGAAAGTCCTAATATGAATTTTATTATTCATTCTCGTAATATGACACTAATTTATCATCGATACCGTTAGAAAAAGTAATATAATCGAGGGAATAATCCTTTACCAGAGGGATATATCTGTTAGAGGTAAGATGGACAGAAATCGACCAAACAATTTTTTTTTTACATTAACTAGTTAGGAAGAAATCTTTGCGGATTAATATACTTCATCCTTAGCTACCAATGCCTCATGCATAAGTTTTTTATCACAGTGTTAAGTTCATAAACTAATAATGTATCTTCAAGTTGTAGCCTCATGTGAAATATACCTTTCTTCCGACTCACAGCCGGAAGGGAAATTGTGTATTTGATGTTTCTATATTATTCCTTTAATTATGAAAAATAGTTAGGCATGATTCTATAGAGGATATTTTACGCGTAAGCAATAGTAATACTTATGGGCGTAACCTTGAGATATTTTTGTGAGTACCATTCTACGGATTTTTTGTGTAGTGTTAAGTCTATGGAACTGTTCCAATTTTTGCAGATGATTCACGGTACGTCTAATAGTGCATAAGATAAAAAATTATAACCTAGTTTCTTACTGCAGATGGTTACGAGTAATTATTTAAGGGCACTGAAAGATTATTTCTGTAATAAATGGCAAGTCAAAAAACTGTAATTTTCATGCTTCATTTATTTCATTCCATAAAACCTAATTTTGAAATGTAATTAAAATTAAATATGAAACAAAAATGCCGCAAAGGAAAATTCTATACTGTGTGACAGTGAGCTATTTTGCATAAAATACGAGCCTAAATTGTATACAAAATTATATTAGTTTTTTAAATTTAAGTTAATTAAACTAAAAAAAGATGACTCCATTGCCGTGAAGCTATTAAATGAAATAAATAGTTAATTATGGATTCCATATACAATAACATAATTTTAATTATATCTAGAAAAATATTTCATTGCGTTTTCACGATTGGATTAAGCTTGAACTTTTAATGCTCAGTGAATACCCTTAACTAGACCATGAGTAGATCTTCCATTGGTATGGACGCCTAGTACTCAATACCTGTACAATAAACATGACACCGCTATAGATACTAGACTAATTGTGTACAAAAACCATTAATTACATTTTTACCTTCTGTAATATTCCAAAAATCGACTCAAAAATAGCTTTTAATTTCACAAAAATGTATAACTGTAGATACAGCAGTAAATATCTTATATTCGAGAGGAAAACAAATGATGGTATTTTTATCGTATTCTTATAGTTGATATGAAAGAACTTAATATACAATAATACAAATCTTATATCTCAAAGAATGAATCCCATACATTTAAATTAAGACAGCTAATTAAAATTAAAACAAGATTTAATTTGTCTCTCTAATTAGTGTATACTTGTAATTAAAAAACGTAAAGGGAAAAGAGCCTACATGGGCTTTAATGATCTGTGTGTAGAGAATTTTATGTTTTTTTAAATATATAATTTAGCAGTCCGTTAATTAAATTTACAAACGTATTAACTGAAAGAATAAACTGAAATAGAATAAAATGAAGGATATGATTTAATTAATTATTTTAATAGGTGATATTTAGAAAAAATTAAGAAAGCAAAGTCATGAGTGAAAATTATTACACAAATATGACAATGCGTGTGAGAGGGAGGAGTGCTAAGGTCTATTAGCCTTGTTAGTCGGAGCATTATTATGTAATATTAAGTCTATGGTAGTTTTTAAGAGAAACTAGCCATATTTGATTATTATATTATTTATTCGTTTGTCTGAAATTGCAAAACAATCGTAGATAGTAGCTTATAACTGGCAGCGTCACAAAAATCCAGATAACAACTATTATATTTATGATTAAATTGAATATGTAAAAGATAAATATCCTTTTTGCTGGTTGAATGCTAGGGGGTGCTAATTCAGTGACTGAGCCATGTCCATGCGCTGAATAAGCACCCCCTTGGAACAGGGGGGTGTTAATTTCAGGGACTTGACCATGTTCATGCGCTGATTTTAGCACCCCTTGTAGTTCGGGGGGTGCTAATTCAGTGCCCGGTCCGTGTCCGTGCGCTGAAATTAGCACCCCCCTGCCGTGACGTCAGAGGCCCGAGGGGGGTGCTTATATTCCAGGGGGTGCTAAAGCAGCGTCCCCGCTGCTGCTTGGATAGGTGACCGCTGAGCGGTCCTGTCCCTACAAGTAGATCGCCTGCCCGGCCATTAAAGTTTTAAAGTTTTAACTATAAAATAATATATAAAAATATTAACTATATATTTCCGTAAACAATTTTAAGATGAAATATTCATCAACCAAGAAAAACAAGTAAAATAAAAGAAATGTGTATTTGTAACAAAAACCATTCTTTGCAAAATTAGGTAATTTCTTTCTGTTGGATCACAATAAATTTTGTAACTTGGTAATATGATGAAATTTAACATGAGAACGAATATAATTAAGTACTCTAAATAGCCCACAACCTGTATTGGTTGTTGGGTTAAACAAAAAATACATTATAATTAAGTTTATATAAATGATAATGTTTTATACGACTCTTCATGCTTACTTACAGTCAGCTCAAAATCAGATTTAACTTGACACATAGAGCATTCAATTTTTTTGTATTTTTATTATTGAATAATTATATGAAAAAAAGTTTGTTTACTACCTTACACAACTCTTAAGTTTATAGACCCGAGTTTGAATGTTAACCACTAACTAACTATTACAACTTCAGTAATGAGAGCTAAAAAAAGTCTGGGTGTGGATATATAAATAAGGAAAATAACTTACAATAACTTACAACCAATACTTACAACGAAAACAAATGGCGCTTAAAAACCTATCTGCACCTTTTTAACATTCACAATTCGGAAACTTGTGATCCGGTTAAGGCCATATTTGTTATACAAGTTATGTGCAAGTTTAACTTTTTTGTGAATTTTATTTTTAAATAATTTGAATAAATTTGATATTGAATCGTCAACTTAAGTTTTATTCTTTACCGGATGGTTTAAGAATTCTGCATTGGTAATGTCTTGCTCTTTAAATCATTATCTTGGGCGTGCTAGTTTGTACCTGTTCAAAACATTAAAACATTTAAATTAAACATGTTTTGCTCGTTTGCTGAGGCCTTTTCCTGCTCTTTTGAACACAGAACCCGTCATATTACTCAGGGCGGTGTTGGCTTGGGTGAATCACTTCATAGCCGCGCGGAAGGCAATGATTTACAAATTCCTCGGCTGTGTCGCAACCATTTGTCTTTAACGGTTGTTTACTTTCCTTCGGAAAGTCATTTTCTGTAATCTCAAATTTGCCGATTGAATAAAAAATAAATTATATACTATTAATAAATATAGTGCTCGGTGCTATTAAGATTCACGTCTCTCGATTTCCGGTTGAACGCCGTTTCTCTTGAGCTACGAGACCTTTGAATTTGAACCGTGAAATATTTCTTGTTAATAATTTTAAAGCCAAAGTGCAGTGTAGCATTAAGAGAGACGTGAAAGTACCTCTCTATAGCAACGCGATTGACAATGATATTCGAATTTCTTGTCTATACGTGACACCTGTATGCGGCTCCTCTAAGCCCGCACCTAGGCGGCATAGTGGTAAATCCACTACCTCCACCTACACCTCCTCACGATGCGACTAACCTCGTCATTTTATAATAGGTCGACCCCCTCTTGCCGCCTCTGTGAGTCTTGCGAGTATTACTGTTAACTGGGGTTTTGTTTAGGTTCAATGGAACATTTATTTCAAGTAGATCAACCTCTTTGACACATCGCATGATGAAGGTGTGGGATAAGAAACCCACGTATGCTGCCACTTATCTACTGTGGGTTCAGGCATATATAATGGCTTCCTGCCTAACCATAAACCATTATACGTTTCATACGCTATTTTTGCAAAAGTCCTCTCTCGTAAATTTTAGTCTTTTTTCATAAAGTAACTTTTTCAAATGGATTTAGTTATTCTTTTTTGTAAAAAAGCATCGTTAAATTGCTCAATTCTTTGTCCGACTCAGACACTAAGGAAAGTTACACAACTGCGGGAAAACCTCTGCCTGCAATCGTATGATTATATGGTACATTCTGCGTCACCTGTGCTTCGGATACGTTCAATGTAAGTTTCCCCCTACTTTTGCCATTGTGGGGGAACTAATCTTACGTAACGCCACTGAATATTATGGTGGATAGGATCAAACGGAAAACTACGTTAATTGAAATGGATCATACATGATGAATTCGTTCTCGACATAGTTTTATATTTTTAAACCGGAATAAATCAGTGTCAATCCATATTTATCGTCACGGGGCGTTCATTGTACCACGTGATCTCGGACACTCGATTGTACCAATCATTTGCTTTGCAACTTCCGTTGCGATATCGTTCATTTTGATTTCCAATACAATGAATCCAGTCCAAGTATCAATGTCTGTATATTATAACTATCATTTTTTCTATTTAAATCTTACCTAAAGGTGAAATCATTAAATATCTGAAAACATGGGACTACAAACTACGCACCATTGTTGTTTCTATAATTTCTTATATAATTTTATAAATATATAATTATAATATTTCTTCTTATACATTTGTACAGAATTGTATCATAGTCTTTAACTCTACTGCTGAAATAAGTAACTTAGCCCCCCTAGAGCATTCAGTAGTTGTTAAATGAGTTTATCTAGAAGACAATACAGGGAAGACATATCACTGCCAAACGGACGTCAGTCGCGTTGGAGTTTGTGCAACTCTATAGGTGACGTTATAACCTGCAAAAGACATAAGGAAAAATAGTATATGCTAACGTCAGTTGTAGCTTAAAAGTCACTTTGCTATTGACGGGCGTTACTCTCGTGTCCAGATACATTACACTTCACTGTAGCCCGCGACGGACATCATCAACGGACTTGGCTACCGTCCGTTAACAACGCTCCGTGTGTCCCTACCATATGACTGCTACAACTGTAGGCACGAACAGCTTATCCGCTTCACGCGTTACACAATTCGCAGTTCCTTTACGTAGCCATTTTTCTTCATAAACAGTGTCGTATGATGGAGAGATGGTAAAATTTGTGTCCTAATAATATGCTAATACAAATATTGGTGTCTCTGATTTCCGCCGTGAGAGGTCAAATGTGACCAGCGCTTTTACCACGAATGTATTCGCCAACATTCCGTACCATTTAAGTCTTTGCTACACACATTTGCTACTCACAAAGGATTTGTGAACAACTCTTTTACTACAAAAACATACGCGTACTCACATACATAATAATCCATCCGTATAATGTAGCTCAACCCCTATTCTTATACTGCCAATAGTTAAAAAAAATACGTTTTCCATAGCCAAGGGAGAAAGTTTTGTTTTGCTTTTATGAAATTAGGAATGGAGTTTTGCACTTTACAGGTTGAGACTGTGTATGATTTACTTAAGCACAACAGGTTTTATGTAGCAATGACGAAATATAAATTCTTACAGCTCGTGGTCGTTTTGGCTAGAGCCTTGTAAATTGTATCAATAACAAAAACATTTTATATGGTATAGTTAAATTATATATATATATATATATATTTATGCCCGTATTATTGATTATTAATATATTTATTAAAAACGTGGCATTGTTGCTTTGAAACAGAATTTCATTTTTTTAGGCAAAAAAGTGCACACCGGGAAACCTGACCAACTCAGCGATGGCTCGCAGGATAGACGAATACTCCAGGCTACTGTTTCCTTTGACCTTCGCTGTCTTCAACCTCTTCTACTGGTCCTACTATCTCAAATGAGGACCTCTGAATTGGGGTTAGGACCTCGCTCCCAGATTTCAGGTTGTATTCCGGTATCCAAGGTGTTCTTGGTTTCCCGAATAAAACCTTGTAGTACCTTGGACCTGATACCCAGTCTATTTCTATGTGCCAGGCTAATTTACTTTCTTAAGCACTTTAATTAGGGTAATCAGAGGATCGATGAAGATCTGGCAATTCGTGGCCTGGACACAGCTCTAAGTAGGAATGGAACACGGGTACTCAGAACTATGTTTCTTCAACTAATCTCTGAAATAATGAAAATTAAGACCCCTGAAAACTGTGTGCTAATTTTATGTTTAATTTTAAGCAATTTATTCATAAAAATGTAAGAAAACTGTATACAAACTTTCAATGATTGTGGTGTAAATCTTGGTAACCAAACATTTTTGTATATACAAATGCTAACCTGGAAATCCTGATTGAAAACATTGTTGTATAGGTACAAAGACACTATATTGAATATATTTATGTTTGTATGACTTTTATAGTACCTATTTTCTTGGCTATAGTACATATGCAATTTGTTTATAGTGTAAGAGAAATGTTATTGACCACTTTACTGAACTGTTTAGTATTTTAGACAGAAGTCAAATATAGGCCCAATCAAAGAATACAAAACTATTAAGCTGGACAGGATACATGTTACATTAATGTTATTTAATATTTTTTTAAATCTTCGCGATTCAGTGAGAGTAGTCCACAAGGTCTACTCATTTTTAGCACTCGCAAAATAAACAGGGATAATATTGCGGAGTGCTAAAAGTGCCAAACGTCAAGAAGTTAGAAAGAAGAGAGAGATTAATTGGATCCGAATTCTATAACTCAAGTATGGAACTGGGTTTTTAAGGACGAAAAACCAAAAAGAAGCGTGTAATATACTTTTTCCCCATTTTGTTTTCTTATTGGTTACTATCCGGCTACCAATTTTCGGTTACATCAAAAGTTGCGACTCTTAGTTTCACTGATTGTTAGCATACATTTACATTAGAACAACACTGAATGATCTGTGGTTTTATTTAGATTCGTTGCGCTGTGAAAAACGTTGTTGATTATACTTCAAATGTTTTAGAGATTTATATATTAGAAGTAGGCAGTATTTTACATGATGTTAATAAGTATCTTTCATTATATTTTTGTACTTCTGTAAATACTGTGGTAATACATTGCGCTTATTGTAATCTTTAATAACTATTTAATTTTAATTCGTTAGTTAAATTGTCAAGTAATTTCATTCAAGATTATGTAAAGAGGCTCGCAATATCTCCGACTAAACACACTTATTTTTTCAGAAATTATTATCTATGCGAGTAAATAACTGCTTACCGTATTTTTTATGGTTTATTTACAACTATTCCTTGTATTAACAAATTTTATTTCAAATAATTTATGGCATATTAGTTATATTTTTCGAACCTTAAACTGAAAATTTACGTTTTACAATGTTCTAACATATGTTTTAGATAAAATATGTCCTAAGCCAACTATCTAGCATGTAAGGTCAAGCTGTTTGGTGCTCTCTAGAAAATTTAAGGTTTAGTTCAACTAATTGATGCTTATTAAAATGAACGTGAATACATTATTGATGAAGAACGTCCCTTGTATAGCTTCTAGCTCAATAAACGTAATTGAAAGGGAAAACCTACGCGTATTTCGTATAAGCATTAGTTGATGGTCACATCATCGTTTTTACGTTAAAAAATAAATAATTATTGAAATATCGTGCTAATTATAAATGGCCTTTAAATTACTAGGAAAACAAACAAAGCAAGTATCAACTTAAACGTATTTAAGCAAAGGAAGCTTAAAGCTAAAACTGGTTAATGAAATAAAAATGAGGGGAGGATGAACGAGAAAAATCTTCGATTTTTGTTAATTATTTCGGCAACCGAATAAAAATATAACAAATTGAAAAAGAATCGCTCCCAACATCGCATTTATATAACACATTTTCTGCACAAGTAAAAATAATTACTACATATCAGAGCTACTCCATACTGAAAAAGCAGTTTCAATTATACGCTAATGATTGTATTTTTACATTTAACATATTTCTAGTAATATATAAATATATCGCATCTGGTTAAAGTCAATATTACTACTGTTTTAATCTAGAAAATATTAAAAACAATCCATGATTGTCAATTGGGATGCTCATTGCAAAAAGTTCAACAATAATCTACCTTAAATTAGGGAAGCGAAATTTGTAAGATAACGAAGAAATATTTTCATATTTAATAGAACATAAACTTCAATTCAGTTGATTTTCCGTTATATAAGAAGAGTACTTGTTTTACTTAGATGTATGCAAGAATAATAAGCCCATATATACTGGAAAAAATTATACTTTGGTGAATATTGAAATGGATAGAATTTCTTATTACACAGTAATAACGCACTGTTACATTCTATTACCAGGGTCTAAAACAAGTTTTCACCGTTTAGTAGCAATTGCTGTTCAGTCCTTATTTTATAGCAAACATATTTCAAGCAGTGAAATTTTCAAAAATTCTATTGTGATTTCATAAGCGTAAAGGATGTTTCATTCCTCTTTGAATTTTTAGAAGCAAGAGATACATAGACTTTAGAGGATTGCTTTCAGAAATATATTTTTAGCACAATTAGCAAATTATAAAAAATCGTTTTGTAAAAAAACTATTAGTTGACGATAGTGTAACAAATTCGTTAGATACGTTGAAAACAACTTCATGTAGGGACTGTTCTAATAGATTATTTACATCTATAGAAATAAAATTTACAGTATTAAAAGAATATATGATTGTCAAATTTGCATTAAGCAATTCTATAATATTTATTTTTACCGTTATGAAATGAAACCACATATATATATGACGTTAAAATCTGAACATGTAACATATAATTTGTAAATCGTCTATCTGTGTTATGTTTTGTTTCCTATAAACCTTAGTTGTTAGTTGTTAAATGTTATTGTAAAAATACGATGTGGTATCATACAATGTGTTTTGTCACATTATGTTCCATATTATGATCCCACTGTGTAATATGTTGAAAAACCTACATATGTGACACACATTGATTTGTTTTATTATACACACTGATGTTGTTCAAAACATATTCGTACTGGTGGCCATGTGTTAAATAATACATATTCTGGTGTATTGCTTTGTATATTCATGTATACTCTGGAACATCAGCTGTTAAATACGCTTCCCTTAGATTTGTAATAAATATTTCTAATGTTTGTGTGTCTTATTGTGTAATTTCCTTCTTATTGTCGCAAAAAAACAAAAACAATTAATGGATGATAATATTATTTTACTGGAGCATGTATACTCATGTTTAACATTTTATTAATAACATTATATAAATATAGGAGTTGAACATATTACTTTGATTCAAATGACTTCAACCTCAAATTCTTAAATTTTCATGCCGCATTAATTTTTTAATGCAAAAAATACTATTTACTCATTTATTATAAATATTTTTTGAAATTTTTGTATTATAAGTAGTACATACACTGTATTAATTTTGCATGTATTGTTTCACTTTTCAAGTGTTGCAATCAATTTGGGGTTGGATAAGTTTTTTTAAAGCGTTATAGTCACAATCCATCCAGATAGCCTTCTTAAAAACAAAAAAAAAGAACAATAACATTTTTTGAGCCACTTTACGAGGAGTTATAGACGTTGAAAGTAGTCATTTTGGGCCATTTTATAATCAGGCCCAATGAAGAATGGCTGAAGAAAAGTATTTAAAACTTTTACAGTAGGTATGTGAAATATTACCGGAGGGATTGACATATTTTTATTTCGAAATACACGAGTGCTCTTTTCCAACATGCATAAAATATTACGGAAAGAAATATTAATTTTACGTTTTTATTAAATAAAAATATGTCAATTCATTTGAGAAAATGATAACTAAAATCTAAAATTATAAGGAAACGTATTTATATATAATCTGTGCTTGTGTAAAATAAAGTCATAGAGCGCCTTCGAATTTTCAGTCTGCATCCTAGCACGCTGTTCCTGGAAGCACTCGCTGTTTCACCACCACAGGTAGTCAGTCCCTTACCCGACCTTACCCCTCCTGACATCTATTAGTTCCTTCCTTCGCTCTCCACGTTATATGTCCGTTGTCTACTATATCATAACTAAACACGTAGTTTTACACGAAGGATACGCTCACTGATTCTTTGCTCGTTTAGATGAGCACATTTATTTGGTTAAATTCAGAATTAAGATATAATGCATGTATTGTCAATTAATAAGTTTCAAATAAATAAACCATTAAAAAAATCTTTAGGTGTGAAAATACCACGTATTGAACTTCGGCGCTTGACAACAAGAGCGCTTTACGTGACCTGGGCTATTATATTTTTAAAATCCATCATTCTTTTTTACGTTATAAAAGAATAACAAAAACTATCGTTCTTCTTTGGTACCATAAAAGAATAATAAAAGCACACTACCTTTATTGGAATTGTTGTCAGGTCTGAATAAATAGTTTAACCACTTCTGGCTGGTTTATACCTACCAGTTGAACTTACAATGGGTACAGCAAAAACCGACATGTCACTTAAATCTGGGTAACCCCCGGAAGCAGCGCAATAGTTCCTCATAGGATTAGGTGCAATTTTTAAGCTTCTTGTCGTAAGAGAACAAAAAAACTATTGAATTAATCTGGTTAAATAATGCACCATATTTATTCATCCTAGGTATAGGTATAGTGCTTGGATAAGTTCTTTAGGTAATCTCAATGAATAGGAAGTTTCAGGGTAATGGCCATTCACATTTGTACAAAATTTAGATCGGGGTATTTTACAACACATATTGAAATTAACCCTAACTGATCTAGCAAGCTTACATTATCTAATTATCTACTTTTATTTTTACTACTTTTTATAGCTCTTAGGATATCAAGAAAGCGATCGTTCAATGGTTTTAGAAGTATGCAAGAAAATTGAAAATGCATAAAAACAGCCACAAGTGAAATCTACCTTTCTTCCAAATAAGCCAAAAGGAAAAATTTTAAAAATTGTATTATGTCTGTCGTAATAGATATACTCTATATATTGGATTAATTTGGTAAAATAATTCATCACTATCTCTTAGTAATCTTAGATTATAAAAAGATTTAAATGTGCATATAAAATGTTTGTTTTAAATTAATTATTTATTAGTCTTTGGAAGATTTAAAAAGATGGCAGTATTTCCATGCTTGTTGACTAGTCTTTGGTCTAAAAACTAATATTTTCTTATAACTAATATTTTATAGAATGCTTGTTCATAAACTGCGATTATGTCATGATTTTGCACAAATGCGAGTAGTCGCTATCTTTAAACCTCTTATTGATTAAGTAACTAAACTTTTTATTAATGGACAAATTACACATTACTAGGTATAAAGTATTGTTTTAGTACCAACAATAGTTCGTGTTGCCTAGAAATAATGGCAGTTCAGCGCTAATTCCGCAACTTTTCTGTATATTATTCAAAACCACTCAGGTATAACTCAACTATTTAGCACTGTAAACACAACATTACACATTTTTGAATATTAGGTAACTATTCACAATTTTTACTATACGTACTTATAATTTTTCAACATCTCTTATAGTTCGAAGATGGTGGCTGTTAACATTTTGGTGAAATAATGGTTATTACCAGTTCTTATACGTGTTTTATTTTCTAAAGTCTTAAAAATCAATATTTTGCATAAATATTTGGTTACCTGGAGATTTTTCTTACAAATGTTTACAGCTACGTTCAACCTCATAATATTAATGCATATAAGTCATGTATATATACATAGACAGTATATATTTTTATTAGTTTAAAATAAACTTTAGAATGTTATGAGGGCATACAATAACTTGATGATTTTAGTATGAAAGATATTTGTTGTAAATATCTAACAAAACGCTTGCAAAACAAGAAAATAATGTCCTACCACTATAGAAATTGCCTAATCTAGAGTTGAAGAGAATAGGAGGAGAGGTGAAGAGCGATTGGGACCAAGATTTACTTCCCGGTACTTGGAGTGGAGGGGGAATGGACTAGTGGGCTGTGTTTTCTTAAGAGCGCAGCGGTTTGAAGACGTTGAAACGATCAGCTCATACGATCTAGCGGTCAGAGTGTGCAATACTGCCTTTAATAGGCGTTGGAACTCAAGACTGCAGTTTCTGTCTTTAGTGGAATCGTCCTATTAAATGTAGTAACCGTTTCCAGGAGTGTTGCCAGTAAAGGTGAGTCGTATGGGGGCGCCTTGTCGGCCAACAGGCCAAGGGGATGAGGTAGAGGTAGTCGCATAGAATCGCGACCTGCTGTTGCTGCAGACTAGTTTTTGCACTTGACCTTTAATTCACACATAACCAAGTAAACCTTGTATTGGATTGCAGTTATTATTTATGTTTTCTGTTACAAAAACAACAATAAAATAAATAAATTTCAGTAATAATAAATAAATTTAATTGGAATGAAATTTAATGAAGCTCGATAAACAATAATAATGTTGTTATTAGAACAAAGCTAATACAGTTAGTAGTAGGATACAGAAAAAATATTTAGAGTTGACACATGTTATGTTTCTATCTCACAAAATTTAGCGTCTTCAACGTAAAAACGTCCAAAATACGTATAAATAACTTGCAAAGGTTATTACAGTTGAAAGTTTTAAGTAATTTTAAGAGCATTTTAAGGTAGATTAAACCAATTAAAAAAAAAAACTGAATTTATTTACTGTAAAGATATGCTATATTTTGTGACAGCTGATCGAGCCACAGAACGGAACGTGCCACGCAGAGTACCAGTGTATTTTTGTATTTAAGTGAATAAATATCAGCTTTTGGGGCGTCAAGCACAAAGTAAATGATAAGTACAGTAGTATTATTTCATTTCTATTAAATACAAGCAGTTACCAGCGATTTCGCACGCGATTTCCCACTAATAACAAATATGTCATAGGCATATCCTTTTTAAAATGGCATAATAAAAACTCATAAAAATGTGATGGTCATTGAAAGATTTTCTAATCTTCTGATCCATTTCTGAATAATTGGATTTGAAGTTTAAAGAGCAAAGTTTTAAGGCCCGAAATTCTGATAGCGAAACAGGTGTTATGTGTACAAATGAAATATACAAATGACTGCAACATTCCATACTATTTTGAACAACAATTAATAACAATACAACAATAATAATAAGAGCAATTATAATTTAAACAATTTTAGAAACACTTGAGAAATGTTAGTAAAGTGTGTATCAATTTTATAGAAAGCACTTCTGTTATGATATAATATACATGTCAGTGTTAATTGATAACAGATTTCCACTGACTTTGATTTTTGGTTTAGCACAGGTATTTCCAAGACTATAATAGGCCTTGCCTTGTTGTTCATATGAAAGCATATGTTAGTCTGAAAGGTCTAATTCGGTCAAATAACAAAATTACTTCAGCCTATTGCAATCTATTTCCGGTTCCAGGTATTTTCGGTGCCAGTAATCTTTTGAGGGCATAATAAACATGTGTGTCAAATTTCAGATTTCTAGGATAACTAGAAGTTGTAAAAACAAAATATAGTTCTTCCAGGGTTTGCAACCCTAGTTAAACCACTATGTGTAGTTTATCGTCATGCAAAATACGTTAGTTTTATATTCGGAGTATAAGGCACGTGTATTTAAAATTTTATAGTACTTGGCCATCGGAAAGTTTAAAAACAAGATACCGTTCTTCCAGGGATTGATCAGTGTGAAAAATAGTTTTCTGTTATGTTGAGAGCATCAGTCTAAACATGTAAAACAGTTGAATGTCAATCAGACACATATTCTCCAGATGATGATCTCAGTCCGAATTGTTCGGTACGTATTTTAAGCGGCGGTGATTTTCCCTTAATACAAGAAGGTCATAAACAACGGAATGCATACATCATAAATTCTGAGAGGTTGAAATGTATGGTATCCGGCCCCATATTCCATTTCCATCTCGGAAACATCCGCTGGTGTTAGTGGCAGGCGCTTTTCGACCACACGAGTTGTCGATTAGTTATGGTTCAGCCGGATATCTTAAATCGAAGCTCAGTGACCCCAATCTCCTATGAACCTTTCTACACAAAAAGGGATATGAACACTCGGCATGTAAACAAAGCTATGTGAGTACAGATGAAAACAATATAAAAGCTGACGCCTGTAAGTTTGTGACCAGTGCCATTTCAATTAGAGACGGAACAAAAACCTATCTCAAAATAAAATATGTTACTAGATAAGAGTAATTCCACACCACATGTTGCGTAACAGGCTTCTTTAGCTAAAATGAAAATAGTTACATATAGGATGACTTCAACCACTAAAACAGGGTATTCCATGTAATATTAACCCTTTGCACTCCGCGGTCCGACATATCGGACATCGTAGTTTAGGCTAAAAACTCCGCGGTCCGAAATATCGGACATCGCAGTTTAGGCCATAAACTCCGACGTCCGATATGTCGGACCGTTGATAAGTCGCGTTTACTGGCTACATAAATGATCCAAATGCACCTAATTTGCGATATACGCAATCTGGGATAGTTATAGATTATAACGATGTACGGTAGTAAACTTTGATACTCTCTATGTTTTTTTTTTTGTAATGAATAATGCAACATCACTTTTCTATGACGTATCAGCTGAAGTCAGGATATCAGCTGGCTTGTGTATTGCTTTGTTCGCTGTGAGTTCGTGCTTTGTTTGCTGTGAGTTCGTGTTTCAGATAACCTCTTTTTCAGTGGATAAATCGTTTTCAATATAATTAGTGTTTTATATTGTTTATAAACAGTATAAAATAAGTGTTCAGTATATCACAGACATTTCACGATTTGTAGAATTTGACACCAATTGATAAAGTGCCCATAACTTTTTGGATTTTCGAGGTAAGTTCATAAAATTTTGAGTGTAGATACATAGTTAGATAAGAATTCCAAAAATAATAACAGTTTATAGGGGGGTCAATGTAATTTTAGTCAGTTATAAGAGCTGAAAGTGAAATTTTATAAATATTTTTACATAAATATATATATAAAAAAATTAAAAAAAAAAAAACAAGATTTTTGGATCAGCATTTTTTATGTTCTTTTATATGCAGAAACTTATAACAAACAAAACAAAACAAAATTGTTGGCTTTATGTACTAAAATAAAAAAGTTATGATTTTTTTATGAAACCCTTACACTTTTGATCAAATGGCATTGGAGTTTTTCGCTAGTACACTTGCAATAGCCACTGGAGTTTTTGGCAGTGACACAAAATTTCACTCCGGAGTGCAAAGGGTTAATATGGTAGAAAAAGATACCATAAATGTGATCCTAAATAATAGTAAAAATATGTCTTAAGCGTCGTTTATCTGATAGCTGTGATAAATCCTTTAGGGTTTATTTTCAATCTTCATTAGTACTATGGACCACTGGGCGTTAGAGGATGTAAAAGTGTTTTGTGTACGCTCAACCGCAGCGAAGCCTGCATGTGACACATGGTGTGGCGTACTCTTACCTTGTTACTAGTACCTAACTTTGGAGATTTTTTGAATCTGTTCAATTTGTTGATCTGCAGTAAATTGCGTGCGAATCCGCGCATAAGTGATATTATTTGTGTTCTAATTTAGGAGTTTTGTACCGATTTATACAGATTGTATAAAGTTCACTACATTCTAAGGATCTATCTTATAGGTAACTAACATTTTTAACATTTCTTTAGAATTCTTTTTAGGCCTTTTGTTAAAAACATTAAAATTTCTAAATTATTTTCTAGCCATTAGCCATAAGAATGGTTTGATATTATTAAAGTCAGCCTAATTCGACATCGTATTAGTTTGATATTACAGTTAGATTACGTTCTCTGAATCATTATTTAAAATTTAAACCGGTCTTAGATGTATAATATTTGTCACATTCACTCCATTTTAATTTGTGGATTTCTAATTTTTTAAATTTTCGTTTTCAACTTCTGGGTTTTTGCACATTTTTGAATTAATTTATAACTGTTGATTAAGTTTTTTGGTTTGAATTTTGATGCATAGGAAAATGTACTGAATTAGTTTTAAAATGAAACCAAAGCTCTAAAATGAAAACATTTCATTAAGTTTCGCATTCACCAAGATGTTTCCTTTACACAACTTAAATTAATGTATAACATATGTTTCAAATTTGATAATCTCTGGAATCATAATATGATCTTACGAGTTTTGAGTAAATGTTTTAAAACAGTTTAGTTCACCATGCAGCGGTAGTCAGTTCTCTTCAAATCAAGATAAGACATCTTATATAAAACAACGTGTCTTACAGACGTAGATAAATATTTCCCCGTAACTTAAGTAATTCTGATGGCTTTATAGTGAGAGGAGTAAGTAAAAATATCCAATAATTTAAAACTGTGAAACTCAAAAGGAGGAAAATACGGTGGCTGTGTTCTGTCTGGTCGTATATTCTAACCCTCGCCTCAATCTCTGTCACTTTTGGTCAGTGATAACATTTGCGATTGCACGGTGCGGTGCTATTTACAGTGATTTCCCTGCGGTTCAACTTGCCAAGGTAAAAATATCACCAGGATACAAATGACGTAAGAATAAAAATATGTAATTGGTTAATTACTCGCATGTAATGTATGTGTAAATAAAAAAAACACATGATTTGTTTTAAGTTTCTTATTGTTTAACGCTATAATGTTTGGAGAAATAAATGTTCAATACTTAAATAGTAGTTTTTTACCGATCATAAGATTTTCTAAGAATTATAATATTGTAAAAAATTGGATGAAACAGAAAACAATATTTCTGACGACATTATATTTGTAAAGGATCATTTTTTATTTATTTTTTTAATGAAAAACGTACGTGGTAAATTATTGAGTTATTTTTATAGCTATTTCCAGAAAACCTATGCATATATAATCTGCCTATATCAGACTTACGGTACTATACTATGTAATTTGATTACTTATCAATACATTTCTCACTAAACTAAACAAAATAAAACTTAATTGATTATTTACTAATACACTCCACTGAGTAAAGTGGTTTTTCTAGTTAATATATAGGTGATATACGTTATGAAATTATTTGTTCAGTATAATTTTTAAATTTTTACTCGAATTGAGTATGTTTATGTAGCTTCAATACAATAACTTTCTTCAATATTTATAGGACTAATAAGGATCTAGTCTGTACTACCCCTTCTGTGTACGTTGCCAAGTTTGAAGGCTACAAGTTAGTTTAAGTTCTGAAGCAGCTACACATTTTACTTGTTTTAATTACCATCTTTACTACCTACTTAACTACTCGTAAAATTTCTATTACCGGGACGCGAGTGGTGGGGGATGAAATATAGAATCATACGACAGCACGAGGTTTGAAGATCCTCCTGTATGAAATTTTAAGTAACCTAACCTCAAAAAACGTGATATTATACATTCTAAAGAGATAGAACAACGATATAATGTATAAGTCAAGATTTGCTATAGCACTGTAAAACTCTATACTGATTGCATTAAAGTAACTATTTTATGTACGAATAAGACATGATGCCATTACAAATAACATTACAAATTCCAAAGTTTTATTCGTGTCCACGTATGATTGTAGACTCCAGTATTTCAGATTTAGGCCGTGCAGCTTCGCAAACATAAGGCTGGACAGGTGTAGGGTAGACAATTTTGTTAGTGTGTGTGTAAAAATATAAATTGTAATGTAAAATCCTCTTTCACAGTCTGCAGTGCTGTTGGGTCTCAGCATTGTGCAATCCACCAGCGGTACCGAAATTTGGGAATATCGCTATGGCTCTCAACTAAATCCCTGTAGCTGTTCTTAATTTTCCCACGCATATCTGAAACTGAGAAATCGTTCATTCTGAACATTCTGTTTGTAAGTTGTTTACGACACATGTTTTAAGTGTTGATGGTTGATCGTTGAAGTTGTTTAATTTTAGAAGAGTAGTAGAACACCAAATTTACTTTCATTGATATCGATTTCTGCTTTAAAGTTTTCGTTTCCGGCTTTTCCTTCATAATCTCAGGAAATGCAGGACACTTCCCGAGATTGCTAAGTTAAGTACAGATTCAGGAGATGGCAGTTTATTACCAACCATTTTACATTGCTCATTCTGTAAAAGTTTTAGCTATATAAATTATAGTTGATTCACATTTCTTATACAAAGCACCGTATCCATAGCAAGTAGTTCGTGGTCACGGTTTAAAACGAACTCGCAGCCCAACGTGTTGTGTATGGTGTATAGTATGGTGTAAAGTATACAAAACTGGAACACAGATTACTCATACTGTGTGTTAACTTTTTCTTCCCCTACAGCAGTAAAGGATCGGCGTTCAGACACCAGTACACTCCTGAGTCCTTACGATTTGAAACTGGAGGTTTTGTAATCTGTTTTACTTCATTACGAGTAAACTAAAGTTTGGTGTTATGAAACCTTACATTTCGAACTAAAATACTGTCTTTAATAATATTTCATGTTATTATACGTTTTAACTCATGTAACCACCATGGTAGTAAAAGAGAGTTTTTATGAACTAACCCGTACCATGGAAGTCACTTAATTCGGGTTTATTTATTTAGAAAAATGTTGCACTCGGTTGTTACATATGGCTTGGTACATATTGCACAAAGTAGTACACATATACTATTCTGAAGATCCATAAAAAGAATACATAGTTACATAAAAATATAGGTTTTTATAAAATGTTTATATTTATAACCTAGTAAATGGTACTCATAATTGTACAAATCCATAACTTAAGCGTTTGTTATTCAATAGTTAGATGTATTTTAGTATTGGTATAGATATAAATCGTATAGATATAAAAAATAACATATTTGATGCATAATCAATTAGTAGACATTGATATTTGAAAGGATAATCATATAATATATTTTAAAATCTGCGTTTTACTGTAAAAAAAAAGAAAATGTTTTTTTTTAAACTGATTATGATTTAATTTATATGGTACTCAAGACCAAATAGTACAGCCTATAATTTGTTTATGTATATACTGGAGTCGTAGTCGACTTTGGTTAGTAATTATTTACATTAGTAGTTAGGTATATAATATATACTGGACAGAGATAGAGGACTAGATAATCATCTGAAAAAAGTGCATTTGTGACAAGGTATTGCTACAGAATACACCAAACAATATCTCAGTACGCCAGTGTTCCTTGCAATGAAATTAACCATACAATCAGTACTGTAATTATATTTCTATTGTTGAAACGAATACTTAATGAATTATATAAAAAAATATTTTTTTTGAAAGAAATCCCAAAACCGGTTCGGATTAACAAAATTTATTTATTCAGCATCGAAGATGTTAGTTAAATTTGGATTGATCCCAATTCAGAATCGTAAACAATGAAATAGATACGACCATGTTAATGAAGTTTTAAATATCTATAAAATAGCCTTGTAAATATTAAAAACATGATTTAGGCGATATTTACGCTTTCCCTCCTATTAATTACTTTTTATGCACGAAATTATGTAATATATAGCACTCCTTATGCTCCTCTTTTCTAACAGAGGTTAAATTCCTCACTGATTAGATCATGGAAAATACCAATTCTTCTTCCATGTGGGAGAGTTTGAAATCCACATGGTCCAAGACGTCAGGCTTTGGATCTCAGAGATAGCGCAGGTTAAAATCCTGTTTGTGACCGTAGCACAATTTATCAGATCCTACTTAGACCTCCTTATTCTATTTGATAAGATCCTCTAAGATCCTCGAATAGGCCAGTGGCCAATGATGACGGGCGAAATAAGGCTTAAAAGGAGAGAGCCCTTCTTTCATAAAAATCTAACAAAACAAACTTGTTAAGCGAAAGTTATCATGGAAATGAGATCCATCCATATTTATGTAGTATTAATATTCTTCGGTATTAGCTTTTGAAATCTGTGCTGTATAATGTATCCTGCGAACACGATGAGATTCAGATTTAACCGTAAACATTAGGAAACTCTTATAACTCGACAGGCTACTCGACTGAGGGCGAAGGTTGATGATAACGTTGTACTTATTAGACTTCAATGCATGATACCACATGCATTTGTATTTTTATTGATTACATCACATTAAATACATCATCATATTGAGTCATATTTGTTAATATGTTCACTTTAATTCGTTAAACATAATGATATGGCTGATGTTATGTATACTTATCTTCTTCTTCCAATTTTTAATTTTTAACTTTATCCAATGCAATTTACTAGTCTCACGTTCATTTGATGCCTTCTCAAATGCAACTGATATTCTAAACTGCATTCATTGTTATCTCAAATACATATGACTATTCTCATATGCATTGAAATGTTCTCAAATTAACTTCATTACTTCTAGAATTAAATCGTAAAAGGCGTACATAGAATAATACGGCGATTGGGATTCTTTAAATTTTAGGACGATTTTTTACTTTAAAGAATAAGGTAAGTGCAAATATATTGCAAACTCTTTGTCCTACAGTAAGTATGGCTCTAAAAATGTCTTTTACACTTTTAACTATTTAGTTAGGCTTACGCAGCTACTGTCGTATCTATCATTCAAGTTTTCCTCTACCGACTTATGAGTTACCCAAAATCAAAGTTGAAACAAAACAATTTAGTTTTATTTTACGTTACATTGGCTCCAATAACTCAATCAATGTAAATAGCAATGGCAAAATAATAGCAGTATGGTATTGCATTCTTATTATACTTATAAGGTAATGATAGTATACAAAGTAGACTTACTTAATATAGTTACGTTCACCGTAATACCAACAAAGTAGTTAGCCAAAGTAGGGCATCAGGAAGCACGTAGACTCTATTTCACCTACCAAACGAGTTAAAGTTCACAGCCTTTGGATAGCGTTTATTAAATCTAAAATCTTGCCATAATCATTCTACTTATGACAGAGGCCATCAAAGAAGCCATCCTTCTCAATGTCTGGATAAAAAAATATGTTTTATTCATAATTATCAATGAATATAACGTACTTAAATTTCTCCACTGTTGCATTTGGGAGTAGCAGTTTGAAATATTTCAAATAGGCTACGATTATAATATGTGGATAGATACAATTTGACTTTAATTAAATTTAAAGCGTGGCTTTGAAATTTATTAAAAATAATATAAGTAATTAGGGGTTCATACAGATTTGTAATGGGACAGTTTTCTTTAAAACGCTTTCATTTTTAGCTAGCTACAAATTTCGCGTTGTATATGCAATATCATGGTACTACAAAACTCACTTTGGAACTGAATATGAATAAATTAACTAAGAACTGAAGAAATGATAAATTAACGTGCTTACCAACCTAAAACTGTTGCGAAAAGGGGCAGTAGAGTTCTTAAAGATATCACATATACGACAACGCAAGTAGGCCAAACACTTGCAAAGTGAGTTAGGCTAATCTCTTTAATGATACTTTAGTGTTATACATTAAATAAAAGTTTTAGTAAATATCAAATTGTTCTAAGAATATTAGAATATTAATGTTTAGTAAAAATTACAACTTTCAATTTTTCATGAATGAGTTTTAAATCGAAAGGGAAGGTTGCCGGTGTTGTATCACTTTTAAGGTTTAATTTGTCTAAACCTTTCAACAATATTACAAAAATCCGTGATATACAGTGGGTATTATGTAACACGAAAATAATTTTTAATTTTCAGTATTATCATTTTTCATAAAGAAATGTTATGCTTTTCTCAACCCTTGGAAACGGCACAATTTAGGTAACAGGTGTCCTAAATTATATCATTGCTTTCTCAAATTGTACCACATATAAATATTATTAGTTTCCAGGGTTTTGATTTTTAAAACCATTTATGAATACATTTTATATTTTATTATTGCAGCAATCGTCAATTACCTTAGTTATAAATTAACACATATTCCTAAAACATAACAAGCACGGAACGGAAATAATAGCCTTTATGCTGATAGTCGAATTTATTTAAAAAACATAAACAACATAAAAAAGGAATTTTTTTTATATAACTTGGTGGTTGGAATAAAGAACACAGGGAAGAATAGATTTAAAAATTTGACAATTTTAATCAATCCATTTTTAAATAACACATATTTACTTTATCTTGTTTGCCTATTTTGATTTATCTCATAAGCATTGTGGGAAAATGTATTACTTTTTACCGCGCTTAACATTTGCGCAAAACTCGCGCACCCTTAGCTTACTCGTACAGCGTAGGCACTGAATCATTTCTTGAATTATCTTTTCTTCGGAGATTGTGCAGTATCAGTCTTCTGATTCTTTGGGTTTAGAAATATTCGTTTTCTCCTTTTCAGGTTCGTTGCTACTTTACGTAGATGCTTCTGCTTGCTGCTTCAAAGTCTCTTAGCTTTGTTGTTGAACGACTTTTGTTCTTTAATTGTCTTCCTTCCTTTCGCTGCGATGAGCTCTGCTTGGTATGGGCTACTTATCAAAATCACTGGTTTGCTTTCATCTTTTGACTTCCTTTTAGATCCAACACAGGTGCTAGAAAAAGGAATTGGCGACAGCTGTTGAATTGTAACTTTTAAGCCACTTTTGGAATAACGAGGGGTTGCACCTGATACTGAATTGCAGCCTGAACTGGAATTTCCAGGACAATCAACAATTCCTGCAGCAGGGCACACGTTCCTGGTTCACGTTGTAAACCTTCCAGAAGGTTTTCTACTACAGTACAGGCTGAATCTGGATATACGTCTTTTGTGATTAGCTATACTCTAGTTGCAGACCCGTTTATACATTAGCAATGGTTGCAGCTTTCTCGTATGCTCTTCTTATCAAACTTGAAATTGAGTCAGGTGTGAGCTGGGAGTTGCAACAAGAATACTCATTTTTTCTTGCTAGTTTAATAGGTACTATGGCCATCCAATAAGAGCAGCGCTTTCTTCTCTTGATCACGCTTAATCATGGTCATAAGGTGGTTCAAGCACTTGATGAAAAGTGTGCTGCTAATTTAACCAGATTTAGAAAAACTGGCGGGTAGAGCACTTTCTCTTTGGGTCGGGAGCCCATCTCAATCTCTTAAAGATTATCATTGGAGGGGCGTATTGTCTAGCAGCACTCACCCAACCGACTACCGAGAGTTGTGTTTTTACCTTTTTGAATCAACACTTTTTTATTTTGTCTGTGCACGGTGCTGTAACCCGTCTCGTCAACGTTAAATTTGTAGTTGCATCCAGTTAGTTATCATCTATAATTTGTAAGTACTTCATAAAGTGACTTACACTCTCTTTATTAAAGCCTTTACCCCTTTCCAAAAAAGGTGACTCAGGACATCTTAACGAAGGTTCATTTTATATTTCCTTAATAATATTTGGAATTATATTTCCAACGCCGATGTAGAGTGTATCTGTTGCCACGACCAAGACAATTTGCCAAAAATGTATGTTTATAGCCGTTGTTCACGTACTTGTACTTTATTAAAAAGTGGTATAGCACTCAAGCTTTTAAGTTCCACCAGAGACTTATTTTAAAGACAAATATACATTAAAACCTAGTACCTACCTTCAAATTGTGTTTGGCTATTTAATATACGTAAGTGTCTCGTAATTGCAGTTTATAACGTGCAGGCGCTTTGATAACTTTTATATTTTGTAGCGCCGCCTGGTGATGAGTTACATCCATGGGCATAGCATATATAACCTTCTAAGTGGAAAAATAAATATACACACATATTTTTATAATGATCGGTCAAATAGTTTCTGAGTCTATAAAGGAAATACATACAAACATTCATTTATATATATATATACATATATATATATATATATATATATATATATATATATATATATATATATATATATGTATATATATATATATATATAGATGAAGTGCTTTGAATTTATGTGTTATAAGTATAAAGTTAAAATTAAAAAGTTGCATAAAAAGCTTGTCAAAGGCTGGAAACTGCCGTTATAAAGTTTTATTTAATTAAACTTGTAAGTAAATAGTAACAAAAGAGTAATTACTTTCAAAAGAGGAGCGATGAATCTTTTGAGGCATCTTTTGACGTTTTGTAGGTGGAGTTAAGGGGGGAAATATTATACCAAATAGCAAAGTATGAAACAGAGGTAAGAGTTGTACTTTCAAGTAGAAGTTCGATCGACCCCTTGCAATAAGGTTGGTCCTTTATTGTAGATTGACAGTGTGTTATAATGTGCATTTTATAACAATCAAATATCAATTTAATTAAAATATCATTAAATATAACGTTGTTTTCAAATCATTTAAAATTAATTATGACTATATACACATTGATATCGTGTAACTCGCGTTATGAGGTGGTACGATTAGCGTAGCTTTAGCAGAAATATTGTCAGTCAGATTTACTGTTTATAAAACTATATATACCTGACTGGCTTACTGTTTTTGGATTAGATCTCGAAAGTAATAATAATTCAATCAGTACCATTATTATTACAATGAAAACGAGAAAAAATGTAAACCTTATAATTATTGAAATGTATCTCATTTCTCATGTATTTCTGAAATGAATTAGATACTGAAATATATTAAAATTAGTTTTTGTTATAAGGTTACACAAATGAGATTCTTTAATGAAAAGTGAGATTTCTTATTATAGATGATGCGGAAAATTTATAATATTATATCAATAATGCTATTAAAATTATTAACAATATTACATTTTTTAAATAGTTGACATTGTTGTATTCACTTTTAATTCTATTTTTTTAACTGTCTTTTGTCAGGGTGAGCAGATGGCTGAGCGGTTAAGACGTCGGAGTTTGAATCTGAGTTATAGATAGCGCAGATTCTTATCTGTCTGTGGCCTAAGTACTTTTTACCATTACCATCGTCCTTGTACTTTATCAACTCTCCTCCTTATTTTGTTCGGTAAATTTATCACACATTACTGCCCATGACGACGAGCAGAATAAATTTTCTATAAATAGTAGTTAATCATATTATATTGGGAATACCAATGGTAAATGGCATCGCTCATACTAGGCCAAAAATAGATATAGTATTTAGGTTTGCATGATAATGTAAATTAAAAATCCTTTAAATCTATACTGTTATATACTATATACAGAGTGTTCACAAAATGGTCTCACAAACCTTCTGTGAGTAATAGTGAAAAATGCAAAAATTATTGTGTTATTTTCTTTTTATTAACATAAAGGCGTTTGTTGAAAACGTTTTAAAGTAAAATTAAAAAAAAACTTGTACATTTTTTAAATCGCACTTAACAGCAATAATTTGAAACATTTTATTACAATTGCAACGGTACTTGTTTCAACGAAGTCCGTCAATGTATAAGCGAGCACGGCCACTTTAAAGGTACACTTGCACAAGCAAGGAGCAACAAACACTTGATATGTCAAGTGTGATACATGAACTGTGATATGTATGGGGCTCCCAAACATGTATATGTGTGTTTTTATATATATGTACATATATATGATATATGTTTATATGATATATGTATAGAAATGTAATTCATTCTAACCAAAATTTCTATAAAAAGGTCAAAATCTTAAATAATAACCATAAGGAATTTCACTTAAAATCTAAAGGTCTTAACCATGAACACTACACTGTAATACTATGTTCCTAAAGATGTCTACTTCCGTTTCAAAATTAAATAGAGCTTCATCATTCATCACATAATAACTGCCTTAACTGAAAAGAGACTTTAGGATTCCTCAACACAGAGCTAAAGTAGATCAGTTGCTACTGAAATTTTTGAAACTGTGCAATCAAAAGTAATTTGGTATGGAAGAGAAATTCGAATTATTTTATAGGTAGTATTTAACTGTTTCACTCTCCGACTTCAGAGTCTCAAAATAGCTCTTTAAATGTAAACCTATTACGAATCAGGATGCTACAATATGTTTAACTTACAATCGCTTATCTCAGGATTGTTTGCACTGTCAATTTAAATAATATGCTCATGGTGTCCTTGTTTTTCCACTTAAAATTTTGTTCCAAGCCAAAACTTACTTGTTTTTTAAATAAGACCAGTTTTGTAAAACAAACGTAACACCGGGACTACATTAAGAATTAACAAGCTACAGCAGAATTGTTTGTAAATGCATTATCTCAAATCATTTTTCGCAATCCATAAATGTGTAAAATTGATAATTTGACATGACTATATAAAGGTAAATTCTATAAACTTCAGTACCACTAAAAGTTTATATGCTTGTAAACTGAAAATATCTTTTTAATAATTATTTTAATTGATACATTTAAGAACGTAGGTATATGTTAAGTATGGCATACCGGACAGTCATTAAAGAAAACTTTATCTTTGCACTCTTAGCAAAACTCACTCTACGAACAATAAAATAAAGAGTGACAATTTCACTAGCATCCCTGGTGTTATTACTGCCTATTATACCAAACTTCATGTCTAAACTCTATTCTATATCCCTTCATCTAAGGATATGAAGGATATAGGATTCCTAGGATATGACAGGTTAAAGGTTAACGACGAGATGACCTTTAACACTCTTTACTTAACGCATATCTTAGGAATTGGAATAAAATTCCAACTGTGCATTATTATAATCTAATTTTTTACATATTTTATCTCCGAAAGGACGATCACCCAGAAACCTTAACAGAGGAACGGTCCCACAGCATCGCTGAGGTAAGGTAAATTCACTGGATGAAAACTCCATCTCTGCACTAAATTCAATATTGCTTCTCCAAAATTGGCCACCCAGATCCAAACATAAACAGCGAAATGGTCCCTTAGCATCGCTGAGGTAAGTAAGGACATTGGATGGAAACTCCATCTCTGCACTAAATCCAATAACGCTGCTCCAGCATTGGCCATCCAGGACTGTAATAAAACAGCGAATTGCTCTCAACCTTCCCAGAGGAAATTTATGGACACTAGAAGATAACCCATCTTTTCACTCCCTCCTGTCCAATCATTCCGGTTGAATCATACTAGGAATTATCTTTGTTTAAAAACAAGCTTTCTATAAATTTACTTCTGTAAATTTCGTTTCTAACATAAGCTTTAAATGCCCAGTATTTGTCTCCCAAGGAATGTGGTTAACAAAAACATTAACTATCAAAACTAATCAAAAGTATTATAGACCAATAATTCACGAATTACTTTCCGAGTGAGAGACCAATTCGTCTCCATTTGGAGAATGTGACCCGTGAATAATAAGATTTACTTCACCAAAAAACCTTCTAACAATTGAAACGTTTCGGGAGCACCTAACGTTATCTACAATTAGTTAAAGTTGAAGACGCACAATAATCACAGGCATGAAAGTGATAACAAATGTCGAGTATATTCTTTGCTAACGATGTAAGCGTTCATTATAAGGAATATTTATACTCCTAATACTTATTTTAAGATCTATCAACGTAACGTTTTAGAAGAACATCATTAAGTTTGTCTTCAATATACGGGGTTTGATAAATGAAGTAGTATAACTAAACCTTTGGCTTGTAAGGGTCAGTTACCATAATAATAATAAAAGAACAAATAAGGTTATAAACACATCAAAGATACCAGTCTGTAATAAATATAATGCTCATTAAAGTTAAATAGATTTTTGTTTAGAAATATTGAGAAGGAAGGAAGCATTTTCCCGGCATTCGCCATCGCTCGGTAATACAAGAAATCAGAAATACCACGTTTCCACCAATATCATCTCTTGCTCATGTGGGTAACTAAAATAACGCATAACTATAATCCAGGTTAAATTAAACAATCATATCAGAGCATGTACAAGTATTATATATCACAACAAACATGCCCTCGAAAACAATACACTAATTATTACTACTGTCTTTTTCACTTACTTTCTTTTTTTTATACAAGATGGTGGAATATTATATTATTAGATTTGTTCGCTTATCATAAAACTTTTTTTATAGTATGTTTACTTACCCATTAACCGAGTTTTTGCTGTCGTGTGGTCCAGTATTGGTTCTATAGGCTAAAACCAGCAGTTACATGATTATTGTAGTTTCACTAATGTATACTTATTATCCTCGAACTATATAAATAATTATTTAACACTATTGTTTAGCAATCTTAAGTTATTGTAAAATCGCAAAATGGTTATACCGTGGGAATTTAAATTAATAAATATTGACCTAAAGAATAAATATAACAAAAGGTCTACACTGGATGTCCAACCACTGTCCATTGATCAGAGGCAGGAATAAGATGATACTATATTACGAAACAAGGATGGGCGTATTTTTAATATTGGTTAATTTTAGATGAACTGCTCAAAACAAAACTGTGATTCCACATTGGAGAAATCTTTAACCTGCTTGATTTTTTTTAGATTTCCTTTATAGTTAATTTATATAAGAATTGGCAACAAAATTGGCTTTACCCCTGCCTTTTGACTCATTTGCTGGTGGTCTAATTTAATATATTAAGCCTTGATCAATGTCCTTTTTAAGGAATAAGATTTATGATCTTTTTTGTTGACTCCCAATTCATTCGATGATCATCTTATCAGCAATGGTGTTTAATTTGTTTAATTTAAGTTTAGCTTCTTTCTTGTATTCTTTATTGGTCTTTTCGTTTATACATTCCCTATGACAATTTTTTGGAATCATGTGTGCTATTTATAAAAAAAGTTGTTTACGAGACTTTGTTAAGAATGTTGAGTGTGTAAAGATACCAGCAAGTTTCACAAAATCCCTTTACATACATTTTATTACTTCAACTGCACTTAATAGTTTAAAAATTAATTTATTATATACCTTATGGTAGATGGACAAAAGAACAATTTCTCTAATCACTTTGAAATCTGTTTATTAATTAGCAGTTCATTAATTTGGACTTAAAATAAAAATTTCCGTACTTGTCAGATTTTTCAATTCAAAAATTCAGCTTACACAACCCCTTTTGTTGTCAAATGTTTCTCAAGAAAAGATTTTCTATCTTCCGATAAAATCAACAAAATTAAAGTTAACTACGTGTTTAAAAAATAAAATCGAACTAAAAATTTAACTTCTTTACAAAACTCAAATAAAACAAGTATTGATTTTTAAATTATGGTTATTACTAGTAAGTTTTTAATTAATATTAAAATGAAAAACTTTACTCTGAGCTATAATTGAAACGACATGCACTCTCTTGAAAACTTGCGATAATTATTGAGTGAATTAAAATTTTCTTATTTCTCTTTTGTATAATAATTTATACAATCCCTGTAAATGAAAGCTACCATTAGTAAACAGCAAAACTCCCATCTTAAAATCGTAATTCGACTATAAAACAGGGGTCTGGTTCGATTACTCCACCGATCTTTGGCCCAACGACCCAAACATTAGTTTAGTTTTAAATAAGAGGGTCGTTGGCCCAACGATCAGTGGTGTAATCGGACTGATTTGTTTCATAAAGTAAAACATAACTAAAATGGGTCGTTGGCCCAACGAACCGTATTTATAATTTAAACAGTAAATTTACAATCAAGGTTCGTTGGCCCAACGATCCAAAATTTACTTACAAATACTAATAGCGTATATGGTTCGTTGGGCCAACGACCCTATTGCAGTAACAAGTTAAATTTTGTAGAATGCAGGTTCGATTACACCACTGTTCGTTGGGCCAACTACCCGTTTTATAATTTATAGAGGTTCAATTAGTCCACTGGGTCGTTGGCCCAACGACCCGATCAAATAAAACATTGCATTTCAAATGAAAAGGGTCGATTACTCCACTGACCGATTAATCCACTATGGACAAGGGCAGGCGGTACGGCAGCCGCTCCTCCTGCACTGTAGTAATTTTATCTTTTAGCGTGAATACATTTGATAAAAATATAAATATATATAACTATAAATATTATTATAAATTATAAATGAATTAAATTAAGATATGAGATAACTTGTACATTATTATTTTTTTTGTAGGTAAAGAAAAAATTACATTGGTTAATATAAACGTAATATATTTTTAGTTCTAATTTCTTCTACATCATTGACGTGACTTAAAATATATATGTTTATATAAAATTTGTATAATCGGCAAAAGCGTGATTTAATCTTTATTGAAACTACATTAGTATCGATCTTTTATCATATTCATATACATGTACAAGTAAAAGAACTGGCCAATTCTCTTCAAAAAGCCAATGTATAATGTTCTGAAGCATTTACACATTTTCGTGTATCTGGTACATTTCTTCAGATGGATATAAACTACATTTACAGTACATATTAAAGATAACTATCAATCATTAAAGCTTAATTGAGAATATGTTGCCAACTTTAAAATAGAAGCCTCTGAAGAAGTAATGTTGATTGTTAATGGGATGTGAGAGAAGGCATTACATTATCTTTTACATTACCGGGTATTCTACCTGTATATGAGGTAATCTATAAACGCAATGCAGCTTTTAGACTATTAGTTATAAGTAGAATAATGTAATTTGTGGTAATATATTAGAAATACAATGTTATTAGTGATGTCGCAAAAATAATTCAAATTTCACATGCAACTGTGAAAGTACAGTACTATTAGAGCTTTAATTTTCCCATAAGTTCAACATTATTCTTTTGATGGGGTCTTTCTCAGTTTCTTTCCAAGTTGAAACATGCAAACTTGAATTGATGTCTCCGTGACAAACCTTGTTATAATTATTAATAGTTTTAATGTGAAGTAAACGTTTTCTTTGGCGTCTTCATTGTAGCTTTGTACGCTGTGATGGCTGATGAGAATAGTGATAACTGTCGACCGTAACATGAAGTCGCAGTCATTTACATGATTTTATTCAGTTTTCATTGAGCCCGTTGTTTTAATTTTACAGTTAATTTACATCATAAAAGATTGTAAACGGATTAGGTCTTCTGTTTACACGGCCGGTGTCATAACCAACTGTTTCGGCCTAACCGTGGAAAGCTACCCTCCGTCACAATATTGTTCCGGTTTAAGATCTGATGTTTAAGGTAGTTCCCCACATAAAAACCGATACATTGTAAGAATTTAATTGGGTAAGCACCGTTTCGACGAGGTGTAAACTGCACAACACATAAAATATTATGAAATCATATAGCTCATGTTTTAGTATTTAAGGTTATTTAACAACTATCGAGAAGTGTTCCTATGAAATTTTTAAAACCTTCAAATTTGTGTACATTATTTACATTTACTCTATATCATTGTCCAGTATGACTTAGACAGTGAAGCAGTGGACCTGTACAGAAGGAGAATCAATCGTGGCCATTAGGCAAACTAGGTGGCCACCGAGGACGGCAGCTTTAAGGGGCGGCTAAAAGAAGGAAAATTACAAGAATGTGTATAAATTACTTTACAGAAACCGAGCCAAAAAATACATAAAACAGGCTTGTGTCACTTTAAAATTCAACCTTTATCATATCAAACATTACTTAGAGTGTCAGCGTAAACCTTAGGTAAATTGAATATAGTACAAGAAACCTTTGCAGTTACCCTCTATGTGAATTTGAAGACGGCAACAGTTTTAGTGTTGTGTTCGGAGTTGGGCGTGATGTGGCCTCGAAATGCATATTGTCGCATCGCTTCCATAACCCCATTACTACTACTTGTCTAAACCTTTACTCAAGTCGGAGGATCGATCAATCATTAGGCTAGTTTTGAGGGTTTTTATCGACTCTGTGTAATTTTTATTAGCGGTATCTAATGTTGCTTGATTATGCGAGCATCCCGTACGTAAGAGGACACGCTAGTGGATGCTGCCTGCTCATCCGAGGCTCTATTTTTAACATGGAGCAAAAATTGAATGGAAAATAGGCACTTGACTTGTCTCAAACTTGATTTGTCAATCTTTCATTCCACAAACAGACTTTATAGTGGAACGCCTGGGGGTTTTGACCTCAGATTACAACTACAATGAATGCATTTATATGGTCGATGTGGTATTTTGTTTTTCAGAATATAAATTGCAATATTTATCAAATTCTTTATTTAGGTTTTTTTCATTGTTTAAACAAATTACTGTAAAAATTAATCTTTGAGTATCTAGTTTTGCTTTAAATGGTATTTTTCATATTATATGTGAAATGTCACCTAAATAGATGTAGAGAAACATCTATTAAGAACACCACTACTCTTGGTGTTTTTTTGATTATATTTAGGGTTGTAGGGCTCTTGAAATGTAGTAAAACGTGGAGGGGAGAGCGGAGCTGCAGGTGCAAAGTACAGTGGAAATATGTAATATAAAAAATAATATACATGTGGCCTTATTTTCACATAGTTCAGTGCCTAGCAACGAGGATTGCTATTATTAAGACAGTTTTTTGTTTAAATTGTAAGATTTCGAACAGTCTATCAATTGTATTCATATCTCGTTACCATTTATATACAAGTTTTATTATTTAATAGAAATCAACCAAACCTTTTCCTATATTGGTGATCTCGACTTGATCTGAATACTTAACCTTCTGATATGAAAAAGGTTAGGTTGATGCCTATTAAATAATAAAACTCGTATATAGGTTAACGATATGTGTATTTATTGAGTATAACTGATAGACTGTTTAAAATATTACAAAGTAAACTGTTTTTATAATAACAACAACCCTCGTTACGAGGCACCGAACTATGTGGAACTATTGTCACATACACATATATCATCATAAACCTATTTCTTATTTCAAGTATAGTAAATCCCTCTAACTATTCGAACAATACTGCTGGACGGTGTTCTGATCCTTAGATTTTAACCAACACTGACATGGTCCAAATGTTGAACTACAGATACGAAGTTCTACGGCCAACTCCACATTTCTTTACTACAATTCTAGAGGATTTAGGGACCCATGCATTTTAACAAAAATTGACATGGAGATTCCTTGGGATAAATGACGATAATTATTTAATCCCCTTTCCCTTGGAGATAAGGGGCGTAGTTCAAGATCATAAATGTTTTTCGGACAACTTCGTCTGCATGGCAATGGGAGTGGGTGCATAAATGTTTGTGAGGATTAACTTACCTATTGACTTGAAATTTTGCTTGAATCCTCATTTCTGCATAAGGGACATTGGTTCGATGGTGCATGCCATGGGATTTGCCTGAGCGTTAGGAAACATGTTTATATATTTATCTTATGAGAAACCACTATGAAAACGAAAAAGATATTTTTAAAAATAAAATTTGTAAATAGACTTGATTGCAAATTAAAACACATAACTATTTTTAAGGCACAAAATTAATACAAAAATCTCGATGTTTTTTAATATTTCCATCACGTTTGTGCACGAGATCACGGAGCCGTTTATCGAGGAAACTGAAGTATTTCCCTAGTCACCAATAAATTGTGATGACGACATGTTCTGTCAATCAAACGAAGAAGAGCAGATTGATTTAGAATACAAGAGAACAGCCCAGAGACCAGGAAGTAAGTGTAAGGCCACACGGATAAGCTGGCTTCCGGGAACGAGGGCATAATAATAATTTTAGATCAATAACCTAAACTATGGCTGCTTTGAAAATTCTTTCCCTTCATTCGTCCAATCTCAAGCACAAAGCCTGGAACTTCACAACCACTTCAATTGTTTGAAAAAATTCCATTGCTATATTTTGAATCATATAATTGTCTTGAATAACAATTGACATCAGTGATTGCCGTTGATAGATGTCGTAATTACAAAAAAATACGTTTGGCTTCGTCAGCCCCTAAAATCCTTAGTTTCCAAAATAATTCAAAACAAAACCGATACCTATTTTCAAATGGCAAGATACACTGAAGTAAGATTTTAAACCGGTCTGTGGGTCTTGTACTGTATCGACTCTTCCCCTTATAATCTTTGTTAAGATCCTCGTAAAGGCCAATGGCACATGAGGAAGAGCAGAATAAGGATTCGAAAGAGACCAGCCTCTCCATAAAAATTAACATCTATCATTTCATTTCTAAGATTAGTATTACAATTTTATATATGCATTGTAATCTTTTCACCAGTTGATGCCAGTTTATGAATTAACGCTTTTAAAAGAACTATATATTACTTAATTTTTGTATATAAAAACAAAATCATCGATTTCATTAATTTAAACTACAACACTGGTCTAACTGTCGATTTGAGCAGAGTTAATATTAAATCGAGTTTAAAATGTTGTAGTCAGAAATGTACAATGTGTATGATATTAAAACCAATAATCTGATATAATTCTTAAATTTTAAATTAAGTTTTCTTTTAAAATCTGTAATATTTTTTAAATTGCTTTTACCCAGTTATTATGTTGTTATTCTCTTTGCTTGATATTTCAAAAACCATCAACAGTTTACACACATCACAGTTGATGTTTATATTTTGCTTGTATCCAATTCTCTTTTACCACAGACCTATCTTTAAGATAAAATTATATATTTCGTTGCTTCCAAATAAAACTGTATTACCTGATTGTTTTGTATGCATGAAAGAAAATGTATCAAAGTATCGTAAGCAAAATATAAAATATTTATATTTCATAGAAATATTTTTATGAATAAACTGGTATAAACAATCTGCACTAATTCTTGATCATTTAAAATATATTTTTATTTAGATTATATCTCATATACTTCCAGTATCGATTTATTATGGTCAAACAATAACACATCGTTAAATAGTGTAGATTTATTGCATAATTATTTTCTATATCAATGAATAAGTGTTTGTATTAAGGAGGAGTCCTGATATAGTTTATAAAAGTTATCCATTATAGATTATTTCAAAAGAATATCCATCTTATCGAAATTATTTAAATTGAATAATTCAACACCATAACGTCCTACTTAAAACCTCAGTCAACCTTAATTATTTTATGTCACAGGCAATGTAGTAATGTAGTAAAATACTATATTTTCTTCTTTATGTATAAATCTTGTGTTATATTTTTCCATTGTGTGTCTTGTTATGCTATTTGTATTTTATAATTGTTTGATTCCAAAGATTTAAGATTGCAAATTAAAATGATTACAAAATATCTTTAAGTGAATGTGGTTCATCTATCGAACTATACATAACGTTCGTTTAAAATTGCATTCTTGTGTAATAATATGTTAATAACCTGTGTCAAGTGTCAAACACCATAAAATATGTAAATAACGCTTCTAACTGTAATAGTTATAACTGTTTAACAATTATTAATTTTCACATGATATTAAGGATTATGGACCCTGAGAAATCTTACAATAATAGGTTTTTAAGATGCAAAATAATTCTCGATACATTTTATTATGAAAAATAATCGGGTTTGAAATAGCGTTAAGATGTTATATGATACTACTATTATAATTAATTATTCCTAAACTTGTAAAACATATGCGTCTAACAACGTTTACGGGATTTCAATACATTTTACCGACTTCTTATTAACCATGCAAAATATAACTATCAACGAAATTTAATAATATAATATTTGGTTAAATAAGAAACCACTTATACTTTATATCAACCTTGTTATATAAATATTAAACAGGTAATGATAAAAACAAAATGTCATCTCATAATAGCATTTGTGGGTACTAATACTAATATAATAGTACATACTCCTACTAATATGTATATATATACTAAAAATATAAAAATATATATATATATATATATATATATATATATATATATATATGATTTTTAGTATTTAATATATATATGTGGTTACTTTATCAGTTATGACATATTTTCTACATACATTAATATCTCGAGAACAACACTAAAACTACAAATTAACTGGAGTGCTAAAAAAGTAAAACATTGCCTTGTAAGGGGACTTAAAAGGAGATGGAGAATAAAGTAGTGGACTAATCGACCCTCTGGCCGCTGAAATGAGCTAATGTAGCGGCCTGGGTCGTTGGGCCAACGCCTGCTGGTGTAATCGGCCCTATTTTGAACATCGTACGATTCATTTCACTTAGGTTTGTTGGCCCAACGACCCCCTTTAAATATTATTGCTTAATATTAATGCATGGTCCAATTACACCACTGATCGTTGGCTCAACGAACAACGAACCTATACCAGTAAATAAAAAATATAAGGTTCGTTGGGCCAACGACCCTTTATTTACAATTTACAGAAATGAAACAAATAGGGTCGTCGGGCCAACGACCCTCTGTAGAAATTACATTTCTTCCAGGAGGGTCGTTGGGCCAACGATCAGTGGAGTAATTGAGCCGTCCCCTAAAACAGCTACATACTCAGAATCCCTCGCAGATGGGTAATGGAACTAATAAAACGAAAACCACCACCTTAATTAACCGCAAAATAAACTCCAAAAAGACGCCGAGAATCGTGAGTCATAGCTATTTATATCTCCCCTTCCAGTAAGACAGCTTACTAAAAACCAAGCCTTTGATTGGCCTCTAACTATCCGATCACAAGGTCAGAGAGCACAAATCCGCAGACCCTTTATTGAGGAATTACATAATTTAATTTACCTATACTTTGACATCACTAATTAAATTTTAAAGTATTTTCGCATTTATTTTCTCCTATAAATATTTATTAAGTAGATTTCAAATTGATTATTTAGCAAATGCTACATTGTTTTTAACAGTTTTTATAACCACTCTTCTAACTTTCTCCGAAAATTGCGGTACACAATGAATTGACATAAATGTAAGCTTTTCTGTTCTGAACTATAAGAGGTACTTTTTTTATTGTTATAACGAAAAAACGTTTTTTCGTTGCTGTTTAACACAGTATGTATCAGTATGTACGAGTTTACTGGGGTAGGGAAGGGGGAGAAGTTATCCTGGAATATAAATAATTATCTATACTAATACTACAACTACTTTATATTGGATGGATGGAAATTGGATATCATAAATGAGTTATACGGAATTTATATTTTCACAACTGCATAGTATGTTGGCAAACGAATATATAAGGTTGCGACTTGCTTTTATCAAAGGAATTCTTCATTGATGTTTCCAAATTGTATGTATATGTGGGAGCCTGTTATATATTTGATCATACTAATACGTGACATTTGATCATACATTAATTAAATATTATAACCAGTCACAGACGGATTTGTGCAATATCAAGAAGTACTCTTATGTAGTTTTATATACTAAATATTATCTCCATTATGATTGGTTTTCTTCAGTCTTGACTTTAAAATAAATTCAGAATTAATTATAATGCAGCTATTAATGTGAGTAATTGATTAAACAATGTTATACAAAAACAAGGAATTTCCTGACAATTTACGACATACTCTCTTTATGTTGTATATATATATATATATATATATATATATATATATATATATATATATATATATATATATACATATGGGTAGATAACATTTATTGACGTTTTAACACAGCTCACTATAGCCTAAACAGATATAATCACACTTTTATGATATTACTAGACGCTATTAAATTAAAAACCGACGTAATAATTGTTTTTTTTATATTTCATGTGCGTTGGGTAAAGGCTAGTATTTATTTTACTTTTTGCTGGTTACTCATGACTAGTATTTCAAACGATATTTTTTAATTTCATCTGCGTCCTTACATTTAGATATACGTATAATAATTAATATTTAGACATTTTAAAAAGTACATTTTAATTATTAGCCGTGATAACAACTTTGTTGCATTTTTATTTGTCGATAAGTGAATCTAGTCTCAGGTACCCAGTAAACACTAGAATATTCTAAAGCAGTGTACCCAATAAGTCACTTAAGGCGGTAATTTATGCTTGCCCTGTTGTTTTGTGTCAATGATAATTGAGTTGTCAAAGTCTCTCCCTGTCATACTAGGATTTTATTTTTCATACCAGTCAAATGCGTTGCAGTCTTTTTTGGTTTTTTGGAAGAGATTTTTTGGATTTTAATTTCATAGTTATTTTATTTAATTATTTTATACTCCACAAGGAATTATAGAAATTTAAATTAAAAAATTTTTGTAATCAGTTCCAAATAAAAATTACTGAAGACAGAAATATTACATTTTTAGAGTTTGTGCATGATTTATATCTTCAGGGATGTACATTTTTGTATTCAGCAATGGCTTAATGAAATGACTTATTTTAGTGTGGTATAATTTAAGAAAATTATACGTTTTTAGTAGGCCTTCTTCATTAAAAAAATTGAAGTGTTGTAAATAAAAAAGCCACTTTCTCCAGTCACCGTTCCTGTTCATGTATATGCCATAAAAAGGTCATAAAGTTATTGCCGTTACTTAAGTTCCGGCTGTAATGAATTGATAATTAAACGGCTGCAATGAATTCTTCGCGATAAGAATAATGTTAAACCTCTTTCACTTTCAACTCCATATTTTTTATCGTGGCGTTTTGGGAGGGAGATATATATATAACTTTTAAGACATAATTTACTTGCATCCAAAATGGTTTTTGTTATTTTATGTAAAGTGCATACTTCTTAACATTTTAGCAATGAAGTAAGTATACAAATGTTTGAGATGTTTTCCTGATTGGCGTATGAAAATATGGAAACATCTAGTAAGCGTTGGATGCGTAGTAATTACATCATAAAAGTGAGATGTCTTCCATAATTGTACGAGTAAAAATAAGATCGTAAGATTGCAGGAGGTTTGACATTGTACTTGTAGGGCTACAATCAGGATAGTCTCCAGCACAGCCGACTTTCATCCCGTTTCTTGGAACCTGAAAAAGTCTGATTGAAATTACTACCACTCCTTGTAGAATAATAAAGAATAGTGTTCCTGTCTTAGGAAATGTTATAGAAAAACCTGAGACAAGGATTTTCCTTTGTATTGGAAAAAAATTTATGATTTTTCCTACCATTATTTTTAATCGGATGCTCACGATATTTATATTATTGTAATCTTTAATGCATTGGCTCATACATTCAGACTGTTTGTTTATACAGTTTACAGAAAAATTGTTACCTGCAAAGTTATAATTATTTTGTTTAATAATATTTTTACAGTTACGTAAATTGGAAATTCCAATTTTGTTCAATGAACTCCCTTTATACGAACATATTTATCAAAATACTTTTCGTTACGTCACATTATCTCGGTTACAATAGGTAGATTAGGAGTAATAACAAATTTATTTAACTCTCAATGATCGCAACGGTGCCAGTTAGCCTAAGTTTAAACTACTTGGAAAGCTCACCAGATAATTTATTGGTTGGAAATTTCAAGTGTATCTCATTTAAAAATTACATTGCATAGCTATGATTCACAATATATACTTTTAATAATCATAAAACACTAGGCATCGACATTATAGTAGAAACAATGCAGGTGATCTGCGCTACGAAAGCAGTAGTATGGTAATCAAGGATCTATAATCGCTAAAATTCCCTATAATAATCACAGAGTATGATTACATGGTTTAATTTGTAAACTTAATGGTTTGATTAAGTATGGGTAGCAAAAAGTAAACAAGACAGATAGTTTGTTGAATGACAGAACAATTGGATTAGTAGTACTATTAAGCTGACTTTGATTACAAAAATTATAGCTAAAAAATTAAGGTTGTGTACAGTAAGGTTTTTTTAAATTATTGCTATATGATATTTTTTATGAATTAGTGGAGTCACTAGAACAACAAACCACCTGGGAATGTAGTTTATGTAACCTTACTTAGAAAAATCAGTACTACTTGTCTCAAATCATTATATACGTTAAGATATGAAAAGCGTTATTTATAATATGCATGAGTCCATAAAAAGAGACATTCATTGGAGTGGAACACATCGAACGCGGCTAGAGTGATGAATTGAGGAAGCCAGGCCGCAGCGTTGCTCAGTGGAGCAACTCGGCTTTTCAGGAGATCGAAATGCAGCCTAATGGTGCTTCGAAGCACTCACACTAATGAAAAATATTTATGTATTTGAACACATATACAAGACACAATACCTCCGAACTAAAATTACATTTTCACAAACTGTTGTACCATAATTCAATATATCATGCACGGAATTCCACCTTAATGTGAAAGAAAGTACTTTGCATTATTTCATATTTGCAGCTTAAAAAATAAAACACACTTCTGTGTAAAAACATATTGGACTATCCTTTTTTAGGACGTATTATCCTTTTATTCTTCAGAAGAGATTTGAAGTATTTCTTGTTACATAGTGAGATGTTAGTCATTGAACAGTGGGACGGAAACTATCTAAGATTTTGGAGTGTTGCATTTTGGATAGAAATATGATGAGGTCATTCTTGAGTGTGGCCCAGCCCATCTCTCTACCGAGGGACGAGAGAGCATTGTTTGATTGCACCTTCCTCACATTTAGGGCATTGATAGGGCAACATGATCGAGAAGACCTTCCGTATCCGGTTCTGATACAATATACCGTCATTAGCTTTCGTTTCCTCAACGCAGTTCCAATGTTAAACTATGAAGCGCGTCGATCAGGATTACAAAACGAAAGAATTTTCTTAACATCACAAAATGGGGTTGATACAAAATTAAATAGTAATCTTAATAATATTTATTTATTCCTCTATCTTTTTACATACGTATATACATGAAAATTTACAATTGCATATAAAACCCGAAATACCACTCTGTACATCAAAATAAAGTCTTACATAATAACACAAAGAAGAACATTCAGTGTTACATTTCCAACAAGAAATAGAATATAGAGAGAGGAATTTCCTAGGCCTAAACTTATTGGAGGACAAAATGTAAACTTATTTTAACAACTGGCAGAATAATATAAAATTAAATACATAATCATCCTAACCTTGACTAAAGGTGAAATTGTAAATCTAATACATTGGAACCCAAACTGAGTAATATGCGTACTTTTAAGCACTAACAGTGTCAGTACATAATGTGATTAAAATACAATATTACAAAGATAACAAAATAATAAGGATATTGATAAATTAATAGAGCTATGATTCAGATTGCAGAGACCTCCTCCCCCGCGCCAGCAGACCGAACAGCTGATAGATAAGCTCAGGTGGGGCAGGGAGGGGAGGTCGCTGACCTAGATTAATTGAGGAACAACAAAACAATCATTAAACAGTCAAGTGCGTGCTTGTTCTTCGGATTGTGTGTGCTCGTGTGTGTTAAATTGTTTATACTTGTACTGTGTTTATTGTGATCTATATGGCATGTAAGTTGTGTTGGTGAGAGTGAATAAATTGGAATACTGTATCAAGGTATGCTACTATTTTAAACTATATGTCTAGTAAATATGTCGATACATTGTGAGGGAAAGTAATTTACTATTAAATTATGGTTAAACGCAATACATCAATTTTATAACTAGAAACTATTTGATTACAATAAAGAATAATTTTACTATCTCCTTTTAAATATATTTAAATTTGCTACAAACTGATTAAGAACATGTCCATATCGTTTCTTTTCTTCAGAAAACTATCAATTCACTATAAATGTTCACAAGATACCACTACATGCAGTGTCCCGCAGTTGTAAAGGATGTGGCTCGTTCTAATTCATAATAACAATATCTTAAAAAGAGAATTATGTACCTAGGCCCTAGAGAGTTTAATGTTCTTCCAATTAATTTAAAACCAATAGACAGCCTTGCATGTTTTCAAGTAAATTTAGACATTATCTTATGATAGAAAATTTTAAATCGATTGAAGAAAAGTTGTCGTAATCGGCTATAGTCATTACACACTATATAGCTTTAGTTAACTTTATTCCTATAACCGTATATCCAAATTTGACTATATTCCATATAAAATTGTTATCTATGAAAAATAAAGATTGATTGACCGAACAAATAAAACCGGTTGATCAAGACACTTACTAAATAAATTTGTGAAACCAGACGTGTATTTTCAAAATGGATCACGATATCTACATGAGTCCAAAAAGCCGGTTTGGACTCATGTATATATGTTCTTTATATTTCCTTCAATAGAAAGAACTGGTGTAAGGAGTACATGAACCGGAGTGTTTAACAGGAGGGGCAGACATTCCAAGTCTTCATTCTTATCTTAGAAAGCTTACTAATGTGATTGCGTAGCTTGCCCTGTACTTCCGTTAATAACACGTTTTGGCAGATGTGTGGTTAAGGAAATTTTATTCATATGACTTTTTAATTACTCTTATCCTAAATATAAATATTTGTATTCATTCCCTACTAGGAGGTAAGAAATATTTTTAACGAAAGCAATATTTAACTAAAGAAATTCTACGTTGAGAATCGTAGGCTCATGGTTAGAAGTATCTAAGCAACACTAAAATAAATAATGGTCAGTGAAGGAATCTACTCCTTCCTCCTCATTTTAATTCTGAAAGTTAAATTGTCTCTAAGAGGTCCCTGGAAAGTTCCTAGAAGATTACTATAATTTGAATTAAAATGAAAATGTATGCAGCAAAATATATGATGCCTGTATAGTTGATTCTATTTCTTTAATGAAATAAATTGATTAAAATAAGTGTTAAAACGTAAAACAATAATGTACTCTTTTTTCGCAATTGCAGCATATAAAATATTGAAATTTATCTTCAATACCAGGTTTAGGGACTTCAGTTGGATAACTCATCTTTTAAATGTTTAGGATAAATACTTGTGCAGGAGTTCGTGATTTACTTTCTAGAATTAACTCGCATCAGCACAAAATTCTTGGTTGACTAACCTGTGCTTGAAAACAGTAGTTTAAACGGTGTAAAAGATTACACCATTTAATTTATGATGACCCAAAATCAACATCCCAAAGTAAAAAGAAAAAATATACAGTGAATTAGGCTACTCAACTTCTATTCTATAGCGCACGGTAAATTTAAAAATTGCAATTTTAGTTGTCACGTTCAAAAATATTTCAGAAGAAGATTCTGAATTATAATAAATATTGTGTACTAGGCACTTTCAAGTTTATTTATTATTTACCGTAGTCATCTTCTGACTAATGAGAGAAGTAGAAAGTAAGAAACGTTTAGAGCTATTACTACAAGGGCGTTTACCGCTCCGATAAAATAAATTTGAAAACCTGTGTGGGGTTAATGACCACAGCGGAAAGATCATCTTCAACTACCATGTTTGAGTTCAGAAGAATTGATGAGTTGAAATTCGTTTGTATTGATATTGGCAGCCAGTATAATGCTAGTATTTCCAAACGATAGACTATTAAAGTAAAATTAAGTGAGATATTTTTTACATTCATTTCGAATATTTTAAACCCCTGCTAGGACAAACACATCAAGGGATCGGTATAAATTTAATTTTAACTGCAAAGCGGATGAATAGATGCTAATAATAAAGGAAGGTAATTAAAATCTGAATATCTTATAAACATCACTTTAATTTTATAATTGTAGACAAGAATGTATGGAATAAGAACTTTTTGTCTTCAAAGTTAACTTTTTAAAGATAACTGTAGCAAAACTAAAAAGATATTATTAAATCTTGTAAGAACAAAATTTAATAAACAAAACCCCTGTCGAGTAACAAATTCCAACTGGGTAGAAATTTTAACAGTACTGCTTTCCTACTGTCTTTTATCATACTGTCCATAGGTGGTACGCCCCCCTAGAGGGTGGTAGGCTTAAGCCTACCTTGTAAACACCTTGCAATTTACGTGTCTCTCTTATGAATATTGATTAAAATCTAAATAGTGATCTGTGTTATCACAGCAGTAGTGCAGCAGCTTTTTATCTCCTCAAGTATATGCTGAAAAACGGCTATAATTATCCTGCTGAGTTTTTTAGTAAGTAGACTGCTAACGTGTTAATCGGCTGAAACTATTTAGGTTAGACTGAAGAGACTGGCCTACTGCCACGATCGCTGTAGGCTTGCAATCGGCGACCTTAGGACTATCGCTTGTCTCTCAATCTACAGTACCTCAGTTGATGAGTGGTGTGAATAAAATCGAGTAGCTACTTGCAAGTAGGCACTCGCAACGAGGGGAGTGTCCACTCGCAGTCTCGAGTCACATTTATATTTCGTGTGAATAAACTTGGTTTGTTGAAAAGCGAGTGCCTACTCCCAGAGTCACATACTGGCGAGTGGGCACTCGCCTGTAAACGGGAGGGGGTGTGACCTTGGACAATTCGTAACGTGAAAGACAGCTGCGCGTCTTTCTGTATCCTCTTTCCCTTCACTCCAGTTCTGCACGTAGAGGCGACCAGTAGTTGTGTTGTGTACTGTGCTTGGTATATGTTTAAATTTTCAAGTAGTCATGGGGGAGTCAAATAATGAAGTAAATTGGGACTTAAGTGAAAACCAGGCAAAATTTGTAAAGATTCTGAAACAGTTTCCAGTTATTTTAGAGAAATCTATGATTCCAGAGTGCAAAAGAAAGCGCTCGTGCGCAATGCTTGAAATAAAGAAGCTAGTGGAAGCGGAATTTAAAGTATGCATGACAGAAGGCCAGCTTTGGAAAACAATTCAAAATATGAAGGCACGAATTAAGAAGAAGGCCGACGTTAGTAGGACAGGAAATAAAAAGGTCGTTTTAAAATCATGGGAAGAAGAGTTTCTGAATTTCATGGAAGCCGATTCCAATCCTTCAATTGTAAGAATGGCAGGAGGAATGGCAGCAGGTGTAAAACCCTTAACTTCGCTTGCAAATGAGGAATCTGATGGAGATTTTAGTGATGAAGAGGAAATGGAAGAAGTATGCCTATTGCAATCCGCTAAAAAACGAAAAATTGAAACGGATGCTTCAACTTCTGTACAAACATCACACAGTAAGAAGAGGAGCATTTTACCAGAAACTGAAGAGACAAAACAACTTTAAACTCCAAATTTGCAGCGTTTAGTCCTGCTCGAGCAGTTGAAGTATTTCAGAAAATCTCAGCAGTTACTTGACATGAAATTAAAGCGAGAGATGCTAAAGGCGGCTAACAATGTCGAAACCCACAAAACAAACCAAAATGATGGACCAAATGATGATTTAAGTGGCGTAATGTTAATGAGTTTGTTTCCAGGAACAGAGTAATTAAATTCCCTCTACTGAGGAAACTAATACTTATATTTTATAAATAAATAAAAGCTTCCTTATCCTTTATCCTAAAAAAAAACAAACAAAAAATAATAAAAAAAATGTATAGGTACGGGCGTCTGTGTGCCTGGGCCCGTCTGTGCTAGTAAGGCGGCGTCCTAGCTGGGCGGCAAACGCGGCGCGCGTTGGCGCGTCCGACGCGGCACACACCGCGCGCCCAGCTAGGCCACCCTCATGCCCCATCATATATTTGCTGCCGCATCGGACGCCGCGTTTGCCGCCCAGCTAGGAAGCCGCCTTACTGGCACAGACGGGCCCAGGCACACAGACGCCCGTACCTATATTTTTTTTTTTTTTTTTTTTTTTAAGGATAAAGGATAAGGAAGCATTTATTTATTTATAAAATATAAGTATTAGTTTCCTCAGTAGAGGGAATTTAATTACTCTGTTCCTGGAAACAAACTCTTAACATTAAAGACAAGTCTTACAGAACTTTTTACAAATGTTGCTGGTAGATTACATTTGCCAGTTGCATTCTTCTAGCTTGTCCCAATCGCCTTATTTGGCACTCTCCGTAGTGAGGAATTTCATCTTCAAAATTGTTTTCTTCGCCAGGCTGTTCAGCGACGGCTTCAAAATCTTCATCATTTAGGCGTTTCGCTGTGTTGTGTAAAATAAAACAGCAAATAATAAAGGATGGAATGTTCTCCAACTTAATTCTTAATTTGTGTTGGAGGATAGGGAATCGCTGTTTCATCTGACCAAAACATCTTTCAATAGTAACTCGTTCTTTGGTCAAACATCTGTTAAACACTTGAACAGGTGTTGCAGGTGGGGAAAACGGCGTCATTAACCATGGGGCGATCCCGTATCCTGAGTCTGCAATTAACAGCGATTCCCCCACATTTCTTTCCATTACACGGTAAACATCTGAATTTTTCCAAATTCTGGAATCGTGAACGGAGCCAGGCCAAGAAGCATCGACACTGGTAAACTCTTCTAATCCATTGCAAGTAGCCTGAACGTTAACACTTGCAAATCGTTTTCTGTTGATATACTCATCCCCGTGTAAAAACGGCTTTACAATGGGGATTTGAGTGCAATCAATTGCACCTATTGAATTCGGGAAACTGTAGTTTGTTTGCCACTTGGCTTTCTCCACTTCCATTTCTTCTTCGGTTGTCGGAAACTTAATCCATACATCAGCCTTGTTTAGAACTGCAGTCCTAACTGAAGAAATTGTCTTGGATACAGTTGATCTGTGGACTCCGATGTCCTCTCCTACTCCAAATTGAAAGCCTGGGTCACCCAAATACCGTAGAAACACTTTCATTCGGTTAACGTTTGTTAAGGCTCCACCGCGACGTTCTTCATCTTCTCCCAAAAAATGTTCGGTTAACCACAAAACACTCTCCCTACTAAATCTGTAAAGCGAACGATAGTCGTCCTCACGCGATTCTCTTCTGACTTTGTAAATTTTTTCGAGCTCTAACTGGCATACATTCAGCCATAACTGAAGCGTGTGCACTCAGGGGTGGCGAGTCTGCTACTGAGGAGACTCACTTGTTTGAGAGTAGGCACTCGATGTAGCGAGTAGGCTTTGGTTTTTATTCACCTCAAAACAAGAGTGTCTACTCGGAGTCACATACCGCCTTATCGTTGGAGAGTAGGCACTCGTGGGTGAGTCGAGTCGGCTGGTTTTATTCACCTGAAGGTCGAGTGGGCGCTCGCAAAAAACGATATTGGAGTAGACACTCGCCGAGTCAAGCTTTTATTCACATGACTGGATAAGGGCGCTGACTGCCAAGTCGTATACAATAGGATCACAAATTCGAATACCAGACTTAGCACAATATATGTATGTTACTATATTTTTAGTTCTAAATAATATCATGCGTTTTTAACAGTATTTAAATTTAAATTGTTACAGTTGTTTTAATGTTTATATTTATTGTTATTAATTTATTATATCTTACTTGTTATTGATAGCCTTATTATAGAAAAGATTATCATTTAGTATTGTTATTTATTTATTATATACTGTTTCCATATACTTTTCAATCTTTATTTAAAATAAAATGCTTACTTTTTATTCATTTAATTTTTATCAAATACATGATTTTATTCATTGATGTTTAAATAATTAATTGTGTTATTGTTGTTTAATTTCTAGGTTTATTGCTGCATAGTGTATTTATTGAATTACCATGGATTTTTAAGTGAATTTTAGTCTTCGTTTTAAAAAATCTGGCTTCAGTATGCCTCCGTTTACCAGATCACGTGAAGCTCTTAGCCTAGTTGAGAGATACTTTTTCATTGCACAGGATCTAGTAGACTTGGCGGCAACGTTCTACGGTCAGCTACGTTCTATAAAAGACATGTTTGGTGATCACGCTATATAAATAATGTTGCCACACATCAGCACACACGTGTAGCACGTAACAGTGAGATGGTGTAGGAGAGGGACTCTCTGCGAGAGGAACTTTCGTAAGTTGAGCATCGCTGCATGGATCTCAACAACAGTCCCAAGGAAGCTATCAGTCGAGTGCTGCGAGCTTGAGGCTTAGTATGAAAGTGACTGCTCAGCTAGCGAGGTGTAGGGAGTAAAACGGGCGTCTGCAGGACTGGAGGATGTAACAATCTGAGGAAATTAATTAATAACAATCGGGGAGGTCCAGGGTACAATTGTGGGTACGGTAAACGAGAGGCCCTGAACAGTATGGCGGACCTGCTTTATAATGCCGAAACAAATTTGAAAGCCCTATTATTAGGTCCTATTAAACTGCAACAAAAATGTTTTATTTCGTGGAATAATATGTTTATTATATCATCGCTTACGAAACTACAGATCTAAAACTGTATTTATAGAAAACGCATTCATTCTGTTAAATTGTACAACGGTTCTCGTTCCATGCAAGGCTTTGGATCCTTCAAAACTTTTGTATTCATTAAATATTTTTTTATAAATTTAGCCACAGTAATATAAAACTTCAGTTCATACTATCTTTAAAGTTTATATTACAACAGTTTTGTCTCTGTACAGCTGAGTAATGTATAAGCTACTAGCCCTCTGCCATTTTCAGCTCAATAAACGGATTAAATTAGTGTTGTTTGTTTATTTTTCAACCAGTTTTTCATGGTTATCCATGGACACATTTTATTTATGTTAGATTTTTTTATAACTCAATCGTAATATAAATAGGGTTCTGTATTAGATTATAACTATATTATAATATCTATATTATGTTTGGAATAAGGGTATTAACACCGAGTTTACTTAAATTGGTTAATACACTAACCACCATCTCTATTGTATATTATCAAAATTCCATCCACAAATAATAATATAAAGATATAATATGTCATATAAAGTCTTCTGAATAATGATATTACAAAGCAAATTTAAATAATAATAATAAAATACTAAAACAATATTTATGAGATCAAATGTAAACGTAGGTTAGTATGTGATTGTTACGTAAATATTTAAACGGACCTTTGGAGTGTTATTGATAGAGTTGCGATGCAAAATGTAAATGAGTTTGTGCTTGAACGGCTACCATAATTTACTTGTCCTACAAATGTTAAAACAAACATAAAATCCGTTGTTTGTGTACGGAAGTTGGTAGAACTGTGTTTACATAGCAATTCAACCGAAACGTAGCTCAGCAGTGAAGTCGATAGTACAGCTTTTTATTGTTTATTTTTCTTGGTTGTTGTTGGCGTCAGTTTTACTCCTGTTTTGTCTCCACGTTGAATGCATGGCCAGTATAGCTGCTTATTACTCGGATTACTTGAGTAGTAAATTTGGATCTGAGGTTACTAATTAAATAATTAAAAGTTTATAAAGTAACTATTTGTTCATGATGGACGAGAGTACAAGAAAACCCGTACTAGTTTGTGGCACAGTGGTGCTTACATTTTTGAAATATTATGTGCTTAGTGCCAATTGGTACATTGTATTGCCTAACATAAAAAATAAAAACGATACTGTATTATTACTTATTCCATATTAATAGTGATGAACTAGTGTATACTCATGCCAGGATACATTTTGTTTCCTCACTTATTAGTTAGTGTGTGATGCTGTAGATGTTTCGTTGTTTTGCCCATACCCCAGTGGTGTGCATTCCAACTCCCATATAGACCACCGTATTTTACCTGCTCTATTATCTTTAAAATATGACCTCCGTATATCTTGATACTTATTTATGTACTTACTGTTCGTTGGTGTCAGTACCAGATATCTTGTATGTCGGGTGAATTGTATGCTAAACGCTTGGTCCCTGTAATACTGTATTCATAGCGCAACTTTGTCACAGTTCTAGACCCAAACCCAGATTTCCTAACCTCTATCACACTCCAGTTCTTTAATTTACACATATAACGATTCAACCTCACTAGTTCATATTTATTTGTAATAAATATATATTGTCATTACCGATTAAAACACAGCCTCTTATTAGTACAGGTAATGCGTTGTTTAATACCCACATCAATGATAAATGAATCAGATTTATTATGGCATTAAATTAGTACTCAATTAAAAAACACATCATTGAAACCAATGCAAACTAAAGACTTCCATATACTATTCCTCGTGTGGACTTTTACCTACTTACCTATTCTTCGAAAGCAGATAGACTCTTTTTAGCCCTGACACTGACCCCTCACCGCTACGCAGGTCTCTCAAAGTGAGCCTTGGAGTGCCGCCAAATGTTACAGAGGAGGCGACAATGCCTTACTAAATGAGTAAAAATGTCAATAATCATTCAATATTCAATTTATTTTTGTTACATTCCACGTGAGTCGCTCATAACTAAAGTTCGTGCAAATGAAAGAGTTAAAAGTATGATAGATCTAACGGCAACGTCAACAACACTTGGGCAGAACACAACGCATCCTTCGACCTTCTTGCGGGAATGATAAATTTTATAAGGAGACGGCATTTTGTTCTAAGACAAAGTTATTCCATGTTAATTGAATATTTTGTAAAGAATAGCTTACGAGTTTGTTTATCAGTGGTCCTATTATAGCCCTGCTCTTAAAAATAACAATAGATAGATTAAGACGCTTTAAAGACCAACGTCGCATCCGATCAACATTAAGATAATTAACATTTAAAGAACAGTGAAATATATGATTAAATAAAATATAATACCTAGTATATAACCATTGCACATAAATGTAATATTTCCTTCAATTAAAATACGTGCGGTTACAAACGAGATATAAATAACTTCAGTCGTCATCGACTGCTGTCATCAAACCATGTATGTCCGCTCCTTGTTCTATACCTGTTGCGCAATGAGCCGTTCTAGTTGTCTATAACGGTTCTTTATGTCTTGTTCCACTGCTTCTACGGTTTTATACATAACCCTTAATATTCTGTAGACAAAATAATAAATCTGTTTTGTAAAAACAAAAAATTAAAATATAATAATAAACCAAAATAAAACATAAAATATTATTTTTGCTAAAACGATCAACGATGACCATCGACTGTAATTCTACAGTCTGAATATATGTTATAAACAATTGATAAAGTACAAAAGTTATAAATAATCCAAACATTGGACTAAAATTTGGAAATATTGCAGCCATATAGTTTTAAAACAAATAAGAAAACATAAATTATGTAAATATTTCTAATTGTCAATAAAAATGTGTAGAACATAAATTAATTCAATAATGTGTATACACGATTTTCTTATATGACATAAAAATTATATCATAAGGAATAAATCTACTACAAAATTTCTATTCTAGCTACAGAATGCATCATGCAGAGGTGCAATGATATTAGTAAATCTATGCATATCAGAATTAAAACGAATCACATATAAATTAACTAGTAAAATATAAAAAGTGGGGTGGACACTACAGAAAGACATTGTTTTTAATTGCAATGAAATATATAAATTAGTTTTTATTTGTGAACCAAAAGTGTGTCTTAAAAATATTTACTACACAATCAATATTTATTCCTTAAGTTCTACTTCCTCCCCTTTTCTATAAAATAATACGTATTGACTCATGTTCAATTAAATAAATAATATCAAATTCAATAATTAATGTTAGATAACATATGTGAAATAAGTTTTTTTTAATTATTTCGTTTTAGGGCACCGCATCATAAAAAATTACGTACAATGGGAAAGCTACGGTTCGTAAACATCTTAAACTACGGATCATTTGGTAACCTTCTTTACTCCCTCCTAACATTGTTCCGATATAAAAATCTGTCGTCTTCTTTTTCTAAGAAATTTTTTTTCACAAGTAGGTCAGCCCTTCTACCAAAGCCTATCTTGGAGATTTTAGAAATGTGTTCAATTCAAGATATAGCATGACTGGGGCAGAAGAAAAAAAACCTATCGTCAACCACGTCATGGAAAATTAACATTTTTGCCATCCCTTCCTTACAAACGGAAATAGACGTAAATTAATTTCACAATTTTTAAAAATATTTATTTATTTCTTGTTACTCTTTATTGCAATTACACATTTTAGGATAGAAAAAACTATAAATGCTGATTGAGAGCGAGTTGGGCGAGTTTCTCTCCGTATCAATTAGTTTAATGCACTGGATCCACACTATAGCTTATTCAAAAACATGAATTGAGCTCAAGCTGTTATGAGCTGTTGAAATATTTTATTTCATTCGACTAAACGTGAGTGATGCAATATTACTTTACTGGTCACATCTTCGTGCTCATATTAGTTGGGAACAAAAACGATACGGTTTTTTTAATACACAATTTTAATACACTCTTGCTGTTATACATGCACAGTATTGCGTATCAGGTAACGCTTTGTATGGAATTTTATGTTCTAGAATCTGTGCTTAAAAATAAGTTATTTTCTGTCTTTTAAACCTGAACGTTAGTTATGCCGGCTTTGATATACACTGCATAATATTCTTCACATTATTTATCATGTCTACATATGGTTGGCCCTCCCTGGGATTTGAATCCGCGGTCTCTCATTTAGAGAACCGAAACTATAACCATTAGTCTACGGAGAAAGACAAAAATAGGTTATTTTTGCTTCCATATAAAGACTTGGAGAGTGTCATTGAATTGTAAACCACCAGCATACGTATTATTGCAAGAGAACTGAATACGAATTTTATGTATTCATATGTTTTAGAATGTCTGAGATGGTTACAACTGAAGAAATGACTATTTTGTTCATTTAATAATATTATAACAAATAATTTACAGTAAATTAATGCCTAGTAGTCACCTCAGTGAAAATGACCTGCGTTAATAACAGATAATAAATCAATTCAGTTATGATTAAGTACTGTATAATATTTATTAATATTTAAAATTTTATATATATATATATATATATATATATATATATATGTAAATTATATTTGCCTTAGCTCACACTTTTTATGGTGGTGTTCAGGCTAGCTTTTATTTAAGTTAAAATAACGATTGTGTAATTTAAATATTATTTAGTCTTGTATAGCAATATAATCTAATATGTATTATACGTGGTATTCAATTGATATATCAACAAAAAGATATTTATATGCACAATACAACATAATTATGTGCTTGGAAGATTTGTTAAATTTCATCCAAGAAGACAATACCTTATTTTATGCAGTACTAAAACACGTTAATGAAGTGTTTTCTAGCAAGAAGGGCCTTTGCATTACATTATCCTCTGTATTTTCTTACATAGTGTTTAATTTTATCCAAAGAGACGTTGCATATATTTGCTTTAGAGATGCATGAAATAATTATACAGTGTTTTTGTACCAAATTTCCCGTACATGAACTGGTGTGTGAAATAATTGTTTAAGTAAAAAAGTTTTGCAATTTGAGTTAAAATCTACATTTTTTTAAATTATAACATGGATTAAATAGATAAATAAAGATTAAACTTGTTACACTTTATGTTTTTAACGTTTCAATAAATCTAAATACATATTGTGTGGAACTTTGTCCCTACAATTCAGCCTGTTAAAAACAATATCTTTATAACGCAAAACTATATATATACAGAGTGAGTTTTATGTCCTGGCGCACCTGGATATAATTGAAACGGCCCGAGATATATATGTGAAACCTTGACCCTAACTATTATAACATATTTTTTAATTTTTAAAGTGGTTGAAATTTTGCCCCCCTTTTTAAAGGGGGGTAAAGGGGGGCAACTAAACATTTTCAAATACAAACCCCTATCATGTGACCCCTTATTTTAAAGGGAATAAAACTGCGCTTGAGTCGGAGGTAACAACTAGTGAATGTTAAAACTCATTTAATATAAATTATATCTATTAAATAACCCTGATTTAAATTACCAACCAACGTTTGTAACTAAGTTTTTCAATTAGAAAAAAACAAATTAAGATGGAATTGTACAACAAATGATGTACATTTGTAGTAAAATTTATTAAATGCACATACAAATGAAAGAGAAATTGTATCTACTGGTTAAATATGTTTTATTTCTAAAAAACGTAATAATAAACAATTTACTTACTTTTTAAATTTTTACTCAATGTTTGTAATCCCTTCAAAAGAACCCGTGGATTAGGCCTATGATATAAAAATAATTGGTTTTAAACTCATATATAATTATCTTTACTCGTTACACACAGCCAGACTAGAACCTTTCTTAAAATTCCTAAGCGTCCAACCATTAAATATAATGGCTAAATACCGGAGATAACAAACCTGACCATTTTATATTTCCCCTCTCATACCTCCTTCAACTACCTCAAGCCGTGAATACATCAGGTGGCTCGTGAACAATGTAGCTCATGAAACCATAATATTTTTATAGAGAAGTCGATAGAATCAATAATAAACGTACTATGGCAGGTTTTGGCCAATAAGTGTCTATCTAACTAGATTCGTCTAAAAAATCGTTGTTTTCACTTCCTCACATATTACATAATTTCTTACATACTATCGTACAACAATATATTTCACATTTTCAAATGACATTTCTAATGATATAGTTTTCATGGTATAAGAAACACCAAACCTTATTTTTGTTTGCTCGACCGGAAGACTGAGTGTCATGTAGAAGTAATTGATTTGCTCATTGCACATTGCACAGCTAAATTGTCATGTAATACGATATTGCTGAAATAGGGATTGTTAATACGACATGACAGACTGTGTCTGTTTGAGAATGCTTGAATTTACTTCGGGCGCACTGCTATGTGTGAGATGTTGCATTATTTTTGCCCGTGTGGGTTCACCCATTCTCGATATTCACAGAAAAACACTACAATATGTCAAAATTTTAACGATGATTAAATTTTATATTCCAGTTTCACATTTTGATACATTCACGAAATATGTGTACCTTTGAATATGAACTTTTTCAGATTGGCACGTAGATTATACGAACGCAAATTTATGTATATTATCTTCAAAATAAATAAGACCCTACGATGGAATATTTTACCTCTTATTATTGGCCAAAATGACAATTTTACTTATTATAGAACTATGTATTTGTTTAGGAGTTTGTTTTTTATATGTTAAATAAGTTTCAGAAGGAATCAATTTCGTTAAAAATTGTTCTGTAATAGGTGTTCCAGAATTTGAAGTACTAAATTATTGGTTTTACAGGTATATGTGACCATGTAAGCTTTTTATATTTCACGTCGGATTATAAATATTTACAACCAAAGTTGTCATAAAAGTAGTATCTTAGCCTTTTGAACTTTCCAAATCCGTAAATCCGTACCTTGTTTGGTCACTGTTGATTAAAAATGATCAGAGTTACACGTAAAGACAAAAGTTATTCAATTATTAATAGAGGGAATCAAACATATAGGTTTGTTTTATATGTTCTTAATATATTTTATTGAATTATTTGATCTAATATTATAACTATTCTGCTCATAATTCAACACTTCTTGTATAATATTCCGTCTCCTATGTTTTCGCAGAGTAGTAAAGTTTAAGCTTTCAACTTTAATACACTTAGATGGATGTATTGCCTTTCTTGAGTAACGATTTCAAATAAAATATCAACTTATTTTATATATTTTTATTAGAACATTTATTAGTCTACTGTTAAAACTAAACAAACCATTAAATTAATTACTATTAAATTAATTTCACTTCAATTTTTCTAAATACTGGTCAACAGTTAGTATCGACATGTTTTAGTTACAGTTTTACGACCATAATTATTGTTATAAATCAATTATAACAGTCAGTTGTAAAACTTGTAAGTATGTGTAGATAGCAGAGACTAAATATTAACGCAAAGCAAGGTGGACGATGTAGACAGCATAATTTATACCGGTAGCTAAGGGGCCTGTGTAGACAGACAGTTCCAGCGGAGGTGGCAGATTTAAATATAGGTAACTTTCTTCTCTGATCCATTCATTAAGATGTTGTGAATGTCACATAATTATTAGGACATATTCAATTGTTCAGTGACGCAAGAAATCTATGACATAACATTACAAGATATGCAATCTGATGTCTTCGTTAGTTGTATAACTAACCTGGCAGATAACTATAATGTAAGTTAAAATAGTTACATTAGTCATACCAAGGCATTGTGACACGCGTAATTCATGAATCCCAACAAATTTGTTACATAATTTTAAATAATAAATTGAAGAATACAAGTCAGAGTCTGGATACACTCAATAAACATCTGCTGGTAACTGACTTGTGACGATGGTAAATTTATCAATAGAAATTGGCGATTAAAAGTTAAACTTAATGTTTCTTTATAAAAAGTTAACGTATTTACCATCAATTAATTAAATACAACTGTGAATTAATATTATTATGAAGTATTTGATTTTGAATAAGTGAAATAATTACCACACTGTGCAATGGTATATGTCGCTACTTAGTACAATTTATACTCCTAATCATGAGTTATTGGCTAAGGTTATTGCAGATCATTGACATTGTGATAAGTGTAACAACCACAGAGCCTCACAATTTAACACACAGTTTACTTTTACCTTTAACTGTACCAGTTACACAGGAAATAAAACACTAATCTGTCCGAGATCCGAGGAACTAATTCACTTAGCTCTGAGGTCCGGCGCCAGGGCTGCTCCACGGTCACCGCGGGCACATGTTTTGTCTCCTTCCATAACATTCACAAGGTACAATAATAACCGCCCTCTCTGTTGATAACTAAGTGTCATACCGAGTGGTAGAGCTAGCGTCGTGATTATCCCCCTTAATTGCTCTTTCACCGCATACATAAATGATAGATCAGTGTGTAGCACAGACATAAATGGCTGATCAGGGTGTTGCACATACATAAATGATGATCAGGGTGTTGCACATACATAAATGATGATCAGGGTGTTGCACATAATATATAAATGGTCGATCAGGGTGTTGCACAGACCTAAATGATAGATCAGGGTATTGCACAGACATAAATGGCCGATCAGGGAGTTGCACTTACATAAATGGTCGATCAGGGAGTTGCACTTACATAAATGACCGATCAGGGATTTGCAAATACATAAATGGTGTTGCAAACTATCAGGGAGTGGCCAGTACATTTGATGCTCGGAGGGATTTTAACTATATTTTACTTCCACAGAATTCGGTTATTTGCATATCTGGATCCGTTCAGCTCTCTTAAAAAGAGTGTACGATTGAATTTTTCTGTCTTCTTCATTAGTTTAACATTGATATTTTTAGTTATCCCCTTACTTCTCTATTTGTTAAAATCCTCCAACACAGAGTGTTTTCCCAACTGTTTTTAACGTTTAAAAAGTTATCCTAGTCCTAAAGAATTAAAATGTTTACCTTGAATGATTGAGGCCAATATAAATTACTCAATATGTTTTTTTAAATATAATAGTAAATGGTACATTTCTGTAAACAGTAAAATACGAGTATACTTTACAGTACTATACTACAGTGCATTACTTAGGTGCATTACCATACAGAACTTCTTTAAACCAATAATAAAAAATGTTCATCTCCATAATATGGGTTCTATCATAATATCTCCACAGTTTTCACGATTTCCTTACTTTTTAGAATAATAGCAGTGACTACTGTTGAGTCAAATGAGCATACTATTAATCTATCTTTCAACATAATTTAGGTTTTAAAACTGTTGACCACGAGACTCTCAGAGTGGGTTAAGGTGGTATATTTGAGTAGACTGAGATATATTTTTTGAAAATGTGTTTTCTTCAGAATTGTAATAGAAGTTTTGTTTCACGTGAACTTGCTGGTCGTCTGGGATCTCACACCGAGAGAGGGTTTTAGAGAATATTTTCTATCAGGTAGCATTGTGACACTCCCTTCTTTATTAATTTATCGTTGCGTTGTTTTTTTTAATAACAACAATTCTTTTAAATTCCAAAACAGCTCCATAAATAGAAACCCAGATTTGTTAAAAATAGAGAAGTTGCAATTATCTTAACACTCTTATATGTATTAATTTACCAGTGCATTGCTTTTTTTTATAAAAAATTTTGTTTCATTTCCAGAACAGCTCCAGCAATAGAAAACTAAATTTTTAAAAGTATGGAATTTGCAATTACTCATTTATAAAAATTAAGTTCTTTATTTTGGTCCTAAATTATTTTACTTCCCAAAACTGGAACGCTATCTGGTCAAAAGGGCATTTTATTGATTAATATTGGTTTTCTTATAATATTTTGTTATTATTATTGATTTATAATTTATTCCTGGAATTAAAGTAAATAAAACACTTTCTAGTGTGAAAAATGAAAAGTTAAAAATAGGAACTTTAAGTCAGTTACTATTTAAACAACCACAATATTTTCCTTTATCTTGATTTTGGACTTATGAGAACTATGTTGACTACAAATGTTACAAATTACCTGTTCAGAGAAATGATCGTAGAGATGAGTATTATATTTGACAACATCTAATGACTCGTCATTCCAAAGAATTATAAAGTATAAGTGTTATGTTTTATAATATATCATAAAAAAGATTATATCAGGTTTTATCAGATCATATAGTTAAAATATCAAAACAAATAAAAATACAACTGAACTATAACACATTTTTCGGCTTCAAGCATACGTTCAGTTTAATTCAATTTAAAATATTCCTGGAATATACTCGGAAATAAAAGGCTAGTCGTGTTTGAGACTGAAGACGCTTGGATTATTGCTAGACAACATTTTAGGAATTACTGATCATGTTCCTAGATCAAAGACTAACCTGGGACGTTCACGATGATCATGTCAGTGCCAAGGTTGCGTCGCGCATCTTTGCCCTTCGCTATTTGGCAAAGCACTGCCCAATTACGGTATTGAAAATGGTATTTTTTACGACTTAATTTATCCCCACTTGGGATATGGAATCAGACTTTGGGGCAGTTGTGCAGAGCACAAGCTAGAGCGAGTCTTCAGGCTCCAGAAAAAAAGCCGTAAGGGTAATTCTGAATTTAAACACTAGAGAGTCGTGTAGAAACGCGTTCAGGGAGCTGGGATTTCCGACTCTGCTCTGTCTCTACATTCTCGATGTGATCCTCTACTCCGTGTCGAGGTGTGCCTTGGTTCGGGGAGGGGATGTTCACCAACACGGGACGAGAGGCAGGGACAACTTTCGCATCCAACAGCACAAGACAAATGCGTTAAGAAACTTACCATCCCAAGTTGGTGTCGGATTGATCTATAGTCTCCCTGAACACATAAAACAACAAAATGGAAATAAATTCAATATTCAGTTGAAAAGCATTTTACTTGGATTTTATGATGGATCGCTGGGATGATTCAAACAGAAATTCTCAAAGGCCATCAAAATAACTAAATTTGCCGGGCCTGTAATTGTGTGAAAGAGGCGTATGTGATATCATGTATGTCTGAATGTTCCATTGTCAGAACGAATGGTTAGGTTAGGTAAGACTATTGTGATACAATATGTGCATTGTCTGTTCGCAAAAAAGTTTATTAATATTATGTATTATTGTTTTGCCAGCTAGCTCTGCGTAGGTTGAGAGGAAAATACCCATACAAAACCTCGTTGCCTGAGGCGGGTAACTGCAACTCGTGAAATTTAATATTCTGTCAGTGTTTTATTATCCTTTCGGCAAGAAGCATTCTTAAAGAGTACAGTAGGCGAAAACTAAAATTTTAAATGTATCTGTGCTTTTTATTTTAAATTGAAAAATGGCATTTTACCGATGGATGCTTTGTGTAGGGCACCAACGTGATGCACGATTCATAAGACATTGAAAATTAAAGAACCCGAGTACGTACCTTTATGAACGACTTGTGTTCTGGGATAAGGAGAACGAGCGTTCCGCACGCCAGGTTCAACAAGCTTCGCTTTCTTTTTTAGAAGTTTATTTTTGACGATGGAAGGATTGCGATTGTGAAGGAAACTGGATTTTTCCGGACATTTGCCATCGTTCAGTAAATCCAAAATATCAGTAACACTTACTTACCTATTACACAATTACAAACAACATAAATTAGAGACAACATACATTAAATTGGTAGGCCAACCAATCAGTCGAGATTAGGCCGCTTTGGTTGCCAATTCTTAAAATAAACTAAAAAGAAAACCAAAAGTATCAAACGGATCAGATATTTGTAATAAACCTATCCGGAGACACAGTATGGATTTAAGAACTTCATCTAGCATGAACCATTAATAATAATAATAAAAGGGCCCATTGCTGCCCCCCCTCCTATTTAGTCCCGCCATCTTTGTGTCTGCCGTGACAATTGATATTTGCTATTTGCCTCTTGTCAGTCGTAGGTGGTTGGTAGATGAATGCAGACGTATTGTCTCCTGTATGCTGTAATCCAGTTTTATGATTAATGTTGTGTATAGTTTTGTATTAAGTGCATGTTTTAGATTTTGGGAAGTTGACACACAACATTGGTAGTTGTGATTCATGACTTACGCGTGTGACAACGCTTTTGTATTATTTTTTTTATTTTAACCGAGTTAGTAATTATGTACCATTTTAGTTATTTACCTGAAAAATAGATCAGATTGCAGATCTTGAAATGTAGTGTTACTGATTTTTTGTTTCACTGAACGATGGCAGATGTTTAGGGAAATCCTGTGTCTTTCACAAAGCTTCACTCTCTTAGGGTTCGTCTCGGAATTCGCAAGAAAGGGTTAAATTATTTTGGATCTACATTGTAGGACCGCCTAAGTAGTCTAATGCAGTTGAAGTTCACTGGATTTCAAATGAAGTTATAGTCAGAATTAGATTAATTTGGTTTTTTCCAGTGTGTATCTTTATTTATGCAGCATTTTATTTTTAGTTAAAATAAATCTGTAATACATTTCGTTTTTTATTTATATTTTAACTGTATATTGGGTAATTTTAAATTAAGGTAATTGATTATTCAGTCTATAGCATAATATGTAATCTTTATTATTTATTTTACAATGTTTTACGATTTTACCAGCAATGGCTGGAATACTTTTGAAAAACAGTCTTAACTGAAATGTGCTCAAGAGTAAAGACATTATTTATTACACTTAGAAAGCAGACAATAACAGCGATTCCAGTAAGCCGACCCCATCAACAGAGAGTGGCGATAAGCAGCCATGGCTCGCCATAGTATCGCCTGTCACACAACAGAAAGTGTCTGAGAGCTCACTTTTGCTGTCCCTTAATTTATAGCATTGGAAGGGCTATGTTGTGCAACTAGTACAATCAGCGTTTTAAACATATTTCATTTTCACAGTTTGTTAGAGGGCTTGGTGAGTGTAATAACGGCAGAGTGTTATGGCAGCTGCTCGTATTCAATACAAGATTTACTCCTATATCCTTGATTTATTCCCGTAGGTATATAGAGATGATTGATATTGCGATCGATGTAATAACCACAGAATGCGGCGGTCACTGCCACAATTCAGTTGATTGTTTAATTCTTCCACCGTTATTGGTTGATCAAAATTACTATTGTTTCTAAGATCCAACTTCTTTGTTTTACGTTGCCAATGAGATAATGAAAATGGGAATTAAGAATATATAGGATAATTAAGATTTATGTTTAGTTTATGCCTTTTTACACGTTGAATATGGTGTCATTAGTGATCATTAGCTTATATGTCAAATGATTCTCGATAAACCCTAGTCGTGATTCAAGTGAGCATCATATATAGGTCCAAACTCACAAATAGCTTTGCACTCTGTAACATTTCGTGTCGAATGATCGTGCATGATTACTCTCGCATGAATCAGTTAAACCCAAGCCTTGTCAGTTCAATCGGGTTTAAAAACTACACGTTTGAACAAGTGGTTTATAAAATTACTCTCCCAATATAAATACTTTCCCAGCTCCATAGCGTGTCCAATGCTAAAGGTTTCAACCGCTCGGTCAAGAATAACAGTAAAAATAGCTCAAATTCAATAAAACTATAACTGTTTAAAAATATATATTCAAAACAAAGCTTTTGTACTTATCTTATATGCAAATTTGATAGTAATCGGATCATGAGTTTCCAAGTTATGAATGTTCAATATTGCACTTTGGTTGATAAGCGCTACAACCTTTACCATTTCTTTCGTTGATATCGACATACAAACTAGGAGTAATTGTTTTGAAATTACTTGCTTTACCGGTACGAGTAATATGCAGAAGAGCATAAATAAAAGGGACACGTTTAATGTAACTTGCGTTACAATAGCTCCATTAGTTAGATTGTAGTTAACGTTCGAACTCGGTATCTTAACACCACAGCACCTAAACCACTCACAGGAACTCCAGTTACAGACCGAGTGACAACGGCAGACAAATCTCAGACTTGTTTAGTGACCCTCCAGAATCGTCCCAAGGATAATATGTCTTCCAAATCCTATAGTAATACCTATTTTAGTACGATCAATTGAACACATTCATAAAAACATATTTAGACCTTGATGTTATGTTAACGTGTTGCGTTATGTAAAAGTGGTATTGTTTTTATTTTCTTTAAATAGGCAGTTGGCTATAAATCAAGGAGTTTGTTAACTTTCAGCAGATTTTGTAGATAAAACACTTGAAGATATCAGTAGAAATCCTTTGGGGCAACGCACGGCTTTGAAACTGATTATTTTAAATGTAATTATTTAAAAATGTAATGTTTTTATATATTATAATTACATTTCCAAACATATATTCTTAAAGTAGTATAATGAGAAACAAATTCCGAACTAGCAAAATAAACGATGGAATGACAAAGGTAAAACGTGCACGGATATCGCTGTCGGTCGTGAAACACCTGACAGTTTCCGTTTTATCTGCAAACTTTTACCCTCATCCGGAAGTGACGTGGGTAAAACGCGGGTCATTTATACTAGGACTATAACACTCTGTGCTTCCTTAGTTCGCAAAAAGAGAATGTTTATTTCCGTATATTTTAAAAGTTATTTCCTATAAACCTATCAATACAACATAAACGATTTTATTTTTCTACGTGTAGCCTAATATACGGTGATAGCCGCTACGATAGTTTTTTTATCTCGTTATCTACTGATTGCATGAGTATAAAGAAAATTTTTTTTGTTAAATCATGCCGATAATTTGTGTACGTGTTTAACTTGTACTTGTGTCTCACTTAACGTTCATTGTGCATTCCATGTTTGAGTCTGAAATCTTAGACAAAGGTTACGTTTCCTTTTGCTAATAAAATATTAAGTGACGCACAGAACATAGACTGGGCGTCAGCTAACTCTCTGTGCGTATGTAGAATGTTATTTATTAATCTATATGTAATCCCTGAACATACAATAATGAATCCCATTAATTTTAATATATAACAGTAAATTACTTGATCGTAACCTATGGTTTATATTAGCTCGATGTTTTTTTATAATTACTGATCCGTTTGTACTTCGTATGTGCTATTTATATTATATATAGTTATTACATGGCTAATAGTTTTCAAACTCAGGTGAACTGAAATAAGATATATTTCAATGATGACCTACAAATTTAATTAAAATATACGAATAGTTACAGTAAAAATACGAAAATCACTAAAATGAACTACGCTTGAATTATTTTCAATACGCAGTGTTCTCTTACTACTATAGTATTTTTTATGATTCTAGATGTTATATTTCATGTTATCTGTGACTCTTTACCTCCTCAGAGGCACAGCCCTTGACATGTTTGATGGACAGTCTGAAATGTTAGCTTATATACTGTGTAGTTGCATGTAAAACTTAATTTACTAAATTTTATGCCAACTAAAAATTTTGTGGCCGTATTTTTAACGTTACATGTCAAATATGAAATATTAATTTAAACCTTTAGTTTGTATATATATATATATGTATTTAAAGTTAATACGTTTTATGTCAATAAATTAGTAATAGTTCCAAAAGTGTTTCCATAGCCAAAATACAAGTTAAACTAATCAACCAAAATGAGGTTTGTCCACTACTTTTTAAAACAATACTTTGGAATACGGATTATTGTTTGTCTCAATTCCTAAAGAATACATCCCACCCAAGGCTTTAGAACATCTTGACTATAGGCAATCTTGTTTGGTTTTTGTGTATAAGAAATTATGTAAGCGACTTTTACACGTATATTTGAACATTTATCATTCAAGTGTATGTGGGTATAGACTATTAATGATCACTAAGAATATAATTTAAGGTATAATCATAATAACTGACAAAGTAAAATGATATAGAGTATGGATACATGAATGCAGCTATCTAGATGTAGTAGGTCGGATAATATGGTACACTAAAAATTGTAACAGGATTACACAGTTGTACAGGATCACACTGTTATACAGGATTACACCATGTAACACAAGATTAATTATGTAACGGGACTTAGCGCAGTAACCCACTGTACAACAAGTTAGGCAACTACATAATTTTATACCGTAGTCAATAAAAATATAGATCGAATAGAAATTATAAAAGTCAATCCCATAACAAACAATTAACCAAATCTTGATTCATCTTTTTGTTGATTGCCATTCTTATTTCGTTGAAAAATTTACATTATTGCATTAATTATTTTACGGCTAATGTACTAATTACGAAATGGACTTATTATTATTAACAGAACTGGACTGAAGATGATTTTTGGACATTTGCTATCGATATGTCTGACAACAGAACATTAGTTTTGGAACACTTAAAATTTTCTTCTTTTTCAAGTCAATACATCTAAATATAGTGTTGAACATAATCAAAAATAAAAAAATAATTACTGTAATCGAAACAATTTTTTGCTTCATGTAATAATTTTAATTTTTTAAACCATTATTAATAATTTTTTATATAAATTTGTGTGAATATATTAATTTTTTCCTCAGTCACTCACATTCTCTATTGCGTGCAGCATATGTCATGCAGTGGGCTTATTTTTTCAGTGATACTTTTATACGGTATTCCTTCTACTACTCTGTGATACATTTTGCCACTAGCAAGTTACTCGTCCTAGAGTAATCGATTTTTTGACGTTTATACTTAATCTATCTTGCAATCCAAAAATAGAATGGATTTCTATCTTTTAAATGTAATATCCTATTTGTGCCACTCTTGATAACAAAATTTTAAAGAGTCTCTGTTTTCTTTTAAAACTATCCACCATAAAAAGTTAAATTTAAATAAAGAATATGAATGTTAAATAAAAATATGTAACAAAGTGCCATAAACATGAATATAAACTTCAAATATTCCCTGGAAAGTGTTCTAAACGTAAATCGATACCTTCAATATTTTGAAATACACGAGTGGCAGTGGATCCATTAGAGAATTACGCACAGTGTTTTAGTAGCTGTCCATTAGGAACCTCTTGTTTGACCAAGCTACCACTTAAGCGGGTGGTTAACCACCTTTTTTTGTTGTACTCACCGAAGAACAACACAGCGTAATTTACATATTTCGCATAATACATAAATAGTTAGTTTTCATTGTAAATAAATATCTTTGTCTGTAGTTTACACCTGTAAGTAACACTGTGCTCAAGAGTTGAGTCAGTTGGCTGTGTTATAGTACTATATCTATATCTACTATATTTTGTTTGTACGAATCTAATTATTTTTTGAGTTAATTTTATAGCTCCTTCAATGAATAACAACTGTTATTTTAAATTTTTAAAACTCTATATTCATCCTAAAAATATATATTTCTAGTTAGATTCCATTTTCTAAGCGCAAAGATGCTGGATATGGCTAATGCCAAAAATCGAATAAATGTCTGCAAACTGTAAAAGTATTTGTAATAATTTGTTAATACTAAATTCCATGCATAATGTGTTGAAATTGGTACAGTAAACATTGAGTACTACAAGGACAATAATTCAGATCTATGGACATGGACAGTGTCGGCGCAAATACATTGCACTTGAACCAATTCCGTAGAAGCCTTTAATTTATGACGAAATTTTTCAACTTATATCAAGTAAGAGAGAAATCGTAGGAAAGACCGAGTAGGTACTACTAGGTCCGTCAGAATATATCTATTTTTGAAGTGTAAATTCCTGTATCACATTTTGATAAGTATGAAGCGGTATTTGGTTGCAGACCTCATAAATCCTGCATCTTAAATCTTCAACTTTTTTACTGGTGTTTTGTAAAATAGAATGAATGAGACCTCACAGAAAAAAGTCCATGCGTGTAAGGTACAGGAGACCGCCTAGGCCATTCTATTTAGACCACTTACATTCTATTAGAACATTTCATACAGCCCAGTCAAAATGTGTTGGGGAGTGATTCTGCTAGAAGTGAACAAGGTCTTCATCAATTTCGGGTCAATCTTCCCGATTAACAGTAGTTATTATTGGGAAATTGATTCCTGTAACATTAAAAAAATGATCCTAAAATGTGATTTCCCAAAAATCCTGGCTCACATATTTACTTTTTCTAGTTATTGGATGCAGGATTCAAGATTTTCTGTGTCCAAGTATCTAAAGGTTTGTTTTTTTTACAGCATTCATTCAACAAATAAAAAAAACTGTATTCATCAATGAACACAATGTTTCGATCAAACATTGCATATGCAGAAAATTAGTGCTTCAATTTTCTCAAACAATTGTAGACGACAGTCTGGACCCATGCACAAGCTGAATTTCATAAGAATGAAATTTATTTTTCTTCAGTAAGCGTAACCACATACCCCGGTGAATCGTCACAAAGATTTGCTTCTGATGCGGTGAATTGCTGCGTATCTTTAATAAATAGTGCTACAATTTCAATCTGTTTTTCTTCGGCTAAAGGAGGCCAACCTGAGCGTGGAGCATCTGAAATGGACCAAGATGCTCAAAACTTATTTATTACCATTCTTAGGTATTTTCCATTCACATGTCTCAGGATGTGCGAAATTAAACCGCTCTTCTGTGTCATGACAATTTCCATCGAAGACCCGAAAATATATATCATTTTTACTTTATTGTCGTGACTAAGAAGCATTTTTATTCATAGGAATTAATAATTTAAAAATTATTATTTAAAAATATGAATAACAAAAATGTTCAAAATCAATAACTGTAATAACACTAAAACACAAAAAAATTTCTCAAAACACTTCACGAGCCAGTAACCACACAATAAAAGTACCCCTGGACAATAATGATCCACTGCTTAATGTCCACTCTAAAAGTATAACCTGTTCAGACGAGATTGAAGCAAGGAAGTTACTTCTTCGTACTAAACCGTAGTCCGAACCTGGGAAGCCGAACCGGGTCACTACGGTATATTTGCGAATGAACTCTTTATCAGTGTACTTTCTTATCTTCATTGAATCCTTCGTTCATTATATTCCTAAATGATTCATAACGCAAACGACCAATAAATCGGTTCTCACACATTATGTTTGTACGGGAAAGTGAGAGAGATTTCTGTTTTTCACCATTCATTAATTTCTTTTTTGGTCTTCAAAATAAGGGGTCACTTGATAGGGGCTTAGGCTATATATATGAAATTTTTGAGTTACCCCAAAATCCTGGATCTTTGACGGAAGGAAAACCTTTAAATCACGAAATGAAAATTCCTTTCCACATTGCTCCACTATCCATAGGATACCTCCTTATAAAAACTTAAGAACAAAATAGAGAGGGTCGGATATCAACTAACTATCGATCAGTGACAATGCTTCTAATGTCTACGGCAAGTCACGATTGTATGGGACTGTTGTATTGTACTTGCTAATTCATCGCCACGTGAATCCAGTGATTACAGTTTCAAAAAGAGATAAAAATTGTTAGTGATGATTTAATAATTCTTATTATATACACGTAAATTAAAAATACATACTTTCTTTAATGAACTCGCATTTCAGATTACTTTTTCTTTCGTTAAAAAATCTCGTTTGGGTAGGTTTGGAGGCCTGTTTAAAAATTTATTAAATTGACACTGGCAGGAGCGGTGCCCGATTGCCTAAGTTGAAGCCAATTAAGAAACATACCAGATTACATTTGGCGCGAAATTTCTAGGGATTTAATATTGTCTCGTTTAAAAAAAATTGCATCAAATATGAACAAATTAGAATCATGTATTTCGTGAAATATATTAGTAGTTAGTTGTGTCATTGGACAGTGACTTATTATAACTTTAATTGTATTGATGTTTCAAATGTTAGTTCTAGGATAAATAAAATAAAATTTCAAACTGTACGACCAATTTTCAAGTAATGAATACAGAACATTATCTTATTGTACAACTGAATATTAAAGTACATTCATTTATTAGTTTTGTGAGTTTTTAATCAATAACCTTTGTATACAATTTTATATTTTAGTGAATTTTTAACCACACCAAATACTAACCAACCAGTTTTTATATGAGTGTTGTATTTATAAACAAAATAATACATTGAACTGTAACTATAAGTCCTTGAACTCATAATGTTTATGCACTACTTAAATTAAGACTGAAGTACAGTAGCAAGAGTTAGCCTGCGAATTACTATACTTTATTAACCCTACTGATTAAAACAAGTAAATCAATTCGTTATTAGTATTAACGACTGTAAAAAATAACGGATTTCACATAAATTCCAAACCAATGTTAAAAATAACCAAAATAATGATTGAAATATGTTTAGAATTGTTGTTACTGCTGTAATTGTTGTTGTTGTTGTAATTGCCTTATTGACCCTTTTGGTTTTAAGAAGGGTGAGTTGACAGGTGGCGCTGTAGTATACCTGATCGAGATGGTTTCAGAGAGCTATACGATCGAAGTGTTTTGATCGCAAAATTTGTTTAACAAGTTGAATTCTTACGGGTTTTGAGGACTGCCACTTCAACGGTTCCAGTATTTTCAAGTAGCAGACCTTAAACCGTGTACGCATTTAAAGGTTTTCAACATGAGCCATATTAATATCTAAAGTCCCATAGGGATCCATTTTCAGCCCAACTTAGTTTTTTGTGTAACTCAATGACATTGGTTTGTCTCGACAGATCTGAATTAAGCAGACGTCATGGCTTTCTGGTTAGTGAAAAGTTAACTCTAATGAAGCAAAGTAAATTTGTGGATTTGAATTGTTGGGTCCAGTTAATTCAAACTAGACTGGGTTAATTTAAAAATCAACAAGTCAAATACATACTTTATCGCCTTTCCCTGAGTTCTTTAGATCTTAACTGTGGTGCACGCGTCATGTTGAATGAAACCATGGTTGAGAAATTCTATATAGGTAAATGTATATTATAACATATAGTTGTTTCTTTCCACTTGACTATTGAATGTGACATTCTAAATAATATGAGAAATTTTAGCTTTTAACGATGGGCTTTTGGGTTAAAATAATATAATGTGTACTAGTAATAAATAATTTGGTTTATTAAAAAGAATTAGATTAAAGAATTTGTTTCCGTAATAGCCCTAATCTTTCACAAAGCATTTACTACATTAAGTCACGGTGCATTATAATTATATATTTATATACTTGATTTTAATGTGGATTTATAAATAAAATACTAAAATTGCAGAGGGAGTTTTGTTCTAAATATAAAATATGAAATACGATTCAATTATATGTTTTTATTCAAGGACATTTGATTGAAGCTATTCGTCTAGAAGACAAAAACAAATTTAAATTGTAAAGTAGAAAATGTGATTTTTATTGAAAACAATAGGAACATTTCTACTAAGAAAGAAATTGATCTAGCTTTAGTGGAGCTCAAAATGTGGTGGTACGGAAGGGTTCAACATATGAAACGATTATTTATTTCTTTAATTAATTTCATTATAAGGGAACATTTCTGTACCAATTAAAGACTAGTTGTGTACTTATACAATATGAATTGGCTATCGGCTCCACGACTATATTACTTAGATAACCAAATTACCACTAGACGTGGTTAGATGACGCTGATTTAACATTTATTTAAGCGTGTAGCAGTTGGTTTTAACAATGTTTTAAAAACTATCCATTTCGATATTCAACAAAACTAAAGTGGCTGACAATTGATTTCTTTCTTAGCAAAGATCTCTCTATCGATATGAAGGAAAACCTGACTTTTCTGTTATACAATTAAAATTGTCTTTCGGTTCCTGGACTGTAGATAATTTATAATTTATATATAAATGGTAAACAGAAAAGGCTACTAAACAAGTAATGTAAACTTTAAAAAAAAATGGGTTAAGTAACATTAAAAGTTCCGTCGAGTGAACTTGATCAAAATTTCGTTTCTACGTAAATTCTATACAACTTTTTCTGTGGGATTTTAAAATGGCTTATAATTAAACATAAAACCCTTCATTGAAACTTAGTAGTTTTGTCACTTTGAAATGAACAGCTAATTTCAAAAGTTTCCCATACTTTCCAGTCTCAGTTTGCATGAAATTTTAATCATTGATTAGTTATTGTAATCTACTTTTTAACAACATTTTACATTAGAATACATGTATTTAACTATAAATGGCGAATAAATTACGTCCTGTTAACTATTTATATATTTTTCTTTTAGATATTCCTTATATATGTGTTAATTAAAATTACTTTTTAAGTTTACATAAGCACTCGAAAGATGAAGGGCCGATGTCACTATGACAGCGCTCCTAACGGCGTTCGCTACAAATACTGGGAGAACTCCATTAAAGGTAGTAGTTGTACTCTCGAGTTCCCGCACCTGTCAGAAACCCTCCTAAGTATAAGTTAGTACAGAAGCTGTCTGTTATTATAAGTTGGTACAACACCGGTTTAAACTCTGATACAGTATAATCTACGAAAATATATGAAACACTGATTTACTTGGTTTTCTTAATTAAAAATGGGAATGTTTTCATAGAGATATTACTTAGTCACTAATTTGACTTAACTTTTCATATTTTCGCCTGTTCGTTACTTTACTCTAGTTACAGAGTGGTACATACTATCACTTTTATTTAAACATGATTTCATTGTAATTAAAAATTATAATACTGTACAATGTGTAATATTGAATATTAATATTACTTAAGTGGTGAATTTCCTCAAATATAAATGAGCATTTTTAAGAGCTCTTTTCTCCTCACGTTAATTAATATTTTTCCGTCTTGATCGAGGTCCGGTTACATCTGTGTCGGATTTAAAAGTTTCGACTATATTAATATAAAAGAATTGAAGTTTCTTTGCAGAATGAGTTGTAATATATACTTGAGTTGTTATTAGCTTGTAAGTAATCCTGTATTCTAACCTAAACACTCGTTGGATAACCTCCCTCACCACCGCCAAGCCACTAGTTTTCAGTTTCATAACTTATTTTATACATAAGTTATATTAAAAATACAGAGCCATATATGGTGAAAGTGTTTAAGGCAGATCATATCATATAACATAAGGATTTGTTACTGTTCAAGCTTTTTATTATGTCTGAAACTTTTGCTGGTAGTGTTGGAAACTATAAAATATAGTACTTTGAGAATTAACTGAAAGCTCTGAGAACAATGGTATAACGAATGATACGAAAACAGAGCCGTGATTGCAGTGTGACTGTGATTGTGGGTAATTTAAAATGATTCTAAAGTAAGAATTACAAGATTAGATAAGAGCTGAAGGATGTTTCAGATCCTTTGGTTTTCCAGTTCAACAATATTGTCTCCGTTTATCCTTCTATCAAATACCCCACCAAGTTCCTCTTACCTTTCATGTTTTGTGAAATAATAATACTCTGCTTCATAAAATACATTTTCTTGGCTAACTTCATATCATTATTAAGCTTATTTATGGAGTTAATATATCTGTCTGATTAAATTAATTTAAGATGTCTGATTTTATTTTAAGATGATTTTTTCTTATTAACATGTTAATAAGACTGCCCTATATGGAGTAACAGGCTCAGTTAACTCTGGTAGTAATATTTAAACTGTAACAATCAAAGATACATGGCGAAGCTCTAGAATCGGACTTCAGAAGTATCTGAAATAATTCGCCGACCTCAGCTCACCTTGACTATACGATTTATTTAACTATTGCGAAACTAGCTCAACTAAACCTTTCTCTTTATTTCTGTTAGTACTATGATTTATGGTTTAAAGCTTACTGAATCTATATGTCTTAAAAGTATTTATTCTGTGACGTACCTAAGGCCTACTAAGTCTTTCCTGAGATTTATCTATAAATTGATATTAGTAGAAATACGTCGTCATACGTTAATTAAAGGCTTCTCCGGCACTAATTTAAGCGCAATGCATTTGCGGTGAGGCTGCCCACGTTCATAGCTTTCATTAACTGTCATTATAATATTCAATGTTTTATGGAATTTAATATTAAATGTATTAAAAATACTTCTATATTCCACAGAAATTGCTAGATTTTAGGCACTTGCTACAACCTGCAGTTTTGGGGTTGCAAATTACAAACAAACTATTACCTTTTCTGGGATAACTATAAAAATTTCCTAACAAAACATTAAATTTTAGAACAGAAGGACTCATGAAATGTAAATAAAAAAATAAATATATTAGTACAACATAACATGTATTACTAAATGGCACGGCGCTTCACTCCGCAATCTGACTCAACACTGAGCACAAGGTTACTCGTAGAGCTAAACTACATCAAAATTAATTTTACCGATTTATTATTTAAATACGTCATGTTTCACTGTCTTGTCCGCTTTTTATAATTATCATGGCACTATAACAAAAATTAAAAGTAGAATGATTTACAATGACTACTAGAATTTAAGGATTATGTGAAATACGGATATTGTGGTATTCCTTAGTTAGTATAAAATAAAAAGAGGATAGACACAGCCCTAAGTGGTAAAAAGTTACGTAGCTTGGTCGGGCAAGAGGTTCCTAATGGACAGCTACAAAAACACGATGGATAATTCTCTAACGGCTCAAGTGCCACTCTTTACATCCGAATATTGAAGGTATCGGCTTTCGTTTTGAATCAAGAGCAAACCACTTACACATTTTACTTGTTTACTTTAACATGGAATCAATCAACGATTGTTACTACTGATAAGTACACAAGCAATCATCCATTGTTACTACTGATTAGTACACTCCTTTTTAGCTTTAATGGAGAGTTTATTTACGACGATCCCAGTGGCTATCGCAGCACACCGGCCCTACAATATCAAGGTATCATTCTGAAAAGTCGTATAGAATGAATCAATAAAAGAGACCCACTTCTGTTTCCTGATTTTCCGCCGTATTTCTTCGTAATGATTGGTACTTAATAATGGCCTCTTGTCAGGTTTCAGTATTTGATCAGATCTATTGTGGTCTGTGTTTTTAGTTCAATCTAAATAATTAATGTTTTGTTTACATTTCTGTTATTTAGTTCATGTTTAAAGTTAGAGTGCATGGAGTTGATGATTTATTGTGATTTCCAAATGCGTGGCACAACGCTCTGGTATTATTTGTTTACTTTAATCCAGATTGTAGTTATATGTTAGGTTAGTTATCACCTGAGGAAGATATCAGATTCTACGTCTCGAAATTTTAGTATTACTGATTTTTTGTATCACTGAACGGTGGAAAATGATGGGAACATCTCGTTTCGTTTACAATCCGGTTATCGTGGATAAAATGTCTATTTAATATATTTTGTTAAATTGCTTTCCACCATTTTCACTATTGAACAAATTGTTACATGCCTGCATATTAAAGGATTTTTTGCCATTAAAAAGTGATTAGTATTGCGATAATAATAGTGTTGTAATAGTTCCAGATGTTAAATGACGAAACAAGTATAATTTAATATTGTGTCGATTTTATCAAGTTCGAGATAGAAAATACCGTCAATATTTAGGGTCATTGAAAGGAATATATTTGTTGTTATTGTGGTTTCTTGGTATATTGATCTGATTTTTTGTCAGTTAGTCAGGACAATTATATTTTTATTTTATATACTTTTGTTTGGAAGTATTTGTTATTTTGTAATATAACTAGTTAAATCAGATTTTTACTACACAGGGTTTTGGCTAGAACGGTTAAATTTAATGGAATCCTCTTTTTATCATAAGTAGTATGGTAGCTATTATAGATCACATATTGAAAAAAATATGATATAATAACGATTATTTATTATTAACTAATTAATAAGCAAACTAATTGACCCTTGCGTTATATAAACTACGTTTATTTGGAGAATCAAGTAACAGGATGTTAAACATAATATGCAGTTTACCGGTTAGGTTATACCACGGGGAGTTAAGTTGAACTAAGGGATTAATTTATAACACATACATAAGCGATGCATTTCTTGGTAACGAACATTGTTTAAACAAAGAGAAAAATAAGTTTTGGACAGATTCACTAAGTGTTTGCTTACCGAATGAACATCTATTCGTCTCTGCACTCGTGACACTGTAGAACTCTGTCAAAGGCGGCATATTTTTGCTATGCAGCTATATATCAGATCTAGGAGAGTAGGTTTGGTCTGACTTCACTCAGCCAAGTTTGAGGCTCACTTATGTTACTTTAGATACCTCACTATAATTCTGAAATAAGGGCATAAATTGATAAAAAAAATATGGAAAAGTTTCCCGAAAAACGGCATATTTATGAAACGCTCCATTTGAACATTACAGTAAACACTAAACAGATGTTGAACGAAACTAACCAGAGCAATAGCAGCAATAGATTTTTATTCAAAACGCACAGCAAAGAAAAAAAGTTTTCCGTACAATTAATCTTATTGAATTTCTGGATTTAGTTTAAAACATCTTGGGCACTACCTATGGATTAACAATGTCTTTGAAAACCTAATGTTATACATTTCCATATCTTACTACTTGCTTTTTAATTTTCTTCTTAACATGTTTTATCAATTTATTATCAACATCATCTAGCTTAAAATAACAATTCATAAAGATTAAGATCACAATGGGCGTCTAAATAATCTAATAATGAAAACGGATTCCAATTTGTTGCTTCAAATCCTATGCTTTATTACATGTCAACACTGTTATAGCTTCAGTATACGATGCAAGTTCTCTACCCTTACCAAAGTCATGAGTATATATTTTTATCATGTAGTGCTAAAATAATATAATATGGAAATATTTTGTATATGTATATCTCAGAGTAATAGTATTTGATAAATTATTCAGTTTAAAAACTAAAACTCGAAGGCAAATGAAAAAAGTACGATTAAAAAAAAACTTGAAAAATAAAAGAACCTACACGAATTTAAACGAAAAGGACACTTCGGTTTCTTAGTCTATGCAGTACATAAAAACAACATCGTCAGCCTTCTGTACAATTTTAAGTATTTAATTTTACTCGACCTTATGTATTTTAAAGTTAAAACTTGAACACCTAATATGTAGCAAACATGCTGTTAGTGGTTGGCTTAAACTTAAATAAATACTTGTAAACAGATATTTTTTGCGTCCGTGGCAGCCTACACCATAATATGTATTCATTCAGTTGCCATAATTTACAATCCTATTTTATTAGTATTATTTATTACTATCCCAAATTAATAGTATACATCCTCCATTAGTAACAAATAACTCCAACAAAAAATATATTTATTTGCGCTCAATGACATGTTTATTATATCGTCAGTTACGAAACAAGTCTAAAACTATATTTATAGTAAACGCATTCTGTTAAATTGTATAGCGTGTCTCGTTCATTACAAGGCTTTGGATCCTTCAAAATTGTTTTCCATTACATATTTTCTTATAAATTTTAGCCAGAGTAATATAAAACTTCAGTTCAGACTATCTTTAAGGTTTGCATACAACAGTTTTGTCTCTGTTGAGCTGAGTAATGTATAAGTTAATAGCTCTCTGCCGTTTCCAGCTTAATAAACATTGGGTTTAGATCCGTTACGGCAATGGATAAAATTAGTCCTTTTTTTGTATTTCTTAACCAGTTTTATTCGGTTATCCTTTAAAATGAAGCATTTCATTTCTGTTACTTTATTTATAACTCAATTTTGATATAAATAGGGTTCTATATTATATTATAACGATATTATAATATCTATACTATCTTTGGAATAAGGGTATTATACCGGGTTTACTTATATTTGTATATACAGCAACCACCATCTCTACCGCACATTTTCTGGATTCCATCCAAAAATATTAATATGATGATATAATATGTCATATAATGTTTTCTAATATTTCAACGGACCTTTGGAATGTAACTGATTTATAGAGTTGCAAAATGTAAATGAGTTTGTGCTTGAACGGCTACCATAATTTACTTGTCCTACAAATGTTAAAACGGAAGTTGGTAGAACTGTGTTTACACAGCGATTCAACCGAAACGTAGCCCAGCAGTGAAGTCGATAGTACAGCTTTTTATTGTTTATTTTTCTTGGTTGTTGTTGGCGTCAGTTTTACTCCTGTTTTGTTTCCCCGTTGAATGCATGACAAGTATAGCTGCTTACTTACCTGCATTACTTGATGAGTAATTTTGGGTCTGAGGTAAAGTAACATATTCATGAGTAATTCATGAGGTAAATATTCAAGTTCATGAGAGCACAAGAAAATCCGAACTAGTTTGTGGCATAGTGTAGCACTGTTTACATTCTTGAAATATTATGTGCTTCGTGGAAAATGGTACATTGTATTGCTTAAAATCCCAAATAAAAATGATATTACATTATTACTTATTACATATTGATGGTATTGAACAAGAGTATACCAAAACAGAAGAAATAATTTAACCTTTAAACGATATACACGAAGAAATGTCCACAGTTTACAGTCTGCACATTTTCAATGACGTAGACACCATATTATGATAAATATCTACATAAAAAATACAGAATATTATATTTTTAAATTTGTTATGCAGATGCTCAAAACAGAATACAGACTCCCAGCTAACTGTGTCCCCACAGCTTTCCCAGTCGTTATAATATAACCTGGCTCCCGGATCCTCCGTTTCACATAAAAGTCCAGAAATTGGATGCAAAAAAATAAGCCTGAACATTAAAATTGTTTGTATTTAATTTTTTAACGAGATTGAGAGCAATAACACTCTATATCCTCACTTATTAGTTATTGTTTGGTACACATTGTTTGCTGTAGATCTGTCGTTGTACTGCCCATGCCCCAGTGTTGTGCATTCCAACTCCCATATAGATCAGAGTATTTTACCTTCTCTATTATCTCTTGAATATGACCTGCACATATATTGATACTTTATATTTATGTAGTTATTGTTCGTTGGTATTAGAAAGCTTGAACCCTGTAACACTGTATTCACTGCACTTACACTCTTTAACACTGTATGGACAATGCAACTTTGCCACACTTGCGATTCTAGACACAAATCTAGATTTTCTAACCCCTACCACGTACAGATTCTTTAATTGCCACACATAATGATTCAACCTTACGAGTTTTTGTTTATTTGCAATAACCGATTTAAACACGATTATACCTCGGATAGAAGATGGTTAATAAATGCAATAATAAATAAATCAGTATGTTATGGCATTAAATTAGTAATAAAATAAAAAACACATCATTGAGACCAATACAAACTTTAATATGTGGTGTATTCATTCCAGAGTTTTGCCTAACCTTAAATATCAGGTACCCTACAAGTGCTACCTCTGTAGTGCATAGCTACTGCTAGTTTCGATACAGTTATATTATACAGTTACTTGGATATGTAATTGGTCAGATAGGGGCTCATGCAAGTCGAGTGCACTGACCTAGTCTCTATCGTCACACGGTTCTACCAGAACGCACTAATTAACTAATCAACAGAACCACGATCTTATATTTTTCACGCCTCACCCATCATAACTAACTTGGAGTTTTCCCCTTAGATCTCACCACTGCCCCAAATTACCCACCAAGGACTTCCATATTCAATTACTCATGTGCCGTTTTACATACTCATCTTGTGTGATCTTTACACTCCCTATTGTTCGAAAGAGAATCGACTAAATTTGACCCCTCACAGCTACGCAGTTCTCTTAAAGTGTGCACCGGAGTGCCACCAAATGCTACAGAGGAGGCCGCACTGACTCACTAAATGAGTACAAATTTCAATAGCCTGATAAATATTCAAAATAAATTTTCTTTTAATTGCATTTCATGTAGGCCGCTTATACGTAAACAGCGTGCAGATAAAAGAATTAAAAGTATGATAGATGTATTGGCAAGATCAACAACATTTAGTCTAAAATTTCGAAATATTGTAGCCATACAGTAGTAGAACAAATAAGAAAACCACAAATGAAGTTAACTATAAATATGATTTTTTCGTAATAGTCAATAAGAAATACAAATCTTTCCCTTACCAAAAATAAATTCAAAAATGTGTGTACAGGTTTTTACTGATATGACATAAATCGAATGTCATCAGGTAGAAACCTGCTACAAAATTACCCTTCAAGCTATAGAATGCATCATACAAAGTTGCAATCATATTAGTAAAACTATGCAAAATGCCTCAAATGAATGAGCCCTACTTATTTGCATTACATATTGAATGCAGAGACACCAAAACTTTTATGAATGCAGAGAATTTAATCGAATTTAATAAATACCCTTCTTAAGATCCTAGATTTCGGCATACCTCTGATTGAATTTCAATGCACCATCATGGATAAGTATTCCTAGCAAGCAAGCATGAAAGCGGCCCAGGATTTATACCATTTGCTTGATATTCTTGTTTATACTTCCATTTCATGTTTTTGCATCAAACTTAAAACATATCACATGTACATGAACTAATAAAATACAAAACGTGGGGTAGACATTACAGAAGAAAATTATCATTGTTTTAAATTGCAATAAAATTTGACATTCAGTTTATATTTGTCTACCATTAGACCCTTTACATGTGTCTTACAAAATATTTACTCCGCAATGAATTCCATAAGTTTTGTTTCCTCCTTTTCAATTATATAATATGTATTGACAAATTTTGACTTTCATAAATGACAATGTTAAGATAACATATGTGAAATAAGTTCGTTTAAGGTGGCACAGTACTTCCTATCTTCACCATTTTAAATCAGCACTTTTTAGGTATACATAACTTTTTGAAATCCAATGCTGCTGAAACGTTTACAGGTTGTTTGTGCTGTGCTTATATACTAGCAATTATAAGAAGGATTTTTGATACATAAAAAATAAGCAAATGGGAATATTTTTTTAAGAAAGTCAATGTTTTGTTGTAATAAAACTAGTTACAACCTGCGGGTAAGTGAACATTTTAACTGAAGTCCAGTCAATATTCATTCTTAGTAATTTTGAATAATCCTGGGGAAAGAAATATTGTGAAAATTAAATTTAATGGAAATTTAGGAACTTGTCCTTTTGATCTGTGCAATATAAAACTTGTTGGTGCAGTGAGCACATGTATATAACATTTTATGTAAAAAAATACTTAAAGAGTTTTGTGCTTGTTACAGATGCATTCAGCAATTTTAATTCTCTAACACTGAAAAGAAGTAATTTTAACATTCTCTAACACAGAAGAATTTTTATAATACAAATATTGTTGATATTTAAAGTAAAGTAAAGAAATTAGTAACGGAATAAAATTGAATTTTGAAGATAAATTAAAGTGAAGAATTGCCAGATCAGATTAGAGTGTGAAAGTTTTGAATTTTGAAAATTGAATAAAAGACAAGCTGTGAGAACTTTGTAAATTTTTGAGTGAGGAATGTATTACAAGTTAGAACTTAAAAGTCATCAAGAAGTTTTTATTTTAATTTTAAATCCAGAGATTATTTTCAAGAAGAATTTTTGTTTTAGTTTGAACTTTATTAATTTCAGAAGATTTTCGTTTCCTTTTTGAACCTTCACAAAACTTAAATTTAAAAGCTAACCCCTCGTGTGCCAGTAAAACGGTACACCAATGCGAATAAAAACTAATTTTTCGGGAAAGCGGGTTTTATTGAAAATAAAACTTACTCACACAACAATCAACTAAAATAGGCCTGCACCATACTCTGGATTTGTATCATTCATTTCTTTATCTTCCAGCCTCCTTTTGATATTTCTCTTTGCTTCTCTTGCCTTCTTTTCGAGCTCCTCAAAGGCTCTTTCTGCATCTTTACTCGCCTCGCATCTTGCTTTTTTAGGCCTAACATACAGTTGGGTCCCGCTTCTCTACACAAGTCTCTCCCAAAACACTGACTTTACCCGTAACCCCGTCATTATAACACAGCACAGGATGTAACACTCCAAGTTTTATTGTCAGTCCATTCACAAACGTAGTTTTAGGTATCCTACACCAAACAAGTTGACTAAAAGCTTCATTACAATTCTCCATGTATGGAAGTGTGTCCACGCTTTTGCCACGTTCTATCTACTGCAACGCAAATTTCACTATTTCCACCATTTCCAACCACAGCAACATGCGTGGCAGTTGTCATGGAATCAGTACTTGCTTTTTCTACACTTTTCAAAAGTACATTTTTGTATCTGAAAAAAATTCCTAGGTGGTGAAGGCATATTAATGACAGAACACAACGTTTCAGCAAACGCTTGACCCTTTCCCATACTTCGAAGACCTTACACAAGGCGTAAGTTGTACTCATATAGGAAGAGCTTGCAATTTTCTTTGACATAAACTATGTCTTTTCATCACATTTAGTACAGGACAAAACTAAACTGGAAACAATGCCCTTACGTCTAGTTGTATTTTCAACGAATGTTATTGGTCCTGAACAACTACGACAAATTGCGAAGTTAGCAATTTCTTTACATAATATTTCTAAGTCAACTAGTATGTTACCTTTACACATTTCCCTCTTGTACATACTCAGATTCTTCACTTGTCATAGTCAGATAATTCGACTTTCATTTATTTGCACTATTTTTAGACTCAGGACTTTATGATCTAGACCAAAGCCTATGCGTAATTTTTGTATTTGGCTCGTCCGTTGACAATGAATCGTTAGGCCTAACCCTTTCTTATCGGGTTTAGGGTAAAAGAATATCTATTTCCAACAAAACGTATTTTATTAAACTCTTATTGTCCTAGGCATCTTGAAACACTCAAGATAAACTATATGAGTTCACAAGAATTACTGATCAAAGAAACAGTAATAGATTGTACAGAACATAAACAGAAACAAGGTGTAAACAATAACAATATGTGTCAGATGTCAGACTACAGACTGCTGATGAATTTCTATATCGTAAACAGAGTAGCCAACCTACAACACGAAACAGTACAGGCAATAAGAGGGTGTATACTATAACGAAGTACTGGGCGGCATCAGCCCTGAAATGGCCATAAAACTCATTGCAGTCCTCCAGATAACCAGTTATATTATGTATAAAAAAGAATTGTGTATACATATATTATGATTGGCGCGGAATCATAAAAAATTATGTACATTACGAGAGCTACGGTTCGTTGTTCTTTCCTCTTTCACATGCCTCTCACCAGTGAAGGCATGATGAGCCATTCCCATCTGACAGAGATATTTATTGTGACCAGGCTCGTACTCAGATAGGGGTTTCTTTGGTCAGTTTTACCGGAGCCGGGGCCCTCAGGGGCCTACCCCCAATGATTACATAGTATAAAACCTAGATAGGCCATGGGAGGCGCTCGGTGAAGCAGCCTCGGCAGCCCGAACCTAGACCAAGATGGCGGCGCGGAGCATGACTCACCCTAGTACCGAGCGCCAACGCCACCCGCTAACCAGTCCAAAAGAACAAACAGAAAAAATTAAGAAAAAACAATGATAGCTTATGACATTAAGAGGTATACAATTTTTATCTAACTTAAGACTGAATTTAAAAAATCAATTTCGGCGTTTTGTAATAGCCAAGATTGCAATTGATTGCAGAAACCTTTTAAATTGGTACACATTTTTTATATTATTTGGTAACTGGTTGAAATACTTAGGGCCATAAGCCTGTCTAAAAATAATTTTGTTAACTTTTGGGATTCTAAAAAAATTTTTATGTAAACTTCGAGTTTTATAAAAAAGAGTATTAGTGCCTTGATTTCCACTTCTGATATATAGAACAATCTGAGAACTTTAAATATATATAGATGTTGGATCGGTAATATTTTTAATTCAGAATAGATAGGAAAAGAACTTTCCCATTTTCGTTTTGCCTTAATGATTCGTATAAAATGGTTTAGTGTAACTCTTAGTTCGTCTATTAGGAATATTTAAAAGCAAATATTTTGTAATTTATCTAACAATGTTCTTTTTCCATTAAATGTACAGTATTTGAAAACTAAAATTAGTTGTTTTTATTATTTGTACCTGACCAAGTTTCCTAAGTCGTATTGAGACTTTTAATAAATGTTGTCAATGTGTCAAATATAAAACACGTTATTACAACATAAAATATACAGGACGAAAAGTACCTGTTTTGAAAATATTTAAATTGTGAACAGTTAAATGTAGTCTTGTAATTAAGTATTTAATAATTATGTAATAGTTAATAATAATAGTTTTGGTTACAATGATAGGAAGCGGCCTACGGAGCAATGGCCAGGTTCGGAGTGCAATCCTGACGCGACTATGCCGCGGCCGTGTTGAATTACGCTTATCTTCAACCTGCCTTCCTGTCCAGAGTATAGTTCGTAAAAATTTTTTATGACAAAATAAGCTAAATTCAAGTGTTTATATACAACTTTGTCGCTTACAAAACTTCTCTACCCAAAAAATAAAAAAAAAAAACCTCGCAGACCAACTTTTTCATGTCAAGTTTTTAAAAACCATACAAAAGTTTTAACTTTAACTTGTAATATTAATTAGTAATAAAATTATTTTATAATTTTAAATTGCACCGTTTCTGTCCAACACTAATGTTTTGTCTGCACGCGAAGTTTCGAAATTTTAACTTCATTGTAAGTCGGTCAAACGACAGTGTATTTGAAAAGCGCCCATTAAAATTTTCTCCGTGTAAAGACTGCATTTGACGCTTCTATACTCGACCAAGATGGCGGCGTTGGCTTCAACTGCTTTAATGCTTGTTAGAGTCCACGGCCTATCTAGGTTTTTATACTATGTAATCATTGCCTACCCCGGGCGGGGTTTCGCCACACGTTTGTTTGAAGGGATTATGTCGAAGGTGGCAGGGCCCGGCTGAATATCCTTTCCGGGGCCCGCCAAAGTTGCATTCGGCCCTGGGTAGGACATAACTTCCAAGTTTCAAATATCCTCTGGCTCATTCTACTTAAAATATTAATGGGAGTTCCATATCCTTTTGCAGTAGGTCGGCCCTTCTACCCAAGACTACTAGTAGCAGAATGTTCTTGGAAATTTGAGAAATCTGTACAAATAACAAATAACATATATAATATAGCATGACTGGGGCAGAAGAGAAATAAACCTAGAGTCTACCAGTTCATGGACATTTTTGCAACTCCTTCCTCACAAAAGAAATAAACGTAAAAGAAGTTTCACAATGTTTTAAAATATTTATTTATTTCGTGTTACTCTTTATTGCAATTAAACATTTTAGGATTAAAAAGGACAATAAATGCTGATTGAGGGCGAGCTTCTCTCCGTAGCAATTAGTTTAATGCACTGGGTCTACACTAGTGGAGCTTATTCAAAAACATGAATTACGCTAAAGCTGTCATGAGCTGTTGAAACATTTTATTTCATTCGACTAATTGTGAGTGATGCAATATTACTTTACTGGACACAACTTCGTGCTTATATCAGTTGGGAAATAACAAAAATTCAACCGTTTTATAATATACAATTTTAATTCCGTTATATTACAAAGTAACATAAACCCCAATACAGAAAAAAACACTCTTGCTGTTATACATGCACAGTATTGTGTATCAGGTAACGCTTTGTATGGATTTAGATATACTAGAATCTGTGCGTAAAATAAGTTTTTCTCTCTTTTAAGCATCAACGTTAGTTATGCCGGCTTCGAAATACACTGTATATTATTCTTCACAGTATTTATCATGTCTTCAAATGAATGGCCCCCCCCCCCGGGATTTGAATCCGTGATCTCTCATTTAGAGAGCCGACACTATAACCATTAGTCTACGGAGAAAGACAAAAAAGTTATTTTTGCTTCTATATGAAGGCTTGGAGAGTGTCATTGAATTGTAAACCACCACCATACGTATTATTGTAAGAGAACTAAATACGAATTTTATTTATTCATATGTTTTAGAACGTGTGAGATTGTTACAACTGAATAAATCACTATTTTATTCATTTAATAATATTATAACAAATAATTTACAGTAAATGAATGCCTAGTATTCACCCAAATTATCTGAGTCAATAACAGATAATAAATAAATTCAGTTATGATTAAGTATAATATTTATTGATATTTAAATTATATATACATTATTTTTACATTCGCTCACACTTTTTATGGTGCTGTTAAGGCTAGCTTTTATTAAAGTTAAAATAAAGATTGGGCATTTTAAATAATATTTGGTCTTGTATAGCAATGTAATATAATATGTATTGTACGTGGTATGCAATTGGTGTAAAAAAAGATATTTATATGCACAATAAAACATATGTGCTTGTATGATTTGTTAAATTTCATCCAAGAAGACAAGACTTTTCATATATTATATGCAGTCCTAAAACACGTAATGATAAAGTGTTTTCAAGCAAGAAGAGCCGTTGCATTACATTATACTCTATATTTTCTTACACATTGTTTAATTTTATCCAAGGAGACGTTGCACATATTTGCTCTAGAAATGCATGAAATAATGATACTGCTTTTTTGTACGAGATTTAGATAGAATTTCCATACATGAACTGGTGTGTGAAATAATTATTTAAGTGAAAAAGAGGTTTATAAATTTGAGTTAAAATCTATATTTTTTTAACTATAACATGGATCAAATAGACAAATAAAGATTAAAATTGTTACACTTTCTTTATGTTTTAATCCAACAATGATTACAGCATCACGTTTCAGTAAAATCTAAATAAATATTGTGTGGAACTTTCTTTTCAATATGTAAAATCGAAATTAACTTAATTTGAAAGTTTTTTTCACAATATGATATAAAAGTTTAGTTTGAATCTTATAAGTAAAAAATAATCGCTACATGTGTTTCTAAAAGTTAATCTCGACAAATACTGGACAATTCGGCTAGTTATTTATTTGGAAAGTTCATTGATGTTCAAGGAAGGTTTATATGAAGTAGAAAATCGTAAAAGTTTCACTGAATACTTTAGAATTCTAAAATATGGATAGTGTTTATATTTTGTAACTAAAATTTAACTGGCTAAACAGTACCTGAAACATTTACACTTTGTTTCAATTGAAGTTAACCAAAGAGACTGAAGCATTATGTTTACATTTCAACATTATAAACTATTGAATACGCAATGCTTGACTAGTAGTGTAATGCAGATAACAAAGCGAAAGTTGCATTATAACTGTTATATCACTCGTTCATCAGCCAGTGATGAATTAAAATATTCAGTGCATTGGAAATACTTAGTTTAAAGTTTATTTTTGGAAATACTATTGAAAAAGTGTTATAATACCCACCATATTGAACACAGCTATGAAATGTTACAAATAAGATATTCAAAAGTGGTAGGCTTCCATGTGATTGTGATATGGCATTTTTGGAATGGTTAGAAAACAGAGGCATGGACAGTAACATACCGTAAGGAGCCATTTTTTTACCCACAATTCGGTCTGATAAAAACAATACCTTTATAACGCAAAACTTTATATAAACGATTATTTTGAATTGTTGCATTATTAGGCGTTTCTTTATAATACCGGGAATACAGGTGTTTGAACTGTAGTAGGCTTCTTAAGCGTAAGTATACATGTATGTTTTCTTTATTGTGCTAAATATCAAACTCAAATATGACACCGTAGATTGGAAGTGAATTTAAACGACCGGAAGTACATGCCTTTCGATCTAAGTAGGCTTCCCGTCCTACTTATGTAATCTGTACGACATCTGGGTGAAGAAATATTCTTTGTTAAACCATGTATCGGTTTCATAATAAATAAAAATAAATTTCCTCCTCTGGAAAATAAGGCAAACTCATCTGCGACATTGAAGTATGAGTCAATCAACTAACTTCTGATCCTCTGAACCATGAACACTAAAATAAGATGACCTGATGTTTTAAAGTATCATAGAGCACCATAATATTACGTAATAAGTGCTTTAAATTAGTACGCTACGGCTTCGATTGTAAAAGTTCGTGCGAAGTCGCAGGTAACAACTAGTGAGTAATAAAACTCATTTAATATAAGTTATATACACTAAATAATCCTGATTAAAATTACTAACCAACGTTTGATACTAAACTTTTCAATAAGAAAAACAAATGAAATAATATTGTAAAACAAATAATGCAAATTTGTAGTAAAATTAATAGAATGAACATAGTAAGCAAAGCAAAATTTTATAGAGAAGCCGATAGAATCAGTAATAAACGTACCTTGGCATGTTCTGAACAATAAATGTCTATCTAACTAGTTTCATCTGAAAACCTGTTCTTTCCACTTCCTCACATATTATATCATTTCTTACTTACCACCGAATAATAATATATTGTTCTTTTTTTATTTAATACAATTATTACGAGTTCACATTTTCAAATGAAATAAAAATGATTTAGTTTTCATGGGATAAGAAACACTAAACCTTATCTTTGTTTGCTCGACAGGCAGACTGAGTGTCATGTGCAAGTAATTGATTTGCTCATTGCACCTTGCACAGAGCTAAATTGTCATGTAATACGATATTGCTGAATTATAGGGATTGTTAATACGACATGACAGACTTGTGTCATGTTTGGAACTACTTTAGGTGCACAACTATATTTGATATATTGCATTATTTTGCCTGAGTGGATTCACCATTCTCGATACTCAAAGAACTACAATATGTAAACAATTTAACAATGATGAAAGTTTATACCCCAGTTTCACATTTTATTACTTTTACGAAATATATGTACCATGGAACATGACCTTTTTCAATTTCGCACCAAGATTATACGAACGCAAATTAATGTATATTTTCTTCAAACTAACTAAGACCCTACGAGTGAATAATTGACTTCTTATTATTGGCCAAATTGACAATTTTATTTATTATAGAACTATGTATTTGTTTAGGAGTCTTGATTTTTGTATGTTAAATAAGTTTCTGAAGGAATCAATTTCATTAAAGATTGTTCTGTAATAAGTGTTCCTGATTTTGAAGTAGAGTCCCGTTAATCCGACCTAATTGGGACCGAGCCCTATTCGGATTATGTGATTGTTCGGATTAGCCAGAATTACAGAAAAATACGGTTTTAAACTTGAGAATGGGTCTATTTTGTTATAGAATTATCAACATTGTTTATTAAAACATGTTTTCTGACTGTTGCATTGTATTTCTTGGCAAATAAACGTATTTGCGAATACTAAGCACATTTACCGTATTTAGTGTGAGAGTTCTATTGTTAAGCAATGTGAGCGTACTGGATATTGTACGGGTCCACGCGTTCAATAGTTGTACGAAACTACGCGTCATCCAATAGACTCTCTTTAATGCGACAGAAGACAATAACTGAATTTATGTCTTTTAACAATTAATATTGTACTCAATAATAATATCCGTACTGTACGTCCAATTTTTGTTTGATTTCACTTCTTAATACAGTAATTTAACTCATACTTAACCTATACGTTTCAATTTGGTACTGTATTTAACTTCATTATTTATGTACTGTACCGTACACAATTTGTCTTAATAAAATACTGTATGTCTATTTAATTAAAGTTTTCTTTGTTTATGTACGAAATGATGCACCCATTTTCATTTTTTATGTAATTAGTTCCTATAACTGTTTGTTCATTATCGTTATAAATAATTCCTCCTGGACCTGTTCGGATTAACCGACGTTCGGATTATACGTGTTCGGATTAGCGGGACTCCACTGTACTAAATTATTGGTTTTACAGGTATATGTGACCATGTAAGCTATTCATGTTCAGTATATCGGATTACAAATAGTTACGACTTAAGTTGTCAGAAAAGTAATAACTTAACCTTTATAACTTTCCAAATACGTAAATCCTTAGCTTGCTTTGTTACTGTAGATTTAAAATGATCAAAGTTACATTTACACACAAAGGATATTTAATTACTGATAGAGAGAATCAAATGTTTGTTTGCATGTTCTGAATAACTTAATATTGAATTAGTTGATTATAACTATTCTGCTCATAAATAAACACTTCTTGTATATTATTCTCCTACGTAAAGTGTAAGCTTTCCATCAACTTTGATTCACTTAGACGGATAAGTTGCCTTTTTTGAGTAACGATTTAACATAAAATATCAACTTACATGTATTTTATATATTTTTATTGCAACATTGATTAGTTTACTGTTAAAACTAAACACACTATTAAATTAATTTCACTTAAAGGTTTGGAAATACTGGTCAACAGTTAGTATCAACATGTTTTATTTACAGTTATACGACCATAATTATTGTTATAAATCAATTATAACAGTTAGTTCTAAAACTTGTAAGTATGTGTAGATAGCAGAGACTTAAATATTAAGGCAAAGCAAGGTGGACGATGTAGACAGCATAATTTATACCGGTAGCTAAGGGGCCTGTGTTGAGAGACAGTTCCAGCGGAGGTGGCAGATTTAAATATAGCTACCCTTCTTCTCTGATCCATTCATTAAGATTTTGTGAATGTCATATATTTATTAGGACATATTCAATTGTTCAGTGACGCAAATATCAATAACAGTACGTTTCGAGATATGTAATCTGATCTCTTCTTCAGTTGGCTAATTAACCTGTCACATAAATATGATTTAAGTTAAAATAAACTAATCATACCATGGTATTGTGACACATGTAAGACACGAATTTACAACATAACTTTTAGTACTGTACTAAAGAATAAAGGTCGTCTGGATGTACTTAATAAACATCCTCTGGCAATTGAGCAGTGACTATGGTAAATTTTCCAATATTAATTGTCGATTAAATGTTGAATATTCTATTTCTTTATAAAAAGTTAACGTATTCAATATCAATTAATTAAATAAAACTGTGAAATAATATAATTATGAAGTTATTGATATTGTATAAGTGAAATAATTACCACACTGTGCAATGGTATATGTCGCTACAATACAATTTATACTCCTACCCATGAGTTATTGGCTAAGGTTATTGCAGAACATTGACATTGTGATAAGTATAACAACCACAGAGTCTCACAATTTAACAAACAGTTTACTTTTACCTTTAACTGTATCAGTTACACAGGAAATAAAACACTAATCTGTCCGAGATCCGAGGAACTAATTCACTTAGCTCTGAGGTCCGGCGCCAGGGCTGCGCCACGGTCACCGCGGGCACATGTTTGGTCTCCTTCTATAACATCACAGGGTTTCAATAAAAATAACCTCCCTGTCTGTTGATAACTAATTTACATACCGAGTGGTACAGCTAGCGTCGTGATTATTCCCCTTTATTGCTCTTTCACCGTGAGCAGCGCTACAATTATTGCATACATAAATGGTAGAACAGCGTGTTGCATATACATAAATGACCGATCAGGGAGTTGCACAGACACAAATCATGATCAGGGAGTTGCACTTACATAAATGGCCGATCAGGGTGTTGCATATACATAAATGGTGTTGCAAACTATCAAGGATTGTCTAGTGCAAGTGATGCTCGGAGGCATAGGCGTATCTGGGACTGTTTTAGGGGAGGGGGGCTGCTACTAAAACCTAATTAGAGTTAATATTATTTTTAAAGCAAGATACTTCGTTACTTTCGTCAACTCTGCAAAATTAAAACTGAATTTATTTATTCCAATAAACAGGCCATACCACTTTTCAATCTAGAATTTAATCTTTCCCATTATTAATATATTTAACTAAACTGTGCTTCCACAGAAGCCAGTTGATTGAATTTGTGGAGTTCAGCCCTCTTAAAAAGAGTTTAAAAATGAGTTTTCTCACTAGTCAAACAATATTTTTAGCAATCCCCTTACTTTGTTGTTTTGTTTAAATCCTCAAACACTCAGAGTGATTTCCTAACTGTTTTTAAGATTAGTCAAGCTATCCTAATCCTAAAGAATTTAAATTTTAACCTCGATTCATTGAGGGCAATATCGATTACTCAATTTTGTTTGTCTTAATAAATGGTACATATTTGTATACAATAAATATTATGTAATGTATACTGCAATACACTACATAAGTTCATTACTGTACTGCATAGCCTTTTTAAAACCAATACTAAAATATGTTTATCTCAATCTGGATTCTATCATAATATCTCCACAGTTTTCAGCGTTTCTTTATTTTTTCGAATAGCAGTGACTACTGTTGAGTGAAATGAGAATAATTTTAATCTATTTATTAATTTAATTAAGTTTTTTTACGTGTCAACTACGAGACTCTCAGGGTACCTTAAGGTGGGATATTTGAGTCTAGGCTGAGATATGTTTTCTTAAGAATTGTGATAGAATTTTTGTTACGCTTGGACATGCTGGTCGTCTAGGGTTTCGGACCGCGAGAGATTTTACAGAATATTTTACTTCAGATAGCATCTTAACACTCCTATATGTATTAATTTATCATTGCATTTTTTTATATTTTTTTTAATAACAAAATTTGTTTCAATTCCAGAACGGCTCCAGCAATAGAAACCTAAATTTTTAAAAGTATGGAATTTGAAATTACTCATTTATAAAAATTAAGTTATTTATTTTGGTCCCAAATTATTTATCTTCTGAAAACTAGGATGTTATGTAGTCAGAAATCCATTTCACTGTTTCAGTAAAGTTTCGAGTTTATTTTTTATGAGATTATAGTAGGTAATTTTTAACTAATGTACGTGATTATTCAGTTTATAGCATAATATGTAATCGTTTTTATTTATTTTTAAACGAATTTTAAACTTTTACTGTTAATGGCTGGAATACTTTTGAAAAACAGTCTTAACTGAAACGTGCTCAAGAGTAAGGACATTATAAATTACACTTAGAAAGCAGACAATAACAGTGATTCCAGTAAGCCGACCCCATCAACAGAGAGTGGCGTAAAGCAGCCATGGCTCACCATAGTATCGCCTGTCACACAACAGAAAGTGTCTGAGAGCTCACTTGTGCTGTCCCTTAATTTATAGCATTTGAAGGGCTATGTTGTGCAACTAGTACAATCAGCGTTTTAAACATATTTCATTTTCACAGTTTGTTAGAGGGCTTGGTGAGTGTAATAACCGCAGAGTGTTATGACAGCTGCGTGTATTCAATACAAGATAATCCTATCCTTGATTTATTCCCGTAGGTAGATAGAGATGATTGATATTGCGATCGATGTAATAACCACAGAATGCGGCGGTCACTGGCGCAATTCAATTGAATGTTTAACCTTCCACCAGTTATTGGTTGATCAAAATTACTTTTGTTTCTAAAATCCAAATTCTTTGTTTTACGTTGCCAATGTCATAATGAAAATGGGAATGAAGAATATATAGGATATTGACGACTTATGTTTAGTTTATGCCTTTTTACACGTTTAATATGGTGTTACTGGTGTTCATTAGCTTGTATGTCAAATGATTCTCGGTGAATCCTAATCGTGATTCAAGTGAGCAACATATAAAGGTTCAACCTTACAAATAGCTTTGCACTCTGTGGCAGTAAAATTCTGTGTCGAATGATCATGCATGATTACTCTGGGATTAGACAGTTCAGATACCCGAGTTTAAATGTAAAACATAAACTAGAAATACAATAATAGGTTTATTTAAAAAATAATATCTTGTTTATTTCTGCGTTTGGACTTAAAGCTTTCGATTTACAACATAGGGTAGTGTTACTAAGATCATGGCCTAGGCAATCTGTTGTTTTGCGCATTCCAACGAGAAGACGCTGGCAGTGGAAATGTTTTAAGCCTTGTCAGTTCAATGGGGTTTAAAAACTACACGTTTGAACAAGTGGTTTATGAAATGACTCTCCCAAAAATAAATACTTTCCCAGCTCCATAGCGTGTCGAATGCTAACGGTTTCAACCACTCGGTTAAGAATAACAGTAAAAATAGCTCAAATTCAATTAAAACTATAACTGATTAATATTATATATTCAAAACAAAGCTTTTTTACTTATCTTAAATAAAAACTTGATAGTAATTGAATCATGGGTTTCCAGGTTATGAATGTTCAAAATTGCACTTTGGTTGATAAGCGCTAAAACCTTTACCATTTCTTTCGTTGATATCGAAATACAAACTAGGAGTTATTGTTTTAAAATTACTCGCTTTACGAGTATATCCAAAGAGCATAAATAAAAGGGACACGTTTAATGTAACTTGCGTTACAATAGCTCCATTAGTTAGATTGTAGTTAACGTTCGAACTCGGTATCTTAACACCACAGCACCTAAACCACTCACAGGAACTCCAGTTACAGACCGAGTGACAACGGCAGATAAAACTCAGACTTGTTTACACACTCCCCAGAATCGTCCCAAGGATAATATGTCTTCCAATTCCCATAGTAATAGCTATTTTAGTACGAAGAATAGATCACATTCATGGATTCTCCACTTCACCTAAAGCTATTTTAGATCTAATATTTCTGGGTGTTATTTCCAAAAACATATTTAGACCTTGATGTTATGTTAATGTGTTGCGTTATGTAAAAGTGGTATTGTTTTTATTCTCTGTAAAAAGGCAGTTGGGTATAAATGAAGGAGTTTGTTAACTTTCAACAGATTTTTGTAGATAAAACTCTTGAAGATATCAGTAGAAATCCTTTGGGGCAAAGAAGGGATTTGAAACTGATTATTTTAAATGTAATAATTTAAAAATGTAATTTTTTATATATTATAATTACATTTTCAAACATATATTCTTAAAGTAGTATAATGTGAAACAAATTCCGAACTAACAAAATAAACGGTGGAATGACAAAGGTAAAACGTGCACGTATATTGCTGTCGGTCGTGAAACACTTGACAGTTTCCATTTTATCTACAAACTTTTACCCTCATCCGGAAGTGACGTGGGTAAAACGCGGGTAATTTATACTAGGACTATAACGCTCTTTGCTTCCTTCCTTCGCAAAAAGAGTATGTTCATATCCATATATTTTATAACTTTTTCCTATAAACCTATCAATACAACATAGACGATTTTCTTTTTCTACGTGTAGCCTAATGTATGGTGATATCCGCTACAATCGTTTTTTTATCTCGTTATCTACTGATAGCATGGGTATAAAGAAAAGTTTTATTGTTAAATCATACCGATGATTTGTGTACGTGTTTAACTTGTACGCGTGTCTCACTTACCGTTCATTGTGAAGTCCATGTTTGAGTCTGAAATCCTAGACAAAGGTTACGTTTTCTTTTGCTAATAAAATATTAAGTGACGCACAGAACATTGACTGGGCGTCAGCTGTCTCTCTTGCGTATGTAGAATGTTATTTATTAATCTATATGTAATCCCTGAACATACAAATGAATCCTAATTATTTTAATATATAACAGTAAATTATTTGATCATAACCTATGATTTATATTAGCTCGATATTTTTTATTATTGACGATCCGTTCCTACTTCGTATGTGCTATTTATATTACATATAGTTATTACATGTTTAAATCGTTTTCAAACTCAGGTGAACTGAAATAAGATATATTTCAGTGATGACCTAAAAATTGTATTTAAAATATTCGAATAGTTACAGTAAAAGTACGAAAATCACTAAAACGAACTACGCTTGAATGATTTTTTTCAATACGCAGTTTCATCTATTCTCTTGCTACTATAGTATTTTTATGATTCTAGATACTATATTTCATATTTTCTGCTGCTCTTTACATCCTTAGAAGCACGGTCCTTGACATGTCGATGGACAATCTGAAATGCCAACTTATATAATGTGTAGTTGCATGTAAAACTTTAATAAAATTTTGTGGCCGTATTTTTAACGTTACATGTCAAATATGAAATATTACTTTTAACCTTTAGTTTTTAATAAATGTAGCTGAAAAATAAGCTATGTTAGTAAGTGCTAGAACTGCGTGTCTAAAGTAGACCTTTTAATAAACGTTTTTTTTTGAAACAGTAAAATAAATATCTCATACTATTACTAAATAGGTACAACTATACAGGGGGGTGCAAAAGTAGGTATACAGTAATTAAATATGTTAAAGAATAAGTAGGTTTATTTCTACAAAAACTAAACTTTTACAATCTATTTTAAGAGCGTTAAGAAACAGAAATTAACTCTTAAAAGTGTTGTACTTCACCAATACACTTACTTCCTTTTGTGTTCAAATTGTTTGCCTTCACAGTCAACACACTGCTGTAACCTTGAAGTTACGCTTAAACACACTTTTCGGCAAAGTTCTTTATTTTCATCTATGTCTTGGCAAGCTTGGTGAATTAATTCAACCATCTGATTAAGATCACGAGGTTTTTTTCGAAAAAACCTTGTCTTTGACAACTCCCCAAAAGAAAAAATCCATCGGTGTCAGATCGGGAGATCTTGCTGGCCATTCAACCGATCCTCTTCAACCGATCCACGAGTTAGGAAACTCCCGATTTAGTAGGTCACGCACGATTGTCGCATAGTGGGCAGGAGCTCCATCTTGTTGGAAGTAGAATTCCTCATTACCCTGCTGGATTTTGATTTGTGGTATAACGTCAGTCAGCATGTTCCTGTATGCATGTTGGTCTACAGTGTTATGAAAAATGACAGGTCCAGTGACACCTTTACATGAAATGCTAGCCCAAACTGTTACTCCAGGTTGATTCAGCTGTTCTTCGAATGTCAAGTGTGGATTATCAAAACAGTAATAGACACAGTTGTGTCTATTGACTGCACCTGAAAGCTTAAAATTAGCCTCATCGCTCCAAACAATTTTTTGAATAATTCCCGCACCTCCAAGTTCCTCGTTTAACATTATCTCGCAAAACTGCAGTCGAAGATCAGGGTCGTCCTCTATTAGCCCATGAATAAGTCTTGGAATGTACATTTTCAAACCTAACCGTTTCATTAGGCGTCCTAAAGATCTGCGTTCAATGCCCAGTTCAATTGATGCCCTTTTTCTTGACTTTTTTGGGCTTTGAACATAGGTCTGCGCGACAATCATTTCGTTTTCAGGAGTAGTGACAGTGATTGGTCGTCCAGCCTTTGGACCATTGCAGATAGATCCTGTAAGGTTAAACTTATCTCTTAGTCTATAAATACTTAATCTGGTTGGTGGTGGTGTATCAAACTCTTCTCTCCATCTCTCTCGAACTCTTTCACAGTTTTCTGTCTTCCAATATTCTTTCAAAACCCACTTTCGTTGATCGTTGGTCATGTAACCAGCCATGATGACAGAAGTGTAATATTAACAACAGTAACAATGAGAAAACATTGCCAGCTGTTAGTAGCAAACGTACTACACAGCTGATCAGGTGGCTAACTTGGGTATTACCAACCAACTAAAACTGTATACCTACTTTTGCACCCCTCTATATACTGATTGTAAAGTCTAAAAAAATTCTCTTTTCATACAATATGTACATTAGAATGTGCACGTGGTAAGAAAATGAGAATACCACTTTAAGTAGATTACACTTCATTTTATAGTCCAAAGTTGAGCTTCTTGGTGGCCGACTAGTTTTGAATGTCTAGTCCGACGCTGACTCCAGATTGCAGGAGTCGAGTCTGTAACATCGTCGGACCTCAGATACTGCACTAAGGTGAAAAGGCGTTGAACTTAACGATTGTAGTGTCTGCTGGAAATGTAATAGTTAACACAGTGTGCATAGTGTTCTAAAACTCTTAATGATGCTCTTTATTGTCTATCGTATATTTCGAAATATCTTACTAACGCTATGAAAAAAGGGGAAATTATCTTGCAAGATCAAACATTGAAACACACAATAAAACACATTTATTGATGGAATTATTTTGTAATGACAACTTATTATATTTAGATAAATTACTACTAGCACATAGTACCAAGGTCATAGAAGTAGTTACGTGACTAAAAGTATAGGTCAGTCGAACATACATTAAACAATACAAATTAAGTACGTTCTATACACTTCATTTACACTGTATATATATATATATATATATATATATATATATATATATATTAAAAAGTTAAGGTTTGTCCACTACGTTCTAAAACAATACTTTGGAATACAGATTATTGTTTGTCTCAATTCCTAAAGAATACATCCCAACCAAGGCTTTACAACATCTTGAATATAGGCAATCTTGTTTGGTTTTTGCGAGTAAAATATTATGTAAGCGACTTTTTACACGTATATTTGAACATCTATCATTCCAATGTATGTGGGTATAGACTATTAATGATCACTAAGAATATAATTTAAGGTATAATCATTAATACCTGACAAAGTAAAATGATATAGAGTATGGATACATGAATGCAGCTATCTAGATGTAGTAGGTCGGATAATATGGTACTAAAATTTGTAACAGGATTACACAATTGTACAGGATCACACTGTTATACAGGATTACACCATGTAACACAAGATTAATTATGTAACGGGACTTAGCGCAGTAACCCACTGTACAACAAGTTAGGCAACTACATAATTTTATACCGTAGTCAATAAAAATATAGATCGAATAGAAACTATAAAAGTCAATCCCATAACAAACAATTAACCAAATCTTGATTCATCTTTTTGTTGATTGCCATTCTTATTTCGTTGAAAAATTTACATTATTGCATTAATTATTTTATGACTAAATGTACTAATTACGAAATGGACTTATTATTATTAACAGAACTGGACTGAAGATGATTTTTGGACATTTGCTATCGATATGTCTGACAACAGAACATTAGTTTTGGAACACTTAAAATTTTCTTCTTTTTCAAGCTTCAATACATCTAAATATAGTGTTGAACATAATCAAAAATAAAAAAATAATTACTGTAATCGAAAAATTGTTTTGCTCCATGTAATAATTTTAATTTTTTTAAACCATTATTAATAATTTTTTATATAAATTTGTGTGAATATATTAATTTTTCCTCAGTCACTCACATTCTCTAGTGTGTGCAGCATATGTCTTTCAGTGGGCTTATTTTTTGCAGTGATACTTTTATACGCTATTCCTTCTACTACTCTTTGATACATTTTGCCTCTAGCAAGTTACTCGTCCTAGACTAATCAATTTTTAGACGTTTATACCTAATCTGTTTTGAAATCTGAAAATAGAATGGATTTCTATCATTTGATTGTAATATCCTATTTGTGCCACTCTTGATAACAAATGTTAGAGAGTCTGTTTTCGTTTAAAATTATCCACCATAAACAGTAAACTTTACATAAAGAATATGTGTGTTAAATAAAATTATGCAACAAAGTGCCATAAACATGAATATAAACTTCAAATATTCCCTGGAAAGTGTTCTAAACGTAAATCGATACCTTCAATATTTTGAAATACACGAGTGGCAGTGGATCCATTAGAGAATTACGCACAGTGTTTTTGTAGCTGTCCATTAGGAACCTGCTTGGCCAAGCTACCACTTAAGCGGGTGGCTAACCACCTTTTTTGTTGTACTCACCGAAGAACACCACAGCGTATTTACATATTTCGCATAATACATAAATAGTTAGTTTTCATTGTAAATAAATATTTTTGTTTGTAGTTTAGACCTGTAAGTAACACTGTGCTGAGAGTTGAGTCAGATGGCTGTGTGAAGTACTATATCTATATCTACTATATCTTGTTTTGTACGAATCTATTTATTTTTTGATTTAATTTAATAATTCCTTCAAGTAATAACTGTTATTTTAAATTATAAAACTCTTTATTCATCCTAAAAAATATATTTCTAGTTTAATTCCATTTTCTAACCGCAAAGATGTTCCTACGGCTAGTGCCAAAAATCGAATAATATCTGCAAACTGTGAAAGTATTTTTAATAGTTTTAATACTAAATTCCATGCATAGTATGGTAAAATTGGTTCAGTAAACATTGAGTACTACAAGGTTAATAAATCAAATCTATGGACATGGACAGTCTCGCCGCAAAAGCGTTGCGTTTGAACCACTTCCGTAGAAGCCTTTAACTTATGACGACATTTTTCACCTTATATCAAGTAAGAGAGAAATCGGAGGAAAGACCGAGTAGGTACTAGGTCCATCACAATATACCTATTTTGAAGACACGTTGGTTCAGTAAGTTTTAAACTAGAAATCGTAGTACTAACAGAAATAAAGGGTCAGTTTTTATTGTACTAGTATCGCAATAGTTAAATAAATCATACAGACAAGGTGTGCTGTGGTCCAGGGATTATTTAAGATACTTCTGAGGTCCGATGCTAGGTCATGTAACTTTGATTGTTACCGTTTATACAGGGTGTACATAAAGTCCTGCACTGGTATAATATTTTCTAAACGATAACAGATAAATGAACAAGATTTGGTACATCAATACTACACCTAAAAATCTACTTTTTGAAGGAACTATCAGTTTTCTGTAATATCATGGGGACGTCCCGCAAGGAGTCGGAAGGAAATCTTAAATAGGAGCATAGGTCAATATGCACATCATTTTAAAGGGCTTATCTAGCAGAGTTTAATGCCGCAAACCGCACTCAAAAAGATTGATCCAGTACAAAATGGCGGCTGTTCAAAGGTTTTACTTGGTTACATTTCATTAGTAGCCATAACCCCGGTAAAGCAAAACTGCAACCAAACGAATACTGCAGATAAATACTACATTATGATTGTCAGTTGTACAGAAGTGAATTATGACGTAGGTTATCCTCAAGGGTTACAAATTTGGTCCTAATATATTGGTAACAGTGTTTAAATAGGCTCTTACGTCAATGCCGTAGTGTGGGGGTGCTCCGTCCTGTTGAAACCAGATATTCTGGTAATGTTCTCCAAACATGTTTCGAAGTGCTGGTGTAATTTCATTTTCTAGCAAACGTTAATATGATATTGCACTTAAATTTCCTTCAATAAAGAAAGGACCTACCAACTGGGTACCTATCACACCAAGCCAGACATTCACCTTTAGTGAATACTGCGTATGTGCTTCCCGCATCCAGTGAGGATTTTCGCTACTCTAGTACGTAACGGCAATTGTGCCTGTTTACACTTCCATTCAGCATAAATGAACAATCGTCTGAAAACACAATATTGTTTGCATCAATTTCGTTGCAATCTATTTTGGCCATCATAGTTTCACAAAATTCTATACGTCGATCGAAATCAACTTCGTTGAGTTCGTGCACCAAATGAACTTTATAAGGCTTAAAATTAGACCCTTTCAGAATCTTTTTAACAGACGTAACAGAGATGTCATGAGTTTGTGTTGCTGAGCGTAGGGACTCTTGCGTATTCTCAATAAATGAGTGCAATACATCTAAAGAGTTGCCTTCAGTTGTCGCAGTAGCGGGCCTTCCTGTCCTATGACGATCGGAAACACTTCCTGTTTCCATAAAGCGTTGAACAGTTCTCCCTACAGTTGTTCTAGAAATTGGCTGCCTCTCGTGAAAGTAGTCATGAAATAAATGGCATGCTTCCTCGTGTGATCGTCCGTTGTTTCCCCAACCAACCATCATAAGAAGTGTTATACGTTCACGTTCGTCAAGCAACATAGTGTAGTTGAAGAACTACAAGAAAATACGACAAACTCTTTTGTACTAAAGCGCACTGATAGAAAGGTTGGACAGCACTACTAAAACAAGAAAACTAGAATAGCCTACTATGAACAGACTGGCTAATAGGAAAGTCCAAACTGCGACCCAAAGATAAGAGCTTTCTAATTGTTACTGTTATCAGGTTTTCCCCGTTATCAATATATTAGGACCAAATGTGTAACCCTTAGGATAACTAACGTCATAATTCACTTCTGTACAACTGACAATCATAATGTAGTATTTATCTGCAGTATTCGTTTGGTTGCAGTTTTGCTTTACCGGGGTTATGGCTACTAATGAAATGTAACCAAGTAAAACCTTTGAACAGCCGCCATTTTGTACTGGATCAATCTTTTTGAGTGCGGTTTGCGGCATTAAACTCTGCTAGATAAGCCCTTTAAAATGATGTGCATATTGACCTATGCTCCTATTTAAGATTTCCTTCCGACTCCTTGCGGGACGTCCCCATGATATTACAGAAAACTGATAGTTCCTTCAAAAAGTAGATTTTTAGGTGTAGTATTGATGTACCAAATCTTGTTCATTTATCTGTTATCGTTTAGAAAATATTATACCAGTGCAGGACTTTATGTACACCCTGTATATTTAATTCCATAGTTAACTTAGCCTTTAACTCCATAGAGGGCAGTCCGAGCGCACACTTTTTTCATGCCTCAAATTGTAGCATTGTATGAATGATCTCTTGTGTAATTAATGCAATTAAAAGTAACATCTATAGAAATACCTTCTACAAAACATGTGGTTAAAACTTGTATATCAGCGGCAGGGAGGAATATAGTCCAGTACGTGTCTTAGATAATCTTTTGTGTATGATATCGTGTTACCACAGTTTAGAGGCCTCAACAATGAGTCTTTGTGAGATCCATGACCGTCACCTCGCAAGCAATACAAACATATTGCAATACAAACATTATTTCAGATATATATATATTTATAAAAAAGTGAAATAAGAAATACTGCAACACAAAAATTAATAATTTAAGGTTAGTGACAGTAGACTTTTCTTAAATAAGCCTTAGAACTATTGATACATCTTTAAGAAATTTTAACGTAAAATTTGGAGTATTCAAATGAAATCTTAAAGTTTGATTTTATATAACTAAACTAATCAATACTAAATTGTAGGCTTCATTAACATGGTATGTATGTATATGCTTTGCTCAATCACAATAACTCTCATTCGTATAGAAGCAATAAACAATAGAATTAATGCCCGTTATTGCTACAAGTTAGCCTCCAGTTAGTCTTTACTGACGGTAAAGAATGTAAAGGAATTTGAGATACCATAAACGGGAGACATTGAAATGGTATTGTGAGGCAACATTTAATGCCGCTCAATATAAAGAGAGTTCATTTTACGTTCTGCAGCCACCAGCCACCCCAATATTTCGGAATAAACTGAATCCAATAAAACGCTACGACCTTTAATTCAGAATTTTATTCATTCAATATTCAGTAGAGATAGTTTGGTAAAGGAGTGTTATATTTCACTGACAATAACTTGATCTGCATAGCAAGTCTGCAATATTACGTTTAGATACATTTAAATAATAATAAAAATACAATTACGTTACACGTTTATTAAGACTTTAATTGTACCGATTAGAATCCAAAAATATAATCTTATATTCCTAAAATAGACATTCATAGTGAGAAAAATGCATTAAATACTTAGATTTCGATGAGTCCAACAACTGTATCGTTCAGTAACTTTAAATTTGAAAATAGTACATCACATTTTGGATTCGTTATAACGATTTACTAAAATATTGTTAATTTACATTTATACTTTTTTATGGTATTTGATATTTCTAGTTATAACATTTTATTTTTCACTCTTCCGTATATATATATATATATATATATATATATATATATATATATATATATATATAGTTTTTTTATATTAGTAACATATTCCCAAGTTCTGAATAATTTAGCTTATGTTGAATTTTGTATGTCCAATCTCTCTGGATTTCGGTTAATTATATATAACCAAAGATATCGAAGTCATACTTACTCTTAAAATAGTGGCTATTTTGCCTATACAATTTTTGGGAGAAGGTTTACAGGTATATATGTATATATTTATTTATTTATTATGGTAAGTACAATTCGTAATTTTGTTATTACGTAGGTCGCACAAATCCTAATTAAAAATGGTAATCAGGAACACCCTCCCCTCATATCATCAGTTACAAAGTTCAGTTCAATATGTTGAACTAATTAAACCTCACACTTTCCAAAAAGAAACTAAAAAGATATAATAAACCATATCGCTAATATATATATATATATATATTTATATATATATATATATATATATATATATATTTTATATATATATATATATATATATTATATATATATATATATATATATATATATTAGTATTATATAATATATTTATATAAATATGCAACAAGTTTTCATTTATAATTATATTTTTTATATTTATTATAGTTATTTACATTGCAACAATTGACACTAATATTTATGTATTAATGAAATAATTAATTTATATTTGTTCATAGTGCTTATCAATAGTTTATTATCTCAAAACTTTAAAAGTAAGCTCCTCTCAAGTAACACTCATTTTGAAGAGGATACAAAAACTTAAAGAATCGTATTGACCAGAAATCGATTTCTCTTTTCCATTTAAAATAACAACCTGAATATTATTACCAGAACAATATTTTCAAATAATCACCACGTTGACAAGTCTAATCAAATTGTGTAACTGAAGTCCTCCTAATATTTGGCAGTGAGACAAGCGTAGAGTGAACTCCTGTGTCATATTATAAAGAGGTATTTGGTTGCAGGCTTAAAAATACTGTTTCTTACATCTTTAACGTTTTTATTGGTGTTTTGTAGATTAGGATTGAATGTGACCTCACATAAAAAAGTCCATCGCGTAGGCCATTCTATTACACCTCGCCTACTAATCTACTGTCGTGAACAGTGTAAATGTGCACAAAAAATGTGTTGAGGTACCATCCTGCTAGAAGTTATGGAAGCCTTTATCAAATTCATGCTGATTTCCCCTAATAACAGAACTTATTTCTGGGAAAATTTATTCTTGCAATATTAGCAAATAAAGTTCTCCATTAAGATTTCCATTAACAAAAAGTTATCGTACATTGTGGTAACCTGGCTCACACATTTACTTGTTCTGTTCTGGGTATTGGGTGCAGGGTTCACGCAAAACAAGAGATTTTCTGTCTCCCAGTACCTGGGGTTGTGTTTGTTTACAGCTCCATTGGAAAAAACGGTATTCATCACTGAACAAAACGTAAGTTGAAAGAAATGTAAGTTGAAAGAATTTATTAAAATTAGAACACCCTACTATTTTGTATGGGATAGTGAGAGTGATTTCAGGTTTTCACCAATCTTTAATTTATTTTGTCTTAAAAATGATGGGTCACTTGATAAGGGTTATATTTGAAATTTTTGAGTTACCACATTGCTCCACTATCCATAGGATATCTCTTTATAAAAACTTAACATAAAAATAGAGAGGGTCGGATAGCAACTAACTATCGATCAGTGTCAATGCTTCTAAAGTCTACGGCAAGTCATTCTATGGGACTGTTGCATTGTACTTCCAGTGATTAAATTTTCAAAAAGGGGTGCAAATTGTTAGTGGTGTTTTCATAATTTTTGTTACATAAACGTAAATTAAAAATACATACTTTCTTTAATACACCCACTTTATGTGTACATAAGCTTCAGATTAATTTTTGTTTCGTTAAAAAATCTCGTTTGGGTAGGTTTGGAGGCCTGTTTAAAAATTTATTAAATTGCCACTGGCAGGAGCGGTGCCCGAGTGCCTAAGTTGAAGCCACTTAAGAAACATACCAGATTATATTTGGCGCGAAATTTCTAGGGTTTTAGTATTGTCTCGTTTAACATAAATTGCATCAAATATGTTTTACAGTATATATCGATAATAATTATAAAAAAACAAGGCTTTTGGTAACTGAATTGTTATAATTATGTTAAAGCATGACAAAGAACCAAGTAAAGAGTTCACTATCATCCTTTTCCCCCTGAACAGATTTGAATCATGTATTTCTTGAAATACATGATTTCATACATGTATCAACAACTAAATACATAGTAGTTAGTTGTGTCATTGGACAGACTGAAGTACAATAACAAGAGTTAGCCTGCGAATTACTATACTGAATTAAGTCTTATGATTAAAACAAGTAAATCAATTTGTTATTAGTATTAACGACTGTAAAAAATTAACGAATTTCACATAAATTCTTAACCAATGTTAAAAATAACCAAACAAATTATTGCAATATGTTTAGAATTTTTATTACTGCTGTATTGTTGTTACTGTTGTAATTCCTCTATTGATCCTTTTGGTTTTAAGAAGGGAAGAAAATTAACGAATTTCACATAAATTTCACAAACCAATGTTAAAAATAACCAAACAAATTATTGCAATAGGTTTAGAATTGTTGTTACTGCTGTAATTATTTTAGTTTCCCTATTGACCCATTTGGTTTCAAGAAGGGCAAATTGACAGTTGGCGCTGTAGTAAACCTGATCGAGATGGGTTCAGAGAGCTATAAGATCGTGTTACAAGAAGTGTTTTGATAGCAAAATATTGTTTGACAAGTTGAATTCTCACGGGTTTCGAGGACTGCCACTTCAACGGTTCCAGTATTTTCAAATGGCAGACCCCACAAATCGTGTACTCATTTAAAAGTTTTCAACATTAACTGTAAAGTCCCATAGAGATCTATTTTCAGCCCAACTTAGTTTTTGTCTAAGCCAATGACATTCGATCGTCTCGACAGATCTAAATTATGCAGACGTCACGGCTTTCTGAGTTAGTAAAAAGTTAACTCCAATGAAGCAAAGTAAATTTGTGGATTTGAATTGTTGGGTTCAGAAATTCAACTGGGTGAATTTAAAAAACAACATGTCAAATACATACTTTATTGCCTTTCCCTTCACTCTTTACATCTTTACTGTGGTGCAGGCGTCATGTTGAATGACACCTTGGATTAGTAATTCTATAGACATTAATGTATATTACAACACATCGTTGTTTCTTTGCATTATTGAATGTGATATTCTAAATAATCTGCGAAATTTCATTTTAACGATGGGCTTGTGGGTTAAAATAATATAACGTGTACTATTAATAAATAATTTGGTTGATTAAAAAGAATAAGATTAAAGAATTTGTTTCCGTAATAGTCCTAATCTGTCACAAAGGACTTATTACAATAAGTCACTGTGCATTATAATTATATATTTATATACTTGATGTTAATGTAGATTTATAAATAAAACACTGAAAAGTGCAGAGGAGTTTTAGTTCTAAATAGTAAAATATTAAATACGACTACCTTATAAGTTTTTATTGAAGGACATTTCATTGAAGCTATTAGTCAGAAGCCAAAAGCCAATTTGAATTGTATAAGCACAAAATGTGATTTTTATAGAAAACAATAGGAACATTTCTACTAAGTAAGAAATCGATATAGTTTTAGTTGAACTCAATATGTTATGGTACGGAAGGGTTACACATGTGATTCGATAACTTATTTCTTTAATTAATTTCATTATAAGGGAACATTTCTGTACGAATTAAAGACTAGTGCTTATACAATACAAATTGTCTATCGGCTCCACGACTATATTACTTAGATAACCAAAATACCACCAGACGTGGTTTGATGACGCTGATTTAACATTCATTTACGAGTGTGGCAGTTGGTTTTAATTGTGTTACGTTAAAAATTATCCATTTCGATATTCAACAAAAGTAAAGCGGCTGACAATTGATTTCTTTCTTATCAAAAATCTCTCTATCGATATCAAGAAAGACGAGACTTTTTGCTTATACAATTAAAATTGACTTTCGCTTCCTGGACTGTAGTTAATTTATAATTTATATATAAATAGTAAACAGAAAAGGCTACTAAATAAGTAATGTAAACTTTAAAAAATGGGGTGATGTCTATATAATCATCTCTTAAGTAACATCAAAAGTTCCGTCAAGTAAAATCGATCAAATTTTCGTTTCTAATTCCTATACAGCTGTTTCTGTGGGATTTTAAAATGGCTTGTACTTAAATATAAAGGCCTTCATTGAAACCTAGTAGTTTTGTCACTTTAAAATGACCAGCAAATTTCAAAAGGTTCCCATACTTTCCATCCTCAGTTTGCATGAAATTTTTATCATTGATTAGTTATTGTAATCTACTTTTTTACAACATTTTACATTAGAATACATGTATTTAACTATAAATGGCGAATAAATTACGTCCTGTTAACTATTTATATATTTTTCTTTTAGATATTCCTTATATATGTGTTAATTAAAATTACTTTTTAAGTTTACATAAGCACTCGAAAGATGAAGGGCCGATGTCACTATGACAGCGCTCCTAACGGCGTTCGCTACAAATACTGGGAGAACTCCATTAAAGGTAGTAGTTGTACTCTCGAGTTCCCGCACCTGTCAGAAACCCTCCTAAGTATAAGTTAGTACAGAAGCTGTCTGTTATTATAAGTTGGTACAACACCGGTTTAAACTCTGATACAGTATAATCTACGAAAATATATGAAACACTGATTTCCTTGATTATCTTATTTAAAAAAGGGAACGTGTCAATCGCCAGTTAGTTAGTTACTTTGCTGTAGTAACAGAATGGTACATACATTCACTTTTATTTAAACATGATATCATTGTAATTAAAAATTATAATACTGTAAAAACTATTATTGAATATTAATATAACTGTAGTGTATTCCTCAAATATATACGAGCATTTTTTGAGGTTTTTTTCTCCTCTTGTTAATTAATATTTTTCTGTCTTGATCACGGTCCGTTTACATCTGTTTCGGATTTAAAGGGTTCGAATATATTTAATATAATATAATAGAAATTTCATTGCCGAATGAGATGTAAGAGATACTTGGGTTGTTATTATCTTGTACGAGTAGATATGAATATGGGGTTTCTAGCTCACTTTTGGGACAGACAGTAAATCAAGGGAAAAGACTGTTTAAAGGACAATAAACGAATCTGTAACTCACGAATGAAAAATTACCGAATCTATAGCTGTTTGCTTCTACTTTCTTGAGCTGTCAAATCAATCTATTTGAAATGTCTGCTACGACGAAAAATCTTCTACTCTACAAAATTGATAGTAACACAGTCTTTATCTTTAATAGTCTTCTTTCCAGTAACAACCAAGTGTAATTTATCATGTTTATTCAATTCTTTAATCTTTTTTTCATCCAAAACAGTCAAAAATCTGTTCGGCAAGTGTACTTTACAATCTTCCAACTCGGCAATTATTGTAAACCCGAATTTATCTTTAATTTTCTCCAGATTCAAAATTTTGTATTTCTTATTTTCTTCTAATTCATTCAACTTCTTATATTCTTTAAATCTTAGCTCACCAACTTCATTTAATTCCTTTAGTAGCTCCATTTACATAGGAAAAAATTTGAGTGTGTCAAGTTTCACTATTTAGTAAAATATCTTTTTATTAAGGAAAAGTTATCAACTCCTAAGCCCAAAGTCGGCAACAATTTGAGATAATTCAGTAGATTTTCAGGATTTTTCAAAAAAACTCTAATACTAGTGTGTAGGGACCTTAAAAAACCTTGATTATCTACTGAATTATCTAAAATTATTGCCAACTTTAAGCTTAAAAGTTTATAACTTTTCCTTAATAAAAAGATATTTTACTAAATAGTGAAACTTGACTAACTCAAATTTTCCCTATTTAAATAGAGAGGAAAAAGGTGTCATGTCCATACTGCAAAAAAGACATTTTTGAACACCATTATGATAGACATTATAATTCTAAAATTCATCTAAAAAACAAAGGCATTTATGAGAAAGAATTGAATTATTTGAGGACTTGGGCTAAAGAAAATCAAATTGTCGATCATGAAAAGATGTACAATATAGAAAAATTGCGTGAATTAAAGAAAAACTTTAAGGAAGATAAAAAAGATCTCAATCTATTTAATGATGAAAAAATTCAATCAATCGCTGAAAAATTGTCCATTGAAACAAACGATAAAACTAAGTCTGAAATGATCGAAGAAATTGACAAAACTCTTAACGAAAAACCTGAAAATATCATAGACGTTGAAGTTTTATCCTCAATACACGGTCTTTTCAAGCAATACATTTTAACAAATTTAAACGATAATTCCATGTCAATTTACAAATATCTATCAATTATGAGGCCAGAAATTAAAAGTTTAATCGAAAAATTTCAAGAAAATGTTAAAAATATGAAAGGATATCTCTCTTTGGAATGTGAATACGAAAGAACTTTAGTGAACGGTGAAACACAAACGTGTCCAATGTACTTTACTATAAAAGCAGATGAAATCTTTGACGTAAACGACTTTATCACCAAACAATTTAATAAATTAACACATCGTGAACAAACAAATCATCCAAATAGAGGTTCTGGATGGACATTCAAAAGTTGTAAACAATTAGTTTTGAGCCTTAATAAACACGAATTTATGAACGCAGGATCATATATCGATTTACCACAAGAGATCAAGGTAAAGAAAGCTTGTGTAAATATCAAAAATAAAGATGATTTCTGTTTTGTTTATTCTATCCGATGTGCTATTGGAAAACCTGAAAAGAATGCTGATAGAGCAAAGCAATACGAGAAATTTGTAAATGACGAGATATTTTCGGGATTTGAGTATCCAATGTCTTTAAAAGATATACAATTATTTGAAAAACGAAGTTACAATTCCAAGTATAAGTATCCGAAAATGTCAATAAATATCTACAGTTATGATGAGAAATTTAACATTGTTCCGTTGCAAATTTCAGAAATGTATGACGCCGAGTTAGAAGTTGATTTATTGTATGTAAAACAAGAAAATAAATCTCATTATGTTTTGATAACCGATCTAAATAGATTAGTGAGTTCACAGTTATCTAAACATAAAGAAAGGAAATTTCTTTGTAGAAGATGTTTAAACCATTTCTACAAATCTGGAGATTTAACAGATCATTTAGAAATTTGCAAGCAACATGAAGTTTGTAAACCAATTATGCCATTTCCAGGTCAAACAACATCATTTACTAATTATCAAAAGAAGTTTAGCCATCCTTACGTTATTTATATGGATTTTGAGAGCATATTAGAAAAAATTCCGACATGCAAGAACAATCCACAAAGATCGACTACAACCAAGATTCAGAAGCACATTCCTTATGGTTTTACTCTATATTTAGTGTCGAATGTGACCAATCGTATGTACAAGCCGATATGTTATCGAGCAAAAAATGAAGAAGATTTGCCAAATGTTCCTGCAAAATTGTTTGAAGAACTCAATAAATTATCGAAATACATAGCTACAAAATATAATTCTAAGAACAAACAACCTATGAAATTGACTGAAGAAGAAGAAATTTCATACCAAAATGCAAACGTTTGTCATATTTGCGAATGGTCTGCTTATGATGTTGAGTCAATTCAGTATGGTTTTACTCCTGATAGTTGGAAAGATAAGAGTTATAATAAAGTAAGAGATCATTGTCATTTGACTGGAAAGTTTCGAGGCGCAGCTCATTCATGTTGTAATCTGAATTTGAAATTTCCACAAAATATTCCAGTTTTCTGTCATAATATGTCAAATTACGATACTCATTTGTACATAAAAGAATTGGCAAAACAGTACGGTAATGTTGATTTGATTGCAAACACCGATGAACGATATATAAATTATTCTGTAAATTCTGGATACGGGTATGAGTTTGATGGTGACAAACCTAGAAAGTTCATAAAATTCTCTTTCGTGGACACATTTAGATTCATGGCCTCGTCTATTGAAAAATTAGCGAAAAATCTAAAGAAAGAAGACTTCAAACATACAAATCATTTTATACAGGATGGAAGAATATTGAATGAAATTCTAAAAAGACAGCCAAATGACGAAGAAGAAATCTTTAAAATTCTATCTGGAAAAGGCATATTTCCCTATGAATTTATCGACAGTATTGAAAAACTTGATTACACAGAAGAATTGAGAATTCAAGATTTCTATTCACTTTTGACAGACGAGAGCATATCTGAGAAAGATTTTCAACACTACTTAAATGTTTGGAACAAATTAAAAGAGAAAAATCTAGGAAATTACTCTGATCTCTATAACATTCAAGATGTTCTATTGCTCGCTGATATCTTTGAAAATTTTAGGAATATTTGTTTGAATTGCTATAAGCTTGATCCAGCACACTATCTAACAGCTCCCAGTCTTGCATGGGATGCTATGTTAAAATTAACTAAAATCGAGCTTCAACTGATACACGATTACGATATGTATTTAATGATCGAAAAAGGTATTCGCGGAGGCATTTCTCAATGTATTAAACGATATGTGAAAGCAAATAACAAATATTTAAAAGATTTTGATAAGACAAAGCCCGAAAACTATTTACTCTATCTCGATGCTAATAACCTTTATGGGTATGGCCTCATGCAAAGTTTACCATACGGCGATATCAAGTGGATGGATCCTAAAACGTATACAAAAGAAGAGTGGCAAGAAACAATTTTAGAACTCACTGGCGACGAAGATTATGGCTATATTCTCGAAGTCGATCTTGGATATCCAACAAATTTACACGAACATCACAAGGATTTACCTCTTGCTCCAGAACATTTTAAAAACAAACTTTGCACAACTCTACTGGATAAAACTGAATACGTTGTTCATTCGAGAAATTTGAAATTCTATCTGGAACAAGGAATGGTGTTTTTTTAAAACATGTGAATAGAGTTATCGCATTCGATCAGAAGCCTTTTATGAAAGAATACATTGATTTTAACACAAACATGAGAACCAAAGCTACAAGCGACTTTGAAAAGGACTTTTATAAGCTGATGAACAACTCAGTTTTTGGAAAATCTATGGAAAATGTGAGAAACAGATGTGATATTAAGCTTGGAAATGAAGAATTTTCAATGAAACAAGCTAAGAAAACAAATTTCGAATGCTTTAACATCTTTGACGACAACTGTATAGCGAGTCACATGTACAAACAAAAGGTTAAATTTAACAAACCGATTTACATAGGATTTTCAGTTCTCGACCTCTCAAAATTGCTAATGTACGAGTTTTATTACAACAAATTAAAGAAGTTTGATCCAGATTTGAATCTGTGTTACATGGATACAGACAGTTATTTCCTAGAATTGAAACGAGATCCTTTTAAAATTATTAAAGAAAATATAGATGACTTTGATACAAGTGATTATCCAAAAGATCACGAATGTTTCACTACTAAAAATAAGAAGGTAATAGGGAAATTCAAAGATGAGTTAAATAGCGAAGTTTTAGAAGAATTTTGTGGTTTAAGGTCTAAGATGTACTCGTACAAATATCTAGATAAAAACCCAGTTAGGTGTAAAGGAATTAAGAGAAGCGTTGTAAATAAAACAATAAATATCGAAAACTTGAAGAGATGTTTGTTCGAAGATAAAGAAGAATTTAGGGAGATGACAGTAATCAAAAGCTATAAACATGAGTTGTACACCGTTACTATAAACAAGTTAGCACTGAACGCTAAAGATGATAAGAGAATTGTCCTAGAAAATAAGATCGATACAGTACCATACGGCTATGAAGCGAAAGATGATAAGAGAATTGTCCTAGAAAATAAGATTGATACAGTACCGAATGACTATGAAGCGGAATCTAATATATTAGATGAGTTAAATAAACTTGGAAACTTTGAAATGTAAATGGAAGATGATTTGATTCACTGCCACAAATGCAAGAAAAAAACGAAAAGTATAGATTCAAAAATCGTTCAAACTCAAAATGGATTGTATAGAATTGCTGCAAAATGTTCAAAATGTAAGACAAAAAAGAATAAGTTTATAAAGAATCCAAATCCAAAACCTGTTAAGCAAGAATTGAAGACTAAAGATGAGATAGAGATTGAAGCTCGAGAAATTCATGCACCAGTACGAAAAAAGTTTAAAAAGAGAAAAATTATAACTTTAGGAATTGACGATTTATGGGCAGCAGATTTAGTTATAATGTCTAACTATTCAGATCAAAATGATGGATTTAAGTATATGTTAAATGTTATTGATACTTTCTCAAAATATGCTTGGTCAAGAGCTATCAAAAGAAAAAACGGTAAAGATGTTTCAAAAGCCTTCGAAGATATAGTAAAAGATGCCATAAGGATTAATCACAAACCTCCAAACCTACTTCATACAGATAAGGGTTTAGAGTTCAAAAATAAAGAATTTAACGATGTTTTGAGGAAATACAACATTAAGATTTATCATACTGAAAACGAAGAGAAATCAAGTATCGTAGAGAGATATAACAGAACTCAAAACGAAAGGATGAAAGTTATTTTTGAGATTAATAAAAACTTTAAATGGATCGATATTCTTCAAGAAATCGTAAAGAAATATAACGATACTGTTCATAGCACAATCAAAATGAAGCCCAAAGACGTAGATAAGGATGCAGAAAAGGAGTTTTTAGAGACCGTTTTCAAGTATGTTCCACCTGAAATTCACACGAAAACTAAATTTAAAGTCGATGATCATGTAAGAATTGTTAGTAAAAAACAAACATTTTCGAACAAATATAAGAACAATTGGTCAAGAGAAATCTTTGTGATTTATCAAATTAATAACACAGATCCTGTAACTTATAGTATAAAAGATTTAAATAATGAAGAAATAACCGGAAAGTTTTATGAATATGAATTGAGAAAGTCAAAGCTTTAATTTTTTCTATATAAATGGAGGCTCAAAAGAAATGTTCAAAGTGCAAAGAATTAAAAGGTTTTGAAGAATTTTATAAAGATAAGAATAGAAAAGATGGAATTAATTATAATTGTAAAGATTGTTATAGGAAGTATCATAAAGAGCTGTATGATAAAATAGAAAAATTAACTTTGGAAGAGAAAGAATGTCTTAAATGTAAAGAAACTAAAAAAATTTCAGAGTTTAATAGTCATCACTATAGTAGAGATAAGAAAGACTCATATTGTAAAGATTGTGTAAAGAAGAATCACCATAGATTATATTATGAAGATACTCAATGTGAATGTGGAAGAACTACATATAAAATGGTTAAATAATTATCAAAAACATTTACAAACAAAATATCATAATTCAAGAGTTTAACATTTTCATCGTGTAATAATTTGTTCTATATAAATGGAGTCTCAAAAGAAATGTACAAAGTGTCAAGAAGAGAATAGAAAAGACTGTTATTGTAAGGAATTATATGATAAAATGGACAAATTAACTTTAGAAGAAAAAAAGTGTTACTTTTGTAAAGAAATTAAAAATATTTCTGAATTTAATAACTGGCAGTATAGTAAAGATAGAAAAGATGCTTTTTGCAAAGATTGTGCTAAAAAAATTTTCAGCGAAAGTTATAAAAACGAAATGCCATGTGAATATGAAAAAAAAATTCTACGATGGTTACCTAGTTATGCTAAACATTTACAAACAAAATATAATAAATCGAGAGTTTTTAGTAAAATTTAGAAACATTTTCATCGTATAATTTAGATATTCTATAAATCAGTCGAGATTCTGCCATATCTGTAGTAAAATGATTTCCGTTGTATAAAATATTCAAAGATTCTTTCATTTGGTTATACAGATTGATAGAATTTGGTTCGTCATCAATGAACAAAATCTCTAATTCAGGATAATTTATTTTTAGATGTTTTAATCGGTTTGGTATTTCTCGTTTCTGAGCTCTGATAACGTAATAAGGCCATTCCCACATGTGATTCTTCTTAATTAACACAAAAACATGGTGTTTTTTCTTATCAAAATCTTTACATACCATATCTCTCTTCATTAATTCCATTCGCAATTCTTGATTCTCTATTTTCAATGATTTCATTTCATCTTTAATTTGTAACTGTTTTATTTCATCTTTTAACTGCTTATTTTCGTTTTCAAGTTTGTACTCGCCATATTTTCTAATACTCGGTAAAACTTCTTTTGTAACCCAATTTTTGAAGATTTTTGCCTCTTTTTTATGTGATCTCAAAATTAAAGAATAAAGTCCAGATTCATTGATAAAAACAGTGTCAGGATGAAGATTGTTAAGGGGCCATTCGAATAGCCCCTTGTTTTTTAAGTAAAAATATTGAATTTTGTCATCATCTTCAACATTTAATTTAATTGCGTTTTTTGTTTTTTCATAACCTAATATTTCACAAACATCTTTAGCCTTAAACCAGATTACATTGTTTTCGTCTACAATCGTTACAATGTCTTTATTATTGAATATAAGTTGATTATTGAGTAGGTCTACAACTGACTCCATTTAGATAGAAAAGAAATTTAACTAGTAATTTTTATTTTGAGAATAAAGCCCAGATTCATTGATAAAAACAGTGTCAGGATGAAGATTGTTAAGGGGTCTATGGGATAGACTCCTGTAATTTATACATTCAAAAGTTGTTTTATCATCATTATCGACATTATTTATGATAGCTTGCCTCGTATTTTCATATTCTAATACTTCTGCAACATCTTTAGCTTTAAACCAGATTACATTGTTTTCGTCTACAATCGTTACAATGTCTTTGTTATTGAATGTAGGTCTACAACTGACTCCATTTAACTAGTAATTTTTATTTTGAGTGTAAAGTCCAGATTCATTGATAAAAACAGTGTTTTTTTTGAAAGTTTGAAGGTAAGAACGATTCGTTCCCCCCTTGATTCATCATTCTTTCGACAATCTTAAATATATTGTTGTTTTACTCTCATTATTTAATAAATTTCCCTCAGAGTCTTGTATAGTTAGAACGATTTTTTGAATTCTTTTAATATTTTTTCTAATTGGAATATAATCGATTTCATTCGGTTTTTCACTGATTTTTGATCCATAAGCAACATTTGGGAAAAATGTGTACAAAATTTCAGATTCTTTGTGTAAATGTTCGGTATGATTTTCAAAACTAGGTTCAACGAGATTACAATGTACTTCAATTACATCGAACGGTCTAAATTTTGGCGTTTTATTTCCTAAATATACCTGATTTGGCTCAATAGTTTCTTGAACAAACCCTAATAAATCTACAATAATTGCTGAAAACATTATTCTTACTGGTGATTTTATTTGAATTTTATTAGAGAGATAATTTTTTTTGCATTTCAAACTTGTTTTCGTCAAAGTTTAAAGATTTATCTGATTGTTTGAATGTTTTCAGATAATTTTTAAGGGAATTTTTAATTTGATCGAAGGTATAATATCCTTTGTTTAAACCATAATATTTTGTTATGTTCTTCTCACTAAATCCTATACAATAAGGAGAACTTTCACTAATATTTATTACAAAATTGTCAGAATAAAAACCGCTTAAACCGATGAAATAATTTGATTCTTCCTCTAAATGAATAGGATGTTCCAAGTTTAAAAATAATTGAGAGCTTTCTGAAGTCAACTTGAACAGCTTCATTTTCGCAAGCGTTGCTTCAAGATGAAAATCTTCTATTTAAATGGAGAAATTTTTAAAGCAAAAAGATCAGATAAAACTTCAAACGTTTGAAGAAAATAAGAAAGATCAACCAATCAGATTGTTAATTGTTGGTTCAAGTGGATGTGGAAAAACAACTATATTATTGAATTTTATCTACAATAGGTTGATTCCTTATTCCAATTTATACGTCTTTAGCAAGTCTTTGGAACAAGACGCATATAAAAAATTACAAGAAAGATTTGAAAATATTGAGAAGAACTTAAGTAAGAAAATATCATATTTTTATAATGCTTCCGAGGACATAGTTCCATTAAGCGAATGTAAACCGAATTCTTTAATCGTTTTTGATGATTGTATTTTGGAAAATCAAGACGTTATCAAGGAATATTTCGTAATGTCTCGTCACAAAAATATATCCTTGTATCTATCTTTCTCAATGCTTTTCAAAGGTTGATAAACAAGTTATAAGAAATAATCTGAATATGTTGTGTATTTTTAAGCAAGATGATCACTATTCGAGAAAGATTTATAACAATTATGTGGGATCTGATATGAGTTTTAACCAATTTAATGAGCTATGTGATAAAATTTGGAAGGAAGACTACGGATTTTTAACTATTAATCTAACTTTAAAGCCTAAAAATGGTAAATATTTGAATAAATTTTCTAATATAAATGCTGCTCAGTGGTCTGACAAATCTACTTGATAAAATATTTGTTACAATTATTTTTACATTATCTTTACTTTTTATTTACATTATGAAAATAACAGAAAAAAACGGTAAATCTGTTCACGTTCCACGTTTTACGTTCCACGTTTTCACGTTTCGTGTTCACGTTTTTCACGTTTCGTGTTCACGTTTTCACGTTTCGTGTTCACGTTTTCACGTTTCGTGTTCACGTTCCACGTTTCGTGTTCACGTTCTCGTTCACGTTCACGTTCTCGTTCACGTTCTCGTTCTCGTTCACGTTCTCGTTCACGTTCACGTTCTCGTTCACGTTCTCGTTTCACGTTTTACGTTCACGTTCACGTTTTACGTTCCACGTTCACGTTTTACGTTCCACGTTCACGTTTTTACGTTCCACGTTCACGTTTTTACGTTCCACGTTCACGTTTTTACGTTCCACGTTTCAAAATTTTCCTAAATAAATGGCGAACGTAACTTCTGAAGAAGCGAAAAAACTTGATCAAATCGAAAAGAAATTAATCAAAGAATTTAAAGAACAGATTCGAATGGATGAAGAAGAACAAGAACTTATTCAAAAAATTAATCAACCTGTAACTTCTGCAATAAAAAATGTTGAGGGCAAAATTGAAAATGTTTTAAGCGATAATCAAAATTTAATGAATTTGGTTCCAGTTGTACGACAATTTGCTGATATTTCGATACCAGAATCTGAGTTTGAATTGCCAAAATTACCATCTTCAACACCATTTAGACCTCGAATCATTGAAGACTCTACCATAGTTGAACCAATAAGTCCTGGAACAACGGATATAATAATTGGTGAAATTGGTAAAAAATTTCTTCCTAGAGCAAAGGATGATAAATTTGGTTTGTATTGGGACAGAAAAAAGAAAAGTTTTATGATTGGAAATTTGCCCGTGAATTTTGAGCATAATGATATCATTATTAATGAAAAAACATATAAAGGAACTCAAGGTTTATGGAGATTATTAACAGGCACTGATGTTCCAAAAGACGGTTTATATTCTGAAGAAGACTTGAAAAAGTATACTGAAATTTTATGGAAATCTGATTCAATTTACAAAAATAATGATCCATCAACTAAGAAACCAAAGTCAAGTAAAGGTAAAAAATATCTCAATTTGATTAAACCAATTTGGGAAAAAAGAATCGAAGGATCAGGTGTGAGAAAATACAGTGATAATAAGATTGAATACAGATATATCGACGATTTGACAAAACTCGATGGAATTATTAATTATATTTATGCTCAAGAGAAGGCTGGAAATAACAATTTTTTGAACGAAAAGAAAGCGATTAAAGATTTTATTTCGAACAAACTTGATGAAATGATTGAAAAACCTGATGGAATTAAATATTTAAAACGAGTTTTGCCGGCAATAAGTTCATCTATGATTGAAGGTAGCGGACTTTTGAATGATTTTATCAACAATTTACCTTTTGAATTACACGTACCAACTTATCAGTATCTGGGGCCCGGCACAAAACTCGAAAAAAGACTAAAAAGAGGAGATCCTGGTATAAATAAATTAGATCAAGCTGCTATGGAACACGATATTTTTTTATGCAAAACATAGAGACACAAATTCCAGACATATCGCAGATAAAGTTTTGCAAGATAAGGCAATGGATAGATTTTTATCAAAAGATGCTAGTTTAGGTGAAAGATTTGTTGCGCTTCCAACAGCTGGAGCGATGTTTTTGAAGAGAAAACTAGGAATGGGAATCGAAGAGAACTTGAAATTTTAATTATATAAATGGAGGTGAACGTAAATTTCAGCAAAAATCAGAAAGAAAAAATAAAATCCGCTTTTAAGAAGAAAATACCCGTTAGTATTCAATTTAAAATAGATCAACTAAAAAATGGCGAAGATAAGATATTTTTAACAAATAGACAATACAATAAACTCGAAAAACATAAGAAAAACGATAAAGGTGTCAGAATAGAATTTTCTTATAATCAGTTGAAAGACCTTAAAAATGGTGGACTTTTGAAAGATTTATTAGATTTTGGAGAAAATATTCCAGTTGTTAAAAATGTTGTTCCATATGTCAGAAAAGCTGCTCCAATTGTTAAAAAAGACGTGATTCCTATTGTAAGAAACATTTTAAATTGGTTAGATAAAGAATTAGAAGATGTTACAGGATCTGGATTAGATGAAAAAACTTTAAATTACGTGAAATCAAACATCGAAAAAAAAAATTTGAACCCTTTAACATTTGGAGAATTGGAAGAAATCTGCAAAAATATTAAACATTTTAGAGGAATCTTCATGAGAGATACATTACCTGAAAAAGTTAAGAAATTTGAATGTGGAATTGTGAATTTAGACTCGATTATGGGAAGTGGAACGCATTGGATTTGTTATTATAAAAATGATAAGAATGCATGTTATTTTGATTCGTATGGAAGAATTGAGGACAAACCACCTATAGAATTGATTAAATATTTGAAAAAAATCAAGCGTCTACTACAATGATTCTCAGATTCAAGACTATAAAGATCCCCCAATTTGTGGTCATTTATGTGTTTTTGTTTTGAATGAACTGAGTACTGGTAAAGATTTTAAAGAAGTTGTTAACAAATTATTACTTAATAAATATGGATTCACAAAATATTTTTGACGTATTTGGAAAACAAATTATTCAAAATGTAGATAAATGTAGATAAATAGTTTGAATTTTGATAGTTTGAGAAATGAGTTTGATAACAAGTTAGAAAATTTATTACAAAACCTTCCAGATTCAGATATGTTTGCTGTCGAGATTGAAGATTTTAAAGCAGAATATGTAAACAAACTTGCAAATTTCATGAGTTCAAATGAAGTTGCTGATAAAATAAAAACATTGGAAAAAGAAGTTGATGATGGTGTAAAAATATTATTTACCAATTTAATGTCTCATATCGAAAAAGCTGATAAAATTACTGAAGCGATCAAAGTTGAAAAGAATTATGTTAGTTTGGCTAATAAAAAAAGAATTGTCGGTGTTCGACCTGGTATTGAGAAACATGATGTTGTTGTTAAAGAACAAATTTTAAAACCTCTAAAATTATCAGAAAACATCGATATTGTTGATTTACATGATCCGAATGTTAAAAATGCCTTAGATTTTAAAGGAAAAAGAATTAGCAGTGTTAGTAAAGGAATTAATCCATTTGATGTTGTTGTAATGATTCAATTAGAAGATCCTATTAAAATGTTTAATGAACTAAAACAAAATTATGAGAATCATAAACAGCATGTTAAAGATTTTACAACAGAAGTCTATGACAAGTTAGAAGCCAGAAATAGAAGATCAGTAGACGATGTTGGTGAATTACTTGATAAAGTAAATAAACTAGAAGAAAACTTTAATACATATAAAAATAATGTTAATGAATTAGTTGGTGAAGTAGTTAACAAAAATTCTGGAAAATTTTGATACACGTTTCAATGAGAAAGTAAACTTTTTTGAAAATTTTGGTACACGTTTCAATGAGAAAGTAACACATAATAATGAATTACTTAAAAGAATAGATGATCAATACTCTTTATATCTCGATAAAGTAAATAAACTAGAAGAAAACTTTAATAAATTTAAAGAAGATGTTAATAAATCTTTTGAAAACATTGATAACAGATTTAATAGATTAGGCGGTTATGATGATTCATTTTAAATTTTCCCTAAATAAATGGCGCTCATATATTAAGTGAGATGTAAAGAAAAAACTGCAACAAATGATATAAAATACTATGCAAACATCAATGGAGTTAAGAGAATTTCTGGAAAATGTGCTGAATGTAACTCAAGAAAGAGCCAATTTATAAAAACTTGATTTGAAATTTTTTCCTAATAAATAGAGATGGCGGGACATTACAGTGCTTTCGATCTTTTTATCATGCAACACGAAAGAGATTTGAAAAAAGAACATTGGGATGACATTTCTCAAAAATATGAATTATCCGAAGATATGATGAGATTATACGTAAACAAATTGAATTGGTATAACATTGCAAAATATCAAACTCTGTCCCCAGAGTTCATTCAAGAAAATATACATTATCAATTAAAAGATCATATGTCTGTTCTTTGTCTCTATCAACACTTGAGTATAAAGTTTTTGGATGAAAATAAAGATACAGTTGATTGGAACAATATTATAGATAGCGGTTACTATCCTGTGCAAATTTTATTGAAATATGTGACCGAGATCGCAAAATTTAAGGAAGAGAATCCTGAATATGACGAAGTAGATAATTAAAAATGACTCTAATCTTTTTAATTATTTTACTAAAATTTATATCTTTTCTTATAAAAACGTACATTAGATCGATGAAAAAATGATATCTTTCTTATACATGATGTTTAAAATTTCTAAATTTTCTCTTATTAAATGGCGGACTACAGAAAATATGCTAGTGATATTGAAAGGGCGGAGTTTAAAAATTTCTATCCAATTAGTAAACAACATTTGAATGAACCGAATAAAAGAACTGAGTTTAATATTGATTTTGGAGATAACTTTTGCTCGTCTAACTTCCAGTTTTATATTTCTGGAACTTTAACAAAACAAGATGGTCAAGCATATCTTGGAACTGATAATGTTAGATTAATCGATAATTTTATACCGTTTTTATTTTCTAAGATTGAAGTAAGAAAACACAATAAATTGATAGAAGAAGTCGAAAACTGTGGCCAATTAAGCACAATTAAAGGAACTATTTCGTATTCAAAAAGTGATGTTATTTCTCAAACTTCTAATGGCTTTGAATCAGATTTTAAATTTGGTGTTTTTGAAGCAGCTGGAAATTTATCTAATTTTGGATTAGGATTTTTTGAAAATGTTACTATTCCGATCTATAAAGGAGGATTTTATCTAAGTTTTATAAGAGCAGAATACGATGATGTGATTCTGAAGACTGCAACTGGAAATGTTATGCCTGTTGATGGAAAAATAACAATTACAGATTTTTTTATTAGAGTTCCAATGATTGATTATAAAACCACGAGTAAAATTAGGTTGATTGATGAAATTACAAAAAGTCAAAACATTATGTTTAATTTTCTAGATTGGCAATGTATTGAGCAAAAAGGTATTTCCGGAACAACTTATTCGTTCGATATTACAAATATTTATAGAAATATCTTCAATCCCAAGTTCGTTATCATAGGTTTTCAAACAGATAGACAGAATAATCAAGAAAAAAATCCTTCAAAGTTTGATAGTTTGGATGTAAAAAATATCAGAGTAAAATTGAACGGTTCTTATTATCCAGATGAATTACAAAATTTAAACATTTCAGGAGGTCTTTTCAGAATCATGTATCAGATGTATCAAGATTTTAAGAAAGTTTACTGTAATAATAAGGAAATGTATTACAATCCTAAAGAATTTTTAGCGAATAGACCTATTTATGTCATTGATACAACAAAGAGTATGACAAATATTTCTGGTTCAAAGAACGATATAATTATCAATATGGATTTTCAAAAAGCTGTTACAAACGCGATTTGTTATGTGGTTGTGGTTTCTGAGAAATTTTTAGCCTATGATGTGATTAAGAACGATATTAGAGAAATTCAGTAAAAATCATCGTATTTTCTATATTATTCATCGGCACTAACTATGACGTAGGCGTTACCACTAGGAACGCGGTGACCTCGACTGTTTGTTTCACTAACTATGACGTAGGCGTTACCACTAGGAACGCGGTGACCTCGACTGTTTGTTTCACTAACTATGACGTAGGCGTTACCACTAGGAACGCGGTGACCTCGACTAACTTCATAATAATTTCATGACGTATGCGTTACCACTAGGAACGCTGAGACCTTGAGTTTGTTTCCTAACTGAAAATAAATCAATATTCTTCCATATGAGAGTTACTTTTTTTCTCCCATTCCCATATGTTTTTTTTTCAGCTTTGATCATCAGCAGCTGTTTGGAAAGAAGAAAAACATGTTAGTTCAGTAATGTGTGGTTACTTTTTTTTGTCCAGATGTTTCTTTTCAGTTGTGCTCTAAAACTTGCAGTCCCTCCCCACGTCATAGTACTGTTTTGATAACCATAGTTGGTGTCTTTCTTCATAGGAATCACATGGAATATTATCTACAGTAATACCTTTTGTTTCACACAAAATGTGGCTATATTCTATAAGAAAAATTCTATAATGCTCTTTAATGAATTGTGTTGATAAATCTTGATACTTACAAAAATTCCTAAGAAATTCATCAATTAAGTCTTGATTATCTTGAAAGGACGTATAATATGGGAAAAATGTCATAAAAAAACGATGAAAACTCTCTGTTTGTTTATTTTTTACTTTCTTTTAAATATCTTTCGTAATTATATTAAATATGTAATCCCTTACTTTTTTAGTTTTTTGCCGATAGTAAAACACTCCATTAGACGTTTTTTCTGCAAAAGACTTTACAAGTTCTTTGAATTCTGTATCATTTAAGGAAAGTATCGAAGACGGTATCAACTGTTGTTGAAAATAAACCGGCAATTCACTGAATTCATCTTTGTTGCACTGTTTTAATGCTAGAAATTGTAGAGACTTTGGTGAGTTCATGTTGTTTGGTTACTATTTAGTAGAATAGATTTTTTATTTAAGAAAAATAATTTGCTAAATTCATATTATTCTCTTTCATTCCTTCTAAAACTTCAAAAATATACTCTTTCGCTGATGAAAAATCTCGATTTCTTCCGGAATAATCTTTGTAATCATAGACAAAATATCCTAAATAGTTGTACAATAGAATGAAATTATTTCTATTTATCTCTGTTGTAGAAATGTAAACACAAACATTTGCGCTGAAAAATTTATATCTCGGCAGAGTTAGTTCCATAATCTCCATTTATAAAAAAAATCTTTTTGTTTAAATGGAAGAGTATAATGCCAACTGTTACAAGTGTTGTAATAGAGGAGAAATTATTGATAAAAAATATTTAGTTTGTAGAGATTGTAATTTAATTTTGTACGAAAGACCTAAACCTAGGAAATTTCGAAATAAACTAACACATTTGAATAATCTGCTTACAAAATTACAATACGGAGGTGAAAAACAAACAAAATTTGTTACAGAATTTAGAAAACAGAATAAAAATTTTTACTTATCTCTCATAACCCTTGAAAAAATTATTTTCCTTTTCAAAGAATACATTAGGTTTGTAGGTATCGATACACACGTTTATTATGAGAAGATTTTACCTGTATTTTTTCATTATCTGGATGTTGAATTTGATTACGATTTTAAGCCTGAAATCTTTGATGATTTTATAGTACATTTGGAGAAATTAAATGAAGAACCTCGTCAAAAGAATGTGGTTTTACTCACATTCTCCCCGACTTCTCGAGTGATTGTTAGCAAATTTCATTTTTTCCGTCTTTGAATTTTTTTCTATTTAAATGGAGTTCTTGAAAGAGTTAAATGATATTGGTGAATGCAAGTTTAAAGAATATAAGAAGTTGAATGAATTAGAAGAAAATAAGAAATACAAAATTTTGAATTTGGAGAAAATAAAAGATAAATTCGGGTTTACAATAATTGCCGAGTTGGAAGATTATAAAGTACACTTACCGAACAGATTTTTGAATGTTTTGGATGAAAAAAAGATAAAAGAATTGAATAAACATGATAAATTACACTTGGTTGTTACTGGAAAGAAGACTATTAAAGATAAAGACTGTGTTACCGTCAATTTTGTAGAGTAGAAGATTTTTCGTCGTAGCAGACATTTCAAATAGATTGATTTGACAGCTCAAGAAAGTAGAAGCAAACAGCTATAGATTCGGTAATTTTTCATTCGTGAGTTACAGATTCCTTTATTGTCCTTTAAACAGTATTTTTCATTGATTTACCGTCTGTCCCAAAAGTGAGCTAGAAAACCCCATATTCATATCTACTTGTACGTAATCCTGTAGTCTAACATAAAGACTCGTTGGATAACCTCCCTCCCCACCGCCAAGCCACTAGTTTTTAGTTTCATAACTTTTTTTATACATAAGTTATATTGGAAATACATATATGGTGCAAGTCTTTAAGGCAGATTATATTATCATAACATAATGATTTATTACTGTTTAAGCTTTTTATTATGTCTGAAACATTTGCTGGTAGTGTTCTAAGCAATAAAAAGTAGCACATTGAGAATTAACTGAAAGCTCTGAGAACAATGATATAACGAATGATAAGAATAACAGAACCGTGATTGCTTTGTGACTGTGATTGTGGGTAATTTGCAATGATTAAAAAGTAAGAATTACAAGATTTGATAAGAGCTGAAGGATGTTTCAGATCCTTTAGCTTTGCAGTTCAACAATATTGTCTCCGTTTATCCTTCTATCAAATACCCCACCAAGTTCCTCTTACCTTTATTGTTTTCTGATATAATAATACTCCGTCTCATAAAATACATTTTCTTGACTAACTTTATGTTATTATTAAGTTTATTTATGGCGTTAATATATCTGTCTGATTAAATTGATTTAAGATGCCTGATTTTATTTTCTGATTAGTTTTTCTTATTAACATGTTAATAAGACTGTCCTCTATGGAGTAACAGGCTTAGTTAACTCTGGTAGTAATATTTAAACTGTAACAATCAAAGTTTCATGGTGTAGCTCTAGAATCAGACCTCAGAAGTATCTGAAATGATCCCCGGACCTCAGCATACTTTGTCTGTAGGATTGATTTTACTATTGCGATATTATTACATCAAACCATCCCCCTTGTAACTGTTAGTACTACAATTTCTGGATTGAAAATTACTGAATCAAATGACTTCAAAGCAGCTATTCTGTGACGTATGCTCTACTTTGTCTTTCCTATGACTTCTCTCTCACTTGATATAAGTTGAAATACGTCGTCATAAGGCTTTTCCGGCACTAGTTCACGCGCAATGCATTGGATGTGACTGTCCACGCCTATAGGTTTTATTAATTGTCATTGTAATATTCAATGTTTGCTGGACCAGTTTTAACACATTATGCATGGAATTTAGTATTAAAAGTACTACAAATACTTTTACATTCCACAGACATTATTAGATTTTAGGCATTAGCCACAACCAGCAGGTTTGGGGTTACAAATTGCAAACAAAAAATTACCTCTTTTTGGATTTTTATAGAGCTTACCTAATAAAACATAAAAGTTTTGAATTTAATGAGTTTTGAAATATAAATAAATAGATTAGTACAACACAATATGTATTACTGTATGGTACGGCACTTCACTCCGCAATTTGACTCAACACAGCACATCGTTACTTGCAGGTCTAAACTACGTCAAAATTAATTTTACTGATTTATTATTTTATTACGTCATGTATTACTGTGTTATGCGCTTTGTATAATTATCATGGCACTATAACACAAATTGAAAATATAATGATTTACAATGACTACTAATATATATGAATTATGTGAAATACATAAATAAGCTGTGGTGTTCTTCAGTCAGTATAACAAAAAAAGGAGACAGCCACAGCCCTAAGTGGTAAAAAGTTAAGTAGCTTGGTCGGGCAAGAGGTTCCTAATGGACAGCTACAAAAACACGATGCATAATTCTCTAATGGCTCAAGTGCCACTCGTTTATATCAAAATATTGAAGATATCGGCTTTCGTTTAGAATCACGAGCAAACCACTTTTTTAATGTCAATAATTTTTCGTTTACTTTTAATTATTTAATTTACTTGGTTGTTCTTGGCTTCAATTTTACTCCTGTTTTGTTTCCGCATTGAATGCATGGCAAGTATAGCTGCTTACTTACCTGCATTACCTGAACAGAAATTTTGGGTCTGAGGTTACTAATTCAATAATTAAAATCCTATAAAGCAACATATTAAATAGTTCATGATGGAAGAGAGCACAAGAAACCCCGCACAAGTTTGTGGCACACTGGTGCGCTGCTTGCATTCTTGAAATATTATGTACTTCTTGCCAATTGGTAAATTGTATTGCTTTACATTACAAATAAAAACGATACTATATACACATTGATGGTAATGAACAAGAGTATACACAAAACAGAAGACGTAATTTAACCTTTGAACGATATACAGAAGAAATGTCGTTAAACGTTCTGCGCATTTGAAATTATGTAGACACTATATTATGATGAGTATCTGTATCAAAAATACACAACAGAATAGAGACACCCATCTGACTTGACCCTACAGTTTTCCCAATATTCAGTCGTTATAATATAACCTAGCTCCCGGATCTTCCGTGTCACATAACAGTCCAGAAATTGGAAATTAGATGAAAAAAGATAAGCTTGAACATGAAAATTGTTTGTATTTCATTTTTTAACGAGACTGAGAGCAACTACATTTTATATCCTCACTTATTAGTTATTGTGTGGTACACATTGTTTGCTGGAGATCTGTCGTTGTACTGCCCATACTCCAGTGTTGTGCATTCCAACTCCCATATAGACCACGTAATTTACCTCCTCTATTATCTCTCAAATATGACCTCCACATATCTTGGTGCTTTATATTTATGTTGTTACTGGGCTTTCCAAGTGCTACATTCCAAGTGCTAGTTTTGTAGTGCATACTGCTAGTTTCGATACAGTTATATGATTACTTGGATACGTAATTGATCAGATAGGGGACTCATACATAATGAGGGAACGCAATAATGAACTGAACCACGATGTATCATTTTGCACGCCTCAGCCGTGATACTTTACTCGGGGATTCCCCCTTAGATCTCACCACCACGCCAAATTACAGACCAAGGACTTCCATATTCGATTCCTCGTATGGCCGCTTACCCACACATCTTGTGTGTGACCTTTACACCTGCTATTGTTCGAAAGAGGATCGAATCTTTTTAGCCCTGACACTGGCCCCTCACCGCTACGCAGTTCTCTCAAAGTGTGCACCGGAGTGCCGCCAAATGCTGCAGAGGAGGCGGCAATGCCTCACTAAATGAGTAAAAATTTCAACCATCAATCAATAATCAAAATAAATTTTATTTTTGATTACATTCCATGTGAGTCGCTCATATAAATAAGCCTGCTAAAAAGAGTATAATGTACGATATATCTAACGGCAAAGTCAGCAACACAAGTGCCAGATTCAAAGCATCCTTGACCTTCTTGCTGGGAAGAAAAGTTTGATAAAGATGGTAATAAGACTCACATATTCCATGTTAATCGAATATTGTCTTAGGATGAATTTACGAGTGTTTTATCGGTTTTTAATTGCAGCTCCACTCTTAAAAATAATATTATATAAAAATTAGACACTTTGAAGACCAACGTCCGATCCGTTGAATTTTCAGATAACGAAAATTTAAACAACAATAAAATATAAGTTTCAATTAATATAATATCTACTTAATAATAATTGTAACTAAATATAACATTATCTCAATTAAAATACGTGCCGTTACAAAAGAGATATAAATAACTTTATTTGTCATCGGCTGCTGGCATCAAACCGTGTATGTCCACTCCTTCTAGTTGACTACAACGTTACTTTGTCTTCTTCCACTGGTTCTTCGTTTTTATACATAAGCCTTAATATAAGAAAATGTTTTGTAAAAACAAAACTTTAAAATATAATAATATGCCAAAATAAACCATAAAACATTATTTTTGCTAAAACGACCAACAATGATCATCGATTGTAACTATAGTCTGAGTAAATGTTAAAAATAATTGATAAATTACAAAAGTTAGAAAATCGAAACATTGGACTAAAATTTTGAAATATTATAACCATATAGTATTAGAACAAACAAGAAAACATAAATTATGTAAATATTTCTAATTGTCAATAAAATATGTAGAAAATAAAATAATTAAATAAGGCGTGTACAAGATTTTACTTATATGACATAAATATTATGTCATAAAGAATATACTAATACAAAATTTCCATTCTAGCTACAGAATGCATCATGCAGAAATGCAATGATATTAGTAAATCTAAGCAAATTGCATTAGATAAATAACCCCTGCCTTTACGTTACAGAATAATGTTTGGACGCTTCAAAAAGGTTAAATGAGTAAAAGGAGTAAGTGAAACAATAAATGCAAAGACACCTACATTTTTTATGTATTCAGGGTAGTTTATCGACTTTACTAAAGACCCAATCCTAGGTTGCGACATGCCTCTGAATGAAGGTCAATACACCATCATGGATAAGTATCCGCTAGTAAACATGAAAGCGACTCCAGAATTCATATAGTTTACTTGATTTTCTTATTTATATTTCCCTTTCATGTTTTTGTATGAAAATTAAAGCAATCACATATAAATGAACTAGTAAAATATAAAAAAAGTGGGGTGGACACTACAGAAAGACATTGTTTCACTTTTTAATGAAATATACAAATTAGTTTTTATTTGTGTACCATTAGATCTTTAGTGTGTCTTAAAAATATTTACTACACAATCAATATTTATTCCTTAAGTTCTACTTCCTCCCCTTTTCAATAACATAATAAGTATTGACTCATGTTGAATTAAATAAATTATATCAAATTCCATTCATCAATGTTTAGATAGCATATGTAAAAAAGTGTTTTTAATTATTTGGTTTTAGGGCACCGAATCATCAACAATGATGTACATTGAGAAAGCTACGGTTCGTAAACATTTGGTAACATCTTAAACTACGGATCAAGGGGTACCCTCCTAACATTATTCCGATATAAAAATCTGTCGTCTTCTTTTTCTAAGAACACTTTTTGCACAAGTAGGTCAGCCCTTCTACCCAAGCCTACTAGTGCAAGAATGTTCTTGGAAATTTTAGAAATGTGTTCAATTCAAGATATAGCATGACTGGGCAGAAGAAAAGTAAACCTAGCGTCCACTACCTCATGGGAAATAAACATTTTTGCCACCCCTTCCTTACAAAAAGAAATGAACGTAAAAGAAGTTCAAAATTTTTATAAATATTTATTTATTTCGTGTTACTCTTATTGCAATTACACATTTTAGGATTAAAAAGGACAAGAAATGCTGATTGAGGGCGAGTTTATCTCCGTATCAATTATTTTAATGCACTGGGTCCACACTAGTGGAGCTTATTCAAAAACATGAATTGAGCTCAAACTGTTATGAGCTGTTGAAACATTTTTTTTATTCGACTAAATGTGAGTGATGCAATTAATATTACTTTACTGGACATAACTTCGTGCAAATGTCAGTTGGGAATTAACAAAAACGATGCCGTTTTTTAATACACAATTTTAATACACTCTTGCTGTTATACATGCACAGTATTGCGTATTAGGTAACGCTTTGTATGAATTTTTATATTCTAGAATCTGTGCGTAAAAATAAGTTAATTTCTCTCCTTTATCCTAAACTTTAGTTATGCCGGCTTCGATATACACTGCATATTATTCTTCACATTATTTATCATGTCTACATATGGTTGGCCCTCCCCGGGATGTGAATCCGTGGTCTCTCATTTAGAGAACCGAAACTATAACCATTAGTCTACGGAGAAAGACAAAAATTGTTTATTTTTGCTTTCATGCGAAGACTTGGAGAGTGTCATTGAATTGTAAACCACCAGCATACGTATTATTGTAAGAGAACTGAATACGAATTTTATTTATTCATATGTTTTAGAGCAGGTGAGATGGTTACAACCGAATAAATGACTATTTTGTTTATTTAATAATATAACAAATCATTTACAGTAAATGAATGCCTAGCATTCACCTGCGTTAATAACAGATAATAAATAAATTCAGTTATGATTAAGTACTGTATAATATTTAAATTATATATATATATATATATATATATATATATATATATATATATATATATATAAATTATTTTTACCTTAGCTCACACTTTTTATGGTGGTGTTCAGGCTATCTTTTATTTAAGTAAAAATAATGATGGAGTAATTTTTATAATATTTAGTCTTGTATAACAATACAATCTAATATGTATTTTACGTGGTATGCAATTGATATATGAACAAAAAGATATTATATACACAATAAAACATATGTGCTTGGAAGATTTGTTAAATTTCATCCAAGAAGACAAGACCTTATTTTATGCAGTACTAAAACACGTGATGATGAAGTGTTTTCAAGCAAGAAGAGCCGTTACATTACATGCTCCTCTGTATTTTCTTCCACAGTGTTTCATTTTATCCAAGGAGACGTTGCATATACCTATTTGCTTTACAGATGCATGAAATAATGATACAGCGTTTTTGTACAAAATTTAGATAGAATTTCCCGAATATGAACTGGTATGTGAAATAATTGTTTGACAGACCGGAAGTACCCGCCTTTAGATCTAACTAGTTTTCCAGTACTACTTATGTAATCTGTACGACATCTGGGTAAAGAAATAATCCTTTGATAAACTATATCTCAACTCAATAGAAAATATAAATACAATTTTCTATTTTCCTCATTTGGACATAAGGCAAACTCGTCTATGGCACTGGAAATATCTTCAGCCGGAAGTAGATCACAAGGGCTGGATGTAAACGGTTTCTTGATTGGGACATCAATACAAACTCAGCTGTGCCGTCGGAAATATAATTCTGTAGAATCAGAAATACTCCTGTGCGTGAAAACCCGAGGTATGAGCCAATCACCTAACTTCTGACTCTCTGAACCATGAGCACTAAAATAAGATGACCTGATATATGCTTACTTGCGTTTGGAAATATCATAGAAACCATCATATTACGCAAGTGCTTTAATTAAGTAGACTACGGACTTCGATTGTAAAAACAGCGCTTGAAGTCGGAGGTAAAAACTAGTGAATAATAAAACTCATTTAATATAAATTATATCTATTAAATAACCCTTATTTACATTACTAACCAACGTTTGAAACTAAGTTTTTCAATTAAGAAAAAAACTAATTAAGATGAAATTGTACAACAAATAAAGCAGATTTGTAGTAAAATTTATTAAATGCACATACAAATGAAAGAGAAATTGTATCTACTGATTAGATATTTTTTATTTCTAAAAGACTAGTTAATACAATTTACTTAACTTATGAAATATTTACACAATGTTTGTAATCCCTGCAAAAGAACCCGTGCATTATGATATAAAAATAATTGGTTTTAAACTTATATATAATTATCTTTACTCGTTACACACAACCAGACTAGAACCTTTCTTAAAATTCCTAAGCGTCCAACCATTAAATATAATGGCTAAATACCGGAGATAACAAACCTGACCATTTTATATTTCCCCTCTCATACCTCCTTCAACTACCTCAAGCCGTGAATACATCAGGTGGCTCGTGAACAATGTAGCTCATGAAACCATAATATTTTTATAGAGAAGTCGATAGAATCAATAATAAACGTAGTATAGCAGGTTTTGGCCGATAAGTGTCTATCTAACTAGATTCGTCTAAAAAATCGTTGTTTTCACTTCCTCACATATTACATAATTTCTTACATACTATCGTACAACAATATTTTTTATTCAACAAAATTTTACGAGTTCACATTTCAAATGACATTTCTAATGATATAGTTTTCATGGTATAAGAAACACCAAACCTTATCTTTGTTTGCTCGACCGGAAGACTGAGTGTCATGTACAAGTAATTGATTTGCTCATTGCACCTTGCACAGCGCTAAATTGTCATGTAATACGATATTGCTGAGTTATAGGGAATGTTAATACGACATGACAGACTGTGTCTGTTTGAGAATGCTTGAATTTACTTCGGGCGCACTGCTATGTGTGAGATGTTGCATTATTTTTGCCCGTGTGCGTTCATCCATTCTCGATATTCACAGAAAAACACTACAATATGTCAAAATTTTAACGATGATTAAAGTTTATATTCCAGTTTCACAATTTTATACTTTCTCGAAATATGTGTACCTTTGAAGGGGACCTTTTTCAGATTGGCACGTAGATTATACGAACGCAAATTTATGTATATTTTCTTCAAAGTAACTAAGACCCTACGAGTGAACATTTTACCTCTTATTATTGGCCAAAATGACAATTTTATTTATTATAGAACTATGTACTTGTTTATGAGTCTTGATTTTTCTATGTTAAATAAGTTTCAGAAGGAATCAAATTCATTAAAAATTTTTCTATAATAGGGTTCCTGATTTTGAAGTACTAAATTATTGGTTTTACCGGTAAATGTGACCATATAAGCTATTTATATTTCACATCTGATTACAAATATTTACAACTGAAGTTGTCATAAAAGTAGTATTTTAGCCTTTTGAACTTTCCAAATCCGTAAATCCTTAGCTTGCTTGGTTACTGTTGATTACAAATTATCAGAGTTACACGTAAACACAACAGTTATTCAATTATTAATAGAGGGAATCAAACATATAGGTTTGTTTTATAATGTTCTTAATATTTTTTACTGAATTAGTTGATCTAATATTATAACTATTCTGATCATAATTCAACAATTCTTGTATATTATTCCGTCTCCTATGTTTTCGCAGACTAGTAAAGTGTAAGCTTTCTATCATCTTTGATTTACGTACAGTGATGCATTGCATTTCTCGAGTAATGATTTCAAATAAAATATCAACTTATTTTATATATTTTTATTGCAAAATTTATTATTAGACTTTTAAAATATTAAATACATTTTCGTTCAATGTTTGGAAATACTGGTCAACAGTTAGTATCAACATGTTTTATTTACAGTTATACGACCATAATTATTGTTATAAATCAATTATAACAGTCAGTTCTAAAACTTGTATGCTTGATGTAGACAGCATAATTTATACCGGTAGCTAAGGGGCCTATGTAGAGAGACAGTTCCAGTGGAGGTGACAAATTAAAATATAGCTACCTTTCTTCCCTGATCCTTTCATTAAGATGTTGTGAATGTTACATAATTTTTAGGACATATTCAATTGTTCAGTGACGCAAGAAATCCATGACATAACATTACGAGATATGCAATCTGATCTGTTCTTTAGTTGTATAACTAATCTGGCAGATAACTATAATGTAAGTTAAAATAGTTACATTAGTCATACCAAGGCATTGTGACACGCGTAAGTCACGAATCACAACAAATGTGTACCATAACTTTAAATACTAAATTAAAGAATACAAGTCAGAGTCTGGATGCACGCAATAAACATCTGCTGGTAACTGACCAGTGACGATGGTAAATTTACCAATAGTAATTGGTGATTAAAAGTTGAACCTTATGTTTCTTTATAAAAAGTTAACGTATTCAATATAATTAATTAAATACAACTGTGAATTAATATGATTATGAAGTTATTGATATTGTATAAGTGAGAGAGTTACCACACTGTGCAATGGTATATGTCGCTACTAAGTACAATTTATACTCCTAATCATGAGTTATTGGCTAAGGTTATTCCAGATCATTGACATTGTGATAAGTGTAACAACCACAGAGTCTCACAATTTAACAAACAGTTTACTTTTACCTTTAACTGTATCAGTTACACAGGAAATAAAACAATAATCTGTCCGAGATCCGAGGAACTAATTCACTTAGCTCTGAGGTCCGGCGCCAGGGCTGCGCCACGGCTACCGCGTGCACATGTTTCGTCTCCTTCCATAACATTCACAAGGTTCAAAAATAACCGCCCTCTCTGTTGATAACTAAGTGTCATACCGAGTGGTAGAGCTAGCGTCGCGTTTATCCCCTTTATTGCTCTTTCACCGCATAAATAAACGGTGTTCCACAGACATAAATGACCGATTAGTGTGTTGCACAGACATAAATGGCCGATCAGGGTGTTGCACAGACATAAATGGCCGATCAGGGAGTTGTACTTACATAAATGGTCGATTAGGGTGTTGCACATACGTACATAAATGATGATCAGGGTGTTGCACAGACATAAGAGACCGATTAGGGAGTTGCACTTACATAAATGGTCGATCAGGGAGTTGCACATACATAAATGATGATCAGGGTGTTGTACAGATATAAATGACCGATCAGGGAGTTGCACTTACATAAATGGTCGATAAGGGTGTTGCACAGACCTAAATGATAGATAAGGATGTTGCACAGACATAAATGGCCGATCAGGGAGTTGCACTTACATAAATGGTCGATCAGGGAGTTGCACATACATAAATGGTTTTACGAACTATCAGGGAGTGGCCAGTACATTAGATGCTCGGAGGGATTTTAACTATATTTTACTTACACAAAAATCGGTTATTATTTGAATCTCTGGATCCGTTCAGCTCTCTTAAAAAGAGTTTACATCCTGAGTTTTTCTGTCTTCCTAGTGAGTATAACATTAAGAATTTTAGTTATCCCCTTACTTCTATGTTTTGTAAAAATCCTTAAACACTCGGAGTGTTTTCCCAACTGAATGAATGACAAAATTCTTTATTGTTGTCAGTTTTACATTTTACATACAGTAGATCTTAAACTAAAATCAACAATAAAGCCCGAGGTAACAAAATACCTGTTCGGGAATTACACTAGTACACAGAAAGAAACAGCAACTCGAAAAAAAAGGACTGCCCTACCAGATCCTCGTAATGATACACTCTGAAACCACTATAACTAGATTAACTTCTAAAAAAAAGTAACATAAAACGGAATATACGTGAAATGTTGATCAGATTTTCAGGTAAATTATAATATAAAGTTACAATTTAAAAGTGTAATGATCATACTATAGTGTTGTAAAACCTGTCTACATCTTCTTCTAATAACAAAAAATGCCGAAGCATTTCAAAAAACTTTGGTCCTAAAAAAAGATAGAATTTTTTTAAACAAGGTTAGATGGGATCTCGGAACTTGAACGTTTATTCTTCTCTGACTATAATGTGAATTTGCATTGTAAAAACTGCTGCTTTGATTATAAAATGATTTTAATACTTTATAGATATACAGTTTTTTTATCGGTAACACATTTAAATCTCTAAAAATTGGAGCTGAACTCTTCATTTTATTCTTAAATTTTATTATTATTATGAAATGTCTTTGCAGAGTAATAATTGGTTTGAGGGTTGTAATATAAGTTCCTCCCCAAATTTCTAAACCGTATTCAATTTTAGAATTTATAAAGGCAAAATAAACTTGTTTAAGCAATCCTGTATAGCATACCGTTCTAAGAGAATAAAAAAGTCTAACATACTTCACTAGTTTAGACTTAACTTCAGCTATATGAGATTTCCAATTCAACTTTGAATCTACCAATAATCCAATATATTTAATACTATCAACCTGTTCTAAGTTTGAACAATTACACACTATATTATTATTAGAATGACAACTCAAAACATGGTATTTAACAGGTGAAATAAAGGATACTTTTCTACATAAGTTAAATAATAAGTATTTGGTTTTAGGGCTCATTACCATGAAGTTATTATAAAACCACCATCTTAAAGCATTTACATCATGTTGCATACTCAGTTGTACTTGTGCTAGGAAGTCTGCTTTATAAAATAAAGCAGTATCATCCGCAAATGCTACAATCTTGCTCTTGAAATTACCATTGCACAAATTATTAATATAAATTAGAAAAAGAGGGCCAGACAAAGCTGATCCTTGGGGTATCCCTATACCTAGTTTACCTACTTCACTAAAAGTTTTATTAGCTCTAGTTACTTGGGTTCTATCTGTCAAATAAGAACAAAACCATTGCAAAGCAATTCCCCTGATGCCTGCGTCATACATTCTATTTAAAAGTACTCAATGATCCACTGTATCGAACGCCTTCATGACGTCGACAAATAGTACAGCGCACACTTTTCCTTCATTCATGCCTGTGTAGACCCGAGACATGAAGTCCAATAAAGCAGCACTTTTATTTAACTTACTTTGGAACCCATACTGTTTTTTACTATAAAAACTATGTTTTGTAAGAAAATTCACTAGCCTCACCTTAACAATTTTTTCGAGTATTTTCGAAAATATTGAAAGTAACGCAATAGGTCGATAGTTGCCAGGATTTGATCTGTCAATTTTTTTGAAGAGTGGAGTGACTACCGCATGTTTTAAAATTTTTGGGAACTCTCCTGTCGACAAGCTAAGATTTATCAAATAAACTAGCACGTCTGTAATTGATTCGGATATTTCTTTGATGATAACAGGTCTAATATTATCAAAACCAGGAGCTTTGTTATTTTTTAAAGATTTTATTATATTGCTTATTTCTTTGTTATTAGTCGGATACAAAAACATCGAGTCTTTTATTGCTACAGTATGGAAGATATTTTGGTGACAACTATTCATACGAGTGGGATTGGTGTTTTCTACTTTTATTGTTTGTCTCAGGTCCACTGCAATTGAACAAAAGAAATTATTCAAAATGTTGGACACCTCTTTCGGGTTTGAAGTTATAACATCATTGTGGTTTTTCACCAGAATTACACCTGTGTTTTTAACTTTATCCCCTACTAATTCCTTTATAGTTTTCCACTGTTTTTTTGTATTGGTTTTGTTTGGCTCTATAACATTTGAACAATACAATTGTTTAGTGCGCTTTATTTGGTTTTTTAAACTGTTGTTAATAATCCTGTACCTATTTCTTAAATTCACATCATTAGGCTGCTTGACAACATTTTTGTACAAATTATTTTTTTCTTTAACGGCTTTTACAATACTTGCATTGACCCAGGGTTTTAAAAACTTATTACTAACGTTTACACAATTCGTAGAGACTGAAACATAACTTTGAATTTTAATCAGGAACATTTCAAATGCATCGGATATTGAAGTACAGTTGTATATTTCCAACCAGTTTTCTTGGTTTATAAGTAATTTAAGTGTATTTAAATTTACTGAAACATGTTCAAGACAGTTTTTTGTTTTACGTGATATAAAAGAATTTTTAATATTTAATACCAAAACTGTCATCCAATGATCGGTTATATTTATCTTCAAGACTTCTGCTGTGTACTTAACAGAACTATCAAACTTACTTCTACAAAAAACATGGTCTATACAGGTTTCTGAATGATTATTTACCCTTGTGGGTTCATTGACGAGTTAGTTGAGTCCATGACTTGCCATTAAAATTAAATAGTCCTCTACACTTCTAATAGACGTATCCAACAAATTAATATTTAAATCCCCTTTCACTATAAAATTTTCAGATTTTATACCGCTTAGTGTGTTTTGAAATTCGTCATTAAACATATTGATTGAGAACGTCTGTAATCTGTAAACTGCTAAAAGATCAACAGCTATGCCCCGTTCAAGTTTGAAGTGAAGGTGTACGACATCTGCCGTCGCCATTGTTGTTTTAACCTGACGTACACAATTCAATTGGTCGGATACCGCCACGCCCCCCGCACGGTACTTATTATTACATTGAACATTTAACAAGAAAGTAGGTAAATTGTACTGACCCACCTCACTGTCACTTATCCAAATTTCTGTTAGTATAATAATGTCAGGCTTTCTTTTCAAATTTTCTAGAAATACTAAAACATTGTCAAAATTAGACCTTAAACTACGGATGTTTTGATGTACTATTATTAAATCTGAACTATCAATAGTAGTAAACAAACTATTTTTGAAACTTGTTTCTTTTAAACTATTCCTTTAGGTGAACATGATGAACTGTTTGTACTCTTGTCTGCGAGGAGTTGTTACCTGGAGTTTGAGGCGAGCCTGTTGTTGCCGGCAGCTTCCCCAGCTTCTCCACGTCGTTAAAGTTGCTCACTGCTGACACCTTGTCACCTTCTGATGGTCAGACCAGGATCTTGCCGTTCCGTATCCAGACGAACGTGAATCCTTTTTCTTTCTTGATCGATCGTACTTCGTTGAATATCCGCCGTCTTGTAGGAGTAAGGCTCTCATTTACATAGATGACACTTGCTGGGCTTGGGAAACCAATGTCAGACGTATTCAGATTTCTCTTGACTCTCCTTTTTTGTAGAAACTCTTCCTTGACTGTTCTTCTTGTAAACTTCACTACGATGCATCGGGGTCTTTCGCCACTTTTTCCTCCAAGTCTGTGGCAGACATCCACCATCTCTTCCTTTACTTAGACTGTTTCCGACTTGTTGAACTAGACTGAAAACATTTTCATTTTCATTCTCAGGAATCCCATTGATTTCTATTGTATTAAGTCTAGAGTATTGCTCAGCTTCGTCTTGACGGGTTTCCAGCTCAACAATTTTAATTTGCAGCCTTTTATGTTCGGACAAAAGTTGTTCATACAAGTCTTTATACTTGTTCAAAGCCTCAGACTGTGAATCCACAGTTTTCCTTAACTCAGAGATAGTTTGATGGCAGAGTTCAATGGATTTTCCAAGTTCAAGTTCAAGGTTTTTAGTTTGATCTTTTTTTTCTTGTCTCACCTCGATTAGTAGCTTCATGACGTCACTTATGTCTGGTGAACTATTGTCCAGCTCGGATTCCACTTGCATACTTGTTCTACGAAGCCTACTGCATTGTGTACATCTCCAAATTTGATTTTCCTTCTGAATAAAATCAATATCATCCTTTGACATCCCTGCACAAGCTCCATGAAATCTGCCTTTGCAATCAACGCATTGTACTTTCAGACTATTTGCCACAACTTTTTTAACGCAAACTCCACATTTATCCGACATGATAACTATTATTCTAAAAACAAAGCACTTACACTTTTTACAACACCACAAAAAACAGTAGTAACTCAGACAACAAGTCACATTAACAAAAGTTAACCAATACACACGCTTGTTAAAACATACCGCTCAGTGTTTCACTAGGTTACTTCAGGTAAGGAACTGATAAGAGGCAGACCGTCCGTTCCCTTCGTGCTCTGACGCACGACTGGTTTTAACGTTAAAAAAATATCCTAATCCTAAAGAATGTAAATTGTACCCTGTACGTAAACCTTGAATGATCGAGGGCAATATCAATTACTCACATGTTTTTTTTTTTTTTAAATATAATAGTAAATGGTACAATTCTGTATACAGTAAATTATACTTTACAGTACTATACTACAGTGCATTACCATACAGAACTATTTTCTTGAAACCAATAATAAAATATGTTCATATCAATATGGGTTATATCATAATATCTCCACAGCTTTCACGATTTCCTTATTTTTTTGAATAGCAGTGACTACTGTTGAGTCAAATGAGCATATTATTAATCTATTTTACAACTACATTTGTTGACCACGAGACTCTCAGGGTGGGTTAAGGTGGAATATTTGAGTAGACTGAGATGTATTTTTTGAAAATATGTTTTCTTCAGAATTGTTATAGAAGTTTTGTTCCACGTGGACTTGCTGGTCGTCTGGGATCTCACACCGAGAGAGGGTTTCAGAGAATATTTTCTATCAGATAGCATTTTAACACTCCCTTCTTTATTAATTTATCCCTGTGTTGATTTTTTTAATAACAACAATTCTTTTAAATTCCAAAACAGCTCCAGAAATCGAAACCAAGATTTGTTAAAATAGAGAAATTGCAATTTCTCATTTATAAAAATTAAGTTCTTTATTTGGTCCTAAAATATTTTACTTCCCAAAACTAAGAACGCTATCTGGTCAAAAGGGCTTTTTTAATGATTAATATTGGTTTTCTTATAATATTTTGTTATTATTATTGATTTATATTTCCTGGAATTTAAGTAAACGATAAACTTTCTAGTGTGAAAAATTAAAAGTTAAAAATAGGAACTTTAAGTCAGTTACTATTTAAACAACCACAATATTTCCTTTTTCTTTATGAGAAACTATGTTGACTAGAACTGTTACAAATTTTGTTACTATGTTACAAATTATCTATTCAGAAAAATGAGCGTAGAGATGAGTATTATATGTGACAAAATCTACTGACTCGTCATTCCGAAGAATTATAAAGTATAAGTGTTATGTTTTACAATGTATCATAAAACAGATGATATCAGGTGTTATTAGATGATATAGTTAAAATATCAAAACAAATAAAAATAGAACTGAACTATGACACATTTTTCGGCTTGAAGCATACGTTCAGTTGAAATTCAACTGAAAATATACCTAGAATATACTCGGAAATGAAAGGCTAGTCGTGTCTGAAACTGAAGACGCTTGGATTATTGCTAGACATCATTCTAGCAATTACTGATCATGTTCCTAGATCAAAGACTAACGTTCATGTGGATCATGTCTGTACCAAGGTTGCGTCGCTATTTGGCAAAGCACTGCCCAATTACGGTATTGAAAATGGCATATTATGGCTTAATTTATCCCCACTTGGGATATGGAATCAGACTTTGGGGCAGTTGTGCACAGAACAAGCTAGAGCGAGTCTTCAGGCTCCAAAAAAAAACCGTAAGGGTAATTCTGAATTTAAACACTAGATATTCGCGTAGAAATGCGTTCAGGGAGCTGGGATTTCTGACTCTGACCTGTCTGTACATTCTCGATTTGATACTCTACTCCGTGTTGAGGTGTGCTTTGGTTCGGGGAGGAGATGTTCACCAACACGGGACGAGAGGCAGGGACAACTTTCGCGTCCAACAGCACAGGACAAATGCGTTCAGAAACTTACCATCCCAAGTTGGTGTCAGATTCATCAATCTCCCTGAACACATCAAACAACAAAATGGAAATCAATTCAAAATTCAGTTGAAACCCTTCTGATTTCGAAAGCATTTTACTCAGTTGTCGAGTTTATGATGGATCGCTGGGATGATTAAAACCAGAAATTCTCAAAGGCCATCAAAATAACTAAATTTGCCGGGCCTGTATATTGTGTGAAAGAGTCGTAAGTGATATCATGTATGTCTGAATGTTCTATTGTCAGAACGAATGATTTTTAGGTAGGACGATTGTGATACAATGTGTGCATTGTCTGATCGCAATAAAGTGTATTATTATTATGTACTATTGCTTTGCCAGCTAGCTCTGCGTAGTTTGAGAGGAAAATACCCATACAAAACTTCGTTGCCTGAGGCGGCTAAGCTGCAACTCATTAAATTTAATATTCTGTCAGTGTTTTATTATTCTTTCGGCAAGAAGCATTCTTAAAGAGAACAGTAGGCGAAAACAAAAATTTTAAAACTATCTATGCGTTTTATTTTAATTTGAAAATGACATTTTACCGATGGATGCTTTGTGTAGGGCACCAACATGCAACACGATTCATAAGACTTTGACAGTTGAAGAAGCGGAGTACAGTACCTTTATGAACGACTTGTGTTCCGGGATAAGGGGAAGGAGCGTTCTGCACGCCAGGTTCAACAAGCTTCACTTTCTTTGTTTGAAGTTTATTTTTGACGATGGAAGGATTGTGATTGTGAAGGAAACAGGATTGTTCCGGACATTAGCCATCGTTCAGTAAAGCAAAATATCAGTAAAACTGACTAACCTAATACGCAATTAAAACAGCAAACATTAGAGACAACATACATTACATTGGCAGGCCAACCAACCAGTCGAGATTAGGCCGCTTTGGTTGCCAATTCTAAAAATAAACTAAAAAGAAAACCAAAAGTATCAAACAGGTCAGATATTTGTAATAAACCAATCCGGAGTCACAGTATGGTTTTAAGAAGTTCATCTAGCATGAACCAACAATAATGATAATAAAAAAGCCCATTCCTGAACCCCTTCCTTTTTAGTGCCGCCATCTTGTTTCTGCCGTGACGATTGCTATTTTCTATTTGCCTCTTGTCAGTCGTAGGTGGTTGGAAGACGAATGCAGACGCATTGTCACCTGTATTCTGTAGTTCAGATTTATGATTAATGTTGTGTATCATAAATCTGACGCCCCAGAGGCACTTTGGCCACCCCACCCTCCGCTGAGGGGCCCGCAAAGAAGGCTAGGATGGTAACCCAAAAGCCGGAAGCCCACGATCCCGAGGCCTCTGGTAGCACATCCAAGGCTACCTACAGAGAGGTCGCGGCGATCAAAATGGCCATAGCCCTCGAAGGCTACCCGGAGGCGAAGCTTAGTGCAGAGCAAGGAGATGCCATCGAGGACGCAATTATGGAAGAAATCCAACCCCTGGAGGATGGTTTCCGTTCCATCGTTTGCGGGCACCTATCTAGAGAAAGGTGTTTTAATTGCTTCCTGCATCAACGAGCACACCAAACGTTGGCTGGAAGAAGTAATTCTAAGAATAAAACCTCTGGGAGACGACATCTCCTTGAGAGTGGGTCTGCGTACATCTTGAGGTCCACTAGGGTGTTTTTCAGAGCTCACCCGAAGCTTCTGAAGAAGACACCTGAAAAGGTACTTGAAATGTTCAAAAAGCAGAATCCCAACCTAAATGTAAACAAGTGGAAAATCCTTCTATCCAAGCCAGATCCGAAAGGTTACGGATTCGTCTGTTTCCTGGACGAGGTCTGCTACAAGACTGTGAAGGCATCCAACTGTAGAGCCAACCTAGGACTCTGGCAGGTCTCAATTGTCTCCTCGACAGTCAAGGACAATGCCACGAGTCCTACAAATCAACCTACAGCACAGTAGGGCTGCTTCGGCAGCCTTCTGCCAGTTCTTCCTCCAGGAGGGATTTGATCTGGCATTAATTCAAGAACCATGGCTTCACCAAGGGAGAGTAGCGGGCCTAAATGAAATCAAAGGTAAGTTAATTTACTGTACCTCTCTAAGGAATGTCAGGACCTGCATCCTGTTGAAGAGAGGCTTGGATTTTCTAACCCTCAACGAATTCTGCTCCAGAGATCTCACTGTGGGCACACTGACCTGGAAGAATGGAGGCCTTAGTACAGAGCACAATTGTAGGTTCCGTATACTTGTCATATGATGCCAGGGAACTCCCTCCATCAAGAGACCTAGAGCTTCTGGTGGAAGAAGCACAAGCCAGACATCAACAACTACTTCTAGGTTGTGACGCCAACGCCCATCACTCTGCTGGATGGGGCAGCACCAACACTAACCCCAGAGGTGAGGCACTTTTACAATTTCTTCTAAGTAGGGACCTATTTATATGTAATAATGGTAACCGCCCTACGTTCGTAACACGAATTAGACAAGAAGTTATTGCTATAACAATCTGCACACAAGGTATACTTGGAATGGTTGATAATTGGCACGTAAGCGAAGAGGCCTCATTATCAGATCACAGGTATATCCGCTTCAACTTGCAAGATGAAGCTGCATAGGTCCTCTATCGCAATTCCAGGAGGACTGACTGGTTGGGATATGAGTCCGACCTTCAGTCACAGTTGGGATCGGTAGGCGGAAGGGTGCGATGCTTCACATACATAGATCAGATAGCTTCTGACCTGCAGAATGCTATAATCAATAGCTTCCACGACAATTGTCCATTGCGACGGGGGAAGAGGCGAACCAATACTAAGTGGTGGACTGCGGACCTCGCTCGCAAAAGGGCTAATGTTAGGAAGCTGCACAATCAATGCAAAAGGAGCCGTATCTGAGAGTCCTATCATAGAGCTCTAACAGAATACAGCCTAGCAATCAAAAAGGCAAAACAAAGTTCCTGGAGGCAGTTTACACAGGAGGTAAACGAATTAAGCGCGGCAGCTAGACTGCAACGTTTACTAGCCTCAGGTCCAACCGGTCACTTGGGACCTTTAAGGTCCCAGGGAGGTCAACACACTTCCGGGTCTAGTGACAGCCTCAAACTTCTCCTTGAGACTCACTTCCCTGATTGTATCTTTGAGAATGATTACACTGGAACGTCTGGTAACCATGAGGCAGGCTCATGGCCAAGAGCTTATCGTGGTAGCTGGGCCATTGGCAGAAGGATTGTCACTCTCTCTAAAGCCAAATGGGCAATTTCCAAATTTGCCCCTTTCAAATCTGCAGGAGGGGATGGAGTCTTTCCGGCCCTGCTTCAACAAGGGCCGGAGAATCTCCTCACCATTCTATGTAAACTATTCAGGGCGAGCCTAGCTTATGGGTACATACCACAAGTCTGGCGTCTCAACAGGGTGGTCTTTATCCCTAAAAAAGGGAGAGCGGACTATTCTGTCCCTAAATCTTTTCGTCCCATCAGTTTATCTTCGTTTCTACTGAAAACATTAGAAAGACTGGTGGAGAGGCACCTGAGAAAGGGAGTTCTCTCAGACACTCCCCTTCATCGCAACCAACACGCATACCAGCAAGGCAAATCCTGTGAATCAGCACTGCACTAACTAGTCAGTAGGATTGAGGATAGCCTGTCCGCCAAGGAATTGGCATTGTGCACCTTCATAGACATTGAAGGAGCTTTTGACAATGCTAAATTCACTGCGATTGGTAAGTGGAGCACACCGACGTGGCCTCGAGCCAGCTCTGTGCCGGTGGCTTAGGGCCATGCTGTGCTCCAGACGGATCAGGGCCGATCTCAATGAAGAATCGCTTGTGATCGCACCCACAAGGGGATGCCCTCAAGGAGGCATCCTGTCACCTCTACTGTGGAATCTAGTAGTAGATGGTCTACTTGAGGATCTTACTAACAATGGAATCTATGTCCAAGGATATGCAGACGACATAGTCCTTATGGTACAGGGAAAACATACAAATTTTGTTGTTGATATCATGAATACCAACCTTCAACATGTACACAACTGGTGTCATGGAGAGGGACTGAAAGTAAATCCCTCTAAGACAGTAGTTGTACCATTCACTAGGAAAAAGAACCTAGAGTCTCTTTCCAGGCTGAAACTCGCATCCACACAGCTTGAGTGGTCAAAGACAGTCAAATATTTAGGACTGACTCTAGACCATAAGCTTACGTGGAATGATCATCTTAACAATATCCTGCACAAAGCAAAGTGGGCGCTCATGACGTCCAGGAGACTTGCAGGAATCTCATGGGGCGTAAAAGCCCATATAGCACTATGGCTTTACAAATCAGTTGTAAGGCCTCAAATCACTTATGGTTCATTAGTCTGGTGGACAAAGGTGAATCAGGTAACTGCTAAAGCCAAGCTCGAAAGCTTAAAAAGGCTTGGCACAATCTTTGCAACCGGAGCATTTAGGAGCAGTCCCTCAGCGACCCTCGAGGTGGCTTTAGGACTTCTGCCTCTTGATGTCTATATAAAAGCTGAAGCGCGTAAGTCAGCTTATCGGCTGATGGTTGCTGACTTGTGGAGGAATGGAACGTCTAAAACGGGCCACGGCACCATCACCGAAGCTGTAAACCCAAACGCTATTCTCGAAATGGTCTCAGGCATAATGAGAACGGAGTTCGTATTCAATAAGCCATTCTCTGTTGACTTCTACTCCAGAGATGAGTAGAAATCGCAAGATAACGTCACAACAATAAGAAAGAGCTTAGTCTGGTACACGGATGGCTCGCTTATTAAGGGCAGAACCGGATATTGAGTGTTTAGTCAATCCCCTAGAACTGCCCTTTGCGGCAGTTTGGGACGGAACTGCTCCATATTTCAATCCGAAATCTGTGGTATCCTAGCCTGTGCCAACCTAGGCCTCACCAGGGGGTACCAGGGAAAGAACATATGCATAACGTCAGACAGTCAGGCAGCTCTTAAAGCTCTTGACTCCAACAGCATTTCATCCAAGCTTGTGTGGGAGTGCTTCAACACTCTCTGCAAGCTTGGATCACGCAACTTTGTACGTCTTGGTTGGGTACCGGGCCATACAGGCATAGGTGGCAACGAATACGCCGATAGGCTTGCCAAAAGCGGAGCAAGCATGCCATACACCGGTCCAGAACCGAGTTGTGGTATAAGCAAGTCAGCTGCTTATCAAAGTATAAACAAATGGTCCAGGAATACACACCGCTTGCGGTGGCAGAATCACCAAGGACAAGCACTCGGCAAAAGACTGCTTGCTGATTCTAGCTCCGGCTTCACCAGATGGCTGATGGGGCTGGGCAGGGATCAGGTTAAGCAAGTGATTGCCTTGATCACTGGACATGGCCACTTCAGGAAACACCTAAACACTCTAGGTTTACGAAATGAGGACTCGGAGTGTAGACTCTGCAATAAGTCTGAAGAGACTGCAAAACACATAATACTGGACTGTGAGAGACTGGGAGCAAGGAGAAGGGCTCTTTTCGGTGATAAACAACCAGGCGACGAACCAGATGCTAGTATCGGGGAAAAGCTTCTTAGCCTAATTAAGGGCACAAAGATAGGCTTACCCCTCTAACATCAAAGGGGCACACAATAAGCTCAGGTTGACGTGTGAGGATCTGTGAATCCACTCCAATACCCCAACGCAAAAAAAAAAATGTTGTGTATAGTTTTGTATTAAGTGCATGTTTTAGATTTTGGGAAGTTGACACACAACATTGGTAGTTGTGATTCATGACTTACGCGTATCTAACGCTTTTGTATGATTTTTTTATTTTAACCGAGTTAGTAATTATCTACTAGGTTAGTTATTTACCTGAAGAATAGATCGGATTGCAGATCTCGAAATGTAGTGTTACTGATTTTTTGTTTCACTGAACGATGGCAAATGTCCCAAAAAATCCTGTTTTCTTTGCAAAGCTTCACTCTCTCAGGGTTCGTCTCGGAATTCGCAAGAGAGGGTTAAATTGTTTTGGATCTACATTGTACGACCGCCTAAGTAGTCTAATACAGTTGAAGTTCACTGGATTTCAAATGAAGTTATAGTCAGAATTAGATTAATTTGGTTTTTTCCAGTGTGTATTCATGCAGCATTTTGTTTTTTGTCAAAATAAATCTGTAATACATTTCGTTTTTTATTTGTATTTTCTCTGTATATTGGGTAATTTTAAATTAAGGTAAGTGATTATTCAGTCTATAGCATAATATGTAATCGTTTTTATTTATTTTAAATTAATCTTAAGCTTTTACTGGTAATGACTCTAATAATTTAGAAAAACAGTCTTAACTGAAAAGTGTTCGACAGTAAGGACATTAATTATTACACTTAGAAAGCAAAAAATAACAGCGATTCTACTAAGACGACCCTATCAACAGAGAGTGGCGATAAGCAGCCATGGCTCGCCATAGTATCGCACGTCACACAACAGACAGTGTCCAAGCGCTCACTTTTGCTGTCCCTTAATTTATAGCATTGGAAGGGCTATGTTTGTGTAACTAGTACAATCAGCGTTGAAAACATATTTAATTGTCAGATTGTTAGAGGACTGTGTGGTGAGTGTAATAACCTCAGAGTGCTATGATAGCTGATAGTATCCAATACAAGATTTACTCCTATCCTTGATTTATTCCCGTAGGTAGATAGAGATGATTGATATTGCGATCGACGTAATAACCACAGAATGCGGCGGTCACTGCCGCAATTCAATTGAATGTTTAATCCTTCTACCGTTATGGGTTAATCAAAATTACTTTTGTTTCTAAGATCCAAATTCTTTGTTTTACGTTGCCAATGACATAATGAAAATGGATATAAGATATAAGATAATGACGACTTCTGTTTAGTTTATGCCTTTTTACACGTTTAATATGGTGTTACTGGTGGTCATTTCTCGCAAATCATATGACTCTCGATGAACCCTAGTCGTGATTCAAGTGAGCATCTTATATAGGTTCAAACTCACAAATAGCTTTCCACTCTGTGACAGTAACATTTCGTGTCGAATGATCGTGAATGATTACTCGCGGATGAAACAAGTTAGATACCCGAGTTTAAAGGTCAAGTATGACATGTAAATACAAGAACGGTACTCAATTTAAAAATAATTTCTTATTTATTTCTCAGTTATTATAAAATTATAACTAATTTACAACATAGAGCGGTGTTGTTATGATCATGCCCTAGGGAACCTGTCGTTTTGCGCATTCGAACGAGAACCTGCCGGCCGTGGTAAGTGCTTTAAGCCTTATCAGTTCAATCGGGTTTAAAATTAAACTTTTGAACAAGTAGTTTATAAAATTACTCTCCCAAAATAAATACTTTCCCAGCTCCATAGCGCGTCCAATGCTAAAGGTTTCAACCGCTCGTTCAAGAATAACAGTAAAAATAGATCAAATTCAATAAAAATATAACTGTTTAAAAATATATATTCAAAACAAAGCTTTTGTACTTATTTTATATGAAAATTTGATAGTAAACGGATCATGAGTTTCAAAGTTATGAATGTTCAATATTGCACTTTGGTTGATAAGCGCTAAAACCTTTACCATTTCTTTCGTTGATATCGACATACAAACTAGGAGTTATTGTTTTTAAATTGTTTGCTTTATATGCAGAAGAGCATAAATAAAAGGGACATGTTTAATGTACTTTGCGTTACAATAGCTCCATTAGTTAGATTGTAGTTAACGTTCGAACTCGGTATCTTATCACCCCAGCATCTAAACCACTTACAGGAACTCCACTTACAGACCGAGTGACAACGGCAGACAAATCTCAGACTTGTTTAGTCACCCTCCAGAATCGTCCTAAGGGTAATATATCTTCCAAATCCCATAGTAATAACTATTATAAGTGCGATGAATAGAACATATTCATGGATTCTCCGCTTCACGTAAAGTTATTTAGATCTAATTTTTCTGGATGATTTTTCCAGACATATTTAGACATTGATGTTATGTTAATGTGTTGCGTTATGTAAAAGTGGTATTGTTTTTATTCTCTGTAAAAAGGCAGTTGAGTATGAATTTAGGAGTTTGTTAACTTTCAACAGATTTCTGTGGAGATATCAACTCTTGAAGATATTAGTAGAAATCCTTTGGGGCAACGCACGGCTTTGAAACTGATTATTTTTATTATTTATAAATGTAATTTTTTATATATTATAATTACATTACCAAAAATATATTCTTAAAGTAGTATAACGTGAAACAAATTCCGAACTAACAAAATAAACGGTGGAATGACAAAGGTAACACGTGCACGGATATCGCTGTCGGTCGTGAAACACCTGACAGTTTCCGTTTTATCTACAAACATTTACCCTCATCCGGAAGTGACGTGGGTAAAACGCAGGTCATTTATACTAGGACTATAACACTCTGTGCGTCCATCCTTTGCAAAAAGAGAATGTTCATTTCCATATATTTTAAAAGTTATTTGCTATAAACCTATCAATACAACATAGACGATTTTCTTTTTCTACGTGTAGCCTAATGTATGGTGATAGCCGCTACGATAGTTTTTTTTATCTCGTTATCTACTGATTGCATGGCTATAAAGAACAGTTTTTTTTAAATCATACCGATGTTTTGTGTACCGTACGTGTTTAACTTGTACGTGTGTCTCACTTAATGGTCATTGTGCACTCCACGTTTGAGTCTGAAATCCTAGACAAAGGTTACGTTTTCTGTTGCTAATAAAATATTAAGTGACGCACAGAACATTGACTGGGCGTCAGCTATCTCTCTGTGCGTATGTAGAATGTTATTTATTAATCTATATGTAATCCCTGAACATACAATAATGAATCCCATTAATTTTAATATATAACAGTAAATTACTTGATCGTAACCTATGGTTTATATTAGCTCGATGTTTATTTTATAATTGCCGATCCCTTTGTTCTTCGTATGAGCTATTTATATTATACATAGTTATTACATGTTAAATAGTTTTCAAACTCAGGTGAACTGAAATAAGATATTTCAATGATGACCTACAAATTGTATTAAAATATTCGAATAATTACAGCAAAAATACGAAAATCACTAAAATGAACTACGCTTGAATAATTTTTTCAATACGCAGTTTCATCTATTCTCTTGCTACTATAGTATTTTTATGATTCTAGATACTATATTTCATATTTTCTGTTGCTCTTTACATCCTTAGAAGCACGGTCCTTGACATGTCGATGGACAATCTGAAATGCCAACTTATATAATGGTAGTTGCATGTAAAACTTTAATAAAAGTTTGTGGCCGTATTTTTAACGTTACATGTCAAATATGAAATATTACTTTTAACCTTTAGTTTTTAATAAATTTAACTGAAAAAAGAGCTATGTTAGTAAGTGCTAGAACTGCGTGTCTAAAGTAGACCTTTTAATAAACGTTTTTTTTTTTGAAACAGTAAAATAAATATCTCCTACTATTACTAAATAGGTACAACTATATACTGATTGTAAAGTCTAAAAAAAATCTCTTTTCATACAATATGTACATTAGAATGTGCACGTGGTAAGAAAATGAGAATACCACTTTAAGTAGATTACACTTCATTTTATAGTCCAAAGTTGAGCTTCTTGGTGGCCGACTAGTTTTGAATGTCTAGTCCGACGCTGACTCCAGATTGCAGGAGTCGAGTCTGTAACATCGTCGGACCTCAGATACTGCACTAAGGTGAAAAGGCGTTGAACTTAACGATTGTAGTGTCTGCTGGAAATGTAATAGTTAACACAGTGTGCATAGTGTTCTAAAACTCTTAATGATGCTCTTTATTGTCTATCGTATATTTCGAAATATCTTACTAAGTCTATGAAAAAAGGGGAAATTATCTTGCAACATCAAACATTGAAACACACAATAAAACACATTTATTGATGGAATTATTTTGTAATGACAACTTATTATATTTAGATAAATTACTACTAGCACATATTACCAAGGTCATAAAGTAGTATAGAAGTAGTTACGTGACTAAAAGTATAGGTCAGTCGAACATACATTAAACAATACAAATTAAGTACGTTCTATAAACTTCATTTACACTGTATATATATATATATATATATATATATATATATATATACAGTGTAAAGTATTGCTTTAGAACGTAGTGGACAAACCTTAACTTTTTAATATATATATATATATATATATATATATATATATATATATGTATATATATAAATAAAAAGTTAAGGTTTGTCCACTACGTTCTAAAACAATACTTTGGAATACAGATTATTGTTTGTCTCAATTTCTAAAAAATACATCCCACCCAAGGCTTTACAACATCTTGAATATAGGCAATCTTGTTTGGTTTTTGCGAGTAAAATATTATGTAAGCGACTTTTTACACGTATATTTGAACATCTATCATTCCAATGTATGTGGGTATAGACTATAATGATCACTAGGAATATAATTTAAGGTATAATCATTAATACCTGACAAAGTAAAATGATATAGAGTATGGATACATGAATGCAGCTATCTAGATGTAGTAGGTCGGATAATATGGTACTAAAATTTGTAACAGGATTACACAGTTGTACAGGATCACACTGTTATACAGGATTACCCCATGTAACACAGGATTAAAACAGGACTTAGCACAGTAACCCACTGTACAACAAGTTAGGCAACTACATAATTTTATACCATAGTCAATAAAAATATAGATCGAATAGAAATTATAAAAGTCAATCACATATGTTTGTTAACCAAATCTTGATTCATCTTTTTGTGGTTTGCCATTCTTATTTCGTTGAAAAATTTACATTATTGCATTAATTATTTTACGAATAAATGTACTAATTACGAAATGGACTTATTATTATTATTAACAGAACTGGACTGAAGATGATTTTTGGACATTTGCTATCGATATGTCTGACAACAGAACATTAGTTTTGGAACACTTACAATTTTCTTCTTTTTCAAGCTTCAATACATCTAAATATAGTGTTGAACATAATCAAAAATAAAAAAATAATTACTGTAATCGAAAACATGTTTTGCTTCATGTAATAATTTTAATTTTTTTAAACCATTATTAATAATTTTTTATATAAATTTGTTTGAATATATTAATTTTTCCTCAGTAACTCACATTCTCTAGTGTGTGCAGCATATGTCTTTCAGTGGGCTTATTTTTTGCAGTGATACTTTTATACGGTATTCCTTCTACTACTCTTTGATACATTTTGCCACTAGCAAGTTACTCGTCCTAAACTAATCAATTTTTAGACGTTTATACCTAATCTGTTTTGAAATCTGAAAATAGAATGGATTTCTATCCTTTGATTGTAATATCCTATTTGTGCCACTCGTGATAACAATAATGTTAGAGAGTCTGTTTTCGTTTAAAATTATCCACCATAAACAGTAAACTTTAAATAAAGCATATGTGTGTTAAATAAAAATATGCAACAAATTGCCATAAACATGAATATAAACTTCAAATATTCCCTGGAAAGTGTTCTAAACGTAAATCGATACCTTCAATATTTTGAAATACACGAGTGGCGGTGGATCCATTAGAGAATTACGCATCGTGTTTTTGTAGCTGTCCATTAGGAACCTCTTGCTAGACCAAGCTACCACTTAAGCGGGTGGTTAACCACCTTTTTTGTTGTACTCACCGAAGAACAACACAGCGTATTTAAATATTTCGCATAATACATAAATAGTTAGTTTTAATTGTAAATAAATATTTTTGTTTGTAGTTTAGACCTGTAAGTAACACTGTGCTCAGAGTTGAGTCAGATGGCTGTGTGAAGTACTATATCTATATCTACTATATCTTGTTTTGTACGAATCTATTTATTTTTTTATTTAATTTTATAATTCCTTCAAGTAATAACTGTTATTTTAAATGATAAAACTCTTTATTCATCCTAAAAAATATATTTCTAGTTTAATTCCATTTTCTAACCGCAAAGATGTTCCTACGGCTAGTGCCAAAAATCGAATAATATCTGCAAACTGTGAAAGTATTTGTAATAGTTTTAATACTAAATTCCATGCATAGTATGGTAAAATTGGTTCAGTAAACATTGAGTACTACAAGGTCAATAAATCAAATCTATGGACATGGACAGTCTCGCCGCAATAGCATTGCGTTTGAACCACTTCCGTAGACGCCTTTAACTTATGACGACATTTTTCACCTTATATCAAGTAAGAGAGAAATCGGAGGAAAGACCGAGTGGGTACTAGGTCCTTCACAATATACCTATTTTGAAGACGCGTTGGTTCAGTAAGTTTTAAACTAGAAATCGTAGTACTAACAGAAATAAAGGGGTTTTATTGTACTAGTATCGCAATAGTTAAATAAATCATACAGACAAGGTGTGCTGAGGTCCAGGGATTATTTCGGATACTTCTGAGGTCCGATGCTAGGTCATGTAACTTTGATTGTTACTGTTTACATATTTAGTACCATAGTTAACTTAGCCTTTAACTCCATAGAGGGCAGTCCGAGCGCACACTTTTTTTCATGCCTCAAATTGTAGCATTGTATGAATGATCTCTTGTGTAATTAATGCAATTAAAAGTAACATCTATAGAAATACCTTCTACAAAACATGTGGTTAAAACTTGTATATCAGCGGCAGGGAGGAATATAGTCCAGTACGTGTCTTAGATAATCTTTTGTGTATGATATCGTGTTACCACAGTTTAGAGGCCTCAACAATGAGTCTTTGTGAGATCCATGACCGTCACCTCGCAAGCAATACAAACATATTGCAATACAAACTTTATTTCAGATATATATATATATATATATATATATATATATATATATATTAATAAAAAAGTGAAATAAGAAATACTGCAACACAAAAATTAATAATTTAAGGTTAGTGACAGTAGACTTTTCTTAAATAAGCCTTAGAACTATTGATACATCTTTAAGAAATTTTAACGTAAAATTTGGGAGTATTCAAATGAAATCTTAAAGTTTGATTTTATATAACTAAACTAATCAATACTAAATTGTAGGCTTCATTAACATGGTATGTATGTATATGCTTTGCTCAATCACAATAACTCTCATTCGTATAGAAGCAATAAACAATAGAATTAATGCCCGTTATTGCTACAAGTTAGCCTCCAGTGACACTAATATGACACTAATTGACACTAATATTTATGTATTAATGAAATAATTCATTTATATTTGTTCATAGTGCTTATCAATAGTTTATTATCTCAAAACTTTAAAAGTAAGCTCCTCTCAAGTAACACTCATTTTGAAGAGGATACAAAAACTTAAAGAATCGTATTGACCAGAAGTCGATTTCTCTTTTCCATTTAAAATAACAACCTGAATATTATTACCAGAACAATATTTTCAAATAATCACCACGTTGACAAGTCTAATCAAATTGTGTAACTGAAGTCCTCCTAATATTTGGAAGTGAGACAAGCGTAGAGTGAACTCCTGTGTCATATTCTAAAGTGGTATTTGGTTGCAGGCCTTTAAATTACTGTTTCTTAAATCTTTGAAGTTTTTACTGGTGTTTTGCAAATTAGGATTGAATTTGACCTCACAGAAAAAAGTCCATCGTGTAGGCCATTCTATTACACCTCGCCTACTAATCTACTGTCGTGAACAGTGTAAATGTGCACAAAAAATGTGTTGAGGTACCATCCTGCTAGAAGTTATGGAAGCCTTTATCAAATTCATGCTGATTTCCCCTAATAACAGAACTTATTTCTGGGAAAATTTATTCTTGCAATATTAGCAAATAAAGTTCTCCATTAAGATTTCCATTAACAAAAAGTTATCGTACATTGTGGTAACCTGGCTCACACATTTACTTGTTCTGTTCTGGGTATTGGGTGCAGGGTTCACGCAAAACAAGAGATTTTCTGTCTCCCAGTACCTGGGGTTGTGTTTGTTTACAGCTCCATTGGAAAAAACGGTATTCATCACTGAACAAAACGTAAGTTGAAAGAAATGTAAGTTGAAAGAATTTATTAAAATTAGAACACCCTACTATTTTGTATGGGATAGTGAGAGTGATTTCAGGTTTTCACCAATCTTTAATTTATTTTGTCTTAAAATGATGGGTCACTTGATAAGGGTTATATTTGAAATTTTTAAGTTACCACATTGCTCCACTATCCATAGGATATCTCTTTATAAAAACTTAACATAAAAATACAGAGGGTCGGATAGCAACTAACTATCGATCAGTGTCAATGCTTCTAAAGTCTACGGCAAGTCATTCTATGGGACTGTTGCATTGTACTTGGTAATTCACCGCCTCGTGACTCCAGTGATTACATTTTCAAAAAGGGGTGCAAATTGTTAGTGGTGTTTTCATAATTTTTGTTACATAAACGTAAATTAAAAATACATACATTCTTTAATACACCCACTTTATGTGTACATAAGCTTCAGATTAATTTTTGTTTCGTTAAAAAATCTCGTTTGGGTAGGTTTGGAGGCCTGTTTAAAAATTTATTAAATTGCCACTGGCAGGAGCGGTGCCCGATTGCCTAAGTTGAAGCCACTTAAGAAACATACCAGATTATATTTGGCGCGAAATTTCTAGGGTTTTAGTATTGTCTCGTTTAACATAAATTGCATCAAATATGTTTTACAGTATATATCGATAATAATTATAAAAAAACAAGGCTTTTGGTAACTGAATTGTTATAATTATGTTAAAGCATGACAAAGAACCAAGTAAAGAGTTCACTATCATCCTTTTCCCCCTGAACAGATTTGAATCATGTAATTCGTGAAATAAATGATTTCATACATGTATCAACTACTAAATACATAGTAGTTAGTTGTGTCATTGGACAGACTGAAGTACAATAACAAGAGTTAGCCTGCGAATTACTATACTGAATTAAGTCTTATGATTAAAACAAGTAAATCAATTTGTTATTAGTATTAACGACTGTAAAAAATTAACGAATTTCACATAAATTCTTAACCAATGTTAAAAATAACCAAACAAATTATTGCAATATGTTTAGAATTGTTATTACTGTTGTATTGTTGTTACTGTTGTAATTCCTCTATTGATCCTTTTGGGTTTAAGAAGGGAAAAAATTAACGAATTTCACATAAATTTCACAAACCAATGTTAAAAATAACCAAACAAATTATTGCAATAGGTTTAGAATTGTTGTTACTGCTGTAATTATTGTAGTTACCCTATTGACCCATTTGGTTTCAAGAAGGGCAAATTGACAGTTGGCGCTGTAGTAAACCTGATCGAGATGGGTTCAGAGAGCTATAAGATCGTGTTACGTGTTTTGATAGCAAAATATTGTTTGACAAGTTGAATTCTCACGGGTTTCGAGGACTGCCACTTCAACGGTTCCAGTATTTTCAAATGGCAGACCCCACAAATCGTGTACTCATTTAAAAGTTTTCAACATTAACTGTAAAGTCCCATAGAGATCTATTTTCAGCCCAACTTAGTTTTTGTCTAAGCCAATGACATTCGATCGTCTCGACAGATCTAAATTATGCAGACGTCACGGCTTTCTGAGTTAGTAAAAAGTTAACTCCAATGAAGCAAAGTAAATTTGTGGATTTGAATTGTTGGGTTCAGAAATTCAACTGAGTGAATTTAAAAAACAACATGTCAAATACATACTTTATCGCCTTTCCCTGCGCTCTTTACATCTTTACTGTGGTGCAGGCATCTTGTTGAATGACACCATGGTTGAGTAATTCTGTAGAGATTAATGTATATACCACATAGTTGTTTCTTTGCATTATTGAATGTGACATTCAAAATAATCTGCGAAATTTTAGCTTTTAACGATGGCTTGTGGTTTCAAATAATATAATGTGTACTAGTAGGCTAATAAATAATTTTGTTGATTAAAAAGAATTAGATTAAAGAATTGGTTTCCGTAATAGTCCTAATCTGTCACAAAGCACTTATTACATTAAGTCACTGTGCATTATAATTATATATTTATATACATGACGTTAATGTACATTTATGAATAAAACACTGAAAAGTGCAGAGGAATTTTAGTTGTAAATAGTAAAATATTAAATACGACTATCTTTTATGTTTTTATTGAAGGACATTTCATTGAAGCTATTCGTCTAGGAGCCAAAAGCCAATTTGAATTGTATAAGCACAAAATATGATTTTTATAGAAAACAATAGGAACATTTCTACTAAGAAGGAAATCGATATAGTTTTAGTGGAGCTCAAAATGTGTTGGTACGGAAGGGTTCAACATATGAAACGATTATTTATTTCTTTAATTAATTTCATTATAAGGGAACATTTCTGTACGAATTAAAGACTAGTGCTTATACAATACAAATTGTCTATCGGCTCCAGACTATATTAGTTAGATAACCAAAATACCACCAGACGTGGTTTGATGACGCTGATTTAACATTCATTTACGAGTGTGGCAGTTGGTTTTAATTGTGTTACGTTAAAAATTATCCATTTCGATATTCAACAAAAGTAAAGCGGCTGACAATTGATTTCTTTCTTATCAAAAATCTCTCTATCGATATCAAGAAAGACGAGACTTTTTGCTTATACAATTAAAATTGACTTTCGCTTCCTGGACTGTAGTTAAATTATAATTTATATAGAAATAGTAAACAGAAAAGGCTACTAAATAAGTAATGTAAACTTTAAAAAATGGGGTGATGTCTATATAATCATCTCTTAAGTAACATCAAAAGTTCCGTCAAGTAAAATCGATCAAATTTTCGTTTCTAATTCCTATACAGCTGTTTCTGTGGGATTTTAAAATGGCTTGTACTTAAATATAAAGGCCTTCATTGAAACCTAGTAGTTTTGTCACTTTAAAATGACCAGCAAATTTCAAAAGGTTCCCATACTTTCCATCCTCAGTTTGCATGAAATTTTTATCATTGATTAGTTATTGTAATCTACTTTTTTACAACATTTTACATTAGAATACATGTATTTAACTATAAATGGCGAATAAATTACGTCCTGTTAACTATTTATATATTTTTCTTTTAGATATTCCTTATATATGTGTTAATTAAAATTACTTTTTAAGTTTACATAAGCACTCGAAAGATGAAGGGCCGATGTCACTATGACAGCGCTCCTAACGGCGTTCGCTACAAATACTGGGAGAACTCCATTAAAGGTAGTAGTTGTACTCTCGAGTTCCCGCACCTGTCAGAAACCCTCCTAAGTATAAGTTAGTACAGAAGCTGTCTGTTATTATAAGTTGGTACAACACCGGTTTAAACTCTGATACAGTATAATCTACGAAAATATATGAAACACTGATTTCCTTGATTATCTTATTTAAAAAAGGGAACGTGTCAATCGCCAGTTAGTTAGTTACTTTGCTGTAGTAACAGAATGGTACATACATTCACTTTTATTTAAACATGATATCATTGTAATTAAAAATTATAATACTGTAAAAACTATTATCGAATATTAATATTACTGTAGATTGTATTTCCTCAAATATATACGGGCATTTTAAGAGGTTTTTTTCTCCTCTTGTTAATTAATATTTTTCTGTCTTGTTCACGGTCCGTTTACATCTGTGTCGGATTTAAAGGGTTCGACTATATTTAATATAATATAATTGAAATTTCTTTGCCGAATGAGATGTAAGAGATACTTGGGTTGTTATTATCTTGTACGTAATCCTGTAGTCTTACATAAAGACTCGTTGGATAACCTCCCTCCCCACCGCCATGCCACTAGTTTTCAGTTTCATAACTTTTTTTATACATAAGTTATATTGGAAATACATATATGGTGCAAATTTTTAAGGCAGATTATATTGTCATAACATAAGGATTTATTACTGTTTAAGCTTTTTATTATGTCTGAACCTTTCCTGGTAGTGTTCTAAGCAATAAAAAGTAGCACATTGAGAATTAACTGAAAGCTCTGAGAACAATGATATAACGAATGATAAGAATAACAGAACCGTGATTGCTGTGTGACTGTGATTGTGGGTAATTTGCAATGATTAAAAAGTAAGAATTACAAGATTTGATAAGAGCTGAAGAATGTTTCAGAACCTTTAGCTTTGCAGTTCAACAATATTGTCTCCGTTTATCCTTCTATCAAATACCCCACCAAGTTACTCTTACCTTTAATGTTTTCTGAAATAATAATACTCCGTCTCATAAAATACATTTTCTTGGCTAACTTTATATTATTATTAAGTTTATTTATGGCGTTAATATATCTGTCTGATTAAATTAATTTAAGATGCCTGATTTTATTTTCAGATGAGTTTTTCTTATTAACGTGTTGATAAGACTGTCCTCTATGGAGTAACAGGCTTAGTTAATTCTGGTAGTAATATGTAAACTGTAACAATCAAAGTTACATGGCGTAGCTCTAGAATCGGACCTCAGAAGTATCTGAAATTATCCCCGGACCTCAGCATACTTTGTCTGTAGGATTGATTTTACTATTGCGATATTAGTACATCAAACCATTCCCCTTGTAACTGTTAGTATTACAATTCGTGGTTTGAAAATTAGTGAATCAATATGACTTCAAAGCAGCTATTCTGTGAAGTATGCTCTACTTTGTCTTTCCTATGACTTCTCTTTCACTTGATATAAGTTGAAATACGTCGTCATAAGTTGAAGGATTTTCCGGCACTAGTTCAAGCGCAATGCATTGGAGATGACTGTCCACGCCTATAGGTTTTATTAATTGTCATTGTAATATTCAATGTTTTCTGGACCAGTTTTAACACATTATGCATGGGATTTAGTATTAAAAGTACTACAAATACTTCTACATTCCACAGACATTATAAGATTTTAGGCATTAGCCACAACCAGCAGGTTTGGGGTTGCAAATTGCAAACAAAAAATTACTTCTTTTTGGATTTTTATAGAGCTTACCTAAGAAAACATAAAAGTTTTAAATTTAATGAGTTATGAAATATAAATAGAAATAAATAGATTAGTACAACACAATATATATTACTGTATGGTACGGCACTTTACTCCGCAATCTGACTCAACACTGAGCACATCATTACTTGCAGGTCTAAACTACGTCAAAATTAATTTTATTGATTTATTATTTTATTACGTCATGTATTACTGTGTTATACGGTTTGTATAATTATCATGGCACTATAACACAAATTGAAAATAGAATGATTTACAATGGCTACTAATATATATGAATTATGTGAAATACATAAATAAGCTGTGGTGTTCTTCAGTCAGTATAACAAAAAAAGAAGACAGACACAGCCCTAAGTGGTAAAAAGTTAAGTAGCTTGGTCGGGCAAGAGGTTCCTAATGGACAGCTACAAAAAAAACGATGCATAATTCTCTAATGGCTCAAGTGCCACTCGTTTATATCAAAATATTCAAGGTATCGGCTTTCGTTTAGAATCACGAGCAAACCACTTAATAAATTTTCGTTTACTTTTTATTATTTAATTTTCTTCGTTGTTGGCGTCAATTTTACTCCTGTTTTGTTTCCGCATTGAATGCATGGCAAGTATAGCTGCTTACTTACCTGCATACCTGAATAGTAAATTTGGGTCTGAGGATACTAATTAAATAATTAAAAGTTTATAAAGCGATATATTAAATAGTTCGTGATGGACGAGAGCACAAGAAAACCCGTACTAGTTTGTGGCATAGTGTTGCGCTGCTTGCATCCTTGAAATATTATGTGCTTAGTGCCGATTGTTACATTTTATTGCCTAACATCACAAATAAAAACGATATTATATTACTACTTATTATATATTGATGGTAATGAACAAGAGTATACACAAAACAGAAGACGTAATTTAACCTTTAAACGATATACACGAAGAAATGTCGTTTAACTGTCTGCACATTTACAATGATGTAGACACGATATTATGATGAGTATCTGCATAAAAAATACAGAACCTTATATTTTGTATTTGTTATGTAGATGCTCACAGCAGAATAGAGACACCCATCTGACTGTGACCCCACAGTTTTCCCAATATTCAGTCGTTATAATATAACCTAGCTCCCGGATCTTCCGTGTCACATAACAGTCCAGAAATTGGAAATTAGATGAAAAAAGATAAGCTTGAACATGAAAATTGTTTGTATTTCATTTTTTAACGAGATTGAGAGCAACTACATTTTATATCCTCACTTATTAGTTATTGTGTGGTACACATTGTTTGCTGGAGATCTGTCGTTGTACTGCCCATACTCCAGTGTTGTGCATTCCAACTCCCATATAGACCACGTAATTTACCTCCTCTATTATCTCTCAAATATGACCTCCACATATCTTGGTACTTTATATTTATGTTGTTACTGGGCTTTGCTGTCAGAATCAGTACTCTCATATGTCGGGTGAACGTGACTGTTTAACAGTAACAGGTAATTATTATAAATATATATTGTCACCAAACCGCTTACAATACAGGCCTCGTACTCGTACAGATAATGCGGTGTTTAATACCCATTTTATGATAAATAAATCAGCTTTGTTTTGCCATTAAATTAGTACTTACCTAAAAAACACGTCATTGAAACCTATAGAACTTTTAACATGTGGCGTATTCATTCCAGAGTTTAACTAACCTTACATATCAGATACATTCCCTATGCTAGCTTTGTAGTGCACTCTGCTAGTTTCGATACAGTTATGTGATTACTTCGATACGTGATTGATCAGATAGGAGACTCATACATGTGCCCTGAACTAGTCTCAATTGTCACACGGTTCTCCAAGAACGCAATAATGAACTGAACTACGATGTCTCGTATTTCACGCCTCAGCCGTGATACTTTACTTGGCGTTTCCCCCTTAGATCTCACCACCACCCCAAATTACAGACCTAGGACTTTCATTGTCGATTCCTTGTGTGGACTCTTACATACTAATCTTGTTTGACAATTACCTCCCTGTTCTTCTAAAGCGGATTGTATCTTTTAGCCCTGACACTGACCCCTCACCTCTACGCAGTTCTCTCAAAGTGTGCAACGGTGTGCCGCCAAATCCTAAATAGGAGGTGGCAATGCCTCACTAAATGAGTAAAAATGTCAACCATCAGTCAATAATCAAAATAAATTTTATTTTTTATTACATTCCATGTGAGTCGTTCATGTGAAAAAGCCTGCAAAAAAAGAGTTAAATGTACTATATATCTAACGGCAAAGTCAGCAACACTAGGTCCAGATTCAAAGACTTCCTTGACCTTATTGCTGGGAAGAAAAGTTTGATAAAGATGGTAATAAGACACAGTTATTCCATGTTAACCAAATATTGTATTAGGATGAACTTACGAGTTTTTTATCAGTTTTCTAATTAATTGCAACTCCACTCCTTAAAAATAATATTAGATAAAAATTAGACACTTTGAAGACCAACATCCGATCCGTTGAATTTTTAGATAACGAACATTTAAAGAACAATAAAATATATGTTTCAATGAATATAATATCTATTTAATAATAATTGTACCTAAATATAACATTATCTCAATTAAAATACGTGCCTCGTTACTAAAGAGATATAAATAACTTTATTTGTCATCGGCTGCTGGTATCAAACCGTGTATGTCCGCTCCTTGTTCTGTACCTGTTGCGCAATGAGCCATTCTACTTGACTGCAACGGTACTTTATGTCTTCTTCCACTGCTTCTGCGTTTTTATACATAAGCCTTAATATAACAAAATGTTTTGTAAAAACAAAACTTTAAAATATAATAATAAGCCAAAATAAAACATAAAATATTATTTTTGCCAAAACGACCAACGATGACCATCGATTGCAATTCTACAGTCTGAGTACATGTTATAAACAACTGATAAACTACAAAAGTTATAAAATCTAAACAATGGACTAAAATTTGGAAATATTGTAGCCATATAATATTAGAACAAACAAGAAAACATAAATTATGTAAATATTTCTAATTGTCAATAGAAATGTGTAGAACATAAAATAATTCAATAATGCGTGTACATGATTTTGTTATATGACATAAATATTATGTCATAAGGAATAAATCTACTCTAAATTTCCATTCTAGCTACAGAATGCATCATGCAGAAATGCAATGATATTGGTAAATCTAAGTAAATTGCAGTAGATAAATGAGCCCTGCCTTTACATTACAGAATAATTTTTGGACGCTTCAAAAAGGTTAAATGAGTAAAAGGAGTAAGTAAAACAATAAATGCAAAGACACCTACACTTTTTATGTATTCAGGGTAGTTTATCGACTTTACTAAAGACCCAATCCTAGGTTGCGACATGCCTCTGAATGAAGGTCAATACACCATCATGGATAAGTATCCGCTAGTAAACATGAAAGCGACTCCAGAATTCATATAGTTTACTTGATTTTCTTATTTATATTTCCCTTTCATGTTTTTGTATCAAAATTAAAACAAATCACATATAAATGAACTAGTAAAATATATAAAAGTGGGGTGTACACTACAGAAAGACATTGTTTTTAATAGCAATGAAATATACAAATTAGTTTTTATTTGTGTACCATTAGATCTTTAGTGTGTCTTAAAAATATTTACTACACAATCAATATTTATTCCTTAAGTTCTACTTCCTCCCCTTTTCTATAACATAATACGTATTGACTCATGTTCAATTAAATAAATAATATCAAATTCCATTATTAATGTTAAATAACATATGTGAAATAAGTTTTTTTTAATTATTTCGTTTTACGGCACCGCAATCATAAAACATTACGTACAATGAGAAAGCTACGGTTCGTAAACATCTTAAACTACAGATCATTTGGTAACCTTCTTTACTCCCTCCTAACATTGTTCCGATATAAAAATCTGTCGTCTTCTTTTTCTAAGAAATTTTTTTTCACAAGTAGGTCAGCCCTTCTACGCAAGCCTACTAGTGCAAGAATGTTTTTTGGAAATGTTAGAAATGTGTTCAATTCAAGATATAGCATGACTGGGGCAGAAGAAAAATAAACCTATCGTCTATCACGTCATGGAAAATTAACATTTTTGCCATCCCTTCCTTACAAACGGAAATAGACGTAAATGAAGTTCACAATTTCTATAAATATTTATTTATTTCATGTTACTGTTTATTGCAATTAAACATTTTAGGATTGAAAAGGACTATAAATGCTGATTGAGGGCGAGTTTCTCTCCGTATGAATTAATTTAATGCACTGGGTCCAAACTAGTGAAGCTTATTTAAAAACATGAATTGAGCTCAAGCTGTTATGAGCTGTTGAAACATTTTATTTCATTCGACTAAATGTGAGTGATGCAATTAATATTACTTTACTGGACACAGCTTCGTGCAAATGTCAATTGGGAATCTTCAAAAGCGATACCGTTTTAATATACAATTTTAATACACTCTTGCTGTTATAAATGTACAGTATTTACGTATCAGGTAATGCTTTGTATGGATATACTAGATATGGCTTTAGATATAGTAAAGTCTGTACGTAAAAGTAAGTTTTTATCTCTCTTTTAAACCTAAACGTTAGTTATACCGGCTTCGATATACACTGCATATTATTCTTTACATTATTTATCATGTCTACATATGGTTGGCCCTCCACGGGATTCAAATCCGTGGTCTCTCATTTAGAGAACCAAAACTATAACCATTAGACTACGGAGAAAGACAACAATTGTTTATTTTTGCTTCCATACGAAGACTTGGAGAGTGTCATTGAATTGTAAACCACCAACATACGTATTATTGCAAGAGAACTGAATACGAATGTTGTTTATCATATGTTTTAGATCGTGTGAGATAGTTACAATAATAGAATAAATGACTATTTTGTTCATTTAATAAAATTATAACAAATAATTTACAGTAACTAAATGCCTATTACTCACCTCAGTGAAAGTTATCTGAGTTAATAACAGATAATAAATAAATTCAGTTATGATTAATTTTAACGTTTATAAATATTTAAATTTTATTTATAAATATATATATATATATATATATATATATATATATATATATATATATATAGCTCACACTTTTTATGGTGGTGTTAAGGCTAGCTTTTATTTAAGTTAATATAGTGATTGGTTAATTTAAATAATATTTGGTCTTGTATAGCAATATAATATAATATGTATTGTACGTGGTATGCAATTGATATATAAACAAAAATACATTTATGTGCAGAATAAAACACATGTGCTTGGAAGATTTGTTAATTTCATCCAAGAAGACAAGACCTTATTTTATGCAGTACTAAAACACGTGATGATGAAGTGTTTTCAAGCAAAAAGAGCCGTTGCATTACATTCTCCTCTGTATTTTCTTAGACAGTATTTAATTTTATCCAAGGAGACGTTGCATATATTTGATTTAGAGATGCAAGTAATAATGATACAGTGTTTTGTACGAAATTTAGATAGAATTTCCCGTACATGAACTGGTGTATGAAATAATTGTTGAAGTGAAAAGTTTAGCAATATGAGTTAAAATAAATATTTTTAAAAATTATAACATGGATTAAATAGACAAATAAAGATTAAACGTGTTACTCTTTCTTTATGTTTTTTAATTTTTCAATAATTACAGCATAAAGTTTCAATAAATCTAAATAGATATTGTGTGGTACTTTTTCCTTACAAATCAGTCTGTTAAAAACAATGTTTTCATAACGCAAAACTTGTTATAAACGATTATTTTGAATTGTTGCATTGTTAATTGTTTCTTTTTAATACCACGGGTATACCTGTATGTGTTTTTACCGTAGTAGGCTTCTCAAGCGTAAGTATATATGTTTGTTTTCCTTTTCGGGACAAATATCGAACTCAAATGTGACACCGTAGATCGGAAGTGAACTTAAACGAACCGGAAGTACCCGCCTTTAGATCTAACTAGGCTTCCCGTCCTTCTTATGTAATCTGTTCCACATCTGGGTAAAGAAATAATCCTTTGATAAAGTATATCTCATCTCAATAGAAAATATAAATAAATTTTTATATTTTCTTCATGTGGACAATAAGGCAAACTCGTCTATGGCACTGAAAATATCTTCACCTGGAAGTAGATTACAAGTGCTGGATGTAAGCGGTTTCTTGATTGGGACATTAAGGCAAACTCAGCTGTGGCGTCGGAAATATAATTCAGTAGAACCAGAAATGCTCCTTTACGTGAAAAACCCGAGGTATTAGTCAATCACTTAACTTCTGACTCTCTGAACCATGAACACTAAAATAAGATGACCATATATATGCTTACTTGCGTTTGGAAATATCATGGAACACCATCATATTACGCAAGTGCTTTAATTAAGTAGACTACGGACTTCGATTGCAAAAACAGCGCTTGAAGTCGGAGGTAACAACTAGTGAATAATAAAACTCATTTAATATAAATTATATCTATTAAATAACCCTTATTTAAATTACTAACCAACGTTTGAAACTAAGTTTTTCAATGAAGAAAAAACTAATTAAGATGAAATTGTACAACAAATAAAGCAGATTTGTTGTAAAATGTCTTAAATGCACATACAAATGAAAGAGAAATTGTATCTACTGGTTTGATATTTTTATTTGTAAAAGACTAGTTAAGACAATATACTTAACTTATGAAATATTTACACAATGTTTGTAATCCCTGCAAAAGAACCCGTACATTATGATATAAAAATAACTGGTTTTAATCACATATATAATTATCTTTACTCGTTACATACAACCACTTTAGAACCTTTCTTAAAATTCCTAAGCGTCCAACAATTAAATATAATAGCTTAATCCCGGAGATAACGAACCTAACCATTTTATATTTCCCCTCTCATACCTCCTTCAACTACCTCAAGCCGTGAATACATCAGGTGGCTCGTGAACAATGTAGCTCATGATACCATACTATGTTTGTAGTGAAGTCGATACAATAAATAATAAACGTACTATGGCAGGTTTTGGCCAATAAGTGTCTATCTAACTGGATTCATCCAAAAAATCGTTGTTTTCACTACCCCACATATTACATCATTTCTCACATACTACCTTACAACAATAGTTTTTTATTTAACACAATTTTACGAGTTCACATTTTCAAATGACATTTCTAATGATACAGTTTTCATGGTATAAGAAACACCATACCTTATCTTTGTTTGCTCGACCGGAAGACTGAGTGACATGTACAAGTAATGTATTTGCTCATTGCACCTTGCACAGCGCTAAATTGTCATGTAATACTATATTATTAAGATACGGATTATTAATACAGACTGTTTCATGTTTGAGAATGCTTGGAACTATTTCAGGCGCACAACTATATTTGATATGTTGCATTATTTTTGCCTGAGTGGGTTCACTCATTCTCGGTATTCACAGAACTACAATATGTCAACATTTTAACGATGTTAAAAGTTTATATTCCATTTCACATTTTGATACATTCACGAGACATATGTACCTTTGAAGAGGACCTTTTTCAGCTTGGCACGTAGATTATACGAACACAAATTTATGTATATTTTCTTCAAAGTAACTAAGACCCTACTAGTGAATATTTTACCTCTTATTATTGGCCAAAATGACAATTTTATTTATTATAGAACTATGTATTTGTTTAGGAGTCTTGATATTTCTATGTTAAATAAGTTTCAGAAGGAATCAAATTCATTAAAAATCGTTCTGTAATAGGTGTTTCTCATTTTGAACTACTAAATTATTGGTTTTACCGGTATATGTAACCATGTAGGCTATTTATGTTTCACTTCTGATTACAAATATTTACGACCAAAGTTGTCATAAAAGTAGTATCTTAGCCTTTTGAACTTTCCAAATTCGTAAACCCTTAACTTGTTTGGTTACCGTTGATTAAAAATTATCAGAATTACACGTAAACACATAAGTTATTCAATTATTAATAGAGGGAATCAAACATATAGGTTTGTTGTATATGTTCCTAATATTTTTATTGAATTAGTTGATCTAATATGCTCTATATATGCTCATCATTTAACACTTCTTGTATATTATTCAGTTTCCTATGTTTTCGCAGAGTAGTAAAGTGTAAGCTTTCTATCAACTTTCATTTACTTACAGGGATGCATTGTACTTATAGAGTAATGATTTCAAATAAAATATCAACTTATTTTATATATTTTTATTGCAAAATTTATTACTAGACAGTTAAAATATTAAATACATTATCGTTCAATGTTTCGAAACACTGGTCAATATTAAGTATCAAAATGTTTCTATACAGTTATACGACCCTAATTATCGTTATAAATCGAATATAACTGACGGTTCTAAATCGTGTAAGTATGTGTTGATAGCAGGGACTTAAATATTGAGGCAAATCTAAGGTGGGCGATGTAGACAGCATAATTTAGACCGGTAGCTAAGGGGCCTGTGTAGAGAGACAGTTTCCAGCGGAGGTGACAGATTGAAAAAAAAAACTACCCTTCGTCATATAGCTACCCTGATCAATTCATTAAGATGTTGTGAATATCACATAATATTTACGACATCAGCAATTTTGTTCAGTGGTGCAAGAAATCAATAACAGTACATTTACAGATATGCAATCTGATCTCTTCTTTAGTTGGATAATTAACTTGTCATATAACTATAATGTAAGTTAAAATAGTTAAACTAGTCATATCAAGGCATTGTGACACGCGTAAGTCATGAATCACAACAAATGTGTACCATAATTTTAAATACTAAATTAAAGAATACAACTCAGAGTCTGGATGCAAGCAATAAACATCTGCTGGTAAATGACCAGTGACGATGGTAAATTTACCAAAAGTAATTGGCGATTAAAAGTTGAACCTTATGTTTCTTTATACAAAAGTTAACGTATTCAATATCAATTAATTAAATGCAACTGTGAATTAATATTATTATGAAGTTATTGATATTGTATAAGTGAAATAGTTACCACACTGTGCAATGGTATATGTCGCTACTAAGTACAATTTATACTCCTAATCATGAGTTATTGGCTAAGGTTATTGCAGATCATTGACATTGTGATAAGTGTAACAACCACAGAGCCTCAAAATTTAACAAACAGTTTACTTTTACCTTTAACTGTATCAGTTACACAGGAAATAAAACAATAATCTGTCCGAGATCCGAGGAACTAATTCACTTAGGTATGAGGTCCGCCGCCAGGGCTGCGCCACGGCCACCGCGTGAACATGTTTCGTCTCCTTCCATAACATTCACAAGGTTCAAAAATAACCGCCCTCTCTGTTGATAACTAGTGTCATATCGAGTGGTAGAGCTAGCGTCGCGTTTATCCCCTTTATTGCTTTTTCACTGCATACATAAATGATAGATCAGTGTGTTGCACAGACATAAATGGCCGATCAGGGAGTTGCACAGATATAGATGGCCGATCAGGGAGTTGCACGTACATAAATGGTCGATCAGGGCGTTGCGACCGGTCACTTGGGATCATTAAGGTCCCAGGGAGGTAAACACACTTCCGGTTCTAGTGATAGCCTCAAACTTCTCCTTGAGACTCACTTCCCTGATTGTATCTTTGAGAATGACGACACTGGAACGTCTGGTAACCATGAGGCAGGCTCACGGCCAAGAGCTTATCGTGGTGGCTGGGCCATTGCCAGAAGGATTGTCACTCTCCCTAAAACCAAATGGGCAATTTCTAAATTTGCCCCTTTCAAATCTACAGGAGGGGATGGAATCTTTCCGGCCCTGCTTCAACAAGGGCCGGAGAATCTCCTTACCCTTCTATGTGAACTATTCAGGGCGAGCCTAGCTTATGGGTACATACCACAAGTTTGGCGTCTCAACAGGGTGGTCTTCATCCCTAAAAAAGGGAGAGCGGACTATTCTGTCCCTAAATCTTTTCGTCCCATCAGTTTATCTTCGTTTCTACTGAAAACATTAGAAAGACTGGTGGAGAGGCACCTGAGAAAGGGAGTTCTCTCAAACACTCCCCTTCATCGCAACCAACATGCATACCAGCAAGGCAAATCCTATGAATCAGCACTGCACCAACTAGTCAGTAGGATTGAGGATAGCCTGTCCGCCAAGGAATTGGCATTGTACACCTTCATAGACAATGGAGCACAGCGACGTGGCCTTGAGCCAGCTCTGTGCCGGTGGCTTAGGGCCATACTGTGCTCCAGACGGATCAAGGCCGATCTCAATGAAGAATCGCTTGTGATCGCACCCACAAGGGGATGTCCTCAAGGAGGAATCCTGTCACCTCTACTGTGGAATCTAGTAGTAGATGGTCTACTTGAGGACCTTACTAACAATGGAATCTATGTCCAAGGATATGCAGACGACATAGTCCTTATGGTACAGGGAAAATATACAAATGTTGTTGTTGATATCATGAATACCAACCTTCAACATGTACACAACTGGTATCAGGGAGAAGGACTGAAAGTAAATCCCTCTAAGACAGTAGTTGTACCATTCACTAGGAAAAAGAACCTAGAGTCTCTTTCTAGGCTGAAACTCGCATCCACACAGCTTGAGTGGTCAAAGACAGTCAAATATTTAGGACTGACTCTAGATCATAAGCTTACGTGGAATGATCATCTTAACAATATCCTGCACAAAGCAAAGTGGGCGCTCATGACGTCCAGGAGACTTGCAGGAATCTCATGGGGCGTAAAACCCCATATAGCACTATGGCTTTACAAAGCAGTTGTAAGGCCTCAAATCACTTATGGTTCATTAGTCTGGTGGACAAAGGTGAATAAGGTAACTGCCAAAGCCAAGCTTGAAAGCTTACAAAGGCTTGGCACAATCTTTGCAACCGGAGCATTCAGGAGCAGTCCCTCAGCGACCCTCGAGGTGGCTTTAGGACTTCTACCTCTTGATGTCCATATAAAAGCTGAAGCGCGTAAGTCAGCTTATCGGCTGATGGTTGCTGGATGATGGTTGCTGGCTTGTGGAGGAATGGCGCGTCTAACTCGAGCCATGGCGCCATCACTGAAGCTGTAAACCCAAGCGCTATTCTCGAAATGGTCTCTGACATAATGAGAACGGAGTTCGTATTCAATAAGCCATTCTCTGTTGACTTCTACTCCAGAGATGAGTGGAAATCGCAAGATAACATCCCAACAATAAGAAAGAGCTTTGTCTGGTACACGGATGGCTCGCTTATTAAGGGAAGAACTGGATATGGAGTGTTTAGTCAATCCCCTAGAACTGCCCTTTGCGGCAGTTTGTGTCGGAACTGCTCCATATTTCAAGCCGAAATCTATGGTATCCTAGCCTGTGCCAACCTAGGCCTCACCAGAGGATACCAGGGAATGAACATCTGTATAATGTCAGACAGTCAGGCAGCTCTTAAAGCTCTTGACTCCAACAGCATTTCATCCAGGCTTGTGTGGGAGTGCTTTAACACTCTCTGCAAGCTTGGATCACGCAACTTTGTGCGTCTTGGTTGGGTACCGGGCCACACAGGCATAGGTGGCAATGAATGCGCCGACAGGCTTGCCAAAAGCGGAGCAAGCATGCCATACACCGGTCTAGAACCGAGTTGTGGTATAAGCAAGTCAGCCGCTTACAAAAGTATAAACAAATGGTCCAGGAAGACACACCGCTTGCGGTGGCAGAGTCACCAAGGATAAGCACTCGGCAAAAGAGTGCTTGCTGATTCTAGCTCAGGCTTCACCAGATGGCTGATGGGGCTGGGCAGGGATCGGGTTAAGCAAGTGATTGCCTTGATCACTGGACACGGCCACTTCAGGAAACACCTAAACACTCTAGGTTTACGAAATGAGGACTAGGAGTGTAGACTCTACAATAAGTCTTAAGAGACTGCAAATCACATAATACTGGACTGTGAGAGACTGGGAGCAAGGAGAAGGGCTCTTTTCGGTGATAAACAACCAGGCGACGAACCAGATGCTAGTATCGGGGAAAAGCTTCTTAGCCTAATTAAGGGCACAAAGATAGGCTTACCCCTCTAACATCAAAGGGGCACACAATAAGCTCAGGTTGACGTGTGAGGATCTGTGAATCCAGCCCAATACCCTAAAGCAAAAAAAAAAAAAAAAAAAAAAGGGCGTTGTACAGGCATAAATGGTCGATCAGGGCGTTGCACAGACATAAATGGCGATTTCCTTATTTTTTCTAATAGTAGTGACTACTGTTGAGTCAAATGAGCATATTATTAATTTATTTTTCAACTCAATTTGTTGACCACGAGACTCTCAGGGTGGGTTAAGGTGGAATATTTGAGTAGACTGAGATATATTTTTTTAAAATGTGTTTTCTTCAGAATTGTTATAGAAGTTTTGTTCCACGTGGACTTCGTCTGGGATCTCACACCGAGAGAGGGTTTCAGAGAATATTTTCTATCAGATAGCATTTTAACACTCCCTTCTTTTTTAATTTATCACTGTGTTGATTTTTTTTTTTCATAACAACAATTCTTTCTAACAACGAATTCCAAAACAGCTCCAGAAATCGAAACCAAGATTTGTTAAAAATATAGAAATTTCAATTACTCAATTATAAAAATTAAGTTTTTTATTTGGTCCTAAAATATTTTACTTCCCAAAACTAGAACGCTATCTGGTCAAAAGGGCATATTAATTATTAATATTGGTTTTCTTATAATATTTTGTTATTATTATTGATTTATATTTTATTCCTGGAATTGAAGTAAACCAATAACTTTCTAGTGTAAAAATAGGAACTTTAAGTCAGTTACTATTTAAACAACCACAATATTTCCTTTTTCTTTATGAGAACTATGTTTACTACAAATGTTACAAATTTTGTTAATATGTTACAAATTATCTGTTCAGAAAAATGAGCGTAGAGATGAGTATTATATGTGACAAAATCTACTGACTCGTCTTTCCGAAGAATTACAAAGTATGAGTCTTATGTTTTACAATGTATCATAAAACAGATGATATCAAGTGTTATTAGATGATATAGTTAAAATATCAAAACAAATAAAAATACAACTGAACTATGACACATTTTTCGGCTTCAAGCATACGTTCAGTTTAATTCAATTGAAAATATACCTAGAATATACTAGGAAATGAAAGCCTAGTCGTGTCTGAGACTGAAGACGCTTGGGGTATTGCTAGACATCATTTTAGGAATTACTGATCATGTTCCTAGATCAAAGACTAACCTGGGACGTTCACGATGATCATGTCTGTGCCAAGGTTGCGTCGGGCATCTTTGGCCTTCGCTATTTGCCAAAGCACTACCCAATTACGATATTGAAAATGGCATATTATGGCTTAATTTATCCCCACTTCGGATATGGAATCAGACTTTGGGGCAGTTTTGCACACCACAAAAAAGCCGTAAGGGTGATTCTGAATTTAAACACTAGAGAGTCGTGTAGAAACGCGTTCTGGGAGCTGGGATTTCTGACTCTGCCCTGTCTACATTCTCGAGGTGGTCCTCTACTCCGTGTCGAGGTGTGCTTTGGTTCGGGGAGGGGATGTTCACCAACACGGGACGAGAGGCAGAGACAACTTTCGCGTGCAATAGCACAGGACAAATGCGTTCAGAAACTTACCATACCACGTTGGTGTCAGATTGATCAATAGTCTCCCTCAACACATCAAACAACAAAATGGAAATCAATTCAAAATTCAGTTGAAACCCTTCTGATTTCGAAAGCATTTTACTCATTTGGCGAGTTTATGATGGATCGCTGGGATGATTAAAACAAGAACAAAGGCCATCAAAATAACTAAATTTGCCGGGCCTGTAAATTGTGTGAAAGAGGCGTGAGTGATATCATGTATGTCTGAATGTTCTATTGTCAGAACGAATGATTAAGTTAGGTAGGACGTTTGTGATACAATGTGTGCATTGTCTGTTCGCAATAAAGTTTATTATTATTATTATGTACTATTGCTTTGCCAGCTATCTCTGCGAAGGTTGAGAGGTACCCACACGAAACCTCGTTGCCTGAAGCGGCTAAGCTGCAACTCGTTAAATTTAATATTCTGTCATTGTTTTATTATTATTTCGACAAGAAGCATTCTTAGAGTACAGTAGGAGAAAAGAAAAATTTTAAATATATCTATGCGTTTTACTTTAATTTGAAAAATGACATTTTACCGATGGATGCTTTGTGTAGGGCACCAACATGCTGCACAATTCATAAGACTATGACAGTTGAAGAACCGGAGTACAGTACCCCCCTAAAACTAAATGTCAACGATGGTATACAGCAGAATTGGCCGCATTGAAATATGAGGTTATGAGCTCCTTTAGACGATATTGTACTACTGGTCTGCTCTCTGATAGAAAGGTCTACATAAAAGCCAAAAAGCTTTATAGAGCTGAAATAATTGAAGCTAAGAAAAGTAGTTATGCTAACTTTATTCTCAACTCATACAACAGATGTAGAGCTGCTTGGCAGGTTGTGAAGAGCGAGCTGCGCTCAAACAGTGTCTATCACGATATTCCAGCTGCCGATGTTTTTGCCAACTTCTTTTTGGAGGCCGTAAATAATGTGAGGCAGAGTATCCCTCAAGTGGATACTGCGGAAGCCGATCTCGTGCAAGTCGCAACCCCTCAGATTTCCTTCAAATGGAGTACTGTATCTTCTATGGACATATGTAATATAGTAGCCAAAGTGAAACCAAAGAGAAGCTGTGATATATATGGTATATCTTCTGTAGTGCTTAAGAATGTGATTGATGTAACTTCTTTTCCTTTAGCCTTATGCATAAATGCCAGTCTACTCGAAGGTATTTTCCCATCCAAGCTTACAGTTTCTAAAGTAATGCCAATATTTAAAAAAGGTGATAAGGATGAGGTCAGTAACTATAGACCGATCTCCCTGGTACCTGTTTTTGCTAAAGTCTACGAATCAGTAATGAAATTGCAGTTAAGCACTTTTTTTGAGCGCAATAAGTTGTTTACCAATAGTCAATATGGTTTTAGATCTGGACTGTCCACGGTGGACGCGGTCGGGGATTTGGTGTCCTATGTGCTCTACAGTTTTGAGAGAGGATATGACCAGTGCGGTACTTTGCGACCTTTCTAAGGCCTTTGACTGCGTTGACCGGGATATTCTGCTGAAAAAGCTTGAACACTATGGTATAATTGGCTGTGAAATTTCACTGTTTAACTCTTACCTCAGCAATCGGCTTCAAAAAGTTTATTCAAAAGGCAGTTTCTCAGATTATGCTGAGGAACCCTTTGGTGTACCAGGGGTCGGTATTGGGTCCACTCTTGTTTCTTATTATGATAAATGATCTTGACAAAAACATTAACTGTAAAACCATAATGTTTGCAGATGATGTCACTCTTTTGACTTCTAGAACTGATGTAAATGTTCCTAATTTAATTGGGCAGGCTGATGCTTGGTATAGAGCAAATATGTTTTATCTAAATCATGACAAGACCCAGCGTATTTTATTTACTCTAAAGGCAAATGATAGGAAATGTGATTTTACTCAAAGTGTGAAGCTGCTTGGGATTTTTTTGGATCCCAAGTCATCCTGGCATGTGCATGTAGAGCATGTTTAAAAAAAAATAAGTAGAGTTCTATTTTTGTTAAGACATTTAAGACCGTTGGTTTCTAAAGACCATTTAAAAATGGTATATCACGCTTTATTTCAAAGTATCTTCTCATATGGTTTGCTTTTGTGGGGGAATTCTTGTAGAGTAAACAGTATTTTGTTAGTACAAAAGAAAGCTATCAGAATTATTGCAAAGGCTGATCTCAGATCTCACTGCAGACCACTATTTATCCAAGAGGGTATTCTGACTATCGTTAATATGTTTATTTTTCTCTGCTTGCAGCATGTAAAGAAAAACCTGCCCCACACCACACTAAACAGTAATGTACATAAACATAACACAAGAAACAGTAGCCAAATTGCTAGACATTTCACCAGGCTCTCTAAAGTACTAAATGCTCATGAGGTTGTAAGTATAAAGCTTTTTAACTGTTTGTCTCAGAGTGCTCAACATGTTAGTTTTATAAGATTTAAGAAAATAATGCATGCCTGGTTGATTGCAAATCAGTTCTATAGGCTGTGCGAGTTTTATGAATCAAATGTTGCATATGTAGAATTTGTGTAAATATCCTCTTTTTTAGATTTTTTAATGCTTGTACAGTTTGACTTGTTTTACATAAACATTGTTGTTATTTTATATATTATTTGCTTGTATTTTTTTTACTTGCTTTGCATACAATGAAATGCACTATTGTTTTATGATGTCTATCTGTATTATAGTTGTTTTATGACTGACAAAATCTTATGCATGGTTTATGTCCTTGAGATCAATAAAGTTATTCTATTCTATTCTATTCTACCTTTATGAACGACTTGTGTTCCGGGATAAGGGATAGGAGCGTTCCGCACGCCAGGTTCAACAAGCTTCACTTTCTTTGTTTGAAGTTTCTTTTTGACGATGGAAGGATTGTGATTGTGAAGGAAACAGGATTTTTCCGGACATTTCCCATCGTTCAGTAAATCCAAAATATCAGTAACACTAACTAACATAATACACAATATTATAAACAGCATAAATTAGAGACAACATACATTAAATTGGCAGCCCAACCAATCAGTCAACAATCAGTCGAGATTAGGCCGCTTTGGTTGCCAATTCTAAAAAGTAACTAAAAAAAAACCAAAAGTATCAAACGGATCAGATATTTGTAATAAACCAATCCGGAGTCACAGTATGGTTTTAAGAAGTTCATCTACAATGAACCAACAATAATGATATTTAGTTCCGCCATCTTGTTTCTACCGTGACGATTGCTATTTTCTATTTGCCTCTTGGCAGTCTTAGGTGGTTGGTAGATGAATGCAGACGCATTGTCACCTGTATTCTATAATTCAGTTTTATGATTAATGTTGTGTATAGTTTTGTATTAAGTGCATGTTTTAGATTTTGGGAAGTTGACATACAACATTGGTAGTTGTGACTCATGACTTACGCGTGTCACAACGCTTTTGTATGATTTTTTTTATTTTAACCGAGTTAGTAATTATGTACCAGGTTAGTTATTTACCAGAAGAAGAGATCATATTGCAGATCTCAAAATGTAGTGTTACTGATTTTTTGTTTCACTGAACGATCTGATTTTGTCCCAAAAAATCTTGTTTTCTTTGTAATGCTTCACTCTCTTAGGGTTCGTCTCGGAATTCGCAAGAGAGTGTTAAATTATTTTGGATCTACATTGTAGGACCGCCTATGTAGTCTAATATAGTTGAAGTGCACTGGCTTTCAAATGAAGTTTTAGTCAGAATTAGATTAATTCGGTTTTGTCCAGTGTGTATCGTTATTTATGCAGCATTTTATTTTGTGTCAATATAAATTAATAATATTTTTGTATTTATATTTTAACTGTATATTGGGTCATTTTAAATTAAGGTAAGTGATTATATTCAGTCTATAGCATAATATGTAATCGTTTTAATTTTTTTTTATTCATTTTAAGCTTTTACTGGTAATGACTGGAATACTTTAGAAAAACTTTACTTTACTTTAGTCTTAACTGAACACTGTTTAAAAGTAAGGGCATTATTTATTACAATTAGAAAGCAAACTATAACAGCGATTCAACTAAGCCGATACCATCAAAAGAGAGTGGCGATAACTAGCCATGGCTCGCCATAGTATCGCACGCCACACAACAGAAATTGTCCGAGCGCCCACTTTTGCTGTCCCTTAATAGCATAGGAAGAGCTATGTTTGTGTAACTAGTACAATCTATGTTTAAAACATATTTAATTGTCAGATTGTTAGACTACTTTGTGGTGAGTGTAATAACCTCAGCGTGCTATGATAGCTGCGTGTATCCAATACAAGATTTACTCCTATCCTTGATTTATTCCCGTAGGTAGATAGAGATAATTGATATTGCGATCGATGTCATAACCACAGAATGCGGCGGTCACTGCTGCAATTCAATTGAATGTTTAATCCTTCTACCGTTATTGGTTATTCAAAATACTTTTGTTTCTAAGATCCTAATTCTTTGTTTTACGTTTCCAACGACATAATGAAAATGGGAATGAAGAAGATATAAAATAATTATGACTTCTGTTTAGTTTATGCCTTTTTACACGTTTATTATGGTGTCACTGGTGTTCATTAGCTTGTATGTCATATGACTCTCGGTGAATCCTAATCGTGATTCAAGTGAGCAACATATAAAGGTTGAAACTCACAAATAGCTTTGCACTCTATGGCAGTAAATTTCGTGTCGAATGATCATGCATGATTATTCTCGGATCAGACAGTTTAGATCCTCGAGATTAAATTTAAAACATAAACTAGGAATACAATAACAGGATTATTAAAAAAATAATATCTTGTTTATTTCTTCGTTTGGACTTAAAGCTTTTGATTTACAACACAGGGTAGTGTTGCTAAGATCATGCCCTATGCAATCTGTCGTTTTGCGCATTCGAACGAGAAGACGCCGGCCTTGGAAAATGTTTTAAGCCTTATCAGTTCAATTGGGTTTAAAAATTACACGTTTGAACAAGTGGTTTATAAAATTTCTCTCCCAAAATAAATACTTTCCCAGCTTCATAGCGTGTCCAATGCTAAAGGTTTCAACCGCACGGTCAATAGTAATCGGATCATCGGTTTCCAAGTTATGAATGTTCAACATTGCACTTTGGTTGATAAGCGCTAAAACTGTTACCTTTTCTTTCGTTGATACCGACATACAAACTAGGAGTTATAGTTTTAAACTTACTTGCTTTACGAGTGTATGCAGAAGAGCATAAATAAAAGGGACATGTTTAATGTAACTTGCGTTACAATAGCTCCATTAGTTAGATTGTAGTTAACGTTCGAACTCGGTATCTTATCACCCCAACATCTAAACCACTTACAGGAACTCCACTTACAGACCGAATGACAACGGCAGACAAGTCTCAGACTTGTTCAGTCAGTCACCCTCCAGAATTGTCCTAAGGGTAATATGTCTTCCAAATCCCATAGTAATACCTATTATAAGTACGATGAATGGAACATATCCATGGATTCTCCGCTTCACGTAAATTTATTTAGATCTAATATTTCTGGATGGTTTTTCCAGACATATTTAAACATTGATGTTATGTTAAAGTGTTGCGTTATGTAAAAATGGTATTGTTTTTATTCTCTGTAAAAAGGCAGTTGAGTATGAATTTAGGAGTTTGTTAACTTTCAACAGATTTCTGTGGAGATATCAACTCTTGAAGATATTAGTAGAAATCCTTTGGGGCAACGCACGGCTTTGAACCTGAGTATTTTAAATGTAATAATTTAAAAATGTAATTTTTGTATATATTATAATTACATTTCCAAACATATATTCTTAAAGTAGTTATTGGTTAATCAAAATACTTTTGTTTCTAAGATCCTAATTCTTTGTTTTACGTTGCCAATGACATAATGAAAATTGGAATGAAGAAGATATAGAATAATTATGACTTCTGTTTAGTTTATGCTTTTTTACACGTTGAATATGGTGTCACTGGTGTTCATTAGCTGTCATATGACTCTCGGTGAATCCTAATCGTGATTCAAGTGAGCAACATATAAAGGTTCAAACTCACAATTAGCTTTGCACTCTGTGGCAGTAAATTTCGTGTCGAATGATCATGCATGATTACTCTCGGATCAGACAGTTCAGATACCCGAGATTAAATTTAAAACATAAACTAGGAATACAATAACAGGATTATTAAAAAAATAATATCTTGTTTATTTCTGCGTTTGGACTTAAAGATAATGATTTACAACATAGGGTAGTGTTGCTAAGATCATGCCCTATGCAATCTGTCGTTTTGCGCATTCGAACGAGAAGACGCCGGCCTTGGAAAATGTTTTAAGCCTTGTCAGTTCAATCGGGTTTAAACACTACCCATATTCATATTCATTACATATTACATATTCATGCATTCTCCGCTTCAAGTTATTTAGATCTAATATTTCTGGATGATTTTTCCAGACATATTTAGACATTGATGTTATGTTAATGTGTTGTGTTATGTAAAAGTGGTATTGTTTTTATTCTCTGTAAAAAGGCAGTTGGGTATAAATCTAGGAGTTTGTTAACTTTCAACAGATTTTTGTTGATACAACACTTGAAGATTTAGTACGGTAGAAGTCCTTTGGGGCAACGCACGGCTTTGAAACTGATTATTTTAAATGTAATAAGTTAAAAATGTTATTCTTTTATATATTATAATTACATTTCCAAACATAAATTCTTAAAATAGTATAACGTGAAAAAAATTCCGAACTAACAAAATAAACGGTGGAATGACAAAAGTAAAACGTGCACGGATATCGCTGTCGGTCGTGAAACACCTGACAGTTTCCGTTTTATCTATAAAATCTTACCCTCATCCGGAAGTAACGTGGGTAAAACGCCTGTCATTTATACTCGGATTATAACACTCTGTGCCTCCTTTGTTCGCAGAAAGAGAATGTTCTTTTCCATATATTTTAAAAGTTATTTCCTATAAACCTATCAATAAAACATAAACGATTTTCTTTTTCTGCATGTAACCTAATGTATAATGGTAGCCGAAAAAAATAGTTTTTTTTTATCTCTACTGACTGCATAGGTATATAGAAAAGTTTTATTTTTAAATCGTACCGGTGATTTGTGTACGTGTTTAACGTCTACGTGTGTCTCACTTAACGTTCATTGTTCACTCCATGTTTGAGTCTGAAATCCTAGACAAAGGTTACGTTTTCTTTTGCTAATAAAATATTAAGTGACGCACAGAACATTGACTGGGCGTCAGCTATATCTCTGTGCGTATGTAGAATGTTATTTATTAATCGATTTGCAATTCACTGAATATAATAAATCCAATTAATTTCAGCATTAAACAGTAAATTACTTGATCATCATAAACTATAATTTATATTAGCTCGATGTTTTTTATAATTGCTGATGCTTTCTTACTTTGTATGTGCTATTTATATTATATATAGTTAATACATTTTTAAATCGTTTTCAAACTCAGGTGAACTGAAATAAAATATATTTCAATGATGACCTAAATTTTTTTTTATCTCCGAATAATTACAGTAAAAATACGAAAATCACTAACGCTTGAGTTTTTTTCAATACACAGTGTTCTCTTGCTACTACAGTATTTTTATTATTCTAGATACTATATTTCATATTTTCTGTAGCTCTTTACCTCTTCAGAGGCACGGCCCTTGACCTGTCGATGGACAGTCTGAAATGCCAACTTATATAATGTGTAGTTGCATATAAAACTTTGAGAAACTTTACCAAATTTTTATGTTAACGAAAAGTTTCGTGGCCGTATTTCTAACGTTACGTGTCAAATATGAAATATTACTTTAAACCTTTAGTTTGTAATAAATGTAACTGAAAAATAAGCTTTAGTGAGTGCTAGAACTGCGTGTCTAAAGTAGAGCTTTTCAAAAACTATTTTGTTTTGAAACAGTACAATATCTCCTACTATAACGAAATAGGTACAACTATATAATAAATGTAAAGTCTCTAAAAAAACTCTTTTCATACAATATGTACATTAAAATGTGCACCTGGTAAGACAATGAGAATACCACTTTATGTATATTACGCTTCATTTTATACTTCAATGTTGAGCTTCTTGGTGGCCGGCTAGTTTTGAATATCTAGTCGGACGCTGACTCCAGATTGCAGGAGTCGAGTCTGTAAAATCGTCTGACCTCAGATACTGCACTAAGGTGAAAAGGCGTTGAAATTAACGATTCTAGTGACTGCTGGAAATGTAATAGTTAACACAGTGCGCATAGTGTTCTAAAACTCTTAATGGTGCTCTTTATTATTTACCGTATTTTTCGAAATATCTTACTAAGGCTATGCAAAAGGGAAAATTATCTTGCAAGATCAAACACACAATCAAACAAATTTATGTTCTAGGAATCCTGTATTTCTCCTCAGGTAATGGAACTTTTAAAAGCATTTATATAAATTACTACTAGTACATAGTACCAAGGTAGAACTTAAAGTAGTATACAAGTAGTTATGTCACTGAAAGTATACTTCAGTCGAACATACATTAAACAATACAAATTGAGTACATTATATATACCTCATTTACAATGTATATATATATATATATATATTTTTTTTAAGTTAATATGTTCCATAGCAATAAAGTAGTAATAGTTCCAAAAGTGTTTCCATAGCCAAAATACACGTTAAACTAATCAACCAAAATGAGGTTTGTCCACTACTTTTTAAAACAATACTTTGGAATACGGATTATTGTTTGTCTCAATTCCTAAAGAATACATCCCACCCAAGGCTTTAGAACATCTTGGCTATAGGCAATCTTGTTTGGTTTTTGCGAGTAAAATATCATGTAAGCGATTTTTTACACGTATATTTGAACATTTTTCATTCAAATATATGTGGATATAGACTATTAATGGTCACTAAGAATATAATTAAAGGTGTATAATCATTAATATCTTAAAAAGTAAAATCATACAGATTATAGAAACCTGAATTATCTAGATGTAGTAGGTCGGATAATATTATAGCCTACTAAAATTTGTAACAGGATTACACAGTTGTACAGGATCACACTGTTGTACAGGACTACCCCATGTAACACAGGATTAATTATGTAACAGGACTTAGTGCAGTAACTCACTGTACAAAACGTTAGGCAACTACATAATTTTATACGGTAGTCAATAAAAATATAGATCGAATAGAAACTATAAAAGTCAATCCATTCACAAACAATTAACCAAATCTTGATTCATCTTTTTGTTGATTGCCATTCTTATTTCGTTGAAAAATTTACATTATTGTATTAATTATTTTACGACTAAATGTACTAATTACAAAATGGACTTATTATTAACAGAACTGGACTGTAGATAATTTTTGGACATTTGCCATCGATATGTCTAACAACAGAACATTAGGTTTGGAACACAACAGTTTTTCTTTTTTAAGCTTCATAACATCTAAATATTATAGGGTTGAACATAATCAAAAATTGAAAACTAATTACTGTAATCGAATTATTATTTGTTTCATTTAATAAATTTAATTTTGTTAAACCATTATTAATAACCTTTTATATAAATTAGTGTAAATATATTAATTTTTCCTCAGTCTCTCACATTCTCTAATGCGTGCAGCATATGTCTTGCAGTGGGCTTATTTTTTGCAGTGATACTTTTATACGGTATTCCTTCTACTACTCTGTGATACATTTTGCCACTAGCAAGTTACTCGTCCCAGAGTAATCAATTTTTTGGCGTTTATACTTAATCTATTTTGCAATCTGAAAATAGAATGGATTTCTATCTTTTAAATGTAATATCCTATTTGTGCCACTCTTGATAACAAATTTTAAAGAGTCTGTTTTCCTTTAAAACTATCCACCATAAACAGTTAACTTTAAATAAAGAATATGAATGTTACGGTTTATAAAAGTATGTAACAAAGTGCCAAAAACATGATTATAAACTTCAAATATTCACTGGAAAGTTTTCTAAACGTAAATCGATACCTTCAATATTTTGAAATACACGAGTGGCATTGGATCCATTAGAGAATTACGCACAGTGTTTTTGTAGCTGTCCATTAGGAACCTCTTGCTAGACCAAGCTACCACTTAAGCGGGTGGCTAACCACCTTTTTTGTTGTACTCACCGGAGAAGACCACAGCGTATTTACATATTTCGCATAGTACATAAATAGTTAGTATTCATTGTAAATAAATATATTTGTTTGTAGTTTCGACCTGCAAGTTGCGCTGTGCTCATAGTTGAGTCAGATGGCTGTGTGAAGTACTATAACTTGTTTTGTACGAATATATTTATTTTTTGAGTTAATTTTATAACTCCTTCAATGAATAACTGTTATTTTAAATTATTTAAACTCTATATGCATCCTAAAAAATATATTTCTAGTTTCATTCCATTTTCTAACCGCAAAGATGCTGGATGCGGCTAGTGCCAAAAATGCAATAATATCTGCAAACTGTAAAAGTATTTGTAGTCATTTTAATACTAAATTCCATGCATAATGTGTTAAATTTGGTACAGTAAACATTGAGTACTACAAGGACAAGAAATCAAATCTATGGACATGGACAGTCTGGCCGCAAATGCATTGCGCTTGAACCAGTTCCGTAGAAGCCTTTAACTTATGACGACATTTTTCAACTTATATCAAGTAAGAGAGAAGTCATTGTTTTAAACTATAAATCGTAGTACTAACAGATATAAAGGGAAATTTTTTATTGTACTTGTATCACAATAGTTAAATAAATCATACAGACAAGGTGTGCTGAGGTCCAGGGATTATTTCAGATACTTCTGAGGTCCGATGCTAGGTCATGTAACGTTGATTGTTACCGTTTATATATTTACCATAGTTAACTTAGTCTTTAACTCCATAGAGGGCAGTCCGAGCGCACACATTTTTCATGCCTCAAATTGTAGCATTGTATGAATTATCTCTTGTGTAATTAATGTAATTAAAAGTAACATCTATAGAAATACCTTCTACAAAACATGTGGTTAAAACTTGTATATCAGCGGCAGGGAGGAATATAGTACAGTAAGTGTCTTAGATAATCTTAGTGTATGATATCGTGTTACCACAGTTTAGAGGCCTGAACTATGAGTCTTTGTGAGATCCACGACTTTCACCCCGCAAGCAATACAAACCTTATTTCCGATCCATAGATTTTTATAAAATGTGAAATAAGAAATGCTGTAAAACAAAACTTAATACTTTTAAGGTTAGTGACAGTAGACTTTTCTGAAATAAGCCTTAGACCTATTGATACATCTTTATGAAATTATAACGCAAAATTGGGAATATTCAAATGAAATCTTAAAGTTTGATTTCTTATAACTAAATTAATCAATACTGTACTGTAGGCTTCATTAACATTTGTATATATGTATATGCTTTGCTCAATCAGAGTAGCGTAACTCTCATTCGTATACAAGCAATGAACAATAGAATTAATGCCCGTTATTGCTACAAGTTAGCCTCCAGTTAGTCTTTACCGAAGGTAAAGAAAGGAAAGGAATTTGAGATACCATAAACGGGAGACATTTAAATGGTATTGTGAGGCATCATTGAATGCCGCTCAATATAAAGAGAGTTCATTTTACGTTCTGCAGCCACCAGCCACCCCAATGTTTCGGAATAAACTGAATGTAATAAAACGCTACGACCTTTAATTCAGAATTGTATTCATGCAATATTCAGTAGAGATAGTGGTAAAGGAGTGGAATATTTCACTGACAATAACTTGAACTGCATAGAAAGTGAGCAATATCAAGTATATATAGATTTCAATACTCATAATAAAAATACGAAAACGTTACATGTTTATTAAGACTTTATTTTTACCGATTAGAATAAAAATATAATTTTATATTCCTAAAATAGACATTCATCGTGAGAAAAATGATGTAAATATTTAGATTTCGATCAGTCGACAACAACTGTATCATTCAATAACATTAAATTTGAATATATTACATAACATTTTGGATCGTTATAACAATGTACTACAATATTGTTAATTCACAGCTTTTAAATATTTTATGGTATTTGATATTTCTAGTTATAAAATATTATTTGTCATTCTTCCGTATGTATATATATATATATATATATATATATATATATATATATATATATATATATATATATATATTAATATTAGTAACATATTCCCAAGTTCTGAATATATTAGCTCATGTCGAATTTTGTATGTCCAATCTCTCTGGATTTAGGTTAATTAGATATAACCAAAGATATCGAAGTCGTACTTACTCTTAAAAGAGTGGCTATTTTGCCAATACAATTTTTGAGACAAGGTTTATAGGTATATTTATTTATATATATATATTTATTTATTATGGTAAGTACAATTCGTAATTTTGTTATTACGTGGGTCGGACAAATCCGAATTAAAATTGGTAATCAGGAACACCCTCCCCGCCTATCATCAGTTATAAAGCTCAGTTCAGTACAAAAGATATAATAAACCATATCGCTAATACATATTAGTATTATATACTATATTTAAATAAATATGCAACAAGTTGTCATTTATAATTATATTTTTTATATTTATTATTGTTTTTTACATTACAATAATTCACACTAATATTTATGTATTAATGAAATAAGTTAATTAATATTTGTTCATAATGCTTATCAATAGTTTATTATCTCAAAACTTTGAATGTAAGCTCCTCTCAAGTGACACTCATTTTGAAGAGGACACAAAAACTTAAAGAATCGTGTAGACCAGAAATCGATTTCTCTTTTCCATTCAAAATAATAACCTGAATTCCCAGAACAATATTTTCAAATAATCACCACGTTGTCAAGTCTAATCAAATTGTGTAACTTTATTTATTTATTTATTTATTTATTTATTTAACTTCCAACGGTCAAAAGACCAATTTACAACGGGTTACAGTTTTATATAGTCTCTCAAGATGACTAGTACTTATAAACACAGAGGGCCAAGCCAAACATGCAATTGGACTTTAAACTAATTGGTGCTTAAGCCCTAGCTCAAGCACCAAGCCAAACATGCAGGGAACAATACAGCCAACACTATGCAACAATAACAATAATAAAGCTATATGATTTACAATAAATATAACTATACTAGTAAAGGTAAATAAAATCTACATTATTGTAATAAATATTAACAGTATTAGAGTAACAAAATAGAATCTATAGAATACATAACAAATTTTAACAACGATAACAAATAAATAACAATAATTTATAATAAATATTGAGGATCATGATAAGTAAATAGAATTAGGAAAAAAAAACTAATGAACATGCACCATATGTTATACTAATAACTACAGTTTTGATTGCCGAATACAGATTCAATGCAGTGCCCTCCAGTCCAACAACTTCTTTTTGAAGGCCTCCTCACCTGTACAAAACAGATCAATGTCGTCCGGCATGCTGTTGGCCAGCAGCTGGAGGCGAGGAAAGGTGCTGTGGAACAAGTACTGGGTCGAATACTGACGTCTAGCGAAAGGATGGGTGTGGCGCAGGTGTCGAGAAGTGCGGAAGTCCAGCTTGACAAGTAGATCAGGGGCATCAATGTTCGAGTTAATCAGCTTCCTCAGGAACAGTAGGTCATTGATTATTCGTCTTGTGTGAAGTGGCATCAAGTTTAACTGAAGTCGCAGATCATGAACTGGAGCAGTGCGGTAGTCGAAGCCTAGCAGCACACCAACAAAACGGACGAAACGGGTTTGAACGTTCTCAAGTCCATCAATCTGGCCAATCAAGTAAGTAACTGAAGTAAGTCTGGTAACTGAAGTCTTCCTAATATTTGGCAGTGGGACAAGCGTAGAGTTAACTCCTGTGTCATATTCTAAAGTGGTATTTGGTTGCAGGCCTTAAAAATACTGTTTCTTAGGTCTTTAACGTCTTTACTGGTGTTTTGTAGATAAGGATTTAATGTGACTTCACAGAAAAAAATCCATAAGTGCAAGGTTCGGAGACCGCTTAGGCCATTATATTACACCTCGCCTAACAATCTACTGTCGTGAGCAGTGAAAATGTGCACAAATAAAATGTGTTTAGGCACCATCCTGCTAGAAGTGAAGGAAGCCTTTATAAAATTCATGCAGATTTTCCCTAATAACAGTACTTATTGCTGGGAAAATGTATTCGTGTAATATTAGCAAATCAAGTTCTCCATTAGGATTTCCATTAATAAAACATTATCCTACAATGTGATAACCAAGAGTCCTGGCTCACACATTTACTTGTTCTGTTCTGGGTATTGGGTGCAGGGTTCACGCAAAACAAGAGATTTTCTGTCTCCCAGTACCTGGGGTTGTGTTTATTTACATCTCCATTGGAAAAAACGGTATTCATCAATGAACAAAACGTAAGTCAAAAGAAATGTAAGTTGAAAGAATTTATTAAAATTAGATCATCCTATTATTACCGAAGATTTGGTGGAGGTATGTGGATGATACCTTTGTTATTTTTTCTCATGGAGATATTGAATTAAATAATTTTTTGAATCACATTAATAGTATTTCTCCTTCCATCCGCCTCACAATGGAAGTGGAAGTCCAAAACAAGCTTCCCTTTTGGGATGTGTGTGTATTAAGAGATAGGGATGTCCTTAAGACAACTGTTTTTCGAAAGATAACACACACAGGAACATATTTAAATTATCAATCCAACCATCAAAAATCTGTCAAAGAAGGGGTAGCCTACTCGTTGTTTGATAGAGCAAAGAGCTTGTGCTCAGATAAAGATGGACTTAAAGAAGAATTTAAGAAAATTGAATCAGATCTCAGACGCAATGGATACCCTCAATTAGTAATAAATAAGTGCAAACGAACCAGAAGAATCATTCCTCAGTCAGAAAAACAGAATTGTGATACATTTGCGTTTTGTCAATCGGTTTCACTAAATTTCCCTGCTGGTTTTCTACCGAGTTAATCAATATTGTCATTGAGAAGAAAAGGCTGCACAAACGCTACAAACAAACGCTGAATTTACGTACCTACTACGAGTTCTCAAGAATTAGAGACCAATGTCGTCAATTATCTACAACTTGCTACAACAATTATGTACAATACGTACAGGACTGTATCCCGGCTAACCCCAGGATCTTCTGGAGCTACTTGAGAAATTCTAGAGGGAAAGACACGTCCCAAGCCACTATGGTGTATGATGGAAACTCTGTCTCTGATCCACAGGAGGTGTGTGAGGCGTTTGCCACGTTCTTCTCTTCTGTCTTTTCTCACACTACAGAGGCAGGTTCGTAACTACCAGTTCTCATCTCCTTTTACCTTGAACGGTCTGCTATTTGCGGAGGATGAGGTCTTTAAGGCTATGGGAGGGCTTGATGGGTCAAAAGGATGTGGTCCAGACATGATCCCTCCAAGGGTTTTGAAATATTGCAGAGTTCTGCTATGTGGACCTCTTACCGCCATGTTCAAACAAATCAATAAGTACTGGTACATTCCCTGACGTGTTGAAGGTTGGCTATGTGATTCCTATCCACAAATCAGGACACCATGAGAACGTTTGCCAACTATCGGCCCATCGTTATCCAACCAGCGCTGGCAAAACTATTTGAGAAACTTATATTAGCCAGGATCAATCCACTATTCAAAAACGTATTGTGCCCTGAACAGCATGGATTCACTTCGGGGAAGATCGACGGTTAGTAACCTTGTGATTATCCAAGAGGAAATCGTTGGAGCTTTTGCGGATAGAAGTCAGCTTGACGTTGTCTATATCGATTTCTCCAAGGCCTTTGACAGGGTGAGCCACAAGCATCTGGTTGCCAAATTGGAGGCCTATGGAGTGATTGGCCCCTTGTTGAGATGGTTCGCCAGCTACCTGTGTGGTCGGAGGCTGATGGTCAAGTATCTCGGTTCACTTTCTCGTGAGTTTATTGCAGCATCAGGAGTGCCTCAGGGGTCACACCTGGGACCTTTGCTTTTTTGTATTGTTCATCAACGACATTGGCAAGAAGATGAAGACAAAACACCTACTGTTTGCCGACGATGTCAAGATCTTCCATCACATCAGAGCCCAGAGTGATTGCACGGATCTCCAGAGAGATCTGACGGCTGTCGAGGAATGGTGTCAGCAAAACAGCATGAAGATAAACATCGACAAATGTTCAGTCGTTACTTATTACAAAATAAAGAACCCGATTAACCATGACTATTACTTGGCGGGGAAAGTATTGGTTCGTCGTGCTGACGTCAGGGACCTTGGGGTGGTTTTTTACCCACGATTTAAGATCAACACACCATGTTAATGACATTTGTCTGAGGGCTTCAAGATCTCTGGGGCTGTTGAGTCGAACCTCCAGATTTATGACTGACTTGCGGACTTTGAAGGTGTTGTATTGTGCCAACGTCAGACCCATCCTTGAGTACTGTAGCGTGGTGTGGACACCCAACCAAGTGGGCCTCGTGAAGCAGATGGAGAACGTCCAAAACAGATTCCTGCGGCTTGTTGGGTGTCGAATGGGTTTTCCCTTTAGGCTTGTCCCCCTTAACGAAATAAAAGGGCTGCTGGGTCTTCACTCCCTTCAGTGCAGGAGGAACTCTCAGGATGCACTGTTTCCTATACGGGGTCATAACAGGACTGGTGGATTGTCCAGCCATCCTTGGCCACATAGGATTACGCTGCTTCAGTGGAACTAGGTCTAGGGGACTTATTCGAGAGAAGAAGTCTGAGCAGTAATTACGAATGCCACAGCACGATGAACAGAGTCCAAATCCTAGGAAATAAAATCGCTCCGCACTTGGACTTTTTTACGGCGACCAGAGGTTCATTCAGAAAGGACCTCAATAATGTTATATGTGATGAAAACATGCCTTTTTGACCTAACAGAAGTTAACACACACACACACACACACACACACACACCCGTGAATCTGTGACCTGATACCTGATACCTTACTATTGTTATATTTATTTTAGGATTATTTATTGGGGTTAACGTTAATATTTAAGTTGTTGTCTTATCTAATGTTTACGCTTACATGTAATTTATTGTTATGTTATATTATATATATATATATTATAGTTATTGTTTATTGTATTATTTATTTATATATTGTTATATTATCATGTTATTATTGTTGTTATTCTTATTGTTTCACATTCATTTGCTGTTAAATAAATTGTATAGTAACTGATTGGTTGTGACAAAACTTATAAAATTATTGAATATATTATTGGTCTATTATGACCAGTTGATTATATGCTTGAGCATTTTGTCAGAACCGGAGTTTTCTAGTAAATCAAGTGATCATTTTTGCGCATAGAGTTCAGATCAATATATATTAATATCAATGTATTTAATTTTCTTATTGTAAATCGTAGCCTGGTAAGTTTTTTACATTTATTATTTGTATGTTTAAGTTATTTAGATTATGATATGGAAATTGTATAATGGATTTGCCGTTGGAAGTGAAAATAAATAAAATAAATAAATAAATAAATAAATCCCTTATGTGCCGGGATTATCGGAGAAAATTAGAAGAGTAGGTAGAAAGTACAACATTAGAACCGCGTTTAAAACACACAACACTCTAAGACAAAGTCTTGTAAAAACAAAACCAAAAAATAGCACACAGGATTCCAAAAACTGTGTTTACAGTTTAAAATGTAGTTGCAATAGGAAATACATAGGCGAGACAAAAATACCACTAAACGTAAGGATAAAAGAGGACCATTGCTGGACCGAACACAATCATATGAATTGGGATGAAGCCAACATAATGCATCGGGAACCACATTTCTTCAAAAGGAAATTAATTGAGGCAACATACATTAAATTGGCAGACCAACCAATCTGCCAACCATCAGTCGAGATTAGGCCGCTTTGGTTGCCAATTCTAAAAAATGAACTAAAGAGAAAACCAAAAGTATCAAACGGATCAGATATTTGTAATAAACCAATGCGGAGTCACAAAAGGGTTTTAAGAAGTTCATCTCGCATGAACCAATAATAACGAAAGGGCCCATTCCTGTCCCCCTTCCTTTTTATTTCCGCCATCTTGTTTTAGCCATCCGTGACGATTACCATTGGCTAGTCCCTCTGGTCAGTCGTAGGTGGTTAGTAGACAAATGAAGACGTATTGTGACCTGTATTCCGTAGTTCAGTTTTAATGATTAGTGTTTTGTATAGTTTTTTATTGAGTGCATGTTTATAGAGTTAGTGAAGTTGACAAACAACATGTAGGTTGTGTTTCCTGACTTAGGCGTGCCACAACGCTTTGGTAAGATTTGTTTATTTTAACCAAGTTTGTAATTATGTATTAGGTTAGTTCTTTACCTGAAGAAGAGATCAGATTGCAGATCTCGAAACGTAGTGTTACTGATTTCTTGTTTCACTGAACGATGGCAAATGTCCGGAAAAATCCTGGTTACTTCACAAACTTTTTTTTGTATGGGATAGTGAGATTGATTTCAGGTTTTCACCATTCTTTAACTTCTTTTGTCCTAAAAATGAGGGGTTATATTTAAAATTTTTTAGTTTCCCAAAAATCCCAGATCTTTGAGCTAAATTAAATTTTCAAATCTCGAAATGAAAATTCCTTTCCACATTCCTCCAATATCCATAAGATATCTCATTACAAAAACTTAAGAACAAAATAGAGAGGGGAAGGGGGTTGTCCTGACCTTTATAAACCCTGTATAAACAGAATCGCTCCAATCTCCGTCTTTAATGACAATGGTCAGTTAGGAACTAACTATCGATCAGTGACAATGCTTCTTAAAGTCTACGGCAGGTCGCTATTCTATGTGACTGTTGTATTGTACTCGCTTATTCATTGTCTCATAAATTCAGTGACAAATGTTTGAAAAACAGGTGCAAATTGTTAGTGATGTTTTAAAAAATTTTTTATATAAACGTAAATACATACTCTCTTTACTAAACTCGCTCTATGCAAACATGTGATTCAGATTACTTTTTCTTTCGTTAAAAAATCTCGTTTGGGTAGGTTTGGAGGCCTGTTTAAAAATATATTAAATTGCCACTGGCAGGAGCGGTGCCTGATTGCCTAAGTTGAAGACACTTAAGAACCGCACCAGATTAATTTTGGCAAGACATTTCTAGGGTATTAATATTGCCTTGTTTTAAAATACATAGCATCAAATATGTTTTACAAAATATATAGGTAATAATTATAATCATACACAAGAGTTTTGGTAACTGAATCATAATAATTATATCAAGGCATGACAAACCCCTAAGTGAAGAGCTAAGTATTATCCTTATCGTAGTAAATAGATTATAATTATGTATTTCGTGAAATATATTAGTAGTTAGTTGTGTCATTGGACAGTGACTTAATATTAGTTTAACTATATTGATATTTTAAATGCTAGTTCTAGGATACATAAAATACTATTTCAAACAGTACAACAAAGTTTTAAGTAATGAATATACAAAACATTATCTTGTTGTACAACTGAATATTAAAGTACATTTATTTATTAGTTTTGTGAGTTTTTAATCAATAATCTATGTATACAATTTGGTATTTTAGTGAATTAATAACTGCAACAAATACTAACCAACCTGTTCTTATATGAGAGTTGTAATATTAAACAAAATTATACATTGAACTGTAACTATAATTCCTTGAGTTCATAATGTTTATGCACCTCTTAAATTAAGACTGAAGTACAAAAGCAAGAGATAGCCTGCGAGTTACTATACTGAATTAACTCTTCTGATTAAAACTAGTAAATCAATTAGTTATTACTATTAAAGACTGTACAAAATTAACTTATTTTACAGAAATTCCAAACCAATGTTAAAAATAACCAAACAATGATTGCAGTACCGTAAACCGGGGCTACTTTGCACCACTTTTAGGAGTTGAAATAAATATTATCTCATAAAAAATAAAACGTTTCAAAAAGTTAACAAACTACTGGTTTTTATTAATTCTTATACATCCAGGAAACCATTCCACACTCATAAATTGCTGTATTATATATTTAAATATTTTTTTAATTTGGTGCAAAGTATACCATAGGAGCGTGTTACTTTGCACCTCCTGAAAAATTATTTATCTTTTTATGAAAAAAATGTTTGGTGCAAAGTATAAGACCCATTCATAAAGCCTTAAACATCTGTTGGCACCACTGAATACTTATATGATTTAATTTTTCACCTGAAAGGGAGAAAAACAACAAAAAACTCATGATACGTAACAAAGTGTATTTAACATGGGAAAATTGACAGTGAAAAAATGACAAACTTAGAGATTCTGAAGTTTAAAACCTAATAAACACTTGCAGGTCTATGTTCAAAAAAATTATAACATATAATACACACTTAATAATGCATTTTCTTAAAAAAAAAATTAGTCCATTTTTCCAAAATTGTCTTGAAGCTCTGGAACTGCAAATATTCCTCTTTTGCTCAAAATTTTGGGTGGATTTATAGATCCAGCAATTTCATTCCACTCATAAAATAAAACATCCTTATTAACAGGCCACTTCCAGTTGCCTAGAGACTTCATCATTGCACTTACAAAAGCTCCATTTTCATCAACGCTTACAATGGTACCTGGGTAATATTCGTTTTCGTAGTTAACAACAACAAATGAATCTACTTGTAGATCAGACTTGTTAATGGGTCTCAGTCCTGATTTTATTGTTAGAAAAGCCTCTTCTTTTGCTGCTTCATTGATCTCCTCTAATTTCTTTTTCCTATAGGACTCCCAGTCATCGTCGGAGGAACTTTCATCAATACACATTTCAGATGAGTCATCTATGGTCTCATCACTACTATCCAGTTGAAATTTAGGCCGACAAGATTTTTTTCTTTTAGTTAAACAAGTCTTTGTGGCTGCCTTACTCGTGCTTGGTGTTTGGTCATCAGTCAAGGATTGTGGGTGTTTAACACTAGCATTATCACTAGTTACAAGTGATTGCATGGAAATTGTTTCTTCGTGAGATAAACTTTTTCCTGCTGGCACAGCAAGTTTCTTTTTTCTTGTTATTTGTGGCTTTGTGCTACAGGCCTCTCGTGTTGACTGCAGGGCAATGAGGAAAGCAGAACAAACAGCTGAAGGCTCCACTTGTTTGTGTGCAATTCTCTGCAGTAAAGGATCTTCATCACAGGGATAGATTCCAGTTTTGTTGAAGCCACTTTCTAAATTTTTTTTATGTTTGGCTCTAGACGTTCAAGGACTCTTTTAAGTAGAGATGAAAATTGGTGTTTTGGTACAGCAGTATGGTTCATACCCTCAGGAGATAATTTCCAATCACTCAGGACTTTTCTCCAAGCTACCTTCATGGGGCGGAAAAACGCGACGTCTAATGGCTGAGTTAGATGCGTACTGTTGGGAGGTAAACAGATGAAATGGACGTCATTTTCTTTGCACTTCTTGAAAATGCTTATGTTGAGGTGTGCAGACAAATTATCAGCAATAAGTACTTTTTTCCCTGCCAGTTTCTTTATTCTTGGTAACATGAGGCTTTCAAACCATTCATTGAACGCCACTCCATCAAACCAACCTGATTTGGTGCTTTGGTAGCGACAGTTCTTCGGTCCTCCTTCCATCCATGTGTCCCACAGCTGAGTCGCTTTGTAGACAACAAACGGAGGTAAAATTTCTCTAACTGCATTTCCACATATCATGACCGAAGTGCTAGATTTTGAAAAATTGCAAACATTTTCTGGATATTTTGTCCCACGCCGACAAATGACTCTTTTTTTGCCTGGGTCATCAGTCAGGTTAGTTTCGTCCAGATTCCATATGTTTTCTGCTGGAACATCTTTTACAACATCTCTTAGATTAGAAATGAAGTCTCGCACTATTTCCTCGTCAACGCCAGCTCTGCTACGTTTAATATTTGAGGCAAAACGTTCTTTAAGCCTAGGGTATCGCATCAACAAGCTCTTCATCCAATCCCTGCCAGGGAGATTGTTGTAGAATTCCTTAATATCTCTGCCAATTCGGCTGAGATATGAACCAATGACAAATCTAAGATCATGATATGTCATGGGAAAGCCATAATCACTCATAGCTTCAATGTAAGAAACAAATGTTTCCTTCTCTTCTCTAGTAAATATGGGCTGCTTGCCTGGTAATTTGTCATGTTTCTGTTTAAGTTTATAGTTTATTGTCCTTCGAGGAATGTTAAAATGTGCCTCAGCTTGTCTTTGGGTAAAGGTTCCATTTCTTATTGCTTCCAGACACTCTTCTAATTTTTCTTTCGTGTAGTCTGCATATTTACGAGCTCCCAGCTTCCTCTTATAAACTCGCACCATTCTGAAACACCACAGTTACCAGTGTCAGACCTACTACTATTATCAATAATTTTTTTATTAGTAGGCTAAAAGAAAGTGCAATCAAAATATTAAAAATAGAACACTCTACTGGATATTATGTCAATATTTATTAAACTCATTGTTCTATAAGGTACAAAAAATACTAAATATGAAATTATTTTTAAAATTTAAATGCAAAATAATTATTAGATTGTCTATTGTTTACTGGTAGGCCTATGCATTTATCTTCGTAAATAAGTAAGTAAATAGTTACAATTTATGTAAAATAATAAACATTATGTACTATAAATGTGACTAATAAGATAAAGAAAATACAAAGCATTTTTTTAAATATTAAGGGGCTACTTTGCACCAGTTTTATGCTGGTGCAAAGTAGCCCCGTCTTTCTCTTAAAAGTAACCTTAAACTTAAAATGGATGACAATCTAATGAGTATTGATATAAACTCTCAGTTACTGTTGTTATTTGTAAGATAATAAAATTCTACACATAAATGTACCACACTTACCTTTCTCTGACGTTGTCTAATATCGTAAAAACGGCACTTTTTTTTGACCGTAACAATTCAAACAAAACTGAAGATGCAAAGACAACTCTTCCCACAAATATCCAAAATGGCGGGATAAAGTGTCTGTTCACACAAATCATATAGATGGTGGTGCACAGCCTAGTGGAAAATTGTAAAACTAGGTCGAAATGATTAATAGTTTCTCCTACAGATAGAGTTGAATGTTTTTTTCAACTTCGGTGCAAAGTAACTCAAACTCAAACTCAAACTCAAATTTCTTTATTGACAAAACACAATATGGTGTCATACAATGGCGTCATGTACAAAAATAGGATTGTTCCATTCAACAAATAAAAAATAATACTAAAGTAGTCATATTTTAAGAACAACAAGGTACGGTACATGACCATAACAATAACTTAAACATGATCATAGGTGACCTTTCACCTTAGACTACTACTATCGTTGAGGAAGTCCCTGACTCTGTAGTGGCACTTCACCTCCAACAAGTTCTTTACCCCTTTAGCAAACGATTTCCCGTCACCTTCTGCCTTAAGGGTTTCGGGGAAAGAGCATTGAACAACCGTATACCACTAAACCGCAATTGCCTTTCAAAGAAAACTGGTCTTGTGTGGTGGGATCTGAAGGTTATTGGAATGTCTGAGATGGTAAGTGTTTGGAGTTGTGGGATTTTCTGAACAGGAGGGGATTTTTATGGATATAAGTGAGACAACTATGGATGTAAATTGATGGAAATGTGAGGATTTTGTGTTTCCTTGAAAAGAGGTCTGCAGGATGATCGGCTAGGTTTGCTGAAGACAGCTCTCAATGCCCTCTTTTGAAGTTTAAAAATAAACCCCGTGCGCTTGCTTTCACCACCCCAAATCCCGACTGCATATGACAAGTACGGATAAAACTAACCCGTAATATGCAGCCAGTGTCACTCGAGTGTCAGCGATCTTTGAGAGATTCCGTATTACGAAAATAGCCGAACTAAGCTTTCTGCAAAACGAACTCAATGTGGTCATGGAATTTGAGCCTGTTGTCAATATGAACGCCGAGGAATTTGCTCACGGCACACGGAGAGATCTCGTCATCCCCACAGATATTGCAAGCGGCTCGGAACTCACCGAACCACTTATGGAAAAATTCCATGAGATTTGTTTTTGGAGCCATTCAGTTTGAGCTCATTTTGTTTCAAACCAATGCACAATCTCACAAACCTTCTCCGATGTCAAGGTCCGAAGACTTAACTGATTCGGAGCTCTTACCGTGAGTGATGTGTCATCCGCAAACAAGCAAATCCTGGCATTGACACCAGACACAATCCTCGGGAGGTCGTTGATGAAGAGCAAAAAGAGGACAGGACCCAAAACTGAGCCCTGTGGAACGCCCCTAAGAACACCAGCTGAGATTGAGTTGGCTGACCTACGACACCCAAAGACATCCGAGTACCGTATCTGAACAGACTGAGTCCTCCCTGTTAAGTATGATGAGATCCAGGAATGTGGGTACTCCTCTTTACTCCAAGTCTGTCAAGCTTCTCCATCAGTAAGCCATGATTGACCATGTCAAATGCCTTAGTAAGGTCGAAAAAACAAACCTAAGGCCGGATCTCCTGAGTCCATGGCTTGAGCCAGAGATGACACAACAAAGTTCACGGCATCCATCGTGGATTTTCCTCTGATGAAACCAAATTGTTGAGGAGAAAGGACATTATTCTTGTCTATAAAGGACAAGAATCTCTCGAGAAAAATCTTTTCAATTACCTTGGAGAAGGTTGACAAGAGGGAAAATCGGGCGATAATTACTGCAATCTCCTCCCTTTTACCCTTTTTGTGCAGTGGTCGAATGATAGCATGCTTCAAAACATCCGGAAAAACGCCTTCTTGAAAAGATTCATTCACAAGAAAGGCCAGCAGTGGTGTGATATCAAGTCATGGATCTGTTTCAAGAGTTTAGAAGAAATACCATCAGATCCGCAAGATGGCTTGGATTTCATAGCAAGGATGACGCGTGATATTTCCTCTGCCGACGTTTGTGAAAGGAAGAAGGAGTTCATTATTGTCTGCATACTAGTTGAAGATGAGTGTATAGCAGCAGTGTTACCACAAGTCACATCTGATTGTGTTTGTCCTACAACAGCCAAAATATTTATTGAATATATTGGCAACTGTTGTAGGATCTGTAATATGGGTATTTATTTTTCGTCCAATAATTGAATGTTCAAGTTCTTCTTGGAATTTGAAGACTTTTGGTTGTTTATGATTTCCCACACTGCTTTGCTTTTATTAGAGGAGTTGGCAATCTTGGTCAGTACTTGATCTGATTTGATTTTCCGAATAGCCTTCCTGTAATCTCGTCTCTCATTCCTATACAATACTCGTGAGGGATGGGATGAATCGAAATCCTTTTGTTATTGAGTGCAAAAAACTGCAACCTATCCCGCATATGTAAGATCTCAGGTTTGTGACAGAGCAACCGGCAGACTTTCTAGGACAAATCCTAGATTTTACTAAAGGGAAACAAACCTCAAAGTACTGATTGATGACCCTGAAGAACTCCTCAAATTTGTCGTTGACATTCTCTGTTTTTAAGCATGTCAGCCCACATTTCATTACTTAAGTAATGTCTAAATGTCTGGACATTCTGTGGCGAGAAACGGCGAGACCACTTATACTGAGAGCTATCGAGGACCACTGGTGACAACCTTACTAAGGCTTCCTGGCCGTGGTGGTCTGACAAGGCAGTGACAACAACTTTGCTGCTTATCCCGTGTGTATCAATGTTAGTAAAAATGTTGTCGATGGCGGTTCTGGAGTTTTTGAACTCTCTTGTGTACGATGAAAATTGTACACCTGAGACCGTTAGGATCCCATTTATATGTATAAAGTTTCTACTTGAAGGCCTTGAACTCAAAAACATCTATGTTGAAGTCCCCGAGCACTATGATTTTTCGAGATTTACTCAGCAGTTTTTTCAAGACATTGGCTGATTGAGTTAAAAAAGGCTTCGCAGTCATATCCCGGGCTTCTATATACCGCCAGTACAAAAAGGGGATCTTCATGTTGAAGACGTATTCTTGCTGCGGCCATCTGACAATCGTCCTCAGAGCAAAATCGGGAAACATCGACATGATCACCTTGCAGTTTACTATCCTTCAGAATGCAAACTCCTCCCTTCTGCCTGAAATTGCAGCAAAAAGCAGAAACGCTTGTGTAAACCTGGCAAAGTTAAAAACTTCGAACTGCGCTTGCGTAAGATTGTGTTCGGAAAGACACAAGATATCCGGCGGCTCGCATTCCAGATGAATTTGGAGTAGGTCAATATTGGAACGTATTCCACAAATGTTCTGGTGAAATACATTTAAGAACATTTTTCCCGACCCTGCCGCCGAGAAAGAGCTGGATGATGGTGCTATCCCCTTGGCTGTCGGACTCGACCCCCGTACAAAAAATGGCTGGCCTCAACTCCCGAGTTGACCCACACCCTCCGCCCGGGCAGAACCTTCAGGAGTTTCTCGCGGTGAAACTCTCCGCACCGAAAGCGCCCGAGCCAAACCGAGAGTTATACCATATTCTTGTACGGTATACCCGTGGGGGATCATTGAACGGTTTACCACTTCCACGTCTTTTGACTCTCTCCTGGATCTCATGACACAAGGCGTGGGGACTTACGGTACTCCGCACGAGACAAGATAGCATCAGAAAAATTATGGTAGCTATGAGGCTCTTTCCCCGATTGTTAAAGTGCAGCCCCCGTCTCGTGTAGTGGTGTTTTGGAATGGATTCTATAGGCAAGAAGGTGACGTGATCGTCGGATTTGACTAAGTTTTTGATCTCATTGTTTAATTGTCCGATTTTATTATTCAGGGCCCTATTATCATACCTCAGAGGTATACCCAAAACGATAACATTGGTGTTGACTGACTCTTTCAATGATTTACTTAATGATGAAAGAATACCACCACAGTTGTCAGGGACATTGTTAGTGCCAGCAAACAACACGAGAACGTCACTCTTTGTAAGCTCATTCCGGCCAGGTTTGCTGCCCTCCAGTACATTCTCCATTGTAGCACCAGGCTTAACACTATATTTTTACTTTAAGCTTAGGCTCTAGCAATTTGTCAAGTTTTTCTGGAATTATCACGTCCATGCGAGTCACTTAATAAAAGGACAACACCTTTTTTTGTTGTTGCTTTTATGCTGACTTACAGTAATGTCAGGTGCATGAGCAGGTTTGGAAGGCAGCAACCTTGCATTGCTCTTAGTTGTATTACCATAGTTTGATTTTTTTTGTTTAGGAACTTTATACTAGTGTTGGTAAATTTTCCGATCAACATAAGGAGGAACATTTACTTTTCTCAGATTACGAGAATATCGTATGAATTTTCAAGACTTACGTTGAATGACGCTACCCGGTTCTGTGTCTGGCACTGTGCTTTGGGCTAACCACTCTCCACTCACTGTCCCCACCTCTCTTCAATTTCAAGCTAGGAATGCTGGGCATCTTTTCTGTTTTACTTGATTGCACGTGATGCCGAGTTGAACTCGATTTTTATTCGAAAGAGGTTGTGAATGGAGAGTGCTCAACTCAGGGCCTCTTACAAGTTTGAGATTCGCTTGGATAGTTAAATATACTCAAATACCAGTCAAGGAAAGATGCTTTAGTATTAGGTTGAATGTAACAGCCCACTATAATTTTTAAGTGAACCATCACACTCAAACCGCACTCGAAATTGTTCTTTTGTTGTGTACAAGGAAGTTCATTGAAGTCCTTATCAGGTATACCAAGCTTAACACATAGTTCACGGGCGTGGCGAGAGTTATATACCCCTTTTATCGAATCCAAATGAAAAGCTTGTTTGAACCTGTTGTCAATTAACAACAGGCTCCAGTGTGAGCCACTGTCGTCAGTCAGTCCTTTTCCACTGTCATTTTACACAGCACAAAACCGAAATCCTTGTCCCGTAAATAAAGTTTCTCCAGGATTGCTATGGTCTCTACAGGGTCACTGAGTTTTGCGGCATGGGAAACAGAGGGTCCCCATAACCACAACATCTTTACCTCCCACAGAGATCACGCTCACATGCGTCTACATAAAATTGAATCGTATCACCATCAACCCATCTCGATTTGGACCACTCAGAACTGGTCCTGGATTTAGAACTTTCCACCTGTTTTACAAGTTTGTCTCTACAAGATGTTAGTTCTATTATTTTATTCTTATCAGATGTTTGTTCTAGACTAAAGTTTACAATTTTTTTTCATTTAAAAGTCTATTTCGGATGAAAGATTTTCAAATTGCCACCCGTGATAACTGTAGTTCCTCGTTAAGTGCCTTAATCTTACTTTCTAACTCATCTTTTTCTAAAAAGGCTTGATCCTGAAATTGAAAAAGAACTGTCCATCTCTAAACGCCTTTTCTCTTTCTCGTAGGAAAGTTTGTCCCTAAGCAAGACCAATTCACACAAGAAAGTTCATCAAATCTAGGTTTCAAAGGGTTTGTTTTCCTTTTCATAAGATAAATTGTCCAATTCTATAATCAGTTTAATAACTAAGCTGTAGAATTTAGTAAAGTCTACATCTGGACAGTTAGCAGCTATTGATCTGGATTCCGTAAGGAATTCCAGAAACAATTTGTTCCATTTCTACACTTAAGCTGTTTAAGTTGTTTAACATAGACTCTTGGTTTCTATCTAAATTCATATTGACATATAGTATCCTTGAGCCTATGCTTATCAAAATGGCTTTCAAAGTATACAAGTATAAATGGTACAAAGCAATAAAAATTTTAAAATATATATAAAAGTTGCAGAATTAAAAAGATTAAAAATTATATAAATATAATAAATAGTGATTTTGATTATAATAATTAATAAATAAGTGACATAATGTCAATTAAACAAATGAAATCTACATTTGACAGGTACAAAGCAATAAAAGTTAAAAATATATATATATAAGTTGCAGAGTTTAAAAAGGTTAAAAGTTAGATAAATATAATATAATATAATAAATAGTGATTTTGATTATAATAATTAATAAATAAATGACAAACTTTGTACAAAAACAGAACAGTAACAGATATAAAATAACTTAATAACAAAATAACAAACAAACAAAGAACAATATTAAATAGTTTACAATTTTAAATAAAAGAATTTGTCACACAAAAATAGTAATTCTCCACTGCAAAAATATACTCCGGCAGAGAGTTACCGAACCTATGAACCTCGACGTGAGAGCATCAAGCGCTATCGTTTCTGCCACTACGTTAGTTATAGATAGTAGTTAATTATAGGTCTATAAAGCGCGGCGTCCTTAGTTACGTCAAAAAATGTCTTGTTGAGTTGCAAGTCTAACCTTGTTAGTTGGAGGTTAGCTATTCATTTAGTACTCACGAAAAAGTATTACTTCAGTACACTATTAATGCGTTTGAAATCAATATGTTCTCTATAAATTAAAACATGCATTTCAAAACTTGTAGCTGGTCAAAAGTTTATAAAATCACTTAAAATTAATTTAAACTGAGGAGCTTTACAGACGGCGTGGTTAACAAGATAGGCCCAGGCCTGCCAACCTCACAAGGTGCAAAGAAGCCCCGGTTTACGGTATGTTTAGAATTGTTGTTACTGCTGTAATTGTTTTTACTTGTTGTAATTGCCCTATTGACCCTTTTGGTATCAAGAAGGGCAAGTTGACAGTTGGCGCTTTAGTAAACCTGATCGAGATGGTTTCAGAGGGCAATACGATCGAAGGGTTTTGATCGTAAAATATTGTTTGTTGACAAGGAGAATTCTCACAGGTTTTGAGGACCTGCCACTACGGTTCCAGTATTTTTTAAGTGGCAGAGCTCAAATCGTGTACGTATTTAAAAGTTTTCAACACGAACTATAAAGTCCCATAGGGATCAATTTTCAGCCCAACTTAGTTTTTTGTGTAAGTCAATGACATTCGATCGTCTCGACAGATCTGAATTTGTGGATTTGAATTGTTGGGTTCAGTAATTCAACTGGGTGAATTTAAAAATCAACATGTCAAATACATACTTTATCGCCTTTCTTTACGATCTTTAGATATTTACTATGGTGCAGGTATCATGCTGCGAAAAGTCATTTCGATATTCTACAAAAATAAAGCGGCTGACAATTGATTTCTTTCTTAGCAAAAATCTCTCTATTTAATATCAAGAAAAACCAGACTGTTTGCTTATACAATTAAAATTGACTTTCACTTCCTGGAATATAGTTAATTTATAATTTATATGGAAATAGTAAACATAAAAGGCTACTAAATAAGCAATGTCAACTTAAAAAAATGGATTGATTGTCTATATAATCATATCTTAAGCAACATTAAAAGTTCCGTAGAGTAAACTTGAAAATGTTCGTTTCTAATTTTCTATACAGCTGTTTCTGTGGGATTTTTAAAATGGCTTGTACTTAAATATAAAGCCCTTCATTGAAACCTAGTAGTTTTTTCACTTTCAAATGACCAGCAAATTTCAAAAGGTTCCCATACTTTTCCAGCCTCAGATTGCAAGAAATATTTATCTTTGATTATTTTATTGTAATCTACTTTTGTACAAAAATTGTACATTATAATATGTGTATTTAACTCTAAACGACGAATAAATTACGTCCTGCTATCTATTTACGTTAATTTATTTAATTTTTATTTTAGATGTTCCTCATATAATCTGTTAGTTAAAATTACTTTTTAAGTTTACATAAGCACTCGAAAGATGAAGGGCCGATGTCACTATAACAGCGCTCCTAGTGGCGTTCGCTACAAACACTGGGAGAAACTCCATTAAAGGTAGAAGTTGTACTCTCGAGTTCCCGCACCTGTCAGAACCCCTCCTAAGTATAAGTTAGTTACAGAAGCTGTCTGTTAGTATAAGTTAGTGCAACACCGGTTTCAACTCTGTTCAGTATAATCTACAAAAAACGTATGGAACACTGATTTCCTTGATTTTTTTTATTTAAAAAAGGGAATGTGTCAGTCGAGATATTACTTAGTTACTAATTTGACCTCAAACAAATACTAAAAATTATCATTTCATTGGAATAATTTTGAACTGTTCAAGGAATTGCTACGAGTGGTTAGCGGAGGGCGGGTAGCGCTAACTTTTCAGATTTTCGCCTGTTCGTTAGTTTACTGTAGTTACAGAGTGGTACATAGGCTACTATCACTTTTACTTAAACATGATTTCATTGTAATTAATTTTTATATTTAAATTTTAATACTGTACAAACTATTATTGAATATTAATATTACTTAAGTGGTGAAATTTTCTCCAATATATATGAGAATTCTTTTCTCCTCACGTTAATTATTATTTTTTCCGTCTTGATCGAGGTCCGGTTACATCTGTGTCGGATTTAAAGGGTTCGACTATATTTAATATAATAGAATTGAAATTTATTTGCAGAATGAGTTGTAAGAGATACTTGACTTGTTATTAGTTTGTACGTAATCCTGTAGTCTAACATAAAGACTCGTTGGATAACCTCCCTCCCCACCGCCAAGCCACTAGTTTTCAGTTTCATAACTTTTTTTACATATAAGTTATATTAAAAATGCAGAGCCATATATGGTGCAAGTATTTAAGGCAGATTATATTATAAAACATTACGATGTTTTACTGTTTAAGCTTTTTACTATGTCTGAAACCTTTACTGGTAGTGTTAGAAACTATACAAAATAGCGCATTGAGAATTAAGTGAAGGCTCTGTGAACAGTGATATAACGAATGATTAGAATAAAAGAACTGTGATTGCAGTGTGACTGTTATTGTAGGTAATTTACAATGATTAAACAGTAAGAATAACAAGGGTTGGGAAACGATGAAAGATGTTTCAGATCCTTTGGTTTTTCAGTTTCAAAAATATTGTCTCCGTTTATCCTTCTATCATATACCGCACCAAGTTCCTCTTACCTTTAAATGTTTTCTGAAATAATAATACTGTGCCTCATAAAATACATTTTTTGGGCTAACTTCATATAATTATTAAGCTTATTTATGGAGTGATATCTATCTGATTTAATCAAAAATCAATCTGATTTTTTTTTTAAGAGAAGATTTGTCTTATTAACATGTTAAAATGACTGCCTCAGGCTCAGTTTAAACTCTGGTAGTAATATTTAAACAGTAACAATCAAAGTTACATGGCGTAGCTCTAGAATCGGACCTCAGAAAGTACTTGAAATGATCCCCGGACCTCAGCATACTTTGTCTGTAGGATTGCGATATTAGTACAATCAAACCATTCCCCTTATAACTGTTAGTACTACAATTCGTGGTTTTGAAAATTAGTGAATCAATATGACTTCAGAGCAGCTATTCTGTGACGCATGCTCTACTTTGTCTTTCCTACGACTTCCTATAAATACGGTCGTCATACGTTGAAGGCTCTTCTGGCACTAGTTCAAGCGCAATGCATTGGAGGTGACTTTCCACGCCCATAGGTTTTATTAATTGTTATTGTAATATTCAATGTTTTCTAGACCAGTTTTAACACATTAGTGTTAATACATTTAGTATTAAAAGTATTACAAAGAGTTCTAAATTCCACAGAAATTAATAGATTTTAGGCACTTGCCACAACCAGCAGTTTTGGAGTTGCAAATTGCAAACAAAACATTACCTTTTTCAGGATTATCATAGAGCTTTCTTAATAGAACATAAAAGTTTTGAATTGAATGAGTTATGAATAATATGAATATAAAGAAATAGGATTAGTATAAGACAATATGTATTACTGTATGGTACGGCACTTTACTCAGAAACCTGACTCTACACTAAGCACAGCGTTACTTGCAGGTCTAAACTACGTCAAAAATAATTTTACCGATTTATTATCTGAATACGTCATGTATTACTGTGTTATCCGCTTTTATAATTATCATGACACTATAACACAAATTGAAAAATATAATGATTTACAATGACTACTATATATAATATATATATTATCATATTATATATATATATATATTATATATATATATATATATATATGTAATATATATGAATTATGTGAAATACGTAAATACGCTGTGGTGTTTCTTCAGTCAGTATAACAAAAAAAGAAGATAGATACAGCCCTAAGTGGTTAAAAAGTTAGGTAACTTGGTCGAACAAGAGGTTCCTAATGGACAGCTACAAAAACACGATGCATAATTCTCTAATGGCTCAAGTGCCACTCATTTACATCAATATGTTAAAGGTATCGGCTTTCGTTTAGAATCACGAGCAAACCACTTAATACATTTTTCTTGTTTACTTAAACTTCACGAACTCCTTTTTAGCTTTAATGGAGAGTTTCTTCACGTCGATTCCAGTGGCTATCGCAGCACACCGGCCCTGTATCATTCTTAAAAGTCGTATAGAATGAATCAATAAAAAAAGACCCACTCCTGTTTCCTGATTTTCCGCCATATTTCTTCGTAATGATTGGCACTTAATAATGGCCTCTGGTCAGGTTTCAGTAGTTGATCAGCCAGTACAGATTTATTGCGGTCTGTATTTTTTAGTTCGATCTAAATAATTAGTGTTTTGTTTACTGTATATTAGTGTTATTTAGAGCATTTTTTTTAAGTTAGAGTGCATGGAATTGACGATTTATTGCGATTTTGAATGCGTGGTACAACTATTTGGTATGATTTGTTTCCTTTAATCTAGATTGTAGGCATATGTTAGGTTAGTTATACACCTCAGGGCAGAGATCAGATTCTATATCTCTAAATGTAATGTTACTGGTTTTTTGCATAACTGAACGGTGGCAAATGTTCGGAAAATCTTGATCGTTCACAATCCCGTTATCGTGATAAAATTTCTATTTAATGAACTTTGTTCAATTTTTTTCCAAAATGTTCACTATTCAACAAATTTGTACAGACTTGCACATACAAACATTTTTTTTTTTGCCTATAAAAAATTACTATTAATGTGTTTGAAAAAAATATCTTTATTTCACCATCGTGAAATAAACTTCATCACCATCCATTCATCATCATGAATAAAGATTGTAAAAAACATTTTAATATGGCATTGATTTTATCAATTTCGAGATAGAATTAGCTACCGTAAATATAGCAGGTAAATATAGGTAATTGAAAGGATAATATTTGTTGTTATTGGGGTTTCTAAGTAGTATATTTATTTGATTTTTCCCGGTTTTAAGGCCAATTTAATTTTGTATTTATTATTTAATAGATTTTTAACACAGTGTTGTTTGTAGGTATTTTTTAATTTGTAGGTTTAATCGGATTTTTAATATGGAGTTGATTATATCAAGTTCAAGATAGAATTTACTACACAGAGTTTTGCCTCAGCCGGTTATATTTATAAAATCCTCTTTTTATCATGAGTAGTATGGTAGCTATCATTGTTTAGATACTGCAAAAGTACGATATATATGATAACGATCATATATTATAAAGCAACTACTAAGCGAATTAATTTATCCTTGTGTTATATAAACTACTTTTGATTAGAGATTTAATTATCAGAATGTTTTACATAATATGTAGTTTACTGTTTAGGTTATATCACAGGGAGTTATAGTAAACTACTGGATTAATTTATAATACATACATAAGCGATGCATTGCATGATAACGACCTTTCCTTTTGTGACCGCTGTATGGATTTATAGCAGTGAGTATAGTTGCTAAACCTTTTACATCAAATTACTTCGAAAGTTATTTTATGGGTTTTCTACTCGGTTTGATTTAAGTGTACTTAGTTATAGTTTAGAAAATGGTACTTAGCTTTAACTTGAACAGGGAACGAATAAAATTTAGTTATTCTACATGCTGTAATATGTCTAAATAAAGCAAGGAGATTTTAAGAATGAGCGGCATTAGGTATGTTTAATACACGGTATTAAGTTACATACGCGCTCTATATTCTTATACTCTATCACAGGATTTATATGCAAATTTTCGAGTAAATAAAAAATGAAATACTACTTTCAATAGTTTGGTGTAATGTTCAAGTTTCTTTTAACTAATGTGACAGTTGCAAACACATTTTCTACATTCCTGATAATCTGGTACAATGTAAAAGTGTGATGGTTAAAACAAAGAGAAAATAAGATTTGGACGGATTCACCAAGTGTTTGCTTACCGAACATCTATTCGTCTTTGCGCTCCTGATACCATGGAACTCACTTATTACTGCAACACACATTTCAAAGGCGGTAATATGGTGTGGTGCACTTTTGTTATGCAGGTCTATGAGAGTAGGTTTTAGTCTGACTTAGTCTTAGCCACATTTGAGGCCCACCGATGTTACTTTAGGTACCTCACTATAATTCTGAAAAGAACCTTAAATACGGGCATAAACTGATAAAAAAATTAAGGTATTATTCCCCAAAACGACATGTTCATAAAAAGCTCCTTTCGAACATTAAAATAACTACTAAAAAGATACTGGACGAAGGTAAATAAAGCAATAGCAATAGATAGTGTGTTTCTTTAAAACGCACAGCAAAGAGAAACATTTACATTTTCGTAAGACTTATCTTACTGAATTTGTAGATTTTATTTAAAACATCTTAGGCACTACTTTTGCATTAATAACGTATTTGAAAACCGCAGGTTATACATTTCCATATCTTACTACTTGCTTTTTAATTTTCTTCTTAACATTTTTTATCAATTTATTATCAACATCATCTAGCTTAAAATAACAATTCATAAAGATTGAGAACACAATGGGTGTCTAGAAGAATCTAATAATGAAAACGGATTTAAATTCGTTGCTTCAAATCCTATACTTTATTACATGTCAACACTCTTATAGCTTAAGTATACAATGCAAGTTCTCTACCATTATCAAAAAGTCATAAGTATATATTTTTAATATTTAGTGCTCAAATAATATAACATGGAAATATTTTGCATATGAATATCTCAGAGTAATAGTATTTAATACATTATTTAGTTTTAAAACTAAAACTCAAAGGAAAAAGAAAAAATGACAACAACAAAAAACACTTGAAAAATCAAAGAATCTACACAAATTTAAACGAAAAGGAGACTTCGATTTGTTAGTCTATGTAGTACATAAAACAAAATCGTCAGCCCTCTGTACAATTTTATGTATTTAATTTTACTCGACCTTATGTATTTTAAAGTTAAAACTTGAACACCTAATATGTAGCAAACATGCTGTTAGTGGTTGGCTTAAACTTAAATAAATACTTGTAAACAGATATTATTGTGTTTGTGTATGGTGTGCCTACACCATAATATGTATTCATTCAGTTGCCATAATTTACAATGTTATCCTAAATTAATAGTATACATCCTCCATTAATAACAAATAACACCAACAAAAAATATATTTACTTGGGGGCGTCTGCAGGACTGGAGGATGTAACAATCTGAGGAAATGTTATCGGGGAGGTCCAGGGTACAATTGTGGGTACGGTAAACGAGGGGCCCTGAACAGTATGGCGGGCCTGCCGAAGCAAATTTGAAAGCCCTTTTACTAAGTCCTATTAAACTGAAAAAAAAATGTTTTCTTTCGTGGAATGTTTATTATATCGTCGCTTACGAAACTACAAATCTAAAACTGTATTTATAGGAAACGCATTCTGTTAAATTGTACAACGTTTCTCGTTTAATGCAAGGCTTTGGATCCATCAAAATTGTTTTCCATTAAATAGTTTCTTATAAATTTTAGCCACAGTAATATAAAACTTCAGTTCATACTATCTTTAAAGTTTGCGTAAAACAGTTTTGTCTCTGTACAGCTGAGTAATGTATAAGTTACTTACTAGCCCTCTGCCATTTCCAGTTCAATAATCGTTGAGCTTAGACCTGTTACAACAATGGATTAAATTAGTCTTGTTTGTGTATTTCTCAACCATTTTTCGGTTATCCTTTTAAAATAATGCATTTCATTATTGTTAATTTTTTTATAACTCAATCTTAATATAAATAGGGTTCTGTATTAGAATATAACTATATTGTAATACCTATATTATCTTTGGAATAAGGGTATTAACACCGGGATTACTTAAATTGGTTAATAAACTAACCACCATCTCTATTGAACATTATTTGGATTGTATCCAAAACATTTATATGATGATATCATATGTCATAGAATGTCTTCTATAGTATACATTAAATAATGGTAATACAAAGTAAATTTTAATAATAATAAAATATTTTCAATGTTTTAAAACTACTAAAACAATATTTATAAGACCAAATGTAAACGTAGGTTAGTATACGATGGTGAATTCAATAATTTTTGGACCTTGGATTATAATTGATTTATAGAGTTGCAATGCAAAACGTAAATGAGTTTGTGTTTGAACGGCTACCATAATTTACTTGTCCTACAAATGTTAAAACGAACACAAAATCCGTTGTTTGTGTACGGAAGTTGGTAGAACTGTGTTTGCATAGCAATTCAACCGAAACGTAGCCCAGCAGTAAAGTCGATAGTACAGCTTTTTATTATTTAATTTTTCTTGGTTGTTGTTGACGTCAAATTTACTCCTGTTTTGTTTCCACGTTGAATGCATGGCAAGTATAGCTGCTTACTTACCTGCATACCTGAATATTATTTTTGGGTCTGAGGATACTAATTAAATAAGTAAAAGTTTATAAAGCGATATATTAAATAGTTCATGACGGACGAGAGAACTAGAAAACCCGTACTAGTTTGTGGCATAGTGTTGCGCTGCTTGCGTTCTTTAAATATTATGTGCTTAGTGCCAATTGTTACATTGTATTGCTTTACATCACAAAGAAAAAACGATATTATATTACTACTTATTATATATTGATGATAATATGCAAGAGTATAAATAAACAGAATACATAATTGAAGCCTTGAACTATATACACAAAGAAATGTCCACAGTTTAACAGTCTGCACATTTTTCAATGATGTAGACACCACATTATGATGGGTATCTGCATTACAAATACAGAATATTATATTTTTATATTTGTATATTTTATGCAGATGCTCAAACCAGAATAGAGACTCCCATCTGACTGTGACCCCACAGCTTTCCCAGTATTCAGCCGTTATAATATAACCTGGCTCCTGGATCTTCCATGTTACATAACAATCCAGAAATTGGGTGCAAAAAGATGAGCTTGAACATGAAAATTGTTTGTATTGCATTTTTAACGAGATTGAGAGCAACAAAATTTTATACTCTCGATTATTAGTTAGTGTTAGATGCACATTGTTGGTGTAGATCTGTCGTTGTACTGCCTATACTCCAGTGTTGTGCATTCCAACTCCCATATACACCACGTAATCTACCTCCTCTATTATCTCTCAAATATGACCTTCACATATATTGGTACTTTATATTTATGTTGTTACTGGGCTTTGCTGTCAGAACCAGATCTCTCATATGTCGGGTGAACGTGACTGTTTAACAGTAACAGGTAATTATAAATATATATTGTCACCAAACCGCTTACAACACAGGCCTTGTACTCGTAGAGACAATGCGGTGTTTAATACCCATTTTAATGATAAATAAATCAGCTTTGTTTTGCCATTAAATTAGTACTCACCTAAAAAACACGTCATTGAAACCTATAGAACTTTTAACATGTGGCGTATTCATTCCAGAGTTTAACTAACCTTACATATCAGATACATTCCCTATGCTAGCTTTGTAGTGCACTCTGCTAGTTTCGATACAGTTATGTGATTACTTCGATACGTGATTGATCAGATAGGAGACTCATACATGTGCCCTGAACTAGTCTCAATTGTCACACACGGTTCTCCAAGAACGCAATAATGAACTGAACTACGATGTCTCGTATTTCACGCCTCAGCCGTGATACTTTACTTGGGGTTTCCCCCTTAGATCTCACCACCACCCCAAATTACAGACCTAGGGCTTTCATTGTCGATTCCTTGTGTGGACTCTTACATACTCATCTTGTTTGACATTTACCTCCCTGTTCTTCTAAAGCGGATCGTATCTTTTAGCCCTGACACTGACCCCTCACCGCTACGCAGTTCTATCAAAGTGGGCAAAGGAGTGCCGCCAAATCCTATATAGGAGGCGGCAATGCCTCACTAAATGAGTAAAAATTTCAACCATCAGTCAATAATCAAAATAAATTTTATTTTGGATTACATTCCATGTGAGTCGTTCATATGAAAAAGCCTGCAAAAAAAGAGTTAAATGTACGATATATCTAGCGGCAAAGTCAGCAACACTTGGTCCAGATTCAAAGCATCCTTGACCTTATTGCTGGGAAGAAAAGTTTGATACAGATGGTAATAAGACACAGTTATTCCATGTTAATCAAATATTGTCTTACGATGAACTTACGAGTTTTTTATCAGTTTTCTAATTAATTGCAACTCCACTCTTAAAAATAATATTAGATAAAAATTAGACACTTTGAAGACCAACATCCGATCCGTTGAATTTTCAGATAACGAACATTTAAAGAACAATAAAATATATGTTTAAATGAAATATAATATCTATTTAATAATTATTGTACATAAAAATAACACTATCTTAATTAAAATAAACTCCGTTAAAAAATAGATATAAATAACTGCACTCGTCATAGACTGCTGTCATCAAACCGTGTATGTCCGCTCCTTGTTCTGTACCTGTTACGCAATGAGCCGTTCTAGTTGTCTATAACAGTTCTTTATGTCTTGTTCCTCTGCTTCTAGGTTTCTGTACATAAGCGTAAATATTGTCTAGAAAAAAAAACAAACTTTTAAAATATTATAATAAGCAAAAATAAAGCATAACCAACGAATATAATTCTACAATCTGAGTAAATGTTTTAAAAGATTTAAAAATCACAAAAGTTATAAATTCCAGACATTGAACTGAAATTTGTATTATTGTATCCATATGGTAGTACCACAAATAAGAAAAAGACAAATGATGTCAATATAATTTTTCATAATAGCCAATAAGAAATATGTATCTTTTGCAAATTTCAATTTTATTCCTTACAATAAAATTAAAATTAAAAAAAATGTGTACAAGCTTTTACTTATATGACATAAAAGGATGTCGAATAAATCCACTACTAAATTAATATTGTAGCTACAAAATGCACCGTAAAGAGTTACAATAATATTAGTAAACCTATGCCAAATGCCTCAAATAAATGAGCTCTGCTCTTTTTGCATTACAGTATAATTTTTGTACAGCTCAAAAGGATTCAATAAGTACAAGGAGTAAGTGAACCTATAAATTCAGAGATGCCTCAAACTTTTACGATTGCAGAGTATTTTATCGACTTTACTAAAGACCCTTCTTAAAATCCTACGTTGCGACATGCCTCTGACTGAATTTTCATGCACCACCATGGATAAGTATCCGCTAGTAAGCATGACAGCGACTCCACAATTTATACAGTTTGCTTATACTTGATATTCCTGTTTATACTTCCATTTCATGTTTATGTATTAAACTTAAAAAAGGTCTAATGTACATGAACTAATAAAATATAAAAAGTAATGTTGACACTGCAGAAAGAAATTAACACGGTTTTTAATTGTAGTAAAATTTAACATTCAGTTTATGCTTGTGTACCATTAGATCATTTACTTGTATCTTACAAAATATTTAGTACACAATGCATATTTGTTCATTAAGTTCTATTTCCTCCGCGTTTTAAGTACATAATAAGTACTGGCACGTGTTGAATTTAATAAATAATATCAAAGTCTAGATATCAATTTTAAGATAACATATTTGAAATAAGTTTTTTTATCAGACCGTTTAAGGGCACCGCATCATCAAAATTGATGTACATTACGAAATCTACGTTTCGTAAACATTAGGTAACATCTTAAACTACGGATCATCGGGTAACCTTCTTCTCTCCTTCCTAACATTATTGAGATATACAAATCTGTCATCTTCGTTTTCTAAGGACACGTTCATAATATTCATTCCGTATAAATAAGGAGATTAATTCCACTGCATACCGTACCCGTTTCCACTTATTAGTTTAGTTAAATTACTTACACTTCTAAATATTTTATTCTTCTTTCTTAGTGATTTTCAAGGAACTATCTTCCTTAATTAATGGAATAAGTCCATACGGTTCATAAATCTAGCATTGTTCTTCCTTGTTACTTATGTTCTTTCCTCCTTCGCATGTCCCTCACCATTGTAGGCATGATGGGCCATTCCCGTCTAATGACAGAGGAATTTGTTAAGACCAGGCCCGTATTTAGACCAGGGTTTTTTTTGGACAATTTTATCGGAGCCCGGGCTCTCAGGGACCCCGGACCGGGTTTCGCTACACGTTTGTTTGTAGGGCCTGTGTGGACGGTGGCGGGGCCCGGCTGAATATCCTTTCCGAGGCCCTCAAAAGCTAAATACGGCCCTGGGTAGGCCGTAAATTTTAAGTTTTCAAATGTCCTCTGGCTCATCCTACTCAAAATTATAATGGGAATTCCATATCCTTTGCACAAGTAGGTCAGCCCTTTTATCCAAGACTACTAGTGGAAGAATGTTCTTGGACATTGAGAAGTATGTTTAAATCAATATATAGCATGACTGGGGTAGAACAGCAGTAAATCTAGGGTCTACCACTTCATGGAAAATATACATTTTTGCCACCTCTTCCTAACAAAAAGAAATAAGTGAAAAGAAATTTGACCATTTTTAAGTATTCATTTATTTTGCTTTACTATTTATTGCAATTAATAATTTTGGATTACAGAGGACTGTAAATACTGAGTCAGGGTGTCTCTATCTCCGTATCAATTAGTTTAATGCACTGGGTCCACACTAGTGGAGCTTATTCAAAAACATGAATTGAGCTCAAGCTGTTATGTGCTGTTCAAATATTTTATTTCATTCGAATAAATGTGAGGGATGCAATATTACTTTACTGGACCGTTTTTACTATACAATTTTAATACCGTTATATTACAAAGCAACATAAACTACACTACACAGAGAAGCACTCTTGCTTTTATACATGCACAGTATTGCGTATCAGGTAACGCTTTGTATGAATTTAAGCTATGATGAAATTGAGAAATTTAAATAATATTTGGTTTTGGATAGCAATAAAATATAATATGCATTGTACGTGGTATGCAACTGATATTTATAGAAAAAATATTTATATGCACAATACAACATCTGTGCCTGTAAGATTAGCTAAAATTCATCCAAGAAGATAAGACCTTCCATATATTTTATGCAGTACTAAAACACGTGACGATGAAGTATTTCCAAGCAAAAAGAGTCACATTACATTCTTCTTGTATTTTCTTACACTGTGTTTATTTTATCAGAGACGTTGCATGTATTCGCTTTAGAGCTCTAAGAAGATACTGCAGTATTTTTATATCAAATTTAAATATAATTTCCCCTATGTAAACTGTTGTGTGGAATAAGTATTTGAGTTAAAAAGTTTATCAATTTGAGTTAAAATATTTATTTTACTATTACGTTGATCAAAAAGAAATAAATAAAGAGTAAACCTTTCACAATTTCTTTGTGTTTTTTAATTTAAAATCTATTACAGGACCACGTTTTAATCAAACTAAATACATTTTTTGTGGAACTTTCTTTTATAATCATAATTAATTTAATTTGAAAGTTTTTCCACTATTTTATATAAACGTTTTGCTTAAATCTTATAAGTAAAAATTTATCGCCTAATCTGTTAAAGGGCTAATTTCGAAAACAATTGGATCGATTCGGCTGATTATACTTTGGGAAATTTCGTTAAAGTTCAAGGAAGGTCTGTACGAGGAGAAAAATCGGGAAAGTCTTCCGGAATACTTTAGAATATGAAAAATGGATAGTGTTTATATTTCGTAATTAAAATTTAACTGGATAAACATCTGCTGAAAGTTTTAAACTTTCCTTTGTTTTTAAATTGAAGTTCATCAAAGGGACCGAAACATTATGTTTACATTTTAATATTATAAACTATTAAATACCCAATGCTTGCCTAATAGTATAATGCAGATAACAAAGCCAAAATTGCTCTATAACTTCTATTTTACTGGCGCAAGCCACTGACGAATTAAAATAATTAATGCATTGTAAATAGTTTGTTTAATGTTTATTTTTGGAAATAATACTGAACAAGTGTTATAATACCCACTATATTGAACGTAGTTGTGAAATTTTACAAATTCTGTACTCAAAAGCATTTTTAGGATGGCAGGAAAATATATAATTCCGTTGTATAAGTCAATTCTCTACTTTGTTATCCTCTTAACCATGAACAATAACAAAATATGACCTGATGTATGCTTATTATGTTTGAAAATATAGTATAGAACACCAACATATTACATAATAAGTACTTTAACTAAATAAGCTACATACTTCGATTTTAAAAATTGCGTTCGAAGTCGCAAGTAACAACTAGTGAATAGTAAAATTCATTTAATATCTACTATATAATCCTGATTTAAATTGCTATCAAACTTTTAAATTAAAATTTTCAATAAGAAAAAAGCAAATTAAAAGGAAATTGTAAAGCAAATAGTGCACATTTGTAGTAAAATTAATAAAATGCAATATCCATATATTTAGATATTGCACGTAGAAATCAAAGAAAATTTTATCTACTGGTTAAAAGATTTTTATTTCTAAAAAACTTAATACTACACAATTAACTTTACTTTTGAAATTTTTACACAATGTTTATAGTCACTGCAAAAAGAACACGTGCATTTTAATATTAAAATAGTTAGTTTATAATAATATTAGGTTCATATATATTTCTCTTTACTCTCTTCAATTATAAATCCATGCATTTGGATATTGCACGTTGAAATCAGTATCTACTGGTTAAATGACTTTTATTTCTAAAAAAACTTTATACTACACAATTTACTTAACTTATGAAATTTTCACACAATATTTGTAATCACTGCAAAAAAACACGTTCATTATAACGTTGTTATAATATTAAAACAATTGGTTTTGAACTCATATGTAATTATCTTTTTTCGTTACACACAACCATATTAGAACCTTTCTTAAAATCCTCATCGTTCAACCATTAAATATAATAGCTAAATCCCGGAGAGAACGAACCTGGCCATTTTATATTTCCCCTCTCATTCCTCTTTCAACCACCCCAAACCGTGAATTTATCAGGTGGCTCGTGAACAATGTAGCTCATGATACCTTAATATTTTTATAGAGAAGTCGATGGAATCAATAATATATTATGTACCTTGATAGAATAAGAATATAATATTATTTTTTATTTAATACAATGGTACAAATTCTTATTTTTAAATGACATAGAACTGATACAGTTTTCATGGCATAAGAAACACTGAACCTTAAACTGTGTTTGCTCGACAGGCAGACTAAGTCTCATGTACAAGTAATTTATTTGCTCATTGCACCTTGCACAGCGCTAAATTGTCATGTAATACTATATTATTAAAATAGGGATTATTAATACAGACTGTTTCATGTTTGAGAATGCTTGGAGCTACTTCCGGCGCACAACTATATTTGATATGTTGCATTATTTTTGCCTGAGTGGGTTCACCCATTCTCGATATTCACAGAACTACAATATGTCAAAATTTTAACGATAATCAAAGTTTATATTCCATTTCACATTTTGATACATTCACGAGACATATGTACCTTTGAAGAGGACCTTTTTCAGCTTGGCGCGTAGATTATACGAACACAAATTTATGTATATTTTCTTCAAACTAACTAAGATCTTACGAGTGAATATTTTACCTATTATTGGGTAAAATGTAGTTACAATTGATTTAAAAATGATCACAATTACGCTTAAACACAAAGTATATGACCACATAATATATATATATATATATATATATATATATATATATATATATATATATATATAAATTTTGTTAAAACTATCAGGGAATGTCTAGTGCAAGTGATGCTTGGAGACATAGGTGTATCTAGGATGGCCTAATGAAGGGGAGGAGGGTTACCATTACAACCACCCACTCAAGCTGGGGGTATGGGAATATGTAAAATGCAAAAATAGTAAAGTTTGACATCCGTCCGAGAGCATTATTATTATTATATATAAGAATGGCTGTAACGTAAGAAAAAAATTAATTTAACGTGTTGAAGAGCGACCGATATCAGAAAAGTATGGCCATGTATTTGTATTACTTAAATATTATAAATATTGTTTTAAAATTATATATACTTACATATTATAAATATTATATATTATACATTCAAATATTTGTTTCATTTTATGTAACCCCTGATAAATAATACAGAGATGTAAATTGACATGTATTTTTATAGAGGATATATTCACTATTCATACAACTACAACAAATGTTAAAAAATTAAATTAGTAATGTGCGATTTTTACCACCGCTGAGCGGTTTACGTCCACTGCGTGCTTGCGCATAGACGAGGCAGACGTTCGGCGATAAACAAATATAGACATAAAAAATAAGAAATTAGAGTTAAATATTATTCAAAAAGCTAGATATTTTGTTACGTTGGTTGTTAAATTTTGGGTTTCCATAACCACAGTGCGACAGTAACACGTTATAGTGATCGGTAAATAAATATTGTAATTTAATGAACGTATCTTAATATAGATCAACGAACAAAAGAACTATCTTATTTCCTGGCGATGTTGATGTCATCCTACTTGTAATTACAATGACTCTAGTGCCTTATTAGATCCAAACAAACTGTTCCAGTCATCAACCTGAGATCTGACAGGGGAGTCACAGTATAGACAACATATTTGTTAATCTTTCACATAATAAATTACCCTTTTATTTACAGTTTCTTAAAAGCAAAGTACGAGGAACCTAAAAATATAACACTGGTACATTTTAGTAAGAACACTATCGAAAGTTATTGCAACATAAAAATTGGAATAGCGTTTTTAATGAAAGAGGTGTGAAAGATAAACCATTAATTTCGCATTACCCTATTAGAAAATATTGAAAGAAATCGTTGCATTTAACTCAAAAAGTGACGGCAACTTTGTCATCTAAATGTGGGATGGGTCAATTGATACTGAACGGGATTATCACACACGGTCTCCAAGAAATTTCTATAATTTTGAATTACTCACTCACTTTTTCGTTATCACTGCGAAATTAAAATCTAAATTAATTTTTTTTTGTTTTTTTTTCAGTAAACAGGCTAGTCTTACCAATGTTCAATCTAAATTTTTAAACTTTCCCATTATTAATATATTTAATTAAATTTGACTTCCACAAAATCGGTTTGTTTGAGCCTCTGGATCCGTTATGCTCTCTTAAAAAGAAATTACAACAGATTTTTTCTATATTCCTCAAGAGTCCAAACAATAGGTGTTTTACCTATCTCCTTACTTCTCTGTTTTGTTAAAATCGTGAAACACTCAGAGTGTTTTCCCAACTGGTTTTAACGTTAAAAAAGCTACCTTAATACTAAAGAATTAAAATTTTAATCTTCAATGATTGAGACCAATATCAATTACTCCTATGTTTTTTGAATATTTTAGTAAATGGTACATTATATGGATACAGCAAAAAACTAGCAAATACACACCTCGTATACTTTGCAGTACTATACTTAAGTGCATTAACATAAAGAACTACTTTCTTGAAACCAATATAAAATATTTTCATCTCAATATGGCTTCGATCATAATATCTCCACAGTTTTCAGCGTTTCTTTATTTTTTCGAATAGCAGTGACTACTCTTGAGTGAAATGAGCATAATTTAAATCTATTTTCAATTCAATCTAATTTTTTAACGTGTCGACTACGAGACTCTCAGGGTGGCTTAAGATGTAATATTTGAGTCTAGGCTGATGAAATATTTTCTGAAAATGTGTTTTTTGCGGAAATTTAATAGTTTTTGTTCCACGATGACTTGCTGGTCGTCTGTGGTCTCACACCACGAGAGAGTTTCAGAGAGTATTTTCTGTCAGATAGCATCTTAACACTCCCCTCTTTATTAACTTACCATTGCATTAATTGTTTTGTGTAACAATTATTTTCAAAAAAATTTTGTACATTTTCAGCAATAGAAACTTAAATTCCATTAAAATAGAGAAATTTGAATTACTACTAATTTATAAAAATGAAGTTCTTCATATTGGACCTAAATTATTTAACTCCTCAAAACTAGGATGCTATCTGATCAAAGAGGCATTTCACTGTTTGAATTAAATTTTCGAGATTATTTTAATGAGATTAACATTGAGTTTTTATTATTATTTTGTTATTATTATTGATTTATATTTTATTTTTTGAATTGATGTAAACAAAACATGTTCTAGTCTGTAAAATAAAACGTTGAAGAATACAAACTTTAAGTCAGTTATTATTCAAATCACGACGATATTTCTTTACCTTGGTTGTGGACTCATGAGAACTATGTTAAGACTATTACAAATTAGCTTTTGAAAAAGATGAGCGATAGGCGTTCATGGCTATTACACCAAAGCGCGGAGAGTGTGGAAGCGACAGTGTTTATTATATTTATCACCCCCTACTGACTTTTAATTTCTAAAAATTACAAAGCATACGTCTTGTGTTTTGCAATATGTCAGATGATATAGTTAAAATATAAATAAAAATAAAAATATAAATAAAAGTGAATTATAACACATTGTTCTACTACGAGCATACTTTAAGTGTAGCGCAAGGGAAAGTATACCCACAATATACTCGGAGGTAAAAGGCTAGTCGTGTCTGACACTCTGAAGACGCTTGGAGTATTGCTAGACAGCAATCTAGCAATTACTGATCATGTGACTGTTGCTTTCCCAGCTAGCTCTGGGTAGGTTGAGAGGAAGTACCAATACAAACCTTTTTTGCCTGAGGCGGCTATGCTGTAACTTGTGAAATGTAATATTCTGTCATTGTTTTACGGTATATGGCAACAGCATTCATAAAGAGTTGGACCTTGTTGTGAACTATCTCTGAAACAGAGAGTTGTGTCATCAGCATACTGCACGATTTTACTATGCAGCAGCAATGAATGTACGTCGTAGACGTATAACAGGAAAAGGATTGGACTTAGCATTGAGCCCTGAGGAACTCTATAGCTCGGTTGAATTAGTTTGGAAAATTGGTTTGAGATGTAAACCACTTGGAGCTCTCCGACTTAAATATGATCTAAGCCATAAGAGCGGTACTCTTCGGATGCCATGAGATTCTGAGTTTGACAGATGAAGAACCTGAGTACAGTACCTTTATGAACGACTTGTGTTCCGGGACGAGGTTAAGGAGCTTTCTACACGCAAGGTTCAACAAGCCTCTCCTAGGGTTCGTTTCGAACTTCGCGAGGGTTCAATTACTTTGGACCTACATTGTACAATAACCTCCCATGTAGTCCAAAAAACGTCCACTGTCTGTCAAAGGAAGTTAAAGTCAGAACTAGAATAACTTGATTTTTTGCCAGTGTGTATCTTATTTGTACAGTATTTTATTTTGTGTCTAAAATAAGTTATTAACGCATTTTTGTTTGGTTTTTTTAACTTAATGTTAGGTAATTTTAAACCAATGATAAGTTATGTGATTATCAAGTCTATAGCATAATATGCCATCGTTTTTATTTATTTTCTACAATATTTTAGGATTTTACTAGCAATGGCTGGAATACTTTTGAAAGTCTTAACTGAAACGTGCTCGACGGTAAGGACATTATTTATTACACTTTAGAAAGCAGACAATAACAGTGATTCCAGTAAGCCGATCCCATCAACGGAGAGTGGCGATAAGCAGCCATGGCTCGCCATAGTATCGCCTGTCACACAACAGAAAGTGTCCGAGAGCTCACTTGTGCTGTCCCTCAATTTGTAGCATTGGAAGGGCTATGTTTGTGTAGCTAGTAAAATCTACGTGTTAAACATATTTCATTGCCATTACATTGTGGGGACTTTGTGGTGAGTGTAATAACGGCAGAGTGTTATGGTAGCTGCTTGTATTCATTACAAGATTTACTCCTATCCTTGATTTATTCCCGTAGGTTGATAGAGAAGATTGATATTGCGATCGATGTAATAACCACAGAATGTGGCGGTCACTGCCGCAATTTAATTGAATGTTCAACCCTTTCCCAGTTATAGGTTGATCAAAATTACTTTTGTTTCTAAGATCCTAATTCTTTGTTTTACGTTGCCAATGACATAATGAAAATGGATATAAGATAATGACGACTTCTGTTTAGTTCATGCCTTTTTACACGTTTAATATGGGGTCACTGGTGGTCATTTCTCGCATGTCATATGACTCTCGGTGAATCCTAATCATGATTCAATTGAGCAAAATACATAGGTCGAAACTCACAAATAGCTTTGCACTCTGTGACAGCAAAATTTCGTGTCGAATGATCGTGCATGATTACTCGCGAATGAAACAGTTTAGATACCCGAATTTAGAGGTCAAGTATAAACTAAAAATACAATAACAGGATTCACTTAAAAAATAATATATTTTTAATTTCAGCGTTTAGGCTTGAATCTAATGATTTGAAACATAAGGTGGTGTAGCCATGATCCTACCCGTGACAATCTGTCGTTTGAGCGTTCGAACGAGTTAAATAAAAAAAGCCTTGAAAGTTAAACCGAATTAAACAGTTACACAACAAGTGCTTTATAAAATTACTCTCCCAAAATGACTTTACCAGCTGCAGAGCGTGTCTAATGCAAGAGTTAAAATAGCTGAAATTTAATACAAAGATTTCATGTAATATAAAATTATATATTCAAAAGAGAACAATTGTACCTGTCTTGAACAAAAATTTGATCTTAATCGGATCATGAGTTTACAGGTTATGAGTTTTCAAATTTGCACTAAGGTTAGTAATCGCTAAAACGGTTACGATTTCTTTCGTGGATCTCTATTTGTAATCTTTTAATTAACACCTGGTTTTTGATGATAAATATAACACATTCATGAATTCTCCACTTAACGTAATCATAAATCAATTTAGACCTAATATTTCTGGCTAGAATCAAGAACGTTGCTATTTTCCAACAGGGGTTTGTAGAAAGCGCTCTTTAAGATACCAGTAGAAATTCTTTAGTGCAACGCACATATTTGAAACTTGTTTTTTTTAAAAATTTGATTACTTAAAAAATTTAAATTTTTATGACATATTGTAATTACAACATTTTCAAACATAAGGGTCTTAAATAATATAATATAAAGCAAATTCTGAACTAACAAAATAAACGGTGGAATGACAAAGGTAAAACGTGCTCGGATATCGCTGTCGGTCGTGAAACACTTGACAGTTTCCGTTTTATCTACAAACTTTTACCCTCATCCGGAAGTGACGTGGGTCAAACGCGGGTCATTTATACGCGGACTATAATATAATACTTTGTACCTCCTTCCTTCGCAGAAATATAACGTTAATTTATATATGTTTTAAATGTGATTTTATATAAACTATCTATTTTACAAACATAAACCATTCTTTATTTCTACATGAAGCCTAATTTATTATAATAACCGCCACAATAATTTTCGGACTCTACTGACTGCAGAGGTATGAAGTAAAGTTTTATTGTTAAATTTTAACTGTGATTTTTGCACGTGTTTAACTTGCACGTCTGTCTTACTTGACGTTTATTGTAAACGCCATGATAGTCTGAAATCCTAGATAAAATTTACATTCCTGTTGCTAATAAAATATGGAGCTACGCACAAAACATTAACTTTGCGTAATTTATCATTCTGACCGTGTGTAGAGTTTTATTTATTAATCGATATGTAATTTACCGAGTATACAAATTAATTCTATTAATTTAGATATCAAACTGTAAATTACTTAATCATGACTACGATTTATATTAGCTCGAAGTTTTTCATAATTGCCGATTCATTCTTAGTTCGTATGTTCTATTTAAAGTATAAATAGTTATTATATGTTTAAGTAATTTAAAAATTCAGATGAACTGAAATACAATATATTTGAATGATGACCACCAAACTTTATGAAAAATATTTGAATTATTGCAGTAAAAATATGAAAATCACTAAAATAAACTAACCTTGAATTATTTTTTTTCAATACACAGGTTTATCTATTCCCTTACTACTATAGTATATAGTGTTTTTACGATTCTAGGTGTTATATTTCATGTTTTCTGTGGCTCTCGTCCTCCTCAGAGGCATGGTCCTTGATATGTCGATGAACAGTCATTGTATGCTGTATAGTTATATGTAAAACTTCGAGAAACACTACTAAATTTTGATGCCAACGAAAAATGTGTGGTCGTATTTTTAAAGTTACGTTTCAAATATTAATTATTACTTTAAACTTTCAGTTTGTATTAAATGCTATGAAAAGTAAGTTAAGTTAGTAAATGTTGAAGTGTATGTCTAAAGTAGAACTTTTTAAAACAATTAGTTTAGGAAATAGTACTAAAAATAAGTACTATAACTATAACTAAAACGGTACAAGGTAGGAAGGCTCTAAACGAGCTTTTTCTATCATGTATGCGCATTTGAATGTGCACCTTATGAGGCAATGATAATACCGGATCATGAAGATTACACTTTATTTTTTAATCTAATGTTGAACTTTTTCGTGGCCGATTATTTTACAATGTCTAGTTGGACGCTGACTCCAGATTCCTGGAATCGAGTCTGTAACACATTCGGACCTCAGATACTGCACTAAGGTGAACAGGCGCTGAACTCAACGTTCATATATACCAAAGTTTAAAAGGTTCTGAATTTTTGGGTAAATTCTAGTGACTGCTACAAATATAATTGTACACTACGACAAGCTAATGCAGTGCGCATATTGTTGTAAGACTCTTAACGATGTTCTTTATTATTTATATTACATTTCAAAATCTCTTACGAGGGCTTTGAAAAAAGGGGCAATTATCCAAAGCAAAATGAAACACTTCATAGACACAATCAAGCAGATTTATGTTCTAAGACTCCTCTATTTTTCTACAGTTGATGGAACTATTTTGTAATCATAACTTAACGCATTTACATATATAAATACTACTAGCACACCATATCAAGGTAGCACATAAAGTAGTATACAAGTAATTATATGACTGGACATATAGGTCAGTCGAACATACATTAAACAATACAAATTGAGTACGTTCTATACACTTCACTATCCCTATATATCTATTTTTGGAATTAGTATGTTTCATGACCATAAAGTAATGATATTTCCAAAAGTGCTTGCATACAAAAAATACAAGTAAACTACGAAACCAACATTAGGTTTGTATACAACTTTTTATACAATATTTTGCCATACGGATCATGGGTGTTCTCACTTCCTAAAGAATACATCCCATAAAAGGCTTTGGAAAATCTTCATTATAGGCAATCTTGTTCAGTTTTTGCGAGTGAAATAATGTGTAAGGGAATGTTGACACGTATATTTAAACTTTCATTATTCCAGTGTATGTGGATATAAACTATGAATGAGCGCGACGAGTATAACTTAAGGTATTATCATTAATCTCTACAAAGTAAAATGGACTTTGCGCAGTAATCCATTGTACAAGGATTTAGGAAAATACATAATTTTATATGATAGTCAATAAAAATACAAATCTGATATAGAAACTATAAAAGTCAATCCCATAAGAAACAATTAATCAAATCTTGATTAATCTTTATATTGATTGTCATCTTATTACATTGACAAAATTTAATTTACATTATTGAATTAATTATTTTACAACTAAATATACTGCTTACAAAATGGACTTATTGTTATTAACAAAAATTGCCTGAAGAGATTTTTGGACATTTTCCATCGATATGTCTTACAACGGAACACTAGGTTTCGAATACAAAAATTTTTCCTCTTTTTCAAGCGTCAAAAAACCTAAATATAGGTTTGAACATAATAAAAAATTTAAAATTTATTACAGTCCTGGTTTATTTTTGTTGTTTCAGAAGACATCCCGTGTTTACATATATTAATTTTACTTTTATTAAATATATTATTAATAACAATATTATATAATTTATATCAATATAAATATATTGATTTTTCCTTAGTCTCTCACATTTTCTATTGTGTGCAACATATGTCTTGCTGGGCGTTTATTGTTTGCAGTGATATTGTTGTAGATTCTAATTCTAAATACTGCCCTGAGTTACATTTCGCCACTAGCAACTTAATCATCTTAGAGTAACCAATTTTTTTAAAATGTTTATTCTTACTTTATTTTTACATTCACAATATATAATGGAATTCAATCCCATAAATGGAATGTTCTTTTTTTTGTCACTCATGGTATAAATGCCAGAGACTATGTTATCCTTAAAAAACATCCACCTTAAAAAGTTATCTGTAAATAAAGAGTATGTTGCGGTTTATTATATAAAATAAATGTGTAACAAAGTGCCATAAACATGATTATAAACTTAAAATAATCATTGGAAAGTGTTCTAAACGTAAATCGATACCATCAACGTTTTGAAGTAGACAAGTGGCAGTGGATCCATTAGAGAATTACGCATCGTGTTTTTGTAGCTGTCCATTAGGAACCTCTTGCTCGACAAAGCTACTTAACTTTTTTACCACTTAGCGCTGTGGCTAACCACATTTTTGTCATACTAACTGAATAATACCACAGTGCATTATTTTACATAATACATAAATAGGTAATACACATTGTAAAAATTATTTTTTTATTTTATGTTATAGTGTCATGATAATTATAAAAAACGGGTGTGAAGGGCCGTAATTGAGTAATACATTTGTATTGTACTAATTTATTTTCTGAATTATAGTAAATTAAAAACTGTTATGTTCTATATTCAAACTATATTTATAAATAAAAAAATATTTATATTTTTTTGCATTTTCTAACCCTAAAACTGCTGGTTGTGACATGCGCCTAAAATCTATTAATGTCTGCGGATTGTAATAGTATTTGTGATAACTTTATTACTAAACTCCATGCATAATGTGTTAAAACTTGTTGAAAAAAATTTAGTCTTACAATGACAATAAATAAAAGCTATGAACGTGGACAGTCTCACCGCAAATGCATTGTGCTTGAACCAGTGCCGGAGAAGCCTTTAACTTATCACAACATTTTCAAACTTAAATCAAGTTATAGGGAAAATTTAGGAAAGACCGAGTAGGTTTTAGTCAGTAAGTTTAAAAAAAATCGTAGTACTAAAAGAAATAAAGGGAAAGGGTTTTTTTTTACTACTTTCGCAATAGTTAAATAAATCATACATACAAGGTGTGCTGAGGTCCAGGAGATCATTTCAGATACTTCTGAGGTCCGATGTTAGGGCTTCTCCACGTACTTTAGATTGTTACCGTTTAAATATTTACTATCAGATTTACCTGAGCCTCTAACTCCATGGAGGGCAGTTCGAGTGCTCACTTTTTTCATGCCTCAATTTATAGCAAAGCATGATTTATCTCTTGTGAGACTAATGCAACCAAAAGTACAGCCCACAGAAATAATATTCTACAAAACACATGGTTAAAACTTGTATATCAGCCGCAGGGAGGAGTATAGGTAGTATGTGTCTTATCTATATGATAGCGTGTTACTACAGTCAGAGGTATTGACTTAGCTGATTTGCTGCCTCAACAGTCTTCCGCAAGCAATAAAAACATGTTGCAATAGAAAATTTATTTCATATCCTTTACCTTTCTTAATTTTATATAAAAAGTGAAATAAGAAGTACTATAACACACAAAATTTATAATTTAAGGTTAGTGACTTTCCTGAAATAAGCCCTGGATCTTTTCTTATAGATATTTTGAAAAATGTGACGTAAAATGGGATGATTCATAAACAATTATTATTAAATCTTTACGTTTGATTTTTTATAACTTAATTAATCAATGCCGTACTGTAAGCTTCATTAACATTGGTAACTATATGTATATTTGCTCAATCACTGTTAATCTAATCCATTTCTCACCATGCACAAAAGCAATAAACAATAGAAGTAATTGCAGTTATTGCTACAAGTTACCCTCCAGTTAGTCTTTACCAATGGTAAAGAAAGTAAAGGAATTGCAGATACCATAAACGGGAGTCATTGAAATGGTATTGTGAGGCAACATTTAATGCCGCTTAATATAAAGAGAGTTCATTTCACGTTCGCAGCCACCAGCCACCCCAATGTTTCGGAATAAACTGAATCCAATAAAACGCTACGATCTTTAATTCAGAATTGTATTAATGCAATATTCAGTAGAGATAGTGTGGTAACGGAGTGTAATATTTCACTGACAATAACTTGAACTACATAGCAAGTCTGCAATATTAAGTATGTATAGATTTAAATACTCAGAATAAAAATACGGTTACGTTATATGTATATTACGACTTTCATTTTACTAATTTGCATCTGAAAATATCATCTTATTTTCCTAAAATAGACTTTAATAGTGTGCAAAATGAAGTAAATAAATAGTAACTTTCTTTACGATGGGTACTACAATACAGTACTATTCAATAACTTATAATTTTAAAATATTATACACGTTAGACACGTAAAGAAATGCTAAACAACTTTGCTAACTATATACAGAAACTTATAAGTGGCAACTTCCAGTTTTCTTTTCTAGTTTTCTGATAGTCATGTAACCAGCATTCATGTAACTGACGGGTGGTTTTGAGTATATTAAGATATGAAAAATGTAATTTGAGAAATAAATGATCGTTTCACATGTGTAACCCTTCCGTACCATGACATTTTGAGCTCCCCTAAAAATAGATCAATTTATTTTCTATTAGAAATTTTCCTATAGTTTTCTAATAGTTTTCCAGAGGGTAACTTTAATAAAAATCATGTTTTGTGCTTATACAATTTAAATTGCTTTTGGATTCTAAACTAATAGCTTCAATGAAATATCCCTCAATAAAACCATATAAGTGAGTCGTATTTTATTATCTGTAACTAAAATGCTTCTGAACTTTTCAGTGTTTTCCTTATATACATTAACATCAAGTAAATAAATATATAACTTTAGTGCAAACTGACTTATTGTAATAAGGGTTTGTGAGAGATTTGAGTTGTTGCGGAAACAAATTCTTCAATCTAATTCTTTTTAATTAATCAAATGTTTTATTACTAGTACACATTAAATTATTAAAACTCACAAGCCCACCATTAAAAGTAGAAACTTCGCAGATTATTCAAAATATTACATTCAATAGTCAAAGAATCATCTATGTGTACTACTATACATTTTTCTCTATAGAATTTAGCAACCATGGTGTAATTCAACATGACGCCTGCACCATAGTAAAGATCTAAAGAGCTCAGATAAAGTCGATACCTGTTGTATATGACATGTTAATTTTTAAATTCAACCAGTTGAATTACTGAACCCAACAATTCAAATCCACACATATACTTTGCTTTATTAGAGTTCACTTTTTACTAACTGAGAAAGCCGTGTCGTCTGCGTTAGACTAAAATCAGATCTCAGATATTTAATATTAAGTAATACAATAATATAATTTTCAATATTAATTATCTTAAAATTGGTTTTATTGTTTGAAATGTTGTTATATGTATCCTAGAACTAGAATTGTGACATATTAATAGAATTAAAGTAATAATAAGTCCCTGTCCAATGGCACATATAACTACGAGTATATTTCACGAAATACACACTTCAAATCTCTTCGGGGGAAAAGGATAATAGTAAGCTCTTCACTTGGTGATTTGTCGTGCATTGACATAATTATAACGTATAAGTTTCCAGAAGCCTCGTGTTTCATAATTATTATAAATTTATTCTATGCAATGTATTTTAAACAAGACAATATTAAGACACTAGAAATTTCGCGCCAAAAATAGTCTGGTGTGTGTTTCCTAAGTGGCTTCAACTTAGAGCACCGAACACCGCCCCTGTCTGTGGCAATTTAATAAATTTTTAAACAGAAATCCAAACCTACCCAAACAGGATTGTTTGAAGTACTGGATAAAGTATTTTGAAGCATATGCTTGTTTAAAGGGAGTTCAGTAAACAGAATAGGTTTTTTTAAATTTACCTTTATATGAAAAATTAAAAAAATAAAACATCACTAACATGTTGTACCCCATTTTGGAACTGTAATCAGTGGATTCATAAGAAAATGAATTAGCAAGTACAATAAAACAGTCCCACACAATCGCGACTTGCCGTAGACTTTAGAAGCATTGTCACTGATCGATAGTTAGTTGCTAACCGACCATTGTCATTGAAGCGCGGGGATTCTGTTTATACAGGGTGAATAAAAGGTCAGGACTACCCCTCCCCCTTATTTAGTTCTCAACTTTATGTAAGGAGACATCGTTTGCGTAGTGATGAAATGTGGAAAGGAAGTTTCAATTAATGATTTTAAAGGTTTATGATTCCCCAAAGATCCGGCATTTGAAGGGCAACTGAAACATGTGAAATGTAAGCCCTCACAAGTTACACCTCATTTTGAAGAGCATAAAAACTTAAAGAATGTTGAATACCAGATATCACTTTCCCATCCAAAAAAATAGGTTGTCAACATTTTAATTAAGTCTCTACACTTACATTTTTTGTTGTAAAGTTACTCTGCGTGGGAACCGGTATATTGGTCGTTTGTGTTCCGAATTAAATAGTAATGCAATGTATATAAAATGTATATAAGATTTCCCTACTATATAAAAAATATCTACTGTTTAATATAAGGGAAAATTTCTATGAATTTGATCAATACATAGTTCATATATGTTTTATAAGTAGCTATTCCGTGATTACTTAGGGCCTACTCGGTCTTTCCTATGATTTATCTATAAATTGATATTTGTTGAAAAAATTCGTCATATGTTAAAGGCTTCTCCGGAACTAGTTGAAGTGCAATGCATTTGCGGCGAGACTATCCACGTTCATAGCTTTTATTTATTGTCATTGTAGTACTAAATGTTTTCTGGACCAGTTTTAACACATTATGCATGGAGTTTAGCATTAAAATTCTCACAAATACTTCTACAGCTCGCAGACATTAATACGATTTAGGCACATGTCACAACCATCAGTTTTGGAATCAGAAATAGAAACAAACTAGAAATCACTTTTTTAGGATAAATATAGAGTTTTAATAATAAAGCATAACAGTTTTCAACTGAACTGAATATAATTTAAAAGAAATAGGTTATTTTAACACAAGATGAAGTACTTAATGGCACGAATTAATGTAGGTTAGTTATTACCTGAGGAATGGATCAGATTCTATATCTCTAAATGTAATGTTACTGATTTTTTGTATCACTGAACGGTGGTAAATGTTGGGAACATCCTGTTTCCTTTACAATCCTTCTATCGTGGATAAAATCGTAATTAGCTTAGTTAAATTGTTTTGCACAAATTTCACAATTGAACAAATTGGTGCAGACCTGCATACTAAAAGACGTTTTGGCCTTAGGAAGTTGAATATTATTGTGAGTAATAATATTTCGCGATCATCAATGACGAAATAATCATATTTTAATATAGGATTGATTTTATAAAGTTCGAGATAGAACTCGCTACCGTAAATATTTACGGGTCATTTAACGGAAAATAATTCCTGTTATTTGGGTTTCTATGTATATTGATTTGAATTGTTTGACGGGTTTTCAGGGAAATTTAATTTTGCATTTTTTATTTAATATATTTTTAATCAGTTCTGTTTGCACGTTTTTGTTAATTTTTAACATAATTGGTTAAATCCGATTTTTACTACACAGAGTTTTCGCTCAGGCTGTTAGCCTAAATTTAATGGAATCCTGTTTGATTATAAGTAGTATGGTAGCTATTATAGTTTAGATATTGCAAAAATACGATATGATAACGATTATATAGAATAAACTAATTAATAAACAAATTAATTGATACTTATGTTATATAAAGTACTTTTAAGTGGAGAATCAATTACCAGGATTTGGTGAAAGATTGTTACGATTTCTGTTTTGTTCTGGTAGAGTCGAGGCTTGAATATGGTGTTGTTTGCTGGGGAGGGACGTATAAATGTTTAATAGAGAGGTTAAGAGTCGTACAAAATCATTCCATGAGAATAATTACGCACAAAAGAATACTAGAGAGCTCCTTTCCTTCTTTCATTCAGTTAACAATTCTATCATGGCAACATATGTTTATTTTTAAAACCCTTAGGCTGTTTTACACTAGAAGTGGTAATTTAGGAACAACGGGTCTAAATTAATTATCCTACCAGAAGCATACACCAGCGAATGTTCAAAACACTAAAAGTCAACAAGTCGATACTAATGCATTCTTTTCTTTACAATGGCCCAAATATTTTTAATACATTGCTTTATAACGTTAAAATATCCATGATTGTCAGAGAATTTTGTAGTAAATTAAGAATATTGTTGTTATTACAATAGAATTGTAACTCATTTAACAAATAATAATTTCCCCTTATAGTATTAATTTAATTTATTATATAAATCACGTGTAGAAATAAGTTAGGATTAAATTAACACGAAGAAATATGTAAATAGCAAAGAATAATGTATTTTACTTGTATATATTTACCATAGTCTGGTCCAATGTAATAGTACGACGGTTTCAACAAAAACAAAAATAAGTTTTAGACAGGTTCACCAAGAGTTTGCTTATCGAACCTCTATTCGTCTCTGCGCTTCTGATACCGTGAAACTCAGTTATAACTGGAACACAGAAAACGCAAGCAACCCCCTTATATCATTGCTTCTATTGCTTAGTTACATTTCAAACAAAAGTGGTAATGTGGTGTGATGGGTTTTTGTTGTGCAGAACAGTTAGTCGGTTATGTAGTAGGTCGCTGCTTGATCATATATATATATATATATATATATATATATATATATATATATATATATATATATATATACATATATAAAATACATGATCTAGGGGAGTAGGTTTGGTCTAACTTCATCTCAGTGACATTTGAGGCCCACTGATGTTACTTTATGCACTTCACTATAAATCTGGAAAAGAAAAGAATCTTACATACGGGCATAAATTAACAAAAAGATTACCATTGCATTATTCCCCGAAAAACGACATATTCATGAAACGCTCCAAACGAACATTACAATAGCCTTTAAAAAGACGTTGGACGAAGTTAACCAGAGCAATAGCGAAAAATAGTGTGTTTCTTTAAACGCACTGCAAAATAAAGGTTGAAATGTTCTTACTGAATTTCTAGATGTAGTTTTAAACAGATTGGACACTACTTTCACATTATACATGTCATTGAAAACCTAAGGTAGTACGTTACCATATCTTACTAATTGCGTTTTAACTGTATTTTTGAAATTTTTTATCAACACCATATAGCTAAAATAACAATTAATAAAGATTGAGATTACAATGGGCATCTAGAAGAATCAAATAATACAAAAGGATTCAAATTGGTTGTTTCAAATTCTATGTCAACACTACTAAAGCTGCAGTATACAATGCAAGTTCTCTATAATTATCATAGTCATGATTATATTTTGTTAAGTTTTACTTTTTCTTTATATAGTGCTCAAATAATACAATATGCAAATATTTTTCAAATGTATCTCGCAGGGTAATATGATTTGATACATTATTTAGATTTGAAACTAAAACTCGGAAGGAAAAAATAACTTATGACAGTGAGAATCTAAAACAATGACGATAGAAAAAACACTAAAAATCAAAGAATCTAGACGAATATAAACAAAAAAAGTTACTTTGCTTTGTTAGTTTATGCAGTACATAAGAACAACATTAACAGCCTTCTGTACAATTTTATGTATTGAACTTTACACAACCTTATGCATTTTAAAATTCAAACTGTATCTAAACATGCTGTTTGTGGTTGGCTTAAACTTAAATAAATACTTGAAAACAGATTATTTTTGCCTCCTTGGCAGCCTACACCAAGTATTAATTACTATTATCTCAAATTATTTTATACAGCCTCCATTTATAACAAATAACAGCAACAGGAAATATATTTATTTTTGTTCAATAACATGTTTATTATTTCGTCAATTACGAAACTACAAATCTAAAACTATATTTATAGTAAACGTATTCTGTTAAATTGTATAACTCGTTCAATGCAAGGCTTTGGATCTTTCAAAACTCTTGTATATATTAAATATTTTCTATAAATTTTAGCCACAGTATTATAAAACTTCATACTATCTTTAAAGTTTGCACACAAAAGATTTGTCTGTGTACAGCTGAGTGATGTATAAGTAACTTACTAGCTCCCTGCCATTTCCAGCTTAATAAACGTTGGGCTTAGATCTGTTACAACAATTAAAAAAATTATTGTGTATTTCTTAACCAGTGTTTCTCGCTTATCCGTTTAAATGAGGCATTTCATTTTTGTTGATTTTTTATAACTCAACTTAATATAAATATGGTTCTATATTGTATTATAACTATATTATAATATCTATATAATCTATGGGATAAGGGTATTAACTACGGGGGGTTTACTTAAATTGGTTAATACATTAACCACCATCTCTACTGCACATTATCTGGATTCCATCCAAAAATACTTATTTGATGATATAATTTGTCATAGAATGTCTTCTAAATGATGATATTACAAAGCAAATTTCAATAATAATAGAAGTTAAAATATTTTCAATGTTTAAAAACTACTAAAACAATATTCGTAAGACCAAATGTAAACGTAGGTTAGTATATGATGGTTAAGTAAATAATATTTGGAATATAATTGATTTATAGAGTTGCGATGCAAAATGTAAATGAGTTTGTGCTTGAACGGCTACCATAATTTACTTGTCCTACAAACGTTAAAACAAACAAAAAATCTGTAGTTTGTGTACGGAATTGGTAGAACTGTGTTTACATAGCAATCCAACCGAAACGTAACCCAGCAGTGAAGTCGATAGTACAGATGTTTATTATTTATTTTTCTCGATTGTTGTTGACGTCAGTTTTACTCCTTTTTTGTTTCCAAGTTGAATGCATGGCCAGTATAGCTGCTTACTTACCTGCATATCTGAATAGTAAATTTGGTTCTGAAGTTACTAACTAAATAATTAAAAGTTTATAAAGCGATATATTAAATAGTTCATAACGGACGAGAGCACTAGATAACTTGCTGGCACACTGGTGCTGACATTCTTGAAATATTATGTGCTTCGTGCCAATTGGTACATTGTATTGCTTTACATTACGAATAAAAACGATATAATATTTTTTACTTATTACATATTGATGGTAATTAACAAGACTATACACATGTCAGTATACATTACTAAATCTTAGAACGATATACACAAAGAAATTTCCAGAGATTTAACAGTCAACACATTGCTAAATGCTCAAAGCAGAATAGAGACACCCATCTGACTGTTTCCCCACAGTTTTCCCAATATTCAGGCGTTATTTTATAACCTAGCTCCCAGTTCTTCCATATCACATAACAGTGCAGAAATTGGATGCAAAAAGATAAGCTTTAAAATGAACATTGTTTATATTTCATACTCTAACGAGATTGAGATCAACAATATTTTATTTCTTCACATGTTAGTTGTGATGTACATTGTATTCTTTAGATCCATTACTGTACTGTCCATAGCCCAGTTTTGTGCATTCCAACTCCCATATGGACCACCATATTTTACCTTCCCTATTATCTCTCGAATTTTACCTTCACACATCTTGATACTTTATATTTATATAGTTACTGTGCATCGGTGTCACATCCAGATCTCTCATATGTCAGGTGAACTGTATGCTGAACGCTTGGACCCTGCAATAACTTATGCACAGCACACACCATATTCACAACGAAACTTTGCTACAATTGCGTTTTTAGATCTAAACCCAGTTTTCCTGCCCTTATCAGTTCTCTAATTACCACTCATAACGATTCAACCTAGCTAGTTCTTGTTGATTTGTAATTAAAAAATATATACATTGTCACCAAGCCGATTACAAAACAGTCTTCGTACTCGTACAGAAGATGTCGTGTTAAATACCCACATTAACGATTAATAAATCTGATTTGTTCTGGCATTAAATTGGGACTCATTTAACAAACACATCATTGAAACCAATACAAACTTTAACATGTGGCGTATTCATTCCAGAGTTTTACCTAAACTTACGTAACGTAGGGGGCTCATACATGTCGAGTGCCCTGACATAATCGCTATAGTCACACGTATCTAACAGAACTCACTAATCACTGAACCACGATTTTCACGCCTCAGCCGTCATACTTAACTTGGGGTTTCCCCCTTAGATCTCACCACCACGTCAAATTACAGAACAAGGACTTCCATATTCGATTCCTCGTGTGGCCGCTTACCCACACATCTTGTGTGACCTTTACACCTCCTATTGTTCGAAAGAGGATCGACTGTTTTAGCCCTGACACTGGCCCCTCACCGCTATGCAGTTCTCTCAAAGAGTGCACCGGAGTGCTGCCAAATGCAATATAAGAGGCGGCAATGCCTCACCAAATGAATAACAATTTCAACAATTAATCAATATTTAAAATGAATTTTATTTTTGATGACATTACTGTGAGTCGCTCATAAATAAAGAGCGTGCAATTAAAATAGTTACAAGTACGATACATCTAACGGCAAAGTCAATAACAATTGGTCCGATTACAAAGTTTGACATGGATGATAATACGACATTTCTTCCTAGACAAAGTATTTCCATATTAATTGAATATTGTTTAAAGATGAGCTTGTGAGTTTGTTTATCAGTTGTCCTATTTCAGCTCCACTCGTAAAAATAGCATTTGATAGGTTAAGACGCTTTGAAGGCCAAATTCCGATCCGTTCAATATTCAGATTAATGTTATCATTTAAAAACAATAAAATATATTTTAAAATAAATATAGTATCTATTTAATAACCATTCCATCTAAATATAATATTAATACGTACCGTTACAATAGAGATACGTGTAAACAACTCACTCGTCATCGGCTGCTGGCATCAAACCGTGTATGACCGCTCCTTGTTCTGTACCTGTTGCGCAATGAGAGGTTCTAGTTGTCTATAACAGTTCTTTATGTCTTGTTCCGCTGCTTCTGCGTTTCTATTTATTAGCATAAATATTCTGTAGATGAAAGAGCGGTCGTTTTGTGAATGCAACATTTTAAAATGTTATAATAAACTAAAATAAATCATTAAATATGATTGCAGCTTAAACTACCAACGATGACCAACGATTGTAATTCGACTGTCTAATTAAATGCTTCAGCAAATTAATAAATTGCAATAGTGTTATGAATTCCAGACATTGGATTAAAATTTGGAAACATTGAAGCCATATAGTAGTAGAATAAATAAGAAAACTATAAATAATGTTAACTATAAATATATTTTTTTCCTAATAGTCAATAAAAAAGTAACTCGTATAAACTTTAATTTAATTCCTTCAAGAAAATAAAATTCAAAAATGCTTGTAAAATTTTTTGACGTATATGACATATCCAGGATGTCACATCATACATCTACAAAAATTACCATTGTAGCTACAGAATGCATCATACAGTGTTCTCCAAGCATACTAGTATAACTATACAAATTGGCAACATTTTTTTTTTTGGACGGCTCAAAAGGATTGAATCAGTACAAGTGATCATATGAATACAGAGACACCTAAAACGTTTATGAATGCAGCGTAGTTTATAGACTTTATTAAAGACTCTTCTTCAAATTCAAGGTTGCGGCGTGTCTCTGATTGAATTTCAATGCACCATCATGGAAAAGTATCCACTAGTAAGCATGAAAGCGACTCCAGAATTTATACAGTTTGCTTACCCTTGATATTCTTGTTTATAATACCGTTCCTTGTTATTGTATCAAAATTAATACGAATCAAATGTACGTGAACTAGTAAAGTATAAGAAGTGGAGTAGATACTACAGAAGGAAATTAACATTGTTTTTAATTGCAATAAAAACATAATATTCAGTTTAGATTAGTGTACCATTAGATCCGTTAAATATATCTTACAAAATATGTACAACGCAATGATTATTTATTCATTAAGTTCTATTTCCTCCACTTTTTAATTACATAATAAGTTTTGACCCTTGGTGAATTTAAAAAATAATATCAAAGTCTGGTAAACAATGTTAAGATAACATATTTGAAATAAGTGTTTTATCAGTCCGTTTAGAGACACCGCATCATCAAAAGTTATGTACATTACGAAAGCTACGGTTCGTAAACATTTGGTAACATCTGAAACTACGGATCATTGTGTAACCTTGTTTTCTCCTTCCTAACATTATTGAGATATAAAAATCTGTTGTCTTCTTTTTCTAAGACCATGTTCATAATATTCATTCCGTTGAAATAAGGAGATTACTTCCACTGCACATCGTACCCATTTAACTTATTAGTTTATTTATACGTCTAAATCTTTTATTCATCCTCTTTAGTAGCTCGCAACGAAACTATTTTCCTTAATTAATAGAAGTCCTTACCCATCATAAATTTCTCATTGTTCTTCCTCGTGTTGCCTCTCACCAGTGGAGGCATGATGGGGCATTCCCTTTTAGTGACAGTAATATTTAACAAGACCAGGCCCGTACTCAACCCGGGTTTTATTCGGAAAATTTAACCGGGGAACGGGGCCTTTAGGGGCCCCGAGCCGAGAATCGCCACAAGTCAGTTTGAAGGGACGCGGTGGCGGGGCTCGGCCGAAAATCCTTTCCGGAGCCCGCCAAAGCTGGAAATAGCCCTGGGTATGTTATAACTTTCAAGTTGTCGAATTTCCTGCGGCTTATTGTAGGCTACTCAAAATAATAATAGAATCCTATATCCTTTAGCACAAGTACGTCAGCCCTATACCCTACTAGTCTACTAATGGAAGAATGATCCTGCAAATTTTTGAAATGTGTTCAATTCAAGATATAGCATGACTGGGGCAGAAGAAAAGTAAACCTAGCGTCTACCTCTTCATGGGAAATAAACATTTTTGCCACCCCTTTCCAATAAAAAAAATAAACGTAAAAGAAGTACACAATTTATATATATATTGATTTATTTCGTGTTACTCTTTATTGCAATTAAACATTTTTGGATTAAAAAGGACAAGAAATGCTGATTGAGGGCGAGTTTCTCTCCGTATCAATTAATTTAATGCACTGGGTCCACACTAGTGGAGCTTATTCAAAAACATGAATTGAGCTCAAGCTGTTGAGCTGTTGAAACATTTTATTTCATTCGACTAAATGTGAGTGATGCAATATTACTTTACTGGACACAACTTCGTGCAAATTTCAGTTGGGAATTAGCAAAAGCGATACCGTTTTAATATACAATTTTAATACAAAGTGTTACATTACAAAGTAACATAAACCCCACTACAGAAAAAAACACTCTTGCTGTTATACATGCACAGTATTGTGTATTAAGTAACGCTTTGTATGGAATTTTATATACTAGCTTCTAATTGTAGACTTGGAGAATGTAATTGAAATGTGAGCCACTAGCTTAAGAGATTTGAATACACGTGTAAAATGATTATTTATTAATATTTTAACTATATAAAAGTGTGTGTGTTTGTGTGTTTGTGTGTGTATGCGTGTGCGTGCGTGTGTGTAGTCCAAATTATTTTTACCTTCGCTTACATTTATATGGTGGGGTTAAGGATTGCACTTATGTAAGTTTAAATAATGATTGGGGAATTTAAATAATATTAGGTCTTGGATTGCATCTAAATCCAATAAGTATTTTACGTAGTATGCAAACTCATGTTTATGCAAAAAGATATTTATATGCAAAACAAAACGTATGTGCTTGTAAGACTTGTTAAATTTCATCCAAGAAGACAAGACCTTCCATATATTTTATGCAGTACTAAAACACGTGATTATGAAGTGTTTTCTAGCAAAAAGAGCCGTTAAATTACAATCTCCTCTGTATTTTCTTACACTGTGTTTAATTTTATCCAAGGAGACGTTACATATATTTGCTTTAGAGATACAAGAAAGGATAATACAGTGTTTTTGTACTAAATTTTTATAGAATTCTCTATAAGATTTCTTGTGTGAAATAATTATTTAATTGAAAGATTTATCAACTAGATTTAAAATAAGCTTTTTTCATTGCGATTACAGCATGATTACAGAACCAAGTTACAATCAAAATTATTAATCTTATATATTATAATTTTAAATAATCTAATCTTGTGTGAAATTTTCTTTTCAATATGTAAAACCAAAATTAATTTATTTTAAAGTTTTTTCTCTAAATAATATGAAATTTTTTTTTAAATCTTATAAGTAAAAATGAATCGCTAACGGATAATCTCGAGAACGACTGGACCAATTAAGCTAATTTTTTAGAAAGTTCGTTGAAGTTTAAGGAAGGTTTATGTGAAGAGAATGATCAAAAAAGTTTTTCGAACTACTTTAGAACTTGGAAACATGGATAGTGTTTATGTTTCGTCATTCAAATTTAACTGGCTAAATAGCTGCGAAACTTTTAAACTTACCTTAGTGTTTCAATTAAGTTCATCAAAGGGTCTGAAACATTAGGTTTACATTTTAATATTGTAAACTGTTAAGTTCGCAATGCTTGATTAGTGTAATACAGATGACAAAGTCAAAGTTGCACTATAACTTTAAATCCATATTGCGCCAGTGACGCTTTGAGATATGAAATGGATTGAAAATATTTTGTTTAAAGTTTATTTTTGGAAATACTATTGAAACAGAGTTAGAATACCCACGATATTAAACATAGCTGTGAAAGTTTGAAAATACGGTAGTCATAAGTGGTTGGCATTTTTAGAATGCAGGAATACGGAGGCAGAGCAGTAACATAACTCAACGAGCCATTCTTTCCTACACTTCAGTCCGATAAAACAATAACCATATAGCGCAACACTTATTATAAACAATTATTTTTAATTGTTGCATGAACTTATTAAGTTTTTTTTATATATATACCGATATATATACAACACCTAAATAACTTTAATGAACGAGAGATTCTTTAATAGATGCCAATTTTGTATACTGTGTCGGTAAATGTGAGCATTTAAAGTTATAATTATGCATCTTTTTTATTTGTATTATTAAGAGTATTTAGCTTCAAATTATTTATATTCAAATATTTTTGAATTAACATAAAGTTTATATTGAATGTTAATTGGCTACCAAGGTAGCCTTCAAAAAGTGTCGTGAATAACCTCGTATTTATCCTGTAACAGAAAAAATTTATTAGATAATTTCAGTTGTTAATTTCATACAATATAAGTGCACTTCCCTTTCTTTAGTAAACGAGAGGTTTTTTGATAGATGCTAAGTTTTTAATATTGTATTGGTAATTGTGAGGATATAAAAGAATAATTAAACATTGTAGTTATTTGTATTGTTATCAGTATAGACGTTTAAATTTTTAATTTGCTAACAGAGAAAAAACCGTGTATTTGCCGTTGTAGTACTAGGAAAGGGAGCGATGTAGGCGCTCCTAGCTGTTAAACAGTGAACCACTTGAACAGCTTTTCCTCTGGTTGCTAGGGATATAACTAAGTGAATGAAACCTTGTAATGTGATCCTCCCGTAATAGGAAGACTTATAGATTCAAAATGAGTCTAATGTATTCTACAAAAAATTGATAAATTAAATTAATCATATTTTAATATAGGATTGATTTTATAAAGTTCGAGATAGAACTCGCTACCGTAAATATTTACGGGTCATTTAACGGAAAATAATTCCTCTTATTTGGGTTTCTATGTGTATTGATTTGAATTGTTTGACGGGTTTTCAGGGAAATTTAATTTTGCATTTTTTATTTAATATATTTTTAATCAGTTTTGTTTGCACGTTTTTGTTAATTTTTAACATAATTGGTTAAATCCGATTTTTACTACACAGAGTTTTCGCTCAGGCTGTTAGCCTAAATTTAATGGAATCCTGTTTGATTATAAGTAGTATGGTAGCTATTATAGTTTAGATATTGCAAAAATACGATATGATAACGATTATATAGAATAAACTAATTAATAAACAAATTAATTGATACTTATGTTATATAAAGTACTTTTAAGTGGAGAATCAATTACCAGGATTTGGTGAAAGATTGTTACGATTTCTGTTTTGTTCTGGTAGAGTCGAGGCTTGAATATGGTGTTGTTTGCTGGGGAGGGACGTATAAATGTTTAATAGAGAGGTTAAGAGTCGTACAAAATCATTCCATGAGAATAATTACGCACAAAAGAATACTAGAGAGCTCCTTTCCTTCTTTCATTCAGTTAACAATTCTATCATGGCAACATATGTTTATTTTTAAAACCCTTAGGCTGTTTTACACTAGAAGTGGTAATTTAGGAACAACGGGTCTAAATTAATTATCCTACCAGAAGCATACACCAGCGAATGTTCAAAACACTAAAAGTCAACAAGTCGATACTAATGCATTCTTTTCTTTACAATGGCCCAAATATTTTTAATACATTGCCTTATAACGTTAAAATAGCCATGATTGTCAGAGAATTTTGTAGTAAATTAAGAATATTGTTGTTATTACAATAGAATTGTAACTCATTTAACAAATAATAATTTCCCCTTATAGTATTAATTTTATTTATTATATAAATCACGTGTAGAAATAAGTTAGGATTAAATTAACACGAAGAAATATGTAAATAGCAAAGAATCATGTATTTTACTTGTATATATTTACCATAGTCTGTTCCAATGTAATAGTGCGACGGTTTCAACAAAAACAAAAATAAGTTTTAGACAGGTTCACCAAGAGTTTGCTTATCGAACCTCTATTCGTCTCTGCGCTTCTGATACCGTGAAACTCACTTATAACTGGAACACAGAAAACGCAAGCAACCCCCTTATATCATTGCTTCTATTGCTTAGTTACATTTCAAACAAAAGTGGTAATGTGGTGTGATGGGTTTTTGTTGTGCAGAACATTTCGTCGGTTATGTATTAGGTCGCTGATTGATCATATATATATATAATACATGATCTAGGGGAGTAGGTTTGGTCTAACTTCATCTCAGTCACATTTGAGGCCCACTGATGTTACTTTATGCACTTCACTATAAATCTGGAAAAGAATCTTACATACGGGCATAAATTTACAAAAAGATTACCATTGCATTATTCCCCGAAAAACGACATATTCATGAAACGCTCCAAACGAACATTACAATAGCCTTTAAAAAGACGTTGGACGAAGTTAACCAGAGCAATAGCGAAAAATAGTGTGTTTCTTTAAACGCACTGCAAAAGAAAGGTTGAAATGTTCTTACTGAATTTCTAGATGTAGTTTTAAACAGATTGGACACTACTTTCACATTATACATGTCATTGAAAACCTAAGGTTGCACGTCACCATATCTTACTAATTGCGTTTTAACTGTATTTTTGAAATTTTTTATCAACACCATATAGCTAAAATAACAATTAATAAAGATTGAGATTACAATGGGCATCTAGAAGAATCAAATAATACAAAAGGATTCTAATTGGTTGTTTCAAATTCTATGTCAACACTACTAAGGCTGCAGTATACAATGCAAGTTGTCTATAATTATCATAGTAATGATTATATTTTGTTAAGTTTTATTTTCTCTTTATATAGTGCTCAAATAATACAATATGCAAATATTTTGCAAATGTATCTCGCAGGGTAATATGATTTGATACATTATTTAGATTTTAAACTAAAACTCGGAAGGAAAAAAAAATGTGACAGTGAGAATCTAAAACAATGACGATAGAAAAAAACTATCTAGACGAATATAAACAAAAAAAGTTACTTCGCTTTGTTAGTTTATGCAGTACATAAGAACAACATTTACAGCCTTCTGTACAATTTTATGTATTGAACTTTTCACGACCTTATGCATTTTAAAATTCAAACTGTATATAAACATGCTGTTTGTGGTTGGCTTAAACTTAAATAAATACTTGAAAACAGATTATTTTTGTCTCCTTGGCAGCCTACACCAAGTATTAATTAATATTATCTCAAATTATTTTTATACAGCCTCCATTTATAACAAATAACAGCAATATGAAATATATTTATTTTCGTTCAATAACATGTTTATTATTTCGTCAATTACGAAACTACAAATCTAAAACTATATTTATAGTAAACGTATTCTGTTAAATTGTATAACGTGTCTCGTTCAATGCAAGGCTTTGGATCTTTCAAAACTTGTATATATTAAATATTTTCTATAAATTTTAGCCACAGTATTATAAAACTTCATACTATCTTTAAAGTTTGCACACAATAGATTTGTCTGTGTACAGCTGAGTGATGTATAAGTAACTTACTAGCTCCCTGCCATTTCCAGCTTAATAAACGTTGGGCTTAGATCTGTTACAACAATTAAAAAAATTATTGTGTATTTCTTAACCAGTGTTTCTCGCTTATCCGTTTAAATAATACATTTCATTTTTGTTGATTTTTTATAACTCAACTTAATATAAATATGGTTCTATATTATATTATAACTATATTATAATATGTATATAATCTATGGAATAAGGGTATTAACTACGGGGGGTTTACTTAAATTGGTTAATACATTAACCACCATCTCTACTGCACATTATCTGGATTCCATCCAAAAATATTTATATGATGATATAATTTGTCATAGAATGCCTTCTAAATGATGGTATTACAAAGCAAATAATAAAGTTAAGTAAATAATATTTGGAATATAATTGATTTATAGAGTTGCGATGCAAAATGTAAATGAGTTTGTGCTTGAACGGCTACCATAATTTACTTGTCCTACAAATGTTAAAACAAACAAAAAATCTGTTGTTTGTGTACGGAAATTGGTAGAACTGTGTTTACATAGGAATCCAACCGAAACGTAACCCAGCAGTGAAGTCGATAGTACAGATGTTTATTATTTATTTTTCTCGATTGTTGTTTCCAAGTTGAATGCATGGCAAGTATAGCTGCTTACTTAACGATTCATAACGATTCCTCCTAGCTAGTTCTTGTTGATTTGTAATTAAAAAATATATACATTGTCACCAAGCCGATTACAAAACAGTCTTCGTACTCGTACAGAAGATGTCGTGTTAAATACCCACATTAACGATTAATAAATCTGATTTGTTCTGGGATTAAATTGGGACTCATTTAACAAACACATCATTGAAACCAATACAAACTTTAACATGTGGCGTATTCATTCCAGAGTTTTACCTAAACTTACGTAACGTAGGGGGCTCATACATGTCGAGTGCCCTGACATAATCGCTATAGTCACACGTATCTAACAGAACTCACTGATCACTGAACCACGATTTTCACGCCTCAGCCGTCATACTTAACTTGGGGTTTCCCCCTTAGATCTCACCACCACGTCAAATTACAGAACAAGGACTTCCATATTCGATTCCTCGTGTGGCCGCTTACCCACACATCTTGTGTGACCTTTACACCTCCTATTGTTCGAAAGAGGATCGACTGTTTTAGCCCTGACACTGGCCCCTCACCGCTATGCAGTTCTCTCAAAGAGTGCACCGGAGTGCTGCCAAATGCAATATAAGAGGCGGCAATGCCTCACCAAATGAATAACAATTTCAACAATTAATCAATATTTAAAATGAATTTTATTTTTGATGACATTACTGTGAGTCGCTCATAAATAAAGAGCGTGCAATTAAAATAGTTACAAGTACGATACATCTAACGGCAAAGTCAATAACAATTGGTCCGATTACAAAGTTTGACATGGATGATAATACGACATTTCTTCCTAGACAAAGTATTTCCATATTAATTGAATATTGTTTAAAGATGAGCTTGTGAGTTTGTTTATCAGTTGTCCTATTTCAGCTCCACTCGTAAAAATAGCATTTGATAGGTTAAGACGCTTTAAAGGCCAAATTCCGATCCGTTCAATATTCAGATTAATGTTATCATTTAAAAACAATAAAATATATTTTAAAATAAATATAGTATCTATTTAATAACCATTCCATCTAAATATAACATTAATACGTACCGTTACAATAGAGATACGTGTAAACAACTCACTCGTCATCGGCTGCTGGCATCAAACCGTGTATGACCGCTCCTTGTTCTGTACCTGTTGCGCAATGAGCCGTTCTAGTTGTCTATAACAGTTCTTTATGTCTTGTTCAACTGCTTCTGCGTTTCTATTCATTAGCATAAATATTCTGTAGATGAAAGAGCGGTCGTTTTGTGAATGCAACATTTTAAAATGTTATAATAAACTTAAATAAATCATTAAATATGATTGCAGCTTAAACTACCAACGATGACCAACGATTGTAATTCGACTGTCTAAGTAAATGCTTCAGCAAATTAATAAATTGCAATAGTTTTATGAATTCCAGACATTGGATTAAAATTTGGAAACATTGAAGCCATATAGTAGTAGAATAAATAAGAAAACTATAAATAATGTTAACTATAAATATATTTTTTTCCTAATAGTCAATAAAAAAGTAACTCGTATAAACTTTAATTTAATTCCTTCAAGAAAATAAAATTCAAAAATGCTTGTAAAATTTTTTGACGTATATGACATATCCAGGATGTCACATCATACATCTACAAAAATTACCATTGTAGCTACAGAATGCATCATACAGTGTTCTCCAAGCATACTAGTATAACTATACAAATTGGCAACATTTTTTTTTTTTTTTGACGGCTCAAAAGGATTGAATCAGTACAAGTGATCATATGAATACAGAGACACCTAAAACGTTTATGAATGCAGCGTAGTCTATAGACTTTATTAAAGACTCTTCTTCAAATTCAAGGTTGCGGCGTGTCTCTGATTGAATTTCAATGCACCATCATGGAAAAGTATCCACTAGTAAGCATGAAAGCGACTCCAGAATTTATACAGTTTGCTTACCCTTGATATTCTTGTTTATAATACCGTTCCTTGTTATTGTATCAAAATTAATACGAATCAAATGTACGTGAACTAGTAAAGTATAAGAAGTGGAGTAGATACTACAGAAGGAAATTAACATTGTTTTTAATTGCAATAAAAACATAATATTCAGTTTAGATTAGTGTACCATTAGATCCGTTAAATATATCTTACAAAATATGTACAACGCAATGATTATTTATTCATTAAGTTCTATTTCCTCCACTTTTTAATTACATAATAAGTTTTGACCCTTGGTGAATTTAAAAAATAATATCGAAGTCTGGTAAACAATGTTAAGATAACATATTTGAAATAAGTGTTTTATCAGTCCGTTTAGAGACACCGCATCATCAAAAGTTATGTACATTACGAAAGCTACGGTTCGTAAACATTTGGTAACATATGAAACTACGGATCATTGTGTAACCTTGTTTTCTCCTTCCTAACATTATTGAGATATAAAAATCTGTTGTCTTCTTTTTCTAAGACCATGTTCATAATATTCATTCCGTTGAAATAAGGAGATTACTTCCACTGCACATCGTACCCATTTAACTTATTAGTTTATTTATACGTCTAAATCTTTTATTCATCCTCTTTAGTAGCTCGCAACGAAACTATTTTCCTTAATTAATAGAAGTCCTTACCCATCATAAATTTCTCATTGTTCTTCCTCGTGTTGCCTCTCACCAGTGGAGGCATGATGGGGCATTCCCTTTTAGTGACAGTAATATTTAACAAGACCAGGCCCGTACTCAACCCGGGTTTTATTCGGAAAATTTAACCGGGGAACGGGGCCTTTAGGGGCCCCGAGCCGAGAATCGCCACAAGTCAGTTTGAAGGGACGCGGTGGCGGGGCTCGGCCGAAAATCCTTTCCGGAGCCCGCCAAAGCTGGAAATAGCCCTGGGTATGTTATAACTTTCAAGTTGTCGAATTTCCTGCGGCTTATTGTAGGCTACTTAAAATAATAATAGAATCCTATATCCTTTAGCACAAGTACGTCAGCCCTATACCCTACTAGTCTACTAATGGAAGAATGATCCTGCAAATTTTTGAAATGTGTTCAATTCAAGATATAGCATGACTGGGGCAGAAGAAAAGTAAACCTAGCGTCTACCTCTTCATGGGAAATAAACATTTTTGCCACCCCTTTCCAATAAAAAAAAATAAACGTAAAAGAAGTACACAATTTATATATATATTGATTTATTTCGTGTTACTCTTTATTGCAATTAAACATTTTTGGATTAAAAAGGACAAGAAATGCTGATTGAGGGCGAGTTTCTCTCCGTATCAATTAATTTAATGCACTGGGTCCACACTAGTGGAGCTTATTCAAAAACATGAATTGAGCTCAAGCTGTTGAGCTGTTGAAACATTTTATTTCATTCGACTAAATGTGAGTGATGCAATATTACTTTACTGGACACAACTTCGTGCAAATGTCAGTTGGGAATTAGCAAAAGCGATACCGTTTTAATATACAATTTTAATACAAAGTGTTACATTACAAAGTAACATAAACCCCACTACAGAAAAAAACACTCTTGCTGTTATACATGCACAGTATTGTGTATTAAGTAACGCTTTGTATGGATTTTTATATACTAGCTTCTAATTGTAGACTTGGAGAATGTAATTGAAATGTGAGCCACTAGCTTAAGAGATTTGAATACACGTGTAAAATGATTATTTATTAATATTTTAACTATATAAAAGTGTGTGTGTTTGTGTGTGTTTGTGTGTGTGTGCGCGTGTGTGCGTGTGTGCGTGTGTGCGTGTGTGTAGTCCAAATTATTTTTACCTTCGCTTACATTTATATGGTGGGGTTAAGGATTGCACTTATGTAAGTTTAAATAATGATTGGGGAATTTAAATAATATTAGGTCTTGGATTGCATCTAAATCCAATAAGTATTTTACGTAGTATGCAAACTCATGTTTATGCAAAAAGATATTTATATGCAAAACAAAACGTATGTGCTTGTAAGACTTGTTAAATTTCATCCAAGAAGACAAGACCTTCCATATATTTTATGCAGTACTAAAACACGTGATGATGAAGTGTTTTCTAGCAAAAAGAGCCGTTACATTACATTCTCCTCTGTATTTTCTTACACTTTGTTTAATTTTATCCAACGAGACGTTACATATATTTGCTTTAGAGATACAAGAAAGGATAATACAGTGTTTTTGTACTAAATTTTTATAGAATTCTCTATAAGATTTCTTGTGTGAAATAATTATTTAATTGAAAGATTTATCAACTAGATTTAAAATAAGCTTTTTTCATTGCGATTACAGCATGATTACAGAACCAAGTTACAATCATAATTATTAATCTTATATATTATAATCGTAAATAAGCTAATCTTGTGTGAAATTTTCTTTTCAATATGTAAAACCAAATTAATTTAATTTCAAAGCTTTTTTTCTCTAAATAATATGAAATTTTTGTTTAAATCTTATAAGTAAAAATGAATCGCTAACGGATAATCTCGAGAACGACTGGACCAAATAAGCTAATTTTTTAGAAAGTTCGTTGAAGTTTAAGGAAGGTTTATGTGAAGAGAAAGATCAAAAAAGTTTTTCGAACTACATTAGAACTTGGAAACATGGATAGTGTTTATGTTTCGTAATTCAAATTTAACTGGCTAAATAGCTGCGAAACTTTTAATCTTTCCTTGGTGTTTCAATTAAAGTTCATCAAAGGGTCTGAAACCTTAGGTTTACATTTTAATATAGTAAACTGTTAAGTACGCAATGCTTGACCATTAGTGTAATGCAGATGACAAAGTTAAAGTTGCGCTTTAACTTTAAATCTATATTGCGCCAGTGACGCATTGAGATATGAAATGGATTGAAAATATTTTGTTTAAAGTTTATTTTTGGAAATACTATTGAAACAGAGTTAGAATACCCACGATATTAAACATAGCTGTGAAAGTTTGAAAATACGGAACTCATAAGTGGTTGGCATTTTTAGAATGCAGGAATACGCAGGCAGAGCAGTAACATAACTCAACGAGCCATTCTTTCCTACACTTCAGTCCGATAAAACAATAACCATATAGCGCAACACTTATTATAAACAATTATTTTTAATTGTTGCATGAACTTATTAAGTTTTTTTTTATATACCGAGTAGATATGTTTTAACCGTAGCAGGGTTATGAAGCGTAAGTATATATTTACGTTTTCTTTATCGGGACAAATATCAAATTGAAATGTGACACCATAGATCGGAAGTGAATTTAAATGGACGGAGTACACGCGTTTCGATCGAAGTATTCTTCCAGCTATACTTGTGTAATCATGTCACCTGGGTAAATAAATACTCCTTTTATAAACTATATATCGGTTCCATAGAAAAGAGAAATACATTTTTCTATTTTTCCTCATCTGGACAAAAAGGTAAACTCGTCACTGGAAATATCTTAGGCCGGATGTAGATTACAAGGGCTGGAAGTAAACGGTTTCTTGATTGGGACATCAATACAAACTCAGCTGTGGCGTCGGAAATATAATTCTGTAGAACCAGAAATAGTCCTGTACGTAAAAACACGAGGCATGAGTCAATCAACTAACTTTTGACTCTCTGAACCATGAACACTAAAATAAGATGACCATATATATGCTTACTTGCGTTTGGAAATATCATAGAACACCATCATATTACGCAATAAGTGCTTTAACTAAGTAGTCTACGGATTTATATTATAAAAACTGTGTGCGAAGTCGTAGGTAACAACTATTAAATAATAAAAGTCATTTTATATAAATGATATTAACTAAATAATCCTGATTTAAATTACTAATCAACGTTTGAAACTAAATATTTCACCAAGAAAAAACAAATTAAAATGAAATTGTAAAACAAATAATGTACGTTTGTAGTAAAATCAATAAAATGCACATATAAATCAATTAACAATTGTATCGACTCGTTAAATATTTTTTAATTCTAAGAAACTTAATAATATACAATTTACTTACTTTTAAATTTTTTACATTATGTTTGTAATCCCTGCAAAAGAACACGTGCACTATTATATTAAAATAACTGGTTTTAAACTCATATATAATTCTCTTTACTCGTTTCACACAACACATTAAAACCTTTCTTAAAAAGGCTCAGCGTCCAACCATTTAATATAATGGCTAAGCAACGGAGATGACGAATCTGACCATTTTATACACCCCCTCTCATTCCTCTTTCAACTACCTCAAGGCATAAAAACATCAGGTGGCTTGTGAACATTGTAGCTCATGAAACCATAATATTTTTATAGCGAAGTCGATAGAATCAATAATAAACGTACTTTGGCAGGTTTTGGCCAATAAGTGACTATCTAATTAGTTTCATCTTAAAACCTGTTGTTTCCACTTCCTCACATATTACACCATTTCTTACATACTACTGTACAACAAATCTTTCTGATTTAACACAATTATACGAGTTCACATTTTCAAATGACATAGAAAAGATACAGTATTCATGGCATAGGAAACACCAAACCTTATCTTTGTACGCTGTGAGATGTTGCATTATTTTTGTCTGAGTGGGTTTCCCGTTTTCGATACTCACAAAACTGTCATAATTATAACGATGATCAAGTTTAATATTCCACATTTGCATTTCGATACTTTCACGAAGATATATACCATTGAAAAGGACCTTTTTCAGTTTTGGTACCAGTCCTATACAAACGCAAATTGATGTATATTTTCTTCACACTCACTAAGAACCTACGAGTGAATATCTTACCTCATTTTTGTCTAAAATGTAGTTACTATTGATTGAAAATGATCAGAGTTACACTTAAACAAAAAGGTTATTAAATTATCAATAAAGGGAATCCAACGTTTGTTTATATCTTCTAAATAATTAAATATTGCATCAGTTGATCCAATATCATAACCAATCTTGTCATCATTTAACACTTCTTGTATATTATACCGTCTCCAATTTAAAGTATAAGTTTTCCATCAACTTTGATTCACTTAGATGGATGTGTTGCCTTTCTTGAGTAACGATTTCAAATAAAATATAAACTTTTTTATATATTTTTATTGCAACATTTATTAGTTTACTGTTAAAACTAAACACACCACTAAATTAATTACTATTACATTAATTTCACTTCAATTTTTCTAAATACTGGTTAACAGTTAGTATCAACATGTTTTATTTACAGTTATACGACCATAATTATTGTTATAAATCAATTATAACAGTTAGTTCTAAAACTTGTAAGTATTTGTAGATAGCAGAGACTTAAATATTAAGGCAAAGCAAGGTGGACGATGTAGACAGCATAATTTATACCGGTAGCTAAGGGGCCTGTGTTGAGAGACAGTTCCAGCGGAGGTGGCAGATTTAAATATAGCTACCCTTCTTCTCTGATCCATTCATTACGATGTTGTGAATGTCACATAATTTTTAAGACATATTCAATTGTTCAGTGACGCAAGAAATCAATGATATAATATTACGAGATGTGCAATCTGATCTCTTCTTTAGTTGTATAACTAACCTGGCAGATAACTATAATGTAAGTTTCAAAAAACTAATCATTCCAAGTCATTTTGATACGCGTAAGTTACGAATCACAAAAAACACCGCCCTGTCTCTGTTGATAACTAAGTATCATACCGAGTGGTAGAGCTAGCGTCGTGATTATTCCCCTTTATTGCTCTTTCACCGTGAGCAGCGCTACACTTTTAGCATACATAAATGATCGATCAGGGTGTTGCATATACATAAATGGTCGATCATGGTGTTGCATATACATAAATGGTGTTGCAAACTATCAAGTAGTGTCTAGTGCAAGTGATGCTCGGAGGCATAGGCGTATCTAGGACGGTCTCTATGGTGAGGGGGTTACCACAAGTGGCGGCTGTAGCGGGTGGGCTGGGTGGGCTATATACCATGGATGGAATTCTTCCAAAAAGACTGGTGTGGTAACTTTAAAAATTAACTATCAACTCACCAAAGAAATAAAAAAAAAATAGAGACATCCTTAAGTCAGTTATTAGAAGCATTTTTTTGCGCAAAACAACACATTGCATTACGCGGACACCGCGAAACTGAGCTAAAAGATTACGAAGATAGGGCAGAAAATAGTTACTCTAGTGAATCACACAGAGAAGAGAAGCTGATTCCGAAAGTAATTACAACCAAAAGCTCCAAACAAAGGAACTAACAAATTAAACAAAGCCAAATCCAAAGAACTGCTAAGCCTTCTCTCCATTAAAAATGAAACCTTGGGCAAAAATATTAAAAGCTTGCCATAAATGCAACATATCCATCACAAATGATACAAAATGACATTGTACTGGCTACTAGCAAATTAATTACTGGTCAAATTGTTTATTAAATTAAAGCAGGTAGCAATGATTACAAATTGAATAAGGTTACTGAGAACAGATGAGTGTCTGTTGCAGATATATTCACGAATCTAAAGTAAAAGAACGATATCTTGGGTTTGTTAAAGTTCACGAACTATATGCACAGTAGTTGGCTAACAAAGTTAGAGAGATTTTAATGCATTTGCAGCTTTAAAATTGAAAACCCCATTTTGGGGAAATGAACAAAGTTGTAACAGTGACTAAAAAGTTCACTTAACATTTTAAACTGTGTTAGCTAATCATTATATGGAGCCAGTGTCATGTCTGGTAAATATAATTAATAGCCTACAAGCTCTGATTTGACACCTAACCAAAAACACATGCCCATACATCCATTGCCATTCCCACAGGCTGAACTTTGTCCTAGTAGCTATTCCCAAAATTGTTCATAGCATCGATGAAACGATTGGGCTTCTTGAAGATATTGATTCTTTTCAATCGTCATATGTTTTACGGCAGGAAATATTTTATTTCGAGAAGAAGACAGCAACTGGTAATATACAATTACATATACCCCAGCAATGTAACACAAGGTGGGTTTTCAAATTTTTCCAACCCCCGGCCATTTTATATATGTATATATATATATATATATATATATATATATATATATATATATATATATGTTTAGAACCTCAGCACTTGCTGGTCCAGGAGCGTAAATCGTGCGTACCTTGTTGGTCATCGCGCCTCATGCTGGTCCGGGCCTTGAACGTGTTGGTCCGGAGCCGCAAGTTACGAGGCTCTGTATAGAGCGTGTAACATCCTGGACCAAGAAGTGCTGCTTGCCTGTAAAGTTCATTCGATTGTACAGTAGCTCGCCTATCGCGAGTATAACGAACTAAATACTCGAATGAGGGGAAATCCCCCACCATTCTCGGACCAACAATTGCCGGATTTCTGTACAGGGCATACTGTCGAACGTTTAATAAAGTGCTTTCTCAAATCAACTCAGTCTTTATTGCCTTTTAACAGCATACAATATGAAGCAGCCTGTATTAGCCAATGTATTAGCCTATCTACTCATTCACACACAATTATACATACAAAAAGTTCCTCATCCAGACAAACAGGCAATGCCTATATCAGATCCTGTTAAAACGTGTTTCGATTTTAATTTTCTATTCCCAGACGGCTTTCCATGAACTAACACACCGTGTCAAAAGCACCTGAAACCAATAGGCATTGAAGACGAGATTTAAAGTTTTTTGTACTTCCAATGTTTTAAGACCCTCAGGGAGCCTATTTATCAACCTAACACCAGCCTGTGATGGCAAATTATGAGACGCCACCGTTCGATGTGGTTGACTGCGATAGTTATCCCTGCCTCTTGTCTCATACTGGTGAATGTTCCTTCCCTGAGCCAACGTGCTCTTTGATTTACAGAACACAGCCACCTCGAAGATGTAGAGGCAGGGCAAGGTCAGTAAACCAAGCTCCCTGAAGGCATCCCGGCACGAATCTTATCTCTTTAATTTTGAAATGATTCGTACACAGTTTGTTGTTTGCACAGCTGCCCCAGAGCCTTACTCCATATGCAAGGTGCGGATAAACAAGGGCAAAATAAGCCATTCTCAGGATGTCGTGAGAACAGTGTTTTGCCAGATTCCGCAAAGCATACAAACCTGAAGTTACTCTGGAACAAACACTTTCAACATGATTGTCCCAGGTCAGACCTCGATATAGGTACATCCCTAGGAATTTGATGGAGTCAGATTCCTCTAAGAGTTTGTCATATACCAGGACAGCAGGTCGTGCACTACCTTCACACTGTCTCAGACAAAAATCAATTGTGTTTGGTTTTGAGCTGTTTGCTTTCAAATTGATTTCCGAAAAAAATTGATGCATGAATTCACTGTGACAAATGAATTAATTTCAAGCTTCTGCAAATAATTTGCAGTAATGCATAGAGTCGTATCGTCAGCATATAGAATCACCTTTCCATTCTGGACCGATGGGTTTAAATTGTTGACGTAAATAGTAAAAAGCACTGGCCCATGGATCGATGAGGGACGCCATTTGCCATTTTCAATTTTCCTGACATGGCATTTGAGATGTGCACGCACTGGTCTCTATCCTTATGTAGGACGAGATCCACATGTGTGGCAGACCCCGTATTCCACATGTCGCTAACTGATGCATCAGTGTCCCATGATGTACGCAGTCTTAGAAGCCTTAGAAAGATCGATAAATATGCTGAGCTCCTTACCCCGTCTCTCAAAACGATCGACAACAATATCCACAAGACTTGAAACCGCATCAATTGTTGATTTGTTTTTACGGAAGCCGAATTTTTCAGGACACAGTATGTCAAATCTTTCCAGAAAACGTTGTAGTTCATTCAAAAATGCCTTTTCAAAGATTTTGCTGAAATTTGATGAGGATCTTCTTTCTTAAAAGTCGGGGCAATTTTTGCTGTTTTCAAATCATCCGGGTAAACTCCAGATAGAAATGAGGACTTTACCACTTTTTTAGTGGAGTCAAGATATGCTTGGAGCATTTTTTGACTAGCCACATGGACATACCACTGTTGTTACAAGATGTCTTTCTATTTAGTCTTTGCACAATACCAGCCATCTCAGCCTCATCGACAGGGGTCAAGATCATAGACGATACCGGTTCTCTACCAAGGTTGCGGGAGAGGGTTTCAGTGAAGCACGCATCACACGAACCAACTCAGGCAAAATACTTAATAAATTCGTCAGCAATTTTTTTGAGGATCATCTATAATTTGGTTTTCAACGAGCAGTAAACATTGTTTTTATTTTTGTATTGGATGTTCTCGTTTTACGGGTTAATTAATTATTTTCCAAGCTGTTTTTGAAAAGTTCTCGGTATTCTTTAATATTTTGTTTAATTCATTAGGCTTTAGCAGCTTTTATAGCTTTCTTACATATTATTCTACAATTTTTGAAAAATCTTTGGAAATTTTCGTTGTTTGTATTAATAAAAATTGAGTGATAAAATTTGAGTTTTTCAAGAGATGTGAGAATACCTTGTGTAATCCAAGTATTCTTATGTCGCTTACTGCGTACTTTGAATTTTCTGTAAGGACATGAAATATTTAAATAATAGAGAAAGCGTTCATTAAAAGCATTGTACACTTTATTTGGACACTGAATGTTATTTAAAAAATTCCAACTTTCTCGCAAATTAACTCGTTAATATTTTGAGGGTTTAGAGCTCTTTGGACCGTATTTTCTGCAAGCCTAGTCACCGGATCAAGTCCATTAATCACAATCTCCTGAGCGAAGTGATCAGAGATGGCAGGATTTAACACGACAACGTCAACTTTCGGGATTTTGGTGATAACGTTGTCGATGGTTGTACTCGTCGTGGCACATACTCGTGTAGGAGAGTTCACTGACCAATTTAGACCAAAAGATTGAAGAATATCATGCAACCGCCGAGTGTGGGGGTCGGGGTGGTCCAGTGTGTTTATATTTAAATCGCCAATTAAGAGAAATAGTTGATTGTTTGAAAACAAAAATTAGTTAGCAGGCTCTCTAGTTTTCTAAAAAAGGATTAAATTAAACTTAGGTTGTTGTTTGGACGGTATATTTCAACAATATTAACTTTTTTGGATGAATTTAAATTGATATTAATACCAGCAGCCTCAAAATCAAATTTCAGAGTATGAATGACTTAAATTTTTTTCAAATTTCAAGGGGATTTTTACAAAGATTGCCACACCAACTCCCTTAAGATTGGAACGAAAGTAAATATGTGCCAATTCATAATTTTGTATTTTTTTAAATGCTGATCGGTTGTAAAACAGTGCTCCGATATTACAATAATATCAGGGTTTCGCTCATCGCACATGAGGTCCAACTTTTCTAACTTATTGGTAACAGATTGAACATTTAGGTGAATAATTTTGAATTTCGTAATTTTATGAATATTTTGAGTGGTTTCTGAAAACGTGTTTTACAATTTTTATGAATTTTGATGTTGTGAATAAAAAACAGGATCTGATATCCCTCTCTCGTTTTACATTCGTCATAGGCTCTTCGTTTTTGTTGACAGGAAAGCGTATATTGTTTTCGTCAGTTTTTACAGGCGAAGTAGCTTTGATGACGTCGTCGTTAGTGTCATGCTGCATGAGACGGTTCTGGGCCGTACTGGCGGGCGACTCACAGATATCAGCAACAGCAGGTGAGGCAGCGGGCACTGGGCATTGTTAGAGACAACTCAGGCGCAGCAGGCGGTCCGACAGCAGCAACCAAGCCCTCCACTATCATTTCGCCCAGCAGCTCTTTACCCGGCAATCGCAGATGCATGCCATCCGTGTGAACCAGTTTCTTCCGATATCATTGATATCGAGGAGTTTGAGGTTTGAGTGTCTCACACATAGCTCCTCTATGTAGTAGTTGGCGAGAATGGTCCGTTGGTTCACAGGATTTCTAAAGAACAGATCGCGAAGATAAGAGATCGTTGCCAAGATGACATCGGCCGAACTCAGTCTATTATAGATGTTGTGTGACTCACCGGCAGCTATGTCGTTGGTTCTGGCGAGTAGGATGAAGCAGCTAGAAGGAGGCGAGGGGCCGCTGGACGTTACATTCAGGAGTTTGGCCCCGGGTTTACTTATGCCAGTCACTTTGGTAGTCACTTTGGATGAGACGCGGTTCTGCACCATGCCGGCCAGGAAACGGGTATGACTGTCACCCTCAATCATAACATTCCTGAAGGAAAGCAACTCTCTTTTAATTTTGCCTTTCAATTTTGGCCTTCTCCCAGGAGAAGATCTGGAGGAGGGTGTTGGCCGGATGGTTTACTACTGTTGCAGGTTATTGTACGGGGATTTTTTTGTTGAGCTGCATTAGTGGTTACGATGGTTTTGAAAATGGGTGGTTTCTCGTTTGTATTTTCGAGAGGTTCAAATCTATTGCTGGTCGTAATAGGAACATATTCTTTATTTTAACAGACCATTGAATCACCCGTCGCCTGAGAGTAGCCGCAGGAACAGCCCTAGGCCTCCCTCTCGGCCCATAGACATTCAATCTCTGCCTCAAGTACATGAATAGTTGTCCTCAGATTGGTGACGAGGTCGCGAGTCTCAGAGCACTGTGCGAGCTGACAGCAGTTGGTCATCGGTGGCTTGCCCTGAACAGCGCAGTCTCTTACAGAAACTCCCGCTGATACTCCGGACAGTGAAGGTCTCGCAACAAAAATGTCATTTGTATACCGAAGAAGCCTTGTGTCCGATTCAATGGAATGATCGACAACCCTCATCAGATCGGCATTGAGCTGCCTTATCTGCTCCTTTAATCTACAGTTTTCTGACGCAAGTTCGTCAGCATCAGAGGCTCCCGACGAGGCGACAGGCGTAGGCACTTCGAGTGAGTTTGTAGTAGTCAGTTTTGTTGCAGCGGCAGGGGTCGGATTCTCTCCCGTAGACTCGTGGAACGCAGTAGTCTCGCCCGCCGGTGAACCGATCGATGCGGAGGATCTGGATGGAGTGGCGCTCAGCGCAGGGTCCGGGCCAGGCGTGGAGCAGGCAGGCGACGAGTCAGATGCAGGCGGAAGTAGGTGAAGCAGCGTTGGTCGCAGACCGAGTCCTGGACAGCGGTGACGAAAGTGAACGCATGGTGACTGGGTGTTCACCGCTGTGTTTTTTATTGCAAACAGTCAGTGCCGTTATATTTGGATCAGTTTTAATCGATTCCTTGCAAATTTTTTTCCGATACATCGCCAAGATATGTCTCCATTTTTTTGAAATTCTATGTTTTCTGTTTTTAAAATGGTTAAAAAGAATACAGGGTTTCCCGGTTTTTGTTTTTGTTTATTGTAAATTGCATACTTTTTTCAACAATAAATTAATGAATAAATAAATAAATAGATACAATTGCAAGTCACGATTATTAAAAGAATCTAAGTAATAAATTAATAACAAATAAAACTTATTAGATTAACTTAAAAAACAGTTTCTCTTCAGCAAAAAGGTGCTTCTGTCGTTGGGAATGGAAGCAATGTGTACTGAGTTGCAGTGCCGCGACCCTTCTGTTGCTGCCACGCAGGTAGACAAGATGTGGTAGTTATTCTTGTTCATACGGCTCGTCGCTCTGTGATTGTGTCTAAAACGGAGTTGCACAGTTCTATTCCAAGTCTAACCTTGTTATTTTTGCGACTAGGTTTAGGGCTAAAACTTACAGAGAAATAAACTATCCAACTCATTGTAAGGCGTTATTCGCATCGGTAATTTAAAAGTGTTCTTCAGTAACTAATTCTAACAAAACTGTGACGTAAAACCTTGCAAAATTCCGTCTGTGCCAGTGCCGCGCTCGTGAGCACTTTCTTGACAGTACACTTTGATTATCAGTAGGATATTAATACGTACAGATTCGAAGACTCCAATGTTTCATTTTATAGAGCCTAAAAGTTAGTTTTGCTTTACAAATTATTTTTCAAAGATTGCTATTTCACTTTTCATTTTTAATGTATAGAAAACGAGTTCAGGTACATGAAATCAGGTATGCTGATCGCCTGATTTGAATTTCTAACTATTGTTCACTATATTCGCAACAATATGAATGCAGAATTACTAAATATAAACTTGTAAATTTATTTTATTTCAGTTTCCTTATTCTATACACCTATTGTTATATTCGTACATGTATTTCTTATAAATGTTAGAACATTTTATCATATGTACATGTTAAACAATTTATTTCTGATGATAAATAGACAGTTGAATCCACACTATAAGCTAAACATGTGAGTGACTATTAAGATTTAGACAGGTGTATAATATTTGCACCGATGATCGGAATTTTAAATAGGGAACTTTTATCACCGAACTAACCAATACCGCAAAAACATTTTACAGTTAAATTTTACAGCTCAGAGGATGGTGTTTTGGATAAGATAACTAATAGAGTTATGAATGCATGCATAAATAAAGAGGTGGGCACCTTTAAGATTTTATCAGACTGTAGAATTTAGAAAGTCCTTAACAATTATCAGTTTAAATATGCATTGGTATAATATAAATGAAAACGAGTTAATGATTGTCGTATTGCTGCTTGCACTCACTGTACATGAGTCCGTCCGGCGACCTTGGGTTTTATCTCGACGGTAGGCACCGGGTTGGGTGGAGTCGCAGTGACTGGTTAGAGACATAAATTTTTGTATTTTAACAGATAAGCTCTCTCAAAGATACCTTGATACCCTGTTATGTAAGTTGTATCAATGTATCTACTAGTGTTTCAGCGTTTTCGAATGATGTCAATCATATATTTATGAACAGAAAAATTGCAAATTCAGTCAAATCCTACTGTGGTAATTGAGTAAAAATGAGTAATTCAATCAGAAATGACAAATCATTATTTACCATTGCCTTGTTTCAACCAAGTTTGGACAAACATTCAGGTCAGACTTTGTTTAAACATAAGAACAATTAACTTGACGTTCTATCTTATCTCTGGTAGAGATTGCTCAAATCAAGTTGTGAAACTTACGTCAAGCAGATTCAGAGTATTATGATATTGTGAACGAATATTTTAAAATTTCCATACAAAATTAACCGTATGAAATACCTTGGATACTTACCGGTTTGATCAGATCAATCTAGACCAGAACTTAGATGAGCTACCGTTTGTAAAGACAACCTTTCGACACTGCTTTGAAAACCCAATTTAAATGGTCCTGACGTTTTAACAAAAAAATTAGTTTCTCAAAAAATTTAGGTAATTACTGTTATAAAATCAATGACTCGAAAAATGAAAATACGTGGGAAAATATTTCAAAATCCATGGATATAAACAAAGATAAAGAAAGGATTCCAATTAATTGATCATTTCAATCAAGGGTCAACGAAACGTTAAAACTCTACGATGTAAAAGATGAAGCAGATTTATTCAAGAAATATTACGCGAACGTCGGGGACAGCCTAGCCCGGTTTTTCCTGTAACCTGGGTCGTCACGAACGATACTGGAGTACCTGGTGGACGCTTACTTCCGGCTAGAATCTATAACGGGCTCCGAACTCCAGCACGTTGTCACGGATATGAAGGGCGGCTCGGCTCCCCGCAGTGATAATATTCTGGCTTAATTCCTTCAAATTTATTTGGCCTACTTCATTTTTCCCTTGTTTCATATAATAAATTAGAGTATTAATGAGGTCATTTTCCCAATCACTTTCAAACTTGGAAAAGTAATCCCGTTTTATAAAGGGTAAAGTAATGATCATGATTTTGGGCGGACTTCCCAAGTACGTTCATTATTAACAGTAAAAATTCATTAAATTTATCTAGAGTAATGAATGTAATTGAATGATAACATATAAAATATATCTTCTTACTGGCCGTTCTTGTATATGTTTATTCTTTACGCCTCTGATAACTACTAAGTTACGTATTGACTGTTTACATTTCTTTCAGTGGCAATCCAAAATTTACCCAAAGAATTATATTGTTTTTTTTTCTGCGGTTTTTAGCTATTGAATTATGGTATAAGAGCACAATCATATTTTTAAATTTTTGCTATAACCAATTTTAAACGCCGGTTACCCATCCAAGCAGCTGCCACACTCGGCGTTGCTTGATCCCGTACCGCTACACTGTGCCATTGGCAAGAGAAACTTTTCGCTGCCACAACTATAAAAAAACTAAGGTTCCTATGGGCTAATAAAACAAATCATAGGATGGATTTGGTTACAAATATTGCTTTATCTCAACAATAGTTTGCAAGAAGGCCTACGTGAAGAAATATCCGTCTTGCTTTATAGTACCTTGAGAATGAAATTATGTTCAGATCAAATATTTCCTCATATCTGAACTTCCTAGTTTAAATGAGGATAAATCACTATAGAGGCTATAGTAGGACATTACTAGTATTTAGGAGAACATGATAATTTAGACAAAAGAGTTTCATAAACCAAGCATTTTTCAGACATAATATATTTTTTTTATTATAACCCCTAAATATATTTTAATGACAGGTGGATTTATTACCAAACAATACAAACTTGGAGATGAACTATTTAGTTTTTTTTTTAGCGTTATGCTCCCTGTAAGTATAATTTATATTTTTGTGCATTCGATAAATTAAAGTGAAATCAAGTTATATGAAATTAATGTTTAGTCTATCTGATTTCTATACAAATATTTCAATATATTTTAATTTTAGATTGTTTTGTTCAAACGTATTTATATAGTTAAAGGACGAAACAAACACGATAATAGCACTCAAGAATCAAGTACTTAATAAAACCAATATCCGTAAAAGATTTAAGGTTATCATAGGGGTAACACTTTCACGGTTAAAATTTGTTCAAAGGCTTTTTATAATTACTTTCATAGAAAGAGGGCTGTAGGGTGACTTGAGCAAATTAGCAGTTCTACATCAATGAACCTCAGTTTACCGAAACTGATAAGAATGAAGCAATGGGGATTTCCAAAATGGTCATTCCAACGTATGCCCGCTATATTTTTCACTAGACCAGCGGATGTGTTTTGTTATGAGTGAGAGGCATTACGGTCCAGTAACCATATTAAATAAAACTAAAGTCGTAGTTATTTCCGGTGAACGATTCCCTTACGGGGAGATTTGTGTTCATGGAAGGTTTGTGAAATGGCCATATACTCATTTGATCTTTACATTCAAGCAAACAATGTTTTGTATCAATAATTTACAGAGTGTTGAATGAGTATACTGTAGAAAAACAAACAACATATGGGCGTTACAACAAATATATCTATTTAAAATATAAAAACATCCTCACAACATGCACAACACATAGAACTCCATTAAGTTTTATTTAATACTTACTTATGTTAACGAAAGTGATGTATTGCATTTCTCAGTTATATCAACATAATTTGTTTTAGATAAAAGATATGTTAAGCGAAACGTGCAACTTTCCTATATGCATTATGAGGATTAGGGTTATATGACCATTCCTATCCAAAGGCGTCTCCAAGAGGCTTTTTGGGTAACCCTCCTCCCCTTATTGATAAAAACATTCAAAGTAGGCTTATATTTTAACTTACGTTAAACAGAATGTATACTCGTTGTCGAACAATGTATCACACTCGTAGTTCAGTTTTGGTTTTTTATTTGTTTCGATATTTTAACTATAACAGCTGACATATAGTAAAACACAAATTGTGCTTTATAATTTCTCGGAATGACAAGTCCGTCTGCTACCTCTTAGGGGTTGACAAATATAATAAGACACCGTCGCTTATCAAAAGGTGTTTTATATTTTACCAACATTTAAAAATCAAATAATGAACTTCAACCCTTTGGTAGTGACTTAAAATACACAAAAGTTACGTAATAACCCATGTAATTTATTTTATACCATCTTTTAATCAAATATTTACAAAAACCATTATTCCACAAACAACGTAAAGAAATATCATGTTAATCCTAATATTATTGTTATCATAATATCTGACTTAAAGATCGTATTTTTTATTTATTTAAGTTTTTATTTAAACAAAATAACATATTATTTTATTTACATCAAATTCCACAAATAATATATAAATAATAATAATAACAAAATAATATCATAAAGTAAATGTGAAACTCTTAATGATATCAAAATGAACTCGAGAACTTTATGAAACAGTAAAAAGTCATTCCGACCAGATAACTTTTGAGTTGTGAGGCATAAATAATTTAGGACTTAGGAAATCAATTAAATGTTTATAAATTTGTAACTTCAATTTTTAAATTTGTATATAATTCTAGTTTCTATTTCTGAAGATTTGTTCTGGACTTTTAAACACATTGTAGTTGTGGAAAATAATATAATTGTAATAATAAATTAATTAATAACAGAGAGTTGAGATGCTATATCACGAAAAATATTCAAGCATATAATTTTTAGAAAACATATATTAGCCTAGACCGAAATATACTACCGTAAGTCCCCCTGAGAGTATCATGGTCGGTAACGTCAAAACCGTAATTAAACAGAACAGAGAGAAATATTATGCTCATTTCACCGGTAACTGCTTTTCGAACAAATAAAGAAAGGCAAAAATTGTCGAGGCATTATGAGTATTAGGATTTAGATGAACAAAATCTATTATTGTTTTAATTAAATAGTGTTTTATGGTAATGGATTTGAGTAGGCCTAATGTATTCTAGTCCAGTAACGTACAGTAGATTTTACGTTATTCAGAAATGCACTATGTTCTCAATATTAAAAAAATCTTGTGTTATCGATATATCAAGGTTAAAATTTAATATTTTTAGGATTTGAAAGGCTTTGCTAATCTTAAAATCAGTTGAGAAAACACCTTACATATTTGAGAATAGTATAAAAGTAGTCCAGTTAAGGAATAGACAAAAACATGTTGTTTGACTAGAAGAAGACAAGAAGAAAGCTGGATTCAAACAATTCGATTTTGTAGAAATAAAATTAACTAAATCTAGATTGAATACTATAAGACTCGACCTGTTTATCTATAAGTCTGGTCTAAAATCACAACACAGTAACTTTAAACCAATGTCACTTTTGACATCAATAGATACGATTCTCGAGAAATGTGTAAAAATTCAGTTACCGAGTTACCTAAAGCAATTTCATATTGTAGCTAACGAACATTATGGTTTTAGAGAAGAAAAAATTACATCCGATGCTTTAATTGACGTTACTAAGTTAATTTCACATACATAAAAAACACGTTATAGTGACATTCCTAGACCAAGCTAAGGTTTTGATTCCGTTAATAGAAGAAATCTCATTAGAAAACTGGAAATTACTGGAGTTAAGAACAACGACGTGGAGTCTCTGCAGGAGTTATTGCAGTACAATTATCTTTTTACAATTTCTGTAAGTCAAATGTATGTATGTATTGTTTGGAAAAGAAATAAATTAAATTAAATTAAATTTTTTACTGGAATAAAGGTAATTCGAATTATATGTAGCCGAGCAGTCCATAAAGTTAGTATTATAGTTTTACTATAGAAATTTCTTTTAAATCGTGCGAGATAAATTCGTTGAGTTTAAATTCTTACATCTCACGTTTATATCACGAAGATTATGAATTAGAATTAATAATAATTTTCCAAGTTGCACTCAAAAGTGTTCCCACCTGTCAAAATCTACTCTATGTTAGTTAAAACTTCTTTAACTGATAATAACTATTAATTCTATTGGGCCATTGAATTGTAAGATATAAAGTATCTTGAAGATTTTGTCTATTAATTAAAAAAATTTATCAAACAAAATTAGCTTCTTACAAATTGATAAGTTAGGTTTGTTTAAATGGTCTCTAATAGTTTCGAAGACATATTAATGATTTTACGATTTCTCTAACGATCTAACATAAATAGATCGAGAACACTCTACTCCAATTTTTATTACGCATTGTTTTTCGTTAGTTTTCTTACTAAAAATTATCAGCTTCACTTATCAACGTATTTATTTCTAAAAAAAAAACGAAAAATAAAATGCTAATTTGCTACGAAACAGATTTACAAAAATGTTGTATATTCCGTGCCTGGGGAGGAAATACACTATCATCTCAGATCTATCTTATTGTCAGATCTCAGTTTCATGACTAATAGTTTGTATAAAACTGTAAATAAAAAGAGTATCTAATATGACATTAGAGTCTGTGGCATAGTTAGAATATTTAAATTAAAATCGTCAACAAACTAAATAGATTTTTGTCCATTTATATTCGTATATGAGCATTAACTTTTATGGTGGTTATTTCCCTATCGATAGAACGTGTTTGTGTCACACTTTGTGTGTGGACCCCAAATCTAGACAATGGAGGTCAACCACTCACATACAAGGCGGAGGATACACATACAATTACTGATTTTTTGTCTAAAAATTTGTGCAGTTGTATTTACAGTAAATATATCTTCTATAATGCCTTCGTATTAATAGTATATCGGAGAAATTTTAACCTACATTGGTTAGAATGTAATTTAATTATACTTTATAATCTGTCCTTCTGTGATATTTGAAATTGCAAACTTGTCCTTAATTCAAAAAATATTTACCTTAGTGTGTCTTTCTCTCTAGAAGGACTTCCTGATACTTGGGACCCTTTGCAAGTCAGGTCAGTCCGGGCAGGTAGTCTCCGCGGCGCTCGGAGTATCGATTTAAAATAGGATTCACAACACAGGACCCTGAATGGTCAACCCAGGCGAGCCACACCGCCCGGTTCAGAAGGGCCGGTTTCGTCGTCGGCCTGATGTAACTGACCATCAGCGCTTTGGCATTTTGGTTGAAATAACCACAAACGCACTCTCATTAAAATTCAAGCCATTGCTGTAAATCAATAATTGATGTAAAAGGTACATGCACAATCAACCACGTTGTTAGTCTAAATTTCCACGAAATGAGATCAACCCGGCGATGCCTCAGTTTGAAACTACTGCTGCCACGTTTAGCCTTGTAGTTTGTTTATCGTATGATGGTTGTTCCAGATCAGTACTCCAAGAATGCAAATTTAATAGAATAGGCAATCCAAACTGGACAAAGCCTTCCCTTTTCGTTAATATGTTCAATAGATTGTAATGCCTCTCATATGGAGGCTAATTTTAACATATCTACATATCTAAATAACTTTAATGAACGAGAGATTCTTTAATAGATGCCAACTGAATTTTTACACATTTCTCGAGAATCGTATCTTTTGTATACTGTATCGGTAAATGTGAGCATTTAAAGTTATAATTATGCATGTTTCTTATTTGTATTATTAAGAGTATTTAGCTTCTAATTATTTATATTCAAATATTTTTGAATTAAAATAAAGTTTATATTGAATGTTAATTGGCTACCAAGGTAGCCTTCAAAAAGTGATGGAAGAACCCCGTATTTATCCTGTAACAGAACAAACGTGTTAGATAAATTCAGTTGTTAATTTCATACAATATAAGTGCACTTCCCTTTCTTTAGTAAACGAGAGGTTTTTTGATAGATGCTAAGTTTTTAATATTGTATTGGTAATTGTGAGGATATAAAAGAATAATTAAACATTGTAGTTATTTGTATTGTTATCAGTATAGACGTTTAAATTTTTAATTTGCTAACAGAGAAAAAACCGTGTATTTGCCGTTGTAGTACTAGGAAAGGGAGCGATGTAGGCGCTCCTAGCTGTTAAACAGTGAACCACTTGAACAGCTTTTCCTCTGGTTGCTAGGGATATAACTAAGTGAATGAAACCTTGCAATGTGATCTTCCCGTAATAGGAAGAGTTATAGATTCAAAATGAGTGTAATGTATTCTACAAAAAATTGATAAATTAAATTATAAAGATTTTATAAAACATATAGTCACTTCATAAATTACAGCTCAACTACAATATCTGGCCTATTTCCTGTTTGTTTTTGTAACTGCCAAAGTTTTCATTTTGTATAAAGCTAATGATTTCAAAAATACTAATAATTACTAATCTATATACCTTTAGAATTGCAATCTCTAAAGTATTAGCGTAGATAGTTATAAAACTATTAGTAAAGTATATCCAAGAGAGCAGCATTGTAAGTGAGGTACATTTGTGAGATATGGTAAAAAAACATTTTAGATGCTTTGTTGAAATTATAGAGAAGTCAATAACGTCATTTCATGTAACGAAAGCGCTGTGATGATCTTTTTAGAATTGAATAAAGCTTTTTTCATTCAGTAAACAAAAACAAATTATTATTTAAGTTGAAAGCGACTGGATATGTGCTAAAGTTCTTTTATGTTTTCGAAGTTATTTGAATAATACACATCAGTATCAGGCCATTTGTGGAGTAAGGAGTGAAACTTGCTTAGTGAGTTAAGGTCTTCCGTTAAGTGCAGAGTCTTAAATCTGACGCCATCACAGACCTAACTCCTGTATTCTGCTCTAATCTTGACTCACTCCACGAAAGAGATGGTGAAATGGAAGTGAACTGAACATTCGCATTGAATCAATCCTTCCTATCATATCCATGTTACGTGTTTACTCAGTTAATTAGGGCTTGGTACGAGGCAGTAATCTGGGGCCTATTTTATTTTACACAAGTAACATTTTAAAATTAAACATGGCCAGTAAACTTTTCCTTTTCACAGACGACACTACTACATCGTCGAGTAACATGTCGGAAGAAATCTCCAGGTTATGAACTTCTTAAAAAAATTAAACACACCAATATGTTTTCTCTTTAAGCATTTCAAAAATTAAAATTGAATCCCTCTCTTTGTCTATAAGGATGCAGGATTCTTTTTTAGATATTCATTATCTCAGTTTTAACCTATGCAGTACATCAATATCATGTACGCAGATTACCCAATTTTAACCGCAGACTAAAATACAGAAGACATATAAGTCTTAATAATGAATCTTCCGAAATATGTATTTGAATTTCGAAAGTTGAGATATGTCCTGAACGAAAGATATGTCAGAGTAGCGTACCTTGGATACATGCAATCCTTGCGTCTGTTCGTAATCATTGTTTGGTGCGGTGCGTATAAACTAGTCATTCCACCTATCAATATAGTTCAGAAAACTATATAAAAGTTTTAGAAAGCCTCTACACGTTCCAATTGACACTTTGTCCAGAGAAACTAATATATTTACTTTAAGACATCTTTATATAAAGAATATCTTTTATACTTGTGAAAAGACAACAATTTACCTCATTTTCTTTTTAATTCATACAATATATGATTCTTAAACACTAGCATGAATTTTGAATGCTTTAATATTAACATGAGGTAATTCTAACTCTGAAAACTTGTTGCCTCCGTTGCTTGAAATATTGGAATACGTTACTTTAAATCATAGTTCCTTAATAAAAACAGTATCTCAAATCATCAATGATATCGCTGTATATATATATATATATATATATATATATATATATATATATATATATATATATATTTAACCATATTACTCATGTGGGATGCTAACACCAACTTTATCGTAACACGTCCGCATCACTTCAATATGAACACTTAATTTTTCTTCACATTCGTAACCTATCGTGAATAACTTGATATCATGATTTTTGTGTAGTCTACTCATAGAGCAAACCCATAAAAATAAATATCTTTATGCTTGTAGTTGTATTGTATGCAAATCACCTTCAAACGAAAGAGTAGCATTCAGATAGTGCGCTTTTAATACCCTTCAAATCCTATTTACGCACATCCAACAAAGAAAATTAATTTAGTAGCTGCCATAAAAACAGTGAACAATCTTTACTAAAGTAAAAAGTGAGTAAAATGTACAGTACAATTTACTAGCAGTACAATAAAACTTCGCCATTAGAAAGTATGGAAGTGAAATTTCTTATACCTATACTTGTCTTGTATGCAAATTACCTACCCATGAAAGTGCAACCGAAACAATAAGGTAAACTATTTTCGTAAATATGTCAGCTTATTTTACATAGATGTTCAACACCTAAATAACTTTAATGAACGAGAGATTCTTTAATAGATGCCAATTTTGTATACTGTATCGGTAAATGTGAGCATATAAAGTTATAATTATGCATCTTTCTTATTTGTATTATTAAGAGTATTTAGTTTCAAATTACTTATATTCAAATGTTTTTGAATTAAAATAAAGATTATATTGAATGTTAATTGGCTAGTGGCTACCAAGGTAGCCTTCAAAAAGTGATGGAAGAACCCTGTATTTATCCTGTAACAGAACAAACGTGTTAGATAAATTCAGTCGTTCATTTCATACAATATAAGTGCACTTCCCTTTCTTTAGTAAACGAGAGGTTTTTTGATGGATGCTAAGTTTTTAATATTGTATTGGTAATTGTGAGGATATAAAAGAATAATTAAATATTGTAGTTATTTGTATTGTTATCAGTATAGACGTTTAAATTTTTAATTTGCTAACAGAGAAAAAACCGTGTATTTGCCGTTGTAGTACTAGGAAAGGGAGCGATGTAGGCGCCCCTAGCTGTTAAATAGTGAACCACTTGAACAGCTTTTCCTCTGGTAGCTATGGATGTGACTACAATCTCTGGCTGATTTCCTGTTTGTTCAGTTGTTTGAATTTAAGTTGTTTGAATTGTTGTTGAATTTTGAAAGTTGAGATATTTCCTGAACGAATGATATAGCGCACCATGGCTGACATTAAATCCTGCTTCTGATTTGGTGGAGTGCTGCGGATCCTATCAATAATTTATGCATACATTATAAACTGTTTGTCTTCGACTAAATGAGAGCGATCTGAGCGTGGAGCATCTGTGATGGGTCCATGTTCTTGAAAGTATTTCTCTGTCAGAGGTCTCGGGATATATGAAATTAAACTGTGTTTCTGTCTCATGTAAATTTTCATCAAAGCCCCGAACATGAATATAATTACTACTTTATCGTCGTGCTTACGGAGCATTATTACTAGCAGGCAGTATTAATTTTAGAATATTATTTAGAATTAAGAATGGCAAAGTGGTTCAAAACCAATAATTGTACTAACACTACAACACATCAAGAATTCTAAACCCGAACCAGTAATCACACAATAATGACATCACTGCATAATATCCACTCGAAAAGTATGACTTGTTCTGACGAGAGTAACGTAATTTTAAAATACATATACTGTTTACAGAACTCCCCTTATAGGAAAATATGCTTCAAAATACTTTATGTTTCGTTAAAAAATCTCGTTTGGGTAGGTTTGGAGGCCTGTTTAAAAATTTCTTAAATTGCCACTGAAAGGAGCGGCGCCCAATTGCCTAAGTTGAAACTACTTATGAAACGCACCAGATTATTTTTTGCTTGAAATTTCCAGGGTCTAGTTATTTTCTTGTTTAAAATACATTGCATCAAATATATTCTACAAAATATATTGATAATAAATATAAAAAGGGTATGTGGTAACCAAATTGTTATAATTATATCACGTCACAACAAACCCCCAAGTGAAGAGCTTATGATTATCCTTTTCCTCTTGAATAGATTTGAAGTATATATTTCGTGAAAAATACTCGTAATTAGGTGTATCATATGACAGTGACATATTATTCCTTTAAATGTATTAATGTGTAACAATACTCGTTCTAGGATACATAAATATAATTTCAAACAGTTCAGATCTGTTTTAAGTAATTAATCGTGAAAACCATTTTCTTTATTTTCGTTATAATATTAAATTACATTAATTTATTAGTTTTGTAGGTGTTTAATCAATAATCTATGTATAAAAGTTGATATTTAAGCGTAATGATTACTGCAACAAATGCTAACCAAACCGTTCTTATAGAACGGTTATTTTGTACCGTATATGCCAATAGTTCCAATAAAACATAGTTTTATAACAAAATGGAAAATTTAACAAAAAATTATTATATAGTTTATTTATAATTTATATTGAAATAGTAAACAGAAAAGTTTCAAAATAAGTAGTTTACATTTACAAAAATCTATTGATGTTTACATAATTTCCCGTAAGTAACATTGGAAGTTGTATCGAGTAAACTTGATTAAACTTTCCTTTCAAATTTCTGTACAGCTTTGTAGGTGGACATCTTATAATTGTATGTAGGTTTTTAAAATTGTTTTGTACTTATATGTAAATCCCTTCATTGAAACCTAATAGTTCTGTCACTTTGAAGTGACCAGCAAATTTCAAAATGTTCCTATACTTTACAGTCTCATGCAAAATGCATGATATTTAAATATTTTTTTCAATATTGTAATCTACTTTTATACACTATTGTACATTACAATAAATATAATCAACTCTACACGATGTAACGGCTACGTTACATTAAAATAAATAGTGAAAAGATAGGTTTTGTGAAAAATATATTAGCTTTAGACTCTTTGTCTTTACAGGGTCGTTTTACAATGGGTGCGGCGTAGGGCAGCTATGTGTGGTAAAATGAAAATAAAATTTTGATAGAAACAAATTTTAGATTTATTGAATAAAAACTAATACTAATGAAACATGATTTTGATGAAATGAAATTATGGCTATGCTTAAAATAACATCCTACAACAAAAAATCCAATTAGCTTGAAATAATTAATTAGAAAATACCCCTACTCCTTAGCAGTTAAAATTTAGAGTCTGATTAGTTAAAAATGTTAATCAAAAAGGTTTAAATACTCTTAAACATATTCACCAAATCCCATGATGGCGACACGGCGGTCCTCACAGATAATTGAAAAATTTAAATTTGGATCACATTGAAAAAAGACTGATTAATAATTGAAAAATTTTGAAAACTGTTTCACAACGTACTACATCATCAAGAGGTCGAGGAAGAAGACTCTCTCTTTCCCAAACTCCGCGTCAGTAGCGCAGAGAGGGAAAAGTGATACCCTTCAAAACGGAAATTTTCCGTTTTTCTGGTCGAAAAATGATCCGCTTTTACTTCTGGCTAACAACCCACTCGAATTCGGTGCGCAGAGAACGAGTTTGCGTTCCCGCGGGGTCGCTACCCTCCAATGAGAGTAATCGTTACGTTAGCCAATCGTGGCACGCGTTTTGCCGTGTTTACCTTTGTTCTTTGATGTTGATGAGCAACTATCGAGTTTTATTAAATATGGCCACTTTACCATTCGAGATTTATGTTTGAGGTTACAAAACTGTCAGTGACGGGCTATGTCACCATGCACAACTAAGCTTCATAATGAATTGAAATTTGATTATTCTCAAATATGAGAATGATAACATTAACTAAGCAATTAAATTGTCGGTTTGGATTCCTATTCATTTAGATTTATTATTAATAGAAAAATATTATTTATTGTATTATATTATTCTCGAATTTATTATTAATTATAAAAGTTGATTTAGGTTACAGGCTAGGCCTATACCCGTTACAGATACCCCCCAAATTTTGTGGTAAAATTGAAAATTTCCATTACAAAATTTTACTCATTAAAACTTTTACAGTGAATGATTTAAAATAACAAAGATATACATATTAAATAATCCGAACAACAAAACAAATAAATTGAAGAACAAAGAACAAACAACTGTCAATTAAATCTAATATTACAAATTTTTCTTCATGCTTCTTGACGAACAAATTTTTTACTTAAAGTTAAAATTTTGTGAAGTTCAAGTTTTGCTATTGTCTACAGGCTAAGTTATCACAGTTTACTCTCTTAGTTCATAGACTTACAGTCATGGTGAGTTATCACAGCTTCTATACTTATTGGCCCAGCGCTTTATCTGTCTGACTTCATTTAACATCACCTTGGAAGTTGAATTTGATTAAAAGTTCTTGCCTTTCCATATTTACTTCATTTAACATCACCTTTGGAAGCTGAATTTGATTAAAAGTTCTTGCCTTTCCACATTTACTTCATTTAACATCACCTTTGGAAGTTGAATTTGATTAAAAGTTCTTGCCTTTCCACATTTCTATTTCCTTCTGGGAGAACAGTTTTTATTTCATCACTTGTTTCCAAAGTGAATTGTATTATTGCAGTGAATTGATCCAAACGTTTTTGACTTTTCTCACATCCAATGCTTTTAACATGTTCCATTTTAAACACTATTCTCATCTTCACTGACAAAAACTTCTTCAAATTTATGTGTCCTTAGACTTATTTTCAGACATAAAGAAAAGCACACCATGACTTCAAAGTGTCCATACTTGTGGTAGATTCATAAAAAACACACCATGACTTTAAAAGTGTCCAAGTCCAGTTGCTTTGGTGATTTAATTTGTTGTGATTTGCCTGTGATATTCGCGCACTCACTTTCACATCTTACACTAAACATTTCCTAATATTTAAAATTAAAGTTTTTCACAAATAGTACTTACATTATTTATTAAACATTCTTACAACTAAGTCAAAAACAATCAACATAACATAAATATGAACCATTATTTTTTCAAATAAATTATTACTACTATTGTTATTAGATAAAAATTCATTCTCAGCATTTTTCATCTTACAAATTCATTCATAATTAACTAACAATCTCTCCTCACAGTTTATAAAATTTGTTTCTCCCTTTTTTTTTTAGAAATTATACACAATAAATGGTAAAAATTTATTTAATTATTTATCCTTTGTAATAATCTTGCATAATGTAAATATTTTTGTTTTGTTTTATTTTAATCGAGGTTATAATAATTATAACCTGTCTATTTTGTAGTTTATTTTTATTTACCCTCCTTGTTACCTATTTGTTGTACTATTTTACTTCAACGCACTATCTAATAGTTATCACCTTTCATTAATTAATTACCAATTTTTTAACTAATGAAATTCCTTTGCAACCCCCCAGTCATAATAATACAATTTTGTCCCTTTGTTTTGAGTTTTATTTTTTTTATATTAGCTGAATTCTTTTCTTCTCACTCATTTATTTGTATTCATTTAATACAATATTCTCCTAACTTCCTCATACCATAAAATACCCATTTCGCACGGTAAAATCCCTTTTAAGTGTCCTTGCACTTCATTATTATAAGTTGATTAAATGATTATTAAACCAAATATTTACTAGCCTAATATATTTCCTTTTTATTCATCCCCCCTCTGAATTAATTAATTTAGTACTGACTTTTGAATTTTTTTATTGGCTCAATTCTATTTCATACATTATCCTGTAACTCCTACTTTCCATTCCACTTTTAAATTGTTCCCTACCTCTCAATTTCCACTCCTATTCTCTACTATTATTTATCCACTCCATTCACAATATATCCTTCACCTTTAGCCTTTGTTCAGTGTATTTTACACTACCCCTCTATCTATCATTATCATATTAACTATTAAACAGGCCTACTTGACCTACCTCTAACATTTTACTTTAAGAATAATTACTTTTATACCAGTATACCCCCCAGTTTGCTTTATTATTATTATCATCTCAGTATCCCCCATGTTACTTCATTATTATTATTATTTTATCCGTACAACAAAATAAACTAACTCATCAGAAAAACAATACATTATTTCAATAATGAATATTTTAATTAGTCTTTTTGTGCTTTTGCTTTTCTCTTCTTCTTTCTTTTCTTTAGAATTTACTGTAGTTTCAATTTAAATAAACTGTGTTTCCTTACTTGAATGTCATTCTCCTATTCAATCCAACCATATTACTAATTTGTTATGAATCTTACACTTTTAACTATTTACAAACCCAGAAACAATAAACTGTGTGTGATTATGTACCTTGTACTGTAAGTTGACTTCAATCGTCTTAGATGAGTATGTTTTTTGTGTTAACCACCCAGAAACAATAAACTGTGTGTGATCGTGTACCTTGTACTGTTGTCTTGAAATCATATTTCAAGTATGTTTTTTGTGTTAACCACCCAGAAACCTAACTGTGTGTGATATGTGGTTTTTGACATTTATTTGTCCCATGGCCGTCAAATCGTACAAAATCCAGCCATGCCATTTTATTCTGTTTTGTAAGACTTTTTTATCTTTCGAAGGGAAAAAGCTACAAAGGAATAATAAAAATCACGAAACCCATATTGTTTTAACCCTCCATCTTTGTTTGAACTAAACCAAATTTCGATAAAACTTTTTTAATTGTGTTACATTAAATGTTCCTATCACACCACCATCTTCGTTGACCACAACATATGCATTTTCCAATTTTATTTCTGACACCCTATACGGGCCCTCATAAAGCAGAAAGAACTTCTTAATTTTCTTGTCAAGTTTGTCAGACAGATAATGTGTTTTTACTAGAACTTCATCTCCTATACTAAATCTAATTGGTTTGACCTTATTATCAAATTTTCTTTTCCTTTTTTCCCCTTTTGAAACTAGTCTATCTTTGACTAATCTTATTTTACCTGGATAATCAGCTAACATTCTTTTCTCTTTGGGAAATTGAACCATATCCTGTAAAAAATTCCTATCTTTCCTACCAAACATTAGTTCAAACGGGATTTCTTCCGTGGTCTCATGCACGGAATGATTTAAAACACTTTTCAATGAAATTTAGTACTAATGGCCATTTAGTATGTTTCTCATGGCAGTATATCCTGCATATTTTAGTAATTTCCTTATTAGTCCTTTCAACTGGATTTGAGGCTGGATGCCAAACAGAACTATGAATAGTTTTAATGTTTAAGTCTCTAAGGGTATTATACCATAAATTACTAGTGAACTGCGAGCCATGATCGGACAAAACACTACCTATCTCACCTACCTCAGGTATGTATTCATTGATCAATTTATTTAGTAATACTCGGCTAGTAGCTCTTTTGACCGGATACAACTTCACAAATTTAGAAAACAAATCCAACACAACAAATATGTATTTTACACCTCCTCTTCCTACAGGCAATTCTCCTATCAAGTCAACTGAGATTATATCTTTCAATTTTTTAGGAATTATTGGTTGTAAAAATCCTATTGATTTAACAGTGGTGTGTTTGGCACATTGACACAATTGACAACATTTTAACTGATTCTTTACTGAAAGTTCCATCTTAGGAAAAACACAATATTCCCTTAGTATTAAATAAATTTTATGTCCCCCCAAATGACCATATTTCAAATGTGTAAATTGAATTAATTCTGATTGAATTGCTTTTGGTATACAGACTTTAAAACTATCACCATCATTTAAATCTTTCTTAAAAAGTATTCCATTATGAATAACAAATTGATCTTTTATTTGTTGATCATTACCATCCAATTTAGTAAAAATAGGCCCAAATTTATCATCACTCCTTTGTTTTTCTTCTATATTTCTGAACATTGGTTTAATCTTCCTATCGCTAACTTCAATTTCAATTTTATTTTGTAAAACCATTACCGAATTCCTTTCAACTGGATTTTTATAATTTTCGTCCGTTACTCTTGAAAGAATGTCAGCGGGAATATTTTGCCTTCCGCTGATGTACTCAATAGTGAGATTGTATTCTTGTAATGCCAAACTCCACCTCAAAATTCTACCATGAGATAGTCTACAGGTTGTAAGGAAAGATAATGCCTTGTGGTCTGAACGAACAATTACTTGAAAATGTCCAATAATATAAGATCGGAATTTTCTACAAGCAAAGACCACAGCCAATAATTCTTTTTCTGTTATGCTATAATTTTTCTCTGTTGCTAAAAGAGTCCTACTTGCAAAACTTATCACTTCATGTTCCCCCTGATCATTTACTTGATAAAGAATGGCTGACACGCTGATGTCTGATGCATCTGTACTTAAATAGAATGCCCTACTCCAATTTGGATGATGTAACATAACTGAGTCTAAAAATGTTTCTTTTATTTTCTCAAACAGATTTTGTTTTGTCTTATCCCAAAACCATTTACTTTTAGAACTCAAAATGTCACCAAACTGACCCGTCAAATCTGAATAGTTCTTCTGAAATTTTCTGTAATAATTACATAAACCTAAAAACGATTGCAGTTCTTTTAAATTCTTTGGGGTTGGAAAATTCTGTATCTTTTCAACTTTATCCTCATCCATCTTTATCCCATCTTTACTAAGAACAAAACCTAAAAACTTTACTTCCTGTTTCAAAAAATCTGATTTTTTAAGTTTAACAGTCACTCCACACTCATGCAGTCTTTTCAGTACTCTATCGATATGATCTAAATGTTCCAAAAAAGTTCTGGACGTAATTAGAATGTCATCAACGTAACAAGTTACGAAATTGCTAAACTCATGGCCCAAAATTTTATTCATCGCTTTAGTAAAATGAGCCGTGCTTACATTCAAACCAAATGGTAATCGCTTAAATTGCAAATTTTTTCCGTTGAATGTGAAAGCAAATTTTCTAGATTCTTTATCGAGTTTGATCTGGAAAAACCCTTGCGTTAAATCTAATGTTGTAAAATATTTAACTCCCATAAATTTTTGAAATATATCATCAGTTGTTTCTGTACTTTGTCTATCCGGAACAAGATACGAATTTAATTTCCTACTGTCTAAGCACAATCTTATACTCAAATCTTTCTTTACTACACAGACTAAGGGATTAAAAAAAGGACTATTTGACTCTTCTATAATATCTTGTTGTTTCAGTCTTTCTAATTCTTCCTCTACAGATTTTCTTTTACTGGACGGAACCGGATAAGACTTGCCAATATATGGGACTTCACTTTTAACATTCAGCTTTGCTGTGTATCCTTTGACACACCCTGGTTGATCCGAAAAAACTTCTTTATTTTCAAAGAGTACCACTCTTAATAATTCTAGTTCCTCATCCTTAATACTCAAATTATCTGCCTCTAATTCACTTATTCTGTCTACTAACCTTTGTTCAATTGCTTCTGATTCAGATTCATGTTTGATCTTAGTAATTTTTTGTTCTAGGCCTACTTGATTTGATCTGTGTTCAAAAAATGGATTTAAATTCGCTAAAGTATTGTCTATTTCATTTTCATCTTTATACAAGTTAATTCTGTTAATATGTATTATTCTCAACCCCCCCACAAATTCTTCACCATTTCTATACACTAATTTAGTCTCTAGATATTTCCCGTCATGTCTATAGCATAAAGTATTGGTATCAAAGTTTAGTACAGCCTTATGATTGCTGAAAAAGTCACAACCAAGTATCAACTCAATTTTTAGTCCTTGAACAATTAAAAAGGTTATTGGGACAACTTGTTCACCAATATTTACCTCCAGTCTTATTTGAACATTTATTCTTTTGGACCTGACTCCTGTAACACCTACAATTGACAGATTACTAACAGGTAGCTCTGGAATGTTGCACCCCACTTGATTTTTTATTTTCTTATAGAATTCATCTGACATTATACATGCTTGACTACCTGAATCTACTAAACACTTGTATTTAACCCCTCCAATACCAATATCAATTTCTGGTAAAGACTGAACCCTATCACGCATTACTCCATCATTGTAGTTGCTTTCATCTAAAAAATCATCCGCTATATTTTGATCCATAATGATTTGATTCTGGTTACTTTGCACAACCCCTTTCAACTCTTCATTTGTTTGATTGAAAAACTCATCAATGCTTTCTTTTAAAAGTTTCAACCCATCAATATTCAGATGAACCAAATCAGCAAATGTTTTTCCCCCAAAGTTGATGTTTTGTTCAAAATATTTTAAATTACACCCTAACTCATTGTGATCAACAAAGTGTGGTGTGACATGATTAATTTTGATTGTATCCCCATTGTCTAATGCCCGTATGAACCTGTTAAAATCTTTAACCTTTCCTCTGATACCAATGTCTTTGGCAACTTTCGGAATTGGAGGTAGAGTCAAAATGATTAATTTCTTATTACAATTTATTAGGTATTCAACTAAATCTTTCATGTCAGTTTTCATTTGCTCAAGTAAATTATTTTTTAGAATATCATTTGTACCAATAAAAATCATTAGGTTTTCAGATAAACTTGATGAATGTATTTTTACCTGCTCATATAATTGTTTAATCGTTTGACCCCCCACACAAAGTCCTATTGATGTTTTACCACCAGGGGTTTTAACTGTATCCATTTGCAAAATTTTGTTTGATAGTCTACAAAACTGACTATCGCCTATCAATTCAAAGTTGTTTATTTTTGGTCTTTCGTCAAAATTTAAGTTCCGAGTTATTTCCCCTGGAATTGTTGGTTGTCAATCTTGACCATTTTCAATTTCCCTAGGCCCATCAAAGTTTTCTGAATTGTTCCTATAGTTGTGTCCCCCCCGGTAATTTGGTCCACCCCTGTAATTTCCCCTACCTCGAAATGTTCTGAAACCCTCGGGTCTGTTGTATCCCCTATTATTTTCCCGATTCCTTTCAAAATGATTCCCATTAGTGTGATTGGCCCTACCATTGTTGGTATGAGAAAATTGTGTGGTATTTACTGCCCTGTTCTCATGATCTGGCCTATACTGCTGTCCTTGGGTACTGTCATGAAAGTTTTGTGTTGGCCTTCCTGTGTATGTTTTTTGTCTATTTTCCATGTTTATTTATTTATTTATTTATTTATTTCAACGGTTCCACCATTTTTACAAAAGTAATTCAACAAATCAAAGTACTTAGCAATCAAGATGACAAATCATAATCAATATACACAGTCTTATGTAAGCTCTAACTTGAACAACATAGGCAGATAACAGAGTGATATACTATAAATATAAATAACAAAAAACAACAATAAATAACAAGGAATAATAACAATACAGTAACAGCAACGATAAATAAATAGTTTGACCAATAACATTAATAAAATTTAGAAACTCAACAATATACTATCAATAATTAATACAATCGTAGCTGTTAGTTACTGTAAGTGGATCTGTTTAAGCATGTGTTAGGTGTTGTACATTTAATAATTTGTTTTTCAGGGTGTATCTTGAATCGTGAAAAAAGTCGATGTGCGCTGCCTCGCTACCCAGTTTTAGAAGTCTGCATATTCCATGGTTTTGATGCATAAATATGTGGGCCTAAATCTTCTGCAGAAAAGTGTCTTAGAGCGGGTACCTCTTGGTATAGAGAAGTCTATATCCGACACTAGATGAGGGCAGTCGAGGAAGCCGTTCACCAGCCTGTACAGGAATAAAATATCAATATATTTTCTTCTTTCCTGGAGAGGTTGCAGTCCATATAGCATCTCAATCTCAGCGACGGGGGTTGCAAGATAATTATATCCCAGTTTGACTCCAAGAAGTCTTAAGCAACGCACCTGTACTCTGTTCAGCAGCACAATGTGGCTGCTTGATATGGAGACCAAACAACGGAACAGTACTCCAACAAAGGACGCACAAGAGTCTTATAGAGGATAGCCAATGTAGAGGGGGATCTGAAGTCTTTGCAAGTTCGGGCAATAAACCCAAGCATAGAAGAGGCCTTATTTGTAACATGCATTATGTGTTCGTAAGGGCTTAGGGAGGGTGTCATAATAACTCCGAGGTCCCTGACTCTGTCTACTATCTTAAGAGGGGATCCATTTAGAGAATAGTCAAAGGGCCTGGCTGTGTTGCTCCGAGTGTAGCTGATGACAAGACACTTGGCTATATTAAGCTCCATAGCATTTACTCTGCACCAGTTACTTATCCTGTCAAGGGAATGTTGGAGTTCCTCTTGGTCATGAGGAGATGTAACCCTGCTGAAAACCTTAATATCATCAGCAAACAGAAGAAACTTCGATGATATTGCACTAGAAATATCATTGATAAACAGGTTAAAAAGCAGTGGGCCCAGATGAGATCCCTGTGGTACACCTGAGGGGGACAGAGAATGGCAAGGACGTACCTCCATCGTACTTGACTATAAGAGTACGTTCCCGCAAATAGCTACTCCATCCAACGAAGCAGAGGTCCCCAAATGCCATAGCCTTCAAGCTTTGATATAAGTAGACTGTGATTAATCTTATCAAATGCTTTGCTAAAATCTAGATATATGCAATCTACCTGTGAGGAATTTGCAAAAAGCTGACATTATATATTCCTGAAACATCAGTAGATTGGTTTTGTGGTAGAGCGGCCCTTCAAGAAGCCATGTTGCTCCAAACAGATGCGACTCTTGAGTTGAGAATATATATTGTTCAAGATGATACTTTCAAACACCTTAGCGAGAGCAGACTGTATCACAATGGGTCTATAGTCTCTTATGTTCCCTCTATCTCCAGACTTAAATATTGGGATTACATAGCTCTGCTTCAAGTTTGATGGAAAGACTCCAGAAGCAAGTAGAGGCCTGAAGAGAATTGTTAAATGAACTGCAAGTATTGGAGCACACTGTTTTAGAACTCGTGGTGGTATATCATCCGGCCCAGCACTACTCTTTCTGGCATCCAGTGATTCGAGGGTCTGTTGGACATCCAAGGTTGTTATTGAACAGCTGGATAATGTTTGGTTCCAACCATAATCAAATCTAGGAATAGGAACTGTAGTATCACTAAATACTGAAGAAAAATACCGAGCAAACAAATCACACTTGCTAGTAGGATCAGTAGCTTCCTTTTTGTCTAAAGTCATGTGTGTCGGAACGTAATGTTCATGATTAGTGTTGTATGTATCCCTGAAACTTTCTTTTTTGAAAGGCTTGACATAACTGAGCTGATTTAATACTACTTCTAGTTCTTCCCTACCAGCAAGGGATTGTAGAATTGCCAGACTGGCACTTATGTGTGGCGGCAAATGTCGACAAATAAAGCCAACAAACGTAAGGTTATCCATCTGGTTGTCCAATTTCTTTGCTATGTCAAAATACCCAAGCACATAGTTTGTCAAATCGGTTTTACCTTCACAAAAATTCCCATTACCCATCAATTTGTTTTCAAAATCTTTTTGTTTAGTAATGCCCCAGAATCTCTTTTTGAAATCATTTTTAAATTGTTCAAAACTCTCCCATTTGTCAATGTTTCTCCGAGCCCACTCAGATGCTTCCCCCTTCAAGTATTTTACAATATACAAAAGTTTTGTTTCCCAGTGTTCTTGATTACTATTAGTAAATTTTTCAGCCAATTTCAAAAAATTCATAGGGTGAGTCCTATCATTACCCTCATCAAACTCGGTCAAATAGAGTTCCGCCATAATATTACAAGCCGGTTGTTGATTAAGACCGCTACCCTCCATTTTTACGCTTTTCACAGTGGTCTGAACTTTGTTCGACTCAACTAGTAGGTCTGATTCCTCTTTTAAATTTGATTTAGATTCTTCCCCGTTTAGGCCTACCTTAGTATTTTCACTCATCCCTACATAATCTTTTATGCTCAGTATCTCCATTGCATGTGTATCGATTTTATTTACTATCTCATCAACCCGAGAACTAATCTGTGAAACCTCTTGATCGAATTTTTGATTGACTTTAGCAATTTTAGTTTCAACTTCTTCCCCCACAACTTTAATTTCTCCCTTCAATTCACTTTGAACGTTCTCAATTTTTGTGTTTAATTTTTGTTCAATTTGTGTCATGCCCGTTTGAACGTCATCCATTTTGCTATAAATATCGGTTTTTAGATCATCCATCTTGTTATAAATATCGGTTTTTACCTCATCCATCTTGTTATTTAATCCATCAAATTTGTCATTGAGTTGTGTCATCACAAACAACAATTGCTGATATGCATCAGTTCTATCTAGGCCTACCACCGTTTCAACATTATTCGCATTAGCCAAAGAGCTGTCTGATCTAGGCCTATTAGCTAGTTCCGCGAGCGTCATCTCACTACTACTGTCCGAATTGTCAATATTCTCCAAGTTCTGATCCATCATTTTTAAATTTTGATTTAGTCTATTTCAAATTAGAAAACCCCTACACAATTATTAAGCTAAACCACTTTTAGCTGCCCCACGTTGCTGGGTGCCAATTGTAACAGATACGTTACATTAAAATAAATAGTAAAAAGATAGGTTTTGTGAAAAATATATTAGCTTTAGACTCTTTGTCTTTACAGGGTCGTTTTACAATGGGTGCGGCGTAGGGCAGCTATGTGTGGTAAAATGAAAATAAAATTTTGATAGAAACAAATTTTAGATTTATTGAATAAAAACTAATACTAATGAAACATGATTTTGATGAAATGAAATTATGGCTATGCTTAAAATAACATCCTACAACACAAAATCCAATTAGCTTGAAATAATTAATTAGAAAATACCCCTACTCCTTAGCAGTTAAAATTTAGAGTCTGATTAGTTAAAAATGTTAATCAAAAAGGTTTAAATACTCTTAAACATATTCACCAAATCCCATGATGGCGACACGGCGGTCCTCACAGATAATTGAAAAATTTAAATTTGGATCACATTGAAAAAAGACTGATTAATAATTGAAAAATTTTGAAAACTGTTTCACAACGTACTACATCATCAAGAGGTCGAGGAAGAAGACTCTCTCTTTCCCAAACTCCGCGTCAGTAGCGCAGAGAGGGAAAAGTGATACCCTTCAAAACGGAAATTTTCCGTTTTTCTGGTCGAAAAATGATCCGCTTTTACTTCTGGCTAACAACCCACTCGAATTCGGTGCGCAGAGAACGAGTTTGCGTTCCCGCGGGGTCGCTACCCTCCAATGAGAGTAATCGTTACGTTAGCCAATCGTGGCACGCGTTTTGCCGTGTTTACCTTTGTTCTTTGATGTTGATGAGCAACTATCGAGTTTTATTAAATATGGCCACTTTACCATTCGAGATTTATGTTTGAGGTTACAAAACTGTCAGTGACGGGCTATGTCACCATGCACAACTAAGCTTCATAATGAATTGAAATTTGATTATTCTCAAATATGAGAATGATAACATTAACTAAGCAATTAAATTGTCGGTTTGGATTCCTATTCATTTAGATTTATTATTAATAGAAAAATATTATTTATTGTATTATATTATTCTCGAATTTATTATTAATTATAAAAGTTGATTTAGATTACAGGCTAGGCCTATACCCGTTACAACGACGAATAAATTACATCCTGTTAGTAGTTAAAGTGACTATTATTCAGATTGAAATAATATTTCCCGATCATGAATAACGAAAAAGCATATTTTAATATGTGTTTCATTTTATCAAATTCAAGATAGAATTTACTACTGTAAATGAAAGTTTAGGAAATGGTACTTAACTTTATTTTGGACAAGAGCTGAATGAAGTTTAGTTAGTCTATATGCTGTAATATGTATTAAAGCATGGAAAGTTTAAGAATGAGCGGCATAAGGTATATTTAATACGCGATAGGCCTAGTATGTTGTCTGCGCGCTTTATATTTCCATACTCCATCATAGGATTTAGATGCACACTCACTAGCAAATAAAAAATAAAATACTACTTTAAATTATGCGGTTTTTTTAAGTTTCCCTTACTAACGTAACAGTTACCAACGTTGCTAACAAACCCTTCAACTCTAGATAGTTTTTTCCACTGTAAAAGTGCGCCGGTTGGCGCAACAAAGAGAATAATACGTTTTGGACAGGTGTACCAGGTGTTTGCTAACCGACTTCTATTCGTCTCTGCGCTCCTGATACCCCGTACTCTACTTATAACTGAAACACATGAAACGCAAGCAAACCTCTTATATCATTGTTAATTTTGTAATCCTTAGTTACATTTCAAAAGAGGCACTATAGTGTGATGGGTTTGGTTTTGCTATGCAGAATAGGTAGTCGGTTATCTAGTAGGTCGTTTGATATATATATATATATATATATATATATATATATATATATATATATATATATAAAAGTTATAGGAGAGTAGGTTTGGTCGGACTTCTTTGTTTCAAATTCTATGCTTCATTATATGTCAACAGTACTAAAACTACAATGCAAGTTCTCTATCATTATCATACACATGATTATATTTTTTGTTTTATTTTTTCCTTATCTGGTGCATATATAATACAATATGCAAATATTTTGCAGATGTATCGCGCAGATTAATAGTATTTGATACATTATTTCGTTTTCAAACAAAATCTCCGAAGGAAAAATTACTTCTGAAAGTGAAAAACTAAAACGATGCCGATAGAAAACAGACTTGAACAATCGAAGCATCTACACGAATATAAACCAAAAGGAGAATTTGCTTTATTATTCTATGCAGTACACAAGAACAACATCGACAGCCTTCTGTACAATTTTATTTATTTAGTTAATGCATTTGACCTTGTGCATTTTAAGTTAAAAACTAACTGCTACTAAAACAAGGTTAGACATGCCTAATGCTGCACAATCCACACGTTCATATAACTTCGAGGAGCTGCACCTTATCAACTTCCGAACATCTACAACTGATAAGCGCCAGGTAGCAGAGTTGTAGCGAGCTGGACTACTGTTCCGGAGGAACACGGATCTAATCTCAACGATTGTAATTTACTTTTTGCTCAGATCCATTAAAATAAATATAACCAATTCTGTAAATATTGTAAATATATTTTTTAACTGCGTATTTATTAAATTTTAACTTTTAGTGCATATTATTTATTTTAAATTCTAAAGGTTTTTATAGAATATGACTTTTAAATTAGTCCTAAAAAAAGCAAATTGTTAAGTGAGAAGCAGGAACACGAGCACAGTGCACAGTACAACAGCCCGGCTTTGCCTTCTAGTACGCCGTTGCCGCGAACACGCGCTGCACCTCCCGCTGCTGCCAGTGTGTCCGTGTCGCCTGCCTCTACACCGGCCACCACACCGTCAGCCGCCTCCACGTCGCGTCGGTTCCTTCAACTCCAGCCGCCTCGTCATCGACCGCGGCTTCGCCTGCCGTCTGCACTGGACCAGTCGCCACACCATCAGCCCCCAATACCCCAATCACAGTGTCACACTCACCAACATATTTTTCTGACTTAGTGTCTGAAAATACAGCCCTAAGAAAAGAACTGACAGACCTCAAGCTTCAATTACAATCAGTACTCGATCATTCAATAGAATCGGATCAACGTTTGCTCCAGTTAACAAATGAGATTTTCACCACTAAGCCCTCAACATCTACCAATAGTCAATCACGCCCAGCTTTAATCAACCAACACTCCCAGACCGAATCTGCTTCCTCCGATCTACTTTTTCCCGGTAAAATATGCACAGGCTGCCAAATTCATGAAGAAGATATTTCCAAATTGATCAACACAGTAAGAGTATTGGAATTGGAAATCACAGCTCTAAAACAGCCACAAATAACTCATGCTCCTCAAATAACTGTAGGAAAAAGCTACATGGCCCTATCAGACCTAAACGATGAGGATACGGCAAGCTTCACAGTAGTAAGTAGGAAGAAAAAATACGCCAGGAAAAAAACAACAAATAAAAAACAAAAACACATATCTTCAAAAAAACACGGTCACGGTACAAAAATTAAAAAAACACACAAAACTGAAAAAACGATCCTCCCGTTAAACAATGTGACTGTTTTAGACGATAGCCACAGCCGTCACCTCTCTGCCATTCTGAGAGCACATACATCCGGCCACACCAACATCATCGGAGTCTGCAAGCCCGGCCCTGGACTCCTCTACATCGCACCCTACCACGCCCCTCCAGAGAACCACTGCTACGTCCCCATCGCCGGAATCAACGACTTGGTTGCCGGGAGACAGGACATCGTATTCCAGCATATGGAGGAGGTAATCAAGAATTGCAGGATCTCCTCTAATCTCCTAGTGTCGCCTCTACCACCCCGATACGACCTGCCTCTCGACAACCCCATCCACGAGTCCATAGCTCTCGCGAACAGTTATCTGAGCGAGTTGTGTGAACGCTACGAGGGCGTGGCGATGATGAATATCAGTGACCTGGGCCGTGAACACTTCACCCCTCACGTCCTACACTTGGCAACTACAGGGAAATCTTTACTTGGCCGGTCTGATAGTGAAGGAGTTAACCAGTCTGCCTCGTCGCCGCTTCAGAACCCCCGCTCCTACTGCTCCACCCCGGTCACCATCGGCACCACCGACACCACCGTCACCACCGACACCAACCGCCCAGCATCACAGCTACGCGGAGGCTGTGATCAGCCGACCTGCTGGGCAGTACACACCGATCTCAATCGAAAGTAACGTCAGTCAGGCCTTAACGTGCACAAATATGAATCTGGTTTTTTAGGGCCCCCATCTACCAGCGCCGGTCTAAATTGACTGACGCAACCCATGGAAGACGGACAATGTCAAAATTTCAAAGTTAAAATTCAATACGACTGCTTCATCAAAACGCACAATCTGCCACAAACAAATTGGATGAAATTTAACTCATGTGTGAGGATCTACAGACAGACGTACCTGTAGTTACTGAAAATGGCTTCAACAGCAAAAACATTAACCGTGGCAAAATCCAAAATTTCAATCTGGCGAACTCATATTGTAGACAACTATCCAAAGGAGGAGGAGTCCCAATTTTCGTGAGGCAAAATTCTAATTTCGGCACTTTGTCGGTTAGGGAAACAATTGAAAAAGATTTTGAAGCAGTCGGAATCAAACTTCACACAAACAAGTCAAAATTGATTGTCATCGGAATTTACAGGTCACCCAGCGGAAGCGAAGAAATTATTTTTTCCAAATTCAAAGCCGTGCTGACTGACCTGACCAACCAAAAAACAGGATTATGTCCTCATGGGTGATTTCAACATTGACGCGCTGGACAAAAATCACCCATCCACAACACGGTTTCTCTATTTATTAAGGTCTTTTGGCCTTGCGTTGTCAGTCAAAACACCAACGCGAGTGACGGCAACAACACAGACAGCAATTGACTACGTCATGACCAACCTTTCAGGTGTCGCAGTATATGTGGTAAACACAGCCATCTCAGACCACTACGGCCAAGAGGCTGTAATTAGTGGCGAAAAAATAGAAAGGGAGCCCAAAACTACTAAAACTGTAAGAGACATAAGGCCAGGTAACATTGCTCTCCTCAACGCCTCCCTTTCCAAATAAAATTGGGATGTCTTAAATCTACCACAGTCAGTAGAGCAGCACTTTAAATTGTTCTCCAAAAATTTTAATTACCATCTAAATTTATGCTGTCCTACTAAAACAATCAAAGTTTGCCCGAACAAGCAAACAACAAATGGATCACAAAAGGAATATTGGTTTCGAGAGAAAAACTTAAATTTTCTCCAAAATTCAAAAAAACTACTTTAAATAAGATTACAAATTTTTTTCGGAATTACAAAAGAATCTACAGAAAAGTTATCCAAGCTGCAAAAGCATATGATGTCTCTAAATCAATCATCTCGCCAAAAAATGTTTCTAAAACCGTTTGGGGCATCTTAAAAAACAATAAAAATTAATCAAAGACCCAAATCAAAATCAAAATAGGGGATGAAAATAAAAATGAAATGAAAAATTGTTTATTTAAACAGGCAAAGTTAGGGCCTCATGGCCCTTTCTTACACTTAACATGTCTGAACAATAAGATTTAAAAAAAAATTAACCAAATTAATATTAACACTGATCTACTTTACTAAAGACATTATATTAAACATTAATCTAAACGCTAAAAGATTTTAAATATGATACTTATAAAAAAATATATAGTTATACAATCATAACACAAAATAATGTTACAACTTCCATTTTTAATAAGAACCAAAAAACTATCAATAATACCTAATAACAATAATTTATAAATAAATAATAAGAATATTTTATAAATAAGTAATATTTATGGTGTTTTATCTCACTCACACTCCTCACCACACCCACAGACCCCTAGGACGGACCCGCCCCGACCAACCGTTCATGGTACAAACGTCTCAGTGCCGCCACAAACCGCCGATCTCCCTCAATGGAAGTGATTTCTGGGGGGAGGAAGTTCCACAGACGACAACCCATCACTTGAAAAGATCTATCAAATACTACAGTCCTGTGTTGGGGCATTCTTAAGGTACGAGAACCAGAGCGAGTGCTTCTTACACTATCATGAGACATAAATTGGAAATAGCTTTAAAAATATTTTGGAAATGTAGATTGTAAAATTGAATGAACTAAATTTAGTATTTTTATTGATCGTTGTTCTTTTAATTTCAAAAATATTTCCCTGAATATAGTACGTTGTAATGTGTTGGTCTCGTCTCACATCATAAACATAACGTAAACAGTAGTTTTCAGTCCTTTGCAGCTTCTCACTAAGTGCTACCGTCATGTCATTCATCACAGAGTTGCAGTAATTAAAGTGTGGAAGTACTAGTGATTTTGTTAGCAGTAGTTTGATCCGTTCAGGTAGAAATCTTTGTAAGCGTTTCAGTGAGTGGATGCAAAGACTCTTTTACATATATCCCTCACCGTTTCCGTCCAAGTCAAATTCGAGTTAAATGTCAAACCAAGATTTTTCACTGTTTCGTAGTATGATAGAGTAGTTCCGTCAATAATTAAGTATTCAATAGTGCTCGGGTCGAGAAATTTCCGTAAACGTGTGTGGCATATAAGTATTGGTTTGGTTTTTGTATGGTTTAGTGTAAGCCCATGATTTCCACGCCATAGAACAATATTTTTAATGTCGTCATTTGTCCTGTTGATGCAGTCATTAACGGAGTTAACACCAAAGTGCAAGTAGATTTGTAGGTCATCAGCGTACATGTGATACCTGCAGTATTTGAGAACTCTGTGAATGTCATTTACATACAGTACAAAGAGTAGGGGACTCAGGATAGAACCCTGAGGTAACCTTGAAACACTGCCTTCTTTCTGACAGATATGATCTCAGCCAATTAAGAACATGATCGGAAAACCCTACTACCCTTAATTTATCTAACAGTAACTTTTGATTTACGCTGTCGAAAGCTTTAGAAAAATCAAAGAGGTAAGAATTGTGACCTGTCTATGGTCAACGACGAGTCGTATGTCATCAGTTACCTTTAGCAGTGCAGTTTCAGTACTGTGGTTTGTGCGAAAATTAGATTGGTACTCACTTAATATGTTATAGTTAGTCAGATTTTCAGTAATTTGACAGCGCACAATACTCTCTAGGCCTTTAGATAGTGCAGATAGAATAATTATCGGCCTGTAATCAAAACATGACACTGGAGCTGAGATCTTGTTGAGGGGGAGGACAAGGGCAGACTTCCTTTGAAAAGGAAAAACACAGCTTCTTAGTGACGTGTTGAAAATTAAAGTAATAATAGGGAGGACAGCAAAGAGGATATTTTTAAAGAGGCGTATTGGAATACCGTCATACCCCACAGCATTGCTGCGGATACGGCGTATAGCCCTCAACACGTCACCCTGTATCACTGGCTTAAAAGTAAACTCAGGATAATTTCGCCTGTGATCGGGTAAGTTTCGAAGATAGGTTAAGTAGTCATTCACTTGACCTTGGTTCATAGTTGGACTACTAGAAGTGAAAAAGTTATTTAATTCATTCAATGGGATATGGACCTGATGTGATTCACGTTGCTTTCCCACCCCAAGGCTTTTAACCTTTCGCCATAAGTTGCTTGACGACTGTTTTCTATTCTCAAAAAGACTTCGCGTGTATCTCAGTCTGGAATTGCGTAGAAGCTGCTTAACCCTATTCCTAAGTTCAAGGTACTGGTCCATAAGTATAAGATCTTGGGAGCGCCTCGCTCTCCTGTAGAGACTGTCGCGATGTGCCATCAGACTGAGAATTTCGCTTGTCATCCAGGGCACTGGACGCCTTTTACTAATACGCTTTGTCACTATAGGTGCATGTTTTTCATAAACACCCATGATGGTTTTATTAAAATCATCCTCCATATCATCTACAGATTCAAGGTTTTCAAGGTTTTGCCATGAAATCATCAAAATATCAGACATAAACGCAGCCTCATCCATATTTTTAAAGTCTCCGTGTTTTATGAATCTAATTCGACCCTTAGGTATATATACAAAATAAACACAATAGATTAGGTCATTCTTTGATATGGCAGGGACTGGAAGTTGCCCATGAAGGACGATATGCTGTGGTCCTGAAACAACCATAAGGTCAAGGAGAGTGTCAGATCCAGCAGTGTGGTGTGTCGGTTCCAGGGGCAGTATTGTCAGATTACAAGAATCGAGAATAGAAGTCAGTTATCTATAGTCATAGTCGTGATTGTTTTTCAGTAAATCAGTATTGAAGTCGCCCATGATCAATATTCGACTATATCCATGCATAAGTTGCAAGAGAGCATTTGCAAAGTCTGTCAGATGACCAGTCCTGGGCGGGCGATAACACACTCCCGGTAATAGTACTTCCGAACCAGAGAAGCCAATTTCAATGAAAATGAATTCGGGCCTGGCCAAGTACTCAGATGGAGGTAACGCAAGCTGTTTACATCTCAAGCCCTCCCGGACATAAACCGCAACACCTCCACCTGTCTTTCCCAGTCTGTCGTTCCGCTGCAGAGTATATCCGGGAAGGGCCACCTCACTTATGCGAATACTCGGCTTGAGCCACGTTTCCGAAATGCCAATCAGATCAAAATTTTGAGGCCGAAATATGTCTCTGATTTCATCAATATGTCCTCTCAGCGACTGAGCATTAATATGTGCGGCTTTCAAGTGTCTAGGGTAAGGCGCTAAGGAGCTAGATAAGATACCATATGTGGAGTGGTGTGGCGGGGGGGGGAGGGGGACCAGTCGGTCGGCACGGCGACAGCTGTGAGGACCCGCTATTCTGGGTCCACAGTCCACGGTGGCGCGACAAGCACTCTCATTCTGCTCCGAGACGTGGACCCGACAAGACCTACCTGAGCGACAAGTCGACCACAATGGATGAAGAGGGACTCGCCCCGGCAGTCCCAGATGGCGGAACCGGTTTACCGGAACCGCTGGCGACACTACTGGGGTCCCGCGCGGCTTGCCAAGCGGGCCCCGGCGCTGTCTGCCCAAAAGGCCTAAAAGATCAGGGCCCGGGTGAAGTCCGGTATTTACCGGAGACCTGTTACGCGATGTGCCAGGTGAGCCCGCCCCGGTCAGCCGACCGGGCCGCGGGATCCCAGCACCGCACTGCTGCTCAGGCCAGCACAAACATTCCACCCGGGACTTGTCAGGGCCCGGGTGAAGTCCAGACTACCCCGGAAAGCTGCCAGGGTGCAGCGACCAAGTGCCAGGGGAACCTGCGCCGGTCTGAGGCCCAAAAAGGCCTTTCTAAAGGCCACCCTACAACTCCGGGGATTTCCACCCCGGTGGCCCAGGCCATGGAGCCAGCTACCCCTGGGGCCAACTCCGGCTTATCAGGCCGTCCTGCCGCGGGTCTCCGGAAGCGACAAGCGGCTCCAGCTCCGACTCTTCCGCCGAAGAGCCGAAGGACGGACACAGCTGCCAGCGAAGACATGGAGGTTGAGCGAGGCCCCCGGATTCCTCCCATCATCCTGGACGTCCCCAGAGGATGGGGCAGCCACGCAGTGACCCTGAAACAGCTCCTAGGAGGAGACCTTGAAGCTGTGTGCACGGCCAGGACATTGCGGCTCAAAACCAGTACTGTGGCCCACTTCAGGTCCTTGCAGAGATACCTGCAGGAGCAGAAGATAAATTTCCACACCTTCGCTATGGCGACCGAGCGTCTCCTGAAGGTTGTGGTCAGAGGATTGCCCTCCACTCTGACTCCTGAGGAGGTCGTGGCCGAGTTTCAAGACATCGGCTATGGCATAGTGGAGGCCAAATTGTTAAAGTCTAGGAGAGGCCAGCCGACCAGCCTGTGGCCTATCACACTGCGCAGTGGCGATGGTCTGAGACCCCCCACGGACATCTACAATCTCCAGAGTGTACTTTTCTGCAAGCTGGAGATTAGGAAGTACACCCGACCGGGAGGACCGATCCAGTGCCACCGATGCCAAGGCTACGGACACGGTTCCAGACACTGCCACCGGGATGTGCGTTGCGTCCGATGCGGCGAGGGCCACCCTGCCAGCCTGTGCCCGAAGGAGTCAACTAGACCGGCAAGGTGTTGTAATTGTGGCGAGGCCCACTCTGCCAACTACCGCGGGTGTGCCAGCTACAAAAATGAGAAGCAACTCTCCTATGCTGCCGTGGCAAAGAAGACTCGGAGGCCAGAACCTTCCAGGGCCGAGCCTCCAAAACCTCGGGAAGCTCCTGACTCTGCCCCAGCTGCCCCTGTTGACGACATCACAGAGCCCTACACTGACAGCCGAGAAGACGAGGACTTCGAGGTAGTTCGACGTCGCCGACACCGACCTGCTCGGAAGCCGGAAAATCGGAGAGCTCATCCTGCCGCGAAAACCTCCATCTCCGAGCCGCGACGACCAGAGAGCCCGAGGAATGAAGCCGTACCAGCCCCTGTAAGACCTGAGAGGAGACCAGCCCTACCCAGGCCCACTCCAAAACCTCGCTTGGAACTGCCAAAGATGGCTGCTAGTGCAGAACCTCAGGCCCAGCCGCCCACACAAAACAACATGCCGGCCTCTCAGCCTGCTGCCCGTCTCCCTGAGGAACTCAAGGCAGGGATTTCACAGTTCCTCTCCCAGCTGACCAGCATGGTGGCGATGATGTCTCGCCTCATGGATATGTTGTCCGCCACCATGCATGGGTAAGCTGAGAGTTGTCAGCTGGAATGCCAACGGGCTTGCTGACAAGAGGCTGGAACTCAGCCAGCTCCTCCAGGACATGGACGTGGACATCGTTCTCCTCCAGGAGACCCATTCCAGACAGACGGACTCCTTCACCATCCCAAATTTCCAGGTGTATCGCACTGACAGACAGCTGCAGGACATCCGACCCAGCGGAGGCACGGCGGTCTTAGTCCACCGGAGGGTGACTCATCGCCCACTGGCTGCAGTTACTACCCCGGGGACCGAAATCACCCGGGTTGCCGTCAGCTACAAAGGGACGGAGCTAGAGATAGCTTCCGTCTACAATCCGCCAAAGAGGTTGCTCCAACCGCACTGCCTCGACTGCCTGCTGCGACCCGGCTTTCCTGCACTCATCGCTGGGGACCTCAATGCGAAACACCTGGACTGGGGATGCCGGAAGACAAACTCCACCGGCAGGGACCTCAAACGTCTCCTGGAAACCCGCCACCACGTCCATGTACTGGCCCCTGAGGAGCCTACTCACTACCACCACCAAGGACATCCGCCGGACATCCTTGATATTGGTCTAGCTGGGTCACTAGATGGAAATGTCGAGGTGTTTGCTGTGTCTGACCTCTCGTCAGACCACGTGCCAGTTGTCTTTGACCTCCCGGACGATGGAGCGCCAGCCTACCCTCCGACGCGCCCCACCAAGGTCAACTGGCACAAATATGCAAACCACCTCGCCGACAGACCTCGGCCCCCACCAACCCCCGCCGAATCGCCCGACCAGCTAGACCAACAGGTTCTGGACCTGACCATCACCCTCCAGGAGGCTGTAGAAATTTCCTCGTCCCCTCTCTCACAGAAGAATCTCACTCCACCTCTTCCTGAGAACCTGAGAGAGGAGATACGCCTACGTCGTAGACTGCGAAGGGAGTACCAGCTGACATGGTGTCCCCACGCTAAGCAAGTCTTCAACCGCCAAGCCAGGAGATGCTCACGTCTCTTGGCGGAACACAGAGCAGCTGCGTGGGACAACTTCGTGGAACACCAAGCTGACGATGGTGTCGGCGGCATCTGGAAGGTCTCCAAAGCTCTCCGAGGGGATAAGAAGGTAAACCGCCCTCTCCACGGCCAACGTGGTATCGTTTACTCCCCCAGAGACAGAGCTGAGGCCTTCGCCGACACCATGGAAGATCAATTCTCCCCACACGCTGACATCTACGACGAGGTCACTTGCGAAAGAATCGAAGACTTCCTGGAGGACTACGAACCTGAAGAGGATGACCCGCTGCCCTTGGTGACTACACAAGAAATAAACGACCACATCCGTCGCCTCCGCCCAAAGAAGGCTCCTGGCCCAGACTCCCTGGGAACGCCAGCTTTGAAGAACTTGCCGGCTTGGGTGATCGTCACTATCACATGCATCATGAACTCCTGCATACGCCTGGCCCACTTCCCGACCACCTGGAAGGATGCCAAGGTAGTTATGATTCCCAAGCCCGGCAAGGACCCCCTTTTCCCGGAGAACCACAGGCCCATCTCCCTGCTGCCTGTACTCTCCAAGATCTTCGAGAGGATCATGCTGGCTAGGTTCCCTGAGGAGTTTTTCACGTCTATTAGGACTGAACAGTTCGGTTTCCGAAGTGGACACTCGACCACCCTCCAACTCCGCAGAGTTCTAAACTACATCTCAGGAGCGGTGGAGAGGACACACCATTCAACTTCGGTCCTGATAGACGTGAGCAAGGCCTTCGACAAGGTGTGGCACGACGGCCTACTGTACAAACTCACAGAGTCCCCGCTGCCTGGCAGGATGTTCCGGCTAATCCGCAACTACCTTCACCACCGGACCTTCTCCGTCTGCGTTGCCCGATCCACCTCCACGACTCGACCAGTCTCCTCCGGTGTACCACAGGGGTCAGTGCTCGGCCCGATCCTGTACCTGTGGTACACAAACGACATCCCCGTAGCTCCAAGAGTCCAGCTGTCGCTGTACGCCGATGATGCACTCTTCACGGCCACATCTGCAAACCTGAGGATGGCCAGAGTCTACATGCAGCGGCAGCTGGATCTACTGGAGCCCTGGTGTGAAAAATGGCGGATCAAGGTCAACGCAGACAAGTGTGAAGCGATCAACTTCACAAGGTCAAGGAGGCAAGCGGACGGCCGACAACTGACTCTCAACGGGGACAACATTCCTTGGAAGACGACGGTCAAGTACCTGGGGGTACTCCTGGACAGCAGACTGACCTTCACTCCCCACGTCACGAGGATCTGTGGACTGGCAAGGAAGGGCTTTGCTAGCATCGGCCCACTGCTCCGCTCCACGAAGCTGCCAGCCAGGACGAAGGTCCTGCTCTACACGGCTCTGACCCGACCAGTGATAACCTACGCGGCTCCAGCATGGTATCACCTCACCTGCAAGTCCGCCCGGAGAAAACTACTCGCAGTCCAGAGTAGGTGCCTCCGGCGGGCCACTGGGTCGCCCTGGTTTGTAAGAAACACCGTGATCAGAGCATCGGCCAACGTCCCTACGATCAGAAGCTTCGTGGAAGGACTTACTTCGACTCTTCAAGAAGCAGCAGAATCCTCGCCGTGGGAACACATCCGTCATCTACGTGACCAGGAGGTCCCCCAACTCCGTCTTCCAATGGACGACTAGACAACAACACTACACTACACATTACACTACAACACTGACAGGTAGCAAAAGCTACTAGGGCTTTGACCCTTGTTGACATAAGGCAAAAGCCTAGCGGCAGAAGCCTTGAGAGAAGTGGGGGATCCAGCCCCCACAGTCACAGCGACTTGTACTTGTACTTGCGACAAGCCCGCCCCGGCCCGCGGCCGCGGCACTAACATACTCACACACACTCATCCACTCACTAATACTCCTAACTATGTATTTTTAACTGAGCCAAAACACAGTTACATGCTGTACGGCTCCTTGTGCGAAAATAAAAATAAAATAGGGGTGCAATAAAAAATAATTATAACAATGCAATACAATAATAAAATGCTGTATAAAACTAAAGGTTTATAAATTTATATAATTGATTAGTCGATATAAAATATATTAAAAAAATAAAGAAGATTTGTGCTAACATAAATGCAAAAGAAAAACAAAAGTTATTTTCCCATGTAGAAGTGTTGATAATGTTTTCTATTTAAAATGGTTTATTACATGTTTTTTCTTTGTGCTATTCAAAACCGATTGCAATGTAAAGCACAATATAAAGTAATAACACGTAAATTAACATTTATACATACATACATACATACATAATAAAAAAAATTAAGCCTTACTTTTGCTTTACCTATATAATAAGAAATAAAAATTTATAATAAATTATAAAGAGTTTTTAAATAAATAAATGAAATACTTCTAATTTGCTACTTTAAATCAGTAGATTATTTTACGTCCGCCAACCTTGTAGCCTTGCCCTTGTGTCCACGGATGTCCAACCACATCACTCGGCCGTCGCTGGTCCAGCAGCTGCGCAGCTCATTGACCTCGACCGCCCGCCGGTACACCTCCTGGCGCCGCGCCGTCAGGTCCTCGCGCACCACCACGCTGGTCCCCTTCAGTCTCTTCTTGGCGGCGTAGACTGCTCGGCGGTCCTGGTGACTCACGAAGCGGAAGGTTATTGCCCGAGGCCTGGTTCTACCGTCAGCCGCTGGAGGTGGAGGTTTTCCAACCCTGTGGGAGCGGCTGATTGACGCCTCCGTCAGCTCCAGCCCGAGCTTCTCCTGGCAGAGCTTCACGACCAGGGCGTCGGTGTTCTTCCCCTGGTCCTCGGGTACACCGTAGACACGGACGTTGCTCCGCCGGGTGTACTGCTCCAAGTCAACCACCCGCTCCGCGTGCGCCGCCTCCATCTTCTCCATGTCCGTCCTCAGTTTTGTCAGCTCCTCGCTGAGTCGGCTGATTTCTTTATTGGCTTTCAAGAGCGCAGTCTGGACAGCTTCCTCGACCACAACCTTCAGTTTATCCACAAGGGCGTCAACGGCGCCGGCGTGAGAAAAACATTCCCTCACGCACGCCTCGATGGATTGGTGGGCCGTAGTCGGGGTCTGCTTACCTCCAGGCATCGGTGAAGGTGAGGCGGACGGATAAGATAAGGAGCGCTCCAAATCTTTCTTATCAGCAGATTGTAGATGCACTCGCTTGACCTTTGATCCTGACCGAAGACCAAGCGGAGACCGGAACATTAATTGCTTAAATTAGGTTTTCTCTCTCTACAGTTCCGGCAGCACTTATTGGTTCCAATACGACGGCAAAGTAATACAACACTGTCACGTACGTTTAGTTTTCAAAACATAAAAACTATTAGAACCCGCCAAAGGCGATTAAAAATTCAGGAGCAGACGCACATACATGTTTTAATGCAGGCTCATCCCCACTCTCCTCCTCCTATTAGGGGATAGGCTTGTGGAGGATACGACTGAGGCTGCGAACGAGTTTAACAGATTTTTCGCGTCTGTTGCTGGTGAGCAAGGCCCTCCGCAAGTAAACCCCACGCGAAGACAGAGCCCAGTGTCATCATTGGCTTTGGGCCCTGTAGTTGAGGAAGAGCTCGAAAGAATTATTCAACAGCTCCCGGCAAAAAAATTCAAACGATATTAATTTAATGTCTGTGTGGCTCGTTAAAAGGTGCTCAAAGCATATTGTGAGTCCATTATCCCAATTAGTCAATCATTCTTTTCAACAAGGAGTTTTTCCCTCGCTCCTTAAAATCACGAATGTAACTTCAATTTAAAAAAAAGATGATCCCAGCTCAACCAATAATTATAGGCCTGTCTCAATTTTGCCCGCATTGAGCAAAATATTTCAAAAACTCTTTATAACTAGAATGCTTCAGTTTGCAAACAACCATAACCTGCCTTCTGAAGACCAATTTGGTTTCAGGAAAGGGAAATCGACTACAGACGCCGTTGTGAGTCTTGTCGAAATGGGTGTAGAGGGGTTAGAAAGTCGAAACTCCACATTAAGTGTGTTTCTCGACTTATCTAAGGCATTTGACTGTGTTGACCACTCGAAATTGCTTGACAAACTTGGCGTGCCACTCCAGTGGATTAGCTCATTTTTAGGCCACAGACCACAAATCGTCCAAATCTCAAACAAATTCTCTGAACCGATTCAGTTGAGCTATGGTGTCCCTCAGGGATCAATACTCAGTCCGATTCTTTTCCTCATCTATGTCAATGACATGGAGTCATCACTACTGCATGGAAGACTGCAGTACGCTGATGACACGACACTTTGTTTCACCAACAAATCAAAAACTATTCTGGAACAGCAAATCTTTCTTGACACCAACAATTGTGTCCAACACTTCAACAGCCTCAACGTCAAAGCGAATTCTTCAAAATCAAATTTCTTGACTTTCGCGTTGCGATCAGAAAACTCCAATAACGGGCCAGCCGTTTTATTGGTTGACTCTTTCCTGGAGGAAGTCAACTGTTCAAAATTCCTCGGAATATTCCTGGATCGGGGATTGACTTGGAATTATCACATTGATCATGTTTGCTCAAAACTTTCCTCGGGCATCTATGTGTTGAGGTCTTTACCCAAATACTGCCCCATTCAGGTACTGATGACGGCTTATTATGGCTTGATCTACCCCCACCTCACCTACGGTTTGGTGCTGTGAAGAGCCAGCGCAAATTATCAATTTTTCAGAGCATTCAAATTGCAGAAGCAAGCGATTCGCATAATCGCACAGTTAAGGTTCAGAGAAACATGCAAGGAAGCTTTTAAAAAACTACAACTGTTGACTCTACATCCTAGAGACAATCTTTTTTGGTATGTCTAAATGTGCAATGACACGTGGCTGAGACATACATTCGTATGGGACAAGAGGTAGAGATACCTACCGAATTGGAAGTCACAGGACGGGGGTTTACGAACACTTGCCTTCGCAGGCAGGAGTTCGTTTTCTCAACAAGTTGCCAAATTCAATAAAAAATGCCCCAACGCCCAACGCGTTAATAGCTCGTTTAAAACGCTTTTTAGCGTCTAAAGCAGTTTATAGTGCTGACGAGTTTATGGCATTCGACTGGGTGACCGCACACTTGGAACACTGACAACCGGCGTTGGAAAATGGGAAAATTGGCATGCGTGAATGTGGTGCGACTGAAATTTCTGTATGTTTGACTGGTATCAATGTGGAGAGATTGTTCCAAATTATAGAAAACATGACTATTGCTATATATTTTTTATAATGTTCTGGCAAAATAAAAATGATTTGATTTTTCTAACGATTATTAGTTTGTGATTAACGGAGAACTTACATAAAGCTCCCACTTTCCACACTTATATAGATTTAGTAGTACATATCTTACATGAGTGACAATGCACGGTGATTTTTAAAACAATTTTATATTAAGATTTTCGTCCAATATGGCGTAAGGTGTTATCAGAATGTAATACTGCATAGCGATAAAATGTACTAGGATGGCGTGGTCTGAATAACTCGACCTAAACTAAACTGTTCTCCGCATTTACAGGACCCTGTGGAGCTGTTATATCTCTTCATAAATAAGCCGAACGATATTCTTACTATCGTCAACAGAAAACTTTATGCTAATTTTTGGCAGATGTCGTGAACTAGCTGAAAAATTGTAACGTTACTTTGTTTAATTAAATGAAATAGTGATTTCTTTCCACAACAGTGAAAAGAAGTTACATACTAGGAATCACACTTAAACTGTAACTAGTTGTTAGACAGCTCTGTGTAATATGAAACAGAAACTATTAAGTCCATTTCTTTTATTATTACTGATATGATCATCTCCAAAGCCACACCGTCTGATCGTAGAAACAACAGATATATACTACAGTACACAAAAAAAACTAATTAACAAAAAAATTACAAAATAGTTTAAAACTTGTATCCATAATTAATTAAAACACCTCTTTGAATACAATATTTTAAAATGACTATTGGCCAAATTAAACAACAGTTACAACAGTATTTCTGTCAATTTGCAATAAAAAACCTGTATTGTGTTCAACTAAGTACTTAGTTTAAAAAGCTAATACCATCTTTACAAAGTAACCCTTGACTTTTCGAGTAAAAACTTTAAAACTTCTAGATCCTGTAATGTCTGCTGTTAGCTTGTTTAAACATTTCGGGCCTACATAGTTTAATGATTGTATAAGCAATGACTTTTTAAGTTTCGGTGTTCGAAGTACCTAAGTCATTAATAAAACTTCTATTAGTATGCAACAGTTGATTAGTTGCTGCATTCCCACTTCTTATGGAAAAAAAACGCAACACTTTTTAAACAAATCATTTAGTCGTAATTTTATTAAGAAACAGAATAATGTAAAGGAACGTTTACTTTTTTGCGTCTTTAAAATTATTGTTTTATGTACTGATTACTTGTCATATTACTAAGCGATACTTAAAGGTCCCCCCCCCACATCAATTCCATATTATAATTTTGTTTCAATTATGCAAAAAATAATTCGAAGTCACTGAACAATCTGGCTAAAGCAATAGGCCAAACGATCAAAGATAACACTTATTTATCGACCACATCTACTTACCAGTTTAAGATTTTATTAAGCTTACTATTTTTGTATAATATAGTCCAGCTTATCCCTTGTCGACAACAGTCGTGGAATAACTTATATGACAGTGTGTTCGAGCAATACATAAACATTGTTTCAACGAATTGGGCTTTGAAATATTACTTGTGCTATATTGAATGCAATATAGACAAATTTATATTCAGTTTTCATTAAATGACACTGTGTTTATTACTGTGTGAATACCATTAAGATATTCATTAATTAATCGTATGTGGTTTTGTATAAAACGTTTAAAGTGAGTTGTCTGCTTCCAAAGTACGGCATTGCTCGACGGTCACACATGCAGGAAACAGCCACATCAATCGATGATTGATTAATAGAGCAATAAATCTATGTCAATGGCCACTGTTCCAGGGTGGTTCATCTTCACCAGCAGCCATTTACCAATACACCCTTTGTTACACGTAGATACCTCCTTGAGCCGGACTAAAGTGGTTGACCCTAAAGGATGCAAAATTCTTTATTACTAATAATTTAATATAACTTTAAACTTTTTGTTTTAAACAATATTTTATGTTAAACTAACAACAACACATGCTTTAAAAGTGTTTGTATAAATTATAATAATAATTCTTCACTCTCATTTACGCTTACATAATTTTGACACAACAACAAAGTAGTAACATTGGAACCAACCCTACTCATGTTTATGTGATGGAACATTTATTTCGTATAACAACTATTCATATTTGCAAGCAGAAGAGAAGTGTAGGAAATGTAATAGCAGGCACAATTGTTTTAAAATCACATACTAGTAGTTAACCTAACCTAAAGTCTGGAGTGCCTCCATGAATACACACAAAGAGTGCTATTGGTTCAGTTGGACAGCCTAAAATAGATCTCTAACAGGGTAAAGAGTATGACTTTGAGCAATATATTAACAGACTATTTTAATTAAAAATAAATCGGGGTATTGGCGCTTATAAAAAGATATTTGATCTTCTGATCAAAGGTTTCTTGTGTGACACATATGTGACCGAAATGGGCAAATACAAAATAATTGAATCGCAACATGTAAGGGCTTTTCGTGATTTAATCTTTATTGAAAATTATACATACTAAAATACTACATTAAGGATTTGAAAGATAATTGAATGTAATTACGTATCTTAACTGTAGTAGAATATAGTTATATAAGGGTTCTCGCTGACAAGTATTGTACTTAGCGGGGCCTCAATAATGTATCATTTCTTGAATAAATGCAATCCAATTCAATGTATTATATAATCTGTTTGGTTATACAGAATGGTGATATCCGTTTGAAGCAAATTATATCATTTATGGTATATTTTAATATCTTATAAGCGCAAACTTCGCTATAAATAGTGTAGGCTCTATCTATTTAATTTATTTATTATTAGTATATTTATTTATACTTATTAATTTTATATATTAGTATTTATTATTTATTATTAATAGTAGGTTAATAGTGCTTGCTAATTTAGAACATACAAACAAATTATGAAAATGTTTACCTCTTTATTTAAATTAAAATAAACAAATAAAAATAATGGAATCCTTAATAAATTTTTTAAATAATAACTAAATCAAGCTGTTAGCTTTATTACGTAGCTTTAGAGTTTTATTTAGTCAGGGGTATTGGATAGAAACCATTTCTAACAAACATATTCATAGAATTAGAAAATGGTGCTCTAAAGACACAAATAAATTCAAAGGACGTAGTAGCAGAGGTTGCAGATTGTTACAGCTATTGGATAATGCCGAGCTTGCTTAAAATGGTGGAACTTTCGGGACGAAGAAGGGGAAACGTACATTTGTAGGGACGATGGGTTCCTCCAAAATGGCTGTTTCAATCGTTTGCCTTCCCTATATACATAACTTTCCCCTTGTCAATTACCTAGGGTATGATCATATGCTAAGAGAAAAAACATCAGAAGGGACGTGGTGAATCCGAATAGGGAAAGGGGAAAAAAGTAAACCAATTCATTTGCTCCATAAAACCAGACATAACGCTGTCTACCAGGATAGCCTTATTCTGATAACTTATATTGATGAGGCTATTTATACATACATTTTATATCCAGTTGAAATTTGTCAAAACTAAAGTAATTTGCTTGGTGGAAAAACAGCCAATCTATTCAGATTCAATCGTGATTTTTTGTCTGTCGGAAAATATTTATTTATAGGATGTTTTCACTCATTTTATATTATTCAGTGATTAAAAACAGAGTAACTACGTTTCGTGACCTGTAATCTGATTATTCCGCAAGTGCTTAAGCAACTTAATACTTAACTACTGGTACTACATAACTATCCATTCTGGTTTCCTTATTAAAAACCATGTAGTGTCTATTGTGGCAATTACCATTTACTATTGATCACTGGTTAGTTTTTAGTGGTTGATTATCGCAAGAGATTTTGTTGTGACCTGAATAATTCAGATTAGTTTGTAATCACTTGAGCTAATTTTATCATGGGCGTGTTTAGAGATAGTGAGCATGGAACTGACTCACGACATGTTTATTATGCTTTTTTAACTTCTATATTCTACAACTCTCTGAAGTAACTTTTTAGTTTAATCTGGATTGCATTTATGTATTAAGTTGGTTATCTACATGAGGAAGGGATCAGATTCATGATCTCGAAACGTAATGCCACTTTTTTGGATTTCAGAACGTTTGCAAATATCCGAGAAGGTCATGTACCTTAACAACCTTCTATTGTCAAAAACCAGCCTTGACAAAGTACATTTATTTAATTACTGAGTCTAAAAACTATGGCATACATTAGATTATATGGAGGTTAGTAAGAGGTTAGATTATATTGAAGAGACTTAAACACTTTTTATGCCTAAATCAATAGAACACAATAAATTTGTTACTTCTAATATATCGCAAAAATGTAACCTTAGTATTTATTGTTTATAATTAATCGCCGGAATATCTGGATCATGGTTTGAATTATTCCAACTAAAGGTAAATGTTTTGCTTAAACAGACGATATAACAGTTTTAACCAGGATCGCAGAGTGATATCAACTGATATCACGTGAGTGGTTCCGCCGCGCGCCGCCTTATTTTCAGCCTGCCGGTGAGAGGCAATTAGAGAGGCAAGCGGTAACGTGCGCAATGGCTAGATAATCTGGCGTAGACACTGCTCAAAGCTCGTTGTTTTAGCCGGGTAAAGCTATAGACACCGATTTCAAAAATGACACTGAAACATTTTGCAATTGTTTGTTTAGCTATTTTTAGCGTTTTATTGGTACCAGCGGCACCCACTAACCAAAATACGCCAAAACTAGTGAAATCGTACGTATAAAGTAATTTTTTTAGCTATTTTACAGTTTATTTAAGGTGCAAAATATTAAAATACAAAGTGCGCGCCGCTAGGTCTCTATAGCCACCCATTCACTGAAATACTTCAAGAACTATTGGAATCGGTTCTTTAAGGTTTGTTTAGGTATTTTTAGTGTTTGACATTCGTATATAAAATAATTAAAAAAATAATAATAAATTTGATGGTCTGGTGCTAGTAGCACCAATTAACCACAAAAACCAGTGGAATAGTTTGCGCTATTTTTAGCTTTTTTGGCATTAATGTGAGAAATATAAAAGAAACGAAAACAAAGTGTGCGCCGCTCGATCACAGCGGCACTCATTCACCGGAATACGACAAAATATAATCAAAATATGGAAGTTTTTACAGTTCAAAGACATTGTACATGCATAGAACATAGTTATTAATAGTTTTTACTATATAATATCTAGAACACGTATAGTAGTAGTATATGTTACAAATGATATTACTTAAATTGGATAAAAACAATGTCATTAATACGGAAAGTTATTGAAAATTAAGCATGGGCATTGTTAACTGCCCATACTAAGAAGTTCTGTTCAACAGTTCTTCCACAGAGTAAAATGCATGTTTTATAAAGAAAAATAATAAAATGTTTCATAATGCATGTTTTCATACCATGAAGCAGAGCATTTAATATTTTGGGACCAACATATGACATGTATCTTTTGAAGATGATGGTGATGATACGGTATGATAAGTGTATACCTGTTTCTGAATATTATATCTAGAGAAAGAATGCAGGTTTTTGAATGTGAAAATTGAGACAGAAACTACAAACAGTGAAGGCAAGCGAAAAACATTTTCATTAGTGAATACTGCCCGACAAATGTCACGACTACCCAGACTACATTTAGCTCCAACAGCTTTTTTGTAGTTACAGGGTTAACTGACGCCGTTCACCAATAGATCAGCCAATACGTCAGAATAGGAACAAAATATCCAAATTAAACGGATGGTGCGCATGCGCCAATGTTCAGCACTGGCGCTATATGGCTTCTAATAATTTTATTAAAATTTACTAATTTAAAGTTTAAATTTTAACAATTATTAGTTAAGTGAATTTTAATTATCTAACGTGGCTGTGATTAGACTTGCAATCCAATTTAAACGTGTTGGACATTCAAGTAAGTAAGTCACGCAGTAATATTGGACTTTTCATTCATAACCTAACTTTGACTAACTAACAACTAACAAACACGATTCAAGAGTTAGTAACAGGTGCATTTTCCCTCGGACTTCTTCGGTGCGACCTATGTACTGGTGACTGCGGCCTATCAACAAGTTAGGACTAGCTCACTGACAGCATTCAGGCCTGGTAGTATGAGGGACAACAGACCGAATCCTGTCAGGGTCGTTATCTTTTTGTACCCCTGATGATCGAGTTATTTTACTAACATCCGTAGTTCAACTCAACTCTGACAGATTATTTGTTTGTGTCTTTTATTTATTTATTTGTTTGTTTCTTTAACTGTTTTTTTGTGATTTTAAATTATTTAAATATTTCAACTTATACCCATATTTATTTGAATTGGATATCATAAATTAGTGCCTATATTTATATTTATTACAAAAAATGACTCTAACTCTTGAGCAAACAAAAATTAGAAAACCTCTTATCCTCCACCAAGTATAGAGAGAGCCATTGCTTGAAGAACGGGGAAAGAGCCTGGCGCTGTTTGGGGCGGAACTGTGGAGCGACGTTAGAGACCAACGCCGAGGCGACGCGACTTGTGTCGTGCAGCGGCAAACACTAAGGGCCCCATCCAGTCACCATGAGGACCTTTGTGGTACACAAACGACATCCCCGTAGCTCCAAGAGTGCAGCTGTCGCTGTACGCCGATGATGCACTCTTCACGGCCACATCTGCAAACCTGAGGATGGCCAGAGTCTACATGCAGCGGCAGCTGGATCTACTGGAGCCCTGGTGTGAAAAATGGCGGATCAAGGTCAACGTAGACAAGTGTGAAGCGATCAACTTCACAAGGTCAAGGAGGCAAGCGGACGTCCGACAACTGACTCTCAACGGGGACAACATTCCTTGGAAGACAACGGTCAAGTACCTGGGGGTACTCCTGGACAGCAGACTGACCTTCACTCCCCACGTCACGAGGATCTGTGGACTGGCAAGGAAGGGCTTTGCTAGCATCGGCCCACTGCTCCGCTCCACGAAGCTGCCAGCCAGGACGAAGGTCCTGCTCTACACGGCTCTGACCCGACCAGTGATAACCTACGCGGCTCCAGCATGGTATCACCTCACCTACAAGTCCGCCCGGAGAAAACTACTCGCAGTCCAGAGTAGGTGCCTCCGGTGGGCCACTGGGTCGCCCTGGTTTGTAAGAAACACCGTGATCAGAGCATCGGCCAACGTCCCTACGATCAGAAGCTTCGTGGAAGGACTTACTTCGACTCTTCAAGAAGCAGCAGAATCCTCGCCGTGGGAACACATCCGTCATCTACGTGACCAGGAGGTCCCCCAACTCCGTCTTCCAATGGACGACTAGACAACAACACTACACTACACATTACACTACAACACTGACAGGTAGCGAAAGCTACTAGGGCTTTGACCCTTGTTGACACAAGGCAAAAGCCCAGCGGCAGAAGCCTTGAGAGAAGTGGGGGAATAACCCCCCACAGTCACAGTGACTTGACTTGACTTGACCTGCACCTACCTCGCCTGCCGCATCTACCGCGACGCCCGCTTGCGCATCGACGCCTGTGGCCTCGTCGGCACAGTCTGCCGCGACGCCCGCGCTCTCGAGCGATGCTGACCTCCCCGCGTCACCCGCGACGTCCACCGGCGCCTCGATCCCGGTTGTCTGTCTTGACCATAGATTACAATTGGTCTTATTGTAATCTATGGTCTTGACGCTGCCTCTGCGGCGGAAGTAGCCGACCTGGTTTCCGAAAACAAAGTTCTCCAAGACCGTCTACTGCAGCTCGAAGAACAGTTTAAGCACGTTTTGGACCACTCTATTGAGTCGGATACACGACTCATGCAGTACACCAACCAGGTTTTCGTGGCGTCCACGCCGCGAGTTGACTCACCCGTGCGTCTCTCCGTGACTGACTGCGGCGTGCAGTGTGACCTGCCGATCAACTGCGGGGACCAGCGGTGTGCCGAGACCCGAGATTTTGTGGCCAGCCTCATGACCACCATTGTTTTAAAGGTGGAGCTGAAATGCTTCAGGGGGAAGAAAGAATGTGGGTGTACAGGAGAGCAGCCACCGGACTGGACAGTGAAACATAATAAAAGGAGGTCATGTGTAATCAAACCAGTCAACCAACCTTCTACTGTCCCAAAGCTGGTGACCTGTTCTTTGGCAACCTCTGAGAGGAAAAAGAAGAACGGGAGAAAGAGACAGACGAAGCCTACAGACGAAGACCCCAGAGCTCAACTGCCTTATTCCTCAGTTTTTATTGAGGGAGACAGCCACACCCGCGACTTGGCAAAACATGTGCGGCGGAGGATTACCTGGGTGATGAAAGTGGAGGGCGCTGGATGCGACGTCTCAAGTCTCGCCTCCACTTGGTAGCTGCTGCGTCATCGTAGCTGGGACCAATGACGTCGCCTACGGTCAGCAGCGCAACATTTACCGGCATCTTGAGGACATCATCAGGACAAAGCTGAAAACCTCCCGTGTTGTTGTCTCCACTCTGCCCCGCTGGCAGAGCTGCTGGTTGAGTGTCTGCAGGGAGCGAACCGCTTCATCCGTGTAACACCCTCGCCGCCTCCTGCTTCCCCCGCCGAGCCGTCACCAACACGGCCCGCGGAGTCTCTCCTTATGCGCCGCCGCTCTCCGCCTTGGGATGGCCGGTCACTTCTGGGCCTCACATGCTACCCTACGAGTCATTTGCGGAGGCGGTTAAAATCGGCTCAGTGGTGCGACAATCTTGTCCTTCTTCCTTAGGAAAAAAGAGTCCTTCTTGCTCAGTTCTGGACTCTGTGAATCAAACATAGCTATATCGGGACAGGGGAGTGAAAAATTTTAAAAATCAAAAGAAAATTCAAAACAAATTCACAAAACTCTAAATTCAATTAAATCATTTTCCATCGTGCACCATAACGCGCAGTCTGCTAGTAATAAAATTGACGAGCTTGTTCTCATGGCAGAAGAGCTGCATCCAGACATATTTGTTGTTACTGAGCATGGCTTCACGGCAGATACCGTGGCAATGTTCAGTATCAGCAATTACGAATTGGCTAGTAATTTTCACCGAATGCAATTTAAAGGGGGTGGCGTGGAAATTTTTGTCAAATCCCAATTGACTCCTCAGCCATTCAATGTTGGTTACAGCTGAGATCTAAACTTTTAAGTAGCTGAAATAAAACTTGGACTAAATTTCCTGGGAAACATAATAGTAGTTGGCCTGTACCCAAATGGGCGTAGTACAACAAAAATTCGAGACCCTCCTACATTTTTTATACTCTAAATTATTGAAGTTTATTGTTATAGGTGACTTTAATATTAACGTTTCAGACCACGCCAGCCCTCTCACCTAGCGGCTCCGCGATATTTCTACTTCTTTCGGCTTAATCTGGTCAGTGAACTCACCAAACCGGGTGACCGCCTCGTCGAGTACAGCCATCGACAACGTCATCACAAATATTCCGGATGTTTCGGTCTCTGTGCTGGATGCGGCCATCTCCGACCTCTTCGCCCAAGAAGCTGTCATAAATAATTCCAAAGCAAAATTCAAACCCCATTCCGTAAAAATAAAACGGGATTTTAAGCCATTAAACGTACAGCTTTTGAATAAATCTCTCGGGAAGGAATCGTGGTCTTTCTTAGATCCATTCGAGCGAGTAGACGATTCATTTAACGCGTTTTTTGACACTGTAATTTTTCACTTAAATGTCACTTGCCCATTTCAAATGTTCAATGAGCGTTCTCATGGGAGAGGTATACTTGGGTCACTCAAGATATCCTAAATTTAAGAGAAAGGCTCCGGTTTTATCATTCAATATACGTCAAGTCTGAAAACGAAGAATTAAATTTTTCCGCAACTTAAAATAAACTATCGTAACGAAAAAAATGCTAATACACGAAATTTTTAAGAAAAATTGATACAATCGGACAATTTTTCAAAATGTGCATGGGAAATTATTAAAATTAACAAAAACTTTAAACATTTTTCAAAATTTTCACCTTCAACTCTTAAAATTCAAAACAAAATAATTAACGAACCTTTAAAAGTGGCAAGTGAATTCAACAAATTCTTCTCAACAGTGGCCGAACCAGACAACTCATTTAACCCGGACAGCCATCGCGAGGAGCCACTGGTGAGACCGGTCTCGTCCATGGCTCTCTTCCCCGTGAGTGACGCGGAGGTGGCTCGTATCGTGCAGGAGCTGAAACCTAAAATATCCTGTGACATTAATGGTATGCTTGTGTGGTTACTCAAAGGGTGCGTCAAGGCATCTTTTGACACCACTCACAACATTGATTAATCTGTCGTTCGCACAAGGCGTCTTCCCATCGGCATTGAAGATTGCCAAAGTCATTTTAATTTTCAAAAAAGACGATCCTTGCATCTCAAGCAATTATCTCCCAATTTAAATCCTCCCTGTGTTCAGCAAAATCTTTGAGAAAGCTTTCCTCAATCAATTTAAAAAAAATTCTTGACCGTTACGACCTTCTCTGTCCCGAACAGTTTGGGTTCAGAAAAAAAACAAGTCGACAATCGATGCCGTAACGGATCTTATTCATAATGTTATTGATGGACTGGAGAGGCGAGAACATGTGATTAGCATATTTCTCGACCTCTCCAAAGCCTTTGACTGCGTGTATCATGCGACACTGATGGACCAGTTGTGGACAAGTGGTATTCGGGGTCTGCCGCATAAGTGGCTCTCGTGTTATCTGGAAGATAGGGGGCAGTGCGTGCAGATTGGGAGTGCTCTATCAGAGAAAGTAAAAATGCCTTATGGTGTCCCCCAGGGATCAATACTTGGGCCAGTCCTTTTCCTGATATACGTCAACAGATTGAGCTCATCAATCCAGTATGGAAAAGTGATTCAATATGCTGACGACACGACTCTCTGCGTCAGATCAAAATCAAAACACGATCTTGAAATAAAGTCTTTCATCAAACTTAATTCATGTATCGAGTATTTTCCAGAATTAATTTGAAAACCAACAGTTTAAAATGAAACGTCATGAACTTCTGTCTTCGGCAGCATGATGACCAAGAGCTCCGACCCGCGGTAATGGTGGCCGACGCTCTTCTGGATGAAGCTGAATCCACCAAGTTCCTTAGTATGTACCTTGACCGAGGGCTGACATGGAACACCCACGTTGAGAGCGTTTGCTCTAAGGTTGCCTCGGGCATTTATGTCTCGCGCAACCTTGCAAATTGTTGTTTGGATGTTTTAAATCTAGCCTACTTTGGTCTTATACATCCATATCTGTCTTACGGCTTGATATTGTGGGGCAGTTGTTCCAAAAACATGTTTCAAAGAGTCTTTAGATCTCAAAAGAAAGCCATTAGAATTTTGTTAAAGTTGAACCCCAGAGAGTCGTGCAAAGATGCTTTCAGGAGTCTTGAATTACTGACTTTACCCTGTCTCTTTATTTTAGAGGTTATCCTGTACTGTCGACTCAATTGTGAGTTGGAACGGGGCAGGGATGTCCACCAGTACGGGACAAGAGGCAGGGACAACTTCCGACTCGATCAGCACAGAACGACGGCTTATGGACGCTTACCGTCCCAAGTTGGTGTCAGGCTAATCAACAGGCTCCCTGAGGGTATTAAAAATTTAAACGATCCTAATCAATTTAAAGCTCGACTAAAACACTTCCTGGTGTCAAAGGCATATTACTCTGTTGATGAGTTCATAATGGGCCGCTGGGATGAACACATTAGAAATTAATCAAGTTATTAACACATAACCCGGTTCTGATATAGATAAATAAAGACCGAATGACATCTTTATGACATGCTGTGCGCTTTATGACATACTGTGTTTATGAAAATAGGCCTAATAATTTATGATGGTTTTATTATAAAGTTTAAATTTAAGTTTGATCTTAAATTCCATTTTATGACGCATGCAATGCAATTGTAACTATTGTTAATGCAATAAAGAGTATTATTCTGATTATTATTATTAGTAAACGAACCTAAGTGTTTTCTACATAAAAATATAAACAGATATCTTCATAAATATATACAGGCATTTATGTATGACATTCAAGATTTAAAACTGGATTTTTTAAATAAATTGGATTGACCAATCCGTGCTAGTGGAAACTGATTTACGGTAATGCCAGTGACAAACGCTTCATCGGAGAGAGCGTTATTAAAACAAAGCTTGCAACAACAGTGACGCAAGAGAGGTTGGTGTTTTGACGTTGCCGTTCAATGAATACGAATGTTATATTACTGTTATATTATACTAATTTTATATTATTTACGAATTTCAATTATTGATTCCTGGAGAATGGAAATGTTATTTAAATTTTTCAAAAAAATGTTTTTGGAAATTTCAAATCTATAATTTGATTTCATTCTCATGTCTTGTCTAAAATTGATTTTCCCTCCGTTAAAAATGCTTGCTTACTATTAAAGATCGGCACCTCCATATCGTGTGCCCTACGCGCGCTTGTACATATACTATATTTTATATATATATATATATATATATATATATATATATATATATATATATATAGTAATATTTATATTTATAAGCCTTTAATAATAGGTACGGGCATTTTTTTAATGTCGTAACGCCATTTATTAAACCACAACAACACCATATGTGATTTTTATACTATCTATTACACCATGAGATTTATCGTTAGAAACATGGACCCTTTTCCTGGAATGCTCATATAATTTAAATTGCAGAGCTTTTCAGTATCATCCGTTCCACACTCGTGGATGCGAACAGTGAAAGAAATCAATTGAAGGCTGCCATCCTTGCATGATAAGTAGGAATTGTTTTTGGAGCTTGTTTTAAACATTCACACTTTTGAAACACGTAAATTCTCATTAATTATGAACGATTATTTTGATAATACTTACTTAATCATTAGTCCTGACTATCATTATTGATACTAAAAGGGATATTGTCTTCTAGTTTATTATCAAGCATCAAGTACAGTAACATACAAAATTCGTAAATTTAAACTACAGTTTGTTTAACTCTGCTTCTAAACCGGGTTATATATAACTTGTATGAAATAAAACAATACAAAGTTGAACTCTGCAAGGAAAGAAATGTAAGAGAATTATGTTAAATAAATTAATAATAATATAACTCAGAAGGACAAATCTAAATAATATAGTAATGAAAACCTTAATTTTCCCAGATTACGTTACAGGATTTTTAGACTATATTAAAAAAACATTTTTTGATGTATATATATAATTCTGCTTCAGCGAATCTTGGGCTTTTACATACCTTACTGTAAAATTATTTTGCGTTTCATATAATTTCATAAATTCCGTTGCATTGAACGGGAAGTTTTAGTTACTCCTAATACAGGCATATTGACATTCCTAATAGAGAAAAATTGAAAGCTTGTCGTTATACAGTACATATGATAGATTAAGCTGTAACAGACCAGTGTATTATTATGGACAGGGCAATACACACTATATATGTACAATGTTACACCCTCACCTTAAACCCTGTGATAAATAATATATTAAAATAGATTTTTTAATTAAAGTCATTCAAGTCCATAAAAAATGGATATAAAAAGAGTAGATTATTGATATTTTTAACAATAAGTTTTTAAGAGTGCTGGCTAAAACTTCTTTATTAATCCTAAAAACATCAATATTAAAAAATTGAATAATGGATTGCGTCATCGTGCCTAGTGCAAAAATTGATACATTGAAATCATATGTCACAACACCACCTTTCGATTTAAAAAAATATTTCCAAGATTGTGATCAAACTTAACCAAAATGAAGTACTTGCTACTGAAAAATGATCACTGCTAAAATGTAGTTGAGATCCGCAGCCAAATCCCAAGAAGTGACATGCCCAATCATCAAAACCAGTGTTTCATATATACAAGAAGCTTCATACAAACTTTCAATTATATAGGTCAGTTCATTTTCGAGATATTGTGCGGTCAAACAGATAGAAACGATATTTTTCCAGCCCTTCCAGTATAATTAAGGCCAAATATTGTTATAAGAACTCCCAATTTAAAACTGTTTATGAAATGTTATTTTAGATATATTTTTAGTATTCTTTTATTCATTACTACTGAAAATATAATTGTAAAGTACTATAGTATTTGAAATTAATTATAATGAACAAAACATAAATTAAAATGTTTTCTAAACTCTCTGTATGCGAAAAGGTAAACCGAGGTGCAGATGCCAGTCATAAATTACTTTCTAGGGTAAACAGGTTGTAGGTCAATGCCGTAATATCGTCCGAAAGGGCTCCGAAAATAAGTAATAAACAATTTATTCGTGTCATTGTAGGCCTGAACCATTTGTAATTGGTCATACTATATCTAACGCCATAGTTCAAAAATACAAGTTTTTAATATAAACCATCTCTAAAATATCAATAATTTGTGACAAAGTCTTTAGCATTTCAGTTGGCAATTTTAAAGAACATAGGAAAGTAAAGTTGTTGTTACACAAAATTAAAAAATGTCTGAGATTGTATTATATTTCTTATACAACTTTTAAGTATTATTATAATTGAGCTCCTGATATATATTTTAGTACGGTGTGAAATAGTATGTTTCTGCAGATAACTTAATTTTTGATTAATAGTCCTTCGCAATGTTTAATGTAATAAAACATGTTGGCTTCGTATATTCTGTGATATATGAGACATGAATCAACATTGTTTTTCATTTCTTGAGAATCGTTCTCATAAAACCATAAACTACCGGTTACAATTGACGTTTAAGAGCCAACTGTACTGCAAGATATCTAGATTGAAGTCCCTGAAAAAGAATCAAGAATCATTTATTGTCGTCCCACATATGTTAATGCATTGACAAAGTCAGATAAGGTTTACAATAATGTACTATCAGATCAACAGTCAAGAACACCATCTCTATAGAGAAATGCAAATAAATACACAATTAAAAAATTGTCAAAATATAGTATTAATTAAAACTTAATGCTAAAATAAATAATAATAAATTAATAGTAGCAGTAACAAACAACAGGTAATACGATAAATTACAATTGTTAAAAATTTAAATAGCGTTATTAAAATTTAAGGTCACTTAAATCATGTAAAAGTATTTCTTCTACTGAATAGAAAGCCTTCTGGTTCAGCCATTTTACAAGACAATTTCTGAAATTCCTTAAAGTGGTAAGTGGTAAAGTGGTAACTGCATCTGGTGGTAGTAGGTTAAAAAGTTTTACACTAATGTACATGTAGCTGTTCTGAGTTTTACTTAAACTAAAGTATTTGAGGTCTATCAAGTTCTGAGATCTAGTACTATAGTTATGGACATAACTTATAAATTTATACAAATTAAGATTTTCTTTGAGGAAAATTAGGCTTTGCAAAATAAATATACATGGAAGGGTAAGAATAACTAGATCAACAAAGACAGGCCTACAAGAATCTCTCTCACCAATACCTGCAATAACTCGTAATGCCCTTCTTTGAATTTTAAAAACTAATTTTGCACCAGCAGAGTTGCCCCACAAAAGAGTGCCATAAGTAATGTGAGCATTAAAAAAAGCAAAGTAAGCATTCATAACTAGACTTTTGTTTGTACAGGACTTTAATTTTTTTCAATAGAAAAATAACCCTGGATAAGCGAGAGCAAAGAGAGTTTATGTGAACCCACCAATTCAGTTTAGAATCCAGGTTTATGCCCTGCAGTTTTAAAGATTTACTGTCCGCCTTTGAGCTCAAACTAAAGACAATATCCTCAGTTTTTTCATAGTTTACTCTTAATTTCTTAGCATCAAACCAGAGGAAGGATCTTTCTTTCATGTAATTAATTATCACTTTACTTAGCATGCTATCTTTGTTTGATGACAATAGAGTGGTGTCATCGTCATAAAGAACACTTTTATTTGGTACAAAATCAGGCAAATTATTAACAAAGAAGAAAGGACCCAGGACAGAGCCCTGAGGCACTCCATTTCTCACACATTGAAGATCCGACCTCTGGTCACCAACCTTTACAAACTGATAACGATCAGACAAATAAGAGGTGAGAAGAGATAGCTCACGCCCCTCTACACCATAATACTTTAATTTATCAATTAGCTCACTGTGTAGTACTAAATCAAACGCTTTACTTAAGTCTAACAACAAGGTTGCAACTTCCTCCTTGTTTGCAAAACTAGCAAGAACAGTAGATATGACATTTTCAAGAGCCTTAATGGTAGATAATTTACTTCTGAAGCCATATTGAGCAGAATTTAATATCTGATTATTTTCAAAAAAATTTTCCATCTGTTTTTTTAGTAACCTTTCAATTATTTTAGAGACTACAGCAATTAAGGAAATATGACGGTAGTTATTTATACAGGACTTATCTCCCTTTTTAAAAACTGGAACAGTAATTGTAATTTTCAAAAATTGTGGGAAGATGCCTACAGTAAACATCCAATTGATAAGGTATGATAAAGGAAAGAAGATATCTTCAATAATATTTTTTACCAAAAAATTTGACATTCTAAAAACATCTTCAGCTTTAGAGTTGCTAAATTCTTTTACAGTATTATGACTATCAACATTGTTAATCTCCTGCCATTTTAAAGGTGAAACAGGAGTTTTGATAGAAGATGAGCTTAAAATATCCAAGGAACTAATTACATTTTGGCTAGGCAAATTACTTAAACTAATATTTACAAAGAAATTATTAAACTGATTTGCTGTAATGGGTATACTGGCATTTACACTCTTATCTGCTACAGGGCCTGTTACAGAATTTATAACTTTCAACGCTGCTCTACATTTATTATTAGATTCTAATATAAATTTATCATTTGTAGCTTTTTTTGCCAAATCTATTTGCATTCTATAAAATTTCTGAAGTCTATTATATGCTAGGATAAGGCTAGGGTTTGCTTTAACTTTATCATAACTAATGTCCAACAGTAGCCTAATTTTACCAAGGTAGGGTTTGTACCAATTCTGTTTTATAACTGACCTAGAGCTTTTAACACCACTGTTTTTTAAAATCTTAGTTTTTATAGGACATGACTCATTAAAATTTTCAGATAAAATTTGCATGAATGATTTAAAGGCTTCATCAACATTACAAGCTAATGAGAACTCATTACTCCAGTTAATCCTACTTAATCTATGTTTTAACTTATTGATGCAGAAGTTGTTTGTCAATCTGTAAGTAATACTTGTAGGTCTGCTATTATGAGAAACTCCTTCATTGTTAATGTTAGGTATCGTGAGTAGATTCTGAGAAGAAGTCCCAAATGGGCCGAGAGGTGAGGCTTAGTTATTTCACACGCAACAGTAGCAGGCTGAAAGTTTGAGATAAAATTGTCCAGACACGAGTGCAACCGGGTGGGTTCAGAGTTCAGGCAGAAACAGTCGTAGGATTTCAGCATATTTACAAAATGTTTGATATGAAAATTATTACTACTTGGTCTATAGTAATGTCACCCGCAATGACAATCTTGAAGTTTTTGTATTTATAATTAATTTAAATTATGTCCAAAAGGTTTGCAACTTTTTCTGTGAAAAAATCTATATTTGAATCAGGAGTTCGATACACTGACACTACTATTAGTTTAATTTCAGGAAGAGCTATCATAGCTGCTTCAAAATGTTTAGGCTGACATATAGAGTCAACTGTAACAACTTCATACGCATATTTAAGTGAGTTTTTAACCAAAACAGCCACTCCACCATAAGGTATAGTCCTGCAGTAGCTACTTGCTAGTTGAAAGTCTTCGGGCAGATATATGCTTAAATGCTTAATTCAGCCTGTGTACACCAATGTTCATTTAAACAAAGAATTTCACAATCCGATTTGTTAAGAAAGAAATCTAAGGAATTTATTTTGTTTTTAATGCACTGAACATTTAGATGTGCTATAAGTAGACTAGAAGGTTTTAGGTCAGTTGTTTTATGGGTCGGTTTCTCTATGTTGGTGTGATTAGAAGTGACAGGGTGCAGTTTAACGGAGATGTCTCAGTCTCCTTGTCCTCCGATGTGGAAAGCCTGGATCTTCCAATAACCCGGGCATCAATGTTGGAATCAGTGTATGTGCACAGCATCTGTTGTTCTGTGTTGCTGGGGCTTTCTCTTCTATCTGAAGGTGACAGTATCACAGGTATCTGGCTGGTAGGGGTGCTCTGCGTTGTAGTCACTTCTGGCTCTGTCCTCTTAATTAGCACATCACAAATCCTCCCAACGAGCCATTTCTTCCCACTATCATTAAGATGCATTCCATGCCTAGTGTACAAACTTCTATCAGCTTCACTAGCCTTGACCAGAGTAACATTAGGATATTTTTTAATTAAAGTTTCTAAAGCGACATTAGTTTTTCTTAATTCTTTGTTTGCGCAAGACCAATTCTTAAGATCATATCTAGATGGTAAGTCAACTAAGATTATTTTAGTGCTACTATACTTTTTCACAGCATTGTCAATTAAGTTAAGAGTTCTCTCTGCTTCATTACAAGCAACGTCATTTGAGCCACACGCTATGACAAGGAAGTCATCAGGACCTAAACTTTCACCATCTAAGTTATCATAATTTAATACCTGTACTGCTCGTCCCCCTGGCCTTACAAAACCCACAGCATCAAAAGACTTTGACCACTTATTCAAGTGAAAAGTCAAATTACGACCATGACTATCAGAGCACAACAGCACCCTTTGTTTGTCCGTCTGATCATCTGTTCTATGACTGTGGTCCTTATACCCATGTCGGGAAGATGCAGGATTCTTAAGTATTTTATTTCTGCTCACAGTTTGAGGACTTACACTACAGCTAATTTTGGCAATTTTATCGACATTGCATTCCATTTCATCAGTTTTATCAGCTGTCGTACAATTTCGAAGAACTTTATTCTTTATGAAGAAAATATTCTTAGAGGTAAAGTCAGGTTCCGTGACTTTCTTATTTACATAGTTTAACATTTGTGGCTTATAACCAAAGGGTTTACGTACTACCTGCCATTTATTAGAAACAATGGCAGCTTCCTGAGTATTTTTATTTTTATTAAGAGTAGGAAAGAAATGTAGGCATGCAGTATTTGTTAGGTCTATATGTGATAACTCATTATGTTCGTCCAAATTGTCTTTCTCCATTATTTTAATTACTTCCTCTAGACTAAGTATTGAAACCAGCATTCTTGCATTCTCTTCTTCATAGATAGTACAGCGGTTACATTTTCCGTATTCAATCTCATTATTTTTAGTGTTGGCTTTAGTCTCCTCTTCTATCTGCAGAATAAGGATTTCTTTTGCCTCTCTTTCCTTTTTGAGTTTTTTGTCTAAGAATTTTTTTTATTTAATAATGTATTTTCTTTCTGTTCAAATATTTTGTTTTGTGATTCAATGATATCTTCCTTCTCTTTTAATGTATCTTCAAGTTCTAGTACATAAAAGGAGCTTTTGTTTTTTTCTTCAAATTGTTCCTGTCTTAAATCTTCATTTTTCCTCATAACTGATCCGTTTAACTGCTCCGCAAGTGAGGAACAATTTATCTGGTCAGAATAGTTTTCATGATTCCCTTCAGCTGTCAAGTCAATTTCCTGCTCTTTATTTTCAGTAATTATGTTACCGGTACGATTCAAGCATTTCCATTCTCCCAAGAAATCTTCCTTCTCCATATTCCTTACAACCGACAAGCGTAATCCAGCACATTTTAAATGCAACCACGTACTCCACAAACCAGTACATAAATTGCAGAAGACCGCACATTTATCCCACACACTCCACAGGGATATTTGACCATGATATTTTACTATCAATGTGAATCAGCGAGTTAGTTTAATTAATTAATTTATTTATTTACTCAATTTCAATAGTTTATAAACCACTTGTCCAGTAAGTTTTAACTTTTAATTATAATAATATAAAAAAATGCTATGATAAACAGTTTTTATATGTGAGAGATAATAAAACACATGTATAAAATCTCAAAATAATATAGTCCAGCTTCAATTTTCAAGCAAAAATTCTCAAGCCTCAGGTTGGAGTTGTACCAGGTACCTTCGAGTTTATAGTCCAAGTCTTTATCCACTGAGCTAACTCAGATTGACAATGAACTGGTTATCAAGTATTGATAAGACTATCTAGTAATCTGACAATGTCAGTACTTGCATGTCACAGCAAATAGGCCACATAATTATGGGTAAAGTTAATGTTTTTTCACTATAAAACAATCTACTCATAAAATAAAAATCTAAGAGCACTTTTTATATCAGACTTAAAACTTATCACTGCAAAGACTTTTTAGATTGTTTGCCATAGATTATATTTTCATGCAATAAATATTATCTAGGTTATAGTTTTTAGGCAAAAATCCTTGGTAAATGTTAATGAAATGTTTACGAATTATATGATACCTATTATTTCAGGGCATTCATCACAGGAAAAACTCACTGATTTAACACAAGATAAACACTTTTTAAAAACCTTTACAATAAAACTTGTCAAAACATTGGCTGCATCAAACCAGTTACACTCAATCTGACATTCAAGATATAACATCATTAATTATTTTTACAAGAATTATTTTTAATTTATTTTTATTCTTATAATTGAGGGAGAAGGTCTCGTTTTAGAGATATCCTTTTAAATATTAAAACTCATTTGTATGATATTCTTGGAGGTTGTTTATACTAAATTATATCTTTTCTTTTTTTATCGTTCAAACATTTAAATACTCGTATTTGTAGTTTTTAATTAATTGTCTGATAATTGCTTTATGTGCGCTGTTGGAGCAGCGAAGAGTCTACTTGTTGCCGGGCGGCATGCATGGTGTTGGGGCAGTGAAGAATATACCCTTTGCTTTGCGGCATGCGTGGAGTTGGAGCAGAGAATAGTTTACTTGTTGCCGGCGGCATGCGCGGTATTGGAGCCACACAGCCACCACTGCAACGTCACTGTCACAATCCACAACACAACACCAAGCTTCCAGCAAACAGTATCAACACACAACTTCCAGCTATAGTGGTGGATTATTGTAGTGGAGTAATGCCTATTGGAATAGTTTAATAGGCATTCTAATAAGTATTCATTTAAAAATATTCTAACTGAACCATTTAAATTATGTAAAGCACGATGTACGTACTAGGCATTGAATGGTTTTTGTTTTATTCTAGATTGGATTCTAGAATATTTGACAATCGTTACAGATGCCCGTCGTAACTCTGACCTCTACACTTTTTATTGCAATGCTGTTTCTTTCTAAAAGGTTGCAAACCTCGTTAGTAATTCTTTCAATATTGTTTGCCTGTAGGAGCAATGAACCGTATTTAATATTAAGTTTTCGCTCTTGTGAACTAACACATGTCGTATTACCAATGGCAGTTCATCTGTTTGTAATATGTCTGAGTGATGTCTAATATGAGAGAGAAAAAGGTAGCTGCCTGTATTTCATTTATAATTTTACTAAGAACATGCTGTGGCGCAAACGTGATCATTTCGTTTTGAGTCGTAGGAAATAAATGCTTAAAATTGCTTTGATCGTTTTCCAATTCGCGTTTTAGAAGAGGTTCGTATCTTGACAACACAATAATGTTTAAAAAGTTTAGTAATTTAGTATCCACTGTTTGAATATTTTAATTACAATGCTCTCTGAACGATGTGGCCATAGATATTATATCACCCAAAAGTCTTTTAAGAATGACATGACAATGATAATAAAATTGAAGTTGCCTTTAATAAAGAGGCTAAGTTAGGGCTGTAAAGCCCTCTCTACCACTCAACCTCATATCTTATACACTAAATTTACAATAATTGAATACAGAAACATTTAAACTGTTGAAATAGTTATACTTTATAATAAAATGACTCAGTTATTGACATAACAGAAATTATTGTACTTTACGATTTGGTCAACCAGATGTATGTGTCTTTCAGCGAAAGTCTGATAAGATGGCAAGTTTTAATATAACAGACAATCTATGGAGTCATGGGGGGCTTGAGTCTGCAAGACACCTAAAAGATTGTGCCCGACTCGCGGGTCATTTACATACGACCGTCTGTTGGTCATAAAGTGTAATTTTAATTCTGTTTTAAGCTGTTTGGCGAATATTATTCTCACTTCCATAAATAATGGAGAAGGTTTAGAAATAACGAGACAGAAAAAACAAACAAATAACTATTTCCCAATTTTTATTTTGTTATTTTTTCAAATAATTAATGTACCAAATATTTTACAAAAAAGGATGCACCTCTTGAAGTAGCTACAATCCTTCTTGAAAAGTTTTTAGATGAACTAAAATAAAGCAAGAAACTAGTTCGTGGGTGTTGTTAAAGAAGCTATAACGCTTGCCAAGGGATGGAGTATTGAGTTTTCTCTGCCGAATAAACGATGTAAAATAGTAAAAAGCTTTTATGATGAACTGACCAACGACGCTAAATTTTCTGATTCTTTAAAAGCATTTAAAGTAAATCTATTTTATAGGAGCTTAGACATAGTTATTAATCAAATTACCATACCTTTTTACAAAATGGTCAATATTACATCATCATCTTTATATCACATTATGTTATCTTTTTAGCCTCATAGAAAAAAGTGACGATGAACAAATTTTATGAAACAGGAAGTTTTTGAAAAGTATGAAAAGGATGTTTCACATGCGCTACACACAAATAATGTCCCTCAGATATATTTCTTCAAGTTGCATAATAAACAGAGGAATGAAAAATGGCTAAGGAGCCTCATTTTTAATGGTAGAAAAAATTACTCTATCAACAACCTTCCTGACGTCTGTACAGCCATGATGATGTTCGTGATTCTCCCAGTTACATCAGCATCAGCTGAAAGGATCTTAATTACCAAAATGTTTTGAAAACGCCTACAAATTTTCGAATACGTATTTTATTGTAATTTACTTAAAGGTTGTATAGGTTAAATGGAGCGTTTTTTTAAAGATCTATTTATGATTTTAATTTTGGAAATATCATGCTCGTCCTCAACAAAATTTTCAAAGCTCAAATTGATGAAGACTTATTTGAGAAACATGATAACCGTACCAGGCTGATTTCTTTAGGAATTTTCAGAATGTATCATCAACGGGCTCCTAGTATCGAATTGACCAATTTGGCTGAAAAATATTTCAATTATAAGATAAAAATAGGTTTTAAATAGGTGTAAATAACTATCAACTACTGTACTGTTATTTATATTTACTATTGGTTTTCTATGTCATATGCTTTCTGACAAAGATAATGTATAAATAAATCGTGCTGTCAAAGAACTTTTTTTAATGTTTTCTTTTCCTTTTTACAGAATCCACGGATATTAAAATTGTAGCACATGATATATTGTACAAAATATATTACTATGTGTTTGCATAACTTCGAAGCGTATATACATCATGATAACAAGTGTACCCCGATGAGCAAGGAGGCTATATATAGAAAGATACGGGTAGGTCAGAGGTGTTATGGGGGGGGGGGGTTACTGGAGCCATGGGAAGAGCGCATTACACTACGCTGCGGGGGGGGGCACTCGTCTAGCTACGCCACTGCTCATTGTGGACATGCCATCCAAATGAAAACTATAAATACCATCGGTTATACTATTACCTTTATATTTATACCTTGTAGGTTAGGCTGAGAGCATTAACAATCCGATAGAGATCATGTAGCTGGCTAACAACAAGGGTCGGGCTATTTCAGCTTAATACAGTAACAGTATGAATCCTTGGCTGCTCAGAGATCTAACCCACTCTACGGTACACAGCATTGCTCTTTGGATTATACCCTTGTCTAAGAATGGATGAATTTGCTCACGGCTCTGACAGCTTGCCTATTGTTGGGATGGGTCTATACCCAGGCTTGTGAAAACATCAAGCTACTCGACATTGTAACCACACATCACTTAATTTTCTCGCTGTCCTGCGCTTCCCGCTTGATACAACAGCGCATTAATGTTTCGAGTGCTTAATTGTGTTTGTTTGTAACGACGTTGTTTATTCTTAGTCTATAATTTATTAATATAGATCCATTTAACAGCTAACGTTACAAAGGCACGACAGCCAATAAATTCTTCTACATTCAAAATTTAAACAACATATAGACATGAAAAACGATTAACTTTTTAAATTTTATTATTTATGTATATTTTACTTACACAGAAAACTTGGTACTGCTTAAATTGTGTTAGCAAATGAATTGCAATGAATTTATTTAAATGGATTGTGGAGCACAATAATAAAAAAGGTCAACTGTCCTGCTTACTTTTCGTGACTAATCATCTCCCTAAAATAATAACCAGTCTGTATATCATTAAAGGCTGAAGTGACAATGTGTGATGAAAAGAATTTTAAATGTACGTTTAAAGGTATGTCCATGTAGTGGGAAGTGCAAGTGAAATCTAGGTATACAGGGTGTAACTGAAATACACCGACAAACTTCAGGAGGTTGTTCCTGAGGTCAAAAACGAACCAAAACGTTCCTATAAATGTATGTCCTAAAATGCATCGTTTTCCGTCTGTCCGTCTGTGTTTGTGTTTATTACATTAAATTTTTTTTCTAAACAACCAATTAAAGGTACAAAGTTAAACTTTTCCAACATATGCTAATCTAGTAAAGATTGTCAATTTTTAAAAAAATTGAAAATTTTTACTCAGCAAAATTCAAAATGGCGGCTAGTTTAAAATCTTTGATGGTGAATTTCCTCAAAAACTACTTCCTGTAAAAAAAAATTTACTAGAATATAAAAAAATATAAACTTATTTATAAAACGAACGGTACCTCATTTTTTGAAATCGCTCAAGAAATAAAAAAAGTTATGGCATTTTTCTTAACCTAGTAACATATCACATTTACAAGTTTTTTTTCTTGTTTCAAAAGTTAATGTAAGTATTTAGGCAGTATAAAAAATAAAACGATATTTTGGGTTAAAAAAATTTAAACAAGATATAATTAGTATTAAATTTTAAAAAACGACATTGTAACAAGCAAACTACATGACTCAACTTTCATGGTTTAAACAGCTGAATATGTTTTCATGTTGAGACACAGCTGATTAGAACAACAATGAATTCAGATAAGTAAGTCATTTCCTTGTTTATTTTTGACAAGATATGATCTGTTACTTTCACTTGTAGAAACAATTATTAGTCGATAGTGCTCTTTATTCTATTGAAGATGGTAGGTTACCCATTTAGCCATCAAGCTGACATGATATTTATGTATGGAAAAGCTAACGGTAATAGTCGCCTAGGCGTCCCGCCTGTATTACGAATCATTTCCAAATCGACAACAACCTACTCATTCAACATTTGCTGCTGTTTTCAACCGACTTCATGAGACTGGCACTTTGTTTACCTTCTACTGCAGACCGAGGTGTACAGAGGGACAGCGTAAGAACTCCTGATTTGGAAGAAAACATCTTACAGCGAGTAGAGGAAGATCCAGGCGTAAGTACTAGGCAGTTAGGAGCAATACTCAACGTAGACCACATGACAGTATGGCGAGTTCTACATGAGCAGATGTTATATCTGTACCATTATCAGTGTGTACAAGCCCTTGGTCCAGCTGACTTTCCATTACGTTTACAGTTTTGCCAATGGTTTTATCAGCAAGCTAACAACCCTGGTTTTACATAATTATTGTGTATACAGATGAAGCTTTGTTTTAATTGAGATGGAATAACCAACTACCACAATATGCATCAATGGGCTGATGAAAACCCACAAGCCATTCATGAAGGGAGACATCAACAGCAGTTTAAAATAAATGTTTGGGCAGGCATCATTGGAGACTGTTTATTAGGTCCTTTTGTATTACCTGACATACTAAATGGTGAAAAACTACAGACATTTCTTACAACACGAATTGCCTGAAATTTTAGATGATGTTTCCCTTGGGTGTGAGAGAGCACTGTTGGTTCATGCATGATGGAGCTCCCGCGCATTTCAGACTAGATGTCAGGCAATTTCTGGACCAAACTTATGGGGAAAGATGGATAGGCAGAGGGGGACCTGTATCATGGCCGCCTCGGTCGCCAGATCTAAATCCAATCGATTTCTTCCTTTAGGGCCATTTGAAAACTCTAGTTTATGAAAGACCAGTTAATACCAGGGATGACCTTTTACAGCGTATCACTGCAGCCTGTAACACTGTAAGGAATACACCAGGAATACTTGAAAGAACTCGGCAATCAATGACCAGACGTGTTAATGCATGCAATCGCATCAAATGGAAGGCATATTGAACATTTGTTGTAAAGTGATCCCTAATATTTTGAAATAAATGTTGGCTCTGTTAAGTTATTCCGTATTTCTTAATAATGACAGCTTAAAACTCTTTTTGTTTAATGTGAGATATTTTGTTGAATGTTCTAAACAATTGTAGGCTACTGTAGTTTTTTGAAACAAGAAAAAAAAAAACTTGTAAATGTGATATGTTACTAAGTTAAGAAAAATGCCATAACTTTTTTATTTTCTTGAGCGATTTCAAAAAATGAGGTACCGTTCGTTTTATAAATAAGTTTTATATTTTTTTTATATTCTAGTAATTGTTTTATACAGGAAGTAGTTTTTTGAGAAATTCACCATCAAAGATTTTAACTAGCCGCCATTTTGAATTTTGTTGAGTAAAAATTTTCAATTTTTTTTTTAAATTGACAATCTTTACTAGATTAGGCATATGTTGAAAAGTTTTAAACTTTGTACCTTTAATGGTTGTTTAGAAAAAAAATTTAATGTAATAAACACAAACAGACGGACTGACGGAAAAACAAAGCATTTTAGGACATACATTTATAGGAACGTTTTGGTTCGTTTTTGACCTCAGGAACAACCTCCTGAAGTTTGTCGGTGTATTTCAGTTACACCCTGTATACCTAGATTTCACTTGCACTTCCCACTACATGGACATACCTTTAAACGTACATTTAAAATTCTTTTCATCACACATTGTCACTTCAGCCTTTAATGATATACAGACTGGTTATTATTTTAAATAAACAAACTGGCATACCTGTAGCGTATTTACATCTAATGTTTTTGTAGTTTACTTAATTAATGAAACTAGGTTACGCACCTTTTTAGAAAGCATTGCGCCAATTATCTTAGTACGTCCATTTATCCAATTTCTACAAAATATTTAATTTATGTGTGGTTTTATTACTTTAAGCTAAATTAAAAGCGTAAGTATTTCTATTTCATAAACTAAAATATTGTTTTTATTTTAAAAGATATACAGGGTGTATATTATGTCTGGAAACACCCAAATATATCCTTTAATAATTTAAATATAAATTTGAAACCTCTTACAATCGTGATAGAGATTGGGCATCTACTTTTTTGGAACAATGTTTTTGTTATGTCACACCAACGGGGGACGTCCCTGCCGAGGGTATCGTGAATATTCTTAATGGAAAAGCCTATACCTTGTGATACATAATTTTAAAGGTAATAGCTTACTGAATTGAATGCCACAAACCGCATCTCAAAGGAATTATTTCTATCAGAAAATAGAGCATTTTTAGTATTGAAAATTTACTGATGTTCAACAATGTAATTTTAACATGGTTCTTGCCACAAAATGTGTTACACTAATTTTTTAGCATTTTTTTAATGTTCAATTAAAATAAAATAAACAATTTATTTTTAAGCTGGTTTCATTAGTACAAATTTACCAGTTTTTATTACAATGAATAAAAACTTATGAGCCACTTTCTCTGATTACTTATGAATCTGTACTTGGTGTTTTCCAGTCAGCAGGAAGGTTTAAAGAGACAAAGGTCACTAGCCTATGAGAAAACATTATTGTGTTATTAATCATCTGGTCTACAGGTTTCAGTTTGTTGAGCATGGAGCTTTCACTAGACAGGTCTAAGCTTGGGAATTACAAATTGGACAAAGGTCATATCATTCCTGTCGAGTTAATCAGTGTCTCTGAAGCATTGCTGTCAACAAGTTATCTAATTACAGTAGTTCAGTTTTTATTTGGCATTTTAATGGAATTGTCTGAAAGAGAACGAATTACTCTGTTGATGATGCGAGGATATGGCGATCGTCAAAGATCTTATCGGGAAGTTTGTAATTTGTTTAATGACACTTTCCCAGAAAGGAATCCCATAAGTGTTTCAACAATATCAAAAACTATTGAGCGTTTTGAAATGACAGGGAGTGTACGTAATCGGCCAAAGTCGGGTAGTTAGGACACAATCTGCAACAGATGAAGAACATGCACTAGATGTTTTGCAAACATTTATTGAAGACCCACATACATCGCTCAGAAAAGCTGCCACAGCAACATGATATGCACCCTATGTCTGTGAGTAAGATTTTGAAAATTAATAAATACAAACCATTTAAAGTTCATTTAGTCCAACAGTTAAGTGAGGATGATTACGACAGAAGAGTTGAGTTTTGTGAACTTGTGATGCGCAAATGTGATGACAATAGAGATTTTCTGACCAACATACTATTTTTCTGATGAGGCAACTTTTTTCCTAAATGGCAATGTTAACAGGCACAATTGCCGTTACTGGGCTAGTGAAAACCCACATTGGATTACTGAGTCCCATTCACAGCAACCACAAAAACTGAACGTATGGTGTGGAATTTTTAGGTAACAAAATTGTTGGACCCTTTTTCATCAATGGAAATTTAAATGCCGAACTTTACTACAATATGCTCCAAAATGAGATAATCCCAGCTATTCAAATTGCATCAGGAGAATACTTTGATAATGTATGGTTTCAGCAGGATGGTGCTCCACCCCATTATGGGAGACAGGTAAGAGAGTATTTGGATTTTAAGGTTTTCCTCATAAATGGATTGGGCCGAAGAGGAGAAATCGAATGGCCTCCAAGATCTCCGGATTTGTCACCAATCGATTATTTCCTATGGGGTCATTTAAAATCCAATGTTTATAGAAGAAAGCCTCATAATTTGGAAGACCTAAGAAACAGGATTATAGAGGAGATTGCTTTGATAACTGAAGAAATGTTAGGCAAACTCTGTCGAATCATTTTTACACAAGATTGGCTCATTTGTCAAACCGTAGAAGGAACACAGTTCGAACAATTGCTTTGACACCAAATGCAGGTAAAACGTTTGTTGTAAGACTTTTTCTAACAGCATACATTATTTTTTATTTGTAATAAGAAATCAATAACATAAGTATTTCCATAATTGTACTGTAATAAAAAACTGGCAAATTTTTGCTAATAGAACAGCTTAAAATGAAAATTTTTGTTTTATTTTAATTTGAACATTTAAAAAAATGCTAAAAAATTAGTGTAACGCATTTTTGTGGCAAGAAACCATGTTTAAAATTACATTGTTGAACATCAGTAAATTTTCAATACTAAAAATGCTCTATTTTCTGATAGAATAATTCCTTTGAGATGCGGTTTGTGGCATTCAATTCAGTAAGCTATTACCTTTAAAAATTATGTATCACAAGGTATAGGCTTCCATTTAAGAATATTCACGATACCCTCGGCAGGACGTCCCCCGTTGGTGTGACATAACAAAACATTGTTCCAAAAAGTAGATGCCCAATCTCTATCACGATTGTAGAGGTTTCAAATTTATATTTAAATTATTAAAGGATATATTTGGGTGTTTCCAGACATAATATACACCCTGTATATTAATCATAGATGTATATTGTTTTTAATGTAATCACGAATTATTTTGATTGCGTACTTTGATTTTTTTGTTTTGTTTCAACATACGATTTTGGTGCATTCGGAACATTATTTTTTAAACACTATTTACACAATTTCCTAATTAATATTCACTTAGCGGATAAATAATTTTGTACAATGTTCCAATACCAACAACAACAGTCTTGAATAGCAAAGTAATGGTGATCACTTATACTTAGAGTTTGAAGTAAAGAGTTAATTTACATTTTAAAGAAATATAATAAATTAAATCAGTACTTAATTCACCTTAATATTTTAAAGCCACATGTGACACGCATATTTATATAATGACAGTAAAAACCAATTCTTAACGAAAAGGAAATATAAAGAAACAATTCACCAAAACAAAGTGTGAACTTTCGTTTGTTTTCAGACACTGAAAGTTTCGCCTTAAAATGGATAATCAGAAAACTTTCCAGTTAGTTTTATCAGCAATTTGGAGAAGTACTTTGGTATTCTTGTACTGCTGTTGGACGTGCCTCGGGTAAGAATTGGAAAGGACACTGACAATCGGGATCGGGTCTTAAGTAAAATATCAATCAAGACTTGGTACAAACTTGGGTCTTTTGATCAGTTCCAACATTTTACAAATTTTCTGTTTGAATGTATGTTATTTCTTTTATCCATTACACAAAGAGGTCCCTGTTGTGAAATATATTGCCCCTAAGTTTATGTCTGTATTGAAAGACCAAGCATGTGTAGTAGTAGAGTGCTTATAGTAACTTTAAAATTTGTAAATTCCTTTACCTCGCTGGAGGAAAAGGATCTTTCATACAACTATAGAGATTGCCTAGATTAGTATGAGTTTAATTAAAATACTAATAAATATTCACGAATTAAAATGAAAAAATATTTTAAATAAACATTGTAACCTAGAGTTGTAAATGAAAATATTGTTATTTGTACAATATTACGGTAATTTATGTAGTTCGTTTTGGCATATAAATGGTTTTCGTAACAAAACATTTGCATACATATTTTTTAGCTATGTTAAATTTCTATAGTTCGACCTATAGTGTGTAACCTATATTAAGGGACGTGTAACTGCATGTACGCATATTAATCTGCAATTAATTATTGTAGGAGTCACACTCATTAATTTACAATACATGTGGTATGGAATAAAATAAGAATATTTTTACAATTGTATTTAACAAAACAATGTGATAAACATATGTAACACTCAAATTTTGCTTTACAAAATTTAGTTGCTTTTTAAACCAATTTAAATTTGGATTTGGAGGACAGTGACATACCCGGAATGGTACTTCATTGTACGTGTTGTCAGAATAAACAACCGCATAAAAACGCTCAAATCTGCAAAGGACCATTGCACTGATATATTCAAATGGACTTTTATTTTTCAAAACCCTCTTTCAAATATTAGTTAAATTAAATTACTAACATTTATTAAATTTACTATTATTATTTATTAAATTAATTTATTTAAATTAATTAAACACTCCATTAGGTAAGAATTTGAAGGTGACTGTTGGATCATCTTATAATCAGGCTCGAAAAAAAACGGTTTACGATATGGAGATTCATATTTTTAATTTATAGTCCTACATGAGAAATGACTAGAACGATTGTTTATTTAATACTCTTTAATTAGTAAAAAATGGTTCTCTTCGGAATTTAAATGTTTGTATAATGTTGTTATCGTGCCTTGACATATTTGGATCAATTAGACTCTGCGTGACAGAACTGGATACACCTTAAGCATTAGGCATACGTTTCCTAAATTTCCATGTGATTTTAAATGTAAAACAGTCTGCAAAACAGACTTAAATTACAAAGTCTACAAGAAATAATATCTATTTATAACAAATTTTTAGCTGTATGGTAAACACTTTTTACTCAAATATTGTTTCAAATACTAGGTTTCCAGTTCTACAGAAATAGCGGGCTAAATTCACGGTTTAACACATTTTACTAAACACATATTTTGTTATTCAATGATCGTTTGATATTTGTTCTACAAAAGTCATATTATCAGTACTTAGTTTAATATTTACATGGGTAGAAATTCCTTACATTACAAGCACTTGTTCTTAAAAACCGATGTGTGTCTCATCATAGGCTGCGTGATAATCAGTGTCCTATCTGATGATTAAATTAAGGTTACATCAGCGTAACATCCTCGTTGCTAGTAAGCATTCTTCTAATGCATATTTTACCATAGTACATTACGAAATCATCACTCAGTTTAGAATCCAAGCCGGTTAGGAATATCTGTAATTCTCTGGTTCTTTGAAAGGACTTTATGCCGTTTGTTGATTTCAAAGGTTGGCATTTTCAACTGTAATGGTCTCTGTTCTATTCTTCAGCTTTAAATCCTCAAAAATAACATTATGACAACAAAAAAATTAACAAATCAAACACATTGTGATGAATACACACAAGTTGGCCACAATATAGCAGTGCCTCAAAAATACATGCCTGAGACCCAACATCAATTCAGGTGAAGCACAAGCGAATTATCACGACACACGCATTACAGCAGGTGAGTTGAAAAAGGTCTATAACTGATATTTCAACACTACTACTAGGAGCAACGGAAGATGAATGGAAATAATCTTGTTAGTTATTCACCAGCCATTCACAATACCAGTGTACGTCTCAGTGGTGGTTACTGCAAGTTACTTGTTATTTTTTGTTCTCTTACGACAAGAAGCTCATAAATTGCATTTAGTCCTTTAAAAAACTTTGCTTTGAACCAGCCTCTCCAGTCAAAGCAGGCAAGGGTGGCACTCCCGTGTCGAGGCTAGCAAGAACTTCTGATACTTAGGGATGAACCCCACCACCTCCGCAGTAGACTAGACCCATCCAATTACCCTTGCACACCAGAATATCGACATTTGTGGTTACTGATGTGGCGCTCCTGGACATCCATAAGGTTGTTCAGATTTAAGTTGCACATCGATTTATGCTGTGCCCAGTAGAAGGTTCAACTGAAAGGTATAAATCAGCCATAAGTGATCACTGCTGGGTGGTCACCGTAACTTACGACACGCACTAACCTAACTCAATCACTAACAGGATTGTCCTTTACGTAACAAGTTACTCGTAATAAATACACCATGGAATGTTTAATAGGACGCACATTACAATTAATTGTAATTTATATTCAAATGAAATATTTAATGGAAATTATTAATCTATTGAATATGCAATATTGCATTAGTTTCATTATATGTCAAAAATATATCTCAAATATTAACAGCAGTATTAATAGTTGGCTTCACTATCTGCAGTCATGGTCTGGATTAGTTTTTAATAAATCCGTGTCGAATTTACTCAAAACAAATACATGATCCCGTACATCACCCACACAGCGCAACGGACTCAACCTACATATTATACACAACTCGCATATATTGAGTCCTGTAACGACAATTACGGGTTTTAAAAAACTGCATTTTTCTATAAACATTTGAAGTAAATTGAAGTACGCTAAGGTAACTTAAACTTAAAGTGATCTTTATGAGTGTTTTTTTAAAGAACTGTTTTGTTTTATAAAAATATTCATTTTAGAAAAAAGGTATCTGCTTCACTAAATAATATTTACTTACTATAATATTTAACCCGTGCCGTCAGCACCCCCCCGCCTACTGTATGCACGTCTGTCTCAGATCGTGATCACTACTGTTGTCCGGCGGACGGTACAGCAGTAGCAGTTGTGCTATGCCGCCAGCACACCCCGCACCTGCTTTATGCACGTCTGTCTCAGGTCGTGATCACTAGTGTTGTCCGGCGGACAGTACAGCTGTAGCTGCTGTGCTATGCCGCCAGCACACCCCGCGCCTGCTGTATGCACGTCGGGCTCAGTTCATGATCACTACTGTTGTCCGGCGGACGGTACAGCTCTAGCTGTTGTGCTTTGCCGCCAGCACACCCCGCACCTGCTGTATGCACGTCTGTCTCAGGTCGTGATCACTACTGTTGTCCGGCGGACGATACAGCTGTAGCTTTTGTGCTATGCCGCCAGCACACCCCGCATCTGCTGTATGCACGTCTGTCTCAGGTCGTGATCACTACTGTTGTCCGGCGGACGGTACAGCTCTAGCTGTTGTGCTTTGCCGCCAGCACACCCCGCACCTGCTGTATGCACGTCTGTCTCAGGTCGTGATCACTACTGTTGTCCGGCGGACGGTACAGCTGTAGCTTTTGTGCTATGCCGCCAGCACACCCCGCACCTGCTGTATGCACGTCTGTCTCAGGTCGTGATCACTACTGTTGTCCGGCGATCGGTACAGCTCTAGCTGCTGTGCTTTGCCGCCAGCACACCCCGCACCTGCTGTATGCACGTCTGTCTCAGGTCGTGATCACTACTGTTGTCCGGCGGACGGTACAGCTGTAGCTTTTGTGCTATGCCGCCAGCACAACCACCCGCACCTGCTGTATGCACGTCTGTCTCAGGTCGTGATCACTACTGTTGTCCGGCGATCGGTACAGCTCTAGCTGCTGTGCTTTGCCGCCAGCACACCCCGCACCTGCTGTATGCACGTCTGTCTCAGGTCGTGATCACTACTGTTGTCCGGCGGACGATACAGCTGTAGCTTTTGTGCTATGCCGCCAGCACACCCCGCGCCTGCTGTATGCACGTCTGTCTCAGGTCGTGATCACTACTGTTGTCCGGCGGACGATACAGCTGTAGCTTTTGTGCTATGCCGCCAGCACACCCCGCGCCTGCTGTATGCACGTCTGTCTCAGGTCGTGATCACTACTGTTGTCCGGCGATCGGTACAGCTCTAGCTGTTGTGCTATGCCGCCAGCACACCCCGTGTTAGTCACATACGTTAGCACACACATACGTTAGTCATTTTAATCGTGAGACTGTAATACTCTAACTGTGGCAGAAACAGTAATGCGCTTGCTGCGATATTAGACTGCTTAAGGTAAAGGTTACTATGGATGCGAATTATGACGAAAATCTCTTCTGACGAGTCCGTCTGAAACCCTCGTCAGAATAAGGCGGTTACAGTGTGTGCGTTTTCAGATCTTCTGAAACAGGGTGAAACAAGTTGCTGGCCGCACGAAAAAATCAAACTTGTTTGATCGCTCAAATCGTTCTGAAGACTTCGTATCTTTTCTGACGCAAAGTCGCTGCCACTGTAAACAGTATCATTAGAAGACAGGCTTTTATTTGTTCGGACGAATTCGTACGAACTCGTTAATGCTCGTCAGAGCAGATTTTTGTCAGAATTCGCATCCATAGTAACCTTTACCTCACAATCCGTATTGAGCCGTTGTGAAGCTGTAAAATCATGATATCAGAAAATTGTAACATATCGTTATATAACATTAGTATAACATGTTCTAACAATTATTTAATTATCCTTTTGTAGCTTAGACACATCTTTTTCATTGATAAACATTGCTACCAACAATCACATCTTCCACAGAATTAATTTTGACGGATTAAAAACGATTATGTTTTAAACGTTGTGAGGCAGTTCTAGAATATTAAGTATTTTATATGACACTTGACTTGTTGATGTCGCAAAATCCATAAAAAACTCTAATGCTGCCCACTGGATAACATGAGATGCGAGTAGGAGCAATAAATCTTTAGCAATTTGCCCAGTATAATCATATTATCACTTCATTCTCAGCTCGATGCATACTCCCTCCGTAAATTTCAAATAAACTCCTTCTATCACATTTACTTTTTTACGCGAAAATATGTGTCACACGGTTCTGGAAATTGAATTATTACGATTTCTAACCTGGGAATATTTTTTGATCTGTAATTCAGAGTCTCCAATAAACCTTTACACAACCTTAAATAATATTTACCTTTACCTTATATTTCGCCAGGTTTCAGCTCGAACGTTATGTGTCAACTGTTAGCTGGTTCAGTATGTTAATTGTGCCACTCATACTTTTTAAAAGATGTTCTGTCACTTTTACTAAATCCTATAATGTTATGTGCGTCCACTCAGAGTTCACTTTAATTTGAAGAAGAGCTTTCACATTAGTTTAGAGGAGTCTGTTTATAACTAGCGACCAGACATTTTTAATTGCAGGCAAAAGTCCTCTCTAGAAGAGCTGAAGTTCCAGGTAAGCGTACAGAATACTCCATAACCTTTGAACAGTTTACACATGAATTATCATTGTTTCCAACTGTGGAAAATATGAGCCCATAATTTTACACGTGTAATTCCAAGATTCGTGGCTATGCTTTTTTCATTTCTGAGATTAACATGCTTTCTTCCTCTCTTTACATTTTTATGTTTGAGCTAACAAGATTAACTAGAGTGACTTCATCAAATAACTTTATATACTGAATATTTACTTCTACTATGTTTGTGTGTTTATAAACCCAGCAGATTTGTAAAATAAATCATATTTTAGAAGGTAATTCTTTTCTGATTCCAAATATATTCTCAGCTTTTACAAATATATTCTCCTAAAGACGCACATAACTGAAGAAATTATTGGGATAATTTTCTTAAAGTCTTTGTGGTTTAATTTTAAATGTTCTCGATTCAGTTATCTGTTATTACTAATAGTTCATAGCATGGATTACAAATACAGATTTTTATTGATAAATCTACACCGGTTATAAATTATGAGAAATTAGTATTAACAGAAAAGTAGAATTTTAAATTTCAGACGAGGAAAAAGTGTGGATTTGAGACGGGATCCTGTTTATAAAGCAGTTTTAAACTTTCATGTTAATAACCGGGATGCATGACCGGCAGCTGAGTCTCGTTTCCTATGACTGGCTACATTATATCATATTGTAAGACAATCGTAAAATACAATTCTGGTCGAATAATCGTGATTCATTTTAGGTAGGACATGATTGTGACAAAAATTAAGACAGGATCTATTTCAACTCTTGGTTATCTGATTACAATTGTTTGTTTTGAGATCAATCAAAATCACATACATGTTTAATTGTGCTACTCTTTGAGTAGGCTATTTAAAAATGCTGAAATATTTATACCTATATTTTTCCCTCAAACATCCCTAAGTTTCAAAATTTGTTAATAATTGTGAAAAATCTCTACAAAAAGAAACACTCAAAAGTGTATCTGTTTAACTGCAGTTGAAGGGCGGTATAAAATTAAATATTTTTCAGCTCCTCATCCCTTCAAACTGAATTAGTACTATCTAAACAATAAAAAATAATATTTCATCAATATTATTGGTTTCATTGGTTTGACACAACTTCTATCCAAATAACAAAATAGCTGTATTTTCCTAGAAACTAGTAAAGATTTAGAAGTAAAAATTTAACCTCGTTATGAGAAATTAAGTCTTCCCGTTACAGGTAAAACTTTGTATCTATTCTGTTATATAATTCAATAAATCTACTTAAGAAATTGCTATAAGTGTATCAATCCTTAGCTATAAGTTCACAAATCACATTGTATTCAGCTTTTGTTTTAATTTTTACAATTTGGGCAATAGATCTCACAAAATGGTTTTGATGATTGCTAGCCTTGCTGTACACAATGGAAACAGTTTTGTATATATGTTCTCTGTAGCTCCTGTACTCAGTAACCTCATACTCTACCTCTGTACTCTCTATCTCTGTACGTCCGGACTCTTTATCTCTGTATCCTGAGTATCTGTAATTATTTACCAATGTACATCTGTACTCCATACCTCTGTATATCCGTACTCTATTACCCTGAACATCTGTACCTCTGTACTATTTATGTCAGTGGTCTGTACCCCTGTTTTGTTCCTCTGCACTCTGTACATATCACCTTAGTATAGTGGGCAATTGGGCCAATTAAAGTTAATCCTCGTATATCCAAAACTAATTATAGAAGTAAAATAATAACATAAAAGAATTTGTAAGATGTTTTACAAAACTGTTAAACTAGGTATACATGTATATAACTGAATTAAAAGGAACAGTAGAAAGTACTTATTAGTTAACGTACTACAACAAACCTGATCAGTTGACTAAAACAAGCACTGACTCCAGCAACTTCACCCTTCTACTGCTCCGGCGGATACAAACAGACAGAAGGAGGGTCCAAAAGGTACCGTGGTTCTGGTTATGTGAGGTTTGAGATCACTAAACCACTCTGCAGACACTTCATCTCGTGGCTGACAGCAAATGGACCCTAGGTCCACTGACTGAAAAGGAAGCTCTGAACACAAAATTTTAAAACATTGCCGACTTGAGAGTTGCTGTTTTCATTTAGCTGAATAAAAGTTAGAATATTACTTAATTACCTAACTGGCCTGGATGGGATCGAATGCTCTGTCTGATGGTGACTGTCTAAGGAGGATCGACAAGATGGTGGCTAGGCGTAGTCTGTAGTCATCCGCTCCACAGCAGCGCAGCAACGCCTGAGGTGTGGGGTTGCTCCGTGGCTCCTGCCATCTAGAAGTTCCCATCTGTTGTCCTTGCGAATTCTCCAAAGGGTGGTACCTGCAAAGCAATTTTGATGGTTGCTTTACGAACGAACCAGGTTGACGGGTGTGGAGCGGAGAGCCTTGTATTGAATAGTTTCGAAGGCGTTGCGGGGTGATCGGTTGTAAGCATCTTTCAGCAGCGAGACAAATGGTAACCTTGACACCCATCGACAGGGACGATCGGAGGTTAGTTAGCGTTTCGATTGACGCAGTTCGCTTGGTATCCAACGCATTTTTTGGCGTGAGGGCCGAAGTTCAATCTGGTATCGAGAGTGACACCGAGATATTTAGCTTGTGGCTTCTAAGCATTCGGCTCTTCATACGGAGTCACGTCCTATGAAACAAATAGCCGTGCTCTTGTCCCTGTTGATAAGGATGCACTATTTCTTTAGCCAAAGAGAGAGCAGGTCCATCTGCTGCTGCATGAGGTCAGCGGCACGCATCTGCTGAAAGCTCCTACACAGAAAAATGGTGTCGTCAGCGTACAATGACAGCGTTCTTGACCTAAAAAACAACTCCGCCGGCGCATGGGAGTGTCTCGCCTCGACCCTAGTCTTTGGGCTAGGGCTTTGGGCAGGACGAACCTCCTATAAGGCTAGTAGTGGAGGAAGATTTGATCATATATATAAACTATATCAATCCACATGTCTCGCTACAAAGCTGAACGCCAACTCGTGCCATGTTGACAATAAAACAAGCGAGAAACAGAACATTAATTAACATTCACAAATGACATATTGTCGACGGTTGTCACGAGCTGAGTTCAAGCTATTTGATTGCTTACCATGTTTGCTCGTCGTGTTTTGTTAAGACTTAAGATTTAATTACACTTATGTTGACTTGAAGTTTAATTATACTATTTCGGATGCAAAATCTTGAATGTTTTGCCACAGTTACAGAAATTGAACATATTGAGGTAAATATCAGTAATCACCTTAAGGTTTCTTTATGTATTATATATATATATATATATATATATATATATATATATATATATATATATAAGGTAATTTAATAATATATTATATATTGTATTACGTATTATATATTATATATACGTATTATATATTATATATAAATATATACATAATTCTGCCTTCATTGTATTAAAAACTAATTTTGAAAGGTTCGAACGTGCTTTCTGATGTCAGGATGTACGTGTATTGATTCTGTGCAAACAATATGATTACTAGTTTAAAGGCAGTTCAGTTGTTTAATAACATTTTCAGGAATGTGGACTAAAATATGTTATATTCGAAACTTCGAAACTATCACTAACGGGTTTTCTTCGATTTGCAGTTTTCATTTTACTTTATTGTACTTCAAGGATAATGTCAAGTTCTGTTTTATGAATGCTAGTATTATGAAAACTCACTGGATGTATTGCTGGTCAAATACTAGACCTAATACAAGATTATTTGGAAGTGTACAAGCGGGTTATTATTAGGATTAGGCGTGTTTGCTAGTAAGTGTTACAACTTATTAAGCAAAGGTTTTGGAACACAGTCGAAAACCCCTGGAATAAGATAAAGCATAGATGACTTTTCTATCAAAATTTCATCTAAATTTGAAGGTAATGTATGGGCAAGCATTATTGCAGTATTACAAAACTACACAGTTTCTTACTCCATCGACGTATTTTTTTCACAAAGAAGTAGCAAACTGATCTATAAGTTGTTGTTATCAGCTGTTTGGTTTGATTTATAATCTTTACGGAATATGGAATTCAGCGTTATTGTGGCAAATCCAGAACACAGACCAATATAATTTGCTTACATTCAAGAAATGTATCGAAATAAGGCCTTGAAGATAAGATTATATTTTCGGGCTCTCAACCTTTTCAAGAGAGTCTTAAAATAAACAACTGTTTTAATAAACATACTTGGGGTATTCGTGCTACTAATATTAGTGTTATTTATTTATTATATTTGTGCGTGAGTATGTTCAACACAACTGCGAACATTAAAACACTAAGATTTTCTCGAATAATGTACATTATATGTGTATTTTTGTATATTTGTGTGACTGTATATTTACAGCCTTAGGTAAATGTAAGAGTTTATTTAAAATACAAAACAATACCAAAAATGATACTCCAAGCCTAAAATCAAGTAAATCTGTCTAAGTTAGCTATCATTTCATAGAAATAGCATTAAGAATTCATAACAATAATTTTGGGCAATATTTTATTATGTTTGAAATTTCTAACAACTTAATGTATGGTACATCACACACATGCCTCCAATTCACAATGTTCAGCGTTCCATACAATCAGCAAGTGTTTACAATCATTACGTTTCTTTGTTAGTGTTTGGTTTTAGTTTGCTTGTACAACTAAAGTGTAGCCACAGAAGCTGGGTGACGCTAACTTCAATTCATACCTTTTTCCCACAGCGAATAAAGAACATACAGCGCTGTTTGCTTGTTTGTCGCATTTGTGTGGTGTGTTTTTTGGTTTTCATTTGTTCCGATTTGTTGTGTTTGTATATACCAACAATAAACATTATGATACATAACATCAAATATGACTACCACTATATAGATGAAACAGATTGATTATTCGATCAGTTTGGTTTACATATGTTTGAAATAGCTTCAGTTTGTTTTTATCTAAAACTCTGCAAAATATTGCCGCTTTAACATTCTGTTTAATTTAATGATTATACACTATTTCAAATATTTATTTTCAATCTTATTTTACTGTAATAAAGCCTGGTTTAAAATGCTTTGCTTTTTATCATTATTCATCTAAATTTGAGTAACAATTGTATTGGTTTAACTTTTACAGTTAAAATTGAAAACAATCTCTGATTTGCTATGTTGGTTTAAAATCGCAGTTAACTCATTAGTGCATAGAATAATTTTGTGTTAAAGGGTGCGCTTTACCACTCTGGTAGAAGAGTTTTTTATGTGCCTCATTGTAGGCTCATTTTTGAGCTATTAAAACATTGCCCTCCCTACAGTCGAGTTTTGCAAGCGCTCCCTGTGGATTTTTGAAAAATTGTACTGCAATTTCTGGTTGGGGGGTTAGAGTGCACCCTAAATTAAATATATATTTTGTTTATGTATAGCTAATTAAAAACCCAGACACGTGGGGAAAATAGGGGTAACATTTTAATTATAAGCTTATGTACTTAGAGGGTTTCTGATACATTATCCGCTACGCATTTGGAGTTCTTTATTCTATGATTGTGTACAGCTCAGATATATACTAAAATAATCAAATATAAGTGAAATAAATTTGAGGTATTTTTCAGACAAAGTTGTTATTGTAATTGAAATTAGAGATAAAAATCACCAAAATATCTATACATTGAAATTTAACTAGAATAAATTTAAATTAGGCATAAACCTTTCCAGTTAGTAATTAACAAAATGGAAGGAAAATGGTATTTTTTGCATAAAAACTAATGTTTTAGATTAAACGAGGGTGTATTATTTTCAAGTACGATTTGAGAGCTTCAAATTACACTGCAGTAAATACAAATATATTGCTTAAATATTTGTGATATGTTCGGGACTATTTTTACAACACATATATCTCTGTTACTGTAAATTGTAGTATTTATCCTAATTAGATTTATTTGTAATTACGAGAAAGGTTGTAAAAAAATATTTCGATAGTTATTAATTCTTTAACTTGTATTTCTGTATTGTCATCTCTTGGACGAGGTTAACCTCTGATGAATCTGATTAAGGAAGTTGAATTAGGGGTAGGTGAGAATTTCTGAATAAGTTTCTTTGGATTAGTTGCTCCACAGTAGTTCGTGCAGCGTCTATCGCGCACAAACACTTGTTGCAACAGGCCACCCATCTAATATTGATTGATATCTTATGACTGCTGCTGGATTTAGTCTACTGCAACATAATAGTTTAACAAATTTTGTTGAATCTCTTAACGAGTGTTGTATTTATACATGAAATCTTTACTGAGTTGTATTGGCAAATAATATATGAATCAATATTTCTTTAACTAAGAACATTATTTATGAAATAGTAATAATAATCATAACATTATGTGAATATTCGTAAACTTGGCTAGAAGTAAATCCATTCTTTCCTCCCAAAAATTGAGCAATCCATCAATAAAAAATTATTACTGCATGGTATTCCCGTTTCTTTAAATCAATGTATAGTCAGGCTGATTTTAAGAACCTAATGCTGTTTTTCAAAGTCCGTAACGGACACTCAATGTGGTTGTTTCCGTTCAACACTTAATTTGAATGTATGAAACGTACTAGCTCAGTTCATACTGTTTCATTGAAGCTGATGAGGTTTTCAACCACCTAGGGATTCCGTATGATTGATCTGATCCTGAGAACCTGGTTTTCCCATCAGTTTCTTTAAACTGATGAGTATCCGCTGCAGCAACTGAGTACGGTATTAAATGTGCGGTATAGCAACTACAGGATGCAAGTTGAAGTGCAGAACAAACTCAAAGTATAACAAGAGCAAAAATACAAACAAAGACGGCGTTTGGTGGGAAAACTGGGGGCGTAAGGTAACGGTCGCTGACACTCGGTCGTTACAACAGCGCTGTGGGAAGGTGGCGGATTTGTCTGGAACTATCTGGCAGCGGCTTGCGTTCAGACGAGGCGCTCGCCCTGCACTCAAGTAGTCAAAGTCAGAACCGTTTGACCTATCTTATCTTTTCCGCTTGCAGATTCCAACTATGCTGACATTGCCCCTACTAACATATTCACCGCACAAAGGAAAGGACATTTAACTGTTACCCAAAATGAAAACTACAGTTATAAAGATTCAGAAGGATGATTGACGACGAGTATCTTAACCTCGGAAGATGAGTAATAACGATGAAGAATAATACTAACAATTTAAAATAATATCTTTTTAGTATTACATTGATTAACCGCAACTGGTAAATCTCACTAGATCCTTAGAGTATCTTCACAATCTGCTACTTTGTGGTTCCGTCATCCCAAGTTCAGTGATATTTCTCTCAAACATTCAGAATCAGTCCTTGTTCTTTTCCTTTTAAGGTAATTTCGTATTAATCTTTACCTTGAAATTGTTAACAGAGGATATTTATTTAGAATGTCTATGTAGGAATGGAAACTAATGATACATGTCAGCTGGTCTCTCAGGAAACAACTAGGTACGTATAGCTATAGGTACTTAACTATAGTAAATTAATTACTACTGGTTCTTATTAAACCACCCTAATGATATTTATATATTTATTTGGATTTGAGATTGAGTAGAAGAGACAAATTAAACTCCACTTCAAAAATGCTATTTCCAATGTTATCCTTAAAGCTGCATTTACATCAGGGTTGCAAACCAGTAGTAGTAAGAGCAATTTAGACTGTCAACGTCAGAAACTTGTTCCCTTTAATTTGATATGAAACCGAATCAGATCATGTCAGGTGACACACTAAGTAAACAGAATGTCGAGCGCGGAAGGGTTGTACTTGCTGCAGCTGCGTGAGAATTTGGCTCAACATAGAACACCGAGGCGGTGCTAATTATGGGAAAGAACAAGGTATAGTGGTAGCAATCTCTAAAGTGATTTAACCAGAGAAGATACAGATCTTTTGACGAGAGAGTTAAAGTGTGATAAAAGTAAAATAAGACTTTCTCCGATATATTTTTAAATTTAATTGTTACTATTGGCCATATTATTTGCAAAAAAGGCACTTACATGGTGCCGATATGCGGGACGGGAAGCAGGGTTAGTTGCAAACTCACTAGGCGCTGGAACTCGCATTATCAACCGAAGTTGGCAATCGGCTTTCAGCATTACTGACTTCCATCGGAAACCATAGTTTTAGTTGCCAACTTGTAAAATCGGTCTCCAACTATCAGCTTTTCGTTTTGATTAGAACAAATTTTTTTGATTGCTGATACAAGTCGGTAATTAAGGCGTACAACTCAAGTGTAACCGCGGCTTAATGTATATTGAAATTGTAAATGTAATTAAACGAAGCTTATGTTTTTAGTGTAAAATAGTGCATAACACGTTACGCCAATGTACAGGAAGTTATGATGAAACGATACCTGTATTCAGTCTATATTGAAATGTATTGATTTATATATACGGCTTTTTAAACAAAGTAAATTTCCATCCAGATGAATATATTAGAACATACTAGCAAACTCTGTTGAAACTATGTTTAATTGGTTAGCAGGGAGGTAGTTTGTATGACTCTGTAACTGTAAACTTAAATGTATTGCTTATGGCTGGAAATAAATGTATTTCTCTCTCTCTCTCTCTAAAACTACATAAATAGCATTAACCGTTAGTATGACTAACTGAAACAACGGTTTAAGAGATGGCTGACGGAATTAGCAACTATTACGATAACAATTAACAGGTTTTACTGTTAACAAAACGATTAGTCTTCACCAGTAACTATTAAGTTGTACATGAATGTTCCACTAGTCGAGTATTAACAGTTTCATGTAACCTATAGCTAAACGATTATTCCACAGTAACTGGATAATTGAATGTAGCAATTACAGTTATAACTGTTGGTACATAACGCTTTCTCTCAACATTGCCCATTTACCTTGTAATACAAGCAGTGTCATTTACTATTTTTATTTTATTTTTGAAAATAGCAAGGAAATAGAATAGAATAGAAACATTTCTTTATTGATGCGAAATTAGAACATTTTTCTTTCTGACATTTATTCTCTTAAAAAATATATTCTTAATATTAAAAAAGGCTTACCTAACAAAAACTAACTAACACAATATAATAACATTCACTCTTCCATTCACACGGCCGTGATTCAAAGAGTAGCCTCGCCGCTCGGCACGATTATCCGGTTAAGCTATCTTTGTCTCAGCCCCGTCACAAACCGTTCCCGAACCTACAATTTGTTTAACAGAATCTGGTAAAGAGTTCCATAATCTACATGGAATGACGGTGAAGGATCGGTTAAAGGTTGTGGTTCTGTGTATTGAAATTCTGAGACAATGCACTGGACCGAGTTTTTCTTGGCCCACTCTCTGAGATAATCTGAAAGTTATATGATAAAAATGTAGGTAAATATGTACTATTAATAATAGAGTACAACAATGAAAAAATACAAATCGATCTTGAATCGGCTAATTAAAAAAATTTAAATTTATATCTCTCTCTCACACGTTAAAAAATGGATTTAAGTATTCAATAGTAACTCGTATATTTTGAAAATAATAGTAAATTTGGAAAAATAACATTCTATTTCAGCAAATCAAAGCAATTGTTTTTTTATTCTAATTTCTAAACTAACCTAGGCTGTTATCCGTCCTTATACCGAACACACCTGGGGAAATTCTAAAATAAATAAGTGAAGTCACGTCATGTACTACTACTGTACATGTGTGATAAAACATGAAGGCCTGTGTTAATAATTGTAGTTAAATCACATCTCGTATATCCCTGATAATCCTTGAATACGTCCACATTGTTTTCAATAAAATTTTAGTATAAAAAAATGATACAATATGATATTACAAAATCTGACATACTTTGCATTAAACAGTGTTAATATATTGAAACAGCACATAGAAGTAAAAACAATTCTGTTGTCTTTTTAGCCACAAGAAGGAATACAAAGACCAAGCAAGTCCCCTGGTGGCTACGGCTGTAACTAATTCAACAGTTTCTACTATCTACCTAAAGGCAGTAAACACAACTAATTTGTTGTAGAGACTAAAAACAATAATCTGAATAAAGGCATTGGCTTTGTGATTTAAAGAATAATTAATAAACATATTGCAATATATTTAATTAAAAAACAAATTGACCAAAAAATATCTGAGGTTATTACTAGCTCTTATTTATTTTTATTATACAAATATTAATAGTTTTAGAAGATAACAGAAAGAGAATTTTACTAATTTACATTTTTTCCTTATCAACAATGTTATGGTCAGTGAGATTCGTTCCGTTATTTGATGTTACTTTATCAACTCTGTTAACTACGTTGTTGTCGGTAAAATCGTTGACAACACCTCGTTGTAGTACCGAGTCTCCAATAAATTCCTCATTATATTAGCATAGCAAGCCTAATAGCTTTTTAAAATCTATTTCGAAATAAATATATAAGCTCGGAACATAGACAAAGTTAACTATAATACGTGGTAAAATAATGATAACGAGGTTTTTTGTATTTTTTAAAATTATATCTTGTTTATTTCCATTAGATACCTTAGTTAACAAGTTTATCCAAGGGATTGTCTTCCGTGCTTTACAAAGTTTTAAATTACTTACTGTACTATACTACTAACAATGCTACTCAGTGAATTCTGGAAACTATTTATAACCTGTATTAATATCGTCTCCATACATATAAAACTCATTTCAGTTCTAATTTTTGTTCTAAATACATAATTATCATTTGAATGCTTTATAGGTAACTTATTTATTTTATTTTTCAGGTTCAGCTTCAATTTTAACGTCTACTTTGACTCTCGGAATACAGTGATCAGTCAGACCCATACTGAATAAAGCACAGCTATAGCAACATATTGCATAGCTAAGCTCAAAGACACAACCCACGATTATCCATAAGATTCACGTGGCTTATTGTATAAAACAATCTTTCAACAAGTTTTTGTTTGTGTCACCTAAGAATATCATATAATTGTGGTGTTCATGAACGAAAGTTGTCCATTATTCAACAAAACATTTTCAGAAAGTTCCGACAGTCTTTACAGACACAGTATCATGAAATGTAAATGTTTAAGCTTAATTTTGAATAATCATTCTCTTGCTATCATCTTAAAGTAACTATTTTAGCATATATACTAATCTTTACTAATAATGCCCCTCCTGATCTATAACGTATTATTACATGCAAAAATCTTAAATCCTGGAATTTTGTCAACAATCTGTTTCATTCTATGAATGGCCGAACCCAATTCAACCCTGATAACTACTCATGTGCTTTATCCGACGTACAAACGAACACTTCGAGATTCACAACACATGAGAAACCATCTGTAGTTCAAGGCATTGAGTGTGCTAGTACCAGTGGTGTAGTATCGAATTTAGCTCTGCCGGAGCGACAATAGTGTAAGTAATAATAGGTGTGCTACCGCGCAGATTCCCCCCGACCCCCTCGCACAGGTCGGGCACGTGTCGTCAGCTTTGCGTTCCGACGGCGGCGTAACATTTGCAGATTTCCACTTAAACTAGAGCGATTGTAATAAATGTTATATATTCTGGTTCATTATTAAATATACTTTATAATAGTAGTTATTTCATGGTGAAAACTGTAATATAAATATATAATACTTACGCCATGGGAGCGGCGAGTTGCTGGGTATAGCAATAAAAATCTTTTTGATTATTAATAAAGGACATTTTATTTCGTAAACTAGGCTAACACAATTTGTAACGACAAACAGATAAGGTATGATTTTAGACAAACTTTGAAAAAATACATTATTGTAGCCTGAAAAAGAATACCGTAAAAATGCATTGTAAAATCTATTAAATATTGTAAAAGTAATAATTTTACAAATTTTCAACGTTAACACGAACATGAATATTGTGCGATAACCTCTAAAGTATGTCCCGAAATTCCTCTCCTTTTCCATTCCCATTTCCTTTCTTTGGAGGTTCTGCTATTCTTGTTTGGGTGTCGGCTGCTGAACGAGGTCTTCTTAGCCATGTCATGACATAGGGATCAGGCTTCCATCTGAGGAGCGGGGGACCGTGGAGTTTTAAAAACAGTAGGGCTGAGACATGACTTACTTTCAATGAGTTCCTTAGTGGTGTGAGTATGTTATTCATACTGCTGAACCCTCTTTCACAGTCAGCGGAACTACAGGGTATTATTTTAGTGCAGTTTATAAGCTCTCACAGTCTATCAGGTACCCGCCTGCTGTTGTCCAAGTAATCCCTGTAAGCAGTCACAGCTCTGGTGATGTTCAACTTGAAGCGTTTGCATAGCTGCTCCACTTGAGTTTTGCCAAACCCAGGTTGAATATCAGTAGGCCAGTATTCGGGTTCCAAAACTTTTAGTTGCCCTACAAACTCCTCGTTCTTGACAATTTCTTCGCCTAAGCTAGCGGTAAACATTCTCTTCTTTAAGTTTCTGATTACGCTAGAAATCAACTGCTCACCATTAAATGATACGATTTTAGGGTTTTCATTTAATTTTACAGAAGCAAAACAGCCTTCCCTCATGGAGACTTGTGTCTCCAGAACTCTTATCCCAGGTTTTTCTATCAAAGATTCCAGATATATGATTGATCTATGAATCAGTTTGTCTGCAAATACAAGGGACATGCTTCTGTTTTCCAGACTTCCAGACAACAAAGCCAATTCAGCAGGAATGTCATACATAAATACTAAGTTTAACAAAAACTTATGGAAAGTCAGCCTCTTCAATAAATCATTATATTTCCATCTATCAGTGGATGTTCTCTCAGGATCATCCATTGCTTTAGAGAAGTGGCTGGCTAAGGCTTGGTAACCAAACCACACGGCTGAAACAGCACGAAAACTGCTTGCTACCCACCTCGTGCTTATAATTCTGCCGATTTTATTAATTTGAATATCGAGCTCCTGTGCACATTCTTTTAACTCTCGCTTATTCTTTGGAGGTGTGCTGTACAATGAATAAAGTTTATCCATGAATGACTGGAAATGATTAACCCCGGCTACTTTACTTATGGCATCCCCAATAGCCAGTTCCAGTCTGTGATTCACACAGTGCCATGTGATAATATTAGGGTAAACAGATGAAATTCTCCTTGCTACATCTGAGTGCTTTCCCAACATGGCGTTCACCTCGTCGCTTGTAAAGGAAACCAAGTTTTGTTTTAAGTACTCGCCATTAAAACCATATCCTTCAAGGCACTGGTGAACACTGTTAAAAACTGCTCAGCTTTTTGATCAGAAAGCTCGACTAAGTCCAAAAATAAAGTAGGTACTTGGTGGTTTATCCTTGCTAAATTCACATTTTAAATATACAATGAGGACGGATTTAGAACTAATGCTTGTGGATTCATCAATTATTATTGACAGTTTTCCAGAAATTTCCTTAACTTGGTTCAAAATGCGCATTGTCATTTCCTTTGAAATATAATCTATTATTTCGACCGCGCTATACCTGGAATGAAGGCTTACGCCGATATCTACCCCATTTAGTTTTTGTAGCTCAAGCAATCCGAAATGGTCGCTGTACGGACGGTCGTTTTGAGCAATAAAATATGGCGATCTAAACACAGCCTTAGTTGAATCGAGCTGAGCATGATTCATTTGATCAATATTACTTGTGGGATCGAATGTTTATTTGATTTGTCAATAACTGTTTAAGCGATTAGGTGAGCTTTCGACTGTTTATATTCAGTAATCTGTTTCCTCAAAGATTTGAGTTGATTTGTTCTATTTGAGCCATAAAAACAAACTTTGTACAAACGCCACTCATAAAAAAGCGAAACGTTCTTTTTTGCAGGCTCCAAAATTACCGACTTCAAAACAAATTTTACAGCCTAATTTACTTTCCTTTGAGTCTATCGAAGGAAAAGCCGCCTTCTTTCTCTCCCACATATCTTCTGTCCAAATTTCAGGCCACTTGTTCTGGGGGGGGGGAGGGTCATCTACTCGAACTTCCTTTCATTAGGCTTAGGCTCAGCGAGGTTACTTATTTTAATTTTAGCTTTTGGATTTGATGTTCCAGGAACTGGATTTGAGTCAGTCATATTAGGGGCACTAACAAAATAATGACGTTATATATTTTTGTTTAAATTTTAGTTCCATCACTTCACAAAATTCACAGACTAACAATTAAAAAATTAGTAATATGGTTTCACAAATGTATTATAGAGGACTCAACTCAAACAGAACTAACAGTATATACGGTACGCTGTATGAACTCAACCACTACGACGAAGACTTTCGACGATCACAGCTTAATACAAGCACTCACGCGAATAACAAGTCTCGACCTCTCTGTGTAAGCATACACTTCCTGCAGTCAGTATGAGATGGACGGGCGGGGTGGTGTAGCACATTTGTCACGGGAGGGGGAGAGGGAGAGTTGCGAGAGAGCATCCTGATTTTTATGAAGGCGCTAGTTGCGAGTTGAAAGAGTTGTCTATTGCACAGCGCCTACAATTACCTTGATACCACTCAACGGATATATAAGTGATGCGGGTTTGTTCTGGCCTTTTTATTATCCAGCGACTCGTCACCCGCCTACCACTTTTTACAGGCGGGTGGAGCACCAGTTCACAGCTCCGGCTCTAGATGCCGTTCCGGACCGCTCCGGCCTCACTACACCACTGGCTAGTACGAGTACTTGGGTGATTGCTAAATCGAGATCATAACCACCGTCTTCTAATAGACTAGAATAATCATTGAGATTCACTTTCATAAATTTCACCGCAGTGTTGTAATTTGTAGTAAACATAACTTTTATAGGACAGCCTGTTGGAAACCACTATGGATTTAGTTTATGGAAAAGTTTACAAAATCCCCAGCGTCACTAACAAACGTATATCAGTTTAAAAAAGTCTTAATTTACTGACATGTAATGATATTAGTCTAGTATGAAAAACTCTTATATGATTTAAAATTAAAAATACTAATTGTACATATTGGTTCAATTAGAAATGGTTAATGCTTTTATTTATTTAAATAATATATGTAATATGGAATATCTCTTGATAACTTTGGTTTAGATACTGTATAAAATGTGTAAATTATATTATTTAATGTGAATTAATCATGTTAATTTGCACTTGTCAAGATTGTTTTCTTTAGGTTTAAATACAAATTTGTTTTAGCTAATTAAATAAGAGTTTAGTTAAGTAGTTTTATCCTAAAAGTAGTTTGTTCATGCATTTTTTACGCTCATTTTTGATCGTAGCATAGTAGGAGGTGTTTCATGCTAAAGACATATTCAATACAAACTCTAATGCTTTTTATTTATTTTTTTTTTTGTGGTGAATTGTATAATTTTTGAATATTTAAACGATGAAGTACAACAATGTTTGAGAAGTTTTTTTATCCGAACTCCTTTTTATGCCTTATTCTACCCGTTCTCATGGGCCACTGGCCTGTGCAAGGATCTTATCAAACAGATTAAAGGGGAGAGTTGATACAGTACAAGGTCGATGGTATGATAAAAAGTGCAACGGTCACAGACAGGATTTGAACCTGCGCTATCTCTAACGCAGACTCAAAGTCCAACGGCACTCACAAGTGGCCCAGTTTTTCTGAATATACTTAGAAAATATAGTAATAACTAAAAAAACTGTTTGGACGAGTATGTATTGTATCTTTAAAATGAGACTTCAATAATTCTACAACTAAAACTAAGGTCATAAAGTATATATATATATATATGTATATATATACTCAAGGTGGCAGTCACTACAGCCGGCTTCAAGTAACTCTTAAAAACTTTGAATATAAGTTACAAGTTGAACTCTTTAAAATGTGCTGCCAGTGATTCAGTCTTTTGGAGAGAAGTTACTCAGGTTGGGCTCAGGTACGCCAACTAGGGGAATACCTATGAGGAAGTGGCCAGGGGTGAGCACTTGAAGGTCATTCGGGTCGCTCGAGAGAGGAGTGAAAGCCTGAATTTAGGAGGCTGATGAACCGGGAGAGAATCAAAACGTGTTCTTCTATAACACCCTTAATAGCACTGTCCCAAATGCTACCTTGATGAGTGGTGCAAGATCAACCAGAAGAAAAGGGTGGTCTTCTGGAAAGCGTATCAAGATCCCACGAAGTTGGTGTCACAGCCACTGTTCAAGTCAGTGCAGAGGCCAAATATAGAATCAGAACGGGTGAGTGCAGCTATAAAAACATAGACTACAATATCTTTAGATAAAATGCAGGTAAAGATACATGCATAGGCATTGGTGTGGTTGGAATCACAGAGGTTTTTGACCTTAATAGAGAAAATGCAGAGGTGACAACTGTCATAAGGAAGGCCCGAATACTTGATCCTACCTCCTAACCCTAATAGGCCAAGATGGTCTTCGAAGAGGGAAAAACTTTGAAGGTTCGTTTAACATGGCTTTTGCTTTAGGACCTGCTTTCGGCCTTCAGAAAGGCTAAGCCCTGGAGAAGTTTGAACATTCTTAGTAAAATTTAGCTCCTGATGAGAAAATGAACCAGAGAGGGGCTCTATAACACGATTTCACTGATTTTATTTAGGCGTAAGGAGAGTAAGTCATTTAGGCGCGCCTTTATAGAGTCAGTCGACTTACGAAGAACGATGAATGACAGTATAGCACAACAAAGTAAAGTACAATTTAACTGTGAACAAAGAAAGCAGTACTAATTGAGACACTATACAAAGAACGCTGGTTTTTCTATATAATTAACAGTGGTAAAATCTGTAAACAATAATTTTACCTAAGATATTAAAGAATATATATATATATATATATATATATATATATATATATATATATATATATGTATATATGTGATAATATGTATATATTTGTATATATATATATATATTTGTATATATATATATATATATATATATATATATATATATATATATATATATATATATGTTTATTAATTGTTGGGATGAAAAATTGTAGAAAAGGGAAATACATGGCTAATGAGTAGCATAATCAAGATAAATATTTTCAACAAGTTTGGCATAACTAGGTATGCATCAAAACAACATAGAGTTAATTAGCTTCGGTAGTAGGCTTGAGTTGTAATAAGAGGCAACTTGTTACAATTAAACAAACTGCAGTGGCTAATTAACCTGTAACAAGCTATAAGAGATTAGTTACAAGCAACTGTTTACTATTGGTACTGCATAGAGTTGGAGTTCACTTGAAACCATCGATACAGATACAGATACAGATATCAGTTCGTAATACGGTACTCTATTTCATTTATAATATTCACAGATCGGTAAAATATTTCATCTGTGTAAGTATAATACTATAAATATGCGGAATTTTGCATTTGTACGTCTAGGATAAGTGAAAGCTGAATTAAAAACTACATGTGCCTCGGAAAGTTTTCATGCCACGGACTCGGTGATCCAGTTGTAGAGAGATCGATGGTATTCTCCCAATCCTGACTTGATTTTGCAGTTTTTAACCTCTATTTGGTTTAATGGAAAGCACTCAGTTAGGATTTGGACACCTCTTAAGTCGGCGATCTGCGGGCATTTCAGTCTTGCATCGGTTGGAGAATTGTTACGCGCGACATTTGACGGTAATTTTTACACTCGTTTTCGCTTCTAGTATTTTTGATACAACGTTACAGTTCTATAGCATTTCAGAACTAAAAGAAATTAGTAGAGGGATTTTTTCAAATCGTTATACCAAATTGAATAGCGAAAGACCCGTCACAATTCAGTTCGGTACATCTAATATTCGTACAATAAAGATGTGGTTTTATAATTTTGAAAACTATTAAACTTCTTGATATTGTTTGTTTTATGCACACTCATTGGAAATGAGTTTTGCCCTTAATTCGTTAATACGATTACATATTAAAAATAGCTTCAACGAGTTAATAACAATCATCATGGTTTATACTCTTTCTGTATACAATATTATACAAAATATTTGGCCATAAATAAATTTAATCTTCATACTAGTAATCACTTCCCAATGCCTACACATGTAACGGAGAGTATGCTGAGAATCTATTCTTTGCCCGTTATCTGCAGCGAGTATCGGGTGATTTACTTTTCAATATTAGTAATCACTTAAATGATGCAATTCCCAATGCCTACACATGTAACGGAGAGTATGCTGAGAATCTATTCTTTGCCCGTTATCTGCAGCGAGTATCGGGTGATTTACTTTTCAATATTAGTAATCACTTAAATGATGCAATTCCCAATGCCTACACATGTAACGGAGAGCATGCTGAGAATCTATTCTTTGCCCGTTATCTGCAGCGAGTATCGGGTGATTTACTTTTCAATATTAGTAATCACTTAAATGATGCAATTCCCAATGCCTACACATGTAACGGAGAGCATGCTGAGAATTTATAGTTTGCCCGTTATCTGCAGCGAGTGTTGAGTGATCTTACTTCATCCTTTTCAGTCTCAAGAGGGTTAACTCAAAGGCTGCCACCACGAACCCCCTGAAACAATCTCTAGATAATTAGCTTTAAACGGAAACATTATAAAACATGAAAAACTTCTTCACCGAATGGTTAAGCCCACTTCACTACTGGCTTAGCCATAAAAATAACAATTCTAGATCTGTGTTAATTTAATATTTAATATAAAATATACTAAGGTTACTGTTAACAACTATTCTTGGCTTAATAACTATTAAATTACGCAGAAACCCAATACTGGCGGGGATTTGATTTTCGTGGCTAGGACAGGCCAATTTTCACAGCATTAATACCGGAAGTGGGCTTTTAACTCAGTAAAAAAATCGGAATTGTTCGTTATGATTGTTTTATAGTAACACTCTACAGCATAATTCACTATGAGTGGTATAACACTGTTAAGTAATAATTATAGGTTTATACTTTTAATACAAACCTTGTAAGTATTCAAATGAATAACTATATATTTTGGACAAGATAAGTATTTGCTTTTTAACGCCGTTAAAGAGAAGTGTTAGAACGAATGTCCTTCTTGTGGAGTAATTATTTCTTGGTTTATTTATTTTCACATATTTACGTGTATTCATTTGAAAAAGGAAAACGCCCGAAAATTATAAATTGAAGGAAAATACTCCAGCGCTAGTAGGGAATCGTCAAGTTTTATAACCTGTCACTAAAGACCGACGAAGGAATTATATTAACGTATTATTTTGTAGAGTAAGACGCAACTTAACCATTAAATATAAAAGTTAAAGTAATACTTGTTGATACTCCGAATAATTTGTAAATGAAATAGTATTATTATAAGTATTGTGAAGAACTACTCCTTTAATTACGTTGTTTATTTAGCGGAATGATTCTCTGCCACAGCGTACTACTTATAGTTTATTATATAGTTATTACATACATTAAAGTATTAATTTAAAAGTATATTATTAATTTATCATATAAAGTTAAACATGTTAGCTGCGTTTTCATTTTTGCAACAAAGATACATTTTTAAAGCAGAACGTGTTCAGCGGTCGATAATAATAAATGGTGTGCTGGGGTGGATTGTCCCAAATCGACTGGGGCTAATTTTCACATTTGAAAAGAAAACTTTATTTCATATATCCTATACCCTTCAAAGACACATTTTGGACACTCTTCAAATCAGGTCAGAAGGTTAGGTTGCCAAGTTGCTGTAGCTAATTCCTTCAAAGGTACACTGGGCTGGACCGCTAATGAGATGGCGGGTACGGATCTGGTTAGTGCGATTTTTAAAATGAAATCCACATCTCTGAATTAGAAAATATATTTTTAAATTAACAGAGTTGATTGGTGCGAAAGCGATGCAATTTTATGACTTGTGCCCTATAGGAAGATATGTGGCTGTGGCTCTAAGTGGAATTTAACCCACGACTATTCGTATTCGTAAATAGTTTCACTGACAATGACTTTTCTCTCAGCTTTAAAACAGATAGGCCTAACCCTGATTGTACACAGTCTGTAGTTGTAGACGATAAACATGTGCCTGAGAATGCGTTGCAAGACGTAGGCCCAGCAACTGTGATAACGTCTTTTCCTGCGGTTTCTCCAAATCGTCGTACTCCAAGATGCAGGATACAGTGGCATCGGATCTTACTAATTTTTTACTAAATGCAGTGGACTACACAAATGTATATTATTATGGTACATAATATTATTTCCAGGTATAAACATTTCAATAATATATTTTTAATTCTGCTACAACACATTACATAATTTGACCAGCTTAACGTTTAAATTTATGCTAATTATAGCATATTACTTCAGTGTAGTGTACAAAATGGAAATTTTTCCGGTATAAATGAGAACTTTCTTTACTTAAAGCCAATATATTTTTTATAATAGTAAAATAGCTTTTCAAATTAGAAACAATAATTTTTTATATCTATAAAATTTGTTATGAAGGATATTTATGAAAGAAACTTAAGTTAAAGACTGTATGCTTGTTTACGTTTTGCATAATTATAGACGTTATTACTACTTGTTACGTAACGCTGTCCTTGTGGAGTTTACTTTTGACAATAACGCACTAGACACGCCATCTAAAACATTTTACAGAACTCAGAATGACTATAATTTGGATAGACACCCGTTATATTACGATTTAGAAATGAATAAATACATAGCGTTTGTGTACAGTTATTGTAATATAACAACCACATTACTATGGACTTAATATGCGGTGGTTTTAAGGCCAATTACTCAGTTTATAAGTTAGTATGAAACTAACTTCGTGAATTCACTAACTAGTGAATTTTATAATAACCTATATTTTAAGTTATTAATTGTAATTCCAACTTATCTATCATTGTTACCTTTGGTTAATTTTGTTTTGTTTTAGAACCACAAATGTGTTGTTTGAGTTTACATAGATAGTTAGTAAGCATTGTATTAAATAAGTCGAAAAAAAATGTTACTGAATATTTAATTAAAATTTAAAAACGTGTTGATACATTGCTGACAGCGGTTGCAAATTATAATTATTTCCAAAGGGATTTAAAAACGTCAGAATATGTGACACTAACTTAAAATATATAATAATTATTGTTAAACTCCTATACATATTTTGATATATAGTTATTATATAGTTTTATAGTTCCGATATATACTTTTTATGTCGATACAATTGATTATGAAGGATATTTATGGAAAAACAAAATTAAAGATTTCATGCTTGTTTCTTAAATTTTGTCTATTTATAGGCGTTATTACTACTTGTTACGTAACGCTGTCCTTGAGCAGTTTACTTTTGACAACAACGCACTCGACAAATGTCCTCTAAAACATTTTACAGAACTCAGAACGCCTTGTATGTCAAGATTGACATTTAAAACAACAACTGCAGAACTTATCATATATAATGAAAAAGTTTAACTAACTATTCCGTCAAAACCAGTCTCAGAGAGGGGAGACTCGGCTATTCGCAATGCGGGTGGGAGAGTGGTCCAGATCCAGTGTGGGACATGGCAACTGTTATGTGTCCGGGGATGTGTGTTGTTTAGTATCCTTTGTGCAGAAACCTTCCATGAGGATCGTAGAGCTTGCTAATGTGTCATAGTATTTCCTATACTGCATGAATCTTATACACTAGTTCACTAATGGATACATAAACTAATAAATAATCATTATTAGTGTATGTAAAAGTTATTAAAAAATAAACAGATTTGAAGTAAGTAAAAAGAAAAATATTTTAGTTTTGTATATCCTCTGCGCTTCAAAGCTATATTTTGGACTCTCTCCAAATCAAGGCAGAAAATCAGCTTACCAAGTTGCTGTAGGTAATTCCATCAAAGTTTTACAGACCTGAACCGATAATGAGATGGCCAGTACGGATCTCTTTAGTGCTTTATTTTAAATGAAATCCACATCTCTGAGTTAGAACATTTAAATTGACAAGTTTGGCTAGAATGGCAAGTTTCAACAAAACCAATATTAACAATTTCTTTGAAAGCCTTTAAACTGTTGTAACACGTCATGTTTTCATTGGAAATTACATATGGAATATGGATTAGACTGGGATCACCACAGTTCAGACCCCAGACAGAATTGTCGCTCGTAAAGGATACAAGCAGATATACAGTGCCGGCTTAGCTGAAAATGAACATTAGTTACCATCGCTACGGAATTTCCAGCTGCAGGAAACCATATTCCACCTTATTTTATGTTTCCTCGGGTATATTAAAAAGAACATGTTTTAATCTCAGTTCCTTCATGTTCAGCTGGTTCAGTAAATAAATCTGGTTGGATGACAGAATTAGATTTTACAGATTTCCTAAAGCACATCCGTGATTATGTAAAGTCAACATAGAAAGATTGGACTTTACAAAGAAAAATTATTTTGTGATGCTCTCTTTCCATTTACATTGCTCCCACAAGCTTAGGCTCTCGATAGGACGGTGTTTGGCCCTTTAAAGAAGTTTACAAACTCGGCCTGTAGCGACTGAATGCCTAATAATCCTGCCGAAACAAGGCGATTTATGACGTGCCAAAAATAATGTCCTATCCTTTTTCAGTAACTGTATTTAATAGAATCATAGCCGCATCTAGAGGGTGGCAGAAGTTTAGTGGCGGCAAAAATACAAGAAGGTTAATTTGTTGCGCACAATAGTTTACGAGTAGTTTTATCAGTCTCCGCGTGGATCGCTTTACTCGAGGAGACAAAAAAGTATAGATATATACCTAAGTTTTTACATTAAACAAAGACTTAATATTATAATTAATATTAGTGTTATAAAAATGTGATTCTGTGTTCCGTTTATAAAAACAGCTATATTAATTATAATTATAAATATTAGTTATGTTGGTTATGCCATTATAACAAATTTGGAAAATAGTAAGTTGTAAGTTAAATTACTGTCTTAAAATCTAATTATGGCAATATCAAAACTTTGTAATGTCTAAAATATTAATAATACCACTGCATATATAAAAAGTCACCTATAAAGAATTGTTTTTATTTGTCCTATCCTTTTAATAAACAAGTTATAGACTTCAGTTCTCATATTGTTACAAAATACCGGGATTATAATAATAGTTATGAATTACTTATAGGTTATTTACAAGCAAATTTAGGAGTAGCATAAAAGTATTTTTTTAAATTTAATTGACAGAGTTGGTTTATGTGAAAGTGGGGCAATTTTATGATTTGTTCCCTGTAGAAAAACATGTGGCTGTGTCTCAAACTGGAATGTATTCTATGAATATAAATATTTTCACTATATATTAACATAAAAAGTTGTTTAATACAAATAAATATTGTAATTCCATTTCTTGTAAGTCAATTTTATGCTATGCAATGTGCGAGGATTAACAATCTGTTTTACGGGAGTATTCCTTGAGCGCCGTTTTGGGTGATATTTTTCTTTGAATCTCTGCAACATGATGTAACCTATCACCGGATTATAACAGACCCTTACATTTTTTCGTATGAAAAATTGTAAGTTACTCAATAATGTTATAGAGCAGTTGTACAAAAAGCAGTAGACTAGTGCGTCCTTGATGTAGATTGATCTACAACCTATATTCATGGAGCTAAGCGATAGACGTAGTGTTAGTTATCTTACACTGATATTGAGGATACGTGGAGTATAAAGCTTTATAGTCATGAAAGTCTGTGAGCCGAGGGCCAAAAATCACTACAGCCTGTTTGAACCGATAGAGAGAAATTTCCTGAGAGGGAAATCTATCGTCAGACACTCTAATACTCAAATGATATTTTTTCCTGGCTTAACATATGTGAAACCAACTGTGAGACACACGAATACCAATTATAGCACCGCCAGTCAACTAAATATAGAGATTCAAAGTCCGCCATAACTGACGCTGATGTAACATTTATTTACTTCTCTAGCACTTGGTTTGAAGTATGTAAAGGAAAGAAAAATACATTAAGAGAAAATTATCGTTTTATGTTTCAAACCTTTTGACATCTTTCTATTATGACCTCAAACAACAGGCTGATGATAAATTCATTGTGCAAGTTTTGTGCTTGCACAATGCAATTTGCTCTCGGCTCCTGCACTGTGACTTTACTGAAATAAAATGTGAATTTATATACTTGCACATCGTTTTGGAAATTGTAATGTTATTTATTAACACATCTTAAGATGAAACATTAATTATTCTGTATTAAAATAGTAATAGAATTCACACATATCTTTAGGTTTATTGGAGAGTTAACACAACTCAAACTGATTTGATTACATTTGCATCACCACAACGCACCCTGCCTTTTGGTCCCAAACAACCTCTACCAATATAACAACATCAATATTCCCACTGGTTTCCAAGACGGAATCTCGCGTGAGGTTTGTCAGATTACTGAGTGGGAGAGCGATTGTTTTACCCGCAGCCCGAGCAGCTACGATTAAACTGGCATCTTCCCAACGCTGTCTTTTTTCTAATTAAACGGAAGATTGCTTTTCAGACTTCCGGGTTGTGATGTAAGTTTGCGCTGTAACATCATATTATAAGTGAGTAATGTATAGAAAATATAGAAGCATATTTCAAGTATTACTCGATAGTTTTATTTTACAAGCATTTTCAAGTCATTTACAAAATATGAGCAATATGTATAAACTAAATTCGTGGTACAAGTCACATTAACATGAAACAATATTGAATTACCAAGGGATTTGCTTTTTATGAAGTTAAGAATTAACAGGGAAACGTACTGAGAAGCTGCCTAAGAAAGTGCCCATTTTGAGTTTTTCTTATCCTTCCACCGTCACTGGTAATGAACTGGCGTGTTTTTTTAACGGATGCGTTATTCAGTGTGCTTGTTATGTGCATTGAAATGTTTCTAGTTGCTTGAATATTTTAAAGTAAAACTTTATTAACTGTTAACCATTATTTTGGCGAGTTCATAGCCATATACTCACTAAGGTTTCCTTAAATCTTATTGTATGCTTAATGTGTTGCCTTAGGATATTGTTTGTTGATGAAAAGGCTAGATGAAAGGCAATCGTACCGACTATTTACGTTGTGTGCTGCGCGTCACGGTCCCAGCACCATTTATGATCGAAAATTGTCAGGGACGTTCAGCAGACGCCAGTAGGGTTACAACTGCTAAGGAGGGCTTGAATTTGATGATATGGAATCTAAAGCGAGTGTTGTACTACTCATGCCTTCTAGGGTCAATACTTGGCGATGTGTAACGTACTTGTGTAAAATTGACCTCAGTGCTAAATCTGTTGTCTTCCACGTATTTTAATATTTATTTTGAAAATTTGCATACGGTAGTAGAAGTACCCTATTGCATAAACGTTCTATAAGTGAGCGGCTGGAGTCTCTACAACCGTATTATTGGTTTTGTCTTCTACACTTGATCCTGAGTACGATCCAAGAAGAGCTGAACTAAACGAATCACTCGTTTTTCATGTTGAGGCCGAAACTGAAATACGTAACTTGAACAAACGTATATTGGACCTCATCGAAGATCTTACGGGGCGACATGTTTATTGCCATCGACAGAGATGTACGTTTCGGGTTCTCAGATATACTAGTAAATCTATTCTGAAAAAATTAAAGTTAAAATTACTAGACCGACCGTTACTATGCTTGCAATGAATGGATAGGTTCGAATAGTGTTTATATAAAATCATATATCTTCTGTTCTAATTACAAGTTTCTTCTGTCTGACACATAGTGCTGATAACCTATAGTTATGTACATTGGCTAATCCTACATGTGTTACTTGTAATTTTGTAACGTTGGTAATATTGTCTGTCTCTTAATAATAGTACATACATAGAGAGATCTGATTCTGGAAATTATTGGTCACTATTCTCACCATTCTGCGCTTATAGCTAAGTATCCTAACTCCATATATCGTTATTTGAAGTTGAATGTGTGAAACATATCAAACGTTTTGAGAATGGTCTAAATATTTTAGTCAACATGACATTTCTACTTTATTACTACCGCCTTGTAAGCGTCTTGGAGTGGCGTGGTTTCTTTCACTATAGTTAATAATTTGTTTCAGCTATACAGCAATGATTCAAGTGTTTTTATCATTCTAACTTATCACCTGGGTTGACATATGTGAGCATTTAAGCATCTCCAGGCCTCGGAGGTGTTTGCAGACCTAATGCCTTTGATACATTGATTAACAAAGTATCCAAGGACCCGACTGAACTTTAAACAGCTATTACGAGCGTATTTTATCTGATATCCGCAACACCATCTGTCTGCACTGCGTGCTTTGCATACCAAGTAGGCGCTTAGCCCTTCGACCGATATAGAAAAAACTTTGCTGCTCTTTAACAATTGCATACAAAGTCAATAAAGTTCTTACTCTAGGAAACAAACTAGGAACCTACGTATCGAGTTTCAAGTGTCTGGATCATTCTATCAAGTGCCTGCTGTTCTTTAACCATTGCATACGAAGTCAATAAAGTTCTTACTCTAGGAAACAAACTAGGAACCTACGTATCGAGTTTCAAGTGTCTGGATCATTCTATCAAGTGCCTGCTGTTCTTTAACCATTGCATACAAAGTCAATAAAGTTCTTACTCTAGGAAACAAACTAGGAACCTACGTATCGAGTTTCAAGTGTCTGGATCATTCTATCAAGTGCCTGCTGTTCTTTAACCATTGCATACGAAGTCAATAAAGTTCTTACTCTAGGAAACAAACTAGGAACCTACGTATCGAGTTTCAAGTGTCTGGATCATTCTATCAAGTGCCTGCTGTTCTTTAACCATTGCATACGAAGTCAATAAAGTTCTTACTCTAGGAAACAAACTAGGAACCTACGTATCGAGTTTCAAGTGTCTGGATCATTCTATCAAGTGCCTGCTGTTCTTTAACCATTGCATACGAAGTCAATAAAGTTCTTACTCTAGGAAACAAACTAAGAACCTACGTATCGAGTTTCAAGTGTCTGGATCATTCTATCAAGTGCCTGCTGTTCTTTAACCATTGCATACGAAGTCAATAAAGTTCTTACTCTAGGAAACAAACTAAGAACCTACGTATCGAGTTTCAAGTGTCTGGATCATTCTATCAAGTGCCTGCTGTTCTTTAACCATTGCATACGAAGTCAATAAAGTTCTTACTCTAGGAAACAAACTAGGAACCTACGTATCGAGTTTCAAGTGTCTGGATCATTCTATCAAGTGCCTGCTGTTCTTTAACAATTGCATACAAAGTCAATAAAGTTCTTACTCTAGGAAACAAACTAGGAACCTACGTATCGAGTTTCAAGTGTCTGGATCATTCTATCAAGTGCCTGCTGTTCTTTAACCATTGCATACGAAGTCAATAAAGTTTCTTACTCTAGGAAACAAACTAGGAACCTACGTATCGAGTTTCAAGTGTCTGGATCATTCTATCAAGTGCCTGCTGTTCTTTAACCATTGCATACGAAGTCAATAAAGTTCTTACTCTAGGAAACAAACTAGGAACCTACGTATCGAGTTTCAAGTGTCTGGATCATTCTATCAAGTGCCATCCTACAGATGGATATAAAGACACTCAACTACATGTTGTTAAGGAACTGTAGGACTCTTTATAATGTTCATGATAAAGGACAACTTTTTTTATCGTAACTATTCGACTTTGACGGCCATAAAAAACAATGCACATAAGGCATAATGTAAATAGTATAGATTCCGTTCATGATGACCATAATTGTAATTTTATAATAGAGAGAATAATCATAAATTTGTTTTTATAAGACCCTTTTATTAAGAGATTCATTATTTAGGAAAAACAGTGCCCAATTTGAGCCACAAATATGGATTCTGGAGCCAAAACTGGATATACTAAAAAAATTTGGAGGTATGCCAACGAACAGTAATCAACTATATATATATATATATATATATATATATATATATATATATATATATATATATATATATATATATATATATATATATATATATATTGGACCCAATGTAAGGCCAAGTTGGTTATGATAGGAGCCCTTGATATGATTTTTTATTTTTGACAAGAAACCGATTTTGAACAATATGGGCAACCTGATGTATACATAGCTTTCATGAGTGTTAATTATATATAATGAGTAACACAAGTAATGTTGAGATTATTTAAATTTACAAGTGGATATATCTGAATCAAACAAGGCACTATACAAGCTTCATCAGTATTAGTTATATTTTATGAGAACATTAATGTTGAATTTACTTAAATTTACAAGTTGATACATCTGAATAAAACAAGGCAACATATAGCCTTCATGACTATTAATGATATTTAATGATAAAAAACATCGTTATTTAAATTTAACAAGTGGATACATAGGTACCATCTCAGGAGAGGTAGTAGACTCTACTACAAATATTACCAATGTTTTTCTGCCACCTTTAACGAGTTAACTGATACCACCACTGCAGTCAGCTGACCCTCATAATCTAACCTCTAGTTTTGGAAACTGGTAGGGTAAAGATTTTTCTAACGTTTTCGTTTTCTGGAGGTAGGCAATAGCATTCCAAGTATAAAGGTTTACGAATGAAAATTGCTATTTTAGTAAATGACAAAAAGAACGGCTTACTTCTGAATGTTTTATAGTTTTCAGTTGAACCATCAGTGGGTACCGCAAGAACAAATTTGTAACTTATACTTTGTCAGTTCTATAGTTGTCCAGGAGCGGTAGAAATCTAACCACAAATTGCGAGATATCGCGGTAAAAGGGTACATAAATAGGTCAGGACTTCTACAGAGCATGATTGTTAGAGTGAAGGTCCCTTATGGCCAGTTTTCTAGTCAGAGATTTAGCTAAACTGCATGGTTATAACCGGTTAATGTGGTAAAACCAGAACTCAAAAAAATTGTTTTGGCAGTCAGTCGTTACAAAACTTCAGGGTTTACAACATTAAGTAAACTCTGACGTTTACCACTTCACTTCGAAATTCAAGTGTTTACTAAGTTCTAGACTTTTGTTAGATCCAAGCGGGTTCGGTAGTCACTGTTCTATAAAACTCTCCGATTTCAGCTAAGGTCGAGGGATCAATCTTCACCAAATTCGGGCAGTTATTAAACGCCTGGTCAGTGCAGGATCTAATATAAAACCCTGTGAATTAGTGAAGTTTTCAGTTTGGTAGCGTTATTGAGAGATGTAAGATGGGTTACCTTGATTGTATGGAGTATGTGCGTGACTTATAGGCAATAAAATTTAACTCTCTTTTTATGATGAATTTAGAGATAGATATATATTTTCGAAAGAAGTTAAAAGAAAACCTATCGCAATCTTTTCACCACGGCAGGATAACTGTATGTAGTTCCTGAAATTAGTTCATACAGTATGGAGATGGAAGCAGGTATCATGCATCTGGATCCCATCACCGAGAAACCGCGGATTCACTGGCTACAAGTGAATCAACTGTAGAGAAAATCATTCATACACTATCTATGTTAATAAGTCTTATGGTTAGGAAAAGATATTTAAGATTCCCTTCGGATAACTATGTTATTAGAATTCATCATATATGTTTGATACGTATGAATTAAGTTTTCAAAGTAATTAGAGTAGCCTTTAAAATCAATAACGCTTAAATTATAGTAAAAATTTTAATAACACAAAAATCATGAAGTTATATTTAAATATAAAAAAAGTTCACAGAATAGAATAAAATTCAGTAAATAGGGAATAAATCAATAACATTCAGGTTAACATTTAATAGAAAATGAAAATAATAAATACAACAAGGTAGGAATACGCCACATCATGTGTCGCTTAATAAATGTTACGGATGGTTCGCTGAGGTTGAATGCAGAATTTGAAGCCTAGAGATGATATATTTCTCGAGATATCTTGCTAAATGATAACTTCCATTAAAAGTTTTGTTTATTAAGTTATTTCTGATAGATAATATTTTAAAATATAAAATATAATATACGTTGCAATAGTTCTAATGCAAGTGTATTGTAATGCAAGCGTGTGCTGAGATAAAACAATCTCATAAGATTGTATTCTGTTTGTTTGAAAATTCATTTATTCTGCTATTTCCATCATCATTGTCATCATAAGACCAATCTAAAAAATATAAACTAACGTTAAGCCAAATCGTATGGAATCGAATGCATTATAAACAAACCCAGTATGTTTATATATAGAAATGAAGCGTTACGTAAAACTTCGTCTATAAAGTCAGCTCTTTTTCAAAGTATCATAGACAGACGAACAGAACTGTCATTTTTAGCTCCTACAATAAAAACAAAGGTAACGAAAAAAAATATTTTAAACTAAGTCGAATAAAATGTGTAGCCTAAAGTATGTATTGTTTTAATTATTATAACATCACTCTACCTTCTCCTTTATCATTCCAATTAGAAAATAACAGGTTTTGTGTTAAGATTTCTGAGATTTCAAGATTGTCAGACATTGTAGAACCAGATACTGTATTCAGATACAGGTTCTGTTTGTTCCCTGATGTTGTCATAGATAGTTTATATACGCCCTGAGAGTTTTGGAAACACATTTGCTTCAAAAGGTGAGATTTTGTTTAAAAGTGATATTTTAACATCCTTTAGATATTCCATTTTTCTCATGTAACTGCACAATGAATATTTTTATCTTCTTTACCGTTCTGATCCTGTCTCTTATTTCATGTACAGTATTTGATGTTAGAGTGGGAGTAGGCTTTTGAACATGTACAGTATCAACCAACATCAAGAGTTTTGGAGTAAAACTTTACAAACCATTTGCTTTCCAGACTTGATTTGATTTTTTAGAAAAATGTAACTCTGTAACTTCACTCATAATAATTGATGGAATACTTAGAAAATCAGAAGTTTAAATTTTAAAAATTAATACTATCTTAGATTCTTTTCATAACGAGTTTCTAACTGGGAGCCAATCAAACTTAATAAATTGAAACTGGTATAACGTTCTCATCACATCCTCAACCCAACTGATCAGCTGAACAAAGAAGTGTCGGGTTCTGTTTAGAAAATGTGCAGCTCCGTTCACTTACAACACTGGCAGGTTTCTCCTAAATATACGATTACGGACCCTTATCAGTAAGTCGAAGTCTCAAGCAAAAAACCTGTCAAAGCGTAGCGGGTGGTTCACCAGATGAAATGTCAAAAGCAGATTCTCAGCTGCTCGAGTGCCCGCTTTGAGACCAATGAAATTGAGAAGGAAAAAGATCACGGCAGAGTCTACTTGACTTTCTTTCATCAACCTCACGTATCCTGTCCATTCAGAAATTATATTTCCATAAAAATGACACGTAACTGTGATATAAAAAATGTAGTATAAATATTGTACTTTTTAGTTGTATTATATTTAATATATTTTGTTTCATTATATTTTTACTGATTTAAAAAACTTTGTAATAAAGAACGTACATTTAATCAAGTAAAAATAAGATAAAAATCTTGTTTTACGTGATCAAACATTATCTTTTGAAATTGCTTTAATTTAGTTTTAAAAACGTAACTAAATGGAGACGTCTTTTAAAATATGAATAAAAGAAATAAAATAAAAAATATAAGAATTGGGCCAAAATATTTTACTTCCTCTATTTATAAGCTATGGTGTAATAATAAAAAAAAACATGGTTGATTAGTTTTAAGTTCATCCCAACATGTAATGCAGATTAAATATGTTGATACCATAATATTAAGTGTTACTGTGGTTTTCAGCCATAACGTTTCTTAGTATTCATTGTAATGTTTTTTCAAATGCTTTTAACATATTATCAAATACTGAATCGTACTTTCTAAAGTTATTATAACTAACGTATTTGTTCAGTTGATTTAATATCAGAGAATTGAGTACAGATATTTAGTCAGCATTACTGAATGTTCTTGTATCAAGTCCTAAAAGCAGGTTTTTTCAATACAATTATTTTTACACAATCGCAAGTTTACAGTACGCTTTTATAGTTATTTTAAAGTCCCTTTAAATTAGGAATAATTCCTAAAATGTTTGTATAATAAAGACTCCTACAACAGTAACAAGATTTTGAGAAAGATTTTTATCTGATAAGATAACGCATTGCCTACTCTAGTTTGACAACGAATAAAAATGCAACTCTTATTAAATATCATTTATTTGGAAATTTAAACATTGTTTAGAGTGAGATTATATTATGCATCATTAACTATCAGTATCATAATCCTCATCTAATCAAACAAGCCTTAATTCTACAGTGAGACGAAAATGAAGTCATGTGTACATTCTTATTTTGCTCTTATAACAATATACCAATAACCAAATGGATAACATATTTTAAAAGTGATTATGTCATTTACTTTAAAACAGACTAACTCTAAACCTTGATTCGGCACATAAAAATCATGAAAACACTGAGATTATCAGTAATAAATAGAAACTCATTTGACTGTTATAAGGTACATACACAATATAATGATAAAGTATTCCAAACATAACATATTTTATACATGTTGTTATTCACGTTGTTTATCACATTAAATTTCAAGTGGAATAAAATTGTGTCATCCATTTTTGTGGTGATAAACACGTTAAATCATTAGTTTGTATGATTTAACGTGGACAAAATTTATATTTTATGCCAGGAGATCTGAGTTTAAAGATGCATTAATAACAATAATACTAATCCATTTGATGTGTCAGAAAAATGTAAAAGAATATTGACGCAATCTCAAATATAAAGAATAAACTCGATTCTATTCTTTCGAAATCATTTCATAATTACTGCTATTCGTCTCACTTTAAAAAAAAACATTTACTATCGAGTCAATGTGCAGTGTAGCTGGTAACCGAATCAAGCAAAGTCGAGCTGTGGGTGGCCGCTGCTTGAATGGGTGGCCACGGCTTGAATGGGTGGCTGCTGATTGAATGGGCGATCACTGAGCGATTCTGTCCTTGTAAGCAGTTCGCCTACAGGCCTTTGTTGGTGGTTCACAGATCACCTTTAACACTGAATCCACAGATTATGTGTCAGAGACGACTTCTTTTCTTTAATTTTTCCTTGTGAAGTAAGAGATTCTTAACATATATAGATTCTGCACGCATTGCATCATATTCAGACAATTTTCTCATAAATCTTGGAATAATTTGCCTACTGCTTTATGGTAAATACATCAATAGAAAATCAATTTAGGTTGTATTTATTGGAGCTATGTTATTTTTGAAGTGAAAACTTCTTTAGGCGCGTTGAGCGTTTTGGTAGAGGGTAAAATCCTCGGTTCGCGTCACCGACATGCTAATGATACTAACCTGCATTAAAAAAGTCAGTCTCGCTGTGTTTTTTAACCGTACACTTGGCCGCGGACTACTAACCTGCATGAAAAAGTCAGTCTCGCTGTGTTAAAACTGTCCCGGCGGAGTATGAAAACAGACTGCGAAAATCAGTGACCTTTACGGCTTCCTCTCGCGATTTAAAAGTGAAGCCAATGTCGTACAATTCTGTAAGATGCGTCAAATTAAAGCTCTTAATATTGGCAATCTATTGGTTACATTTTTAAATATTAAAAAAATTTCGAAATAATTTTGATTATGGTTTACATTTTACATAGCGTTTACAATGACAAGAAAAAAGTAGTAAGCGAGGATTTTTTTTATTTTTTGGTCAGACAAAATTTGTCAGCGAGAAAGTTGTGTGAAAATAGATGAATATTTTTTTTGTAACTTATCATTTTTTTATTGGAAGTTTAGTTTAGCCTGTAGTAGCGTATGAAGTGATGAGTGAACGTTTCTGCCGGAACTGTAGTTGGCGCATTGGCTCACTGATACCGTATTAACTCAATAAATTAGTTTATTGTGCAATAAAAATACCTTTACGAAAGAACCAAGTTAATTTAACTAATTTATTAGTTTTAAAAATATTGTGGGTTTAATTGTTATTGCAATTATATACTTTATCCGTAGCAATAACTGTATTATTTACAACGGTGTTCAACTCACTGTTGTTCACTCGGTGTTTACTCACTTATAAAGGAATAATGAAAACAACGAATATATTTTTAAACATTTTTAATATTTGTACGGATATTTGTATTTAAAATTTAGCATTATTCATTTTAATTGTGTTTTTAATATTTAACCTCTTCATCATGAAATGAGTATTATTACGGTATAAGATTTATCTTACTAGCGTGGTAAAATAGATTTCTAGTTATTTGATAATATTTTTTCGTGGATTTTAAAATTGGAAAATTAAAAACGCGTCACATTTACAATTACAGATGTACTGCTACTATAACGTATTGTTAATTACTCTCAACTTAATAGTTCCGTTTTCACTTCTATCGGCAGTCCCACGACTGCTACTGTTTTTTTTAGAGGAATGAAATTTTAAACAAAACTTAAACGATGTTCTTCCATATTATGATATAACATTTTAATAACCCCCTGAGTACCAGATAGTACGCTTATAGCTCTTAAAGGTGAGAATTGAATAATTCTTCACACCTTCCCAATTGACACTTAAAGGATTAGCACAAAAATTTAAAAACAACATTTTCTGTGAATATTTGAAAAATAATATTATATATATATATATAATATATATATATATATATATATATATATATATATATATGTGTGTGTGTGTGTGTGTGTGTGTGTGTGTGTGTGTGTGTATAAACACATAGACGTGTAAGGTAGGCAACATATTTTCTGACAAAAGCCCAATTTACCCCTCTCAAAATGATGCATCGGCAGTGCGTTGGGCGATGAACTTAGTACGTGCTGGGAATCAAATAAATCTGTATTTTCCTTTCCCTCCCTATTTCTACCTTCAAATTTAATATCGGAACACTAGAGAGTTCTTTGCTTTTGGAATTTTCGTTACCCCACAAAGTTTAATTGATAATTTATTTAAGTGACAACTCTTTAATATACGATCCAAACTTTTTTTACTCAAAGCTATGAAATCGTTCCTATAATAGAGTGTCAATGTCCATCATTTGCTTATTTTTTCAAGGTTGCAGATGGAAAGAGAAAACTATGCATATTAAAACTTGAAGCGTTGTCCTCATGATACATTTTAGTGATTGCTAGAATTAAATTAATTTGCTGGGAAACAAAAAGTAAAGTTTACTTACATTTTCCAGTTTTTTATTAGTTATGCATTCACATAAAGGTGAGTTAAAAATATTGAGGAATCCATAATTTTTGTTTCATCCATTGTTTTAAAAGCCTAATTTATGAGGGAAATTGGGAATTCAAAGCGTGACAATTTTTAATTTGAATGAAACAATCGGGGTGTAACTGTAGGAGTGCAACAGACTCATTACTTTTACTATAACAAAATTAGTATAGTTGAATATAAGCATACAATCACATCACTGGCTCGTTTTCCTCAAAGCCTCCATTGTATTCAAACTTTCCTTAGCGGATTTTGGACAGATTTTAATTGGCACCAATAAATTAAATATAGATCTCAATAGTATTGAACTAAATCACACAATCAGCTCATGTTAGAATTGTTTACTGTTTTTTTATTGTTTGAAAGTTCAGTACGAAACATATTTTTATTGGATAAGTAATTTTTCATGTATTATTGAACAGTGACCCTCGTTCCAGATTGGTGCTATTAATAGAAAACAATAGTTTTGTTCAGGAACATGTTATAGTCGACTTCGATTTCATATAAGAAGGATAATAATTTCAATATAAGGATCAGGGCTTTAGCAATTCAAAATTTCATGTTAAGTTTTAATTAGTAAAGAAATACAGTATCAAGTAATAAAAGGGAACAGAAAAATGGACTAGAGTAGAATACTTTTTCAACGAGAGTTTTTTTTATTTTAAAATGGTAAAAGATGTATTATTTTTTGCGAACTGCTCCAATATTCAAGTATAATATTGTTTCCTATACAAACATTGTCTATAGCCTTTATGACTACATTGTATTGTTTTATTTTAAATTGATTGAAGTAAAATTAAAATGCAGAAACTTGTTGTGCAATCAGAACGGTGAGAGTATATCAGTCATTTACCTTTGCTCATCCAGTTACTAAACTATCCTTTTTAAAGCTATAGCATAAGTATATCATTACAATCTAAAGTTTGCAAAACAGAACTGAACATGAACTTTCCGTCTACACTGAACCCCGTGACGTTTACAGTACAGATAAGCAATCTTCTGTTTCTGTTATCTTCAAGATGTCTGAAGAAATATGGCCATTGGCGTGCGTTGAGCTGATCTTCTAATTCCTATTGCATACACCAGATTCTTAGAAGCAAGGAAAACAATTATCCGCAGACTTTCAACAGACTTCAAGAATTAATGATTATAATTGCGCTAAATATTAGTTACAAAATGACAACTTGAGTTTTAAAGGATACCACATAATATATACCATCGTTATACATCGTTATAATTTGTCTTACATACATGTAAGAAGTTTAAAATTATATAAGGAGTACGGGGATAGGAACGAACATACCAGTCTTTTAATAGATAAATACAAAAAAACTCTAAGTATAAATAAAATGCTATTTATGATGTTAGCATTTACCCGCGGAGTTCCGAAATATATATATATATATATATATATATATATATATATATATATATATATATATATATATATATATATATATATTCCGAAAATAGTTCACCATTTGAATGATCTATCCCTGATTTATAGTTCAGAATCATAAGAAATAATCTAATGATAAATAAAACTATTTATGTATAAAAATGTCTGTGAATAATTGAACCTTACACAGACAAGAACAGTCTTTTAAAAAGTAAACCTAACTAATTCAGTTGGCATAACCAAGCACCTAATACACTGTATGTGTAATAGCAAATCTCATTTTTATGTTACTATGGATAAACATATAAATCCATCATGTTTTTACATTTTACTTTTAAAGTGGTATGATTGGTTGTAATACATAGGAGCTTTAAAGTATATTAGTTAAAGGAAAACATAAATATTTGATTCCTAATACTTATACACTTATTCTCAATATTTGGAATAAAAGGATTGCATGTATAAATGTTTGTGTTTTTGTCAATATTACAAACGATGTGTTTACAAAGTCACTTCATTTCAAACTCATATCTTTCCCAAAAAAATTTGATGTATTACTCTCCTTTTACAATGTTTTCTGATTTCTTATTCATGTTAAACAGCAATTAGTGTACGCTCGTATGTTACGTGTCTTTGAAGTGTTAATGTATTATGTGTTGCAATCTAAGAATATATGCTATCTTACGATCGATCTTTGTGGCTAGGTGTCGTAGCACGTATAGAATATAATTTACCTGACCTGGCAGTTAACGGCGCGACGATGATAATCGCCTTGACGGTATATTACTTGCTAACATTGCTATTCACACCCCGAAGTGGCATATATCTGAGATACATACGCGCATAGTGACATGCCAATATGAGACTGACCCTGCTGGGAGCCTAAAGGTAAGTACCTCCCGTTCTTTTATGTGTAATGTAATTACTCAGAAAAATGAATTGGACTTTAATTTAATTTCATATCGTCCCCAGCAGTAAAGATATCCAGTGTTCGTAGTGCTTACGACCGTCAGCACACCACTGTCAGATATATATATATATGGTCGGTGGATCGGTGGTGAATATATTAAGCTCAACGTCCGCACATGATAACATCTGTAAGACGACCATAGTCCTGATCTAACACAAATCTCCTGCCAGTTTTAATGGTTATATTATTACACTTCTTCAAAAATTATATTCTGGGTTACTAAAATTATTTATCATACAAAAATTATACAAATTATTTATATTTAATAAGTCACAACTGCAGAATGGCACTCTGACATTACGTCAATCACCAATCACGCTCAAACGGTTTTCCTGTACGTTTAATTGATTTAATAACTAAGTGTTACCTCTCTGGCAATTTCTGGTTCCACGCCCATCACTATTTATTAATCATTAAATGGTAAATATATATGTCACCGACTCAGGACTACATTACGTATTCCCTTAGGAATAGAAATGTGGGCAACCCGGACTCTCTGATAGCACTTTACCCTTCCATGGTCACTCAACCTTTCACTTAATCATTCACTCTCACTCATTCATTCACTCCTCCCCCTGCTCACTTTGTGTTGTTATGTCTAGTGAATTGGACAGTATTCAACAGTCAGCTTGGTTGCCTTATGATTTATGGTATGTATGGGTCTAACTGTTGAGCTGGTTCCTTAATACATGTGGAGGACAGCCACCACAATATAATTGTGCAGTTCCTTAAACATAAATTTTAATAATGTGAAAATGTACTTGTTATCCTGAAAAATAGGTTATTATTGAATTTAAAAGAAAAGTGTTCTAAAGTAAAATTAGACCTATACATTTTTATGTTATAGTACAGGATGAGGCAAAAGTCACTTCACTATCTCTAAAACATGCACAAAAACTAAACACAACATAACAATAAAACTAAACCATAAAATACATTTCATAATAGGTATGCATTCGCTGACTACCTACGACTAGTGAAGTCATAATGAGTAACTATGAATGTTACCTTCATCCCTTATAATATAAATATATCTTCTTTAGTTTGAAGACGAATATAATTATTATTTATATTATTATTTTTACGCAAAAGATCTCTCCACACACTGCACAAAACTGTACAGAACTGCACTAAATAGAAACATGGAGAGTATATGAGTATTTATATTTAATACTTTCTCACTAATGAAATAATGTTTTGCTGACAGCCACCGTAGAAACAGTGCCTCCTCCCTCCACTTTATGCTCTTGTGGTGACAGGAGAAAGGACGCCTGTAGTGATTGCGTTGAACAATTATAATTGAGTGAGATGGGTCGATGTCAACTGTTATAAGGTCATCTAGTTTGGAAGAATTTCGTCATGCTGCAGTAGAAAATATTGAAAATACACTCTGTGTTTATTGTTTCTTTTGTATCCCTTATTTTACTGGTAAATATTATTTTAAAGAATACAGATAGTACAACATATATCCCTCGACTTGATTTTCTATAACATATTAGTAAACTATATGAGCAGGTATGGTCAATCTGCAAGACACACGTTTTGAACCATAGATATATGTAATATTGATTGTTGAAATTGGATCGGAAGTATATACTAACTACAATTTACTATACAATAAATACAAAGATTATATGATAAGAATTATTTTAACAATATTTGAATTAAAATAAATATTACTTTATTTATTATCTGTATACTAGAAACAAATATCCTAAAAAGTATAGTTATGTCACAATATGTGTTTCAATGAACAAAACGATGTAGGCTACACGACTGAAATTTTGACGTCTGAACCCACACACACTCTTTCACAACTGTGGATGGTGGATATTGCACAAGTTTTGTCTTTACCGTGTTGTTGGCACTTCCCTGTTATAAACATTGTGTATTGACGCACGAATATTGACCGCAATGTTAGTTATGGTCATTATTGACAAGGCTAAACAAAATCTTACAAACAGATCTGTTAACGTAAACTATCGTGTTTGTACCCAGTAATTCAAACCAAGCAAGTATGTGGCAAGTATGTCAAAGGCTATATATATTTTTATACCATTTCGTTACTTCTTACGGTACGATGGCTTTTTATAATTTGCCAGATGCAATTTTAATGACATATTTAATATATATACATTATTAAATAGTAAAGTAGTATAGAAGAAGCATGACCTTATATTTTCTGTTCCCAAAATCTACCATTGATAAATATACACATTAAACTGTTATACATTAATTGGCAATGGACTTATTGTATCTACTGTTTCATATATAGGCCTACTTGAATTTCAGGTGTTATATTTGTCTTGATTGTTTTTTTTAGCTCGTATTCTACAAAATCTTTTGTTTTCTATACATTTTTTTATTTCAAAAAGCTGCCATTGCGGTACAAAACCACTCCAGCTTTAGCAAACCTTATAAAGGACTCCGGAAAGGTAATTAAGGACTCCGATCTACGTAGCTTATCAATATTAAAACATACAAATTGTTAAAATTTTGTTTATTTTATACCAACGGACTTCTCCAATTATATGTATGTAACAAGAGCTAGACCAAATTAGTGGCTGAATAATTGTTAATAAATGTAAACCTATATTGTAGCATACAATAAATGTGAGGTCACTAGCTATAAATGTGATGTGGCTAACAATAAATGTGAGGTCACTAGCTATAAATGTGATGTGGCTAACAATAATGAGAAGTAACTATGATAAATAGAATAGTGATAACTAGTAAATGGATATATGAGTATAAATAATATAATATAATTACAGGGAATTTGCAGCAAAAATAACAACACAGAAAAAAAAAACAATAGTAAAAAATAGGAAAATATAAATAAATAAAGTGGTTATATTGTTCTCACAAAATGCATAAAACAAGTAAAGTGACAGGGATTAAAAGAGGAGTGATGGTGAAATAAATAGTTATCTTTGTTATTATAGACAAATAAGTGTGTTAAGTATTTATTGCATTAAATAACTTGTTTTTATTGCCTAATATGAAAAGGCTACTTTTATTGAATAATAATTATGTATATGTTTTTTTGGGCAATTTATGCTCTATATTTGCCTTTATTTACTAAACTGTATATACCTGTAAGTCTGTATATTAATTCTATATCTCTTTCTGCGGCCTAGTGCCTACAATACCATTCCTTACTGGATTGAAATATTCACGTACAGTGACAGACCAATGAACCATTGTTTCCCGAATCAGCTGTTTACTGTACAACTCACCAACCAATCACAACGGTTGGCTCAATTGCCTACCTTGCAAGCGACGGCACGCTTGCTCGTTATACTCTCGATCCCGCCTGGGGCACTTATGTACTCTCTAGCCACTGCTTACCATACTTACTCTCTCCCCCATGTGTTACTCTCTTATTTAAATATTAGTTTTATTTCTATTTGTTGTACATTTACATTAACATTAAAGTCAGTGCTCTGGATTGGCAATCTCTACCAGAACGTCTCTTCTCCCGGACACCCGCGTCTACCGTGCTCTACAGGACTGGCCACAGTGTTATAAACTATTCGTTTGCGGTCGTATTGTGCGTGAGTGAATCCGTGAAGGACATCTTCCGTCTTCACGCCTGCCTACAAGACAGCAGCCTATTTCCACACTTACTGATCACAACCTGGCCCTCCACAACAGCAGACTACGGTTAGGTATCTCTCATGAAAATAGAGGTAACTGTTTATTTTATACACTTTATATTTGAATATGCACTGTTCATAAACTCATTATGTGTAACCTAGTGAACTCTTGTTAAAATCAGTGTGTTCGGCGTCTTCACTGCCTAGTGTGAAGTGGTCCTTCTTAATCGAGCCTCTAAAATATTATTTCACGGTTCTATACCAAAATTCATTCTTTTCATGGTCCTTAGCGAGCCGGATAATAAGAACTTTAGTCCATTGGTGAATATCAGTGCAATCTCAACTCTTATAAGCTATATACAGTGCATATTTCAAAGTGTGGTTTCAGGTTCTTTCACGATTGCAAAGTCCGTGCATATCGATTTTCCAATCCCCTCTCCAGTCATATCAGCTGTGATCATATCAGCTGTGACGTCTGATCATATCAGCTGTGGTGCTCTGTCGACTGCATTGTTTTTGTTGACAAACAAGCTTTCAGACTGTTACAGCACAGGTGAACTGATTACTGTGTTTAATGGTTACCGCTTCTCAATACTTGCTGGTTATCAGCCCTACTTGTAATACGCATTATTCTAAGCAGGTTAAATATAAACAATCATGGTTATTGACACTTTACCTTGAGCAGGACTTGCACCCTTATTGCAAAATTAAATGTTTATTTTGTCAACACTATATTCTAGTCTCAGCTTAAAAAGAAAAAAAAAGCTACTTACTGCTCACAATTGTTTATTATAATTTCTATTTGAACATTGCTCACCGCATATATATGCATGGTTTATGGTTACTGTCAACAACACTACCATACTTTACCACTGACAGTTTACATGTAGTACGTTGCTCATAATGTTTCCAGAGCCTCTGCTACATTATAGCTGAATTTAGCTCAACAATAACCTTAATTGTTGTTTATTATTTAATAACAACTTGTCTTGTTTACGTTTTGCCATAATAACAGTGTATTTTATTTTCTCAAAACAAAACTATACTATAGGCCTATACGAGCCTACTCTACTTATTGCATTATTATTGAGTTTTTACCTCAAAAAACTAAACAATTGGTACCTGAAGATGAAATCAATGATTTCGAAATGTACATAGTAAAAAAAAAATAAAAGTTTACAAAAGGTGTTAAAAGGTTTATTTATATTGTATCATAAATATTTTTGAATTGTGTTTCATTGTATTATATTGTTTAGATACTTCTTGTTTCTTGGGGAAAATACTTCAGAGGAAAATAATTTAGTTTCTATTTTTATCACTGTCTCAGTTCAAGAGGACAATATTTTGTTTACTTTTCACCTTTGAAGTATTACTGAAATTGATTAATTTTCTACAAACATTTTCAACATGGCGATGTCTCTTAAAGTGGCCAATGCAAAGCGAGAACACCTCTTTTCTCAGATACAAAGTAATCTATGATTTAACTAAGAAGACTTCCCGATCCAAATATACTTCAGCAGTTGCTTGTCAGAGCTAAATCTATTCAGAGACTTAGACAGGAATTTTCAGCAATATTAGAACTTGTGCCACGAGTTGGAATTAAAAGTGGATGCCGACTATACACCTAACTATTCCGCATTAGCGAGCGTGGACGAGTTAGTTGATTACGTTTCTGCTAACGTGCTTATGATTGAGACCAAGAGACAAGCTAAAGCTAATAAAAGCGAAACTATTCCGCCTGCCTCCCCTCAAGTCAACGTCCGGCTACCGAAATTGGAATTAAAAACTTTTGACGGAGCTGCCTTGGACTTCTGTACGTTCATCAACGTTTATGAACAAGCCGTACACAACAATGCGCACTTAAGCGATGTAATGAAATTTCAATATCTCTTGAGCGTGCTTTCAGGCGAACCACTCTCTCTGATAAAGTCGCTAAATATAACTGAGCAAAATTATGCAATCGCTTATCAGCTGCTGAAGGATCGCTACCATAATACTAGGCGTCTACTCACACTACATTTAAATCAAATACTAGACCTTCCTGTCATCTCCAGCACATCTGTGAAGAATATCCGTGCTTTCCTTAATCTTTTTCACGAACATACGCAATCACTTAAAGCATTAAACAATGACATCACCAGTAACAACCCACTTCTCTCAGCCTTGTTATTACGCAAGATTGATAATCGGATGGTCACCCGCCTAGAACAGTTTCGAAAAAAGGAAGAGCTTCATACTTTGCCCTCGGTTGAACAAATAATTGAGTTTCTCAACCTGGAATGCAGCCACATTGAGGACAGTAGTCTACATGACAATATTGTGGACCCCAAGAACGCTTCAAGTTCTTGTTTTGGGTTCAAAACCCAAATTTGATAAACCCAAAATCGTCTCTTAAAAACGTGAGCTTGTTAGCGGCTTCCTCTCCATCCTCCTCGGCCTATTAAACAAGGCCATCATGTTTTTATTGCCATCAGAGCGGTCATAAAAATTTATGGCTGTCCCAGCTTCGGCCAAAAGACACCTCAAGAACGGCACGGGATTATTAAACAGCACAACCGCTGTTCTTCTTGTTTGGGGGACGCACAGATTAAGTGAATGTCAGTCTAAATTCACGTGTCGAACATGTCGTGGTCGTCATCATACCTTGCTACACTTCACTGATCGGCCAACTCGGTCCAGTGTTAGTACGTCGGACCGCGTTCGTCCCGTTGTGGAGAACGGCCGAGACGGCGGCCGGTCTGCGCAGAGCAGTGCAAACACCTACACCTGCTGTCCGCCCCTCCTGCCTGCGACCACAGCGCTCTCACCTCCTAGCCCGGCCGAACACACCACACTACACGCTCATGGCACACTGCATCAAGACCCTCGCCCCTAGTACCACGGTTCTTCTGGGTACTTCTTCTTGTCAAGCTCACACCGCCTCTAAACGGACAAGCTTATGTCTTTCGTGCCTTAATTGATTCAGGAAGCATGCTAAATTTTATTAGCGAGAAAGCCTCCCAACTGTTGGGTACACAGCGCCGTCCGGCCACTATTAATGTCGCCCGGCCTTTCTCAAACCTCTGCTCACACACGCGGATTTTTTAACTCTGGGCGTGGAAAACTATTGCTGGCCACCCAGTTGCCGCCCCGCACTCGTTCCACATATTGCCACAAATCACTGTAGACCTCCCACGAGTGCAAATATCTCCAGGAGGTCATGAATAAGGTTAAAAATATTACACTGGCTGATCCAACCTTCCACCTCCCTGGTGGCATTGACGTGCTTATTGGTGGAGCGCTTATTTCCACATATTCTTACTCACGAGACTTACTCTCTTGGTCTCAATTTACCTCACGCCCTGGGTACCTGTTTTGGTTTCGTGCTGATGGGGACGGCTCCCCTGCACACCACTGACGCAGTCTGTCTCTACTATGGCTGTCTCTCTTCTCTCGACTGCTGAGGTGGACCTCCACGCCTCTCTGCAGCGTTTCTGGACACAAGAGGAACTGCCTGCTCCCAATAAAAGGTCTGCAGAGGAAACTCAATGCGATGAATATTTTTCTACCACGCACTCCAGGGACCGTGAGGGTTTGATATATGGTCCGCCTCCCTTTCAAGGACACCAGTACTCATCTGGGAAAGTTGCAAAGTTCATGCTGAAAGTAGACTCTATTCACTCGAGCGCAAGCTCCACGCTCCCACTAATGTGGAGTATTATAATTTATATTCTGATTTTATACATGAATATCTCTCTCTAGGCCATATGCAGGGCTGCCCTACTCCGTGACTTAAGCACTCCCCACTACTATCTGCCACAACCACGGTGTTTTTTTTTAAGGCACAAAGTAGCACCACCAAACTACGCGTCGTTTTTGACGCCAGTGCCAAAACCAGTTCCGGACTCTCTCTCAACGACACTCTGTTGACCGGACCTAAGCTGCACAAATAATATTTGTGACATTCTTCTGCGCTTTCCGCCTTCAGAACGTAGTGTTCTCTTGTGACATCAGACAGATGTACCGCCAAATCAAGGTGCATCCTGACGATCAACATTTTCAACTGATATTATGGCCGTGATCACCCTACCGACTTGATGTCCACGTTCAAGCTCACGACAGTTACCTACGGCCTGAACTGTTCACCCTACTTGGCCATCAAAACGCTACATCAATTGGCAGAAGACGAAGGTCACCGCTACCCCCATGCTGCTGAGATTCTCAAACACCAGAGCTACGTCGACGACCTGATCTGCGGAGCTGAGACTGAAGAACTCGCCGCTGAAACTTCAAGATCAACTCATTAAACTCCTTCGGCTCGGTGGCTTTTGAGCTCCGGAAGTGGGTCTCGAACTCTCCGAGACTTCTGCAACACCTTCCTGAAGATCATCGGGAAATCCCAGTTTTTCTGCAACCCTCTCAGGAGCCTCATTTCTCTATTTTGGGCCTAAAATGGACCCCTCTGACTGACACCTTTACGTTTAATTTTAATTTTTTTCTTGTGAAAAAACCCCACTAAGCGTAAAGTGTTAAGTCTCATTTCTCAAGTCTATGACCCCTGTGGTTTTTTGGCGCCTTGTATAATGCTCGCAAAAAATATCATGCAACTCGTATGGATTTCTGGCATAGATTGGGATGATCCGCTCCCTCCAGAAATATACAAAAAATGGCACGCCTTTTTATTTGAACTTAAGCACGTTGCCACTATTACAATTCCCTCGTGCTATCCCCTACTCTGCTGCTACTCACTGGGACTTGCACGGTTTCTCTGACGCCTCAGAACTAGGCTATGCTGCTGTAGTCTACATCCGCTCTACCTCCAATGACACGGTGCACGTAAGCCAAGTTATGGCTAAAAACTCGCGTCGCTCCTCTCAAAAGAGTGACGCTGCCCCCGACTGGAAGCTATGCGCAGCTCATCTCCTGGCCCAACTTGTGAAATATTGTGTTACTCAATTAGCTCCCACCCGCAAGTTTGGTTCTATTGTTTGCTGGTGCGACTCTACTGTGACCCTCGCGTGGATCAAAACACCTTCTTATCGCCTCAAAACCTATGTGGCTAATCGTGTGGCGCAAACTCAAGAGCTTGTGGCTGTGGAGTGCTGGCGCTACATACCCCAGTGCTCTCCAATCCTGCTGACTGCGCCTCCCGTGGGATCCTTCCCTCTCAATTGGTGGATCATCCCCTTTGGTGGCATGGACCCGACTGGTTGCGTCTCCCATCCTCGGCCTGGCCAGATACTGATTCCAGCCTGTACTCAGTCTCTCTGGAGGAGCTAGGGGAGCTGAAGCATTCCACTCCTGTCATTGCCTTGGCCACAGCACCGCCTACGTGGGACCTTCCTCATCCAGTACTCTTCCTGGAAGAAATTGCTGCACGTGATGGCCTACGTCTTGCGTTTTTATCCACAACTGTCGTTCACCAAACCGCCACTTCGGACCTCTCTCCAAGACAGAACGGGACTCCGCCCAGCTGCGAATTTTCAAGACCGTGCAAGAGGAAGCTTTCACTGAAAGATCTGGCTCTACTGCGGGACCGAAAGACGTGTTCTACCAGACTTCAACGCCTCGCCCCCATTCCAGGGTCCGGATGGACTTCTCCGCGTCGGCGGCAGACTGCGCCACGCTGAACCTCCCGCCGAACATGTCTCACCCGTGCATCCTGCCCAAGAAGCACCCTGTCGTGGACCTCCTCATTGACCATGTCCATGTCCAAACATCTCCACGCTGGCGCGCAGCTTACTCTCTCTCTGCTCTCCCAGCAAGTCTGGATCCTCTCTGCACGCAGCGTGGTGAGATCTCGCATTTTTAGATGCCTCACATGTTTTAAGAATCGGCCTAAAAATAACGCCCCTCTCATGGGCGAACCTCCCCAAAGCTCGCATTACTCCAGCCCGAGCTTTTCTCTCCACCGGCATGGACTATGGTGGCCCCTTTTTCGCTCAAGGTCCATAATTTACGCTCTGTCCGCATTATTAAGGCCTATATTTGTATTTTTGTTTGTATGGTTACGAAGGCCGTTCACATTGGAGGTGGTGACGGGACCTGTCCACCGAAGCTTTCCTTGGTGCTCTCACTCGCTTCGTTTCTCGTCGTGGCCTGTGCACAGACCTTTATAGTGACTGTGGCACAAACTTCGTAGGTGCTAAAAATGCCCTACACAAAAATCCTCACGGCTGACCAGCGCAAAGTCCAAGACTTTGCTGCTGACACGTTCAATGCGATTCCACTTCAACCCTCCTGCTGCTCCCCATCAAGGTGGAATTTGGGAAAGTGCCATCAAGAGTGCTAAACACCATTTAAAACGTGTCATGGGACTTCACATACTAACTTTGTCTCAATTCATGACGCTCATGGGGGGGGGGGGGGGTGGGGGGGGGGGGGGGTGGGGGGGGGGGGGGGTGGGGGGGGGGGGGGGTGGGGGGGGGGGGGGGTGGGGGGGGGGGGGGGTGGGGATGGTAAGTAAAAAACAATTCTGGAAATATGCACTAGGATGATCTATAGATTCTTTTAACCGAAACAATAGTATGTACTATAAAATAATTAACAGTAAAAACAAAAATAAACATGGAAATAATAATAAGAATTTCGTTAACTGTTTAAAACTCATAGGATAGTAGGAAAAGGCCTCAGTTATAACAAGAAATAACAAGGAAATACACTATAAAGTAGAAAAGACCTGTTAACAATAAACTACGAAGAATGAACAATAAAAAAAAATATAACCTAAGCAATGTAACAAATAAACCTGTATAATCTAAAAAATCAGTTTAAATTTAAATATTAAACCATTAGACAATGACAATGACTTCCTTATCAAGTTTATATCAATATTGTTGGTGACATGATAGATACTATTGTCATTAAAATTTTGTAAATCGTATAAATATTTGCCTTCCTTAAGGGAGAGGCAATATCCACAGCACAGTTCAATATATTGAAATCTGTGTCCTATGGTATTGTGCTGAACACAATATCATTAATAGTGGTAATAGTGGACTTTTGTAAACTTAACAAAATAATGACTTTGCATGTCAACTTTTGTGTGAATCACAACAATTAAGCAAGCCTAACAATACATTAAAGTAAATTATAACATTAAACAAAATGAATAAAAAAAAAAAATAGTTATATAAAATAAAAAATAATAATATACCAAATACTATATTAACAAATACAATACCAATGTAAACAATTAAATATTATGTTAAACAATAATAAAATACTATACCAAACAATTAAATACATATATAAAACAAATATAATATTCATGTGTGTGCGTTGCTGTTGCGGTGCGTGCGTGGCGTGCGTGTGTGTGCTAGTGTGTTGTGTGGTGTGTGTGTGTCGTGTGTGTGTGTGTGTGTGTGTGTGTGGTGTGTAATATCTATAGATATTATTAATTAAAATTATGTAACTATTACCGTGTCTATATATACTCCTAAAAAAAAATTACTTAACAGTAAGTAGGCCTACAGGTTAATTATATGGTTCTTGAGAACTCTCCTTGACAAAGTAGTTTGTATTGCTGCTTGCTGAGTAACGAGGGAAAATCCCTGTGTTTATCCAAGGATAATCTGTGAGCTTTGTAGGATTTTCTCCGCATCGTTGACTAGACCTAAATGATGTGGCTCAACAACATTACGTTTTCTCCGCAGAAACGACCCACATTTGACTCACTTATTGTTACAAAGGTTCTTAAATGTATTGTGGATACAAATGTATGTCTAAGTAAACATTTTATCAATGAGAAGGAGTTGTGTGTTTAATATGTGAGTAGGACGCTAAACATTAAAAAATCTTTAATGATACTAAGACCCATTTTATGGAATTATTCAACAATAATATTAATGTTCACTAATATTTCATACGAGGTGATGTAATTTTTGTCATAATTTTATTTGAAGACTCTTTGTTTCCAACAAAGGAATTTAATTCTGTATTGGTCTCAGCGTTATTTTTTGAATTTCAGTTTATATTTTCGATGATTGGTTCCATGATTATTCTTAAACTGAAAAAATAGAATTCCTATCACTGTGAGTGACCGCTAATATCCAATATTCTAATCTTCAATATTTTCGTAAAAATACATACGCAAAATATAAATATTGTTTGAACAAATTTAGGAACGCTATTGTTCGTATTATTAGACTATTTGGATTATTTTATATGACATGAAAATTAGTATGAAGGCCAGGATAGAGGCTCTAGTTTCATTCTCTGCTATATTGTTTAACTAACTACAATTGCTTAGTATTTAATTTATTATCAGTTAAGGTTATTTTGTAGCTAAGCAAGTCAAATTTAAATTAGGTACAATACTCGAGTGACTGTAAGATTAGAACATTTTTGTAATAATATGACACAGAACAGAAAAGAAATAAACTAAATTTGTTTAGGTTTCCTAATAAGGTAAGGAGAGAATATTACATTCTATTGATGATATATTATACGTATATATTCCAAATTAACAATTAAAATAATACTGAACTTTGGGACTACTCCTACTGTAAAAGTTTGGAATTTAAGCAGCAAATAAAATAATGTTAGTTCAAAAAAATCATAATGGAAGCTATGTACATATAATATTTTTTTCTTAGTAATTTTTAACCAGAGCTAAAGGCCTTAGTAACTTGGGGGATGCAATACGTTAAACTTCAAATGTTACAAAACGAACAACGAAGGTTGTTATACCTTTTTTAGGATAACAGTAGTTGTTGGTCATTTGTAATCGTTTATTGACGAATAATATTTGTGTATAGGTCTTTTTTCAAGATCTAGTACCTAATATATTTCGTAAAAGTAATGTTATACAAAACCATAATGAAATTTTAAAGTAATAAACAATACCATATAAAAGGCTTGTGACGAGCATGAATTCAGAATTCCATACATGATGTGTGTCAATTCAAAACATACTATACCACTATCTGAAAAATATCCACTTTACTCTCAGAAAATATAAATAAAAGATACAAAAAAACAGGGTAAACCCACATGCTTTTCAAGGCCAACCTAACCTTAAAAAAATTTAATTGTGATAGTCACACCAGAAAACAAGATGGCGAAAAGTTTGGAAAGAGGAATGAATGGCCGTTTTTCTGCATTATTTTAATTTCCAAAAGAGTATTTAAAGTAACCAACTTATAAAGGCTATAATTTAGTAGGGCCCCTGACAGATTGCACGTTACATGTTTGAAAGAGCTCTCTCCCTCTCACTCTTTCTTTCTGTCATGTTTTTCACTAATTTTTTGTTATAATTTTAGCGTTTAAAAGGAATATGGTTTAGTACTAAATATTATATCAAAATGTAGCCGACCATGTATGGGTTCTGCTTGTAGTTAGTTCTATTTCGTGATCCATTACCATACAAAGATGGCAATAATTTGGTAGAGAGAAGAGGTGGAATTAAATTTTATCTCAAATATAATCTATTTATCTTTTTTACTCATTTGTTTTATAGTTACCTGTATTGAGTATAATTGCATTCTTCAATCTATAAGTTTTTAGTTGGCAGACATAAATATTCATATTACTAACTAAGTATATTATTTTGTTCGAGGAAGGTGATAAAAAGTCGGTAAGGAACTCCATAGAATTTCGCAAGCTCCACTAAATTAAGAAAAATAAAATTGCCATATTTCTTAATATTATATTTGTAACAGACTCATTTTGTGGGTCTAGTTGATGTTACAACGCTTGTTTGGAATAACGAAACACGTGTATCTTAAAACCCATATCCTCGGTACTTTGTTTTTAGTAGTTCATCCTGATGACAATTTAAAGGTGTTTTAACTACAAGAAACTAGTAACAGTTGAAGTGTATAAAACTCAGCAATAATAAAAACTATCTTCGAGTGTTTATTAAAATTGTGTGGTATACTATAAGAACACATTTCACCTTGTGCCCAGCCTGTTTATAGCGTACCTATAGTTAATATTGTCTTGATATCTAACCATATCTTTTCATTAAAAACATTACAAGATGTCCAATAATGTTCTCTAATATTTCTAAGAGCCTATTTGAAAATGAAATAAAATAATATTACCCAAGCGTGTCGGATACTTATCATTAGTAAAGAAACCCCAACCTTCCAAATCCAATAAATTAAAACATTTATTAAAAATCCTGATGTCGATTAAATTGCCTTTGATAATACGCTCTATTATTTTATTCCAATACATGGAAAATGTACAACTTGAATAGTTCCATAAGACTGTATAATTGGGATAATATTGCTGGTGTATTTATTGAACACACAAGTACTTTACGGACCATAAAGAAATGTCGCACTTCTATCACTTAAACCTCTTAACGGTCCCCAGAGTTCCGCTAACCCCATAATACAGTTACACTTCCATCTCCTGTATTTTCTCTGACAACATTACTGGCTCCTACTTGACATTTTATCCTCAAACAAATGTAATTTCCTCTTTCTTATAGAGAGTATAGAGTCTGTTTAAGTGTATTCTTGACACTGTTCAATAACCAATTTGTCAATCTTTTAAAGTGCCTTTTTAACTAATCATTGTCTTAATATTTCATTTTGACTAAATGTCATTTTTCGTGATTAGATTCCGATACCAAGGCACAATGTAGCGGGTACAGCGGTTAAGGAAGGTAACACTGTTAAACTTCCATTTTCCTGTGATTTCTCTGTACAAATTACTGGATCCGACATCTCATTTCATAAAAAAGTTACATAATTTACTGTTTCTTATATAGATTATAGTCTATTAAGAGCAATCAATAACTAATGCGCCAATATTTTAACCTATAATTTTAATGTTTCTTGAGCTTTGATTTTGACAAACTGTTGTGTTATGTGATTGCATTATAATAAAAAATGGCACAGTGTAGCGGGTACCGTCGTTATTACAAGATAACCAAATCAAGCAACGTTGAGAGTGGCTTCTCCTTTGATGGGTAACCGCTGGATTATTCTGTCCTTGCAACCAGGCCGCCTGCCCAGCCATTGGTGGTGGTTCTGAAGGCATCTTTAAGCCGTCCGTACCCAGGTTAATTGCTACAGAAAGCTTCTTTGCTTTAACCCATATAAACCCAAGAACTGGAGGACTTTTCAAGACACCGGCTACTTTCTGGACTCCCCTGCTGCCCCAATAATGAAACTATGGGTACATACGAGTTATAGTGACAGAGTACTAGCATGTTTAACCCCATATAAACCCAAGCAATTAAGGACTTTACAAGATACCGGCTACTTTCTGGACTTCCCTGCTGGCCCAATAATGAAACTATGGGTACATACGAGTTATTAGTGGACAGAGTACTAGCATGTTTAATCCATATAAACCCAAGCAATTAAAGGACTTTACAAGACACCGGCTACTTTCTGGACTTCCCTGCTGGCCCCCAATAATGAAACTATGGGTACATACGAGTTATCTTTACCTGCTAAAATCAAATATTCTTTACCGGTACCTTTATATTTCATAAAGCTTATACATCAATATTCATTATATGAGTTTAACTATAATAGTCATACGGGTACTTCAGTACTTCACGAATTCTGCAAAATAAAACGTAAAAAATTAATAATCGTTATTCCCTTTCTTAAACGTTTTAAAACTCTTTTATATATGTTTTAATAAATTATTCAGTTACACACTGCACCTCCGAAAGAAATTCAGAAATAATTAAGCTATTGCTTCGATATCAGTATAAAGTGTAATGACGGGCAGAAATAATGGTTAAAATTTCAGTTTAGATGAAAGTATTCACATATAATTGCTTTTCCATTTTACTTATAATCAATCATATATAGTGTACATAAATAATAAGCCTCTCATTGATTGTTATTATAGTTTGATATTATGTACAATAAATAGCCATAATAACTGCGGCTTTACTAAAATAACATATATCTTTTAAAATTTAATATACTATGACGTATTTGAGTTAGGGATGGTCTATATCAAAATACGAGTATGTGGTAATTCTAAGCAATATATGGGTCAACCTCGATTTTTCTCATATTACAATATAATGTTCCAATAGTCAATTAGAAAAGGAAATTACTAGAATTTCTTGCCGGAAAGCAGTTATAGGGAGCAGGTAACTCATATTACAATAAAATGTTTCAATAGTCAATTAGAAAAGGAAATGACTAGAATTTCTTGCTGGAAAGCAGTTATAGGGAGCAGGCAACCGCGAGAATTACCTATTAGTGATCAGGGGCACTAACGTGATCTGGGCTTCAAATTTGGAACTACTCGAGTTATTTTTTTTTCTAAAAGAGCAAGCAGCGGAAGCGCTGCGCAGCGGGCAAGCATCGTGCGTGATCTTCGTCTATACTGAATTGATTCAGGCCAAAGGAATGACACAGATTCCTTTACCAGATTTTTACGGAGATTTTGTATTGGGCGGATTATATTGGTTTTTACTTTGCTTTTCCCAGCATGTAATTATGTGTTTTCTTTTAAAATTGTTTTACATACATTACCTACATTATATTGTAATATGTAATAACAATTTATCAGAAATTTTTAATAAAAAAAGGATCACGCACGATGACTGCCCGCTGCGCAGCGCTTCGCGCTGCTTGCTCTTTTAGAAAAAAAATTAACTCGAGTAGTTCCAAATTTGAAGCCCAGATCACGTCAGTGCCCCTGATCACTAATAGGTAACTCTAAGCAATATATGACCGTCTGGCGGTTGCCTGCTCCTATAACTGCTTTCCGGCAAGAAATTCTAGTCATTTCCTTTTCTAATTGACTATTGGAACATTATATTGTAATATGAGAAAAATCGAGGTTGACCCATATATTGTTTAGAATTACCAAATATGTGTTTTTGTTACTAATTTTGCTTCAGTAATTGCTCAAATGGCATTAAAATGTAACCACTAACACAAAAGAGCGTATTTGTTAAGCAAAAAAAATACACATTGAAACATCTAAATATTTTCTACAAGATTGATAATACACATTAGCAATTTAATAAAGACGGGCATTTATAAAATTGTATCATAAGGCAATACAAGGCCATCTCATATAATATTTAATCATGTAAGATTAGTGCTTATTGGGTTCACAATCAAGGTATACTTCTCTACCTCTTAGGTATACTTCTCCACACAGGTGTATTAGGCAGTAGTCAGCAAAAATATTAAGAGGGATGTACTGGCTTAAAATCTTATAGTTAAATTTCAGATTTTTTGTTTTATTAAAATACATAAATTTAACTTAAATGGTGTTGTACTGAAATTTTGTAATATTTTAATATATGTAAGTGTATATCTAAAGGTACACCAGCACTATTGTTCAACAAATAGTTTGTATCCAATAAAAAAAAAACCTGTAGCTGTACACACCAAATTTTCCCACCCATTTATCATGCTTTTGATGATATATGTTGTATGTTCAGAGTGTTTAAATCTGATAATAGCCATCTGAAAAAATAAATAGTGAAAAGTGTATAGAGTCAATTCCACTTCATGGATTGGTAACCACGTTACCTTGTTAACTCGCTTTAGTGGTTTTTATTGTAAAAAAACTAAAACACTAGCACAGGCCTGCTATGTAGTCATTTCAGATTAGTAAAATACAAGTAAATAATAAATTAGTCCCTTTTATTAGTAAATTGAATACAATTGAAAGACCTAATAATGATATACATTCATACCTTTTTCCACAAATGCTAATATCGGAATAGTAAAGAGAAGCATGTTAAGGAATTTTTGGTTATATAAGTAGCTCTTCACCTGCGACTGCATACTTGATAAAGACGAGCACGCACTCCTGTAGTATGATACGTAGTATGTACTGTAAGTCACAAATTCCTCATATGAAAGTATAAGCTTTACAGATAAGCTTACTTTAAAATCTAATTAGGTGACCTTATTATTAAGTGTTTATTACTAAATGAACATGTTATATTTCACTAGAAATTGCTATACTATGCGACTTCATGGTGTCAAAGATATTCAGAGTAAGGATTATGTCGTCAATATTTAATATGCAAATTTATTTTTCTTTAGTTATTTTATATTTTTAATAACTAATGTAATATTATATCTTTGAAAATCTGAATTGAAATATATTTATATATAAAATGAAAGTGTATGGTTTTCTTACATGTAATTAGGAGTGTAAGAACGGGTCGTGGTTGTATGATTGCATGAGTGTATGTTTGTAGCACAGGGTTTGGTGAGGGTGGATGAGCTGAGAGGACGTTGGTGATTGTGAGAAGGAAATTATGGGGACAGAGGATCTTATCCGTCTGTCGGTAAGAGATCCCAACCCAAACTGTGTTCTGCCGGGAAATGTGAAATGGTTAATTGGAAATTCCAAGTTAACTTTTGTTTTATTACGACAGTATTATTACAGTTTAGTACAATATTGGTAATCTAATAAACTGTACTTTTTAATTATACTGATATTTATTTGATTAAATACTCAACCCTATGCTAGTAAAAAACAATTATTATTTAGCTATTTACTATTCTCGATAAGTATTTACTTTAACCACGTAAACATACTTATCTTTTAGTATTTACTTATGTTTGGTGACAATAATTAATTACATCTCGTTTATTACTGATTGGTTTTATAGGATCTTGTGAGAAGCCTTAAAATAAGGGCACTGCTAGGAATCAGGACACGTAAAGCTTATGGACAAAGAATTTATAATGGGTACAAAAAAGTTACTTAGATTTTAGGAAGATTCAGTAAAATAATTTGTATTACCAATTACTTATTTCCGGAATCAGAAGTTACTAAAAATAAAGGAGGGGATCTATCGTTACATCAAAATATATAAAAATTGTTTAGTTACGTATCTGGTTCTAATTTCAAGAGTGGCGTTTCTTCTGGTTTTGCAGTGCATCTACTACTGTAAGTTAAATGTTTGAATGTTGAAGCATTTTTTAATTTCATTATAGAACTATGAATTTGAACAGATTTAGATTCATAGGATATCGTTTGTAATTGGTACATATGATTTTGTCAATCTTGCAAATATTAAAGAGGACAGCAAAAGAGAAATTATGTAGTGGATAGTCTTATGGAAATGTTGTACTAAATACAAACCTTAATAAATGTATGTGTGTTGTATTACATCAAACATAAATATATTCTAATGTGTTATAACATTTACCAATTTGATCATTCATTCAAATTTAATAAAATTCTGTTATATCATTATCAAAATTATTATTCCTTTCAATACCCCTCGCGATTAACTTTGTCTTCTCATTTAAGTTTTATTTCTTTCTTTTTTTATTTGTATAGGAACAAGGAGCAAGCGTTTGTTACTTGAGTAGTGTTACGGATTTTGTGTATTGTGAACAATTTTAAATGTCCTTAAAATCTTTAGAATATTTATATTTATATTGTCTTGGATCTCAGGTTAGGGACAAAACTTCCGAGGCTTCAAACGGAAAGAAAAACATGTTACATTTGTTTACATGGAAAAAGGTTTTTATTAAAATAAATAACTTATCAGTATTATAGAGGAAATAATTCGCTTCGTTATTGGTTTAAATATTAAACAATATGGAATGTAAACATCTGGAAGTTCTAATGATTACTTTTGACTTCAGTGAATCAAGCGAACTTTATTTGTTTCCATTAAATTGGCTGTTGTCTCTACGATCTTTATGGTATCTGATGCTGATTTTTTATATATTAGAGAAAATTATTCGTTAAGCTGTTTGATTTCCTTTATTTGACCATGTATTAAACTCAAACTTATTATTAGATTTTAATTACATACTATATCAGAATTATGAAATAAATAATAATGTTATAATTTCAATTCTTAAATGAAAATTATCTTTTGAAAAGCATTAGACACATTAAGAACTTCTTCGATTTAAAAACGTATCTAAGGCTTTGTCTCACTCTTGGAGCTAAATTAATCTTCATCGATTGTAATTTTTCATTTGTGATGTTGAATATGTGTTCAAAATAAGAAATTTATTATTTTGTTCGTCTCATAAGTGGCACAACAAATAAAAAAAAACAAAGAAACAATAATACATTTAATTTTTAATGTAGATTCGTATATTAAGAAATCCCTTAACAATGTGTCAAAGTAAACCCTTCAAAATATCAATACTGTTAGAAAGCTAGACATGGAAATTAGTTGATAACCACTTTTACCACTTGGCATGAAAGTAGAGTTCAAGGTAGGGTTGTGGGGACTTAACCGCTCATTACATAGTCTCCATACAAGTCTGGCCGTTTGTCCGTGGACTCGCCGTTTTAGTGGTGATGAATATTACCTTCTACTACAGTATGTAACTTACCGATAGTTACAGTTATAAAATATTGATTATTCTATGCCTCAGTTATAATTTAGGTTACGTATCATAACTTATTTTAAATATCGGAACTATGATGCTCATTTTGTTGACATTACTATTTCTTGCATCTAGTCGAAAATAATCAAACTCTAATTATATGGAAATATTAAATGCCTTATATAATTTTCATTATATCAAAATTGGTTTTATATTTGAGCCCAACTTTTACTAAAAGCAATCCAAAAGTACAAATGGAATTTCTATAAATATTGACTGAAACTAAATTTAATTTTGCTGTTTAGAATTTCATCACAAGATGATTATAACATGGAGAGGACTCGTTTTTAGATTATCTTTTAAAATCATTTAACAGTATTTTATATGGCTTTTAGAAACAATGTACTTAAATTGTTTAGATTTTGATAATGATTACGCGCATTAAAATTCTAGAAAACATAAAATTAATCACATAAATTATCCACTTCCTTTACAAAACTTTTTAATGATTTACGTTTAGAAAATTAAAGATTTACCGTTCATTCAATTCCATCATTTATGGCTTTGTATGAAAATATCTACGCATTTATGAATGCTAGTAAAAAGAATTTAGTGCAATACTTAGATAGAGCTGACATACATCTTAGGAATGTATTTTTATTGGAAATCTAATATACATAGTTCATTCAATTAATGCAAATTTATTATGTGAGTGCAAAATTAGGTACTTGAAGTGCCTTAATTGTTTAATCTAATATCACAAAAGGATGATGCAGAACTAAAACAATCGTGAAATGCTACATATAGAAATCGTAAACATATCGCAAATCTTAACTGTTGTAATAATTGATAAAATATATCATATGTAGCTTTATAAATAAATTCATTGAACAAGTTTAATCATAAGTTCTATAATATTTCAGGCGTTTTATAAAATTATAATTCTCACGTCTCTATATTTGTATCATTACAATCTTCTAAATGAGTAAGAGTTCATATGACGAGTAGGGTACTTTTCATAGCAGATTAAAGTTTTAATTTAGATCAATAATAAGTTTTAATCTTTAAAAAGAGTTCAGATGTAGGTTATCTTCAGATATAGGTTATCTTCGTATTTTTATTTAATTACTGTACAATACACTTTCAAATATAGTAACTTCTTTAAGGAAATCATAGTTTTTTAAGGAGATCAGCCTTATTCTATCTGAAAAGGGGATGTTACATATTGTGTTCATTTTCTAGTTTAAAATTCACAATATTAGGTTGTTTTTATGTTATAAAATAAATAATAGTACAAAATTGTATTGCTACTTAAACACACACACAAAAGTAAGCGTCAAGACGAACATTTTTTTAAAGAAAAAAAAAGATATTTATGTATTTATTCTATTTAAAAAATTTGTTTTTTTTTTGTAATTGTTTCATGTTTCAAAGAATATTCATCTAAAGGACATTGTATTGAAGTTATTTACAGCACTATTTTCCGAAATCCTCTATTTGAGAGTTAATAATGTCTTTTACATATTTGACTGTAAGATGTACAGAAGGTGATTATATTACAATAATATATACGCTTTATGTTTTAACACGTTCACTCCCGCAATGCAAATATATTTCCGTAAATATAGACCGGGCGGCACATATTTGTGCCTTGTGGTATTTCACCATAGTCTGGTGGCACATATATGTACCGGCCGGGCCATTACAATAGCCCAGTGACACAAATGTGTGCCGTTGACTCCTCCTGACTCTTCGTTAATTTATTTAGGTACGGGTTATGGTAAAGGTCTGAAACTTCTTATTAAGGTCTGTAGAGATGTGTGGCCCACGTGTGTGCCGCTCGGTTTTTGGGTACTTCAATTTAGAAAAGGTAAATACAATGTTATGTTGGCACTCCTGTTTGGTACACCTGTTGCTTTGTTTATATTTCAGCTGATGTAGGCAAACTGTTGTTTGAGAGTAAAATCCAACCTAAAAGTGTCGCAAAGTATTTTTTTCAAGTGATTTACTTATATTTGGTGCTGCGAAACATAAAAAGCAGTTATGGAACGACGTAAACAACCACGTATGGAGCGTGTGATATTGGGTGACAGCAGTGACATAGATAGAGAGTTGGGAGGGGGATTCTGATCTTAGTTCTTTGTTTAGTTCTGATGGACAAAGTAAGTACAACCCTTAATATTACTCATATGAAGATAATGATTTAGATTACAATCATAGGCCTAATGGTGTAAACAGTCCTGATGACCCCAACGTTCAGTTGCCTAACGGAAGGGGATATTTATTTTGCTGTAGGATTAAACCCAGACAGTCTTGATAATCCAGATGTTGAATTTGTTCATCCAAATGAACAGTGGAAAATACATCTAATTTACCGACGATTCACGATTTTGCTGGCCAAGAACAAGTACATACTGAGGCTACTGACCAACTAGAAACTTTTAGTATTTTATTTGACAACGAACTTATTGAGAACATTTGTTGTTGGATTAACAAAGGTGCTAATTCAGAAAGGGGAAACCCTTTATTACATCATTCCAAATTGAATTACTGGTTTCCTGTAGTTGCAGAAGAACTGAAAAAGTTTCTAGGGCTATGTATGCTGATGGGAAATTTAAATTTCCCAAGTATTCGCCACTTCTGGTCCACTTCCCCATTGTATGACCACCAGATTTTTAAAAAAAAACAATGAGCAGGAAACCGTTTCCAACTAATTTTGCAGGGCCTTTGTTTTTACGATGCTGATAGTGATGCCACTGGAAATCAGCTTCATAAAATTGACAACATACTGAGTCATGTGTTAGCTAATATTGCCAAAGTGTTCAGCTCTGGCAACAATCTGTCTCTTGATGAGGCCATGATACTGTGGGGAGGGAGACTGTCTCTTAGAGAGTACATCAAAAATAAAAGGCATAAATACGGCATTAAGCTGTATGAACTCTGCACCCATGATGGGTTTATTTTTGAACATTCTATTTTATATAGGCAAGGGAACAATCGTACATGACAGCAAAGGTCATACGTATGAGGTAGTGATGCGACTAATGGAAAAATACCTTAAAAAAGTACATTCCCTATTTTTAGATAATTTTTTCAACAGTGTTGCTCTTGATGAAGGTCTCATGGAAAAAACAGACCAACATCTTACAGTAAAACCAAGAAGGTAATCCTTAAGCTGTAATTCAGCAAAATTTTTAGAAGGGAGAGTGTATCAGCAGACAAAAAGGCGACATAAACATCATGAAGTGGACGGATAAAACGAAATGTGTTGACAACTAACGGGTCGAGTTTGAGGTAGTGATAAATAGGAGGGGGAATCAAGTCAACAAACCAAGTATGGTTGTTGCATATAATAGATCAATGAGTGGTATAGAGAGGAGTGATCAGATAATCAGTTACTACTCAACCGCCCGGAAAAGTCTAAGAAGGTACGTCAAAGTTTTTTTCCATCTGTTTGATGCCTGCCTTTAGAATGGTAAGTTTATCCATTCAAAGTTGTGCCCAAACTCGAAGATGACCTACCTCCAGTACAGGGACACAGTAATCGAGAGCTTCATCCAAGTTCTGCTCACTCGTCGCCCTGACCCCTCAAGACGCAGCTCGGTTCAGCAGCACCTTAAAAAGAAGCTAGAGAAGAGGGTTAGGTGCCTCAATTGTGGCCTAACAGAGAAGAAGCGGAAAACTACGTTTTTCGTGTGTGGTGACTACAAAAGACGACGAGAACAAGAGCTTTGGACTTTGTATGCCAGACTGCTTCAAGGGTGTGGCATAAAAAATGAGCAGCAGATTAATTAACTTTCTAAGTAATTACGTTTTAATGTTGCGGAAGAAAGTAATTTTGTTTAGCAGTTTTGAATACTTTGGACAATTTGTAACAACGTAAAGTGAAGTCAAAAAATTTTGTGTATTAGGTTTCTATAAATATAGAGTTTCATATAATATAAATCTTCAACTTTGGGCTGTGGATAGGGTACTACTTTCAATAGCGGTTCACTATTAAACTCTTTAGCATTAGGCGTGGGCAGTGTGTACACTTAGCCCGGCACAAATATGTGCCACCTGGGAGCGAACGTATTTTAAATAAGGAGCCTAGAATACTGTTTCATATGTTTTCCATAAATATAAATAACAAAAGGTTTACCAAGTTGTCTATGCTTTTCTATTGAAAGAAATAGTTAGTTAGAGATTATATATTTTGAAATAGAAATTCAATTTTATATAAGATACATCCACGTTTAATATTTTGTTTGCTTAATGCAGTTACACAATTTCCAGACAAACGAACACAGCACAACAATGTTAAAAATAAATAAATGAGTCCTTGACTTTAAAATAAATTAAAAAGAACTAGTACCCCAATCTAAATTTTCCATATTTTTAATGGAATTTGTGTTTGAAGTTGCGGGACACCAATGGCTAATGACCAGATATTTAAATTTACTAAAAATATAACGATAATTCTTCATTTAAAGTGTAATATTATGGTAATCAGTTATGATGTCTGACTAACTCACTGTGTATCTCTGTTGGGATTTTACCACTGGTTCTTGTTATGCAAAGCTGATTTAAAGGAATCATAATAAATAGTTAATATTTAATAACCAAATACATACAGATTCACTGATTGCAATTTTTTGAAATTTGACAAATTTTGTTCCATTTCAGCTATGCAAAACATAAGGAGATTAAAATAAATATTTTCATTGCCTAAATTATATAGGCAGAAAGATAATCACATATTTCACTTCGTATAACAAACTAGGAGAGCAGTAAACCTGAAACTGCTTACATAGGTTGAGATGTAAAATTAGCTTTGTAAAATAGGCACTCCTGTAGAACGAACAAAAAAAGGCAGGAAACCAGTTAGCCTGAGCTCGACCAGTTGTTTTGATGTATAATAACGTTTGTATAGTTGGTACTACTCCTGTAGAGCGGGCGAGTAGTCTAAACACATTTCGATGAAAATATGCTGCTTGGACGTAAACAACAGACGTTAAATAAAGAGCAGACTAGCAGCCTGAATACATTCGAACCTTTTCTTCTATACAATGGTTATACTAGATGTTCATAATATTTCATAACTACAATTTAGTTTTATACAAGTTTTCAAAAGGGCATGTGAAAGTGTGGGAATCTTTATCGCCCAGCGGGATAGTTTTTTATGTATTTAGAGTTTGGAATATTTGCAGTTCGAACAGCAATTGTGAGTTTTTTTACTTCTCAACATTAGGAATACAAATATAACCTTTTTCCTATGTTGCTAAATAATGAATACAAGTTGGGGTTAGGGATAGCATAGAATTATGGAGATGTTTATTATTTTAGTATCTGAATATTCAACGTTAAAACGTAAAAACGTTGAGTTTGAAACGTTAGTTATAAAAACTGAAATATGGAGTAATGGTTTGCTGGAAGTATATTTCAATTAAATGTCAAAAGCATAATTTTTAAAAGACTTCAATATTATATTAAAATGTTCGATTACCTATTAATGTTGCTATGCCTTTATCTATTTATCTCTAAATCTTTAACTCTAATCTACTGTGTGTCATGACATTGCAACCTTTATCACAATGTTCTTTAATTCATTAAGTAGTTAATCTTTCCGCATACCTCATTGTACTTTTAGTTTACATTTCTGGTACCTTATAATAATATCTATTAGGTTATTGACATGGATTATAGAATTCAGTTATTGTGTATCGTAACATTGACGTGTTATAAATTAAACCTGAAATTTATTAATGCTAAAATGGAAAATTTGGTATATGTATAGATTTATTTATTTTCATTGAAATTTGACTTTCATTATTTTAAAATTGTAACATTCTTTGAATTAGAAATAAAATTAAATTTTTAATACGATTTTTTGTTCATGTATTATTACATGAGGCCCGTATGTTAGTGATTTCTTGAAGGGCCAAGCGCTCATTTATAACTTTCATTAAAAAAAGGGTCCTTTTGTCGAAGTATCACCGAATGTCTTCTTTATGTCTATAACCATTACAAAATCGGCAGGTGGCCGATCTTTATAGTCAACCTAATACAGCTCAGTTAGAATGATAATATAATAATATTAGTAAGGTCGGGAAAATGAATTGCTCATGTTAAAACTTTACAAAGAAACCACAACTGTTAAATGAGAAACGTTCTAGGAATCAGTTTGTAGGAAATGGAACCACTTTCCACAAACATTGAGGGCCGGCAGGTCAAGTGGTGGCTGAACTTAAACACCTCCTTTTTATGTTACAAATCTACGCCTCACCTGTTTGCTCTTTGCCGTGTTCTAAATGTCCTTTGAATAGTGTACTTTACTCTACAAGTACCTTAGATAAAATTTAACTTTTATTATATTGCAACAGATGAGTATTCATTTTATGTAATGTTTAAATATTATAAATAAATAATTCCGGTCTTGTGTACAAAATTATTTTCCTCACAACCCACATTAAAATGTTGAACATTATTCACAAGAAAAACAGATTTTTAGAATTAGTTCAATTTCGTAAATTGTTTCAACTTACTGAAACTCTAATATTGTAGAGTAATCGTATGTATAATATTTTAAAAACCGTGTGAATATGCGGTTTCAAGCATAATGTGTATCAGAATATGAGATATATTAGATTAATAAAATCTCATAGATCAGTCAATTGATTCAATGTAGTTACGAAATGTTACCCATCCGTAAAGAGACGATCAAACGAAAAAAAAAACTAAATGTTAGCAGAATATTTCAGCGCCTTGGAAAGTGTAACTACTATCGTCAATATCGTCCTTTTAAGAATATAAAAATATATATATTCTAATTATCGTGAATTTTGTATTATATATATATGAAAATACATCTAATGTTTTAAGCACTATTTACTTGACTTGTAATATAATATATGTATATATACGAGTAGTCCCGAAGTCAATATTTAACAAACTTACTTGTGATGACTTGTTACGTTAAATCTCACGTTTACATGCTACTGGGCAGTACAAGTACTTGAGCCTTTAGCACGTGAGATTCTTGCTTTTATAAATTCCTTCCGTTTGGACTAATCTAAATCTCACGATACTTTGATTATTAACTCAAATGTTGTACAATTTGTTTATGGATTTCCAGTTAGTAATCTAACTTTTACAGATTACTACGTCTAAATATGTGACATATTTCAGTCACCTAGACACGGTCAATGTGCAGAATCAGCACACCCCAGTTAAAATATTCCCTATTCATTTAGTAAAATTAAGAGTAATTTGGAAATGTATTGGTATCACTGTTCCAATAGAGCAACCAAAAAGGTTACAAAGGATATCCAGTTTTCTTATATATTTCATAGTGAATGTTAAAAATTAGTAAACTGCTTTTTCGAGTATTGGAGTATTTCCTCCAATACGTAATAACCTTTAGTCAAAGGACCAATGTTTCTTCCACATATTTAGTCAAAAAGATTAAATCTTTTAATAAATTTAAACAACTTTCTATTCTATTTCTGAATTCAGATGTATTTTAATTAAATACATATTTTGTTAAGAATTAAATAAATTACAATTTTATATCTTGTAATTAATAAAAATTATTGTGCGATGTGTGATTTAAGTTATTTAGTAATGATTAACAAATAAAACGAGTAAATTTCTACGAAAATGCTTAACTTCATATATGATTTCAATGTCGAAAAACACAACAAAAATTTTAACTCGGTGGATATGAAAGAAATCCTTCTGATAGCTTGCAAACAAGTTTAAAACTGTATAATTATTTACATGCTTAAAAGAACATATAGGATACAAACTATTTTTAACAAACAAGGTCCCTAGTCCAGAGGTCTCTTATTACCTAAGATTTATGATATATAAAAAATACCTAAGCATATAAATAAATTATCTATTACCGTCAATATTGTAAGCATTTGATTTTTAAGGCCCAATAAACTATGATTTTATACTTTAAATTGAGTGTGGCATGTAAAGGAATAACAACATTTTATGTTCTTAGATTTGCTATTATGGAGATAAAAGATAGTGGCAGTTAGTTTAGAGTAGTATCTTTAAATATTCAATGCACGAAATGTCTAAACTCCGCTAATATTTCACTTTTAAACACGTATAGTACGAAATATTCTTATATAAAACACGGTTTTAACAAAATGCAATAGTGTGCCATAACTGACTATTTTTCTATGTTACCTATTCATTGTGTTCACTATTACACTTACTTGGATGAAAAGAGATCCGCAAATGACATAACCAGTGGCGTTAGAGAAAAACTCCCATGTCGTCACCAGAGCGTTATTTGAGTAATTTTAGTGAGTATATTGTAGCGGAATAATATGAAATAATACTCATCCTTGAAGTTACTAGCTGTAAAATGCTCTAAACCATGGTTACATTGAAGAAAAAAACTGCATCTTAAGTTTGTACAGCTTTCTTGACTAAAGTAATAAACAATATATTTGCTATTTTGTGTACATAACCCCGTATAAAATTTGTATTGTTTTGAGTGAGTTTTCATTAGTTCGAATGTATTAGAATTATTCAACCTTCCTGTTTAAAACAAGTTTACATGCTGTAACACTAATAATTAGAGCTGGCAGCGCTATGTGCTTTGTCGATAAAAGTATTACTTCCTGCCAAATGGAAACAACAATGATATTAGGTTCTTCTTTTAAATATTGAGAATAATGATCTATTATCTTTTTACTTACTATGCATATATAAACATAATACCTCCTCAGAGAATTTATATATAAGGATGAATTGTCTTGTATTTTTTTATTAAATTAAACAATAGGAATACTCTGTATAGGTAATATAAACTTGGACATTTAAAAAATTACAGCTTAACTCGAAAACTATCTCCGTACTATGAATAATAGTGGATTAGCTTCACTGTTAATATTTTCCTACTAGAATTTCTCTATCTAATACCTGTTTAAATAATGTATTTTAATGAATAGTCATTTATATAATTTAAATGTTTCAGTTTTTTATATTTGGCTAATTGATCATTGTTCAATAGCCCTCAAGATTTATTCGAATAAGAATATAATTAATTATTAAAGATGTTGTTATGAGTATGTCTTATAAATATAAGTTTATTATTAATCAAAAAATGGTTAGGTAAAATTTGAGGGACATAGATAAAAACATTTCTTTTAAACTGTACAGGTCAATTTTGCTTATGACAAATTTCATCATTAACTTGTTGAGATTGTTAATAGCAGCAAATTAGACAACTCATAGCAGAAAAGGCAATAAGACTAAAATACTTAGTCTATGTATTTGTATGAACAAACCATGAACCATCTTAAAAAAATCTTTTCCAAAAAAAAAATAGTAACTGCGATGAAGATGTATCACAATAATGGAAAGTAATCAGTGGTCTATTTTTTATGCTTCAGGCGAATGTTTTAACAAAATAGAGCTGCGTGATTGGTGAGTAATCTTAGAACCAAGGGAGATTGCCGAAGAGGGTGAGTGATTACTTAATTAGAGTACAGACTGGTCTAGTCTGTGAGGGCCGACCTTGTACAGTCTCAGCCCCAAGTACAACAAGCTTACCCCAAATATAACACCCCAAACTAATCTTTCCTAATACCTACCACTGTCTTCGATGTAACTGGAGTTTTAAAATACTTAAGAATTGATGGCTTTAGTGTAGAACTAATTAGAAGTATAATCAATTTTATTGCTCCTGCATTGGTACACATCATCAATGAGTTTCTAAAATGAGTTTTCCAGAAAAATGAAAAAAAGAGCGTAGTAGTAAGAATTATCAACCGAATTAAATAAAATTAAACAATTTAAGACCGATAATCCTTCTTTCAGTTTTCTTTAAATTTATTGAAAACTGTCATAATTCGTCTATGCTCCTTCCTAACTAGTAAAAGAATTTCATAAAGATCTCCCAGTTAGGATTCACAAAGGGGAAAAATCAACAGAAGACGCTCTTATTGTCGAAACTGTCTTGGTATAGAGTAGCTTAGACAATATTATTATAACAAACTTATATTTTGATTTTAAAAAGCTTTGAACTTGGTAAATCATAAAAAAACTTCTAAATAAAACTGAAATAGCCGGTATCAGAGGTTCCGAATTAAACTGGTTCAATAGCTACCTAGGGAAAAGCAACAATTGAGAATAGGTAACCACCACCTTAGTACTCCCTCAATTATAAGGTCACTCCTCTTAAGATTCCTTATTCTCAATTGTTTAATGATTTGTTACAAACTAATTTTAAGGTAATAGTATTTCCATGGCTATTATGCATAATGACTTTATTTTACTCTCATTCTGATCTAAATTGCTTAGAAGATATTGGCTCATGATATCGAAAAATTTAAATAAAATGGTGTGAAGTTAACAGTTAATGTTGAAAACATAAAGTATATTAATTGTTAGCCATTCAGATTATAACATTCCGTCCACTTTAAAATGTTATTACTATAACTGTATTTATATTGATAGGACGCTATAAATATAAATACATGCTATCTGTCTACAGAAAAAAGAAACGTTAATTAAATTAAATATTTAGGTGTAGTATTTGACAGAAGGTTGAAAAGCCATAACCATAATAACTGAACTTCATAAGAAATTACGCAGCTCAAAAATAAAATTCATTGCTATTTTAAAATACATGTTTAATATTGCGATTTTCATTATACAATGAAAATTTAGTTTTAATATTAATGTAAAAACTTTAGTAGTAGTTAATAAACATAATTATTTTACACTATGTGAATACATAAAATGTTTAAGAAATATGGGCGATATCGTAAGTACCAGTTTAAAATAAAACCTTTGAAATATCGGAAAATGTTCATAGTATTGCAATCACGAGATAAAACTAAAAATTAAGTATACAAAGGTATACTCTTATGATAACGTGTTATCAGGATATAATATTATTACGGAGTATGTAGATAGGTGAAATGTACTAATAAATACTACCAATATTTATACAAGTAAAAGACAACATATGTAGATAATTGAGTCAAATAAGAAAAATACTTATGTAATACCTATCATATTTATTTTACTTATCATATATTTATTGATCACTATTAGCCTAAAAACGAATATTTCTAATATATTTGCCTGTTGCGTATAGAACTATAAGTTATATTATTAAATAGAAATCATAAGCAGTCCTTAAATTTTAAACATTAACTAACTACACATTTACACTTACATTTTTTTAATATTTTAAAGTCATTCAATAATAACACGACGGATATTCCCAAATGTTGTAGTTTTCTTGAAACATAACACTTCTAAGGTGCATTTAAAAATACTCATAAGTATATAGATATTGATTTTCAATTGAACTATCATGTTACTATAGTATTTACTAGAACATCAAAGGAGGTAAGCTAACATTGTTAAATACTTTTTCAAGGAAGTCTTCGTGACAAAGTGGGTTGTACTGTTCCTTGGCGAGTAACAATACAATCCTGGTTATTCCAAGGATAATCTGTGAGCTTTGAGGGATTTTCTTCGCTTCGTTGGCTATACGAAAGGAAATAGCTTAAAAATATTAACGTTTTCTCTACAGGATCGATCCATATTAATGCTACCAATGTTGTGTAAACATTGTGTGTACTCAAAAGGTACGTCGTATGTATGTTCCTTTAACCGGTGAAGATGAGGTTAAATACCAGAACTGTACATCTGTACCACAGAACATTGTTGTAGTAATATTAAATACAACGGTACAGAAAATACGTTTTTACAGAATTTGTTACAGATTTTCCACTGATTTGTTACTGTTTACCTTACTAAGGTAAAGAAAGATATACTTAATTATATTGATGATGTGTACATTAAAAATTAAAATTGTAATGAATGTGCACTTTTGACGAATATCAGTGTAGGAAATTTGAAAAAATGCCAGTAGTAATCAAAAAATGTCACATGGAAACCTTAAAATAGCGAGCATATAAGATTTTGCTTGTTTCGTGATACATTGTAACCATTGTTACAGGTTAAGTGAATTGGAAGATGCTAGCACCATAAATTATAGAGCAGTGTACATTTTAAAGGAAACAGTTATTTTGAGTATTTGCCATAGTTTGATAATACAAAAATTCTTTAATTAGAATACAATTTTTTCCTGATGTAGACTACTATGTGACATATTTAAAAGGTAGAGAAGTAATCTGATAAAAAACTATAATAAAGATAAAAAAGTAACAAATATTTTACACCACAAAGTGTATTAATTGAGTGTTTGTTTTAAATTTAGTAACAAAAAATTACCATAAAAATAGTTGTGACGACCATGAATCCAGAAATACATTAATTATAGTGTGTACATCAACTCCAAAAACTGTGCTATTTTCTATGAAACATTTACCTAACTATCCAAACCAAATATTAGTAAATTTAATTAGATAAAATGGCAACAATTGATGTGATTTTAAAAACCTACCTGACATTCACCAAATGTAAGTTTTGAAAGCGCCACCAGAAACAAGGTTAGGACATTTTTGGGAAGAAAAAGGCCCTTTTGCTGCTTGTTTTTACAGTTCCAGAAATTACTTTAGTGTATCTATCTCTAAAGTATCAATAATAATGATGAAGAGATGCGGGATATCTTAAAAGTTAGCTTAGTAGTTAATAAACGTGCGATTGAGATGAAAACATTTGAAATCGGCATTTGTGAATGTTTATCTTACCTTCCTCGTGCAGGAGTAGCCTATCTAGCGATAGCAACTATCTAAGCAGTATAGAACTAGCCCTAGCATAGCCCTGTCAGCCATCGTTTTATATGGCTAAGCTTATATGCCTGAAAGAACTTCCGTAGGCTTCTTTTGTATTTAAAATTATTATAGTATGCAAAAAATAAATTTTATAAAAGGGAATGACGAATAAGTATATAGTAATACTTGAATAAGATGATCTTGCTCTATATAGTGGCTATTGCCTGATTAAGGGCAGAGAATTTGTAGATAGCCAACTACTAGAGCATGCAGCTTGATAATGAAATCTATAAAAAGACAGTAAGATAAAATATCCAGAATAAAAATTACAACTAGTTTAATGTGCGAAAAAAGTAATTTACGCAATGGACAGTTTATACTTATACTCCTGTTCTTATTTTATACATGATACTTCGAATTTTTACGTAATCCTGACGGAATTAAAGCCCTCTGAAATGTCTAGTTTGGGATATCGCGTGGTCGAGGAGACGTTGGGTTGTTCAGATTATGAGATATATAAGATTACTTAAGATTAAAACGCTTCTTATATAGGTTAATTTATGATAATACTGTGTATACCAATTTATGACAAATTAGGTATATATGTATAAATTTAAGTTTTATTGTCATAGCCAGATCCTAAAAAACGTTTTATTGTACAAGCAACTTAACAAAGCTGTTCAGGATAATTTGGTGCAAGAAATAAACCGACATATTTAGTAGCCACTGAGTGGGATTAAAAGGCGCCAGACCTTAAATTAGACCTTAAATAACATCTCAGTTTGTGGTACCCAGACAAGGGAGAAAAAACCAAATATTTTCGCAGTAATGTTCACCAAAAACAGCAAAGAATATAATTGAATAAATACATATTACAATATACTGTTGAGTTAATACTTGTATGTTAAAATTCTGATAAAAATCACTTTTGACTACTTCTACTGTCACTAATTTGAAGAACATTATCGTATTTGTAGAAACAGTTGTAATTTATTTTATTTTCAGTATGTTAAACGTTTAGAGTTATATTATAGCTGAAACATTATTTATAATAGAATGTTCCTTTTAGGAACCACCTATTCACCAAAGAAAAATTTGCTTTAAAATTGATTTTATAACAAGTTAAATCATAGAGTAAGTATTTTCATAATGGCCCTATAAAAGAGAGAAAAAAACTGACACCGTCTATTACTCCATACATAAAACTAGCACAATATTTTTTTATATACAGATATAATAAATTTTACATTAGAAGCTATTCGGTAAAACATACCCACTGGGATAGTCATACGTAGAAGTAAATTAATCAATAATTTACTGTAATATAAATTGTATATACAATTAGTATATCGGACATTGAGTATTATTATAATATATAACAAAATATATAACACAAAGTCTCCAGGATTTAAATCTATCCACTTCTGTAGGCGGGAAGACAATTAATACATTAACATACTTAAGACAGAAAAAATATGACAATGGACTGTAAGTTAATAAAGAATAAAATATAAGGGATTCATGCCCAAACCTCCTTGGAATCCAGACAGGATAAAATGAATTCAGGCGTTGCCACTGCACAAAAGTTAGGATCGCTCAAATGTCATATTAGCACAGGCGACATTGGAACACTGATGGGACAGAGGTATGAGAAGAGACGCAAGAAAAGTCCTAAGCAGTGACTTTTTACTATATTGAAGTTTAGAACTTCTCCTCTACATCTGAAATGCGGTAAATAAGACGAATGTAAAGTTCAGCTCCATTTCCCCTTCCATTTTCGTTCGTATTGGGTCAGTATGACACAGCACAAGAGTGCCCACTGCAATATGTGTTTCATCGGTCATGTTTTGTGTTGACATAGTGGGTCAGAAAACTCTGTATAGCGTAAGAATGATTTAGTTCTGTGACGAGAGGGCCATTTCTTTTATTCAGTTTAATGTTAGCAAAATAATCGCGAACGAAATTTTCAAAGTATAATAGAACACGCATTGTATTATTTGCATTTCTCCAAACGACGATAATCCAATAGAGTAAGATATTTTGAAATATTTAATCCGAAACGAGTTCATATGTTCAACAACCGACTTACTGTAAAACTAACAATTTAAATATAAATATATTGAACGTTGCGATATATTTATACCAAACTTTAAAATACTTAGTTGAGCATGATAACTAATAAAAACATATAAAATTTAATATTTTACATATATTTATTTATATATTTTCATGTATTTAATACTTCTAAAAACATTATTTTACTATTTTTAATAAAATAAAATTATTTTATATTGCTTATGTACAACCTTCCCCCCCCCCAACGGTATATAAAAGTCAAACATATCAAAATAGCAGATTGATTTGATTAAATTATATTTAAAATCCGCTCTAAAGCAAGAAACAAAAAGCTCAAAAGCAATAATTACTAAAAATTGTTTTTATTTTTAAATTATACCCCTCGATTATGAGATCTAAAAAACGAATGATAGATTTTGCGGCAAACTTTTGGCCATAGATTAGCAGAACCAGATTCAAGTAGTATAACTATCTCGTATGAAAAATGTTCCCATCCGAAGAAATGTATAAACTCGTAGACAAAGCAATTAACACTCACCTTGAACTGTTAATCCTTAAACGAACAATCAAATTTGTATTGCTTTACGTGGTAAAAATAGAACTTAATGAACATTGATAAAAAAATATGGGTAAGTTTTAAGTTACATGATACATTCAGCATAAACCGATACGAGAGGGAGAGCGGTAATTAGATAATAGGAAAAACTAAGTATTAACTTTTTATAAAAATTATTCCTTGTCAACAAACTTAATAAGGATCAGCAAGAGAGTTCTGGAAATTCTAGGTACAATAGCGCCCACTACTCTGTCACCACCGACGTGGAATAATTTCCCAACAAACCCATTCTTATTTTATCCAATTAGTATCTAGATCAGTGAAAATAATGTTTGTACATTTTAAAGCTGTTTATTTAGTTAAGTTAATTTCAGTTACTTTCCCCTTAATGTGGTATGAAAAACTTTAGGGAGACATAAATATGAATAATTTTTACTTTTTTAGGTTATTTGGTATTGATAATAACACAAATCTGTACCCATCAGACACAGTAATTTTGTACAGGCACAGCCTCGCACCACTGACATTATAAAAGTTCTATCTCCTTATTTCCTTTCACACATCCATCACTATATTATTATTTTAAACCTTTCTATTTTGTATAAAACATTTATTCATCTACTACTTCCATTAAGTATTCAGCATAAAAAAATTAAAACACTGATGAAACTGAATATTTTTAACTGTATAATTAGTTTTCTTATTCATTTTGACCAGCATGAGCACACTGGAGTATTTTTGTTACTCACTATATAATACCAAGGGGTGAAACTTAAGTTATAATCCTATTAGGAACTATATTTAGACGTAATAATTCTATCCCTATTGACGTTTTTCTTCTTAATTTGCTGTGAATTGAAAATTAACAAAATACTGGTAACAAAGAAAAGTTTTCGTACAAGTCTGAGTCACTCTAAAGCCTGTAACAGATTGTGGTTTGACTTGCATTTTCAGTGTATGTAAATAATATCAGAAAATTTTTAACTAAGCTAGTTGACGTTTGTAGTCAAGAGTTGTGTTTGCCAACGAAATTTGAATACAAAAGTTTCAGATCGTTTCCTTCATTCAAATTGAAGGAGCTAAGGTATAAGGATAAAGTGACCAACGTCTTTTGACATGGTTTATAGATTGAATAGATTTCAATATTTTTATTTATTGTACGATATAGTTGTTATACAAAACAAAACAAGACTGTAACGTGAAGCTGTAATTTAATTAATACTCTACAGAATAGAGGGAGCATTGTGTTTCAAATAAAAATATACAGTTAAATACTCATGTAAACTTAAAAATTCAAATGACACAATATACTTGTCATTCAAATTAATACATTTGGGATGATATTATTTATTGATTTAGTAAGTTGAGTTTAATTATGGATGTCTATTAGGTTTTTACGGAAAAATATTCTTATTTCTAAAGATACACTGTTGAAATTTGTTCATGTATATTATTACATTTACCTGACTTACTACTAATAATTGCAATATTATTATTACTAATATTCACAAAGCAATAGTTGATTATTTCGAACGCAAACTTTTACGGTTTATACTATTGTAAAAACATTTAACAAGTAATATGAGAACCAGTAATTACACGTAGAAAGTGTTTAAATACAACTAAAATGTCTTAAATATCCGAGCACAAAAGCACTATAGATCGTGATTTCTCATTATAGCATAGCAGATAAAATATGAATAAAAAATCAAACAATTTAATAGTTTGTGAAATATTTTTATGTCGTTTGAAAATGGTTTATTCTGAAATAGTGGTTTTTTGAAATGGTTTTTAAAAATTGTAATACTTGCAATCCATATTTTAAAATGTTATCATTGTCAACCTCAGAGTACTAAATAAACTGTTGCAGGGCAAATAATTTTGATAAAATACACGAGCAGAGAAATGACCATATAATTATACAGAATTTCTTTTATAATCATATTATTTTTTTACTTGAATAACCGTAAGTAATAACAGTATTTCTGTCAAACTGTGAAGTAATTTAAGATTTTAAATGTTAGAAATTATGAATTACAGTTATGAACAATTATTTATTATAATAATTGAAATAATACCTTATTTATTTACTTAATTACCATTACTTATCTAATGACATGTTAAAAACTAGAAAACCACTTTTGAATTTTAATTTCATTTATTTTTCTATATATTTCACACATCCACAATGCTAAAATATAGAACTCTTGTAAACCAGACATTATTTTATATTAGTTTAGTAATGTAATGCAAACAAAAAAGAATAGTTGTAGATAAAAGTTTGCTTTGAAGAGTCGGAACGTATATAATTTACAGATTTAATTGTCATTCTGAACAGATTGAAATATATTACCATACACTACTTGAATAGTTTATGATTTGTAAAAATTGAAATTGTGATAGATATCAACCATTTAATGAATAAACATGTTGCTTAGAACCCTTTATGAGATTGTAACAGTATAGTCATTAGTTAATATTATTTCTTGAAATTTCATAAAACTTAAGAAAACACTCAATGCATTACTTTAGACAATTCTATACATTCTATAAAGTGTCACACATCCCAGAACTACAATAAGTTTTGTATCCCTTCAAAGTTGTGTAACAATGGGCTGGACGAACTGAAACCAAAGTTTGTGTGGCTTGTGGCCCAATAGCTATCTCGCTTCAACGTTCATTGAGTTAAGTTGACTCCGTTTAGTACATTTTTCACCAACATGAACCAATAATAATAATAAAAAAGGCTCATTCCTGTCTCCCTTCCCTTTTCTATTGCCGCAATTTTTTTCTGTCGTGACGGTTGCCATTTACTAAGGCCTCTGATCGGTCGTGGGTGGTTGGCAGACGAATGCAGACGTATTGTGACCTGTATTCTGTAGTTCAGTTTTAGTGATTAGTGTTTTATATGGTTTCTTATAAAGGGCATGTTTTAGAGTTAGAGGAATTGACACACAACATGGTGGTTGTGATTCCTGACTTAGGCGTGTCATAACGCTTTGATATGATTTGTTTATTTTAACCTAGTTTGTAATTACGTATTATGTTAGTTATTTATCTGAAGAAGAGATCAGATTGCAGACCTCGAAACGTGGTGTTAATAATTTTTGTTTCACTGAACGATGGCAAATGTCCGTAGAAATTCTTATGTTTTATATGTTATTTTATTTCTCTTCCTATTTCTATTGGAATGCTATTGGTATCAAGAGTTACCGCACACTACTTAATGAGGTTGCAGGATCAGTGTAATTTGTGGTTGACAATAATTATAAGAAGTGCTTCACTCACAGGCAGTGTTTAGAACCTGCGCTATTTATAAACTTAGAACCTAAGCCCAACGCCGTATTGACTATGTGATACTTAGCTAATCACGTCTGATTTATGACATGAGGATTTCCTTCTGACAGTCAAATGTAAATAGTCACACAGAGCACTTTTGCTTTGTTTAAAAAAATAGGATGTTGTTATTCACCATACCTTATTTATTTATATACAAAAGATAAAAGTGAATCAATTCTATATAATAGTAATTTACTTATATCATTGGTATTTGCGTTGTAAAAAATAGTAATATAGGTATGATTTATATGTATAAAAATGGAAAAAATCACACAAAAGTATGTGAGTATCAGAAGATATCCACGACCAGTTTTAATAACACTTTAAAGCTCTGTGATGATACTGATTAATTACATTTTATCGCAGTTTATTACTTGGTATTGCGAAGGAAATCGTTTAGGAAAACAAACCATTTCCTGCTATTAGATTCGCTGACAACTTCTTATCGCGTCTTTTGAAATATAGTCCCAGTCTTTTCGACACTGATATACTGCAAAACGATATTGTTACAACTTGGATTTATACCTACGCTTTTAAAAACAGAGTTAAGCATATATGAGCGTTATATTTAATTTACGTCGCAATTTTTCTAAGTAATTTTTACTAAAATAACAGAATTAATTATATGTATCTGTCCTAAAAATCCAGGGCCTTATGAAAACAAAGTACTACCTTCGTAGCATATTTTTATTCTGCTCAGATTTACATTTTACAGACTAACATTTAAAAGAGTTTCAAAGTTATAGAATATAATTCTAAAACACTGAAAATCAGACGATAATATTATTGAAATCCATGGCACTATACAAGTTAAATGTAATTTAGAAATTTAATTACAACAAGCTCTTAAAGAAACTTTGTTTGAATTTATCTTGCTGCTTATATTTTTATCAAGCGTTATAAAAGTTTTATCAAGAGTTGCTTTATACTAACAAGCCCGTTGTGTCTCTTTGCATTATGATTTAGCCTATAGTGTTCGTGGGGATCTTTATTTTGGTGTCGACCTGTTCCCAAAAATCGTTAAATATGTGATAATCATTATAATAAATCTCCATTTCTTCCTCCATCAACCTTCCACGCATTGGTAGGTTTAATGCAATATTATTTATCAATGCAATATGAAATTTGCATTCCTATATCAAGCATAATATTTACAAAGTGTGTCGATTTCATGAGAGTGGTATCGTGGTAACTAACCTTATTTTGCCCCTCTCCATATCTGTCTCTTCTTCTCAAAACCTACCATCCTCTCTCAATTTTTCTCTCCTTTTATTCAATTTTGCTCTTTCACTTTCTCATTCTTTCTTTGTCATTCCTTCATCCACTCATATCCTTATCAATTCATTCGTCCATATGATTTCTTAGTGTATCATTTAGTATTCAAAAATACACATGCATACATTGGTACACGCATACATACATAACACAGGTTAGATTACGAAAGGTTGTGAATTTAACAAAAGGCCTAAGTATTATAAAAACCTACTGAGTCCATTGCGATCATAATCAGAAAATCAGTGACTATACGTTTAAAACTCAGTAGGGTGCAGGGTTCTGGATATTTAACATCGTGTGGTAATTAGTTAAACTAATTACTTTAAATAAATATGAGCTAATTATAATGAAGCATTTGTGTAATTAGATTTGGTGGTGCGTGACATGACATTCTCTGAGTATGTTTGGGACCGTGTACGATGTTGATGATTAGTGTTACCAAAATCTTATTAATGTTTTTAAAAACATATAAAATAATGATTTTGACGAATATTTCTCTTAAATAAAACACTTAAAACAAAGCAACAATTTTTGACGTTAGATATCTTATAGGTTTTTTTAGCATTTTTTTTTTAATTTTCTTCTGAATAACCTGCAGTGCAATACCACAATACGGTATTGGACAAGTGTTAAGACATATGCTTCATACACATAATCTGCGATAAACTATGAAATACAAAACTAATTATTTTCGTCACCAACAATTTATATCTAAAAAAAAGATTTCAGCTAATGTTTTGGACTCCCTGTTTTGTGATAGACTTGTCCCTGAATCTTAAACGTTGCCATGAAGTTGTTTCACCTTTCTAGCTCAATACTTCGTCGTTTGTAAGCATATATTGTACTCCCGGACAACAGAAGGGAAAATAATGTTCAATTTACCAGTTCAGGTAATTCAAGATTTATCACTCCAAAGTAATGTTACATATTCATTATTTTTAGCTGTAGGTGCCTGATTAACAACGGTACATAATTGATATTGGAATGTTTAACAGTTTTCTTGAATCCCATACTTGTGTTTTCTTTATGACATCTGATTAACTTTTTATTCATTACCGGCTTGTAGTTGCAATGTTTAGACATATCTTTGAAACAATGTTTGCATAGTATGGTAAGCAACGCCGGTCTGTAGTTGAGTCATGCCCTGAAACCTCTTCCAATATTTGGTCACGTGCAGCACAGTGCTAGCACGAATCCGTCCTGCCATTGCGATAATAATAATAATAATAATAAATTATTTATTGCGTATAACATAAAAACAATGTTATAGCAATTGTCAAGTATATCGAGCTAAATTTTTCCATTCGTTCTACCATCTAAGTCCCTTCCATACATGTGATGTATCCCTGTATCACGTGTGGCAAATATGAGAAAATGCATGCGTCATCACGGCGAATCTTTCCTCGTGTTGAGGGATCTGTTCAGCGTTAGTAGAGTTAATTCCCCTCTCCATGTTATCATAATACTAGTTTAGCTAGTTTTAAAAGAATAATATATTCATGTAAAGAGTATATAGAAGTATATTCCTTTAAAAAACAAAATAACTAAAAAAAAATAAAATTGTTTACTAGGTTTATTAATTTATTTCCTTCCAACGGTCAAAAAAACCACTTCACAATCTACATAATTTCATTTTCATGGCAAGATGGCTATATTAAATTAAACATAAAGGATCAAGCCAAACATGCAACATGCAACTGGACTTCAATACTAATACACGAAAAACATAACAATGAAATAAAAAATTCAATTTTATAATCTTTAGTGAATTAAAGAGAGATTAATTGAAATTTCGTGTAAAGTTATGGCAATTTAGTCTTGGTACATACAAAGTCGTATAATTTTAAACGGACTTAAAAATAACTAAACCAACAGTATATTTTAGTATTAAGTAGTATAACCTTCTTAAAGTTATAAGTAACACTTTATTCTATCGAATAATGTCTAGAGGGAAAATCAAACTAGAGGAACTAAATGAGAACTAGACTCTTTAACAAGAAATAATGTAAGACTATTTATATGCATTATGTTAATGTTTATTATTATGCATTAATAATGTAAGATTATTAAGAAGTAAAATGTAATAACAATTTTTTAAAGGTATTGTTTTGACGCTCCTGTACAGTTAAATACTGCTTGTAATAAACAATGTTGAATTCTTATTTATGAATATCTGTGCGTGTGTCCAAATACATGATACTGTCAGGCAAGCATTTTAAAATCTTGACTAAAATTCTGAACTTATTCAATGTCATTACATTGTTTTTGTATAGTTAAATGTAAGGTATAACACATTGGATAGCTGTTTTATATTCATATTATTAAAAATTCATTACGCATTTATGTTTAACATATAAATTGTAATGAAACAAAGTTATATGAAAACAAATTACTTGTTATTATTTTTAAAACAAAAAGATGGTATAGTATAATCACGGCAGTTTAGAGGTTATGAAACAAAAGTATAAAAAATTGAAACAGTTGACTCGGACCTCCCCCTGACCCGGTGGCGGTAACACTCCGAGTGCCGGGTGTGTGTCGACAACCGGGACGGACTAATCGCGTCTCCTGTTGTACACACCGCGTCACCCTCGGAGTGAAATACCCCTAACCTACCGTACCTAAAATTAAAACTTTAATAAACATCCTCATTAGATTACGTTATCTTGAATATTTCTCTCCAATATATTTAGCTGCATACATGTAAATTATATAACTTCATACGGCTGTAGAGTAGGTATAACATTGCTGTTGTATGTATTGAAATACAAGTACTTTACCCATATCAAGGAAATGTCGCATCCCTTATCATTTAGACCTCTATATCGATCACCATAGTTCTCCGTAAACGGATAATACACTTACAATTCCATGTTCTGTATTTTATCCATCAACATTACTGGCCCCGACTTGACACTAATCCACAAAAACAAACACAACTTAATTTCTTGTAGTGATTATTTAATATGTTGAGGGTACTGTATGTTTGACACTGTTCAGTATCTAATGTGACAATATTTTAACACATCGTCTTGAATTAATCTGTGCCTTTAATGTAGACAAACTCTTGTAATCAGATTCCAATGCTTAACGACACAGTGTAGCGGGTTTAACGGTTATAATCAAGATAACCGGATCAAAGCAACGTCGAGCCTGGCCGCTTCTTAGATGGGTGACCTCTAAGCTGATCCTGTACTTGCATCAGCCCGCCTACCCGGCCATTGGTGGTGGTTCGGAAGTCACCATTATGCCGTTGATCTCCAGAGTAAGAGAGGACTTCATACACTACTAAACCTATATAAATAAAATATATTACATTTTACCTTTAGATTCACATAGTTATACCTCAATATCAATAATATGAGTTTAACTATAATAATAAGAGAGTAACTTAATAACTCTGCCTGACTTCTGTATATGCATTGTAAAAAACTTAATACTCGGTATTTTCTTTCTGAAATGGGTACCCGCATATTAAATAACAGTTCAGATATACATCCAGAACCTCTGTAGTAAATTCAGATAGGATTACTAGAGAAAAACTAAAACGTGGTGTATAAACACAATTTTATAATAGGTTTAGGAACTGAAATATTGATTCATTAATAATATGCATTACGTATGGCTATTTTTTCGTATAAATAATTATTAATAATTCAGTTTCTTCTAATCAAAAGTCTTTTCCTATTCACACTTATGATTTTTGTTGTGTTTTGATTTTACTTTTAATCAATAAAATGTAGTGATAATAAAAATATTAACGAAATTTATTCATCATACTTTTACATTATAAAATCCCTTAATCCAAATAAGAAGTTACCACAATCGTAGTAGAGTTTTTTTAATGTCTATATATAGCATTTCTTTGACCTCCCATTTTGTTTCCAAAACTGGCGTAGTTGACAATTGATATTTTTACTAGGAGAAATTTAAATGTCCTTTTCAAGAAAAGCAATTTGTGTGCTTATACAGTGCAAAATTTACTCTCCGCTCCTAGACTATAAATGTTTGAGTAAAACCAAAACTAAATCTGCAAAAAATGTTTTTATGGTGAGACTAGCAAATTCTGAAAAAGAACGTAAGATATAATTCTTCAGAAACATTTAGCTGTAAAAGAGAGCTATTTTATGACTCTCATTATACGAACTTAACACTAGATTGAAACATCCATATATATTATAAGAGATTGATATTCCATATTGGCAACTCAATAAGGGTTTAATAACTCTTATACCAATGCGCTGCCATCACATAGAATACTTAATAATGAAGGATTAGTGCTTATTGGGTTCGCCATCAAGGCAAATTACTCTTTCGCTGCCTCCACACAAGAGTATTAAGCAGTAATTGGCAAAAATGTTAAGAGGGATTGAATACTGGCTTTATACAAAATGTTTGACCTAATCATTCAATATTGTTAACCAGACTAAAATTGAAGACGACGTTTTGATTTCTGTACTTTCAGATTTCATTTTTTGAATATGTCTGTATTTTCCTGAAATGGAACTATCACGAAACAAAATATCAAGTTTATACTGAAACAATACCTATATTGAAAAGAACACCGTAATTAAGAACGAAAATACTGTAGCATCTTAATGTATGAAATACCTAAAAAATAACGTCTATATTAGTCAAACTAATTTTAAAATCTTCTTCTAGCAGCAGCCTACCATAATTCCTAAATTTGTACATACTATAGAGTTGTGTGGACCACCGCACTCCAAACAAGTATTTACAATATTAAAACAATGCGATTTGTAGCATTTATCGTACAGCTGCTAGAAATGGTATCCACAGAACCAAGCAATATGAAAAGACTTAACTTCTTGAAGAAATAAAATTATGAAATACAATTCTTGAAACGATGAAAACAAAATAATTAAATTAGGCGCAATTTATACTTAGAGCAATTTACTTATTTTAGAAACTTTAAAACTAGTAATATATATAGTCATGTGTATATAATTAGCAATGTACACTGCACATCACTGTCACGTTAGTAAATTTGTTTAATTAGACAATAAAGCTTATGCAGTCGAGTCATAAGTAGTATTCACACAGCGTAGGGCTTGGATTTATTGCTAAATACATACTCTGGAAACATAATTTAAAACTTTCGTTTCCATAACACACGGTTCTTAACTCGTCAACTTGTCAAAGATATAATATCAATAACTGCTACATGGAGGATTTAAAGTTATAATAAGGAAGTTACTCTACTAAACATGTTTAATTAACTTTAGTTAAAGATTATTTAATCTTCAATTTCAATATTGTACTTTGCAATTACGTGTTGTATGATGCCTGCTGGACCAATCAGAGCTCAAGCCTCGTTCTTTGGTCATAAGTCGCGCAACCAAAACACGCACGCATTTAAACGTAATACCTATATATCAAAATTAGTTAATTACAGTAATCTGGAATAATCTTAAGGTGTATTAATGCATTGATATGGATACTTTATTTATATAAAATACTTTAGAAATGATGATAAAAATGTAAACTTAAGGGGACAAATTTTTATTTTCGCCTACTCTTATGGGAGAGAAAAATGAAATCGCAGCCTTTAAAAAATGTAAATTCTGTAGCATATTACTTTGCTATACGTCGTAGGGTTGAATCAGAATTAACAATGGAAGCGCTAAAAAATTAAAATGTTTGCATTATACAAACTTTTTTATAATGTTTATGATAAAAGATATTCATGTATCATACATAGGAACCTGGCTTAGTTCATGTAGAAACCGACTGTGAAAACCGCATCAAGATCCGTTAAGTAGTTTAGAAAACATCGATGCACAAACAGACCAACACAAAAGCAACCTTTGTTTATATTATGAACTGACTTCAAACCAAATCCACAGAAAAAGTTTTTATGGTTTGAAATTGGCAAATTCCAATTAGTGATAAATCTTACTATGGTGTCAAAGAAAATCATGGTAATTAAAGAATATAATATATGTTATAATGTTTATAAACTTTTTGTTTCTTTAAATACTTTAACACATTAGCGTTTATATTGTCGTACAATAGAACTTAATTTAACATTTTGTCAATTTTAGATCCCAAAAATAAGTAAATGATATAGTCAACGGAAATAAATGTTTACGGCAAATATTTTAATTGCTTGTATTATGAGTAACATTTCTACGACAAGCAATATGAAACCCGTTTGTAATTTCGACAGAAAATTATAATATGACAAATTCTTGTAAAGCACGAAGCGAAATTGCTTTATGCTCGCTTCCATAAAGTTACGTTATTAAACTGATGGTATTGTGAATTCTAAGTTGTCATATTTTCAGAAATGTCAATTCCAGGTATTAAAAATATCTACTTTATGTACTACCATTATTACAACATATATGTTTACTAAATTTACTTATAAGGAAAAACTCGTAATAAGTTAACGTAAAATATATTATTAAATATTTTAGCAAGAGCCAAAATTGTCTAAATTCTACTTCTCCGCTGCAAATGAATATAATATGGTTCTCTTACTCTTCGCTAACTTCTGATTTTCATAACATTTCACAACTGTTTAACAATACAAAGGTTATTTGAATTGCTTATCGCCATGTCACCCTAATTTTGCCTCTATACTTTTGCACGAATAAATAAATTATTGTTTAAATCAAACACTGGATAGAATTGTGATCTGAAGACGTAATAAGTATAAAAATATTCTGAAAGATCATTAAAATTCTATAAGAGGAAATAGTGATCTTAATTTCAATAAAGCCTATTAAAAGTCCTGGTTTAGACATAAGGGTAAAGTACATTTCGTTTAGAGGTTTTTTTAGAATATGTATAGAAAATAAATACTGATGAAAGCAATTTGGAGTTTTCACCATTCTAAATATATCATTTTCAAAATAATTTTATTTGTCAGTTTATTTTGTACGTTTGTCAAATATATTTTTAAACATGACCATCTTAGCACATGATTTTGAAAACAGATCTAAAAAGATTTTGCATTTATATTTAAAATAGGTTTTATTGATTTCTAACAGATATAGATAGTTATATATAAAAAAATTTTCAAAATGTTTTCTACTGATTTCCAAAATATTTAAACTGATTCCAAATAGAGTTTTTGTAGGGAATAATTCTTTATTATAATTGTTTAAATATTATGGATTTTAAAATAAATCTTTGATAAATGGTGTCCAGATTAATTAAATATATTTGATTTTTAAATATTGTATTTTTATTTGTATTAGATTTCAAATTTTTACTACGTCGTTTTAACAGTATTTTGTTTAAATATTTTCTAAATTAGAAACATATAAGCAAAAACATGTTACTGTTGTTATTTATACAGTAAAAATAGATTTTCAGTTTTTTTTTAAAGATTGTATAGTACTTTACACAGTAGCTTTGTTAATTTTTGGACTGCCACTAATTGGGTTATCTGTTTCTTTCATACATTTATTTATAGTACTTTAGTTTTTTTTTTTTACTCTACACTCTACTTTACTGTTTAGACACTGACATTTTGAATGTCTAAGTATGTTGTATAAAATCACAATGCCTAATTATTTCTATTATTTAGATAGTAAGAGATCCACTCCATGATGCTAGTTGACCCACCATAATTGGCTACAAAATCTCTTCACAGAACACTATATTAGTTTTTTAATTAAAACCTGCAATTTTTACTATAAACCCCTTACATTCGTTATTATTAGTCCAGTGTTCGAAATAATTGCATATACTGCACAACTCACATCACAGAATCTATTACCTTATCCTTAAAACTGCAATTTTTACTATACATCCCTTGTATCTAACACTAGCCTAGTTTTCACACTAATTGCATATACTGCACAACTGTCTTCACAGAACACTCTATTAGCTTGACCTTATACCTGCAATGTTTACTATAAGCCCCTTTACATCTAACATTAGTCCAGTATTCACACTAATTGCATATACTACACAACTCTCTTCAAAGAATCTATTAGCCTATCCTTACACTTAAAACTTTAAATATAAACCCCTTATATTCAAGACTTGTCCAGTGATCACACTAATGGCATATTCTTTGTTTAAAGTTTGTTTGTTGACAATGGAAGGATTTTTAATGAAACAGGATTTTTTCGGACATTTCCCATTGTTTAGTGATAAAAAAAATCTGTAAATCTACGTGTCTGTACTCTGTAGTTCAGTTTAATTAATCACTGTTGAATTTATATTTTATTATTTGCATATTTTAGAGTTGTTGAAGTTACCTCAAAACATGGTGGTTGTGATTTCTGACACGCGTGTCACAGTGCTCTGGTATCACTTGTTTATTTTAGCGCAGTTTTTAATTATGTGTTAGGTTAGATATATACCTGAAAAAGAGATCAGACTGCGGATCTCGAAACGTAGTGTTACTGGTTTTTGTATCACTGAACGGTGGCAAATGTCCAGAAAATATCCTGTTTCCTTCATAATTTCATTTACTGCACACAACTATCTTCACAGAATCTATTAGCCTATCTTTACACCTGCAATTTTAAATAGAAACCCCTTAAATCCAATGCTTGGCCAGTGTTCACACACTAACTGCATATATTGCACTGTTTAGAGTTCAACTTGCCAGGTGCCGTCAAACGTGACATAAATATAATTGTTTCAGCATTGTGTTCATCGGATTCCTCAACAGCCTCTTTCACATTACAAAATAGTTTATTAAAATAATGAAACGAAACTTCAAAGTATTTCTGAGATACATGACACTACAATAAAATTTCGCCGTCTTTTCACTTCACCTTTGCATTAATGCATGGTGAATGCGTTACTTATTAACTCTCTTTTCTAAAACCGCCTGGGTCATTTGTTGATCATAAGGATCTAGGACTGTTGTTAAAAAAACTATAATAAAGTAGAGCGTCAACAATCCGGAACAATTGGGACCAAACTCCGTCCGAATTTTTAGAAATGTCTGCATTTTGGAAAGTACCAATAAAAGAGGTAATGAAAAATTATGCGCAATCGTGCGTTACTCACGATGTTGTTTACGTGGAGCGGGTAATTCAATTGTTCAATACGTTATATATAAAAATTTTAAATGTTTAGCTTAGAGAAAAACTACAGTAGTCATATTTCCTGTAAAGTATATCTAGGCTATATAAAACTAAAATACTGTACCTATGGATAACTGTGATAAATAAATTACTTAAATTACGAAAGATATGAAGATGTTTTAAGTCTGTACATATATAAATAAAATATTTTTCAGGTTGAATTGAACCCAGTTTATCAACGGTCCGGATTTTTGACGTCTGAATTTTTGACGCTCTACTATATGTCAAAATGTAATGGGTTAGCTTACAAGTTAATTTCACCATAATGAAATAACAGCTAAAAACAGCTACAATCTATCATTGTTTAACTCCAAAATAAGCAAAATTCCACCTTATTATTAAGACTGAAGTTATTTTGTAAGTATAATATATTATTTAAGTTATTTTCCCATGTAACCTTTACATCTGCCCTGTGTGTGTGTGTGTGTGTGTTTGTGAGCGTTTGTGATCGTGTTTGTGTGCGCGTGCGTGTGCGTGTGCGTGTTTATGTGAACGTATATTTTTTCAGATTATCGTGGTTTTGTGTTCTGAAGGTTATGATCGTAGCTGAAAACACAACTCCTTATTGTGAATATTAGACCTTCTAGCACAAATTCCTGAGAACATGATCACTGCAGATAGGTATGTTATTTTATTCAATCAAATGTCTTACCCTACATAGTATACGTACAACAGATTCGAACGTAAAAAGTGCAATATAAAGCTTTTATTATGTACTTAAACAGTAGTTTTACTATTTAAAAAAAGTTATAGGTATATTGTCACGGAAAATTCAAAATACTCCTATTATTTATGATCAATGAAGAAACTTAGAGCAAATACCATTTTGAATTACTTAATTTTCAATAGTATTTTGTTATAATACAATTTATACCTTGATAATTTTATTAAATAAGGTAATTAGAAATTTTCTTAAAATAAGATAATTAGAAATTTTCTTAATAAGATAATTAGAAATTAGACCAAATAATTAAAATAAGATAATTTTAATTATTTGGTCTTTAAGACATAGAGGTTTCTATAACGGAGCAAAATCGATTTAAATTTTGTAATAAGGCAAATCATAAACAGTGATAGTCATTTTCGAACAAGTTTTGCTATCAGGGATATGTTAGTCAACAAACTGTTCCATGTAAGTCCTTTGGTTTGTTTCCCCAAGCAGCGCCACAAACCAAATGCATACAAGCGTACTCTTCATTGTTGTTCATAGCCATCTTATTAATAATAATTACTAATTTATGGGTATAAATAATTTTAGTTTTATTGTCGCCAATAAAAGCCAAACTTCGTTTACTTCGTAGTCTTATTTTGAAACACCTGTTTCAATTAATAGTTTTAAATTCTTAATCAGCAAACAGCTATTAATAGTGGAAAGACCAATTGTAAAAAATCCAGCACTTGGATATACGAGTACAAATATATTTTCGACCAGAAATCTTAAATACTCAAAACAAAATTACATTGCATTCTTTACTGTATTTTTTAAGTGGTTTAAATAAATCTTATGTACTAATTATATGGTTACATTTAAAATACATGATTATTACTGCACTTATGATTTAGCATTACCAGTTATAGAGATCTATAATTTTTAAACCTTTAAAATGGCGCCAGTGATATACCCAAAGTGATAATATTTGTTTAAAAATTGATAATGTACTTTTAATTTACTTATCATAAATGCCAAATTTAATACTGTCCACTCTGACATGTTTTAACATATAAATTACATCTACCATGCGAGATAGGATATATTTTTCTATGAACCTTGTTGCTTGTATTTTTAGTCTACTACTGAAGAGAAACGCTGTGTATATCTGCTATAGAATCTGCTAGAAAATATATTTTAATTTAATTCTATTAGCTCTTTTATACTCATTATTTTTAAATATTTTTAACCAGCAAATTCAAATTTTTGTGCAAAACCATTAAACATCGTCCGATTATATTTCATTACTGTCATACTGGTCTGATAAGATTTCAATTATAGAAATCAACACTAAAACCGTCAAACTCTATTCAAATATACTGATATCGAGCGTTATTAATTTAAGCGTTTGTATTTTTTCAATCGCGGAACAAGAAACATAAATTATCGGTCACGCCCCAATTAAAGTAACACAATTGAAAGTCTGTTCTTGATATCACAACTGTCACGGGATATTCATGGTTTTATTTTATACCATTCAGTAACACTACGATATACTTCTGACTACATTCAGTCTCTGTTTACTCGTTCAAGACATAACACCACATAAGGTTAGTAGTTGATATATATAATATTTTTTACATGAAAATTTAAATTACAATTTGATATAATACCCTTTTTATATTTGTTCTGTACCTATATAATTTAATAAACATTTCTTTGATAATCGACAAATACTTTCATGGTAAAATCATTGTGACAGTATAATCAAGTATTACACTTCTTAATATGAACTTTACAACATTTTTGTGAATTATATTACATATTTTTGGAAAATTCTTGTGTAATTTCTTTACTGCTATTATGTTAAATAATTGTATTGTTTTGTAAATAAAAGAAATTATATTTTAGCATTATTACACTTTATTGGTGTATAAAACCGAACACTTCTTATTGAATTGCATAAATAGTAAACTACAAATGGAACAAAAATGCCAAGAATAACCAAAAGGAAAAAAAATAAAGGATAATTTGCTATTGTATTTTATTAACTTGGATTTAACTAATCTAGTTAAATGAATATAAACCTAAATATGATTTAAATAATTATATTTACTTTTGTGTTTGTGGGATATTCAATCATAATTATTACTAATTAATAAATATAAAATTAAGGGTAATTTGGTAATAATGTTTTGTACAAAAACTTACTCTAAATGTAATTACAAAAGTAATTTTATTGCTATCTGAACGCATAATATCACGTAACAGAACTTACCTCTAAACTTGAAATTTTCTATGTAGCTTCATTTCTAGATAAGCAACATCGAGTTCGGTAATGAAGCATGCCATTCCATGGAATTTGACTGTGCTTTAGCAACTATTTTATCATTGTTCCAATTAGTATATTAAAGATAGGATTATATAACGAACTATCTTTTATGTTATTGTTACAGGAAATGATGTTTAAGAAACTTATCTGTTTCTGCCTTGTGGTAGCGATTGTTCGCAGCGATCCAACGGTTAAAAAATATTTAAGTGATTGCGTATATATTTCGTTATATATGCTTTATTTTCCATTACTTTCAATGTAAATACATATTTCTATTGAAAATATAATGGTAATAAATATATCAGTAAAGTTTTTAATCCATTAACAACGGTAGTATAACAACTGAAAAAATACAAACTGCTGAGAATATATTATCTATATTATATGTTAACATTTTGATGCCTTATGACCATGAGTTTATATTACTTTATATTTGAGTATGCCGTGTAAATACGTTTAATCACATCGACGTAGGCAAAAAATATTCAGATATTTTAAATTTTAAATAAGTAACTGGCAGTCTTCTAAACAGGAATTTAACAACAAACATGAAATGATAAGTGATTATTTGCTATAAAAAAGTATTTTTGCTAACGTAAGAAAACACCAACGTTTATTATTTATGAAGGTAAAGTTATTGCATAATCGGTAACTACAGTTACATTTAATAATATTAGAAAAATTGTCAGTAAATGGAACTGTTTAGGAAATCTTTCATTGTCATTTGTTCTCACAAATGTGTGTATATATTAACACTTGGGATTAGGTTTGCTGCACATTATCACATTGATTACATTACTTTACATTTATCAGTATTTATCATGTCTAATTTCTTATATTAACGCATATCTAACTTCTGAAACTGTATTATATAATATGTTATTATTAAATATTTAATGTTTAAAAAATTGTACATTTGTAGGCTTTTGAAAATTGGTCTGTAACATTCATAACCAATGCGACAGTAATTGAATATTAAGTTGATTAAAGTTATTTTATGGCAGTTAGAAAATAGTACAAAATTTTTGGTATTAAAAAAAGAAAAAGGGATTTGTAAATTCATAAATTGGCCAATTTTATATTTTACCATGAATATCCATTAACAGATAGCATGCGATATATAAAAATACTTTCATGGGTAAGAAGTGAAACGACACTCTGATAATTAGGTGTTCTGTACCTCTATAAGTTTCTGCACATAAATATCAACTTTAATATTTTAAACAAAATGATATAACAGAATTATATTATACTACCTACTGTACGGTCGATTTTTGTTGAGTTTAATGTGCATTATATTGAAATATATATATTGCTTAGAGATAGTTACAACAATATTTTGTTGGGTTTTCCATAATGGTTAATACCCAAATTGGAATAAAAATAAGTCTAAAATTCACAAGAGTTCAAAGTAAAGTACCATTTATTGACTAAGCCCAACTGTATTTCACTTAAATTAATTTGAGACTGTTTTATAAAACTTTACCAATAAATTTAACTATATTTACCGTCATTGCAGTTTTCGAAACTTCAACACAATTGTACTAACTGATTTAAGTACAAGTATGCCAAATTTCTAAAATCCTCTTGCGTAATAAAATCAATAATAAGAAACTTTTATTAAAAATATAATGTTAAATTACATCTTTCATATTGATTCTTTTGATCAAAATAGATACGTGTAAATTTAATAAGTTCTTTTTGTTATTAAAATTATGAGATAAAATTCACTCTTTGACTAATAAAATTTTAAAACTACTGCACACCTAGTATTACCTAATTCAGAAATGGGGCCTAAATCGGTTAAAATCAAACTTACCAATTAAAGTTTATATTGTCACCATTTTGTTCGTACCACTCAATTAATTTAATAATGTACTTCAGCGTAGCAACTTGTACGCAAAAAATTTTGTGTGTGCTTTAATATTTATCGGTGTTATTGGCCTCTTGAAATTGTAATTGTGTGGGAACTGAATATAATTGTAAATTATATCTTTCAAATCGCAGTATACGTATATTTCAGTTTCCCTAAAAACTAAAAGGTGTTCCAAAACTATACAATTAGCTAAGTTTGATTTTGTTAAACAATTTAGAGAAACAGTCTATCAGTGATATAGAATTACAAATTGACGTATTTTATATAAAACTATATATCATGGTGCTGGGATAATCTGTAATAAAGATACAAACTGGCTTTAAAACTATTAATACGAACCATTATTAGGTGTTTTTTAAATAAAACATAATTATTTAGGTATATATTACAAATTTTTCTGCGTACTTATGACGAATAATAGTTTATATTGTTCAGAACAGTTCAGAAAAAGTGGATAGTGATAAACACTTTTTTATGTAATAGGAGTATATATCACATTCTTTTAATCAGATTTACATATTTTATTAGTATGCATTAAAGTTGTTTTTGAGGTTAATAAATGTTAAGGGAGTTTAGTGACTTTGACAGAAGAAAGTTCAGATTCTTCCCCTGCAAAATTAACAACTACCATGATCTTAATTTGTTTTCATTATGATTAGACAAGCTAATATGGTCGTATAGTGCATCTATACAATGCATTTATAAAATTATGATTAGTTATATTTATGTAAAACAAGTTATATTTATTATGTGTTGACTACGTTATTATTGTACATGTTGTTAATCATACAGTACATACGCCCTCAGTATATATCTATAATTTTCAGGAAGAAGACCCCAGCCCCATAGAAACACTTCCCACCATATCATGGAGCGTGGACCCAGCCTTAGAACAATTATATAAAAATGAAGCAAACCCCAAGAATAAAGGAATATCTCTTCGTTCGTCGGACTCGCTTTTTGGAACTCGGGATCGGTGCAAACCTGCTAGGAGTCCATGCTGGCGCTGGTATAGGCCATGGCCGTGGAGGCTATGGTGATATGGGCCAAGGGTTTGTTGGCAAACCTCCGGGAAGCCAATATCCACAATATCCACAGAATCCCTTCCCCCAAATACCAATATCCCAATATCCGTACCCTACGTATATGCAACCACAACCATACTACCTCCCAGCAGCTCATGCACAATATTGAGAGCCTCAAGGGATACCACCAGCGACACCTCCAACTTGTTACACTACCCTTGCACATAGATGGATTTTAGTTGGATGGGATCTCATTAAATAGGGATCTCCATATCTACTTCTTTATTTAGCACTACTCAAAGATATTTTCATGAATAAAGCATTAAAAAATTAATAAAAGTACTATGACTTTAATTTTTATTGGGCCTACCTAAGACCTTTCCAGGTTTCCAGTACTCAATATATCATGTGGGTTTTCAGATTATTTCTATTATATTTTAAATAGACAGTACTTAAATAATTATAAAGTATTAATGTTTTATTCAGTAACTTACACTTCCACCATCAAATGGCGTCAAACTTATTGTGTACATAGGCTTTGTACAAAAATTAAAATATTATCTTAAATTCTACGTATGTTTGCAATATAAGTTTAATTCTATTATTTTATATGTTTTATTCTTTCCATTGGTATATTTATTGTAAGTAACAAATAATGCATTTGTTTGTCCTTGAAAGCTTACTTTGAGACATTAATTTGACATAATTTAAAGATGCCACTTTTGGTTGCACACCAATTAAAGTTCTAAGGTTTACAAACTTCCTCAGGTTTATAGGTCGTATCTCTAGAACAGGTCATTAAAATGTATTTCAATATCTTCACTTTTGATGAACTGACTTCGGAAATATTTTCAAAGACCACATTACATACATGGTAAATAAATAAACAGGGATATGGTCTGCCTTGAAAAATATCGACTTGTCATAATCATCCTATATTTTATTTTGCCCTTTCCGACCTATAAGAACCTAATATCAACAACAAGTATCACGTATATTTGATTAATAAGTTAGATAATTATAACATCAGTTTATGGCGCGATATGGTACGTAGTATACAGTTGACTCCAAGCCAGTAAAGCTTTAAACTCAATAATATGTAACGGCCAATGTTTTACCGAGCTATACTTTCAAAATGTACGAATATGTTCTATTTGAATACGTTAAACGTTTTCACACGATAATTGGTATGAATTGTATAAAACCTACCAATTTAATTTATTATGGTTTATTTGTTGCCTGAATTTATAATGCATTGAATTAATATCAAAATTCTTCTTACTAAATCATAAATTGCATATTTTTATTTTTAACATTGAGACATATTATGCTATATTTTAATGTAACATTTTTCAAGATAGCTCTAGTATAATTATTACCCTAAGCAATTGCAAACTTGCAACTGTAATTCTATCTTAAGGGGGTTGACTGAACATGTTCCACTTAATGTTTCTCTATACATTTCCGGGTATAAGAGGTCGATGTCATTCATTTTCAATCAATATCTATTCATACTACATATCACAAGTCAATTTTATAGAGCTGGGAGAGTATATCTTACAAGTCATATATCTTTTATAAATGTTAAGGGAGTTTAGTGACTTTGACAGAAGAAAGTTCAGATTATTCCCCTGGCAAAATTAACAACTACCATGATCTTAATTTAGTTTTACTTATTAAATACTGATTGAGCCTAATTTAAGACCATAGTTTAGCTCCTGGGTAATCGAAGGTAAATTCGGTTGATACTATTAATTGTGCGACTATGGCCAGTTGATGAGATTGACGGTACGCACTTCTAGTTATTCACTGAATTTATTAATGGAACACACAACTGAAAATGCCTCTTTATGGGTTGGTACTAAACTTATACCCACCTTCATAAAATTTTCTTAAATAATAAGCATTTACCCTCATCTTACCGTCATCACCCATTGGTAGTAAGCATAAACCCAATGCTAGGTTGCCAGCGTCTCACTCCAAATATTTATTATTAAATTCCTATTAAAGTTGGGAATAGCTAAAACTGAATAGCTAAGTTTTAAATGACTTTTCATTGTTCCTCAGTCCACAAAAAACTCACAATTCTTCTTTCGTGTAGCGTTTAGTGGAGCAGATATTTCTGCAGCTATTGTGTATACATTTTGTAAAATACCAAGTAATTCTCATAAATCTGGTAATACCATTTTTTTCCTTAGGCCTAGGAATTTTTTGGGATATTTACAGTTCTATCAGGGTAAAGGTTTTACTCGGTTTTGTTCACAAAACAGTCTAGAAATCTTTTTTTCACTCAAACAAAACAATAACTTCACTAAATACCTCCACATTTGGATGTTTAAATTTCTTTGAATGAAGCAATGATATCATCAAACGTACGTTAGAAAATCCATGAATTTTAAATCTCGAACAGACTAAATAAGCTGACCGCACCCCACTCCCAAACAGCTGGCTTAAATAGTAGCCTTCTACAATTATAGTTCCCATAAAGTGCGGAAAATGTAGTTAAATGTTTGTGACCTATCGGATATAGTTATAGGCTATTTTTATAGCTGTTTGAGACATTTATAACACAAAATATTGAAGAAGCATTCATATGTTAGTACAGAAACACTTCAAGTTCCCTACTGGTTTAGTTGCATATTCTATTTAATTCTGCCATTTACGGTTTATTTATATGAATCACTACAACTCACTCCTTACCATCTTTTTTCCTAACAAGAAGCTGGGTCGGGAATATTCACTGAGGCTAGGCTCTATTAAATCTAGTTCCAGTACCTCATTAATCACTTTACTTATTTATTTATTCTAACGATACATTCCATTTTACAATAATGTGAATACTAGATGAAAAATTATACAATGTAAATAAATAGTCCAGTGTATTTCTGTAGTTTAATTCATTTTATTTAATTAAGTAAAGCTTGCGCTAATTAATTCCCTTATATTTGAATTAATTACCGTATTTAAAGGCAATGGTTTTCCTTAGTTTGTCCATAAAATTATCAGGAAACTCCATTGCCAATTGTATTGTACTTCTTTGGTTACATTTTTCACATCCTATTCCATAAGTGAATCTTACTTTAACAACTGGATTTCTGCAATAATTCTACTTATATATTTAAATTGAAGTATAAACTGACAAAAATTATTCCTTTCTAACAATACCAGTACTCTTAATAAAGTTGGTCCCTAATATACTATGCAGAGCAAAATCTTAAATAACAATACAATAAATCTTGTGTGATAGGTTTTCTATTTTGATTTTTAGCTAGGCATTCATCCAATACAAATAACATTTTGTTTCTGGTGGAAAAACATTACACTTAGTTTTAGTTAATTTACTCAATAGTCTCTTTTCTAACAAAAAAACTTGTACATCTTATCACTCAAGCAACTTAGGCTACTGCCCGTGTCCAGCAGTAAAATGGTGTTTAAATGTTTTCCGAAGTTTACTAAAATTCTTAGTAAACTACCGTTATTATTTGATTATCTTTTGTGGGGGGGGGGGGGGGTGGGGGGGGGGGGGGGTGGGGGGGGGGGGGGGTGGGGGGGGGGGGGGGTGGGGGGGGGGGGGGGTGGGGGGGGGGGGGGGTGAACTTGGCCGCGGACTACTAAACCTGCATGAAAAAGTCAGTCTCGCTGTGTTTAAAAACTGTCCGGCGGAGTATGAAAACAGACTGCGAAAATCAGTGACCTTTACGGCTTCCTCTCGCGATTTAAAAGTGAAGCCAATGTCGTACAATTCTGTAAGATGCGTCAAATTAAAGCTCTTAATATTGGCAATCTATTGGTTACATTTTTAAATATTAAAAAAATTTCGAAATAATTTTGATTATTGTTTACATTTTACATAGCGTTTACAATGACAAGAAAAAAGTAGTAAGCGAGGATTTTTTTTATTTTTTTGGTCAGACAAAATTTGTCAGCGAGAAAGTTGTGTGAAAATAGATGAATATTTTTTTTGTAATTTATCATTTTTTATATTGGAAGTTTAGTTTAGCCTGTAGTAGCGTATGAAGTGATGAGTGAACGTTTCTGCCGGAACTGTAGTTGGCGCATTGGCTCACTGATACCGTATTAACTCAATAAATTAGTTTATTGTGCAATAAAAATACCTTTACGAAAGAACCAAGTTAATTTAACTAATTTATTAGTTTTAAAAATATTGTGGGTTTAATTGTTATTGCAATTATATACTTTATCCGTAGCAATAACTGTATTATTTACAACGGTGTTCAACTCACTGTTGTTCACTTGGTGTTTACTCACTTATAAAGGAATAATGAAAACAACGAATATATTTTTAAACATTTTTAATATTTGTACGGATATTTGTATTTAAAATTTAGCATTATTCATTTTAATTATGTTTTTAATATTTAACCTCTTCATCATGAAATGAGTATTATTACGGTATAAGATTTATCTTACTAGCGTGGTAAAATAGATTTCTAGTTATTTGATAATATTTTTTCGTGGATTTTAAAATTGGAAAATTAAAAACGCGTCACATTTACAATTACAGATATACTGCTACTATAACGTATTGTTAATTACTCTCAACTTAATAGTTCCGTTTTCACTTCTATCGGCAGTCCCACGACTGCTACTGTTTTTTTTAGAGGAATGAAATTTTAAACAAAACTTAAACGATGTTCTTCCATATTATGATATAACATTTTAATAACCCCCTGAGTACCAGATAGTACGCTCATAGCTCTTAAAGGTGAGAATTGAATAATTCTTCACACCTTCCCAATTGACACTTAAAGGATTAGCACAAAAATTTAAAAACAACATTTTCTGTGAATATTTGAAAAATAATATTATATATATATATAATATATATATATATATATATATATATTATATATATATATATATGTGTGTGTGTGTTGTGTGTGTGTGTGTGTGTGTGTGTGTATAAACACATAGACGTGTAAGGTAGGCAACATATTTTCTGACAAAAGCCCAATTTACCCCTCTCAAAATGATGCATCGGCAGTGCGTTGGGCGATGAACTTAGTACGTGCTGGGAATCAAATAAATCTGTACTTTCCTTTCCCTCCCTATTTCTACCTTCAAATTTAATATCGGAACACTAGAGAGTTCTTTGCTTTTGGAATTTTCGTTACCCCACAAAGTTTAATTGATAATTTATTTAAGTGACAACTCTTTAATATACGATCCAAACTTTTTTTACTCAAAGCTATGAAATCGTTCCTATAATAGAGTGTCAATGTCCATCATTTGCTTATTTTTTCAAGGTTGCAGATGGAAAGAGAAAACTATGCATATTAAAACTTGAAGCGTTGTCCTCATGATACATTTTAGTGATTGCTAGAATTAAATTAATTTGGTGGGAAACAAAAAAGTAAAGTTTACTTACATTTTCCAGTTTTTTTATTAGTTATGCATTCACATAAAGGTGAGTTAAAAATATTGAGGAATCCATAATTTTTGTTTCATCCATTGTTTTAAAAGCCTAATTTATGAGGGAAATTGGGAATTCAAAGCGTGACAATTTTTAATTTGAATGAAACAATCGGGGTGTAACTGTAGGAGTGCAACAGACTCATTACTTTTACTATAACAAAATTAGTATAGTTGAATATAACCATACAATCACATCACTGGCTCGTTTTCCTCAAAGCCTCCATTGTATTCAAACTTTCCTTAGCGGATTTTGGACAGATTTTTAGTTGGCACCAATAAATTAAATATAGATCTCAATAGTATTGAACTAAATCACACAATCAGCTCATGTTAGAATTGTTTACTGTTTTTTTATTGTTTGAAAGTTCAGTACGAAACATATTTTATTGGATAAGTAATTTTTCATGTATTATTGAACAGTGACCCTCGTTCCAGATTGGTGCTATTAATAGAAAACAATAGTTTTGTTCAGGAACATGTTATAGTCGACTTCGATTTCATATAAGAAGGATAATAATTTCAATATAAGGATCAGGGCTTTAGCAATTCAAAATTTCATGTTAAGTTTTAATTAGTAAAGAAATAGCAAGTAATAAAAGGGAACAGAAAAATGGACTAGAGTAGAATACTTTTTCAACGAGAGTTTTTTTATTTTAAAATGGTAAAAGATGTATTATTTTTTGCGAACTGCTCCAATATTCAAGTATAATATTGTTTCCTATACAAACATTGTCTATAGCCTTTATGACTACATTGTATTGTTTTATTTTAAATTGATTGAAGTAAAATTAAAATGCAGAAACTTGTTGTGCAATAAGAACGGTGAGAGTATATCAGTCATTTACCTTTGCTCATCCAGTTACTAAACTATCCTTTTAAAGCTATAGCATAAGTATATCATTACAATCTAAAGTTTGCAAAACAGAACTTTGAACATGAACTTTCCGTCTACACTGAACCCCGTGACGTTTACAGTAAAGATAAGCAATCTTCTGTTTCTGTTATCTTCAAGATGTCTGAAGAAATATGGCCATTAGCGTGTGTTGAGCTGATCTTCTAATTCCTATTGCATACACCAGATTCTTAGAAGCAAGGAAAACAATTATCCGCAGACTTTCCAACAGACTTCAAGAATTAATGATTATAATTGCGCTAAATATTAGTTAAAAAATGACAAATTGAGTTTTAAAGGATACCACATAATATATACCATCGTTATACATCGTTATAATTTGTCTTACATACATGTAAGAAGTTTAAAATTATATAAGGAGTACGGGGATAGGAACGAACATACCAGTCTTTTAATAGATAAATACAAAAAAACTCTAAGTATAAATAAAATGCTATTTATGATGTTAGCATTTACCCGCGGAGTTCCGAAATATATATATATATATATATATATTCCGAAAATAGTTCACCATTTGAATGATCTATCCCTGATTTATAGTTCAGAATCATAAGAAATAATCTAATGATAAATAAAACTATTTATGTATAAAAATGTCTGTGAATAATTGAACCTTAGACAGACAAGAACAGTCTTTTAAAAAGTAAACCTAACTAATTCAGTTGGCATAACCAAGCACCTAATACACTGTATGTGTAATAGCAAATCTCATTTTTATGTTACTATGGATAAACATATCAATCTATCATGTTTTTATATTTTACTTTTAAAGTGGTATGATTGGCTGTAATACATAGGAGCTTTAAAGTTTATTAGAAAAAAGGAAAACATAAATATTAGATTCCTAATACTTATACACTTATTCTCAATATTTGGAATAAAAGGATTGCATGTATAAATGTTTGAGTTTTTGTCAATATTACAAAAGATGTGTTTACAAAGTCACTTCATTTCAAACTCATATCTTTCCCAAAAAAATTTGAAGTATTACTCTCCTTTTACAATGTTTTCTGATTTCTTATTCATGTTAAACAGCAATTAGTGTACGCTCGTATGTTACGTGTCTTTGAAGTGTTAATGTATTATGTGTTGCAATCTAAGAATATATGCTATCTTACGATCGATCTTTGTGGCTAGGTGTCGTAGCACGTATAGAATATAATTTACCTGACCTGGCAGTTAACGGCGCGACGATGATAATCGCCTTGACGGTATATTACTTGCTAACATTGCTATTCACACCCCGAAGTGGCATATATCTGAGATACATACGCGCATAGTGACATGCCAATATGAGACTGACCCTGCTGGGAGCCTGTAGGTAAGTACCTCCCGTTCTTTTATGTGTAATGTAATTACTCAGAAAAATGAATTGGACTTTAATTTAATTTCATATCGTCCCCAGCAGTAAAGATCTCCAGTGTTCGTAGTGCTTACGACCGTCAGCACACCACTGTCAGATATATATATATATGGTCGGTGGATCGGTGGTGAATATATTAAGCTCAACGTCCGCACATGATAACATCTGTAAGACGACCATAGTCCTGATCTAACACAAATCTCCTGCCAGTTTTAATGGTTATATTATTACACTTCTTCAAAAATTATATTCTGGGTTACTAAAATTATTTATCATACAAAAATTATACAAATTATTTATATTTAATAAGTCACAACTGCAGAATGGCACTCTGACATTACGTCAATCACCAATCACGCTCAAACGGTTTTCCTGTACGTTTAATTGATTTAATAACTAAGTGTTACCTCTCTGGCAATTTCTGGTTCCACGCCTATCACTATTTATTAATCATTAAATGGTAAATATATATGTCACCGACTCAAGACTACATTACGTATTCCCTTAGGAATAGAAATGTGGGCAACCCGGACTCTCTGATAGCACTTTACCCTTCCATGGTCACTCAACCTTTCACTTAATCATTCACTCTCACTCATTCATTTCACTCCTCCCCCTGCTCACTTTGTGTTGTTATGTCTAGTGAATTGGACAGTATTCAACAGTCAGCTTGGTTGCCTTATGATTTATGGTATGTATGGGTCTAACTGTTGAGCTGGTTCCTTAATACATGTGGAGGACAGCCACCACAATATAATTGTGCAGTTCCTTAAACATAAATTTTAATAATGTGAAAATGTACTTGTTATCCTGAAAAATAGGTTATTATTGAATTTAAAAGAAAAGTGTTCTAAAGTAAAATTAGACCTATACATTTTTATGTTATAGTACAGGATGAGGCAAAAGTCACTTCACTATCTCTAAAACATGCACAAAAACTAAACACAACATAACAATAAAACTAAACCATAAAATACATTTCATAATAGGTATGCATTCGCTGACTACCTACGACTAGTGAAGTCATAATGAGTAACTATGAATGTTACCTTCATCCCTTATAATATAAATATATCTTCTTTAGTTTGAAGACGAATATAATTATTATTTATATTATTATTTTTACGCAAAAGATCTCTCCACACACTGCACAAAACTGTATAGAACTGCACTAAATAGAAACATGGAGAGTATATGAGTATTTATATTTAATACTTTCTCACTAATGAAATAATGTTTTGCTGACAGCCACCGTAGAAAACAGTGCCTCCTCCCCCCACTTTATGCTCTTGTGGTGACAGGAGAAAGGACGCCTGTAGTGATTGCGTTGAACAATTATAATTGAGCGAGATGGGTCGATGTCAACTGTTATAAGGTCATCTAGTTTGGAAGAATTTCGTCATGCTGCAGTAGAAAATATTGAAAATACACTCTGTGTTATTGTTTCTTTTGTATCCCTTATTTTACTGGTAAATATTATTTTAAAGAATACAGATAGTACAACATATATCCCTCGACTTGATTTTCTATAAACATATTAGTAAACTATATGAGCAGGTATGGTCAATCTGCAAGACACACGTTTTGAACCATAGATATATGTAATATTGATTGTTGAAATTGGATCGGAAGTATATACTAAGTACAATTTACTATACAATAAATACAAAGATTATATGATAAGAATTATTTTAACAATATTTGAATTAAAATAAATATTACTTTATTTATTATCTGTATACTAGAAACAAATATCCTAAAAAGTATAGTTATGTCACAATATGTGTTTCAATGAACAAAACGATGTAGGCTACACGACTGAAATTTGACGTCTGAACCCACACACACTCTTTCACAACTGTGGATGGTGGATATTGCACAAGTTTTGTCTTTACCGTGTTGTTGGCACTTCCCTGTTATAAACATTGTGTATTGACGCACGAATATTGACCGCAATGTTAGTTATGGTCGTTATTGACAAGGCTAAACAAAATCTTACTAACAGATCTATTAACGTAAACTATCGTGTTTGTACCCAGTAATTAAAACCAAGCAAGTATGTGGCAAGTATGTCAAAGGCTATATATATTTTTATACCATTTCGTTACTTTTCTTACGGTACGATGGCTTTTTATAATTTGCCAGTTGCAATTTTAATGACATATTTAATATATACATTATTAAATAGTAAAGTAGTATAGAAGAAGCATGACCTTATATTTTCTGTTCCCAAAATCTACCATTGATAAATATACACATTAAACTGTTATACATTAATTGGCAATGGACTTATTGTATCTACTGTTTCATATATAGGCCTACTTGAATTTCAGGTGTTATATTTGTCTTGATTGTTTTTTTTAGCTCGTATTCTACAAAATCTTTTGTTTTCTATACATTTTTTTATTTCAAAAAGCTGCCATTGCGGTACAAAACCACTCCAGCTTTAGCAAACCTTATAAAGGACTCCGGAAAGGTAATTAAGGACTCCGATCTACGTAGCTTATCAATATTAAAACATACAAATTGTTAAAATTTTGTTTATTTTATACCAACGGACTTCTCCAATTATATGTATGTAACAAGAGCTAGACCAAATTAGTGGCTGAATAATTGTTAATAAATGTAAACCTATATTGTAGCATACAATAAATGTGAGGTCACTAGCTATAAATGTGATGTGGCTAACAATAAATGTGAGGTCACTAGCTATAAATGTGATGTGGCTAACAATAATGAGAAGTAACTATGATAAATAGAATAGTAATAACTAGTAAATGGATAAATGAGTATAAATAATATAATATAATTACAGGGAATTTGCAGCAAAAATAACAACACAGAAAAAAAACAATAGTAAAAAATAGGAAAATATAAATAAATAACGTGGTTATATTGTTCTCACAAAATGCATAAAACAAGTAAAGTGACAGGGATTAAAAGAGGAGTGATGGTGAAATAAATAGTTATCTTTGTTATTATAGACAAATAAGTGTTTGTAACAACTAAACATGTATTGCAGCGCCTTAAAATAACGTACAAACAACCCACAATATTTAATTACTTAGGTTAATGTTAGCCTTTTTCACAAAACACTGCAAGCTCGTGTGACTCCTTAAAGGCGCCTCTACCGGTGATTTAAAGCACCAAAAACCCCTATGTGACGGCACAGAGCAATATAACATATTTGCGAAACTACTGTAGTGCGATATTGCGTTTCAAAGTCGTCATGTTGTTGTCTCTGAAGAAGTCGACGTTATCAGGTAGGAGTTTGACTAATTATTAATAGAATAAATATGTATTTCAAAAATTGAAATTTTATCATGTAAATTTGTACAACGAATATGGATATTTCTTGGTATAAACAGATATATGAGTACGTTGTAACTTTAGGACTCAACCAGTAAGGTCTGAAATAAAAGTGCATACGACCTTGTAATTTAAAATAAGGTAAAGTAAATTATTGGAATATTTAGAAAATATCATAGAAGAAGGTATGGAGCGAAGGGAGAACCATTGTTTTAGTGGGCGGTTTATAATTCAGTCTGAGGAAATTTTCAGGTATTTGGTTGAATAGTTGGTTGTAGTTTAGGTTAGTACTGGCTGTTGACATTTTCAAAGACAGAGACACGGAGTCTTATTGACAAATGTCAAACCTGTCTTTGGTGCTCACCTGATAAATAACAGTCGGAGGTATTGCGTTCAGTAGTCTTAGTAGATTGGGTACTACGGCTTGTGAGATGCAGAATTGTACTTCTCTGACACAACACATTCATTGGTTTTGCTCCGTTTCGACATATAATTTGACTAATCTTTTATATCTCGAAAGAAAAAATATCTACCTTCTTTACTCTTCTACAGGTAAATGTTAATTTAAAAAACTGTCCCGATCCATTGCAGGGGTTCAACTGTGATATGTTTTACTGTTATTCCTGACTCAAAATGGTACCATCTACTGTAATAAACTGTTATAAAATGAGTTCATGATCTTCTTAAACATTGATTGCAATCTTTTTTTCTGTAAGAATATTTTTTTCAATTTTATACAAAATGTTGATCACTGTTGTTTAAAATGCTATTTCGGAAAAACAGGAGAAACAAATATTTGTTTCATTATTCCACCAATAGAAGAATTGGGTGCTGAATGTAGGGAAATCATAATTCTCATCGGTCCCCCCCCAAAAAAAACACTTTTTTGAGATCAGAATATGAACCTTTTACAGTGTGTACGAAAATAAAATAAAATAAATTAAGTACGTTTGCTGAAAAAAATTAAAAACCTTTCAATTCCTTAAATTATATTCAAAAATACAAATATATATTCAAATATATAGTAAAAATACAATTGTTTTACGTAAGAAATTGATGAAAAAAATTGTTAAAATAATAATTCATCTACATAATGTAAGGTTTTAACATTATAATGTTAAAACCGAGGATATATCCTCGGGCTAATAAAAATGTTGCCTAAATTTTTCACTTTTAATGTTTTTCATTCCTGTTAGTAAAGTAACGAGTTATTTCGATTGAATAAAGGTATAAAGTGACTTTTTATACAATCAAACCCTGAAAGGAAGATTGTTGTTAATAAATATTAAATCTTTCTAGTAGAGATAAAATTTCAAGTGGACGAATATAACTGACTATTTGAAGGATGCTTTTAGGGATGACGATTAAGGATTAATAAGGATGATTGTTTATTAAAGGAAAGTTTCTTTTTATTATAGAATCTTAGAATTATTATTATTGTTCTTTTGTATATCGTGTATTCTCAATTTATTTATTATTATTATTAATTTATTAGATTCATTTATTTATTAAACATTGTATTTATAAACATTTGATATTATTAATTTTGGACGCAAAACTGTTAGCACGTTTAAAATATTTTTATATTATAAGGTTTAATACGAAGACGTACAAAACCAGTCACCACACTACCACTACTACTACTACTACTTACACTACTACTAGTAGTAGTACTACTAGTACTAGTTGTCTGCTACTTTTGACATGTGTTTATTTTATTTAAGATATAACTTGTATTATTGCACATTGTGTCTGTTTATGTTTAATTTGTAATAGTGTTTTAAATTTTTTTTACACTCAGTTCGTTTAGTATAAAAATGTGTTTTTTTTTCGTTTGACATTAATTATTACATAGTTAACTTTACTGCCGCTTAACTAATTTAGGCTAAAAGTGGACAAATACCTGTCTACAAAAAATAGAGATGATCAAAAAAGATTAGTTAAGCGCAAATCATATCTATTTAATGGAAAATTACGATAAAGCGTCAATAATTACATGAAGTGACAATCACTGTGTTTCATTGTGGACTAATCAAGTTTTCACCTACTGCATTAAACACCAATTACGAGTTCCGAATTACATTACCATACAAAACAAATTACAACCTACAGTTACCTTCTTCATAAACACAACATGCGGTTCCTATGTTATAATATTCTAAATACAGAGGGATTTTAATAGTAATAATTGATTTAAATTTATGTTTATAAATTCTGATTCAAATATATAAATGACACAGAAACTTTAAAATTTTTAACATTTTATGGCAAGTGGACAAACTAAATGCAAATATAGTGTTATTAAAACACAAAACTACATAAATCTTATGTTTGTAACCAGATCGCGATGGCACAATGTAAGCTACTTTTCCATCACGGAATTCCAATAGATTAATATGCTTATAGACATAAACAAGTGACAGAATTATTGAAAGTTTGACTACTGTGCTTTTTGAATTTATTAAGTGATAACTTAATAGAGTATACGCTTACTATTGAAAGATTTAACGTGTATTATTGCAGCACCGTAACCAAAATAACGTTCATTTCCAACTCTCGTATCCATCAAAGCTACTAAAGTATGATTTTTTAATGTATCACTTTGTAGATTTGGCTATTTGTTACTATAATGCTGCATGGTTTGGACTACAACCTCCAAAGTGCTGTAGTTAGTCAGAACTTTGATTAGTTAATTTTTGTTTCTTTTACTGAACACTTAGTAATACATAATAATAGCCCCATAGAAAACCTGCAGTTATATTCCTGATCAAAACAATAGTGAGTATTTATGACAGAATACCGTCAGGTGTTGCTCGATACATTTTAATGACTTGGATACTGCTACTTTTGACATGTGTTTATTTTATTTATATAGCTATAAATCATAAAATAACGAGAAGTTCTTTATCATACGTTGTTAAAATGCTAAAGAGTCGGACATTAAATGCATTAGTGAAGTTAAATACATCGTTTGATATGTAGACAAATGACAAACTTTGTTAGTTGTGTGTTTTTAATAACACTATTGGTTTTGTAGTTCGTCCACGCTTCATGCAAGAACCTAAAGTTGATGCCTTATTTATGCATTGAACTCCAAATTTATTAATATTCTTAAATACAACGATTACTATTCAATTTACTGTGTAAATAAAATTATCATACCACTGATATTTATTAGTCCACAACTAAACCAAATGATTGACATTAAATATAATTATTGAAATTTTACTTCAATTTGAGTTGTATGGCTAACTATTTTATTAGGTTGTATGTTATTTTATACCACATCCGAATAGAAGCGTGCTTCATTGCGTTATATTAGGGAAGTGTGACGATATATTTGGATTGAGGAGAAAAAGGATAATTTAATCTACAACGGCAGGAACATGGAGGTTCTAATAGTGAACTACTGCAAAAAACACAGAGTTTTAGAAATATTTCTGTTATAAAATGTTTTTAGTCGCCTCCATCGATAAAACAAAATACACACCTGCCTGTGTGTGCAATACACAGTTAGGCTATGTAAGAAACACTCAGTCTTTAAATTCGCTCGCCAAAGACTGATCTGGAGCTTTATCCGTTTTTGTGGCAAAATACACATTAAATGCAGAATTGTATTCAATTTAAACACATGTAGCAAAAATTCTTGAATGCTTTAAGGAATGAGCCATTCCTACACAACAATTTATATAGCGGTGAGCATAAATGATTCTATTGATACTTCCTGTTGAGACATCGATCTGTGAACGTAATGTGCAGCTGGAGGACACAGTTGAATACTCTGTTGAGTTTCCCACCGGATGTTGTAGTGGGATTCCCATAAAAATCTTCAGTTAAAGTTTTGTGCTTCAGTAATTATATGAATCCTCCGAAATTTTGCAATGGCACATAACTGCAGGTTGAAGCTTTACATGGCAATAACCATTTAACGAACCATCTTCACAAACTTTGGTATAGGAAAATTGTTTCTACCAGAAATACTTTCCATTCCATCTGAATACTACCTTAAGTTTAAACGACTGCAGATTTTTATTAAACTGTTTAATTCTTTACAATCCTCTTCATTTAAGGTCCAATCTCCAAATTTAAGAATTAAATTTTAAAATACCTCTGCCCTAAATTCACCTTTAATATAACCCGTCATTTAGATTGGCTGTAATCGGATTTGGGCTATAGGGCATAGGTAGGATGGCTTAATTTTTGGAGAAAAAAAAAATGTTTAAAAATAGTGTAGCTGATAAAACATTACTAAAACATCTACTCAATGAAGTAAAATAAGTTTAAATAGTTAAATACAGTACATTACTGAGTTATTGTTGAACTTAAAAATAAATAACACATTCTTTGCGTAAATATTGAAGCTTGTTGTATGATCAAAAATTAAATCTTTTGGTTGAATATTTTTTGACCTTAACTTCTTAAGGTTCTAAAATCGAGCAAAAAAGCTAGATGGAAACATTTCTTAAGCAGAAAAGCATAAATAGAATAAAAAATAGAAACTGAAATTTGAAGCTGGACTATCAAATTAAAAATATTCAACTAATATTTTACAGTTAATATTTACAGGGTACCAGTATTAAAAAAAAACTAGATAAAATGAGCATTTAATCAAAAGTGAAAAATGCAGAAGCCGTCTTCGCATTAAACCTTGTCTCGTCAACTCGCATTGTCAGGCTGAGAGAATAAATATAAGGAAAGAGATAATTATTATACAGTCATATATAACCACAAATGCATAACCGTTAATGAAATGTAATAGTATTTTTCTGTCAGCACATTTGCTACAACATGGTATAGTAAAAAAATACGACGAAGTGTATTCAATAGTTAATTGGTCCCTGCGGTTGAAAACATGCAGTTAGAGTGATTTGGTACTGTTACATTTGTTAGGTGGGAGTTTTTAGTTGGTCGTGTTCTTACAGAAATAACTAATTACATTGACCCTTGCAGACCTCCGGAGAGTTAATTAACTCATTACTTAATTATTTCAGTTAATTAATGTTCCTGCTTCCAACAGAACACATAAATTCTCGTGATAGTCTCCTACTGTTAGGAACAACACTTTTATTGAGGAAACGTACTGTGGCTTATTGAAAATAATGGAATGTTGCCTGGTGTACGACAAGCTTGTAACATTTCCTGCTTCACAATGAAGAAATGTAATTAAAACCTAGATATACTTCCTCATCATTGGAACAATCATCATCTATAAATATACAGTATTAGTTTAAGACATCTATACAAATGATATCTTTCTTCAGCAAAGTAATATCACGGTTCTAAATGTGTTAACAATATTTAAAACGTTGTGAAGCGGACAATTTTTAACATAGTCACAGACCAGCCGCAGAATATTAGATAGAATAAAGCTTCAGCGTAAGAACCAAAATTAATCCTTTACACTTGAAAGAAATACGAAATCTACAAGTTTTAAATTACAAATACTAATATACAGGGTGACCATTAGGTCTTAGGACGACTTTATAACATTTAAACGACAAAAGATATCATAACCAAATTTTGTATACCGTTACTGGAAATTGTAAGCTACTTTTATGTGTACATAGTGGTCGGATTTTACCTTTGGGAGACGGCCCGTCGGGAGTTATAAGAAAATCTTTAATGGCAGCCTATGTTGAGTTGTACATAATTTTAAATATCTACTTGAACTGAAAACAATGCCACAAACCGGACTTCAAAAGGTTGATCCAGTCGGAAGAAGTCGCTGTTCAAAGTTTAAAAATGTTTAATACCATTATAACTAATACTGTAGCTGTTAGAAGTTAATGGGAATACTTACTGAAAGTCTTTCAAAGTAGGCGTTAAAAATTTTCACCTTCGGTCGTCTGCAATGTGCTAACCGGTTATAAAAGCCAGCTACTGCATATCTATGATATACATTATTTTCTTATACATGCTTGATTCTTTATTATATATATATATATATATATATATATATATATATATATATATATATATATATATATTCTCTCATTTATGTAACCACATTTATCTTAAATTATATCTACATATTTGAGGTTAATGCGGGTCAGTACATAGGATAATTAAAAAAACGACTACATAATGTATATAAATATGCTTTTGGTAACTTATATTAATGAATATTTAATACTAACAAAAATACTAGACCTTGATAAGCTACTGGTTTAAGTTACAGTTGGTTACTAAACACCATTTAATAATCAAACCTTAATTGTAATATTAATTTATAGTGTAAATTAAATGTTTTCATATTCTGATCAAAATGGTTTCGGTCCATTTTTGTCTTAAAACTTTTTCATATTTTTCACTTCGATCTGTAAAATGTTTATAAAGGACATTTGAAAGGTAGATGCTTTAACCTAAAACACGTTTGAGGTTTTATTATATCCTGTAAACCACTCCAGAACTCAAGCTTGAAGTTTCAATTGTTCAGGTTTTTTTATTCGTGGTTTTCTGCTTGACCAATGACTTCTTAGTGGTTGGTTTATTGGATTTTCGGTCCTATATAAAAAAATGTAATGTCTAAAATATCAAACCAAAAGTTTATTAATTTTTTATTATACTTAAAGCTGATAATGTAAATCCAAATATGAGTTATTACTTTTAAGTTTCTAACATTACCTTGGTAATGTACTATATAAAACTGAACATAAACCATTCCTAGTGGAACGAAATTTTTTTTCATTTCAACACTCAACGAAATACAAACCGGGGGCCTTAAATTCCTTATTATTCATCAAATGCGCTTTTTAAATGGGGTTTTCCAACTTGTTCTCTGAATCAACTTTTGACGTGATGCAATCGATTTCCGGCTGGAAAATATTTGTTTTAACTTCAATTTATTATTATTCTGAACAGATAGAAACATACGCCAAATTGCTTCGTTATAAACTTTATTTATTATCAAATGAACAGAAACATGAAGACTTACAGACATAATAATATCATAATTACAATTGTGGTAACTTAAATAAAGACGTAAAATTGCCAAAACAAGTTCTGATAACAAAATGCTAAACTAATAAACTCAGTGTAATGAACATTGTGTTGTTGTAAACATTGGTCAACGATAACTAGTTTTAAAAGGTTCATTACACTTCGATTTGAAAAGTATGTGTGGGAAATAGGTTATGCTTCACAACAACAAACATACATTTCAATTTGTTAAAGCATTAACAATATTTTCGTTGTGGATAGGGAACTGTAATCAGGTTTTACACAGTCAAAATTATAGGGAAATCAGTCTAGTGCGTGATTTGTATCTAGGAACGGCTGAACTAGAAACACGACAGCCGTGGTGACGTCGGTCCCAAGAAGCGGTATTCTGAGAAATAAACGCACCTTCTCCCTCTTAGTGTTCTTAACTATATAAGCCGGGATGACTACATAATAATACGATAACCTGGAGTAAAATCAAGACCATGGGCTTCCACAGTCACCTTCATCACCTGATTCAGAGTTCTGAAGAGTTTTGTATATCGCTCACAAGATGAGAGTGTTAGAAACGCTAAACGATTTAATTGCTGATCTTCAATCTGAAGGCCAAAGTCTTGTAGTACGGCTCTAACAACAACATACAGAACAATTCAAAAAATGAGAAATATAGCAAAACATAACGAACAACCGGCCCTACACCATGCGATAGTAATATGTCATCTTCACTCACAATACTTAGAAAGCGCTCGAAATGTAGAGGCTTGAAAGGTGCTTAGAACTTCCTTGGCACTTTAAAACTGACATAACGTTATCAATTTCTGCACACGAAATACCTTTTAAATCTAGAGATGCAACGTGAAGCAAATGGAAAGTTGAACGATTTTTAATATTTCCGTAATTAATATCCCTCACTCCTCCCACACTGAGACAACAGTATCGTCCATCTAGCTGATTTGATTATAATATCTTTCATACTTTATTCTCTTGATTTCGTTTCTTTTTTAAACAAAGTAGAATATACAGATAAAAAAGGGTCTTAGTTTTTAGGATACTGCCTTAACTCTCTCCCCCTTAGTTTTTAGGATACTGCCTGCCTTAACTCTCTCCCCCTTAGTTTTTAGGATACTAACCTCAACTCTCTCCCCCCCTCGATTAAGGCGCTGAATAAGTACCCCTAAGTTTAAATATTTCCCAGATATTTAATCCACTTAAGATCAATACATAAACATGTATTGATGTACTAATAGAGAGTGTTTAACAACCAATTTTTCAAACGAATACCAGTTTTCTGATATTTTTTATCGTTAACGTTACAGAGGATCGGAGTATTCCGAAGACCTCGACCTTCTCGACCGTGGCGGGACTCTCCATGTGTCGAAGGTTTGAGGCCGCTATTAACTCTAGTCTTAAGATCGCCCACTGCAGAGCTGAAGATGTCATTGTTCGTGGTTTCTCCACCGAATTAAACAGGCCATCACCACTTGTTTCTGCCCCAAACCTCTGTGCCCGAGTCATCAGGTTTTGCTACTCACTTATCTCTCATTCAAATGATTGACCAGCCTTCTTCCATCTCCCATCCCCTTCAGTGTGATGGACCTACAGTACATTCCTGGATACATACAGTTTCACATGATCATAATATCATCAAATAATACCTAAAGATAACATTCTCTTGTTTTGTTTTGAAAATAAAATAAATGTGGATGTTTTTATTTGTAATTGTATATTATTTTTCAACTATATTAACAGTTCGACAAACATGTCGTTACATTTATCCAGTAAAATCTGATGAGAGTAAACCTGTATGATGATCTTGCACATAACGTGGCTATGTGAATGCTGAGTTCACCTTCCTATTTGTGCAGCTTCTGAAATCTGAATCATTCATATAAAGATCTTAATGTCCTCCACGTAATTGGTTGGCGGGGGGAGGAAGGATGAATAGGCTGAACAGAGGTCATTGAAGTATGTAAATAAAAGGACCGGACTTCGAAGGCTCTCCACCATCAAACATTTTCCTATTCAAATTGAATGATTAAATTATAATTCCGTATTCTACAAATGACGTTTGAAACTATACAACGGTAATAGCCCAATTGTTTAGGTAGCCGAATGGTGAATGTAATATTACCTATCATTGTATATTGTAGCCCTTAGCTAGTGTAACATGTATACTCTAATGGCAAGTTTGTAATTTAGTAATAAGGTTACCGTTGTCACGTAAGCAGGAGCTGAGGGCCACTGTTGAACCTTTGGTAGCTGTTACTAAGTTTCAGCCGTTGTTATGGTACTAATTAAACTCGTTTAACATCGTATTTAAATTTAATTTAAAAAAATGGCGATATTTTGTATAATAAACAACCATTTCAAGATTTCCGAACAATTAAAATCTAAATTTTTATTTTCAAAAACACACATTAAATAATGTTTACTAGCCTATAGTGCTAATTAATAATATACCAAAGTATTTGTATCGATGTACTGTAATCACGCATCAGTTAAATAACTACAATACAACATGAAATAATTGTGAAGTTTTTCCTTAAACGCACTCCACCAAGCCAAACTCTTAGAGCTACGAGTCTCTGAAAATAGGTTAAATATATGCCGAAGAAATGTAGTATTTTCCTTTCATAGATTCTTACTTTAACTAATAGTTCAGTTAGAATTTGTAGAATCCCTCTTTCTAACTTCTAAAGGCCTAGAATAGATTTATTAATACTAATAATTATCAAAATATAACATATAGTTTAATATATAATTATATAGCAGGGTATTACAAAGGTTCTAGAGATAGAAAACTGTATTTTGTAACGTGTGGTCATGTTAATGGTACTATGAAAATACTAATTTTCTAAGACTATTGTCAAAATTAGCACTATTCCAATCAAGGAGACCTTTTAGTTTACATGGGACGCTATATCAGATGGAGTCAACTTAGAGACATATATTCTCCTCCTTTCTGAAAACCTTTAACGTGAGCTGCTATGATGTAACCCTAAGTTACGAGGCTGCTAAGTACTCTTGTTCTAACTTTTACTCCTTTTACTTAAAAAAAAATAAAAAATACTTAATGCCTGGATGTACATTCACCGCAAAGTATTACCGCTCATACACAACACGCTCCTTTCTGTACAAGCCGATACCACCACCACAAAGAATTCTGGCAACATATTCACATCTCACCAAAATGAAACGTAGAATCACATAATCATTCAAGGAATCAAATATGTGATTCCACGTTTCCGATACACCAAAACATTGATATCAAAATCCATAAATACAGAACATAATTTAATGAATACCTTGTTTAGGGAAAGTAGAACGAATGGCCATCATTACGATGTTTTCTTCTTTTCTCATATCTAGTGTAGGTCTGGTAAGGCAGAACAGCTTACACTGATGTAGTAAAACTGAAAAAATTTCCTCCTACCAGAAACCAGAACACTCACTTCTGGTCCAACGAATCCAAAGAAGAGGTCAAGAAGTTATTAACAGAGAATCTAGGCGAGAAAACCTATTTTTAAGGTGAACGCCGTTCCTAGCAAACAAGGCAACACTCAATATTATCCCATTTTCTATCACGTTGAAATATATAACATTGAGTCTAACACCTACATGATGTAACAGCATATATGCATAGCTACGTTATGTATAGTTTATATTTAGAGTCAATAATATTTCCACCGAGACAACACTCAATATAGGCTCCTAGTCTCTCACAGTCATTGCTCGAATATCGTATTAAGAACTCACCTAATCTGCAAAGGTAAACATTCCTAAAGTCCCTAGGCTGCACACTGACAGGGGGTGGCAGGGCGATAGCGGTGGAGGTGACTGAGATGTTAATGAGGACCGGAAGCCATTGAAGAGTAATTGCTGTGATACCTCGACTAACTCTGCTCGAGACACGTTGCAAACCGATATACAGAGCATATACACTATTCAACTCACTCTTTAGAACAATATTTAGGTATTCAGAAGCTGCGTAAACTAGTAACAAAACAGTAGTACGCAAAAATGTGTATTGGTCCCCAATGATGATTCGGCAAGATTATCCACAGTATTATTTTCAATATTTTATGCTTTTTTATATAGTTATTGTATTTGATAGAAGGATTAAATTAATTATAAAGATCACTAATAAAGGATTTTCATTTGGTTCCTACATGAATTGCAAGCTATATGGCCATTTTATGTTACTTTAAATTATATCACTGAATTTCAATTTAAGCCCTATGATCGGGTAGGAGAAATTAAACCAGTCAGTTTTTAAAGTTCACTTTTAGATTTATGGATTAAATAACCATAATATATATAATATATGTAGGTAAGTTCATAGTTTATTTAAATAAAATGAAATCCTCCAAACTTATCGAAATAAGTTTAGAAACAAAACAAAATGTTCAAAATCGAAATAAATTTTCCCACTGTCAAGCTCTTAATAAATCAACATGCAATTGTTCACTTGAAAAATGTTTAAAATAAATTAAAACTAATAATTTCTTTTAATACGCTATAAAATCATAATTCAATAAAAAGGTTTCACTTAAAAGGTTTCATGAAAATGTTCACTTTCGAACAAGTTGGCACATAATGGTTACAATATTTCTACCACTACTTAAAACTTCTAGTTTATATAACAAAACGCAATTTATTTATCGTCTCATAACAGTATTATTACATTTGGAACCAAATTCTTTAGTATCTTTTAAAAATAACCCAGAAATTTTTATACTAGTAACTTGTTAGCTTCAACTCGCAAATTCACTTCCAATGATTTTTTAACACACTTAAATAAATAAATAAATAAATAAAAATGCCTTTATTACAAGCGATACTCAGTTTACACTGTTTTTCAGTACAACTCAAGTCAAGTACAATAAATATGTTCTAAGCTAATTAAATAGATAACTTATACTGACAATAACTTACATGCACATAGAACATAATTACAAAAAAGGCATGAATTTACAAATCACAGAAAGAGCTCATTAGTCGTTTTTTAAAACTGGTAACTGAGTTTAAAGCTTTGACGTTACCGGGGAGACCATTGTACAACTTCGGACCGAAGTACGAAAATCCTTTCCTCTATACTTCAAGCCTCACCCTAGGCAGGTGGAGGGTCCTGTTTTGTCGAGTTGCACGCTGAGAGACCTCATCCCGGTAAACGAGCTTTTCGCAGAGGTACTCCGGTTCTTTGAGCTTCAGAGTTTTGTGAATCATGCAGCCGGTGAGTATCCCGCACACGTCCTCCATGGGGAGCATGTTAACAGCAGTTCTGAAAGGGGTCACGTGATCACGACGCTTCAGTTGGAAAATGAAGCGGATTGTAGTGTTTTGCATCTTTTGTATTCTAGTGACATTTTCCCTTGAAAAACTATTACCGTATGCAGGATAGCAGTACTGAAATACTGACAAAACCATCGACTGCATGAGACGAAGTTTTGTAGGCTCAGGTAAAAGATCTCTGAACCTATATAAACCTTTTAAACGACCAAGCGCTCGTTGAATGTCGTAAGTGACATGATGGGTAAAGGTGAGCTCACTGTCTAGCACAACACCCAGGGTCTTTACAGTGTTACATACAGCCAGGCTTTCTCCGTTAAGCCTGACAACTAAACCTTGGTCATCCATCATGTCAGTAACGGTTTGTGGTGCCACATGCAGGACATTACACTTGCCTACGTTCAGCTTCAACCCATTTTTTGCTGACCATACGGAGATTTGCTGAAGGTCAGTGTTTATGTTGTTGATAGCTAAATTTATCTTGCTGGGTTCGTAAGCCAAGTGCAGTTGACAGTCATCTGCATATAAATGAGCCGTGCAGCTTTGTATACTGTCTGTCATATCAGAAGTGTACAGATTGAAGAGAAGTGGACCCAGACAGGATCCTTGAGGGACACCTCGCTGCTTGAAGAGTGGCGAAGAAGTGTCACTTCCCAGCTTAGTGACTTGTTGCCTACTACCCAAGTATGATTTGACCCATCTCACAGTATTATCGTCGAAGCCCATATAGCACATTTTGGCCAGCATCATCTCATGGTTGGTCGAGTCAAAGGCCTGGGAGTAGTCTAGAAGTACAAGTGAGTTTTGCAGTCCACGATCTTTGGCTTGAAACATGTCACTGAACAAATTTGTCAGCGCTGAACAGGTACTGTAGTTTTTGCGAAACCCTGACTGCAATTTAGGAAGCAACTTATTATCTGCAATGTATTCATTCATTTGAGCGATAACTATTTTTTCTAACACCTTTGACATTGCTGGCAAGATAGAAATTGGCCTCAAGTGTTGTACAGATGTAGGGTTGGTATTTTTGGGCAATGGTTGAATAACACTAAATTTCCAAGCATTGGGAAAAGTACCTGATCTAAAGCTTTCATTCAAAAGATGGGTGATTGCTTTAATTGCATATGGGCTAACAGCTTTTATCATTTGGATGGAGATCTCGCCCGTTCCAGTAGCGTGAGATTTTATTGCGTCAATAGCCCATCTGACGTTATCATCGGTAATAGTCTTGAATTTAAATGTTTCTCCATTACCCCTTCTATTAGCTTCCAAGAATCTAACTAAATCCTTATCTACCTCCAACCCTGAGCCCATCTCAACAAAATATTTATTCATTTCATTAACCTCTAAGCTGTTTTGAAGAGTTTTATTCGCCTTATCAGGAACAATATCACACTTTCGAAGGCATCTCCAGAATTCCTTAGAAGACTTAGTACAAGTAAGGTTATCAGAGAAATAGTCTTTTTTAGCTTTCCAAATTAACTGGTTTAACCTGTTTCTAACAATTCTGTATTGATTCCAGTCACTTCTCTGTCTGGTTCTCCAATATTGATTTCTAAGTTTATTCTTAGTCTTAGTCAGTTCTTTGAGTTGATCACTTCTCCAAGGGGCTTTCTTCTTTGTTACCCGTTTGCAGACAACTGGTGCATGTTCATCAAATATTTTCTTAATATTACTAGTAATAAACTGCTCAATTTCATTCACTCCTTCCATGCCTAGAGCAATATTCCAATTAATATTTGAAGTAGTTTCTACTGCCTTTTCGGGGTCAAATTTGGAGTAATCTCGGTATGTGATCAGTTTTGAGCTTGGCCTTACTTTAGGCACAAAAATCTCACAAAAAACAAGTCTGTGATCTGTCATAACCTGCCCACGATGATCTTTAATGCTTGCAGTGTCTACTACACCGGTTCTCTTGACTTCAGTCGACTTGTCCACGATAATATGGTCGATTAATGTGGTTGAAGTCCCTGTAACTCTTGTAGGCTCGTTAACCATCTGAACTGCATTTGAGTCCTTCAGGAGACGGCGGAGATACTTTGCATCGTTGCTTGTGGCAGAGAGAAGGTCAATGTTTGTGTCTCCTAAATAAATCACAGTGTTGACTTGTACTGCCAGTTCCACAAACAGCGAGTGAAATAGTTCCTCAAGGCTGGAGGATCTCACATAAGAAGGTCTGTACACTTCACAAAGCCCAACCCGCACTCCTTTCCACTTTAGAATTACACAGATGTGTTCTACTCCAGGATTTATGTCTTCAGACAAGAAATGTTGCTCAAATGAAATGCCTTCCTTGATGTAAAGAGCCACTCCTCCACCCATCTGGTGCCTGTCAAGAACTTGGTTGAAGTGACGATCGCTTCGCAACAAGACATATCCTGGTATACCATAACTTTCTGATGGGGTGCTAGGTTGTAGCCAAGTTTCTGACACACAAAAAACGTCAAAGTCAAAATAGCTCAATAAATAACACATTTCATCAAACCCTGTGTTCAGGGATCGCATGTTCAAATGAGCAACCTTGAGACGTCGACTTTGTTGTTCACACCCCCCCCCGCGCTGCTAGTTTCCCTGCTCGGGAGAACTCTCCAGCTGTTCGTTGGACGCTGGCTCTGAGCAAGGAGGAGGTGAATACAAAGCTGCAGCCATGACATCAACAAACAGAGAGCCCAAACGTGCTACGGCTCTCCTGTTAAAATGTACGCCATCTCGAGAGAGGTCTCGTTTACTGACGTGACAGTTGGCCTCCACAAAGGTGACATCAAAGTTGTTGCACATCAACTCGACTTGCGAGTTGAAATCGAACAACGCTTTGTATGTGATATCACGCCTAGTCAAAACACTGTTAAAAAATATTTTTGTGTTTTGAAATCGGGTTTTAGCAGTGAAGAGGAGGTCAGCAATACTATGAAGGGCCTCGCGTTTACCGTGTCCTCCATTGTAGCCCGGCCTGCCCCGGTAACCTCGTCTCAAATTATTAGCTCCTACATGAAAATATATTACATCTAAATCTAAGTCTATATAATCTAACAGTTTGTTCTTAATATCTAAGGCTTTTCCACCTGGACAACATTCTAGATGTGCACCTCTTACAACAGCTTCAAAAGAAGAATGTCTTAAGTGTGAGTCACCAATAAGAAGCACTTTTTTAAAGTCTTTGGTATGGTGAGAGACGCAAGGAGGATCAGAGGTGTCGGATGAGGTAGGTGGGGGTGTTGCTTGAGGGGTGGGATTGATGATGGGGGTGGGGGGAGCAGTCACACTTGGTAAGATCAGAGTAGCCTCGGTAGCAGCTGGTGTAGGCAGTTCAGCCAGTACAGCGTTCTCATCATCTTCCACAATAGGCTGTTCCGACACTTGTATCTCAAGCCGTTTCAGTTCCAACCGCATACTCTCTATTTCAGCTTCTAAGACCTCGATGGTAGTAAGAAGACACTTGCGCTCACCGGAGAGAAGATCGATTCTCTGTTAGTGTTCAGCTATTATATTTGCAGTGTTCACAGTCCCATGTCGATCGATTTGTTCCTTAAGTTGTTCATTTTCCTTCTTACATTGAGCAATCTGCAAATTAAGCTAACGAACTTCATCTTCTTGTTTGCTTTCAAGTTCGCAGCATTCTAAGGATATTCCTTTAAAACTTTTGTTGAGGTCAGTGCATCGATTTTCGGCTGCAACCAAATCCAGGCGAACATCTTCGATGTCACGTTTGAGGTCTTCGTTGGATTTTGGTTGTATCGTTAAGTTTAGAGAGGAGGGAGGAAACATGAGGGATTAGGTTATCTATTGCGTTCTCGCCAAATGTTGCCCTAATAGACCTAAGCTTATTAAAAAATAAAGCTGACAAATCTATTACATCCTGATGTAAATAATGCAGACCTTCAATCCCTTTTAACAACTCATTTGATCTTGTAATTCGTACCATTTTTTAAATAAAGAGAAAGGATAACTGTGTTCCTTAAACTATTAATAAATAAATAAATTTCTCGTAATAAAATAGAGTAAAACAAATATCTATCAATAAATAAAATATTACACTCTTATTACTAAAACACGTAAATATATTATTTTTACACAAAGATAAATTAATATAAATACTTAGTCAACACACAAATTACAAAACAATTAAATATCTAAAAGTACGGAATAGGACAATACAGTGTTAAGGCATTTCTAAATTACGAATCTCGTAATAAAAAAGAGTAAAACAAATATCTATATCTATAAATAAGTAAAATATTACACTCTTACTACTACTAATACATGTAAATATATTATTTTTACACAAAGATAAATTAATATAAATACTTAGTCAACACACAAATTACAACACAAATTAAATGGTCTGCATGCTAAGATTAATAAAAATAAAATTATTAAAGCAATGGATCCTGCTCTGTCAAAAAATGTCTGACTCACACTAATTATGATATTATTACACAACGGCATGAACTCCTTCAAAAAGTCACTGGCAGTTCAAACGCAGACAAGAGAGCTAGAAGTATGGAAATAATTGAAGGCGCTGCAATAATCCGTCCGTATGGAGGGGCCGTGCAGCGGGTCTGGCCTGGTGAAACGGGAAATGTTAGTCTGACAGCCTGCAGTTGGCAGCGGCGCAGCAGAGATGTGCAGAGGCAGTTTTCTGTTATCAATGTCCGACTGACAAGGCTTCTAACTTTGATGTTAGTTACGTGTCTTGACATTAACTACTTACAATGCAGTTCATGAGTTGATTGATATAACGTCAACTGATCATTACTAATAAAAGACTTATCGGCACACTGTTATATATTCATAAGTTAGTTTGTTACTAACGAAATATAAGTAATAACTGCACAGTTAAAATGAATGCAACTTTACACGGCAGCCCAGGCTTGCCACTTCGTCACAGGACACAGACTTCTATACTATCACTTCTGGTTAGAACACGATACCGAGCGCAATAAATTATCCCTCCATCTGGAATTACGACATGTTTAGTATAGTTACAATTCTAATATAACACTCAAGAAAATTGGTTTAAATTTAAAGTTCATTTGTATACCTGTATACCTATTTACTGTAATCGATATCCTTAAACTCACAATCAAAAGATACGTTAAGCATCAGGTTGCCTAACTGGTGTTTGTGTTGTCCAGAAAACATAAGTTTTCTTTGTTTTGGAACGAACTTTCGTTTCTGAAATACTCTTTGAAAGGAGATAAGTAGTTTGTAGTGCCAACTTGTTTTATCAACTATCCTTGTTGTTATAACAGGTTTTAATATTGGAATAAATGCACTTCTCGGATTTTTTTTTAGATTAGCAAGTCTCCAAGAAAAGCAGCAAGCAAAAAATAAGATTGGCGTTCTATATAGTCAAAATATGCTTCTAAACGTGTCAGTTAAGTTTTTTACCTTCGCCAAGAGAGCACTAAGTTAAGAAACCTCGCAATTAATGGCATAGGCTGTCATATAAATTGATAAAGATGCCTTTCTCTACACATATGCTGTATTCAGGTCAGTGAAAACTAGGTCTTTAGTTTCTTCTTAAACCCAATAAAGATTGTAAATGCAAATAAAACCAATATAACCGGCCGGAAACGAGAGTGTTTGACTGGTACACTTGCATTGAAAGTTAATATGCACCAAACCATGTCAAAGTATCAGAAAGTTTACACAGTGATGATTGGTTTTCAGGAGCGTTCAAATGTAAATCATACTATTTCAGACAATACTACACACTACAAACAGAGCTATCGGATAAGCTGATGTAGTTCTCTGAATTTGTTTCAAATACAAGTATTGCAAAACCAGAAACGTAAACATGCCAGCCTGTTAGAGGTCAGTGTTTAACTTATATCATCGTGACGTACGAAAAGTGTCGGAACGTCTTGCGGCGTCAGATGATAAGAGTTTCAAATTTGAACAAAAGGGCAAACTATTATTTGCTAGACGTAAAACTTTGTGACAATGTCTGTCAATGAAGAATATAATTTAAAATAACTTGCTCTTCTTATCATATATATATATATATATATATATATATATATATATATATATATATATATATATATATATATATATATATATAAAATCAGCGTAGACCTGTAGATTACAAAACTGCACTTTTCAGTTAGTATCGCAAGATTGCTCCTGCCCCAAAGAACCTAATTCTGGTCCCAACTTAAAAATCTGGAATTAAAACCTCCGCAATTTTAAGCATAATTTTAAAGTTCTTTATTAAAGAAAACTAACAGTGAAACTTATAGGTCACCTTCCTCAGACAGTACAAAATGGAGACTAATTAAAATTTAAAGAAAACTTTTAAGAAACACAAACACAGCAAAACACATTGCTTTTCTAACGATAACAGAATATTTCAGTAAATAGATATGATGCACAAAATACATAGATAAATTTGTATATTTACTGGCAGTTCAATAAAGGGTGTCACAAACATCTGTGACTGACAGTACTCTCCTTTCACACAAAAGTTTCGTGTAAACATAGGTTGAAACATGTGTCTTTTAACCGGTATCTGACATTTCATATCTTTAACAAGAAAATATGACTAGAACTGATCATATATACAGATACATCATGTATTTCTACACAGTATGCGAGAAAAGAAGAATAACTTAATAATTATTCATTTATTTCCTTCAATATTAAAAAAGTGACACATATTGATACTTTATTATTTCAATAATTTAAAGACCAGAACTGTTATAAAAAATTAAAAGCTACGAGCTGCTGTGAAATTTTTATTACAGTTTCAACGTTACTTTTACAACGACCACTTTAAAGGTGTGTTTGAACGAGCCTGGAGCTACAAACCTGTCTAGACAGTGTACATAGATCCACAAGTTCCACAAATCCCTTTACATGATTTTTTGATTGGATTAACTGCATTTAAGGTTGTTAAGCTGGGATTGTGTGTAGTTTACAGGCCATCCTACATTAGGTACTCTCAGTTTGGGGAGCTTTTCCATTCCTTGTTTGTTGACCTTGCAGTCGAAGTAAATCACGTCATGTACGTTGGAGATACAAACATTGACATGCAAGCTAGCAACTCTCATGAGACAAACTATTTGCGTCGGCTCTTGAAGGAAAATAAAGTTGTTCAGATAATCAAGGACCCAACCAGGGTTACAGAAAACACTACTTCCTTGGTGGATCATATATAATTGTGGATAAGGCTGCTAATATCAAGAGAAGCGGTGTTATGGATGTCTGAAAAATTACAGATTTTAGAGGTGTTGCAGTTTCTGATCACAAGCTTGTTTTTTGTCATATTTGCCTTGAAAAGGAAAAGAATAATCCAGAATTCATTACTTACCGGGATTTTTCTAGATTTCACCCTGATTTAGCAGTTTCTCGTATGTCAGATATTAACTGGGATGAGGCTTATTCAATTAACGATGTGGATGAGGTGGAGAAATTCATCACAAGCCATATCAAGTCTGTACATGATGAACTGGCCCCAGTAGTACGTAAACGGGTGACAAAGCAAAGAGCTCCGTGGAGAACTGACCAAATAAAGCAACTATCCAATCAAAAAACAAGTTAAAGAAGATTTACAGTGCAAGTGGTGACCGTACAGACTGGAAAAACTATTCAAATATAAGAAACAGACTGAACGGTTTGATAAGGAAGGCGAAAAAAAAATTTTTTGCACAGAATATTTCTGAAAATACCTCTATCAAAGAGTTTTGGAACTGCCATGAAAGAGGCAATGTTATTAAGAAAGGTAAATCATCAAACATTCCATCTAACACTGAAATTGAAGAAGCTAATAAATATTTTGGTGATATGGGGAACAATGGAATGGTTAGTGTTGAATTGTTGAGGTTTTACAAATCAAACTCTTTGAAAGAAAATGATTACAAATTTAGGTTTAGTAGGGTGTCCGAAGATGAGGTTATGCTTGCTATGAATAGCATCAAATCAGATGCTGTAAGCTGCGACCAAATATCAATTAAAATGATAAAAGCAGCTAGCTTCTATGCCTTAAAAAGCATGACCCATTTAGTAAATTTGAGTTTGGCCACTCAAAGCTTCCCTACCAATTGGAAAATGAGTATTGTACACCCTTTACCGAAGGTCACACCCCCATCTACTGTGCAGAATTTAAGACCAATTTCTGTTTTGCCTGCAATGTCTAAAATAATTGAAAAAATTTTTATCAAACAGATGAATCAGTTCATAATATCATAGAATATTATGCCAAAACTTCAGTCTGGTTTTCGCCAAAATCACAGCACATGTACAGCTTTGGTCGATTTGTTTGAGGATTTATTTAGAGCTAAAGATAGAGGAAAATATAGTTCTTTGGTTCTTTTGGATTATTCACAAACCTTCGACTCTATAAACCATGAATTATTGATTGCAAAATTGAATTATTATGGGTTTGATCAAGGCGTTTGAAATTGGTTGAAATCTTATCTCCAAGAACGACTACAGGTAACAAAATTGGGAAATGAGTTTTCCAGTCCCCTTTTCTGACTGCGAGGCGTGCCTCAAGGTAGTTGCATGGGCCCAATATTGTTTAACTTGTACACGTCTGATCTGCCGAGGTGTGTAAAACACTGCACAGCTCACCTTTACGCAGACGACTGCCAGTTGCATTTGTCATACGATAACGAAGCAGCAAACACAGCTATCCTACAAATAAATTCCGATCTGCTGAATATCTCTGACTGGTCTCAGAAAAATGGCCTAAAGTTAAACATAGGCAAATGTAACGTGCTTCACACAGGTCCAAAAGCTCTGATGCAGGCCCTCAGTGAACGAGGTGTGAGTGTTGAGCTCGGCGGCGAGAGGTTGACAGTGAAAAATAGTGTTAAAACTCTCGGAGTTGTGCTTGACAGCAATCTCACCTTCTTTGAGCACGTAACATTTAGTGTTCAGCGGGCTGTAGGTCGTTTGAAAGGGCTGCACAGATACCGAACACTACTGTCAGAGTGTGCCAAGATGCAGATCATGCAGTCAATGGTCTTATCTGTATTTAACTACTGCTATCCTGCATACGGAAATAGTATTACAAAGGAGGACGCTGGCAGAATTCAAAGGCTGCAAAATTCTGCCATAAGATTTATCTTCAGCCTCAGTAAATTTGATCACGTGTCCCCTTCTCAAAAAGATGCTAATATCATCGCAATGCAGGACGTGTGCAGAATGATGACCTGCTGCATGGTCCACAAGGCACTAACAACCGGGGAGCCCGAGTATCTCAGCGAGAGACTCCTTCGTCGGGAGGATGTGTCTGAGCGGAGCAAACGGCAACGTAGATTGCTCCACTTCCCTAAAGTACGCCTTGAGGTTGGGCGAAAAGGTTTTGACTATTTCGGTCCGACCATGTTCAACGGTCTCCCTGTTAACCTCAAACAAATTAGATCTGTTCCTAATTTCAAACTTAAACTTAAGGAACATTTTAGCCATAGGTAGTTAGCCATAGGATTGTTGTGTAAATCTTTATGTTGTGTTGTGATATTTAAGTATTAATTTATTGTGTATTTGTATATTTATGTATTTGTTGACCTGAGTTGATTTGATAAACAATTTGTAAAATTGTAAATACACTCGTGTAATAAAGGCATTTTTATTTATTTATTATTTATTTATTTCTCCCGTTCAAATACCAACTATATATTATAATATAAGAAAAGATATACAGGAGAATACTTTCTCTAAATACACTCAATACAGTTTATCGTCAAAGATTAAATCGGTATTCAAGAAAGTAACTTTATCCAAGTAAAATATTAAGATTTAATATCCAAAAGGTTCTCTAGTTCAAATTAAAACTAAAGTTGACTTCTTGATTCAAAATTTAAATTGAAATAAAAATAAAATAAAAATTTATAATTTATTTCAAAATAAAATGTACTTTTCTTTATTATAAGCGAAGGTAAATATTACTGAACCAAACGTCACTGCATAATTATTTGTACCACGCGTGTCACTACTTGTTACTGTTAGTATATATTCTAAGTTAATACTGTAATTTAACTATATTTCACCTAAAAATATTTAATAATAATTTGATTCTTAATGTATTAAAATTATTTTAACTGTTGTATAATAAATCTCTATTGCAAGCGATCTTGAACTAATATTACCACTGATACTTACCATTCCTTGAACAATAATTTTAACGAAATGCACTATCTTTAAAAGTTACGTTAATATTTTAGTGGCTTCCTAAATATTCTTAATTCTTATTTTGTATCAAAATAATACAATAATTCCTGTAAGAGAGAGCTACAAGTTTTTTACAAAAATGTCACATATGAGCATCGTAATTCACCTGTAAAAAAGCTACTTACGCAAAATCTCGCGCAGACTTTTAAAAGAAATTAGGACCGAATAATCACTTAAACTAAAATCCGTAAACACTCTCCAAAATGAGCGTGTCGGAGGTTTTTATACCTACCCTTTACTAACCAAATAACTCATCAACGACGCCCGTGATGGCCGAGTATCCAACCACAAGGCTAGAGAAATTAATTGTCAACTGAACAACCTCTATTGTAATTCCAGTCGACTTCCAGATAAACCACTGTCTTACTGTACCATTCCTACGTTCGCGGACCCCTTTATTGAGAAATTACATTTTTAATTTTACCCATATTAAAAAAAAACTACTTACATTTGAAACGTTGTTATATTTAACATCTCCCATAAAAGTTAGTAATTGAATTTAGTTGATTGTACATATTTTAGGCAAAAGTGTGAGAACACAATCATTCTGTAAAGTGTTTTCTACTACCGTCCTATCTGTAATTTTTTAGATATTCTTTAGGAGTAAGTAACAACAATATGAACATAGAGACAAATATGGTAACAAACTTATGTTGCAATATATCCACTAATGATTATGGGTTATGAATAAAAACACGTGGTATGTTGCACACAATAATAAACGTTATAATCTTCTAAGAACAGAGTAATAAAATACAACAATAAACATAGCATTATTAAAAACGCTTGATTGTTCTGTTAATGCACTATAAACTGACACATATATAATAAGTTCAATTTTATAGATAACAGTGAAACTGCTTGTTGTATACATGCTATAAGTTACTTATGTACAATTTTAGGATTAAAATAAGTTGCGAAAACTTAATAAGTGAGTACATAAAATGATTAAACTTGCAGGTATTACGGTAAACAGACAAAATAAAATATTTATAATATGATTCCTCAAAAAAGTGTACTTTATAAAACTGTTGATTTGAATTATGATTTTAACTTTTAGTGAAGGGAAGAGTTGATTTCAAGTGTTCAGATGTCTTACACTCTGGATTACAGAATCTTCAGAAGCTGCTACGACAATATCCCTCGACAATCCAGGCTCACACTTAGAGAGAAGCATAGCAATTTTACAAATTCTGTGTGCAAGGGTTGGTAGAACTGTAAACGAAACAAACTCACGGGAGATAACATCATCGGAAGGGTTGGTATAAATCAAAGTTTCCTGGAATTGCGGCCTGTTCAGGTTTGAATGCAAAAAAGTGGTTTTATCGTTTTGAATTCCAGGACCGTTATGCCACCGAAATCGCGTAATCGTTGTAGAAGATTCGATAAAATAGAAAGCACAGCTTGGAGCTTTCACATAAAAAAAGCAAGGGAAATGTTACAGGAGCGCAGCGACAAGCATTTTATTTCAAAATAATCGAATGGCTAATAAGCTTTTCTTCTTCCAAATATAACAATTTTGTCGGAACGTTGAAATCAGGCGTAATAACATATCTAAATTCAAATTATATATATATATTTTTTTAATTAGCGAAATACACGGGACTACATATATAAAATTTCAATTTTGTTCAAAATACTAAACTGTTAAACTATACCGTTTTCTTATTTTAAGGTCTTTCGTTATCAGAAAGGCATCTAAATTTAAAAGTCAAAAAGTATTTATTTCTTCCACCAAAAAGCATTTGTAATGTACCGCACTGTTACTTAATATTTTATTGTAGCTTAGTTACAACAAAAAATACATAGAATTGCTATAAAAATAATAAAGATTTCTGTAAAAATAAATGTAGAAATGTTCAAAAACAAAAATTATAAATTGATTATGGTTTTATAATTAGGAAAGAATATACTAATGATTTGTTTGGTTGCGTGGGAGAAGACTAAGGCAGCTTCAACCCTCCCAACCCCCACCAACCCATCTGTAGGGTATCGCCTATTTACTCTTATAGCTGCTTTAACTATTGCCTTTTCTGTAACTAATAACGTTTATAGAATTTTTTTGTACGCTCCACCATATGCTGTCACTCCACTTTATAAAATAGACTGTACATACGCGTAATAGGCCATTCTGATTTCCTCTAAATTTAAAAAGTGACTAATTTTTCTAAATGCGTAAATACATTTTCTAAGTTTTTTTTAAATTTAAATTATCTATATATTCTGTCCAGCTTTACTTGCGATCAAAAAAACACCCAGCAATTTATAACCCGGCACACTTTCAATTTCCTAACAGTTGCAAGTTTTGGATAGGCATTTCTCCTCTGTATCTTAATGATATCGTCAGGAATTTTGTTTTTGGAACATTAAATGTGAGTAGGTTGTGGTCAATCCATTTTTTAACAGACTCAATATCTTTGGTAGCCTTGCCTCTCACTTCCTTCCAACTCTTACCATCAAAGAATATTGCTGATCATCGGCAAAGTCATAAAGCTGACTCGTTATACTTATTTTAGCAAGGGTATTCGCATATATGAGGAATAATGTGGGGCCGAGCGTACTCCCTTGAATGACGCCGTTTTCAATGGTGGTTTCACTACTATTGATGCCATAAATTGTAACAATAGCAGTCTTCCTATTTTCTAGGTAAGACTTAAAACAATTTAATTAACTTCCTTTAACTCTAACTTACTTAGCAGTTAAGCCTATTTAGCGAATCAATCGTTTTTGCGAGATCCCGAAACACCAACAGACAACGCCTGTTGCTATTAAGAGCCTCGTTGACATCTTTATTGAAACAAAAAAGTGCATTCCACGGAGGCCTGGATGGCTCACTGAGGAGGTTCTTGAAAGCCGTAGCAGTTTGCGTGATATATATATATATATATATATATATATATAATATATATATATATATATATTACAGCTTGATTGTATTCATGAGATTCCGGCTTACTACAACCTCCTGAAGCATTGTCACTGACAGCTTATTCTTGCTACCATGTCCAGACATGGAGAACAATCCATCTCAAACAGCCGCAACCCTGCAAGAGCGACCTTAGAGATAATTAATTTCTGCACTCCATTAAAGGATCCCGTATGGCGTTGACTGTATTAACTGCTGGAATATGCGGGTGACATGTTGTGTTGTTATAAGAAAATATCTTCTGTTGTAAACAGAAGATATTTTTCTAAATTTTGTGGATCGGCAGAGCCAACTGCCTATTTCAATAACTATAAAAATTCGCAAACATTTATTTGTATTTCTTTCCCATCACTTTCATTTTTTATTTTTTTTTCGCGAAATTGACGTGCAAGAAAATGTACAGGCCTTTTTATCCTTCAACAGTTACTAAAAGGACATTTTTTATTCATTATCAACCGTTTTCAAAGAATATGCTATTGAACTGCCCCCATATCAAAATCTGTCTAATGCTTTAGAATTTGAGGGCGGTTTTGCTGGTGAATAAAAATCAATGAAACCATTCAACTGTTGAAAAATGATTCCAGTGAAATAGTTCACCACTCCTTATGACCTATTGATACAGACATTTTTCAAAGTTATTTCTAAATGTTTCACCATAGGTTGCTTAAGCTTTTCGAATCCAGTAGTATTTTTTCTCCCTGTCAGTTTGGTTTTAGATATAAACCTAAATACATTATCTGCAACCGATTTTGCTTTAAGACTGATTCAGATCTCCTTGGACTCCGGTGAACAAACCTTTGCTTATTCTGTACTCTAAGCAGGGCATTTATGTGGTCGATTGCCAAAACCAACTTAGCAAGTTCGAAACATATTGAATTCCAGGAGTTTCAAGGATTTAACGAATGTTCTGACCGAATTATTAATTAGTTAGCTGCATATAAACTCCATATAAATCTGTTTAAAACGAAAGTCGTGGAATTTCACTTCCAAAACTACACAAAACTTTCCTCATAATTTTCTTTTTCTTAATTAATAATCACTATTTAAACAGTACCTATTTCACTCTCGAGGCTGTCCACTTAGATTACAATTTAAAATGGGGGCTTCCACATGAATTACCTTGTAAAGTAGCTTAACTCAACAATAGTTTCTCTGATGTGCCTTACCTTCATTTGACTCCCTCTCAAACTGGGTTACAGTGGTTTATTCAAGTCAAGAATTACATGTGGCCTACGTTTTTTGATAATGTTGTATTCATTTAATAGAGTGTTCTGCCTTCGAAAGAGGGCTCTGAGAATAGTTTAGAGATTGGACCAATGGTAGAGTTGTAGGGAGTTCTTCCGATCGAGTGGTACTCTAAAATCGGCAAACCTTTTAATTTATTTTTCCATGTTATATTTTTTCCATAGAGAAGTAATTAAGATGTTTTAGATAAATCTTACAGTACAAGAATCAAACAAATCCTTGTAATTAATAAGTTTAGATTATCTTTATTTACACATGTCTCTTTTACTTTAGTCCAAAATTATCTAATTTTCTTCCATATTCCATTATTAATTGAAGTACATTTGAAAGACATACGTCAAATTTAATTAATTCAATTTCCCATCAAACGTTGCAAGTTATACTAAGATTCATATTCTGGAATGATATTATCGGAGTAGCTGTAAAAATGTAATAATATATGTATTCTAATATAATATACAGCTACAGATAGTTGGAATATTTTCAAGTTTCTAATATTTGATCTCAGACTAGTGAGAAAAACTTACAATAATATAATTTTAAAAATAATGTTGGTTCTAATTAATTATAAGAAAACGTTTAGTTTTTTACACCAACTAAGTATTTTCCAATGATAAAACATATGAGTAATATAGAGACAATTATTCTCTTCGATTTTAGTTTCAATATTAAACAATATCGAAGGTAATCATCTGGAAGTTTTAATGATACTATTGACTTTACTAAATCAACCGACTAATCCAGTTGCCGACTTTATTCGTTGCTGTTTAATTCCTAGTGCGGTATCGATCTGTATACCAAATTATATGACATTCACTGCGGTTACATACAAGTAAATTATACATTTTACTTTTCTCTATTTCTCTGTGTATTAAACTCAACTTGTTATTAGCTTTCTATTACATACTATATAGGAATTTTGTCACAGATAAATAAAGTTATTATTTGAAAAATTTAAAAATAAACGTAATCCTTTTGCAAACGTTGGAACTTTTAAAAATAATTGTGTTTATATTCCAGAGGTATCTTAGGCTTTGACTCATTCTAGCAGCTAAATTAATCAACTTGTATTGTTTTATTTTTTTTATTTTGAAGATTTATATTTGATCACAATGGGAAATCAGCTTTCTTCACATCAACTGGTATATTTAAATTAGATTGTTTATATAACCAATGTAATGATAAAAATATTCTATAAACGTATCACTAAAATTTAAACTCACCAATTAGTTTCTATAGAGATTTCTTGTACTGAAGTGGCGAGTGGGGACATGGTGTAATTTATTCGCTCGCATATCTCGAGATTTGGGTTTATATGCGAAATTTCAGCTCGATCGAGTAATGAAAAGTGGTTCAATTAAACGGCGTATTTTTGAGCTCTGACGACATAAACCCACAAAGACTTTTGCAAACAAATAGAAGGAATGAAAAAAGGTATTCTCTAAAATTTAAAAAATAATATTAAATTAAATTAATTGTTAGCATTGTTGTTTCTCTTAATCTTTTATTTATGAAAAAATATATTAAGAAATTAGATTATTTTAAAAATAAATGATGACATTCTTTTCTCAACCTTGGAACATAAATGCAAAACAAATAAAGTGATTGAAAATGCTTCAAAATAAGATACAGTAAACGCATTTCATATATCAACAAGGTAGGAAGAAGTATGTCACGGCACGTAAACAGGCTTTGCTGAAGTGGCATGCAAAAAGTCTAACTTATTTGGTTATCAAGATGTACTGTGGGCAGATAGATAGAGAAAAGAAGTTGATACAAAAATTACGCTCAGGAAAATTTAATGCACTAATTCTGGTTTATATAGAAATGAAGTTTAATGAAAATGTTAAAAGACTATGAATGAAATAATTTCGGGATACCTTGCTACAAGATGCATTCACATTTTGTTCATTAAGTAAGGTTTCATAGCCGTGTTCAAATAATAAATGTTCCGGTTCAATGCAAAAGAGCAAAGAAACAAAATCTTCTCATCGACTTTTTTTGTTTTATTCCATGAATAAAAATGCCACATTTTCCAAACAACTGCATGATTATTCTCGTTTTATTTAAAATACTATTTGTTTTCGTAATTTCTCGTTGTAACATGTTACTTATCAAACAAATTTAAAATATTCACTAACACTTACACAAATTCCATATAGTAAAATCATCTTAAAAATCATTGTTGCTTGTATAGACATGATACGTTTTAAGGTGCAAAATTTCAGGTTCTATTGGTTATTTCGATATTGAAATACATAACTTGTGGACATACTTATATAATAAAAAAATATTTACTGCATCTTGAATGGCTTTGATAAAGCTCAGCCAATAAGATTGTGTCGTTTACAATTTTAAGTCAAGATGAATTAGTAGTCTTATGATGATTATTGTATTATGGCAGTTTATTAGTGTGATAGTGTAACTCGTATGATAATGATAAGGTATGAATTGAAATATTTTATAACTGTGTCGATTATTATTATTTATGTTTCCAAGTTATCATGAATTCTGCTTTATAATAGTCTTATGATAAGTAAAATTTAATATTTTTACCTATATTGTTGGCATCCTTAATTAAGCTATTAGTTCGGTAATTCGATACATATAAAGTGTTTTGTAAAATATTACCTTTATTTAGGCTGTATATAGTAAATAACATGATAATAGTAACTGTTATCCCTTAACATTATAAAATTTTAATAGAAAAGGGGTTAAGGGTTATCGCAATAAATGTTATGAATACCAAACATTATTCCAGTTTTATAATCTGAAAAGCAAATGCCATGGACTCTAGAGGGCAAGGTGAAACCTCTCTTGCATTAATGATTCCTTTAACCTGATATTCTTTTAAGAACTTATAAAGGCTGTAAAATAACTGTAATTAACCGGTGTTATAATCTTAGTTCAAAATTGAGTCATCAATTTTATTCTGAATTAATAACTAAACATAAAACAGGTAATGAATATTTTGTAGGTTCTAATGTTACACTACGTCGTTAATATTTTTTATTTCTTACAAATATATAACTAAATTATTATATGAACCTAAAATTTTTGAAACCAGTAAATAAAATTGTATCGAGACGCAGAAATCTCTTTTTTATGGTCAGGGGTTTCAATTAATTACTATAGTGGTAAAATGGAGCTATACACGTAAGTAAAATAAGATGTCGTATATTTAAGTTAACTAGAAATATTGTTAAACATCAGAAACAATGCAACTTTTTGTATTAGTAAATTAAATATTCTGATTAGCTTACTTATATCTGAATATTGAGTTCTGTGAAGAGTAGAAAATACCCTTTAATTAGTTGACTGAAAGATGAATACAGATGCATTTTATCTAAAAATTAATGGCAAACAGTTCCTGAAAATTTTGTAGGTTTTCAGTTTTAGAGAAATAATCAGTAAGAGATCATATATTCTGAAATAGTAACTCAATTTATATTATCAACATCCAAGTTTAATCTGTTGTTTAGTTTAATGCAATTATTAAATTGTCAAAACGTATTAGCATTGAAAAAATGCTGTTGTTAAAAGTAAAACGAGTGTCTTATTATTTATACGTGTCCTTGAGTTTTTACAAAATTAATTAAAAGCACCTATTTTCAAAAATCATAGTTTTTGTGTTGTTAGAATGTAATTTATGTTTGAAAGTACTAGACACCGATAGCTACATACATTTTACTATACATGTAAAGATAAATCTTGTTTTATACCGTAATGTTTTAGTAATCTGTTATAAGGTCTGAGTGACTCACTTTGTAGCTCTATTGCAATTTAGACTTTGCAATGAGTTCTCGGTAAGGAAAACCCATTCAAATAACTATAATGAATGAAATGCATATGAGCTAAATATCACTCACCCATTCATCAACTGATCTCTATTTTTCAAGAAAGTCAACACGTTTAACTTTAAATTTGTCAAAGTTATTCCTCTTATGGTAGGTTCATTAAGAGGACATTAAAACTGTTGTCTTTAAACAGATTAAATAGGTAAAAGACTAATCACATTTATCACTATATGTATCAAATTAAGAGCACATGAAACCTGAAACTGCTTACAAAAGTTGTGATGTAGATTTAAATTTGTGTAGTTGGTACTTCTGTAGAGTATCAAAGTATCCTGAATACATATGGATGAAAAAAATGCTGCTTGAACGTGACCAACATTTGTTACATATAGAGCAGAATAGTAGCTCAGAAGTATTAGTATATTCGAACACTTTCTCCTGTAAAATTTTAAACTTCGAACCCATAATTTAGATTTATAAATGGCTTCATATGGGTGTGTTAAACTTTGGGGACGTTTATGGACCAGTGAAATAATTTTTGATAAATTTATTATTTAAGATTGACCTAGTTGAGGTTCTAACAGCTATCTGGGGTTTTTTTCAGTACTCAGATTTAAAAATAGAAATTTACTGTTATAGTATATTGTTAAACTAGAAATGAGTTGAGATACACAGCGCTAAAATGCTATTAGTATTTGAGAAGATTATTGTTTTTATTTCAAAGTGTTTAAGGATAAATTTTAGAATCTTAATCTTTTAGTATAAAAAGGTATTTTTTAAATAATTATCTAAAGTACGTTTTAATAGACTTTATATGTTATATTAAAAGGTTCGAATACGTTTTAAAGTTGCTATGCATTTATCATACTAATCCGCTAGGTATCTTGACATTAGAGCGTTTATGAAAAAGTTGTTTCAATACTCAAGTGGTTAATATTTCTGCACACTTCATTGTAATTTTAGTGTATATTACTGTTGCATTATAATATTAATTATTAGGTGTTTAATTAAAATGGTATTGCAAAATTGAGGTATTGTGAAAATGACATTTCACATTTAAAATTATTAGGTTAAATTTTGACCACTTTGTTGCTGATTTATTACTTGCTATATTGTTGTAAATTTGGTTCGTATTTCAATATTGTGTTAAGATTCTGAGAGCTCTTTTTTTAATTTTAATAACACAATAATCGGTCCTTTTATCAATAAATCACCGGATTTCATATTTATATCCGTAATCAGCTAGCGGTCTTTGTAGTCGACCCAATAAAATTTCAGCTAGAATGATAATATAATAACAATACTATTATTACAAGTCGGGAAAATAAAATGTTCGACATCACGAGTTATAAAGAAACCATAATTGTTCTGTGAGCAATATTTTGTGAATCAATTTGTAGCTGAAATATCCTGTCTAAACGATATATTTGTCAAACTTCTTCTTCTTATTAAATTTAAATCATTATAGATTTCGTTCTGCAATTGGATAATGTATCTGTAATATCTTAGTTACAAGGCCCGGTGTAGTAAGTATACGAATACCGTTAATTTTTTTTATTACAATAGAGGTTTTCTGGAGTACAAGGTAACATGTCGTTTCTACATTACGGTAGGTTAGGAATGGGAACACTTACCACAAACAGTATGGGCCGGCAGGTCAAGTGGTGGCTGAACTTAGACATCTGCTTTTTTTCGTATCAAAGATCAATTTTTATGACAAAGCCAGCAAACATAAACGGACAACGGAAATTTGAAAATAAGTCAAACATCATAATTAACAGTAGTGGTGCAAGTGCGTAAACGGGCAGGAGGTTTAATATTGTTCTTATGGGGTTAAAATCTAGATGGCCTCCAATAAAGCCGACTCTTAATAAACCCCAACTGAATACCCAGTCTGTCTCAAGAAATCATAAGACTTGATAAGAAAAATGAAGACTTTTCTTTATGATTTTGAAAAGCTTACAGGAGAGCAATTGGTCTTTATTTGGTCAAGTATATGGTATCGTGTTTTTTAAAAGATTGTTTGATCATGGAAAAGTGAGTTGGTTTGAGAATTACAGTTTTTTATAAGAATGGTTTGCAAATTTGCAAGATAAAATAAGTCTGAAAGTACGCTGATGCCCTGACAACTGTAGTTGCGATCCCGTCCTACCCAAGATATTCGTCTCTAGGACAGATGAAAAATACCAAAAAATATTTCTTATTGTGGGTTAACAGGAACATGATATATTGTTTTTTGTTGAGTTTTATAAAGCCTGGGACCTTTACCTGAATTTTCGTTAAACTCAATATTTGGTGTAATAATTGTCAAAAAGTATTTAAACATATTATAGGTGTTATCATGCTCTTTTACTTGCCTCTTTATAAACTCAAGAGTTATGTTACCTTTTAACTTTTTTAATAGTGAAAGATTTCATCCCCAATAGCTCAAGGCTTGTTATCTGCTCAGAGAATGTAGAGATCGCTCCTTTCGTTTAGACATGATTGTGCGTGACCTTTTACAAAAGTGGGCATAAATGTCAGAGATAACTGTGGTTAGGGTGTTCTAGGGACAGTGGTCGACGCTTTATTCCGCATGAGATTTTGATGCTGACTGAAATATACTTGTGATAGTTTCAATGGTTCTCTAGAAACAGTACAACAGTTTGAGAAATGTGTAAAAAATCTGGTAAATTTGACTGTATTATGTAAAACCTTAACTTAATATGATAATAAAAGCAATGCTATAAACTATTATACATTCACAATTTGTAATTTACTCTTATCAAGAAACAAACCTAGAACTGCTTGATATTTGTATTTAATTCCTTCAAATGACGAGTATTAAAACCTGAATTTATATACTATACGGAATATTTGAGGAACCCTATCTTGATATCGAGTGCAAAAGTAAAATCATGCACCTAAATTGTATTTACAGCTGTCACGTACGTCTTGAAATAAATACAAATATCTAACTAAAAATTACATATGAAATTAACGATACTTTCGCTAGAAATGTATAATTTATAGAATAAGACTTTATAGAAACAATACACCATTCGATTTAGCTTATTTTTTCTATATAAAATGCCTGCATATTTCTTGCTCATTGGCACTAGGTGTCATTCTTCCCGTATGAGTTGATTAGACTCGTGTCCAGCAATTTATAAAGTGCACAAAGATGAATTTTTTTACCTTTTGCATGTACGAACACATTAAAGTGCATTATAACTTAACACACGTTTTTGAAAATTCAATGATATTTATGTTAATTTTAATATTTGGAATTTTTTATTGGAAGAGAAAAAGTATAAGATAAGCTAAGAAAAATAACAAAATACTAAGATAATTAATGAGATTCCTTGCCTAGTTGGCTAAAGAGACGACATAAAACCAATTTGAATACGCCACTTAGAAATTTATCAACTAATATGACCTCTGTAAAGTACAAGTCGGCATATTAGGAAACAAAGTAATTTATAGCAATTTAAATTTATAGGAGCAAGTAATGTTAAAAAATTAGGTAATTAATTTTTTAAGATTGGTAATACATCCGTAATAAAATGTATTATGTATTTAACATAACAAATAATTAGAAATTTGAACGAACAGAAAGAAGAAGAATTTTATCGGCCGCTTGATTTATAATACAATATGTCGATTTCCATATATATATGTCATAATCGAACAAAACTCGTAGATTATACGCAGTAGGACCATAGTTGTTTTAAGAAATAATGTTTTGAATTATAATATTTTTGTGTTATATTTTGTTGCTACAAACAAAATATACTTATTTCTTATTTAAAACTAAGCTATTAATTTGATTTGTGTTTAGATTTTGTCATTTGAAACTCTAACTATAATATTATTTTATTTATTATAATATTACAACTGCAAATTAAACATTATACTGCCTCGTGAAATAAATTCATCTTGTGCCATTACTATACCATGAGGAGTAATTAGTATAAATTTGGCAAAGATTGATTCTTATATAAGTCATTAAAAGGCCTGAAGCAAATGGTTTTCGTTATAAATCTAAAGAAAGAATATAAAAATGTTATTTACGATGGAATTATAATTATCGTGCAATATTCTCTTTCAGCCTCAAAATACTTCCAACGTTATTTGAGATGAAGTTATATATTATCATACACAAACATACACACAAACACACACACACACACACACACATAAAAATTTCAAAACCTCAAGGATAATAAGTTCACTTATATTAATCTCACAATTTTACTGGGTATTATGATTCAGACAGATTACCTCTGCATTTGTGATGCAAAAGTTTCTGTTTTACGACTTAATTTCTCTCAGAGGTTAACACACCGTACATAATAAAAATGAAGTGTGTACCAAGATGGCAATCGTGCAAATCTGTCTGATAAAGACAACTTCCGCCTCTACACATATAATTCTCCTATTGACAATGTGAGACTGTAGTGCAGGAGTGGCGTACAAACACTTGTGCAGTCTTAATACCAACAACTTCCGCCTCCACACATGTAATTTTCCTATTGACAATGTGAGACTGTAGATTAGGAGTGGCTTAAAACACTTGTGCTGTCTTAATACCAACAACTTCCGCCTCCACACGTATAATTCTCCTATTGACAATGTGAGACTGTAGAGTAGGAGTGGCTTACAAACACTTGTGCTGTCTTAATACCAACAACTTCCGCCTCCACACATGTAATTTTCCTATTGACAATGTGAGACTGTAGATTAGGAGTGGCTTAAAACACTTGTGCTGTCTTAATACCAACAACTTCCGCCTCCACACATGTAATTCTCCTATTGACAATGTGAGACTGTAGAGTGGGAGTTGCTTAAAAACACTTGTGCTGTCCTTATACCAACAACTTCCGCTTCCACATATGTAATGCTCCTATTGAAAATGTGAGACTCCTATTAATAATTTTCCTATGGACAGTGCGAGACTGTAGATCTGAGGAGTGGTTTACAAACACTTGTGCTGCCTTAATGCTAACAACTTCCACCTCTACACACATAATTCTCCTATTGACAGTGCGAGACTGTAGATCTGAGGAGTCGCTTACAAACACTTTTGCTGCCTAAATGCAAATCATCCAGTTCGTGTTATATACGGCTCTATACTCGGGTCTATACAATCCAGAAACTGATATCTGATGTTCAGGTATCAGAGATTCAGAGTATCAGAGTATTTGTGTTATAGAACACAAATGTGATATTAAATCGTATTATGCATGATATAACATGCATCTAAGGGATGTATTCAGGTATACTAATGAATCTACGCTTGTAATCTACTAATGAATCTACTACACACGATACTAAATGACAGATGCTTGTCACTAAACCTCTTTACCTAGATTCTTTATTACAGAATGCAGAACTGTAAGCATAAAAAATATAAAAAAATGATATCAATTTTAATACAAAAATATATGCACGTATTGCTAAACAATGTTAGCAATGTAAATTAGGAACTGGAAAGTAAATCGATTATATTATTTTAAAATAAACATATTGTAGGTGATCGTAATGTTATCCGACATAAACACACGTTTCACTTATTGCAGTCTTTACAAAATTATTCAGCCAACAAAATGAAACAGTTGCACAGTACTTAACACCATATTATACCACAATCGAATACGACAGTTTTATAATAAAAGCTTGACTATATTGAACATTGACTTGTGTACTAGCTGGTAGGTTGTAGGTAGTACTGTATTAAATTTTGAGGTGTATAAGGTGGTGTATCCTGTATACTTTTATGTATGGAGACTACAGTAATATTTGTGTCTGCATTAGTAGTATAGAAAGGGCGGTCTTGTGGTGTCCCAGAGACGAGAGCGAGACAAGAGTGAGGTCAAAGGTCACCGCCACTATCTTGAATTAAATGACCGCCGCCATATTGAATCACGTGGCCTCTGACCTTTGACCTCTGCTGTTTAGACGTCCACCCGTGTACCAGACTTTGACCTCTGGATCGGATTTGACCTATAAGGTGGTGGTGCATTTTCCTCTCACTCGCAGGAACTTTTCGTAAATTATGGTCTAAGCTCACTATTTGTGGCGAGAAACTCAGAATCTCGCTCTGTTATGGGTCATATTATCGAAGATGTACTTGATGAGAGCTCACCCTGTTAACTTCACTTTTTAGATGTCATTTTCGGACCAAGATGACGAATGCGGGTACTTGATCTCTAGATGTGGGAATTTTCCCTTAGTGTGGGAATCTTACGCTCTTAAACTCCTAAATCTCTGGTCCCAAGATAAAAAAATCTCGAGAACAGTGCATTTTACTTCACGATTTTCTACGAGTTTTCATTCTGGACACAATTGCAGAAAAATATAATTTTCAAAATTGAAAAAGAAAATATTAGAGAAACACTAACCACATCATCAAAAATCTCAAAAACAGAGCATATTCCTGGAGTTTCTTTTGTTTACTACTTTTTCAGGTTGGGCCAAAATACAAACATTTAATTTGAACATTTTTATATACGGAAAGAGAGACACTAACAATACCACGTGTCAATTCTAACCAACAAAGGACAATTAATTGTCAAATGTACAAAATAAATAAGAAGTGAACTTCGACTTGATTAATATATCGAAATCATCAAATGCTCTCACTAAATTCCTTTTCAAATTAAATAATGGTGTTTGGAAAACATTACTTTAAACTATTTTATAAAGTATGGAAGTGATCTATGTGGCAATAATAAATAGCGGCGTAATAAAACAAATCTACTATCCAAGTACTTTGAGTGTTAATCATTGCTCTATTTACTTGAAACATTTATAAAATTTTAATATAACAGTATTTAACTAAAAAACTATTAACAATACTAGGTAATTGTGCAATGGTTCTATTTATCATGGCTTACAGAACCAATTTGCATTGAATAAGCACAAAACTTAGTCTTTAATAAAACTGATAGACGAGTATCGATTGCGGTAGGTATGCTGCACCTTTGACTAAGAAGGTATAAAATTTAACTTTTTATGTCAAATTTTTATTAGCATGACGCAACGTTAAATATATCGTTAAACATGATACATAACCTCTTCCTACACAATTTTAGTTTGGGAGTAGTAACGTAAAAATTAAGACAGATAATCATTAATTATTAGTATATGTATAATCAATACAGTAAATTGATGCGCGATTGTATGAGAATGCGGTTATCCGAAGGACATTTTGTCACCTGCGTTAAAATACTGACTTTTTAAAAAAAAAAAAAAAAAAAAAATCATTGCATATGTCATATATAAGTCCACCTCATTTTGATTACTGACTTGAGTTCGCCTTCCACTTGGTGCTGTCACACACTTGAATCCAGGAATATTCGTCTCAAGAGATCGGCAATGGAGAAGCTCAAATGCCATCGATTCGACAACCAGACTAAAAAATACAGTATAATCTAAGTGTTATCTGGTGTACGTCTTCTTATCTCATATTGAGTGACTCTCTTGTATTCTTATTAGTTTTCAGTTGTTTATACAGCTAAAAAAGGAAATTTTTTTAAATAAATATAGTGCAATTTAAAACAGGATTTATTTAACTAGTAAGTTCAAATTTTTTCAGTATTCACAGTTTATTTAACATAAGACTTTTAAAGGATCTTTTACAAGCCATGAACGTAGATTCGCCACTATTTACCTATGCATTCATTATGAAAATGAAATATCAAATGAAATATCAACTTATTACTAAGATGTGTGCTAAAACTGGTACATGTTTAATTTGTGACATACGTGTTACCCAAAAAATACTAAAATAACCGCAGAATAAATCTCCGCGATATTTTCCCTCTTGTAACATAGATTCTATCATAAATTTTAACTTAAATTTGAAATTACTTAGAAATAGTGACTTTTATTATCGAAATCAGTAAATATTGTGTTTTGCTGCTTGAAAATAGAAATAAAAATTACCCGTGACAAGTATTCTTTACATCCAGAGTCCTGAATACCAATTTCTGGTTTGGTGTTTGTACGAGGTGCTATCATAAGGTTTTAAAACTGATGAATTAGAATATTTTTTATTTTAACTCTCCGATTATATAGGCAGGTTTATCATATACACGAATGTTTCTTTCTTTTCATTTCTTGATCATCTATATATTGTCCAGTTTATAACAAAATGAAAGTTTCCATTTATATGGAATCTGATTAAACTTTGTGTTTTAGTCCATCTTTGCTCTGCAAGCAAGCTACACAATTAAAATTTTAAGATCTGAAGAGAGATAAAGGTTCGCAAGTATAAAACTTTTATAAAAATATTTTAAAAATGTGTCCCTGACTCTGAAAGAGTCTATTGAAGAGAAAATGCTGTTGTAAAGCACGTACATCCCACTCATTTCTTGAATTAGATTCCTTGGAGTTACACACACTTTGTACAAACTTACACGACTATTGATGCATAATGAATCAATGTTTCCGTAGATTTAATTCATTCTTACTATAGTTAGTTTAACTTAAATGAGTGTTTTAGGGCACGAATCTGACTAGACATTCAGTATTTGAATTATAAGACAATCTATACCATTGACACAATATTCATGACTTATTACTTAATCATACGTAATAGAATTATGTCAAACATCTACCAGTATTTAATAATAAGACCATAATAATGAGCCTAAATAAAAAAAAAACAATTGTCTAATGGATGACAGCGTTTGGTGTAACAAATTAAAGAAAAGGAGTGAAATACTAATTAAATTAATGCTCGTACATTTTGTATGGATCTAAGCATATGCTTAATTTTATGATGTTTTTATACCTGAAGAAAACGATAGATTTCAGTCCTCTAAACGTATATAAACGTGATATTTTTGTAACATAATGACAGAAAATATATGAAATTCTTTCGCGTTGTCCTTCGTCAATAAACAACGGCGTAAACTCAGTGCTCTTGCCTGTTTCAAGTAAATCTTGATATTTCCACATTATAAATTATGTTTAGCTTTGGCTAATATGAGAAGGAATAAATTAAGTAAACATATTATAACTTGAAACATTACAATTAGAGTTTGTATTATTTATCCAGCATATGCAGAAAGAGTAGCAAAATAAAAAGATATAACACTATAATTATAGATAAAAACCTGTTATTGCATAAATTGTAAGATGATAAAATATTTTAAAACAGTTTTTACACCAAACGACGATTTCTTTGGATCGGACATGGTGTATCATGAGTTAGAATATTCGTGAAAAAAATGTTGGTCTGACACACAAAGGTTTATTTCAATATACAAGACATGGAAGCCACATAGCAGCAAATATAAATGTATACTAAAAGATGAATGAGTGTATTTACAGAAACAAACTACATACCACCGTTTGTGTACCGACGATGATATACGTGAACGACATACAACCGTTTGTGTACCGACAATGATATACGAAAACGACATACCACCGTTTGTGTACGGATAATGATATACGAAAACGACATACCACCGTTTGTGTACCGACAATGGTATACGAAAACGACATACCACCGTTTGTGTACCGACAATGGTATACGAAAACGACATACAACCGTTTGTGTACCGACAATGACATACGAAAACGACATACAACCGTTTGTGTACCACTAATGATATTATGTAAACGACATACAACCGTTTGTGTACCGACAATGATATACGAAAACGACATACCACCGTTTGTGTACGGATAATGATATACGAAAACGACATACCACCGTTTGTGTACCGACAATGGTATACGAAAACGACATACAACCGTTTGTGTACCACTAATGATATACGAAAACGACATACCACCGTTTGTGTACTGACAATGACATACGAAAACGACATACCACCGTTTGTGTACCGACAATGACATACGAAAACGACATACAACCGTTTGTGTACCACTAATGATATACGAAAACGACATTCCACCGTTTTTGTACTGACAATGACATACGAAAACGACATACCACTGTTTGTGTACCGATAATGACATACGTAAACGACATACAACCGTTTGTGTACCACTAATGATATACGAAAACGACATTCCACCGTTTGTGTACTGACAATGATATACGAAAACGACATACTACCGTTTTTGTACACTCATTTATTATTTATAACGATATACCACCGTTTACTGTTTAGAGTTTCAGGTGGAATACAATCATACCTTATATGTTAGCGCATTAAATATCGTGCACAACGTATCCAGCGAATATAGTACTAAAACACAAAAATATTGAAGTAGCCTTAATAAATAAATTAAAGTGGTATATATCACCTGATCCGGTTGCCAGGTTTCCGACTGTAAAAGAAGCCAGACGCTATGCCCAACAACACGATAAACTACGCGAAGTATGTTTGAAAGGTGGAAAAGAAGTATTGGAACAATGAGACAAGGAATACAGAACTAACTCTATCGGAGAACATGACGCGTGAGCATGAAATCTGGATTTCCCTAGCGACTGAGAAGTCTATGTACCGGCACTGCATTGTGGACAAAGATAAAACTAAATATGAGACTACCAACATCGGTTTGTGTATGCACCCAAATTTACTGAGGTTATTTTCAAATAATTAATGTCTCAGACTACTGTAATCAAACAATGGTCAAGTATTTTGACTGTAATGCCGTTCTCCGACTTGAATTTTAATACGTTACACAAATACACTGTCTTATACTTGGACCATAGAGATGCGATCTATTATTCTCCGAGATGGTATCACACACATGCAGAGTTTTTAAAGAAATCGGACGGTATTGAATACCCCTCAGCGTCGACTATTGTATTGATTGACAATTTTGCAGCGTAACTTTTTTCGCGAATTAAGTTTAAAAAAAATAACACTGTACTCAACGGTGTGGACCATCGCGGCATTAAAAGTACCGTAAAGGTTCTGGTGAGCTATAAGGCACAAGCTTATATGTTGCCAACTAGTGGTTTCGTATCCAAGTTTATTGGTGGAGACAAGTTCGAGGCGTTAGCTATACTCGGCCACTTGGGTATGGGATTTTTTGACAATTTGCGTAATCCAATATTCAAGGGTTAATTCAAGATCGCGATCACTTGAGCCGAAGACAATGACGCTATATTCCACTGAACTACAAACGCACAAGGAGCAACTAAACCAGTACACTGAAAAGTGGTGATCAAATCGTTTGTTTTCCGTGGCCCGTTAGTAGAGTACGAGAAAAAAGCTAACTAATTGCCGGTCTGAAACAAATGAGTGACAAGGACTCGCTAAGAAGTGTATCGGCAAGAAGGGTGTGTTAGACTCCACGTTTACGTTTGATATCGTGGTTTGTACCGTAACGTGTACAATCACAAATTCATTATTACGGCACTGCAAACAAACCACAACAAGCAGAAGAGAAACCCAAGCCAATTTTTGACCGTTAAAATTTGAAAAAGGTGTCGGTAAAAATCAACAGGCACCGCTACCCAGCAAAATGTAGAACTGCGACGTGGTACATCAAAACTACAGTCTTTTGTACGGTCAGTACTTGACTTTCAGAAAGCTTTTGTACGGAGACACAAACATGTATGTTAACATTGAGAACTTTAAATCCAGACACGCAATAGTCGTATGTTATCAGCCGGAATAGGTCCAAGAATGACATACAAGTCAAGTTGGATTTCACTACCGCTGTTGCATCCGCACAAGGTGATGTCGGAACTTCCGGTTATGTAGTGTTAGTGTCTCAGACTCTAGAGTTCCTCTATGACATCACTCGAAATGTTATTCACCAGCTACAGTGATTTAATCACTGAATAAAATAAACAACAACACAAGTTTAAAGGAATTTACATTTTTATTTTATTTTTTTTATACTAATAAGGTATATGCATTATTGTGTCGAGAGTGCAGACCCAATTTCCAAGTTTGTAATTAATTCTTCGGGTACGCTGTAGTGTCCGAAGGGTAGATCCTTGATACCACATGAGGAACTCACGACTTCGTGTGTCTGGTATTGTCCGGTGTAGGAATCTTGTCTGTTGTTTGCATCATGGTTTTGAGCAATAGGAGTCAGCAAACACTCAAAACTAGCGTACGCCGCGAAGGGAACTCTCATTGAGTGCTTGAGATCCTACATCTGTAAGGTGGAACCTTCTTTCGGTGTCAATACCACTTCGTGTTTGGTGCAATCTCATTTTTATGTTTCTTTTACCAAGACTTCCATGCCAAAGTGTAGTAAGCAGCGCCATGGTTCGTGCATATGCTTTATTATTTCATATAGAAGAAATATGTTTAGGTCTTTGATGAGACAGTATTGCGAGTCGTTTTAGTTTTTGATCCAAAACAATTCCGCGTACGTGTTTTTCTCATCTCATGTCACGTAAACAAGGTAGACATGAGTACTGAGTTAATACGCGTATTTATTTTGTTTTGTTGCTAGTTCGTCATCGTAAACATTTACGAATATTACGGCTTTTAAAACAACTTTACGTTGTCTTGACTGACAGAAAAAGTGAAACTATCCAGGTAAGTGTCTAGCTCGTGCTGGAACAGCTGATAGTGTTGCACTCTGTAAGGATTATTTTGTCAAGTGGATGCAATGCAGCATGGTTTGGCGACACAAATAATTTCAGATCTTTGTTCATTATGTTTATGACTGCTTTCTTTGCAGAGATATTTTTAGGTAGTTGTATGTACGAGGATGGGTCCCCTTGTAGACCGTAACACTATTAGTTTTGATTACGCTATTAACCGTATCTTGTATAAGCCATTACATGTCATCCAACAAGTAGTGATGCGAAACATATAAATCAATGTTTGATGCACACCGACTGTAACACTTTGTTCCTAGATCTCCCCTAATCAGTTGTCATTTATTTTTGTCACGGGGCATTTATTTATATTATATGGTCGTTTTAAAATGACATAGGAGAATAAAAACAAATCTTTTTACTGCATGTATTTATAGCAATGTTGTTAATTATCTGAATGGATATCAAACTTTAAGGATTGAAGCAGCAATAAACTTGTAAGAAAACGAGCAATAATAGTTATGATACTAGTAAACTTTAATAACTTCTGTAACAAATATATCATATTTCTCATGTAAATAATACTTCTTTCAATGGGTTGCAAATTTACATATTGAATGTTCATACATATGGTATACACGTGTGAATATTTAAATAGGAATACAGTTATCTCTTTTTAAAATTAATAATATAATAAATAAACATTTCATAATATATAACTAAAGTATAGAATATTGATAATTATTTAGAGTGGTAGGGAAAGCATTCCACATTTTTTTAAGAAACTGAAAATGTCAATTAAAAAAATATCAGATGCTTCCGTATGTAGATTGAATCTAAATATTTCACGCAACATTTATACTAAAACTGTCAACACTCTTAGTTTAGAATTTACAACTCAAACTGCAATTTTGTTTTTTGGATAAAATGTGTGGGATACGTGTTACATATAGTTAAGGCATTAATTAATTAAATACTGGGCATCTGCGAGTTAGAAGAAATTCAACACCCATCACCAATCGTTTATTTTGTTGTGGTCGAAGTCTCATTTATCACCCAGTGTGAGTTTATTTTAGGTACAAGGTGTACTTAAATACGACTGACTTATGATCATTATCTACTGATAAACCTACAATATTTAAAGTAATTCAATTTGTTAGCTCTTACAAAATATTATAAATAGATCTACAATATTTATGAACAGTATGCAATTTTATACTGTTAATGTGGGTTAAAATATAAGAAATATTTATGACATATATTCATAGAATTCCTAGTTCATATGATATATATATATATATATATATATATATATATATATATATATATATATATATATATATATATATATATGATTCTCATACAGTAACACTGGAAAAGATTGACAGACAAAAAATATTTAAAGATATACGAACAAACGGAGCTCACATTCCAGACCGAACTGTTTGTACGCAAATCGGAGGTAACTTTTGTGCACAAGGGGATTTACAGGCAAAATTTTAATGGAATAAAAATTAATTCCTTCCCATTTATACCTACTTAAGATATTCATGCGTGTACTAATTGAGTATTACCATCGAGTAGAAAATATACATAAAACCTGTTACACTTATACGATACTATCAATAGATTCTTTAAATAAAAGACTTGTTTGAAAAATAGAGTGATATCAAACTAACCGAACAGGCCAAACACGGATGTTTTTAATTTTGGTGAGAAATTATTATAGATATCTTATTAGGTGTGGAAATTTATTTAGTTATGTCATATAAGATTTAAAAGTGAAAAAAGTATCCTCTGCAATTTGTTTTAAAGGAGCAATTAGTAAGTAAAATAAAACAATCAATACGAAAGTTGTTTGAATTTAAAAAAATTATATTCGGACATGAAAGTCAATTGTATTAATTGAACAAGAGGGCTTTCTTCTATGCAGTGTTTATTACTTGCTAAGAGGCTGATAAAATGTAGATAAAATTAATACTATTTAACTGAATAATGAAATACGAAAGTAGATCTATAAATAAACAGTGAGTAATAGGGAAACAATTAAAATTATTCTTTCGTTGAATGTGATATAAAACAAGTTATACAACAAAGATGACTATTTATAAAATTAAAACATTCTGAAATGTATCAAACCTAACTCTTGGTCTTGCATTGTACATTATTTGTTGTATTTTTACGCAATCTTTACGAAATTAATGAGCTCTAAAAAGTTTGGTTTGAAGCATTGTGTACTTCAGCACAGGAAAACAATGTAGGCAACAAAGAACGTATTCCATACATATTTGAGTCTTTCTAAAGTCTGTAACAGGTTGTGGTTTGAACTATAATTTGTGTCTCTAAATAATATTGAAAAATAGTTAACACAGTTAGTTGATGTGCATTTTCAAGACTTGTGTTTGCATAGACTTTGAATGTAAAACTATCAGATTTTTTCTTCATTCAAATTGAAGATGTATGAAAAAAGGATTATAGCGGTCGACCTTTGTTTTATTTTATATTGATTAGCCTTCAATAATTTATTAATGTATGATGTTTTAATAAATAAATATAAATTTATTTAAGGCACATATATTTTATATATGAATGTTGATTATCATAATACACAGTATCCCTTACAATTAAAACAGGACTATAAAGTTAAGACTTAATCTTAATTATAGGTACTCTTCAAAAGAGAGCGCATTATGTATCAAATTTTGTGAAATATTCTTGTAAATTTAAAATACCAATGAAATAATATGACAGTAATTACAATTACGACACAAGTATAATATATTCTCCTGCTTTAGAAATATGTATTTAAATATGTATTTCTGTGTCAGGTTTTTTTACGAAAACATTCACAATTTTAAGACTGCTCAAGCTATGCTTTTGCAATTTTGTCATGAATATTTGATAAATGAATTATTTTGTTATTTTTGTTGTTTGAAAATGTTTTTTTCATGAGTGTTTTTTTAAATTGTAGTTGTAGTTTTAAATATGATAAACAATATTTAAAATTTTTTACAGTATTAAGATTGGAATAACTATTATTAAAACCGCTTTAAAGTAACGAATTGTGGAGGAAAACACAGAAAGGAAGCGAGAAACCATCTTACACTAGTAAAAGGCTATACAAATTGTTTTATATTAAATTCATATTACAGAATCATCGGTTGAGGTTTATTCAAGTTATTTATAGATACAAGTATCCATCATTAGGAAAGTTGAATTATAAATCAAGTACCTTATCATTAAATACGATATGTTTTATTTTTAATTGAACAATATTAAGGTAGAGATCAGTTATTTAATTTAGGAATTTGCATATTATAAATTATGAATTAATATAAAGAAACAAGAGTTTGGGTGCAAATTTAACCGGTAAAATTAACAAGAGGCTGGTAAAACTTTACACATATAAGAAGTGAATTACATGATGTATAGAAGTTTTTACCGTATTTATTTTACCACATAATTTTTTCTATTATAATAAGTAAAATAATAGGTTATTTATTTTCTGAATGGTCATAATTTTTTATTTCATGACATAAAAAATTACAATAGGCCTACCACATCTTGTTAATATAAAAAATATTTGAATGATTTGAACCATGTAAAACGCTGAAATGTAGGCCTCTTATAATTCAGTTATTTTATAATAGTAATAACATAAACAGGAATGTTTATAGATAGATATTTCTTCACATTTTGTAGAGTCGGCACATATAACCATTCCAGATTTTCTTATAATCATGTAGAACTAAAAATATAATATCATATTCTTCATGAATCACTTTTTATGGGTAAAACATATTATTGTGTTATATCCACACTTAATTGATTATAAACTATATTGCTTGAAAACTTTATGCAAATGAACGGAATGGTCATTAGTAAATATCATATCTTAAAACTTCCTAATAATTCCTAATAACATACATAATAACATACGGTGTCACAGACCCCAGAAGCATAATAAGTTTAGTTCCTCTTCAAAGTTGTGTAACAATGGACTGGACGAACTGAAACCAAAGTTTGTGTGGCTTGTGGCCCAATAGCTATCTCGCTTCAACGGTCATTGAGTTAAATAGGCTTCGATTTGTACACTTCTTAGCAAGCGATCACGAGCGGTCATATTTCGCCAAGCAAATAAAACGTAAAGTATTTATTTATACAGTCTAAGTTGTTTCTTGCACTTGGAGAACGCCAATAATAATAAATAGTTATATGTTTAGCATTATTGTTTTATTGTTAATATTAATTGTACTATATTTATAGTATTGTTTAAATACATGATAATACAAACATATAATACGTAGACGTGACGATTATGTGGTAAAATGTACCTTTTTATGCCCAAAAAGAGGGGATATGAAAATTTGAAAGTACCTGGATGACAAATGACAAAAGTACATGAAAGTCCGCCCTTAATCCTGAGGACAGGAAGCAGCGAATTACATGGCCCCGCATGATAAGGAAAGCCGATTTCGTGTATGTGGATAAGGCGACTACAGAGGAAGGAGATTTTGCATGTGGCCTACAAATCAAATTATTTTAATTCGTGTTTGTAAACATAGATTAACGTTATTTGTTAATGTAGTAAACCAATTTATGTATATGTAATAAAACACATGTAATGTTTTGCGAAGTAGAAATGCGTTTGATGCTTTTGGTAATAATTAGCTTTGACCCTACAGACAGTGTTCAATTATTAAACTGCTAAACCACAGGTACACTTTTCAAGATTATTTGTATTTTTGCGCTTCTGTGAAGAATTGTAACTGTTACTGCCTAAGAGTGGCATCAGATATATAATTTATCTATTATGTAAAATAAAATAGTTTTAAAACAGTTAAACAATTTACGTCATGTTTTTTGTTAAAACTTCTCGTAGATATAATAGTACGAATATCCCTTCAAATTTGATAATTTCTTTATTGTATATTTGTACCTTTTATTGTACTATTTTGTAACGCATTCTTAATACTTCTGTTACTTTTAGAGTAATGATAAGTTATTTTGAAAATACGGTAATAAACGGAATAAAATCTTGAAAAAAAAAAACATTTTCACTATGTGGTAGAAGTGCCCCAACTCAAGTAGTGTTACTATTGCAAATTGTTACTTATAATAGATAGCACTCTATGGAAAACACAAGACAATAAAACATATTAAGTTTAGGAAAAACTTCATTCGTTGCTTGAACAATAAAAATATAACTATGTGAATTAGAATCATCGCTGTCTATACGTCAATCACACAGAAGCCTTATCGCATTGTCAGATTCCTTATGCTACTTTGAGTCCGGTTTATTGGATTTGCGATGTTTTATTTCTGGTAGTTTTATATCATTTTGCGTCCCAGCATTTTATCATAATAATTATCATACAAAAAAAATGAAGTTGAGGCATCTACCTCATATATAAGGGAATAGTGTAAATCAGATATACACTTTTAAATATAATTTCGAACGATTCCAATATTACTGAAATATAAGAAATAAATGTTTAGAAACTTAAAATTTGATCATTCATAGCTTAAACTATGTAAATAAGTGGTCAGTTTGAACCAGTAAAAGTCAAATAAATAGTTAAACTACCAACCTTGGCCAGTGTGAGTAGGACTGTGATTTGGCTACTTAACAGTAAACAACACAAAATATGTTACAAGGTTTGGAAAGAGGAGGTAGAAAATATGTTTAAAAGAATATTCAATATATTGTACCAAATGTGAGTCCTAATCATTCAATATTATTATCCACACCAAAATTTGAGACTTCGCTTTGCTTTCTTTATTTCAATTTTCTTGTCGATTTCCTTTCCGGAATATATCTGAATTTAGTAATGATGAAATTTGAGGGAAAAAAATATTAAGCTTCTACTAACTAAAACTATTATACCTGTAGGTTAATGATAACCAATGTATTGAAAACCGTTATAAAAACTAACCTACTGTACCATCCTAATCTTTCAAACTCATTGTCAACAATTTTCTTGTCAATTTCCTTTCCGGAATATATCTGAATTTAGTAATGATGAAATGTGAGGGGAAAAATATTAAGCTTCTACTAACTAAAACTATTATACCTACATTGAAAACCGTTATAAAAATTAACCTACTGTACCATCCTAATCTTTCAAACTCTTTAAGAAATAACCTGTTAATAGTCAAATCAATTTTAAAATATTCTACTAGCACCCTAAAATAGTTTACCAAATGTATACATACTATAGTTTTGTGTGGACCAAGTTCACACTCCAGACATGTATTTGCAATATAAAACAATGCATTTTATGAAATTCACCCTACAGTTATAAGACACAGTACATACAGATCCAATGACTATGAAAATAATTTACTTCACGAAGAAATACAATTATTAAGTACAACTCTTATAGCAAGCAGTACACTTTTTTGAAAGTTAAAGCTAATATTATACATAGGCATGTATATAAGCTTGTACAATACTCATTGACATATAAGTAAATTTGTTTCATTAGGCTAAAAGCTTCTGCAGTAAGATGATGATAGCTATACAAACAGCGTAGGACTTAGGATTTATAGTTTAAAAAATATTCTGCAAATTGAGTTTAACAAAATTGTTTCATTTCACAACTTGCCACCTCTGGACATACATATTTTAAAATTTTATAATAAGCGTATTATATAATTAAAATGTTCATCTAGAATTTTACGACGTGATGTTCTGGCTATAGAAAGTTATTGGCTAAAGTCTAAGGCTAAGCATTCCGTACACCTTCGTACGGTTAAAACATGTTATTTAGTACTTGAATTACATCGTTTATCTCGTATTTCGATTGAAGAATCACTATAACTGATTGTACAAATTTAACTGCATGTTGGTCAAAGAACGTTAGGAATACACTGTCTGTTTTCTGAACAAATTATGTCAGTTTTATGCATTGATTCCAGGTTTCACTGTTCTGTGCCCGAATTACGAGTGAGTCGTGGAACATCAGACGCGGTACCAGCAAATTGAATTTGTCAACCGTCTCTCTACGTATTCTAACCGTAATAACGTGAACAAAAATATTTTGGACGCTGTTTGTGAAGCCACATTACTTTGAATGGTCGTGTTTTTTGTTTTGTTTCAGACTATTGGATCTGTTTTAAACTCATTGGGAAGGTATGTAGCAATAAGTCTTTATGACTTCATTTAATATCAAACACTACATTGACATACTACGATAGTTACAGTAAAGTGCTTAGCTATTTTTAATAACAATTACTCTTTGATACATAACAATTTCATTATAAAATTGTGGTAAGTTTACACGTTTAATTAGTACATTTTTAGAAGAAGCTTCTTTCCGATTAAAAGTCTGCCAAGACTAGTAAAAGTGTTTTAAATACAAAGCATATTCGAGAAAAGGTGATGTGTAAAACAACTAAATAGAAAGGAAAAAAATTGAAACAAACAATATCAGAAGAATGTTCTTTAAAAGCCTTCCTCATGATCAGTGACTGCAGTGTATGAACTTCAAAAAATGTGCCATTATTTGAGAAAAGTCCCTCTCCAGGCCATCCGGGTTTTATTCCGATCGAAGTAGTGTTGCTATGATGAACATAGTTAAAGACTGGGTCTTGTGTCAATAGTATGCTTTATATTCTGAGAAGCTATTATTTTTTGGGATATTTGATCCAATTGCTCACACAGAAAGTACTCTAACCGATCCCTGGAAAGATCTCAGCTGTGAGATATTTGACCAAGAGGGTCATATCAAATCAAAATTGTACAGGCACTAGAAAAATTCCTTACACTAATAATCTATAGAAGAATAATAAGTATTTCTTTAGAAATCATTCATTGAGTGGACTTATTTCTATAAATCATCCTGCGTATTGACTTCCTTCAACGTAGCTAAAGATTTTCTGTAAGAAATGTTTTTCTTTACAGTATTTTGAAACAAATATTTTAAAATAAAAATAAATATTCAATTCAGTTCAATTCCTAAGACATTATTTTTAATAAGCGAGGGTTGAGAGTTTTGTTAAGTAAAAAATGCTTGAGCGCCGTTTCGGGTGATATTTATCTTTCACATGGTTATTAACCTTTTAATACCTGCACAATACTGAGTATCATAAATTGTAATTGACTTAATAATGGTATGGAGCAGTTTTACCTAAATCATTCGGCTAGTGTGTACCTGATGTAGATTTATCTACAACCCATATTCATGGAGGTAAGCGATGGACGTAGTTCATGTTAGTCTCCTACACTGACATTGAGGATACGTGGAGTACAGGAATCTATTGTGCTAAATATCTATGAGCGAAGAGCCAAAAAGTACTCAATCTTTTTAACCGATACAGAGGAATTTCCTGAGATTGAATTCTATTGTCAGACACACTAATTCTCATATGATATTTTTCCTAGTTTTGAACATTCGAAACCAATTGTGAGATACATGAATTCCAATTATAGCATCACCAGTCAACTAGATATACTAGTAAATATTCAAATCCGCCATAACTGACTGATAATATTTATTTCCTTGTCTAGCACTTGGTTTGAAGTATGTGAAGCCAAGAAAAATACATTAGGAGAAAATCATCGTTTTATATTTTTAACCTATAAGCCATATTTTTATTATGACCTCAAACAGGCTGGCGATTGATTTCTTACATAAGGAAAACTTATTTTTCGATTTATAGAAGATCTAGTTGTGTGCTTGGACAATGCAACTTGCTCTCGGCTCCTGCACTTTAACTTACCTGAGACAAATGTGAGCAACAGATTATATACTTCACATCGTGTTGGAATTTCTGATGTTATTTATTAACAAACCTTAAGGTGAAACATTATTCCTTATTAAAATAGTAATATGATTCCCGCATATCTTGAGGTTTATTGAATTATTTAATGAGTTTACACAACTCAAACTGATATTATTACATTTGCATCACCACAACGAACCCTGCCTTTTGGTCTCGAACAACCTCTACCAATAGAACAACATAAATATTTCCACTGGTTTACAAGACGGAATCTCGCGTGATGTTTGTCAGATTACTGAGTGGGAGAGCGATGGTTTTCACCCGCAGCCCGAGCAGCTACGATTAAACTGGCATCTTCCCAACGCTGTATTTCGTCTAATTTAACGGAAGATTGCTTTGCGCTGTAACATCATATTGTAGGTGAGAAATGTCTAGAAAATATAGAAGCATCTTTCAAGTATTACTCGATAGTGCTCCTTTACAAGCATTTTCAAGTTATTTACAAAGAAGGGCAATATGTTTAAACTAAATTCGTGGTACAATACACATTTACATGAAATAATATTGAAATATCCCGGGATTCGCAATTTATCAAGTTAAGAATTAACAGGGAAACGTAATGAAAAGCTGCCTAAGAATGTGCCCATTTAAAGTTTTTCTCATCCTTCCACCGTCACTGGTAATTAACTGACGTGTTATTTAACGGATGCGTTATTCAGTATGCTTGTTCTGTATGTTGGCATGGTTATTACTGGCTTGAATATTTTGACGTGCAACTTTAGTATCTCTTAACCATGACTTCGTCGAGTTTATAGCCATATACAAGTATTGTGCAGTGTACTTGTGTAAAATTGACCTGTACTGAATCTGTTGCCTTCCACGTATTTTAATATTTAGTTTGAAAATTGGCATTTTGTAGTAGATGTACTGTTTGTTTATGCGATACACATTCTAATTGACGATCGGCCGGTGGCTTTACAACCTTCTTATCGGTTTTGTCTTCTAGACTTGACCCTGAGTACCATCTAAAAAGAGGTCAATTTATCAACTCATTAGTTTTTCATGAAGTGGCCGAAACTGAAATACGTAGCCTAAAGAAATGTATTTCGGACCTCATCGAAGATCTTACAGGCCTTTTCACACTGCAATCCACAGCGTCCATGGATGTCTATGGACGCCGTGGACGTGCCATTTCACACTGCATGTGGACATATTTGTAGTAGATGTGTCATTTCCCCGTCTACTCTTACTCTTCGACAAAGAGATGATGTCTTCTGACGTGCCGTAGTGTAGTGATGGGTTTTGTGAAGACGTACCGTGTCTTGATTATGAAAGTAGGAGTAGTGACAAAGAAACAGCACTGTTGCAAAGTCTTACAAATAGATCTAAATGGGTTCACCCAATAAACAAAAAACGAGAAAGCTTTGGTGAGTACCACAATTTAATACGCAATCTCAAGTTGGATGACGACAGGTTCAAGACCTATTTTAGATTAATTAAGGACGAGTTCGAAGAAGTTTTGTCAACTATTGATGAAGACATCTCAAAAAAGGATAAAAACTGCAGGAAAGCGATTAGTAGTCGAGAACGCCTTGCCGTATGTTTGAGGTAAGTAAATATAAAATAAAAATAATTCATTAACAAATATATAATATTGCTTCAAATACAAGTACATTTTATTTACAAGGCTTGATACTGTTGTTCTGTTTCGGGGCGGTAGTAGATGTTTGAAGAGGGCTGGCTAGTGGAAGACGGAGAACCTCTCATGCCATTGTCAGTCGAAGCGCATGAATTAGCGACCGGGGATGGCGTTAGTAGGAAAGAAGGAGAGTGCAAAGAGTTCGATAACTCATATTATTCTTCAGCCTCCGTGATGGTATTAATTACTTGTCGTTTAATCCGTATTTCAAGGTGACGAGGGAGACGTCGAGTAGTTTTGCAAACATTCGCAAAAACAAATCCAATTCATCGGCAACGGGTGCTGAACGTTTTCTTTGTTCATTACTTTTCAGGAAATTTAAAATCTTGTCTGCACCCCTCGGTGGTCGGTGGCGTGAGTTGGCAGAAGTGGTTGCCTCACTACATTCTTCTCCATCTTCGGGAAATCCGAAATTTTCCTCGTTGCGTTGTCTCCTTGATCTATCAACTCCTCATCAATGTTCACTTCCACATTATTGACTTGAATATTGTTGTCAACAAATGGTGGGACGTTAGTTTCACCCCTGAAAGTAATAATACCCGTAATTTTCTAATAGCATATACAGCGTAATTTTCTCAGCTCACTTACAGGTGTTATTATGCCTGAGTCGAAAACAAATCAAAATTTAATATTTAAAGTGTTGAAAACGTTACTCTTACAGCCACTATTGATATAATATATAAAATAAAATATTTCAATACCAATCATAGATTTATAATATAAGAATTCTATACAATATAAAAATTGACTTAGAGCGATGATCAAAACAACAAACATGGTTTTTAAATGACATTTAGTTAACATTGAATTACACATGCGGTGAAAAGTCCCCTGAGTAATATATAAAATTTTGTTAGCAATACCTTAAAATCGTATTAAAATAAACTCACGTCCTGGAGAGACATCCCTGCAACCATGAATTCCATTGGCTTTTCGAACCTCCATGGTTTAACTTTGCTTGTTGCTGGACCACTTTTCGTTTTTTTCCTGTTTACAGCTTGGCGATGGCAATCTTTCAATTTTCTCCACTCATTTTTAACAGTCCCTTCTTAAAATTAATAGATATTTATCTTTTAGGTTCCTGCCGACTGGAGATACGTACACTACGATAATTTATAGCTACAGGATGGGAATAAGCACTGTATCACAAATTGTGGAGGAGGTTTGTGATGCTATTTGGAGAAAGATGCAGCCTGTATATATGCCTACACCTGATGAAGCTATGTGGCGGAATATTTTCCGATAGATTCAATGCAAGATGGAACTTTCCCCATTTTATTGGTGCAATATACGGGAAAACATATTGAAATACAAGCACCACCACCTAACTCAGGGTCTAAATTCTAAAACGGCAAAAAGTACTATTCAACAATACTTTTGGCGCTAGTTGACACTGATTACATGTTCACGACGATAGACGTTGGTTGTTATGGTAAAGAATGTGATGGAAGTATTTTTACAGAGGTTGCCGTTGGGAAAAGACTTAGTAGTTATTCAATGGCTGTGCCTTCTGATGAACCACTATTTGAAGAAAGCGAAGAAAGAACCCCTTACGTTATTGTTGCCGATGAAGCCTTCCCATTAAAAACGATTTATGCTACGTCTATTTCCGCGTAATAATCTTACTAATGACACAAGAATTTTATAACTACCGACACTGTCGGTGTAGGAGAGTCGTGGTAAAATGCCTTTGGTATTTTAGCTCAAAGATGGCGTTTATTTTTTCGGCCGTTGGGCTGTAAACTAAACAATGTTGACAAAATTGTTAAGGTACGGTTTTTCTTCACATCTTCTTATCTTCTAAGGGTCATATATATTCCGTTGCTAAGTGGTTCCAAAGGTAAAAAAGGTCCAGTGGCTCTTTCTGGTTTTAGCTTTTGAATAAAACGTTTCTGGTTCTAGTAAGTTTTATTAAAAACATGGCATAGTAGAGTTTTTTCCAGGATAAAAATATTCGTCGGCGATAAAAATAATCGCCATAAACTCTACTTCTGGACCTTGCAGTCTTCTCCGGTTAAATATATTTACGCTAGCCTAGTAATATATATTTAACTAGGCTTTTATATAACTAGTAAATATATATAAACTCACCGGCGGAGCAAGTACTTTTTGTGATTCAATGTTTTATTGAAAAAATATATATATATAATATATTTTTGATATATAAATTTAATGAATATAAACAGAAGTCATTTGACAGGTATTTGGTCTTCCGATCATATGTTAGTTTGGTTATTTAAACACATATGTGAAAGAAACGGCCAATACAAAATAATTGAATCGTAAAAAGTAAGGGCTCTGTGGTGTAGTGGTAGCACATTCACCCCGGCAAGTGAGAGATCCGGTTCGAGTCCCGGCGAAGCAAGTACTTTTTGCGATTCAATATTTATTGAAATTATATATATATATTTACTTCCACCTTGATAGTGTTAAAACTTAGTAATATTGTCTACCAAATTTATTGCAAATTAAAAAACCCATGAAAAAACATATATAAACAGTAAAAAATTACAGATTATATACTGCACTTGGCACGCATATGTAAGGCTTTTTATCTTCAATACAAACAAACATAACGTCAACTTACATGTTTCTATGCGAGTATTATTATTCTTTGTTAATTCACTTTTGTTTATTCACAACAGTATAAACGTAAACACGTCGCTTGGAAAAATAAAAATATATTGCCGTTTGGGTATTAATACTTTTTAGATTTTTATTAATTAGTTAGTTATATATAATCATATTCATGACAAATTGCAACAGCATAGCTTGAGAAATTTTTTTAAAAATATGAATGTTTTCGTAAACAAACCTATCACAGACATCCTTATGTCATGTCTAAACCAGTAGAATATATTTAACCTGTATCATAATTTAGATTTATAGCATATTATTTCGTTTTGTATTTTAAATTTACAAGAATATTTCACAACAGCATGTCAATGAAACATAATACTCTCTCTTATGAAGAGTATAAGTAGGATAAAGTCTAAACTTTGTAGTTCTGTTTTATTTGTAAGGGTTACTGAGTATTATGATATTCAACATTCAGATATGCAGTGCATGTGTCTTCAATACATTTAATTATATTTATTAAAACATTATATATTAATAATGTTAAAGAAAACTAATCAATATAAAACTCAACACAAAAGAGGTTGGTTACTATAATTCTATACCATACATTTTCAATTTGAATATTTGAATGAAGGAAAATGCGTTTTTTGTATAAAAAATAAGAGCAACATCATCATAAACACTGAACCAGGATAAAACGTATGGAAAAAATAAATAAACTATCCAATTAAGGGCTTTTAGGTGACATGTTTCGTTTATTGATTACAATTGATATTTTTTCCCCAATTTGTCATAGTGGTAGTAATGAGAAGTATTTGAATTGTAATTTGGGAATATACGCGTATAGCATATCATCAATACAATGGAATATCTCTTTATTTAACCTTTTTAGGACATTTGTAAACGATTACGAATTTTATTTATAGGAGATAATTACAAAAATACTTTACCGTTTTAATCACTCCAATTTTTTAATCCAATATTTGGTATTTTCATAGTATAAACCCAACTTAAGCTATAAAGTACGTAAATAAATGAGTAAATATGGGTGGTTATAGAAAGAATATGAAAAGAGATATGAACTACAGCGTCAACCCCTAGCATTCATACAAATGGTACTGTAATATAAATAATACAAAATGAGTAATAAATTTAAATCAAAACGTGATTTAAAATATATTGTATTCCACATATATATTGTAGAACAAAAACTGAATTTAGGAATAAGAGTATTAAGTTTTGAGGTTCACACAGTAATGAAACAAATTTTATTTTCATTCAGTTACGCACAATGATTGAAAAGTCAGCAATAAAGTCGCCTGAAATCAAAAACTACATTTAAGTCAGTACAGGACTAAATTTATTTTTGGGACTCAAAAAGGTTGAAAATCAAGGAATATTACGTATATAACTATTTCGCATGATATATTAATCTTTAATACCATAAACTGGGCATTACAATATTTAGAATTCTTTTAAAATTTACCATTCTCCACAATATTAGAACCTCACTATAAAAACTACAAGTTGCTATGTATACTTCTGGCATTTAACTCATTCTCACAGATAAAAGGTTCATCAATACATACTTTTGTGTAAACAATACGTAACGGAACATTGGTAACAATAAATTTGAGTAAAATGTAGGTCGATCCTGCAGATAAAACGTAATATTGTTAAGCCACACCATTTCGTTTATCCAACGAATTGGAGAAAATCCTGCGAAGCTCACAGATTATCCTTGGATAAACCAGGGTTTCCTCTAACTCGGCAATACAAACTACTTTGTCACGCAGCGTTCTTGTTACAAGTATTTAATAATGTTTTATGTGCCTAATTACTATTATGTGCTTGTGACCATTAAAGAGAGATGATAATTGATTTTAAAATCGATATCCATATACATTTGTGTGTAATTTAGAAGGCTCTCCAGGAGTGTGAATCCTGTTCCTCTTTGTTTTTGAATAACTGAAAATTTTTTTTAAACATAATTATGAATGTGTAGGTATTTAAAGTTAATATTTGATGACTGCGTGAGATTATTTATTTCCATTTAATAATAGAAATTCTAGTCATATCCGCAACAATTTCTGTTCACATAATATATTGTATATATTTTCAATTCAGGCAAATAGAAATAGATTAAGTATTACAGAGGTATTTTGTAATTGTCTCCATATTCAATAACTCGTTGCTTTTTAATCCTAACAAATTTAAATTTTGTCTTTTATCTCGAGAAATCATTAGTATGGAAATTTCACGATATTTTAAACTTGTTTATTTAAACTTTTACTTATAAAATCGTCCAAATTTCTAAATCTAACTTATGTATTCACATTGTTTAACACAATTATGCTATGTACTGTATCCTAAAAAGGCACCTTATAAATCAAATCTAACTTCATAAAACGAATGTCTCTTTCATAACCGACTATAATGTTTCCAACTAAAAAACTATCGTTCTTTTTTAAAAATTTAACTTACTGATTTCTCAATTAAATAAAAAATGAGAGAAGATTTTTGCTTTTAAATCTTATACAACATAGTCAAACGGATTTCCACATCTGTAGGGATGTCTATTATAATTTCTCTTTAAAATTAGAGAAACTTTTCTTTGATCTGTTCAGTTAATGTACTTGGACAATATTTTTAAAAACAGTCTTTTATTAAAAGAATCTATTGATAGTAACTAAAATAACTGGTTTTATATATCTTCTAAGGGTCATATATATTCCGTTTGCTCTGCTGAAGAAATTAGACAGGCTTAAAACACATGCTGGAAGCCAATCCCTCATTTCTTACCCAAGCCATGAAAGAAGCTTACGACTGTCAGGAATCACTTTTGTTAATTATTTAAATTCAGAAAAAGGGGGTGTTTCTTGGCAATGGCAGCATATTATGTAACGTAATCACAATGTAATATCATGTAGTAAATGTTTACTCTAAAAAAAACACGTGTTTGCTTTTATACTAACCTCTGTCATTTCACAATTATGTCTAGATACATAAATAAACTATATAAGTGTATATAGCTGAATTTTGCCTTTCCTTAGCCTACAACGGTTAGTTATTATTTATATGTGAAAGAAAATATTATTAAATTCAAATTAAAATATACTTACTATCTTTTCCAAGGTTGGAGGCAATTTCAATCCAGGCCTTCTCTTTCAAATCTGATTTTCTGTAGTCCTCAAAGCCTATATCCCAAAGAGCCCTACCTTGTCGAGCTTCATCAATCAAAAGCTCCATTTTAATAATCACCTCACAACAATTATCACTTCAAAAGTTGGTGTACAATAGTCGCGGAGTTGGTGCTGAGTCTGGGGCAACAACAACACACAAGTGGCCTGGAGCCCACCGTCCTCCCACGTAAAACCACGGTGTTCGCTGTGGGTAGACTGCGCATGCGCGTCCACTCGGATGTTCCAAGGTGATCGCTCCGAAAGCGATCTATGTGGACGCGTCGAAGACGTCCTAGGACATACGTGGATGTCCATGTACGCCAGTTTGAATGGTCCCATTAAAATACATATTAAGCTATTTTTTTCCATTCCCCGTCCGTGGATGTCCATGGATGCCAGTGGTGAAATGGCCTTAAGGGGCGGCATGTTTGTTTCCACTTGCGGAAGAGATTAACGAGTTTCACGAGTTAAGCTCAGTACTGCAAATGCATTAGTCAGGTTTTTCAAATATACTAGTAAATCCATTCAAGAAAATCTTACTTATTAGCTACATGTAACTAATGTTCAGTTGGTTAAATTTTACTAGACCACTCGTTACTACTACTCGCAATGATTGGACATGTTCGAATAGTGTTTATATAAAATCATCGTCTCTCATGTTCTAACTACAAGTTACTTATTTCTGACAATGAGTGCTGATAACCTATATTTATATACATTGGATAATCCTAAATTTGTTAGTTATAATTTTGCCATCTCAAAAATATTATGTATGTCAGTACAGTACTCCGTCGTAGAGTATTATAATTCTGGAAATTATTGATTACTACTCTCACCATTCTTCACTTATAGCTAAGTACCCTAGATCCCCATATTCTTTATTTGAAGTTGAATGTGTGAAACATAACAAAGATTTTGTGAGTGGTTTGAATGTGTTAGTCATCATGAAATTCCTACTTTGATACTACATTACCATGAATTACTACTGCCATGAGAGTGGTAAAAATCTTTCTTGGAGTGGCGTGGTTTCTTTCACTGTAAGTCTGTTGTTAATAATTTTTGTCAGATATACAGTAATGATTCAAATGTTTTATTATTCTAACTTATCACCTGGGGTGACATAGGTGAGCATTTAAGCATCTACAGGCCTGAGATGTGTTTGCAGACCTAATGCCTAACATTGATTAACAGAGTATTCAAGGACCCGACTGTACGTTAAGCAGCTATTACGAGCGTCTTTTGTCTGGTATCCGCAACACCATCTGTCTGCACTGCGTGCTTTGCATACCAAGTAGGCGCTTAGCCCTTCGACCGATATAGAAAAAACTTTGCTGTTCTTTAACAATTGCATACAAAGTCAATAAAGTTCTTACTCAAACTAGAAACCTACGTATCGAGTTTTAAGAGTCTTAATCATTCTATAAAGTGTTATCCCAAACATAGACAGAAATACTGTGTAGAAAGACAATCAAATACACTTTTTTTGAGGGATCCTTTATAATGTTCATGATAACGGACAACTTTCTTATCGTAACTATTTGACTTCGACGGCCATGGAAAAACAGTGCAACCTAAGACAATGTATACATATAACGATGTAGATTCCGTTTATGTTTAGCATAATTGTAATTATTTAAATAGTGAGAATAATCATTCACTTGTTATGAAAAACAACCTTGTATTATCAGATTATTTATTTAAGTATAAAGTAACCAAATTAGGGTCACAAATATGGGCTCTAGAGCCAAAACTGGATATCATAAGAACAATTTGGAGTTATGCAAAAGACCACTCATCAACTATTGGTATAGGTATTGGAACCAATGATAAGACCGTTGGTTATGATCGGAGCACTGGGTATGATGGTGGTTGTGACAAGAAACCGATCCTGCACAGTATGGGCAACCTATTGTGTACATAATGTCGTTAAACAGAAGTTCTTATACTCGTATCTAGCATAATTCGTTGTTGGGGGGTTGGGGGGCGTGGCGAGGCGGCGGCGGAAACGGAGTAAGGCAAGGCAGTATATAGCCTTCATGAGTATTAATTATATTTAATGAATAACAATCTTAACGTTGTGTTTATTTTACAAGTGGATACGTGGGTACCATCTCGCGAGTGGTAGTAGGCTCTACTAAAAATATTAACAATGTTTTTCTGCCACCTTTAACGAGTTAACTGATACTACTACTGCAGTCAGCTGAACCCTATAATCTAACCTCTAATTTTTGAAACTGGTAGAGTAAGGATTATAAAACCGTTTTCTTTTTCTGGAGGTAGGCAACAGCATTCTACGTATGTTTTACGATTTAAAATAGCAATTCTAGTAAGTAACAAAAAAAAAAAAAAAAAAAAAACCGGCACACTTCTGAATGTGTTATAGCTTTACTGTAACCTTCAGTGGGTATCGCAAGAACCAATTTGTTACTTATATTTTGTCAGTTCTATAGTTGTCCAGGAGCGGTACAACACTAACTATAAATGGCGAGATATTGCGGTAGAAGGGTAGATAAATAAATCTAGTCTTCTGGAGAAGATGATTGTTGGATTGAGTGAAGCCCCCTAAGGCCAGTGTTACAGTGAGGGATTTAGCTAAAGTGCAGGGTTATAACCGGTTTCAAGTGGAAAAACCAGAATTCGAAAAAAAGGGTTCGGAAGTCAGATCGTTACAAAACTCCAAGGTTTACAATATCAAGTAAACTGTGAGCGTTCACCATTTCACTTGGAGAGTCAATTGTTTACGAAGTTCTATACTTTCGTTATATCCTCGCGGGTTCGGTAGTCACTGATCCATAAAACCTTCGGATTACAGCAAAAGTCGAGGGATCAATCTTCATCTATTTCTGGTAGTTTTTAAACGCCTGGTCAATGCAGGGTCTAATATGAAACCCTGTGAATTATTGAAGTTTTCAGTTTGGTAGCGTTATTGAGAGATTTAAGATGGATTACCTTAATTGTATGGAGTATGTGCGTGACTTATAGGCAATAACATTTTACTCTCTTTTTATGATGAATTTAGAGATAGATATTTTCGAAAGAAGTCAAAAGACCTATCACAGTCTTTTCCCCACGGCTGGATAACTGTATGTAGTTCTCTGAGAGTAGTTCATACAGAATTGAAATGGAAGCAGGTATTATGCATCTGGATCCCACCATTGAGAAACCGAGGATTCACTGGCTACAAGTGAATCAAATGTAGGCAAAGTCATTCATACAGTATCTACGTTAATAAGTCTTGTGGTTAGAAAAAAATATTTAAAATTCTCTTTGGATAACTATGCTATTAGAATTAAGCATATATGTTTGATACGTATGAATTAATTATTTAAAGTAATTAGCGTAGCTTTTAAAACCAATAAGGCCTAAATTCCAGCATAAAATTTAATAACACAAAAATAATGGAGTTTTTGAAGTGAAGTGTTTAAAAGTAAACAGAAAAATTACTTCCGTAAGTAGGGAATAAATTAATAAATTTAAGATTAAATTTAATACAAAAATATAAATAATAAATACAACAAGGTGGGAATACGCCAAACCACGTGTTGCGTAATAAATGTTACGGATGGTTCGCTGAGGTTGCATGCAAAATTGAAACAGATGATATAGATTACAGATGATATATTTTTCAAGATAAAAACATTAATCATAACATTAATTCAAATTAGTTTTATTATGTTAGGTCTGTAAGCAACGTATGAATTACAATAGTTGTAATAAGGGTACTACAATGCAAGAGTGTGCTAAGATAAAACATTCCATATGATTGTACTCAGTTTCTTTACAAGTGTATTTATTCTGCTATTTCTTATCATAATGGTCATCATAAAACCAATAAAAATATATTTACTAACGCTCTGCCAAATCCTATGGAATGGAATGCATCATCAACAAACTCAGTACGTTATATATAGAAATGAAGCGTTACGTAAAACTTGGTCAATAATGTCAGCTTGTTTTCTAAGTTTCATGGGCAGATGAACCGAAATGACATTTTTAGCCCCTAAAATGAAATCAAAGGTAATGAAAAAAAATAATAATTTTAGACTAATATTCTAACATCACTCTACCTTCTTCTTTATCAATTTAATTAGAAAATAATAGGTTTGCTGTTAAGAATTCTGAGATTTCAGGATTGTCAGACATTGTTGTACCAGATACTGTATTCAGATTCAGGTTCAACACATTTGCTTCAAAAAAGTGAGATCTTGTTTAAAAGTGATATTTTTATTTTCTTTACCGATCTGATCCTGTCTCTTATTTCATATACAGTATTTGATGTTAGAGTAGGAGTAGGCTTTTGAACATCTAAAGTATCAACCAAAATCAAGAGTTTTAGGGTAAAACTTTACAAACCATTTGCTTTCCAGCCTTGATTTGTTTTTTAGAAAAATGTAACTCTGTAACTTCACTCATAATAATTGATGGAATACTACGAAAATCAGAAGTTCAAAATTTAAAAAGTAAAACTATCTTAGATTCTTTTCATAACGAATTTCTAACTGGGAGCCAATCAAACTTAATAAATTGAAACTGGTGTGACGTTCTCATCACAACCTCAACCCACCTGATCAGCTGAACAAAGAAGTGACGGGATCTGTTCAGAAAATGTGCAGCTCCGTTCACCTACAACACTGGCAGGTTACTCCTAAATATACGATTACGGACCCTTATCAGTAAGTCGAAATCACAAGCAAAAAACCTCTCAAAGCGTAGCGGGTGGTTCAGCAGATGAAATGTCAAAAGCAGATTCTCAGCTGCTCGAGTGCCCGCTTTAAGACCAATGAAATTGAGAAGGAAAGAGATCACGGCAGAGTCTACTTGACTTTCTCTCATCAACTTCACGTCTCCTGTCCATTCATAAATTTTATTTCCATAAAAATGACACGTAACTATGATATTAAAAATGTAGTATAAATATTGTACTTTTTAATTGTATTATATTTAATATACTTTGTTTCATTATATTTTTACTGATAAAAAAAATTAACGAAGAACTTACATTCAATCAAGTAAAAACAAGATAAAAATCTTGTTTTACGCTATCAAACATAATTTTTTGTAATTGCTTTAATTTAGTTTTAAAGACTTAACGAAATGGAGACGTCTTTTAAGGTATGAGTAAAGAAATAAAATGAAAAATATAAAATATAAGAATTCGGCCAATATTTACTTCCACTATTTATAAGCTATGGTGTAGTAATTAAAAAAATGGTTGATTAGTTTTAAGTTCATCTCAACATGTAATGCAGATTAAATATGTAGATACCGTAATTAAGTGGTACTGTGGTTTTCAGCCATAACGTTTCTTAATATTCATTGTAATGTTTTTAAACTGCTTTTAACATATTATCAAATACTGAATCGTACATTTTAAAGTTATTATAAAGTATTGGTTCAGTTGATATAATAGCAGGGAATAGAGTACAGATATTAATTAAGTTAGCATTATTGAATGTACTTGTATAAAGTCCTAAAAGCAGGTTTTTTCAATATTCGCTACAAATATTTATACAAAATCGCAAGTTTACAATACGTTTTTAGAGTTTAATTTAAAGTCACTTTAAATTAGGAATAATTCCTCAAATGTTTGTCTAATAAAAACTCCTACAACAGTAACAGGATTTTTAGAAAGATCCATTTTTGTGGGGACAACACGTTAAATCATTAGTTTGTATGATTTAACGTAGACAAAATTTATGTTTGATGCCAGGAGCTGTGAGTTTTAAAGATGCATTTATAACAATAATACTAATCCATGTGTTGTCTACTCCAGGAATATTTGTTTCTAGAAATAATTTACGGTTGTATTGGGAACAATAAAAACTATCAACAATTGTAGAATTCAAAACTTTTGTAAAAAAGTGTAAATTAATCTATCGAAAGGTTATTAAAGCGGCCAAAGCCTATGAATTTAATAAAGCAATTAAGGAAACAAAACATGTTAAAAAACCGCTTGGGGTATAACTAATAAGCACAAAACTAAGGCACCCAATAAACCTATAAAAATTGAAATCAATCGGGAAATTATTAAGGACCATTGAGATGTGGCAAATATTTTTTAATGACTTTTTTTCTAATGTTTCAAATCAAAATCTTAACTGTTCTTTTGAAACGACTCAAACACCAAGTTCCGTCATGTCAATGGCGTTAACTCCTGTGACAGAGGAGGAAGTGGTTGGCGTGATGCGTTCTCTATGGGTGTCGAAGTCAACTGACGTAAATGGCGTGTCCACATGGCTTTTCAAGCAATGTTACATGCCTCTGCTGAAACCACTGACTATGATAATCAATACATCTTTCCAAGAAGGCGTGTTTTCTACGGCACTGAAAAGGGCTGTAGTATTTCCAATTTTTAAGAAACATGATCCGTTGAAATTAAATAATTATCGGCCAATCTCAATCCTACCAGTGCTAAGTAAGGTTTTTGAAAAACTTTTCTTAAGTAGGATACTAAATTTCTTTGAGAAAAATAATATATTATCTCCAAATCAGTTTGGCTTTAGACAAGGTAAATCCACAATCGATGCAATCACGCACTTAATTGAGGTGATTGTTGATAGCTTGGACAAGAAAACAGTAACGCTCAGCATTTTCCTTGACTTGACTAAGGCTTTCAATTGTGTGGATCACACCATTCTCCTCAACAAATTGCACAGTAACGGTATTAGAGGTTTGCCGCTGAAGTGGCTTCAGTCATACCTCTCTGATAGAAAACAACAAGTATCAGTTCAAAATTCATTTTTACGTACAACCAGTCTTAGATATGCGGTCCCTCAGGGATCCATCCTCGGACCAGTTTTGTTCCTGGTGTACGTAAACAATTTGAATTCAAAGATTCATAAAGGACACATAGTCCAATATGCAGATGCCACGACTCTCTCTTTCACATGCAAATCAAAATTTCAAGTTGAAATTCAAGCTTACGAAGAATTAAATGTATGTACAAAATACTTTAAAAACAAACTTGAAACTTTATTGTTCGAAAACAAATTACATGGTTTTTGGTGGAAGCACTGCACCATTTCAGTACAAACCTACTGTGATGAAGTTGACTGTACGAAACTCCTGGGAATACACCTCGATAGAGGGTTGACTTGGAGGAATCATGTGGACAGTGTTTGTGCGAAACTATGAAGTAATATTTATCTCTTGAGAGGTCTTGCCGAATACTGTTCAGATCAAATAATGAAAATTGCATATTACGGTTTGGTCCACCCACATTTATCCTACGGTATTATATTGTGGGGTGGCTGTTCAAATGGCGACTTCCACAGACTTTTTATCTTACAGAAGAGAGCTATCAGAATTATTGCTAAATTAAACTTTAGAGAGTAGTGTAGAAATTCATTTAGGTAGCTCAAAATACTAACATTTCCATGTTTGTATATACTGAAGACTACTTTACATTGTCGGTTTAAGAGCCAAATGGTTCGAGGTCGTGACATTCTACGATACAAGGTATCGAGAAAATGTCAGACCTGCTCAGCACAGATTGAGAAGATACGAGTAACTTCCTTCTCAAACCGGCATAAAGTTTCTAAATGGGCTCCCAGACGAAATAAAATCAATAAATGATCTAAATCGGTTAAAAACTACATTGCGACACTTTTTAGTGTCTCATTCATTGTATACAGTTGGTGAATTGATGGACCATCTCGCTAGCTTCAATGTGCGGTAGTACAGAGGCGGTGACATCCAAAGTTATTTTTTATTATATATTAATTTTACTGCTTGACAACTTTTATTGGTAACTAAAATCGATATTGTTTACGATATTTTAAAAATTAAATCGTTAGCATAAAACATTTTATTATTTTAATGAATATACAATTATTATTATGTGACGCATGCTATGCAATGTTAAAATTGTTTCTGGCAATAAAAGTATATTGTATTGTGTCAGAAAAATTTAAAAAAATATTGACATAATTTCTAATATAAAGAAGAAAAACTCGAATTTAAACTTTCTAAAATATTTCATAATTACTACTATTCTTCTCACTATTAAAAACATTTAATATCGAGTCAATGGTGCAGTGTAGCTGGTAACCGAATCAAGCAAAGTCGAGCTGTGGCCGCGGCTTGAATGGGTGGATGCAGATTGAATGGGTGGCCGCGGCTTGAATGGGTGGCTGCTGATTGAATGGGCGATCACTGAGCGATTCTGTCCTTGTAAGCAGTTCGCCTACAGGCCTTTGTTGGTGGTTCACAGATCACCTTTAACACTGAATCCACAGATTATGTGTCAGAGACGACTTCTTTTCTTTAATCTTTCCTTGTGAAGTAAGAGATTTTTTACCTATATAGTTTCTGTACGCATTGCATCAGATTCAGACAATTTTCTCATAAATCTTGGAATAATTTGCCTACTGCTTTATGGTAAATACATCAATAGAGAATCAATTTAGGCTGTATTTGTGGCAGGTATCGCAAGCCGGGTTGTAGTAATGAGTTTGTATGTTATTCTTTTTAGAAGAATGAAATTTTAAATTAAACTTGAAATGATGTTCTTCTATATTATGATATAAAATTTTAAATAACCCTCTGAGTACCAGATAGTACGCTTATAGCTCACGAAGATGAGAATTGAAGAATACTGTACACCTTCCCAATTGACACTTAAAGGATAAGCACAAGAATTTGAAAACGAGATTTTCTGTGAATATTTTAAAAAACGTTATTACAATATATATATATATATATATATATATATATATATATATATATATATATATATATATATATATATATAAATATAATTTTTCTTATCCTTCATTTTAGGATGGCTACTAATAATCGTAGGAACAATTTATTATTTTACATATAGTTTTATAGTATTTTAGGTATTGGTTATATTTTAATTTGGAACGGGTCCTATGGTGTCGTAGGCACGTTATATTCTAAACTACTACTAAACATGTTACATGATTTCTATTACATATATTTATATATATAAACACACAAACACTTGTAGGGTAGGCAACATATTTTCTGACAAACGTCCAATTTACCCCTCTCAAAATGATGCATCGGCAGTGCGTTGGGCGATGAACTTAGTACGTGCTGGGAATGAAATAAATCTGTATTTTACTTTCCACCCCGATTTCTAACTTCAGATTTAATATTGGAATATTAGAGAGCTCTTTCCTTGTGGAATTTTCGTTACCACACAGCGTTTAATTGATAATTCCAGTTACAACTAATTCAGCTACGATCTCAAAATTTGTACCCAAAGGTAAGACATCGTTCCTATAACAAAATAGCAATGTCCATCATTTGCTTATTTTAGAAAGGTTGCAGATAGAAGGAAAAACTCTACATATTATAACTTGAAGCGCTGTCCCCTGATACATTGTAGTGATTGCTGTAATTGGGAAATAAAAAGTAAAGTTTAATTACATTTTGTTGTTTTTTATTAGTTATGCATTCACATAAAAGTGAGTTAAAAATATTGAGGAATCCATAATTTTTGTTTCATCCATTGTTTTAAAAGCCTCATTTATGGAGGAAATTGGGAATAAAAATCATCAATATTTTTAGTTTGAATGAAAAAATCGGGGTTTAACTTTAGGAGTGCAACAGTCTCATTACTGTTACTATAAAAATAGTGTAGTAGAATATAAATTTACAATCACAATCACGGGCTCGGTTTCCTCAAAGCGTGTATTGATTTTCTAACTTTCCTTGGCGGTTTTTGGACAGTTTTTAGTTGGCACCAATAAATTAAATATACATCTCAGTAGTATTGAACTAAATCACATAACCAGCTAATGTTAGAATCTTTTACTGTTTTTTTTTGTTAGAAAGGCCAGTGCAAAACAAATTGTTTTAAATAGGTCATTGTAGTGTATTGGTAAACTTCCAGATTGGTGCTATCATCAAAAAAATTCGTTTTGCTCAGGAACATGTTTAAAATTGACTCCCTTTTTATATAAGGAAGATAATAATTTCAATTTAAGGATCAGGACTTTAGCCGTTAAAAATTTCCTTTTCAGATTTAATTGTTAAAGAAATAGTAAGTCATAAAAGGGAACAGGAAAATGGACGAGGGTAGAATCCTTTTTCAATTATTATTATTATTTATTTTCATTATTATTGGTGAAATGCTCCAATATTCAAGTATAATATTGTTTCCTATACAAAAATGGTCTATACCCTTTAAGACTTCATTTATTGTTTTATTTTAATTTGATCTAAGTAAAATGCAGAAACTGGTTGTGCAATCAGAACGGTGAGAGTATATTATCAGTCATTTACCATTGCTCATCCAGTTACTAAACTTTCCTATTAAAGCTAAAGCATAAGTAAATCATTAGGATCAAAAAGTTTCTAAAGTTTGCAAAAGAGAACTTAAACTTTCCGTGTACACTGAACCTCTTGACGTTTACAATAAAGATAAGACTTAAATGTTAAGCAATCTTCAGTTTTTGTTATCTTCAAGATGTTTGAAGAAATATGGCCATCGGCGTGTGTTGAGCTTATTTTTTAATTCCTTTCACATACACAATTTTCTTAAAAGGAAGGAAAAATTTTCCGCCGAATTTCATCAGGTGTCAAGATTTAATGATTATAATTGCACTAAAGAATAGTTAAATAATCAAAACTTTTAAAGGATACCACATAATATATACCATCGTTTTACATCGTTCTCACTTCTCTTACATACAAGTGAGAAGTTTAACATTATATGATTAATACGGGGCTATAAACGAACATACCTGTCTTTGTATAGATAAATAAGAAAAAAGCTCTAAGTATAAATAAAATGCTATTTATCATATTAGCATTTACCCGCGTATTTCGTACTGGATAACAGGCTCGTAATAGGCATATCCTTTATAATGGCATTATAAACACTCCTGGGAATAATTTACTGTCAGAAGATATTCCAATCTCTTGATAATTTTCAGAATGTTTAAAATTTAATTTTAAAGAGCACATTTTAAGGCCCTAAAGTCGAATAGTGAAACAATTATATGAGTACTGATGAAATAGACTAATTTCTCTGCATCATTGTAATATTTGGATGAATTGCTTCAATTTATAATCATAATACACCCGTAGTGGAATACGAAATTCGTAGTAATCATCGTGAAAGCATATTTATTGTGGAAAGATGGAGGGCTATAATATTTTTAAATCAGAAATAGTTATGTTTTTAGTATATAGTATAACTAGTAATAAGTAATGTTTTACGTATAAGTATTATTTCAGTATTCTTTGCTAAGTGGTTCAAAAGGTAAAAAAGGTCCAGTGGCTCTTTCTGGTTTAGCTTTTGAATAAACGTTTCTGGTTCTAGTAAGTTTTATTAAAAACATGGCATAGTAGAGTTTTTCCAGGATAAAAATATTCGGCGATAAAAATAATCGCCATAACTCTACTTCTGGACCTTGCAGTCTTCTCCCGGTTAAATATATTTACGCTAGCCTAGTAATATATATATTTAACTAGGCTTTTATATAACTAGTAATATATATAAGACTCCCGGCGGAGCAAGTACTTTTTGTGACTCAATGTCTTGTTTATTGAAATTATATATATATAATACAAAATAATTGAATCGTAAAAAAGTAAGGGCTCTGTGGTGTAGTGGTAGCACATTCACCCGGCAAGTGAGAGATCCGGGTTCGAGTCCCGGCGGAGCAAGTACTTTTTGCGATTCAATATTTATTGAAATTATATATATATATATATAGTTACTTCCACCTTGATAGTGTTAAAACTTAGTAATATTGTCTACCAAATTTATTGCAAATTAAAAAAAACCCATAAAAAAACATATATAAACAGTAAAAAATTACAGATTTTATACTGCACTTGGGCACGCATATGTAAGGCCTTTTATCTTCAATAAAAACAAACATAACGTCAACTTACATGTTTCTATGCGAGTATTATTATTCTTTGTGAATTCACTTTTGTTTATTCACAACAGTATAAACGTAACACGTCGCTTGGAAAATAAAAATATATTGCCGTTTGGGTATTAATACTTTTTAGATTATTATTAATTAGTTAGTTATATATAATCACATTCATGACAAATTGCAACAGCATAGCTTGCGAATTTTTAAAAATATGAATGTTTTCGTAAACAAACCTATCACAGACATCCTTATGTCATGTCTAAACCAGTAGAATATATTTACCCTGTATCATAATTTAGATTTATAGCATATTATTTCGTTTGTATTTTAAATTTACAAGAATATTTCACAACAGCATGTCAATGAAACATAATACTCTCTCTTATGAAGAGTATAAGTAGGATAAAGTCTAAACTTTGTAGTTCTGTTTTATTTGTAAGGGTTACTGAGTATTATGATATTCAACATTCAGATATGCAGTGCATGTGTCTTCAATACATTTATTATATTTATTAAAACATTATATATTAATAATGTTAAAGAAGACTAATCAATATAAACCCAACACAAAAGAGGTTGGTTACTATAATTCTTATATCATACATTTTCAATTTGAATATTTGAATGAAGGAAAATGCGTTTTTTTGTATAAAAAATAAGAGCAACATCATCATAAACACTGAACCAGGATAAAACGTATGGAAAAAAAAATAAAATATCCATTATAAAGGCTTTTAGGTGACATGTTTCGTTTATTGATTACAATTGATATTTTTTCCCCAATTTGTCATAGTGGTAGTAATGCGAAGTATTTGAATTGTAATTTGGAATATACGCGTATAGCATATCATCAATACAATGGAATATCTCTTTATTTACATTTTTAGGACATTTGTAAACGATTACGAATTTTATTTATGAGAGATAATTACAAAAATACTTTACCGTTTTAATCACTCCAATTTTTAATCCAATATTTGGTATTTTCATAGTATAAACCCATCTTAAGCTATAAATTACGTAAATAATGAGTAAATATGGGTGGTTATAGAAAGAATATGAAAGAGATATGAACTACAGCGTCAACCCCTAGCATTCATACAAATGGTACTGTAATATAAATAATCCAAAATGAGTAATAATTTTAATCAAAACGTGATTTAAAATATATTGTATTCCACATATATATTGTAGAACAAAAACTGAAGTTAGGAATAAGAGTATTAAGTTTTGAGGTTCATACAGTAATGAAACGAATTTTATTTTCATTCAGTTACGCACAATGATTGAAAAGTCAGCAATAAAGTCGCCTGAAATCAAAAACTACATTTACGTCAGTACAGGACTAAATTTATTTTTGGGACTCAAAAAGGTTGAAAATCAAGGAATATTACGTATATAACTATTTCGCATGATATATTAATCTTTGATACCATAAACTGGGCATTACAATATTTAGAATTCTTTTAAAATTTACCATTCTCCTCAATATTAGAACCTCACTATAAAAACTACAAGTTGCTATGTATACTTCTGGCATTTAACTCATTCTCACAGATAAAAGGTTCATCAATACATACTTTTGTGTAAACAATACGTAACGGAACATTGGTAACAATAAGTTTGAGTAAAATTTAGGTCGATCCTGCAGATAAAACGTAATATTGTTAAGCCACACCATTTCGTTTATCCAACGAATTGGAGAAAATCCTGCGAAGCTCACAGATTATCCTTGGATAAAGCAGGGTTTCCTCTTACTCGGCAATACAAACTACTTTGTCACGCAGTGTTCTTGATACAAGTATTTAATAATGTTTTATGTGCCTAATTACTATTATGTGCTTGTGACCATTAAAGAGAGATGATAATTGATTTTAAAATCGATATCTATATACATTTGTGTGTACTTTAGAAGGCTCTCCAGGAGTGTGAATCCTCTTCCTCTTTGTTTTGAATAACTGAAAATTTTTTTAAACATAATTATGAATGTGTAGGTATTTAAAGTTAATATTTGATGACTGCGTGAGATTATTTATTTCCATTTAATAATAGAAATTCTAGTCATATTCGCAACAAGTTCTGTTCACATAATATATTGTATATATTTTCAAATCAGGCAAATAGAATATATTAAGTATTACAGAGGTATTTTTTAATTATCTCCATATTCAATAACTCGTTGCTTTTTAATCCTAACAATTTAAATTTTGTCTTTTATCTCGAGAAATCATCAGTATGGAAATTTCACGATATTTTAAACTTGTTTATTTAAACTTTTACTTATAAAATCGTCCAAATTTCTAAATCTAACTTATGTATTCACATTGTTTAACACAATTATGCTATATACTGTATCCTAAAAAGGCACCTTATAAATCAAATCTAACTTCATAAAACGAATGTCTCTTTCATAACCGACTATAATGTTTCCAACTAAAAAAAACTATCGTTCTTTTTTAAAATTTCACCTACTAATTTCTCAATTAAATTTTTGCTTTTAAATCTTATACAACATAGTCAAACGGATTTCCACATCTGTAGGGATGTCTATTATAATTTCTCTTTAAAATTAGAGGAACTTTTCTTTGATCTGTTCAGTTAATGTACTTGGACAATATTTTTAAAAACAGTCTTTTATTAAAAGAATCTATTGATAGTAACTAAAATAACTGGTTATATATATATATATATATATATATATATATATATATATATATATATATATATAGAGAGAGAGAGAGAGAGAGAGAGAGAGAGAGAGAACTCGATGGTGATACACAATCAGTAGACGCAAGAATATCTTAAATAGGTATAAATGGAAAGAAATGAATTTTTTTCAGTTGAAACTTTTCCTGCAAATTCTTGTGCACAAAAGTTACCTCCGATTTGCCTGCAGAACAGTCCAGTTTGGTATTTATTAATATGAGCCAACAATAACTCCAGTGGAATGTGAACTCCGTTTGTTTGTATGTCCTTAAATATTTACTTGTATGTAAATATATTTCCAAATTTAATTTTCTGATGTAAGAGAATCACATTTATTACGATATATATAAAACTAGGAATTTTATGAATATCTCTTATAAATTTTTCGAATATTTTAAACCAACATTAACAATAAAAAAACTATATGTGTTCGTAAATATTGTACCTCTATTTTATGATTTTTTAAGAGTTAAAAAATTGAATTTCTTTAAGTATTGATAGTTTATCAGTAGAAAATTGTAGATAAGTCAGTCGTATTTAAGTACAGAACCTGTACTAAACTTGGACTGAATGTTATACGAGACTTTGACCACAAAATAATAAAGGATTGATTTATAGGTGTAACATTCTTTCCAACTCGCCCTTATTCTATACCTTTCTTATATAGTATAACATGTTTATTTATTATATTGCTAACTTAAAAAAAGATTACGGTATTCCAATTCAAATGTGCACATTTCTATTACATATTTATGAATATTCAATATGCAAATTTTCAACCCATTGGAAGAAGTATTATTTACATGACAAATATGATATATTAGTTACATCAGTTATTATAGTTTACTAGTATCATACAGTAATTATTTCTTTTCTTCCAAGTTTTATTCCTGCCTAATTCTTTAAAAAGTATAATACATATTTTCATAGTATAATAGACATTTTTATAAATAACTTCAGTTACAAAAATTTGTTTTTACTCTCCTATATCACTTTAAAATGACAATATAAAATAAATAAATGCCCCGTGACAAATATAAATGACAGATGATTAGGTGAGGTCTAGGAACAGTGTGTTACAGTCGGTGTGCATTATACATAGATTTATATGTCTAGTATCACTACTTGCTGAATGACGTGTGACGGCAGATACGGTTAATAGCCTACACTAAATATACACAGAGTGGTACAGTCGGTGTGCATTAGACATTGATTTATATGTCTAGCATCACTACTTGCTGAATGACGTGTGACGGCAGATACGGTTAATATCGTACAATACATAACACAGAGGACCACTGTTGGTGTGCATTAGACATTGATTTATATGTCTAGCATCACTACTTGCTGAATGACGTGTGACGGCAGATACGGTTAATAGCCTACACTAAATATACACAGAGTGGTACAGTCGGTGTGCATTAGACATTGATTTATATGTCTAGCATCACTACTTGCGGAAGGTCGTGTGACGGCTTATATAAGATACGGTTAATTAATAGCGAACAACTCATGTAGATAGAGTGGTATGGTACAGTCGGTGTGCATTAGACATTGATTTATATGTGTAGCACCACTACTTGCTGAATGAAGTGTGAGGGCAGATACGGTTAATAGCGTACAACACATAATACAGAGGACCAGTGTCGGTGAGAATTACACATTGATTTATATGTCTAGCATCACTACTTGCGGAAGGACGTGTGACGGCTTATATAAGATACGGTTAATTAATAGCGAACAACTCATGTAGATAGAGTGGTATGGTACAGTCGGTGTGCATTAGACATTGATTTATATGTGTAGCACCACTACTTGCTGAATGACGTGTGACGGCAGATACGGTTAATAGCGTACAACACATAATACAGAGGACCAGTGTCGGTGAGAATTACACATTGATTTATATGTCTAGCATCACTACTTGCTGAATGACGTGTGACGGCTTATATAAGATACGGTTAATTAATAGCGAACAAGTCATGTAGATATAGTGGTATGGTACAGTCGGTGTGCATTAGACATTGATTTATATGTGTAGCACCACTACTTGCTGAATGAAGTGTGAGGGCAGATACGGTTAATAGCGTACAACACATAACACAGAGGACAATTGTCGGTGAGCATTAGACATTGATTTATATATCTAGCATTACCACTTGTGTGATTACGTCAATAGTATGTCGTTAAATCGGCCTAAATAAGCCTGTACCCTTGCATCATCCACAATCGAGGTACACAATGCTTTGCATCTCAGCCCGGTACTCACTGCGCTCTATACCAGTCACTTGATCGTCTAATAACTTGTCCATTGTTTGACTACAGTAGTCTGCGACATTAATTGTTTTTAATAAGCTATACAACATTGAAACTTCAGTCAAATTTGGGGATATACACAATACGAGGTTGGCAGTCTTATTTTAATTTTCTCTTTGCCCACAATGCAGCGCCAGTGCCTAGAATCCACAGAAGTTTGGGAAGATCAGCGTCCGGAGCAATAATTTGTCCTGTAACACTTCGATTGCTTCCCATCGCTCCTCAGTGTTTTTGTGTTTGCTGTACTAGATATCATGTTCACTCGCGGGTTCACACCGTGGTCTTTACGTTTAACTCTTTGTTGAATCCGAGAGCCGGCATCCAGTAACCGTGACCGAGCAGTTCAGACGGTAGTTTGTTGATGATGTCGATCATTAGACCTAACCCTTGTATCATGTGCTCAGACCACGGAGACAGGCAGTTCAAACAAAGTTTTAGACCGTTGTGTTTCGTTACCAACTCGTCCATGCGAATTAATAAGTTAAATAATCGTACAACAGACATTCTCTCATTATGGATATTATTTTTATCAGCGGTCTCTTGTGCTTGTATTTACACTAACCTGTCGATAAAGTCTTTTAAATTTACGATATATTTGTATTCAACCGGATGCTCGCTATAATGTTTCAAACCCGAAACATTGGGCCCGTAAGTCGTGGCTCGCATCTCCTCGAGCCTGCGTTCGTCCCAGATCGGGTTTATGAAGCACTTCCATTTTTGCCCTACGCTTGACTTGGTTCGTTTGTTTTTAAAATAGTTCCTCTGGTCCGACACGATCAACATGTCAACTTGTCTTAGGAGTCTCAGGTTCAGGTGGTATTTTCGATGTTATGCTCTTGATTAAGACTGTTTGAAACTTTTGGCCTTTTATTTCCTTTTACTATAGTGACTGTCTACATTTTTGCATGGTATATAATGCGTTAGCGTATAACGTTTGATAGTAGTCCACCTCAAATGCCGAACACTAAACAATGGTATGTTGTTTACCTAATATCATCGTCGGTTCACAAACCGTGGTATGTAGTTTTAAAATATAAATGCGCGTTCACAAACGGTGGTATCTCGTTTACACATATCATCGTTGGTACACCAACGGTGGTATGTCGTTTACCTACATATGATCGTCGGTACACAAACGGTGGTATGTAGTTTGTTTCTGTAGATACACTCATGCATCACGTCATTTAGCATACATTTATATTTGCCGCTATGTATCGTCAGTGTCTCGTCTAATGAAATAAACCAGTGTGGGTGAGACCAAAATTTTTTCAAAAATTTTCAAACTCATGATACACTGTCGTTTTAATCGTCGTTTTTTGTAGTGTGTGAACATACAGAACATGTTTCAAATCACTTGCTTGTCAAATTTTTATTAACAATTATATGTGTTTCAAGATTAACTGACCTCTTCAAGTAGCTTTCGATCACACATATAAATATCAATCCTGAGATGGCAGAATACGTGGGGATGGCTTGAAGGAAGAAGAAGTTGTAGCCATGAATTACTTATACAGTCGTCTACATGTACTATTTTCCTTGGTTTGTTTAGCGTTAGTAAATCCTATCAGACGGAAGGCTGGAAACATTATTTGATGTATCTAGAAAACAAACTGACGAGATTGTGCATGAAACTTCTACATCATGTTCGTTGATGGAGCTGTGATATTTGGCTGAGAATTAGCGTAAAATCAAAGCAATCTTGTATATGGTTTTAAGCGTAAGCTTTATGGCAACGATAAATTACTAGAATAAAAATACTTGTAAACAGATTTGCGTACAATCATATGACATTATATTTCGTTGGTAAGATTTATGTTACATTCAATAGCTTCCTTCCTTACACTGTTGCATAGATTTATCTGTATATAGACAAGATTGATGGTACATGTGTCTTAATTGAGCGTTATTAAATCATATTGATCGAAGTGACATCTCCAGAACGAATGAAGCTATTACTAATGAATTAAAGAAAAAGTTCCTTTCTGTTTGTCTATTTACCAGTATATTTGCTGACCACTTGCTCCATCTTTCTTTTTGTGTAAAATAATGTAAAGCCTTATTACCTGGAAGAATATCAGATCTTTTTGACAAGATAATGTATTGTAGTCTGACGTAGTTGCCAATCTGTCCTTAGAAACACTCCCACTCACTTTAGAAACAATTATTTTGTTATGTTTTAGTCATGACAATTTAAAGTTCGTGATTACATTTGTCATCCTGTCAATCAATCAAGTCCAGACCCACGTGAAATGTATGCTATCAGCAAGTTTGACACATGAATTTTCATTTTATATTAATCTTACCATCCTTATTCAACAACTCTGATTTTTAGTAATTCATTAAATGTTTCAAACTGGGTACACATATTAGCTAATACTTGAGAGATGTCATTCTACCTCATTTTCCTACCTAAACACTAAGTATATACACAGTTAACTGTATACTCAAAAACACGATACTGTAAACAATATTTCTGTACATTGTAAAATCCTACCTCAACAAACAGTTTTCTTTTAAATCCATTGGATGTTTTTCTACATTAAAATATAATTAATAAAATACTAATATTTATTGTCTCTAGTTAATACGCAACGTTAGTAGATGTGTTTTATAATGCCACTATTCATTGTTGCCTCATAGATCACTTCCATACTTTATAAAATAGTTTAAGGTAATGTTTTTCAAACACCACTATTTAATTTAAAAAGGAATTTAGTGAGAACATTTCGAGATATTACTCAAGTCGAAGTTGACTACTTTTATTTTGTTAACTACAGTTCGTAATGAATTGTCCTTTTCGGTTAGGATTGACACGTGGTGTTTTTAGCATCACTCTGTCATAATCTACAAATTTTCAAAATAAATTTCTGTGTTTGGGTCCAACGGGATATCGTAGTAAGCCAAAATGCCAACGGAAATGCACTGTTTGTAAGATTTGCAACCACGTGGTTAGTGTCACTCTGGAGTTATCTGCTTCAATTTTGGAGGTTGTATTTTAGGTCCTGTAGTTGGGTTCAGCATGAACACTTGCATAGTAAACCGTTAAGTAAAATCCACTGATTTCGAGATGTTCTATCTTGGGCCCGGATAATTTGGAAGGTAAGAGCGCACGATTCCCACACTGACGGAAAATTCCAGCATCTAGAGAAGAACGAAATGCCCGATATCGTCATCTTGGTCCGAAAATAACATTCAAAAAGTGGGGTTTACAGGGTGAGCTCTAGTCAAAAGTACCCTATCTTCGATAATATGACCCATTACAGACGAGATTCGGAGTTTCTCGCCACAAATAGTAAGCTTAGACGGTAATTTACGAAAAGTTCCTGCGAGTGAGGGGAAAATGCACCACTACCTTATAGGTCAAATCCGATCCAGAGGTCAAAGTCTGGTACACGGGTGAAAGTCTAAAACAGCAAACGTCAGAGGGCAATATGGCGGCGGTCACTTAATTCAGGATAGTGGCGGTGACCTTTGACCGCACCCTCGTCTCCCTCTAGTCTTTGGGACGCCGGAAAACCGGCCTTTCTATATTGCTAATGTAGGCACAAATATTACTGTAGTCTCTATACATAAAAGAACACAGGATACATCACCTTATACACCTCAACATTTAGTACAGTACTACCTACAACCTACCAGCTAGTACACAAGTCAATGTTCAATATAGTCAAGCTTTTATTATAAAACTGTCGTATTCGATTGTGGTATAATATGGTGTAGAATAATGTCCAACCGTATCATTTTGTTGGCTGAATAATTTCTTAAAGACTGCAATAAGTAAAACGTGTGTTTATGTAGGATAAAATTACGATCACCGACAATATATTTATCCTAAAATAATACAATGTGTATTAATCATTTTACTTTGCAGCACCTAACTTGCATTAGTAACATTGTTTTGGATATAGTTTTTTATTAAAATTAATATAATTTTTTAAATTGTTTACGCTTATAGTTTTGTATTCTGTAATTAGGAATCCAGGTAAAGATGTTCAGAGACAAGCGTCTGACATTATTAGTGCCGTGATTAGTTAATTCATTAGTGGATTACTAGTGCAGATTCATTAGTATAGCTGAATACATCCCTTAGATGCATGTTATATCATGCCTAATACGATTTAATATCACATTTGTGTTCTAATACACAAATAGGCTACTCTGATATTCTGATACCTGAACATCAGTTATCAGCTTCTGGATTGTATAGATCCTATAGATCCGAGTATAGAACCGTATATAACATGAACTGGATAATTGGCATTAAGGCAGCACAAGTGTTTGTAAGCCACTCCTCAGATCTACAGTCTCGCACTGTCAATAGGAGAATTATCTGTGTGGAGACGGAAGATGTCTTTAAAAGACAGATTCGCAAACTTGCCATCTTGGTACACACTTAATATTTATTATGTACGGTGTGTTAACCTCTGAGAGAAATTAAGTCGTAAAACAGAAACGTTTACATCACAAACTCAATGTTAAGCTATTCTGTCTCAAAATACTTAAAAAATATCACTATAAATTAATAAAACACTTTTTAATTGGTTAGATTTTGTTTGTTCTCAGCCAAATCATCGTTACAATAGGATTACTGGCCGTGTGTGTTACTATATAATTAACTGTTAATACAACTTTCTGTTACTACATATAAGCATTCTCTAATTCTTGGTGCACTTTTGAAAATGTTGGACGCCCACTCACCTCTTACAGGAAGAATGGCAGCACACTTAGTATAAATGAGCAAGAAATACGCAGGCCTTTTATATAGGAAAAATAACCTAGGTCAAAGTGTGTTTTATTTCTATACAGTTATATTATATAAATTATACATTCATAATGAACGTGTTAATAATTTCATGTGTAATATTTAGTGAAATATTTAGTATTTATTTCTGTACTCAAGACGTCCCTAACAGCTTTGCCCATAATTTAGTTACATTATTTAATTTTTGTACTCGATAAAAAGATAGGGTTCCTCAAATATTTGTATGTTATTCAAATTCAGGTTTTAATACACGTAATTTGATGGAATAAAACAAAAAAATCAAGCAGCTCTAGCTTTGTTTCTTGGTTGGAGTAATTTTTTTATTCTGAATGTATAATAATCTCTAGCATTGCTTTTATTATCACATAAGCAGGTTATACCTATTCTGATATTATATCTGTTTAGATGTCTATATTATCTGCAAAAATGTTGTCTTCCGCGTCACCAGTGTGTCTGTATTTTGTTAATTCATCAAAATAATTAATATATAGCATTTTTAATTGGTTTTATTAATTCTTAACATAGTACCCTTAATAGTATTAGCCACAACTAAATTATAATGATAATTAATACGGATGTGCATATGTTTGGATTATTAAAAGCTAAATTTGTATTATTTGGATTTCTATTGTTCTTACATTGCGACATTAACTAAATTTGTTGGAATGCTTTTTTGTTTTCTCTTTATTCGCACTCGGTCTCTACAACTTTGACTGTGCTGGCCTTAAATTGTAACTTTGAGATTATTAAGCCAGTACCGTGTATGGGTTAACAATATCACAAGACATTTCGCTTCAAAATAACTAACTTTATGTTGGATGACACCAATCTTGATATACGTAAGTGTTACATCTAAAATTATGTATTATGGGAAAAAGTAACAAGAAATATTATGCCCATTGCATAAATATGAAAAAAGTATGTCTTTCAAAAACGGAATATATATAACGATATTGAAGATTAATTTTATGTGACACTCCACAATGTCTTTTAAAATATTGAACTATACATCCAACTATGTATAGGCGTTTAATCATAATTATTATACATTTTAAGTTAGTGTCACATATTCAGACTTTTCTTAATCACTTTGGAAATAGTTATATTTTGTCTTCACTATTAGGCATGTATCTAAACCTTAAAAAATGTAATTTACTATTCAGTAACAGTTTTTGTTTTCGATTTATTTTATTCAGTGCCTATTCATGTAAACTCATACAACATACTTTGTGTATTTATACAAAAAAGTTAACAACAGATACTAATGATAGTTAAGTTGGAATTGCAGTTAAAAACTGAAAATATAAGTTACATCAGCATATAATTCTTAATATTTGCATAATAATTTACAACCTGAGTAATTGGATGTAAAACAATCGCTTATTATATATGTGATAATGTGGTTGTTATAATACAGTAACTATACGCAAAGCTATGTATTTGTTCACTTCTAAATCGTAATGCAACGGTTTTCTATATAATATATGTCAAGTAGCGATAGCAATGAATGGAATAAAGCAGTCTGAATTAGTGATTTTATGGAGTTGTAGTTTGTCTAAGACGGTCATTTTGCTTCTGAAGGTTTGGAAAGGTTTTCTGTAAATTGATGTTGTCATGCCTGTTTTGGTATTCCTCACAATAAACCTCTTTCTCTCAATTCTATCTGAACTGCTTTTATTTCAGTCAGTATAAAGAAGTTTCAGTCATAATATCGCTGTAGGATTGTGATTTGTAACAGTGTTAATACATCTTTGATACATCAGTATTGTCGCGTTTTGTAATGGGTAATCAAAACTACTGACTGTAAATGTTCTCTAAACTGTAAGATTTACTAGAAGTATTAGTAAATTTATAACGGTACTATAAAATATTTAACACTTGGTAGTCCTCTTAGTTCTTTTTATAATAACGGACAGGAGATTATAGCACAAATAAAATATATGTAATTTTATTTATACTGGTATGACACAACATATTTCTTTTTTTTAATTGAAACGCTTAGTTAAGTTTTTATTATGGTTACAATTTATAATTACTTATTTCAAATTTGCACATAAACTTTAATTTTGTACTGTTTGAATTTTATTGAAATAGTTGAAATTTTATCACTCATACATGAATTTGATAATGAGCACTGTGAAAAACTGCATTCAATCTTATAATGTTGCATTATATACAATCTAAGTGTATTGGCACATATATTATAAAAAGAAAGAATTACATAAAAGAATGTTTCTTAGGTTGCGTGAAAAACATTGATGCTGTCAACTAAATCATACGTTGCCTGTTTATCATATATCATACAGGTTGGGAACTCAGTTGGAAGTACAACGTACAAATACTGCTGTTATAGATTACGGTATTCTTGATTTACGTATATCCACTGTCCCCCTTTTTACTGTAACCAAACTGTCGTCAGCACTCCAGTTACTTGCGATTGAAAAAAAAAGAACTTTATTCTTAGTATTTGTACATCCTTATTACATTTATTTCATTATATTCTTTATTTTTATAAACTATAAATAGAAAACATATTGCACATAACAAGAGATTTCATATTCTTATGGGATTTGTGCTTTAACTCCCCCGAGATGACTGAAATGTATTACCTATCGTACCTTAGTTACTGCAAGCTGTAAACTGCCAGATCACTTACTGGAAGTTAGTGAATTTTTATAAACTTTAGGGACATTTCAGAATCTCACGAAATGTAGATTTTAAGACGCTCCAGATGGAAGGAGTTTCTAACAGTATAGATCTCTCGACTAACACGCTCAAGTACTTGTACTGTCCAGTAGCATGTTATCAACAGTTTTAACGTTGCAAGTCATCACAAGTAACGATGTCTCATCAAGATTTCGTGACTATCTAAGTTTATAATTGTTTATGACTTGTGGTGAATATGGTGTGACGACTACGATCGTAAATCATCCTTCGATAAATATAGGTTCATTTGATAAATACCAATTCTTTGAATATATGACTTAAAACATTATATGTTTATATAATGTTTTATCATATATATACACACACACACACACACACAAGGAAATAACGATATTGACAATAGTAGTTACACATTTATAGGTGTTGAAATAGTTTGCATATATTTCAATAGTGTTGTTATTCGTTTGAACTTACTGAAGAGAATTGAATAAACCTCTGGACTTTTCAAGGACGGGTAATACACTGTTGTAACTTCACAGAAACAATTAAAATTTCTCGTAATTACTGATCGATGAGATTTGATTATTCATATAAATAATATCTATATATGTGTGTATATATATATGTATATATAATAAGCTTGAAATATCAAAATTATTTTACAACATAACAGTTTGAATAAGCTCAATTAATGTGGAGAATTCAACTTATATTAATAACTATTTGCTGTTTATTGAGGATAATGTTCACTATTTTAAATTTTGCGGAAAGGATAATTAGATTTGTACATAATATAGAATTATTAATTCATAGTTGTAGCACATTATATTCGTCGTTTACTCATTTAATTACTTATTGCAACAGTAGTTTAATGAATTCCGTATTAATATTGTTCCTTATAGGTTTTAAGAAAAGTATTGTAAAGTTTTATCTACTTGAAAATTAAATTATATCATTCAGAGGACATTTTGAATGCGGAAAGGAACAGGTGTTCAGAAGTGAGGCGTAGATGTAATAGACAAAAAGCAGTTGTTTAAGTTAACCCAACCACTTGACCTGCCGACACGGGCTGTTTCTGGTAAGTGGTTCCCATTCCCACTCTACTGTAATGTAGAAAGACATGCTACCAGATGTACTCCAGATAAACTTACTTTTATGAGTGAAATAAACGGTAGTGGTATATCTCCTATCCTGGAATCTTGTAACTAAGTTTACATATACATTTTCCAATTGCAGAACGAAATTAGTAATTATATTGAAATTTAATATGAAGTAGAAGTATTATAAATAATATATCGTTCAGATACGATATTTCATTCACCATCTAATTCATAAAACATTGCTCACAGAACAATTGTGGTTTCTGTGTAACATATGAACTTTAGCAATTTATTTCCCTGGCATATGATAATATTATTTTTATTGCATTATTATTCTAGCTGAAATTGTATTGGATTGCCTATAAACACCGCCAGCTGATTTTGTGACTGTTATGGTTATAAAAATTAAATTCGGCGATTTATTGACAAAAGGACCAATTTTTGTGTTATTAAATTTAAAAATAGGTGGTTGGCCCCTAAAGAAAATATTGAAATACTAACCAAAATTTAAACAATACCGCAAATAATACATCAACAAACAAAGTGTTAAAAATTTAATTTTAATTATAAATCCTATGAATGTTAAGATGTGCAATCATTTTCGCAATAGCTCAATTTTGTAATACCTTTTCAAACACCTAATAAATAATATTATAATGCACCAGCAATATACACTAAAGGTACAATGAGATATACAGAAATATCAACACGTTTAGGATTTAAACAATTTTATGATAAAGGCTCTAATTTATACTAATGAGATACACAGTAGATAAGTGTTACAAATTTATAGATAAAAGAGATAAAGGAATAGCAACATTATGAAGTATTCTACCCTTTTAATATTATATTAAAGTCTATCAATAAATCTACCTTATATACTTATTTACACTATATCTTTTTTATATATAATGTTCAAGATTCTAAGCTCTATATTAAAGACTTTAAAATAAAAATAATAAACTTCTCGAAACTAAAACGCTATCTACCTCAACTCATTCATTGTTTAAAAATATACTACAACAGTATATTTATATTTTTAAAGCTAAATAGTAAAGAAACTCCAGATGGCTGTTCAAAACCCAAATAGGTCTATCCTAAATTATAAATGTGTCAAAAAGTATTCCACTGGTCCATAAACGATCCCACAGTTTCATACACCCATTTGAAACCATTTATAAATCTAAATGGTGCGTCTGGAGTTATACACAACCTAGTGTACCAATTTTACACAAGGAATTGTTTAAATATACTACTACTTCTAAGCTATTATTGTGTTCTATATTGAACAACTGTTGCTCGCGTTCAAGAAGCATTTTTTCATCCAAATTATTTCACACTGCCTGCCTACTCTACAGGAGTATTCAAGTTTTCCTACTCCACAAATTTAAATCTACATCACAAATTTTGTGAGCACTTTCAGGTTTCCTGCTCTCCTAATGTGATATATGTGTTTTACCTATTTAATCTCTTTAAAGACAACAGTTTCAATATCCTCTTAATGAAACCCCGTCTAAGAGGAACCATTTTGCCAAATTTAAAGTCCCACGTGTCGACTTTCTTGAAAAATAGAGATCAGTTTATAAATTGTTGCGTGATATTTAGCACATATATAGTGCACTCATTACAGTTCCTTGAATGGGTTTTACTTACCGTGAACCCACAGCAAAGTCTAAACTGCAATAGAGATGCAAAGCGAATCACTCAGACATAATAACAAATTACTATGACATTACGTTATAAAACAGGAATTACTTTTAAATGTGTAGTAAATTGTAATATCTCGTCTTTAGCTATCGGTTTTTCGTAATTTCAAACATAAATTACATTCAAATGACTCAGAAATTATGATTTATGATGTATGACACGTTTTAGCATTTTAGAATTGCAATGAACCAAACAACAGATTAAACTTGGATGTAGTTGAAATAAACTGTACTATTATTTTAAAATATATATGATCACTTACCGACAATTTTTCCGAAACTAAAAACCTAAAGAATTTTTAAATACTCTCTATTCATTTCATTTAAAATTTCCCTTACTCATTTTTCAGTCAAGAATGTAAAAGGCATTTTAACTCTTTAGAGAACTCCACATTCAAATATAAGTAAGCTAATCTGAGTAGCTAATTTAATAATAAAAAACTAGTATTTTTTTCAGATATTTGAACAATATTTATATATTGCTTAAATTTCGTATGCGAGCTCTTATTTCACTTATTACGTCCTGTGTACATTTCCATTTTACCACTATCGTAAATAATTGAAACCCCTATAATTAATAAAGGTTTCTGCATTTTTAGACAATTTAATTTAAAGGACTCAAAAAGAATGCAGGTCATATCAGATAATTTAGTTGTAAATATTTATGAAATAAACAATATTACCGACGTAATGTGACATTAAAGTCTACGGGATATTAATTATCTGTTTTACGTTTAGTTATTGGCTCATAATCAAATTAATCACATAACTGTTAACTCAGTTTATGACACCGGTTGGATACAGTTATTTTACAGCCCTTATAAGTTCTTGAAAGAATATCTAGTCAAAGCAATCATTAATGCAAGGATGATTTCACCTTGCCCTCTAGAGTCCATGGCATTGGCTTATTAAAATGATGTAATAAAGAGGGATAGCAGTTATAATTACTATTTTATTTGCTATATACAGTCTAAATAAAGGTATCTTTTATAAAATTCTTAATACGTATCGCATTGATAAACTAACTATCTGAGGGCTGTCAACAACACAGGTACAAATATTTAATTTATACTTAATAAGACTATTATAAGACAAAATCCATCATAACTTGGAAAACATAATGAATAATAAACCACACAGTCATATAATATTTAAAAGAATATTTTTTAAATAGGCAGGAGGTTTTCCGGAAATTTTTAATTGCTCAGTGATTATAAAAAAATCAGTAACACAACATTTCTAGATCCATCTGATCACTTCCTCAGTTGGGTAACTAACAAAACACATGACTAAATTTTATTTCATAATAAACACATACTACTTAAAACACGCATATTTTAGGATCTATAACAAAATATGTTTTGTGGCTACTGCATGCACACTATATCTAAAGCATTCACTTAAACTAATTTTTTGTAAATTGAACTAAAATACAAGTCACAACGCTTCCGCACTCAATGACCACTGACAACTGATCAATGGCCAATAGCAAATTACAATGACAAATAAAATTAAATCTTTATTTAATAGCTGCATTAAATTATGTAAGTAGATCTTTATTTATTTAATTATTTCATAAAATATATATAAAAAATATCAACTTTAGTGTGTCAAAATACAGATCAGTCAATAAATAATTTTAAAAATAATAATACAAAACTTAAGCCTATTAAACGTACCCAAATTTACACGTATAAGACAAAGCATTTAAAGAAAAGAAAGAAAAAATAAGAGACCCTCCGCTGTCAAGAAACTAAATTTAAAAAAGCGATTAGACCTGCTGTATCACATCGAGATCCCTCCGAGGGGCTCTTGTAGGCTATAGGAAGATCTTCCGGGGAAGTCTTTCAAATGTAATTTGTTGATAAAAGATGTTCCAATTACTATTAGAATGAGGAAGAAAATTAGATCATTATGGAGCAAAGTAAAAAAATGTTTTAATAAGTGTAGTCTAACGTTATTAATAACAAGATTTTGTTTGTATCTTGTATTGCAAGAGTGATCTAAAACATTACATTTATTTCTGTATTAAAAAATATATAACACAGGATAGTAAATTAAAAAGTTTGTCGATGTTAGAGTACAAATTTATCAGAAGCACCCCTACAAAGTCTCACGTGGGTCTAGTCCCTAAACTATTCTCTGAGCCCTCTGTTGAAAACAGAAGACTCTATTAAATGAATTGGAAATACCAAAATTTCAAAAGCGTGTGCCGCATCTAACGCGAAACAATTGGTGAATTAAGTTAGTAAAAATCCAGCAATTCAAATTGAATCCATCCTTTTTAACATTTTAGAGTAGTTATTCCAAGGAAGCTATGTAGAGAGCCCTCAAACTTCAAAAACAGCTGTCACAGTTGGGGCAGGAAAACAATTCAGATTCTTATATAGATTCCTTCATCGAGTGCTTTTTAACTTGTTTTTTAATAGCGCCAATACTATAGGTGCTATCGAAGCACTAACCGTTGGTACTAGGATGAAGTTTTTTATCTCGTATCTCATCGGGAAGGTATGGGTGGGGTTTTACTTTATGTTAGTCTCGTCCAGAGTTTTTACCGATAGGGCCTAGCCCTTTTACTCCCATACCCGTGTTAACACGGGCAATCCCATATTTAGCGATCCATTGCCACGGCCGTGTTATCAGGTGCGAAAGAGGTGGTTCGTTACACGTCGTCTGGAATCTGAATGACGATATACATTGGCCACTAGTAGTATTAATTTTAACTATTGCAAACCCATCTTAGAGTTCTTTAATAGCGGACGGTCAACTAAGGAACTATCAATAAATTGTGAAATTTAACTTTATTATTTTCTAGTAATTTTAATTGCGTTTACAACCGTAATTTTTTATTTTGCCTGTGGGTCAGTCTGTATGGCAGAAAACTTTTTTAATAATTATGATGTAGTTTTATCAATTTTAGATTTATCCAGATGTGTTGTTGTGAGTTAGACATTCGTCATTGAGTGTCTTTTCTAAAATGTTGGCAATCAGCATGTAAACCCATTTTATTAACCGCGATCTGACGTGATGAATTAGGAGATTCTGACGAACCTTTGCTACATGGTGATGTTGCTGAAGTTAATTATACTGGACGAGAAAAACGCTACAGTAGCTCTGGGCGCTACAAATAAACCCGGCTATATTGGGTTATAGCACGTTTAAAACTCTGCATTTAAAAGGCTGGAAAAGATGAACACTAAGTAAGGGGAGAAAAGCAAATTTGAGGACTAACCACATATCCTTTTTAAAAAAATTAGTGTTTTCTGTGTTGTATTAACGTTAGTGTCGGACAGTTGTGCACGAGAATCAAAAAGCAGTGTTGTCGGATAGTAAAACTGTCAGTGTAAACAGACTTCAGGAAACACGCTTCAGAAAGGGCAAATCGACAATAGATGCAATTTTGGGTCTTGTCGATATGATTGTAGAGGGATTGGAAAGTCTAAATCACACTTTAATTGTGTTTCTCGATTTATCTAAAGCTTTCGATTGTGTTGACCATATTACACTGCTTGACAGACTGGAATCACATGGCATTCGAGGCGTGCCTCTCACATGGCTTAGTTCATTCCTAAGTCATAGAACTCAAGCTGTCCAAATTTCGGATCATATTTCAAATTCTATTAATAGGAGTTATGGAGTCCCTCAAGGATCCATTCTCAGTCCAATTCTCATCCTTTAGGTTTAGGTTAATGACATAAAATCATCACTGCCACACGGGAAAATCGTGCGTTATACTACTCTTTCAACGAATCTTCGAAATCAGATTTGGAACAAAACGCATTTGTTGGAATGAACAATTGTGTCCAAAATTTTCATAGCCTCAATATAAATACAAATTTATCTAAATCTATCGTTTTGAATATCACTTTCAAAAAGTAGCAACTTTTAACTCTGCCTAGTCTCCACATTTTGGAAACAACGTTGTATTATATGTCTTAATGTACCTTCACTACGGACCGAGACATTCATTCGTATGGGACTAGAGGCAGAGACAACAACTGAACTGGGAGACGCAGGACGGTGGTTTATGAACGCTTGCCTTCACAGGCAGGGGTTCATTTTATTAACAGATTGCCTAATGAATTAAGAAAGCCTCTACGTTCAAAGTGTTAAAAACTAGTTTAAAACGCTGTTTAGCGCCAAATACATTTGATAATGTAAACGAGTTTCTGGAGTATGACTGGGAGACCACACAATAACAAGACTGACTTTCGAACGAAGTGGGACTTATTGGTGATGGATGAATGTGGAATGAGTGATTAAATGCTGTCTGAATGAGAGCTCGATGTGGTATGTATGTCCAGATTTTAACATATTTTGACGTTTGCTATAAAAATGTATTTTGTCTCCGCAATAAATAATTAACTATTGACTATTGAGATCAGTACCGCGAGTGGTGTCCTGACTAGTGTCGGACAGTTGTACAAGAAAATCGGAGAGCAGTGTCGGTCATTAGCTGCGTTGTGACTAGTGTTGGACAGTTTGACAAATGTTTGAGTGCAGTGTCTGACATCAAAAATTCAGAGATAATACCGTGATGTATAAGTAGATTTTACATCTACTGTAGCGAGTACTTGTGACAGCACCTGGTAAAATATTCTTCATAATCTTTCACCATACGTGACGGCTTTTGCTCAAATTCTCGCACAATTCGATTTGCCATTGTAAACTAAACCTAATTAGGCGTGGACTAGACATTGTACACCTGAGGCTATAACCTAACAAGGTTGCCCACAATGGGTGTTTGATCCAGATTACAGTAGGTATTTGGTGACTAATTAACCAGTAGAGCAGAGAAGAATGAAGAGTGTACGAGTATTGGAGTCTGAGGAATCATAACATTTCTTCCTTTGATAAAAAAGAAGTTAAAATTATTTCGTAACGTTAATTTGGAAGCAGCAGTTTGCCTTTCAGTAATATGGTCTTAGATAAGATAATAGAAGATCATATTTACTATAATTTGGTGGGCTAATACTCTCGGTAAAGTAAACATAGTAATCGTAAAAAATAGTTTAACATTGTATTAATCTCCTATAGTGGGAGAGTTATTATTATAATAAATTATGAGTTATTATATATATATATATATATATATATATATATATCTATATATAAATATAAAGAAATAAATAAATAAATAAATATATATATATATATATAATGTGTTATAAAACTAATGAAAACACTACGCTACTAGACAGATTAAAAAATGAAAAGAATTATAGGTGTTTTTGAAACTAAGTCTTCACGATGGCTTGCAAACTCTAATATTCATAGAAGAGTAAATACATAAAACTATAAGAAAGATAAATTTATTCCATGTAGTAATCATTAGGATATTTAGAATTTATTCAAAGCCATAGCTTAAACAATCCCCCTTTTTACAAAACGTGAATAAGACGATGAGGAGTAATCTGACAAGATACAGTATTACGCAGGTTCAGACTAACTATTAGCGAGGACTACTTACCTCAGTGGAACTAGAAAATATTTTTAAAATAAGTGCAACAATTAGGATACTTCTATATTACCTCGGAAGATATAATGTAATACTATTACAAAATATATGAATCAGGCATTCAATGTTCAAACGCGCATCCTTTGTTGTTATCCATTCAAACGGTAACATGACACCTAATATTCTACACACACCGCTCCGCTCTTATCACAAAGTTTTGTTGATGCACAAAAATGGCTACTTTGCAGACTTTCTACTAAAACATATCAGAATATGCACTGTTCCTGTGTTCTAAGCGTAACAATTATAGAATGTTCATGTTACGACATATACTTAACCAACTTAGGCCATACAAGAGACATTGTTGACGCACGAAATTCTCGGTCTGCAGAGTCTCATTCTGAAAAGCATGTCGACGAATATATATCAGCCTCTCTACTGTTTGCGATGTCATGTTCATTTTATAACAAACACTCAACCTATTCATATCCGTTGTCGTCGCACACGAGATATTGCCGACACACAACAATTGCTGGTCTGTAAACTCTCAATCTGCATAACATAACGACGAATATATATATATATATATATATATATATCAGTATCTGTACAATAATTGCATGTTTATGTTACAGCAGGTACCGGATACACTCATGTCCGTTGTAATCACACAAGAGATATTGCAGACACCAAAAAATTGCCGGTGTTATAACAAATACTTAACCCACTCGGGTCCTTTGTCATCAGGTAGGATATATTGCTGACGCACAAACATTGCCGGTCTGCAGACTCCCTCTGTGCAGATCGTGTCGACGAATTTATGTCAGCCTCTCTACTGTTTTATATTTGACGTTTAATGCTTAATGGTGGTAATGTTAAGCATATATATATATATATATATATATATAGGGTGTATATTATGTCTGGAAACACCCAAATATATCCTTTAATAATTTAAATATAAATTTGAAACCTCTTACAATCGTGATAGAGATTGGGCATCTACTTTTTGGAACAATGTTTTGTTATGTCACACCAACGGGGGACGTCCTGCCGAGGGTATCGTGAATATTCTTAATGGAAGCCTATACCTTGTGATACATAATTTTAAAGGTAATAGCTTACTGAATTGAATGCCACAAACCGCATCTAAAAGGAATTATTCTATCAGAAAATAGAGCATTTTTAGTATTGAAAATTTACTGATGTTCAACAATGTAATTTTAACATGGTTCTTGCCACAAAATGTGTTACACTAATTTTTTTGCATTTTTTAAATGTTCAATTAAAATAAAATAAACAATTTATTTTTAAGCTGGTTTCATTAGTACAAATTTACCAGTTTTTATTACAATGAATAAAACTTATGAGTCACTTTCTCTGATTACTTATGAATCTGTACTTGGTGTTTTCCAGTCAGCAGGAAGGTTTAAAGAGACAAAGGTCACTAGCCTATGAGAAACATTATTGTGTTATTAATCATCTGGTCTACAGGTTTCAGTTTGTTGAGCATGGAGCTTTCACTAGACAGGTCTAAGCTTGGGAATTACAAATGGACAAAGGTCATATCATTCCTGTCGAGTTAATCAGTGTCTCTGAAGCATTGCTGTCAACAAGTTATCTAATTACAGTAGTTCAGTTTTTATTTGGCATTTTAATGGAATTGTCTGAAAGAGAACGAATTACTCTGTTGATGATGCGAGGATATGGCGATCGTCAAAGATCTTATCGGGAAGTTTGTAATTTGTTTAATGACACTTTCCCAGAAAGGAATCCCATAAGTGTTTCAACAATATCAAAAACTATTGAGCGTTTTGAAATGACAGGGAGTGTACGTAATCGGCCAAAGTCGGGTAGGATACAATCTGCAACAGATGAAGAACATGCACTAGATGTTTTGCAAACATTTATTGAAGACCCACATACATCGCTCAGAAAAGCTGCACAGCAACATGATATGCACCCTATGTCTGTGAGTAAGATTTTGAAAATTAATAAATATAAACCATTTAAAGTTCATTTAGTCCAACAGTTAAGTGAGGATGATTACGACAGAAGAGTTGAGTTTTTTGAACTTGTGATGCGCAAATGTGATGACAATAGAGACTTTCTGACCAACATACTATTTTCTGATGAGGCAAATTTTTTCCTAAATGGCAATGTTAACAGGCACAATTGCCGTTACTGGGCTAGTGAAAACCCACATTGGATTACTGAGTCCCATTCACAGCAACCGCAAAAACTGAACGTATGGTGTGGAATTTTAGGTAACAAAATTGTTGGACCCTTTTTCATCAATGGAAATTTAAATGCCGAACTTTACTACAATATGCTCCAAAATGAAATAATCCCAGCTATTCAAATTGCATCAGGAGAATACTTTGATAATGTATGGTTTCAGCAGGATGGTGCTCCACCCCATTATGGGAGACAGGTAAGAGAGTATTTGGATTTAAGGTTTCCTCATAAATGGATTGGCCGAAGAGGAGAAATCGAATGGCCTCCAAGATCTCCGGATTTGTCACCAATCGATTATTTCCTATGGGATCATTTAAAATCCAATGTTTATAGAAGAAAGCCTCATAATTTGGAAGACCTAACAAACAGGATTATAGAGGAGATTGCTTTGATAACTGAAGAAATGTTAGGCAACTCTGTCGAATCATTTTACACAAGATTGGCTCATTGTCAAACCGTAGAAGGAACACAGTTCGAACAATTGCTTTGACACCAAATGCAGGTAAAACGTTTGTTGTAAGACTTTTCTAACAGCATACATTATTTTTTATTTGTAATAAGAAATCAATAACATAAGTATTTCCATAATTGTACTGTAATAAAAACTGGCAAATTTGTGCTAATAGAACCAGCTTAAAATTAAATTTTTGTTTTATTTAATTGAACATTTAAAAAAATGCTAAAAAATTAGTGTAACACATTTTGTGGCAAGAACCATGTTAAAATTACATTGTTGAACATCAGTAAATTTTCAATACTAAAAATGCTCTATTTTCTGATAGAATAATTCCCTTGAGATGCGGTTTGTGGCATTCAATTCAGTAAGCTATTACCTTTAAAATTATGTATCACAAGGTATAGGCTTCCATTAAGAATATTCACGATACCCTCGGCAGGACGTCCCCCGTTGGTGTGACATAACAAAACATTGTTCCAAAAAGTAGATGCCCAATCTCTATCACGATTGTAAGAGGTTTCAAATTTATATTTAAATTATTAAAGGATATATTTGGGTGTTTCCAGACATAATATACACCCTGTATATATATATATATATATATATTGAATGACTGTTGTCTTGACTGTGTTTATAGAGGATTGTCAATTACTCAGGTATGTTTTGAATTTTAAAAACATTAAGAAACTACTGCATATTTTATAATGTTTTTATATTTATGCAGATATTTATTTACCCATAATTTAAAGTACACAGTTGTACCGTTGTATATATGTTTGGGGTATTAACTTTTAAAATAATTTCCAACCATTAATCAAATCTTAATTTTCTCTAAATGTCACTTTATATCCACTGTATTGTCATACCAAACGAATTTAATCATGTAACCTCATCTTTTTGGATTATTCCAAATAAATCTAGGACGTCTTCCTATGCTCACTGGCAGGTAATATTACACATACCGCATATATATGGTGGCGTATCATATTAAATTAGTAACATGAAAATTATATTGCGTATCAGTAATGGCAACCAACACAAAACAACTAGGAATGTATACAACCTGTGAGTGAGATCAGGTGGCTGGGAGTATAAAATGGTCAACGGCACAGACTCTAAAATATTTTCAACATCATTTGTAGTAATGTAGCATTTAAGATATGACTCTTGGACTAGGTTCAGGGTCCACCTACTCTCCGCGGCTATGGATTTTTCCATAGTGCGAGTATATTATATAACTGCAAGAACTGGTGGGTTTGGGATCTAATCAACAAGAGCCATATGTTCTACTACCGCCACCCACTTTTTAATAAGATAACACGATTTAGTAGCACTGCAAATTTCTACATCGCTGTGCAGCTTGGACAATTTAGGTATGAGATAATTGACGCAAATGTCGTATTTAGAATTTGTGAAGTAGTACATTGACTGAAGTATTTTGCGTACAAATTTCCTTCGGATTGTATGCACCGGCGTGAAATCTGGATTGCAGCCAGGGAGTCAACCATGAAACAAAAGTGATATAGTGTCAATGTGTCCTTTTACCCTAGGGTGAATGCCACACTTTCAAAGGGTTAAAAATGTTTCTTACAAAATAACCTTACCATTCAAGAGTGGGACAAATTAGAAGCAAAAAATATTCTATACCAATTTATTTTACAGTCAATACTTTTTTTAATGTTGGCGAATAAAGGTGGTCGTTTTAGCACAAAAATGCATGTTTCATAGTTATTGTTTGCATATATCTCAAAAACTACAATTTTTATATGAAAAATTGTAAGACAATTAAAAAAATTAGGTTGCTTTTATTGTATTTCTGTAGGTCGTATATAAACCGAATTATAGCTCTTTGAAGTTAAGGATATTTTCAAGATAGCTAAATCGAAACATTCAATGTCCTGTAGTGGAAATTTTAAAGCTTTTCTTAAAAAACTTAGGATACATTTTGATGTACTTGAATAAAACTTTAAAATGAAAACATGTAAATGTCATACCTTGAAAATTAATAGATTTACAAAGAAAATAAGATTTATTTCTTGATTTTTTAGAAAATACGAAATAAAAAAAGATTACTTAGGTTAGATTAATAAAATTAAAACTGACCATTTTACTAATATTGGTCATAAAACCACTGTTTACGCACTCAAAAGTCACCGAACAGTCTGCAATTCCAGGAAACTGGGTCTATAACACCCCCTCCGATGATGTTGTTTCCCGTGAGTTTGATTAGTTCCCAGTTATATGGGAGATAGTACAAAGTTTTAAATGTAAGTTGTTTTTTTATAAGTAAAATTCAAAATGTAATATCTTAATAAATGGTTCGCGAATGTAGGAATGGTACAGCAAGACAGTGGTTTACCTGGAAGTCGACTGGAATTACAATAGAGGTTGTTCAGTTGGCAATTAATTTCTCCAGACTTGAGATTGGATATTCGCCAATGAAGGGCGTCATAGTTGTTTATTGAAGGGGTCGGTATAAAAACCTCAGACACGCTTATCTCGGCGTCTTTTGAGTGTTTCTAAAAGTCTGCGCGAGGTTTTGCGCAAGTAGCTCTTTTATAGTCGGATCACGATACCCATATGGAAAATATGTAGTTCCAATTTTTTCTCTCTTTTACACGGATTATTGTATTATTTTGATACAAAATGAGAATTAAAAAGATTTGCAAATCAATAAACTATTAACGCAAGTTTTCAAGAGAGTACATGTCGTTGAAAATATTGTTACAGTTAAGTTATCAGGTGTAATATTAGTTCAAGATTACACGCAATACAGATTTATTATACCCAATCAAATAATTTTAATACATCAAGAAATCTAATTTTAATAAATAGTTTTAGGTGAAATATAGTTAAATTGCAATATGAACTTTTAATCTGTGCTAAAAGAACAGGTAGTGGCACACGTGGTACAAAGAATTTTTCAGTGACGTCTTAGTTCAGGTATATTTAGATTCGCTTGTAATAAAGAAAAGTACATTTTATTTGGAATATAATTAGAGATGTTTATTTAATTATTATTTCAATTTTAAGTATGAATCAAGGAGTCGACTTTAATTTTATTTAAAACAAGAAAACCTTTTTTGACAATACTTTTCCAACACAAGTGGTCATGGAAGAATATGGGTAATAAATAGCAATATTAAACTTGTATTATGTTACTTTCTAGAATACCGATTGATTCTTTGAAGATAAACTATATTTAATGTAATGATAGAAAGGATTCTCCTGTATTTCTTTCCTTTTAATATATAGTTGGTATTTGAACGGAAAAATAAATGCTGTTAATCTAATCAAAAAATTATGTAAAGATTTTTGTGGAAGTTGTGGATCTATGAACACTGCCTAGACATATTTGTAGCTCCAGGCTTATGCAAACACATCTTTAAAGTGGTCGTTGTATAAGTAACATTAGAATTGTAATACAAATTTAAAAGTAGCTCGTAGCTTTTAATTCTTTATAACAGTTCTCGTTTTTATATTATTGAATATAAAAAATATCAATATGTGTCATATATATTTTAATATTGAAGAACATATACTTATTATTGTTAATTTTTCCTTTTTTTCTCGCATACTGTGTGGAAAGATTGTTATCTGTATATTCTTATCAGTTCTAGACATATTTTATTTTAAGCGATACGAAATGTCAGATAGCGGTTAAAAGACACATATATTGACCTATGTTTACACGACACTTTTGTGTGAAAGGAGAGTACTGTCAGCCACAGATATTTGTGACACCCTTTTCTGAACTTCCTGTAAATATACAGATTTATAATGTATTTGTGCATCATATAACTATTTAATGAAATATTCTGTTATCGTTATAAAGGCAATGTATTACATATGTTTCTTAAAAGTGTTCCTTAAATTTTAATTAGTCTCCATTTTGTACTGGCTGTGGAAGGTGACCTATAAATTTCACTGTTAATTTTCTTTTATTAATAATTTTATAATTATGTGTAAGTTTGCGGCGGTTTTCATTCCAAATTTTTAAGTTAGGATCAGAATTAGGTATTTTGAGGCAGAAGCAATCTAACTGAAAAATGTAGTTTTGTAATCTACAGATTTATGCTGATGTTCCGAAATTTCTCGTATGTCACAATGGTATAAGTTAAACACTGACTTCTAACAGGCTGGTATGTTTACGTTTCTGGTTTTGCAATACTTGTATTTGAAACCAATTCAGAGAATTACAGTAGCTTATCCGATAGCTCTGTTTGTAGTGTGTACTATTGTCTGAAAGATTACGATTTACATTTGAACCATCCTAACTTTCAATGCAAGTATACCAGTGAAACTCTCTCGTTTCCGGCTGGTCATATTGGTTTTATTTACATTTGCAATCTTTGTTGGGTTTAAGAAGAAACTGAAGACCTAGTTTTAACTGCCTGGAATACAGCCATTTATTGCGAGGTTTCTCAACTTAGTGCTCTCTTGGCGAAAGTAAAAAACTTAACTGAGACGTGGGGAAGGATTTTTAGACAATATATAGACAGCCAATGCTATTTTGTACTTGCTACTCATTTTGAACACCTCCTTACCTAAAAGAGATACAAGAAGCTCATTTATTAAAATAATGAACCCTGGTAAAATAACAAATATACTTGATCAAACAAATTGGCACTACAAACTACTTATCTCCTCACAAAGAATATTTAAGAAACGAAAGTTCATTCCAATTCAAAGAAAACGTATGTTTCCTGAACAACTCTTAAATAACAGTTTGGTCAACCTGACGCTTAACGTACTTATTTTTTGATTGTGAGCTGAAGCATATTGATTACAATAAATACGTATTCAGGTATACAATTACAAATTATCAATACAATATTAAAAAAAACAAATCAATATTGAAAAAATTTTCTTGAATGTTATATTAGAATTTGTAACTATAATAAACATGTCGTTATTCCGGATGGAGGCATAAATATTGCGCTTGGTATCGTGTTCTAACCAGAAGAGATAGTATAGAAGTCTATGTCTTGTGACGAAGTGTGTAAAGAAATCATTGGGAGTAATTTTGCGAGTTAAAGCTACAAGTTACTAGTACAAAATTCCTGGGTTATTTTTAAAAAGATACAAAAGAATTTTTGTTCCAAATGTAATAAAAATGTTATGAGAAAATAAATAAACTATATTTAATAATATAAACTAGAAGTTTTAATTATTACAGGTAGAAATATTGTAACCGTTAAGGGCTAACTTTAGGAAGAAAATTATTTTTATTGAATTATGGTTTTATAGAGTATTAAAGGAAATTATTAATTTAAATTTATTTGAAACCTTTTTAAAGTGACAAGTTTCATGTTGATATATTAAGAGCCTGCATTGCATCATGAAATACTGTTGCACCAGTTATGGTCAAGCGGTGTTCGTGGTTTGCTTCACAAATGGCTCTCGTCATACCTAGTAAATGATAGAGAGCACTGTGTGCAGATCGCGAATACTCTATAAAAAGGAAAAGTTAAAATGCCCTATGGAGTCCCACAGGGTTCGATTCTAAGGCCTGTCCTATTTCTCGTCTACGTCAAGAGATTGAGTTAATCAATCCATAATGGAAAGATGATTCATTATGCTGACGATACGACTCTCTGCATTACATCAAAAACCAAACCAGATCTTGAAATCAAATCCTTTGAAGAACTCAACTCATGCATTGATCATTTTTTCGATATCAATTTGAAAACAAATTGTTCTAAAACAAGCGTGATTAATTTCTGTTTTCGGCAACATGAAAACGAAATCCGACCAATTGTGATGGTGGATGAAACCATAATAGAAGAAGAAGAATCCACCAAGTTTCTTGGGATGCACCTTGATCGAGGGCTGACATGAGACGATCACATTGAGAGTGTCTGTTCAAAGGCTGCTTCTGGCATTTATGTCTTACGCAATTTGGCAAAATTCTGTTCAATGGATATTCTGAAGACAGCTCATTTGGCCTAATACATCCACATTTAGCTTATGGTCTAAGATTGTGGGGTGGCTGTTCTAGATACAAATTTAATAGAGTGTTTAGAATGCAAAAGAAATCTGTCAGAATCATTTACAAATTAAATCAGAGAGAGTCGTGTAAATTAGCCTTCGGGGAGCTTGGATTACTGACTTTGCCTAGCCTCTACATTCTCGACGTCGTGCTATACTGCCGATTCAAGTGCGTCTCACTTCGGGGTAGCGACGTACACCAATACGGAACTAGAGGCCGGGACAACTTTGGTATAGCACAGCACAGAACTACTGTTTTTGAACGCTTGCCATCTCAGGTTGGTGTAAGGCTAATCAATAGGCTCCCTGAAGAAATCAAACGCGTCAATAACCACAAACAATTTAAATCTCGATTAAAACACTTCTTAGTGTCCAAAGCATTTTACTCAGTTGACGAGTTTGCGATGGGTCGCTAGGATAGTCTTCACTAACATTAAAAAAATTCCAACTCCCCTTCTGATATTCAAGAAAATTAGGCCACTATCGAGCAAACGGCGGCAGGTGGCACATACCCAAAAAGTAATTTTTATTTTAAATTTACTTATCTATTATTTTTATTTTTTTTATTAATTGTGTTAGTTATTAGATTAGGACTTTTATTTCTATATGACGCTTGCAAAACAATTATTGTTAATTGTTTCCTGCAATAAAGAATATTATTATTATTGCGAACGAAAATTTATTTAAATTTTTAACATTTTGTTTTGGTTATAAACTTATTTTGATAAGTCTGGAGGATTTTATTTAATTTAAATGGAATATGAACTTTTGGATGTTATTTATTTATTATTTTTTTATTTTAGGGATAAGCCTAAAAGTAAATTTTACAAATTGACTGGTTTATTTTACCGTAGACGACCAGGGAGCATTGAAATAGAGTGATATAATGGAAAGTTAACTAAAAAATGGTCATTTAATATATAAAAAGAACCAGTAGAAAATATTGAAAATAAGGCTAATATTGTACATATTCTTGCCGAATCATCATTGTGAACCATGATTGAACAAAACTTCTGAATACCTAAATACTGTACCTAAGTACGTGTTGTTGAATAGTGTATATGGTCTGTATATTGGTTTGCAACGTGTCTCGAGCAGAGTTAGTCGAGGTATCACAGCAATTACTCTTCAATGGCCTCCAGTCCTCATTAACATCTCAGTCCCCTCCACGGCTAACGCTCAGCCATCTCCTGTCCGTGTGCAGCCTAGGGTCTTTAGGAATGTTTACCTTTGCTGATAGGTGACTCTTTGTTCGAGCAATGACTGTGAGAGACTATGAGCTTATATACAGTGTTGCCTTGGGCGAAAGATTATTGACATTAAATACAAACTATATATACTATATATATGTAACGTAGCTATGCATATAAGCTTAAAATATAAGCTGTTACAGCATGTAGGTGTTAGTCTCAATGTTGTACTCGTATATTTCCGTGTGAGAGACGAGGAGCTCATATTGAGTGTTGCCTTGAAGGAAAGAATATTAACTCTAAGTATAAACTACATAAACACTTGAATAAATTTTTAGAAGCTAACTACAGCGAATATAGGAAATAACTTGCAAAGAACGGTGTTCACCTTACTGGAATAGGTTTGTCTTGCCTAGGTTCTCTATTTCCTGGAGTAATTTCTTGAACTCTTCTTTGGATTCTACGGACCAGAAGCGGTTTTTTCTGGTTTCTGATGGGGAGAAATTTGTTGAGTTGTAATAAACCAGTGTAAGCTCTTCTGCTTTACCAGAGCTGGAAACTAGATGTGACATGACGAAGTCCTTAACAAGGTATTCAGTAAATTAAGTTAAGAGGTTATGAATTATGGTTTCGATGTTTTCGGTGTATCTGAAACGTGGCTTCACAGGTTTGATTACTCGCATGATTATGCGATTCCAGTTTTTATTTTAGTAAGATGTGAAAATATAGTCAGTATTCGTTGTGGTGGTGGTATCGGCTTTTAGAAAGAGGCTGTGTTATGTATGAGCTGTTCTACCCTTGAGTGAATGAAGATCTAGACATTAAGTATTTTAAATTTTGTTGCAGGAAAAGTAGTAAAAGTTAGAATAAGAGTACTCAGAAGCCTCATAACTTGAGGCTACACATTAACAGCTAACTTTAAAGGTTTTCAGAAAAGAGGAAAATATATGTTTCTAAGTCGACTCCACCTGATATAGCGTCCCGTGTAAACGAAAAGGTCTCCTTTATTTAAATAGAGCTCGTGTTGACCATAGTCTAAGAAAATTGGCATTTTCATAGTACCATTAACATGATGCCCCGTTGTAAAATAAAGCTTTCTATATCTAGAACCTTCGCAGTACCCTGCTATATCATTATATATGAAACTATATGTTATAGTGATCAATCAAATTTTGATAATGATTAGTATTCATAAATCTATTCTGGGGCCTTAGAAGTAAGAAAGAGGGATTCTACAAACTTTAACTGAACTATTAGTTAAATTAAGAAGCTATGGATTGAATATACTAAATTTATTCAGCATACATTCAACCTATTTTCAGAGAGTCATAACTCCAACAGTTTGGTTCGTGGAGTGCGTTTGAGGATTAATCTTACAATTATTTCATTTTGTATTGTAGTCATTTAACTGCTGAGTGATTACATCGATAGAAATAATTTGTATATTATTAATTAGTACTATATGGTATAAGCCAGCGTGGTATAAGAAGAACTGCATTGTATAAAATTATTTATTGTGTGTTTTTTTAATAAAATTTTCAATGTTAACTTTTCGGAAATTTTGAAATGATTATTTTCGTCCAAAATATCACCATTTTCTGATACGTAAATTTTTAATACGATTTTACACGAGTTTAATTAGTACCATAACAGTAGTCTGAAGCTTAGTTAATAGCAGCCAAAGGGTCAACAGTGGCCCTCAGCTCCTGCTCCCTTGACAACGGTAACCTCATTACTAAGTTACAAACTTGCCATTAGAGTTTACATGTTACACTAGCTAGGGGCTACAGTTATACACTGATAGGTAATATTAAATTCACCATTCGGCACCTTACACAATCGGGCTATTACCGTTGTAAAGCTCCAAACGTCATTTGTAAAATGCAGGATTATAGTCTATTAATTGAATTTGTAAAGGAAAATGGTTCGTGCGCCTACATCACTTTGCCACCATGGTACATTGTACACTATTTGAATGATTTTTATATCTTTATTTTCCCAACTGTGTCATCCCAATTTTACATATAACAAGATATAAAATCTATCCTGCTAGTGTGCATCCTTAATGTTAGTGTAAAAAGAATAACAGTAAGTGACATTGTAATAATTATAATAAATGATTATACTAGATGTTCTTCCTAATGTTAACAAGAGTCTCCTAATCAATTTAAGTTAATTAAATATATATATCTAATATGCCATAGAGATAGGTTAATGTTTAATCATTGGACATTATACTTAAAACTTTTTAAATTTGAGATGTTAAATACAACATATAAACAGTATATTGCTGAGGGTATCATACCAGGAATGTAGGTCATCCACACTGAAATGGACGGGAGATGGAAGAAGGCTGGTCAATCATTTGAATGAGTGATAAGGGAGTGGTGAAACCTGATGACTCGGGGACAGAGGCTTGGGGCAGAAACAAGTGGTGATGGCCTGTTTAAATTCGGTGGAGAAACCACGAACAATGACCTCTTCAGCTCTGCAGTGGGCAAGTGGAACCATTTGAAGACTAGAGTTGTTAGCGGCCTTAAACCTTCGACACTTGGAGAGTCCCGCTACGGTCGAGGAGGCCGAGGTCGCTCTCACCAGGGATCATTGGCCCAGCCTAAAATAGGAGCGGAGACTGGCCATAGTGCATCTCATGGAACGTGCGGCCGACAGGCTTCTTATTACGGCTCTAATAAAAGTCGGATGGGTCAACTGAAGAACCCATTGAAAATTCCAGTGCTTTGGTTTCGGTCATCTCCAGGCGGCCTTCAGGGGGCAGACTAAAGAGGTCAGGGCCTAGTTTATTTTTTTCGACTATAACTGAGTACCTATTCTACAGTTTCATGATATTTATTCTCAAACCTTTTTTGTACAGCATCTCTTAAATCTTAATAAGTTTACCTTAAGTCCTCCCAGGAACAATTAATAATACACTTCAGTGTCTCAATTGACCCAATGTTTCACGATCTCCCCGTTGTTCTACAACTCCTTGTCCAATAGTTTGCTACATGGTCGTTACTTAAACTATGGGAGAGAATTCCATATGGTCGTGCACTCCTCATATCATCTCCATACAGATTCTCTAATGAAATCTCATCACGTTTCTTATCACCGGACTGCAGCCCACCGCCACACTAACCAACTTCTTCTGGCTTTCCTGCTCCCGAGTTGGCCGTTCTATTTTCTGCAATTCAACACATAGGAACACACCGCTTATTATTTTACGCAATTGCCTAATATTGGAATAAAGTGAACAATTAGACAAGATCGCGAGTTTCTATTAATAATTCTTAATTTTCATGATTAACGTGTCGGACTTTTTCAGTTGTGAGTAAAATTATTTAAACGTAGATAAAATAAAGTACAAAATCAAGGCAGCTCTCAATTACTGGGTGACGCAAATCAGTAGAGACACTGCTTCCAAGTAGAGAGTCCCTGTGACGCAGTCCCGGTCAACGTCACTGTAGTTGCCTTCAGTTATTAATCTACAATATATTTCCGTAGCTGATATATAAGGCGCAGTCTGCGCTTCATCAGATGTTAACTAGAAGTACTATACTGATTGTTGGCTACTAATTTTATTTTATATTAATTTTTTTTTTTAATTACGTTTATTTCTTGGATTTGTTTGTATAGCTCTTATAATTCTGATATATTTCATCGTTTTGTTTGTTGATCATTTATGACTCAAAACAAAACATTTTAATTCTTAATGTAAGTCTAAGTTTTAACTGACTTGTTCCGTATATTTCGGTATAATATCAACGGGTTTCACTTAAATAATTTAAGCATTAAAATTTTCAGATTGTAAACTGTTGTAAACAAAATTGTGACTTCATTGTGACGGTTCGCTGTCTCATATCTGAATTTAGAATTTATACTTATCGGTCATGGTGTTTTCATTTATTTCATTATAGCACAAAGACAGTGAACAATTGTGATAATTTGTACTGTCTAGGTTATACTAGTATAAACTGTTTTTCTTTAATTTATACATTAATTTTTAAACACGATTTAAGTTAAAACCTCATTTGTTTTAAAATATTCACTGTTTATCTTATATATTTCAAATATCTGGATATACGTAAGCACGCTTTGTCTTCGACCTCCTTAGATGTTAATATGATCATCCTCGGGCTTAATCGAGATTGAAAATGTCTTCATAAAAATTATTTACATAATCGATCCTTTATACAAGTAACTTAATTTTCTTCAATCAAAACTGAAATACATCATTCATAACATTTAAAATTTATATCTATTCCACTTCTTGCTGAACAAAAATACATACTCAATCCAATTATTACAAAGAAATATGGTTTTAAGATTCTGATTCCGACTGGATCAAACGGTTTGGCAGCTGTCTAAAAGTTGTGGTGGTTCGAAATTTACAAAGTGCAATGTTAGAGATATTAAATGTCAGTATTGTACAATTAATGGCAATAATGTAATAGGTTTTCTTGAGTTTCAGTTGTGGTTTGGTTAATTTTCTTGTTGGAATGTTCAGTTTTGTACTACCTCCTCCTGTATAATATCACAAGTATGACAATAGTTTACATAATTTAAACTTAGATTTGATTTTAAAATACCAATAAGTTTCGATCCTTGGAAAATGCGATACTGTAAAAATCTTATCAGGCGATAAAGGCATCGTTACTGTTGTACTCTAAAGTATAAGGAAAGGATTATGGTAACCTTAAATACTGACAAAGGTACAGTTTACACAAAGACCCAACTAATGCTTTTAAACGTAAAGTAGCAAAAATTTTGAGAAAGAACAAAGCTCATTTTGCAGGTAAATTGAGATCTAAATTAATTTAATCAATGGAATCCTCACCATTCCAAACTTTCTCAATGTATGACTTTCCCAAAATCCTCAAACCTGGCATCACTCTCCGGCCCATAATTAGTTCTCATTATTCACCTTGCAGGGAATTGTCCAAAGTCCTATTCGATATCTTTTTCTAGTAAAACTGAGATCAAAATTCTGAGGATTTTGTAAAGACGTCAAAATCACTTAAGTTGTCTGAAACTGGAAATCTAGTTCGTTTTGACGTTGAAATTCTATTCATAATATAAACTAAGGACATTATTCGGTGATTTCTATAGTTTCTGGAACTTATAAGAAATACAAAAAATCATTGAAACACGTCTCAAAGATGACCAAACATTAAGTGAAATAATTAATCTTAACTTGCCATTAATTATGGAACTGTTAAAATTATGCACCATAATAAATTCAATGCAATTATTTTGAGTTAGAAGGTACAATTTTCCTCCAATAATGAATGCATGGCAACGGATTCTCCACTATCTTTTATTTTCGCCAGTATATTAATGGATGAATTTGAACACAAAGCTTAGGCTTCAACTCAGTTCACAGCAAAGAATTGGTATTGATATGTGTATGATACTATGGTTTTTTTGCCTTGTGGAGACGATAAATTGGATGAGTTTTGAATCATATTAATACATGTATCCTTCCATACACCACACCATGGAATTGGGAGTCCAAAACAAGCTTAATCTTTTGAATGAGTGCTTTAAGAGACAGGAATGTCCTTAAAACTATGGTTTTCCGAAATAAAACACACACAGAAAAATATTTAATTTATCACTTAACCCATCAAAATCTGTCAAAGAAGGTGTGGCCTACACGTGATTTCATAGAGCAAAGAACTTATGTCCAGATGAAGATATTTTGAGGATTTTCTTTTTCAGTAATTTAATTATACTTAGCTAATAATAAGCTGGTAATACTGAGAAAGTATGAGTAGTTTGGAATAAGTATCATATCTAATTCGATTCAGTCGTACTGCTCTTCACGCCATGGTTAGAGCAATACACCAAGGATGTGTTTGAGTTACCTCTCTACATATAATACCTAGGAGCATCGGTCATCCCTCGACCAGTTCTACGTACTAGTCAGCATAGAAAACCCTAAAGCTATGATATAGGTTTGATTTTGATTTATTTATGATTACAAAACATTGTAATGGTTTCAAATCCTAATTCTGGTAAAAATCATAAAAATCTAAATAGGCCTCACTATTAAAATATCAACAAATTTGAAAACATTATATAGACATTTCTTGTTGGAAATGGTCTCCTGAATCATCTCACATTTTGCTCACCACTTAAAGGGCATCCTGTATATATTATAAAACACAGTTTAACTTCAATATCAATAAAATCATTCCCTTAAACGATAGTTCTAGTATTACGTTTAGTTAAAGCATCATAAAAATGTGATTTTATCGCAGTGCTTTGCGGTATTGATTTTATTATATATTAATCAGTTTACAAAGTCTGGATCCCACCAATAACTCTGTTAGCTAGCCTGTTTCGGTAAAATTACGTTTGACTTGTGTTAACTTGATTGTTGGACCAAAGCTGTGTTAAACGAAACCTCAAATAATCTGTTGCATGCTGTAGAAGTAATATTAAATAAAATTGTTATAATTGGCTAATACAGAATATTTTAAAGTATTTAAAAGAAATGTATCTCATCTTCGAGATATCATATATTTTTGTTTAAATTTATAGATGTATTAATTCAAGATATATAATACAGTTATTATTATTATCTTTATAACAAAAATATTATTTCTAACACAAATTTCCTTCCATGTGTACGAGAAAGCTATAACAACAAACCCATGTTTTAACCATAAGAGTTGAATATAGTTGCATCACACAAAATCTCTTTATATACGATGGTGGAATGAAACAGAATTTTTAAAAACTTCAACTTTAAAAACTTTAAATCAAAATGCGTTATTCCATTCATTTATGTTACGCATTAATAATAATAATAATAATAATAATGCAACTTAAGAATAAGTATTCTTAAACAGTGTTATTATCTACGTAGAGTACAGTAAATGTTTTAAAGATGGAATTTTACATATGAGCTTTATTCCTAAAAAGAAGTTCAAGCAGTATATATGTTATGGTGTTCATGGTCTTACTGATATCTCAGTTGGAACTTTAGAAATTGTTTCATGGCTTTACATTTTTTTGTCGCAGCATTTCAACTAAGGAAAACTTTAAGGTAACCTGGAAATCAGAGGATCTGAATATCCCCTTTCTCGAATGTACATGTTTCACAAATGATTTGCGTATAGCTGTCACCAGGATTTATGTCGGGGTTTTTTAAGGACAATTTGTAACTTGAATGAATGGCAATATTCCTCGAACACATGATAGCTTGGACATTGCCTGGTGTACGAGCGGGTCACACGCGGAGCCTGGTGGTTTATTTTTCATTGACGAACCAGTTTCCATATTTAAATGGTTAGGGAAAACTATTAGTCTTAAGTAGAAATATAGGCAGAATTAACTATGTGCCACCCAAAAACTTACATTCTATACTTTTCTTGTATAGAGTTTTCGTCATAAATGCTGGTTAAGTTACTAAAACCACCCACGATACCTAGTGGGAAATGTGTCGTTGACAGAGTAGCGTATGTCATTCAGTGTTTCTAATTGGGCATTGCTACCAACACATTTTAAAAATGCTCCCCTTTAGTTGAGTTAATGTGTTCCGTAAAACGAGATACATTATTATAAAGCTAATTGATTACTACCATGGAGACAGATATCTGGCTAAAATTTGCTGGGTTTATTGTAACACTATACACTTTCCCAGAAATTGCTTTAGCAGAAGAGAGAATTAAGAATTGTCCGAAGCTGGAGGTTCTAAAACAACTAGAGCGATTCTTGTGTTGTGGTTTCCTTAACAAACCTTCAACCTCGTTGCACCTTGAACCTCATGTTCTGAAATCGGCGTTATTTTTCTGTTTTGAATTATAATATAAGAAATAATACAAATATTATATGCAAAAAATTGTAACATATGCTTTTACTCAAATTTGGTTTTGTAATACAGGCTTAAATCTTTTGACATCCTAACATAAAACATAAGGAATACCATTACTTCAACACGTTTAAGTTGAGGGAATGCTTGGCTTTTAGGGCGTTCAATAATTTTATAAAGAGGCGCTTGTGGATCTCATAAGAGAGGCAGTACTTCTTTTTAAATAATACTTAGATTCGACTAGTTTATCGTCTATTTAACATCATAATATGTTCAGTTAGGATTTATTATTACAATTTTATCTTGATGTACTTAAATAAAAGTTGTAAAATTCATGATCTGTGGATAAATAATTAATTTATATGCCTTCATACCCACTTCATCTAAACATCCACAATAATTTTGAATAATTTTCTTATTGGCATTAGGTTATAAATGCCAACATATATAACTGATTGAAAGTTATTATTAGCGTAAAATGTTTTAAGTACTTTAAAACTATGTGTTAAAAACAAATACATTTATTATGAAAGCAAATGAGTTTTAAATGTTTCCTAATTACCTCAACTTACACTCAGTGATTTACGAAGCTGCTGCTGAAGTTAATAGCTAGTAATTATACAAACGTGTTAACTGTCTCAGAAATGATGTATTCAAGGATATTACTGATAATATCTTCTTATTCATTTCACAAATCATTCAGCTAGGTTTCGACGTAAGTATTTCTGTATATATGAAAAACACACATATATTCCTCAATCTCTTTTAATATTCTAGTCTTATGTGCCTTTGCTTTGTAATCTAGTTAATAGCACATAAATTATCAGTAATAGCACAAATAATTTTAGTCTTTAGATAATGGTGTATTAATAACTATAACATTATTTATCGGTATTAGTATAGATAACAAATCAGATTATAGGCTATTCATAATTTTGAGAATTAATATAAATCAATTATTTTTTAATTGATTGAAAATCACTAAGACAAGCAGACTCCGCCCCACTTTCAGCGACTTCTTCCCATACCTTTTCTGTCGAATATAGGGGAACGGAAGGAGTTCTGCGAAGAGTTCGACCCTCGTGTCCATACACTCCCGGTTCCTGTACCCGAGGCTTTACACAAGCGTGTTGAGCTGCCTTAGACTTCCCATACACGATCGGTATGGCAGCCGGAAGGTAGAAGTGACCGCGTATGATGTTTTCTTGAGGCAGGTTGTTGTCGGATGGACTGATGGAAAATTATTGCAGCTTGGCCTTCAGGTCGTTTGTCATGAGGCGAAACCAAACATGCTTGGTAAATCCCGTCGGTCGAGACTCCCGTTTTCCCTTTACCAGAGTTGTTTACAAGCTTCACATTACTACTCCTATTAACCACATTCCGCGTACTGGGGACAGCGACTGCATTTAGCCGCAGACAAGAAAAAGTAGTCTGATGTGTTCGCAAACGTTGTTACGATGAAAAGTAACGGAATATGTACATATATTATTGGCAGAGTCTAGTCCTTTCAAAATTCCACATTAGACCAGATGAATAATACAACAGATAATTCAACTATGAAATGAATTTCGTAAAAAGAGATTACATGACATATGTTTTGTTCATATTGGGCACAAATAAACTATTGCAGCTTATACATTTTGCTGACAGGAACGACTGTTTTATTGTTAACGAATATGACAAAATGTTACCAACCAAACCTGAGTAGTATAGGGTAACTAACCAGCTAATTTACAATATTGAACGGTGAATAACTGTAGGCAATAATACACCCAGCGCGTGGCTTGCACATGCCTCATTAAGTAGTTTGCGATTTATAAACGTTCATCCAAAAACTCTTTGACCTTCCAGCTAGTGTGGTTATGGTCTCCTACCCAGGCAGTAGCAACCTCGAAGTGTATTTTTTAGGAAATGTATTTAATTTACTGAACAAGTGCCATACAAATCTAAGTTTTTAAATTTTTAATGGTTAAATGGTTATAATAAGCTTTATTGCATATAAACAAAGATACTGTATCGTATTCATTAAATTTAATTGTATACCATAATATGTACTCATTTTAAACTGATATATACAAAATTTTACATGCACCCCAATTCTCGTTCGTTCCGAAATTTTTCCCAATCTCACCTCAATCTCAGTCAGCCAATCATGTGGTCTCCCAAACGAGAGTCACTAACTCGACTATGCTGTAGAATGAGAAACTAAATAAAAGCAGTTTTATACAATTTTTAAATGACTTGAGCAGCATTTTTGATTGAATTAGGCAATTAATTGACAAATTAAACTCTTGCCTGAGAAAGCAAACGTTATTAACATAAAGCTCTGCCTTCCAACTAAGTAGTTATCCCCTGAATTTAGATTCAAGAGAGTGTTGCTATCTACTATAGGACTGCACTTTGACTTGAATAAAAGAGTCGTATCTAAAATATAGAGGCAGGATAATGTCAACAGTTTCAGATTTTTGAATGTCATATTCTTGACACTAAATTTGCAGTTTTTGTATTGTCGTTATGCCTTTTTTTAAGACTAAACATTCTACAAAAATGAATGGTTTTCAAAGCTCCCCAAAAGCTACGCCATACGGTAGATTTGAGTAGATTAGTCCACAACACTCCATCATGCGCTACAGAATTGGGCAGTATTTGGATAATTATCTCAGTACATAAATGCATGAGGACAAATTTTTGCTGTCTTCATCGATATCATTCTCTATTCATGCATAATTGTTTGTAAACAAACTGTGTATGATTTTGCAATAATACAATGCAGTATATTACTTTCAAAAAGTTTACAGCTACTATTAATCTCTACAAGAAGTATAATATTTGTGTGATTCCGCTACAATATACTTAATAAATTAATTAATTGACGAAATAAAAGTTGTACTCTAATGTCACTTGTTGTATCTTTTGAGTATCATTTTTCATGCAAATAAGTTTGCCCATCAACACAGTTTATGAAATACATAGAAGAAATAGTTGTTATGGAGCATTGTTACTTTTCGTAGAAACAGTTTTTAATAATAAATTCATACTGCACTTATTAAAGGCGATATATTAGTGGAGTTTAGAAATTTCATAAATTAAATCTTCAAAGAAACAACTCTAAACTAATACTGACTAATTTTATATTTTTAAAGAAATTCCACAAACATGAAATTCTGTTATCCCCTACCATCCACATTTCATCTAAAGTAACATATGTACTAAATTTTACTTCAATTGGTCTTTGCAATCAAATCCATACAATGTTGACAGTAATAAGTAATGTTTATGCTTATTAAACACGTCAGAAATTGTAAGAAATAGGCCACATTACTGGCTGGAACTTACTTGTTCAAAATAGTTTACATCCCTTATATTCCTCTAAACTTGTTAATAATTATACATTTTAAAGTTATTTTTAACCTATAAATTATTTTATTTGTACAGAATTTTACATTTTTTGTATTTTAATTGCGTTCCAATATTGAAATAATATTTGCTGCTAAGCATTATCGTACGAATTACCTCGTTTTAAAACACCCCTCGATAGTAGTTAATACTTTAAATTCCTTATAAGAAATAAGTAATAATAATTAATAAACGACTGAAATCAAAATTCCAAACAAAGAGTTGTAATAGACTTGGTTTGTTTTAATATAAAAAATATGTAATAATAAAATAATATTGAATTTTAATACATATAATTCCAGAAATGAATTACAAAGTTTAAAAGTTCTAAAATAAATCGCCTTAGCACGAGACTAAACTTTGGTTCGATTTAAAGTCAATTCCTGAATAAACTTCGGAATACTCCGATCGTCGAAACGCAATGTTTTATTTTTGTTACGTTAACCCTTTCCGGACCAGGCGGCAATGTATTACCGCCATAGATCGCGTCTGAAAAGCGCCAGGCGGCAATATATAGTCGCCTTGATATTCGTCGTTTTAATAAATAAATACGACGTCAAATGATTAAAGTTTTATGTTTTTTTATTCCCTGGTATATTTGTAGATAATTAATATGAATATAATTTTTATTTTGGAGGCCTATGCATTTTTATTTCGTAATTGTCACGTGACATTATCAGCTGACTCGATCTATTGTTGTTAATTCTTTATGCTTTAATGTAATCGTACTATTGTGTGCTGGATTCTTCTTCATTATTTTATTTTGTGGTTGTAAATATTAGTAGTGTTAGTTGTTACGTGCTTAGCTATTGTGTGTAATAGTTACAATGACTGACAATTTGCGATCTCACGGGAGTGAAATTGTAAGTAGCACATTTGTAAATAGAAAAAGTGTAAATACATTTCAAATAAAATTGTGTAAATAGTGTTTTTAACTGTATTGAAACTGTTTATGGATCCTACAATCATCTGTTTACCGGTAAATTCATTGATATATTTAATCATAAGTTTCTTGCAGTGTAAGAGTCAGTTGCTTTATCACTTGTTGCGAAGTACAATTATGCGTATTTATATAAAATGTGTCATAAAAATTTATTTGTGAGAGGAATAACACAAAATGTTGTATGGTTGTTCCTTTCTAAATGTATAATATAATAAAATAGCTTCCCACGCTAAAATTATTTTTCATTTTTTAGTTATTTACAAAAACAATAAAAAAATAAAAAAATTTTATGTAATCTATATTTTTTTTTTTTAAATTTTAAATGACTTAAAACTACATCTATATATTTTTTTGCTGATAGTATATATATCTATACGAGTAATTTTGTGCAACTTTTAGGTCATTCTCTAATTTTTATGAAAAGTTATAAATTTTAATCTAAGAGACTGCAAAATCGCCAATTTTAGCCTGGCACTTTTGACTAGTCACAAGCGGATATAATATGTGAAAAAATTTTGCAACATCCATATTTGGTCCTGGCCCTGAAAGGGTTAAAGATAGAAAATAACAGGTTCTACTTTGAAACATTGGTGTTTAACATGCTCTATTAGTAAAGCAATAAATTTTTATGCATTAATCTAAAATGCGCGAAATAACTGGAAAATATTGAAACTGAGGGGTTCTTATTGAGCGCATTAACCGTGTCAATGACCACCCATTATGCATTACGTCAGAGGTAAGGAGAAAGCTTATTCCAGGGGGGCTAAGTCAGCGTCAACAAATTAAGAGTATGTTTTTAACTATATCTTCTATTTTGTTTAAATACGAAGGGAAGTTAAGAACATAAAGTATGCAATATATCATAATCAAGTTAGCTGGATGGACGAACCGTGGTCTGACTGAGGGAGGCGAATCTGGAGTGATGGACCACTCATAACCAAGCCGGCTCACTCATTGAGTTGTGCTGACACAGGTAATCTGCCAAAAATCCCATAAACAAAATGTTATTAACCGAAAAATCCTGCTATATATAATCAAGTGTTTTGTGTGAAAATTGTGTTATGACAGCACAACCATATGTTTCATTAATTTAACTATCACTACAAATTAGTTGCCATTTGTAGTCTTGAAAGAGTGAGCTTAATTGTAACTTATTTTCTTACTTCACTTTTTTCTAGAATTATGTTTTAGCACACAGTTTATACGCAAAAGGAAAATTATAAATTCTATAACAAATAATATACTTTTAACTGAATGTTCTAAAAAATATTAAGTATGCAGTGCTTGGTCAGTACTGTACTGAAGAATGAATACAAATTCACTATGTACCTTTTACTATAAATTTAAATCCTATAAGCTATAAAAACCATCTTAGTTTCCTTTTGACGGAAGTAGGATTCTCAAAACTGCTTATGTATAAATAATTTTTTTCAGGGCAACAAAAAAATGTAATTTTGACACAATAAATATTATAGACAAGAAGCAAATTAAAATGGCCGAAAGTCAGCATTGCAATCTAACTAATTGTGACGCTGATATTAAGTGGAGAAACGTTCAAATCGTTCAACTCTTCATTCGCTTCACGTTATATCTCTAGTTTGAAAAGGTATTTAGTGTGCGGCAAATGGTAACGTCATGTCAGATTTAAAATTGCCGAGGGGGTTCCAAGTATCTTTCAAACTTCTAAATTTCGAGCGCATTTTAAATATTTGGAGAGAAGATGAAAGATTGTTATCGCATGGTGTAGGGCGGGTTGTTCGTTATGTTTGCTCTTATTTTGGCCCAAGATTTAGGCCTTGAGATTGAAAATCGGCAATTAAGTCCTCTGGGTTTTCTAACGCTCTCATCTTGTGAAAGATATCTCAAACTCTTCAAATAACTTTAAATCAGATGATTATTCCAGGTTATCTTATTACTACGTAGTCGTCCCGGCTGATATATTAAAGAGCACTAAGAGAGGAAAGTGTGTTTATTTCTCAGAATACTGCTCCTTGGGATAGGCGTCACCGCAGCTGTCGTGCTTGTTGTTACGAATCGTAACCTATTACCCACACAAACGTTTTCAAATCGAAGTGTGATAAACGTATTAAAACTAGTTATAGTTGACCAATGATTACAACTACACAGTGTTCGTTTCACTTATCTTATTAGTTTTGCATATTGTCATCAGAACTTTTTTGCAATTTTAACGTTTTTATTTTAGTGAACTCAATCTGTAAACATTATGGCATTATGTCTTTAGGTCTTGATGTCTCTTTTCAATTGTTGATCAATAAAATGTATAACGTAGCAATATTGGTTTTTTATTTCTCTTGTGCATGCAGAATTTTAATGGCGGTTGTGATTTGAGTGATTATGTTTCGTAAATAAAAACATTTATTTTGCTATTAGCACCATAAATTTCAAGTTCACAGATTAAAGAGAATGGTCAACGAAATAATTATGGAATGAATCGCGTAATATCTTTAGGTGCGTAGTGAACGTAGCTGATGTATGAGAAGTTGGGCACTCGGTTAGACTATTTCTAGATATTTCTACGATATATTATAATGTTATACTTTTAAATGTATAGGAAACCAACACGCACCGATTATGACCGCACAATCACACCATTAATTTATGCCAGAAGTTATTCAGGTATTGTATCTTCCTTTCTACGTATGAGATATAAATAAATATAATGCAGAGAGGATAACGTTGTATGAGAAATCATGCGAGAGTGGGTACAGTACAAACAGAGATCAGAACATACAACAGCATGTTTAAAGAATTAAGAAATTGGCGTGTCAAAACGTATAAAACTAGCCAATTTTTCTTTACATTCAAGGAACTGCTGTTAACTACTGTGATAATATTAAGGAGACATTAAATGGCTATTTAAGCCGGGTCCGAAATTGGAGAAGAATATGAGAACAACTTAGACACAATACCACGGTGTAAAACATTGTGGTTAGGTTTGTAGTGGGGAACACATTTATTACCTACATGAGTTTTCCGACACATTAAGCACAAAAAAAATCAAGTTTTACAGTAGCATAGTTACGAAATTAAACCGCCAAGATAATTAGTTAAAAAGGTTGCTTTATATATATACTATTACTCAGTAAATTAATAAGAAAAATCGTTAGGAATAGTAAGAAAAAATTAGCGTCTTCTAAAAAGAAAGCTTAGGATTGTCAAAAATGTAGTATCTGTAATAGAGAACCCCATATTGATAGGTGATTGACTTAAGCTTCAATCGATCGCGATAAACTCTGCCTTCTTACATCGCCGGTTATGCAATCCTGCGGATATCCAAACAGGGATTTTTACAGTTTTGATTTAAAATTGTTTGACTGTTGGTGACTTATCACAGCAAGGCAGAATTATTTTAAAATTGTAATAGCTTAAAAAATGTTAGGATTTATTTTAATTTGTTATTGTTTAATGTTTAAGTATGATTTTAATCATTAAATACTAAAAATCTATCCATTCTTACTCTTTGCGATAGAATATGAATACGACATTACCTACCTTATTAATGTTATACAAATGCTTCTGCTGAATACCCTTACTGGGTTTACAGTAAAATGTGTCATTATTTGACAATTTAATTTCAATCTGTGATTTCATCTGGTGAAAATGTTTTAAAAAACACGAGAGGGTTTTATGTAGAATTTTGGTACATAATAAGTATAATAAGGGCCAAATAAAAAACCGTTTGAAGACCATAATATATGCAATTTTTCATGTGTGTACGTGAAAGATAAGTTAAGGGAACGAGATGAAATCCATAAAAAATCACTCAAACTATATTTCATCTACATTATATAAGTTATATAATATTTGGATCCTCGGGCTGATAAAAAGTTAGCCTAAATTTCTTACTTTTATTTCTTGGAATTCGAGTACGGTTTTCCCAATGTTTCGGTCTCAAAAAAAATTTTGAATTTAAAGTAAGACAAGTATTTTCCAGCCGGAAATCGTTTGCACTACGGTCAGGATAGTTTGTGTCAGAAAATAAGTTGAGAAAACCCTTTTAAACAGGGTATGTAATGAATAAAAATAAATTTATTTTTAACTAACATATATTTTTACATCATGTGTTTTATAAAATGTATTTAATAATATTATATTTTAGAACGTAAATTGAAATGCATATACATTTTGACAGTATAACAGATCTAAGCAAATTATTTTTCCTAAAGTGCACAAGTGGTATTTTGTGGTTATGAGTATTGTTTATTTATACCATTATTTTCTGGTTTTAAATAATTTTTATTGTAAATCCTAAGTAGGTTTAAACAAGGAAAAATAAAATTTTTTGAGCATTAAAATATAAGTTTATTGTTAACATAATGATTTAAAAACAAGCCCTTGTTTGCTAACTTGGTACCGCACAAGCGAGAAAAAGGGTAGCGCGTTTTAACTGAAATTCAATGCTGTATATCTCTAAATTTAGTTAAGTCTCAGTCATAATTTTTTTATGAATATTCCTATTTGTATAAAGAACATTCTGTAAAATTTTCATTTATTTTCATTCAGTCCCTTTTTAGTTATTAAACCCTAGAAAATTGACATTATTAGGCTTTCGGCCATTTTTGAAAAGCTCTAGAAAAAAAAGGAGAGAGCATTCTCAGGGCTAAAAATTTGTCAGTAGGTAGTTATATTAGTTTTCAACAAAGAAATAAAAATATTAGTAGTGAGTCTCTTTTCCTTCTTAAACTTTTATGGTCTTAAAAAAGTAACAATTGATGATTTTCTTCCGAGATTTTGCAGAACAAAACTTTGACTGACTTTCTTGCACAAAAGAAACATTATTATAATGTCAAATTGAAGTTCATTTTATGCTGAATACACTGGTTTTTGGATTATTCTGATATCTTTAAAAATAGCTTGGCAATAAAACTTTTCGCTAACCGCGTATTTTACTAAAAATCTGCAAAACCGCCATTTTTAAAATGGCCGCCAGAAAAAAAACTATGGCTTGTAAAAATTTTTCAAATAGTGTATTGTGATTGTCTACCCATAGGGAACTCATAATAAAAAAAATTAGGCAAATTAAAAATGTTGAGCAACATGACCTGGGTGATTTGAAATGGATTGACCCTTACTTAAGTTTTAAGATCGAATTGAAAAGTACGAAGAAGTTTTAAGACAAGAATGAACGCAACAATATTTATCAGATTATGAAAAATGTTTTCGCTTACATGAAAAATTCAAATCAAATCAAATCAGTCTTTACTGATAAATTAGTCTTTGTACTGATAAGGAAATAAATATTTAGTTTTATGTCATTTTTGCGTTTAATCAAACCATACAGCTTACATTTCCAGTTTGATGCTACAGCGGCAACACAAACTGTTACGATGTAATTAATGGTCTTGTAAATATAAAAAATCAGTGTAATAATAAATTATTAATAAACGCAAAAAAATCAAAATGTTTAATGTTTTTTGACTGTAGTCAGCAGAAAGATAAATTGGAGCAGGATTTTGAATTTTACTGTCATAGACATAGATGCAATTATGAATGCACATGTTCTAGTAATTGAAATTGTATCTTCGGTTAAATATTTTGGTTTGTATATAGATCAGCACTTGAAATGGGACGAACATGTTGATTATGTTGTCAAAAAATTAAGAAGAATAAATTACTCACTATACCACATTAAAAACTGCTTGTATAGCCAACATTTGAGACAATTTTATCTGTCATGGTTCGAGAGTACGTTGCGGTATGCAATAAATCATTATGGTGGGGTTTACCCTACGGTATTGCGTCCTTTAATAATGTGTCAAAGACAAGCCTTAAGGATAATTTTTGGAATCTGCCGTCGGGAAAGAATGAGTTATATATTTAAATGAATACAAATATTTTAAATTTTTTTCAGATCTGCAAAGTTTTGTTGTTTGCAATATGTGCACAAACAATTTTAACAACTATCCTTAAGACAATATCAAAGATCAACTAGAGCTGCACAGTATATTACGCTACAGGTTTAAAAGATGGAACAAAGAAACTAGTAAACACCCAGTTCTGTTACTTAGCTCCAAAAACTGTATAATGCAGTTGTAGAACATTTTGGCAATGAAATAGTATTTGTAGGTAAACCTAAATTCAAAATGAAAAAATCCAATATATAACAGACTGGCAGATTTAATTAATCACAATCTGTTTGTACTGTAAGTTTTCTCTGTTAACTGTTTCATCAGTTATCATTTTATAGAATTGTCTATATTATATCGCTGTAGTTTATCTGTTGTTATAACTTTATAGTTTATGTCCTGTTATATCGTTATATTACATTTCTTGTTATTTATTAAATAGTCTAACTGATTTTATTACTTTAGCTTATGTCCCTGTTATCACATTATAGAATATATCCTTGTTATTTTTTTATAACGTCTACAGATTGTGTTTTTATAAAACTTATTTTAAGAGAGTGTGGAGCATACTCCTAGTGCCATGGTCTAGAACAAGATGTTGGATCGGTTATGGGGTATAAATAATAATATAACTTCTAAAATAATTGTTGAATGTTACCATTTAGTAGTCTGTTTCTGGTTGTATTGTGTTGTTATATTTTATTTCCTTGTTATTTAGTACTATTTAACTTTATAAGCAAAAAAAATGTTCTATAGCACGTTGTTGGTGTCTGTTTGATGCTGTGTGTAGAAAATTTGTATGATTGTGTGTTTATTTATGATTGTTATATAAGGTGATATTTGCATGTTGGTTGTGTTGTTGAGTTTTAGCATATTTGTAAAATTTTAAATTTCTAGTAGTAAATCTAAATACGATACAAATAGCTAGCTGCCATGAAGATTAAATAGATATGTTAATTTGTATATTCATATTGCCCTAACCCTCGCGCGCCCTTTTGGGTGCTTGGGTGTAGGAAACATTGTAAGATTTGTAAAATTTTTGAATAAAAGTGTGTGGCCTATATGTATGTAGATTTACATGTATAGATCTTACAAACGTTTGTTATTGAGGGATATAAGTATGTATTCGTGCGTGCTAGTTGTTAGCAGTAGCAAATTGGAGAACATGGTGGGCTCAATTAATTAATTTGTGTCATGACAAGTTTACTGTAGTAAAAATTTAAACATATTATATTTTAAACATATTTATATACTGGGAAAAATGCATTTGACTCAAATATCTATTTTTAGTGTTTAATATCTATTTTTAGTGTTTAATTGGAATAATGTTAAATAAAACTTGTGCATGGAGAAGATCAGAAATAAACTAACTAAAAGTAAAGCAATGACTATCAAAATAAGCAAAATAAGCAATGTACTTTAGTAAGCCAAATTTACTTCCCGCCCGCGCCATTATAGGGGCATTGGGAATGTTCGGTTACGAATGCATGTAACAATAGATATATAAACTGCATTGTACTGTTAATTTTTTGTATTCAACTTTGTCATTCTTTGAATAAAGATCTTTTGAACTTGAACACACACACACACACACACACACACAACACACACACACACACACACACACACCACACACACACACACACACACACACACACACACACACACACACACACACACACACACACACACACACACACACACACACAACACACACCACACACACACACACACACACACACACACACACACACACACAACACACACACACACACACACACCACACACACACACACACACACACACACACACACACACACACACACACACTCACACACACGCACCACACACACACACGCGCACACACACACACACACACACACACACAATATAAATGTTTCTAAAATATATTTAAGAATCTTACATATGTGAGTAAATAATGTAAAATATAAATCTCTGTGATAAATATATTGGGTTCTCTAAATCAGCTGATAAGGAAAATAAATATTTAGTTTTATGTCATTTTTGCGTTTAATCAAACACCATACAGCTTACATTTCCAGTTTGATGCTACAGCGGCAACACAAACTGTTACGATGTAATTATGCTCTTGTAAAATATAAACAATCAGTGTATTAGCATACAGATACCAAGCTCTCATAATGAATGAGTAAGTCTCGCAAATACCACCCTTACACTTTCATGGTAAAATTTGTTGCTATTAAAGTCCAATGCTCAGTGTTAATAAAAAATTAACGAATTTAAAAAACGTTGAACAGTATTCCCCAAGAAAGAAATAGTGTACCCTCTGTTAAATTTTTTAACACATTTTTGGTGCGTTAGTGTGTCTAAAAATGTTTTTCTGAAGTTTCCGAATCATGGCAAATTATAGTAACCGTTGTAATATCCATGTATTATTTAAAATATAATTATAACTTGAATGTTTCGTTTTATACATGTTTTAGTGATGCTTAACAGTAATAGTGATCACTTTGAGACATTATCCACAAAAAATACACAATTGCATATTTCCAAATTATTATTCTTAAATCAAAACTTGTAGATTTTCGTGTTTCCTACAAGTGTAAAGGATTAACTTTAGTTCTTACGCGGAAGCTTTATGCTATCTAATATTCTGCGGCTGGTCCGTGACTATGTTAAAAACCTTCCGCTTCCCAACGTTTTAAATATTGTTAAAGCATTTAGAACCGTGATATGACTTTGCTGAAGAAAGATATCATTTGTATAGATGTCTTAAACTGATGCTGTATATTTACAGGTGATTGTTCCAGCGATGAGGAACCTGATCTAGGTTTGAATTATATTTATTCATTGTGAACCAGGAAAATTAAAAGCTGGTCTTACATCAGGCAACATTCCAGTATTTTCAATAAGCCACAGAACGTTTGCTCTTAAAATAAAAATTTTGTTCCTAACAGTAGGAGACTATCACGAGAATTTATGTGTTCTGTTAGAAGCAAGAACATTAATTAACTGAAATAATTAAGTAATGAATTAATTAACTCTCCGGAGGTCTGCAAGGGTCAATGTAATTTGTTATTTCTGTAAGAACACGGCCAACTAAAAACTGTCCCTTAACAAATGTAACAGTACCAAATCACTCTAATTACATGTTTTACAACCGCAGGCACAAATTAACTATTAACTAAACTCTGTCGTATTTTTTTTGTATACCATGTTGTAGCAAAATTTGCTGACAGCAAAATACTATATCACATTTCCATTAATTGGTTATGCATTAGAGGTGATGTTTACAGACTTTTTTTAGTCTGTACGATAATTGTCTCTTTTTTCTTATATTTATTCTCTCAGCCTGACATTGCCGAACGTTGACAAGCCAAGATTTAATTGCGAAGTGGGCTTATGCATTTTCTAGTTTGTGTGTAAATGCTCATTTTATCTAATCAGTTTTTCGTAAATACAGGTACCCTGTAAATATTCAAACTAAACAATATTAGTTCGAATATTTCAAATCTATTAGTACAGCTTCATATTTAAGTTCTTCTAATTGCTTATTTTATTTATGCTTTTCTGCTTAAGCAATGTTTCCATCTACCTTTTTGCTCGATTTTCGAACCTTAAAGAAGGTAAGGTCTCTAAAAATATTCAACCAAAAGAGTTCTTAATTTTTTTATTATAAAAAAGCTTAAAATATTTACGTAAAAAAAATTGGTTATTTATTTTTTTAAGTTCAAAACACTAACTCAGTAACTGTATGTACTGTATTAAACTGTTTAAATTTCTTTTACTTCATTGAGTAGATGTTTTAGTAATATTTTATCCGCTTTTTTTTCTCCAAACAATCAAGCCATCCTACCTGTGCCCTAAAGCCCAAATCCGATTATTGCCAATTTAAATGACGGGTCATCTTAAAGGCGAATTTAGGGCAGAGGTATTTTAAAATTTACTTCTTAAATTTGGAGATTGGAGCTTAATAAGTCCATTGCCAATTAATGTCTAACAACAGTTTAATCTGTATTTTTTATTTAGAAATGGTAGATTTTGGGAACAGAAAATATAATTTCATGCATCTTCTATACTACTGTACTACTTAATAACGTATATATTAAATACGTCATTAAAATTGAAACCGGCAATTTATAAAAAGCCATCGTACCATAAGAAAAGTGACGAAATGTTATAAAAATATGTTGTATAGCCTTTTACATACTTGCTTAATTTTAATTACTGGGTACAAACACGATAGTTTACGTTAACAGATCTGTTTTTAAGATTTTGTTTGTCCTTGTCAACAATGACCATAACTAACATTGCGGTCAGTAGTCGTGTTGCGGTCAATACACAATGTTTATAACAGGGAACTGCCAACAACACGGTAAAGACAGAACTTGTGCAATATTCACCAGCCGCAGTTGTGAGAGTGTGTGTGGGTTCAGACGTCAAGTTTCAGTCGTGTAGCTACATTGTTTTGTTCATTGAAACATATGTTGTGACAGAACTATACTTTTTAGGATATTTGTATATAGTATACAGCTAATTAATAAATAAATATTGATTTTAATTCAAATATTGTTAAAATAATTCTTATCAAATAATCTTTGTATTTATTGTATGGTAAAGTAAACTTCCGATCCAATTTCAACAATCAATATTACACACACACACACACACACACACACACACACACACACATATATATATATATATATATATATATATATATATATATATATATATATGGTTCCAAACGGGTGTCTTGCAGATTGACCATACCTGCTCGTATAGTTTACTAGACTGTTCTAGAAAATTAAGTCGATGGGTATTTATTGTACTTTCTCTATTCTTTAGAATAAGATTTACCAGTAAAATAAGGGTTACAAAATAAACAATAACACACAGTGTATTTTCTGTACTTTCTTTTGCAAAATGACGAAATTGTTCCAAAGTAGATGACCTTATAACAGTTGACATTGACCCATCTCACTCAATTATTGGTCAACGCAATCACTACAGGCGTCCTTTCTCCTGTCACCACAAGAGCATAAATTGGGGGAGGAGGCACTGCTTACTCACGTTGGGTCTACGGTGGCTGTCAAAAAAACAATATTTCACTAGTGAGAAAGTATTAAATATAAATACTCATATACTCTCAATTTTTTCTTTTCAGTGCAGTTTTATAGTTTTATGTGTAGTGTGTGTGAAGAGATCTTATACGTAAAAATAATAATAGTATAATTAATAATAAGTTATATTCGTCTTAAAATTTAAGAAGATACATTTATATTTTAAGAGTTGAAAGTAACATTCATGGGTTACTCATAATGACTTCAGCAGACGTAGGTAGTCAGCGAAAGCAAACCTATTATGAAATGTATTCTATAGTTCAGTTTTATTGTTATGTTGTGTTTAGTTTTTATTAAGTGCATGTTTTGAGATAGTGAAGTGGCTTTTGCCTCATCCTGTACCATAACATAAAACTGTATAGTTCTACTTTAACTTTGGAACTCTTTTCTTTTAAATTCAATCATAACTTATTTTACAGGATAGCAAGTTAATTATCACATTATAAATATTTGTGTTTATGGAACTGCACAATTACATTGTGGTGACTGTCCACCACATGTATTAAGAAACCAGCTTAATATTTAGAACCGTGCATACCATTTACTGATAAGCAACCTTGCTGACTGTTGAATACCTTTCAATTCACCTGACATAGGAACACGAAGTGACAGGCGAAGGAATGAATGAATGAGGGAGAGTGAATGATTAAGTGAGAGATTGAGTGACCATGAAAGGGTAAAGTGCTATCAGAGTGTCCGGGTTGCCCACATTTCTATTCCTAAGGGAATACGTAATGTAGTCCTGAGTAGGTGACATAGATAGTTACCATGTAATGATTAATAAATAGTGACAGGCATGGACCAGAAATTGCCAGATAGGTTAATTAATTTTTAAATAAATTAAACCTATAGGAAAACCGTTTGTGAGTGATTGGGGTTTGATGTGTTGACAGAATGCCATTTTTCAGTTGTGTCTTATTAAATATAAATAATTTGTAAAGTACATAATTTTAGTAACCCATGAATATGTGTAATAATATAACTACAACTGGCAGGAGATTGTAGTTACATCTCGACTATGGTCGTCTTACAGATGTTATCATGTGCGAACGTTGAGCTTCATATATTCATCAACGATCCACAGACCATAATATATAAATGTCTGACAGTGGTGTGCTGTCAGTGCTAGAGGTATAAGCACTGCGAACACTGGGGATGTTTACAGTTAGACGAAATAAAATAAGGTCCAAACCATTTTTGTGATTAATTACGTTACATACATAATTTCACTATGCGCGTATATATCTCAGATATATGCCACTTCTGGGGGTGAATAGCAATTTTAGCAAGTAATAAACTGTCAAGGCGATTATTATCGTCGCGCCGTTTACTGCCAGGGCAGGTAAATTATATTATATAATACGTGATACACCACCTAGCCTCAAAGATCGATCATAAGATAGCGATAACAGGGAACTGAGGATAATGGAACATTAATCTAACTTGTGTTGTACGAATTATATTCTATTATTATACTCCATTTCACACTAGCACAGTTATACCATTTGTGGCATTTAATATTTAAGGGACATTACTTTGTATTACTGATATATATATATATATATATATATATATATATATATATAAATAATAGAGCAATCAGTAATTTTTAGTAAGTTGAAATCCGGCTTTTTAACGGATCGCCTTACAGGAACTCGTGCTCTTTTTAGTAACGCATTAAATCAAAACATTAATTACTATCATAATATTAGTTTATTTCTTTGAAAAACGACTTGACTTAATAGTTGTTAATCTCACGCGTTAATCTTGTTATTGCAACATACAATACAATAAAACTTCATAAACACGTAATATACAAAGAGTACACTAACTGATATGGAACCGGAATTTGAAACCATAAAACCTTGTAAAAGGAGGCTAATGCATCAAATTTTTCAGGAAAGATGTGAATTTGAAAGGAAACGACTTTTAAACACACCCTTTGTAATATTGACATAAAATAAACATTTATACGTACAGCCTTTTATTCCAAATATCGAGAATAAGTGTATAAGTATTATGAATCAAATAGTTATGTTTTCCTTTTACTAATAAACTTCTAAGTTCCTCAACACAACCACAATCATACCACTTTTAAACTAAATTATAAAAACGTGATAGATTGATATGTTTATCCATAGTAAAATAAGAATGAGATTTACCATTACACATACTGTGTATTAAAGGCTTGGTTAACTGAATTATTTATGTTTAATTTTCAAAAGATTTTTCTTGACTCTCTAAGGTTTAATCATTGTCTGACATTTTTTCATACCTACACGGTTTTATTTAGGTTTAGATTATTTCTTATGCCTCTGAACCATAAATCAGGGATAGAGAATTCAAACGGAGAATAACTATTTTTGGATAATAATATATATTGGATTAAATTAATAAATAGGAACATCACTATTGCAACCCCTACAGTGTAATTGCTCAAACATAGAACTGTTATAGAACACTGACATTGAAGTAACATTTTATAAATGGATGAGTAGGACATCTCTATGACCTATGACTCAAATAATTGTGATGAAGTCTCACAAACTGTTTACTTGCGCATACATCAATTGTTATACAGCACTGTAACTGAAGTTACATTTTACAAATGGATATTAATAACGCTTAGCCAGGTGATATACGAATTGCCTAATCATAACTCTTAGTGCTAGAGGATTCACTTTTGGCTGATTTATGCCTATCAGTTTATCCAACTGGGTACAGCAAAAACTGGTGTGCCACTTACATCTGGAGATCCACTAGTTGTGCAGAGGCGATAGATCACCAACCGCAAATGTATTGATGTAAGAGTGTTGATTTATAGTATCTATAGTGTTTGATCTATAGTTGGAATAAAGAATGTTGGAATAGATGGAGCTCCCTTTGTGTTAACGGTTGTAAAAAACCTAAACAGAGAGAGTGTAAACCATAATGTTTTCATACAATGTACTGGAACGCGTATGTTAGCGTATCTAATGCATTGTGTTTAGCTAGATCCCTTTGACTTTGCAATATGTGTTGCGTGCATTGATCATATTTTCTACCAAAAATGTCGTTACAGTAATCTACAACCAATCAGTGCTTAATAAAGAAAGGAATAATTAATTAAATAAAGTAGAGGTTCAATTAGGTATAATTTTTTAAGTATGTGCTATGAAGGATAAACCGAGTAAAAAGAAGAGAACAATGTAGGTGGTAAAGCGAGACGTAATGTCTATTAATTGTTATATCAATTTAATAATATAGATAGCAATTCCGTTAAACACACATCAACTTTTACTGTCAATACCTGATCGAAGCCCAGTTTTAGGTTGAGTAATAACATACATGGAACGTATTAAAAGAATGTATATGTCCTGGTATTATAGTACTTAAGAGTTAAAGGATAAAATTTCTTCTCGAAGCTATGAAATGGTACACGTATAAACTACACGTGGAGCATGTAGAGTACAGTATCACCAATAACCAGGTACACCACAATACAATGAATAATGTCCACAATAGTTTTTATTAGTTAATTCTTATCAGACAGCCGATGGGAGCGAACTGCTTATCAGATCTCCAAGCCGTTATCGATTAACGTGTTTTGCCGTTTCCAGCGTGCCGTCTCGTGCTCATGTCGTGCCAAGTTTTAGAGTTTATTAATTCATAAATAACTCATTTAAAACTTAATTTATTGTATTAAAAATAATAATTAACATTTATTGGATTTATAAATTAAGTAGTTTTTTTATATATGTGTGCGATGTCGGATAAATGTTCAAAATGTAAGGTGGACTTTGTAATTAGCAGAGAAGGTATTAAATGTACTGAGTGTGGAGAACTTTACCATCTGAAGTTTTTAACTGTCGAACAAGGAAAGAAGGCAACCCGCAAAAATTGGAAGTGTGGAGTTTGCGCGTGTGAGACGTCGTCTACCAGCAGCAGAGCAGGCGAGGGCGGACAGTCAACTGTGTTACAAGCCATCGCTGCCTTCCGGGCCGAGTTGTCAGATTTTAAGAAGGAATCGAGCGAGAAATAGGATCGGTCGTGGGAGAAACTGACTCAACTCCACAGCGATCTCAAGAAGGTTGCAACAGAAATCAGTAACTTAAATAGTAAGTTACATGTCGTGGAAAATAGATGTGATGAAGCATGCGGAGATATTGTGGCATTGAAGGGAGAGAATCGGTCCCTGAAGGGGGATTTGAATGTATTGCAGGCTGAGTTGGCGGATCTTCAGCAACACACAAGGAAAAATAATATTTTCATATCCTGTATACCTGTCGCACAAAAAGAGAGTACATCACATATATATTCCATACTCCACAGACTTGCAGATGTCATATATGTGGAGTTCCTGCGATCGGATATATCTGTGGCACATAGACTTCAAGGCAGGAGTAGTGACACCCGGCCGCTATCTATTGTTGTATCTTTCGTTTCGCGGTCAACTTAAGGCGATGTGGATGAGTGCCGCACGCGAGAGGAAGGGACTGTTGGCCTGTGACATACATTCCTCTTTTCCACCGGACTCGAAGGTGTTCATCTATGAACATTTGGCGACACAAACCAGACAGCTGTTCAACGGCGCCAAGGAGCTTGTGAGGCAGAGGGTACTGTCAGTGGCGTGGACCTACGACGGGAGGGTGCTGGCTAAGTCGACCCCAGGAGGTGCTACCTTCCGTATCCAGCATCAAGATCAACTGGACCAGATGAAGCGCAGGATCATGGAGCTAACGACACAGGAGGCTGGGGGCCAGGCCATCACACGTACAGACACAGTTCCCGTCGCAGCCACCTAGATCTCCAGTAGTTCAACTCTTCGCGTTTAATAAATCTTACTGTTGTAGCACGGAAGGTAAAAGACAAATTTAATGAAACAGTTTAGTTTGTTTATGGTGAGGAAAGAAAACAAAAGAATAATATAATTATTTCAGACATGAGGAAAGAATAATTTCTTTTGTTAAATTGTTTATTAATGAAACCTTTCATATGCTCATTTGAGCCTCTTTTTATCTATAGGTTTATCTATTGAAGCAATTGTAGAGATATTGTATTAATGAGAAGTCAATTTTTTTCTATGTTTATTCTAGGATTCATTTCATGGAAACTTGAGGCTATGTATATAATAATAGGCGATTTTGTTTATTTACTTATTATTATTACGTTTTACTTGTTATAATTCTATTTACTCTTTGACGTCGTAATTAATAAATTGAGTTGCATTAAAAACAAGTACTGTGGATGGTAACCTGTTTTATATTTTGGCTAATGAATGTGTTGTTGGTAAATTAAAATTATACTTTGGTGGAGTAAAATTTTACTCAAATTTACATACGATTAACGAATGTTCAAAGAATACATTTTAGTACATAAATACCAAATTTTCTGTTGTTAGTAATAATTTAAAGCATGCAGTAAATGGCAGGTACAGTTATGGTAAAGAAATCCTCTTTTTTGAAGTTTTTCATTATCTTGATCTATTTAGGGGGAAATGGAGTCTTTACAAGACCTTTAATTTATTGTGCAAATAAATATAATTACAAACTAAATTATTTCGGTTAAAGATTTTTCCAACATATGTCTATCTTTTCTCTGGTCTATTGTAAATTTGGTTTATTAGTAATAACAATATAACTACATTATAAAATAAATTGTAAAATATGTTTCATAATTAAATTAATAATTAATAAATTTATACACACAGTTTCAATTTCTACTATACACATTGAAAAATATAGATAGCTAATTTCAACTAGTGGAAAAACTTATAGCATACATTTTATTATTTTAACAACGACACCATTTAATCAAAATTAAGAAACAATTATTTTTAGCTCGATATATAGTATATTTTACAACTAAACTTCCCAGTTTGGATGCACTATATACTTTTCTCTCCACATATATTTTAATCTTTAAATGTATTCTATTGTACATCATGGCAACTAAATTATAAAACTGATTAATATGGTTCTTAATCAGGATTCATACTGGAATGTGGCCAGTTTTCCATAAACTTCCTATCATTTGCAAGTAATATAAACACATTCTATATTGTAAGGATATAGATACACATCGTAAAAAGTAATCGATACTACATACTACACACCCCAGGTTTAATAACATCGCTCGTCATAACTTTAATAAACACAGTGAACAATGACGTTTTATGAATATTTATATTTCTTCTTTTCAGTAATGAATTAAATTGCGGAAATGTGACCAAGTTACATATTAGAGATTGGTATTTAGGAGTGATTTGAAGCATGCTGGACGGCACTAACTTAACTTTAATTTATTATATTTTTCATCAATTGGTGCAAAGTGATAATGAGTGTAATATAGTTCATTGTTTAGTATTTAATGAAATTAGTGATTTGAAGGCACGGAGCATAGGAGTTAACCGAAACAACAGCTCCTCTTTTACTATAATCCAGCAGAATATTCGGATCTATAATAAAAATATTGATGAGTTTTTAATTGTGTTACAAAATTTAGAAATTAGGGCTAATTGTATTATTTTAACTGAAGCTTGGCTAAATACTGGAAATAATTTAATGCACTTGGATGTTTATAATCTCTATCGGTCGCAGAATAGCCTGAACCAGAGCGACGGACTTGTTGTGTACATAGATGACACGTTGCCAGTGACCTGTAGTGAGCTCTGCCTGGGCGGGGTAGCCACGAGCTTATCTCTTACATTGCAATTGGCCGGAACGCCGTGCGAGCTGCTTGCGGTGTATCGCAGCCCCAACTCCAATCTTACCCGCTTCACTGAAAGGAATTAGTCGTCACTTTACTGACACTGCAAACAACAACCAGCTTTTCATTCTTGCTGGCGACATTAGTTGCGGCATTCTAAATACCAACCACAATTCCGTAGAAGAACGATATTTCGACGTCTTGTATGACAAAGGTTTTGTTGCAGCAGTGAATCAGGTGACGCGGCCGACTAGTCAAACTTGCATTGATCACTTCTTTGTAAAGTTTGCCAGTTCCACGGTATCTAGTCCATATGTAATAAACACTGCGATCACCGACCACAGTTTATTAATCATGCAGATTGGTCTAAAATAATAAAAAATATAACTCCCACAGCCCAGAAACATTCTACTTCAAAACAGACTGGCAAAAAATTGGCGAGATCTTAAAAGATAAAAAGTTGGATCATATCACAGATAATGAAGATTTAGATAATGCTACTGAGGGATTTATTGGAAGTTTACGGGAGCTGATAGAAATATACACGACAAAAATCAAAATCACATCCAAATTTAAAAAAGTGAAACCGTGGATAACTTTAGGTATCATTAAATCAATCAGGCGTAGGGATAAATTGCATACTAAATTGAATAAGGAACCTTTTAACTTTAATCTGCGTAATAGATATTTATGTTACAGAAACACTCTCCACGCAACTATTAAATGGGCTAAATACAATTTTTATCAAAATAAAATTGTGGAAACTGCCGGTGACGCTAGGAAGTTTTGGCCTGTGGTGAAAGAGGTTGCGGGAAGCCCCGGAGGAAAGGAACGGTTCCCGATTGAAGTTTTTTGTGCGCACGGCGGCCCTGCCAAACCTCAAGATGTTAAAACCATATGTGACAAAATTTAATGTTTATTTTGCCTCAGTGAGGTTGCGGTTGGCGGGCAAGTTCAACCCCAGTGGGCCTTCTGAGGTCGAGGACGCTGACCACGCTTTGAATGCCGTGTTTGAACTGAGGCCTGTCACTCACCAAGAACTTTTCAGGGTCGTAAATTCTGTAAGAACGCGGTCGGCTCCTGGTTGGGATGCAGTTCCAACAAATTTAATTAAAAATAATCTTTGCATATTGGCACAGCCTCTTCTCCACGTAGTAAATTTAAGTATACGATCCGGGAAATTTCCTAACGCTTTTAAGATCACTAAAGTCATTCCTATGTATAAGTCTGGCCAGAAATCACAACACAGTAATTATAGACCAATTTCACTCACTCTTGACATCAATAGATAAGATTCTCGAGAAATGTGTAAAAATTCAGATAACGAGTCACCTTTAGCAATTTCACATTGTAGGTAAAGAAAAGTATGGTTTTAGAGGAGAAAAAAGTACATCCGATGCTTTTATTGACGTTACTAAATTAATTTCACATAAAATTGGAAAAAAAAACATGTTATAGTGACATTTCTAGACTTAGCTAAGGCTTTTGATTCCGTTAATAGAACAAATCTCGTTAGAAAACTGGAAATTATAGGAGTTAAAAACAACCTCTAAGCTATGGTGTAGTTCAATGAAGTACTTTAGGACCACTTCTGTTTAGTGTTTACATAAACACCATTGTCAAAATTAATTTAAAAGGGAAATTATTTATATTTAAGGACGATACGGCCTTAGTTTCAAATGGTGACACTGGGGAGGAGGCATATGACCACGCGTCCTTGGACCTCATGAGAATTAAGAATTGGTTTGACCACAATGTGATGGGCGTAAACGTTGACAAAACCTACCGATCGTCATGAAGAACGATCCAGGACCGAGGCAACTGAGGATGCACTCCTGCGGTGACCACCGTGCGATAGCTTGCGGCTGTGGCACTATTGAGCGTGTGGATTAAAATGTAAAATTATGGTATATATTATTATGGTATCATTTCAAACTCAATGTTTGTTTATTTAACTACTCTTTTAGGTGCAGTTATAATCTTGACGTCTGTTGAAATTTTGCGGAAAAGTTTTCCTTGCTATTGAGAAAATATTTTTACGTGACAGACTTACAAGATAAGCTCAACACACGCCGATGGCCATATTTCTTCAGACATCTTGAAGATAACAGGAACTGAAGATTGCTTAACTTTAAAGTCTTATCTTTATTTAAACGTCACGGGGTTTAGTGTACACGGTAGTAGAAAGTTCATGTTCTCTTTTGCAAACTTTTTCAACTTAATATAGATTCTAACGATATACTGATGCTATAGTTTTAAGAGGATAGATTACAGTAACTGGATAATCCAAGGTAAATGACTGATATACTCTTATCTTTCTGAATGCACAGTCAGTTTCAGCCTTTTACTTAGGTAAAATTAAAATAATTCTTTGTTTAAAGGTTATTTTTGACGATGGAAGGATTGTGAAGGAAACAGGATTTTTCCGGACATTTGCCATCGTTCAGTGAAACAAGAAAACAGTAACACTACGTTTCGAGATCTGCAATCTGATCTCTTCTTCAGGTAAAGAACTAACCTAATACATAATTACAAACTAAGTTAAAATAAACAAATCTTACTAAAGCGTTGTGGCACGCCTAAGTCAGGAATCACAACCTACAAATTGTTGTCAACTTCACTAACACTAAAGACATGCACTTAATTATGTATGTAATTATGTATTAGGTTAGTTCTTTACCTGAAGAAGAGATCAGATTGCAGATCTCGAAACGTAGTGTTACTGTTTTCTTGTTTCACTGATTAAAATAATGTAGCAAAATAAAGTCATAAATTCTATAGACAATGTTTGTATAGGAAACAATATTATACTTGAAGATTGGAGCATTTCGACTATCATAATTCATCTTTTACCATTTAAAAATGAAAAACAGGATTCTACTCTCGTCCATTTTCCTGTTCCATTTTATGACTTGCTATTTCTGAACTAATTATAGCTCAAAATTAAATTTTGAAATGCTGAAGCCCTAATCCTTAAATTGAAATTATTATCCTCCTTATATAAAAAGGGAGTCAACTTTAAACATGTTCCTGAGCAAAACTAATTTTTTCGATGATAGCACCAATCTGGAAGTTTACTAATACACTAACCCATCCAAAACAATTTTTTTCGTTTTGTTTCGTACTGGCCTTTCTAACAATAAAAAAAACAGTAACAAAATCTAACATTAGTAGCTGATTGCGTGATTGAGTTCAATACTAATGAGACCTGTATTAAAGTTATTAGTACCTACTAAAAACTGTTTAAAATTTAAAAAGAGAATCGCCAAGGAAAATTTGAAAACAATACACGTTCTATAAAAAAATGAGCCAATCACGTGATTGTAAATTTATACTCAACTATAATTATTCAATTTTTGTAGTAACAGTAATGAGTCTTTTGCACTTACTAAAGATAAAACCCGACTTTTTATATAAATTACAAACTGTGTTACTTTTAACTCCCAAATTCACTTACTTATGGATTCGCCAATATTAGACTTCAAATCTATGAGAATGCATAACTAATAAAAAAACTATTACATTTAAATAAAAATATACTTGTTATTGCCCAATTTCAACAGACAGTATGGTTTTAACAACGCCTCAAGTTTTAATACGTCATGTTTGTCTTTCTATATACAACCTTTCAAAAGTCAGCAAAGGGTTGGCTTTATCACCCTGTTATAGGAACGATTTCTTACCCTAGGCTAAACATTTTGGGATCGTAGCTGAATAAGTTGTCACTTGAATTATCCATTAAACGTTGCGCGGTAACGAAAATTCCACTAGCAAAGAACTCTCTAATATTCCGATATTAAATTTGAAGGTAGAAATAGGGAAGGAAAAGGAAAATACAGATTTATTTGATTCCCAGCACGTACTAAGTTCATCGCCCAACGCACTGCCGATGCATCATTTTGAGAGAAGTAAATTAGACTTTTGTCAGAAAATATGTTGCCTACCCTACTCGTGTAAGTGTATTTATATATATATATATATATATATATATATATATATATATATATATATATATATAATAGAAATCATGCACCACGTTTAGTAGATTAGAATATAACGTGTCTACGACACCTTTTAGACTCATTCAAAATTAAAATATAAACTATACCTTAAATACAATTAAAATATATATAAATTTATATAGAAAGTGTTCCTACGATTTCTAATAGCCATCGAAAATGAAGAAAAATAAAAACTATATCATATGTATGTAGCGTTTTTAAATATACATTGGTTGATTTTTTATTAAAACTTAAATGAAATGAAATTTTTGGGAAAGAAATATTGGGATTTAATTTTAATTATATTGTGAAAAGTTAGGATATTTACGAATATTTAACCCTTTGGCAAGTTAGTGCTGGTTACTTTAAATTATTAAGAAAGCGGTTCACTGCCTTGAATTGATGAGAACTTGTCTTGTGTACTGCAGTTACGTCAGATCTGAGAGGGCTATTGTTTCTCAAGTTGGATACGGCTGGCTGAGCCAATGAGAGAACGCCGCGGATGTCCATCATAAGGGGGTGAAAGGGCAACTATAAAAACTGTCAGCTCATAATTTTCGCCCTTCTTTTGGTAATTATCGTGAATTTAGTTGATGCCAGTGCGCGCCGTTTCTAAATTTGTATCCGCGGAGGATTTTGAGGTAAGCACAAATTTATTTTTCGTTATATTGAAATAGTCTTCCAGATCTGATATTAAATTAATTTTTGTTGTCTTTTTTATAGGAAAGATTAAATTCATAGAAACTTCGGAGCAATCTGCATAACTGATTCTTCATGAACAATAAAGCACACTTTAGAATCAGACAAGTTACATTCGGTTCAAACTTGCAAGAGAAGTGAATTAAAATTGAACTTTGTTAATAACTTTTTGACTGAATTTTGGAAATTTTGTTATTTATTTATATTTAATTTGAACTGTTTTATTATGAAATTTTTATTGGAAATTAATTGAACGTTAATAACTGTTTGAGAGAGTTGTATCGGAATTACAAAGACTTGAAAGTTAAGGTACAATTAGTGGAAAGAGATGTCTGATTTTTGAATTTTGATTGAACTTAGAAGTAAACATTTTTATTTTACTTATTTACAAGTGGTATTTGATTTTCATTTGAAAACTTTATTATTTTATTTCAGAAGAGAGCTCTGATTTTTAGTTTGATATATTTGACTGAACATTTGCATTTCTTCTAAAAGGACCTTTTTAATACTACTAAACGGTTTGTCAATATTTTAGTGGAAAATTGAAAGTGATGAAATTCTAAAGCATTGAAATATTTAATTATCCACCTTAAAATAAATCAGTTATTTTTATTTAGAACGTGATTCTTATTTTAGACAAACCAGATAATATTTAATAGTTAAATATTTAGTAATAAATTGTACTGAATATTCACTCAGAGCTTACTAATAAAAAAATATGTTATATCGTCTTGTATGTCTCATTGATAATTTAAATCTTAATATTCTGGTATATATCAATTATCTACAATCTAATTCGTTATAGATATGTGCAAAGCTCCACCTAAAGCACTGATTGAAGCAATTAAACCTGCATAGATGTTCATTATACCCAGTAAAATTTTAATGAACAACATACGTATAACATAATATAAATAAATGTATGAAATTAAACGAAAAAGATTAATTTATGTAATAATACATCAATACAAATTAAAGAATCTAAACTTGTAACTACTAAAAGAATTACTTCTTAAACCACCGTTCAAATGAGATGTGATGTTCTTAACATATAATATGCGAAGTGCTCCACCGCTAAAGTTACAAATACACGCATCAATATTAAGTAAGTAAATAACTAATATCAATACTACATTATAAAGTTGTCTCACTACTAATATGAAATAACTGAATTCTGTAATAATTGGTAGAAAGGTGTCTGCTACTTCAGTTGTTTGGAGTCAGCTTGGTTCTGAGAAGAAGAGTTCTTCACCGTTTGCACTTAATGAGCTTCAGTTTCTAGCGGCCCTTAAATTAGTACATAATATATTAAGCTCTTTATTAAATATTGGAAAACTTCTATATGTACCTTAGATTAGCAGCAAGTAAAATAAAATAAATTGTCTGCTGCATCGATTAGCTGTTCACCCACCCGCAATACGCCAAATTAGAAATTAATGTTTTATTCAATTATTTTGTAAGTTTCTAAGCTTTGTTCCACAAAGTTGTTTCGTGTTTTAGCAGTTACTAGATGAGTATAAGTTATCCAGTTTTTTCGGTAGCATACACGTTAAAATCGTATTCCATAATGGACCTGAAAATATTGGCATTGATATCTGCAAAAGGACCGATACCGCGGACTACTCAAGTGAATATGAGGCTTGCGACACTGCTACCGTAGTAGTATTTCGTAGCGGCAGAAGAACGAATGATTATATTTAGAATTTAAACTTTCAGGGAACAGCAACGTATGCCGTACGTCATACAAATTCCTGTGAGATCGGATGGTAACGTACGCTATATGTCTTGTGATATCTGAATCAATAATCGCAAGGTACAGGAATTTAAGTTACGATATATATATATATATATATATATATATATATATATATATATTTATACAAGTTCAATGTAAATAAAAGTCGTTTGACAAGTATTTGGTCTTCCGATCATATGTTAGTTTGGTTATTTAAACGCATACGTGACAGATACGGCCAAATACAGAATAATTGAATCGTAGTTAGACGGTGTCCACTAGAACAACGTTTTCCACTGAAAGTTTAAATAAAATAAAGCAATAATTTTTTAATCTCTTACATACCAAGATGTAATTGTATACCGAATGGACAATACACATGGGGTTGGATACCGCTGAAATCGTAGTAATGAATACTCAAAATTCGAAGTTTACGTATATGTTTAATATTGGTCAATAAACATAAAATCACTACTTCTAGTTGGTAAAATAAAATAAAGTATTGCCACGTTGCCGCCAAATAGAGTATGAATGAACTAAAATATGATACCTTGGGATGGGCTTAAATATTCCAATGTTCTATGGATTGTACCTTCAAAATTAATAATTACTAAAACTTTAAAACAACTTCCCTTTACGATGAACTCGACTAAAAAACGCGGGCGTCAGCATTCTTGGCTCGAAAATGCAGCTGTAGTCAGAAAAGGGGAATATTAGTAGACTGGAAATCTAAAACATGAAGTGAGCTCGAAGAGCGAACTGCAACTCGCCTAAAACAAAATCGCGACGGTATTAGCCATCTATCGAGACAAATTATATTCACGACAACGTGGTCTTGTCAGAAGGACATCGCCACAAATATTATCCAAGTTGACCTGGTAAATAAAACACAAGGTAAGTTACTTTACAAATTGTAATTGTACTTTAAATTACATTCAAATTAGATGTATCGCATGAAAGGGCTAACTTATGATACTAAGTATAAATTTTTACTTACGGACAAGGCGCGCGAGGTGTTGCTTCGGTAGCGAGGTTCGGCAGCTAGTAAGTTCATGAGAGAAATAAGTAATACGCGTGCCAATTAGGTTATCGATCCGCCAATAATTTAGTTCCAAGAACATCGGATGTAACTTGTACTAACCAGTAACAAGTAACTGGGTTGCGAAAATATGTACTATATGAAGTACAACTAAATAACGGTACAATTGCATTGCTAGAGTTTTGAACCGTTTAACAATAACAAAATACTTTTGAGTTTAATAAAATAATAAATATTAATAATAATTTTTATTTTATATTAAATTATAATACAACTAATTAATACTTCAAGCAATATATATTATCCACTTATATATATATACTCTATATACTATATACTATACACTATATACTCCCGGCGGAGCAAGTACTTTTTGTGATTCAATGTTTATTGAAATAAAATAAGGCTATTGCCATTTATACAATTTAATGTAAACAAAAGTCGTTTGACAGGTATTTGGTCTTCCGATCATATGTTAGTTTGCTTATTTAAACCCATATGTGACAGATACGGCCAAATACAAAATAATTGAATCGGAAAAAGTAAGCGCTCTGTGGTGTAATGGTAGCACATTCACCCGGCAAGTGAGAGATCCGGGTTCGACTCCCGGCGGAGCAAGTACTTTTTGTGATTCAATGTTTATTGAAATAAAATAATATATATATATATATATATATATATAATTCATAAAAACAGTTAACTTATCTATATTTCATACATATTTCAAGTAAAAAACATTCAATTTTAAGTAATAAAAAGAGCAGTGACAAATTTTAACAGAAACAGTTTTTATCGTAGTGAGTGAACCACGCAAATAATAATTAACTTAACAACACTGATTTTTTATTTTTGTTATTGCTCACATCTGCCCTTTTAATATTTTCTGTTTCCCTTACATTAAAAATCTTAATGTCGATAATAAGGATATTCCGATCAAAGAAATTTGGATGCTTATGAATTTTGATCTTTTTGGCCTGAGGTTGTTTTGAATTGGTGTGTTTTTAACGTGAGCCAATCAAACTGTAAATGGACGAAAATGTAATAGTGAAATCTTTGCATATTAACCTAAAGGAAAACAGGCGGTTTCCCAAATTTTACTCTGTTTTTAAGTTTAACTATCTGGTTTTAAATTTTAAACCAAATAGCCACACCATAAAATATATATGTATATATCAACCCAAACTATGCGGCCAGAGTTATTTTAGGTTCGTAAAATTGTATAAAGTGTGAGTTACAAATATCCCAGAACTCGCTTTCTTGCAGACAAAATCAATGTGATCCCGGAATTTAAGTTGGTTATAATAGACACCCGAAGAAAATTTGAGACATCACATAATACTCTCTCAAAATCTACCAAAGTCAATTTTGGTTGCTCCGATCGTTTAAATATATTATTAATACGGTAGTCAGTACTTGGGGTTTTCCCTCATTCAGTGATATTCGGTTTCTTTTAAATTAACTCATTCAATTACTAGTTACTCTAGAAACAAAAACTTTAAGGTCGGTTAGTCACTGAGCTTTTTGCAAGATAGAAGTGTCATCCAAAAAGAGATAATTTGGCCCTGATGCCAACAAACGCAAGATGGTAGATTTTTAAAAATATTAAAAAGGTAAAGGACCCAGGACTGACTCCTGAGGAACCCTGTGCTTTATTTCATTTGTATTTGACTAAACAGTTATCTTACAACCTGTAGAATCCCTGGAGGGAAGACGTCTTTCCCTGAGTCTTTCCCCTGAGGTGTGAAGAGATCCAAAAGTCAGAAATTCCTTTCACCCTGAAATTGTCAAGCATGAGCAAATGGTGATCGACCATATCGAAGGCATTAGTGAGAAATTGGGGAGTTTGAACGTCAAAATTTGAAAAAAATGTATTTTCTGAAATATATATTTTTTAATGTTTGGTTATTTCTGAACAATTTACTAGAAAGCTTAAAAAAATGGACTTTCCACTTAGCTTCTATGATTTTTCAAAGATAAGACTGCTTAACAAATTTTGTGCATATCAAGAGCTGCCTTCGTGCCTTTCATATAGTCATGTTTTAGTTGGCTGCAAAAGCTTGTTCAATGTATGTGAAAAATTCTGTTGTTTTATTCCTCTTTGTACATGTCAACATCTGTTATGTTCTAACATCTGCTCTCGTCATAGGTCATATAACCTCGTCATAGGTTATAGTTTCTTGTTTACAAACAAATCTGAAAGTTTGCAGTGTTATTCGTTTCTGTGGTTACTGTGTCTTTGTGAATACTGTGGAGTGTTGTTAGTATTGAACTAATCATTCCTAGGCGTACTAGTGTGTTCAAACAGGTTAAAATTAAAGGGAATAGGTATTACAGATCCTTAACAATTGGTCCAATAACACAACAGCAAAATGATGCCATGCAATAGACTCAGACTAGGCCTACTTCTCAGCAAAAACCTTCAAGTTCATCTAGGAAAAAGCTCTCATCGCCAGGGAACAAGTTTGAGTATTACATTAGGTATGAAGATTTTGAATGTGACAGTAGGAATATTATAATAAGCATAGAAATTCTGAATTCCATCATTAGTACTTTAGGCTGCAAAAATTGCGGAGGTAACGTAAATATTTCTTTAGAAAACAGTAATGGTATAGTTAGTAGCCTAGTTGTTTCTTGTATTGACTGTGACAGCAAACACTCATTTAGGTCATAAGTTTTGTGTGAAAAATCCAAAATGTTTGAAGCAAATGTACGCTTATTTTATGGTCTTCGTAGCATCGGGAAAGGCCTAGAAGCCGGAAAGTTACTTTGCGCCATGCTAAACCTTCCTCCGCCTAGCACTGCTCGAAGTAGGTACTCTAAAGTTTTATATGAAGGATTGAAATCTGTTGCAGTAGACTCTATGGTAAATGCAGCAAAAGAAGCAATAGTTGAAAATGATAACATTCCTGACATCGGTGTAGCCTTCGATGGAAGTTGCCAGAAGACAGGTTTTTAATCAAAAATTGATACGGAACAGCCTGTAGTATTGATACTGGGAAATGACGTAGATGTTATGACAAAGTATTTTAGTGGTTGTACGAAGGCTAAAGATGAACCTAGTAATGTAAGCCATGAGCCGCATTGTCTCAAAAATTATAGTGGTAGCAGTAATGGCATGGAGATTGAAGCTGCTGTCAACATCGGGAGTCGCTCAGAAGTAACAAGAGGAGTACGCTACATACTTTTTTTAGGGGATGGTGAATCCAAAGCATTCAATACTGTCAATGACATCAACCGATATAATAAACTGATACAAAAATTAGAATGCGTTGGGCATGTGGAAAAACGTATGGGCTCTAGGCTGAGAAAGCTAAAACAGCAACTTGGTAGTACCCCACTTGAAGATGGAAAGCCATTGAAAGGACCAGATCGATTGACAGATAAAGTCATTGATGAACTGTAGGCATTTTATGGCAAAAGTATTAGAGACAACTGCAATTACTTGACAGCTATGCATAGGGCGGTATGGGCAACATATTTCCATAGGTTGTCGACAACTGAGAAAACCGTTACATCAACTTTGTCCTCCACCACCCAACACCTGGTTTAAATAAAGGATAGCACAGCAAGACAAAAAAGAAAATACCTAAAGTCATAAACATTCCCTCACGGCAGCTGTATTGACAGCTATAAAACCAATATATAGGGACTTGTCAAAACTAGACCTTCTAAAAACGTGCCTCCATGGCCAAACACAGAACGTCAAACAATCGTTTAACAATGTTGTGTGGAACCGAATTCCAAAAAAAATGTGTTCGTAGGAAGAGAGACTCTTGAGCAAGGTGTCCATGATGCTGTACTAACTTTTAATGAGGGAAACATAGGAATAATAAATGTTTTAAAAGAGATTGGAGTAAAGGACTGCGGCAGACATACCATAAGCGCTTTGAAAAATCTCGATGAAATCAGGATGAGGAAGGCAGATGTGAAAGCAGAATCAATGACTAAGGAGGCAAAAATTAAGAAAAGAAGACAACTATTAGGGGAAGAAGAGGAAATGGATTACAGCTACTGCCCTGGAGGCTTTTAAAGGTAACATAACCCTAAATATATGTTGATTTTTTTTGTTTTTCGTACAGTACAAAATGGCGACTGTTCAAAGGTTTTACTTGGTTACATTGTATTAGTAGCCATAACCCCAGTAAAGCAAAACTGCAACCAAAAGAATACTGCAGCTAAATACTACATTATGCTTGTCAGTTGTACAGAAGTGAATTATGACGTTAGTTATCCTAAGGGTTACACATTTGGTCCTAATATATTGATAACGGGGAAAACCTGATAACAGTAACAATTAGAAAGCTCTTATCTTTGGGTCGCAGTTTGGACTTTCCTATTAGCCAGTCTGTTCATAGTAGGCTATTCTAGTTTTCTTGTTTTAGTAGTGCTGTCCAACCTTTCTATCAGTGCGCTTTAGTACAAAAGAGTTTGTCGTATTTTCTTGTAGTTCTTCAACTACACTATGTCGCTTGACGAACGTGAACGTATAACACTTCTTATGATGGTTGGTTGGGGAAACAACAGACGATCACACGAGGAAGCATGCCATTTATTTAATGACTACTTTCACGAGAGGCAGCCAATTTCTAGAATAACTGTAGGGAGAACGGTTCAACGCTTTATGGAAACAGGAAGTCAGGAAGGCCGGCTACTGCGACAACCGAAGACAACTCTTTAGATGTATTGCAGTCATTTATTGAGAACTCGCAAGAGTCCCTACGCTCAGCAGCACAAACTTATGACATCTCTGATACGTCTGTTAAAAAAATTCTGAAAGGGTCTAATTTTAAGCCTTATAAAGTTCATTTGGTGCACGAACTCAACGAAGATGATGTAGATCGACGTATAGAATTTTGTGAAACTATGATGGCCAAAATAGATCGCAACGAAATTGATGAAAACAATATTGTGTTTTCAGACGAGTGTTCATCTATGCTGAATGGAAGCGTAACAGGCACAATTGCCGTTACTGGAGTAGCGAAAATCCTCACTGGATGCGGGAGGCACATACGCAGTATCCACTAAAGGTGAATGTCTGGGTTGGTGTGATAGGTACCCAGTTGGTAGGTCCTTTCTTTATTGAAGGAAATTTAAATGCAATATCATACCAAAGTTTGCTGGAAAATGAAATTACACCTGCACTTCAAAACCTGTTTGGAGAACAATTCCACAATATCTGGTTTCAACAGGACGGAGCACCCCCACACTACGGCATCGGCGTAAGAGCCTATTTAAACACTGTTTTTTGGCAACGGTGGATCGGAAGGCGGGGGACTGTAGAATGGCCACCGCGTTCACCAGATCTGTCTCCATTAGACTATTTTGTTTGGGGTTACCTTAAGACAACGTCTACAAAACAAAGCCTCAAAATTTAAATGAACCGAGACAAAGAATACTTCAAGAATGTCAGATGATTCCTCAAGTTGCCCTGCAAAATTCTGTTAATAGTTATTATGTGCGTCTTTCCAACTGTCAAATAACCGGAGGTGAACAATTCGAACATTTACTCTGAAAACATTTGGTAAGTAAACATCTTTTTTAAATAAAACCTTTGAACAGCCGCCATTTTGTACTGCATCATTCTTTTTGAGTGCGGTTTGCGGCATTAAACTCTGCTAGATAAGCCCTTTAAAATGATTGACCTATGCTCCTTTTTAAGATTTCCTTCTGACTCCTTGCGGGACGTCCGCATGATATTACAGAAAACTGATAGTTCCTTCAAAAAGTAGATTTTTAGGTGTAGTGTTGATGTACCAACTCTTGTTGATTTATCTGTTATCGTTCAGAAAATATTATACCTGTGCAGGAATGTATGTACACCCTGTATATATATATATATATATATATATATATATATATATATATATATATTTATTTATATATATATAAAACCATTACCTGAGACAACACCAGAATTTTCTGTTAAAATAAACATAATTTACGTTATAATATACATACAGTAAAACAATTTTATAAGCATAGAATAAAATAATTTCTAAACATGCAAAATCAAATTTAATACCATACCGTAATAAGAAATAGCAGGAGTCACTTCATGGTTGAAGACAGTTTTCGAAGAAAATTAAACGAAAGGTCCGATGTCACCAGAGTGCCCAGCAGAATACATTGCAAAATGTTGAACCGAAGCGCATAATCCTAATCATCAGCAAAATGCAAACATAGCAGGGACTCCTGGGAATTTAGCCAGGTGAATATTCCCTGCATCTGGTTATATCGCAGACTAGCTTACGCGAGTAGTATGCATACTCCAGGCAAGTTATAACAGCCTGGACATGTGTATTTACCCAAAATTACTGCTGTAAGCATAACGGAGAGTTTTGTTGTTGTTTAAGGAGTTCTGTTTGAGATTCTTCATCGCTGACTCTTTTTAGATTTCCTCAGACATATGTCACTCTAGATTGCAAAAGTTTTAAGATTTGACTCTGTACTGAGCGGTGGGTGAGCTGTAGCTAACTCAACATTCACATCGAACTAACCCTTCCCACTATAGCTACGTTATGTGTAGAGAGAGTCACTTGCTCCGCCGTGATTTTAGATCGTGTCTAAGACATCTCTTATATCGAATCATGCAAAAAACGTATTTGTTTTTATCGTTTCAGATGACATGACTCCAGATACGAAAAGAAGCCTGAAGCAGTATCAGATTCCATACGCTGCGCTAAACGGAGGGTGAACTGGAGCTCAGTTCAACAGCTTCATCATGCATCATGTTATAAACTAGGTCTTAATTACAGTAAATGTGTGGGATACGTTCGTACGACATCTCTGTTACGAGTCTTTCGAAATATTTCTTCATCCTCCTTATACCTGAGTATGTTATCGGAGGTAAATAAAAAAAATTTTCGAGATTTTGTGTTAAATCTTACTACTCATAAATTAGGGAAATCAAACATGAAATTGGCCAACCTGGTTACACACGCTCTTAGTCTTGATTGTCTCCTCACGGACTATGTGCTGAATTTACTTCATCAGTTTCATAAGTGTATATGTGTGTGCGTATATCCTTCTCCAGATGTCTTACCCTAAATATAACTATTCCGGGATGTTACAATCGTATAAGAAATATTTGGGCGTTTGTTTATAAAAAGGTATTATTCGAGTAATGTCGTCTGTTATGATCATTCTACACTCAATCGTATATTCGAAGCTCATTTATATTTCTAATATAACTATAATAATTAGGGACTAAATTTAATAATCTTTAAAAAATTAAAATTACTATTATAATAATGTTACTGATAAAATAATGATATATTATGAAATGTTGAAGAACAATGAAATAAAAATACACAATCTAAGACATTGTCATCATTATGAGAAGAGTGAAGTTTACTACAACTACTCTATGCTTTTTCTTGTTCAATATATTTAATAATATATAACATATATATAATAATATATTTGAGTCTAAATGTACAAATATCACTCACTCGAGGTTGTACGTTATTACATATTATGAAAAACGTACGCTTAAAACCATTTAATTGTAACCATTTATCTAATAACTAGTAGCACTGAATGTTTTACTGGTGAACAGATAAGAATATGGCGAGCAGGCAGGAAAGCGGATAACGAACATTAGGCAAGAAGCGGCGTTTTATTGCCATCGTCCACTTCCTGTTCTGGTAATTCACCGAGATAAGTGTTCTCTAAATACAATTTAACTTTACCAAGCTGTTGGAATCTAATTTAATAACTTGCTTTAGTGCTTAGGTAAGATAAATCTTAGTTATATATTTATCTTCTGCTACATCTGTCAGATAAACATTACACTACGCTATGAAGGAAACTTATTTCACTTTATGATTTAATAATTTACATACTAAAGAAATATTGCATTTCTTAATTTTTTCTCTATCAAAATTAAATATTGCAACATTATTTAAAAAAAAAATGATAAACAAGTTTAGGTATGAATCTTTCAAGGAATCAGGTAAGTAGTACCTGACAGTATTACCTAATTATTACAATCTGTAAATACGTAAACATTACTTAGTTCCTATTTTTAAATGTTACAGTAATCTTTTAAAGATAGCTATTTAATAGTATTTAACGGAAACATTCGTCAGAGGAAATGGACTGTAATTAGGTATTTGTGTGGAATAAAATTTGTAAATCAAGAATATTTTGTCCTCAACAGTTTAATTATGTCGAAAAAGGCAAACAATTAACAGTAAAGATATAATGTAAGAAAACAGCCATTAGCTTTATTTTAATAATCGTTGTGTTGTGCTATCTGTATAATATGGAATGTTGCATTATAATTATTTATTGATCATTTAAAAGTGTACTAAACACATAAAGTAACTATTAAATTAGTAATATCTTTGTTTATTGTTTATCACTATTAGTATTCCTTTTTATGTGGTTCAACATGTTCTGTCTTTTATATTAGAGGAATATGACTGGCCAGTGTGTATCCCGTGAGTTCAACAGGAATTATTATTTAAAATTGAGTTCAACAGCTGGGAGTTGTAGTACAGCATTGTTAGTGCAGTTAACAAAAACAAAACGTACAGTACAAAGACATTTTATATAAGTGTTATATCTGTGCTTTTCGTCTTTTAAGGGAATTATTTGTTTACACTTAATTGCAACTTTTTCTTAAAATGTAAGAAACTAAACTTGTGTTTATGTAACTTACACATGATATCACATTTTACGATTAGCACCACATAAAGACGGTTCGCATAATATTTATTATAGTAAGATATTACTGCGGTTATATTTGTTTCAGTAGTATGGCTATTATTACAAATTGAAAAATGTGCAATAATAGTTTAAAATAATTGTAACCTATGATTGTTTTACCGTAAAAATTGCAGGAAAAGTCTTACACCGTATTAAATACATCACACCAATACATAGTTACTACCAAACAATACGCTAGAGATATTGTTACTATACGTGTCTGAGATAATAATCATTATCTTCCAGTAAATACAAGGATAGTCCGAGATATAATAATAATCCTTGACTCAGACGTGCCGAATCCCGAGAGCTGTGTTAACACAAATCATGTTTGCAGCTATGACTAGAATAGTTCACAAGACTGCAAGTCTAGGTCTGCTCGTGCTTAACCCCTGTGCTTAAGTGGTTTTCCTTTGAATTAATACTGATAAATGTATTGAAAAATAAGGGTAGGGTTTGTTTTAGGTGGGTTTGAGGTCACATATTTCCTGGAAGCTCCCTTCGTAGTGGTATCATTTTGTTACATCATAATTTGCGTGGTTTCATTATTTTCTTTAAATTCTGCTGCTATCCTTTGTGTCTGGAGTAAGAGTGCAAATGTCCCCTATATAAAGGAAATTAATTTAATGAAAGGAGAGCACTTGATGAGATAAGTACTAATTATTATAGCGAGGCAAAGAACACGAATCTTATCATTCAAAACATTTCGTCAAGGGGATAGTGTTAATGTATATACACTTAGTCCGTCTGCATGACATGTTTTGTAATTTCAGAAAGAGCAACACCTTTTTCACTAGTGTAAAACCGTCTATACTTTGGTAACTGTGTGAAAAACGCAAACATCGAGACATACAATATGTTAAATTATAAATATTAAGATATATTGAAATGTGCTTACTGCGATGATGGAATAAAACTCATTTATAAAAGTTTGTAAATCGTAAACCTCGATAAAGACAATGTGTTATAATTATGTTTGTATTTGTAATGTGTTTACTGAGCTGAGTGAGCATCATTTTTAGAAATAATTGTCAAACGTAAACCTAATGAGAAATAAAATATGTTAAATGATAATTATTTATATATTTGTAACGTGTATGTGGATTGAAAAACAACTTATATAGAATGATTTGTCAAACGCAAACATCAGGCAAACAATTTAATTATTTAAATAAATTTCCATATTTGTAATTTAATTCAATTTGTTTTAAAATATATTAACAGATAATATTTAAGCATGGTAAATACGTTACAAAAATTTAATTAAATACTGCATTTAGAACACCCACATATTTTAATATAATATGACTGAAATTGAGTTCAATAATTCATTTTTGTTTTTTAAAACGATATGCAATGATTATTAATAATACAGACTATCGTATATCGTATTGCCTTAGTTTATAATTTATCATACGATTTTTATATTCCCTATACCATGATTAGCATAATATATGTTTATAAAACGATGTAATACCACTGGAATGTATTAAGAAGTTGTTAAAAGCGCAATTTATGAATGTAATTATTTTATAATTTACTGTAGTTAACTATTCCTTATGGTTCATAAAATTTTATAGATGAATCCAATTATTACAAAAAACTTACATTCAGGGTTGAAAATTCATAGTAATGTAAATATAGCGAATATATTACAAACATTTTAAACTCGTTTTTAAAACTATTATCCTTACAATTCGCAATAGTTTTTTACCAGACAATTTTGGTTTATTATTCTCAAACTTGAAACGAAATATTTCAAGAAATACAGTAATTTAAAGTATATAAAACTTAATTTATATTATTGATGCAAACATGTGTATGAATTTTGGACAAACCTCTTGAGTTAGATCTTCATTTACCAAATGATATCATGTGATGCTGCTGGCGCATTATAGAATGCGTGCAATGTAGTGATGTTTATTTGTTCTGATCATGTCGTTAGTGTTAAGATATAGGGTATAGGTTTCATTATATGACTCAACTTTTATTTTTAATTCTTGATTTGACGTGTTCATAGCTAAATATCTGTTTATTTGTAAATGTACGTGCATACTTACTGTGTCTTCAACACCTAATATCAGATACCACTTTTTGGTAAATAGTGCTTCAGATCTGATTGACACGTAGTGATTATAAATGTCAAACATCTGCTTATTCTTTCAAATAAACCATTGTCTATTGTACACTCGCTTTTTAAATACAGAATACAGCACTTGCCATAGATTGCTATTAAATTCTGACAAGATGAACAGGAAATCAAAGGCAACAATTAATTAGCCAAACGTAATATATGAAAATGGGCAAAAAGTCAAGATGTAAACATATAGTGAAACTTAGTTTATCTTCAGGCAGCACAGATACGGTTATTCGTGAAATTTGGTACCATGAACAATGATAAGGTGAACTGCTACTGGGAAGTACGAGCTGTTAAAACACAGCTGTTAAAATACTCGTATGCTAATGAATGCATTAATTTCGTTTGTTGATGGTTCTTATCAAGGAACAATCGTTGGTGATAATTTTAATAATGAAAACTTTCAATATAATCTGATAATCATCATTCCACACTAAAGATTAAACTGAAATTGGAATTATATGGCGACGAATACCATAACATGTTCTCTTAGGACAAGAAGCTTATAAATTTCACCTAGTCATATAAAGACCTTTGCGCTTCTTTCGGTGTGACAGGATATTCTGAATGGGTAAGGTTGGGGGAAGGAGCCCTCGAGATCCTCGAGAAAGAATTTAGGGTACTAATCTCAAGTCATGTTCTCTCAAAAGAAATAGAAATCAGCTCTAAACCAGCCTCTCGAGTCAAAGCAGGCAGGGGGTGGCACACACTTAAGTCTAGGTTAGCAAGAATCTTTGGCACTTAGGGAACGAACTGTATCAACTCCAAAGGTCATCTCCCGCAGTAGAAAAGACCTATTGAATTACCCTTGTACCACAGAATCTCGACATTTGCGATTAGTGATGTGCAACTGCTGGAAATCCATATGGTTACCCACATATAAGTAACATATTGGTTTGCCCAGTGTGGGTTCAACTGGGATGTATAAACCAGCCAGAAGCGACACCTGCTGGGTTTAATATACCATAACGTAGGGTTTTTAAATACCTTCCCAACAGAAGTGACAAAGGCATGAAATAATGCTTCCCAAGTTGATTTAACTGTTCCTTACTCTAATATTATGACATTCAGTATTTGAACTATGTTTTATATGCCAATAATTTGGGTTTTTAGCCTGCAAACAGTGGCCATTTTAAGCAAGGAAGAAGCTTTATTTACGTACTCAGAACCATATAATATTTTAGCAACTTTTAAATAAATGTCGTATCTGTTTGATGTTTCACATTAAAACAATCTCACTGAAAAATTAATGGGTTAATTCGTGAAATTACCAGCATTATTTCTCACTGATGTAATGGTGTATATTGATTGATTATAACCCGAGATTAATGAGGTTTTGCAGCAATAGGGACATCGCACTTCTATTCTAATCATTAACAGCAATATATCTATCATTAGTGTTATTTACCCATTTTATATTGCACATGTTGCACTCAGGATACGATAGTAAAGTGATAATTAAATACTGACAAGATATATCCGTTATTTTATCTAATAGCAATAAGGCATTCTTGAATATCCATTAATTGATAAACCATTTGGTTTGCAGAACCTATTTGTGCAATACAATAGTATTTTAGTTTTAACTACAAAGTCAAATTGTATAATCAGTTACTTAATCAAACTTGACTTTGGTAATGTAAAAAGTACTATCCAGTTATGAGGTTAGATGGGTGCAATGCCGTTAAACCTTGGTTTAACTTACACCAAATCCACTCTAAATATGAACTAATCAAAGCTATACCATAATAACTCTATCCAAAATGTATGCAAAATTTTTACGTTCAACACATGGATATAATGGAACTTTACGGATCTGGTATTGATAACATTATGTAACATCGATTCTCTTAATGCCCCCTTATATTGCATTGCAAAACAATGAAATTCCAGAGAGTCCTTTAAGCAAAAAATAGTAATATTATTAAGATTGGAAGAGTAATTTTCCTATATTTTACAGGAAAACAATTTTTGTTTTAACTTATATTTCGTTTATTTTTAAGTTATTTGAAAAGTCCTATCACGTTAACTCCTGGTAGGAAAAGCCAACAGACTGTATATTACTATAAAAGAATTGCCAGTTAAATTGGACAGCAGGGCCACGTGATCAAAGAAGATTACCAGATTTGCTCGAAGCTAGGTAATCCATGGTGCATCAGACCGGCCGGCCGAGCTCGAAGAGGCTCTCTGCCAATTATCTGAGAACTATAGAAAATGACTGACAGCACAGTTTGCTCCACAGTTCGTTGGGATAGCCTCAAAGTTGCTTAATGAATATTGGCACATATTCTATACGCTGTGACTAAGTAATGTATACCTACATCCATCATACAGTTGCATAATAAAGGTAGTCTATTGTACGTTTGATATACAAAGTCATGTATTGATGTATGGGTTTTGACAACTTTATATGGGATAAATTAATCTCATATTTCAATTAATAAGTATATTAAAAAAGGAAAGTGTAGATTCAAATTAAAGTACATAACACTTGTAACTTTAAACAATTTACCATATTATTTACCAAGACACAATTAAAATTTGCACAATTAAAAACTTACTTGTATGGTGAGATTCCAGAGGGGCTATTTTATGTTGTAGTCCAGAATATTGTGGTCATATCATTATGCCTTATAGCGGCATCATATAAAGTAAGTGATATTGAAAACCGTTACCCAGAACCACAAGTGTATAATCGCACGCTCTAAGGTGCTACAGTGTGAAGGCTAGACTAAATCCTTCTTCTCAGAACTAGAACCACATTTATATCTAATCTGATATAAGCATTTTTTAATTCCTCACAATAGAGTTTTTTTGGAATATTTCTAACAATATATTGATGTGATACAATTTGTTTTCTCTATAATACGATGTTTCAAAGCATACTCTAAGGAACGCCAGTGATAAGATTAGATTAAATATTCCTAATCAGGAATAGATCTGCAAGTGTTAACATCACGCTCTTAAGATACTACTTTGTTAATTCTAGGCTATATCTCTCTACTAAGAACTAGAACCAAAATGAATAACATCAAGCTTTAAGATACTATTGTGTTAACACTATACCTAACCTTTAAACAAACCAAAACTATAAGCACATGTGTTTAACATCGTGCTCTAGGTTTAACTACTAATAAAGTGTTATATTTAGGTTATATTATCCAATCCAGAACCAGAACTAACTAATAACTAGAACTAGAGCCTGAAGTGTTTAACATCACGCTCTGATGTACTAAAGTATTAAGACTAGACCAAATCTCTAAGGTACTGTAGCGTTATAATTATAGTTTCATCAACTACCCTGGTATAATATACAAATGTTGAACACTATTATTAAAGTTACTACTTCCCGGAGTGCATCTCCATAGAAGAGCCGTAGATTTTAAACTACACAATTAATGTACTAGTGTTACTACTACAGCACAGTTTGCTGCATAGTTTTGTAGAATGTGTATTGCACAATGTTATTAGCACAGCATTCATCATCTTAAGATAATGCCCAATATTTACTTTTTAATATATTCTTCAGTTGTTTTGTCTTCCTGAGTTGCCTGCAATAGAGATGAGTTCATACAAGTAGGGGGCGGTGTTAGCTAATAACAGTAGCTAAAACTTAGCTAATAATAATATCACTCTTAGTCAGTCGGGAAACTTGACAAGCAGTCGGGCATAAATTTCTATAAAACTCTATAAGATACGTTAACTGAACACAGGATTTTATTATCTTTATTCAGGTACTGAGGTACTCAAATTTGTTATGTAGAGGACCCGAGTCCCCGACACCGAGTCCCCACTAACCCTTTCTGTTTTTTCAGACAGTATTAACGTGACTGCCTAAAATCTATAGAAAATTCAGAGAACGATTCGAATGGGAGACAGTGGGGGTGGAGCAGGCCTTTATATTAAAACGAAATAAAAATGGCTAACATTTACCTTACTAACATAGACAGTCGTTCGGAGCTTTTTTTATAGATTTTTATACATAAAGTACGTAGTGTTACCTCCTATTATACCTCCTATTATGTATACCTATTGTAACTTTACAATTGTAATGACATTAGGTCTGTTGAAAAATAGAATCTAGGTTTACTAAAATATGTTGTATGATTATTATTAGATTATGAAAATGTTTTTTAGATAAACAGTTTGTAAGGAATGGATGACGTAAATGTACATATTTTTAGTTAAATGAACTCTACTTTGACTTAAAGTTGTCGCTTTTCTCAGAAAGTATTGCAATTTCCATTATAAAAAAGCATTTTCTGTTACTTTCTCTACTTTATGAATAACAGAGACACATAGTTTTTGGTTCCGCTATTTGTTGCGAACGTTTTAATAATTCGATCATGTCAGAAATAGCATTATAACTTACAAAGTAATACATAGGCTTTTATTAATCAAAAGTGTTACTAATTCATTAAATAACTGCACTATTATGCAATTTTAAGAGCATTTCGGTGGGTAGAAGTGGGGTTACATCAGGGAAGTGTACAAATAGGTTTTTATGCATATCTATTATTATAAAGTAATTAACAATACCTAGTTGATATAAATGTTATGAATAATTACTTTACTTTGGATTTATTTACTCATTCCAATTTTGTAGGTTAATCAAAGAATATTACATTTGAAAATTTAGAAAAATACATGTATTAATTATCGTATAATTCAAGCACTGTGTATTAAACTTACAAATATGTATTTGACTTTAGTATTTCTGAAAAATAATGAAGGGCAAAGTTGTACTATAACAATGACGTAATCCATTTATAATATTTAAAAAAATTTATATGTTTTTAAATATGATTATATTATATTCAGAGTAAAGAAACTAAACAAATTAAAATCTTGAAATAACTCAAACTTTAAAAGCATTCTAATACAAGTCCATGGCCGCAATATCATTGAATAGTTCCAAGATAATGTACAAATTGTGAGAAAGAAAAATAACGGAAAAACCTTTATTACTGATACAAGTTTATATTCCTTTAAAAAATTAACTGCTTTCATTTCTAAGTAACGCATAAAATTCTTTTACTAGGTTTTTAGAGTTCCATAATGCTTATTGGGCAGTAAAGTGAATATATAAGAAATAACATTTGAAACCAAAGTTTTACGCTGATCAGTATTCGAGATAAAACTTTCATCGAGAGAAGTTGACACTTGGACGCTATAAAGGATCATTTATGGGGTGGATGGTGGAGACATTCTAGCTTCTTCTCTTAACTATTCACTTCATGGTCTATATACATACGATCGCTATAAATCAAAGACGCCTCATCGTTTTCACTCCAAAAATTCCTTTAAGACTTGTTTAATTAATGTTTGTTAATTTGTTAATTTCTTTTTAAATAGATGTATATTTTTTTCATGCTGGTCGCTTACTTGATACTGACCAGCATTATTTCCTGGGTTATAAAAGTGTTACTTTAAAAATTATCTTATTGATGGAAATAAATAATTTATTCATTTATTCATTTATTTTATTAAGCAATACAGGACATTCAATAATTCCTAATTAAACTAGTAATTTAATAATAGTTATTTATATGTTTGGCCTATTATTTTATGATTTTGTCATATAGTAATTTTGTGTAATTGCTATAATACTAAATAATATACATAATACGAAACATAATACATATACTAAAATAAATACTTTCATTCCAATAATACATTACATTAAAGTATAAAATAAGTATTAACTGTACATATCAATAATTCTATTTATTTTGCATTCGTGTTTATACGAATTTACGACATAATAATAATATTGGATTGAATTTCATTGTATTATCAATATTTTGCTGTTCTACTTTACAAATAGGATTATTTTTTTTTAGGTGAGCGTTGATCATTCATAGCTCCGTAATGCCTTACTGAAATTGTTTTTAGTTTATTTTATTTAAGCAAAATGACGCAGTAGATTAAAGTGATTCGCTTGAGCAGGGATGAACACTGTTTCATGATTGAGATTGTGTAAGACTGTAACTGTAGTAAGCATGAAGCACGCTTAGATCTTCACCTGTAATGTTTTGGACATCAGCGTCATTTTTGTGTATCACCGCATTTTATATGCGACTGGAATCGGATATTATTGTTATTAAAATGTTATTTTTATCCTCCTAGTACTAAAATTTGACTTTTACCTTCATAACATTATTGATGCCACACATTTGTTAGTGTATTTACACGACAATGTATTTAATACACATTAAACATTTAATTATTTTGTTTACGTTTATTTTTAATTTCAACACAATAAAATGAATAAAATATTTATTTCCCAAAAAATACAACTACTAGTTAAATAGACAAAACCTTATGAGTATTTCAAATCTATACTAAAATAAAGTGACATTCTGTTACGAAAACGCAAATATACAGTTTCAATAGGAAAATTAGGTCCCAAAGGTAAAGCCAGATAAGGAATTCCTTCAGATAAGTTCAACATTTAGATAAAGAGTTAGTTTGCGGTGGCACATAAAATATATAACTATTACTCACATGCGTTAATTTATTGTTATACACTCTTTTATGGCGTACCAAAAAGAATTATTGAAACTTTAACTTACCCCTCGCGAATTTTAAAATAAACAGAACACACCTATTTTAAAGAAAATATACGTTTTAAATATTTCTAAAGACCGCCAAACCAAAATAACAAATATTAAAGGTTTTATTTAGTACAGTGAAGCACGCTTATTTTTAAGAAACTTAGTACACTACCATATTTACATAGCACAGTATCATACAGGACAGATAATAAATTTGTTATAGAATAATAGTTAAAAAGATTCACCATGCTGCTTCTGACAATACCTTAACAGCCAAGTTTTAGCACTTCTGAGTAATCTATTTGAATTTGAATTTTTTTTATATTTTGCGGAAACCTGTCTTGGTGCTGTATAGTTCAACGTTTTGTATAACACTTTTGTATAAAAATTATTTATGTTTGGTGAGTTTATGTGAAGGTATTTATAATATAATTTCATTTTATGATTTAATGACTACACGATACTTATGTAAAACCCATAAACATTATTTAATAAGCATTAATGTACTTGTCATCCAATGGAACATTACAATTACTTAGTTTCAATTAAGAACCCCTTTGATATTTGTGAGCATTTTTGTAACTCAACACAAGAAACTAATACAAAATTACATATAGGACGATTACTTGGAGCGTAAGTTTGAGAACTAAAACAATAGATTGCAATGATTCCATTATCATGACATCAGGTCGTTACTGTTCGGATTGTAGTTTATATTGATGGTACAGTTCTCATTCAGCACTAAGCAATGAGCTTAGATAGGAATCGTTCGTATATAAAACATGTAATTTGAGTAGAAGGAAATTGATTACTTTAATGGAAAATTTTATCTTATTTTAACTAATATGAATCTGCTGTTATTGTTCACATATTACAATTTTGTACGTAATAGAGTTAAATCTAGTTATACTTGGACAACATAAAATTAACTAAATCAACAATAAGTAACTGCAGTCGGTCAAAAAAATAATACTTCAAGAATACAATTTGATGACTATAAGGTCTAAATTTGCTTTTCAAAACATGCAAGGATTTCGGATGAGACCATCGAGAACCCCTCTATTTCTTATTTCAAAATCTCTATTTTGTTTAAGGTAAACACTGATAATTCATAAATGAAAAGAGACCAGAGGATCAAGAACTCTTCTTTGCGAAAATGTTTAGATTTTAAGATTGCATACAATACTAATCGCCTTTGGTGACTCTCTCAAGGATGACTTTAAAGCATTTCCTCAAAAGTACAGCCAAAAGTAAGCAAAGGAAAGTTAGCAAAACGTTTGATACAAACTCCAGTCTATTAAGTAAAAGCCTAGTCAAATCATAGTAAATACTTGCGCACGAAATTACATTCTTCACTAAAGAAAGTGTGTGCATATGAAAATGTTTTATTAAGTTAGTGGTTGATTTGTCTTTGTAACAAATAATCGGGATGGAAATACTAGATTCTGAGTACTTCAAAAATTAAATGATTTTGACAGATAGTTGAAATAATAGAAACAGCACTATTTGTGGCGATTATTGGTCTGCAGTTATTTGAAGAATGTTTGGAACCTTTCTTCAAGAGGAGTTATTTTGATTACTAGAGCACAACGGAAGACAGCGATGAAGGATTAAATTGTTCAACATAATAATAAGGGGGCCATCGGAGATGATTATTGATTGATACTGATGGGTCAAAGTATGACGGGTTTTAGAGGGAAAATAACTTTAAACACTACCTTCTGATACACTGTACAGATGTAGAAATCAAATTATGACGGTATGGTAGAAGGAAGTATCCATAATGTAATGTAAAACCGTGCAACAGTTCCGACTGGAACGGTAAACGTCGAATACAAATGTTTTTCAATTAGACTTATATGAAAAAATGTCTTTGGTCTTTGGAGATTTTCATGATATAGAGTGACACTTATTGATTGGACATAAACATTTTATTTTAATGAGTAATAAGATATAGTCCTCCATGCCACATTACATACATTACGACTGTCTCTGATATAGCGTTCAGCGGAGTAGTACAAAAAACGTTAATGTTGTTATATTTTGTATTCTCCTTGGTGTATATCTAGCGATAGATTTGAGATGAAATGAAGAGTGGAGACATATAACGGGCCAAGCGACAAAAACAAAGTTTTGAGATAATGAAGAATTTTTAAGGAAACATAATAAAAATCTAATAATATTAGTAGAATGAATTTTATTCTCTAGTACAAACACATTTACATGATGAGATGAAATCTTAGTTGTTTATGAATTATATATTAGGAATTTAAAATAGTTCAGTTTGTCAAAAAGTAAAACGGGTCAAGTGCACAGTACTATTTTCTCTTATAACGGGCTATGTGAATAATATATTGTTCCTTTATAATGGGATATGTATATAATATTTTATAAGGAAAAACACATATTTTATTCAAGCAAGTTCTCAAAAAATTCTCTAAGCAATAAGAGTTTCAATACGCCTTTTTGTCACAGCAAAAATCTCTTGAAATGTTTATTTACGTACTCTGACAATGTTTCCAGACCCATCAGAAAAACTGAATGAAATAGATGTTTGCTTGTGGCTTGATTCTGCAACTACATCTTTACGCCGGCGATTAATAGGGCACAGGTTTATTAGCCCCATTAGGTAAGTATTTTGTGTTTCACAAGCAGATATTTTGTAACAGTCTGTAAACAATTTCAGCTTGTGTACATGATCCAACTTTTCGCAGTCAAATTTGCATTTGAAGACTACCTAAAAATAAAGATTGTCATCAATATAGTTGCAAAAATTTAAAAATCCGTTTGGCCCGTTTAATTCTCCAGCTCTTCAATTCTTTTACTACTATTTTTGACAATGCGTATCCCTAGGCTTAACACTTTGGCTACCAAGTGTCTCAGTGTCTGATAATGACAGTATCATCACGAGCCATCGCCCTGACACTCGGTAGCGAATGTGTTAATACCAATATAACCTCAAATTGTAACTTTCGAAAACGATGGACCTGCCTAAATGTTATATGCAGAATAAACTAGAAACCTTCATATATACACTATATTAGTACGTAAAATAACATTATTTTACATTCACAGGTGGTGGTTGTTTTGCTTCCACTAGTTTAATTTGTTTGTTAGTGTAGGCCTTTCCAGCAGTTCGCATTTTTAAGAGCAGTTTGCCAAGATCCTTCACCTTTAAGGCTTCCTATCATCACTTATTTTGCACTAAAGTACTTAGAATCTATGACTAATGACAATTTTTAAATATATATCACAATTAAAACTAACCAAAATGCAAACAAAACACTCAGACATTGGCAGGAATGCTATGACTGCTGTAATGCACTTGGCCCACTATAAAGGAAAGCAGAAGTAGCACTTGGCGCACATGCTATCTTGTGGATTTTTTTAAAACTATTTCCAAAGCAACAGTCACTTGGCCCGTTATATAGGATAACGGCCTTGCTGCATAGAACGTAATTTCTGAAAAAACTGCATTTTCAATTTTTTGTCACTTAGCCCATTAAATTTTTCCACTCTTCAAATATCACGTTGCAGAAAGTACATGTTTTTAATCCCTTCTTTAGCTCTTACAATGATCTAATATGTCAAATCGCAAGAGATTCAGTTCTTTGTTGTGTGGAATTATTTTGTGAGGTAAGGCATTGTTAAAATTTTATGATCGTATTTTCATGTACTGTAGTAGGGGAGAGTAGCCGAAATTGTACCGGCGCCAATATTGTACCACCGCTGTTTTTATGCTTTACAGGGAAGCCAGAGCGCTCTTACGCCGTTTAGTGGAACTAGTCACTACCTAAAGTGGAGAACTGAAGTTGTAAAACGTTAACATTTGTAGCTTTTGTTTCGTCGAATTTTTTGTATTTCATTGTGTTTTAGTGTAGTTTTCCAGTTCCATACGTAAGGCTACAGCATCTGTAAAGGTATGTGCAAACCATTTACAGACATAAACCTAAGAACAGCATATATTTAGGTGGATAAAAATAAGTTGTTTTCCATCACCGGGTCATTTTTAGGTTATGAATCGTGGTTTATTTACTTACAGTGCAAGTTGCCCTTATTGCACCACACCGAGTTGCCTATATTGTACCGGTACAATTTTGGATGCCACTGGGTTTATTAGCCGCTACGCACTATGCTTAATGTCCAAATTAAATACATAAATAACTAACACACCGTTATTGTGTGTTTTAGATGCCCAAAGGGAAATATGGGACTTGGGAGTGTAGATGACATGAGCCGGGCTCTTCAAGCCTTCCGTAACGGGGACATGGGACTAAATGAATGCTGCAGGCAATATGGAGTCCCTAAGCCCACTTTACTCCGCCACCTGAAGGGGACTAATGTCAAGGCAAATGAAAAAATCGATATGATTGTTTCATTGAGTCCAGTATTGAGTGTACATTTTATACTCAGAACTAAAATGCTGAGAATATTAGACAAGGCGTAAGATGTGTTAAAACAAAGACTCAAATAACATAATAATTAGATAAAATTTTAATAAAAACCAATTAATCAAACGAACTGTTTAAACTAAAAGAAGTATTAAAATTACGGATATTGACTGATTGCAGATTATGCTAATTTATTTTATTTAATGATATGTAATTACAAAATTTTCAAAAAATTACGTCTTTTGTTAAAACAATTTTGATTATAAGTCATTTTTAATACCAGCATTACAGTGATAATACCTTATTAAATATTTTGTATTAAATAAATTATTTATTTAACTAAATTATTTTAGTAATATACTGGTTTGGGATGTTCCAGCGTGTTGTGTGTGCCGTTATTTTATACAAAAGTAGTGGATAATTTATCTGCTTGAGGATCTCTCACCACATAAAAACCTCCTCTTAGCTCATAAATAATGTAAAAGCTGCTGTGCTAGAAACATAAGACTAAAAATGCGTTATTTATTAACTGAAATTCTATTCTTAAATTAATCCACATTTATACACAAAGCTATATGTTATCATTTTTGAATTAGCTCTATTGAACTAGAATCCTTTGTGTATTAAATATTTTGTATGTTATTTATATATTCATTACATTTAAAAGTCACTTAACCTTGTAAATATTTTACTATACTAATGACATAATAATAATAATAATATGTAATAATATTCCTTACAGCAAAATTGGAAAATTCACCATGTTTGTTTATTACGGCATCATATTACGGCAAAAGAATAATTCTACGTCAGTTTTGTATTATGATAGTAGGATGAAATACATGAATAAAACAAGGAGCTATCCCTCGGATAAAAGTAATTTGTCTTACAAATACAAATACTAAAACATTATCCATCGTCTGCTTTGTCGGTGTGTGCATAAGCGTTGATCAATGAGTGAGCATCTCTATTTAATCTATTATTGATGACTGACATAGTGGAAAAAATTGCTATTAGACCTATGCCTATGCCTCATTATTATTCTGTCATCACTTTAAATTCCGCAATCATAGAGATTTAATAAGATCTCCAAAAATTAGATATAGCGACGTGTAAAGACGAAAATAGAAAGTAATAAAATCATTGTTTAATCAATCACTAAATTGCGTAAGTCTTAAGTCCTTACCTTTTTTAGGTCCTTAACACACCTAATTTTAGGCAGTTTTACACAGAAGGTAAATGAGTTAAGCGCGGCAGCTAGACTGCAACGCTTGCTAGCCTCAAGTCCAACCGGTCACTTGGGATCTTTTAAGGTCCCAGGGAGGTCAACACACTTCCGGGTCTAGTGATAGCCTCAAACTTCTCCTTGAGACTCACTTCCCTGATTGTATCTTTGAGAATGACGACACTGGAACGTCTGGTAATCACGATGGCAGTCTCACGGCCCAAGAGCTTGTCGTGGTAGCTGGGCCATTGCCAGAAGGATTGTCACTCTCTCTAAAGCCAAATGGGCAATTTCTAAATTTGCCCCTTTCAAATCTGCAGGAGGGGATGGAATTCTTTCCGGCCCTGCTTCAACAAGGGCCGGAGAATCTCCTTACCCTTCTATGTGAACTATTCAGGGCGAGCCTAGCCTATGGGTACATACCACAAGTCTATGGCGTCTCAACAGGGTGGTCTTCATCCCTAAAAAAGGGAGAGCGGACTACTCTGTCCCCTAAATCTTTTCGTCCCATCAGTTTATCTTCGTTTCTACTGAAAACATTAGAAAGACTGGTGGAGAGGCACCTGAGAAAGGGAGTTCTCTCAGACACTCCCCTTCATCGCAAACAACATGCATACCAGCAAGGCAAATCCTGTGAATCAGCACTGCACCAATTAGTCAGTAGGATTGAGGATAGCCTGTCCGCCAAGGAATTGGCATTGTGCACCTTCATAGACATTGAAGGAGCTTTCGACAATGCCAAATTCACTGCAATGGTAAGTGGAGCACAGCGACGTGGCCTCGAGCCAGCTCTGTGCCGGTGGCTTAGGGCCATGCTGTGCTCCAGACGGATCAGGGCCGATCTCAATGAAGTATCGCTTGTGATCGCACCCACAAGGGGATGTCCTCAAGGAGGCATCCTGTCACCTCTACTGTGGAATCTAGTAGTAGATGTCTACTTGAGGACCTTACTAACAACGGAATCTATGTCCAAGGATATGCAGACGACATAGTCCTTATGGTACAGGGAAAATACACAAATGTTGTTGTTGATATCATGAATACCAACCTTCAAACATGTACACAACTGGTGTCAGGGAGAGGGACTGAAAGTAAATCCCTCTAAGACAGTAGTTGTAACCATTCACTAGAAAAAAGAACCTAGAGTCTCTTTCTAGGCTGAAACTCGCATCCACTCAGCTGGAGTGGTCAAAGACAGTCAAATATTTAGGACTGACTCTAGACCATAAGCTTACGTGGAATGATCATCTTAATAATATCCTGCACAAAGCAAAGTGGGCGCTCATGACGTCCAGGAGACTTGCAGGAATCTCATGGGGCGTAAAACCCCATATAGCACTTGGCTTTACAAAGCAGTTGTAAGGCCTCAAATCACTTAATGGTTCATTAGTCTGGTGGACCAAAGGTGAATCAGGTAACTGCCAAAGCCAAGCTTGAAAGCTTACAAAGGCTTGGCACAATCTTTGTAACCGGAGCATTCAGGAGCAGTCCCTCAGCGACCCTCGAGGTGGCTTTAGGACTTCTACCTCTTGATGTTCATATAAAAGCTGAAGCGCGTAAGTCAGCTTATCGGCTGATGGTTGCTGGCTTGTGGAGGAATGGCGCGTCTAACGCGAGCCATGGCGCCATCACTGAAGCTGTAAACCCAAGCGCTATTCTCGAAATGGTCTCCGACACAATGAGAACGGAGTTCGTATTCAATAAGCCATTCTCTGTTGACTTCTACTCCAGAGATGAGTGGAAATCGCAAGATAACATCCCAACAATAAGAAAGAGCTTTGTCTGGTACACGGATGGCTCGCTTATTAAGGGTAGAACTGGATATGGAGTGTTTTAGTCAATCCCCTAGAACTGCCCTTACGGCAGTTTGGGTCGGAACTTGCTCCTCCATATTTCAAGCCGAAATCTATGGTATCCTAGCCTGTGCCAACCTAGGCCTCACCAGAAGGTACCAGGAAATGAACATCTGTATAATGTCAGACAGTCAGGCAGCTCTTAAAGCTCTTGACTCCAACAGCATTTCATCCAAGCTGTGTGGGAGTGCTTTAACACTCTCTGCAAGCTTGGATCACGCAACTGTGTGCGTCTTGGTTGGGTACCGGGCCACACAGGCATAGGTGGCAACGAATGCGCCGACAGGCTTGCCAAAAGCGGAGCAAGCATGCCATACACCGGTCCAGAACCGAGTTGTGGTATAAGCAAGTCAGCCGCTTATCAAAGTATAAACAAATGGTCCAGGAAGACACACCGCTTGCGGTGGCAGAGTCACCAAGGACAAGCACTCGGCAAAAGACTGCTTGCCGATTCTAGCTCCGGATTCACCAGATGGCTGACGGGGCTGGGGAGGGATCGGGTTAAGCAAGTGATTGCCTTGATCACTGGACACGGCCACTTCAGGAAACACCTAAACACTCTAGGTTTACGAAATGAGGACTCGGAGTGTAGACTCTGCAATAAGTCTGAAGAGACTGCAAAACACATAATACTGGACTGGTGAGAGACTGGGAGCAAGGAGAAGGGCTCTTTTCGGTGATAAACAAACCAGGCGACGACGAACCAGATGCTAGTATCGGGAAAAGCTTCTTAGCCTAATTAAGGGCACGAAGATAGGCTTACCCCTCTAACATCAAAGGGGCACACAATAAGCTCAGGTTGACGTGTGAGGATCTAGGAATCCACCCCAATTATCCCAAAGGAAAAAAAAAAAAAAAAAAAATAAGTCTTTACCTTGGGAAATAATTAATTGAGAAGATATGGGGGCTAATTATTTCAGAAACCTACAACTTCACACCTTAGTATCCAATGACAACCTACAAATACTGCGATTCAACACGGAGAGTGAAAGTTGTATCGGTGTTATCTATAAATGTCATTCACTTTTGGGTGAGGCGCCTTTTGCAATATTTTTAAAGTCGAATACGAATGTAGATGGTGCATTCGTAGATGAGATGAACATCTGCAGTTGACTTATATACAGCTTGGAATGAGTCCAAGTATGAAAAAGTGTGAATAAAAGAGAGCAATCTGCAACAAACCTCATCATCTGCAGCTTTCAGCATATCATCTGACTGTAACGAGATCGTGCCAAATCTTAGTGAGTACTTAGACTACATCTTGTACGAACTTTTTCTGTAGACCTACAGAAGAACTAAATTTCAAAACAACTAATATGTCCTGATTTAGAGTCTAAGCACAATTGTATAGTATTATATTAGTTTCAATCATTGATAATATTCAGATATTTTAAATGCAAATTTTTCCATTTACCCAATATTCCGGGTGATTTGAAACTTCAAGTTCCTCTCCTCCCTACTTAGATTAACACTGTATCGTACTACGATAACATAAAAAAACTCTCTAAGAATGTTCTGTAATGGAAACTCGAGATCCTTCAAGTTTTATAAGTGGCCGATATATGGCACACACAGTTCACTGAAACTTACTAGGGGCAACTCACAATCCGTGAAGAACTCATATTTATTTTCACTATAGAGTTATTGGCATATGCTTTACACGACTCAGACTGTTTTTAGATATAAACCCTTTACTTAGTTGCAAATTCTTACATATTTGATTTTTACTTAGTTTGTTTTTGTCGAATAGTCGCTACAGGATGTGCGTTTATGTCGCTATAAAGACTCCGAGAGAGCTGCAGCGAGTAGATGGACCGATATTACTATGCATTCATCATCTTTACACTATTTGTCATCACTGACGTCATCATTCCTATACCTCAGTAACATACTTTTAACTGTCATAAATTATAATTTTTCAAGTTGGCAATGCAATAACAAAAATAAAATATGTAAGACCATTCTCTTATTATGAATTTGGCTATAAACATATAGCAAGATAATCTGCGCGGAGGACATTTTGAGAATAAAACGAGCTATAGATTAGGATTTTGAACGCGAAATGGACGAAGCCTATTACGACGCGTGGCGTGGGGTACTCCTAAATTGTAATTGTATATTTAACCCTCTTGTCTATAGTTTCTCAATTGAATTATATATATATTTTAAACAATTATAAATATGTGCAATAACAGTTGCTTTTCATGTTAACTGAATACGGCAATACTAGTGTCAAAGAGTATGTAAATTTACCCTGTATACAATATTTACGGGTCTTAATCACTTAATAACATCAGTAATTTTCAATTGTATTTTCTGTTCAGCTCATTATTCACATTTTTTACCCACTATCGTAGTAATATTATACTAATTGTAAATAAATACAGATGCATTTTAGTGTATCTCCCAAGAAATTGAGGCTTTTACGATATTCCACTTTTACAAGTCAAGAGTGTGGTTAGATAAACGTTACCCTTACACTGTTATACTCTATTTATCGTTTGGAATTTTAAATTTTCTAGAAATACTTGTATTTATTTAACTTAGGATTCCTTAATTTAGCAATTGTTATTAATTTATGATAAATATAAATTAATACAAAACTGAGCACCATGAAGCAAATAATGTATTTATGCATATATTATCAAGAAAGTAAGTAGCCTGATTCCTCCTCACCGCAGCGAGACCTTTTTGAGGTCAGTACATTCAGAACTGTCGATGTAACATTACATTCCGTGAAAAATGTCAATTCAATCTCCCGCCAAGTGCGAAATACGAGCGTCATCCGTTATCTCGTTTGGAAGGGCAAGCCTCCGGTTTAGGTGTATAATAAGTATATTTTTCTTTTGGATATGCCTCTTAGTTTGAGCTGCAGATAACATTTTTTGGTAATCGCAGAACCCTTATAACATATGTGAGGTATAAATATTATTTTGAAATGTGACAAAAAAGAAAGTTCGGTACAAAACCTTTTAGTTTTTCTTACTCATTAGAATAGTAGATATTCTTTTAAATATTTCAATTCTGAATGTTTTTGGGACAACAATTTTCTTTTTTTTTTACTAAAAAGGAGAGGCCGATCTCCTTTTTGCCTTATTCTGCCCGTCCTCATGGGCCACTGGCATGTGCGAGGATCTTATCAAACAGAATAAGGGGGAGAGTCGATACAGTACAAGGTCGATGGTACTGATAAAAAGTGCAACGGTCACCGACAGGATTCGAACCTGCGCTATCTCTAACTCAGACTCAAAGTCCTGGGTCCTTTCATATGACCAGTCTATTTCATATGAATATAGACTTCAAATAAGGTATTAATGTGAAAACCGCCCAATATGATATCTTGTATATACAGTGGAAAATAGTTTAAATAATTTATTTTGACATTTGTATCGAAATTATTGAAATTGTTTTTTAATCTTTTACTCGTGTATATGTGTCCCAATTATTCTCCGCTATAACATCGCTCATGTGTGTATTTTAGAACAATAGTAGTTTCATCAAATTATTTTGGCATCTTTTCTAGGCAAGCCAAAAATACAAATGGCAGCCTTTTAAATGAGGGTTTAGATGTGTCAATCACGCTTAGACTCTCTTCACAAATTAGTTCAAACACGAGAAATTACTTTATCATTGAATACTGTAAATAAATTCCCTTATCAATATATTACATAATGTAACATTAGTTTTCGTATTTGATTTGATATTATGATATTCAATTGCCGCTTTTTTATAATAATAATAAAGTTTATACCTTATATTTATAGTTAATATTATAATTATAGCACAGTTAAATATTGTTATTCATTCTTGTTTTCTACATGATTGTAAAATATGTTTTAAATATTCTTGTCTACCTTGGCATATGCATTTATGAAATATACATTACTACAGGAAAGATACCAATCCTAATTTCATTTTAAATCTGCTACTGGTGTTGCTTAAAAGTTTAACATATAAAAGCTAGATGCTCTTTGTTAATTGTCTCCTAACATCATTAAATTTAAACGTTTTTCTTTTTAAAGTTAAAAGATTATTTTTATTTTTATTTACATTTATTACAATGTATAGCAAGTTAAAATTCTTGTAAGCCAACCTCTCTCGTGGCGGCGCGGCGTTATAGTCGCCACTTTTGTCTATATATTTATATTTATAGAAAAATTCAGATACTTGATTTATGTGAAATTTTTTCAGGATAAAGTTTTTGTGGTTTTCCGAGTACTAAATAGTTGGTCTTGTGGTCCGAAATGATTCAATGTACTGTCTCCACTTATGAGAATATTTTGAAATAATAAATTTATTATACTGATTTCGAATAGGTATATCCGTAAGAATAATAGTAAGTATCGTTACGGAGTTGTAAACTTGTGTTCTGTTACTTGTTATATGACAAAGTGGAAATTGCGTAGTTAGAGCATAAATGCTGGGACGTATGCTAGCTTGATATCTCTGCTGGAAACAGCTTGTGTCTCCGCCCTAAGTATGATAAGATCCCACTGTGATTATAATGAAATTATAAAACACCACCAACCCTTGCACTTTATGTCCGCTCTTTTTCTGTCTGCTCATAATGTTGCAATGACTTGTATATCATTACGCATATAACCCAATGTATTGCCTCCTAGTTGTGAGATATATGACTTCAAACTTATTAACCTCAAGTCGGGAGACACGTTTCTTGGCACCCTTAAAATGTACAGTTATATTCTGATTAACAAAGATAATGACTTAAATCGAGCTTCTGGCACAAATATGTTCTTAAATGTGGAAGATATACACATGACATGATATAACACCCATAACGCTTAGTTTGAAAAAACATATAACTTGAAAAATTAATTTATAAATATTTATTAGATTTATAATAATTATTCAAATTAAAAAAATCTAACAAAGAAATAAATTGATAGCAAGAAGAGCATAAAGAGAAATAAACCTAAGGTATAGTAAAATGAAAAATAGTGCTATAATTGTATTAACTTAACTAGTCAAGAACAGAGTAAAATGCCTGATCCAGATTGTGATGGCTTAATCATAATCTGCATTGTGCCTATTTCTGAAGACATCTATTTATTAGGATGCCTATTATAATAGTAAATAATTTAAAATATAAGTACTTTAAAATTAAGCTGTTCTTTGTGAGAATTGCATTAACATAAAGTTTAAAGAAGTTATTTGCTCAGCCACAACGTAGCCCTGATGGTACGTTTTAAAACTATTAAAACGTCATGAGTTAGCCGCATCGCTCCAAAGGACTACTCACAAAGGCAATTAATTAGATTATTAATATTAGGTAATATGGACGCTTCACCAACGTTAAATGTAATATATCTTAAACACGTCATTGCGTTTGTTGATATAATCACAAATTTACGTTGTCACACATTTTGAAACAAGCACGCACTTTTTTAAGGCGTTCATGATTACTTAAGTAATATAAAATTAGCCAACTAAGTTAATACATATAAATATTTACACTATGTACTTGACAAGTCATTTTTAGTTTCAGATCATCGTTTAAAAGAAATCGCAAATTAAAAATCGCAAAAAAACATCCTCTGGATGTAAGTGGATACCCACGTCCGTACAAACACATATTTTTCAACAACTATGCAGATTGACACAAACACCGGCAGAAATAGCAAGGTCAAAGAGTTCAAGGAAAAGCAACCATGCTGATGGTGATACTGATAGCCTTCTTACCAATTACCATTGAAGGATTTGGCAGGCGAGATGGCATTGACTACATCGAAATATCTTGGAGAAGGAGGAAGAGATAGGCAATCATACGAAAGGAAGAAATAGGGAGAGGGAGTGTGAGTGTTCGAGTGCGGGATAACATTACTTTAGACAAAATAGTGTCATCTGTTTGTGTCAAGTGAAAATTAAATACATTAAAATTTTGTATTTCGATGTAGGATATAATATTGTATAATATCAGGGTTTTATTAATCGTTTTAATATGCTTAATTTCATTTTAAAAGGTACCTGTACTTCAAGCGATTAATTAAATTATCACGTTAAGAGATTACATTAATAGTCATTAAAATGCAAATTTTGCGATTTGAGGAACAAATTAGACTGTAAAAAGTAATTGCTGGTAGCTTTAAGTATATATGAAGCTTTAAATATTCGTTTGGATGAGGCAGTTGCAGATCAAAATAATTTGAAATTATTGAGGTGCATGACAAAGATAACGCATTGGGAGGATCTTATGTAAATTCAGAGACTTATGAACAGATCGTCGTATAAAGGAAATCTCAGATAAAAATCGAAACAAACATCATCCGGATGAAAGTGGATGCCCACGTCCGTACAAACACCTATCTTTCAACAACTATGCAGATTGACACAAACACCGGCAGAAATAGCAAGGTCAAAGAGTTCAAGGAAAAGCAACCATGCTGATGGTGATACTGATAGCCTTCTTACCAATTAACATTGAAGGATTTGGCAGGCGAGATGGCATTGACTACATCGAAATATCTTGGAGAAGGAGGAAGAGATCGGCAATCATCTGGAAGAAATAAAAAAGGAAGAAATAGGGTGAGCGAGTGAGAGTGTTCGAGTGCGGGAAAAAATTACTTTTGACGAAATAGTGTCAAGTGAAAATAAAATACGATAAATTTTGTATTTCGTTTTAGGATATAATATTCTATAATTTCAGGGTTTCATTAATCGTCTTAATATGCTTAATTTCATTTTACAAGGTACCCGTATCTCAAGCGATTAATTAAATTATCACGTTAAGAGATTACATTAATAGTCATTAAAATGCTAATTTTGCTATTTGAGGAACAAAGTATACTGTAAAAAGTAATTACTGGTAGCTTTAAGTATATATGAAGCTTTAAATGTTCGTTTGGTTACGGAAGAAAATATTTAGAAATTATTGAGATGCATGACAAAGGTAACGCATTGGGAGGATCGTGTGAACAATTTGAAACTTTGTTTTAAGTTAGATGGGGATGCAAATAGATCCTCGATTGCTTTTACTAATAGTGATATTTTAAAATCCTCATGTTACTGAATAATTAAATGTACTCGAACTGTTGGATTACATTGATATAATGTTACAAATTACAACGGAAATGAAATGGATTGACAATTAAATATTTATAATTTGTTTAGCCTATTGTCAGGGAGCCCTATTTGCCAAAATGTTGAACTTAAGGGCCAGTATGTAAGTAGTGGTGTAATTTATGAATCCTTGTTAACAACTTTCATGCTGTACTCGTACAGATAAAAATAAAAAATTGAAATAAATTCACCGTTCCCATAAATGTTATAAATCTTTAAATAATTATATACTCGACATCAAGGAATGGGCTAGCTTAAGTATTTGGCAGAAACTAGGACCAGACTAGAGCTATGACAAAAATCTTAGTACCTTTAAGATTGTAAAATGTTAATTATACAGATTATCAGAGTAATAACAGTTCTACGAATCCCCAGGGCTTATTCCTAATGTTAATAAGTAAATATTATAGATAAGAGTAAAATAAAATAATATAAGTGTGGTAATGTTTAACATTTAGAAAATAACTGTAGATTTAAATATCAGCCAATGCAAAACTCAGTCTAGTACAAAAAAATTTACGATTTGATTTACTAATGTCCCAAAAAACTTGTAAGGAGAGGAAGTTCGAATAAATTTAACATAAAACCCAAATTTTCCAGAAAATTTAAGCCCCCAGAAAAAGTCAGTATGGTGAAATTTATTTGGCTTAAAAGATATTCAAATAATAACGGTAGTTTACTAAGAATTTTAGTAAACTTCGGAAAACATTTAAACACATTTTACTGCTGGACACGGGCAGTAGCCTAAGTTGTTTGAGTGATAAGATGTAAAGTTTTTGTTAGAAAAGAAACTATTGAGTAAATTAACTGAAACTAAGTGTAATGTTTTTCCACCAGAAACAAAATGTTATTTGTATTGGATGAATGCCTAGCTAAAATCAAAATAGAAAACCTATCACAGAAGATTTATTGTATTGTTATTTAAGATTTTGCTCTGCATAGTATATTAGGGACCAACTTTATTAAGAGTACTGGTATTGTTAGAAAGGAATAATTTTTGTCAGTTATACTTCAATTTAAATATATAAGTAGAATTATTGCAGAAATCCAGTTGTTAAAGTAAGATTCACTTATGGAATAGGATGTGAAAATGTAACCAAAGAAGTAAAATACAATTGGCAATGGAGTTTCCTGATAATTTTAGGGACAAACTAAGGAAAACCATTGCCTTTAAATACGGTAATTAATTCAAATATAAGGGAATTAATTAGCGCAAGCTTTACTTAATTAAATAAAATGAATTAAAGTACAGAAATACACTGGAATATTTATTTACATTGTATAATTTGTCATCTAGTATTCACATTATTGTAAAATGGAATGTATCGTTAGAATAAATAAATAAGTAAGTGATTAATGAGCTACTAGAACTAGATTTAATAGAGCCTAGCCTCAGTGAATAATCTGACCCAGCTTTTTGTTAGGAAAAAAGATGGTAAGGAGTGAGTTGTAGTGATTCATATAAACGTAAATGGCAGAATTAATAGAATATGCAACTAAACCAGTAGGGAACTTGCAGTGTTTGTACTAACATATCAAATCAAATCAAATCAAAACATCCTTTATTCCATATAACATATTACAATGCATTGGTTTGCGTCAACTTAGTACAATCATGTGTAGAGAACAATTTACATAGGAACAAAATACATAGGAAGGACTAAATAAATTACGTATTGCTATTAATGTAGTCATCTACAGAATAGAAACAGTGTTCAATAAGATAAGCTTTAAGCATTCTTTTAAAACAAAATAAATCCTTTTCAGCTCTAAGAGCATCAGGAAGAGCGTTTAAAAAGGGACGTGGCATTGTAAAAGGTGTGATGTTTAAAAAAAGTAGTGGAATGGTAAGGAATATTCAGTTTATGTTTTTGTCGAAGACTGTATCCCGACTGAGGAACAAGGGACCGGAAAACACCATGGTTCTGCTGTAAGAAAATCAAGGTCTGAAAAACATAAATGCTTGGGAAGGTAAGCAATTTAAGTTCCTTAAAAACAGGCCTGCAAGTCTCCATTCGACGGATGCCAGCTACTATTCTCACTGCCTTCTTCTGCAAGACAAAAAGCCGTTTTGTACGACAACTTTCCGATCCCCAGATTGTCACCTCATACGAAAGATAAGGGAAAATTAGAGCGTAGTAGGTTGTTAAGAGGATCGCAGCGTTTGTAAAAGGTGCCAGTCTACGAAGAACAAAGATTCCAGAACAAAGCTTACGTGCTACATAATCGATTTGGGATGAAAAATTCAGGTTTCTGTCTATAGACAATCCCAAAAACCTAACATGCTGTTTAGAAAGGATTTCCATATCATCGACCCAAACGCTGAGATTATTAATGCTATTAGATGAGATTGCGAATTCAACAATTGCGGTTTTAGCAGCATTTACCACTAGACCATTTTCCCTAAACCATTGAAAAATCTTATTAGACTCCACAAAAGTGCTAACCTCCATGGCCTCACGACATTGGTTTTCCATTACGATGGACGTGTCGTCTGCAAACAAACACAACTGGGCCTCTGCATTACAACTCCTGAGGTCGTTTACATATATAATAAACAGAAGAGGGCCGAGTATGGAGCCCTGTGGCACCCCCGCCTTAACGCTCAGCACATCCGAGTAGCATCGCCTCACAGTGCCTGCAGCATCGATGAAGGACACTTCTACGGCCTGTCGACGATCCCTCAAATAAGATGAAAGCCATTGGTTCGCCACTCCTCGAACTCCAATGCCTTTGAGCTTTTCCAGCATGATGTCATGGGAAACCACATCGAAAGCCTTCCGAAGATCGAAAAAGACACCGGAAGCAGACCTACCTCTATCCAAGGCATTTACTATTTTGTTGATGAGCGTAAACATTGCATTGACAGTTGACCGTCCTTTAACAAACCCAAACTGATTCTCAAACAAAATACTGTTGTGATTAATAAAAGACCATAATCTATTTAAGACTGCCCTTTCAAATATCTTTGAAAACGTTGATGTGATAGATATTGGTCTAAAATTATCGAGTTCATCCACTCTTCCTTTTTTAAGCAAGGGCTTCACAACAGAAAGCTTTAACAAATCTGGGAAAACTCCACCTTCGAATGAACAGTTAATAAGGTGAACGAGTGGGTCAACAAAACATTCACTACATGACATAAGCAATTTAGATGATATCCTGTCGCAGCCAGAAGACGTCTTTGGCTTCAAAGACCTGATGATATCTGTTATCTCTCTCCTAGTAACTGGTGATAAGAAAAATGAAGATGTACACAATCCAGGATGCACATAAGAATGAGGAATACTGGATGAGGTTGATTCACTATTAGACACATCAATAAAGAATTTGTTAAACATGTTTGAGACCAGTTTTGGATCACTGATATCAACTCCCTTGTCATCTTTGACGGTGCGGGGGACATTACATGGAGACTGATTCTTCCCTCAACTTTCATTAACGATCTCCCACATAGTTTTGACTTTATTAGAAGATTTTTGTATGACATCAAGCACCTTAGATGACTTAGCAAGCCTAATACAAGACTTGTATTCTCTCTTCAATGATAAGTAATGCTTTCTCCTCAGATCAGAAGAATCCAAATCTTTAGTGAAGCAATACCACTGGAGAACCATATCTCTAAGTTTCAATTGGTGATCACTCAAGGACACTTTGCTGCGTGAGGCACCTTTGCGAACTCTTCTTTTCTTTTCAGGAAAAGCCTGTTCAAAATAAAAGGAGATTGAAGATTGGAATAGACGCATTTTATCATTTATAGTCCCAGCCTCGTAAACATTAGACCACGTTTCCTTGTCAATTAGATATTTGAAAATACGGATATTATCATCAGAAAACGATCGCTTGAGATAATACTTAGGATGACTTGAGTCACTTGAAGTGGGTAGTTTGACACTGATCACTAGTGCATGGTGATCGGACAATGCAGTAATTAAAACGGAACAACTACAAACGTTATCAGAGAGATCGGTGTAAACATGGTCAATCAGGGACTTGGAGTTTTTAAACTCCCTGGTATAAGATTTTACCTTATTTTTAAGGTCATGAGAAGCCATGGTGTAAATCAAGTCATCAACTTTACCATCAGACACAGACAAGTCGACATTGAAGTCGCCCACAACAATGGTTCTGATATCTGGACTTATAATTTTTTCCAGACATTCTGATAAACACCTGTAAAATGTCTCGTGCTCCTGTATTGAGGACGAAAAAGGCTGTGGCTTATAAGCAGTGATTATCAAAAATGAGGTGTTACTAAGGTGAAACCTGGCAGCAGCAAGCTCGCACCTGCCTTCCAGACAAAAACGTGAGACATCTATTACCTCAGATTTGATTGAAGACTTACTATAAATACATACACCTCCCTTATGAAGAGTTTTTCGACAGTAGGCTGTGATGCCATTATATCCGTAGAAAGATGCAACTTCAAATTCAAAGTCTCTTAAATGGTGTTCCGAAAGGCAAATTATGTCTGGATCTTCAGATTCAATGAACATTTGAAAATGGTCAAACTTACTTGAAAGACCCTGAACATTATGGTGAACTATCTTTAGTTTGCAAGATGAACTGTGCTCAGCTACAGTGGTAGGGTCATTTGAGACAGATCCTCTAAAAAATGTTCTCCTTGGGTGATATCAGATGGACTGCAAGGAACCTCCTCGGGCAGAATTGGCTCTTTTGAGGCATTTTCCTCCAAGCCAGGAATTACACTAACAGTGTCATATCCCTTTTTAAGACCGAAGGCAACAGAAAACACTTCTGAAAACAGAGTTCCTAGCTGATGGCTACCTTTTCTATTCAGATGCCTACCATCTCTGGCAAGATGTTGCTTCTTCACCCAACAATTTGCCTCAACAAACATTACACCAAAATTGTTGCACATGACATCCAGCTGATCATTAAAATCAAACAAAGCTCTATATTTTATATCAGACCTTACTAATATGCTATTAACAAAAACCATAGTATTAGGAAAATGGGTTTTGGTGGTGAACAAAAGGTCGGCCATGTCATGGAGGGCCTCACGCTTTCCATGGCCACCGTTATAGCCAGCCCCTCCATTATACCATCTTTTAAGATTGTTTGTTCCCACATGAAAATATATGACAGAAATTTTTTCACCAGTGTACTTCAACAATTTCTCTTTTATATCCTTAATTTTGCCACCCGGACAAAGTTCCACTATTGCTCCCTTCTTAAAGCTTATTTCACTTGCATATCGAATAATTGAGTCACCTATTAATAACACATTTTCATTAAATCTAGAGTTGTTACTTCCGTTACTCACATCTTCGACCAACAACTCACTTTGAAGAGTAGACTGATTTTTAGTCATTGTAATAGGAGTCATTACCTGTTCTTTCTCAGTCACAGACTGAGTTTTAGTGTGGCGCATTAATTTAACATGGTCTTTTCTTGAAATTTTTTTTAGGTTTGACATTGAACTTTGAGATTTTTGTTTCCATGTTCCAGATACATTTCTTATGTAAGAAACTTGTACATCAAGTGGTTCTTGTGAACCTAAACTACTAAACTTATTACTACATTCAAAGCGAGCTGACTGCTTTGCAACCGGCATGAGTTTTATTTCGTTCCCTTTAGTTTTAGTTTTTTTTGTTTTAACTAACTTCCAGCAGTTTTCTGCTGATTTCTTGAGTATTACAGGACTTACAATTTGTTCGGCATTATCACTAAAGCTATCAGCTCTTTGACAGATAGATTTTATATTTACAGGAAGATCAACTACATCAGTTTTATTTACAGAGTCATCAGGCAAACTCGACCCATCATGGAACCATTCGAGAAATGGTTTTTGTACATGAGAACAACAAAAATAGTTGAAAATGAACTTTGCATTTAGGATTACATTTATCCCACATTCATAACTATTGTTTTGCTGAGTGCAACTAACAGAAATCAAATTTTCAGGTGGGATTTTCAAGTTGGTAACAGTTGTAAGAGCAGGAAGGTCATTAAATGTTACTAGAGAATCTAGATGATAAGCCTGGTGTCTAGATTTGTCAATAAAAACAAGAGACCAGTGAGAACCATTCCCCCCATTAGCCTCACCCAGGATATCACTGACAGCAACAAACACATAATTGCATGCCTGATAAGATGGAGATTTTAAAAGATCCAAAGCAGTGTTACTGTCTTTTTTTAATCAGATGTGACACGGAGGGACTGACAAATAAGCACTGACCCATATCACCTACACTACTTTGCATAGATGAGAAATAATCATGGATGATATTATCATCTAACCATTTATCAGTTGTCGTTTGTTTAAGATTAGAAATTTCTTTCTTTGCTAAATCAAACTTTAGGTTCAGATTCTCTATACATTTATTTTTGTTTTCATTTTCAAACTTAAGAGTCTTAATACTATTAGACCTGTCATCTAACTTAAGCTTGTAAGAGTCTTTTTCGGCAGTGATGGATGAGATGTGCAGATCCCGCTGTCTCAGAGAAGCCTGCAGTGTCTCAATGCGCTGGCTCAGTGAACGCATTTCTGACGCTGCTTGGTCCTGGATTCTGAAAGACGTATCCTTTTCCTCCTGTCTTACGTCCTTCTCTAAATTGAGTTTTGACTCTAGCAATTTCACTTCCGCACTTAGAGCCTGGAGATCGTCCTGTTTATTTTTACACTCCACATTTAAAAGGTCCAAAAAACGAAGCAAACTGGTAATATGTACAAATAATGCTTCAAAATCAACGTCAGGATTGTTGGCAGCAAGAATATTCAATTCTCCCGACAGAGAAAGTAGAATTTCTTCCTGGTTATCATCGTGCAATGGAGTTTCATAAATAATTTCCTCCATCATATATAATAAAATGGTAAATTAATGAAAATTTTTTAAGTTCAAGAAATTGAGTTTGGCCACTTGAGCGTATGTCCGGTATAGCTACTGTATTTCACTGATTCCAGAACCCCAGGGCTATACTCATACGAAACAAAGGCATTGAACAAGCCAACGTTCAGGACAGGTTAAAAACAATTAAGACAGGTTAAAAATAAAAAAGTAATTAAGACTCTTATAAATAGTTATTATAACAATAAAAAGTAAATTGTGAATCAATTACAAATATTATGAATGATTCTTCAATATTTTATGTTATAAATGTCTCAAAGAGCTATAAAAATAGCCTATAACTATATCCGATAGGTCACAACATTTAACTACATTTTCCGCACTTTGTGGGAACTATAATTGTAGAAGGCTACTATTTAAGCCAGATGTTGGGAGTGGGGTGCGGTCAGCTTATTTAGTCTGTTTGAGATTTAAAATTCATGGATTTCTAACGTACGTTTGATGATATCATTGCTTCATTCAAAGAATTTAATATCCAATGTGGAGGTATTTAGTGAAGTTATTGTTTTGTTTGAGTGAAAAAAGATTTCTAGACTGTTTTGTGAACAAAACCGAGTAAAAACTTTACCCTGATAGAACTGTAAATATCTCAAAAATTCCTAGGCCTAAGGAGAAAAAAGAAATTACCAGATTTATGAGAATTACTTGGTATTTTTCAAAATGTATACACAATAGTTGAAGAAATATCTGCTCCACTAAATGCTACACGAAAGAAGAATTATGAGTTTTTGTGGACTGAGGAACATGAAAAGACATTTAAAACTTAGCTATTCAGTTTTAGCTATTCCCAACTTTAAGAGGAATTTAATAATAAATATTTGGAGTGAGACGCCGGCAACTTAGCATTGGGTTTATGCTTACTACCAATGGGTGATGACGGTAAGATGAGGGTAAATGCTTATTATTTAAGAAAATTGTATGAAGGTGGGTATAAGTTTAGTACCAACCATAACGAGGCATTTTCAGTTGTGTGTTCCATTAATAAATTCAGTGAATAACTAGAAGTGCGTACGTCAATCTCATCACTGGCCATATTCGCACAATTAATAGTATCAACCGAATTTACCTTCGATTACCCAGGAGCTAAACTATGGTCTTAAATTAGGCTCAATCAGTATTTAATAAGTAAAACTAAATTAAGATCATGGTAGTTGTTAATTTTGCAGGGGAAGAATCTGAACTTTCTTCTGTCAAAGTCACTAAACTCCCTTAGCATTTATAAAATACATATGACTTCTGAGATATACTCTCCCAGCTCTATAAACTTGACTTGTGATATGTAGTATGAATGGATATTGATTGAAAATGAATGACATTGACCTCTATACCCGGAAATGTATAGAGAAACAATAAGTGGAACATATTCAGTCAACATCCTTAAGATAGAATTACAGTTGCAAGTTTGCAATTGCTTAGGGTAATAATTATACTAGAGCTATCTTGAAAAATGTTATATTCAAATATAGCATAATACGTCTCAATGTTAAAAATAAAAATATAAATTTATTATTTAGTAAGAAAAATTTTAATATTAATTCCAATGCATTATAAATTTAGGCAAATAATAACCATAATAATTAATTGGTAGGTTTTATACAATTCATACCAATTATCGTGTGAAAACGTTTCAAGTATTGAAATAGAACATAATCGAACATATTGAACGTATAGCTCGGTAAAACATTGGCCGTTACATATTATTGAGTTTAAAGCTTTACTGTCTTGGAGTCAACTGTATACTACGTACCATATCGCGCTATAACTGATGTTATAATTACCTAACTTATTAATCAAATATACGTGATACTTGTTGTTGCTATTAGGTTCTTATAGGTCGGAAAAGGGCAAAATAAAATATAGGATGATTATTACAAGTCGATATTTTTCAAGGGAGACCAATCCCCTGTTTATTTATTTACCATGTATGTAATGTGGTCTTTGAAAATTATTTCCGAAGTCAGTTAATCAAAGTGAAGATATTGAAATACATTTCAATGACCTGTTCTAGAGATACGACCTATAAACCTGAGGAAGTTTGTAAACCTTAGAACTTTTGGTGTGCAACCAAAAGTGGCATTTTTAAATTATGTCAAATAATGTCTCAAAGTAAGCTTTCAAGGACAACAAATGCATTATTTGGTACTTACAATAAATATACCAATGGAAAGAATAAAACATATAAATAATAGAATTAAACTTATATTGCAAACATACGTATAATTTAAGATAATATTTTATTCTTTTTAATTTTTGTACAAAGCCTATGTACACAATAAGTTTGACGCCATTTGATGGTGGAAGTGTAAGTTACTGAATAAAACATTCATACTTTATAATTATTTAAGTACTGTCTATTTAAAATATAATAGAATTAATCTGAAAACCCACATGATATAATGATTACTGGAAACCTGGAAAGGTCTTAGGTAGGCCAATAGAAATGAAAGTCATAGTACTTTTGTTAATTTTTTAATGCTTTATTCGTGAAAATGTCTTTGAGTAGTGCTAAATAAAGAAGTAGATATGGAGATCCCTATTTAATGAGATCCCATCCAACTAAAATCGATCTATGTGCAAGGGTAGTGTAACAAGTAGGAGATGTCGCTGGTGGTATCCCTTGAGGCTTTCAATATTGTGCATGAGCTGCTGGGAGGTAGTATGGTTGTGGTTGCATATACGTAGGGTATGGATATTGGGATATTGGTATTTGGGGGAAGGGATTCTGTGGATATTGTGGATATTGGCTTCCCGGAGGTTTGCCAACAAACCCTTGGCCCATATCACCATAGCCTCCACGGCCATGGCCTATACCAGCGCCTGCGTGGACTCCTAGCAGATTTGCACCAATCCCGAGTCCGAAAAGCGAGCCCGACGAACGAAGAGATATTCCTTTATTCTTGAGGTTTGCTTCATTTTTATATAATTGTTCTAAGGCTGGGTTCACGCTCCATGATATGGTGGGAAGTGTTTCTATGGGGCTGGGGTCTTCTTCCTGAAAATTATAGATATATACTGAGGGCGTATGTACTGTATGATTAACAACATGTACAATAATAACGTAGTCAACACATAATAAATATAACTTGTTTTACATAAATATAACTAATCATAATTTTATAAATGCATTGTATAGATGCACAATACGACTATATTAGATTGTCTAATCATAATGAAAATATTAATTTTTTTTAATTTGTAAAAGAGTGCAGAGGCGGACTTAGAGCCATATGACGTTTTCATGCAATTAACCTCAAAAACAACTTTAATGTATACTAATAAACTATGTAAATCTAATGAAAAGAATGTGATATATACTCTTATTACATAAAAAAGTGTTTATCACTATCCACTTTTTCTGAACTGTTCTGAACAATATAAAGTATTATTCGTCATAAGTACGCAGAAAATTTTTAATATATACCTAAATAATTATGTTTATTTAAAAAACACCTAATAATGGTTCTTATTAATAGTTTTAAAGCCAGTTTGTATCTTTATTACAGATTATCACAGCACCATAATATATAGTTTTATATAAAATACGTCAATTTGTAATTCTATGTCACTGATAGATTGTTTCTCTAAATTGTTTAACAAAACCAAACTTAGCTAATTGTATAGTTTGGGAACACCTTTTAGTTTTTAGGGAAACTGAAATATACGTATACTGCCATTTGAAAGATATAATTTACAATTACGTGTATATTCAGTTCATACATAATTACAATTTCAAGAGGCCAATAACACCGATAAATATTAAAGTACACACAACATTTTTTGCGTACAAGTTGATGCGCTTAAGTACATTATTAAATTAATTGAGTGGTACGAACAAAATGGTGACAATATAAACTTTAATTGGTAAGTTTGATTTTAACCGATCTAGGCCCCATTGCTGAATTTGGTAATACTAGGTGTGCAGTAGTTTTAAAATTTTGTTAGTCAAACAGTGAATTTTATCTCATAATTTTAAAAACAAAAAGAACTTTAAACTTTAGAATGCACATTAAACTAAACAAAAATCTACCGTACAGTAGGTAGTATAATATAAATCTGTTATATTATTTTGTTTAAAATATTAAAGTTGATATTTATGTGCAGAAACTTATAGAGGTACAGAACACTTAATTATCAGAATGTAATTTCATTTCTTACCCATGAAAGTATTTTTACACATCGCATGCAATTTTATCTGTTAATGGACATTCATGGTAAAATATCAAATTGGCCAATTCATGAATTTACAAAGCCCTTTTTCTTTTTTTTAATACCAAAATTTTGTACTATTTTCTAACTGCCATAAAATAACTTTAATCATATTAATATTCAATTAATGTCGCATTGGTTATGAACGTTACAAACCAATATCAAAAGCCTACAAATGTAAAATTTTTAAACATTAACTATTTAATAGTAACATATATAATACAAGTTCAGAAGTGTTAAAACTTAGATATGCGTTTATATAAGAAATTAGACATGATAAATACTGACAAATGTAAAGTAATGTAACCAATGGGATAATGTGCATCAAACCTAATCCCAAGTGTTAATATATACACACATTTGTGAGAACTAATGACAATTAAAGATTTCCTAAACAGTTCCATTGACTGACACTTTATTTAATATTAATAAATATAACACTGTAGTTACCGATTATGCAATTACTTTACCTTTATAAATAATAAACGTTGGTGTTTCTTACGTTTGTTAAAGCACAATACTTTTTATAGCAAATAATCACTACTTATTATTCATGTTTTGTTGTTAAATTCCTGTTTAGAAGACTGCTAGTTACTTATTGAAAATTTTAAATTTTTGAATATTTATTGCCTACGTCGATGTGATTAAACGTATTTACACGGCATACTCAAATATAAAGTAATATACATTTCATGGTCATAAGGCATCAAAATACTACCATATAATATAGATAATAATTATATTCTCAGCAGTTTGTATTTTTTAGTTGTTATCCTACTGTTGTTAATGGATTAAAACCTTTACAGATATATTTATTACCATTATATTTTCAACATAAATATGTATTTACATTGAAAGTAATGGAAAATTCAGCATATATAACGAAATATATACGCAATCACTTAAATATTTTTTACCGTTGGATCGCTGCGAACAATCGCTACCACCAGGCAGAAACAGATAAGTTTCTTAAACATCATTTCCTGTAACAATAACATAAAATATAGTTCGTTATATAATCCTATATTTAATATACTCATTAGAACAATGACAAAATATTTGCTAAAGCTCAGTCAAATTCCATGGAATGGCATGCATCATCACCGAACTCGATGTTGCTTATCTAGAATGAAGCTACATATAAAATATCAAGTTTAGAGGTAAGATCTGTTACGTGATATTGTGCGTTCAGATAGCAATAAAATTACTTTTGTAATTACATTTAGAGTAAGTTTTTGTACAAAACATTATTACCAAATTACCCTTAATTTATATTTATTAATTAGTAATAATTATGATTGAATATCCCACAAACACAAAAGTAAATATAATTATTTAAATCATATTTAGGTTTATATTCATTTAACTAGATTAGTTAAATCCAAGTTAATAAAATACAATAGCAAATTATCCTTTATTTTTTTCCTTTTGGTTATTCTTGGCATTTTTGTTCCATTTGTAGTTTACTATTTATGCAATTCAATAAGAAGTGTTCGGTTTTATACACCAATAAAGTGTAATAATGCTAAAATATAATTTCTTTTATTTACAAAACAATACAATTATTTAACATAATAGCAGTAAAGAAATTACACAAGAATTTCCAAAAATATGTAATATAATTCACAAAAATGTTGTAAAGTTCATATTAAGAAGTGTAATACTTGATTATACTGTCACAATGATTTTACCATGAAAGTATTTGTCGATTATCAAAGAAATGTTTATTAAATTATATAGGTACAGAACAAATATAAAAAGGGTATTATATCAAATTGTAATTTAAATTTTCATGTAAAAAATATTATATATATCAACTACTAACCTTATGTGGTGTTATGTCTTGAACGAGTAAACAGAGACTGAATGTAGTCAGAAGTATATCGTAGTGTTACTGAATGGTATAAAATAAAACCATGAATATCCCGTGACAGTTGTGATATCAAGAACAGACTTTCAATTGTGTTATTTTAATTGGCGTGACCGATAATTTATGTTTCTTGTTCCGCGATTGAAAAAAATACAAACGCTTAAATTAATAACGCTCGATATCAGTATATTTGAATAGAGTTTGACGGTTTTAGTGTTGATTTCTATAATTGAAATCTTATCAGACCAGTATGACAGTAATGAAATATAATCGGACGATGTTTAATGGTTTTGCACAAAAATTTGAATTTGCTGGTTAAAAATATTTAAAAATAATGAGTATAAAAGAGCTAATAGAATTAAATTAAAATATATTTTCTAGCAGATTCTATAGCAGATATACACAGCGTGTATATTGCGAAGGAAATCGTTTAGGAAAACGAACCATTTCCTGCTATTAGCTTCGCTAACTACTTCTTATCGCGTCTTTTGAAATATAGTCCCAGTCTTTTCGACACTGATATACTGCAAAACGATATAGTTACAACTTGGATTTATACCTACGCTGTTAAAAACAGAGTTAAGCATATATGAGCGTTATATTTACTTTACGTCGCAATTGTTTATAAGTAATTTTTACTAAAATAACAGAATTAATTATATGTATCTGTCCTAAAAATCCAGGGCCTATATAAACAAAGTACTACCTTCGTAGCATATTTTTATTCTGCTCAGATTTACATTTTACAGACTAACATTTAAAAGAGTTTCAAAGTTATAGAATATAATTCTAAAAGACTGAAAATTCAGACGATAATATTATTAAATCCATGGCTCTATACAAGTAAAATGTAACTTAGAAGTTTAATTGCAACAAGCTCTTAAGGGGAGCCAGTCGCGAAGGCTCCTCCCGTGCTATTTATATGGAGAAACATAACGACACGTAGGTACCGTTTAACTGAAAAGTATTAAAGATACAGACTTGAAATTTTTGGTGGGTGATTGTTATTACTTAAGGCATAATTTCATGCAATTTGAGTGTTATTGCATAAATGTTTCAAATTAAAAAACAAAACTAAATATTGCTTAAAAAATGAATGACCGGTGAAAAAGTTATATTTTTTTTTATTATAGCCTATATTGGTTAAAATCTAACACAAATGCATGGCATTACTCACCATATAATGGAGAAGGTATGTACAAAATTTGAAGATGATACGTGGAATAGTTTTTGAAATAATGGTACCTAAGTTTAAAAAAAACACAGGTTTCGGGAAATTGAGTTTAAAGTCAAAAAATTTCAAGTCTGTATCTTTAATACTTTTCAGTTAAACGGTACCTACGTGTCGTTATGTTTCTCCATATAAATAGCACGGGAGGAGCCTTCGCGACTGGCTCCCCTTAAGAGCTTGTTGTAATTAAACTTCTAAGTTACATTTTACTTGTATAGAGCCATGGATTCAATAATATTATCGTCTGAATTTTCAGTCTTTTAGAATTATATTCTATAACTTTGAAACTCTTTTAAATGTTAGTCTGTAAAATGTAAATCTGAGCAGAATAAAAATATGTTACGAAGGTAGTACTTTGTTTATATAGGCCCTGGATTTTTAGGACAGATACATATAATTAATTCTGTTATTTTAGTAAAAATTACTTATAAAAAATTGCAACGTAAATTAAATATAACGCTCATATATGCTTAACTCTGTTTTTAAAAGCGTAGGTATAAATCCAAGTTGTAACTATATCGTTTTGCAGTATATCAGTGTCGAAAAGACTGGGACTATATTTCAAAAGACGCGATAAGAAGTAGTTAGCGAAGCTAATAGCAGGAAATGGTTCGTTTTCCTAATCGATTTCCTTCGCAATACCAAGTGATAAACTGCGATAAAATGTAATTATCAGTATCATCACAGAGCTTAAAGTGTTATTAAAACTGGTCGTGGATATCTTCTGATACTCACATACTTTTGTGTGATTTTTTCCATTTTTATACATATAAATCATACCTATATTACTAGTGTTTACAACGCAAATACAAATGATATAAGTAAATTACTATTATATAGAATTGATTCACTTTTGTCTTTTGTATATAAATGTATAAGGTATGGTGAATAACAACATCCTATTTTTTTAAACAAATCAAAAGTGCTCTGTGTGACTATTTACATTTGACTGTCAGAAGGAAATCCTCATGTCATAAATCAGACGTGATTAGCTAAGTATCACATGGTCAATACGGCGTTGGGCTTAGGTTCTAAGTTTATAAATAGCGCAGGTTCTAACACTGCCTGTGAGTGAAGCACTTCTTATAATTATTGTCAACCACAAATTACACTGATCCTGCACCTCATTAAGTAGTGTGCGGTAAGTCTTGATACCAATAGCATTCCAATAGAAATAGGAAGAGAAATAAAATAACATATAAAACATCAGGATTTGTACGGACATTTGCCATCGTTCAGTGAAACAAAAATTATTAACACCACGTTTCGAGGTCTGCAATCTTATCTCTTCTTCAGATAAATAACTAACCTAATACGTAATTACAAACTAGGTTAAAATAAACAAATCATATCAAAGCGTTGTGACACGCCTAAGTCAGGAATCACAACCACCATGTTGTGTGTCAATTCCTCTAACTCTAAAACATGCCCTTTATAAGAAACCATATAAAACACTAATGATTAAAACTGAACTACAGAATACGGGTCACAATACGTCTGCATTCGTCTGCCAACCACCCACGACCGATCAGAGGCCTTTAGTAAATGTCAACCGTCACGACAGAAAAAAAAATAACGGCAATAGAAAAGGGAAGGGAGACAGGAATGAGCCTTTTTATTATTATTATTATTGGTTCATGTTGGTGAAAATTGTACTAAACGGAGCGAACTTAACTCAATGAACGTTGAAGCGAGATAGCTATTGGGCCACAAGCCACACAAACTTTGGTTTCAGTTCGTCCAGTCCATTGTTACACAACTTTGAAGGGAAACGAAACTTATTGTAGTTCTGGGATGTGTGACACTTTGTAGAATGTATAGAATGTCTAAAGTAATGCATTGAGTGTTTCTTAAGTTTTAAGAAATTTCAAGAAATAATATTAACTAATGACTATTCTGTTACATTCTCATAAAGGGTTGTAAGCAACATGTTTATTCATTAAATGGTTGATATCTATCACAATTTCAAATTTTAGAAATCATAAACTATTCAAGTAGCGTATGATAATATATTTCAATTCGTTCAGAATGACAAGTAAATCTGTAAATTATATACGTTCCGACCCTTCAAAGCAAAATTGTATCTACAACTATTCTTTTTTGTTTGCATTACACTTACGAAACTAATATAAAATAATGTCTGGTTTACAACAGTTCTATATTTTAGCATTGCGGATGTGTAAAATATATAGAAAAATAAATGAAATGAAAATTCAAAAGTGGTTTTCTAGTTTTTAACATGTAATTAGATAAGTGATGGTAATTAAGTAAATAAATAAGTTATTATTTCAAATATTATAATAAATAATTGTTCATAATTATAATTCATAATTTCTAACATTTAAAATCTTAAATTACTTCACAGTTTGACAGAAATACTGTTATTACTTAAGGTTATTCAAGTAAAAAAAATAATATGATTATAAAAGAAATTCCGTATAATTATATGGTCATTTCTCTGTTCGTGTATTTTTTCAAAATTATTTGCCCTGCAACGGTTTTATTTAGTAGTGACTCTGAGGTTGATAATGTAAAAATTTTAAAATATAGATTGCAAGTATTACAGTTTTTAAAAACAAATTCACAAAACCCCTATTTTAAGAATAAACCATTTCCAAACGACATAAAAATGCTTCACAAACTATTAAATTGTTTAATTCTTTATTCATATTTTATCTGCTATGCTATAATGAGAAATGACGATCTATAGTGCTTTTGTGCTCGGATATTTAAGACATTTTAGTTGTATTTAAACACTTTCTACGTGTAATTACTGGTTCTCAATATTACTTGTTAAATACTTATGTTTTTACAATAGTATAAACCGTAAAAGTTTGCGTTCGAAATAATCAACTATTGCTATGTGAATATTAGTAATAATAATGTTGCAATTATTAGTAGTAAGTTAGGTAAATGTAATAATATACATGAACAAATTGCAACAGTGTATCTTTAGAAGTAAGAATATTTTTCCGTAAAAACCTAATAGACATCCATAATTAAAAACTCAACTTACTAAAGTAATAAATAATATCATCCAAAATGTATTAATTTGAATGACAAGTATATTGTGTCATTTGAATTTTAAGTTTAGATGAGTATTTAACTATATATTTTTATTTGAAACACAATGCTCCCTCTATTCTTCAGGAGTATTAATTAGATTGCAGATTCACGTTACAGTCTTGTTTTGTTTGTATAACAACTATAACATAACATAAATAAACATATTCAAATTTATTAAATCTATAACCATGTCAAAGGACGTTGGTCATTGTATCCTTAAACGTTAACTCCTTCAATTTGAATGAAGGAAACGATCTGAAACTTTTGTATTCAAATTCGTTGCAGACACAATTCTTGACTACAAACGTCAACTAGCTTTGTTAAACATTCTCTGATATTATTTACATACACTAAAAAATGTAGGTCAAACCACAACCTGTTACAGGCTTTTAGAGTGACTCAGACTTGTAGGAAACCTTTTCTTTGTTACCAGTATTTTGTTAATTTTCAATTCACAGCAAATTAAGAAGAAAAACGTCAATAGGGATAGAATTATTACGTCTAAATATAGTTCCTAATAGGATTATAACTTACGTTTCACCCCTTGATATTATATAGCGAGTAACAAAAATACTCCAGTGTGCTCATGCTGGTAAAAATGTATATGGAGAACTAATTATACAGTTAAAAATATTCAGTTTCATCAATTTTTAAATTTTTTTTATGCTGAATACTTAATGGAAGTAGTAGATGAATAAATGTTTTATACAAAATAGAAAGTTTTAAAATTAATAATATAGTGATGGATGTGTGAAAGGAAATAAGGAGATAGAACTTTTAAAATATCAGTGGTGCGAGGCTGTGCCTGTACAAAATTACTGTGTATGATGGGTACAGATTTGTGTTATTATCAATACAAAATAACCTAAAAAAGTAAAAATTATTCATATTTATGTCTCCCTAAAGTTTTCATACCACATTAAGGGAAAGTAACTGAAATTACTTAACTAAATAAACAGCTTTAAAATGTACAAACATTATTTTCACTGATCTAGATACTAATTGGATAAAATAAGAATGGGTTTGTTGGGAAATTATTCCACGTCGGTGGTGACAGAGTAGTGGGCGCTAATTGTACCTAGAAATTTTCCAGAACTCTCTTGCTAATCCTTATTAAGTTGTTGACAAGGAATAATTTTTTATAAAAAGTTAATACTTAGTTTTTTCCTATTATCTAATTACCGCTCTCCCTCTCGTATCGGTTTATGCTGAATGTATCATAAGTAACTTAAATACTTACCCATATTTTTTATCAATGTTCATTAAGTTCTATTTTTACACGTTAAAGCAATACAAATTTGATTGTTCGTTTTAAGGATTAACAGTTCAAGGTGAGTGTTAATTGCTTTGTCTACGAGTTTATACATTTCTTCGGATGGATGGGAACATTTTTCATACGAGATAGTTATACTACTTGAATCTGGTTCTGCTAATCTATGGCCAAAAGTTGCCGCAAAAATCTATCATTCGTTTTTTAGATCTCATAATCGAGGGGTATAATTTAAAATAAAAACAATTTTTAGTAATTATTGCTTTTGGGGCTTTTTGTTTCTTGCTTTAGAGCGGATTTTAAATATAATTTAATCAAATCAATCTGCTATTTTGATATGTTGACTTTTATACTGTTGGGGGGGGGGAAGGTTGTACATAAGCAATATAAAATAATTTTATTTTTATTAAAAATAGTAAATAATGTTTTTAGAAGTATTAAATACATGAAAATATATAAATAAATATATGTAAAATATTAAATTTTATATGTTTTATTAGTTATCATGCTCAACTAAGTATTTTAAAGTTTGGTATAAATATATCGCAACGTTCAATATATTTATATTTAAATTGTTAGTTTTACAGTAAGTCGGTTGTTGAACATATGAACTACGTTTCGGATTAAATATTTCAAATATCTTACTCTTATTGGATTATCGTCGTTTGGAGAAATGCAAATAATACAATGCGTGTTCTATTATACTTTGAAAATTTCGTTTGCGATTATGTTGCTAACATTTAAACTGAATAAAAGAAATGGCCCTCTCGTCACAGAACTAAATCATTCTTACGCTATACAGAGTTTTCTGACCCACTATGTCAACACAAAAACATGACCGATGAAACACATATTGCAGTGGGCACTCTTTTGCTGTGTCATATTGACTCAATACGAACGAAATGGAAGGGGAAATGGAGCTGAACTTAACATTCGTCTTATTTACCGCATTCAGATGTAGAGGAGAAGTTCTAAACTTCAATATAGTAAAAAGTCACTGCTTAGGACTTTTCTTGCGTCTCTTCTCATACCTCTGTCCCATCAGTGTTCCAATTGTCGCCTGTGCTAATATGACATTTGAGCGATCCTAACTTTTGTGCAGTGGCAACGCCTGAATTCATTTTATCCTGTCTGGATTCCAAAGGAGGTTTGGGCATGAATCCCTTATATTTTATTCTTTATTAACTTACAGTCCATTGTCATACTTTTTCTGTCTTAAGTATGTTAATGTATTAATTGTCTTCCCGCCTACAGAAGTGGATAGATTTAAATCCTGGAGACTTTGTGTTATATATTTTGTTATATATTATAATAATACTCAATGTCCGATATACTAATTGTATATACAATTTATATTACAGTAAATTATTGATTAATTTACTTCTACGTATGACTATCCCAGTGGGTATGTTTTACCGAATAGCTTCTAATGTAAAATTTATATATCTGTATATAAAAAATATTGTGCTAGTTTTATGTATGGAGTAATAGACGGTGTCAGTTTTTTCTCTTTTATAGGGCCATTATGAAAATACTTACTCTTTGATTTAACTTGTTATAAATTTTCTTTGGTGAATAGGTGTTCCTAAAAGGAACATTCTATTATAAATAATGTTTCAGCTATAATATAACTCTAAACATTTAACATACTGAAAATAAAAATAAATTACAACTGTTCTACAAAAAATACGATAATGTTCTTCAAATTAGTGACAGTAGAAGTAGTCAAAAGTGATTTTTATCAGAATTTTAACATACAAGTATTAACTCAACAGTATATTGTAATATGTATTTATTCAATTATATTCTTTGCTGTTTTGGTGAACATTACTGCGAAAATATTTTGGTTTTCCCTTGTCTGGGTACCACAAACTGAGATGTTATTTAAGGTCTAATTTAAGGTCTGGCGCCTTTTAATCCCACTCAGTGGCTACTAAATATGTCGGTTTATTTCTTGCAAAAAATTATCCTGAACAGCTTTGTTAAGTTGCTTGTACAATAAAACGTTTTTTAGGATCTGGCTATGACAATAAAACTTAAATTTATACATATATACCTAATTTGTCATAAATTGGTATACACAGTATTAACATAAATTAACCTATATAAGAAGCGTTTTAATCTTAAGTAATCTTATTATATCTCATAATCTGAACAACCCAACGTCTCCTCGACCACACGCGATATCCCAAAACTAGACATTTCAGAGGGCTTTAATTCCGTCAGGATTACGTAAAAATTCGAAGTATCATGTATAAAATAAGAACAGGAGTATAAGTTAAAAACTGTCCATTGCGTAAATTACTTTTTCGCACATTAAACTAGATGTAATTTTTATTCTGGATATTTTATCTTACTGTCTTTTTATAGGATTTTCATTATCAAGCTGCATGCTCTAGTAGTTGGCTATCTACAAATTCTCTGCCCTTAATCAGGCAATAGCCACTATATAGAGCAAGATTATCTTATTCAAGTATTACTATATACTTATTCGTCATTCCCTTTTATAAAATTTATTTTTTGCATACTATAATAATTTAAATACACAAGAAGCCTACGGAAGTTCTTTCAAGGCATATAAGCTTAGCCATATAAAAAACGATGGCTGACAGGGGCTATGCTAGGGCTAGTTCTATACTGCTTAGATAGTTGCTATCGCTAGATAGGCTACTCCTGCACGAGGAAGGTAAGATAAACATTCACAAATGCCGATTTCAAATGTTTTTAAATCTCAATCGCACGTTTATTAACTACTAAGCTAACTTTTAAGATATCCCGCATCTCTTCATCATTATTATTGATACTTTAGAGATAGATACACTAAAGTAATTTCTGGAACTGTAAAACAAGCAGCAAAAGGGCCTTTTTCTTCCCAAAAATGTCCTAACCTTGTTTCTAGTGGCGCTTTCAAAACTTACATTTGGTTGAATGTCAGGTAGGTTTTTATAATAACATCAATTGTTGCCATTTTATCTCATTAATTTACTAATATTTGGTTTGGATAGTTAGGTAAATGTTTAATAGAAAAATAGCACAGTTTTTGTAGTTGATGTACACACTATAATTAATGTATTTCTGGTTTCATGGTCGTCACAACTATATTTATGGTAATTTTTGTTACTAAATTTAAAACAAACACTAAATTAATACACTTTGTGGTGTAAATATTTGTTACTTTTTATCTTTATTATAGTGTTTTATCAGATTACTTCTCTACCTTTTAAATATGTCACATAGTAGTCTACATCAGGAAACAAATTTATTCTATTAAAGAATTTTTGTATTATCAAACGATGGCAAATACTCAAAATAACTGTTTCCTTTAAAATGTACACTGCTCTATAATTTATGGTGCTGCATCTTCCAATTCACTTAACCTGTAACAATGGTTACAATGTATCACGAAACAAGCAAAATCTTATATGCTCGCTATTTTGAAGTTTCCATGTGACATTTTTTGATTACTACTGGCATTTTTCAAATTTCCTACACTGATATTCGTCAAAAGTGCACATTCATTACAATTGTAATTTTTAATGTACACATCATCAATATAATTAAGTATATCTTTCTTTACCTTAGTAAGGTAAACAGTAACAAATCAGTGGAAAATCTGTAACAAATACTGTAAAAACGTATTTTCTGTACCGTTGTATTTAATATTACTACAACAATGTTCTGTGGTACAGATGTACAGTTCTGGTATTTAACTCATCTTCACCGGTTAAAGGAACATACATACGACGTACCTTTGAGTACACACTATGTTTACACAACATTGGTAGCATTAATATGGATCGATCCTGTAGAGAAAACGTAATATTTTTAAGCTACTTCCTGTCGTATAGCCAACGAAGCGAAGAAAATCCCTCAAAGCTCACAGATTATCCTTGGAATAACCAGGATTTTATTGTTACTCGCCAAGGAACTGTACAACCCACTTTGTCACGAAGACTTCCTTGAACAAGTATTTAACAATGTTAGCTTACCTCCTTTGATGTTCTAGTAAATACTATAGTAACATGATAGTTCAATTGAAAATCAATATCTATATACTTATGAGTATTTTTAAATGCACCTTAGAAGTGTTATGTTTCAAGAAAACTACAACATTTGGGAATATTCATCGTGTTATTATTGAATGACTTTAAATATTAAAAAATATAAGTGTAAATGTGTAGTTAGTTAATGTTTAAAATTTAAGGAATGCTTATGATTTCTATTTAATAATATAACTTATAGTTCTCTACGCAACAGGCAAATATATTAGAAATATTCGTTTTAGGCTAATAGTGATCAATAAATATATGATAAGTAAATAAATATGATAGGTATTACATAAGTATTTTTCTTATTTGACTCAATTACCTACATATGTTGTCTTTACTTGTATAAATATTGGTAGTATTTATTAGTAAATTTCACCTATCTACATACTCCGTAATAATATTATATCCTGATAACACGTTATCATAAGAGTATACCTTTGTATACTTAAATTTTATGTTTTATCTCGTGATAGCAATACTATGAACATTTCCCGATATTTTAAAGGTTTTATTTTAACTGGTACTTACGATATCGCCCATATTTCTTAAACATTTTATGTATTCACATAGTGTAAAATAATTATGTTATTAACTACTACTAAAGTTTTTACATTAATATTAAAACTAAATTTTCATTGTACAATAAAAATCGCAATATTAAACATGTATTTTAAAATAGCAATGAATTTTCTTTTTGAGCTGCGTAATTTCTTATGAAGTTCAGTTATATGGTTATGGCTATTCAACCTTCTGTCAAATACTATACCTAAATATTTAATTTAATTAACATTATTTTTCTGTAGACAGATAGCATGTATTTATATTTATAGCGTCCTATCAATATAAATACAGTTATAGTAATAACATTTTAAAGTGGACGGAATGTTATAATATGAATGGCTACAATCAATATACTTTATGTTTTCAACAGTAACTGTTAACTTCACACCATTTCTTTTTTTAATTTTTCGATATCATGAGCCAATATCTTCTAAGCAATTTAGATCAGAATGAGAGTAAAATAAAGCCATTATGCATAATAGCCATGGAAATACTATTACCTTAAAATTAGTTTGTAACAAATCATTAAAAAATTGAGAATAAGGAATTTTAAGACAGGAGTGTCCTTATAATTGAGGGAGTACTAAGGTGGTGGTTACCTATTCTTACTTGGTGGTTACTTGTTGCTTTTCCCTAGGTAGCTATTGAACGAGTTTAATTCGGAACCTCTGATACCGGCTATTTCAGTTTTATTTAGACGTTTTTTTATGATTTACCAAGTTAAAAGCTTTTTAAAATCAAAAATATAAGTTGTTATAATAATATTGTCTAAGCTACTCTATACCAAGACAGTTTCGACAATAAGAGCGTCTTCTGTTGATTTTCCCTTTGTGAATCCAAACTGATCTTTATGAAAATCTTTTACTAGTTAAGAAGGAGCATAGACGAATTATGACAGTTTTCAATAAATTTAAAGAAAACTGAAAGAAGGATTATCGGTCTTAAATTGTTTAGTTTTATTTAATTCGGTTGATAATTCTTACTACTACGCTCTTTTTCAGTTTTTCTAAAAAACTCATTTTAGAAACTCATTGATGATGTGTACCAATGCAGGAGCAATAAAATTAATGATACTTCTAATTAGATTTACACTAAAGCCATCAATTCTTAAGTATTTTAGAACTCCAGTTACATCGAAGACAGTGGTAGGTATTAGGAAAGATTAGTTTGGGGTGTTATATTTGGGGTAAGCTTGTTGTACTTGGGGCTGAGACTGTACAAGGTCGGCCCTCGCAGACTAGACCAGTCTGTACTCTAATTAAGTAATCACTTACCTCTTCGGCAATCTCCCTTGGTTCTAAGATTACTCACCAATCACGCAGCTCTATTTTGTTAAAAAATTTGTCTGAAGCATAAAAAATAGACCACTGATTATTGTGATACATCTTCATCGCAGTTACTATTTTTTTTTTGAAAAGATTTTTTTAAGATGGTTCATGGTTTGTTCATACAAATACATAGACTAAGTATTTTAGTCTTATTGCCTTTTCTGCTATGAGTTGTCTAATTTGCTGCTATTAACAATCTCAACAAGGTAATGATGAAATTTGTCATAAGCAAAATTGACTTGTACAGTTTAAAAGAAATGTTTTGATCTATGTCCCTCAAATTTTACCTAACCATTTTTTGATCAATAATATACTTATATTTAGAAGACATACTCATAACAACATCTTTAATAATTAATTATATTCTTATTCGAATAAATCTTGAGGGCTATTGAACAATGATCAATTAGCCCAATATAAAAAACTGAAACATTTAAATTATATAAATGACTATTCATTAAAATACATTATTTAAACAGGTATTAGATTGGGAAATTCTAGTAGGAAAAATATTAACAGTGAAGCTAATCCACTATTATTCATAGTACGGAGATAGTTTCGAGTTAAGCTGTAATTTTGTTAAATGTCCAAGTTTATATCACCTATACAGAGTATGCTATTGTTTAATTTAATAAAAAAAATACAAGACAATTCATTCTTATATATAAATTCTCCGATGAGGTATTATGTTCATATATGCATAGTAAGTAAAAAAATAATAGATCATTATCCTTAATATTTAAAAGAAGAACCTGATATCATTGTTGTTTCCATTTGGCAGGAAGTAATACTTTTATCGACAAAGCACATAGCGCTGCCAACTCTAATTATTTTTACAGCATGAAAACTTGTTTTAAACAGGAAGGTTGAATAATTCTAATACATTCGAACTAATGCAAACTCACTCAAAGCAATAGAAATTTTATAAGGGGTTATGTACACAAAATAGCAAATATATTGTTTATTACTTTAGTCAAGAAAGCTGTATAAACTTAAGATGTAGTTTTTTTCTTCAATGTAACCATGGTTTAGAGCATTTTACAGCTAGTAACTTCAAGGATGAGTATTATTTCATATTATTCCGCTACAATATACTCATTAAATTACTCAAATAACGCTCTGGTGACGACATGGGTGTTTTCTCTAACGCCAATGGTTATATCATTTGCGGATATCTTTTCATCCAAGTAAGTTTAATAGTTAACACAATGAATAGGTAACATAGAAAAATATTCAGTTATGGCACAGTATTGCATTTTGTTAAAACCGTGTTTTATATAAGAATATTTCGTACTATACGTGTTAACAGTGAAATATTAGCGGAATTTAGACATTCCGTGCATTGAATATTTAAGGATACTGCTCAAAACTGTCACTACCTTTTATCTCCATAACAGCAAATCTAAGAACACGAAATGCTGTTATTCCTTTACATACCTCAATAAATCTAAATTATAAAATCATTTTGTTGTGTTTTTCGACATTGAAATCATATATGAAGTTAAGCATTTTCGTAGAAATTTACTCGTTTTATTCGTTAATCATTACTAAATAACTTAAATCACACATCGCAAAATAATTTTTATTAATTACAAGATATAAAATTGTAATTTATTTAATTCTTAACAAAATGTTTATTTAATTAAAATACATTTGACTTTAGAAATAGAATACAAAATTGATTAAATTTATTAAAACATAATCTTTTTGACTAAATATGTGGAACAAACATTGGTCCTTTGACTAAAGTTTATTACTTATTGGAGGAAATACTCCAATACTCGAAAAGTTTACTAATTTTTAACATTCACTATGAAATTTATAAGAAAACTGGTTATCCTTTGTAATATTTTTGGTTGCTCTATTGGAACAGTGATGCCAATACATTTCCAAATTACTCTTAATTTACTCTTAATATTGTAACTGGGGGGTGCTGATTCTGCACATTGACCGTGTCTAGGTGACTGAAATATGTCACCTATTTAGACTTAGTATCTGTAAAAGTTCGATTACTAAGTGGAAATTCATACACAAATTGTACAAACTTTGAGTTAATATTCAGAATCTCATGAGATTTAGATTGGTCCAAACGGAAGGAATTTATAGAAGCAAGAATCTCACGTGCTAAAGGCTCAAGTACTTGTACTGCCCAGTAGCTTATCAACTTGAGATTTAACATGACAAGTCATCACAAGTAAGTTTATTACATACTGACTTCGGGACTACTTGTATGTATACATATATTATATTACAAGTCTTTAAGTAAATAGTGCTTAAAACATTAGATGTATTTTCATATATATATAATACAAAATTAACGATAATTAGATGTATTTTTTTATTCTTAAAAGGACGATATTGACGATAGTAGTTACACTTTCCAAGGCGCTGAAATATTCTGCTAACATTTCGTTTTTCTTCGTTTGAACGTCTCTTTACGGACGGCTAACATTTCGTAACTACATTGAATCAATTGACTGATCTATGAGATTTTATGAATCTAATATATCTCATATTCTGATACACATTATGCTTGAAACCGCTTATTCACACGGTTTTAAAATATTATACAAACGATTATTCTACAATATTAGAGTTTCAGTAAGTTCAAACAATTTACGAAATTGAACTAATTCTATAAATCTGTTTTTCATGTGAATAATGTTCAACATTTTAATGTAATTTGTGAGGAACATAATTTTGTACACGATACCGGAATTATTTATTAATAATATTTAAACATTAAATGAAATGAATACTCATCTGTTGCAATATATAAAAAGTTAAATTTTATCTAAGGTACTTGGTGAGTAAAGTACACTATTCAAAGGACATTTAGATCACGGCAAAGAGCAAACAGGTGAGGCGTAGATTTGTAACACAAAAAGGAGGTGTTTAAGTTCAGCCACCGCTTGATCTGCCGACCCTCACTGTTTGTGGTAAGTGGTTCCATTTCCTACAAACTGATTCCAAAACGTTTCTCAAATAACAGTTGTGGTTTCTTTGTACAATTTTAACATGATCAATTCATTTTCCCGACCTTACTAATATTATTATATTATCATTCTAACTGAGCTGTATTAGGTTGACTATAAAGATCGGACACCTGCTGATTTTGTAATGGTTATAGACATAAAGAAGACATTCGTTGATACTTCGACAAAATGGTCATTTTTTGTTAAGAGAGTTATAAATGGTCGCTTGGCCCATCAAGAAATCATTAACATACGGACCACATGTAGTAATACATGAACAAAAAATTTTATTAAAAATTGAATTTTATTTCTAATTCAAAGAATGTTACAATTTAATACAATGAAAGTCAAATATCAATTTAATAAAGAAATATATACATATACCAAATTTTCCATTTTAGCATTTATACATTTCAGGTTTAATTTATAACACGGCAATGTTACGATACAAAATAGCTGAATTCTAAAATCCATGTCAATAACCTAATAAATATTAGTATAAGGTACCTGAAATGTAAACTAAAAGTACAATGAGGTATGCGGATAGATTAACTACATAATGAATTAAAGATCATTGTGATAAAGGTTGCAATTTCAAGACATACAGTAGATTAAGGTTAAAGATTTAGAGATAAATAGATAAAGGCATAGTAACATTGATAGGTAAGTGAACATTTTAATATAATATTGAAGTCTGTTAAAAAGTATGCTTTTGACATTTAATTGAAATATACTTCCAACAAACCATTACTCCACATTTCAGTTTTTATAACTAACGTTTCAAACTCAACGTATTACGTTGAATATTCAGATACTAAAATAATAAACATCTCCAAATTACTATGCTATCCCTAACCCCAACCTGTATTTATCATTATTTAGCAACATAGGAAAAGGTTATATTTGTATTCTTAATGTTGAGAAGTAAAAAAACTCACAATTGCTGCTCGAACTGCAAATACTCCAAACTCTAAATACATAAAAAACTACCCCGCTGGGCGATAAAGATTCCCACACTTTCACATGCCCTTTTGAAAACTGTATAAAACTAAATTGTGGGTATGAAATATTATGAACATCTAGTATAACCATTGTATAGAAGAAAAGGTTCGAATATATTCAGGCTGCTAGTCTGCTCTTTATTTAACGTCTGTTGTTTACGCCCAAGCAGCATATTTTCATCGAAATGTGTTTGGACCACTCGCCCCCTGTACAGGAGTACCAACAATACAAATGCTACTCTACATCAAAACAACTACTCGAGCTCAGGTTAACTGGTTCCTGCCTTTTTGTTCGTTCTGCAGGAGTGCCTATTCCACTCCTGTATATTTACATCTCAACCTAAGTAAGCATTTTGAGGTTTACTGCTGTCCTAGTTTGTTATACTAAGTGAAATATGTGATTATCTTTCTGCCTATGTAATTTAGGCAATTCAAATATTTCTTTTAATCTCCTTATGTTGCGCATAGCTGAAATGGAACAAAATATGTCAAATTTCAAAAATTTGCAATCAGTGAATCTGTAGGTATTTGGTTTAAATATTAACTATTTATTATGATTCCTTTAATCAGCTTTCCATAACAAGAACCAGTGGTAAAATCCCAACAGAGATACACAGTGAGTTAATCAGACATCATAACTGATTACCATAATATTACACTTTAATGAAGAATTATCGTTATATTTTTAGTAAAATTAAATATCTTCGTCATTAGCCATCGGTGTCCCGCAACTTCAACCACATATTCCATTGAAAATATAGAAAATTTGGTTTGGGGTACTAGTTCTTTTTCATTTAATTTAAAGTCAAGGACTCATTTATTTATTTTTAACATTGTTGTGTTGTGTTGTGTTCGTTTGTCTGGAAATTTTAGAACTGCATTAAGTAAACAATATATTAAGCGTGGATGTATCTTATATAAAATTGAATTTTTATTTCAAAATATATAATCTCTAACTAACTATTTCTTTCAAAAGAAAAGTATATACAACTTTTGGTAAACATTTTGTTATTTATATTTATGGAAAACATGTGAAACAATATTCTAGGCTCCTTATTTAAAATACGTTCGCTCCCAGGTGGCACATATTTGTGCCGGGCCAAGTGTACACACTGCCCACGCCTAATGCTAAAGAGTTTAATAGTGAACCGCTATTGAAAGTATTACCCTATCCACAACCCAAAGTTGAAAATTTATACTATATGAAACTCTATATTTATAGAAACCTAATACACAAAATTTTTTGACTTCACTTTACGTTATTACAAATTGTCAAAGTATTCAAAACTGCTAAACAAAATTACTTTCTTACGTAACATTACAACGTATTACTTAGAAAGTTAATTAATCTGTTGCTCATTTTTTATGCCACACCTTGAAGCAGTCTGGCATACAAAGTCCAAAGCTCTTGTTCTCGTCGTCTTTGCAGTCACCACACACAAAAAGCGTAGTTTTTCGCTTCTTCTCTGTTAGGCCACAATTGAGGCACCTAACCCTCTTCTCTAGCTTCTTTTTAAGGTGCTGCTGAACCAAGCTGCGTCTTGAGGGGCCAGGGCGAGCATTGAGCAGAACTTGGATGAAGCTCTCGATTACTGTGTCCCTGTACTGGAGGTAGGTCATCTTCGAGTTTGGGCACAACTTTGAATGGATAAACTTACCATTACAACGGCAGGCATCCAACAGATGGAAAAAAACTTTGACGTACCATCTTAGACTTTTCCGGGCGGTTGAGTAGTAACTGATCATCTGATCACTCCTCTCTATACCACTCATTGATCTATTATATGCAACAACCATACTTGGTTTGTTGACTTGATTCCCCCTCCTATTTATCACTACCTCAAACTCGGACCCGTTAGTTGTCAACACATTTCGTTTATCCGTCTACTTCATGATGTTTATGTCGCCTTTTTGTCTGCTGATACACTCTCCCTTCTTCAAATTTTGCTGAATTACAGCTTAAGGATTACCTTCTTGGTTTTACTGTAAGATGTTGGTCTGTTTTTCCATGAGACCTTCATCAAGAGCACCACTGTTGTAAAAATTATCTAAAAATAGGGAATGTACTTTTTAAGGTATTTTTCCATTATTCGCATCACTACCTTATACGTATGACCTTTGCTGTCATGTACGATTATTCCCTTGCCTGTATAAATCAGAATGTTCAAAATAAACCATCATGGGTGCACAGTTCATACAGCTTAATGCCGTATTTATGCCTTTTATTTTTGATGTACTGTCTAAAAGACAGTCTCCCTCCCCACAGTATCATGGCCTCATCAAGAGACAGATTGTTGCCAGGGCTGAACACTTTGGCAATATTAGCTAACACATGACTCAATATGTTGTCAATTTTATGAAGCTTATTTCCAGTGGCATCACTATCAGCATCTTAAAAACAAAGGACCTGCAAAATTAGTTGGAAACGATTCCTGCTCATTGTTTTTTAAAAAATCGGGTGCTCATACAATGGGGAAGTGGACTAGAAGTGGCGAATATTTGGGAAATTTAAATTTCCCCTCAGCATACATAGCCCTAGAAACTTTTTCAGTTCTGCAACTACAGGATACCAGTAATTCAATTTGGAGTGATGTAATAAAGTGTTTCCCCTTTCTGAATTAGCACCTTTGTTAATCCAACAACAAATGTTCTCAATAAGTTCGTTGTCAAATAAAATACTAAAAGTTTCTAGTTGGTCAGTAGCCTCAGTATTTACTTGTTCTTTGCCAGCAAAATCGTGAATCGTGGGTAAATTAGATTTATTTTCCACTGTCCGTGTGTTTCTTCATATTTATTATGAATACTGTCCACAATGAACTGGACGTTGGGATCTTTAGCAACATCATTGTTTTCATCATTTGGATGAACAAACTCAACATCTGGATTATCAAGACTGTCTGGGTTTAATCCTACAGCAAAATAAATATCCCCTTCTGGGTTAGGCAACTGAACATTGGGATCATCAGGATTGTTTACATCATTAGGCCTATGATTGTAATCTAAATCAGTATCTTCATATGAATAGTTGTACTTACTTTGTCCATCAGAACTAAACAAAGAACTAAGATCAGAATCCCCTCCCAACTCTCTATCTATGTCACTGCTGTTACCCAATATCACACGCTCCATACGTGGTTGTTTACGTCGTTCCATAACTGCTTTTATGTTTCGCAGCACCAAATATAAGTAAATCACTTTAAAAAAATACTTTGCGACACTTTTAGGTTGGATTTTACTCTCAAACAACAGTTTGCCTACATCAGCTGAAATATAAACAAAGCAACAGGTGTACCAAACAGGAGTGCCAACATAACATTGTATTTACCTTTTCTAAATTGAAGTACCCAAAAACCGAGCGGCACACACGTGGGCCACACATCTCTACAGACCGTATAAGAAGTTTCAGACCTTTACCATAACCCGTATCTAAATAAATTAACGAAGAGTCAGGAGGAGTCAGCGGCACACATTTGTGTCACTGGGCTATTGTAATGGCCCGGGCGGTACATATATGTGCCACCAGACTATGGTGAAATACCACAAGGCACAAATATGTGCCACCCGGTCTATATTTACGGAAATATATTTGCATTGCGGGAGTGAACGTGTTAAAACATAAAGCGTATATATTATTGTAATATAATCACCTTCTGTACATCTTACAGTCAAATATGTAAAAGACATTATTAACCCTTCACAGAAAAAAATATCTTCTTATACATAAAAGTAAGGTAATAAAAATAATTATTTTAAAATTATATAAATACAAAGAGAGGTATCTTTATTATATTTTACCAATATTTATGATTTGCTTAAATTTGATTTAGTTAGCTTTATTAACTTTTATATCCTGTAAATAATTCCATTTTACCATTATCGTAAATATTTACAAATCTCAGTATTGAAAAGATTTTTGCATTGTTAGTTAATTTAATTTACAGGATTTAAAAAGTAAATTAGAATAGAATTAAATATAAAAAATTATTATTTCATCGTGACTTGGAGTAATGAAAGACACAATCTTAGTGACTGAGCTTTAGCGCAGCTTATCACTCGAAAGGCTGTAAACATTTCATTTCTGCCTCTCTGTCTGTCTTTATGAATGTTTGTCCGCACGTTATCTTAAAATAAAAATGACCTACAGACTTGAAAGTTTCATTTCAATATAAGCAACATATTTCGATGATGATTAATTGAAAATGAATTCCATTGGATCCAGGTTAAGATTTAGCGAATATTTTTCAATTGTTGTTTTAGATAATGAGACAATGACAAAGTCTGTGTCTTTTAAACAAAAACAGTACAATCATATGAAGTTTGAAAATATTAAGTTTTAATATTTAAAGTTATACTCATTGAACCTGAATATCTACAAAAACTATAATACTACAAATTGGCCTTATTTATAATAGAGAATTTCGGAAAATAGTGCTGTAAATAACTTCAATACAATGGCTTTTAGATGAATATTCTTTGAAACATGAAACAATTACAAAAAAACAAATTTATTAAATAGAATAAATACAAAAATATCTTTTTGTTTTTTCTTAAAAAATGTACTTCTTGACGCTTACTTTTTTGTGTGTTTAAGTAGCAATACAATTTTGTACTATTATTTATTTTATAACAGAAAAATAACCTAATATTGTGAATTTTAAACCAGAAAATGAACACAATATGTAACATCCCCTTTTTAGATAGAATAAGGCTGATCTCCTTAAAAAACTATGATTTCCTTAAAGAAGTTACTAGATTTGAAAGTGTATTGTACATTAATTAAATAAAAATACGAAGATAACCTATTTTTCCCACAATGAGCGAAGATAATAACAATAAATTATTGTTATAAATGACACATAATTAATTAAACTTGTCATTTGTGTAAACTTGGCAAATAAAACATCTGAACTCTTTTTAAAGATTAAAACTTATTATTAATCTAAATTAAAACTATCCTCTGCTATGAAAAGTACCCTACTCGTCATACGAACTCATACTCACTTAGAAGATTGTAATGATACAAATATAGAGACATGAGAATTATAATTTTATAAAACGCCTCAAATATGATAGAACTTATGATTAAACTTGTTCAATAAATTTATTTATAAAGCTAGATATTATATTTTTTATCATTTATTACAACAGTTTATTTGCGGGATGTTTACGATTTGTATATGTAGCATTTCACGATTGTTTAGTTCTGCATCATCCTTTTGTGATATTAAATTAAACAATTAAGGCACTTCAAGTACCTAATTTTGCACTCACATAATAAATTTGCATTAATCGAATGAATTATGTATATTAGATTTCCAATAAAATACATTCCTAAGATGTATGTCAGCTCTATCTAAATATTGCACTAAATTCTTTTTACTAGCATTCATAAATGCGTATATATCTTCATACAAACGTAAATATTTTTCTAAACGTAAATCATTAAAAAGTTTTGTAAAGGAAGTGGATAATTTATGCGATTAATTTTATGTTTTCTAGAATTTTAATGCGCGTAATCATTATCAAAATCTAAACAATTTAAGTACATTGTTTCTAAAAGCCATATAAAATACTGTTAAATGATTTTAAAGATAATCTAAAAACGAGTCCTCTCCATGTTATAATCTTGTGATGAAATTCTAAACAGCAAATTTAAATTTAGTTTCAGTCAATATTTATAGAAATTCCATTTGTACTTTTGGATTGCTTTTAGTAAAAGTTCGGCTCAAATATAAAACCAATTTTGATATAATGAAAAAGTATATAAGGCATTTAATATTTCTATATAATTAGAGTTTGATTATTTTCGACTAGATGCAAGAAATAGTAATGTCAACAAAATGAGCATCATAGTTCCGATATTTAAAATAAGTTATGATACGTAACCTAAATTAATACTGAGGCATAGAATAATCAATATTTTATAACTGTAACTATCGGTAAGTTACATCCTGTAGTAAAAGGCAATATTCATCACCACTAAAACGGCGAGTCCATGGACAAACGGCCAGACTTGTATGGAGACTATGTAATGAGCGGTTAACTCCCCACAACCCTACCTTGAACTCTACTTTCATGCCAAGTGGTAAAAGTGGTTATCAACTAATTTCCATGTCTAGCTGTCCAACAGTATTGATATTTTGAAGGGTTTACTTTGACACATTGTTAAGGGATTTCTTAATATACGAATCTACATTAAAAATTAAATGTATTATTGTTTCTTTGTTTTTTTTATTTGTTGTGCCACTTATGAGAAGAACAAAATAATAAATTTCTTATTTTGAACACATATTCAACATCACAAATGAAAAATTACAATCGATGAAGATTAATTTAGCTCCAAGAGTGAGACAAAGCCTTAGATACGTTTTTAAATCGAAGAAGTTCTTAATGTGTCTAATGCTTTTCAACAGATAATTTTTCATTTCAAGAATTGAAATTATAACATTATTATTTATTTCATAATTCTGATATAGTATGTACTTAAAAATCTAATAATAAGTTGAGTTTAATACATGGTGAAATAAAGGAAATCAAACAGCTAAACGAATAATTTTCTCGAATGTATCAAAAATCAGCATCAGATACCATAAAGATCGAAGAGACAACAGCCAATTTAATGGAAACAAATAAAGTTCGCTTGATTCACTGAAGTCAACAGTAATCATTAGAACTTCCAGATGTTTACATTCCATATTGTTTAATATTTAAACCAATAACGAAGCGAATTATTTCCTCTATAATACCGATAAGTTATTTATTTTAATAAAAACCTTTTTCCATGTAAACAAATGTAACATGTTTTTCTTTCCGTTTGAAAGCCTCGGAAGTTTTGTCCCTAACCTGAGATCCAAGGCAATATAAATATAAATATTCTAAAGATTTTAAGGGCATTTAAAATTGTTCACAATACACAAAATCCGTAACACTACTCAAGTAACAATCACTTGCTCCTTGTTCCTATACAAATAAAAAAAGAAAGAAATAAAACTTAAATGAGAAGACATAAAGTTAATCGCGAGGGGTATTAAAAGGAATAAGAATTTGATAATGATTTAACAGAATTTTATTTAATTTGAATGAATGAACAAATTGGTAAATGTTATAACACATTAGAATATATTTATGTTTGATGTAATACAACACACATACATCTATTAAGGTTTGTATTTAGTACAACATTTCCATAAGACTATCCACTACATAATTTCTCTTTTGCTGTCCTCTTTAATATTTTCAAGATTGACAAAATCATATGTAATCTATAATGAAATTAAAAAATGCTTCAACATTCAAACATTTAACTTACAGTAGTAGATGCACTGCAAAACCAGAAGAAACGCCACTCTTGAAATTAGAACCAGATACGTAACTAAACCATTTTTATATATATTTTGATGTAACGATAGATCCCCTCCTTTATTTTTAGTAACTTCTGATTCCGGCAATAAGTAATTGGTAATACAAATTATTTTACTAAATCTTCTTTAAAATCTAAGTAACTTTCTGTACCCATTATAAATTCTTTGTCCATAAGCTTTACGTGTCCTGAGTCTTAGCAGTGCCTTATTTTAATGCTTCTCACAAGATCCTATAAAACCAATCAGTAATAAACGAGATGTAGTTAATTATTGTCACCAAATATAAGTAAATACTAACAGATAAGTATGTTTACGTGGTTAAAGTAAATACTTATCGAGAATAGTAAATAGCTAAATATAGGTATATAATAATTGTTTTTTACTAGCATAGGGTTGAGTATTTAATCAAATAAATATCAGTATAATTAAAAAGTACAGTTTATTAGATTACCAATATTTTAATAAACTGTAATAATACTGTCGTAATAAAACAAAAGTTAACTTGGGATTTTCCAATTAACCATTTCAAATTTCCCGGCAGAACACTTTGGGTTGGGATCTCTTACCGACAGACGGATAAGAACCTCTGTACCCATAATTTCCTTCTCACAATCACCAACGTCCTCTCAGCTCATTCACCCTCACCAAACACTATGCTACAAACATACACTCATGTAATCATGCAACCACGATCCGTTCTTACACTCCTAATTACATGTAAGAAACCATACACTTTCATTTTATATATAAATATATTTCAATTCAGATTTTCAAAGATATAATATTACATTAGTTATTAAAAATATAAAATAACTTAAAAAAATAAATTTGCATGTTAAAAAGTGACGACATAATCCTTACTCTGAATATCTTTGACACCATGAAGTCGCATAGTATAGCAATTTCTAGTGAAATATAACATGTTCATTTAGTAATAAACACTTAATAATAAGGTCACTTAATTAGATTGTAAAGTAAGCTTATCTGTATAGCTTATACTTTCACATTAGGAATTTGTGACTTACAGTACATACTACGTATGATACTACAGGAGTGCTTGCTCGTCTTTATCAAGTATGCAGTCGCAGGTGAAGACCTACTTATATAACCAAAAATTCCTTAACATGCTTCTCTTTATTATTCCGATGTTAGCATTTGTGAAAAAGGGTATGAATGTATATCATTATTAGGTCTTTTAATTGTATTTAATTTACTAATAAAAGAGACTAATTTATTATGTACTTGTATTTTACTAATCTGAAATGACTACATAGCAGGCCTGTGCTAGTGTTTTTACAATAAAAAGCACTAAAGCGAGTTAACAAGGTAACGTGGTTACCAATCCATGAAGTGGAATTGACTCTATACACTTTTCACTATTTATTTTTTCAGATGGCTATAATCAGATTTAAACACTCTGAACATACAACATATATCATCAAAAGCATGATAAATGGGTGGGAAAATTTGGTGTGTACAGCTACAGGTTTTTTTATTGGATACAAACTATTTGTTGAACAATAGTGCTGGTGTACCTTAAGATATATACTTACATATATTAAATATTACAAAATTTCAGTACAACACCATTTAAGTTAAATTTATGTATTTTACTAAAACAAACAATCTGAAATTTAACTATAAGATTTTAAGCCAGTTCATCCCTCTTAATATTTTTGCCGACTACTGCCTAATACACCTGTGTGGAGGAAGAGGTAGAGAAGTATACCTTGATTGTGAACCCAATAAGCACTAATCTTACATTATTAAATATTATATGAGATGGCCTTGTATTGCCTTATGATACAATTTTATAAATGCCCGTCTTTATTAAGTTGCTAATGTGTAATATCAATCTTGTAGAAAATATTTAGATGTTTCAATGTGTATTTTTTTGCTTAACAAATACGCTCTTTTGTGGTAGTGATTAAATTTTAATGCCATTTGAGCAATTACTGAAGCAAAATTAGTAAAAAAAACACATATTTTTGATATAGACATCCCTAACTCAAATACGTCATAGTATATTAAATTTTAAAAGATATATGTTATTTTAGTAAAGCCGCAGTTATTATGGCTATTTATTGTACATATATCAAACTGTAATAACAATCAATGAGAGGCTTATTATTTATGTACACTGTATATGATTGATTATAAGTAAAATGGAAAAGCATTATATGTGAATACTTTCATCTAAACTGAAATTTGAACCATTATTTCTGCCCGTCATTACACTTTATACTGATATCGAAGCAGTTTTTCCTTCGACGACGTTATAGCTTTCTATTAATTATTTCTGAATTTCTTTCGGAGGTGCAGTGTGTAACTGAATAATTATTAAAACATATATAAAAAGTTTTAAACGTTTCATAAAGGGAATAACGAGTATTAATTTTTTTACGTTTTATTTGCAGAATTCGTGAAGTACTGAAGTACCGTATGACTATTATAGTTAAACTCATATAATGAATATTGATGTATAGCTATATGAATATAAAGGTACCGGTAAAGAATATTTGATTTTAGCAGGTAAAGTTAAAGCAAAGAAGCTTTCTGTAGCTTTTAACTTGGGTACGGACGGCTTAAAGATGCCTTCAGAACCACCACCAATGGCTGGGCAGGCGGCCTGCTTGCAAGGACAGAATAATCCAGCGGTTACCCATCAAAGGAGAAGCCACTCTCAACGTTGCTTGATTTGGTTATCTTGTAATAACCACGGTACCCGCTACACTGTGCCATTTTTATTATAATGCAATCACATAACACAACAGTTTGTCAAAATCAAAGCTCAAGAATTATTAAAATTATAGGTTAAAATATTGGCGCATTAGTTATTGATTGCTCTTAATAGACTATAATCTATATAAGAAACAGTAAATTATGTAACTTTTTTTATGAAATGAGATGTCGGATCCAGTAATTTGGACAGAGAAATCACAGGAAATGGAAGTTTAACAGTGTTACCTTCCTTAACCGCTGTACTCACTACATTGTGCCAATTGTATTGGAATCTAATTACAAAAAATGATAGTTTACCAAAATGAAAATTAAGACAATGATTAGTTAAAAAGGTACTTTAAAAGATTGACAAATTGGTTATTGAACAATGTCAAGAATACACTTAACATACTCTATACTCTCTATAAGAAAGAGGAAATTACATTTGTTTGTGGATAAAATGTCAAGTAGGAGCCAGTAATGTTGTCAGAGAAAATACAGGAGATGGAAGTGTAACTGTATTATGGGGTTAGCGGAACTCTGGGGACCGTTAAGAGGTTTAAGTGATAGGAGTGCGACATTTCTTTATCGTCCGTAAAGTACTTGTGTTCAATAAATACACCAGCAATATTATCCCAATTATACAGTCTTATGGAACTATTCAAGTTGTACATTTACATGTATTGGAATAAAATAATAGAGCGTATTATCAAAGGCAATTTAATCGAATCAGGATTTTTATTAACGTTTTAATTTATTGGATTTGGAAGGTTGGGGTTTCTTTACTAATGATAAGTATCTGATACGCTTGGTTAATATTATTTTAGTTTATTTTCAAATAGGCTCTTAAAAATATTATAGAACATTATTTAACATCTTGTAATGTTTTAATGAATAGATATGGTTAGATATCAAGACAATATTAACTATAGGTACGCTAAAAACAGGCTGGCAGAAGTTGAAATGTGTTCTTATAATTTACCACATAATTTTAATAAACACTCAAATACGGTTTTATTATTGCTGAGTTTTATAAACTTCAACTGTTACTAGTTTCTTGTAGTTAAAACACCTTTAAATTGTCATCAGGATGAACTACTAAGATGGGTTTAAGATACACGTGTTTCGTTATTCCGAACAAGCGTTGTAACATCAACTAGACCCACAAAATGAGTCTGTTACAAATATACTATTATAAGAAATATGGCAATGTTATTTTTCTTAATTTAGTGAGCTTGCGAAATTCTATGGAGTTCCTTATCCGACTTTTATCACCTTCCTCGAACAAAATAATATACTTAGCAGTAATATGAATATTTATGTCTGCCAACTAAAAACTATAGATTGAAGAATGCGAATATACTCAATACAGGTAACTATAAAACAAATGAGTAAAAAAGATAAATATATTATATTTGAGATAAAATTTAATTCCATGTCTTCTCTCTACCAAATATTGCCATCTTTGTATGTAATGGATCACCAAATAGAACTAACTACAAGCGGAACCCATACATGGTCGGCTACATTTTGATATAATATTTAGTACTAAACCATATTCCTTTTAAACGCTAAAATTATAACAAAAAATTAATGAATAAACATGACAGAAAGAAAGAGTGAGAGGGAGAGAGCTCTTTCAAACATGTAACGTGCCATCTGTCAGGGGCCCTACTAAATTATAGCCTTTATAAGTTGGTTACTTTAAATACTCTTTTGGAAATTAAAATAATGCAGAAAAAGGGCCATTCATTCCTCTTTCTAAACTTTTCGCCATCTTATTTCTGGTGTGACTATCACAATTACATTTTTTAATGTTAGGTTGGCCTTGAAAAGCATGTGGGTTTACCCTGTTTTTTTTTTATCTTTATTTATATTTTCTGAGAGTAAAGTGGATATTTTTCAGATAGTGGTATAGTACTGTATGTTTTGAATTGACACACATCATGTATGGAATTCTGAATTCATGCTCGTCACAAGCCTTTTATATGGTACTATTTATTACTTTAAAATTTCATCATGGTTTTGTATAACATTACTTTTACGAAATATATTAGTTACTAGATCTTAAAAAAAGATCTATACACAAATATTATTCGTTAATAAACGATGACAAATGACCAACAACTACTGTTATCCTAAAAAAGGTATAACAACCTTCGTTGTTCGTTTTGTACATTTGAAGTTTATCGTATTGCATCCCCCAAGTTACTAAGCCTTTAGCTCTGGTTAAAAATTACTAAGAAAAAAATATTATATGTACATAGCTTCCATTATGATTTTTTTGAACTAATATTATTTTATTTGCTGCTTAACTTCCAAACTTTTACAGTAGGAGTAGTCCAAAGTTCAGTATTATTTTAATTGTAATTTGGAATATATACGTATAATATATCATCTATAGAATGTAATATTCTTTCCTTACCTTATTAAAAAACCTACACAAATTTAGTTATTTCTTTTCTGTTCTGTGTCATATTATTACAAAAATTTTCTAATCTTACAATCACTCGAGTATTGAACCTAATATAAATTTGACTTGCTTAGCTACAAAATAACCTTAACTGATAATAAATTAAATAGTAAGCAATTGTAGTTCTTATCAGTCTGCCGAGCTGGAAGGTCGAGTAGAGATAAGCGCTCCGTACGTGTAGTGTGTGTTCGTGCCTTCCTGCCCTAATAGTTTTATCGTGCAGTCCGCCTAGTTTTTCATGTTCTCTCTTTTACTATCTCAAAAAAATTTTCTATAACAAGTTGGTGTTATTTTTTGCAGTTGATTTCTTTTCTCACCGTGTTACATTTACTACCGACAAGTATGTTGTATGCAAGCTGCAACCAGTCCTTGTCTTCTTCTGCGGAGGTGGCCAAGTGTGCAGAGTGTTATAACCAGTTCCATCCCCCTTGCTGCCGCATCAGAACTGCTGAGAATTTGAAACAGCTCAACGCTAGAGGAGGTGTGTGGAAGTGCGAGTCCTGCAGCGCTAAGTCTGAGTCAGATGACAGCAACACCCTGGAACTATTGAAGAGTATCCAAAAGCAGATGGAAGTCAACAGCAAGGAGTTCAAGACAAGCTTCGTCACTCTGGAAAAGTCAATGGTGTCCATCCATGAGTCGATGGCGAATATAATCACAAGGTTATCAGACATTGAGCAGGACAACATCAGACTGAGGGAGGAGTGCAGTGAGCTGAGGGAGAACAACAAGCAACTGAACCAGAAACTGTGAGCAACTTGGAGGTGAGAGGTGTACGGTAACAAGTGATGAAGATGTTTACACTATTCTGCAGTCTGTGGCTAATGCACTTCAAGTACCCTTCAACAACGAAGATATATCTACAGCTCATCGTCTTCAAGCACCTAAGAACCCGCAACTTCCACGCTTAGTATTGTTGTGCAGTTTGCTCGGAGGTCAGTGAGAGCCTCGTGGTTGACTGCGGCGAAGAAAAAAAAAACTCCAGACGACTGATCTTCACTCATTTTTGAAGCCAGCCCCGGTGTTCGTTGTCGAGCATCTCTCCCCACACATGTATGTTCTTTTTCTAATCAAGTTTTACTTAGAAGGAAAATACAACGTATTTTTGATTACAGCTAATCTTGTAAACTGGTAAGGAAAGTGTTACATAGTTAAATTTTTATTTCTTGCATATAAAATTTTATCTCACAATATAATTAATTAATTTTATCTTAATAGTTCAAGTATAGTCTAAAAGTCGATTGTAGAATTAGTATTGAAGTTAATTTCAAGATTATTAGGATTTTTTTTGTAGGTACCTATAGTAATCTTGGTTACATAAGTTTAAAAAAAAGAAAAGTTTTTTTCTGATGCTCTATGTATATATATGTGTGTGTATATGTATATGTAATTAGTATATACATAGTATATACGGGTTTTGCTGTATAGAGTGCAACTTATGTAAGTCAGAATCAGTGTTTGTACTGAACGATTAATAAATAAGTCTTGGGATTATTTATTTTATTAGTATTTTTCTAAACTTCTCTAAAAAATAAACATGTAAATTGGTAGTATAGCTATGATTTTATTTATTATAACTGTACAAAATGAAATACATATATACATATAAAATAATAGTGTAAAATCTTAAGCCAGGCTTAGATCAATGTTACATTCAAATAATAAAAAAGTAGCGTTATATTTGGTAGTTTTTCTATTGTGTGGGTGGGATAAGCAGCTCATTCGCTATCAAACAGTTTAAGTCCTCTTTACTTTTTCTTATTCTTGTTTGAGTTATTCTTTATTTTTATATAAATTTAATTTTTTTTCACAAATAGAGTTTTTTAGAAGAGTTAGCGGAGTACAGGAATATTAGCATTTTTTGAATATGAAGATTTAAATCAGTTTTATTTGTCTAAACGGTATCAATCAGTCCAGTGGTAACTTATCGATCCTGCATGTGAATTATTAGAAGCTATAATAAACATGTAGACGAGTTTTTAACTATTTTAAACAGTTTTAATGTGACATTTGATATCATAGTGTTAACGGAAACTTGGTTGGATGAAAGTGGTGTGTGATTGTTGGTGTGGATGGGTATGACGCCATAGTTAATAAAGTAAGCAGAAATCAAAATGATGGTGTGATTGTCTATGTACGAAAGTGTTTTAGTATTACGCATGAGAAAGTCAGAATGCATGGGGGGCACAAGTATTAAGATAAACTTATCTGTAGGTAATGAGCGGCTTTGTTTTACTCACAGTGTATCGTAGTTAGTCCCCTGACCTTGACCTACAGTTTGTTTATTCAAGACCTGGATGGAGATATATTGTAATGATAGGCCCAGGGATCGCATGCACTGGATAGTTGGGTGATATTAACTGTTGCATACTACAGGAAAACACATAATCTCCTCTCACAACAATACCTAGATGTTTTGTACGGGTCCGGTTTTATTGGTTGTATTACTGTTCCCACAAGAGTTACGAGCGTAAGTAAAAGTTGTATTGATCATATTTTTACAGACTGTAAGGAAATTAATAAGTTAACAAGCTCAGTTATTCAATCCAAACTGACGGATCATTTTTTTATTATTACAGAGTTAAAAAAATTGGGTAGAAAAAACAAAATCGAAAAATAAAAAGTTAATACATTTTATTGACGATACAGCTGTGGGTCATCTTATATCCGAGTTAGATTGGTCTCTGGTCATAGAAAACGGATGATGTCAATGTTAGTGCTGATTTACTTGTTACAAATTTACAAAATATCATTAAAAATCTACCAAAGAAAAAAACTATCCTTGCAAAATACAAAGCAATCAAACCTTGGATCACAAACAATTTAATTAAAGAAATCAGGAATAGGGACAAACTCAGTAAACAATTGAAAAAATAACAACCTTTTAACCCATTAGCATTAATGGTTTTTTAAAAAATTATCGTAATCGGTAAATGCATTAGTAAATAGTGCTAAGGAAAATTACTATAGAAATAAAATTATATTGGCAAAAAGGTAACGCAAGGGAACTTTGGAAGAACTTGGGAGAATTTATGGAAATTTCTAAATCCAAAGAAACGTTTCCTGATGAACATTTTTTATCTGGAAACACTAGAAGTGAAACTGATAATATTTTAGAAGCTGCTGATCAGTTTAATGAGTACTACGCCAATGTGGGTAGTAATTTGGCTAATGCAATCCCTCCTGTCACGTAGGTGGTTGTCAATGACGAGGATTATCAGATTATCAGGACTCCGTATTCCAGTTTTCTCCAGTTTCTCTTGAAGAATTAGAGGAAAAGTGTTTTAGAACTGAAAGGAGGATCAACTCCAGGCGTCGATGGGATCCATACAAAAGTTATTTAAAAGTAATTTTCAAAAATGTAAAAATGCCTATTACTCATGTTATTAATGTTAGTTTGTCTCAGGGAAGATATCCCGATATTTTTAATATTGGCAAAGTAATTCCAATTTATAAAAGTGGCAAACAAATTTGATCATTAACTATAGGCCTATTACTCTCGCTTGTGTTCTGTCAAAACTCATTGATAAGTGTGTTAAATTACAGCTTGTTGATTATTTAACACGGAACAATTTCTTGTTTTCAAATCAATTTGGTTTTAGAAGAGATAAAAATATTTAATGATAATTTATTTAGGGTTACAAAGAAATTCATGAAACAATTGGCCCTAATAATAATAAATGTATTATGGTGTTTATTCACTTTGCGAATGCTTTTGATTCTGTTGATCGTGGTATTTTATTAAAAACAATTGGTTAATGCTGGTATAAGGGGACTTAGCACTTGATTGGTTTAAAAGCTACTTAAGTGATAGGCGTCAGTTGTGTTGATAATGGGTGTTAGTAGTAGATTAGCAGAAATTGATTACGGCGTTATACAAGGGAGTACGCTTGGTCCAATTCTATTTTTAATATATATGAACAATCTAGGTAGGGTTAGTTTAGATAATGGCAAGATATTTCTTTATGCTGACGATACTGCTCTTATATTCGAGGGTTCGACCTGGGATGAAGCTTATGATAATGCTAAACAGGGTCTCCGTACGGTTAAGGGGTGGTTTGAACAAAAATAAGCTTACTGTCAATTCGCAAAAAAAACTAAATACATGGCCATCTCTCTTAGATCTTCTTCCTGATCCTGTGGGATTACAACTCAGGTTACATACTTGTAGCAGAATGAATGGTTGCACAACGTGTGAGTGTGTTGAGAGTGTGGACGAATATAAGTATTTAGGAGTGACATTTGATAAAAGAATGAGTTGGGCCCCACACATCATTACAGTAAGGAACAAGCTTAGGAAATTCATATTTGTTTTATCTAATTTACGCCGGGTGGTTAATCTGAACGTTGTTAAATGTGTGTATTATGCTTATGTTCAATCGGTTCTACAGTTTAGAATAATCGCCTGGGGTGGAGCAAATAAAAATGTAATTAATGAATAAGAAATAGTACAAAAAGGCTATTATTAAATCTATCTTACAGAAAGACAGAAGATACCCCGACAAACTTAATTTTCGATGAATTTAAAAGTTTTCAATATAAATCAACTCTATGTAAAGAACCCTTATTTTTTATATTTTTTTGACAACAAGTCTACCCTTTTCACACCTATATGCCACCATTACCTTACTCGTTCAGTGGAAAAATATTGGAATTGTGATTCCTAGATTATCGAAATCTATTAACAAAACCTGTTCGTTTTACATAATTAACATGTTGTATTCAAATTTACCAGTACACCTTAAAGTTAATGATGTCCTAAGAATAAATAGTTACAAAAAATTAGTAAACAAATGGTTAGTTGAAGTGGGGATTGAGAAGGTGTTGAACGGTTTATTGTTTCTATATATTCCTAACGAGATGTCTGTGAAGTTGGCGCACCCACAATAGACCACCCACTTAAAAAACTGACATATGGGTGGGCTACTGTGAAGTTGGCCCACCCGCGAAATCGAGACATTCAAATATTAAAAAAAAAAAATAGAAATCGGTCCAAACAAACGTCGGAAATGGCCTAAAACAAACGTAAACTAACGAAAAAACTAACGACTGGCATGTAGTTTGTCCCAAATTGACATATGGGTGGGCTACTGTGAAGTTGGCCCACCCGCGAAATCGAGACATTCAAATATTAAAAAAAAAATATAAATCGGTCCAAACAAACGTCGGAAATGGCTAAACAAACGTAAACTAACGAAAAAACTAACGACTGGCATGTAGTTTGTCCCAAACTGACATATGGGGTGGGCTACTGTGAAGTTGGCCCACCCGCGAATCGAGACATTCAAATATAAAAAAAAAATAGAAATCGGTCCAAACAAACGTCGGAAATGGCTATAAACAAACGTAAACTATAACGACTGGCATGTAGTTTGTCCCAAACTGACATATGGGTGGGCTACTGTGAAGTTGGCCACCCACCCATATTGTAACGTCAAAAACTAATAAATGGAGTTCAAAAACAAACGTTAAAAATGGCTAAAAACAATCGTAAACTAACGATAAACTAACGATTCCATCTATTTTTAAGTGGGTGGGCTATTGTGGGTGGGCCAACTTCACAGACATCCTAACGAGTGGTGTGGTGTGTGGGGGTGTGTGTTTGTGTGATGTGTGTGTGTGTACGAGAGCGGCTGGGTGTGTGTGAGAGAGAATGAGTGAGAAATTGGGAGGAGAGTGTGAGTGAATGTAAAAGGGAGTGAGGGGGGAGATTGACTGAAAGGAGTGAGAAAGATACAGAGAGATACATTGCTGATTTGTCTTGTATTTGTTGATAGTTTCACATACAGGACGAAAGGATGCCGAAATTTTATAGTGTTACATAATTTTACAAATTAGGTTATTGTAATTAGCTTATCAAATAAGTAGTCTCAAAATTGTATTACCTTTCTTTTCTCATCTATCTCTAATTCGCTAATTTAAGTTATATTAAAACCTATTCATAAATTTATTACAAGAGTAAATTTTTTGTTTCTTAGAATTAATTCAGCTTTCTTATATTTTTATTTATACTTTATGTTTTGCTATATTTTGTTTAGTAGACTTTTAGAGCTCGTTCCCAGCACACAGGCATATGCCTTTGCTGGGGACATATTTCACGTACAAATGTGTATGTATTTAATGATTTCTGTGTGAAATAAAGTTTCTCATTTCTAATTTTTTTCTCAGTTAGTTACAAAATATAGCATATTATGGAACTAGAGCCTCTATTCTGGCCTTCATACTAATTTTCATGTCATGTAAATAATCCAAATAGACTAATAATACGAACAATAGCGTTCCTAAATTTGTTCAAACAATATTCTATTTTGCGTATATATTATTACGAAAATATTGAAGATTAGAATATTGGATATTAGCGGTCACTCACAGTGATAGGAATTCTATTTTTTTCAGTTAAGAATAATCATGGAACCAATCATCGAAAATATAAACTGAAATTTAAAATAACACTGAGACCAATACAGAATTAACTTTCTTTGTTGGAAACAAAGAGTCTTCAAATAAAATTAATATAAAAATTACATCACCTCGTATGAAATATTAGTGAACATTAATATTATTGTTGAATAATTCCATAAAATGGGTCTTAGTATCATTACAGATTTTTAATGTTTAGCGTCCTACTCACTATTAAACACACAACTCATTCTCATTGATAAAATGTTTACTTAGACGTACATTTGTGTCCACGAAACATTTAGAGAACCTTTGTAACAATAAGTGAGTCAAATGTGGGTCGTTTCTGCAAAGAAAACGTAATGTTGTTGAGCCACTTCATTTAGTCTAGTCAACGATGCGGAGAAAATCCTACAAAGCTCACAGATTATCCTTGGATAAACCAGGGATTTTCCCGTTACTCAGCAAGCAGCAATACAAACTACTTTGTCAAGGAGCGTTCCAAGAACCATATTATTAACCTTAGGCCACTTACTTTCAAGTACTTGGGAGTATTATAGACACGTAATAGTTACATAATTTAATACATAATATCTATAGATATTACACACACACACAAATATATATAAACAATAAAAGAATAAGACTTCATATAATCCTTTAATAATTCGACTGTCGTTTTCAAAAAGGATACAAAAAAGTGTATACAAGCAAAGAATTAAAATTAAACATATAATGAAATTTTGGAATCTGCTGAAATGTTCTATTCTGGTATATTCTATTGGTATATTATAAGAAAAGGGATTTATATTAAAATTAAGATTCACGATACAAAAAAGGCGTTCTAAAACACACATACACACAAGTTATTTATTTATATTAATAATAGAAATTCTAGTTATATCCGCCAAACATTCTGTTTAAATAAATAAAAATACACTACAGGCAGATAGTGATGAATTAAGTATTATTATATAATCTCTTCGTATTTGACCCAATTGGTTATATTTGTTATCTTTATCTGTAAAAAATATTAATGCCTTTTATTAGTACATTTCATATATCTCCATACTGCGTCATATCAATTTATTCTGATTACACTTTATCCTAGTAATGTTCATCGGAATACTAAATTTTAAATTTTATCTTTGAAAAGCACCCCAGTATGGACATTTTATAAAATTTAAAACTGATTTATTTAAACTGTTACTTATAATGTTGTCAAAATTTCTAAAGCAAACGCTTTTATTCACATTGACTAAGATAAAATATTATCTATTATTCACGTAAAACTGTATAAGTTACGTTATAAATAATATCTATTCTTCATTCGACAACAAGATTAAACAACGGATGTTTCAAAAATTTTTAAAATGAGTGTTATTTTTTATGTTGGAGGCTCATAGGTTTAAATGAAAATCAATTTTTTATTATATTTAGAAAGCATATAAAATTCGTGTTTCCTGATATTATAATAAAATCTATACACATTTTACTGAGTTGGCTTAAGAACGAGTGTCTCACATCCAACTATTACAAACTCTAACAACTACCGGGTTTTAAAATGTCACTCAATAACTGTTTCAGTTCAAATAAATTTAAGATGACATTTACTTCGCTTTAAAATCTTATATTACACAGCCAATCAAATATACACATATATTAGGATGTCTATAATAATATCTCTCCAAAATATAAGGAATTTCGTTTTATATGTTTAATTAATATTAGACTTTATTTTCAACAAGAGGTTTCTTTTTAGAGTATCAATGCTGATATCAACAGATCACTGCTTTCATGTACATTTATACCTTGAGCGTTATACTCAATCAGTAGACGCAAGAATTTCTGAAGTAGGTATAAATTGAGCAATTAATTGTTATTCATTTGTAACTTTGTCTTTCAATCCCCAGTGCACAAAAGTTACCTCCAATTTGCGTACAGCGCAGTTCAGAACATTTTAGTCTGGCATTTGTTAATATGAACCAACCAATTTTGTGGAATGTGAACTAAGTTACTTTGTATGTCTTAAAATATTAACTGGTCCGTGAATATCTTTTCAGTTTTAATGTTCTGCCGTTATAGAATCATATTGTTACACATAAAACTAGGAATGGTATTTTAACATGAATATTTCATATATATTAATCCAAATTTATTACTGTGGAACTATATAATATAATTAAAAATTTACTCTACTTTATGGTATTCTTGTAAGTATTATTAAATTGAGTTACTAAACATATTAATGATTGTTCAGTAAATAATGTTCATAAGGCAGTTCTAACCAAACAAGTACAAAACCTGTATTGAACTGAAACTAGATGTTCGAGACTTTGATCACAAAAGTAATACACGGTATAAGTGTAAGTATTGAATTCTACATAGCATGAACAATATTTTTAACCACTGACTTACACCTATGTAACACCTATCGCACACACTTTCCTCAAAATCCAACTTGCAGTTTGAACTATAAATTATAAACTCAGATGTTGATAGTCTAGGCAGCAGCGTGCGTGTTAAATTCATGTTTAATCACCTTATGGAAATACCTGATATTTTTTTAATTGAAATTTTCAATTATATAACGAAATGTGGGTTACCGTTTCTACCACGAAATATGTTTTCCTACTGTTTTCTTTACTGTTTTATAATATAAGAACATTATATTTTACTTCATAATTAGGAAAAACATGGGTGGATTTCAATATTAAAATTTACACAATCATGGTTATTTCATATTTATAAACAATCAAATATCAAGTTTTTATCCTATGAAAAGAATCATTATTTACAAGAAACAATATATTATATTGGTTATAAAAATTACATAATTGTTAATCTCAGTTTTCTTACAAATTTTATTGCTGCTTAATTTCTGAAAAATATTTATATATATGCAAGCAATTAAAGACGTTGTTGCAAATTGTTACAGCTAAAAATAACTAAAACTGTGTCCTCCTATTTTATGGTTAGAAAACTACTACAGTAAAAAATTAAATGGTCTAAGGCACAATACAAATGGCAAATAATTAGGTAAAGTCTATAAACAGCCTGCCACTGTCGGTGTTCATTAGACATTGATTTATATGTCTAGCATCACTACTTGTTGCATGACATGTAACGGGTTATATAAGGTACGGTTAATAGCGTACAACACATATTCACAGAGTGGTACAGTCGGTGAGTATTAGACATTGATTTATATGTCTAGCATCACTACTTGCTGAATGACGTGTGACGGCAGATACGGTTAATATCGTACAACACATAACACAGAGGACCACTGTTGATGTGCATTAGACATTGATTTATATGTCTAGCATCACTACTTACTGGATGACATGTAACGGGTTATATTAAGGTACGGTTAATTGCGTACACTAAATATACACAGAGTGGTACAGTCGGTGAGCATTAGACATTGATTTATATGTCTAGCATCACTACTTGTTGGATGACATGTAACGGGTTATATAAGGTACGGTTAATAGCGTACAACACATATTCACAGAGTGGTACAGTCGGTGAGTATTAGACATTGATTTATATGTCTAGCATCACTACTTGCTGAATGACGTGTGACGGCAGATACGGTTAATATCGTACAACACATATACACAGAGGACCACTGTTGGTGTGCATTAGACATTGATTTATATGTCTAGCATCACTACTTGCTGAATGACGTGTGACGGCAGATACGGTTAATATCGTACAACACATAACACAGAGGACCACTGTTGGTGTGAATTAGACATTGATTTATATGTCTAGCATCACTACTTGCTGGATGACGTGTGACGGCAGATAAGGTACGGTTAATAGCGTACACTAAATATACACAGAGTGGTACAGTCGGTGTGCATTATACATTGATTTATATGTCTAGCATCACTACTTGCTGAATGACGTGTGACGGGTTATATAAGATACGGTTAATTGCGTACACTAAATATACACAGAGTGGTACAGTCGGTGTGCATTATACATTGATTTATATGTCTAGCATCACTACTTGCTGAATGACATGTGAACGGCAGATACGGTTAATTGCGTACACTAAATATACACAGAGTGGTACAGTCGGTGTGCATTATACATTGATTTATATGTCTAGCATCACTACTTGCTGAATGACATGTGACGGCATATAAGATACGGTTAATTGCGTACACTAAATATACACAGAGTGGTACAGTCGGTGAGCATTAGACATTGATTTATATGTCTAGCATCACTACTTGTTGGATGACATGTAACGGGTTATATAAGGTACGGTTATTAGCGTACACCAAATATACACAGAGTGGTACAGTCGGTATGCATTAAACATTGATTTATATGTCTAGCATCACTACTTGTTGAATGACATGTAACGGGTTATATAAGGTACGGTTAATAGCGGACACCAAATATACACAGAGTGGTACAATCAGTGTGCATTATACATTGATTTATATGTCTAGCATCACTACTTGTTGGATGACATGTAACGGGTTATATAAGGTACGGTTAATAGCGTACAACACATATACACAGAGTGGTACAGTCGGTTTTTACAAAATGATTTATATGTTTAGCATCACTACTTGTTAAATTACATTTGAAGGCTTGCGTAACATTCAGTTAACCCTCAACCGCATGCGCCGCGAAAAGTCATTCCACAAGTTTGTTGTTAGAATGGTGGTGAGAATGGGACGGGTGTTGAGCCCGCGAGTAACTTCCCCTGCCATCTCAAGAAAGACGTGACGGTTGTCTTTGTGTGTACTTGTAGTCTTGTATGTGCTGTGATTTAGACACAAAATATATCTGCAGAGTGATAATTTCAATATGTGATATGAAGTGTTCCGCTGCGTTCTACACTTCCTTCGTCAATTAGTCGACTCTTACCACCTTTAACCTAAAGCTGGAGTATTTTTATGGTAAACAACAAATTGTATGTGTTGTTTTTATTCGTAAATTTTTCAGAATTGATTACTAATTACTTGGTATTGTACTTCTTTTTTTGGTTTTAGATGCATCAACTAGATGAAGTGGATATTTTTCGACTACTAAAATAAGAAATTTCGTCGTCGGATGAGTGAGAAGAATACAATATCAAAGAAAGAGATCACATTTCACTGAGTGAGAAGTCTGCTGAAAACATCGATATTGTATCAGTTATTATCATAGCTATTCTTTAAACCTAGGAAGATATTGGCCAGGACACTCGTGGGTAGTATTAAATAATGGTAATAATAATGAGCGGTATGTCGCAGATGATAAAAATCTAAGGAGAATCACACCGGATCAGTATCAGAGGGTTAGAAGAAGACCGTATGTTCTACTCCAATATCTACCTGCGTGTATGCAGATACAGATAGTGCTGACAGCCTTTTGAACTCATTGAACCTTTATGTTACCAATGAAATTTATGTAATGCAAGATTTGAGGAATAATGGCGTAATTATGGCAGAGACATAGAATATTTTAGGCTAACAATAAATACTAACTGATTCAAATTAATTTTGACATCTTCGCGTTTTGGTAATTATACGGCCAGAAGTACTAAGAAAGACGCATAAAAACCTGATGTTGTCAGATTTTTTACTTACAAATTTACCAACACCTGCATGAAACTTTACAGTTTATTTAAAACAGAAACCATCAATTAAATGTTGGATGCTTTACACGGGCGTTACAAATTTAAACTGTAAATTCCAAGCATGCCCGCCAAATATAATTTTAAATTATTTGCTTTGTGTGATGCTAATATTTACTAAACAAATAATGTCAAGGTTTACTGAGCGGCGCAACCAGGACCTGAGTAGGCTTTTAATTTAACAATAATTAGTTATGCGTAAACTCATCACATACAATCGTTAAACGTCTCGTTGCGCCCAATCTCTAACAGCGTACGCAATATAACCAGTGGCAAACTGATTATATGCATACCTTTAGCTCAAAGCTTATTGTTAAATTAAAAGCTTACTAATCTAGTTACAATTAAAAACAAATAGGAATCCTACACTATATGAAAAAATTAAACATCACCAAAATCATAAATTATTTTTAATTACAAAGAAAATAGCGTTCTTGTCCTACAGAAAAAAGGTGGTCTTAGACTTGTCAACTCTTCATAATGAACAAGATGAAGTGAAAACTGATGAAAATAGTGAAGTTTATAAACCAGCCATTATTATATTTTATAAAGCAACCAAATCAGGTGTAGCAAAGTTGACGAGATGAAGTGCTCGTTTTCAGATATAATAATAACCAGGAGGTGGACATTAAAGAAATTTTTAATAAGATACGTTTAACAGCATACAGTGCACTTACATGTAGCTTAGTGCATGTAGCTAGTAAGTACAATGAAAAAGAACACTGAATAATTGTTTTCTTAATTATTATCTATGTTAAAATTATATTCATGTCTTTCGAGTCTCCTTGATTTGCGCGATATAATAAAGCAAGCACAAATATTGGTGTGGTATTCATACATCTGAGAATACAGAATACATCATCTTATACGGCGAAACACTCAATACAACATATTTACTACCTAGTGGTTTATAATTTTTACTATCCAGTGCTCAATTTATAATATTATTATTGTTTAATATTCTGTGATCTATGTATTTTTTTTTATTAATATTGTTTTAAATTTGTCATGCTTCAGTTTTGTATCCTTTATTTACGAATCCAGAATAGGATGTTCAGACAAGCGTCTGACGTTTCGTGTCGTCGCCAAGTATATTAGCTATTGGATTAATAATATAGTAGTAGATTTATTAGTGTATTTCATTAGTATACCTTAATGCAACCCTTAACTGCACGTTATATGATGCATAATATGATAAAATATCGGATTTGTGTTCTAATAAAGGGATACTCTGATCCCAATGCTAAACATCAGGTATTAGTATTTGCATTGTATAGACCCAAGCATTAAGCCGAGAATAACACGAACTGAATAATTGGTATTGAAGCAGTTGACGTAGTGTTTGTAAGCCACTCCTCTCCCACAGCTTCGCATTCTCAAAATAGGAATTATGTGTGAGGGCGGAAGGTGTTAGCATTAAGGCAGAACAAGTGTTTGTAACCCACGCTTGCTATACACCCTCGCATTGTCAATAAGAGAATTGTGTGTGTAAAGGCGGAAGGTGTTGGCGTTAAGGCAGCACAAGTGTTTGTTTCTAAAGTGAATACGTACGTCTTAGTCGGAACATAGACAGAATTACAAGATACTGAGATGCTCAAATAAAAGTAAAATACAAATAATAAACAACTAATATATCCTAATGTATATGAAATCAAACAATTTTTCAGAGATTGTTATCGGTATAGCCTACGATTATTCTAAATAGCCAATATGTTACTAACAAAATCTATAAAACAACCGATATTATGTCACTGTAATAAAAATATTATTATTGTCTAAATAACAGTGAGTATCTTTATCTTCATCTAGGATAGAGATAACATAAATTTTCACATTATTTTATAAATTACAGTATATATATTACGTAAATAGCGTACAGAAAATTAATATTCAAATAATACGTTTTGGTTTGAAAAATGTATTAAATTACATAGCTTTATATTGGTAGTATAAACAAAATGGTATTAAAATATAACTACAGTTTATAATCTGTTTAATCTGAAAGTTCTGAAAGTTTGTTCAAATATTTCTCCCTGTAATGAATGTTGCTCATCTATTGGTTAAAGATACGCCCGTCTATATTGAGAATAATTTTACTTATAGACTTGGAAGTGTGCTAGAAGCTTCAATTTATACACGTAACAGTGATGGTCTATGTATTTCCACGTGTTAGTTTAAGCGTAAGTTATATTTAATATTCCGCAGGGAGCTGTAGTTTTAGAATGTTTGTATTTTTTTTAATTGAAATGGAGAATAAAATTCTTTTTCTTTCTATCTGGTCATGTATCTGTTTGGTTTAAGGAGGTTATCCCGAGAGCTAATTGTGCTGAACATTCGAAATTGTGTTAGATGATTGTATATACATGTCTCTATATGGGATTTGGAGAAGGGTTAGTGAACTCGATCATAGGAGGATATACCCAGAAGGGAACGATGTGTAGGCCTGAAGTTTGAATGAAACTTCAATTGTACACTGGCAAGGTGGAGTCCAATAACATTACATGTCTCTTTAGCGGATGTTTCTCATCTGGCCAAGAAGCGGTTAAGGATACGCCTTTTAGCTTAAATAGGCGGAGGATCTGAGGGAACAGTAGACGAGGTCAAGGCATGTCGGTAATTATTTAGTAAATTTTGAACTATCATACCAAGTTGTAAATTAGAATTTCTCATTTATTCTACGTAACTGGTCATGAAATATTCAGGGTTAAACTTAGTCTAATGCAATTCAACTTCCTTATTACCGCATATGACATGCCCCTATACACCTAATTATTGTGTTTCCTAGTATGTAGAATTATACTTTACAATGGTCATAAGTTGATAGATATTTAGCCAAATATGAAACTTGTTAATTATTGTGAGTATGTTTCTTACTATACTATTTCATCTTTTTTATTTGCAATAGTTGTACTCTAAAATTGACTTTTACTGACATGAATTCTTTGTATTGTAAAAAGATTTTTAAGTTGTTGATTTTTGCTTTTTCTCGTCCAAAACTCTTAAAACAGGATTGTAGGCGTGTGTATTCCTAACTAACTGTAAATATTATTTTAATATGTTCGTACATAAAAGCATTCTTTAATTCTCTGTTCCCCTTGGAAAATGTTAAGTCACGAGTCCACTCACATTTCACAGGATTAATGAGCGCAAACCTTGTGTTAATAAGCAAGATATTTACATGTTTTTTTTTGGAAAAATAAACCATGTTGAAGGGTTTACTGTTTCTACAAAGTTTTATTACAGAAATCATTAACGTATCATACATTGAACGTATTTTTTATGTACTTGTATTATATTTAATGAGATATTTGTTATTTATGAGTCAATTGGGGTTTCACAAGTGCCAGGTGTAGTGGCGGCCAACTTTATTATAATATATAATATAATATATAATATAATTTATATTATATAATATAATATATAATATATAATACAATCTTTAACCTGATACACTTTTACACCCTTATAACTAATACTCTTAATTTCTCGTCACGTTGTACTCCTTTGAAATGTTCTCATGTTCATGTTGGCTGTCACTGTTTAAAAATTGTATTAGTATGTGCTAGATCAATATTATGGGGTTCTGCCATTCGTAATTAAAACATTGCTGAGCTGATATTTATTGCACTTGAAACTGTAAGATTTATTAGAAGTATCAGTATATTTAATACCATACTATAAAATTTTCAACATTTGTTAGTCCTCTTAGTTCTCTATACAACAGCGAATAGGAGATTACAGTACAGATCAACATTATACATGTATAGATCTCATTTTACGTTAAATCGTGTACAAGACATTTCTTTTTTTTTAACCGAAAATATTCGATTAATTAAAATGTAAGTTAAAATTAAGAAAAGTATTTATGTTGCCAACTCAATCCCTCATAAAAACTGTACATTTGTTTATCTTTACATTGACCGTTACAGGTTAGGATTCAGTTGAAAGTACACGTAAAAATAGTGCTGAAATAGATTAAGGAATTCTTGATTTATAGCAAGCCTGTTCCTATTTTTACTCTAACCAAACTGCTGTCCAAGCTCCAGTTACTTGACATTATAAAACAACTATTTCCTTATAATTTGTTTATTTTAACATACGAATTTAATTACTTTTTTTATTTTGCAATCTATAAACACAAACAATAGAAATTAACAAGATATTTAATATTGTTATGAAGAAGTAATTAGTTAAACTAGAATTGGTACCTTGCTCTCCCAGAGTGACAAAAATTTGTCGCCTATTGTACTGTAGTTACTGCAATCTGTACCTGTTCGATTACTAACTAGAAACTTTGGGGAGCTTTTAGTTTCTCATGAAATGTAAATTTTAAAGTGCTATACACCGAAGGGGTTTGTAAAAACAAGCATCTTGCGAGTTAAAAACTGCTCGATCTGCCCGGTAACATGTTAACATAAGGTTCAACGAGACAAGTCATCATAAAAACGATGCCACAAAATGAATTCGGAGCTATTTAAGTTTAAACTGTAATTGACTTAAACTGTACTGAAAAGGCTCACATATTACATATAAATAAATATTTGGGTTTATAATAGTCTGAATAATAGGACCTAAAATATTAGATATATATTTACATGCATGCAAGTAACGCCATTAACAATAGCAGTTTCACATTTCTACGTGTTACAATAATTTGCTTGTAGGTCATACTGTGGTATTAAGGACGGATAATTACACTGTCGTAACTACACTGGATCAACTTCAATTTCTCGTAAGTACTAATCAATACGATATGATTACTCTTAAAAATCACATATTGAGACCCTAAATATGCTGAAAATGTTATATGCACACGTATGATACAAGTTTCAGTAAGTTAAAGCAGTTTGGAGAATTAAACTCTGAGATTTTGTGGTGAGGGATAATATTGTATTATGTTTATTAATAGGTGTTACACATTATGTAAAATTTTTATTCTTTTTAAAATGTGAAACAATAGTGAAATTAATTCTGTTCTGATACAATAGTTTTAAAGAATGTAATGTAAAATGTAATCTAATTGAAATTAAAGTGTATTATTTAGAAGGCATTTGAACTTCAGTAAGAAAATAAACAGGTGTTCAGAAGTGAGGCGTAAGTTTACAAGACAAAAAGCAGATGTTTAAGTTCACCAAACCACTTGACCTGCCGGGTCAGACTGTTTGTAGCAAGTGGTTCCCATTCCCACTCTACTGTAATGTAGAAACAACACGCTACCTTGTACTCCAGGGAAGCTCTGTTGCAGTAATAAAATAAACGGTAGTATATAGTTACTACCCAGGATCCTTGTAAATAAGACATAACATGTACATTGTTTAATTGCAAAATGACATTTATAATAATTTAAAATTAATTTGAAATAGAAGTGCAATAAATATATCGTTTAGACATATTATTTCGGGTTCAAACTGTTTCACAAAACCTTTTTTACAGATCAATTATCGTTTCATTGTAACATTTAAACTTAACTTTCCCCACACATAATAATATTATTTATATTATATTATCATTCTACCTGAAAACATATTAGATTGCCTAGAATCACCAGTCACGAGTTAATTTTGTAACAATTAGAGACATGAAGAAGACATTCGGTGATACTTATGACCAAAGAACCACTTTATGTATTAAGTTATAAACAAGCGCTTGGCTCTTCAACAAAGCATTCCAAATACGGAGCACATATATGAACAGCAAATTATTTAAAACAATTTAATCTTATTCCTAATTCAAATAATAGTAAAATCTTTTATACTGAATGTCAATTTTCAATTATATATATATATATATATATATATATATATATATATATATATTTATTATTTCTCATTATATTTATTATAAAAATGCCTTATATTAAACATTTTGCCTTATATATTTACATCAAATAATAAACCTCAACCATAACCTATATTTTATGTGAAGCACTACAATATAAGGTCATACTTCTATTTTTAATGTTGAGTAGTAAAATAACTCAGGATGGCTATTCGAATTGGAACAATTTCAAATTATAAATACTTCAAAAATTATCCGGCTGGACTATAAAGATTCTCACAGTTTCAAATACCCATTTTAAACCTATATATATTTAAATAGTGGGTTTAAAATGTATGGTCATCTAGTATAACATTTTACAGGATAAATATATTCAGGCCGCTAGTCTGCTCAACATATGACATCTGTTTCTCGTGTTCAAGTAGCACGTTTTATAAAATCGTTTTCAACGTACCTATCTGCTCTACAGGAGTACCAACTATACAAATGTAACTCTAGTGGTCAGATTCAGGCTGACAGTTTTTAGACCACTTGTAATAAGTTTACAATTACTTACTCCACAATGTAACTCTACATCATAACTGCTCGAGTTCAGACACACTGCTTTCAGACTTTCAGCTCACAATACAGGAGTACCTTATCTACAACTTTAAATCTGCATCACAATTCGCGTGAGTAGTTTTACGTTTCCTGCTATCTTAATGTGTTATATTTAGTGAAGCGTTTGATTGGTTTTTAGTTATTTATTGTGCTTAAAACCAACTTTTTATTCCCCTCTTAAGGGCACATAGCTTAATTGGAAACACTTTGGTAAATGTTCAATTAATAAATTTTACGATTATTGACAAATAGCGATCAATGGATGAGTGAATGATATTTAGCGTATATGTTTACACACCTAGTTCGTTATGATATGTTTTATCCATTATATTAAAATTAATTTTCACAGGATATTTCGCTTTTTAAATCCCACGACTGTTTAGTTTTTCTTTATCATTTTGTGTTATATAGGCAGATTAACCAATTTAGTGACCTCGATCACTTGAAGTCATGGAAAAAGAATAACTTTATATCTACATAATTTATTATATATACTATTCCCATTGAAAATACATTCTGAAAATGTATGTCAGCTTTACCAATGTATCGTACTACATTTTTTACTTACATAAATTATCGTATAGCAAATTTTTACAAAACTATAAATGGCTTCTCACGAATGATATTTAATTTTTAAGCGTAAATCATTCAAAAGTTTTGTACAGGAAGTGGACCATTAGTGGTGTTTGAAAATTGTTGTTTTATAATGTTTCTTTCTCTAATTTCTTTGGATCATTTAATGTATTTCTGGAATTCTAAGGCTTGTAAACATTATCAAAACTTGAACTATTTAACTACAATATTTCTAATAGCCATATAATTACTTTTAAATAACTTTTAATCAATGTAAATTAAAAGAAGATATATTACACATTAAAAACATTTCAAAATACAACATACATGTAAGCAATGATATGTTAAAGTGCTTTATCTTTTTATGTAAAACCAAATAATTTTGGAATCCATTTATAATGAAATTAAAAAAGATAATTTAAATTTAGTTTTAGTCAATATTTATAGGACATTGATTTGTGTTGTTGGAATGTTATTAATGTCTGGTTTACATATGAATGCAATTTAAATATAAGATAAGCTATCCCATTATTCAATGCAATAAAATTTAAAGGTTTGGGTAGACGGACAATATAGTTATTTCAACAAACTGAGCTTCATAGATCCGACATTTAAAAATACGCTATGGTATATCAACCTAACAATTACTGAGGCATAGAATATTCAATATTTATTGGTGTAACTATAGTTAAGCTACATACTGTTGTAGTTGGTAATATTCATCATCCACTAAAGGGTGAAACCACGGATACACAGACAGACAGACTATTTAATGCGTGGTTAAGTCCCCACAGCCTGACCTTGAACTTTACTGTCTTGCCAAAAGGTAAATAACAACAACTCATTTCCGTGTCTCGCTTTTCAAAAATGTTGATACTTTGAAAGGTAAACATTGCTATACTGTTTATCTTCAATTAATTTCTTAATGTACGAGTCTATATTAAAAGTTATCAGTTAATTATTATACAGTAGTTATCAGTTAATGGTCATAAAAAAGGTATTTACAGTAAAATGCTCAAAAGTGCAGAAGTTTGTAACTAAAGTAAAACAATAAACCGTGCTATAATGTTAAGTATAAAATAAAAGTCTATTTCCGTCATTCAACTTTAATAAATATCATTGTCTTTATTTGTATGTCCGTTATTATTATTTGTATATAGTACAGTTATTGAGCCTGATATAAAAAAGTAAACTTGTAAACCAACCAAAGATTGGTTCAATAACTTTTTTTTAATTCTTGCTATTCTCTTGTAAGCTTTTTGTTTGTTTTTATCAGCAAGACACAAAATACATTGTTTAATTGAACCAATTTTTATTACTTGATCGAACTAAAAAATTAAAAAAACTAAAATTCCGTGATTTGTTATTTTTATATTTAGGACTGCTAAACCACACGGCATCAACCCCAATGGTCTCTGAAGCTAAGGAAATCTCATTTGTAAATAAATAGTCTGAATTTTAGTCACATTTTCACTTTAAGCAACGTGGTAAAGTTTAAGTAAGTAAACTTAGTATCGCTACAGTGGTTTTATTACTAATCTGTTTAGCTAGGGTGAACTAACTTGTTTTAGAAATTGCGTACATTATTGTATATAAGAATTTTTAAATGTGTGTTACTTCATTTTGTTTATCCTCATGTACACGAAATTTTAGATACTTAAATAAATCGAGTGAAAGACTTTTTATTGTGAACAAATATGCAATACCACAAAAGAACATAGAAATAGGTTAATTTAGCTCCTACAGTTAAGCAAACCTTAAATACCTTTGTAAATTGAAATAATTAGCTTACTATTTCCAATGCTCTCTAAAATATAATGCTTATTTTGGGAGTTTACATTAATAACATTACTTATCTATGTCTTATTGATTATTTAGTACGTGATTAACATATAACAATGAGTTAAGTTTAATACATGGTGAAATAGAGAGAGGCAAACAGCTTAGCGAATAATTTTTACGCAATGTATCCCGAGCGTCAGATACCATAAAGATCGATTACCGCATCAGTCAACCAGACAGCAAGGAATAAAGTTGTGTGGACAGAATCAGTCGCTTGATTCACTGAAGTCCAAGTCAACCATTGGAGTTTAGATGTTTACCTTCCATATTGCTTAATATGGAAACTACAAACAAAGGGAATGATTGTCCCATAACACTGTTAAGTTATATGATTAAGTAAAAAACCTTTTTTGATATAAAGACATTAAAGATTTTTTAACCAGAAGGAAACTGATTTTTATAGATTTTTCTTTCCGCTTGTAATTATCTAAAACATATTTCTACTTAGTCAACCGAAAATGGTCTGAAGCACAACGAGCAAACAAATGCACAGTCCTTTATGTTGCCCCACAGGATGTGGTGCGCGAATGGGATTGCGGTCGTGCCCGATGACGAGGTCTTGACTGTTGTGATAAAGTGTAGACTTTCTGTGACGTTCTTCACCGAGATATTCCGTTTTATGACCATCCACCTACGTTTCTTAACGTGCTCTTGACAGGTTGAGAAGTCTGTACATATTCAGAACGCTGCTTGAGTCTGCAAAGATTCAACTCTTATGTTAAGTATTTCTGTCAGTTCTTTGCTACTGCTATGCCGCATACGGGAAAAGCATCTCAAAGTAAGATATAAATATACTTTAAAGATACTAAAACTCAGCGATAAATTTATTTTTTTATTTGAAACAATTTACCGTGGGTCCTTCTTTCGAGAGACTTTCTTATGCTGTCAATGGAAATAGTATGCAGAATGCTGACATGTTGCATGATTAGCAAAGCTCTTATTCTTAAAGAGCCACAGTACTTAAACGAGAGGATCTTATACTGGGAGGAGGTTTCCGAACATTACACCCGACAGAGCTGTAAGCTCCATTTTTCTGACTTTGTGATGAAGGATTTTGGTACTTCAGCCCCAAATTGTTCAATGACCTCTTCTTGCAAGTCAATGGCGCAATTTCGTGTCAGAAATGTAAACGTAAATTCAATATATCTCCTCAAGTATAATGTGATTAATAATACATTTTTTAATATAGTGATATCAATTTATGTATCTATTAGGTTAGTTTTAGGTTTACCGATACAGATTATTGTTATTTCAATGGAAAATAGACTATTTGAAAAGTAATTGTAAAGTTGAAATACGCTTGTTTAATCAAGGCATTTTTATTTATTTATCGTACTGTGCATAGTTCAGTTTTAATATTAATCCTTGAGAGTTTAAGTGAATTTTGGGCTTTTCTCATTGTTTTATGGGACAATACTCATAAATCGTCTCGCATAATGTTCCATATTCTCTTATTTTAAATCATCCATTCTGAATAATATATTTTACAGGAATAATTACTTGTTGCTTATAAAGTCACGAGATTATGACATATTCTATGCTGTAATATTCAGTAACGAATAGATATTTTAAACATATTTTTACAAGTATATAGTGGGGTTAAGAAGATAAAACTAATTTGTTTACCCGATAAAACATAATGGCAAAAAAATCAGTATTGTAATATGTGTTTCAAAATTTTACTAAAGCCTACCCAATGAGTTAATTACAGGGACAATCGTATTGGTTAAAATAGATGTTAGACCAGTCAATAACTTGTATATTATAATGAATTATTTAATAATTCATTATAATATTAAGTAGATTTTTAGTGGATTTTTTTATCTAATTAAATTTTAAACCAAGTTATATTAATTCCTTCAAGTTAAATGTATTTTTTTAAAGGTAAAACTTTTTTATTGTTAATTATATAGAAATTATACGTTTATTTTAATATTACAAAGTAAACTAAACCATCCTTCCTTTTTGAAATATGTAAATCGTATGCAAACAGCGATAGTATGTAGTATTGAACATCCGTTATATCTATATCACATTGCAGTAATTACATCAATACAACTGCTAATTACAGCTTTCATTCCATTATTGGCAATTACAGTTTCATTTAGTTCGTTTACGATTTTTGTAGTAATGTGCACATGCACAGCTACTTTAACCTTATGAAGTGATATTCAGTTAAGTTTCATCAGTGTATGTTTAAATGAAAAACTTATGGAGGTGTCATTCACAGGCACGTTTTACTACATTTTTTGCTATCGTATTTTTGCCCTTTATAATGGTTTATAAATGTATTTTAATATTAATTAATTCAATTTAATAAAAACAATAATTTTTCAAATGTTATAAATAATAAAATAATATACGAAAGAATTCTAAGCTAGCACACAGCCATTTAAATCAGCTATTTGTTTCATATTGTGAAATAAAACGTATCATAATAAGATTTTCTTCATAACAGGATGACAAAATCTAAAATTAAAGTTGTAATGCAAGTGACTTTATAACTATTGATAAAGAACATTCTCCAAACAGTTGACCCGACCATTGAATATATGATAATTCAGAACATAGGTCCAGTGAACAAGGCCCGATCTCAATCTTGTTACTTGCCCAAAATGACATCGAAATATCACATAATTTGATTTTGACGAAAAGTAAGATATAAAAAAATGAGTTTATAAGTTCATAAACAAGTTTATAATTTCTTTATTATTGTTCGCCAAAGAACACGAATGAAATGAACTACAGGTTTGCAAGCAACCTCCGCGAATCCTGTTACGCGAAGTGTGTTGTGGCGAACCTCTCACTTGTCTAGTATTTTACACTATACCTATAAGAAATCACTTAATTTGCAATGGTTCATAATGATTCAAAGAATTGATTATTTATATTAACATATTTTGTGAAAAGTATTTGATAAACATAGAACTTTGGGAAAATAAAGAATTCATAAAGATTTTTTTTGCTACATACTGTACCTCCACAATGCTTTTAAAACAGATCGCATAATCTCAAACCAAACTAGAAACATAACCTTTAAAAGAAGTGTGGCTTCACAAACAACGTCCAAAATATCTTTGTTCATGTTAAAACAGTTGAAATATGCAGAGAGGTGGTGGATAAATTCAATTTGCTGGTATCGCGTCTGTTCTTCCAGGCCTCATTCGCAATTCTACAAAAGAAAAATGAAACCCCGAAAATTTTAGCATCAAACTGAGATAGCCGTTCTTTGAATATCATGCTGTTACATTGTACAATGAGTCATAGTGACTCTATAATCGAAATAGGAGATAAACGCTGTAATTTCAAGTACTAAGTAGCATGTTTTAACCGTATGAAGGCATAAGGAATGCAGTAACATTGGACTGTAGCCAATAACTTTCTATACCCACCACGTAATTACATAAAATTGTTGATGAACTTTTAAATTATATAAAACATGACTATACTTGTTATTACGATTTAAAATATGATCGTATAGATGTGATAAGTTGAGAATGGAAACAATTTTTCTACCCTATTTACAGAGTATTTTTAACTAAAAATCCTAAGGCCTATAGTGATTGTATAATTTTTATGATCTAACTACAGAAGAATTTAGCCTAAAAAAATTTACGTACATGTCAATGTACATTGTACAACCTTATACACATGCCTATGTATATTATTAGTTTCAAGATTGAAAAACGTATACTGCTTGCTCAAATTTCTTTTTATATCCATTTAAATTGATTTATTCTGTTATTCTGTGAAATTGATTTACTGTTTCAAGAAATGTATTTAATAATTGTATTTATTCGTGAACTAAACTCTTCACACATTGCTTGTATCCGTGTATACTGTTTCTAATAACTTTAAGTTGAATTTAGAAAATTTCAATGATTTATATTTGGTTCACAGAAAAGTATGGTATGTATATATTTGGTAAATTATTGTAGGCAGCTAGCAGAAAATTTCGAAATTAGTTTGACTAATAAAGAGATTATTTCTCGAATAGTTAGAAAAATTGGGATGCTAGAGTATTTTAGTTTGTAATACAGCTGTTATTTTTAGTGTATTTATAATATATTTAGTTAGTAGAAGCTTAATATTATTTCCAATCGCAATTCCACATGAATAAATACAGATATCTTCTGAAAAAGGCAATTGAATTAAAGAAAACAAAGCGAAGTCTGCACTTTTGGCCTGGATAACAATATCGCTTGATTAGGACACACATTTGCTACAGAGCCAGTGCTTCATCCCGCTTAACATTTTCGCCAATTACTGCCTAATACTCTTGTGTGCAGGCAGAGAAAGAGCAATTTGCCTTAATGAAGAACCCAGTAAGCAATAATATTGCATTATTAACCATTCTATGTGATTGCCTCCTATTGATACATGAGCTATTGAACCTTATACAAGTATGTTCTTATTGAGTTACCAATATGTAACATCAATCTATTAGAACAAGTCTGGACATTTTAACGTGTTTTACATAATGAATAGGCTAATAAAAAGTGGTGGGGTTTGAATTAATATTCCATTAGACTCCTTACTACGGTAAAGTAACAAACACACATACCTTGAGAAAGACATCCATAGCTCAACCACGTCATGGTGTATACATTTTGAGACGTATTTCTTATTTAATCAAATTCACAATAACTGCGGCTGCTTATTGTACGTATTTAAGACCGTATCTATAACCGGTGAGGTGTTGTATATGTATGCTCATTATATTTGATTAATTATAAGTACAATCTAACACAATTTAAAATAAAAATTACGAAATAAAAACTGTTTTGATTAGAATTTTATCTCAAATAAATGTATACTTATCTTTCTTACCTACAAATACTTGATAGTAATATTTAATCAATATGTAGCTCCATAAAATTATTGTAAACTTCAATGCATCAGTATTCTACAAATTATTTATGATATTTTACAGAGGTTAGCAGAAGCGTTGCCAAATGGATATTTAAAACGTGTGTACCCATTCCAGAAACTGAATAACAAGTATTGAAATTATTACACTAGATGTACAGGATAGCTCAGCGGTCACCCATCCAAGCGGCAGCCACGCTTGACCTTGATTGATTCGGTTATATTGCGATAACCGCGGTACCCGCTACCCTATGCCAACGGCAAGTGAAAAACGACAGTTTTTCAAAATGAAAGCTAAATTATAAAATAATATTGCTATAACATTTTTGATCAAAATATTGACACATTTGTTATAGAATAGTTTCAAGAGTACTCTAAACATAATCTTTACTCTTTATAGGAAAGATTAAGTTATGTCGGAGCCAGTAATTTGACATAGAAATTACAGGAAATGGAAGTTTAACAGTGTTATCGGGTTGGCGGAATTCTGGGGACCGTTAAGAGCTTTAAGTGATAAGTCATATTTCTTTATCGTCCGTGAAATTACTTGTATTCTATAAATACACCCAACTATACCTCCTTTTTAATCTATTCAAGTTGTACATTTACATGCGTTGGGACAAATAAACAGAGAGTAATATTCAAAGCAGTTAATTCCAATAAGGATTTTTATTTACGTTTTAATTCATTGACTAGAAGGTTTGCGTTTTCTTCACTAATGATACACATTCAATATGCTTGGCCAATATGATTTTTAATTAATTTTCAAATAGGCACGTAGTGTTTAACAAATGTCAGAGAATAATACTGATTATCACGTAACAATGTACGGAATAGATTAGGTTCTTTTTCAACACAATATTATATGTTGGTACGCTGAAAACAGGCTGGGGTGAATGTGAAAGTTGTTTTATGTTACACCACACAAATAACAAACTCTCTAAAGTGGTTGTATTATTGCCGAGTCATTTAAACTTCAATTGTACAAGTTCATTGAAGTTTAAACACCTCATTTGCCCTTTGGATGAACTGGTTAGTGAAGGCAAAGTTAAAATCTGTCTGCAATCATTATCACACAAGGATTTCCTTTCATGAAAATTACAATGCCATTTGAGGTATTTGATTCAGTTACGAAAATCTCTGTCTGAAAGGAAAACTTTATTAATTTAGTTACTGGTTTTACCATGTGGCAATTAAATAACCACTTCGAAAGGCCATAATTGACATTTGATTTCCTCGGCTTAAGCTCTGGCATAATTATATTAATTCTGTCCCTCTCGACGGGGCACAGTGATATAATTGTTACAGGATAGAAAGGTCGTGCCTGTGTTGTCCCTTGAAAAGCAGGAGAGAGAAATATAATTAAGAAGAAAATAGGATTAAATAATTCGGTAATTTATGAAGAGTTAATAAGCGGCCCTTGACTCTTTTGCAAATTAACTTGTAATTTTATAAAGTGCTTTTTGTACGAGGATATTTTGAATGAACTGTAATAGTTTGGTCCAAATATCCTGAACACTAAAGGGAAAATGGTTTAAAGAATTGTTTTAATGCCACTTTTAAAAGTAGTTACGCCAAATTCGGCCTTGAGGGACTCAGGCAATGCATTAAATGTTTTAATATTGCTTGCAATGAAATGCCGATAAAAGAAGAATTTGCATGACGCTTAAGAATGTTAATGTAGTTGAGCTGTCTTGGATTGTTTTGAATTCCATGATCTGTCTTTTTCTAAAAGTTTGACTAGTTAACAACACAAATAGATGGAAAGGTAAGAATATGTAGAATCCTTGAATACTGACCAACAGAAAACCGGCCTAGTTTTCCGAATGCTGCTTTCAACACTCTCTTTGGAATTTTAAATATTGGCCCAGGACGTTCATACATCAACTCCCAAATAGCCACAGCATAACATACGTATGGATTTATCCTACCAAAGTATGCAGCCAGAGGTAATAGTATCGAATACCTACAAACTAGAATAAGGTACAATTACTAATATCCCTGAACTCAATTTCTTTTATGAAATACAACGTGATCATAAACTTGTAGTTGGTTATCAAATTAAAATCCAAGAAACTTTGAGACAACACATAGTTATACGTTTAACCCTCCCAAAACCAATGTTGGCTACTCCTAAAAACTATCTATTGGATACGTAAATTTATTACTTGGGTTTTAGCGACACTAAGCAATAGTCGGTTTCTTTGAAACTAATGTATTAATTTACTAGTTTCTTTCAAAGCAACAATTTCAAGTTTTGTTCGGCTCTGAGCCTTTGTGGAGATATAAGTGTCTCCGTAAACAAAGAGACTTAATCATTTATGGAAGTAACACAAGAAGGCAGGTCTTTAATGAATAAGATAAAAATGTAAGGAACCTGAGCATAAAGATATCTAGAAACGAGAAACTCCTTTTATCCTGAAATATTCAAGTTTTTGTAGAGGTAAATTATGATTCATCATATCGAAGACATTGTAAAATTAAAAAATTAATGCCATATGCGATTCCTTAATATCAAAAGCTTGCAAGCAGAATGAAAGTTATCAATATCTTTTTAGCAAACTCCACTTAGTTAAGGTGGAGTACATTGTTGTTGTTTAAAAGTGCAATAGCCTATTTGTGGAACAATTTGTTACGACCTTGGAGAAATTCGACAATAAGGATATAGGTTGATAATTGCTGCAAACATCCAATTTCCCCATTTTTAAATATTAGAATCACAAACGCCTAGAAACGGATATGGCTCTTGAAATAATATGTTAACAGTATATGCCTATGGACAAGAAATTACATCATCCTCCTGTTTTAATAGTTTTGTGGATATTCTGTGAGTACCACAAAAATATTTTGGTTGTAATGAAATCCATTTTTTAGTTATCTCTTCCTCAATAGCGTGATTGGGGAAAATTGAACTTTTTTAGCGGTTTGAAGTTACTGAGTAAAAACTCGTTGGTATAGCGTGTGATAGAATAAAATTAATTTAAAGTGCTTGCAAACTTGACAGGATATGAAATTATTTTATCAATCCAAGTAAGTGTTTCCTCTAACACGTTCTTAGATTTCTGGGGTTTCTCAAAATTCACAACTTTTTATATTTATATAACTAACATATTCGTTGTTATAAGCACACCCCGAAAAAGATGCTTCCACTAAAAATATAATTAAAAGAGAGAGTTTGTATAAAATGTAGGACCAATCTTAGCACATCCTTTTTTTGTGAAAAACAGTGGTATTACGAATCTGACTAAATTCTAAGATTTTAGTTGCATTGCCACACCAATTTTATTTATTTATCTATTTTATTCACTTAATAAATCTATTTAATGAAATAAAGTACAATAACTACTGTAATAAAGTTACTAAGTTATTACCTGAGAGTGTTCATCTGTCTACAAGACATAAATTATAAAATAAGTGAGCATATCATCAGAGCATCATGAAATGTCAGTTCCAACAGTTAATGCCTGGTTGTTTAAACAGGCCCAATTACAAAGCAAACAGTTATTGTTCTGGTTAATATTGTCGTACAACTAATTGAGTAAAATGTTTGGGCAACACAATAAACTTTACTTTAATTGCAAGTATAGTTATAGTGACGTTTTTATTAATGCCTTTTTATTCGTATCTTCCCAGACGAGAGTTGGCAGTGTAAGAACCTAAAGAGGGAAAAGGTGAATAAAAGATTAGGTATTGGTATTTTCTGCTGTACCTTTTAGTCTAAAGATATATGTATACCATTAAAATCTGGATACACAGAATAAAATGAAAAGCTAAACTTATTGTGTCTTTAAATGATATTAAAATTATGAACTCTGAATAAAGATCACTAATTAGGTATTATAGTATCAGCTGTTTATCTTAACTAATATAACTAACAGGGTTTCAGCCAAATTATGAATTTAGATATTGTGATTAAACTGTAATTAACCTTGGGACCTGACGATATCTTGAAGCATTGTAGGTTAAATATCTTTTATAAGCCTCATTTCTAGTGTCTGGTGCAGCAACAAAATTCATTTATTAATGTCAGTGTTTGACCTTAACTTCTCTAATTACATTTTCCTCCGTTACACCTACTTTCCAAAGTCTATCTATACCGAAAAATATTGTTATCAATAAATTCACAAATTAGCTTTTCTAATATGTAATAGTTATAAATACACGCAACTACTATTATGTATCCCTTCATAATAATGTGATCAAAAGTTTAATTGAACATTTTTCGTAGATTATCAAAATAATAAACCATTATCTTAGGAAGATGTTTTTTGAGAGAAGGTAACATTCGCTTTTCTATAATTTTGTATATTTATTTTTATGAAAACGAAAGGGGAATCTAGCTTGTGATTGTGGGGTTCAGTTACGTTAACTTCATTAATGAATAGATATTATCAATGATCACCTTTTTTAAAATTAAGTTTGTTTAGAATTCAAAAAGTACTCGTACATCACTACGGTATAATGGAGTACAAATTACGCGTATGATCATAGATTTTGGTTTGAGGAAATAAAACAATACTTTTACTTACACTGGCAGGCGTGATCTAGGTGGAACAAACCAGCTTTGGACTCCCTATTCAGCAATCATTTACAAAGAGTCGCAAGGCTCTCCTTGCTCTCTTTGTACACCAGCCTCAGTGGTATACAAACACAAAGTGAAATTATTTAATTTGTAGGCCACATACAAAATCTACTTCCCTCTGTAGTCGCCTTATCCCGTACAGGGAATCGGCTTTCCTTATCACGCGGGGCCATGTCATTCACTGCTTCCTGACCAAAGGATTAAAGCCGAGACTTCCTATGTACTTTCGGACATTTGTTATCCTGGTACTATCCCCTCTTTTTTGGGCGTATAAAGGAACTTTTCACCACATAATCGTATCGTCTTCGTATTACATATCTGTATTATGATGTATGTAAACAATACTATAGATATAGTACAATGAATATTAACAATAAAACATTATGCATGCTAAAAATATCACTATTTATTATTATTGAGTTCTCCTAGTGCAAGGAAAAACTTGGACTGTATAAATAAATACTTTACGTTTTATTTGCTTGGCGAAATCTAACCGCTCGTGATTGCTTACTAAGAAATGTACAAATCGAAGCCTATTTAACTAAATGAACGTTGAAGCGAGATAGCTATTGGCCCATAAGCTACACAAACTTTGGTTTCAGTTTGCCCAGTTCATTGTTACTCAACTTTGAAGAGGAACTAAACTTATTATAGTTCTGGGATCTGTGACATCGTTTTATAGAATGTTATTAAGAATTATTAGGAAGTTTTAAGAAATTATATTTACTAATGACTATTCCGTTTCATTCTCATAAAGGTTTCAAGAAATATAGTTTATAACTAATTAAGCTGTGGATATATATCACAATACTATGTTTTACTGATCAGAAGTTATTTATGAAGCATATATTATATTTTTTGCTGTACAGTAATATAAGAAAATCTGGAATGGTTATAAGTGCCGCATCTACAAAATGTGAAGAAAATTATATCTGCAAACACTCCTGTTTGATTATAGTATGTTTATGTTACTATTAAAAAATAACTTATTTGTAAGATTAAAAACACATTTCAGCGTTGTACATGTGTTAAAACCATAAAGAATAATTTAAATAATTTTGTCAATTTAAATAATCGTGGATAAATTTGGTAGGCCTATTGTAATTTTAATGTTATGAAATAAAATATAACTAACAATCCGAAAATAAATAAAATGCTTTTTTTATTATTGTAATAACAATCATTGTGTGATAAATTTACTTTTTTCATCTTCAATACAACAGCATGTAATTCACTTCTTATGTATGTAAAGTTTTACCAGCCCTTTGCCAATTTAAACAGTTCAATTTGCAGCCAATATTGTTTCTTAATATAAATTCATAAGTTTTAGTATGTAAATTCCTACATTAATTTAGTATTTGGTGGGATTTCTAAAGTTAATTTTATTCAAGTAAAAATAAAACGTATTGTATTTATTGATAAGTTACTTGATTTATGATTCAAAATTCTGGAATGATGAAGACTTGTAGCAATTATACATAACTTCTATAAACCTCAACAGATGATTCTTTAATATAAATACACAAAACAGTTTACATTTTGTATGGTCTTACACTTGTTAAAGATGTTTCTTTCCGTTCCTGTCTGTGTTTTCCTTCAAATTTCGTTACTCTAAAGTGGTATATATACAAGGGTGATTCATGAGTTCTCCCCCCACTTCTACAGCACATTGTACAATAAAAATAAATGAAAAAATGTTATATAAACATGGGTCCCGAAACGCCTTCGTTAGCGAGTTACAGCTAGTCGAAAGATTTCGCCTGAATTCCTGGGTAAAGAGTAAAATAAAGCCATTACAAACTTTTGGAAAGGTGAATTAAGTAAGAAATATCATGGATTCTTATGTATTTTTTACCTGAGAAAGCTAATAAAATAGGCTTCAAGAACTGTACCTGTAAGCAGTTTTTTGAGGGATTCAGGGTTTAAATACAAAAAAACTTGGGGCCCTAAATAAACGGAAACAATGATTTTTTTAAGTTTATGTACAATAATTTGTTAAATTGGTAAAAAATACATAAAATCAACAAACATTAATTGTAGAAGAATTTAAATTCTTAGAAAATTGATATAATCAAAGTCTAAAATAAAACAAAATAAGTTATCCGCAAAAAAAAATCGATTTTTTCAGTAATAATACATTACTAGTTTTTAGCAGGCAAAAATTAATCATGTTGGGCAACCGTACGCACCTTTTATAAAAATAGATGTTCGAAAATGAGGCCATCATTATCAATAAATTTTGGCAGCACAATTTGTGTATTGCCTTTTGATGCGGTTCTTAATTTTTCAGGACTTCGGTCCATTTTCCTGTAGTGCTTTTGATTGTTGTTTTACATATTTCCGTTTTTTTGTTTATTGCTCAAGCAGTTTTTCCTGTCCTTGACCTTTTTATTACCCTTTTTAGTGGGGGTCTTTGTTTATTTCCCCTTTTCCATTTTTTTTGAATTTTCTATGTTTTCCATCGTTTTTTTTTTTTTTATGTAGAGGTCTTTGTTATCTTTTTCATATTAGTTTATTAGCTTTTATTTTTTTGTCTTTTTTTTTTTTTTTTTTATTGGATTTTATGTGATTATCGTGTCTATTCTCTTTTCTTATTTCTTTTTTTTTCTTCGTGTCTGTTTTATTCTTTTGTTCGTTCTTTTTATTATTCTTTGTTATCTGTACTTTCCTTGTGTTTTCTCGCTATTTTTACCTTTTTTTTCTGCTTATTTTTTTTCATATCTTCTATCATTGTTTTTTTAATTCTTTTTGATTTTATCTCATTCTCTTATTTTTCTTTTTTCTTTTTTTTTTTTAATTTGTTTTTTTTGTAATATTTTTCCGTTTTTTTTTTTTGGTAGTTTAAAAGTGATCTTTTTTTTTATTTGCATGTTATTCTGTTTTTTTATTTTTCTACTTCTTTCTTCCTTTATTGGTTCCGGTTTTGATTTTTGTTTAGAGTCTTTATCACTTCTATTTTTCTTTTTCTTGCTTTAATTTTTTTCTTCTTGTGTCTTTATCTTATTTTATTAATGTTACGTTTTTCGTTGTATTTACGTTTTTTTTTATTCACCTCTCATTTTTACCTTTTCTTTTCTGTTTTCTTTTTTTTGTATTGGATTATTTTTTTATTGCTTTTCTGCACTTTTTTTCCCTCATTTTAATTTTTTCCTCTATTTTGCTCCCTGGTATATTCCTGCACAGCCGAATCCATTATACGGCCAATTAATCCATCACGAGAATTCACTTTTTGGTTTGTAAACAATGTCTTTCATCCATCCCAGATGCAATAATCCAATGGAGATAGATCTGGAGATCTTGGTGGCCAAGGGTGAGCCCTCCACTACCAATCCAGTGTCCAGGAAATTGATGATTTAAGTAAGCGAGAAACGGCACGTGAAAAGTGGGGAGGTGCTCCGTCAAATGCAGTGAAGTAACAAAAAATATTTGTCTGTAGAGTAAAGGAACATTCTCTAACAGTGCGGCAACTCTTTCTTGAAGAAATGCAATAGAAACACAGCATTTAGGCGTCCAGTAATTATGAAAGTTCCAATCCAGCCGATTGTGACAAAAGCCACACCAGACAATGACGCTAATCGGTGTTTGGAAAGCTTCCCTGTTCCACTACCTCATGTAGATTTCTTCTGGCCCAGATGTATCATTGTGCAGAGTTATAGACACCATCCCGAGTGAATTGTGCCTCATCCGTAAACAAAAGTAACTCTGACGAGTTGAATTATTAATATTCATAAAGTTTTCGAAAACTCCAAGCGGAAGCGGACCAACCCCTAGCTGTACGATGTTTGAACCTTTTGTTTATGAAACGGATAAAATTTGTTCGAATTAAGTGACCTCCACATCCGTTGGACTGCGAAACTCCTATCCGCCTAAGAAATACGGTCGTGTACTGATACACCTGGACTGCGATGAACAGCATAAATAACAATTCATCATCAAGTTTGAGGACAGCTCGTTCATAATTGGTTCAGTACTTGGTAAGTGAGCCTGTTTTCTCCTAAGAGTATGAAAAGTTCCTGAAATTGTTTTGGTATCTGGAATCCTCCTATTAGGGTAACGTAGTTCATATTCTATTTCAGCACTCTAGCATTACCATTACAGTAACCCAAAATAAAAACCAGTATCAGCGTAATTCCTCTGATGTAAATAAGTAAGCGCATTTTTTTCGCTGAATAAACAATCGAATTTATAACTCACGAGAAAAATTGAGCATTTAATAACACGCCTTCACAGAAGCTCCGATCTCTCGCTGTAGCTTTGCAAAACACCACTAATACACAGTTCTTCTAACCGTAACAAGTACAGAATAACCATTGTTGATCATTCTTTTATTCGTGCGTTACCACTTAAAATTAATAAAACAAAAAACTGCATTTTTTCGATGATTATTAAACAATAATGTAAAATGTTGCTACATTTATTTTCGAACATTTGAGTAAATTTTTAAAAAAAAATACAGCGAACTAAAACATGATATTTTATTATTTACAAACAAATTTATTTAACATTTAAACTGTTATTCTCAATTTTATCTCATCGTTAAGGAACAAACATTTTGTTTTTGTTTTATTTTAACTAAATACCGTACGTATTTTTCTTTACGCCAGTAATGTATTATACTGAATAAAATCGATTTTTGGTACTTATTTCTCTGTTTTATTATAGACTTTGATTATATATCAATTTTCTCAGAATATAAATTCTCTACAATAAAGTGTTTGTTGATTTTATGTATTTATTCCAATTTAACAAAGTTATTGTACATTCAAACTTATAAAAAACATTGTATTTCGTGCACCAATTTTTTTGTATTTATCCCTGAATCCCCCTCAAAAACTACTACAGGTACAAGATCTAAAACCTATTTTATTAGCTTTCCATGTAAAAATACATAAGAATCCATGATATCTTCTTACTTAATAACCTTCCAAAATATTCAGTAATGGCTTAATTTTACTCTTAACCCAGGAATTCAGGGGCGAAATCTTTCGCTACTGTAACACGCTAACGAAGCGTTTTTTTCGGACCTATGTTTTATATAACATTTTTTCATTATTTTTTTACTAGTACAATGTGCTGTAGAAGTGGGGGAGAACTTCATGAATCACCCTGTAATAATATAGTTACTCCAACCTTGATAGTTTTAAAACTTATTAATATTGTTTACCATTTTAAAAATTAATTAAAAATGTACAAAAACCCATGAAAAAAACACATATATAAACAATAAAAAGTTACAACAAATTTCATTCTGAGTCCGTAAGTCTGTTACGTTATGACGAGAGGTGACAAATAAAACTATTTATACTTCTCTTGGGCACTCATATGTGGGCAAGCCTTCTTATCTTCAATTCAAAACAAAATATAACGACAACTTACATATTGCCATATTATTCTTTGTGAATACACTTTTCTTTACTCACAACAGTATAAACGTAACAGTTTGCTTGGAAAATAAAAATATATTGCCAATTGAGTATTAATATTTTTTAAATTATTATTAAATTTGGTAGTTATACCTATATAATAATATCCATGACGAATTAATTGCAACAGCATAGCATGAGCTGTTTTAAAACGATGAATGATTTCGTAAACAAAACAAACACATACATAATATATTTCTAAATCAGTAGAATATGTTTTACCTGTATCATAATTTACATTTATATCACATTATTTCATTAGTATTTTAAATTTACAAACATATTTCACAACAGCATGTCAATGAAACATAATACTCTCTCTTATGAAGAGTGAAGTCTAGACTTTGTAGTTCTGTTTTATTTGTAAGGGATACTGAGTATTATGATATTCACCAGTAAGATATACAGTATATTAATTAAAACATCACATATTAATAATTTAAAATAAAACTAATCAATTTAAAACCAAAACAAAAGAGGTCGGTTACTATAATACTTATACCACACACCTTCAATTTGAATATTTGAATGAAGGAAAATGCGTGTTTTGTTTAAAAAATAAAAGCAACATCATCATAAACATTGAACCAGGATAAAACGTACGGAAAAAATTATCATATCAAGTAGCCAATGTAAGGGGTTTCAGGTGACATGTTTTTTTTGTTGATTGCAATTGAAATTTTTCCCAATTTCTCATTGTGGTATTAATGTGAAGTATTTGAATTGCAATTTGGAATATACACGCATAGCATATCATCAATACAATGGAATATCTTTTTTTACCCTTTTTAGAAAATTTGTAAAAGATTAAGAATTTTATTTATAGGAGAAATTACAACAATACTTTGTCATTTCAATCACTCCAATTTTTAGTTAAATATTTCGTTTTTTCATAGTATAAACACAACTTAAGCTATTAAGTACGTAAATAATGAGTATGTACGGGTCGTTATAGAATGAATACGGAATAGAAAGGACTACAGCGTCTACCCCTAGCATTCATAAAAAATGTACTGTAATATAAATAATCAAAACAGAGCAATAATTTAAATCAAAACGTGATTAAAATATATTATATTCCACACATAATATTGTAGATCAAAAACTGAATTCAGGAATAAGAGTATTAGGTTTTGACATTCTCACAGTAGTGCAACGAATTTATTTTCATTCAGTTACGCACAATGTTTGAAAAATCACCAACGAAGGCGACTGAAATTTAAAACTACATTTACATCAGTACAGGACTAAATTTATTTGTGGGACTCAAAAAGGTAGAAAATCAAGGAATCTTACATATATAATTATTTCGTGTGATATATTAGTTATATATTATTCTTTAATAACATAAACTGGGCCTTACAATATTTAAAAAGTTTTAAAATTTACCAATTACCTCAATATTAGAACCTCACTACAAAAACTACAAGTTGAAATGTATGCTTCTCGCATTTAACTCATTCTCACAGATAAAAGGTTCATCAATACATACTTTTGTGTAAACAATACGTAACGGAACATTGGTAACAATAAGTTTGAGTAAAATGTAGTTCGATCCTGCAGATAAAACGTAATATTGTTAAGCCACACCATTTCGTTTATCCAACGAATTGAAGAAAATCCTGCGAAGCTCAAGATTATCCTTGGATAAACCAGGGTTTCCTCTTACTCGGCAATACAAACTACTTTGTCACGCAGTGTTCTTGGGACAAGTATTTAATAATGTTTTATGTGCCTAATTACTATTATATACTTTTTACTATTACAGAGAGATGTTGATTCTAAAATAAATATCTATATACATTTGTGTGTATTTTAGAAGGCACTCCAGGACTATTGTATTTCGTAAAAATATTTTATTGCAAAACGATTACTTATCCTGTTTGTTTTGAAACCTATAAGTAAGTACTATAAGTTCTTTAAAATATAATGATGAATGTATAGGTATGTAAGATTAATATTTAAAGACTGCGTACGATTATTTATTTCCATTTAATAATAAAGATTCGAGTCATATCCTCAACAAGTTATGTTTAAATATATATACATTTTATATAAAATTATTTATTAAAAATTTATTAAAAATTTATTAAAAATTTATTAAAAATATAAACATATATACATAAATAAAAATACAAAATAATTGAATCGTAAAAAGTGAGGGCTCTGTGGTGTAATGGTAGCACATTCACCCAGGAAGTGAGAGATCCGGGTTCGAGTCCCGGCGGAGCAAGTATTTTTTGCGATTCAATATTTATTGAAATTAAATTAGGCTATTGTCACTTATACAAATTTAATAAATATATATATATATATATATATATATATATATATATATATATACACATATATATTTACAATTCGATGGTGGTACTCAATCAGTAGACGCAAGAATATCTTAAGTAGGTATAAATGCAAAGAAATTAATTTTTATGTCAGTTAAAACTTTTCCTGCAAATCCTTGTGCACAAAAGTTACCTCCGATTTGCGTACAGAACTGTCCAGTTTGGTATTTGTTAATATGAGCCAACAGCAACTCCAGTGGAATGTGAACTCCGTTTGTTTGTATGTCCTTAAATATTTACTTGGATATCAATTTATTTTCAGTTTTAATGTTCTGATGTAAGAGAATCACATTTATATACATATATATATATATATATATATATATATATATATATATATATATATATACAGTGCTGGTCAAATTATTAGACTAAAGCATATTTTTTTATTTTTCTTCTCAATTTTTACTAAATAAATTTTAAATTTCATGTTGGTATATGTTAAAGTATATACCCTCATTCGTGTGTTACTTTAGAATAGTATTAGCAGAAAATTTGGTAATTTTATGTTGGCGGGTGGCAACACTGCCTGTTTTGTTTAGCATCTGCCTTTACAAATCTACCAGCTGCATAACCAAAATCAGGTTACAGTTAATTTTTCATGTGTTTAACATGTTTTAGGTTCAGTAGATCTTTCTATTAGTGTGTTCTGTTATTATTAAAGTAAGTTTAAGGTCATTTGTGAGTATATGAAATCACTTTTTTACTTCCTTATTGGCTATTAATAAAATTATCAGGGAATGGGAAAAAAGAGGACCTTTCATCAAGGAAATGTGCTGTGGCCAAGGTTCGTTTGGAAGAGCAACATTACACGCAAACTGAAATAGCACACTGACTAAATATTTCACAGAAGTCAGTTAGTAGGATCAAGAAAACACTTGATATCAATGGTATTTATAAATACAGCCGTATCGGAAAATGTGGCCGGAAGAAAGCGTTAAATCCAAGGATGGCCAGAAAGTTTAAAAACATGACATTAGTCAATAGAAAAATGACCAGTAAAGGTTCTTAGTGACCAGTTTAGAGATTATGGCACAAATGCTTCGCCCAGGACCATCAGAAGAACCTTGAATGAACAAGGTCTTCACGCATTAAGGCCTACAAAAAACAAAAATAACACCAGCAATGGCTAAGAAGAGATTGGAATGTGTCAAAGGAATTCAGTTCACTGCTGAATCCTGAGGGTACTGTACCTTGTTCCAATCATCATCAGTGAACTGAATCCCTGAGATGGCAGAAAACGTGGGATGGCTTGAAGGAACAAGAAGTTGTAGCCTTGAATTACTCATACAGTCGCCTACTTATACTATTTTTCTTGTTTTGCTTACCGTAAGCGAAGCCTATCAGACGGAAGGCTAGAAACATTATTTTATGTATTTCGAAAACTAAATGACTTGAAGTTGTGCATGAAGCTTTTACATCAACTTCGTTGATGGTGTTGTGCTACTAGGCTGAGAATTACCGTAAAATCAAAGCAATATTTTATGTGGTTTTTAGCGTGAACTTTATAGCAACGAGAAATTAATAGAATAAAAATACTTGCAAATAGATTTTGAGTACATTCATATGACATGATATTTCGTTGGTAAGATTTGTTACATTCTATAGCTTCCTTCCTTACACTGTTGCATAGATTTATCTGTATATAGACATTGATGGTACATGTATAGTCATTGAGCGTTATTAAATCATATTGATCGAAGAGACATCTCCAGAACGAATGGAGCTATTACTCAGGAATTAAATAAAAACTTCTCTTCTCTCTGAATATTTGCCAGTGTATTTGCTGGCCATCTCAAAAATGAAATATGGCTTGCTCCATCTTTCTTCTTGTGTAAGATAAGGTAAAAGCCTTATTACCTGGAAGAATATCATATTTGTTTGACAAGATGATGTCTTTTACTCTGACGTCGTTGTCAATCTGTCCTGAGAAACACCCCCACTCACTTTAATAACAATAATTTGTTATGTTTTTGTCATCAAAATTTAAATTTCGTAATTACATTTGTCATCCTGTGAATCGATCAAGTCCAGCCTCACGTGAAATGTATGCTATCAGCAACTTTAACACATGTATTTTCATTTTATATTAATCTTAACATCCTTATTCAACAGCTTTGATTTTAGGTAAATAATACACATGTTTCAAACTGGGCACACATTTTAGCTAACACTTGAGAGATATTATTGGACCCCATTTTCTCACCTAAACAATAAATATATACACAGGTAGTTGTATACTCAAAAACCACAAGTCCAAAAGTGTACAGAGTAAATCATACCTCAAAAATAAGTTTTCTTTTAAATCCATAGGTTGTTTTTCTACAAAAAAAAAAAACAATTAATAAAATACTAATATTCATTGTCTCTAGTTAATACGCAACGTTAGTAGATCTGTTTTATAATGCCGCTATTCATTACTGCCTCATAGATCACTTCCATACTTTATAAAATAGGTAGTGTTTTTTCAAACACCATTTTTAATTGGAAAAGGAGTTTAGTGAGAACATTTCGAGATATTACTTAAGTCAAAGTTGACTTCTTATTTATTTTGTACAGTTCGCAATTAATTGTCCTTTGTTGGTTAGGATTGACACGAGGTTACCAACCTGAAATCGTAGTAAGCCAAAATGCCAACGGAAATGCACTGTTTGCAAGATTTGTAACTACGTGGTTAGTGTCACTCTGGAGTTATCTGTTTCAATTTTGGAGGTTGTATTTTAGGTCCTGTAGTTGGGTTCAGCCTGAACACTTGCATAGTAAACCGTTAAGTAAAATCCACTGTTTTCGAGATGTTCTATCTTGGGCCCGGAGAATTTGGAAGTTAAGAGTGTACGATTCCCACACTGACGGAAAATTCCAGCATCTAGAGAAGAACGAAATGCCCGATATCGTCATCTTGGTCCGAAAATGACATAAAAAAGTGGGGTGTACAGGGTGAGCTCTCGTCAAAAGTACCCTATCTTCGATAATATGAACCATTACAGAGCGGAAAATGCCCCACCTTATTAGTCAAATCCGAGCCAGAGGTCAAAGTCTGGCACACGAGTCAAGGTCTTAAACCAGCAGAGGTCAAAGTTCAGAGGTCACGTGATTCAATATGGCGGCGGTCACTTAATTCAGGATAGTGGCGGTGACCTTTGACCTTACGCTCGTCTCGCTCTCGTCTCTGGGACGCCGGAAAACCGGTCTTTCTATATTACTAATGCGGGCACAAATATTACTACATAAAAGTACACAGGATATACCACATTATACACCTCAATATTTAATACAGTACTACCTACAACCGAAAAGCTAGTACACAAGTTAATGTTCAATATAGTTAACATTTTATTAAAAAACTGTCTATTCGTTTTTGATATAATATAGTGTAAAATACTGCCCAACTAATTCATTTTTTTGGTTGAATAATTTTGTAAAGACTGCAATAAGTGAAACGTGTGTTTATGTCTGATAACATTACGATCACCGACAATATGTTTTTCTTAAAATAATACAATGTGTTTTAATCATTTTACGTATCAGCTCCTAACTTGCATTGCTAATATTGTTTTTGATATAGTTCTTTATTACAATTTATATAATTTTTTAAATTGTTTAAACTTACAGTTTTGTATTCTGTAATAAGGAACCCAGGTAAAGATGTTCAGAGCCAAGCGTCTGACATTTAGTGTCGTAATTAGCAGATCCATTAGTGGATTATTAGTGTAGATTCATTAGTGTATTTCATTAATATAACTAAATACATCCCTTAGATGCATTACGTATAATACGATTTAATATCACATTTGTGTTCTAACACAAAAATACTCTGATACTCTGATCCTCTGATACGTAAACATCAGATATCAGCTTTTGGATTGTATAGACTCGAGTATAGAACCGTATACGAACTGGATAATTGGTATTAAGGCAGAACAAGTGTTTGTAAGCCACTCCGCAGATCTACAGTCTCGCACTGTCGATAGGAGAATTATGTGTGTAGAGGCGGAAGATGTTGGTATTAAGGCAGTACTAGTGTTTGTAAGCCACTCCTGCTCTACAGTCTCGCACTGTCAATAGGAGAATTATGTGTGTGGAGGCAGATGATGTTGGTATTAAGACTGCAGTAGTGTTTGTAAGCCACTCCTGCTCTACAGTCTCGCACTGTCAATAGGAGAATTATGTGTGTGGAGGCGGAAGATGTTGGTATTAAGGCAGCACAAGTGTTTGTAAGCCACTCCTGCTCTACAGTCTCGCACTGTCAATAGGAGAATTATGTGTGTGGAGGCGGAAGATGTTGGTATTAAGGCAGCACAAGTGTTTGTAAGCCACTCCTGCTCTACAGTCTCGCACTGTCAATAGGAGAATTATGTGTGTGGAGGCGGAAGATGTTGGTATTAAGACTGCAGTAGTGTTTGTAAGCCACTCCTGCTCTACAGTCTCGCACTGTCAATAGGAGAATTATGTGTGTGGAGGCGGAAGATGTTGGTATTAAGGCAGCACAAGTGTTTGTAAGCCACTCCTGCTCTACAGTCTCGCACTGTCAATAGGAGAATTATATGTGTGGAGGCGGAAGTTGTCTTTATCAGACAGATTTGCACACTTGCCATCTTGGTAGACATGTCATTTATTATGTATTGTGTGTTAACCTCTGAGAAAAATTAAGTCGTAAAAAAGAAACGTTTACATCACAAATTCAATGTTAATCTATTATGTATCAAAATGCGTAATAAAAATCACGATAAATTAATTACAATTTTAGGTGGTTAGATTTTGTATGTTCTCAGCCAAGTCATCGTTACAACTGGATTACTGGCCGTGTGTGTTACTATATAATTAACTGTTAATACAACCTTAATCTGTTCCTACATACAAGCATTCTCTAATTCTTGGTGTGCACTTTTGAAATTGTATGTACGCGAGTCCACTCACCTCTTACAGGAAGACCGACAGCACTCCTAGTATAAATGAAACACGCAGGCCTTTTATATAGAAAAAAATAACCTAGGTCAAACTGTGTAATGTTTCTATACAGTTATATTATATAAAATTTATACATTCTTAATGAAAGTTTTATTAATTTCATATGTAATATTTAGTGAAATATTTAGTATTTATTTCTGTACCTACTCAAGACGTTCTTACAGCTTTGCCAATAATTTAGTTGCATGATTTAATTTTTTTACTCGATATAAAGATAGTGTTCCTCAAATATTTCGTATGGTATTCAAATTCAGGTTTTAATACACGTTCTTTAAAGGAATAAAACAAAAAAGTCAAAGCAGCTCAAAAAACAGAAAATGTATAATAATCTCTAGCACTGCTCACATAAGGAGGTTGTACTAATTGTGATATTATATCTGTTTACTTGTTGCGTTTATTTCACAATAAACTTTTACAAAAACAATGTCTTCCGCGTCAAAAAAATATCTTTATTTTGTTAATTCATCTTAATATTAAATAAAATGTATTTTTAATTGTTTTTATTCATTCTTAACATAATACCCTTAATATTAATAGTCACAGCCACTGTATAAATATAATTAATACGGATGAGCATGTGTTTAGATTATTAAAAGCGAAATTTGTATTATTTGGATTTGTAATGTTCTTACATTGCAACATTAACTAAAAATTGTTGGAATGCTTTTTTGTTTTCTCTTTATTCGCACTCGGTCTCTACAACCTTGACTGACCTTGACTTTCAATGTAACTTTGAGATGATTAAGCCAGTACCGTGTATGGGTTAACAATCTCACAAGATATTTCGCTTCACAATAACTAACTTCATGTTGAATGACACAAACCTTGATATATGTGTTACATCTAATAGTATGCATTTTTGGGAAAATATAACAATCAATATTATGTCCTTCGCATAAATATGAAAAGGTAAGGCTTCAAAAAAACAAAACATATATATATATATAAAGATAGATTTTATGTGACACTCAATAAATGTCTTTTAAAATATTGAACTATACATCCAACTATGTTATAGGAGTTTAAGAATAATTATTATATATTTTAAGTTAGTTGTCACATATTCTGACTTATCTTAATCCCTTTGGAAATAGTTATAATAGTTAAAACCTTAAAATAATGCAATTAACTATTCAGTAAAAGTTTTATTTTGCGATTTATTTTATACGGTGTGTATTCATATAAAATCATAAAACATATTTTGTGTATTTCTAAAACAAAGTTAACAACAGATAATCATGATAGTTGAGTTGGAATTGCAGTTAAAAACTGAAAATATAAGTTACATTAGTATATAATTCTTAATATTTGCATAACAATTTACAACCTGAGTTATTGGATGTAAAACAACTGCATATTATGGATGCGATAATGTGGTTGTTATACTACAGTACCTGTACGCAAAATATGTGTATTTCTTTACTTTAAAATCGTAATGCAACGGATTTCTATATAATATATGTCAAGTAGTGATAACAATGGATGCAATTTAGCAGTCTGCATTAGTGATTATATGGAGTTGTAGTTTGTCCAAGAGGGTCATTTTGCTTCAAAATGTTTCGAAATGTTTTCTGGAAATTGATATTGTCATGCCTGTTTTGTTACTCCTCAAAATAAACCCTCACTCTCTCAATTCTATCTGAACTGCATAACGAAACCCCTGGTAAGGCCAAAAGTAAAAGTGGCCTTAACGGGTTTTATCATCAATATATTAAAGGGTGAAGGATAAGAAATAGTTCACATGGTAGGTTTTAAGTTTGTATGCTAAGTCTTTACTCGCCGACCCGTGTCACTGCAGAATTTTAAGAATTATTATGACCACTTTTTGTCCCAGATACTAAAAATTTTCACGGAACCTCACTTGTTGACTATAATGCTCTTGCTATCCACACGTTTTAGTATATTAACACATTAAAAAAACTCCAAACCCTTTATTGGTCTATGGAATTTTCAGTCATAAGAATGCTGTGTAGTATTTGTAACATATAATCTGTTATGACATCTCTGATATATCAATATTGTCGCGTATTGTTATTCGTAATCAAAACATTACTGACTGTAAGTGTTATCTAAACTGTAAGATTTACTAGAACTATAAGTACATTTAAAATGTTACTATTAAATATTTAAAACTTGGTAGTCCTCTTAGTTCTTTTTAAAATAACGGATAGGAGATTACAGCACAAATAAAATGTATCTAATTTTAAATTTGCTGGTATAATACAAAAAATTATTGTTTTTAAATGGAAAACAATTAAATAAGATTAATTTATTAAAAATAAATTGTACTTTTATATTTCAAATTTATATTTTGAATTATAATATTGTAAAGTTTGAATTTTATTGAAATTAGTTAAAATTTGATCATTTAAACATCAGTTTCATATTGGCACTCTTACGTAAAAATCAGTTTTTCATTATTCTAATGTTTCATTATATATAATCTAAGTGCATTGGCACATATATTATGAAAATAAAGAAATACATTACAGAATGTTTCTTAAGTTACGTGAAAACTTTGATGCTGTCAACTAAATCCCACATTAAATTTGAACAGTTGCCTATCTATCATACACCATACAGATTGGGATTCAGTCGGAAGTACACGTACAAATACTGCTGTAATAGATTACGGTTATTCTGTATTTATATCCACTCTGGCCCTCATTTTACACTAATCAAACTGTCGTCAATGCTCCAGCTACTTGCGAGTGAAAAACAACCATTTTCTTAGAATTTTTACATCCTCATCCCATTTATTTCATTATAATCTTTATTTTTCTAAACTATAAATACAAACACATAAAACCTATAAAGATATTCATATTCTTATATAGAGATTGTTAGTTAAACAATGATTTGTGCTTTAAATCTCCCGAGGAGACAGAAATGTATTGCCTATCGAAGCGTAGTTACTGCTAGCTAAAACTGATTACTATCTAAAAATACTTGCATTTTTACAGACTTTAAAGAACTTTCAATGCTTCATGATATATAGATTTTAAGGCGCTCCAGACGGAATGAGGTTTCTAACAGCATGCTTAACACGAATAACACGCTGAAGTACTTGTACTGTCCAGTAACACGTTTATCATTACTTACGTGACAAATCATCACAAGTATCAATGTCACATAATGAATTCTGGACTGTCTAACTTAGAATCGGTATGAATTCTGGTGAATACGGTGTGATGACTATGAATACAAATTTTCTATCGACAAATATTGGTTCACTTCATAACTTCCAAGTCTTTGAGTAATAGGACTAAAAACGTTAGATACATTTTTATGTACATAATATCGTAACTATCATGATATTGAACAATATAGTTGTTACACATTTATAGGTGTTGAAATAATTTGATAATATTTTCGTACAGTGTTTTTGTTCGTTTTTAACTTATTGATGAGAATTAAGTTAAGCCTCTGGACCATTAAGGACGGGTAACAACACTCGTAACTACACCGAACCAATTTAAATTTATCATACTTTCTGATCGGTAACATGTTATTATTTATATAAATAACATATTTATATATACAATTATGCTAGAAAATAACAATATTATTCCACAATATTGTCAGTTTCAGTAAGAGGAATCAATTTGGAGAATTCAACTTATTTTAGTAATTATTTATTATTTTTTGAGGATAATGTTTTACTATTGTAAAATGTGTGGTGGGGTAAAAATTTTTTGGTATTCTATATCAGAATTATTGATCAACAGTAGTAAAACATTATATTTCATGTTTACTTATTTCTTTAAATAATGTAACATTAATTTAATAAATTTGGTATTGATATTATTCCATATCGGTTTTAAGAAAATTATTCTAATACTTTGAAAAATAAAGGAATAGCTGTTCAGAAGTGAGGCATAGATTTACACCACTAAAAGCACGTGTTTAATTTCAGCCACCACTTGACCTGCCCGCCTGTACTGTTTGTGGTAAGTGTTTCCTATTCCAACTCTACTGTAATGTAGAAACAACGTGGTACCTTTGTATTCCAGGGAACCTCACTTGTTCTAATAAAATAAACGGTCGTCGTATACTTCTTTTCCAAGGTTCTTGTAACTAAAATTACAGATAAATTGTCCAATTGCACAACGAAATTTAAAATGAAGTAGAAGTGTAACAAAACTATCGTTTAAACATAATATTTCAGCTACAAACTGATTCACAAAACGTTGCTCACAGAACAATTGTGGTTTCTTAGTAACATATGAACTCGAACAATTCATTTTCCAGGCTTGTAATAATATCATTGTTGCTATATTATCATACTAGCTGAAATTCTATTGGATTGGCTACAAAGACCGCCTGCTGATTTTGTAACAGTTACAGATATAGAGGTGAAATTCAATGGTTTATTGAGAAAAACACCAATGTTTGTGTTATTAAAATTAAAAATGAACGCTTGGCCCCTCAACGAAATATTGAAATACGAACAACATAGCATTCAAAATTAAATCTTATTCCTTGATCCGAAGAATTTTAAAATGTGCAATGTAATTTTCGCTATAGCTCAATTTTGTAATAAAATTTCAAACACCCAACAAATAGTATTAGAATGCACCAGCAATTTACACTAAAAGTACATTGAGATATGTAGAAATATTAACTAGTTGAGGATTTAAAACAACTTTATGATAAAGGCTATAATGTCAACATACACATTAGATTAGTGTTAAAAAATTTTGAGATAAAGACATAGCAACATTAAACAGTATGAGAACCTTTTAATATTATTTTTAAGTCTATTAAAAAGTCTACTTTATATACTTATTTGATATTTACCTTTTTAATACCTAATGTTTCAGATTCTAAAATTTACCTTAAACACTTCGAAATAATAATAATAAACGTCTTAAAACAAAAATGCTATTCACCTAAACTCATTCATAGTTTAACGATATACTATAACAGTATATTTCTTTTTTCAAAGCTGAGTAGTAAAGAAACTCAGGATGGCTATTCAAAACTCAACTAAGTATATCCTAAATTATAATATTTAAAAAAGTATTCCGCTGCTCCATAAACGTTCCCGCAGTTTCATACAGCCATTAGAAACCAATTATAAATCTAAATGACGGGTCTGGAGTTTATAATCATCTAGTAAGAAAAATTTTACACAACAAAGTGTTCGAATATACAGCTACAACTGTTGCTCACGTTTAAAACAGAATTTTTTTCATCCAAATGTTCTCAGACTACTTGCCAACTCTACAGGAATACTTACTTCACAAATTTAAATCTATATCACAGCTATTGTGACCGATTTTAAGTCTCCTGCTATCTTAATTTGAGAAATGTAACGAAAAATGTGATTAGTGTTTTAACGATTTAATCTGTTTAAAGACAAAATTTTTAATACCTTTTTAATGAACCCCCTTGAGAGGAATCATTTTGCCAAATTTAAAGCCACATGTTTTGACTTTCTTGAAAAATAGAGTTTGGTTGATGAGTGGGTGAGTGGTGTTTGGCTCATATGCAACTCATTCAATACAGTTCCTTGATTGGGCTTTATTTACCGAGAACACATAACAAATTCTAAATTGCAATAGAGGTTCAAAGTGTGTAGACATTATAACAGATTACTATAACATTACGTTATACAACAATAATGATCTTTAAATGTATAGTACAATGTAATATCCAGTCCTTAGCTATTGGTTTTTCGTAATTTAAAACGTAAATTACATTCCAACTGCTCACAAATTATGATTTATGATATGTTACAAGTTTTGGTTTTTCAGAATTGCATTAAACCAAAAACAGATTAAACTCGGATGTAACTGATATAAATTGTGTTATTATTTCAGATTATATGATCACTTACAGACACTTTTCCCAAACTAAAAACCTAGAGACTTTTCAGAAAAGACTTGCAATACATTTTAATGTAAAGTGCCCCTTACTCATCTTTCAGTCCAGTATGTAAAAGGCATTTTAACTCTTTACATAAACTCCACATTCAGATATAAGTAAGCTAATCAGAGTATTTTATTTATGAATACAAATGTTGTACTTTTTCCGAAGTTTGAAAAATATTTATAGTTTACTTAAATTTCGTATGCTAGCTCTTATTGTACTTGTTACGACCTGTATATATTTCCATTTATCCGTGTGCGCGTGCGCGCGTGCGTGCGTGAGTTACAGTTATTTTACAACCCTTATAAAATCTTGAAAGAATATCAAATAAAAGCAATCATTAATGCAAGGGAGGTTTCATCTTGCTCTCTAGAGTCCATAACATTGGCTTTCCAAATTATAAAACTGGAATAGTGTTTATTATTCATAACTTTTATTGCGATAATCTTCAATATCTTTCTTATTAGAATTACATAATAGTTATTGTCAACAGTTACTAATAATATGTAATCTACTATATATAGTCTAAATAAAGGTAACATTTTACAACATTCATAATATGTATCGCATTTCCAAACCAACATCCGAAGGCTGCAAACAATGTACGTAAAATATTTAACTTTTATTCATCCTAAAACTATAATAAAGGCAAAGTTCGCCATGATTTGGAAACATAATCATTAATAAACGACACAGGTAAGTAATATTTGAAATTATACCTTAACACTATTATCCGAGTTATACAGGTACTATCACAATAATCAACTGCCATAATCATCACAGACTATAATTTCGTCACGACTTGAAAATCATGAAGCAGTAAATATTTCATTATATCTTTATGTCTAAACTACACCTCCGTATCTTAATAAACAATAGACTTGAAATTTTTCACCTTAAAAAGTTTCATTTCTATAGAAGCAACGCTGAGTTTTAAGATCTTTCATTTCATTCTATGGGATTTGTGTAAGTGTTTGTGAATATTTTAAATTTGCTTTACAAATAAAATGTGGAAATTTATGAAAATAAATATTATTGTAAGTAAAATAAGTATAAACATAAGGTGTTTAAAATGTGAACACCTTTTAATTCTATGAATTAATTTTTATTCATAGAATAAAACTAAAAAGTTCGGTGAAAATATTTTGTTTCAGTGCTCTCCTGCGTTGCAAAGGAACATTTATTATTTAGCATCTCTATGGTACCTTACTCAATGAATAAAAATGCGAATTCATCATGTAGCAAGATATCCCAAAAATATTTCATTCATAGTCTTTTAAAATTTCCATTAAACTTAATTTATATATAAACAAAAATGTGTGTATGGAATGTGCCTGAGAGTAATTTTTGAGTCAACTTCTTTTCTGTATGTCTGCCTATCTATATGACTCGGACATTTTGACAATCAAATGAAGCAAACTTCTTCCTACCTTGTTGATATATAAAACGCAATTTATTGTGTCTTGTTTTGGAGTATTTTCAAATACTTATATCATTTGTTCTCTATCTATATTCCAAGGTTCACGAAAGAATGTGTTCATATATTTTATAACCAATCTATTTTGTTAAAACATTTTTTCATAAATAAATGTATATGTAAACAAGAAAAATAACAATATATTAATAATACTATAAAATTCTAGCTTTTCATTATTTATTTTTACTTTCGAAAAAATATATTTTTTCAGTCCCTTCTATTTGATTGCAAACTCTCTGTGTCTTGATGTCGTCAAGGCGCAAAAATACACTGTACAATCAAACAATTTTTCATTACTCGGTCGAACTGAAATTGTACATTTCATATTTAGAACAAATAAATTACACGGTGTCGCCTCTGAAGTTCAAGAAATCTCCATAAAAATTAACAGGCGATAAATAGTCTAATTTTTTTTCACGTGTTCATAGAAAACTGTCATCACTACTTTGGTTATATAAATAATGTATTTCAAATATAACAGTTGATGTGAAGAAAGCTGATGTAAACACTGTGTCTATTCTTGTTTATTCGTTTAAAAAAAGGTATAAAACTTTCTTTTTATATCCTCGTGTACACGAGATATCGCATAAATAAATGGAGTGAAAGTCTTCCTATTGTGATGATGCATAATTGATCACAATAGGAAAACCACAAAAGGAGTAGGTTCAGTTCGCTGCTAGAGGGAGACAAAGCCTTAGATACCTCTGGCAAGTAAACAAAATCCTTTTAGTTTCCAACTTTGGCCAAAATATAATGTTTAATTTCTTAGTTATTAGATTAATAACTACATTTATCTATCCCATACACCTATTTATTATGTCATTGAAAGCTAATAATAAGTTGAGTTTAATACACAGTGAAATAGAGAAAAGTAAAACGTATAATTTACTTGTATGTAACCACAGTGAATGTCAGATAATTCAACCAAATATCAACGAATAAAATTGTGAGGCAACTGAATTAGTCGCTTGATTTACTGAAGTTAACCGTAATCATTAGAACTTCCAGATGTGTACCTTCCATATTGTTTATTATTGAAGCTAAAATCGAACAGAATGATCCTCTCTATAATACTCATATGATATAATATTTTATGATTGGAAAATACTTATTTGATGTAAAAATTAAACGTAGAACGTAATTCTTCCAAGAAGAACCAAACTTATTTTTAAAATTAGGTTATTGTAAATTTTCTTACTAATCTGGTAATCAGAGATTACAAACTGAAAAATATTCCAACTATCTGCAGCTGAATCTGATATTAGAACACATATATTATTAAAAATTGACAGCTTCTCCAAGAATACCATTGACAAAAATTAATCTTAATAACAATATACAACGTTTGATGGGAAAGTAAATTGGGCTTTGGTCATATATCATACGAACGCTATTGCATTATAGACTTTGCCATGTTAGGCATATTATAGAGATATCTGACATATTTTGATGTTTCAGAAGTGTTAGCTTTAATATAATCCGAGGTATTTCTCACATCTGACCATGTTAGTTTATTTCATTTCAGATCAATTGTAATACGGGCAGTCTGACAAGTAGGTGCCACTCTCTTCCAATCTTTATTTTCTTACATCATACGTTTTTTCTAGTTCTTTTACGAGATAAGGTTTGTAAAGGAGGCAGGAGTTTTGTCGTATATTTAAATTCTTCAGTGATTAATAAAAATCAGTAACACCGCTGTTCTAAATACATTTGATATCCTTCTCAGTTAGATAACAAACATAAAACATAGCTAAATTCTAGTTTATAATATAATAAACACATAATACTAAGAACACGCATGTTTCAGGATCTCAACAACGCATGTTGTGCGTCAACTCCACGTACACTATATCTAAAGCATGAACGAAGAAAACATACACTGATTTATTATAAACTAAACTAAAATATCAATGACCACTAGTATATGACGATGAAATGTTGAATTAAATCTTTAATTAAACAGTTTAAAGTAATTACATAATTTCAGGCCGTTTTAGACTCATCCTTTCCAAAAATATAATTTTTTATTTTGGTCCTAAACTCTTAAATTTACTTCTAAATGTAATAAAAATTCAAAGAAATTGAAACGGTTTTTTAAAATTATTTAAAGGCTTAATTGATCGGGATGGCTTTGTGCAGTCTACACGAGGCTCTCGTGATATGCATGTCTTGATTAGACCGATTGATTTTGTAGTAGGAATAACTTAAAATTGTTACAAGAATTCTTGCCTTTAGATTGTATGCTCTATTGTAATTGGTTGTTCTGTTGGTTTTTTTTTATAATTACTTTTCATACTAATGTTTTGACTTGCACACAGAAAACATTATAGTTCTAATGGGTGAATAAATTATTTTTATTCTTATTTTCAGAGCCCTCTTTTCAAGAGTGAAGACTCTATTAAATGAATTGGCAATAAAACATTTTCAAAAACGTATGCCGCATCTAATTCTTGGCTCGAATAAACCACTGTAACCCAATTTCAGAGGGAGGCAAATGAAGATAGGGCACCTCAGGGAAACAATTTATGAATTAAGTTACTTTACTAGAACCTATTATTTCATAAGTTTCTCGAAGGAGGGCCTAAATCCCCCTATTGTTATGTGCGGTCTCTTTGCTCCCGACTCCCCGGTTTTCCAGAAACCCCCAAGAGAAGACATATGAGTGCGCCACTGGACTGGTATACACGGACAAGATTAATATTAAACTAAGGAAACTACTGTCACTTGAACATTGAGCTCGCATGACGTCATGGCGGGTTTTCATTTTCGTTGACGTGTAAACTTATGATAATAGCAGAAACGCCGAGAGCCGTAGAGGACCTGCAATAAGATGTTCATAGTTGGTGTATTACTTTTATTATATATAAACACAAAATTAAAATAACTATTAGTTATTGTCTCACTTTTTTTAGTACAACAAAATCACCAGCTGACTTAAAATCTATTTTTTGTTAAATAACTCTTTTGCTTTAAACCCAAAATCTCTTATACATCTTTAAGTATTCTATGATGTTAGAATGAATCAAAACCAATTGAATCTCTGAAAAACTGTTGGATATTTAAAAGTGTATGTTTAGCTTTTAACTAAAATGTATCATATTTAAAATTGAAAATTTTAAACCTTTTATGCACCACTGGTGTGGTATTTTAGACAGTAATATATATTTTATATGTATTCCCATTCCCCCTCTATGAATTACCTCTCAAACGATACCTCGCAAAGCAGAAGTATTAAAAGTTTTTGGCTTTAAACCCCTAGTCAACATATTTACAAACAATAATTTGGTTTTCCAACTGATGTATCATTATTTATTTGTTTTCTACATAATACCGCACAGGGGTAACTCGTTAGTGGTTTGTGGTATCTTTCTCCGATGTTCTTTGAAATAAATTCTTGTCGGGTTAATAACCTAATTGGTACGCGTAGTATTTTTTCTCTCATAACTTTGTAGCCGTTAAACAGCTCACCAATTACCCCCTCATGCGCCTTGCTCGTAAGTAAAATTTACTATTTTTATTATAAATTAGCTTTTTCATACGTGGCATTTATTTTTACTAATACATATTGCGATTTTTCCATATTAATACGACAATAAGATCTTCTTCTGACGAGACTATAAGTTGTGATTATAATTTGGCTCATAAATGGCTAATCCCGTCGATATTTTGTTTTAGGTAACTTTTAATAAAAATTTAAATTCATCTTTGATTGCTACTTTGAGATCAAGTTCTTGAGTCCTAAAACCATTATTCTTTGAGTACTACTTCGAGATCAATTTCTTGAGTCCTAGAATGATTCTTCTTTGGAACTTCTTTATTTTAATCTTTCTTTTTGAGACAACAGCTGCAATTTGCAATGCCAAGAAGCTGATGCTGTGATGTTTGAATCGATATCAACGTTAATGGAAGTGATTTTAAGTTCGTAAACAAAATTCAAAAGAACATTGCATCAACTAAGTGTGTGTACCTGTGAGGTGTGTGTTATATACGAGATATATGACTATGTGATTTAGATAAATAAAACAGATTTTACTGTAACTATAAGTTGAACGTTGAGGCAAACTTGCAATTAAGTTAAAACTAAAAATATTTCGAAATAAATGGTTATCGTACAAGAAAATTAACTTTGGACAGTTCCATTTATATTTAACTGAAATAAAGATCAAATTTTTGATTAAAATATCATAAATAATTTTAATTACCATAAGAAAAACATGAAAGCTTGATGTAATTCCGGTTTTTCACGGTGGGCTATCACACGTAAAAACGTAAAAGTTAAATTTAGTATATTATTTAACTTAATTTAATGTAACCATAGATACATATAAATTACGGCCTTGCAACATATTAACGATATTCAATTAGTAAAAACTGTATCTCATTCCTTGTAAAAGCGTAATTTGGCCATACTCCAGGAATAAGCTTGATTGTACTCTAAACAGAATTGATAAATCGTATTGAGTTACAAACCTTTTACCCTTAACATTTCTTATTAATAACGGTGTGGAACCAGATTTATCTTTTCAATTGATTAGGATAATACCTTCAGATTTACCACACAGTTAAACAACTTTAATCCACGAACTTCCTTGTTCAAAAAAATAATTCTTTTAACATAACAATACTGGATATCTCGTATAGGATGCAGTGATAAAAGCTTTAAATGGATCTTTCTCATTAGGAAGCCACACGTTTCTTGTGAAGAAGGCGAACATTTTACGTGATAACAGATTTAGTTTCAAATAACAGGTACAGTGGAAACAAAAACAAAGTAATGTAATGATTTAGAATTGCAAGCTTTATTACTTTATTGCCTAATTTACCCGCAAGTGTATAGAAGTCGCAATCGTGTATTTTTCTTTTAAATGTACTAAAAAAGTTATCAAGAATCTTCACAAACAATAAAATGTCCAAACAATAAACAGAGATATTAGTGCAAAAACAAAATTAGTGTTGTGCTATGTATTTGTCGTTTTTACAAATACAGTATGTAGGCACTTCCCATGTTCAGCTAAACAACATTTTGGCGAACGTTATGTACCTTATGTTATTTATGAAATACAGAAACATTTTTACAGCTGATCTAATAGATTTAAATAATTTTTGGAAGTAGAAAATTTAAAACTTTGAGCTTTGACGTTATTACTGTTTCGCATTCACTTTTACACTGGTAGTACTGGGTGTATATAATTATATTCCGAAGAACGAGGACCTTTTCATGGAGGCTTTTTGTGTGGTAACGAAACCGCAACACCGTATCGTGATATGCAAGCAGCGGGACAGCCAGCATTGATAGACTAGTGTTCCACTGTCGACACTATAACTAAGCGACATTTACTGTCCTGGAAGGTAAGATAGCTAGCTAAACATCTTGATGGGCAAAATTTAAACTAGACCTGCAGGTAAAACACACATAAAGGAGATTAGCTTCCAGAATTTGGAGATGACACGACCAGCAGGAAGGCTAGGGACTAACCGGCCAAATCAACGACCAACTAAATATAAATTGCAATAACCAGTATATAGGCTGTAGTCAAAGTCCAAATATGCCATTACCTCAACAAATAATATATGTTCAACAACAAAAAGAAAGTAAAATTACCGTAAGATATAATAAACCGTTTATATCTATGAAATTAAAAATTAAAAGGTTTCTAGTGTATACATTGTTAGGTTGTTAACTCCTTAAGTAAAACACTAATGCAAGGTGTAGTTTATTAATAATACCCTCATATTTATTTACTAGTACCATGACGGTTGTCCATTCAAGTTACTAACTTCATATGACATTATGGTTTACCAGGTTTTACTCGAGGATATCATAAATGACTGAAGGGCGGGAGATAAAACCAAGCTTCAGTACGATTGACATGTTTTAAAAACGGTAAATTAATTCAGTATTTCTTCATATACCTTGGGAAATTACCTTGGAAATTTATTTACGGAACTATTTTAAACATTATTCAAGCTTTGAATTAAAGTGTATCAAAGGATACTTTGTATGTAATTGATTTACATAAACAAACTTAATAAAACATCGAACGAAGATCGTTAGGTACATTAGATTTTGTAAATAAGTCAGAGCATTTCATAACGTTTAAACATTAAGTAATTCATATTTATGTGTGTTATTGAACTTGTGTGATTGTAATATTAATACGTTGAAATTACATTGTCACAAAATTATGGTGAGTTTATTTACTCTCATTTTACAATTGACGACATTAAGTATTTTGAAGCATACTTAGAAAGTAATCTATCATTTGTTAGCAGTTTATTAGAACTGATAGAGCTGTTTTTTATGTCAACAAAGAGTAACAACCAGGGCCAGAATCTCCCGCCCTCAAAGTTGACTTACAATAGAGTGGTCGAACTGATACCAAAGTTTGTGGGGCCAGTAGTTTACTAACTATCCCATCGAGGTGGCCCAGTTCCGTACACTTCACTACTCTGATCTCTATTGTGGTTCAGTGGACAATAGGCACAACTTTCTTAAGGGATAAAAGTCAACAAAAGATATATCTTGCAGGCTTGCTGCATTCAATCCACATGTATTTATATTTTGCTGTAAACAGAACAAGATTTATGTAGCAGAGAAAATCACAAGTCATTACATGTACTGCTCTCTAACATCTGTTTTCATGATGTGTTTATTGAGTCCTGTTAAATTAACAAAATAATAAACCCTGGCGAGTCAATTACAAGCCGAGGTTCACGGAGAACGTACAATTATTCTAATTTCAAACTTCTTTAGTAAGAGTACCGAATCTGTTTCACACCCAGCTGTTAACTTTTACCTACGCACGTGTTATAACCACCATCATGTCCAGGCTGATGCGTTAAACAAATCACTATGCAGTAAGCATGGATTAAACTAAAACTTGTTAAACGAATACATAAATGTTTTAAATGACACAAGTCGTTTCAAAAGATTAATATCATATATGTGATTTAGGTGTTGTATATTGCAACTTTACGCTCTTTAGTAACTTTGAAATTTACCAAATTGAAACAATATGTTAACATCCTTGAGAGATACTTGATAGATACTTTCTTTATTTATCCTGCCATGGTTTAGACCAATGGTCCACTCCACCACAATGGCAGGCAACAAAAATTCATATGTTATAAAATATTTTAGCAGTAGCCTAATTTAATGAATAAGTATTTTATCTCTTACCTTATTCTATTTTACTATGTGTAATAAAACAAAAACGTATTTTTCATTTGAATGTACAACAATATTCTTATTAAAATCATATATCCTATACACTCACACACACACACCTATATATATATATATATATATATATATATATATATATATATATATATATAATCTGATAACTTCAATATACCCTACTTACAGTTCAGTTATATATTTTACTATTTGCTTTATTTGTTTCTTCAATACCAAAATAATTTCTTTTGTTTATGGCCTCAATTCTAAATTCCTACACATGTAGGAAAAATTGATCTTACACAAGAAACAATAATGTACACAGTTTTGATGTACTATGAACTTATAATAATTTATATCTTGAGTATTTCTAACATGTGCATCAGTCATTCTTTTGTATCTTTCAAACAAATACACTGGTTGTTAATTTGTAAGTACTTTGACTGCCAATTTCACTATATTCAATTCCATCCGCTCCTTAATTTTCAATAAACCAAAGTTTTTATAATATGGTGTTACATTTTGATCCCATCTTAAATTATAGATATCTCTTATGCATGCTTTGCGCTTTCTGTAACTTATCAGTTAACTCATTATTTATGTCACAATAAGCTATATTTGCATAATAAAAATAGGTAATATTAGTGTTGCTACTAGAAGATTCTTAATATAAACTAAATTTTCTAAATGTATACAAACACTGGAATACCCTCCGAACAATATAATTTACTTGTACAGTATACGTCATGATAAATCATTAGACATTATTAAACCTAAGTTGACCAAAGAGCTCTCTAAATTTAAATGTACGTTGTTTATAATCAAATATGTCAAACTGTTAACATCAATGTGAGGTAGCACCCTTGAGGATCCAAACAATGTAGGCCTACACTTTGTTATATTAAGTTCTACCATAATATTTACACCATAAATGTAATGTACCTAAATCCGCATTCATACAGTTAACAGCATCATTTACACATTGAATATTAGGCCCACTGTTTAAATATAACTGAATATCATCTGCATACATTATATATTTACAAAATATAACAGAACTACTAATCTTACTAACGTATAAAGAAAAAAGCAAAGCAGAAAGTGTGGATCCCTGTGGAACACCTACAGAGTTATTCCTCCATTCTGATAAATTTCCATTATTTGTTTTGATCCGCTGAAGTCTATTGGTCAAGTAATCCCGAAACCAATCAAACACAGCGGAACTAAAATTATAATATTCCAGAACAGACAATAATAAATTATGATTCACAGAGTCAAAGGCACGACTAAAATCAAGAAGAAACCAAGTTATTATAATTTTATTTCTCTGTTATAAATAGTATGTCTGATATCGTCTGTTATTTTAACCAGTGCGGTATGTGTACTGTAAAATTGTCAATAACCAGACTGATAATTATCTAAAATACTATTCCTAGTAACATAATTACAAATTTGGTTATAAACTATTTTATCTAATATCTTACCTAATGCACTGTATACGTTTATAGGAATAATATTCTTTACATTCTGAAGGAGTTTTTATCTTTGGTAATGGTATAATATGAGCTCTTTACAACTGACATGGATAAACAGAATTATATAAAGAATAGTTAAAACTATAACACAACACATCACTGATTTCTTCACAAACCAATTTAAAGAATCCAATGTGTATTTCATCATTACCAACAGCATTAGACGACATATGCAACTTTATTTTAGGAATTTATTCTCTACGTATTACAGAAAAAATAAACATATCATCAATACCACTTAAGAAACCTCTTTGACTTTTATAATATTCAATTAACTCCTCATTTATACTACGGCTAACACCACAGAGATAACTATTCAACTCATTCAATTGTACAACTACATCTGTCATAACATTAGCATTTTTACCAACTCCTTCACTATTAATTACATTCCAAATATCTATGCAATGATTATCTGGTTTCAATAAACAGTCAAAATGACTTATATACTCTTAATATAAGTTTTACTTGATTTCTTAAGACTCTGTAATTTTCCCAAGTTATAGGATCTTTCGTCCTTATATATTGACTGTACGAATTATCCCAGTTTTTTATCCTTGATTTTTTATTTGTATTTATCCAAGGACAGGGAGTCATTTTTGTTGAGATATGTCTTTCTGGTACATGTGTATTAAATAAATTATTTAATTTATTAACAAATATATATATACCTTTGTATTTATATTTTCTACTGAGTAAACATCATCCCACAATAAAGTTTGACATTCTTGCCTTAATCTATTTACGTCTGCATTTTTAAAATCCCTTATAACTTTCATGACCTTATTAGTACTGTTTTTAACTCTAAGACATAGCTCTATGTACATTAAATCATGATAAGATATACCAGCTGTAGATATTTGTCCGTACACATTTACTTTGTTCACGTCATTACAAATCAATAAGTCCAAAAATGTATCAGATGTAGATAAATGGTATGTTGGTTGTAATGGTAGAATGGGGTCTAGGAGACGAGCTGACCTTAGTTCGGGTGAATCCCAAATGAACTGGGAAAGTACCTCTCCAGGGGCGGCACCGCCAAGGTGTCGCTCAAGACCGAAGGGGGATCCGAATCCAACCATCTAACCAATGGTTGGGCTCGGATAAACGCTACTTAGCGTCCTGCATGAGGTGGCCCTGCTGCCAACAAAACCCCAGGATCTAGGGTAGTGTCTCGAGAGTGCACTCTGCGCGGTGACGGCCCTCGGCGCCGCGCAGTAGTGGTGCCAGTCCGGGTCCGCCTGGAATCGTACCACACACAAAAACTTGTTTTTGACTGAGGGCACCCCAATCTCACGGTGTGAAGCGACCCGTGCCTTAGGGATGCATGGCGCAGGGGTTGTGCGTCGTAAACGGAGCCCTTGGGGGTTGGGCGCCCCCCCAAGCGTAAATAGCCTTACCTGGTCATGCGGGGCTCTGGCTGGGTGGACCGTTATTTCCTCGGTACTCGTGGGACCTTTTTTGGAGTCTTTTAATAAAAAACAAAAAACACCAACAGATTTAGATCTGGAAGAACTGCAACGGGCAGTTGCATCCGGCACCCAGGCCTTGGATGTATCTGCCTGTTCTTCTAGCGCTACCACCATCGACGACGATGTAGTACTCGATGATGCTAGTGGAAGGGTTGAGTCCATGGACACAGACACTGGAGCATGTGTAATGGACTACAACCTTAAGCTCCCCTTTAAACTGCGCAAGCGTTGGGCGATGGAGCAGAAGAAGGCCGACGGCACCTGGCTTCCGGACAGTCAATGGAGGAGGCAAACGGGCAAGATGTCGGCCAATGAAAGAAGAAAGATGAGAAAACAGAGGAAGGCAGCACCGGAGGCAACTGCAGGTGCGGGGTCTCTACTCCTATTGGGAAGAGAGGGCGCTCGGGCGGTTCTTCGGCAGAAAAACCCCTGCCGAAGAGGCGCCCGAAAGCACCTCCTGAGCAAGCAGCGCATGCGACGAGTACCAATCCCTCAACGGAGGAGGGGTTGGGAGAAACATGCAGGGAGGTTCTGACGGGACATAAGCTAGTCTTGGTCCCTGCGAACTTTCCTGAGAGGCGCCTCTCAGAGGAGGAGGCTATGGAACTTCGGGGGCGCATTCTCGACGAGGTACTCTCAGCAGAGGGTGTGTGCCTGCAGTTCAAGAGGTGTTTCCCGGAAAGGGGGGCTCTCGTCATGCTCTGCGGCAGTGACGAGACCAGGGATTGGCTGCGGGGTCTGGCTCGGGGGCTGGGGATCGGTGGCCCTGGGGGAATAGGTAGGGGTGATCTGTGGGGACTACAAAGACCTCATAAGATCTACCAAGGTCTTCCTAAGGGTTGATGGTCCCATGGCCGAGAAGGACTCTGCGACCATTCTCAAGGCCATTAACAAACAGAATGCTGGGATCTCTGTGTCGGACTGGAGGGTTGTTGGAGATGTCCACACGGGAGATTCCAGAACTCTCGTAATTTTAATGGATGAACAATCTTCAACCACTCTTAAGGGGAGGGGCTGAAGGGTGTTCATTGGTGTGGAGCAGGTCCAGCTGAGGGCGCGGGGTGGGGCGGTTGATCATGGGGATCAAGGTTCTTCAGATCAACCTGCAGCACAATAAGGCTGCCTCGGCTGTATTCTGCAGACGCTTCCTGTCGGAAGATTTCCACGTGGCTCTGATACAGGAACTTTGGATCAGCAAGGGAAAAATATCAGGGCTTTCAATGACAGGGGTGAAAATAGTTAGTGCCCAGGTTGAAAATGCCAGGTCATGTATTGTTGTAAGCAACAAGGTGGACAGCATTCCTGTTCTGGAATTTTGTTGCAGGGATCTCGCCACAGTCAGGCTGATGGTGGCTGGTACTGGACGAGCCCTGCTAGTTGCATCATCATATCTACCGTATGATGATGCGGAGTCCACGCCCTCCAGGGAACTGGCTGCCTTGGTGGACCATGTTGGGAGGAGTGGAGCGGAACTCGTGGTGGGATGCGACGCCAACTCGCACAACGAGGCGTGGGGCAGCACCAACACCAATAACAGAGGTAAGTTACTTCTAGAATATATAATGTCCCGTAGTCTAATGATTGCAAATGTGGGAAATGTGCCTACGTTTCGCACGAGGACAAGAAGGGAGGTGCTAGATGTGACCATGATGTCGGAGGGTATGGCTGGTCGGATGCACGGCTTCCCTCTCTGATCATGCTCACATATGTTTTAAGATCGGAGATGCTGGAAAAAGTTCAGTATAGGAATCCGAGGAACACAAACTGGGTATCATACAAGGAAAACCTCAGGGCACGGCTGGATTCTGATTCCACTAATGAGAACGGATTCACAGCGCGGCGCAGCTTGACGAATCTGCTGACGGTCTAACTTCTGCGATTGTCGGCTCCTTCGATCTCAGCTGCCCGGTTATTAACAAAAACAGATCAAAGGTAGCCTGGTGGAGCTCTGAACTGGCCTCTTTGAGGAAGAGGGTCAGGGCTCTATTCAGGAGAGCCAAAACTTGGGGCACTTGGGACACCTACCATGAGGCTCTTGCACTGTACAACCGCAAGGTTCGTACGGCTAAGAGGTTAGCCTGGAAGAAGCTCTGCACCGATATTGACAGTGTGCAGGGCAGTGCAAGGCTGCAAAAGCTATTGGCAAAGAATCCCATCTCGCCGCTTGGTAGTCTCAAGGACGATCAAGGTGTTTACATTACTGAGCCGGAAGGAGTTCTGAAAGTTATGATGGGAACACACTTGCCAGACTGTATTGTTCATGAGGGTGAACAACCACCCGAAAGTGAGGGGAGACATGTTGGTCGCGCCACCCATTCGCAGTGGAGTCTGGCGCACCGTATTGTTACCTTCAGTAGGATTGAGTGGGCTATTAACTCATTCAGTCCTTCCAAGGCTCCTGGGGGCGACGGGGTGAGACCGGTTTTGCTTGCAGCGGGGATTGGACACTCTCCTTCCACAGCTGTGCAGACTGTTCAGAGCCTCCGTGGCTCTGAGATACATCCCTCTACCCTGGAAAGTGTCCAGAGTGGTGTTCATACCGAAGCAGGGGAGGGCGGCCATGGATCGGCCGAAGTCTTTCAGGCCGATATGCCTGTCCTCCTTCCTTCGCAAAACCATGGAGAAAATGGTTGCCAGGTTTGTTTGGGAGGGAGCTCTTCTGGAGCGACCTTTGCATCCTAACCAGCATGCCTACACTCCAGGAAAGTCATGCGACTCGGCCCTGCATCAATTGGTATGCAGGATTGAGAAGACGCTGGCGGCAAAAGAGGTAGCTATAGGAGTCTTTTTAGACATTTAAGGTGCCTTTGATAATACAGCCACTCAGGCGATTATCAATGCGGTCTCAGGACGTGGCGTTGATGGTAAGGTGTGTGACTGGATAGGGGCCTTGCTCACGGACAGGGTTGTTGTTTCAACCCTCATGGGAGCAAGTGTTAGTGCGAAGGCTACGAGGGGCTGTCCACAGGACGGCGTCCTCTCTCCTCTTCTGTGGAACCTGGTTGTGGATGACCTGCTAAATTCTTTGAATAGCAGCGGTGTCTTTGCACAAGGGTACGCAGATGATATTGTGATTCTTGTGAGTGGCAAGTTCAACACAACAATCACGGAACTGACCAATGCTGCTCTGAACATGGTGGAAAACTGGTGTGATAAGGTTTGCCTCACCGTCAACCCCACCAAGGCTGCCGTGGTTGCCTTTACCAGGAGGCGACAGATGGAGGGCATTGGTCCCTTTCTATTTAAAGGCTCACCCGTTGAGCTGAAGCCTGAGGTCAAGTACCTGGGCGTGATCCTAGATAGGGTTCTAAACTGGGGACCTCATCTAGAAAGGGTCATTGCCAGGGGTAAGTGGTCTATAATGCAATGCAGACGTGTGATAGGTGGGCCCTGGGGACTGAAGCCGAGGCTCTTGTACTGGCTTTATGTTTCCGTGGTCAGACCTGCACTAATGTACTGAGCTGTCGTATGGTGGCCAAAAACGGAAGCCAAGACGGTGGTAGCACGTCTGGCAGGTATCCAAAGGATGGCCTGCCTCGCTATCACAGGGGCCTTTCCTAGTGCGCCAGGCGCGGCTCTGGACTGTTGTCTTAATCTCGCCCCCTGGACATTGTCATTCGAGCTATGGCCAGGAAGAGTGCCTACTGTCTTCAGCAGACGGGATTCTGGTCGGGCTGCAGCGGTGGGCACTGCAAAATTGGCACTCTGATACAGGAGGATGTTTTGCACATGATCTCTGATCAGATGCCACAAAAGGTTTCCTTTGACAAACCCTTTAGGATTATTTTGCCCTCAAGGGATGATTGGTCAGAGGGGAAGCAACCTCTTCCACCAGCGGAGCTCGAATGGTAAACAGACGGCTCTAAAACAAAAAGCGGCACAGGCGCTGGAATTCTGGGAGTGACACCATGTAGGGAGCTGGTGGTTCCTATGGGTCCGTATCCGACAGTCTTTTAAGCGGAGGTCGCAGCCATTATGGAATGTGCTCGTGAGAATCTTCGTCTGCGATATAGGGGCAAGACGATTAACATTTTCATGGACAGTCAGGCAGCGCTGATGGCGCTGGATTCTTGCGCAATCAAATCCAAACTGGTTTGGGATTGCTATCAGACCGTTTCCTCCCTTGCCAGAATCAACAATGTAACCGTTTGTTGGGTTCCTGGTCATGAGGGGATTCCTGGGAACGAAAGAGCTGATGCCCTGGCCAAACAGGGCTCAGCAACAATTATGGCCCTCAACCATTCTGCGGTGTTCCAAGGTGTGAATCCTCTAAGGTTGTCTCGAAATGGATTCGCGCGGAGCATGGGAGAAGGTGGAGGTTGCATCCGGGTTTGAGAGTGAGTAGAATGGTATTACAGTCACCTTCCTCCAAGGTGGCCTCGGACCTTCTCTCATTAAACAGATCAATGTCTTCTAAGGTCATTGGTCTCATTACGGGGCATGGTCACCTGAAGAAGCATCTACACAGAGTTGGCATCATTCAGGAGGATCCGCTCTGTGGAAGGTGTAATGAGCAGGAGGAGACTGCTGAGCACCTGCTCTTTGATTGCCCTGCAATAGCAAGAGAGCGGTATGCCATCTTTGGTAGCTTGAACAGGGGTGGCGAGTTTTCCCAGGAGGACTTGATAGGTTGTTTTCGGCGGTTTGTTGAACTGCTGAAGTTGTAGACTGGTAGTCCTCATGGTGTTTCCGGGGTGCGCAAAAGGCCCTTGAGGCTTAAGTGCATGGCAGTAGGCCGCCCCACGAAAAAAAAAAAAAAAAAAAAACGGCGTTCAGCTCTACAAAATGAGCTCTTTCAAATGAGGTATCACTCGACGCCGTAGAGTGAAACGCCGCTTACCGTATCAGAATACGACGATCCAGTCAGAAATGGTAGCGCATATTGTACTTCACAATGTGTACCTAAAACAACCCGCCATTTCTGATTGGATAAACCTTTTGAGATGCGGTTTGCGGCATTCAACTCTACTAAGTGAGCTCTTTCAAATGAGGTATCACTCCACCCATGCTTTCATTTAAGATTTCCATGTTTTCCTCTGTCGGCCGTCCCCCCATGGTTGGCATGTCATGGTAATAGCATGGAAATATAGTTTACATAGCCATATGACACTGTGCAAAGTTTATAGATGTTATCTCCTATGGTTTTTTAAAATATTAAGCCGTACCCATACTTTTCAAACACCTTGTATATATATATATATATTATATATATATATATATATATATATATATATATATATATCATCGCAAACAAACAGTGTTATCAGTGAGAATCATTTTAGGTTCAATAACTCTTATGTATTGAGTTTGTGAATAGTGGATGTTGCTAAGCTATCAGATTTACCGTTTAATTAAGTTCACTTGTTTATTTATGTTTTATATAATTAATTTTTGATTGTCAACTTGGAATAACTGTGTTACCACAGTTATATCAGAGTATATTATATTTAATCATTTGCGCAAGCCACATTATGTAGGTTAAGAGGTAGAGAGGACTTTATAGTCCTAACTTCGCCTCTAATAAAGACATTTTTCATTTCATATCATTATCACTCTTTCCTTTCTTTTATATTATTTCTTTCATTTTATTACTAAAATGATTAAATCCGTCGTATTAACACTCATCAGTCTAAACGCGTTGCTGAAATAATTTTTATCATTGTAAATGACATTTGCCAGTTTTAAAACATTTTATTGTTATGTAAAGAAAATTTTATTTTGAAAATCACTAGATATTGACATTAGAACTGTAATAACATTTTAAATGTTTAATCAATTATGATATTCATGGGATATTTACAAAATTTCTATAATTAATTACTATTTTAATGTTAATGAAACCAGCACAGTTTAAATGTACACAAATTTAATTTAAACATGCACAAGCTATACCATACTTTATAAATAAATTTGGAAAAACTGCAGTCATTAGGAGTGGTACAGAATTAAAATGATTTAGATTCAAATATGATCAGAAATTCAGAAAGTCAATTTCTCAGAAATATTTCTTTTAGTCCTTAGTTTCAATAGTTCAAAAATGCCTTTCTGGACTTCGGGATATGATTCGTACTAGCCTCAACACACCGAAACTAAGAAAACAGTCCTATCAATGGATGTAATAAAACCCTTTTGGTTGTTAGCTTTCGTTGAAAGATCACTCCTAGAAACGCGTGTAGTAACAATGCGAGTAACTAGAAACCTGGCATGTAACATATGTAAAGCTAATCAAAATCACATTAAAATAATTAAATCATTAATATCACTGATCTTTAAAAATGCCGTTTGTTTCAAAATAATTCATTCCTGATGCATGGATAACAAGGGAAAGGAATCACATTAAATATTTTGAAAGAGAGTTGTTAATTTAAAGGGATGCAAAACAACAGTTACTAGGCAGAATTATTATATTCATATAGTTGTTACCCATTGTTAAGTATATATTAAACATTTTTACATTCTAAACGCTCTCCTGCCAAATTACTCTATATGAACTTTCCTGCTTCTTTCCATTTGCCTTTTATTTGCTAATATGTACAATAAGAATTAATTTTTATTACAACGTTTAATTTTATTGTGTAGATATTTAACAGCGGTTGCGGAAAAAACTTTTAATAAGTTATGTTGAAGATTTTTTTACTTTAACATTGTAGATGTAAACAAATTGTAAAATTAGGTTACATTTATTTAATTTTACATATGGTTGGGATGTAAAATACACATTTTTATACAAATCGGTTGATTAGATTTAAGAGGTTCTTTCATTAATAATATTTTATATTGTAATGCAACTTTACAAACCCAAATAAGATTTGTCGTAAATTTTCAAACAACTTAAGCGTACCCCGAAGGATTTTAAAAAAAAATAGAGGCATATATGTTAACAAGAGACCCCAAATATGTCCATGTAAAATATCAGTAAAATCGGTTGAATAGCCCACGCGTGAAAGGGTAATAAACAACTTAGCTTCCACTTTCGCATTTATTATATTAATTAAAATTATGGAGCTATTTCTAAACGAAGCAAAAACCACTATGAAATATTATTTTAAAATCTTTTATAAACTTAAAAGCATATATTGATTACGAACTATTAAATATTAAAAGAAGAATATTATTGTATGAATAAACTTTTTTTGGATATTACACCATCCGTAATTTGGCTAAGAATATGTAGTACGAAAATTTTTAAGAATATATAATTTTAGTCTAGTACATCTAAATGTAGTCTATGGAATAGGATTTTGGAGTATTTTAATATTTAATGTTGATCCAGTTCACCTTCCTTCTATTGCAGTATCTGATATCTGACGCTGTCTCAAACTTCAATCCTGGAATATAAACTCATATTCGTCTAAGAGTTCGAATATTCTTTGGATCTCTTCAGACAAACATGACTCCAGATTATAGAAGTTAAGTCTGAGACAGCGTGTGATACCAGACGCTGCAATAATATGGAGATGAACTAGAGTAAAATTCAACATTCAAATTAAAACCACGTTATGTGTAGAAAACTTGATTGCTCTACTGTGCCTATAGATTGTGTCATAATCATCGTAGTTCACTCAATTGTGCACCTAATGAGAAAATTAGACTACAAATTCACCTAATTATATGTGTCTCTTATGTCGAATCGATATAAATGATTGTTTAGGGCATCTTCCCCGCTGACTTTCTTTAGTCACTTCAGACGAACATGACTCCAGATTCCCGGTGCGAGTTTGAGACAATGTCAGATACTAGACGCTGAAATAAAAGTAAGGAGAACTGGAGCTAAATTCAACATTTCAACAATTCAAATTGAATCAACACTCCTTAACATTTTAGAGTAGTTAGTTATTCCAAGGAAACTATGGAAAGAGCCCTTACGCTTCAAAAACAGCCGTCAGAGTGGCAGGGAAAAAATTCAGATTTGTATGAAGAGGAGTGCTTTTTAACTTTGTTTCCTTAATGCCGCCAATACTTTAGGCGATAACGAAGCACTAATCATTACTGCAATTTTAAAATTTTATCTCACCGGGTAGTAAGGAGCAGGGCTAACTTCCGTTTTCCAGATAGCGCCTAGACTTGATGAGCACTAACGATAGGGATTGAAGCATTAATGAAGTACTAACCGTTTGTACTAATGTAAAAATTTTATCTCATCGGGAGGTTATGGGTGGGGTTAAGTATTTTAAGTTAGACCGGGTCCAGAGGTTTTTTACCTATAGCGCCTAGCCCTTCTACTGCCATGCCCGTGCTAACACAGGCAATCCAATATTTAGCATTTTACTGCCGCGGCCGTGTTATAAGTACAAAAGAGGTGCTTCGTTAGACGTCGTATGGAATATGTAAGATTTATTTATTTATTCACGGTAAACCCATTACATATGAAAATTGCACAATTTGGTAGAAAAACATGAATAGAATAATCAAAGTAAGAAGTTCAAAATAATTATGATTATAGTACAATAATAATACCATAGTAATAATAATAACATATCAACAACGTATAAAAATGAATAATATATAACAACAATATAACAATAAATAATATAATAACAACGATATAAAATAAATAATATAAATATCAATAACAGCAGTAAATATTTAGAACATTTTTAACTTAATAATAAATAATTTGATAACAATAACATAACAATAGTTTAAACATGAAGCAATAGCATAAAAATATTAAAAAAATAAATATCTATAAGAATAAACTATGTTTTACATAATAAATTAACAAATAACAGCATGCTATGTTGCGAAAATGCGTTAAGGAGGGTAATGATGTTCTAGGATGGCCAAGGAAGTTCTTTTAAAGGAGGCGATGCCATCATGAAAGAAGTCAACGTCCCCAGCAACAATATTCCCAAGTCCCTGAATTCTTTTAATCGTGCAGTTCCTCTCGTAGTTAGTAGAATGATGTAGACGTCCAAACAGGTCCCTTGATCTATTGTTAGAGGATACACGAAGATTGATCGCACCAAGGATTTCTGGACAGTCAAACAAACCGTTCAAGATAATACATATGGCCTCTAGTATTGTTTATTTTAACTATTGCAAACCCAACTTAGTGTTCTTTAATAGCTACTACACTCTGACGGTCAACTAAGGAACTATCACATTGTAAACTTTTACTTGGACGTTTTATCAATTTTGGATTTATTCAGATGTGTTGCTGTAAGTTAGACATTCGTCAGTAAGTGTCTATTATAAAATGATAGCAATCAGCATGTAAACCCATTTTATTAACAGCGATCTGACGTGATGAATCAGTAGATTCTGGGGCACTTTGTTAAATGGAGATATTGCTTGGAGATAAGTTGATCATAGTGGAAAAGAAAGACGCTACAGTAGCTCTGTGCACCATAAATAACGCCGGCTGTATCGGGTCACAGCACCGTTTAAAGGGCTAGACCAGATGAACAATAACGATCGGTAATAAAGCAGAAACGAGGGCTAACCCCATACAATTTTTGAAAATTATAATTTTCTATGTAGTGTTAACTTCATTGGCTTTTGCACGTGTTGTTACGCAATTGGATTCGTCATTGTAAACCTAGACTAATTAGTCGTGAACTAGACATTGTACACCTGAGGCGATAACGTAGCAAGGTTGACCACAATGGGTGTTTAATCCAGATTACAGTAGGTATTTGGTGACTAATTAACCAGGAGAGCAGAGAATAATGAGGAGTGTACGAATATTGGAGTCTGAGGAATCATAACATTTCTTACTTTAATAAAAAATAAGTTACAATTAAGGTAACGTTAATTTGGAAGTGGCAGTTTGGGTTTTTAGTAATATGGTATTAGATAAGATAATAGAAAATTATGTTTATTATAATTTTGTAGGCTAACTCTATTAACCTTGTATAGCGGGAGAGTTATTATTATAATAAATGCCTATTACATCATGAGTCCTCTTACTAAGATTACTAGAGGCATGAAATTCCTCAACTCTGGCCTAAAATAGTTTACTATTTTAATAAAAACTAATTAATACACTAAGCAACCATAGACAGATTAAAAGCAATAACAGAATTATAGGCGTTTTTGAAACTAAGTCTACTCGATGGCTTGTAATCTTTAATATTCATGCAAAAATATACAAATAATACTATAAAAATGCATAAAACTATAAAAAACCCCTTGCCGTATTATTTAGTAGGATATTTAGAACTTATCCAATGCTACAGTTCAAACAATTCCAGCTTTTACGAGACGTACATAACACGATGAGGAATAATCTGACAGGATATTATGTAGGATCAGACTACCCATTAATAGTTACTTTCCTCATTGAAACTACGAAATGTTGTCTTAAATAATTCCAGAAATTAGGATACTCCTATAACGTTTTATTATATAATGTTATAGGCTACTGTAACGAAATATATTAGTCAAGAATTCAATGTTGAACCCTTTCATGTTCTCCATTCAATCGGTGACATTACACCTAATATTCAACACACACCGCTCCGCTCTTATCACAAAGAGTGTAGTTGATACACAACAATCGCTACTTTGCAGACTTTCTCACACATCATTAGACTATGTATGTAAATATATATATATATATATATATATATATATATATATATATATATTTGTGTGTGTGTGTGTTCTGTACTCTTTGAATATTCGAGTATTCTATGTCAGAAAATAAGAGCAAGAAATAAGCCCACATAACATTGTTATTATAGTACCAAAATTATTGCTAATGCTTAATTGTTATACTCATATATGTTGTCGTCACCACGAGATACTGCTGACAAACAACAAATGCTGGTCTGCAAACTTTCACTCTGCAGAACATGACGATGAATATATGTTAGCTTCAGTACTTGTTTGTATTCAACGTTTATTGATTAACGTTAAGTATATACAATTGATATAATTTATTTCTGTTGGTTTTTAGCTTTTTATGCAGACACTTATTATTATGAAGTTATGTAATTAAAGAAATTAACCTTGTGTAATAAAAGACCTTATGTAATAAAAGAAATTAACAGATCTATACTGAATCCGTACCCAGCGTGAGTTTATAGAGAATCGCCAATTTCTCAGAGATTTTTCATTGTTTAAGTATATTTAGAAACCACTCCATATATTAGAAATGGTTTTAATACATGCAGCTATTCATTTATTTATACTTTAAAGGATCCAGTTGTACCTTTGTATATATGTTTGGTTTATAAAATTTAAAAAAATTTCTCAAACATTAACCAAATCATAATTTTCTCTTTTAAAAATATAACTGTTAGCTTAGGCTCAGAGCCTAGCTAATCTCCGCGGCCCTGGATTTCTGTATAGTATGTTATAGAACTGCGAGAACTGTTCGATTTGGGATCCAAGCAACAAGAGCCATAGGCTCTATTACTGTCAACCGCACTTGAATCCGATTACTGGCTGTAGTAATACTGCAAGTGTCAACATCGCCGTACAGCTTGGAAAAATTAGGTATGACATAATTCGAGCACGTTTAATATTTTGCATTTGTGAAGGGTGTCTTTAATGTGAGTTGTTAAGACTAATGCAAATAATATAAAGAGGACAACACACCGATTATAACACTTACACTGACTCGGAAATACTAAACCCTGGATATAAAAGACAAAAACGACAATAAACAGTTTACTAATCTCCATACACAAATAAAACACTGCAATTTAAATAAGATACAACGTAATTAGGACATTACATACACCTAGAAAAATGCAACACAAGTACCAGGTAAAGCTTAGATGCTAATTTAATTATAAACGCAATAAATTTAGAGTATAAGCTGACTCCCATACTGCCTCCTAAATATATTCCCTTTTCTATAAAAATACATTTAAATATTAAATCACATTTGAAATTTATTAATAGAATTCTAATATAAGTTAAATTAGCTTACCGTGTTATTATAATAAAATTCACAATATATAATGAAGATTACTGGGTTGCTTTACGTTTAATGGTGATGGTAAAATATCTTTATCTTCTATTATCTTCTATTGTCTGTCAAAAGAAAATAATTCTTCCATTAACTGATAATTGTTTTAAAGCACGTTTTCTTAAAGTATTTAAGACTCTGAAAACTACAAGTTATAAATGTATACAAACACTGTTATACATATTCATCGTCTTATGGAACTATATCTTAATATTGAAGCAAATCGCCTATAACAATTTCCTTCTCTGGAGATTTAAAAATCTTGAATTATGAATTCAGTTATTATTTCATGTATCATGTAAATATAATTTTCTCCAAATTTTTCTTTACTTCTTCAATGATAGATTTATCGATTCTTCCACAACGATTACGCGATTTCGGTGGCATAACGGTCCTGGAATTCAAAACGATAAAACCACTGTTTTTGCACTAAAACCTGACAGACAGGCCACAATTCCAGGAAACTGGGATTTATACCAACCCCTCCGATGATGTTATCTCCCGTGAGTTTGATTCGTTCACAGTTCTACCAACCATTGCACACAGAATCCGTAAACTTGCTAAGCTTCTGTCTAAGTGTGAGCCTGGATTGTCGAGGGATATTGTCGTAGCAGCTTCTGAAGATTCTGTAATCCAGAGTGTAAGACAACTGAACACTTGAAATCAACTCTTCCCTTCTCTAAAAGTTACAATCATAATTCAAATCAAGAGTTTTATATAGTACACTTTTGTGAGGGATCATATTGAATATTTTAAGTTTGTCTGATTACCGTAATTCCTGCAAGTTTAATGATTTTTATGTAATCATTTATTAAGTTCGACAACTTATTTAAATCTTAAAAATTGTTCATAAGTAACTTAAAGCATGAATAAAACTAGCAGTTTCACTGTTATCTATAAAATTGAACTTATTATATATGTGTAAGTTTATAATGCATTTACAGAACAATCAAACGTCTTTAATAACGCTATGTTTAGTATTGTATTTTATTACACTGTTATAGAATATTATAACCAAATATTATATATTAATTTACCCGCCTTCGGCTCGTTGTGGGCTACGCCCCCAGGCCCCGAAAGTAAGTGCCTTAATTTCGGGGATAAGAGTGATTTGGTTATTGCTAAATTCGGACATGAGGTTTTCACGTTACGTATCCCCTACTGTGCCCTTTCTCGTGTGTCGTAATGCTTCGCTAACGCTCAGCCAAATGATGTGTGATATATCAAAATAACCAATCGTCGAAAAATCAAGAGACGTCATAGCAGATTTATGATAACTAAAGTCCGAGATAATGTTTGCCAGGAAGTGAAAAGTAGAGTGTTTAATTTTAACCAAACTTTTGAGTTTGAGGGCGTTTTGTAGCTTAACCGTTGGAGATACGAAAAAAAGTCACTGAACTTTTCCTGTTGGAAATTTAATTTCCGTTCCAAATCTTTGGATCATAATTAGGTATTTTGGGGCAGGAGCAATCTTGCGAAACTAACGGAAATGTGCAGTTTTGTAATCTACTAATATATATATATATATATATATATATTTTGTACTTTGCTTTTCAATTTCAATATATTTTGCGATTCAATGTTTATTGAAATATATATATATATATATATATATATATAGATGGATATATAGATAACCCTATAAGTGGAGTTAATAACATTATATATATATATATATATATATATATATATATATATATATATATATATTAATATTTATTTATGTACACGATAAGAACAGTAAGTTATTTTAAATTATCTTCTTCAAACTCAAACTCAAACTCAAAAATCTTTATTTTTACAGTTTTTCAACCATACAATAGTGTCAACCAAAAATAAACGAAGTAATCCAGTACAACAGTAATTACATATGATTATCACATTGCACATTTCTATGGGTTACAATAAGAAAAGAGCTATCTACAACTAGCTCGTTCCCATACCTATTTACATTCAATTCGTCATCAGGACAAGAAATCCCCGATGCTGTAACAACACCGCTGTAATAGAATTTTCTTTACCCTGTTCCGAAAGAATTGAAATTATTCTCTGACTTGAGCTCCCCCGGTAGTGCATTGTAAAGCCTGATCCCATTATATTTAAGGTGGTGTTCATAAAAAGCAGTTTTATGCCTAGGAACAGAGATTTTTCCCGATTCCCGGAGATCGTAGATGTGTGGAAGAGTGTCAGACTTGAACAAAGGTAAGTTTTTATGGACATACTTGACAACATGTAGAATGTAAATGGATGGAAAAGTTAATATGTTGTTGTCAGTAAAAAGAGGTTTGCAAGAAGAACGCCATGATTTCCCAAATAGTATTCTAATTGCTTTCTTTTGAAGCTTGAATAATACTTTGGTCCTTGTGCACTCAAAGCCCCAAATTTCAATGGCATATGATAAAGAAGGATACACAATGCCATAATAAGCAGCTAGTAAGACATCGGTACCAGCGAAAGCAGACAGGCGCCTCAACACAAAGATTCCCGAGCTAATCCTTTTACAGACCGCATCAACTTGCTGAGCAAAATTAAGACCTCTGTCAACGATGATCCCAAGAAACTTAATGTTAAGACATGGTTCGATTGTATCATCACCAATTTGAAACATTCTGTTATCATCACCGACAGAACTCGCAATCTTAAAGTCAACGACTTTAGTTTTTTCACTGTTTAAGAGTAAGCGGTTCTCCTGAAACCACTGCATTAAAGCACCTGTCTCCTCATAAATAGCAACCTCAAGTTCATTGTGATGCCGAGCTGAAATTGAAAAGGTAGTGCCGTCTGCAAAAAGGCAGACTTTTCCTCTAGTGACCTGTTTGGGTAGCTCATTCACAAAGAGAAGGAAGAGAATGGGAACAAGCACTGACCCCTGGGGAACTCCCCTAGAGACCAATGCCCGTGATGACCGAACCGATGTTAGACAGCCACTGCTATCCACATAAGGTATTTGAACCAATTGACCTCTTCCACCAAGATAGCTAGAAATCCACGAATGAGCGACACCTCTTAGTCCAAGACAAGACAGCCTACGTAACAGGATGTCATGATCAATCATGTCAAATGCTTTTGACAAGTCGAAAAAGATCCCAGTACTTTTCAAGCCAGAATCCAGGGACTGAACCACAGAAGAAACCAAACAATGCATGGCATCAGATGTCGATCTATTCTTCATAAACCCAAACTGATTCAAAGAAAACACCTGGTTTGAATTCATGAATGACAGGAGTCTTGTTAGGAATATGCGCTCAAACACCTTAGACAATGTGGAAGTGAGCGAGATGGGCCTATAGTTGTTACAGTCGTCCTTCTGTCCCCTTTTATGAACTGGTCTTATAATTGCATTTTTTAGTGATGAAGGGAACTGACCCAGGTTGAATGACAGGTTTATAAGATACGTAAGAGGTTTGACTATTACATCAGCGACATGCTTCAATAGCTTTGGAGAGATTTCATCAGGTCCAGCAGAACTTTTAGGCTTTAGAGATTTGAACCCTTCATTGACAGACATTGTCACAAAGTGTTTTTACGTCTAGAAAATAGTTTGTCCTTTTGTTCAAATTTAAATCGCTTATCATCTATCCCAGTATGATGTTCCGACATTTCTCGTATGTCACAATGGTATAAGTTAAACACTGACTTCTAACAGGCTGGCATGTTTACGTTTCTGGTTTTGCAATACTTGTATGTGAAACCAATTCAGAGAACTACATCAGCTTATCCGACAGCTCTGTTTGTAGTATGTACTAATGTCTGAAAGAGTATGATTTACATTTGAACCCTCCTAACTTTCAATGCAAGTATACCAGTAAAAAACTCTCGTTTCCGGCCGGTCATAATTGGTTTTATTTGCATTTGCAATCTTTTTTGGGTTTAAGAAGAAACCGAAGACCTGGTTTCAACTGACCTGAACAAAGCATATGTGTAGAGAAAGGCTTCTTTATCAATTTCTATGATATTAGCCTCAGCCATTAATTGTGAGGTTTCTTAACTTATTGATCTCTTGGCGAAGGTAAAACACTTAACTGAGACGTATGGAAGCATTTTTATACTATATGTAGACCGCCAATCCTATTGTTTGCTTGCTGCTGATACTTTCTAATCTAAAAATGATACAACAAGTGCATATATTTCAATAATTAAACCTGGTATAACACCAAGGATACTTGTTATCAGGACAGGATACTGTCTTTAAGATGGATCTGTTAAATTGGCCAAATTATTATGAACCACGTCATGTATAACAAATTGTATACCTGTGCCTGCAGTAAAAAGTTTTATTATTACAATACACCTAATAATAATATAAGATGTTGTAAGTATATTGCATAAGCACGCTTTGTCTTCCACCTGCTTACATGTTATTATGAGCTGCCTCGGGTGAAAATGTCTTCATGAAAATGATCTACATAATCGATACTTTATACAAGTAACTTCATTTTCTTCCATAACTAATGAAATAGAACACATGTAACATTTACAATTATACAAGCATCTATCCCAACTCCTGAAGAACAAAAATACATACTCCACGATTTATTTTATAGAAACCTAATACACTATCATATCCACATTCAACAGTAACATATATTATAAGAGAGAATAAGTTTGTTACATAATAATAGTTAAAAGATCCTACACGCTGCTTCTGTACATACTTAAAAGCCAAGTTTTAACACTTCTAAAGAATTTATTTAATTTCTTAATATGTTTTTGTATTTTTTTGGCAAAATATTAAAGTCTTGGCTCTGTATAGTTCAATGTTTTTGTATAAAAAGTTACCTTAGGTTTAGGAACTCTAAAATTACAAAAACTTCTTAAAACTTGATTAAAAAAGTTTACACTTGACGATAAATCTCCACTAGGTTTAATTACAAGCTTTTAAAACCTTAAATATACAGGGTGAGTTTTTTAAAGTGATCCAATAGCTAACTTTTTAATTACATGACTTAGCACCACACTTTAAATTTGGAACTTGCTCAATTTTAAGTTTCACTCAGGAATACACTTTCAAATTTTTTGAAGATGGCCGCCATTTTCCAATATGGCGGTCAACTTTAAAATCTCTTATGGAACACCCTGTATTTTATCTTGTTTTTAGATTCTATTCAACAAAATAATACATTTTTGCTTTTGAGAGTTTTTCAATATCTCTAATGGTTAAGGAGCTACGTGATCTGGAAGTTTTCATAATTTTTGCCAATATGGCGGCCAACTTTAAAATATTTTATGGAACACCCTGTATTTTATGTTGTTTTTATATTCTACACTACAAAATAAGACATTTTTGCATTTTAGAGTTTTTCTATATCTCTAATGTTTCAGGAGCTACGTGGACTGCAAGTTTTCGGATTTTTTCCGACTGATGGTGAAAACTTTCAGTCCACGTAGCTCCTGAACCATTAGAGATATAGAAAAACTTTCAGAAGCAAAAATGTCTTATTTTGTAGAGTAGAATCTAAAAACAACATAAAATACAGGGTGTTCCATAAAAGATTTTAAAGTTGGGCGCCATATTGGAAAAAATTATGAAAACTTCCAGTCCACGTAGCTCCTGAACCATTATAGATATGGAAAAACTCTCAAGTACAAAAAGGTTTTATTTTTTAGAGTAAAATCTAAAAACAACATAAAATACAGGGTGTTTCATAAAAGATTTTAAAGTTGGCCACCATATTGGAAAATGGCGGCCATCTTCAAAAGATTTGAAAGTGTATTCCTAAGTGAAACTTAAAATTGAGCAAGTTCCAAATTTAAAGTGTGGTGCTAAGTCATGTAATTAAAAAGTTAGCTATTGGATCACTTTAAAAAACTCACAATGTATAAGTACAACATAACGGCAAAATTTTCATACACACAAAACATAAATGAGACGGTTCTCTCTTTTCTTTAGAATTAATTTATGATAACACTTTCCAATGTTCTCCCCACTTTTTATTGTGGATCTATACGTTCCACCCCAAGAAATTATAGCGTATTCTCATCTAATATTTACAGGCAAAATATAAACAACTCAGAGTTTGGATTGGGCATATGTCCCGCAAGTAATAAAAAAGTATAATTCCGGTTATGAGTTTTGATTTTTGTTTAATTTTATGTATTTACCAGCTTAATTCACTATGTAGAATTACACTTAAATATTTTGCTTCTTTGGTTAACCTGATTTCCGAATAATTTACAAAAGTATTAAACGTATTTAAACAATCTAAACATAAACATTTATTTATGTAATAAATATATATATATATATATATATATCTGTGTGTGTGTGTGTGTGTGTGTGTGTGTGTGTGTGTGTGTGTGTGTGTGTGTGTGTGTGTGTGTTTATTTATTCAACTTCATTATTAAATTCAATGGGCCCACATAAACTAAAATTAATGCTGTTAGTTTTTTTTGTGTGCCCAATTTTTGTTTGCAAAACCACCATTTTAAAGTTTTCAGATCAGTTACAATCTTTGTTTCAGATTCTTCCCACTTCTTACTTATACAGCAAAGTGCCATGTCATCCGCAAATGCGGTTATTTGGTCATTTAATGAAGCATTATAAAGATCATTGATATATTAGTTTTCATTATTCACTTTACAGAGAATTGTCTAAAGTCCTTTTGGATATTTTAACGCCATTGGTAGTAAAACTCTTTTATTAAAAATTATAGAGACTTAGTAAGGAAGTCATCACTTAAGTTGACTGAAACTGGCAATCTACGCCAGACATACAACTGGCAATGTACATTAACGTTGTTTCAGTTTCACTGGTATGTTAGCTATAGCTATTATTGTAAATAACGTGTAAAAATTTATCATCAATATGAAGAAATGGCAATGGGTCCTCTACTTTCTCCAATTTTCGTCAGTATATTAATGGATGAATTTGAGAAAAAATTCCAGGCATCACCTCAGTTCACAGAGGAGATTTGGTTGAGATATGTAGATTATATCTTTTTAATTTTTCCTCACGAAGAGCAAACTGAATACCTGAATGTACAATATTCTTAGACAAGTTATCGTAATAGCAAAACCTAAAAATGGATCACAGGATTATAGAAATTGTGTTTACAGTATAAAATGAAGTTGCAATAGAGAATATATAGGCGAGACAAAAGACCAATATAAAAAGGCTAAAAGATCGTAAAGAACACACAAGAAAAGGGCTAACAGAAAAAATAAAAAGTTGCACACTATTGTTGGTACAAAGGCCATCGTATAAATTGTGATGAAGCTAATATAGTACATCAAAAACCTCACTTAATTGAAGATTCATGCAAGAAATTCGCTAACTAGAAAGCAAACTTTCGTGTGAGAAAGAAGTAAGGCGTTCTGAAATGAACGATTCATTTAAATTCCAAGACCAAGCAGTTTTTGAAAGGGACGAGTTGGAGGCTAAAATTTGTAAACTTAAAGACGAACTTAGTTCTTCCCAGGTAGCTTTAAAAAATGTATGCTTAGAAAACGATTGCTTAAAGTATCGGATTTCTGAGTTGAACAAAGATGCTGAGAGTAATAATAAGTTGCTGAGTTGAACTCATGTAAGGCCTCACTTCTGAAGTCCCTGAATAATATTAACTCTAAGCCTAGTAATAAAGAGTGGAGTAAGCTTAGGTGGGTAGATGACGAAACTATTCAATGCTACGTGGACGCCTGTGAGCAACATATTGCTGACAGAGACGATGTGACTGTGCTTGGCCCTTGCACTGCTCACTGGATTAAACTAAGTGAGGGAGTGATAGCACAAAGTTTACTAAGCCAAATGTCAGTACACAGTAAAAAACTTATTCTTTGTTGTGTCAGCAATAGTATAGATAAACTAAGCGATGACAGTGGCTCGCATTGGAGTCTCCTTTTTATTGACAAAAATGTTAAGCAGGCGTATCACCTCGACTCTTATCGTGGTGCAAATTTTTCTCATGCACTGAAGCTTTCTACCAATTTGGGAATTAGTGAGGAAAACTTTATTGAAGCGCCTTGTATTCAGCAAAAAAAACAATTTTGAATGTGGACTGAATCTGATGGTAAACCTAAAGATCATAGTAAACTGTTACATTCAACCTAAGATTCCGTCATCTTTTATAGAGTGGTATAGTAATTGTTTTTTTAAAAAAATCCCCTACAAATGTAATTGATAGTAAAAATGGGGCGAGCACTCTCCCTTTACTGTCTCCAAATAAAGTACTGTCCAACTCTATGATTTCCATTGCAAGTGAGACATTAAAGTCTAAGGAAAACTCTTTACCTGTCTTAAGACTTAAAAAGTGTGGAGAAGATGGATGGAGAGTGGTCTCCCAAAAGCAAAGTGCTAAACCTAAGTATATGTCAAATAAATTGAGTATCCTACCTTTAAAACATTCATCCAGGGCACTCCCAGATGACAATGTAAATAATTCTTTAAACGACTCATTCCATCCATCCGTGAAAAAACCAACGAGCAAGGTGAAACAATCTAAAGGCGTATCTACGGGGTTGGTGTCTTCCAGCTTTCGAGTCAAGGAAATGTCTGTTGATAATAATGTAGATATGCCGCCAAAGGATGTTCAAAGTGTTTTGCTATTAAGTGACTCACATGGACGGCGTTTATGTGGTAAAGTGAAGTTATTGGTGAAACCTGCAGTTAAAACTGAATCTGTAGTGTTGCTGGGTAAAAAATTTGAATGTGTAATGGAAGGCAGCAACCTCAGTGGCCGCAAACTCACAAAACAGGATTATGTTGTCATCTTGGCTGGTACGAACAATGTCCCTGACCACTGCGATGGGCTTTGCGTGTCTCTCGGTCGGGCACTGGAGGGTTTGGCGGACACCAATGTTATTGTATTGGGTATTCCCAAGAGATTTGATGCTCCAAATCTAAATGATGTCATTAATGGTGTTAACCGGGATCTTCTTGCTACGGTTGGGAGACATGATCATGCTGACTTTGTTTCACTCGAGTGTATCCCAAGGCGATTCTTTACGAGGCATGGGCTCCATTTTAATGAGCTCGGGAAGCGAAGGGTTGCGGAACTCATAGTCAATGCTCTACCGAGCTGTTTTGGGAAAATCAGGCCTTTATCTCCTGGGCTTGGATCTCGAGGAAGTCCTCAAAATGGCGTAAAGCACAGGACCCTACACATCAAAATGGAACAATGTTCTAAAGCAGAACGAATATTTAGTACCCGAATAGTGTACAATTCTAACTTTGAATCGAAAACATGGACTAATTCTGAGGCAAATTATAATTTTTTAGAACGGGACAGGTTACGGAGCAAGAGAAAATGACATTAGTCTTTCCCTCTGCGACAGGTGTCGGTTACAAAAAGGGAGCTTTCACTATTTTCCACCAGAACATCTGTGGGATTCGAACAAACAAAGACCTCCTAGAAATACACCTAGAGAGCGACCACCCTGAAATAATTTGTTTATCTGAGCACAATCTATCGGAAATACAGTTCGAGTCCTTCTCTCTATTGGAGTATAACAATGTGTCGGCCTTTTGTTGCCAATCTCGGCAAAAGGGTGGAGTGTGTATCCTGGCAAATAGTAATGTGGTTTGTGAACGTGTTGATGTATCCCAGTTTTTGTTCCGAGAGTTCTTGTCAATTATCTGCTGCAAAAGTTCAGCTTTGGAACGGTGAGAGTATTATATAATTATTGCTGTCTACAGAATTCCTGGATATAACTGTGAAGAATTCTTCCGTTTGTTTGGTGACTGTCTTGCTAGAGTTGTTCGGCGGAGTCATAGACTTGTTGTTATTGGAGACTTCAACATAGATCTATTGAGTAATCAGGCATCCAGTAGACATTTCATTCATATCATGAAAACATTTGGTCTAAGACATATCATAACCTCTTACACCAGGGAGTTTAAGGGTTCAAAAACTGCAATTGACAATATATTTATTAACATTGATCCTAGCTTGATAAATAGCAATGTGGTGATAACTGCGTTATCAGATCATCATGGTCAGGAAGCTGTTATCGTCCTCCCAGCTAAGACCATACCTTTGCCTAAGTTTAGAATGTCGCGAAGGATAACGTCCCGCAATATCCAAACATTCAGGCATTTTCTAAAAAATGAAACATGGAGTAGTGTGTTTAAATCAGGGGACTTCAATGATAGATTTAATGAATTTACAAATCTAATTTCTTATTACTTTGAAGCAACTTTTCCTCTGACAAAGACAAGAATACACCCTCTTAATTCTTCTAACAGGATCGTCACGGAGAGTCCCGAAATTCTAAGACTCAAGGATCAGCTACAGTTTTGCTATTCCTTTACGAAGGACCTAGAATCCTCACATCCCTCCAGATTGGCATACAGAAAATTAAGGCGTTCCTATAAAAGTGCAATAAGGAAGTCTAAGTCGGATCAACTCCTGAGTAGGATCTCTGAATCAGCAAATAAGACAAAAACCATTTGGACTCTCATTAATGACAGCAAGCCTTCCAGAAAAAATAATAATGTTTTCCCCACTTTGCTTGATTCTGATGACAATGAAGTTAGGGATCCCGTCAGGGTTGCCAATATGTTTAACAACTTCTTCTCCACTATTGGTCAATACCATGACACCAGTGGAAATATTTCTCATGGCCTAAGCGAGTCAACACAAACTACTACACCACAATCTGTAACCAAGTTGCTGTTCTTGTCCCCCACCACAGAGCAGGAAGTATCGCGTGTGATACTTGCTTTAAAACCTAAGCCATCTTGTGGAAATGATGGACTATCGTCTAAGCTTTTCAGGCAGATCCATGATTTAATTTCTTCCCCACTTGCTTATTTAATTAATTTATCTTTTTCAGTGGGTGAATTTCCTAATTCACAAAAACACGCTATAGTCCACCCTCTCCACAAGAGAGGAGCTAGGAACGTTTGTAGTAACTTCAGACCTATTTCGCTGGTTACAACCTTTTTCTAAGATATTTGAAAGAATATTTCTGGATAGATTGTTGTCTTTTCTGGCGAGAAACGGAGTTCTCTCTGCAAGTCAGTTTGGTTTCATTAAAGGAAAATCAACCACTGACGCAGTTGACTCTGTTATTTCATTTTTGACACAGGCTGTGGACTCGGGCAATTTAGCTATGGGATTGTTTTTCGACTTGACCAAGGCCTTTGATATGGTTAATCATAAAATTTTGCTAAAAAAACTTCACTTACTTGGCATTAGAGGTGTATCGTACTGTTGGATTTCATCTTACCTGCGTGGGAGGACGCAATCAGTTCAGCTTCCTTTTTTGGACAGCTATGGCTGTCAAAGAACAGCCTCGTCAAAACCATGTGAGGTAATAAGAGGAGTCCCGCAGGGTTCAGTACTGGGACCAATCTTGTTCCTCTTGTTTGTGAATGACCTCCCAAATTGCATTTCTGGTCCCAATGCCAAAATTTGTCTTTTTGCAGACGATACATCCCTCACAGTGAAAGCCCCAAACCACTTGGACCTCATGACTCTGGCTTCTGAAGAAGCACAAAAAATATCCCAGTGGTTTCAGCATAACCAGCTCGTAGTAAATAACGAGAAAACTCAAATGATCCATTTTTCTATCAGATGTTCTCAGGATTTGGAGCAAATTCCATTCCACTTGGGGGATGAAGAGATTTCATCTGGTAAGTCGCTAAAGTTTCTAGGCGTTCAGATTGACAATAAATTAAGCTTCCACGATCATATTGAGCTCGTTTGTAGGAAACTAAGCTCGGGGATTTTTGTTATTAAAAACCTGTCAAAGTTTGCTGATACCAGAGTGACCTTGGCTGCTTACTATGGGCCTATCTACCCCTTTCTCACATATGCTGTAGTCATTTGGGGATGTGAAAGTGTACGTACAAAATTCGTTTTTAAACTCCAGAAAAGGGGCGTTGAGAGCGGTTTTTGGGAAACCGTGTAGAGCTTCTTGTAGGTCGCTTTTTAGGGAGGCAAAGGTTCTAACATTCCCATCGATTTATATCTTGTACTGCGTGACATTTGTTCACAAAAACCTCCACCTTTTCAAATCTCAAAATCCCCTACATCGTCACAATCTACGTCACTCCAATATGATTACCATTCCTGCCCATAGAACAAGTTTTTTTGAAAGACATTTATTAACCAGCGGCATTAAACTATATAATGCACTCACAGACTCTATGAAAACAAAAACAAGTCCTTCTTTTGAGAGGGAGGTCAAGCGGCATTTGGTACAGCGGGCTTACTACAGTGTCAGGGACTTTGTCGAGTGCTCTGGTCAGACTAGCTTATGTTAAGCTTTATGTTAAGACCAGCCACCTATGTAAGCTTTAGTTTGATTTATTTTAGCATTGACAAAAACTTTAGTGCTGTTTAAATTAATCTGACGTTTTTATATTTAATTTTATTGGGCTATTCTGAAAATAACTTAATGTAATTAACTATTACATAATATTGTTGACGCTATTTTGCAGTGTTCTACTGTCTGACAATAAAGAATTTCTGATTTCTGATTTCTAACTAACCGATTGGTCAATCATCATTTGATTTATACCACTTTAATTGCCAATTTTGAAAAATGAACAAACAGTAAAACCTAAAGTACCTAACAGATTAGAGATTTGTAGTAAACCAATGCGAAATCATAATAAGCTTTTAGTAAGTGTATCTATAATAAACCAGTAATAAAAAAAACTATTATCATCTTTCCTTTTTTTGCAGCCATCTCATTTCTGCCGTGATGGTCGCCTTTTACTGTTTGCCTCTGTTCAGTTCAACTTGGTTGTCCGCTTAGTGCAGGCCTAATATAACCTGTATTCTGTAGTTCAGTTTTAATACTCAGTGTTTTGTTTTTATACAGTGCGTGTTTTAGAGTTAGTGTGCATAGAATAGACACACAATAGAGCTGTTGTGATTCCTGAATTATACCTATTACAACGCTCTGAAATTTATTATTTACTTTATCTAGATTGTATTTATTTGTTAGGCTAGGTATTCACCTGAGGAAAAGATCTGATCGCAGATCTCGAATCGTAGTGTTACTGATTTTATTGTATCATTGATTGATGGCAAATGTCTGGATAAAATGGTGGCTCCTCTACAATCCTTCCATCGTCAAATACAACCTTTAAAAAAGAACTTAAAATACCTTTTTTCACAAAAGTATATATCTAATCACACACACTTATCTCTGTAAAAACAAAAATGTAGCTAAATAATTTGGTAAAAAATACTAATCTATTAAGAAGTCAAACATTTCTAACGTTGTAGTACATTGCAATGTGAATAAAATAAATATGAAATTATATAAATTCTACTTTAACACTTTAAAAAATTCGAGTGAAACCGTATTTAAGCATCCATGGACGATTTGAGTTTTTTTGTAAGGTTCCGTATACAGGCTTGCATATTTTATACATGTTTGTGTACAACACTTTATTTATAAATTTTGACACCAATTGGTCAGTATTTTTACTTAAATGTTCTATGTTTTATTAGTATAGTTGTACTTATTAGTTTAATGTTAACGTAGTATATTTAGCAAAACAACATGGAATGATCAATACATGAATAGTGATATACAAACAAAGATGTTTGTAAAAAGACATTTTACAATAGTTCGACCACTATTGAATGAGAACTTCTACCACTTCTACTATTAAGCAGAGAAACCCCTAAACTAATACCTTCCACCCCACCATATAGGTTTCTATAAGCGCTATTGATTTATTTATGATTACAAAACATTTTAATGGTTTCGAAAACTAATTCTAGTAAAAATTTCAAAAATAAAAATTAGCGTACTATTAACAGCAATCAACAACTGCATAACCACGCATAGGGGTTTCTTGTTTTTCTCACGACTTAAAGTGATATAAATAAAAGCATTCCTTTAAACAATAGTTATAATATCAAGTTTAGTTTAAAGCTTCATCAAATGTGATGCTATCACGGTGCTTTGTGGTATTGATGTTATTATATATTAATCAGTTTACAAAGTCTGGATCCCACCAATAACTCTGTTAGCTAGCCTGTTTCGGTAAAATTACGTTTGACTTGTGCTAACTTGATTGTTGGACTAAAACTGTGTTGAACGAAACTTCAAATAATCTGTTACTTGCTGAATATTACTAAAATAAAATTGTAATAATTGTCTAATACAGCATATTTTAAAGTACTAGGAAAGAGATGTATTTCAATTTCGGGCAAACATATAATATTGTTCACACTTATAGAAACTTTAATTCAAGATATATAGTAAAATTATAATTATTATATTTGTAACACAAATGTCCTTCCATTTGCACTAAAAAATAAAAACCGTTTAATATCGTATCATCACACAAAATGTCCTTATACATGATTATGAAATGAAATTGAATTTCTTTAATGTTTAACTTTATAAAACAAAATTTGTTATTCCGTTCATTTATATTACGCATTAATAATAATAATGCTATTTAAGAATAAATATACTTTGAAGATAGAATTTTAGAGATACGCTCTATTCCTACGAAAAAATTCCATTAGAAAACCTATTAATTGAATGAAAATCAATCTATTGTAACATTTCGACTAAGGAAACACTTTAAGGTGACCTAGAAATCACTAGATCTGAATATTTCCTTTTCTCGAACGTACATGTTCCACAAACAATTGGTGTATGTCTGCCACCAATATTTATGTCGGATTTCAGTTCAAGGCCAGTTTGCAACTTGAACGAATGGCAATGCCCTGTACTAATATTCTTCGAACACTCTAACTTTACAACCGTAAAGAAGTTCAGTGAACTATTTAGACATCTAATGATAGCTTAAACATTGTCTAGTGTGCGAGCCGGTCACATACGGAGCCTGGCGGTATATTTTTATTTACGAACCAATTTCTATACTTAAATGTTTATTGAAAACGATCGTGTCATCCTAATTTGAAATCTAGGCAGAATTTATTGCCTATGAATTAACTATGTGCCGCCCAAAAACTTACATGTCCTTGTATAGAATTTTTGTCACTAATGCTCGTTATTTAATTAAACACATCCACGATACCTAGTGGGAAATTTATCGTTGACAGGCTGGCGTAAGTTATCCAGTTAAAAGCATTACACCAATACAGCTTTAAAATGCCCCCCTTCAGTTCAGTTAACGTTTTCCGTAAACGAGAAACATTATTATGTAGCTAGTTTTACTCCCGTATATTACTTCCATGGAGACAGATATCTGGCTAAAAGTTGCTGGAATTTTTGTAATATTATGCACTTTCTAATAATTGTTTTGTAGAAGAGAGTATTGAGCATTGTCTGAAGCTGGAGATTCTAGAACAACTAGATCAATTCTTATTAACAAACCTTCAAACCCTTAATCTTCGCGCTCATAAATCGGCGTTATTTTTCAATTTTGATTTACAACTATGATATCAGAAACAAGAGAAATATTATATGCCAAAAAATGTAACTATAGAAGTTACAACGTTAAAGTTGACGAAATGCTTGCCTCGTAGGGCGTTCTATAGTTATAAAGAGGCGCGGCTTGAGGAACTCATAAGAGGGGCACTACTTCTCTTAAAATACTACTAGTTTATCTTCCACTGATCATCTTAATATTTTCAGATAGGATTTATAATAACAAATTCATATTTAGGTACTTAAATAAAAGTTATAATTTCATGATGAGCAAATAAATAATTTATTTATATGCCTACATACCCACTTCTTAGTTTACAAAATCCAAATGCCTTATATAACTTGTCATACTGGCTTTTTTATACTGAAATATTGAATTTAAATATCGGAAAATTATTATTAAAAAATTTTCAGAAATGAACGATAGCGCTAATTGAATTCATGATTAGTACCGGAACTGGCTCCAAATAGAACCTGGCTAGAATATTAAAACCAATCTGTAAAACTTCTATGTTATTTACTTTTCCTGTTTTAATCAAAACTATGAGTAGTGAGTGATATGTGCCTTTATATAAACAACCACACAAATTTTGAATAGTTTTATTATTGATATTAGGTTATGAATGCTAACATATATGATTAATTAAAAATTATTACCTGCGTAAATTGTTTTAAGCGCTTTACAACTATGTAAAAAACGATTACATTTAGTATTAGAGCAAATGAGTTTAAAGTGTTTCCTAATTACCTCAACTTACACTCAGTGATTTCCGAAGCTGCTGCTAAGTTAATTGCTAGTAATTAGAGGAATGTGTTAACTGTCTGGGAAATGATGTATACAAGGATATTAAAGATAATAACTTCTAATTCATTTCACAAATAATTCAGCTAGGTTTTATCACAAGTATTTCTGTATGTATGAAAAATACACACTTATATTCCTCAATATATTTTAATATTCTAGTCTTATGTGCATTTGTTTCTTTATAATCCTGTAATGATGGATCAATAACAGCAAACAACTATTTTAGTCTTTAAATAATTATGTAATATCAACTAAGAGTATAACGGTATCTGTCGGTATAATTAACGAAGTAACTTATATTCGTAATTTTGAGAATTGATATAAAACATTTATGTTTCAATTGATTGAACACCACTGAGACAAACACGCTCCGCCCCGCCTCCAGCGACCTCTTCCCTTTACCGCGTCCGTCGGATATATACGGGAACAGAAGGTAATGAGTTCGACCCTCGTGCTCGACCCACGGCACGGGAGTTCTGAATCCATAGCATACCTCTCCCATACACTACCGGTTCCTGTACACGAGGCTTTACACAAGCGTGTTGAGCTGCCTTAGACTTCCCATACACGATCAGTTGGGCCTTAAGGCCCCCGCAAGGTAGAAGTGAACGTGTATGATGTTTGCTTGAGGCAGGTCGTTGTCGGATGGACTGATGGAAAACTATTGCAGCTTGGCCTTCAGATAGTCCGTCTTGAGGCAGAATTAAACATATTTGGCGAATCTAAATTAAACATACTGGCCGAGCCTCTTTACGAGCTTCTCATTACTACCCCTTTTGACATATTTTTCGTACTGTGGGACAACGACTAGATTTAGCCAGTTTAAAGTTATTTTTAAGCTACCAAAAGGATTAATTTTATGTGTACCCAATTTTACATTTGAAATATTTACGCTTTCCGATATTGAAATCATGCCAATTCCTTTGTTATATAAATTACACTACCTTTAGAGATAAGTATTAATATTATAAATACCTTATACAAATAAGTATAATAATTAATAAAACTGAAAAAATGCGAAACAAAGAGTAGTACTGGTTTTGTTAATTTAAAAATTAAAATATATAAATAATACAAAAATATATTTGATTTAAAAACATCCAATTCCAGAAATAGAATACAATGCTTACAGGATTCTAAAAAATCTCGTCATATTAGTACCTGGACTAAACTTGTATGCTTTGATTAAATGTAATTACTGAATAAACGTCGGCATACTTCGAACGCAGTGTTTTATTCTTGTAATGTTAACAATAGAAAATATCAGAAAAATGGTACTCGTTTGAAAAATTGGTGTTAAACAATCTCTATCAGTACAGAAATACATTTTCATGTATTGATATTAAATGGAAGAAATATCTGTGAAATATTGAAAATTAAGTGTGCTAATTCAGCGCCTTAATCGAAGGGGGGGAGAGAGTTAATCCAGTATCCTAAATACAAGAGCCTGTATTTATCTGTATAATCTAATTTGTTTAAAAAGAAAGGAAATCAAGAGAATAAAGTATGGAAGATATTATAGTATAGTCAGCTAGATGGACGAAACTATTGTCTGAGTGAGGGAGTGAGGGATATTAATTCCGGAAATATTAAAAACCGTTCAAATTTCCATTGGCTTCACGTTACATCTATAGATTGAAAATGTATTTCGTGTACAACAAATGATAAAGTTATGTCAGTTTTAAAATGCCAAGGGAGTTCTAAGCACCTTTCAAGCTTCTACATTTCGAGCGTTTTGTAAGTATTGTGAGTGAAGATGAAATATAACTATCGCATGGTGTAGGGCCGGTTTCGTTATGTTTTGTTATGTTTCTCATTTTTTACTTGTTGTGTATGTTGTTGTAACAGCTGTTCTACACGACTTTGGCCTTCAGATTGAAGATCGGCAATTAAATCGTTTAGCGTTTCTAACACTCTGACCTTGTGAGCGATATACAAAACTCTTCAGAACTCTGAATCAGGTGATGAAGGTGACTGTGGAAGCCCATGGTCTTGATTTTACTCCAGGTTATCGTATTATTATGTAGTCGTCCCGGCTTATATAGTTAAGAACACTAAGAGGGGAAGGTGCGTTTATTTCTCAGAATACCGCTCCTTGGGATCGACGTCACCACGGCTGTCGTGTTTATAGTTCAGCCGTTCCTAGATACAAAGCACGCAATAGACTGCTTCCCCACCATTTCGACCGTGTAAAATCCGATTACAGTTAACTATCTACGATGAATGTTTTTAATGCTGTAACAAATTGAAATATGTGTTTGTTGTTGTGAATCATAACCTATATCTCACACATACTTTTCAAATCGAAGTGTAATGAACCTATTAAAACTAGTTATCGATGAACAATGTTTACAAACTCACAAAGTTCATTACACTGAGACTATTAGTTTGACATTTTGTTATCAGAACTTGTTTTGGAACTTTTACGTTGTTATTTTAGTTACCTAAATTGTAATTATGCTATTCTTATGTCTGTAAGTCTTGATGTGTCTGTTTATTTGTTAAATAATAAAGTTTATAACGAAGCAATTTGGCGTATGTTTCTATCTGTTCATGCGGCATTTTAATGGTAAGTTTAATTTAGCGACCCGAGACAGTAAATCATATAAATTTGTGCAATGTTTATTGGAATTGGTCCGTATTTACAGATATTATTTTATTACGTTTCAAATTTAAAAATTAATCATCAAAAACCTCAGATATACGTGCATTAGTGTTTTCTTAAAAAAATTAAAAAGTAACGTAGATTATTGAAACATTAAAAAGTTTTGTCATAGAAGAAGGTATGGATCGGAGAGAGAAACATTGTTTTAGCATGTTTCACAAGTAAAAACTGTCCAAAACCATTATAGCAGTTGCAACTGTGATATATTTTATTGTTACTGGAAAACAAATTTATAAACTGGTATAAACAGTTCATTAACTTGTTCAATAATGGGTGCATTCTTTTTTCTGTAGGAAAATAATTTGAATTAAGAAGAAACTTTTTAGTACTATGTTTTAAAGTGCTATTTCGGAAGCCAAGAAAAACAAAAATTTGTTTTATTGTTCCACAAAGAAAGGATTTATGTTGAATTTTGGAACATAATGTAATAATCAGGACCAAATAAAAACGGTTTCAACATTAAAATATATACATTTTACGTGTGTACGTGAAAGATAATTTGAGGGAACGATAACATTTTTATTTATAGATAAAACAAAATTTCCACAATAAAAAATAATTTAAAATCTTTCATTTTTTTAAATTATATTAAAGAGGATAATTTAATTGTCCATATATATAAATCCATGAAACAAATCACTCAAACTATAATTCATGTACATTATGTAAGTTTGTAATATTTAGATCCTCGGGCTTGCAAAATATTTGCCTACATTTTTTATTTTTATTTTCTGTAATTTGTAATTGAGTCATGAAAGATATCCCCAATTTTTCGGGCTTTAACAATTAATGAATTGAAGTAAAAACCAATATTTTTTAGCCGGAAATCGATGTTATCACGGTCAGAATAGTTGTGTCAGAGAACAAGTGGGAAAACTCCTTCAAAACAGTGCATTTAATGAATAATAAGGAATTTAAGGCCCCCGTTTTGCATTTCGTTGAGTGTTGAAATGAAAAAATATACGGAAACACCCAAAAGCCGAGCCGCGAAATATTCTGTTGAAGATGTCGTTCCACTAGGTATGGTTTATGTTCAGTGTTATATAGCACATTACCAAGGTAATGTTAGAAACTTAAAAGTAATAACTGATATTTGGATTAAAATTATCAACTTTTTTGTAATAACAAATTAATAAACTTTTGGGTTGATATTTTAGCCTTAAATCGTATAATATAGGAACGAAAATCCAATAAAAAACCCAGTAAGAAGTCATTCGTGAAGCAGAAAGACAAATAGAAAAACCTGAACAATCAAAACTTCAAGCTGGAGGATCTAATGAACCCCCAAAACGTGTTTTATATTAGAGCATCTCCCTTTCAAATTTTATTTACAAACATTTTACGGATCGAAGTGAAAAATTTGAAAAAGTATTAAGACAAAAATGGACCAAAACAATTTTGATCAGAATATGAAAACATTTAATATACAGGATAAATTAATATTACAGTTAAGGTTAGATTGTTTAACGGTGTTTAACTTAAATGAGATAAATGCGATAAATGTGGTTAAGTAATTAATATTATATATATATATATATATGAATCTTACGTGTATGAGGAAATAAAGTAAATTATAGATATCTTTGTTAAGAAAGATATTGAATCTCGAAATCAACTGATAAAGAAATAAATATTTAGGTTTATATTCTTTTTTGCGTTTAATATACAGCTTACATTTCCAGTTTGATGCTACAGCGACAACACAAACTGTTACGTTACAATTATGCTCTTGTAAATGTAAACAATCAGTGTATTAGCATACAGATAGTGAACTCCAATATGAGAGCCACATTATCCCTGATGTAATAGGTGGTGGAGCTGCGGTCAACCAAGCTGTCATAATTAATGAGTAGGCTCGCAAATACCACCCTTTCACTTTCATGGTAAAGTTGTTGCTATTAAAGTCCAATACTCAGCGAAAATAAAAATTACCGAAAAACGTTGAACAGTATTTCCTAAGAAAGAAGTAGTGTACACTTTGTTCAAGTTTTAACACATTTTGTTGCGTTAGTGTGTCTAAAATGTTTTTCTGAAGTTTCCGAATCATGGAAAATTATAGTACCGTTGTTATATCCATGTATTGTTTAAAAGAGAATTGGAACTTGTATGGAACTTCCAGTTTTTAGTGTTAATTAACAGTAATAGTGATCACTTAGAGACATTATCCACAAAACTACACAATTCCAATATATTATTATTCGTAAATTAAAACGTGTAGATTTCGTGTTTCCTACAAGTGTAAAGGATTAATTTTAGTTCTTACGCTGAAGTTTTATGCTATCTAGTCTGCGGCTGGTCCGTGACTATGGTATAAATGTTCCGCTTCCCAACTTGTTAAATATTATTAAAACATTTAGAACCGAGATGAAACCATGGTGAAGAGATATAAAATTTGCATAGATGTCTTAACTGTATATTTACAGATGATGGCTGTTCCAGCGATGAGGAACTAGCTCTAGGTTTGAATTATATTTATTCATTGTGAACCAGGAAAATTACAAGCTGGTCTTACACCAGAAAAAATTTCAGTATTTTCAATAAGCCACAGTGTTTGCTCTCAAAATAAAAATGTTGTTCCTAGCAGTAGGAGACTACCATGAGAATTTATGTGTTCTTTTAGAAGCAAGAACATTAATAAATTAACTGAAATAATTAAGTAATGAATTAATTAACCCTCCGGAGGTCTGCAAGGGTCAATGTTATTTGTTATGTCTGTAATAACATGACCAACTAAAAACTCTCCGCTAACAAATGTAACAATACCAAATCACTCTAATTACATGTTTACAACCGCAGGGACCAATTAACTATTAACTACACTCTGTCGTATTTTTGGAATATACCATGTTGTAGCAAATGTGCTGACAGCAAAATACTACATTACATTTCATTAATGGTTACGCAGTACAGGTTATATACGTCTTTATAATAATTATCTCTTTCCTTATATTTATTCTCTCAGCCTGACAATGCCGTTGGCAAGGATAGGTTTTATGCGTAGACGGATACTGCATTTTCCAATTTTGTGTAACTGCTCATTTTATCTAGCTTTTTGTGAATACCGGTACCCTGTATATATTCTAAATACATAACATTCGTTCGAATATTTCAAATCTGCTAGGCCAGCTGCAAATTTAAAGTTTTAATGTTTATTTTATTTTTGTATTTCTGTTTGCCCAATATCATACTTTTAGTTTGTTTACTAAAGTTTCGGACCTATAGAAGTTATAGTCTAAAAATATTCAACTTAAAGATTCTTAATGTTTGAAAAAGCTTAAATATTTAAGTAAAAAATGTGTTATATATTATTAAGTCACACACTACCTTAGTAATATACTGTATTAAACTGTTTAAATTTTTTTTTACTTCATTTAGTAATGTTTTATCAGCTTCACTGTTGTGTAAATTTTATTTTCTCCAAAAAGTTAAGCCATCCTACCTGTGCCCTAAAGCCCAAATCCGATTATTGCCAATTTAAATGACGGGTCATCTTAAAGGCAAATTTAGGGCAGAGGTATTTTAAAATGTACTTTTTTAATCTGGAGATTGGACCTTAAATGAAGGAAATGGTAAAGTAAACATTTCACACAATCTACGTACAGTTGTAAAGGATTAAACGTTAATAAAATCTGCAGTCTAAACTTCACTTTAAACTGAAGATAGATTCGGATGGAATGGGAAGTGGTTCTGGTAGAAACACTTTTCCTATACCAAAGTATGTGAAGATGGTTCTCTTAATAACGTTGCTATGTAAAGCCTTAACATGTAGTCATGTGCAAAATTTAGGAGGATTCATAATATGTTATATTATATTATAATTATTGAAGCGCAAAACTCAACAGGGTAATCAAGTGTCCTCCAGCTGCACATTAACTTCGTATATCGATGTCTCAACAGGAAGTATGATTAGAATCATTTATGCTTGCGGCTATATAGTTTGCTGTAAGAATAGGTCATTCCTTAAAGCATTCAAGACTTTCTGCTACATGTGTTTAAATTGAATAAAATTCTGCATTTAAGGTATGTTTTGCCACAACAACGAACAAAGCTCCAGATCAGTCCAGAGACTCAGTCTCCACGAGTGAGTTTAATGACTGAGTGTTTTTACATAGCCCTAACTGTGTATTGCAGAGGGCGATGGTGGAGACTAAAAACATTGTTTAACAGACAAATTTATGAAATTCTGTGGTTTTTCAGTAGTTCACAATTAGAACTTGCATGTTTCTGCCGTTGTAAATTAAATTATTCTTTTTCTCCTCAAACCAAAACCTATCGTCACTCTAATCTATTATACCGCAATGAAGCACGCTTCTACTCAGGTGTAGAATAATACAATGTATCATAAAAAGTTTATCCATAAAACGGTCAATAATTATATTTAATATTAATCATTTCCTTTAATTGTGTGCTGATTGAATAGTGATCGTTGTATTTATGTCATATTTAGAATTTTGGATTTAAGAGCACGAATTACGTATCAACTTTGGGTTTTTAGCCTTCCATGGAGAGTGGACGAACAAATAGGGTGTTATTACAAGCAAAAAAATAACAAAATGTGATATTTGTCTATATTTAACTACACTAATGCATTTAATGTCCGTCTCATTAGCATTTTAACAATGTATGGTAAAAAATTCTAATTATTTTGTCATTTATAACTAAATAAATACAATAAACACGTTGTTTCGCAACGCCCACTTGGGATAGGTTGCAAAAGTAGCAGTATTAAATTATAGCGAGCAACGCCAGCGTCATTCTGTCAACTATTGTTTTGATCAAAAATATAACTGTAGGAGTTTCTAAGGGGCTACTATTATGACAAAACATGCAGTATTACACAGTGAGTTCAGTAAAAGAAAGAAATAATAATTAATCAAAGTTCTGACTGACGGAGAAACGTAAACTGTGCAGCACTTTGATGGTTGTAGCCCATTCCATTAACATTGTAACAACAATAAGCCAGGTCTACTATTATATCTTAAGCGTTCCATTAAAAAAATCACAATTAAGTAGTTTTTATGGATACTAGTATTGGAAATGAACGTTACTTTTGTATTGTGCTGAATTGATACACGTTATATCTTAAAACAGTAAGTGTCTATTCTATTAATTTATTACTTGTTACCTTCAAACAGACCAATACATATTTTTTTTACAATTCTGTTACTTGTTTATGTATGTAAGCAACTCCAGTTCGTGTAATAGGAATTTTTGTGATGGGAAAGTAACTACATTGTGCTGTCGCTTTCAGGTTAACAAACAAATGTTTATATGTAATTTTGTGTATTTACTAACACTATATTAACTTTTAGTTTGTCTACTTACCATAAAATGTGAAAAATGTTAAAATTTGCTAAGTCATTTATCTATTAAAATCAGAATTTATAAACATAAATTTGAAACAAATATTACTATTTAAATCCCTCTGTATTTAGAATATTATAACAAAGGTACGGCATGTTATGTTTATGAAGAAGGTAACAGTTGTAATTTGTTTTTTATGGTAATGTAATTCGGAATTCGTAAGTGGTGTTTAATCCAGTAGGTGAAAACTTAATTAGTCCACAATGAAACACAGTGATTGTCACTTCATGTAATTATTGACGCTTTATTGTAATTTTCCTTAAAACTAATATGTTCTGAACTTAACTAATCTTTTTGATCATTACTATTCATGGAGACAGGTGTTTATCCACTTTTAGCCTATATTAGATAAGCAGTAGTAAAATTAATCATTTATTTAATAACTTATTTAAAACTAAAAACACATTTTTATACTAGGCAAACTGTATATAAAACGAAATAAAACACTATTACATCATATACATAAACAGTAAGTATATATTCATATTAAAACTACTAATATTAAAATATTAAATTTTAAATCTGCTAACAGTAATTTACGCCCTCATTTAGTCATATCAAAAGGTTATAAATACAATGTGTAATTAATGAATAAATATAGTAAATTATTGTTTATAATAATTAATAAAATAAGAATATAAGATAACAAAATCAATAATATAGCAATACTAAAATTGTATAGTAAAAATAAACTTTCCTATAATAAACAATCATCCTTTACAATCCTTAATCGTCATCCCTAAAAGCATCCTTCAAATTGAATGCTTAATTAAATGCGTTTAAGGGAATACAAAGACATGCGCCAAGTCATGAGACTCTTCAGTATTTGAATCTCGACCACACGTATAGTTTCAATGAGTCAATATCCCAGTTTTGTTTTGCTTTTATGATTGGCTACTAGAAATATTATTTCCAGTAAATTTCTAGAGAGATTATATTTATTAACAACAATCGTTGCTTTCAGGGTTTTATCGGAAAATAAGTCATTTGAAATTTTTATTCAACCGAAATAACTCGTTACTCCCCGCTGAGTGTTAGAAATATTCAAACTGAGACGAGAACATAAATTATAACTAGTTGAGCGGAAACTTCGACAGAATATTTCGCAGCTCAGTTTTAAGGAATTTTTGTATATATTTTCATTTCAACTCAATACGATACCTAACCTGGAATCTTAAATTCCTTGTTATTGATTAAATGCATTGCAAAGAGTTTTCCCAAATCGTTCTCTGTCACTACTATACTGACAGTGTTGCAAACGTTTTCCGGCTGGAAAATATATATTTAACTTTACATTCAAGATTTTCTTAAGACCCAAAAGTTACAACACCCGTTTATCACTCCACTAATAGGAATCTTACTTACTTACTTATTTACTCCTCGGAACCCAGATGGTTTTTGACCTCGCCAACAATGTCTCTCCAAATTCCTCTATCTTGAGCCACTTCCAGTGTAGCGCCAATCGTTCTTAAATCCTTCTCCACCTGATCTCTCCATCGCATCCTAGGTCTGCCCAACGGCCTCACTCCCTCTGGTTCCCCTCGCCACACATTCTTTATCATTTTATCTTCTCCCCTACGGGCAACATGGCCCATCCATCTCATTCTTTTACTCCTGATCAGTGTAATCACATCGGGATCTTGGTATATTTCTCTTAATTCTCTGTTCTTCCTGATCCACCATATGTCTCCTTCTTGAACAGGTCCAAAAATTCTTCTTAGTATTTTGTTTTCAAAGGTTATTAACTTTTTTTGGGATCTCTTTGTGAGTGCCATACTTCTGACCCGTACATCAAAACTGGCAAGATCATGGTTTTGTAAATTCTTAATTTAACTTTCCTCATTAATAGTTTGCTTTTGAGAAGTTTTGCAAGGCTCCAGTATGTTCTATCTGCTGCTGCTAATCTACATTGGACTACAACTTCTTCTCTATTGTCATGTGTTATCGTCACTCCTAAATACTTAAATTCCTTTGTAGCCTTGAAATCATGTTTGAGTACTTCTAGCTTTTCTCCTTCTAATAGGAATCTAAAACATTAAAAGTAAGAAATGTAGGTAAATCTTATATCAGCCCGAGGACATAAATGTTAAAACCATACATTATGTACATAAAGTATATTTTCATCGATTTATCACGTAAAACAAAGTTTTTTTTACTTTTAATAATAATAATTTTATAATAATAAAATAATTCAAGAAAATGAAAGTTTTTGAATTGTTTTAGAACATTTTGCTTTTGTATAAATAAAAAATATCATTTGTTCTAGTTATCATTCACGGAAATACTGTAAAAGTTTCATATTCTGATCTTAAAATAGTTTTACTTTGGATATGATCAGAATTATGATGTCCCCTAATTTAGCACCCAATTATTCTCCTGGTGGAACAATGATAAATGTTTAGTTTCTCCTCTCTTCCGATATAGCGTTTTCAACAACAGAGATCAACGCTTTCTACACAATTCAAAACACATTCTTGCAGAAAAAGGATTTCACCCACTTTTGAACAATTTCATGAACTCATTTTATACCAGTTTATGACAATATACGGTGTCATTTTATGTCGGTATTAACAGTAAAATATATCACAGTTAAACCCTTACAATAGATTGGGAAAGTTTTTAACATTTAGAAGAGTAATGAAGGCAGATATTATTTCTTCAGAGGTATGAAAGATTAGTTAAACAATATGTCGAAAAAGAGCAAAACCAATGAATGTGTTGTGTCAGAGAAGTACAATTCTGCATCTCACAAGCCGTAGTACCCAATCTACTAAAACTACTGAATGCAATACCTCCGACTGTTATTTCTCACGTGAGCACCGAAGACGGGTTTGAAATCTTTCAATAAGACTCCGTCTCTCAGTCTTCGAAAATGTCAACAGCCAGTACTAAACTAAACTGCAACCAACTATTCTAAGTACCTGAAACTTTCCTCAAACTGCATTATAAACTGCTCGCTAAACCATGTTTCTCTCTTCGATCCATTCCTTCTTCTATGACCTCTAAATCTCATAAATATTCCAATAATATACGTTATAATATGGATTTCAATAACAAACTCTTATTCAATTTCATTTCAGGTCTTTACTGGATAATTCCAAAAGTTAAAACGTAATCATATATCTGTTTATACCAATAAATACAAATAAACGTTGTACAAATTTACACGATCTACAATGTCAGGACGCTAAAATGATAAGTTAAAAGATCCAAAGGCATCTAAAAAATTCATGTTACTTCAACTGAATTTAAATTAGAAATAAAATTCCTATGACAAGAATATCTCACAAATGCATGCTGTCACGAGACTAACTAGGTAGTGGTATCTAAAAAGCTTGTGAATTTCGAATGCTGTCACGATACTGGATAGATAGTGGTGCCGAGAAAGCTAGTGCATTTCCAATGCTGTCACGACACTGGATAGATAGTGGTGCCGAGAAAGCTAGTGCATTTCCAATGCTGTCACTAGACTGGATAGATAGTGGTGCCGAGAAAGATAGTGCATTTCCAATGCTGTCACGACACTGGATAGATAGTGGTGCCGGGAAAGCTAGTGCATTTCCAATGCTGTCACGAGACTGGATAGATAGTGGTGCCGAGAAAGATAGTGCATTTCCTATGCTTTCACGAAACTGGATAGATAGTGGTGCCGAGAAAGCTAGTGCATTTCCAATGCTGTCACGACACTGGATAGATAGTAGTGCCGAGAAAGCTAGTGCATTTCCAATGCTGTCACTAGACTGGATATATAGTGGTGCCGAGAAAGCTAGTGCATTTCCAATGCTGTCACTAGACTGGATAGATAGTGGTGCCGAGAAAGCTGGGACACACCCAATGCTGTCACGAGACTGGCTATATATGGTTTCAGGTTTTTAAATAAATATTTATTGTCTCAATAATATAGTAAAATTACTATATGTATTTAACCGATAACTAATACATTATTATTTATGTGTAGATAACCGATAACGCCAAATTCTTCAGAGACGACACGGCAATTTTGAAGCGCAAAATGACACTACAGTAGTTTCCCCAATATATTACTGCTCTGTGGCATTACATGGTGTGTGTGGTGATTTTGAAGGACCACAAGTTCAAGTATCGATGCTGTGAAGTTATTTTATCACCGGTAGGTGGCCTCTTGAAGGGGCATACCAGCTTTTAGTGTTTATGAATAAGACAAATATTAACCCAAGTAATATAATGTTGTGGGTTGTTTGTGTGTTATTTTAGGGCACTGCCATATATGTCTAGATGTGTAGTTGTTACAAATACTTATTTGTCTATAATTGCACTGATAACTACTAATTTCACCTTCCCTCCTCCCTCAATCCCTATCACTGGTATACTGGTTTATTATCTTGTATGGATCTTATAAACACATTATTTATTTATATTTTATTATTTTTTACCAATGTTTTGTTCTGTGTTGATATTGTTGCTGCAAATTCCCCGTTATTATATTACATATTCTATTGATGTTTAAATTTATTAACACAATCAGCCAGTAGGTTAATCTAGCTCTTGTTACATACATATAATTTGAGAAGTCCGTTGGGATAAATTAAACAAGAATATAAAAGTATATATGTTTTAATACTGATAGGTTACGTAGGACTCCTATAATCGGAGTCCTTAATTCCTTAAGGTTTGTTAAAGCTACAGTGGTTTCGTACAGCAATTGTATCTTTTTTAAATACATCAATTTTATTTATTCAACGTCAACACCTTTAACAATAGTAATTACAATAAAGTATATGGCGAATATGTACAATAGAATGACAAAAATTTAACAAGCGATTGTAACATGAAATTATAGAATAAATAAATATATATCGTTTATAGTATTAATAACATGCAAAGATAACCAAAATTAAAAACAAACCCAAGCTAATAATAATAAATTAAGTGTAAATCCATGCTAAACATCAGGCCATGCAAATATTTACGACAATACTGGAATAGATATAACCATTGGCATTCATATAAAATGAAAATGTCAAACAGGTTTTTTAATCAGTGATTACAACAGGAACAATTACAAACCATTAAATATCAGAACCCCCTCACCACAATAAAAATTCCAAGCTGACAGAATCAACAAGAAAAATAATAAAAGGAGTTACAAAAATGCATAAGGAATAATAACAATAAAAAGTTTCATGTGGCATACAGTTTGAACAGTTCCCTTTTAAAGGCAGGCAAACTCAATCTAAAAAATTCCAAACCACGTGGGAGACTGTTCCCCAAACGGTGTAATCTTGGCAGGGTACTGTTGAAGGCGTACTGTGTCGAGTGATGCCATCTCTCGAACAAGTCCCTCGAGCGTGACGGGCGAGAACAACGAAGGTTGACTCTACTCAACAACTCTGTTGAATCGATCTCCGCAGCAAGAACTCCCCGAAGGAAGACGATGTCAGCAACCAGCCGTCTGGACCTCAAGGTAGGAAGATGAAGCTGTTGTCGGAGTTCCTCGATGGGCACTTCTCTATACTCACAGCCCAGACGCAGTCCAACAAGACGCAATAATCGTACTTGTACACTTTCAATAAGGCCGATGAGTCTAGAGGTGTAAGGGGACCATACGGGAGAACAATATTCCAACAATGGCCGCACCAGGTGCACAAACAATGTCCTCAAAGCCCAAGGAGAAAACCCATCTCTAGAGACTCAAATTGTGAAACCAAGAGTAGCATTGGCATTTTTGGTTATCTTTAAGCCTAGACTTTCCATGCTCAAACTCGACGAAAAAGTTACACCAAGGTCGGTGACGACCAGAGAGCGACCCAGTAAGGTGCCATTCACAGAGTAAGCGAAGAAAACAGGAGAGGAGATACGATGGAAAGACACCAAAGTGCTTTTTGTGTCATTTAGGACCATATCATTCCGGCAGCACCATTCCACAATAGCATTCAAGTCGCATTGCAGTGAGTGACAGTCCTGATGCGACGTTATTTCTCTGTATATTTTAGTGTCATCCGCAAACATCAGAAGACGTGACCCTTGAATCACTCGAACTAGATCGTTTATGTATAAAGAGAACAGAATGGGTCCCAATAGGGAGCCCTGTGGACCCCAGAAGAAGCAGCAAATTGAACTGACTCAGCTCCAGTAAATCTCACAGTCAAATATCGTCCCAGAAAGTAATCTTGAAAACAGCACAACAGTGAGCCGATAATACCAAGTCCATACAGCTTCGCAAGAAGATGTGTGTGACAGACACGGTCAAACGCCTTTGATAAGTCTACGTATATGGTTGTTTACTTGATGGTTGCGGGAGAAGGCGTTGGCGATATCATCTTGATAAAGCAACAAGTTTGTTGAAGCAAACAATTTAAAGAAAACAAAAGACTTTTGTTAAATACGAGTTAAAAAATTCAAGAAAAATAGACAATCTTAAATTTACGTATTCATTAAACAGTATATACAATCAAGAAATTGGAAATTATTGTCTAACAATAGTTTAATCTGTATATTTATAAATGTTAAATTTTGGGAACAGAAAATGTAGGGTCTTGCATCTTCTATAACTACTTAATAATGTATATATATAAAAGATGTCATTAAAATTTGAACTAGTAATTAATAACGTTAACAGATCTGTTTGTAAAATGTTGTTTGTCCTCGTCAACAATGACCATAACTAACATTGCGGTCAAAAGTCGTGTTATGAAACACAATGTTTATAACATGTAACTGCCAACAACACGGTAAAGGCAGAACTTGTGCAATATCACCAGCCACAGTTGTGAGAGTGTGTAAGTTGATACGTCAAGTTTCCGTCGTGTAGGCTACATCGTTTAGTTCATTGAAACAAAAGTTGTTACAGAACTCTGATTTTTTGGATACTTCTTTATAGTATACAGCTTATTAATAAATAAATATAGATTTTTATTCAAATATAATTAAAATAATTGTTATCAAATAATCTTTTGATTTATTGTACAGTAAAAATATACTTCCCAATTTCCAATTTCAACAATCAACAGTACATATTGTATGTGAGGTTCAAAACGAGTGTTTTGTAGATTGCCTATAACTGTACAAATAATATACTAAACTGTTGTATTAAACAAGTCTAGGGACATTTTGTTGTACTTTCTCTATTCTTTAGAATAAGAATAAAAAGTAAAATAAAGAATCAAAATTAGGTAATAAAACAAAGCGAATCTTCTGTATTTTCTACTGCAAATGAACATTTTTAAAGCTAGATGACTGTATAACAGCTTACATTGACCCATCTCATTCAATAATTGTTCAACACAGATGTTCTTTCTTCTGTCCCCACAAGAGCATAACGGGGGGGGGGGCATTGTTTACTCATATTGGATATATGGTGGCTGTCAAAAAAACAACATTTTATTAGTAAGAAAGTATTAAATAAAAATACTCATATACTTTCCACGTTTAATTTAGTGTTATTTGATTAAAGTTTAGTGCGCTGTGTGAAGCAAATTGTCCCGTAAATAGAATTCTTTTGAGAGAGAACGTACTTTGTATGTAAAAATATGCAACGTACTTTACTATGTATTTAAAATAATATTCTAATTAATAATTATAATGTTCTTTAAAATAGAAGAAAAGATATTTATATTTTAAGAGGAAAAGACTAACTCAAGAATGGTAACTCATCGTTAAATTCAAAGCGTGTTTTATTTATTTTTATGTATGCAGTGTGAACTTAGAGGTTTGTAATAATCTCTCAAACTCATTTTTCCAACTTTTCTAAGATCTTTTGGTCCCGTAACACGCTTATTTTCACAACATTTTAGTTCCATTAAAGCCTTTTAGTACTTGTTAAATATGAGTGAGCCATTGAGAGGCAAAGTTTCGTCTTTAACAAAACTTTTGTGCAACCATTTATAGAAGGTGAGAAACATATTGTACAGCCGTGTAATTGTGGACTATTTGGTACATGCGGAGCTTGGAGTTTACACATTCAAGTAATTCCCTCCTTCTATGACTTGTTATTGTTGTAGGACCGATTGTCCTGTTTCTATATCTTAGGATTACTTTTTCCACAGAAAAATAATATTATTACTTAAGTTTCAGTTGTTATGACATTTTTTTTTACATAGTTTTGTTACATATTTTATTTTCAATAATCTTTCTATATCAAGAGGCTCGTATGAATATATATAATTTAATGAACAGTAGTCCTTTCAGAATCACAGACTTTTAGGAAACTTGTATTGCGATCTACATTTTCATTCTTGGTATAGAAACACAGTCATTACAGAGCGTATCAGAACACACTTATATCAAATTAAATGATCAAAACAATAAATCTGTCAGTGTATTTGAGAATACATACTGACTAAGCGGCAGTTAACTCATATTTCAGACAATTTCGTACATGATGATGTCCCTGTATGCATGAGGCAATCCTCATGCATTTTACATTATGAACGTGAAGAGATAAAAATGCTTTAAACCGTGAGTCATAAGTCTGGATAAACCAATACTGATGAATAGTGTTAAGAACAACAATAGCGTCTGTAGGTAGGTGCGTAACTTTTAGGTGCAATGGTGACATCGGTGGCATTCTTAAAATCCACCATCTTGGAATTGTAAGAATATAAAGACTGACGGTTGTATTTGAAAGGACGTAACTAAGGATTGCCTATCACAAAACAGATTTCACATTGCTTCTAAAAGTTGCGCATTCACGTACAGATACCCCATACTTACGTAATTCTGATTTCTTACAAAGTTTCTGACGAGGTTGTGTCAGGAAGAGCTTCTTAGCGCCAAATTCGCCTAATAAAATAAGCCATTCTTACCTTTACTGTTTTACATTTCATCCAGAATTTTGCCTAATTCTGTACTTTATTCATAAAATGAAACTTTATAATTCTACTTTTACTTGAGAGTATTTTCCTTTTATATTCACGAACGACCAATTTAACAGGATAACAAGTTAATTATCACATTATACAAATTTGTGTGTACGGAACTGCACAATTACATTATAGTGCCTGTCCTCCACATGTATTAAGAAACCAGCTCAACAGTTTGAACTGATAAAGCAACCTAACTGACTGTTGAATACCGTCCAATTAACTTGACATAGGAACACGAAGTGAGCAGGAGGAGGAGTGAATTAATGAGAGACATTGAATGATTAAGTGATAGATTGAGTGATAATGCAAGGGTAAAGTGCTATCAGGGGGTCCGGGTTGCCCACATTTCTATTCCTAAGGGAATACTTAATGTAGTACTGAGTCGGTGACACATATATTAGGAACCAGAAATTGCCAGAGAAGTAACAGTTAATTATTCAATCAAATAAAATTATAGGAACACCGTTTGAGAGTACTTTGTGTTTGAGGTGATGTCAGTGTGCTATTCTGCAGTTGTGTCTTTATTGAATATGAATAATTCTATAACCAATAGCTTTAGTAACCCATGAATAGCTGTAAACATCTAACGATTAAAACTTGAAGAGAATTTGTGTTAGAACAAAAACTACGATCAGCCTCACAGCCACTTACAGATGTTATCGTGTATGGATGCTGAGCTTATTACATTCCCCAATGATCATATTCATTTATGACCATATATAAATGTCTGTCAGTGTTGTCCTGATGGTCGTAGGCACTATGAAAACTGGAGAAATTTATTGCTAGACGTTAACAAATTAAATAAGATACTTATCGTTGTTCAGAGTAATTACGTTACACACATAAAAATTACCGGGTGTACTTACCTAGAGGCTCCCAGCAGGGTCAGTCTCATATTGGCATGTCACTATGCGCGTATGTATCTCAGATGTATGCCACTTCTGGGTGTGAATAGCAATGTTAGCAAGTAATAAACTGTGAAGGCGATTATCATCGTCGCGCCGTTTACTGCCAGGTCAGGTAAATTATATTCTATACGTGATACGACACCTAGCCTCAAAGATCGATCATAAGATAGCGATAACAGGGAACTGAGGATAATGGAACATTAATCTAACTTGTGTTGTACGAATTGTACTCTATTATTATACTCTATTTCACACTAGCACAGTTATACTGTTTGTGGCATTTAGTATTTAAGGAACATTGCTTTGTGTTACTGATCTATATATATACAAAAGTATAATGGAACAATCAGTGATTTTTTTTTCAAGTTTTTATCCGGGTCCTTGACGGATCGCGTTATAGTAAATCTTGCTCTTCTTTGTAACGCATTGACTAAAAACACTAATTAATAGCAAAATATCTGTTAATTTCTTTTAAATACCACTTGACTTAAGAGGTGCTTATCTCACGCATTGGTCTTGTTATTTCAACGTAAAATACATTATCACTCACAGACAAGTAACAAACAAGCGTACACTAAATGCTATTGAACATGAATATGAAACCAGAAAACCTTGTAAAAGGAGAGTAACATGTCAAATATTCTCGGGGATGATATTAGTTTTTAATGGAAGTCACTTTGTAAACATACCTTATGTAATATTGAAAAAAATCAAAAATGTATACGTGCAATCCTTTTATTCCAAATATTGAGAATAAGTGTATAAGTATTATGAATCCAATATTTATGTTTTCCTATATAGTTCCTATGTATTACAACCAATCATACCACCGTTAAAGTTAACTGTGAAAACGTTATAGATTGATATGTTTATCCATATCAACAAAATAATTAGATTTACCATTACACATACTAAGTATTAGGTGTTTGGTTATGCCAACTGAATTAGTTATCTTTAATTTCTAAATGATTTGTCTTGTCTGTCTTAGGTTTAATCATTCACTGACATTTTTCACACATACAATTTTTTATGTTTAGATATTTCTTATGAATCTGAACTATAAATAAGGGATGGGTAATTCAATTTTAGAATATCTATTTTTGGATCATAATATATATGTGGGTTTAAATTAATAAGTAGGAACATCACTACAGCAACTTCTACTGTCCATTTGCGCACACATAGAACTGTTATGGAGCATTAAAATTTAATTTACCTTTTACAAATGGACAGGTGATCTCTATGACTTATGACTCGAATAATGGACATGAAGCCTCACAAATTGTGCACTTGCGCACGCATAGAACTGTTATAGAGCACTGACGTAAAAGTAACATTTTACATACGGATATTAATAACGCTTAGCCAGATGATATACGAATTGCCTAATCGTAACTCATACTGCTAGAGGATTCACTTTTGGCTGATTTATGCCTATCAGTTTATCAAACTGGGTACAGCAAAAACCCGATGTGCCACTTACATGTGGACATCCACTGTATGTGCAGAGGCGATATCACCAACCGCAAATGCTCGTATTGAGGTAAACGTCTTGATTTATAGTATCTATAGGGTTTGATCTATAGTAAGAATAAAGAACGTTCGAATAAATGGAGCTCCCTTTGTGTTACGTTTATTAAAATCCTAAACAGAGAGAGTGTTATGGAGAGTTTCAGTGCATTGTATTAAAACAACCTAAACCATGATGTTTTCATACATAGCACAGAAACGCGTACGTTAGCATGTAATGCATTATGTTTCGCTAGATACGAGATACGCTAGATACGCTCGTACCTTTGACTCTGCATTATGTGTTGCGTGCTTTGATCATATTTTCTACCAAAAATTAACAGTAAACAGTAATTTACAATTAATCAATCCTTGATAAAGAATTAAAATATAAAGTAGAGGTTCAATTAGGTTTTATTGTTTAAAGTCTGTGCTATAAAGGATAAATCGGGTAAAAACAAAGAAAACAATGAAGATGGTAAAGCGAGACGTAATGTCTATTGTTATCTTAATGTAATGTTCTAGATAGCAATTCTATTAAACACACATCTACTTTTACTGTCAATACCTGATCGAGGCCCAGTTATAGCTTGAGTAATAACAGACATGGCATGCATTAAAAGGATTTAAATGTCCTGGTATAATTCTTAAGATTTAAAGATAAAAATTCTTCTCGAAGTTATGATAAGCTACAATAGTCCAGTCATTTTAGGTTTTTTAAACCTCTATCTGCGGAAAAATTCCTAGTAAGGTGAATTTTGGTATACATCTCCGCGGATGAGCTCATCGTTGCCGACTAATCCACCCGCGGCCGAGACCAATACGTCCCGCCCTTCTATGACGCCTTCTTCAACGCACCCTGGGCCCCCCGCTGAGCCGCTGACACATACTGCAGCGTCTGGCTACCCGTCACCCACTACGCTCGTCACATCATCTCCTGCTGTATCATCGGCCGATGCCGTCTTGGGCTCCGCCCTTTCCTCGGAGTTCAAGTGGGTTGGAAGCGAAAACTTGGAATTAAGGAGGCGTATCGACCAACTTACGGCTGAACGAGAACAAATTCTCGACCTTTCTATTCAGTCGGACGCACGTCTTCTCCAATTCACCGACCAGCTGGTTGTAGTGAAATTGTCGACGATCGAGCCGCCTGGTGGCCGTACAGCTCATTTCGCCGTACAATGTAACCTGTCGTTATCTACTGCCTGCCAAGACCCGCGCTGCAGTGAGATCTGCGACATAGTTGCCAGCCTCAAGACCACCGTGGAGGTGCTGGAGGCTGAGTTGGAGTGTTTCAAGGCTAAAGCGGTGAATAATAATAAGATTCATCAGAGCGATTCAGAAAACGATGGCTGGGTGGTGGTACAAAATAAAATTTTAAAAAATTCGAAGAGTAACCGAAAATCCAAAGATATTATATCTTAGCATATGCGCCATAAAAAAACCTGTTCAAAAGAACAAAATTTTAAATTCAAATTAATAACAAATTCCCCATAGGTACAATATCTTAAATATATCGCACAGCTATCATCCATGTAATAACCACCCCCAGAATGTTACGGGTCTGAGAAAAAGAAGTTCCCATTTCCAGCGTTGTATATCGAGGGTGACAGCCAAGTCCGTCATCTGATCGGCCTTGATCGCCAGCGCATCAGTCCATCAACCAAGGTGGGCGGCACCTGCAGGCCGGGCAATAAGACATTTGCCGAGGCTGTCACCAGCTGTTCGCCTGCCACCTCATCTCCTGTGCCTTCTGAAAATCGATTCTGTCTTTTTAGGGGCCCTAAGTCCGGCCGACGAACAAAATTGACTGACGTTACCGAACAAATACAAATACAACAAATACAAACGAATTCAAAATTTCTCAATCAGATTCAAATCCGACTGCTTCACCACAATGCCCAATTTGCCACTAACAAGCTTGACGAAATTCAACTGATGTGTGCAGAAATGAAAACAGATGTACTTGTTTTAACTGAGAAAGGTTTTAATGACAAGAACATCGACCTATGCAAAATTCCAAATTTAACATTAGCTAATTAATATTGCCGACCACTTTCCAAAGGAGGATGATTCGCCATTTTTGTCAGAAAAAATTAAAATTTTTCTCCATTTTCACCTTTAAAAAAACTATATAAAAAGCAGTTGGGATAAAATTAAATTCAAACAGATCAAAATTGACCGTCATTGGAATCTATAGGTCTCCCCATGGCAATGAGGAATTTTTTTAACATTTTGAAGCTCTACTGATGGATTTGACTAGCCATCAACAGAATTATGCCCTAATGGGTGATTTCAACGTCAATGCGATGGACACTAATCATCCTTCCTCCTAACGATTTGTCGACTTGTTAAGGTCATTTGACCTAGAATTGTTAGTCTAGACGCCAAAGTGTGTGACACATTCAACACAGTCGACAATTGACAACATCATCTGGTCAACAATGTCGCAGTGTCCGGGTCAATACAGCTATCTCGGGCTACTACGGCCAAGAGGCTATAATTAGTGGAGTAAAAATCGAGAGGGAGGAAAAAATCACAAAAGCAATAAGAGACTTAAGACCAGCAAACATCGCTCTCCTCAACACTTCCCTTTCTAAAGAAAATTGGAAATACCAAGAATCAATTCATTCAATTGAAGAGCATTTTAAATGCTTAGTGATACACTCAACTATTATCTCGACATGTACTGTCCTCTCAAAACCATACAGGTTTGTCCAAAAAGGTTAAGTAACAAATGGATAACTAAAGGGATTGTTGTTTCTGTAGAAAAACTAAAGATTTTCTCAGAAATCCAGAAAACGTCCCACTATGGAAAATTCACAAGGAGTTTTTCCCCCACTCCTCAAAAATGCGAAAGTTACCCCTATTTTCAAGAAAGACGATCCCCAATCCCCACAATATTACTGGCTTGTCTCAATTTTGCTAGTTACAGGCAAAATATTCAAAAAGTTTTTCTTGACACGAATGCTTCAATTTTTGAATAAGCACAACCAGCTATCTGAAGACCAGTTTGGCTTCAGGAAGGGCAAGTAGACATTAGACGCAGTTATAAATCTTGTCAACATGGTTGTAGAGGGACTAGAACGCCGGGATCACACATTGGGTGTGTTCCTGGACTTAACGAAAGCATCCGACTGTGTTAACCATGTTACAATGCTTGACAAACTTGAATCTCATGGCTTCCGAGGCGTGCCTCTCCAGTGGCTCAGATCATTTCTAAGCCACAGAACTCAAATTTTCCAGCTCTCAAACAAATTATCTGAACCAATTCACCTGAGTTATGGTGTCCCACAAGGCTCAATTCTCAGTCCAATTCTCTTTCTGATATATTTCAATGATATAGGTTCATCACTTCTGCACGGAAGAATAGTGCAGTATGCTGATGACACGATTCTCTGTTTCACTAGCAAATGAAAATTGATTCTGTAACAGCAGAGTTTTGTTGAAATCACAACTGCGTCCAAAATTTTAACAGCCTCAATCTTAAAACAAATTCTGCAAAACCCAATTTTATACATTTTGCTTTACGATCAGTAGATAGTTATGACGATCCAGCTGTTATGTTGGCTGTCACCAAGCTGGAAGAAGTATATTGTTAGAGATTCCTGGGAATATACCTAGATCGAAGGTTGACTTGGAACGATCACATCGACCACGTTTGCTCCAAATTGGCCTCAGGTATTAATATGTGCATTTCTCTAGCCAAATACTGCCCGAATAAGGTTCTGATAATGGCGTATTATGGCTTGATTTACCTCCATCTCACTTACGGGCTGGTCTTGTGGGAAGATTGTGTAAACAATCAATTCCTGAGAGTGTTCCAGCTGCAAAAACAAGCGATCCGAAATATCGCTAAGTTGAAATTTAGAGAGTCGTGCAAGGAAGCATTCAAAAATTTGCAACTATTGACGCTGCCTAGTCTCTTCATATTGGAAACAACTCTGTTTTGTATGTCTAAATGTGCCATGACGAATGGCCGAGACGTACATGTGTATGAGACTAGAGGCAGAGATAACTACCGAACTGGTAGACACAGGTTTATGAACAATTGGCTTCACAGGCAGGTGTTAATTTTTTCAATAAGTTACCAGATTCAATTAAAAAACACTAGAACGCTCAAAGTGTTAAAAACTCGTTAGAAACGCTTTTTAGTGTCACAAACATTTTATAATGTTGACGAGCTTTTTGCTTATGACGACCACCAATTAAAAAGACTGACTAAATTCGTCGCAGCAAGTGGGAATAATTGGTGAATAAATGGATGTAGGTACATTTGCAAAATTGTATGTTTGAATGTGTTTCTTGTGGTGTGTTTGACAAAAATGATAGCAAGTAAAAAGTAAAATTTTGACATTTGCCATGCGTTGTATAATGTTCCGGCCATACAAATATGAGCTTATTTCATTTGATTAATTATTGGGCATAAAATAAAAAATATTGTATTACAGATCAATGATTTTGCCTAGGGTAAAAACCATGCAAAAAAAACACGCGCCTTGTATTCTATTTCAAAGTTGGTGCGGAAACGAGTGCATCATCATAATGTAGTCGCTTTCTCAGCGCTCTAGCCTGAAAACGGTTTTAATTTACAGAAAAATGCGAGGATACATTCTTTTTAGATAATCGTACGAGGAATAATTTTTATAATGCCCTTATTGGCTTCCAAGCCACAGGTTGCGAGGTATTCCTTTTTGTAGGAAACAATATTATACTTGAATATTGGAGCATTTCGCCGATAATAATTCATCATTTACCATTTTAAAATGAAAAAAAAACTCTCGTTGAAAAAGGATTCTACTCTCTTCCATTTTCCTGTTCCCTTTTATCACTTGCTATTTCTTTACTAACTAAATGTGAAAATGAAAATTTTTACCGCTAAAGCCCTGATCCTTAAAGGAAATTACTCTATTTATTATATGAAATGGGATTCAACTTTAAACATGTTCCTGAGCAAAACTAATATTTTTAATGATAGCACCAATCTGGGACGAAGATCACTGTTCAATAATACACTAAAAATTACTTATCTAATAAAATATGTTTCGTACTGACCTTTCAAACAATAAAAAAAAACAGTTAAAAAATCTAAGATTAGCTGATTGTGTGGTTTAGTCCAATACTACTGATATCTATATTTAAATTATTGGTACCAACCAACAACTGTCCAAATCCGCCAAGGAAAGTTTGAAAACAATACACGCTTTCCGGAAAACGAGCCCGTAATGTGTTCTATTCAAATATACTAATTTTTTTATAGTAACAGTAATGAGTATGTTGCACTCCTAAAGTTAAACGACGATTGTTTCAATGAAACTAAAAGTTGTAATGCTTTCAATTCCCAATTTCCTGCATAAATGAGGCTTTCATAACAATGGATGAAACGAAAATTATGGATTCCTCAATATTTTTAACTCAACTTCATGTGAATGCATAAATAATCAAAAACTACTTAAAGTTATAATATGTACAGTTTTTCCTTCCATCTGCAACCTTTCTAAAATAAACAAATGATGGTAATGCCATTCTGTTTTAGGAACGATGTCTTGCCTTTGTGTAAACATTTTTTAGATCGTAGCTGAATGAGCTGTCACTTGAATTATCCATTAAACGGCGTGTGGTAACGAAAGTTTCACTAGGAAAGAACTCTCTAAAATTCCAATATTAAATCTGAAGGTAGAAATCGGGATGGAAAGGAAAATACAGATTTATTTCATTCCCAGCACGTACAAGTCCATCGCCCAACGCACTGCCGATGCATCATTTTGAGAGGGGTAAATTGGAGTTTTGTCAGAAAATATGTTGCCTACTCTACAAGTGTGTGTGTGTTTATATATATATATATATATATATATATATATATATATATATATATATATATATATATATATATATATATATCAGAGCCGCATGTGACTGGCTGACTAACTCACTGATATATTGATACAAATTTGCAACATAGTTCTAGAAGTGCTGGTAACTTGAAATTTGGCACGCAGGTACCTCTTGCATTATGACCCATCAGGAAAAGTCTGAAAAGCCGGAAATCTTTCCTTTATAACCCCTCAAAAGAATTCACAAAAAACGCGCATTTTTTACCCTTACAAGGGTTATTTTTGTAAGTCCAATAGCGGGCGAACCGTTGGAGCTAGCTCGAATCTGAAGAAAAACCATTAGTCAGGAATAAGAGTGAACTTAAGAAAAAAAAAAGGTCCAGTAACTTTGTGTCCTATCTCTTGTAGTTAAGCGACAAAACGCTCGAATATTTGACATTCCAGAGATTTTTTCACTAAAAATAATGTTTCGAGCCCGAACGATTGGTCGAAGCTCAAATCTGATTGACCCATCAAATTAGAAAATTGCGCGATCTACAGAAAAGGTTCGGTCACTTTTTGCCCTATCTCCATTTGTTTGGCCGAAAAACGCAATTATGTGCAATCTTTTTGTAATTTTTATGTGGAGTTTTGTTTTTGGGATCGATAGCGGCCAAAGTATTGGTTGAAGGTAAAAAAGAACAAAATTTAGATTTATAAATGACGTGATATACAAAAAAGGTCCAGCTGATATATTACTCTATCTCCATTGGTTTGGCTTCAAAACGCGATTAAGTGAAAATATTTGGAAGTTTTCGCCTACAAAATTTTACCTTTCGGGCTTGATAGCGGCTAAACAGTTGGTTGTAGCTCAAAACACGTTATTTTATAAATATTATTAAATGATGTGTTCTTCAAAACAAGTCTGGTAACATTTTTGCCCTATCCTAAATGGTCTGGCCGAAAAACCTGTTGATATGGAAATATTTTATAATTTTTACGTGGGAATTTTGTTTCTAGAGGCGGTAGCAGCCGAACCATTGGTCATAACTTAAATCCTAAATTTTCAATAACTAGACAATATAGAGATCTTAAAAATTGGTTATGTAGCCTTTTGGTGTATATCCTTACGTAAGCCCTAAAATGGCAAAACCTTGGTCGTAATTAGCAATTTCAGGAGTTGTAAATATCATGCGACTATAATTTGTGCAATCCGTTCTGGTTCCGGATTTAACTTGTGTTACTAGGTTAACGAGTGATTACAACCTCACATCGTCAATTGGCTGAGCGTTAGCGAAGCGTCAATAGTAAATAGGGACAGAGTAGTGTTTAATTAATTGAATGAAATAGTTATTCACTGTCAATACTCTGGTATGGAATGATAATTTATGTAATTTAAACCCTCTGATCAACGTTTATTTGATAAAGATTACTGTACACATATCCTCGTAGCACAGACACACATTTCCCACAAAAGTACGTTGAGTACTTATAACCCCCCGATATCATAAACCCCCCTTCGGGAATTTCCTGGTAGATGGACTCTTGATTAAGTTAAACCCCCTCATCAACTTAATCATTTATTAATACAAAATAATGCGATGTACAAAAAAAGTTATAGTGACTTTTTGCCCTATCTCCATCGGTTTGGGTAATAAATGTTAATATTTCGTAATTTTTACGTGAAAGTTTTGTTATTGGAGTCGATAGAGGTTGATCCGATTGTACTATCTTACATCTCAAATCATTTATAAATAGCTATTGATAGGATCTACAAAAAGGGTACAGTAGCTTTTTGTTGTATATCTTTTTCGTAAGCTTGTTATACGCTCTCAGTGGCAAAATCTTTTTTTGTAAATTTGGCAAATTTAGGGATTTTTAATTTTTTTTCGACTAAAAATTGTGCAATTCATAACAATTCCAGATTTATTTTGTATTACTAAGTAAACGACTGACTAGTATACGTCTACGAGAGCACATCGCGAATTAGATGAGCGTTAGCTAAGGTCAATATTAATTAGTGAAAGAGTGAATTGTATTTATGCTCACATACACAACACCCTCCAAAAGAGGCCCACGTGCGTCCTAAACCCCGGTAAAATTACCCCCCCCCCCCTGGAACTTCTTAGCATGACTAGATAAACCCCCGAAAAATTAAACCTGCTAACCAACTTGAAAGTACTGACTTAGGGTGGGTTTTTATAATATTTACAATAAACAACTCACAATAGCTGATCAGTGCAGAATTTTCTTCAAAGCTCTGTACCAGCTAAAGCAAAGGTCTTACATCTAATCCAAGGGCAGAATGGAATACAAAATTAAATTTCCGACAAAAAATGTTCTGTCATTCTTGTCTGAATTGTCAAAATTGTCTCAATTTGATGCAATGTGTGGATAATCTATATATGTTAAGAATCTCATACTTCAAAAGAAAAGATTAAAGAAAAGAAGTCCTCTGTGACACATAATCTGTGGATTTAAGTGTTAAAGGTGATCTCTGAACCACCAACAAAGGCCTGTAGGCGAACTGCTTACAAGGACAGAATCGCTCAGCGGTCGCCCATTCAATCAGCAGCCACCCATTCAAGCCGTGGCCACCCATTCAAGCAGCGGCCACCCACAGCTCGACTTTGTTTGATTCGGTTACCAGCTACACTGCACATTGACTCAATATTACATTTATTTTAATAGTGAGACGAATAGTAGTAATTTTTGAAATAATTTCAAAAGTATAGATTGACTTTATTCTTTGTATTTGAGATTTCGTCTATATTGGTTTACATTTTTCTGACACAACAAATAGATTAGTATTATTGTTATCAATGAATATTTAAAAACTCACAACTCCTGGCATCAAATATACATTTTATCCATGTTACATCATATTACAAAAAAACGATTTACGTGTTGTGCACACAAAAATGGACGATAAAATTTTATCCCAATTGAAATTTAACTTGATAAACAACATGAATAACAACATATATTATTATGTTATGTTTGGAATACTTATTTATTATATTGTGTATGTACAAACATTACATCAGTTAAATGAGTTTCTGTTTATTAGTGATAATCTTAATGTTTTCAAAATATTTATTTGCCGAATCAAGCTTTAGAGTTGGTATGTTTTACTGTAAATGACATAATCACTTTAAAACTATGTTTATCCATTGCGTTATTGGTGTATTGCTATAACAGCAGAATGTACACATGACTTCATTTTCGTCTCACTGTAGAATTAAGGCTTGTTTGAATAAATGAGGATTATTATACTGATAGTTAAAAATACATACAATAATCTTACTCTAAAAAATGTTTAAATTTGTAAACAAATAATATTTAATAAGGATTGCATTTTATTCTTTGTTAAATATTATAGTAAGCAATGAGTTATCTTCATCAGATAAACATCTCTCAAAATCCTGTTACTGTTGTAGGAGTTTTGATTATACAAACAATTGACTAATTATTCCTAATTTAAAGGACTTTAAATTAAACTATAAAAGCGTATTAAAAATGTGCGATTTTATAAAAAATATGTGTAGTAAATTTAAATTTGAAAAGGTACATTCAGTAATGCTGACTAAATATCTGTACTCAATTCCCGTATATTAAATCAACTGAACAAATACGTTATAATAACTTTAAAATGTACGGTTCAGTATTTGATAATATGTTAAAACCAGTTGAAAAAATTTACAATGAATATTAAGAAGCGTTATGGCTGAAAACCACAGTAACACCTAATATTATGGTATTTACATATTTAATCTGCATTACATGTTGGGATCAACTTAAAACTAATCAACCATGTTTTTAATTATTACATCATAGCTGATAAATAGTGGAAGTAAAATATATTGGCCCAATTCTTATATTTCATATTTTCAATTTTATTTTTTTTATTAATATCTTAAAAGACGTCTCCATTTAATTACGACCTTAAAACTAAATTAAATCAATAAAAAAATCAATAAAAAATGTTTGATCACGTAAAACAAGATTTTTATCTGGTTTTTTAATTTATGTTAAAACAGATCTTAAAAAAAAATCTTCATGAAAAATGTACGATCTTCATTACAAAGTTTTTAAATCTGTAAAAATATAATGAAACAAATTATAATAAAGGTAATACAATTAAATAGTACAATAATACGTATACGACATTTATAATATCACAGTTACGTGTCATTTTTATGGAAATATAATTTCTGAATGGACAGGATACGTGAGGTTGATGAAAGAAAGTCAAGTACTCTGCCGTGATCTCTTTCCTTCTCAATTTCATTGGTCTCAAAGCGGGCACTCGAGCAGCTGAGAATCTGCTTTTGACATTTCATCTGGTTAACCACCCGCTACGCTTTGAGAGGTTTTTTGCTTGTGACTTCGACTTAGTGATAAGGGTCCGTAATCGTATATTTAGGAGTAACCTGCCAATGTTGTGGGTGAACGGAGCTGCACATTTTCTGAACAGAACCCAACACTTCTTTGTTCAGCTGATCAGGTGGGTTGAGGATGTGACGAGAACGTCATACCAGTTTCAGTTCATTAAGTTTCATTAGCCTCCTGTTAGAGATTCGTTGTGAAAAGAATCTAAGATAGTTTTACTTTTTACATTTTTAACTTCTGATTTTGTAGTATCCCAGCAATTATTATGAGTAAAGTACAGAGTTAAATTTTTCTAAAAAACTAATTAAGGCTGAAATGCAAATGGTTTGGAAAGTTTTACTTCAAAACTCTTGATGTTGGTTGATACTGTGGATTTCCTCAAGCCTACTCCCACTCTAACATCAAATACTATACATGAAATAAGAGACAGGATCAGAACGGTTAAGGGTGTTAAAATATCACTTTAAAACAAGATCTTACCTATTTGTGTTTCCTGTGTGTGTGCAAATGTGTTTCCAAAACACTCAGGTAGTTGTCCACTGCGTATATAAACTATCTATAACAACATCAGGGAACAGGACCCGAATCTGAATACAGCATCTGGTTCTACAATGTCTGACAATCCTGAAATCTCAGAAATCTTAACAGCAAACCTATTATTTCCTAATTGGAATGATAAAGAAGAAGGTAGAGTGATGTTAGAATAATTAAAACAATACATACTTCACACATTTTATCTAATTACTGTAGTCTAAAATTATTTTTTTATTTTTTCATTACCTTTGTTTTCATTTTAGGGGATAAAAATGTCATTTACGTTGGTCTGTCCATGATACTTTGAAAACGAGCTGACTTTATAGACAAAGTTTACGTAACGCCTCATTTCTATATATAACACACTGGGTTTATTAATGATGCATGTCACTCCATAGGATTAGGCCTAGCATTAGTTTATATTTTTAGATTGGTGTTATGATGACAATGATAATGGAAGTAGGAGAATAAATAGATTTGCAAACATACAGAATTCAATCATATGAGATTCTTTTTTCTCAGCACAAGCTTGCATCACACTACACTTGCATTAGAACTATTATAATTTATACGTTGCTATCAGAAATAACTTAATAAACCAAAATTTTAATGGAAGTTATTATTTAGCAAGATATCTCGAGAAATATATCATCTAATGGCTTCAAATTTTACATTAAACCTCAGCGAAACATCCGTAACATTTATTACGCGACACGTGGTGTAGCGTATTCCTACCTTGTTGTTATTCATTACTTACATTTATTTTATTACATTTTAATCTAATTTTATTAATTTATTCCCTATTAACGAAAGTGGTTGTCTCTTTGACTTTTAATCACAACTTCACTATACTACTTTTTACTATAATCTAGGCCTTACTGATTTAAAAGGCTACTATAATTATTTTAAAAACTTAAATCATACGTATTAAACGTATATGCTTAATTATAATAGCATAGTTATCCAAAGGGAATCTTACATATATTTTCCTGATAAGAGTTATTAACATGGGTAGTGTATGAATAATTTTCTCTACAGTTGATTCACTTGTAGCCAGTAAATCCTCGGTTTCTCAATGGTGGGATCCAGATGCATAATACCTGATTCCATTTCAATACTGTATGAGCTGCTCTCATAGAACTACATACAATTATCCAGCCGTGGTGAAAAGATTGCGACAAGTCATCTTTTGATTTCTTTCGAAAATATGTATCCATAAATTCATCATAAAAAGAGAGTTAAATGTTATTGCTTATGAGTCACGCCCATACTCCATCCAATCAAGGTAATCCATCTTACATCTCTCAATAACGCTACCAAACTGAAAACTTCAATAATTCACAGGGTTTCATACTCGTTTTAGACCAGGTGTTTAAAAACTGCCCGAAATAGAAGAAGATTAATCCCTCGACTTTAGCTGAAATCTGAGAGTTTTATAGATCAGTGACTACCGAACCCGCTTGGATCTAACGAAAGTATAGAACTTAGTAAACACCTAAATTTCGAAGTGAAGTATTAAACGTCAGAGTGTACTTAATGTTGCAAACCCTGGAGTTTTGTAACGACTGACTGCCGAACCAATTTTTTCGAGTTCTGGTTTTACCACATTAACCAGTTATAACCATGCCATTTAGCTAGATCCCTGACTACCATACTGTCCCTCAGGGACCTTCACTATAACAATCATATGATATGTAGAAAACTAGACCTATTTATCTACCCTTTTACCGCGATACCTCGCCGTTTGTAGTTAGTGTTGTACCGCTCCTGGACAACTAAAGAACTGACAAAATATAAGTAACAAATCGGTTCTTGCGGTACCCACTGAAGGTTCAAGTGAAAGCTACAACACATTCAGAAGTGAGCCGTTCTTTTTATTATTTATTAGAATAGCGATTTTAATTAGTAAAAGCTTTATACGTGGAATGCTATTGCTTACCTACAGAAAACGAAAACGTTAAAACAATGCATACTCTTCAGTTTCCAAAACTAGAGGTTATATTATGAGGGTCAGCTGACTGCAGTGGTGGTATCAGTTAACTCGTTAAAGGTGGCAGAAAAACATTGTTAATATTTGTAGTAGAGCCTACTACCTCTCGTGAGATGGTACCTATATATACACTTATAAATTTAATTAAACTCAACATTAATGTTATTACTCATTAAATATGATTAATACTCAGGAGGCTATACATAGTGTCTTGTCTTATTCTGATTTACACACTTGTAAATTTAAATCAACTCAACATTAATGTTATTATTCATTAAATATAATTAATACCCATGAAGGCTATTTAGGGCCTTGTCTTACTCCGTTGCCGCCGCCGCCTCGCCACGCCCCCCAACCCACCAACAACGAATTATGCTAGATACGAGTATAAGAACTTCTGTTAAAGGACATTATGTACACAATAGGTTGCCCATACTGTGCAGAATCGGTTTCTTGTCACAACCACCATCATACCCAGTGCTCCGATCATAACCGACGGTCTTATCATTGGTTCCAATAACTATACCAATAGTTGATGATTGGTCTTTTGCATAACTCCAAATTGTTCTTAGTATATCCAGCTTTCACTCCAGAGCCCATATTTGTGACTCCAATTTGGTAACTTTTATATCTAAATAATGAATCTCCTAATAAAAGGTTGTTTTTCAAAACAAGTATTGTTATTCACTATTTAAAGAATAATTACAGTTGTGCTCATCACAAACCAAATCTATATCATTATATGCACCATGTCTTAGGTTGTCTTGTTTTTCATGGTCTTCGAAGTCGAATAGTTACGATAAGAAAGTTGTCCTTTATCATGAACATTATAAAGAATCCCTTAAAAAAGTGTATTTGATTGTCTTTCTACACAGTATTTCTGTCTATGTTTGGGAGAACACTTTATAGAAATGATTCAGACCCTTAAAACTCGATACGTAGGTTTCTAGTTTGAGTAAGAACTTTATTGACTTTGTATGCAATTGTTAAAGAACAGCAAAGTCTTTTCTATATCGGTCGAAGGGCTAAGCGCCTACTTGGTATGCAAAGCACGCAGTGCAGACAGATGGTGTTGCGGATACCAGATAAAAGACGCTCGTAATAGCTGTTTAACGTTCAGTCGGGTCCTTGAATACTCTGTTAATCAATGTTAGGCATTAGCTCTGCAAACACATCCGAGGCCTGGAGATGCTTAAGTCCTCACCTATGTCAACGTAGGAGATAAGTTAGAATCATAAAAGCACTTCAATCATTACTGCATAGCTGACACAAATTATTAACTACATAATTATTGTTATAAAACCATACCACTCCAAGAAAGGTTTTAACGCTTACAAGGCGGTAGTAATTCATGGTAAAGTAGTATTAAAGTAGGAATTTCATAATGACTAACACATTTAGACTACTCACAAAACCTTTTTTATGTTTCACACATTCTACTTCAAATAAAGGATATGGGGAGTAACCAATAATTTCCAGAATTAGAATACTCTATGACAGAGTACTGTACTGACATACATAATATTTTTGAGGTGGCAAAATTATAATTAAGAAATTTAGGACTATCCAATGTATATACATATATAGGTTATCAGCACTCTTTGTCAGAAATAAGAAACTTGTAATTAACTTCTAATTAGAACATAAGAGACGATGATTTGATAATAACACTATTCGATCTTATCCAATCATTGCGAAGAGTGGTAACGAGTGGTCTAGTAAAACTTAACGAACTGAACATTATTTACACGTAGCCAATAAGTAAGATTTTCTTGAATAGATTTACTAGTATATTTGAGAACCTGACTAATGCATTTGCAGTACTGAGCTTAACTCGTGAAACGTACATCTCTTCCGCCAGTGGAAATAAACATGTTGCCCCGTAAGATTTTCGATAAGGTCCGTAATACGTTTGTTCAGGTTACGTATTTCAGTTTCGGCCACATCATGAAAAACTAATTAGTTGATAAATAGAGCTCTTCTTAGATGGTACTCAGGGTCAAGTCTAGAAGACAAAACCGATAAGAAGGTTGTAAAGCCGCCGGCCGATCGTCACTTAGAATGCGTATCGCATAAATAAACAGTACGTCTACTACCAAATGCCAATTTTCAAACTAAATATTAAAATGCGTGAAAGGCAACAGATTCACTATAGGTCAATTTTACACCAGTACACTGCACATCACTTGTATATGGCTATAAACTCGACGAAGTCATGGTTAACAAACCAAAGTTGCGTTTCGAAATATTCAAGCCAGTAATAACCATGCCAACATACAGAACAAGCATACTGAATAATGCATCCGTAAAAAAACACGTCAGTTCATTACCAGTGACGGTAGAAGGATGAGAAAAACTTAAAATGTGCACTTTCTTAGGCAGCTTCTCAGGACGTTTCCCTGTTAATTATTCTTAAATTGATAAATTGCAAATCCCGGGATAGTTCAATATTATTTCATGTAAATGTGTATTGTACCACGAATTTAGTTTAAACATATTGCCCTTATTTTGTAAATAACTTGAAAATGCTTGTAAAATAACACTATCGAGTAATCCTTGAAAGATGCTTCTATATTTTATAGACATTAGTCACCTACAATATGATGTTACAGCGCAAACTTACATCACAACTCGGAAGCCTGAAAAGCAATCTTCCGTTACCTTAGAAGAAAGACAGCGTTGGGAAGATGCCAGTTTAATCGTAGCTGCTCGGGCTGCGGGTAAAACCATCGCTCTCCCCACTCAGTAATCAGACAAACCTCGCGCGAGATTCCGCCTTGTAAACCAGTGGGAATATTGATGTTGTTGGTAGAGGTTATTTGGGACCAAAAGGCAGGATACGTTGTGGTGATGCAAATGTAATCGTTTCAGTTTGAATTGTGTAAACTCATTGAATAATTCAATAAACCTCAAGATATGCGGGAATCATATTACTATTTTAATAAGGAGTAATGTTTTACCTTAAGATTTGTTAATAAATAATATCTGAATTTCCAACACGATGTGAAGTATATAAGTTGTTGCTCACATTTATCTCAGCAAAGTTAAAATGCAGGAGCTGTGAGGTCATAATAAAAAGATGGCTTACAGGTTTAAAATGTTAAATGGTAATTTTCTCCTAATGTATTTTTCTTTGTCTCACATATTTTGCAAACCAAGTACTAGACAAGTAAATAAATGTTACATTAGCTTCAGTTATGGCGGACTTTGAATATCTATATCTAGTTGACTGGCGGTGATATAATTGGTATTCACGTGTGTCACAATTGGTTTCAAATGTATAAAGCCAGGAAAAATATTATTTGGTATTAGTGTGTCTGAAGACAGATTTTAATCCCAGGAAATTCCACTCTATCGGCTAAAAAGATTGAGCGCTTTTTGGCTCTCCGCTCATAGACATTTAGGACAGCAGATTCCTGTACTCCACGTATCCTCAATATCAGTGTAAAAGACTAACATGAACTACGTCCATCGCTTGCCTCCATGAGGATGGGGTTAAAATAAATGTACATCAGGGACACAGTAGTCTACTGACTTAGGTAAAACTGCTCCATACCATTATTAAAACGATCAAAATTTACGATACTCAGTATTGTGCAGGTATTAAAAGGTCATTAATAACCAGGTGAAAGATAAATATCACCCGAAACGGCGTTCAAGCATTATTCACTTGACAAAACTCTCAACCCTCGCCTATTAAAGAAATTGTCTTAGAAATTGAACTGAATTAGAATATTCATTTTAATTTTAGAATATTTGTTTTAAAATACTCTAAAGAAAAAAATTTATTACAGAAATTCTTTGGCTAACGATGAAGGAAGTCAATACGCAGGATGATTTAAAGAAACAAGTCCACTCAATGAATTATTTCTAGAGAAATACTTATTACAAAGCTAATTACTCTTCCATAGATTATTAGTGTAAGACATTCTTTTCGTGCCTGTACAATTTTAGGTTGATATGACCCTCTTGGCCAAATATCTCACAGCTGAGATCTTTCCAGGGATCGGTTAGACCACCTTCTGTGTCAGCAATTGGATAAAATAACCCAAAAAATAATAGCTTCTCAGAATATAAAGCATACTATTGACACAAGGCCCAGTCTTTAACTATGTTCATCATAGCAACACTACTTCGATCAGAATAAAACCCGTACGGCTTGGAGAGGGACTTTTCTCAAAATAGGGCACATTTGTTGAAGTTCATACACTGCAGTCTCTGATCATGAGGAAGCCGTTTGGAAAACATTCTTCTGATTGTGTTTGTTTCAATTTTTTATCCTTCTATTTAGTTGTTTTACACAACACCTATTCTAGAATATTCTTTGTATTTAAAACAATTTCACTAGCCTTGGCAGGCTTTTCATCGAAAAAAAAGCTTCTTCGAAAAATTACACATTTAACGTTGGAAAATTACCACAGTTTTATAAAGAACTTGTTATGTATCAAAGAATAATTTTTATTAAATATAGCTAAGCACTTTACTGTAACTATCGTAGTATGTGTATGTATTGTTTGATATTAAATGAAGTCATAAAGACTTATTGCTACATACCTTCCCTATGCGTTCAAAACAGATGGCATAGTCTGAAACAAAACAAGAAACATGACCTTTTAAAATAATGTGGCTTCAAAAACAGCATCCAAAATATTTTGGTTCACGTTGTTACGGTTAGAATACATTGGGAGACGGTTGAAAAATTCAATTTGCTGGTACCGCATCTGTTGTTCCAGGACTCACTTGTAATTCGTCCACAGAACAGTGAAACCTGGAATCAATGCATCAAACTGAGATTATTTGTTCAGAAAACAGACAACGTATTAGGCCTACTACCGTTCTTTGACCATCATGCAGTTAAATTTGTACAATCAGTTATAGTGATTCTTCAATCGAAATACGAGATAAACGATGTAATTGCAAGTACTAAATAACATGTTTTAACCGTACGAAGGTATACGGAATGCTTAGCCTTAGACTTTAGCCAATAACTTTCTATAGCCAGAACATCACGTCGTAAAATTCTACATGAACATTTTAATTATATAAAAAAAAACTACGCTAATTATAAAATTTTAAAATATGTATGTCCAGAGGTGGCAAGTTGTGAAATGAAACAATTTTGTTAAACTCAATTTGCAGACTATCTTTTAAACTATAAATCCTAAGTCCTACGCTGTTTGTATAGTTATCATCATCTTACTGCAGCAGCCTTTAGCCTAATGAAACAAATTTACTTATACAGGGTGGAAAAAAAGTATGGAAACGCTTTCACTAATTTTGTATGGCTTCACTTATACAAATTAAATTTTGTACATCACCACTTGTATTAAGAACCTAGTTTTTGAGACCAGTGGGGACATTTTATCTTTTCAGGGGGACGGCCCGTGAGGAGTCGGACGAAAATCTTAAATGTAAGCATAGGCCGAGTTTGGTATCAAATTAAAGGTCTAGTAAAGAGAAACTCATTACCGCAAACCGCACTTAAAAAGGTTGACCCTATCCAGCGTACGGGCCGTATGAATTTCATGACAAAGAAATTTAGTAATTTTGTCTTGTGAAGTAACTAATTTACTTTCAGTAGTATGTTTTATGTCGGTTATGTAAATTTCAAAAACAATTTCCAACAAAAAATTATTTTTTTACCTCTACATTTGTTGGATAACAGTAAATAGGGGTTTTCCTGTCTTGTCTTCAAGAAACTGAGAGTATTCAATAATACCACCATAACTCCTTATCAACATGAGGTCAAGGTCCAGTCCCTCCAGCCCTTTTATCTCAGGCAAACATAAACTGGTTTAGGCAATACAGACAGTACTGTCACAGCAAAACTCCACAGTTTTGTATTTTTAATATCAGCTTGGTTTTTAGTCTACGTTATAATTTCGTCCACGTAAGATAAAGTTGAAAGTCTTCACTAGAAGGTACTGCGATAGTTATAAATTTTTTTACTTAAGTGTTTACATTTTATTCTACTAGTTTTAAAAGCAATGTCACTTAGTGAGTTTGAGAGAATCACGCTGCTTATGATGCGTGGGTATGGATATCTAGTTCGTCCCTATGAAGAAACAGCGCATTTGTTTAATGACACTTTTCTTGATAGACCCCCAATTAGTAAGTCAACAGTGTTTAAGACAGTAAAAAGATTTGAAGAAACTAGAACAGTCAAAGATCGCGAAAGAAGTGGCAGGCCTAAATCGGCAACAAATGAACAAAAATCTTTGGATGTACTCCAAACATTTGTTGAAAATCCCAGCACCTCGGCCAGAGTGGCTGCAGAAGATCTTGATATGAGCCATACCTCAGTGTTGAATGTTTTACACAAAAACAAGTATCACCCTTTTAAAGTAACCCTAACCCAAGAACTTGCAGAGGATGATTTTGATCGAAGGACTGAATTTTGCGAAATAATGATGAGAAAGTGTGACGAAATTCAAAAATTTTTAAGTTCGATATTGTTTTCAGATGAAGCTACATTCTTTGTTAATGGACAAGTTAAAATAGGCATAATTGCCGTTACTGGGCCGACCATAATCCACACTGGATGATAGAAGGCCACACACAAAGGCCTCAGAAAGTGAATATGTGGGCTGGAATAATAAACAATAACATTGTAGAACCGTTTGTGATAGATGGAAATCTAACAGGCGAAATTTATTTCAATATGTTGACAAATAACATTTTGCCAGTAGTGCGTGCTCTTCTTGGGGCAAATTTTAATGCAGTATGGTTTCAGCAAGATGGAGCACCGCCCCATTACTATTTGCGGGTGCGCAATCTGTTAGATGAAGTGTTTCCTAACCGTTGGATTGGTCGCAGGGGTACCGTTGAGTGGCCGGCTAGGTCACCGGATCTTAATCCACTAGATTTCTTTTTGTGGGGCTTCTTAAAAGATAATGTGTATAAAACTAAACCAGCCAACATTGAGGAGCTGACAAATCGTTTATTAGAAGAAGCAAGAAGAATTACACCCGAGATGCTACAAAATGTGACTGCAGTAGGTTTTTATAATAGACTAGCTCATTGCCAACAAGTGTTCGGAGAGCAGTTTGAGCACCTCATTTAAAAGGTATGGTTATTTTTTGTACTACATAGATAATTTTTAATTTAATTCTTTTGGATAATTGTGTTCCATAAAGTGTCATTTTCAGTCAGAACAGTTTACTTGAGACTGTGAAATTGTGGAGAAATAATAATTAATCAAACGTTACTTATGAAATTCAAACGGCCCGTACTCTGGATAGGGTCAACCTTTTTAAGTGCGGTTTGCGGTAATGAGTTTCTCTTTACTAGACCTTTAATTTGATACCAAACTCGGCCTATGCTTACATTTAAGATTTTCGTCCGACTCCTCACGGGCCGTCCCCCTGAAAAGATAAAATGTCCCCACTGGTCTCAAAAACTAGGTTCTTAATACAAGTGATGATGTACAAAATTTAATTTGTATAAGTGAAGCCATACAAAATTAGTGAAAGCGTTTCCATACTTTTTTCCACCCTGTATGTCAATGAGTATTGTACAAGCTTATATACATGCCTATGTATACTATTAGCTTTAACTTTCAAAAAAGTGTACTGCTTGCTATAAGAGTAGTACTTAATAATTGTATTTCTTCGTGAAGTAAATTATTTTCATAGTCATTGGATCTGTATATACTGTTTCTAATAACTGTATGATGAATTTCATGAAATGCATTGTTTTATATTGCAAATACATGTTTGTAGTGTGAACTTGGATGGTCAACACAAAATAATAGTACGTATAAATTTGGTAAACTATTTTAGGGTGCTATTAGAATATTTAAAAATTGTTCTGACTAATAAAAAGGGTATTTCTTAACGAGTTTGAAAGATTAGGATGGTACAGTAGGTTAGTTCTTAATAACGGTTTAATTTTCAATGTAGGTATAATAGTTTTAGTTACTAGAAGCTTAATATTTTTTCCGTCACAATTTAAACATTACTAAATTCAGATATGTTCCGAAAAGGAAATCGACAAGAATATTAAAATAAAGAAAGCAAAGCAAAGTCTGAATTTTGGACTAGATAAAAATATCAAATAATTAGGACAAACATTTGGTACAAAGGCAGTGCTTCAATCCGCTTAATATCTTCGCTTAATATTACTACTTATTACTCTAGTGTGGAGGCAGAGAAAGAGCAATTTACCTTGATGACGAACCCGATAAGCAATAATATTGCATTATTAACCATTCTATGTGATTGCCTCCTATTGAAACCTGACCTACTGAACCTTATACAAATATGTTCTTATTGAGTTGTCAATATGTAACATCAATCTATTGGAACAAATCTGGATATTTTAAAACAGGTTCTTAATTGGTGAGGGTTGAATTAAAATTCCATTAGAGTCCTTACTAAGGTAAAGTAACAAACGCACATACCTTGAGAAAGACATCCGTTGTCAAAACACGTAATGGTGTCTTAAATTCTAAGACGTATTTCTTATTTTATTATGGCCACAATCATTCCGGCTTTTTATTGTACGTATTTAAGACCGTATATATAACCCGTGAGATTTTTAATATTTATGGTAGTGATATTTTGATAATTATGTGTAAAATCTAAACACACACAATGTGAATTGATAACTCGTTTGATTAGACGTTGATAAAAAACCAATTTTTTAATTAGTCTTTCTGCCCAAAACATTGCCTAACTTACTTTGTAATAATATTGAATCAATGTTTCGTTCCATAAACCTACTATAAAATTCAATTTATATACCTCATTCAGTTTTCTATAAATTATTTCTGATACTACACGGAGGTAAGGAGAGGGTTTTACCTAATGATGATTAAAACGTGTGTACCCATTTCAGAAACAGAATAACGAGAACTATATTTATTAAAATTTATTTATAGGATTAAGGCCGGTTTCCTACAGGACTACGTTACTAATACAGTCATGTTATGGATATTGAGGTATTGTTACGTGAATGTAAAGGCAATTAATGCTTTACTGCTTTACCAGTTTAGGTAGGGCTAAGAGGTCCTCTGTAAAAAATTATCCTTAAACAGTTGAACGAGTTATAAGTGTTTTCAGAACCACCACCAATGGCCGGGCAGGCGGACTGCTTGCAAGGACAAGATAGCTCAGCGGTCGCCCATCCAAGCAGCAGCCTCGCTCGACGTTAGTTCATTCGGGTATCTTGCGATAACCGCGGTACCCGCTACACTGTGCAATTGGCATTATAATGTAATCATGCAAAATAAAAGTTTGTCAAAATTAAAGCTTAAGATTAATTAAAATTTTGGATTAAAATATTGACACATTTGTTATTGAATAGTGTCAAGAGTACTCTAAACATAATCTATACTCTTTATAAGAAAGAGTAAATTATGTCAGTGCCAGTGATTTGACATAGAAATTACAGGAAATGGAAGTTTAACAGTATGATCGGGTTGGCGGAATTCTGGGGACCGTTAAGAGCTTAAGTGATAGGTCATATTTCTTAATCGTCCGTAAAACACTTGTATTCTATAAATACACACAACTATACCTCCTTATTAAACTATTCAAGTTGTCCATTTACTTGCTTTGGGACAGATAAACAGAGAGTAATATTCAAAGCAGTTTAATCGAATAAGTATTTTTATTAACGTTTTTAGTTCATTGGTTTAGGAAGTTTGGGGTTTCTTCACTAATGATAAACATCCTTGGCTAATATTATTTTTAATTTATTTTCAAATAGGGATCTAGTATTTTAAAAATGTCCGAGAATAATGTTGATCATATAACGATTTACTGAACTGATCTAGTTCGATTTCAATATAATATTATCTGTTGGCATGCTGTAAACAGACTGGGGTGTATGTGAAATTTGTTTTATGTTACACCAAATAATTACTAAACTCTCTAAAGGGTTTGTATTATTGCCGAGTCGTTTAAACTTCAACTGTACAAGTCCCTTAAAGTTTAAACACCCCACTTGCCCTTAGGATGAACTGGTTAGTAAAGGCAAATTTGAAATCGGTCTGCAATCATAATCACAAAAAGATTTCCTTTTTAGAAAATTGCAATGCCTTTTGATGTATTTGATTCAGTTACGAAAATGTCTGTCTGAAAGGAATTTGTATTATTTTGGTTACGGGTTTTAACATGTTGCAATAGCAGCGTTTAAATAACAACAGCGCAAGGCCATTGAGATCTGATTTTCTCAGTTTAAGATCTCGCATAATTATATTAATTCTGTTCTGTATGTGTTCTTGACAAGGCACAGTGCCATGATAGTTACAGGATAAAAAGTTAGTGCCTGTGTAACCTTGAAAAGCAGAAGAGAGAAATACAATTGAGAAGAGAATCGGAGTAAATAATTCGGTAATTTATGAAAGATGGCAATCGGTGTATCGTTCAAACTAATTTTACTTACATTCGATTAAATTGTGTTTTTTCTATTGATTTTTCAGATAGTTTCACATAATGTATTTTTAATTTTGTTTTTAGTTATGAGTCAATGTACTGAGCGGCCCTTGACTCTTTTGCAAATTAACTTGTATTTCTATGAAATGATTTTAAGTTTTAAATTTTTCGTACGAGGATATTTTGAATATGAACAGTAAAAGTCTGGTTCAAATAATCTGAACACTTTGGGGAAACTGGTTAAAAGAAGAGTTTTCACGCCAATTTTAAAAGTAGTTACTCCAAATTCGGCCTTGAGGGAATCAGGCAATGCATTAAATGTTTTAATATTGCTTGCAATGAAGTGCCGATAAAAGAAAAATTTTCACGACACTTAAGAATGTTGATGTAGTTGAACTGTCTTGGATTGTATTGAATTCCATGATCAGTCTTTTTTCCAAAAGTATGACTAGTTAACAATACAAATAGACGGAAAGGTAAGAATATGTAGAACCCTTGAATATTGTCCTACAGAAAACCGGTCTAGTTTTCCGTATGCTGCTTTCAACACTCCCTTTGGAATTTTGAATATTGCCCCAGGGCGTTCATACATCAACTTCCAAATAGCCACAGCACATGTATGGATTTGTCAACCCAAAGCATGTAACCAACGTTAATAGTATCGAATCCCCGCAAACTAGAAAAAGGTACATCTACAAATATCCCTGAACTCAGTTCCTTTTATTCAATACAACGTGATCCTGAACTTGTATGTGGTTAAAAATTTAAACTCCATGAAACTTTGAGACATCAAATAGTAATATCTTCAGCACCCCCAAAACCAATTTAGGCTGCTCCAATTATTGTAATATATTAGTAATATATTAGTAATATATACATACAATGAAGATAGTCGGTTTGTTTTAAACTCATGCATTATGTTACTAGTTTCTCTCAAAGCAAAAATTTCGGATTTGGTTCGGGTCTGAGCCTTTATGGAGATAAAGTGTCTCCGTAAACAAAGATACTTTTAGAAGTTTTGCAAGTAACGCAAGATGGCATATCGTTAATGAATAACATTAAAGGACCTCAACTGACTCTTAAGGAACCCAGTACTTTATTTTTATTTCAGTTAAATTGTATATAAAAGTTTTATTACAACCTGTAGAACCTCGGAAAGGAACCTGAACTGCCTGAGAAATGAACACCTTTAGAAACTCCTCTTATCCTAAAATATTCAAGTTTTCGTAGGAGCAAAACTTGATCTATCATATCGAAGACATTGGTAATATTAAAAATACTGTTATATGCGATTCCCCAATGTCAAAAACTTGCAAGACAAATGAAACTCATGCGGGGCCATGTCATTTACTGCTTCTTGTGCTCAGGATTAAGGCCGATACTTTCCATGGACTTTTGTCATTTGTCATCCAGGTACTTTTAAATATTCCTATCCCCTCTTTTCGGGCATATAAAGGTACTTTTTACCACATAATCGTCACGTCTACGAATTTTATGTTAGTATTATCATGTATGTAAACAATACTATAAATATAGTACAATTAATATTAACAATAAAACATTATGCTTGCTAAACATATCACTATTTATTATTATTGGGGTTTCCCTTGTGCAAGAAAAAAACTTAGACTGTATAAAGAAATACTTTACGTTTTATTTGCTTGGAGAAATCTGACCGCTCGCGATTGGTTGCTAAGAAATGTACAAATCGAAGCCTATTTAACTCAATGAACGTTAAGCGAGATAGCTATTGGGCCACAAGCCACACAAACTTTGGTTTCAGTTTGGCCAGTCCATCGTTACACAACTTTGAAGAGGAACTAAACTTATTATGCTTCTGGGGTCTGTGACGCCGTTCTATAGTATGTTATTAGGAATTATTAGGAAGTTTTAAGAAATTATATTTACTAATGACTATTCCCCGTTTATTCGCCTAAACTTTTCAAACAATATAGTTTATAATCAATTAAGTGTGGATATGTAACACAGTAATATGTTTTTACCGATCAAAAGTGATTCATGAATAATATGATATTATATTTTTTAGATCTACAAGATGGAAAGAAAATCTGGAATGGTTATATGTGCCGACTCTACAAAATGTGAAGAAATATCTATCTATAAACATTCCTGTTTATGTTATTACTATTATAAAATAACTGATTTATAAGAGGCCTACATTTCAGCGTTTTATATGTTTGAAAACCCTAAGAAATTCATTCAAATATGTTTTTTTAATATTAATAAAATGTGGTTGGCCTATTGTAATTGTTAATGTCATGAAATAAAACACAATGAACATTGAGAAAAGAAATAAAATATTATTTCACTTATTAAAATAGAAAACATTATGTGGAAAAATTCATACGGTAAAAGCTTCTATACAACATCAAGTATTTCACTTCTTATAGTTGTAAAATTTTACCAGCTTTTTGTTAATTTGACCGGTTATATTTGACCCAAACTCGTGTTTCCATATATTAATTCATAAGTTATAATATGTAAATTCCTAAATTAATTAACGGATTTCTACCTTAATATTGTACAATTAAAAATAAAACATATCGTATTTAATGATAAGGTACTTGATTTATAATTCAACTTTCCTAATGATGGATACTTGTATCTATAAATAACTTGAATAAACCTTAACCGATGATTCTTTAATATAAATGTAATATAAAACATTTTGTATGGCCGTTTACTAGTATAAAAAGGTTTCTCGCTTCCTGTCTGTGTTTTCCTCCACAATTCGTTACTTTAAAGCGGTTTTAGTATTAGTTATTCCAACCTTAATACTGTTAAAAATGTAAAATATTGTTTATCATTTTTAAAACTTTAATTAAAATTTAAAAAAAACACCCATGAAAACAAAAACAACAAACAACAAAAAATAACAAAATCATTTATTCATCAAATATTTATCACAAACTGCAAAAGCATAGCTTGAGCAGTCTTAAAATTGTGAATGTTTTCGTAAAAAAGTGACAAAGACATACATTTTTTAAATACATATTTCTAAAGCAGGAGAATGTATTACACCTTTGTTGTAATTGTAATTACTGTCATATTATTTCATTGGTATTTTAAATTTACAAGAATATTTCACAAAATTTGATACATAATGCGCTCTCTTTTGAAGAGTACCTATAATTAAGATTAAGTCTCAACTTTATAGTCCTGTTTTAATTGTAAGGGATACTGTGTATTATGATAATCAACATTCATATATAAAGTATATGTGCCTTAAATAAATTTTATTTATTTATTAAAAAACATCATACATTAATAAATTCATGAAAGCTAATCAATATAAAATAAAACAGAGGTCGGTCGCTATAACCCTTTTTTCATACATCTTCAATTTGAATGAAGAAAAAGATCTGATAATTTACATTCAAAGTCGATGCAAACACAAGTCTTGAAAATGCACATCAAGTAACTTTGTTAACTATTTTTCAATATTATTTAGAGACACAAATTATAGTTCAAACTACAACCTGTTACAGACTTTAGAAAGACTCAAATATGTATGAAATACTTTCTTTGTTGCCTACATTGTCTTCCTGTGCTCAACTACACAATGCCTCTAACCAAACTTTTTAGAGCTCATTAATTTCGTAAAAATTGCGTAAAAATACGACAAATAATGTTCAATGCAAGACCAAGAGTTAGGTTTGATACATTTCAGAATGTTTTTCTTTTATAAATAGTCATCTTTGTTGTACAACTTCTTTTATATCACATTCAACGAAGAACAATTTTAATTGTAACCTTATTACTCACTGTTTATTTATAGATTTACTTTCGTATTTCATTATTCAATTAAATAGTATTAATTTTTATCTACATTTTATCAGCCTCTTAGCAGATAATAAACACTGCATAGAAGAAAGCCCTCTTGTTCAATTAACTTCTTTGTCAATCCTTTTTATATATTTTATGTGCGGCATGATTAACGATCTAAATGCACCAGAAAGAAAAAGAAGTTCTTTTAGACATCCAAAGGGCAGTATGTCAGAGCCACATTAGTGCAATGCCTTTATTACATCTACACTGGCTAAATTTAATATCAAGAAACACCTGAGAAACCAGAGTCGACTCTCACAAGGGATTTCGCTACCCTAAAACTCTGGAATATAAGACCAAAACCCACAAAGGTGGATTTCGTATGTTTTCATCTCAGTCACAGATTTATTATATATTAAGGTAATTTTTAACAGTTTGCACAACTCTTCATTATTATTCAGTAAATCTCGAAATGGAGAATTACTGATTCTTATATCAATTATCGACTGCAAATGACCAAAATATCTTATTTACCTTCAAAAAGTATACTGTTGTGGATTTTATGTTTAATATGCATGTTTTTTTTAATAATATCAACATCAGTATAAACACTGAACCTGTAGCTCAGGTTAAAAAGTATGGAAACAAAATATCATTTAAAGTAACCAATTCATATCCGCAATAATTGCTGTTTCAATATATTGTACATATTTTAAATTTTAGGCAAATAATAATAAATTATTTATTACAGAGGTGTTTCGTAATTGACTTCATTTCCACTAACTCGTTACTTCTATTCGGATGAAATATTCCCAGTATTTATCAGTTCATATCCCGTAATAATGTACACCAAAATAACAATTTATCCAGATTACATTTAATCATAAGAATTTAAATTTTGTCTTTTATCTCGAGAAATAATCAGTATGGAAATTTCCCGATATTTTAAACTTGTTTATTTAAACTTTTACTTATATTATCGACCATATTTCTAAAGTAAACTTATGTATTCACATTGTTTACAATAATAATGTTATCCACTGTATCCTAAAATGTTGCATACAATCAAACCTTATTGAATAAAAAATGCAATATTGAGCATGGGTTTTAAAATATTCATGCGTTAGACAGTTTGTTTTATGGCTCAGGCTCACAGGTTGTTAGTGAAAGTTGATTAATTACTTCATCAACTTTTAGAATGCATTTATACTTTTAGCAGCGAAGGTAAAAGTGCTGACTAAAGAGACTGCACGAACATCTTTACACATTTGCTGAATAGGTCCGAATATAATGTTTCAAATTCAAACAACTTTTTTATTTTTTTATTTCACTAACTAATTGCTCCATTAAAACAAATTAGAGAGTACATTTTTACACTTTCAAATCTCATATACCATAGCCAAATAAATTTTATATAAGATACGGTTAAAAGCGTACAACACATATACACAGAGTGGTACAGTCGGTGTGCATTAGACATAGATTTATATGTCTAGCATCACTAATTGCTGAATGACGTGTGACGCCTTATATAAGATACGGTTAATAGCGTACAACACATATACAAAGAGTGGTACAGTCGGTGAGCATTAGACATTGATTTATAATGTCTAGAAACACTACTTGCTAAATGACGTGTGACGGCTTATATAAGATACGGTTAATAGCGTACAACACATATACACAGAGTGGTACAGTCGGTGTGCATTAGACATTGATTTATATGTCTAGCATCACTACTTGCTGAATGACGTGTGACGGCTTATATAAGATACAGTTATAACGTACAACACATATACACATAGTGGTACAGTCGGTGTGCATTAGACATTGATTTATATGTCTAGCATCACTACTTGCTGAATGACGTGTGACGCCTTATATAAGATACGGTTAATAGCGTACAACACATATACAAAGAGTGGTACAGTCGGTGAGCATTAGACATTGATTTATATGTCTAGAAACACTACTTGCTGAATGACGTGTGACGGCTTATATAAGGTACGTTTAATAGCGTACAACACATATACACAGAGTGGTACAGTCGGTGTGCATTAGACATTGATTTATATGTCCATCATCAATACTTGCTGAATGACGTGTGACGGCAGATACGGTTAATATCGTACACCACATAAACACAGAATGGTACAGTCAGTGTGCATTAGACATTGATTTATATGTCTATCATCACTACTTCCTGAATGACGTGTGACGGCTTATATAAGATACGGATAATAGCGTACAACACATATACACAGAGTGGTACAGTCAGTGTGCATTAGACATTGATTTATATGTCTATCATCACTACTTCCTGAATGACGTGTGACGGCTTATATAAGGTACGGTTAATAGCGTACAACACATATACACAGAGTGGTACAGTCGGTGTGCATTAGACATTGATTTATATGTCTAGCATCACTACTTGCTGAATGACGTGTGACGGCAGATACGGTTAATATCGTACACCACATAAACACAGAATGGTACAGTCAGTGTGCATTAGACATTGATTTATATGTCTATCATCACTACTTGGTGAATGACGTGTGACGGCTTATATAAGATACAGTTAATATCGTACAACACATATACACAGAGTGGTACAGTCGGTGAGAATTAGACATTGATTTATATGTCTAGAATCACTACTTGCTGAATGACGTGTGACGGCTTATATAAGATACGGTTAATAGCGTACAACACATATACACAGAGTAGTACAGTCGGTGTGCATTAGACATTGATTTATATGACTATCATCACTACTTGCTGAATGACGTGTGACGGCTTATATAAGATACAGTTAATAACGTACAACTCATATACACAGAGTGGTACAGTCGGTGTGCATTAGACATTGATTTATATGTCTAGCATCACTACTTGCTGAATGACGTGTGACGCCTTATATAAGATACGGTAAATAGCGTACAACACATATACAAAGAGTGGTACAGTCGGTGAGCATTAGACATTGATTTTTATGTCTAGAAACACTACTTGCTGAATGACGTGTGACGGCTTATATAAGGTACGGTTAATAGCGTACAACACATGTACACAGAATGGTACAGTCAGTGTGCATTAGACATTGATTTATATGTCTAGCATCACTACTTGCTGAATGACGTGTGATGGCTTATATTAGATACGGTTAATAGCGTACAACGCATATACACAGAGTGGTACAGTTGGTGAGCATTAGACATTGATTTATATGTCTAGCATCACTACTTGCTGAATGACGTGTGACGGCTTATATTAGATACGGTTAATAGCGTACAACACATATACACAGAGTAGTACAGTTGGTGAGCATTAGACATTGATTTATATGTCTAGCATCACTACTTACTGAATGACGTGTGACGGCTTACATTAGATACGGTTAATAGCGTACAACACATATACACAGAGTGGTACAGTTGGTGAGCATTAGATATTGATTTATATGTCTAGCATCACTACTTGCTGAATGACGTGTGACGCCTTATATAAGATACGGTTAATATCGTACAACACATATACAAAGAGTGGTACAGTCGGTGAGCATTAGACATTGATTTATATGTCTATCATCACTACTTGCTGAATGACGTGTGACGGCTTATATAAGATACAGTTAATAACGTACAACACATATACACAGAGTGGTACAGTTGGTGAGCATTAGACATTGATTTATATGTCTAGCATCACTACTTGCTGAATGACGTGTGACGGCTTAAATAAGATACGGTTAATATCGTACAACACATATACAAAGAGTGGTACAGTCGGTGAGCATTAGACATTGATTTATATGTCTATCATCACTACTTGCTGAATGACGTGTGACGGCTTATATAAGATACAGTTAATAACGTACAACACATATACACAGAGTGGTACAGTCGGTGTGCATTAGACATTGATTTATATGTCTAGCATCACTACTTGCTGAATGACGTGTGACGGCTTACATTAGATACGGTTAATAGCGTACAACACATATACACAGAGTGGTACAGTTGGTGAGCATTAGACATTGATTTATATGTCTAGCATCACTACTTGCTGAATGACGTGTGACGGCTTATATAAGATACGGTTAATAGCGTACAACACATATACACAGAGTGGTACAGTCGGTGAGCATTAGACATTGATTTATATGTCTAGCATCACTACTTGCTGAATGACGTGTGACGGCTTATATAAGATACGGTTAATAGCGTACAACACATATACACAGAGTGGTACAGTCGGTGAGCATTAGACATTGATTTATATGTCTAGCATCACTACTTGCTGAATGACGTGTGACGGCTTATATTAGATACGGTTAATAGCGTACAACACATATACACAGAGTGGTACAGTTGGTGAGCATTAGACATTGATTTATATGTCTAGCATCACTACTTGCTGAATGACGTGTGACGGCTTATATAAGATACGGTTAATATCGTACAACACATATACAAAGAGTGGTACAGTCGGTGAGCATTAGACATTGATTTATATGTCTATCATCACTACTTGCTGAATGACGTGTGACGGCTTATATAAGATACGGTTAATAGCGTACAACACATATACACAGAGTGGTACAGTCGGTGAGCATTAGACATTGATTTATATGTCTAGCATCACTACTTGCTGAATGACGTGTGACGGCTTAAATAAGATACGGTTAATATCGTACAACACATATACACAGAGTGGTACAGTCGGTGAGCATTAGACATTGATTTATATGTCTAGCATCACTACTTGCTGAATGACGTGTGACGGCTTATATAAGATACGGTTAATAGCGTACAACACATATACACAGAGTGGTACAGTCGGTGAGCATTAGACATTGATTTATATGTCTAGCATCACTACTTGCTGAATGACGTGTGACGGCTTATATTAGATACGGTTAATAGCGTACAACACATATACACAGAGTGGTACAGTCGGTGAGCATTAGACATTGATTTATATGTCTAGCATCACTACTTGCTGAATGACGTGTGACGGCTTATATAAGATACGGTTAATATCGTACAACACATATACAAAGAGTGGTACAGTCGGTGAGCATTAGACATTGATTTATATGTCTAGCATCACTACTTGCTGAATGACGTGTGACGGCTTATATTAAGATACGGTTAATAGCGTACAACACATATACACAGAGTGGTACAGTTGGTGAGCATTAGACATTGATTTATATGTCTAGCATCACTACTTGCTGAATGACGTGTGACGGCTTAAATAAGATACGGTTAATATCGTACAACACATATACAAAGAGTGGTACAGTCGGTGAGCATTAGACATTGATTTATATGTCTATCATCACTACTTGCTGAATGACGTGTGACGGCTTATATAAGATACAGTTAATAACGTACAACACATATACACAGAGTGGTACAGTCGGTGAGCATTAGACATTGATTTATATGTCTAGCATCACTACTTGCTGAATGACGTGTGACGGCTTACATTAGATACGGTTAATAGCGTACAACACATATACACAGAGTGGTACAGTTGGTGAGCATTAGACATTGATTTATATGTCTAGCATCACTACTTGCTGAATGACGTGTGACGGCTTATATAAGATACGGTTAATATCGTACAACACATATACAAAGAGTGGTACAGTCGGTGAGCATTAGACATTGATTTATATGTCTATCATCACTACTTGCTGAATGACGTGTGACGGCTTATATAAGATACAGTTAATAACGTACAACACATATACACAGAGTGGTACAGTCGGTGTGCATTAGACATTGATTTATATGTCTAGCATCACTACTTGCTGAATGACGTGTGACGGCTTACATTAAGATACGGTTAATATCGTACAACACATATACACAGAGTGGTACAGTTGGTGAGCATTAGACATTGATTTATATGTCTAGCATCACTACTTGCTGAATGACGTGTGACGGCTTATATAAGATACGGTTAATAGCGTACAACACATATACACAGAGTGGTACAGTTGGTGAGCATTAGACATTGATTTATATGTCTAGCATCACTACTTGCTGAATGCTGTTAATTGGTGAGCATTAGACTACGGCTTTAGCATTAGACATTGATTTAGTCTAGCATCACTGCTGAATGACGAGTGTACGTCAGTTGGTGAGCATTAGACATTGATTTAGTCTAGCATCACTACTTGCTGAATGACGTGTGACGGCTTATATTACGGTTAATATCGTACAACACATATACAAAGAGTGGTACAGTTGGTGAGCATTAGACATTGATTTATTATGTCTAGCATCACTATTGCTGAATGACGTGTTGACGGCTTATATAGATACGGTTAATAGCGTTACAACACATATACACAGAGTGGTACAGTCGGTGTGAGCATTAGACATTGATTTATATGTCTACATCACTACTTGCTGAATGACGTGTGACGCTTAAATAAGATACGGTTAATATCGTACAACACATATACAAAGAGTGGTACAGTCGGTGAGCATTAGACATTGATTTATATGTCTATCATCACTACTTGCTGAATGACGTGTGACGGCTTATATAAGATACAGTTAATAACGTACAACACATATACACAGAGTGGTACAGTCGGTGTGCATTAGACATTGATTTATATGTCTAAGCATCACTACTTGCTGAATGACGTGTGACGGCTTATATAAGATACGGTTTAATAGCGTACAACACATATACACAGAGTGGTACAGTTGGTGAGCATTAGACATTGATTTATATGTCTAGCATCACTACTTGCTGAATGACGTTGTGACGGCTTATATAAGATACGGTTAATAGCGTACAACACATATACACAGAGTGGTACAGTCGGTGAGCATTAGACATTGATTTATATGTCTATCATCACTACTTGCTGAATGACGTGTGACGGCTTATATAAGATACGGTTAATAGCGTACAACACATATACACAGAGTGGTACAGTCGGTGAGCATTAGACATTGATTTATATGTCTAGCATCACTACTTGCTGAATGACGTGTGACGGCTTACATTAGATACGGTTAATAGCGTACAACACATATACACAGAGTGGTACAGTTGGTGAGCATTAGACATTGATTTATATGTCTAGCATCACTACTTGCTGAATGACGTGTGACGGCTTATATAAGATACGGTTAATATCGTACAACACATATACAAAGAGTGGTACAGTCGGTGAGCATTAGACATTGATTTATATGTCTAGCATCACTACTTGCTGAATGACGTGTGACGGCTTAAATAAGATACGGTTAATATCGTACAACACATATACACAGAGTGGTACAGTCGGTGAGCATTAGACATTGATTTATATGTCTAGCATCACTACTTGCTGAATGACGTGTGACGGCTTAAATATAAGATACGGTTAATATCGTACAACACATATACAAAGAGTGGTACAGTCGGTGAGCATTAGACATTGATTTATATGTCTAGCATCACTACTTGCTGAATGACGTGTGACGGCTTATATAAGATACGGTTAATATCGTACAACACATATACACAGAGTGGTACAGTCGGTGAGCATTAGACATTGATTTATATGTCTAGCATCACTACTTGCTGAATGACGTGTGACGGCTTAAATAAGATACGGTTAATATCGTACAACACATATACAAAGAGTGGTACAGTCGGTGAGCATTAGACATTGATTTATATGTCTATCATCACTACTTGCTGAATGACGTGTGACGGCTTATATAAGATACAGTTAATAACGTACAACACATATACACAGAGTGGTACAGTCGGTGTGCATTAGACATTGATTTATATGTCTAGCATCACTACTTGCTGAATGACGTGTGACGGCTTACATTAGATACGGTTAATAGCGTACAACACATATACACAGAGTGGTACAGTCGGTGAGCATTAGACATTGATTTATATGTCTAGCATCACTACTTGCTGAATGACGTGTGACGGCTTATATAAGATACAGTTAATAGCGTACAACACATATACACAGAGTGGTACAGTCGGTGTGCATTAGACATTGATTTATATGTCTAGCATCACTACTTGCTGAATGACGTGTGACGGCTTACATTAGATACGGTTAATAGCGTACAACACATATACACAGAGTGGTACAGTTGGTGAGCATTAGATATTGATTTATATGTCTAGCATCACTACTTGCTGAATGACGTGTGACGGCTTATATAAGATACGGTTAATAGCGTACAACACATATACAAAGAGTGGTACAGTCGGTGAGCATTAGACATTGATTTATATGTCTAGCATCACTACTTGCTGAATGACGTGTGACGGCTTATATAAGATACGGTTAATAGCGTACAACACATATACACAGAGTGGTACAGTCGGTGAGCATTAGACATTGATTTATATGTCTAGCATCACTACTTGCTGAATGACGTGTGACGGCTTATATAAGATACGGTTAATAGCGTACAACACATATACACAGAGTGGTACAGTCGGTGAGCATTAGACATTGATTTATATGTCTAGCATCACTACTTGCTGAATGACGTGTGACGGCTTATATAAGATACGGTTAATAGCGTACAACACATATACACAGAGTGGTACAGTTGGTGAGCATTAGACATTGATTTATATGTCTAGCATCACTACTTGCTGAATGACGTGTGACGGCTTATATAAGATACGGTTAATATCGTACAACACATATACAAAGAGTGGTACAGTCGGTGAGCATTAGACATTGATTTATATGTCTAGCATCACTACTTGCTGAATGACGTGTGACGGCTTATATAAGATACGGTTAATAGCGTACAACACATATACACAGAGTGGTACAGTCGGTGAGCATTAGACATTGATTTATATGTCTAGCATCACTACTTGCTGAATGACGTGTGACGGCTTAAATAAGATACGGTTAATATCGTACAACACATATACACAGAGTGGTACAGTCGGTGAGCATTAGACATTGATTTATATGTCTAGCATCACTACTTGCTGAATGACGTGTGACGGCTTATATAAGATACAGTTAATAACGTACAACACATATACACAGAGTGGTACAGTTGGTGAGCATTAGACATTGATTTATATGTCTAGCATCACTACTTGCTGAATGACGTGTGACGGCTTATATAAGATACGGTTAATATCGTACAACACATATACACAGAGTGGTACAGTCGGTGAGCATTAGACATTGATTTATATGTCTAGCATCACTACTTGCTGAATGACGTGTGACGGCTTATATAAGATACAGTTAATAGCGTACAACACATATACACAGAGTGGTACAGTCGGTGAGCATTAGACATTGATTTATATGTCTAGCATCACTACTTGCTGAATGACGTGTGACGGCTTAAATAAGATACGGTTAATATCGTACAACACATATACAAAGAGTGGTACAGTTGGTGAGCATTAGACATTGATTTATATGTCTAGCATCACTACTTGCTGAATGACGTGTGACGGCTTAAATAAGATACGGTTAATAGCGTACAACACATATACACAGAGTGGTACAGTCGGTGTGCATTAGACATTGATTTATATGTCTAGCATCACTACTTGCTGAATGACGTGTGACGGCTTAAATAAGATACGGTTAATAGCGTACAACACATATACACAGAGTGGTACAGTCGGTGTGCATTAGACATTGATTTATATGTCTAGCATCACTACTTGCTGAATGACGTGTGACGGCTTAAATAAGATACGGTTAATAGCGTACAACACATATACACAGAGTGGTACAGTCGGTGTGCATTAGACATTGATTTATATGTCTAGCATCACTACTTGCTGAATGACGTGTGACGGCTTAAATAAGATACGGTTAATAGCGTACAACACATATACACAGAGTGATACAGTCGGTGTGCATTAGACATTGATTTATATGTCTAGCATCACTACTTGCTGAATGACGTGTGACGGCTTATACAAGATACGGTTAGTAGTGTAATAAGAATTAATAGATACGTTCTACACAGGGGACCCATCCTCGTACATATGACGGCCTAAAATATCTCTGCAAAGAAAGCGGTCATCAACATAATGAACAGAGATCTGAAATTATTTGTGTCGCCAAACCATGCTGCATTGCATCCACTTGAATGGAAAAATAATCCTTACCGAGTGCAACATTATCAGCTGTTAGAGGACGAGCTAGACACTTACCTGGATAGTATCACTTTTTCTGTCACTCATGACAACGTAAAGTTGTTTTAAAAGCCGTAATATCCGTAAATGTGTACGATGAGGAACTGGCCATCTAACTTGTGCACGTGACACGAGATGAGAAAAACACGCACGCGGAATTGTTTTGGATCAAAAAATAAAACGACTCGCACTACTGTCTCATCAAAGACCTAAATATATTGTCTCAAATAATAAAGCATATGCACAAACCATGGCGCTGCTTACACTTCGGCATGGAAGCCTTGGTAAAAAACATAAAAATGAGACTCAAGCAAACAGGATTTGGTGAAAATACTGACACCGAAGGAAGTTTCCACCTTACAGATGAAGGATCTCACGTACTCGATGAGAGTTCCCTTCGTGGCGTACGCTAGTCTCGAGTGTTTGCTGAGTTGTATTGCTCAGTACCCTGATGCAAACAACAGACAAGATTCCTACACCGAACAGTACCAGACACACGAAGTCGTGAGTTCCTCATGTGGTATCAAAGATCTCCCCTTCGGACACTACAGCATACCCGGAGAAATAATGACTGTCGTGGAAATTGAGTCTGCACTTTCGACACAATAATGCACATACCTTATTAGTATATAATAAAAATATAAATTACTTTAAACTTTTGATATTGTTTATTTTATCCAACTATTAAATCACTGTAGCTGGTGAATAACATTTCGAGTGATGCCATAGAGGAACTCTAGTGTCTGAGACACTAACACTACATAACCGGAAGTTCCGACATCACGTAGTGCGGATGCAACAGCGGTAGTGAAATCCAACTCGACTTGTATGTCATTCTTGGACCTATTTCGGCTGATAACTTACAACGACCATTTCGTATCTGGATTTAAAGTTCTAAAAGTTAAAATACACGTTTTTGTCTCTGTACATAAGTTTTCTGAAAGTTAAGTACTTACCGTACAATAGACTGTAGTTTTGATGTACTATGTCGCAGTTTTACATTTTGCTGTGTAGCGGTGCCTGTTGATTTTAGCGACACCTTTTTCAAATTTCAATGGCAAAAAATTGGCTTGGGTTTCTCTTCCGCTTGTTGTGGTTTGTTTGCAGTGCCGTAATAATGAATTTGTGATTGTACACGTTACGGTACAAACCAAGATATCAAACGTAAACGTGGAGTCTAACACACCCTTCTTGCCGATACACTTCTTAGCGAGTCCTTGTCACTCATTTGTTTCAGACCGGCAATCAGTTAGCTTTAGGCGTTTGTCTCGTACTCTACTAACGGGACACGGAAAACAAACGATTTGATCACCACTTTTCAGTGTACTAGTTTAGTTGCTCCTTGTGCGTTTCTAGTTCAGTGGAAAATAGCGTCATTGTCTTCGGCTCAAGTGATCGTGATCTTGAATCCACCCTTGTATATTGGATAACACAAATTGTCAAAGAATCCAATACACAAGTGGCCGAGTGTAGCCAACGCCTCGAACTTGTCTCCAGTAAACTTGGATACGAAACCACTAGTCGGCAACATATAATCTTGGGCTTTACTATAGCTCACCAGAACCTTTACGGAAATATTAATTCCACGATGGTCCACACCGTCGAGTACAGTGTTATTTTTTCAATTCGATTCGCGAAAACAGGTACGTTGCAAAATTGTCAACCAATGCAATAGTCGACGCTGAGGGGTATTCAATACCGTCCGATTTATTTAAAAACTCTGCATGTGTGTGGTAATATCTCGGAGAATCATAAATCGCATCTCTATGGTCCAAGTTTAAAACAGTGTATTCGTGTAGCGTATTCAAATTCAAATCGGAGAACGGCATTACAGTCAAACAACTTTTCCATTGTTTGATTACAGTATTCTGAGACTTTATTTGAAAATAACCTCAGTAAATTTGGGTGCATACACAAACCGATGTTGGTAGGCTCATACTTAGTTTTCTCTTTGCCCACAATGCAGTGCCTGTACATAGACTCCACAGTCGCTAGGGAAAATCCAGATTTCATCCTCACTCGTCATGTTCTCCGACAATAGAGTTTGTTCTGTCTCCCTTGTCTCATTGTTCCAAATACATCGTGTCCACATTTCAAACATACTTCGCGTAGTTTATCGTGTTGTTGGGCAAAACGTCTGGCTTCTTTCACAGTCGGAAACTTGGCAAGAGGATCAGGTGGTATATATCACTTTATTATATTTATTAAGACTACTTAAATATTTTTTGTTTTAGTTCCTCTTACTATATTGGCTATATACGTTGTGCACGGTATATAATGCGTTAGCATATAACGTATGATAGTAGTCCACCTCAAACACCAAACATTAAACGGTGGTATATCGTTTTAAATAATACATCCGTGTACACAAATGGTTTTATGTCGTTTTCGTATAACATTGTCGGTACACAAACGGTGGTATGTCGTTTTAGTATATCGTTATCGGTACACAAACGATGGTATGTCGTTTTTGTATATCATTGTCGGTACACAAATGGTTGTATTTCGTTCACGTACATCATAGTCGGTACACAAACGGTGGTATGTAGTTTGTTTCTGTAAATACACTCATGCATCACGTCTTTTAGCATACATTTATATTTGCCGCTATGTGGCTTCCGTGTCTCGTATATTGAAATATACCCGTGTGTGTAAAACTAACATTTTTTTCACAAATGTTCCAACTCATGATACACCATGATCCAATGAAATCGTCTTTTGGTGTAAAAACGGTTTAAATATTTTATGCAATAACAGGTTTTTATCTATATAGTGTTATATATCGTTATTTTGGTACTCGGATAAATAATACAAACTCTAATTGTAATGTTTAAATTTATAATACGTTTACTTAATTTATTCCCTCTCATATTAGCCAAAGCTAAACATAATTTATAATGTGGAAATGTCAAGATTTACTTGAAACAGGCGTAAGCACTGAGTTTACGCCATTGTTTATTGACAAAGGACAACGTGAAAGAATTTCATATATTTTCTGTCGCTATGTTACAAAAATATCACGTTTATATACGTTTAGAGGACTGAAATCTATTGTTTTCTTCAGGTATAAAAATATCATAAAATTAAGCATATGCTTAGATCTATACAAAATTTACGAGCATTAACTTAATTAGTATTTCACTCCTTTTCTTAAATTTTTTACACCATGCTGTCGTCCATTAGACAATTGTTCTTTTTAATTTACGATCATTAATATGGTCTTATTAATAAATATTGGTAGATATTTGACATATGCCATTTCGTATGATTAAGAAATAAGTCATGAATATTGTGTCAATTGTATAGATTTTCTTATAATTCAATTACTGAAAGTATAATCTTAGTCAGATTTTTGCCCTAAAACACTCATTTAAGTTAAACTAAATAAAGTAAGAATTAATTAAATCTACGGAAACATTGATTCATTACGCATGAATAATCGTGTAAGTTTGTAGAAAGTGTGTGTAAATCTTAGGGATCTAATTCAAGAAATGAGTGGGATGTACGTGCTTTACAACAGCATTTACTCCTCAATAGACTCTTTTAGAGTCAGGGACACATTTTATACATGGTTTTATAAAAGTTTTATAATTACGAACTTTTATCTCTCTTCAGATCTTAAAATTTTAATTGTGTAGCTTGCTTGCAGAGCAAAGATGGACTATAAAACACAACGTTTAATCAGATTCCATATAAATGGAAACTTTCATTCTGTTATAAACTGGACAATATATAGATGGTCACGAAATGATAAGAAAGAAATATTCGTGAATACGATAAACCTGCCTATATAATCGGAGAGTTATAATAGAAAATATCCTCATTCATCAGTTTTAAAACCTTATGATAGCATCTCGTACAAACACCAATCCAGAAATTGGTATTCAGGACTCGGGATGTAAACAATACTTGTCACGGGTAATTTTTATTTCTATTTTCAAGCAGCAAAACACAATATTTACTGATTTCTATAATAAAAGTCGCTATTTCTAAGTAATTTCAAATTTAAGTTAAAATGATGATAGAAACTTTGTTCCAAGAGGTAAAATATCGCGGACCATTTATTCTGCGGTTATGTTAGTATTTTTTTGGTATCACGTATGTCAAAAATTAATTATGTACATTTTTTAGCATACATCTTTGTGATAAGTTGATATTTCATTTGACACAAATTAAAACGATTAGTTAATGAATGCATACGTAAATAGTGGTGAATCGACGTTCATGGCTTGTAAAATATTATTTCAAAGTCTTATGTTAAATAAACTGTGAATACTGAAAAAATGTGAACTTACTAATTAAATCCTGTTTTAAACTGCACTATACTTATTTAAGAAAAAATATCCTTTTTAGCTGTATAAACAACTGTAAACTAATAAGAATATAAGAGAGTCACTCAATATGAGATAAGAGGACGTACACCAGATAACACATAGATTATAATATGTTTTTTAGTCTGGTTGTCGAATCGATGGCATTTGAGCTTCTCCATTGCCGATCTCTTCCGACAAATATTCCTGGATTTAAGTGTGACAGCACCAAGAGGAAGGTCAACTCAAGTCAGTAATCAAAATGAGGTGAATTTGGATATGACATATGCAATGATTTATTTGTTTAAAAAAGTCAGTATTTTAACGCAGGTATGAATTAAGACTAAAACGCCCTTCGGACAACCGCATTCTCAGACAATCGCGCACCGATTTACTGTATTGATTTGTACCGTATATGCAAATAGTTACAATAATACATTGTTTGATAAAAAAATGGAAAATTGAACCAAATATTTTTTATATGTAATATGCTTAGTTGAATAAAAAAAAATAAAACCTAAGATTGGTATAATGTTAAAATAAGGCATCCCTGAAATAGCTTGAATTGGACAAGTTCAGTTCTGTACATTTAAAACAATAGTACTCCATTCCTCCTTTTTTTATTTATTATTAACGGCAAGCAGCAGCCAATTTACATACAATATGCAATAAGATGGCAGTACAGTGTATATAGTGCAGTAAAAAGTACAACTAGTATAAAATAATACAGAGCTAGCAATGGCAGAACACAACACAATATGACAATGATCGATTCCAAGTCCCAATAACTGTCCATCACAACAAGAAAGTTTAGTTATACACTAATATCATATAAAAATCAACAATATATTATGAAATAGACCAACGTACAATAGAATCAACAACAATGCATAAAATAGAATAGTATAACAACAACCAAAATAATATAAATACACCAATGATGCAAAAAGTCGAAATTAAATGAAATGTACCTTGCAGTAGAGCAGAAACATAATAAAAAAATACATAAAATATACATATTTATTAGAGCAACCATGTTACAGATTATACATACAATAACAATTAATGATGTTCTGTGTTAATGTTTTCTTACGTTTACGTTACTACTCCGTAACTAAAATTGTGTGAGAAAAGGTTATGTATTATGTTTAAAGACCTATTTAAAGTGTGTCATGCTAAGACAAATATGACTTAAAAAGTTTAATTTTATACCTTCTTAGTCGATATGTAGCATACCTACTGCAATCGATATTCGTCTATCAGTTTTATTAAAGACCAAGTTTTTTGCTTATTCAATGCAAATTGGTACTATAAGTCGTGAGAAATAGAATCATTGCACAATTACCTAATATTGATAATAGTTTTTTTTCAGTTAAATACTGTTATATTAAAATTTTATAAATGTTTCACGTAATTAGAGCAATTGATTAACACTAAAAGTAATTGGATAGTGCTGTAGATTTTTTTTATAATGCCGCTATTTATTATTACCACATATATGACTTCCATACTTTATAAAATAGTTAAATGTAATGTTTTCCAAACAACATTATTTAATTTGAAAAGGAATTTAGTGAGAGCATTTAATGATTTCTATATATTAATCAAGTCGAAGCTCACTACATATTTATTTTGTACATTTGACAATTTAATTGTCCTTTGTTGGTTAGGATTGGCACGTGGCATTGTTTAGTGTATCTCTTTCCGTATCTACAATTTGAAAAATAAATTTCTGTATTTTGGCCTAACCTAAAAAAGTAGTAAACAAAAGAAACTCCAGGAAACTACCATCTACCAGATAATACTCAAGTAAATGTTCACTACAGTCTCTCATATAGCCTAGCTTTTACTACCAAACTGTAGAATTCGATATTGGTATAATATGGTGTAAAATACTGTCCAACTGTTTCATTTTGTTGGCTGAATAATTTCGTATTGCCTGCAATAAGTGAAAACGTGTGTTTATGTCGGATAACATTACAATCACCGACAATATGTTTATCTTAAAATAATACAATGCGTATTAATCATTTTACTTTTCAGCTCCTAACTTGCATTGGTAACATTTTGTTGGATATAGTTTCTTAATAAAAAATAAATATCATTTTTTTAATTGTTTACGCTTACAGTTTTGTATTCTGTAATAAGGAACCCAGGTAAAGATTTTCAGATACAAGCGTCTGACATTCAGTGTCGTGATTAGTAGATTCATTAGTGGATTACTGGCGTAGATTCATTAGTGTGTATTATTAGTATAGCTGAATACATCCCTTAGATATATGTTATATCATGCATAATACGATTTAATATCACATTTGTGTTCTAATACACAAATACCCTAATCGTCTGATACCTAAACATCAGATATCAGCTTCTGGATTGTATAGACCCGAGTATAGAACCGTATATAACACGAACTGGATAATTAGCATTAAGGCAGCACAAGTGTTTGTAAGCCACTCCTTCAGATCTACAGTCTCGCACTATCAATAGGAGAATTATGTGTGTAGAAGCGGAAGTTGTTAGCATTTAAGGTAGCACAAGTGTTTGTAAGCCAGTCCTGCTCTACAGTCTCGCACTGTCAATAGGATAATTATGTGTGTAGGCGGAAGTTGTTAGCATTAAGGCAGCACAAGTGTTTGTAAGCCACTCCTCAGATCTACAGTCTCACACTGTCAATAGGTGAATTATGTGTGTGGAGACGGAAGATGTCTTTGTCAGACAGATTCGCACACTTGCCATCTTGGTAGACACTTCATATTTGTATGTACGGTGTTTTAACCTTTGAGAGAAATGAAGTCATAATACAAAAAACGTTAGCATCACATATTCAGTTGTAAGCTATTATGTATGAAAATGCTGAATAAAAACCACAATAAATTAATGACACATTTGTTAGGTGGTTAGATTTGTTTTGCTCTCAGCCAAATCATCGTTACACTTAGTTTACTAGACGTGTGTTTTACTATATAATTAACTGTTAATACAACTTTCTGTTCCCACATACAAGCATTCTCTAAAATTCTTGTTGCACTTTTGGACGCGAGTCCACTCACTTTTTTACAAGAAGAATGACAGCACACCTAGTAAAAATGAGCAAGAAGTCGCAGGCCTTTTATATAGGAAATGTAAGCTAGGACAAAGTGTGTTTTGTTTCTATATAGCTATATTATATCAATTATACACTCATAATAACTGTTTTATTACATTCATATATAATATTTAGTATTTATTACTGTACTCAAGACGTTCTTAACAGCTTTGCATATAATTTAGATATAACTTAATAATTAATAATCCAGATAATTAAAATAACTGCATATTAAGTATGTGATAATGTGGTTGTTATACTACAGTAACTGTACGCAAAAGCTATGTATTTTTTTAGCTTCTAAATATTAATGCAACGGTTTTCTATATAATATATGTCGAGTAGTGATAACAATGAATGGAATAAAGCAGTCCGCATTAGTGATTTTATGGAGTTTCAGTTTGTCTAAGACGGTAATTTTTCTTCTGAAGGTTTCGAGAGGCTTTCTGGAAATTGATGTTATCATGTCTGTTTTGGTATTCCTCAAAATAAACCTCACTCTCTCAATTCTATCTGATCTCCTTAACGAAACCTCTGGTAAGGCCAAAAGTAAAAGTTGCCTTATCTGGTTTTATCATTAATATCCTGAAGGGTCGGGTTAATGATGAGGAATAATATTCACGTGGTAGCTTGTACGGATGTATAGTAAGTGTTTTCTCGCCGACCCGCGTCGCTGCAGAATTTGAAAAATTATTATGACCACTTTTTCCCAGATACTAAACGTTTCACAGAGCCTGACTTGTTGAATATAAATCTCTTGCTATTCGCAACTTTTTAGTGTTTTTAAAACATTAAAAGATAAACTCCAAAACTTCAGTGGTCTAAAGAATTTCCAGTCATTAGAACGCTGTAGGATACATCGTATGTAGTTGATACATCTCTGATATATCAATATTGTCGCGTATTGTTATTGGTAATCAAAACATTACTGACTGTAAGTGTTCTCTAAACTGTAAGATTTACTAGAAGTATTAGTACATTTAAATTGTTACTATTAAATATTTAACACTTGGTAGTCCTCTTAGTTCTCTTTAAAATAACGGATAGGAGATTACAGCACAGATAAAATTTATATCATTTTAAATGTACTGGTATAATACAAAATCTTTGTTGTTTTAAAATTAAAACGCTTAAATAAGTTTTTATTGAGATTAAATTATACTCATATATTTTAAATTTATATTATAATTAAAATATTGTAATGTTAGGATTGTATTGAAATAGTTAAAACTTTATCTTTAAACACCATTTTTATAATTGGCACTGTCAAAAAGAGTTTTCATTATTATAATGTTTTAATTATATACATTATAATTGCATTGGCATGTATATTACGAAAATAAAGAAATACATTACAGAATGTTTCTTAAGTTACGTGAAAACTTTGATGCTGCGAACTAAATCTCTCATTAAATCTGAAGAGTTGCCTATATTTCATATACCGTACAGGTTGGGATTCTGTCGAAAGTACACGTACAAATACCGCTGTAATAGATTACGATATTCTTGATTTATATTCACTCTGTCCCTCCTTTTACACTAATCAAACTGTCGTCAACGCTCCAGTTACTTGAGATTGAATAACAACTATTTTATTAGCATTTATACATCTTTTTCGCATGTATTTCATTATATCCTTTATTTTACAAAATATAAATACAAACACAGTGAACATAAAAAGATATTTCATATTGTTATGGAGAGATTGTTAGTTAAACAAGGATTTGTGCTTTAACTCTCCCGAGGGGATTGAAATATATTGCCTATCGTACCTCAGTTACTGTAAGCTGTATCTGTCCGATTACTAACTGGAAATTCATGAACTCTTATCAACATTGAAAAACTGGAAATGTCTGATGATATGTAAATTTGAAAGCTTTCCAGACAGATGGAGTTTCTAACAGAAATCATCTCTCGAATAACACGCTCAAGGGCGTGTACTGGCCAGAAGCATGTTATCATTAGTTTTAATGTGTCAAGTCGTCACAAGTAACAATGTCACATAATGAATTCGGGACTATATAAGTTTGAATTCTTATGACTTTAGGTTAATGTGACTATGGTCCTAAATCATCCAGTGATATAAATTCTTCAAATAATAGTACTGAAAACATTATATGTATATATTATATATATATATATATATATATATATATATATATATATATATATATATATATAAAACATAATTCTATAAGCCTCTGGACCTTTCAAGGACGGGTCGTAACACTGTCGTAACTACACCGAACCAATTACAATTTCTCGCATTTACTGATAAATGAGGTTTGGTTTTTCATATGAATGACACAATTATATATACAAAAAGCTTTAAATATCAAACTTATTACACAATATTACAGTTTCAATAAGCTTAATCAATGTGGATAATACAACTTATTTTAATAATTATTTGCTGTTTCTTTAGGTTAATATTCACTGCTTTAAATTGTGTGGTAAGGGGTAATGTGTTTGTACATAATATCAGAATTATTGATTAATAGCTGTAAAACATTATATTCAAAGTTTACTCATTTCATTACAAGTTTTTGCAACAGTAATTTAATGAATTCCCTATTGATATTGTTCCTTATAGGTTTTAAGAAAAGTATACATTTGATCTACTTGAAAAGTAAAGTATATCATTCAGAGGAAATTTGAAATGGGGAAGGAACAGGCGTTCAGAAGTGAGGCGTAGATTTACAACACATAAGCACGTGTTTAATTTCAGCTACCACTTGACCTTCAGGCCCGTACTGTTTGTGGTAAGTGGTTCCCATTCCAACTCTACTGTAATGTAGATACAACACGCTACCTTGTACTCCAGGGGACCTCTGTTGTACTAATAACATAAACGGTAGTCGTATACTTCCTATCCTGGATTCCTTAAACTAAGTTTGCACATAAATTAACCAATTTCAGAACGAAATTGATAATGATTTATATTTACTATGAAGCAGAAGTGTAATAAATATATCGTTCAGACACGATATTTCAGCTAGAATCTGATTGACAGAACATTGCTCACAGAACAACTGTGGTTTCTGTGCAACATGTGAACTCGAGCAATTCATTTTCCAGAAATGTTATATTATTATTTTTATATTATCATTATAGCTGAAACTTTGTTGGGTTGCCTGCAAAGACCGCCAGCTGATTTGATAACTGTTACATATATAAAGATGGAAATTCGGTGATCGATTGACATAAGGACCAGGTCTTGTGTTATTAAAGTTAGAAAAGGAAGGCTTGGCACTTCAACAAAGTACTGAAATACGAACCAAATTTACAATAATATGGCAAGCAAAACATCACCAACAGTGTTGAACATTTTGTCTTATTTTAAATCCTAAGAATGTTAAAATGTTCAATGTCAATTTCACAAGAGCTCGATATTGTAATAACACATCAAATACCTAATAAATATTATTATAAGGCACCAGCGATATACACTAAAAGTTAATTGAGATATGTAGAAATATTAACTAGTTGAGGATTTAAACTTTATGATAAAGGCTATAATGTATATTGAAATTTACCTTTTTATACCTAATGTTCAGATTCTTAAATTTAACTTAAACACTTTGAAATAAAAATAATAAACGTCTCAAAACTCAAATGCTATGCACCTCAACTCCTTCATAGTTTAACAATATATTAGAACAGTATATTTCTATTTTTATAGCTAAGTAGTATAACTAACTCTGGATGGCTGTTCAAACTTAACTTGGTATAACCTAAATTATAATATTTCAAAAAGTATTCCACTGGTCCATAAACGTTCCCACAGTTACACATTAGAAACCAATTATACGTCTAAATAACGGCTCTGGAGTTTGATAATATATATTATATATATATATATATATATATATATATATATATATATATATATATACGATTAGTGTTTTACCAATTTAATCTGTTTAAAGAAAAAAATATTTAATTCCCTTTTAATAAACTCCCCTTAAGAGGAACTACTTTGCCAAATTTAAAGTAACAGGCGTTGACTTTCTTGAAAAATAGAGATCGGTTGATGACTGTGTGAATGATATTTAGCTTACATGAAGCTCAATCATTACAGTTATTTGAATGGGCTTTACTTAACTAGAACCCACAGTAAAGTCTAAATTGTAATAGAGATACAAAGTGAGTCAATCAGACGTCATAACAGATTACTATAACATTACGTTATAAAACAAGAATTATCTTTACATGTATAGTAAATGTAAGATCTAGTCCATAGCTATCGGAGTCTCGTAATTTCAAACCTAAATGACATTCAAACATCACAAACACGCATTTGTGGTAATATGTGTTTTTAATTTTGTGAAAAATCAAGGACGCATACAAATAATAAAAAAACTGTACTCCATCTTTAATTTCAGCATTGATTCACTAGTAATACGTTTTGGCATTTTATAATTGCATTAAACCAAACTTCAGTTTAAACTTTTAAGTAATTGATATAAATTAAGTTACTATTACAGAATATATGATCTCTTACCGACGAATTCTCCCAAACTAAAAACCTAAAAAAATTTACAGAAAACATTTGATATTAAATTTTATGTAAAATGCCCCTTATTCATCTTTTACTCTAGTATGTAAGAGACGTGTTTAACACTTCACAGAACTCTTCATTCAGAGATAAGTAAGCTAATTAGTAGAAAAGTTAATTTACTAATACAAAAAGTAGTATTTATCTATTATTTTAACAATATTAATAGTTTACTCAAATTTAGTATGCGAGCTCTTATTTTATGTCTATGTATATTTCCACTTGTACCTCTATCGTAAATAATGAAAACCCCTAAATATTAAAATATATTCCTGAATCTTCATTAAATTTAGTTGACAGGTTTAAGAAAATGTGAGATTCAAATAATAATTTATTTTTGTTAACAATATTGCACGAATTAAACAATATTGCCGACGTAATGTGACATTAAATTAAAACCCACGAGACATTATTAATCTGTTTTATGTTTAGTTATTAACTCAGAATCAAGTGAATGACAAAATCGATAGCTCGGTTTTATAACACTGGGTAGTTACAGTTATTTTACAGCCCTTATAATTTCTTGAAAGAATACCAAGTCAAAACAATCATTAAGCAAGAATGGTTTCTCCTTGGCATCTAGAGTCCATGGCATTGGCTTTTCAGATTATAAAACTGGAAAAAATAAATCTTTTAAAAATTCTTAATATGTATCGCATATTGCTAATCCAACATCTGAAGACTGCCAAAAATATAGGTACAAATGTTTAACTTTTACTTATCATAAGGCAAATTTCATAATAAAATGGAAAACATGAACAATAATAAACGACTCAGTCATATACTATTTGAGATCATACCTTCAAATCATCACTATCATACCAGTTAGACTATCACATTAATCAACTGCCCTAATACAATAATCATCCTAAGACTATTCATTCATCACGACTAGGAATTGTAAACGACACAGTCTCACTAGCTGGGCTTTAGAAAAGCTTGCCACTCAAGAGGCAGCATAACAATTTCATTACATTTTTCTGTCCACACGATATCTCAATATCGGAATGCCCTATAGACCTGATATCACTACCGGCCAGTCCATCGATCAAAAAAGCAAAAGTGGCAACAACCAGTATGTGAGCTGTAGACAAAGTCCACATATGCCATTACCTCAATAACCGATATAAGCTTAACAACAAAAATAAAGTATAAATTACCGTAAGATATAATATACCGTTATAAAATTATAGATATAAACGATTAAAAGTTCTCTAGTGTATACATTGTTAGGTTGTTAACTCCTTAAAGGTGCAGTCTATTAATAATACTCGTATATAACTTGACTACCAACATGACTTGAAGTAATCCATTCAAGTTACTAACTCCATATGTCTTTGTGCTTTACCAGGTTTTACTCGAAAAAATGTCATAATGCCTGAAGAGTGGGGGATAAAGTCAAGCTGCAGTATGATTGACAAGTATTAACAACGATACATAGACTCAGTATTATTTCATAAACCTTTGGAAATGACCTTGAAAATTTATTTACGGAACTATTTTAAACAATATTCAAGCTTTGATTTAAATTGTTTCAAAGGATACTTTAGATGTAATTGATTTAATCAAACATACTTAATCAAATAGGGAATGAAGATCGTTATTTTATATTTTGTAAATAAATCAGAGCATTTCATTATGTTTAAACATTAAGTAATCCATACTTTATCCATTTGATTGGAATTGTGTGATCATAATGTTAATACGTTGAAATTAAATTGCGATATAAATTATGACGAATTTATTTACTTACATTCTGCACTTTACGACACTAAATATTTTGAAGAATACTTAGAACATAATCTACCATATTTTAGCAGTATACTAGAACTGCTAGATCTGTTTTGGAAATGTCAACAAAATGTAAGGAACAGAGACCAGAATCTCCTTCCCTAATAGTTGATTTAACAATAGAGTGGTCGAACTGATACTAAAGTTTGTGAGGCCAGTAGTTTATTAACTATCCCATTGAGGTGGCCCAGTTCTGTACTCTTCACTACTCTGATCTCTATAGTGGTTCAGTGGACAATAGGCACAACTTTCTGAAGGGATAAAAGTCAGCAAAAGATATTTCTTGCAGGCTTGCTGCATTCAGTCCACATGTATTTATATTTTGCTGCGTGCAAACAGAACAAGATTTATGCAGCAGGACAATTCACAAGTTGTGACATGTACTGTACCTCTCTATCATTTGTTTTTCATGATGTTTTTATTGAGTCCTGATAAATGAACAAAGACATTACACCCTGGTGAATCAATCGCAAGCCAAGTTTCACGGAAATGTTTGATTTATTCTGATTTCTAACATTGTACTAAGAGTAGAGGATTTGCTTAACATTTATAAGTGAACCGTTACCTACGTACGTGTTATAACCACCATCATGTCCAGGCTGATGTGTTAAACAACTCGAATACTAAGCATGGCTTTAAAACCAAGCCTTGTAAAACGAATACTTAAATATTAATACTTTAATTACACAAGCCGTTGCATGAGATTTATATCGATTTGTAAGATATTTATTGTATATTGCACTTTTATGGACTTTGTTAACATTTACATTTAACTATTCTATAGCTTAGCAAACCGTATGTTCTTAGCCATACGTTATACTTTAAATATACGTATATATATATATTATAATATTACATATATAGAAATAAAACAAATTTTCCTTTAATTGGATCCTTCATTATTCAAACAATGTAAGAAACAACTACATATTAACCAATTTATAAAACCTGTTATAAAAAAGTATTTTAACCCTTAAATATTTTATTTTACCTTAAGTTTTTTTAGTATTTAGTATTACGGTAAATCTCGCAATTGAAGTTCTTATTTTTTGTTTTGTCTTTTCGTAAAACTGCCGATAGAATGGGGTAGATTGTTGACCGAAACTTAAACAACGACTGCGCTCCATTCATTATTCTCGGCCACCTGTTACCGATGCGAAACTGGTTGTCATAGCAACTGAACGCCATTATGAACTGTAGACTAGCGCGTCTTACGGGATTTTCCGCTTGGTGAGGGCAACAGTGTTTGCTGTTCACGAGACCTACGCATAAGCCTGTTCCTGTGTTGAGTTGCTTGTTTTACATTATTTCTGAACATTTTGTACAGTTATATTATTTCAACAATTGTGACTTCAATTAGAAATACTTCATGATTCGAAGTATTTCATTCACACACAAATGTTTGAAATTGGCAAGTTTCATGTTTTATTCTTACACATTTAAATCTGTAAACAATACATAAGTCTTCAAAACATTAATTAAGTATTAAATCAAATAGAACTTTAAACAAATTAAATTTGATTTTTTCGCTAATAGCACGGTAGGGGAAAATATAGGAATTTGTATTTAGCGCTCTAAGGGTAAAAATTACGCATTATTTATCACTATCTGTTATCAGTAACAATTGTTAAAAACTGGTATTGTTTAGTTAGTCAATACAACACATAAATACTAAAATTATTGTATATAAATCTACAAGAGGCCAACCAATTGTAAAAAACAAAAAATTTTAATTAATTTCCCCATTAATTTATTACCATGTGTATTGGCAACATCAATACTTTCCGTAGACGAATCCATAATTATAATACTGCAAAGAACCTCATAGGTAACTAAAAGTATTTAAAACAATATAACACGAGGAGTTACCGCAGTTTACACACACACACACGCGCGCGCGCGCGCGCGCACACGTACACGCACACGCACGCGCACACACACACACACACACACACACACACACACACACACACACACACACATATATATATACATACACAGTTCTGAGAAGCTTACTTCTTTGAAACCATTTGTACAATGGGTTTTATAGCAATCTTTCAATTTATACGTAGCTTAATACTTAACATTTGCTAATATGAACTATTAAAATATAATTTTTATACGTTTAATTCAATTATCTGGATATTTCTTTTACTCTGTATTTAAAAGCGGCTGCTAAAAATGCTAAACATTTAAAAGAAGAAGTTATGTTAAATTAAAGTTTTGCTAATTTTAAAACACCCTATAGATGTTAAAAAAATTTAAATAATGGTTAAATTAGTTAAACATATGGTTGTGTTATCACAAAAAAGTGTTTACACGTACCGTTTCATTACATTTAACAGGTTCTTTAAATAAATAATATTTGTTATACTGTAATGCAACTTTCCAGATCAAGATAACATTTGTCGCAAATTTTCGGACTAGTTGAGCGTATCTTGGAGGGAGTTTTTAAAACAAAAATACGCATGTATGTTAACCAGGGACCTTGTTCAATTAGTGTATCGTCAATCCAAGGCTGGTTAGATATTCAAGGGAAGATATACGAGTTTTTTTATCTTGTTCGAACTTCCTAACAAATATTTTCCCCTCTGTAACCCAAACAAATTTGTAATTCATATCCCTAAGTCTTTTGGCTAGGTATAAAGCTTTTTTGTTCAATGCAATGAGATGTTCATTCACATACTCTCTTGTGATTGGGATACCTCTTACAAATGTAGTCGATTCAACCCTAGCCTTTTTAGAAGTTTTCAGAAACAAATCACAGTTTTGCCGATGTTAAAACTGGATAATTATAGGTTTTGGGCCTTTATCACGTTTTGTCGGAATCCTGTGAATGGCCTGCACATCCCTCTCAGAGTCAATGGGTACGCCCACTGAGTTAGCTAGTGTCTGGACAATATCACACATTTTCTCGTTGGGTTGTTCAGGAAACGCCATCAATCTTAACATTTCTATTCCGATTATATTGTTCTAGTTGTACCAATTGAATTTTACACTCGGAGATTTCTTTTTTGAGGAATGAGTTTCCAGCCGAAAGTCCCATGTGCGATTTTTCTAGAGACTTTATTTTACCTACAAATTCACTAATTTTTTATCATATTCGTCTATTTTAGCCGAGAAGAAATTCATCGATTCTAAGAATTCAGACATCTTTCCACTAAATTTTTTTCATAACTAGAAAAGTGTTACTTGATGGTTTTCTAAATTTTTTGAAAAAATTCAGCATGCATTTAGTTTATTAAGTCTTTAGGTATTTTACCTTTTATGTTACAAGTCTTACAATTCCAAGAGTCACGCCTAGCTTGTCCCATTCGGTTCCATGTCGATTCTTGAATGTCGGCACATTCTAAATGAAAATAAAAATCACATACCGAACATTTGGCGCACTCATTTGGTCCTGGAAGCGGGTCGTTGCACGTAGCGCTATCACTCATCGCAGCGGCGGGTAGAGTTTATGATGCGGAGAAGAAACTGACAATACGTCTGCACTACTCAGCTGCCAGCACAACACTGTGTGTGTGTGTGTGTGTGTGTGTGTGTGTGTGTGTGTGTGTGTGTGTGTGTGTGTGTGTTTTGCTGTTCTGTTAGAATATTCGAGTATTCTATGTCAGAAAGTAAGAGCAAGAAATAATTTAAAAAAAAATGTTATTATAATAAAAAGATTATTGCTGATATTAAATTGCGAGGCACCTACTTATATATAAGCATTTGCAGTATTTTTATTACATGTTGAAGTGAGAGAGAAGGCAAATATTTTTTACTAGGATTCAAATTATACTAGTACACTTTCTTTCCTGAAAATATACTTACACAAATAATGCAAGTCACTTACCTGGGTACGACCTTCTTTATACCAGCTTCCCTAGAGCAGGTAGCATTGAAGCTTATATTTCACCTATATCGGTCTACTGTTATCGTGTAATAGATATTGATGGAGCATATATATTTTCGGTCTGCAAATATCTCTCTCGGCAGGATGTGTCTACCTAGTACATATCAGAATATGCACTGTTCATGTGTTCCAAGTATAACAAATATAGAATGTTTACGTTACGACATATACTCAACAACACTCAGGTCACACAAGAGACATTGCTGACGCACAAAATTCTCGGGCTGCAGACTCTCGTTCTGAAAATCATGTCGACGAATATATATCATCTACCGTACTATGGTATCATGTTCATTTTATAACATACATTCAATCCTCTTACAATTCACAACATATGCTGGCCTGCAAACTATCACTCTGCAGAACGTGACGACGAATATATTATATCAGCACGTGTCCTATAATAGCATGTTACAGCAAATACCGAACGCACTCGTTTTCGTAGTCATCACACAAGAAATATTGCAGACGCCCAAAAATTGCCGGTCTGCACAGTGTCTCTCACCAGGACGTATAGACGAATAAATATCAGCCTCAGTACTGTTACAGTGTTTGTTACAATAAATACGTAACCCAATCGGGTCCGTTGTCATCAGATAAGAAATATTGCTGACGCACAAACATTGTCGGTCTGCAGACTACCTCTGTGCAGATCGTGTCGACGAATATATGTCAGCCTTTGTAACGGTTTGTATTCAACGTTTCTCTGTTGGCTTTTAGCTTTTTATGGAGACACTTAATATGAAGTTATGTAAGAAAAGAAATTAATCTTGCACATATCTATACTGAATCCGATCCCGGCGTGTGTTTATAGAGACTACACAGAGATCTTTTGAATGTTTAAGAATATATAGAAACCAATCCATATATTAGAAACTGTTTTAATGCAGCTATTCATTTACTCATAGTTTAAAGGACACAGTTGTACCATTGTATATATGTTTGGTTTATTAAATTTAAAAAAAATTTCTCAAACATTAACCAAATCATAATTTTCTCTATAAAAAAAAAAACTCAGGGCCTAGCTAATCTCCGCGGCAATGGATTTCTATATAGTATATTATAGAACTGCGAGAACCGGTCGATTTGGGATCCAAGCAACAAGAGCCATAGACTCCACTACTGTCAACCGCACTTGAATCGGATTACTGGCTGTAGTAATACTGCAAGTGTCGATATCGCTGTATAGCTTGGAAAAATTAGGTATAACATAATTCGAGCACGTTTCATATTTTGAATTTGTGAAGGACGTCTTTAATGTGAGTTGTGAAGACTAATAAATGCAAATAATATAAAGAGGACAACTGTAGCGTTTTTAAAGCTACATTGATTTATTCTTTTAATTCAAACTTAAATTAAATAAAAATTTTGGGATCAAAATATTGGGATTTAATTTTAGAGTAGATTGTGAAAAGTCAGGGTATAAACGAACATGTAATCCTTTGGCAAGTTAGTAGTGGTAGTTTTAAATTGTTAGGAAGGCAGGTTGACTGCCTTGAATTGATTAGAACTTGTCTTGTTGCGAGTATTGTTCTCCTGGTTTGATACAGCTGGACCAATGAGAGAACACCTCGGATGTCTTGCAAAGTTGATTGGAAAGGGAAGTACTTAAGCGCCCGCTCATAACTTTCACCCTTCTTTTGGTTATTTTCGTGATTAAGTTGATTACAGTGCGCCGTGTTTAAAAAATTTTTTCCGCGAGTGATTTTGAGGTAAGCACCAAGTTTATTGTATATTGTATTGAAATAAAACGTTATTGAAATAGTCCTCCTGATCTGATATTAAATTAATTTTGTTATCTTTTTTATAGGAAAAAAATTAAATTCATAGGAAACTACAGAGCAATCTGCATAACTTATTCTCGAGGAACAATAGAGCATAATAGAATCATACAAGTTACATTTGGTTCATGCTTGCAAGAAAAATGAATTAAAATTGAAATTTTGTTAATAACTTTAATTGAGATTTGGAAAAGTAGTAATTTATTAATATTTAACTGGAACTGTTTTATTGTGAATTATTAATTGGAAATTAATTCAACATTAATAATTTTTTGAGAGAGTTGTAATCTAAATTACAGAGACTTGAAAGTTAAGGTTCAACTAGTGTAAAGAGAAGTTTAAGTTTTATCTTTTGAATTTTGAGTGAACTTGGAAGTGAAAGTTTTTATTTTAGTTATTTCCAAGGGGTATTAGATTTTTATTTTAAAACTTTATTATTTTATTTTAGAAGAGAGCTCTGATTTTTAGTTGGATATAGGTACTTGATTAATATTTTTTATGTCTTCCCAAAGGAACTTTTAAATTTACTAAACGGTTTGTCAATTCTTTGTGGAAAATATAGTGATGAAAATTCTGAAACGTTGAACTTAGTAATTTTCCAGTTTAAAATAAATCTATTGTTTTTATTTAGAACTGTGATTTGTATTTTAGACAAACCAGATAATATTTAATAGTTAACCAATTTAGTAATAAATTGTACTGAATATTCACTAGGAGCTTACTAATCAAAAAAATATTTTATATCGTTTTGGATGTCTCATTGATAATTTAAATATTAATACTCTGGAATATTAATATCAACAATCCAAGTCGTTATATTGACTGCGCCACTCTGCTCGTAAAGTATCTAGTGAATTGTTAATAAACTTATACAAACTGTTATAAACTTTGTTAGAAAACTTTGGCAAGAATTTGTGTTGTCTAATTAAGTTGTGATAGGTAAGTTAAATTTAATTAACCAAAAATGGCTCTCAAAGTGTACTTTTTAAGTAAGGACGAATTAATTTATGAACTGTTGTTCCGTGGTGTGGAAACAATTACTGATAGCACTGCACATAAACTTAGAAAGTTATTGAGACAGGTAGTAGGTCTCAACATTATTGGCAATAAGCTAAATTTGTCTAGTAAAGTAAGTGGCAATGAGGAATATAATGTGCTGCTATGTATGAAGTATTGGTTCTTCGAGTTTAAAAGGCAATAAAGGGTTCTAATAATTTGGAAATTTTGCGGTGCCAGGTTAAAATTGCTCATTGGGTAAGGCGAATGAACAACCTGAAGGGTTTATTCAAGTTATCCGTTAACTTGATCAAAGAGATTGATAGAATGTCTGAGGGTTTAGTAGCTCAGGAAGAGTCATTGAAATCAGTAGAGTTGGACGAACAATTATGCAGTGAAATAGAACGCCGACTATCAGAATCTAACCTGGAGACGGAAAATGAAAGTGTAGCATTTGAAAATATTACGAAAGGACCAATTCCCGTTAATGTTTGTGATGATGTTTTCGTACCTGAGGATCGTTCAATTGTTTATAATAAGTTGTCTAATCGACTTGAAAGGTATCTTAGAATGTTCAAGGTCACGGACGGGTTAAAAGTAAATGAACTATTGGAGTTTTTAAAAGTTGTTAACAGATTAAAAAACGAAACGAAATGTTCTGATCAAGAAAATCTTGGAAATTTGCGTGTCTTATTGCCAAGGTCCATTATTTGAAAAAAAAAATTGGAAGCAAAAGGGTATTATTTTGTTAATTACTTTTGTACCCCTTTGTTATCGCGAGAAATTAAAATTTGAAAAGATCTATCGCCCCCAAAAATTTAATGAAAGCCTGAGTGGTTTAATACTGGATGTTAAGGAATGGGTTAGTATATTAGCCACATAAATATCAGAGAGGGAAATAGTAGATATTATTAAAACGGGTTTAAACCCAGACACCCGCAATAAAATGATATTTATGGGAAATCCTACTTCGCTCAAAGAGTTGGATGAAATCTGAATAAATTGCCAAAATATTGAGTATGCGGATAAGTTGAGGATGGTTCAACAAGGCACCTCAAGCAGGGAAAGTAGGCCTATAACTAATCATATTCAATTAGGCCATAACAATCAAGTTGTATGTTTTAGATGTAAGAAAATAGGACATTACGCTAGAGACTGTAGAACTTGGAATGGTAATGAGGTTAGGAATCAACCTAAATTGACTGTTGAAAGGCCACCCCGTTTCTTCAATATTCCAAAAAACTTGTAAAAGGGGAGGGCTTAGAAAAAGGTAGCTTAGATTCTAACCCTTCCCGTAAACTGGACACTCTAAAAGATTTTAAATATAGTCCCCAACAAAAATCCGGACATATTAACCACATGTGGCAGAAACGCCATGAGGAAAGCCAAAGTACCTTGCCAAAGTGTACTAGTAAATATAGAAAACAAAGTTAATGTGAAATTTTTGTTAGACACTGGAAGTACACTAAGTTTAATCAGTGCGAAACTTTATAATCATTTAAGGGAAGCGAATTTAGTTAACAAATTTTTAGAATCTAAGGTACAATGTGTTAGTGCTGGAAACCAAAAATTAAATGTACTAGGATAAGTAAATCTTAAAATTAAAATTGACAACTTATCCTGGAAGGTTAATCTAGTAGTAATTAATAACTTATCACAATGTGGAATTTTAGGGGCTAACTTCATTAAATCAACTGGATTGTTGATTGATTTAAAAAACAATTTGTGTAGATTCGATTTTAACTTGAACAAGTCAGTGCATTTAATTCAAAACACTAGCTCTAATGTGTTAAATATAAATCATAATTATAAGATAGGGAGTTCCGAAGCTACACAGCAAGTTTTAGAAATTATTGAAGAGTTTCCTGAAGATTTTTCTGAACGTCTTGGGAAAACTATTGATTTCGAGTACAAAATTCAACTAAAGGATGATGCTATAGTCAAACTGCGGCCTTATCCACTTAACCCTCTGAAGATGGTGAGGATGAAGGAGATCATCGGTGAGTACAAGAACACGATGTTATCGAGCCAAGCCTAAGTGAGTACTCCAGTCCGGCCTTTTTGGTGGGAAAGGAACCGGGAAAAGAAAGGTTGGAGATAAATTATAAGGAATTAAATAATAAGATTGAGGCTGTAAATTTTCCAATTGGAGATCTCCATTCATTATACCCGCATTTAAGTGGTCACGGCTATTTCAGTATCATAGACTTATCAAAAGCTTATCATCAAATTAGATTAGCTGATGAAAGCCAAAATTTGACAACTTTCTCTGTGCCATTCGGTAGTTATAAATTTAAAAGATTGCCATTTGGACTTCTTGTGGGCAGTGGCGTTTTAACTGCTTATTTAAATTCAGTGCTTGGACCCTTAAAATTTAAATGTGTTTTAACATACTTAGATACTAAGGGTTTAGATGAACATTATGCCCACTTAAGGGAAGTCTTACGCTGTTTGAGAAACCATAACCTGACAGTAAATGTTGATAAAGTTAAATTTTGTTACAAGAAAATAAATTTTCTGGGACACATTGTGAGTGAAAATAAATTAAAAATTGACCCAGAAAGAACTGTAAATATTCAACAGTGTAGGAGAATATATTCCTAAAAACAAAAAGGACATTGCGCGGTTTATAGGAATGACGTCCTATTTTTCTAAATTTATTGAAAACTATGCGGACATAGCGGCTCCTCTAACGCTATGAGGAAGAAATGTGTAGTCTTCCGGTGGACCGAAGAGTGTGAAAAATCGTTTGTACAGTTAAAGAATAAGATATATAATCCCATTGTGTTAGCTATTCATGACTTTAATAAAGAGTTCACCTTGCAGTGTGATGCAAGTGACAGGGCAATAGGAGCTTGCTTATTGCAAGGAGATAACAATAAGAACTTAAAACCTGTGGCTTATTACTCGAGACAATTTACTGAAAATGAAGAGAAACTAAGTACTTACCACAAGGAGGCTCTGGCAGTGGTGTGTTCAATAAACAAATTCAGGGAATATCTTGAAGTAAGGAAGTTTAACTTGTACACTGATAACTCCGCACTTTCTTGGGTCTTGAGCAACCACACTAAACTAGGGAAACTTGGTAGATGGGTGGAAACAATTTTATCAATTCCTTTCACTGTAAAGCACGTTAAGGGGAGTGATAATGTGACTGCAGACTGTTTGTCACGGCAGTTTGATGACAATGATGAGGTTAATGGAGAGGTGTTGAAAGAACTGTCAAATAATTCTGCTGTAAATGTGTGTACAAATAATGTAGTAAATGTAACTTGTAATGTAAATAACTTCTACCCTTTCTACCCAAAGATTTAGAAGTGGAGCAGAATAAGGATGAATTTGTGCAAGATCAGTTAAAAAACATTAGTAGTGATGATGAGCGCAGAGGTTTTTGGGTAGAAAAAAGAATATAATTTTATACAAATTCGAGATATAAATTCCCTAAAATAGTTCTCCCCGAATCTATGTTTAAGGCGGCCTTTGATTATTATCATAATAGCCCAAGTGGGGGGCATTTTGGAGTTAATAAAACATTAAGGAAAATTACAGCGGTGTTTTACCATCCTAACCTGAATGAGTTTGTGAAGTCCAATGTTAAAAGGTGTTCTATTTGTCTTAGCAGTAAACCTACTAACTGGAGGGACCGTGGTGAACTGCATGTAAACATTCCGACACGTCCACTACAGAAAATCTACATCCATGGATGTTTTTGGACCTCTAGGTCTGCCTAGGTCTTCAAGACAGAATGAATACATCCTGATTATGGTGGACGACTTCACAAAGTACAATTGGATCGTACCTCTCAAGAAAGTAAATTCAGGTATGGTGTTGCAAGCTTTAGAGAGTAATATTTTTTAAACTTTGGTTTGCCGGAAGTTATTGTAAGCGACAACGCTACTTACTTCACCAGCTTGGAATTAAGGGCAAATCTTTCCAAATGGGTGTAAAATTAATCACCACAATCCCGTACAACCACCAGGTTAACAAATCTGAAAGAAATTTAAGAAACTTAAATTCAATTTTGACATGCTTGTATAGTGATTGCAAAAGGAACTGGGACTCTGATTTAAGTAAAATTCAACAAGCAGTTAACTCGTGTGTGAATGACAGTACCGGGTATAGCGCATATTCTTTAATGTTTAATTTTAAACCTAACAATGAGTTGGATTTAAAGTGGAACTTGAAATCAATTTTTGAAAATTTAGTGCCAAAGAAAAAATGTCAAAAATATGTCGAGGCGTTGGAAAATTTAAATAAACAGTTTATCAAAAATTCGAAGTTAAGGCCTTATAATAGAAACCACCGAAAGTTTAAAATTAATGATGAAGTGTTTTGTAAAATACCTGGACACAGAAATAAATTGGATAGGAAATTTGACGAACCATACAGGATTGTGATTATTATCTCAGAGAACAGTTATATAACACAGCACACCAAGGACTTAAACATTTTGAAAAGAGTGCATTTACAAGATTTGAGACCCGCTTAAGTGAAAATGAATTGGATCATTTGGACAGTTAAGAACAATTGGTCAATTTTTTTCTTTCAGCATAAAATTAAAAAAAAAAAAACCCATATTAAAAGTCATAATTGAGTGACCATAGGCCAAGTCAAGGTTTTGTGTTTTCTTTCAGGTATTAAAAGAAAAAGGGGATTTTTATGACATATAAACAAATATTTACATGAAGAGGATAATTTACATGGCCTCAGGACTTTAAAATTAAGAAATGTAGCATTTAATAATAGTGTCTACAACCATTATACTGTCTGATATTAGTATAAAGACATTATATTATTGCTGACTAACATTCCTTCTTGTGTGTCCAATTTCATGTTGTTATTTGTTTATAGTGAATGAATAAGAGAGAGAAATTTAGGTCAACCCCCCCCCCTTGTAATCCAATGTAAATAACATGTTAGTAATTAAATAAAGGGCCTTAAATATTTTAATAAAGTTTATGAAGGAAAGAATGAGCAATCTTCGAGTTGGACAAAAATTAAAATTTTTTGAAAACGAAACGAGACTAGCTCTGAAATTCCGACATAAATGCTGACAAAGGGGACCTGTGTCATAGTAAGAGAGAATGTTCTGTTTATATGTGAAATGCTGTGGAGGTGAGAAACGGAACAACACTGACACTCCACTAACACTGGTCACACGCTTCGGACGGCGCGCGGCACACCGGCGGTTCCAACAGCTACGCTACGGACTCAGGGTACGACACGGCTGCATCGACGCTCACGAACTGACTGAAGTAACTGAGGGCGACAGGACGTACATAGATAGATGTCGACAGGAGAAGACCGGAAAGGACAAAATTCCTTGGACTGGGAAAGACTGACCTGCTGTAGATAGTAAAATTAGAATTGTGAGGGTATTAGGGTTCGCTATCTCGAGTCATTGACCTACATTCCTTTGATAACGGCCAACTATTATTTGTGTAACTGTTCTGTCTGTTCCAAAAACATTGGTGGGTAACTAAATGATGTACGTTTAAAACCATTTTTAATTGCTAATTGGTGTTAAATTTCTTTTATCAACTGCAGGACCGTATTTAGAAGTAAAGGAGAGGGAGTAAAGTAGCGTTTTTAAAGCTACATTGATTTATTTTTTTTAATACAACTTAAATTAAATAAAAATTTTGGGATCGAAATATTGGGATTTAATTTTAGATTAGATTGTGAAAAGTCAGGGTATAAACAAACATGTAATCCTTTGGCAAGTTAGTAGTGGTAGTTTTAAATTTTTAGGAAGGCAGGTTGACTGCCTTGAATTGAGTAGAACTTGTCTTGTTGCGAGTATTGTTCTCCTGGTTTGATACAGCTGGACCAATGAGAGAAACACCTCGGATGTCTTGCAAAGTTGATTGGAAAGGGAAGTATTTAAGCGCCCGCTCATAATTTTCGCCCTTCTTTTGGTTATTTTCGTGATTAAATTGATTACAGGGCGCCGTGTAATAAAATTTTTTTCCGCGAGTGATTTTGAAGAAAGCACCAAGTTTATTGTAGGTTTTATTGAAATAGTCCTCCTGATCTGATATTAAATTAATTTTGTTGTCTTTTTTATAGGAAAAAAATAAATTCATAGAAACTACAGAGCAATCTGCATAACTTATTCTCGAGGAACAATAGAGCATAATAGAATCATACAAGTTACATTTGGTTCATGCATGCAAGAAAAGTGAATTAAAATTGAACTTTGTTAATAACTTGAATTGAGATTTGGAAAAGTAGTAATTTATTAATATTTAACTGGTACTGTTTTATTGTGAATTATTAATTGGAAATTAATTCAACATTAATAATGGTTTGAGAGAGTTGTAATCTGAATTGCAGAAACTTGAAAGTTAAGGTTCAACTAGTGTAAAGTGAAGTTTAAATTTTTATTTTTTGAATTTTGAGTGAACTTAGAAGTAAAAATTTTTATTTCAGTTATTTCCAAGCGGTATTATATTTTTATTTTAAAACTTTATTATTTTATTTTAGAAGAGAGCTCTGATTTTTAGTTGGATATAGGTACTTGATTAATATTTTTTATTTCTTGCCAAAGGAACTTTTAAATTTACTAAACGGTTTGTCAATTCTTTGTGGAAAATAGTGACGAAAATTCTGAAACGTTGAACTTATTAATTTGCCAGTTTAAAATAAATCTATTGTTTTTATTTAGAACTGTGATTTGTATTTTAGACAAACCAGATAATATTTAATAGTTAACCAATTTAGTAATAAATTGTACTGAATATTCACTAGGAGCTTACTAATCAAAAAAATATTTTATATCGTCTTGGATGTCTCATTGATAATTTAAATATTAATACTCTGGAATATTAATATCAACAATCCAAGTCGTTACACCGATTATAATACTTATACTGACTCGGAAATACTAAACCCTGGATGTAAAAACAAAAAACAAAAATGCACAGGGTACAAATCTCTATACACAAATAAAAATTTTAAATTTAACTAACTTACAACGTAATTAGGACATTAAATACACCTGGAAAAATGCAACACAAGTACCAGGTAAAGCTTAAATGCTAATTTAATTATAAACGCAATGTAAGTAGAGTTTAAGATGACACCCATACTGCCTCTTAATATATTCCCTTTTCTATAAAAATATATTTAAATATTAAATCACATTTTCAATTAACTAATATAATTCTAATATAAGTTAAATTCACCTACTGTGTTATTATAATAAAGTTCATAATATATAATGAAGATTACTGGATTGCTTTACGACGATTGGAGATGGATAAACATCTTTATCTTCCATTATCTTCCAGTGTTTGTCCAAAGACAATAATTATCTTCCATTAGTTTATAATTGTTTTAAAGCACGTTTTCTTAATTTATTTAAGACTCTGAAAATTACAAGTAACACTTTGTTATAAATATATACAAACACTGTTTCCATATTCATCGTATTATAGAACTAAAATTTAATATTTAAGCTAATCGCCGATAACAATTTCCTGCTATGGAGATTTAAAAATCTTGAATTAAGCATTCAGGTAGTACCTATTTTATATTACATGTTAATTAATTTTTCTTCAAATTTTACATTACTTCTTCAATTATATTGAATCTTCCATGACGATTACACAATCTCGTCGCAGAACGGTCCTAGAATTCAAAACGATAAAACCACTGTTTTTGCACTAAAACCTGACAGAACAGGCCGCAATTCCAGGAAACTGGGATTAATACGAACCCTTCCGATGATGTTATCTCCCGTGAGTTTGTTTCGTTTACAGTTCTACCAACAATTGCACACAGAATCCGTAAACTTGCTAAGCTTCTGTCTAAATGTGAGCCTGGATTGTCGAAGGATATTGTCGTAGCAGCTTCTGAAGATTCTGTAATCCAGAGTGTAAGACAACTGAACACTTGAAATCAACTCTTCCCTTCTCTAAAAGTTACAATCATAATTCAGATCAAAAGTTTTATACAGTACTCTTTTGTAAGGAATCATATTAAATATTTTAGGTTGTCTGTTAACCGTAATACCTGGAAGTTAAACATTTTATTTTCTTACTTATTAAGTTTCGGCAACTTACTTAAATCTTAAAAATTGTTCATAGGTAACTTGCAGCATGTATGGATCTAGCAGTTTCCCTGTAATCTATAAAATTGTACTTATTATATATGTGTCAGTTTATAGTGGATTTACAGAACAATCAAACGTTTTATTAATGATATGTTTAGTATTGTATTTTATTACACTGTTATAGAATTTATTATTACGTGCAACATATCACTTGTTTTTTAATATTAACCCATTATCAGTAGTGTAGTTATAGCAACATAAGTTTTGTTAATATATTTGTCTCTATGTTCATATTGTTGTTACTTACTCCTAAAGAATGTCTTAAAAATAATTACAGATAGGACAGAATAGAGTTCGGTAGTAGAAAAAACTTTACAAATTGTGTTTTCTCTGACAAACACACTTTTACCTAAAATATGTACAATCTAAAAAGCTGTCTGTAGCATTTACTACAACGGCAAACTAAATGTAATTACTACATTTTATGGGAGATATCAAATATAACAACGTTTCAAATGCTAGTGGTTTTTGTAATAAGGATAAAATTTAAAACGTAAATTCTCTATAAAGGGTTCGCAATTGTAGGAATGGTACAATAAGACAGCAGTTTATCTGGGAGGCGACTTTGATAACGGTATTACAATAGAGGTTGTTCAGTTAGCAATTAATTTTTCTAGCCTTGTGATTGGATACTCGCCAATCACAAGGTGTCATTGATGAGTTAGTTGGTTAGGGAAGGGGTATAAAAACCTCCGAAGCGCTCATCTCGGCGACTTTTGAGTGTTTTACGGATTTTAGTTTTAGTGATTATTCGGTCCTAATTTCTTCTGCAAGTCTGCGCGAGATTTTGCGTAAGTAGCTTTTTTATAGTCGAATTACGATGCCCATATGTGACATTTTGTGTAAACTACTTGTAGCTCTCTCTTACAGAAATTATTGTATTATTTTGATACAAAATAAGAATTAAGAATATTTGGAAGTGACTAAACTACTACGCAAGTTTTAAAGATAGTACATTTCGTTAAAATTGTTGTTCAAGGAATGGTAAGTATCAGTGGTAATATTAGTTCAAGATTGCTTGTAATAGAGATTTATTATACAACAGTTAAAATAATTTTAATACATTTAGAATAAAATTATTATTAAATATTTGTAGGTGAAATATAGTTAAATTACAGTATTAACTTAGAATCTGTACTAACAGTAACAAGTAGTGACACGCTTGGCACAAGGAATGTTTCAGTGACGTTTAGTTCAGTTATATTTACCTTAGCTTATAATAAAGAAAAGTACATTTTAATTTGAAATAGATGAGAAATTTTTATTTTATTTTTAGTTCGATTTAAATTTTGAATCTAGAAGTCAACTTTAATTTTAATTAGAACTAGAAAACCTTTTGCGTGTTAAATCTTAATATTTAACTTGGATACAGTTACTTTCTTGAATACCAATTTAATCATTGAAGATAAACTGTATTGAATGTATTTAGAGAAAGTATTCTCCTGTATATCTTTCCTTATACTATATAATATATAGCTTGTATTTGAACGGGAAAATAAATGCAGTTAATCTAATCAAAAAATGATGTAAAGGGATTTGTGCAACTCGTGGATCTATGTACACTGTCTAGACATGTTTGTAGCTCCAGGCTTATGCAAACACCTTTAAAGTGGTCGTTGTAAAAGTAACGTTGAAACTGTAATAAAAATTTCACAGCAGCTCGTAGCTTTTAATTATTTATAACAGTTTTGGTTTTTATATTATTGAATTTAAAAAGTATTAGTATTGAATAATATAAACTAATAATTTTGAAGTTTTTCTCCTTCTTTCCCATACTTTGTGAAAAGAATGTTATCTGTATATTTCTATCAGTTCTAGACATATTTTCTTTTAAACGATACGAAATGTCAGATAACGGTTAAAAGACACAATATATTTGACCTATGTTTACACGACACTTTTTGAGGGAATGGAGAGTACTGTCAGCCACATATGTCTGTGACACCCTTTTCTGATTTCCCTGTAAATATACCGATTTATAAATGTATTTTGTGCATCGTATAACTATTTACTAAATTATTCTGTTACTGTAATAAAAGCAATGTAATACATATGTTTCTTAAAAGTGTTCTTTAAATTGAAATTAGTCTCCATTTTGTACTGGCTGTGGTACGTGACCTATAAGTTTCACTGCAAATTTTTTTATAGAAATAATTTTAAAATTATGTTTAAGTTAGCGATGGTTTTCATTCAAAATTTTTAAGTTGGGATCAGAATTAAGTATTTTAAGGCAGAAGCAATCTTGCGATACTAACTGAAAAATACAGTTTTGTCATCTACAGATTTATGCTGACTTTTGATCTGATTTATATAAATATACATATATGAGATATATAGAATAGAATAGAATAGAATAGAATTTAGAATAGAATTTATTTATTCACCAATCATACATGTATTTGGCCCCGCTAAGTTAGAACTTGTCAGCGGGGTCCAGTAATAACAGTTTTGTGATGTACTGGTGGAAAACAAATAAAATTATAATATAACATACGTGCTAGAAAAGTACAATCTATTGAGTCTAGTAGTGGCACAAGTGGGCAAATCCATGACAGCGATCAAAAAGTGGCTACTTATTAATACATATATACCGCTGCCTTTAATCAAATCAATCCAAAGAACAGCAACACATCATTGATAATCATAGCAATGCTATATTACAGTTCTAGATTAATTAATATAGCATACATTTTATTATCTTAAAGTCATTTGATTTTAGAATCACGTGAGGGTATACCGTATGCAGCATTCATTGAAGGGGATGAATTTCCTAACTTAATCCCCCCACCGGTCTCTCCGGTAACAAAAAAAAAAACTATATTGCACCAGCTGTTAATCACAAAACTACAGCGTACTATAGTTACATCTACAAACTGTTCCATTCCGACCCATCCCTGGTTCGTGAAGGTTATGGGAATATGAATATAACCTAAAAGTTAAACTTGCAGTGCATTAGCACGTGTAATTTAAACAATTCAAAATAAAAAAGTGATTGCTTTCAATCGTAAATAAAGCAGCTAGTGATGCATTTATTTAATCCTGCCCTGAAACCTGATTTTACTTTCTTTAAGTGTTTGTGTTACGGTGTGTTTGTGTCTCCTAGTGTTTGTGTCTCCTTGTGTTGGTGTTCATATATTTTTAACAACTAACCACTCCTTAAAAACTATTTAAAACAATTAATATAATAAGTGCAAACAACGTGATCCGTTTCTAATCTCATCCTCTCAGATTTATAGTAGAATTGCTCCAAAATTGTAAATTTTGAACACATTGATTTACCTCAATGTTTGAAAAACCTTTGAAGTTAATGTAAATTATTAACTGTTATATATTCCTAACACATCTCAATAATTAATCATTGCAACTATGAACCCGTACCATTCTCTATCCTGAAGGGTCAAGCCCAGCAGTAATACTGCAGGTGATTTTATATCCGGCCAGTCCACAATCCAGAGACAATATTTAAGTACATGGGCTACCTACCATTTTTAAGTCCGAGCATCCATCAAGGTTTATTTATCTTAGCAGCTTCAAAATGTCGATGGCATATTGACTCATGATATGCTTATCATATCATTTGATGTATTATTATTATTATTATTATTATTGAAGACGTAAGTATAGCCTACTAACTTCTGCCAAGCTGTGTGTGAAAGTTTTGTAATAGTCCACTAGGGATATTAAAAAGTTTTTCACATAATCAAGTAAGAAATGGCAAACAGATCACTAAAAATCAACAATGTCACAGTTATGTGGTGCCTTATTGAGCAGCCGTCATATAAATGCACACCCTGCACACCCGTACACCCAGATACCAATTTAATGCAATACAATGTTCATCCCTATAACATCCTATTCATACCTTAAACTAAAACTAGGCCTATCTAATTAAATACAATATTGTGTGATGCCCACATTAACTACATATAAACTACTTATAGTTAACTAAATTATAATTAATCTGATTTAACACACATTGAGAAAGCCTTTACCTACTAGCCTATATCACAAACCTGATTGCCACACAATGAACTACCACCAATTTCAATAGACATAATTCCAGGAGTATTCCTATTATCTGTTTAACAGGATCAGTTAACAACTTAAGAACCTTAAAAATAAGTAACTACAGATAAATAGCTCTTTTATGTAGGCCTAGCATTATTACTGATAATCATAATACAGCAATGGCTTGTCATTCAATTGGCAATGTCAAACAATTCAACAGCTGAAATACAAAATATTACATTAAAGTACATTAAGGAGAATTTAACAGAAACAAAGGCCACACTGCTTACACCAAATCACCATTAGGTAGAATGAATAGGTATCTTCAAACAGCAATGCAGCCAACACCTGCAGTACAATAAACGGTCATCACCACAATATTCAGTACTTTAGTTATTTATAACCCATAATTTGATCCCCTTAGATTCAATTGTGGTGTTGGCTACTTGAAACTTCACATGGTGTACCCCAACCGGTAATTTGGTTTAGTGATACCGTAAATTAGTAACATCTATGAATCTTACATCTACAGTATAATAAGCGGCCCTGACAAAAATATTATATATTTCTAATAGAGAAAAAAGTAATTTCAAAACTGTGTCAATCAATTAATATGAAACCAATATTAAACCAAAATGAATTAAAGATAACTAAATAGAACAAAGACAACATTGCCTACGCCAAATCATAACCTGGTAAGGTGGACACCTTCAACCAGCAATCAGAAAGCAGCCAACGCATGCAGTATAATAAGCGATCACCACAACATTATTCGATAGTTTAGATAATTCTAGCTGACAATTTGATACCCTGAGATTTAATTGTGGTGCTGCCCGCTTGAGAGATCACACAGAGTACACTAACCATTTATCTGGTTGAGTGAGAACTCTTAACTAACAATATCAATAAAGCTTACACTTGTAGTATAATAAGCGGCCACCATCACAGCATTTGACACATCAGGTACAGAGTTTCTAATCAATAAATTTATATCCCGAACTCAATTATGGTATCGGCCATCCACCTCACCACAGATCAAACTTAAATATAAATAAACTAAAAACTACATCAACCAAATTATTCCAATAACATCTACTTCTACATTCAGTAACAACAAAACAAGAACCCATCTCATAATCACTGACTAACAACTACAATACGCCTAATAAACTAGTTGTTTCATTAAATAGATATAAAAACAATCACTCATTACGCAACTTCCAATCCTTAGTTGAAAGACCAATTCCCAAATAAATAATAGGCCTAAATGGCTTTACAATTGATTCACATACAGAGCAAATAATTTTAAACAACGAACAAAGAATTACAGACTAGTTAACAATGTAATAAATTTATATAAAATACCAACAGCTAAGAAATGTAAACATCCCTACAAACGACAAACAATAACAGCACTCAAATGATAACAATAACAATAATAGGTCTATTTGATCTCATCCTTTGGATTTTGTATTGTGCTGAAGGAAACTGCATCTTATGAGCCACAGCCCTGCAGTAACCAATCGTACACCATAATTTTAAATTTTCTAAAATTTTCCTCATTAAGTAAGGACTGGGGCAGGGTGTTATATAATGTGGGCACAATGTAATCTGCTAATCCTTCCCCAAACACAGTTCTTATTTGGGGTACTTTGAATCTTGGTGTGTTTCTTAATGTAATAGCTGCATATTTTGTATTTGTAATCCTGTTCTTGTTATTGTTAAAATAATTAAGGAATATGCTAAGTTTATAATAGTTGTCAGGTGTTAGGGTATTAGCTGTAGTATATAACCAGTTATTAGCATATTTACCAAATAGTAATTCAAGGCTTGTCTTTTGTACCTTTTGTAGTTTATTTAAGTGGCACTCTGCAGCTGTTCCATAAATTATTACACCATATCTAATAATAGATTCAATAAGAGATTTATATATTATTAATTTATTCTGGGAACTAATAACATTGTTTAATCTGTAGAAAGCAGCAATGCAGGAATTAATTTTTCTAATAACTTTTTCAATGTGGTCCTTCCATGTAAGGCCATTATCTACAACAATTCCCAGATATACACATTTTTCTACAAGTTCAATTTTTGGGCAGTCACAATGTGCATTGAGATTACTATGGCTATGCAAACATGGACATGTGTGGTATATTATGATTGGGTCCTGTTGTATACATTTATTTCTCAAATGTATGTTCATTAAGACAGTCTTGTTTGGATTGATTATGAGTTCCATATCATGCATCCATTTATTAATTTTGTCAAATGCCTTCTGAAGCATGTTTTGAGTTGTAATTAAGTTTTTATGAGATGCAATAACCAGTAAATCATCCGCATATCCCCATATTTTAACATCGTTTAAAACTTTAAATATATTATTTATATAAAGATTAAAAAGTACCGGCCCCAAATTACTTCCCTGTGGAACACCTAGGTTGTAAAATTGACTTTCACTAAATGTTCGCTCTATTTTTACTCTAAATGACCTGTTACTGAGGTAAGACCTAAACCAGGCCAGTGGAGGTCCAGTAATACCCACCCCTTCAAGTACCTTACTCATTTTCCCATGGTCAATAGTATCGAATGCCTTACTTAAGTCAATGAACAGGGCTAAAATGTAACACCCTTTATCAATCTGTATATTAATGTATTCACCAACAGACTTTAATAGGCTCTCAATACTTTTCCCTTTTTGGAATGCAAATTGGCTATCACAATACAGAGCACTCTACTAAGAATTTATTCAATGACTGAGCAACATAAATTTCAAAAATCTTTTCCAGGCATGGGAGTAAAGCGATCGGTCTATAATTTTCACAATCTCCCCTATTTCACAATATATATATTCGTAAGATATATATATATATATATATATATATATATATATATATATATATATATATATATATAAAACATACGATAAGAAAAGCGAATAATTTGCAACTTTCTTCTTCATTGACAAAAATTATCACAAGATTTTGGGTCAAGCAAATAATAATGTTTCCTTTAACAAAAAATTTAAATCGCTTATCATCTAACCCAGTATGATGTTCCGACACTTCTCGTACGTCACGATTATATAAGTTAAACACTGACCTCTAACAGGCTGGTATGTTTACGTTTCTGGTTTTGCAATACTTGAATTTGAAAAAAATTCAGAGAACTACACCAGCTCACCCTATAGCTCTGTTTGTAGTGTGTAGTATTGTCTGAAAGAGTATGATTTACATTTGAACCCTCCTAACTTTCAAAGCAAGTATACCAGTCAAACAATCTCGTTTCCAGCCAGTCATAATTGGTTTTATAGGTATTTAAAATCTTTGTTGGGTTTAAGAAAAACTGAAGGCCTAGTTTTCACTGACCTGAATACAGCATATGTGTAGAGAAAGGCCTCTTTATCAATTTCTATGATCTTATCCTGTGCCATTTATTGCGAGGTTTCTCAACTTAGTGCTCTCTTGGCGAAGGTAAAAAACTTAACTGAGACGTGGGGAAGGATTTTTAGACAATATATAAACTTGCTATTTATAGCAAGTAAAAAATATAGTAAAAAAATATAGTATGCAATATTTTTTACTTGCTACTCATCTTGGACATTTCCTTATCTAAAAAAGATACAAGAAGCTAATTTATTACAATGATGAACCCTAGTAAAACAACAAAGATTCTTGATATATCAAGTTGGCACTATAAACTACTTTTCTATTCTTACAAAGAATATTTAAGAATCGAAAGTTCATTCCAAAACAAAGAAAACTTATGTTTCCTGATCAACTCTTAAATAACAGTTTGTTCAAACTGACGCTTAATGTATCTTTTGATTGTGACCATATTTGTACCCCTTGAGGATAACCTACGTCATAATTCACTTCTGTACAACTGACAATCATAATGTAGTATTTATCTGCAGTATTCGTTTGGTTGCAGTTTTGCTTTACCGGGGTTATGGCTACTAATGAAATGTAACCAAGTAAAACCTTTGAACAGCCGCCATTTTGTACTGGATCAATCTTTTTGAGTGCGGTTTGCGGCATTAAACTCTGCTAGATAAGCCCTTTAAAATGATGTGCATATTGACCTATGCTCCTATTTAAGATTTCCTTCCGACTCCTTGCGGGACGTCCCCATGATATTACAGAAAACTGATAGTTCCTTCAAAAAGTAGATTTTTAGGTGTAGTATTGATGTACCAAATCTTGTTCATTTATCTGTTATCGTTTAGAAAACATTATACCAGTGCAGGACTTTATGTACACCCTGTATATCTGTATACTTAATTATATATTTTATTTTTAAAATGTTTTGGTATTATAATTGTTACTATAGTATTCTATCAATATTATTATAATCTATTCTGGGCCTTGAAAATATAATTAAAAAGAGGGATTCTACAAACTTTAACTGAACTATTACTTAAAGTAAGAAGAGATTTCTAGATTTCTTCAGCATACATTGAACATATTTTCAGAGAGTCGTAACTTATTTAAGTCGTATTTTAAGAGAGAGAGAGAGAGAGAGAGGGAGAGAGAGGGAGAGAGAGGGAGAGAGAGTGAGAGAGAGGGAGAGAGAGGGAGAGAGAGAGGGAGAGAGAGGGAGAGAGAGAGAGAGACCAATTTTTTTATTTTACCTGCCCCGGTTTAGACCAAAGGTCCACTCTTCCACCGGGACAGGCACCAAAACATTACAACACAGAACATAGGTCGTGGTCTTACAAACGTTTGACCTTACAAACATGATTTATACATTGTACAAGGAATACATTGTTAATTATATATCTAGTTAAATATATATATATATATTTTTTAAATCCAAATATACCATCATGTTTCTTACGTAAATATAATTCCAACACTTCATTTCATTACATTGTAAATACAGTCTACTAAACAAACACATAATATAAAGAAGAAAACAATTATAATCCAAATACACTTCAATCTATATCAACAACTCAAATATAGCCTTATTTTATTACACTGTTTATCTTAAGCATGATTTCATAATAACATTTTTATTTTCTAACCCTATTCACTATATTTTAAAAGCAATAAACGTCTTATATTTTTCACAAATATTCTCTCAGTTTGCTCTTCTTTTAATGTTCGTTCTAGTTTATTTAATAATCTAATAGATTGATTGATTGATTGATTGATTGATTGATTTATTTCCAAAATTAATGTACAGAGTTAAATATAATACATAACAAAAAACTTATAGGAAATTATCCCCACATGGGCATCAGCCTGTGTGTGGGGAAACGAGTTCCTCAGTCTGCACTACCAATAACACACAAAAAACTTAAATTAAAATAAGGAAATGAATTGTCATTAATAAAAACATTTTCATTAACAAATGAGAAATGAAGATTTAACCTCTAAAATAAACCATGCAAGGCCAGAGCATGGAATACATGAGCAAATTCAGTTAATAAATAATCTAAAATTTGAAAGGAATATACTTATTTAGAAAATATAATTTGAAGACTTAAAAATTTAATTTATAAAAACTTGTAACTTACATAAAAAAAGAGCAATCAGAAAGACTTAATTAAAAATTAGCCGATATAAGTAGAGAGAGACTTGGACCACACACTGCACACCCACGCACACACACTAAACACACACACACACACACACACACACACACACACACCAATCACGCACACGCACACATGCACGCACTACACGTACTCGTTGGCCTGCAGTCAAAACGATTGTACAAACTCACCAAACACTCAGACTAACATTGATTGTAATACAAAAATATAACAGAAATTTAATACATAAAAAAGCATATCTAGGTGTAGATTGAGGAAAAATACTGACGAAATCCATCTCGCCCAGCATCTACTAACCATTTATTGACTAATTTTTTGTACGTACTAATAGTGCAAGGTCTTGGATTTTTTATAAAGTATGGTAATTTTGAGAAAATTATATGAGCAATATAGTGAGATGATGTTGAATTAAAGGCTTTAACGAGTCTAGGAACAAAAATTCTGTTATGAAGTGAAGAACGCGTAAAATGGCTGTGGTTACTGTGAATGAAAATTGAATCTCGATGTTGAAAAATTAATGTTCGGACATATAATTGCGAGACGTTAAAAACTTTAAATTCTTCAAATAATAAATTGGTTGGATAAGTACGCTTTCGCTTCAGAGCTACTTTTATAATAGTTTTTTGAACGACTTCTAAGGGAGCAAGGTTATTTTGGAAACAGCCACCCCATGCTAAATTACCATACTGAAGAATTGATTGCACATAAGCATAGTATACAGTTTTTAAAAGATCTATTGTAAGTATATTACGCAGATTACAGAATATAAAGATAAATTTACGAAGTTTATTCCGCATGTAAGCTACGTGATTACACCACTTCAAACGATTGTCAAAAACTACACCCAAGTATTTATACTCACTCACCCTATCAATACATTCACACAAAACGCATCCATCCTGGCCACCACAAGTATGCAACCGTAGTTTAAAAACAAAAGGATCGCCGTCAGCTCGTATAGAGATTGGCATACATTTAGTTTTGGCTATATTAACTGTGAGCCGACATTGATCAAACCAGCGCTTGACAGTGAGTAGACCGCGCTCAGCCACATCCCTCACTTCCTCCCAGCTTTCACCCTCAAATAACAAAGCGGTGTCGTCCGCATAAAGAAATATCTGTCCTTTAAACAAAGTCAATCTTCCTAGATTGTTAATAAAAATTAAGAAAAGCAAGGGTCCAAGAGTACTGCCTTGCAAAACCCCATACTCAATTTTTTGAGGAACGCTTGTATGGCCCAAAACGGAAACAACTTGATACCGCTCGGACAAATAACTTTTGAACCATCTCCAAGAGTTCCCTTGTATTCCAATATATTTTAATTTTTGTAGTAATAGTTGTCTATCAACTGTATCAAAAGCTTTAGCTAAATCTATAAAAATCAATAATGGTTTTTTATTACGGCTAATCGTGTCATGAACACTTTTAGTTAGCAAATATAAATCGTCATTCAAATTCTTATCTTTTCTGAAACCGAATTGATTTTGTACAAGAATATTATTGATGTTTAAATATTTTTCGAGTTGAATTCTGACACATTTTTCCAATAATTTAGATAAAACACTAGTTAAAGTTATTGGTCTGAAGCTGACACATCGATTTTTTGGGCCTCCCTTATAGATTGGGATTACTTTACCCATTTTAAAAGATGCTGGGAAAATTCCCTGTGACATACTATTGTTTATAATATGTAGAAGTGGAAGCTTTAAGAAATTAAAAAACATTTTGATAAGAGTAGCCGGGATTCCATCTTCTCCCGGAGCAGACCCGCCTCTAAGGTTTTGTACAACACGAGCAAGGACATCCTCGGATATCGGCTCCAGCTGGAAGTAAGAATTCGCCCCGTAATCCTCGTCATTCATAACGACTTCAGTCACGGGAGGCACAACACTGGCTAAGTTGGCACCCACCCTAACATAGTACTCATTTAATGTGTTAGCTACATTATTTATATCATTTGTCTCAATATTAAGTTTGCCGTCCAGAAACTGTTCAATAGGAAAGGAATCTTTTTTTTATTCATGTCCATAATTTCAGCAATATTTTTCCACAAGAGCTTATTATTATTTTTTGATTCATTAATTTTATTTCTAAAATACATTTCTTTAGCCAATTTAATAGTTTTTATTTAAGAGATTTCTATATTGCTTGAAACGAGTTTTTAACATTGTATTAAAAGGCTGGCCTTTGAGCTGCTTACTCATTTTATCTCTAACTCGAATTGATTTAATTAGTCCAGCGGTAACCCACGGCTTTAGCTTGACGTGCTTAGAAGAAATTGGGTTCTTATTAATTGAGGATTGTAATAGAATATCTTGCAAATATTCAACAAACTTAGATGCAGACAGATTAACATCCTCGATCTCTAAAATCGGTGTCCAATTTCTTTCAGAGACAAGACGGCCAACAATATCAAAGTCAATATATGTGTTTTTAACTAAAGATGATTGTTTTCTTTTACTTTTAATTAAACTCTGTTGACTTTGCAAGACAGTAAAATAGTGATCCGTAATTTCCGCTTTGATGACCGCCGACTTAACACCGTCCGTAGTTTTAATATCCGTAAATATATGATCAATACAACTTTTGGAAAATCCAGTAACTCTGGTTGGCACATTAATGCAACTAATGAAACCAGCTCCATACATTACATCAAGATATCGTTGTGACAGTGGATCGTTGGTTTCAGGTAAAATACAATAATTTATATCACCAATCAGCCAGTGAACCCGATCCCTGTGCCTGGTTTCAAGATATACCTCGAGATCACTAATGAAAGAGTCAAGGTCACCGGACGGACTCCGGTAAATAGCGAGCAACGACATACGCTCCCTGCCAAACGTTATATCTAGTTTCAAACATGTGGCACCGCTCAGATTCACTTCCGCATGACATACTGAAAAACATTTATTAACGAAAACAATCACGCCATCATTCTGATTCATACTTTCCTTATTTACGAATCTATCATACCCATCCATACTCACATTTACACTGCACTCATCCATCCAAGTCTCTGTTAAAATAATTATGTCAAATTTAAACTTATAGTTGTTCAAAATGATAATTAGCTCATCAAAATTCTTTTTACAGCTACGAATATTCAAGCTAAGGATTGTCACTCGATTTTTATTTACGTCTTCATTTTCTGAGAAAAAATCAAAACTAACAACATAATCATAAACACATGCATTCACAGCTCTAGAATTGACAATTTCATCCATAAACTCGCCCATTGCGCAACCTGCTCATTGTACACCATGCTCAGCAGCCCACCCGCGCTCTATATATCTATACAGATATCACTACACTTGGTAAAAACTACAACATCATCAAAATAAAACTAAAACCAAATGTAATAGCTACCTATAAAAAAAACAATATTAATATAACAAAAACTTATATGTAGTTGAAACCGAATACCAATATCATATGATATAGTAATAAAATAAATATTTTTGTTTAATTTAATACATATGAAATAAAAATAAAATATATACATGGAATAACGTTTTAAGAAGCATCATCGGTATAGGTACATCTATGCTATGCTGCAACTTATGTTTAAAATAAACAAGAAGCACCTTTACAAATTTATGCAATTAAAACTTTTCAAATATAGATATGCTAAAAATAAATCACGTATCTTATATTACATGCCACAATGAAATGTAACTAGCACAAAACAAAAATATAAATTGTTATTAACATATGAATAACTAATTAAATTTAAAATATACTTCAGTATAAATTCTGACATGTGCATGCTTATAATTGTGTGTGTCATATATTCAAAAGACTGACTATACGAATTATTATTCCATATATAAAAAAGACATAGACGGAAATTAGACCTAATATACAATTTAACATCGCACTGACCATGGCAAAAAAACATTATCTGTTAACCTTCTGTAAAAGATGGTTGTAAAAATGGTAAAAAGTTAAAAAGAATTTAAAAAATTTTAATTCTGAAACTTATAATCTCAATGGCATGAAAATATTTTATTAATTAATATTATTTATAAATTAATTATTGTTTTCTACAGTAACTTGTTATTCTTATAATAATAAATAACTAATAGTAAGATGAGATAAAACTGTTTTATAAAACATTATTTTTGATATTTTTCGTTAGCCCGTGTACACATACACATACATACTCAGGTGCATACACACACACACACACACACACACACACACACACACACACACACACACACACACACACACACACACACACTCACACACACACACACACATACTCACATGCATACACACACACATATACTCACATGCATACACAAACACATACTTCTACCCATACGTATTTATAATTTAATTATAGGTTGGTATAGTACAATCAATATTTCATTTTGAATGCTGAGTGTCCTAGTAGTAATTATATTAATATTAAACGTCGCTGCAAAAATATTTTCATTTTTCACTTTGTTAGTCTTATTTAAAAATACACATGCACATGCCAATAAATTCTACAAACTATAATGTCAAACGAAAATTGTAATATAAATGCTGCAAACAGAAATTAACATACAGTAATAAAAAAAAAGTCTTACTTGCCATGTCCTTATCTGTATTTATGGAGTATCTATAACCTACGCTAAAACTCTGGCAAATTACTGCGTTGTCGTGGGACTGCCGCTAACCACCGGACGTAACGAAGGCCTCCACTTCGTCGATGCTCCTCACCCTCCTGGCCGGTGACTCCACCGTCTGTCTCACCAACACCTTCCCGTCCCTCGACCAAGCGAACGCCAGCTGTCCATCTTTTACCAAGGACTTAGCTCTCCCCAGTATAAGTTTATTCTGTGGTGTGAGATGATCCAGAACTAATACCGGCGCAGGCGGTAGAGACGCCGCCAAGTCCGTAGTTTTTAATTCTTTTTTTCTTGGCCGCAGAAATCCATTCAGCCTTTGTTGAGCGGGACACGAACTGGACGACGATAGACGGGTGGAAGGACTTCCTCCGAGGTGCCGGCAAACGATGGGCAATGGATATAGACTGTCTGTCGTAAGTTAGATCAAGCGCGGTGGCCCACCGATTTGACGATTTCGTAAACATTCTCACTTTTTGTGACGGGGACACCCATAACTTCAATGTTATGGTTTCGCGAGTACTGCTGTATATCTGCCATTTGTAAACTCCACGTCAAACAACCCGCCGAGACAAGGATTCATTTTTAGTTCGGAGTTCAACACATTCCGCTTTAAGTTCAACATTTTCCGCCTCTAAAGAAGAAAGTCTCTTATGGAATTCGTCAACAGATGCCTGTAAACCAGTTAGACGCTGTTCAATCGCGCTAAAACCGTCTCTATTTTGCAGCTTGGCTTACAGCAATTTCTTTTTGTATTGCCAAAAGAATGTCAGAAAAATATTTGGATCGACCGAGTCCGACTTATGACTTGCCACTGAGGATGAATCCTGCGAACAATCGTCACACTTCCACGAGGGCCAGATTTCGGGCCGACATAGATGTCAACTTTGCCAAAGTCCGAATGCGACAACACGTTTACATGAAAACTGAGACCGCACTCCACACACTTTGCTGCATCTTTAGCAATGGATATGTCTCGGCTACATTTACCGCAATTCATGATAAAAATGTAAGTAATTGTAAGTTACTTAACTGTACAGTAAAAAAAAAAAACTAAAAAATAACGGAAAGCCTGATTTAAAATGATAATTAGTAATCCAAAAATAACTTTAGTCCAAACTAAAAAATAAACTTCATCAATACTAACGAAAATTCACACACGAAAAAAAAAATAAAGTTTATGACACAGTTTTAAGGATAATTATTTTAAGAAAAGGTACCGCACAGGATAAGTACCGCACAGGACAAGACGGGCAGGCCGACCAGATTGCACAATCACGAGCGGCTTATCTCTACGACCGTCCTCATGGACTGACTGATAAGAACTGACACGAAAAGATTTAGAATATATCACCGTTCTATGGATTGGAAATTGCAAGGTATGATCACCAAATCTTATTTGTCTCAAATGAACATCTTGCATTCTAACAAATTTTTCATACAAATATTCTGGCGTTTTATATTTCAAAGTCTTAAAAGCTAAACTCAATATACTTAACTCCCTCCGTTCTTTAATCTTTAGCCAATTCAACTCTTTATAATACCTAGTTACATGATCATCCAATCGTAGATTGAAAATATACCTAACGCAAGCATTTTGTGCAACTTGTAACCTATTACTTAGTTCGTCATTTATATCACAATATGCTGACATAGCATAATCAAAATGTGGGAAAATCAATGACATCACAAGCTGTTTTTTTGTATGAGTTGGTGGCTTGAAACATAAACGTTTGAATTGATACAAACTTTGGAAAACCTTTTTACAAACATAATTTACTTGCTCTTCCCATGACAAGTTACCCATAATTCTAAGTCCTAAATTTACAACTGAATTTTCAAACTTAACAATCTGCCCATTGATTTCTATAGGCGTAATATTGTCTTCACTAATAGTATTCAACAATCTAGAGGTTCCTAATATTATCGGCTTACACTTCAATATATTTAATTGTAACCCATGATCACTACACCAAGAGAAAACATTAGTTAAATCTACGTTTAATTGATTAACAGCATCATTTATTTTATCGGGTGTACATTGAACATATAACTGTATGTCATCCGCATACAACATAATATTACTAAAAGTAACACATTCATTAATTCGATTAATGTACAAAGAAAACAATAATGACGACAAAGTTGAACCTTGTGGTACACCTAGAGGATTAAGTCTCCAGTCAGATTTCTTACCTTCGACAGTTCTAATTTGCTGTAGCCTCCCTTCCAAATACGACTCAAACCATTGAACAACATTATCACTAAAATTATAAGATTTAAGAATTGAAACTAACAACTTATGATTTACACAATCGAAGGCACGGCTAAAGTCAAGTAACATTAGTACAGTAAGGCACCCTCTATCCATCCCTAGTCTTACATCATCAGTTATTTTTACTAAGGCAGACTGTGTACTAAAATGTGTTCTATAACCTGACTGATATTTATTCAGTATATTATTGTCATTAACATACTCAATAACCTGCTTATACACCAATTTATCTAATACCTTTCCCAAAACACATAATATATTTATAGGTCTATAATTCTTACATTCTATAGGATTTACAACTTTAGGTAATGGTAAAATCATTGACCTTTTCCACTGATCAGGATATTTAGCACACTGCAGAGAGAAGTTAAAAATATGCGAAATTACAGGTTTTATACTTTCAAACACCAACTTCACATCCCTCAATGAAATACCATCACTACCTACTGCATTGGAAGATATCTCATTTAACACTTCAGATATATTTTTATAACTAACATTTGAAAATTTCAGAAAAGTATGATTATTATCATCAACGTCTCTCAGAGCTTCATAATAATCTACTAAATCCCTATTAATTACATTATCTATACCACAAAAATAATTATTTAAATCATTTAAATCTACAACAGGTTCACTTAATTTATTACATTGCTTTCCCGCTCCTTGATTTTTATAACTTTCCACACATCTTTGCTAGGCTTATCTACTCGTAACAACTTATCAAAGTACCTGTTTCTACCATCTCTAGTCAATCTCTTCACCCTATTTCTTATCAATCTATAAGATTCCCAAATAAATACATCTTTTGTTCTTATATATTGTTTATATAACCTATCTCTTTCTTTCATTTGAGTTTTAATTTCAGAATTAATCCATGGACATGGATTTCTATTTTTTGAAATCTTTCTTTCTGGAACATATTTATTAAGTAATTGTAATACTTTATCTGAAACAATATCAACCTTTTCATCTATAGTAGTTTTCAAATACATTTCATTAAATTCTAAATTACTACACTCATTATTAAGTTCATCTATTGCAATATTTTTATAATCCTTAATCACTATTAATTCCTTATTATTAGCTAATCGTACCTTTAAATTCAATTCAACATATATCATGTCATGATATGAGATTCCTGGTACTGGTATTTCACCAAAATTCTTAACTCTATTAAGCTCATTACATATTATCAAATCTAGCCATGTGTCTGACTGTGGTAAATGAAAAGTAGGTCTTAAAGGTAAAATAGACAAATTCAAATTACTAACTAAATTTTCAAGTTCATTTTTATCAGCAAAAACTCTGTTTGTTGCTAGATCTGTATTGAAATCACCAATAATTAAAATATTAGTATATAAAGGCAATAAATTAGCAATAATCTCAAAAAACTCATTAATAAAACTAATTTTAGGTGGCCGATATACCACACAAAGAAGAAGTTTCCACCCTAATGACATTTCTATAATCAAAAACTCAGGTTTTCTGCAGTAAGAAGCCTGCGAAAACGCTACTACCCTAATATTAAAACTTTTCTTAAAATAAATAGCTACCCCTCCTCCTTCCTTATCTTGTCTATCGTGTCTTAAAATATCATAACCGTTTAACATATATGGCTCTGAGGAAACCACAGGCTTCAAAAAGGTTTCTGTTACTGCAATGACATCGAATACACCGTCATTAAACACATTAAAAAAAGATTCTCTATGAATCTGAAGATTCTCCACATTTACATGTGCTATTTTTAAAACTTTTCTAGAACTATTCTGATTAGCAATATTAAAAGTACTATTTGTCATTAATTTTAACAATTTTACAAAACACAATACATTTTCCATAATGACAGTTACAAAATTTATCCACTACAATACATGTTGAAAACAAATAGTTAAACCTACACACAATATTGAAAAAGACCTTTTCCTCGAGATTCATATGAAATACCATTAAAACAACAAAACACAGGGGTATAATTAATTTAACATTTAACACATATCCCTTTTTAAATACATTTCCTTGACTGCTTGATAAAACACTTTTCCTCATGACACTTCTCACTCTTCATACAAGTTTATCAATGTCATCTTGACTGTTGATAATCACATACCGATCACCTTGATTTTTCCTCATGTAGATTCGACTATTTCGAACCCACAAATAAGCCACTATAAGCCAGTGTGGTATAAGAAGTACTGCATTATGTAACATAATTTAATGTGTGTTTTAAAAAATAGAAATTTAGATTTAAATCTTGTAATGATTATTTCCGTCGAAATATCGCCTTTTTCTAAAGATTAAATTTTAAATACGATGTTACACAAGTTTAATTAGTACCATAACAATAGACTGAAACTTAGTTAACAGCAGCCAAAGGGTCAACAGTGTTCTTCAGCCCTTGCTCCCTTGACAACGGTAACCTTATTACTAAGTTACAAACTTGTCATTAGAGTATACATGTTACACTAGCTAAGGGCTACAATAATACAATGATAGCTAATATTTAATTCACCCTTTGGCTGCTTACACGTTAGGGCTATTACCGTTGTATAGCTCCGAACGTCATTTGTAGAATACAGGATTATTCATTAAATTTTAATAGGAAAATTGGCTGTTGGTGAAGAGCCTTCGGAGCATGGTCCTTTTATATACATACGCCAATGACCTCTGTTCAGCCTGATAATCCTCCCCCCCCCCCCAACCAACCAAGTACGTGGAGGACATTAAGAGCTGTATATGAATGATTCAGATTCCAGACGTTGCACAAATAAGAAGGTGAACTTAGCATTCACATTGAATCAAACCCTTCCACCATAGCTACGTTATGTGCAAGATCATCCATTATACAGGTTTACTCTCATCAGATTTTACTTTATAAATTTAATGACACGTTGGTTGAACTATAAATATGGTTGAAAAATTAGCTGCAGTTACAAATAAGAACATCCACATTTATTTTAGGACGTTATAATTTAGTATTATTTTAATTTAGTATAATTTAGTATTTGGTAATGTGAAACCGAAATATACAAAGTAGAAAATATTTCCCTCCTTGGATTAATAACATACCAAAAATTGTATTGGTAAGATCAGGTGATAAAGCTCATACTAATCTTTACTTTACATTTTTTTACGGATATTCAAATCTAGTCCTAATTAAAAATATATGAAAAAAAGTTCATCTAAGATATGCTTATTCGCGTTACAGCTACTGTACGTTGTATAGAACAGTAGTACTCAGTTGCAGGATATAGTCAATTTCCAAAAGTTTGCTGTCATAACCTCACTAGACGAAATGGTTAATTACTATCAAAATTATGTCTATTATTAAGGATTTTGACGGATACGCCATTATACAGTAAACATTGCCATTTGAGTTGCTTCCTCCTGAATATAAAGTACCTTAAATTTAACACGCTAGGAGGAGAAATGTGTAGAGACCGGAAACAATATAAGCCCTATGACATTATCACGCATCAATGTCTGTATGAGCGAGTTGTGTACAGACGGGGTGCACCTACATCACATTGCCACCATGGTAAATTGTACACTAACAGTTTTCTTCGTCTGTTAAGAAGAAGATATTAATGACTGATTTTTATTTATTTATTCTCCCAACGGTGTCGTATCCCAATTTTACATAGAATAGATATAAAACCTATCCTACTAGTGTGCATCCTTAATTCTAGTATAACAAGAATAACAATAAGTAACATTGTAATAATTATAATAACTGATTATGATAATTAATTGTTCTTCTTAATAATAACAAAAGTCTTTAATCGATTTAAATTAATTAAATGTATATCTAATATGCTATACAGATAGGTCATCAATGGACATTATACTTAAAACATTTTAAATTTAAGGTGTTAAATACCATTATGTAAACAGTTTATGGCTGAGTGAGTCATATGTACCCTGGTATGACGGTCCACCTCACTGAAGGAGAAGGCTGGTCGATTATTTCAATGAGATAATTTGCTTAGCTCCTCGCAGGATGCCACTAAAGAAAGTAGGGGGGCTGAGGACCGAAGCACGGCTACGATTTCACTTCTGTATATGCTCTCCCAATACCTCAAAACGAATAATAAAACTGCGGGATTGGTTAGCCACTCCTGCAGGAGCAACGACAGCCTCTACTTCAGAGAACTCAGGACCTGCTAAAGGATATACAGAGGGAAGTGACTTGGGTACAGAGGTTCAGGACATAAGGCACAAACAAGGAAAGATATATTATTGAAAGTCGGCGGAGAACCGGGGAATAACTAACTCCAGTTTTGCACTGGTGGAGTGGAACCATAGAACGACTAGAGTTTATAGCGGCCTTAAAAGTACGACACTTAAGGAGTCTTACTACAGACAGGCTTCTTATTACAGCTTGGATAAAAGTCGGATGGTTCAATTGCAGAATCCGTTGGAGGTTCCAGTTCGTTGGTGTCATGGCAAAACAGGTCAAGGCCTTGAGCACCTATTCCACAGTTTCTTGATATTTCTTCTTGAGTGTTTTTGTGTACAGAATCTCTTGCATCTTATTAAGTTTACCTTCAGCCCTCCCAGGAACAAGTAATAAACTTCAGTTTCTCAACTGACATCCAAAAATCACATTTTTCACAATCCCCCCCTTGCAGAACAATACCTGGTTGTTACTTAAAGCTCTGAAGGATTTCAATATGGCCCACTCCGCATATCATCTTCATGCTAGTGCTCTAATGACCTCTTACAAGTTTGTTATATATAAATCTATAAATTAAGGATAAGCATTAAGGATAAAAGAACATAAAGAAAACACAAGAAAAGGGCTAACAGAAAATTAAAAGATTAGATATTATTGTTGGTTCGAGGGCCATCGTATAATTGTAATGAAGCTAACATATTACATCGAAAATCTCATTCGTGTAGAAATTGGCAAACTAACCGATTAGTCAATCATCATTTGATTTAGACCACTTTACCTGCCAGATTGCTTCTCTACGATCCATCGTCGAAAACAAACATCAAACAAAGAACTTAAAATACCTTGTTTTCATAGTATCTATATATCTAATTAGAGTCCTAACTCTGTAAAAAACAAAATTATATGCTACAATTTAATATAAATAAAATAAATATGAGATTATACTTTAAACCTGCAACAGATAAGGCATTTGTGACAAATGGACATATTCAAGTGAAACCGTGATTGAGCATCCATGGACGATTTAAGTTTTAGATAAGATTACATGTACAGATTTGCATATTTTATAGATTCTTATGCAATATTTTTTTATTTTAACACCAACTCCATGGGTACACAACACAAGCAATGCGCCAATCTAGATTCGACAGAAGACATGGTGTGTGGAAGGTATAAACGATATGTTTTCTATTGAAGCGGATAAGATATACGCCATATAACGATCCAAACTACGAGTATTTGACTTTTACGTCTTCTGCATATCGTATCTATTTTCAACGTTTAATACATGACAAGAAATTAGGGAAAGATAATGGAAACGATTTTTTCGATTTTAACACATCACGATATTTAATTTATTTTCCTCGAATGTTTTGTATTCCCTCAACATTTGGCCCTTTAGATATGCAATATTTGTATGTGTCCAACAAGGACGTCTAACAGTATTTCAGAACTTATCTGCTTTAAAATTATAATTTTCTGTGTAATAAACCTTTTTAATAGATTTTTGTGCTTTATTTATATAGATGCTGATTTTTGTCAATTTTGATAAGAAGTTGATTAATAAAAATCTATTACTATAGGCATACAACAAAATCTGTTCTGGGTTTTATAAGTATGGTTGTAGTTATTAATTCAATGTTAACTTTATATGTTTAGCAAATTAAAATGGAATTTTTAACACATGAAGAGTGACATACCAAGAAATATGTTTGTAAAAAAGCATATTATAATAGTTCGACCACTTCTACCAGTAATCATAGAAAAACCTATTCTAAAACACCTGTATAGGTTTGCATGACCTTTATTGATTTATTTATTAATAAATCTCAACACATAATTTATAAAACATTTTAATGGTTTCAAAAACTAGTTCTGGTAAAAATCACAAAAATCTAAATGTGCCTAACTATTAAACTATCAACAATTGGATAACCACATATAGGGATTTTTTGAAATGGTCACCTGGATCATCTCACAACGTTTTGCTCACGACTTAAAGGACACCCTGTATATATTATAGAACACCCGTATCCTACAGTTTAACGTATATCAATAAAGGCATTTTTTGAACGATAGTTCTAATATTAAGTTTAGTTAAAGCTTTATGAAATGTAATATCATCGCGGTGCTTTGCGGTATTGATGTTATTATATATCAGTTATATAATCAGTTTACAAAGTCTGGGCCCCACCAATAACTCTGTTAGCTAGCCTGTTTCGATAAAATTACGTTTGACTTGTGGTAACTTGATTGTTGGACCAAAACTGTGTTAAACGAAACCTCAAATAATCTGTTACATGCTGTAAGAGTATTACTGAAATAACATTTTAATAATTGTCTACAATAGCATATTTTAAAGTATTTAAATGAAATTTATTTCATTTTCGGACAAACCTATAATTTTGTTCACATTTGTAGATTAATTCAAGATATATATTAATTCAAGATATATATCTACAAATTATCATTATTATCTTTATAACAAATATATTCTTTCTGACAAAATTTTCTTCCATAAGCACTACGACACTAAAAACTAACCCATGTTTTAACCCTAATAGTTTTTAATCTCGTAGCATCACAAAACCACTTTATACATGATGATGGAATGAAACGATTTTTTAATGTTTAACTTTATGAAACAAAAGGTGTTATTCAATTCTTAAATAATTAAAATAAATTAAATTATTATAAATGTTTAAATCAGTATAGTTACATTCTTATATAATTCATAAGCATTCTTAAATAGTGTAATTAAGTACGTAGAGTACAGTAAATGTTTTACAGATGAGCTCTATTCCTCAGACCAAACATTCCTGCAGTGTGCCTGCTAAGGGTTCTTGGCCTTAGTGACATCTCAGTTGGAGTTTTGGAAATTATTTCTTGGCTTTTAATTCTTCTATTGTAAAATCTTGACTAACGAACAAGTTAAGGTGACCTTAAAGTTAAAATCAGAGGATCTCAATATTTCCTTTTCTAGCCAACGTTTTACAAACAATTAGCCTATAGCTGTCCCCAGTATTTGTGTCGGATTCCAGTTTAAGGACAATATGCAACTTGGATGAATAGCAATGACCTGTACTGATATTCATCGAACGTATGATAGCTGCGACATTTCTAGGTGTACGGGCGGGTTACATACGGAGCCTGGCGGTTTATTTTTCAATGGAAAACCACTGTCCATATTTTAATAGTTAGAAAAAACGATCGGGACGTCCTAAATTGAAATAGAGGTAAAATTAATCGCCTAATAATTAACTATGTGCCGCATAAAAACTTAAGATGTTCTTGTATAAAGTGTTGGTCACAAATGCTCGTTACGTAACTTAAAACATTCACGATACCTAGTGGGAAATGCATCGTTGAAAGGCTAGCGTATGTTATTTAGTTAAAAGCATTACTCCAACACAGCTTTAACATGTCCCCCTTCAGTTAAGTTAATGTTTTACGTAAACGAGAAACATTATTATGAAGCTAGTTTTACTCCCATCTATTACTTACATTGAGACAGATATCTGGCTAAAAGTTGCTGGAGTTATTGTAATATTATGCACTTTCTAATAATTTTTTTGCAGAAGAGAGTATTGAGCATTGTCTGAAGCTGGAGATTCTAGAACAACTAGATACATTCTTATCAACAAACCTTCAAAACCTTAATCTTCGCGCTCATAAATCGGCGTTATTTTTCAATTTTGAGTTACAACTATTAATATCAGAAACAAGAGAAATATTATATGCCAAAAACTGTAACTTTTGATGTTACTAAAATTTGGTTTTATATTACGGACTTTAACCTATTGACATCGTTCCATAACATATAAGGAGTATCATTACGTTCAACACGTTTAAGTTGAGGGAATGCTTGACTCGTATGGCATTCTATAATTGTTAAGATGTGCTTGAAGAGCTCGTAAGAGGGGCAGTACTTCTCTTTAGATAGTATTTAGTATTCGACTAGTTTACCATCCATTCATCATCATAATATGTAATTCGGGATTTATTATTACAATTTTATCTTTAGGTACTTAACAGTTCTAAAATCCATTATGTTTGAATAAATAATTGATTTATATACTTACACACCCCACTTCATAGGTCAAAAAACTCCAAATGTCTTGTAGATCTTGTCATGTTCGCTTTTATTGATACTAAAATATTGAACTTAAATATCAGATGATTATTATTACAAACCTTTAAGAAATGAACAAAAACGCTAACTCACTTCATAATTACTACCTGAACTGGCTCTAAATAGAATAAAGCCTAATCTATTATAACTTTTATTTTATTTCCTTTTTTACTTTTCCTGTTTTAGTAAACACTAAGAGAAGTGATGTGAGCCTTTATGGAAACATCCACAATAAATTTGAATAGTTTTCTTATCGACATTAGGTCATAAATGCTAACATATATGATTTATTGAAGGTTATTAATAGCGTAAGTTGTTTTAAACACTTTAAAACTATGTGTTAAAAACAATTACGTTTAGTGTGAAAGCAAATGAGTTTTAAATGTTTCCTAATTACCTCAACTTACTCAGTGATTTACGAAGCTGCTGCTGAAGTTAATAGCTAGTAATTATACAAACGTGTTAACTGTCTCAGAAATGATGTTTTAAAGGATATTACAGATAATATTTTCTTAATCATTTCACAAATAATTCAGGTAGGTTTTATCACAAGTATTTCTGTTTGTATGAAAAATTATTTATCTTTTAATATTCTAGTCTTATGTGCATTTGTTTCTTTATAATCCAGTAATGAAGTATCAATAACAGCAAACAACTAATTTTAGTCTTTGAATAATGATGTATTAATAACTAAGAGTATAACTAGTAACTTATATTCGTAATTTTTACAATTGATATAAAACATTTATGTTTAAATTAATTGAAAACCACTGAAACAAACACGCTCCGCCTAGCCTCCAGCGACCTCTTCCCTCTACCGCCTCCGTCGGATATACATAGAATCCATAGCATACCTCTCCCATACACTACCGGTTCCTGTACACGAGGCTTTACACAAGCGTGTTGAGCTGGCTTACACTTCCCATACACAATCAGTATGGAATTCAGGTCTACGGAGGGTATAAATGACCGCGTATGATGTTTTCTTGAAGCAGATCGTTGTCGGATGGACTGATGGAAATCTATTGCAGCTTGGCCTTTAGATAGTTCGTCTTGAGGCAGAATTAAACGTTTTTGCTAATTCCGCCGGCCGATATCCTTTACGAGCTTCTCATTACTAGCCCTTTTCACCAATTTTTCGTACTGTGGGACATCGACTGGATTTAGCCAAGAAAGAGTAGTCTGATGTGTTCGGAAAACGTTACTCAAATCAAAAGTAACGTCCATACTTACATATATTATAGGCAGAGTCATGGAATGCCGAAATTCCAATTAGACTTCAAGAATAATTCAACTGCAAAATATTTTTCTTAATGAGAACATTATTGGGAATAATATTTTGATCATATTAGGACACAACTAAACGATTGCAGTTTATAAATGTTGTTGGCACTTAACTTGGTTTCTGTTGTAATTGTTTACGAATATGGCAATAAGTTACTCACCAAACATGAATAGTGCTCAACGATTGAAACCGCACATCCCCATGCATGTGCACACCCAAAGTAAACAATTAGGAAGCGAGCACCCATGGTGGCGAACGGGATGGCTGATCAGAAGTAAACCTAGAAAGGAAAAAAGAACACCGTGGATAGCGTGCTCAGATTCATTCGCAAAAATCAAAGACATCTTCAACCAAGATAAGAACCTTCCTGTCAATTTAAAAACTATTGGCCTGACAAAATTACACAAAAACTCATGACTACAGTTAACTCGAAATTTCTGTCATGTGTATCAGGTGCACCTGGATAAATGAAAAAATTAGGAACAGCCATAATTTAAGACAAGAACTGACAATTCCACCCGGTACCCTTCGGCTAACGGCGGGCTCCTAATGAAAACGAAGAAAAACAATTAAATAGTTTTAATATATACTTAAAAGTTAAAAAAACAAAATATAAACTACAATAACTGGCAACAATAACAAAATAAATAAATTAAACAAATAGCAGGATATCACAGTTGTTTGACTAGTGGTATTTTTTTCATCTCATCATGGAGGCCAGTTTTCGGCAGAGCAGGAAAACCATGGAATCGAATGTTTATGCCACCACCCATAATGGAAGCGGCAGGAGGCAACCATGTTTCAGCCTAGTACCCTTTTATATGCTTAAAAACAATTAAATAATATTATTTAAGTATACTAAAAAAAATGTTAGGTTTATTGTTTTTCTTGCAATAAAATGCATACAGTTTTGACAGTGATAAAGAATTTTTATACTTCAAAACATTAGAAATTGTAAACAATAGGACACGTTACAAGCTGGAACTTGCTTCTCAAAAATATTTGATATCCCTCATATTCCTTTCAACATGTAAATAATTACACATTTTAATGTTATTTTTAAGCTATCAGAAGGATTAATTTTATGTGTAACCAATTTTACATTTTTAATTTTTATGCTTTCAGGTATTGAAATCATGTATGCCGCTAAGCATTATCGTGCCAATTAACTTTTTTTATAAATTATAATACTTTTAGAGAAAATACCTTATAAAAATAAATATAATAATGAAAAAACTGAAATCAAAATGCGATAAAAAGAGTTGTAATGGTTTTTGTTAATTTAAAAACTAATAATTAATACAAAAATATATTTGATTTATGTACATCCAAATCCAGAAATATTATACAATGATTAAAGGATTCTAAAGAATCTCGCCGTCTTAGTACAAGGACTAAACTTTTATTCTTTGTTTACAGTTAATTCGTGAATAAACGTCGGAATACTTCGAACACAGTGTTTTATTCTTGTAATGTTAAAGATAGAAAATATCAGAAAAATGGTATTTGTTTGAAACATTGGTGTTAAACACTCTCTATGAGTACATCAATACATTTTCATGTATTTTATATTAAATGTATGAAATATCTGGGAAATATTGAAAATTAAGGGTACTAATTCAACGCCTTAATCGAGGAGGGAGAGGGTTAAGGCAGTCTTCTAAATACTAAGAGCCTGTTTTATCTGTATATTCTACTTTGATTAAAACGAAAGGAATTCAAGAGAATAAAGTACGGAAGATATTATAATAAAGAAACTATTGTCTCAGCAAGGGAGTGAGGGATATTAATTCCGGAAACATTAAAAACCGTTCAACTTTCCATTGGCTTCACGTTACATCTATAGATTGAAAATGTATTTCGTGTGCAGCAAATGATAACGTTATGTCAGTTTTAAAGTGCTATGGGAGTTCTAAGCACCTTTCAAGCTTCTACTTTTTGAGCGTTTTCTAAGTGTTGTGAGTGAAGATGAAAAATATCATTATCGCATGGTGTAGGGCCGGTTGCGTTATGTTTTGCTGTTTCTCATTTTCTCACATGTTGTGTATGTTGTTGTACTGTAAGAGCCGTCCTACAAGACTTTGGCCTTGAGATTGAAAATAGACAATTAAATCCTTTACCTTTTCTATCGGTCTCACCTTGTTAACGATATATAAAACCCTTCAGAACTCTGAATCAGACGACAAAAGTGATGGTGGAAGCCCATGTTCTTGACCGTGTAAAACCTGATTACAGTTAACTATCCACAATATATTTTTTTAATGCTTTAACAAATTGAAATGTGTGTTTGTGTTTGATGTTGTGAATCATAACCTATTTCTCACACATAATTTTCAAATCGAAGTGTAATGAACCTATTAAAACTAGTTATCGATGACCAATGTTTACAACAACACAATGTTCATTACACTGAATTTATGAATTTAGCATTTTGTTATCAGAACTTGTTTTGGAACTTTTACGTAGATATTTAAGTTACCTCAATTATTATAATGATATCATTATGTCTGTAAGTATTGATGTGTCTGTTTATTTGTTAACAAATATAGTTTATAACGAAGCAATTTGGGGTGTGTTTGTATCTGTTCATGTGGCATTTTAATGGTAAGTTTAATTTAGCGACCTGAGACTGTAAATCATATATAATTGTGCAATGTTTATTGGAATTGCTCCGTATTTACAGATATTATTTCATTACGTTTTAAATTTAGAAATGAATCATCAAAAACCTGAGATAAACGTGCATTAGTGTTTTCATCAAAACATTTTAAAATAACGTAAATTATTGAAACATTAAAAAATTATGTCATAGACGAAGCCATGGATCGGAGAGAGAAACATTGTTTTAGCATGTTTAACAAGTTAAAAAACTGTCTAAAACCATTATAGTAGTTGCAACTGTGATATTTTGTGCTGTTACTGGAAAATAAATTTATAAGCTGGTATAAAAACAGTTCATCAACTTGTTCAAAATGGGTGCATTCTTTTTTATGTGGGAATATGATTTGAACTAAGAAGAAAATTTAGAGTACTATGTTTAAAAGTGCTCTTTCGGAAGACAAGACGTACCAAAATTTGTTTTATTGTTCCACAAAGGGAGGATTTTATGTTGAGTTTTGGGATATAATGTAATAATCAGGAACAAATAAAAACTGTTTCAACATTAAAATATGTATTTTATGTGTGTACGTGAAAGACAAATATACGGAGTGATATTATTTTTATTTATGGATAAATAAAAATTTCGATAGGAAAAAAATAATTAAAAATAATTATTTTTTAAAGATATTTTCAAGAGGATAATTTAATTGTCTATATAGATAAATCCATGAAAAAAATCATTTAAACTATAATTTATGTACATTATGTAAGTTTCTAATGTTTATAGTACGTTACCAAGGTAATGTTAGAAACTTAAAAGTAATAAATCATATTTGGATTTAAATTATCAGCTTTGAGTGTAATAACAAATTAATAAACTTTTGGTTTGATGTTTTTAGACCTTAAATCGTTTAATATAGCACCGAAAATCCAATAAACAAACCAGTAAGAAGACATTAGTCAAGCAGAAAAACAAATAAAACAACCTCAACAATTGAAACTTCAAGCTGGAGTTTTGGAGTGGTTTACAGGACCTAATAAACCCCCAAAACGTGTTTCAGATTAGAGCATCCGCCTTTCAAATGTTATTTACAAACATTTTACGGATCGAAGTGAAAAATATGAAAAAATTTTAAGACAAAAATGGACCAAAATAATCTTGATCAGAATATTACATTTAAATTTCGTTTACAGGACAAATTAATATTACAATTAAGGGTCGATTGTTAAACAATGTTTAGTTTAACTTAAATAAGATAAATGCAATAAATGTGGTTAAATAAATGAGAGAATATATATTAATATATTTATAAATCTTAAGTGTATGAGAAAGAAATGTAAATTATAGATATCTGTGTTAAGATTTTGAATCTCGAAATTAACTGATAAGAAAATAAATATTAGGTTTTTTGCTTTTAATCAAACCGTACAGCTTACATTTACAGTTTGATGCTCCAGCGGCAACACAAACTGTTACGATGTAATTATGCTCTTTTAAATATAAACAATCAGTGTATTAGCATACAGATAGTGAACTCCAATATGAGAGCCACATTATCCCTGATGTAATAGGTGGTGGAGCTGCGGTCAACCAAGCTGTCATAATGAATGAGTAGGCACGCAAATACCACCCTTACACTTTCATGGTAAAGTTGCTATTAAAGTCCAATACTCAGCGAAAATAAAAATTACCGAACTAAAAAAACGTTGAACAGTATTTCCTAAGAAAGAAATAGTGTACACTCTTTTCAATTTGTAACACATTTTGATGCGTTAGTGTGTCTAAAATGTGTTTTCTAAAGTTTCCAGTTCGTGGCAAATTATAGTACAATTGTCATTATCAACGTAGTATTTAAATGAGAACTGGAACTTGTATGCTTCATTTCATTCCAGTTTTTAGTGTTGCACAGTAAAATTAACAGTAATATTGATCACTTTGAGACAGTATTCACAAAACTACACAATTCCAATATATTATTATTCGTAAATTAAAACTTGTAAATTTCGTTTTTCATACAAGTGTAAAGGATTAATTTTAGTTCTTACGCCGAAGCTTTATGCTATCTAATATTCTGCCGTTGTTCCGTGACTATGTTATAAATTTTCTGCTTTCTAACTTGTTAAATAATTATAAAACATTTAGAACCGAGATAAAACCATGCTGAAGAGATAGATATATAATTTGTACAGACGTCTTAAACTAATACTGTATCTTTATAGATGATGGCTGTTCCAATGATGAGGAACTAGCTCTAGGTTTGAATTATATTCATTCATTGTGAACCAGGAAAATTAAAAGCTGGTCTTACACCAGACAACATTCCAGTATTATCAATAAGCCACAGTACGTTTGCTCTCAAAATAAAAATGTTGTTCCTAACAGTAGGAGACTATCATGAGAATTTATGTGTTCTGTTAGAAGCAAGAACATTAATTAACTGAAATAATTAAGTAATGAATTAATTAACTCTCCGGAGGTCTGCAAGGTTCAATGTAATTTGTTATGTCTGTAAGAATACGACCAAATAAAAAATCTCCGCTAACAAATGTAACAATACCAAATCACTCTAATTACATGTTTACAACCGCAGGGACCAATTAATTATTAAATACACGGTGTCGTATTTTTTTAGAATAGCATGTTGTAACAAATGTGCTGACAGCAAAATACTACATTACATTTCATTAATAGTTATGCATTAGTGGTTAAATAAGTCTGTACGATAATTATCTCTTTTCCTTATATTTATTCCCTCGGCCTGACAATGCTGAGACGTTGACGAGCAAAGGTTTAATGCAAAGACGGCTTCTGCATTGTAAATTTTTTGTGTAAATGCTCATGTTATCTAGCTTTTTGTAAATACTGCTACCCTGTAAATATTCTAACTACATAATATTAGTTGGAATATTTAAAATCTGCTATTCCAGCTGCAAATTTAAAGTTTTAATGTTTATTTGTTTACGCATTTCTGCTTGACCAATGTCTTCCTTCTTGTTTGTTTACTCAATTTTCGGACATAAAGAGGTTAAATTCTAAAATTCTTCAACTAAATATTCCTAATTTTAGATTATACAAAAATTTTAATATTTATGTATAAAATCTGTTATTTATTTTTGAGTTAGACACTAACTTAGTAATGTACTGTATTAAACTGTTTAAATTTATTGTACTTCATTAAGTAAATGTTTTAGTAATGTTTTGTCGTGTAAAGTTTTTTTTTCTCCAAAAGATTGAAGCATCCTACCTGTGCCCTAAAGCCCAAATCCGATTATTGCCAACTTAAATGACGGGTCATCTTAAAGGCGAATTTAGTGCAGAGGTATTTTAAAATTTACTTCTTAAATTTGGAGATTGGAGCTTAAATGAAGAAAATGGTAACGAAAACATTTCACACAATCTACGTACAGCTGTAAAGGATTAATCAGTTTAATAAAAAACTGCAGTCGTTTAAACTGAAGGTAATATTTGGATGGAATGGAAAGCATTTCTGGTAGAAAACACTTTTCCTATACCAAAGTTTGTGAAGATGGTTCGCTTAATAACGTTACTATGTAAAGCTTTAACATGCAGTCATGTGCCATTGAAAATTTGCGGAGGATTCATATAATTATTAAAGCACAAAACATTAAATGAACATTTTTATGGGAATCCCACTTCAAAACCTATAGGGAAACTCAATAACTCAGCTGGGTAATCAACTGTGTCCTCCAGCTGTAGATTAAGTTCACTGATCGATGTCACAACAGGAAGTATCAATAGAATCATTTATGTTCACCGCTATATAAATTGCTGTGTAAGAATGGCTCATTCCGTACGGCATTCAAAACTTTCTGCTACATGTTATTGAATTTAATACAATTCTGCATTTAAGGTATATTTTGCTACAACAACGAGCAAAGCTTCAGATCGGTCTTTGACGAGTGAATTTAATGACTGAGTGTTTCTTACATAGCCCTAACTGTGTCAATACAATCAGAGGGCTATGCAGCCGACTAAAAACATTGTTTAACCGAAATATTTATGAAATTCTGTGGTTTTTGCAGTAGTTCACTATTAGATCCTCTATGTTCGTTTTAAATTAAATTATTCTTTTTCTCCTCAAACCAAAACACACTGTCACACTCCTTTATTTCACTATAACGAAGCACGGTTCTATTCAGATGTAGAATAAAATGACATACAAACTACTACAATAAAATAGTAGCCATAAAACTTTCAATAGTTATATTTAATATTAATCATTTGGTTTAATTTTGGACTAATAAATAAAAAATTAAACATCTGTTGTATAGTAATTTAAATACACAGCTGATTGACCAGTAATCGTTGTATATAAGTCATATTTCTAAATTTGGATTTAAGAGCACAAATAACGTATCAAATTTAGTTTTTTACCCTTCCACGGAGAGTGAATGAACTACAAACACATAGCGTGTTGTTACCAAACACAAAAATTACTTGTAAAGTTTGATATTTTGTATAGCCCACGTCGTATTTAATTACACTAATACATCGAGCTAATGTATGACTCTGTAGAATTTGTCACTTCTTATCTTCAAACATAACAATTCTTCAATAATTATTTTACTCCGTTATGACTATAAGCAACTCCAATTCGTGTAATTAGAATTTCGTGATGGAACAGTAACTTACATTGTGCCATCCCTTTTTGGTTAACTAACAAATGTTTATGTGTAATTTTGTTTATTTACTAACACTGTACTAACTGTAACAAGTATTTGCTATTAGTTTGTCTTCTTACCATTAAATGTTAAAAATTAAAAATTTTCTAAATCATTTATGTATTTAAATCAAAATTTATAAACATAAATTTAAAACAAATATTACTATTTAAATCCCTCTGTATTTAGAATATTATAACATAGGAACCGCATGTTATGTTTATGAAGAAGGTAACAGTTGTAATTTGTTTTGTATTCTAATGTAATTCGGAACTCGTAATTGGTGTTTAATGCAGTAGGTGAAAACTTAATTAGTCCACAATGAAACACAGTGATTGTCACTTCATGTAATTATTGACGCTTTATTGTAATTTTCCATTAAATCAATATGATTTGCGCTTAACTAATTATTTGTTAATATATAGCCTATATTATATAACCAGTAATATAATTTATTACGTAATAATTGATTTCAAATTAAATCACTATTTCAAATTACACATTAACAGTAAGTTGACATATTAAACCTAGTAACATAAAAAGGTTTAACATTTTAAACCTGCTAACAGTCATAGCCCTAAAGTAATCATATAAAATGTTTATAAATACAATGTGTAATAAATAAATAAATATTATGAATTAATAATAAAAATAAATAAATTGAGAATATACGATATACAAAAAAAAAACAATAACAACAATACTAAAACTCTAAAATATAAAGACATTTTCCTTTAATAAACACTCATCATTATCAATATCCTTAATCATCTTTCCTAAAAGCATCCTTCTAATAGCTTTCTTAATTAAATGTGGTTAAGGGATTATAAAGACATGCGCCTAGTCATGAGAATTTTTAGTATTTGAATCGTAACCATACATATAGTTTAAATGAGTCAATATCAGAGTTTATTTTTTTAGTTATATTCGTCTACAAGAAATTTTTTTGTACTGAAGTTTTATATAGATTTAATATTTGATGAGAAAAATCGGTTTTGATCGTATAATAAGTAATTTTAAACCTATAACTAATCGAAATGATTCGTTACTCCCCACTGAGTGTTATAAATATTCAAACTGAGACGAGAACATAAATCATAACTAGTTGAGCGAAAACTTCGAAAGAATATTTCGCAGCTCGGCTTTAAGGGAGCTTTGAACATATTACAATTTTAACCCAGTACGAAACACAACCTGGAGTCTTAAATTCTATGATATTCATCAAATGCAGTGTTTAAGAGAGGTATCCAAAATATTTCTTTTCACAACTATCCAGACCATGGTGCAATTGATTTGCGGCTGGAATATATATTTTAAACTTTACATTCATGATTTTCTTACGACCCAAACGTTATAAGACCCGTTTGTCGCTCTGCTAATAAGAATCTAAAAACATTAAAAGTAAAAGTTAAGGCAAATCTTTTATCAGACCGAAGATATAAATGTTAAAAACCTTACATTATGTACATGAAGTATAATTTTAAACGATTTTTTCATCGACTTACTACGTAATAAATTGTGTGTTTACTTTTGATAATAATAATAGTAATTGAATAATTTGTTAATGTAAAAAATAATTCAATAAAATGAAATTTCTTTATTTTGTAGCAAATTTTGCTTTTTTGAATAAAAATCACATCATTCGTCGAATCATCATTTACGTACCTACTGTAAAAGTTTCATATTCGAATCTTATAACAGTTTTACTTTGGGAATGATAAGAACCATGATGTCCTATAATTCAGCACCCAATTTTTCTCTTGGAAGAATAATGAAAAGAGTTTAGTTTCCCTTCTCGTCCGATATAGCCTTTTCAACAACAGAGATCAACGTTTTCTACCTAATTCAAAAACATATTCTTACATAAAAAAGGATTGCAACCACTTTTGAAGAAGTTCATGAACTCATTTTATACCAGTTTACTACAGTAGACGGTGCCATGTTTAGCCAGAAATAACAGTAAAACATATCACAGTTGAACCCCTGCAATGGATCGGGACAGTTTTTAACATTTAGAAAAGTAATAAAGGGAGATATAATTTCTTTAGGGATATAGAATATTAGTCAAATGATATGTCAAAAAGGAGCAAAACCAATGAATGTGTTGTGTCAGAGAACTGCAATTCTGTATCTCACAAGCCGTTGTACCCAATCTACTAAGACTACTATACGCAATACCTCTGAATGTTATTTATCAGGTGAGCACCAAAGACAGGTTTGACATTTGTCAATAAGACTCCGTCTCTCTGTCCTTGAAAATGTCAACAGCCAATACTAAACAAAAATACCAATACCTAAATACCAAAAAATATTCAACCAAAAACCTAAACTTCTTCTTATACTACATTAAAATGCTGCTCACTAAACCGTGTTTCTCTCTCCGATCCATGCCTTGTCTTACGACCTCTACATTTTTAGATATTCCAAAAATTACGTTATATTATAATTTTCAACTTCAAACACTTATGCATTTTCATTTCAGATCTGTACTGGTCAATTCCCAAAGTCAAGACGTAATCATATATCTGTTTATACCAATAAATACCAATAAGCGTTGTAAAAATTCACATGGTCTACGATCTCAGGACGCTGAAATCATAAGTTAAAAGATCCAATAGCATCCAACAAATTCAAGTTAATTCAGCAGAATTTAAATGTACACTTGCAAATTAGGAAGAAGTTGTAATGACTGTAACGAGACTGGCTAAGATAGCGGTTTCGAGAAAACTATGGCATTTCCAATACTTTCACTAACCTGCCAGTATAGTGGTGTTGAGAAAGTTGGGCATTCCCATTACTATCTCAATACAGGACGGATAGTGATGTCAAGGAAGCTGGGGCATGCCCAATGCTGTCACAAATACTAGACGGTTGAGAAAGCTTGGGCATGCTAGCCACGAGAGTGGCTAGATATGGTTTTAAGTTTTGAAATATATATTTATTGTATCAATAACTAGTAAAATTATTAGACACCCGATATCGTAGAATTCTTCGAAGACAACCGGTGACTTTGAAACGCAAAGTGGCACTACAGTAGTTTCCCAAATACATTACTGCTCTGTTTTGTTAAATGGTTTTGTGGTGCTTTTAAAGGGCCACAAGTTCAAGTATCGATGCAGTGCAGTTATTTTCTCAACGGTAGTTGGTGCCTGGAGCCACACCAGCTTTCAGTGCTTAATGGAAAGGCAAACATTAACTTAAGTAATAATATTTTGTGGGTTGTTTGTGTGTTACTATGTGCCATATATGTGTAGTTGTTACAAATACTTACTTGTCTATAATTGCACTGATTATCAACTTTAAAATTAATTTCACCTTCCCTCCTCCCTCAATCCCTCTCACTAGTATAATTGTTTTAAGTATATTTAATGAACCTTATAACCGCATTATTTATTTATATGTTATTATTTTCTACCAATGTTTTATTCTGTGTTATTATTGTTACTGCAAATTCCCCGTTATTATAAAACATATTTTATTGATTTTATTTCATTATTTTGTATTTCTGCTAAATTACCCGTATACTAGTTATTATTATGGTTATTATACTACAATTATTATAGTGACCTCACATTTATTGTTAGCCACATCACATTTATTGCTAGTGACCTCACATTTGTTGTAAGCTACAATATAGGTTTACATTTATTAACACTTAATCAGCCACTAGTTTTGTGTAGCTCTTATTACATACATATAATTGGAGAAGTCCTTTGAGATAAAATAAACACAATTTAAATAATATGTTTGTTTTTATATTGATAAGCTACGTAGGTCGGTGTCCTTCATTATAACCTTAAGGTTTGTTAAAGCTACAGTGGTTTTGTACCGCTATGGTAGCTTTTAGAAATAAAACAATTTAAGGAAAACAAAAGACTTTGTTGAATAAGAGCTAAAACAATTCAAGAAAAGTATAAAATTTGAAATTGAAGTATACATTAAACAGTAGTTACAATAAGGCCATTGGCAATTAGTGTCTGACAACAGTTTAATCTCTGTATTTATCAATGGAATTTTGGGAACAGAAAATATAGGGTCATGCATCATCTATACTACTTAATAATGTGTATATTAAATATGTCATTCCAATTTAAACTGGTAATATTAAAAAAGCCATCGCACCGTAAGAAAACTAACTAAATGGTATTAATATATATATATATATATATATATATATATATATATAATTAGAGCCTTGTACATACTTGCTACATACTTGCTTGGTTTTAATTACTGGGTACAAACACGATAGTTTACGTTAACAGATCTGTTTGTAAGATTTTGTTTGTCCTCGTCAACAATGAACATAACTAACATTGCGGTCAATACTCGTGTTATGAAAACACGATGTTTATAACAGGGAAGCGCCAACAACACGGTAAAGACAGAACTTGTGCAATATCCACCAGCCACAGTTGTGAGAGTGTGTGTGGGTTCAGACGCAAATTTTAGTCGTGTAGCCTACATCGTTTTGTAAATTGAAACACATGTTGTGACAGTACTATACTTTTTAGGATACTGGTATATATTACACTGTTAGGTAATAAATAAATATTTATTTTAATTCAAATATTGTTAAAATTATATTTATTAAATAATCTTTGGATTTATTGTACAGTAAAATAAACTTCCCACCCAATTTCAACAATCAATATTACATATGCTTTTTGAGGTTAACAACGGGTGTTTTGGAGATAACAGACCATAACTGATCAAATAATATACAAATCTGTTGTAATAAACAAGTCGAGGGACATATTGTTGTAATTTCTCTTTTCATTAAAATAAAATATACCAGTAAAATAAGGGATAAAAACTAGGTAGTAACACAAAGTGTATTTTCAGTATTTTCTACTGCATCATGACAAAATGTTTCCAAACGTGATGACCTTATAACAGTTTACATTGACCTATCTCACTCAATAAAATTCAACGCAGTCACTATAGGCTTTCTTTATTCTGTCTCCCAAAGAGCATCCTATAAATGGGGGGGGGGGGGTGAGCGGGGACATTATTTACTCACATTGAATCTACGGTGGCTGCCCCAAAAACAAAATTTATTAGTGAGAAAGTATTAAACATAAATACTCATATTCCATGTTTATATTTAGTTTTATTAGATAAAACTTTAGTGCAGTGAGTGAGGGATATTTTGACACGTAAAACAAGTCTTTAAGAGAGAACGTACTCTCTAACGTAACTTCTGTAAAACTTCACACACACACACACACACACACAACACACACACACACACACACACACACACACACACACACACACACACACACACACACACACACACACACACACACACACACACACACACACACCACACACACACACACACACACACACACACACACACAGATATATATATATATATATATATATATATATATATATATATATAGTCTCAGCGGAGCAAGTACCTTCTGTTACTAAATGTTTATTGAAATTAAATCATATATTAAAATATATACATGTATATAATTATATTGTTGTTTAAAATTGAAGAAAATATGATTATATTTTAAGGAGGGGAAGTAAAATTCAAGGTTAACTCATTGTTACATTCAAATCGTGTTTGACCTTTGCTGTGTGAACATCAAAACAAACTAATTTTTCCCACATTTATAAGATCTTTAGGTCATTTTAATTACTTATTTTCATAGCATTCCATTAAATCTTTGTCGTACTTGTAGTAGTATGAGTAAGCAATTAAGCTGTCTATTTTCGTCTTTTTCTTAATTTTTGTGCGACCATTTACTGTAGAAGGTGGGCAAAATATTGTGCAGCAGTGCACTTGTGGATTATTCGGTACATACCGAGCTTGGAGTTTACACATTCTATTAGATCACTCCTTCCGTGACATTTTATTGTTGTAGGATCGAAGATAAGAATTATTAATTATTCTCAAAATCACAGACGTGTATTACTATCTATATTTTCATTCTTGCTTAGTAAACACAGTTATAATAGAGCGTATCAGAACGAAATTATGTAAAATAATTAATGAAAACAATAAATCGATCAGTGTACTTGAGAATACAGATTGACTGGGCTAAAGTGTTTTTTTAAGTTCATTTATACTTGAGACATGTTCTTGTATTTGCTTCTGTACTCTTTATTCGTACATGAGGGAATGTTTCGAGTACGAATAAGATGAGATACAAATGCATATACAGAGAGAGTGAGCCATAAGTCTGAATAAACCAATATAGAAGACAAATGGTGCTAAGAACAATAATACTGTAACGTCTGGTATGGTCTTTCTGTGTGTATGGGTTCGTAACTTTCATGTGCTGTGGTGACATCGGTGGCGTTCTTAAAATTCACCATTTCGAGGTGTAAGAGTATAAAGACGGTTGGATTTAAAAGGCCACAACTAAAGATAGCCTATCATAAAAAAGATTTCTCATTGCTCCTAAAAGTTGCGCATTTACGTACAGATATTTCATACGGATGTGATTATCTTATGTTACAACGTTGGTTTTTTAAAAGGGGTGTATCCTTTCATCCTTGATCTCCAGGTTAAGCGTCAGGAAGAGCTTCATAACCCCAGTTTCGCCTAATAAAATAAGCCATTCTTTACCTTCACTATTTTACACTTTATCCAGACTTTAGCCTCATCAACCATAACATAAAACTTTATAGTTCTACTTTTACTTTAGAGTATTTTCCTTTTATATTCATGAATGCCCTATTTTACAGGATATTAAGTTAAATTTATTTATTTCCCAATGGATTACAACACTCTACAATAGATATATACAATATTTGAACGGATGGCATTATACAATGATTTGAAGTTCAGGCAAGCAAAGTAGGTAATTAACTAAATAATATGAATTGAGAAATGGATTAATGGTAATTACTAGATAGTGACTAGATGTAAAAGAGACATTTATAGTTGTTGAAAAATCACAGTAATGATGTGATAGGCTACTGAACTACACTAGGATACAAAAATATGTAGCTAGCTACAATACGTTAATAAATATATAAGTAATGCTGCAAGTTACATACAAATAAATAGATTGCTACTTGAAGTTAATAAATAGATTACAAAACTAGATTACACAATACGTTGCAAAAAAACTAATAAATAAGAAATAATGATAATAACAACAATAATAATAATAACAATAATAATACTAATAACAATAATAATAAAATAATAATAAAAATAAATTAACACTGCAAGTTAAAACAACACAAAAATGTACAAGTATACCTCTATACTTGTAAATTTTATCCATACTTGGTGTGGTTTCTCAAGTGAGCAAGGAGACCTTCTTCTTGAACGGGAGGGGCTTCTCACAGAAAAAGTCCAGTTGAGCAGCCGCCGTGCTACCAGCCTTGAGGAGACGGCAAATTCCGCTGTTGTAAGAATATTAGGCTGAGAGAAAGCGTCTGCTGAAGATAGTCTTGGAGCGAGTGCCTCTGGGCGTGGTATGTCAATACCGCTCAGGAAGTTGGGACAGTCGCTGAGCCCGTTTATCAGCTTGTAGAGCAGAATGATGTCGTTATGATGACGTCGGAGTATTAGAGGTAGAAGAGCGAAGGACTTCTCTACATCGTCAACTGGGTTGGTGTGGTAGGTAAACCAAAGTCTCGGTCCAAGCATCGGTATGAAGCGGCTTTGAATGTTCTCAAATTGGTTGACATTGTTCTTCTGGAAGGGAGACCAGACGATAGACCCATACTCCAGCAGCGGGCGCACCAGGGACTTGTAGAGCGTGATAAAGGCCATGATCGGGTCGGACTGGAGCTGCACCACATTTGTAGGAGATGACAACGCATTTCAAGACGCTTAGCTCCATGAAGTTCTCCTTGAACCAGGCATCGATGTTAGTCAGAGAAAGTTGGAGGCGCTCAAAATCAGGAGCAAATGACACCGAGCCAAACACCTTGATATAATCAGCAAACATGAGATATTTGGTAAGGATGGCGTTGCCAATGTCATTCATGAACAGATTAAATAGCAAGGGACCAAGGTGGGACCCTTGCTGGGACTCCAGATAGGACACTGAATGGCGCAGAAAGGCCCCCGTCATATTTTACTACAAGAGTTCTGTCGGTCAAGTAGCTGTTTAACCACTCAAGCAGGGGTCCCCCACACTATATCCGACAATCTTGACTACAAGCATGTTGTGATTGAACTTGTCGAAGGCCTTGGGGAAATCAAGGTAGACGTAGCCAACTTAGTGAGCATTGCAAAAAGCAGCCATGACGTATTCTTGAAATTCCATCAGGTTAGTTACTGTTGAACGTGAGCGCAGGAAGCCATGTTGAGAGGAAGAGATACATTTCCGGAGATGAAAATAGAGGCAGTCCAGAACAATGCTCTCGTACACCTTGGCCACAGCAGAGATAATGACAATGGGCCGATAATTTTTGACGTTTCAGCGATCGCTAGATTTCAAAATGGGAACGACATAGCCACGCTTGAGGGCCGAAGGGAAGATTCCAAGTGAGAGCAGGGAGGAAAACAAGATAGCCAGATGAGGAGCCAAAACAGGGGCACAGTATTTCAGAACGCATGGAGGAATAGAATCGGGACCGGAAGCGAAGCAAGTTTGAGTTGAACATCCGAGGCAGTGACGACACATTTTTTGATGGAAAAGTTCCAGCCAAAGTCGAAGACAGGTGATGGAACTTGGTTCTTCGTGAAAACAGAGGAAAAATAGTTTGAGAACAATTCAAACTTTCCAGCTTCACTCTCAGCCTCTACTCCATCAAATGATAGTTTGGCTACAGGGGAGGGGCTACTCTTAAGTCCGTTGACGTGAGACCAAAAGGATTTTATGTTATGAGGAATACTGTCTTCAATTCTTTTTAGATAGTCTCAATGACACTTGGTAGCCAAAGATTTGCACTGGCTTCCCAGTTTTCGAAAACGTTCACGATGATGAAGATTCCGTGAGGTTTTAAGAAGTCGATGGGCGGTCTTCTTCCTTAAATAAGCCATTTTAGTTCCGCGGTAAACCAGGCAGGAAAGGCTGAGGCTTTTTTGTTGGTGTATTTTGAGATATGATAGAGCCAAGGAGGTCACAGAACTCTGAGAAGGCCGATTCAGCATCAGGTAGAGATGAAGGAGAAGAATAGTTAACATTCTGCAGAGTACGAAATATAGCGTCCAAGCTGCATTTTCTAAAGCCTGGTACAATCCTGACGCTACTCGAGGCTGAGGGTTTCTGCAGCAGGGTTGAGCAGGAGAACGCGGGGTGATGAGTGTCTTCGGCAACAAGAAGGTCGTCAGCGCGGGTAACTGCAGTCGTAGGAGTAGAAGGAAATATGAGGTCCAGGTAGGCGCCTCTGCGATTGCGGATTTTGTTGATTTGGGAAAGGTTTTGAGTAGAAGCTAAGTTGCATAAGTAGCTGGAAGAGGAATCTCATTCAAAAGAACCAAGTTTACCCCCAGTCCGTTTCGGTGTTTTTAAAATCACCGATGAGAAGCACGTCATCCACGAAATTTGAAGAGGAGAAGATGTCCTCCACCACGTCACAGAAGTATCGTAGACGATGGCAGGCTGGTTGTGGGGATATAGACCGAGCCCAGAAAGATGTGACGTGATCCAGAAGTACAGGTAACAAAAACGCATTCCGAGAAGCAGGCATGCATGGGGACAAGTTTGCTTGCTAGGTGATCACGTACTGATATGAGGGTACCACCACCACTGATCTTATTGCTCGTGGTTAAAGATCTATCACATCTGAATACGTTGAAACCAGTAAGGCCTAGTTTTGAGGAGTTCATGTCAGGTAAGAGATTCGTTTGAACCAGGGCGTTAATATCGTAGGAGGAAGTTATAGCACTGATTGAGAGTTCAGAAAGTTTGCTTCTAAGCCATTTACGTTATGAAAATAACAATTGAGGTGATGCGGTGCGCCGTTGGGTATTATTCGTTTTTTTTAGTTTTTAGCAATCTGGGGGATGTTGTTTAGGAACCTTATTGTAAGATCCTTTTCGCCACTGGTGGTGCGCTCCTTTAATTCGGCTTTGAGATTATGAAGGTGAGCGGCTTCGCGGGGAGTTCTGTCTCTGGAGGGCTTGAGTGAATAAAATCGTGGATTCAATGGGGTCTCAGATCCAGCAAAATTCTTCATTGCAGTGACTACATCAGAATTGCTGCCAAGCACAACTTGGAGAGGCTGAGGTTGATTAGGTTTTCTACCGCCAACTCGAAAGGTTTTGTTTCCATTGTTTGAGAAGTTAGGAATGAGGGGTGAAAACATAAAAATGGCCAAGTCCAGATCATGTTTCTTCCTGGCATCAGCATTACCCACTGAGGACTCTTCTAGGTTGTAGACCATTATGTTATGGGCGCGGCGGGTGCGCTCATTTAGCTCTGCTATGGTAGTTTCCAGATCTATGGAGGGGGATGAATTTTTATTTTTATATTCAAGCATGTATACCCTGCCCTCGATTTGATCAACTCTAGGTTCTAGTGCTGACAGACCAATACGAATGGTAGCAACTTCGTTCTTTATATTCGTGACATCTTTTGAGATAGTATAAAATTTTATTGACTTTGTCTAGTAGAGTATTTTAGTAGAGTAGAGTATAATATATTTCCCTAAATAGTTCACCAATTGAATGATCTATCCCTGATTTATAATTCAGATTCATAAGAAATAATCTAAACATAAATGAAACTGTTCATGTGTAAAAAATGTTCATAAATGATTAAACCTTAGACAGACTTACCTTAGAATAACTAATTCAATTGGCATAACCAAGTACTCAATATTTACACACACACACATTACACACACACACATATATATATATATATATATATATATATATATACAGGGTGGCTGGTCATCAGTGTTACAAAACTGTTTGGGTGCATTACAAAGTAAATGAAGTGTAATGATGAAGTGTAAATGAAGAGGTTCTAAGTCAAAACATTGGCATGAAAAAGAATTATTTGAATTTTTTTTTAAATAACCATGTTTTTAAAGATATTGCAGCAATTTCTCAACTACCTGTAAACGGATTTGAGTAAATTACGTAATTTTACTATCCTACATTAAATTGTGAATAGGAATAAGGGAAAATTTTAAAGGATCAATAATAAAAAGTCCATTGCTAATAGTTCAAAAGTTTAAAATTTAAGTATCTAAAAAAAAAAAGTTTATTGCATTTTTCTACACCCTGTATACAAGAAGGTAGCAAAATATTTTAAAAACTTCGCCATTTTAGAATTTTTTCTGCACCCCGTGTTTTGCAGATTTAAAAACACTAAAAGGAACATATGCAGATCTAAACCTCAATAGTGTAGTGTATGGTTGGAAAGCTTATAAAATGGCGCAGTTTTTAAAAAATATTTAGATACCTTCTTGTATACAGGGTGTAGAAAAATACAATAGACCAATGTTTGTATATACATATGTATATATATATATATATATATATATATATATATATATATATATATATATATGTGTGTGTGTGTGTGTGTATATATATACAAACTTAAGTATATGTATATATATACCACTTAAGTGTAACGAAATTTGAGTAGGAAAACACAGACAGGAACCGAGGAAACATCTTTAACCAAGTGAAGCCCATAATAAATTTTAATTGTTTTGTGCATTTATATTAAAGAATCATCTGTTGAGGTTTATTGAAGTTATTTATCTTTACTATAAGTCTTCATCATTAAGAATGTTGAATTATACATCAAGTAACGTATCAATACATACAACACGTTTTATTTTTACTTGAACAATATTAACTTTAGAAATCACACCAAATACTAAAGTCATGTATGAATTTACATACTAAAACTTAGAATGTAGTATATGAAGAAACACTATTGGCCGCAAATTGGACTGTTCAAATTAACAAATGGCTGGTAAAACGTTACATATTTAAAAAGTGAATTACATGGTGTTACATTTAAACTGAAATAATGTGTTTTATTACATAATGATTTCTATTACAATAATAAAAATAATATTTTATTTCTTCTTCGATTGTTAGTTATTTTTGATTTCATGACATAATAAATTACAATAGGCCTAACAAATTTTATCCACATATATTGAAATTACAAAAATTATTTAAATTATTTTTTTATAGTTTTCACACATGTACAACGGTGAAATGTGTTTTTATTTACTTTAACAAATAAGTTATTTTATAAATAAAAACATAAACATACTATTAGCAAACAGGAGAGTTTTTTGATGGAATTTTCATCACATTTTGTAGAGGCGGCACTTATAACCATTACAGATTTTCTTAAAATACTGTACAGCAAAACAATATAATATCATATGCTTCATAAATAACTTCTGATCGGTAAAACATAGTATTGTGTTATATACCCACAGCTTAATTGATTATAAACTATATTGCTTGAAACCTTTATGCGAATTAAACGGAATGGTCATTAGTACATATCATTTCTTGAAACTTCCAAATAATTCCTAATAATATTCTGTAAAATGGTGTCACATATCCCAGAACTATAATAAGTTTAGTTCCTATCCAAAGTTGTGTAACAATGGACTGGGCGAACTGAAACCAAAGTTTGTGTGGCTTGTGGCCCAATAGCTATCTCGCTTCAACGTTCATTGAGTTAAATAGGCTTTGATTTGTACATTTCTTAGGAAGCGATCACGAGCGGTCATATTTCGCCTAGAAAACAAAACGTAAAGTAATTATTTATACAGTCCCAGTTGTATATTGCACTAGGAAAAAACCCATAATAATAAATAGTTATATTTTTAGCATGCATAATGTTTTTATTGTTAATATTCATTGTACTATATCTATAGTATTGTTTACATACATTATTATAGAAATATGTAATACGAAGACATGATGATTACGTGGTAAAAGTACCTTTTTATGCCCAAAAGAGAGGGGATAGGAAGATATGGCAGTACCTGGATGACAAATGTCCGAAAGCACATGGAGAGTCTCGGCTTTAATTCTGAGGTCAGGAAGCAGCATACTAGATAGTCCCGCATCATAAGGAAAGCCGATTCCGTGTAGCAGGATAAGGTAACTATAGAGGGAAGGAGATTTTGTATGTTGGCTACAAATTAAATAATTTCACTTTGTGTTTGTAAACCACTGAGGCTGGTGTACGTTAGCCTTGCGACTCTTTGTAAATTATTGCTGGATAGGGTGTCCTAAGCTCGTTTATTCCACCTAGATCACGTCTGCCAGTGTAAGTAAAAGTATTGTTTTATATCCTCCAACCAAAATCTATGATCATACACGTAATTTGTACTCCATTATACGTAGTGATGTTCGAGTACTTTCTGAAATCTAAAGAAACTTAATTTTAAAAAAGGTGATCATTGATAATCAATAGCTATTCATTAATGAAGTTAATTTAACTGAAACCCCACAATCTCAAGCAAGATTCCCCTTTCGTTTTCATAAAAATAATTATAAAAATTTATAGAAAAGCGTATCTTACCTTATCTCAAAAAATATCTTCCTAAGATAATGGTTTATTATTTTGATAATCTACGAAAAATGTTCCATTAAACTTTTGTTCAAATTATTATGAAGGGATGAATAATAGTAGTTGCGTGTATTTATAACTATTACATATTAGAAAAGTTGATTTGCAAATTTATTGATATCAAAATTTTTCGGTATAGATAGACTGTGGGAAGTAGTGGAACGGAGGAAAATTCAATTAGAGAAGTTTAGGTCAAACTCTGACATTACGATAAATTAATTTTGTTGCTGCACCAGACACTAGAAGTGAGGCTTATAAAAGATATTTAACCTACAATGCTTAAAGATATCGTCAGGTCCCAAGGTTAATTACAGTTTAATCACAATATTCTAAATTCATAATTTGGCTGAAAACCTGTTAATTTACATTAGTAAAGTTACGATAACAACTGATACTATAATACCTAATAAGTGATCTTTATTCAGAGTTCATACTTTTAATGTCATATTTAAATACAAAATAAGTTTCGTTTTTCTGTTTTTTCTGTATAAAGATTTTAATTATATACATATATATTTAGGGTAGAAGATACATGATAAAAAACTCATACATAAACTTATTTTTACCTTTTCCCTCTTTGGATTCTTACACTGCCAACTCTCGTCTGGGAAGATACGAATAAAAAAGACATTAATAAAACCGTCACTATAACTATACTTGCAATTAAAGTAAAATTTATTGTGTTGTCCAAACAGTTTACTCGATTAGTTGTAACACAATATTAACCAGAACAATAATTGCTTGCTTTGTAATTGGGCCTGTTTAAACAACCAGGCATTAACCGTTGGAAGTAACGTTCCATGATGCTCTGATGATATGCAAACTTTTTTATAATTTATGTCTAGTACTGATGACCACTCTTAGGTATTTATATCGTTATTCTGGTATTTATAGTACTTTATTTCATTAAATAGGTTTATTAAGAGAATATAGTAGATAAATAAATATAATTGGTGTGGCAATTCAACTAAAAAGTTAATATTTAGTCAGATTCGTAATACCACTGTTTTTCACGAAAAGGGATGTGCTAAGATAGGTCCTACATTTTATACAAACGCTCTCTTTTAATTATATTTTTAGTGAAAGCATCTCTTTCGGGGTGTGCTTATAACAACTATTATGTTAGATATATAAATATAGAAAGTGGTGAATTTTGAGAAACCCCAGAAATCGAAGAACGTGATAGAGTTAATACTTACTTGGAGTAATAAAATAATTTCTGATCCTTTCAAGATTGCGAAAACCTTAAATTAATTTTATTCCATCACACGCTATACCGACGAGTTTTACTCAGTTACTTCCAACCGCTTAAAAAATTTTCATTTTTCCTCAATCACGTTATTGAGGAAGAGATAACTAAAAAATAGATTTCCATACAATCAAAATATTTATGTGGTACTCACAGAATATCCACAAAACTATTAAAACAGGAGGATGATGTAATTTCTTGTCCATAGGCATATACTGTTAATATATATTTCAATAGCCATATCCGTTTCCAGGCGTTTGTGATTCTAATATTTAAAAATGGGGAAATTGTATGTTTGCAGCAAATATCAACCTATTCCGTTACTGTCAAATTTCTCCAAGGTATAACATTTCTCAAATATTGTTCCACAAATAGGCTATTGCACATTTAAACAACAACAGTGTACTCCACCTTAACTAATTGGGGTTTGCTAAAAATATATTGAAAACTTTCATCGTGCTTGTAAGCTTTTGATATTGGGGAATCGTATATGTCATTAATCTTTAATTATTACCAATGTCTTCGATATGATAAATCATAATTTGCCTCTAGGAAAACTTGAATATTTCAGGATAAAAGGAGTTTCTCGTTTCTAGATATCTTTATGTTCAGGTTCCCTTCAAAGGTTCCAAAGGTTGTAAGAGAACTGTTATATTCAATTTAAACGAGATAAAGTACTGGGTTCCTCAAGAGTTAGTTGTAGGTCCTTACATTTTTATCTTATTCATTAAAGACCTGCCTCCTTGTGTTACTTCCAGAAATGCTAAAGTCTCTTTGTTTACGGAGACACTTATATCTACACAAAGGCTCAGAGCCGAACCAAACTTGAAATTGTTGCTTAGAGAGAAACTAGTAAATTAATACATTACTTTCAAAGAAAACCGACTATTGCTTAGTATCGCTAAAACCTAAGTAATAAATTTACGTATCCTAATAGATCCAAGTTGTCGGAGTAGCCAACATTGGTTTTGGGAGAGTTGAAGGTTTTACTATGTGCTGTCTCAAAGTTTCTCGGATTTTAAATTGATAACCACATACAAGTTCATGATCACGGTGTATTGAATAAAAGAAACTGAGTTCAGGTATGTTTGTAATTGTTCCGTATTCTAGTTTGCGGGTATTCGATACTTTTACCTCTGGCTGCATACTTTGGGTTGAGTAATCCATACGTATGTTATGCTGTGGCTATTTGGGAGTTGATGTATGAACGCCCTGAGCCAATATTCAAAATTACAAAGTGGGCGTTGAAAGCAGCATTCGCAAAACTATGCCAGTTTTCTGTAGCGCAATATTCAAGGATTCCACATATTCTTACCTTTTAGAACTTTTAGAAAAAAGACAGATCATGGGATTCAATACAATCTAAGACAGTCCAACTACATGAACATTCTTAAGCGTCATGCAAGTTTCTTTTATCGGCACTTCATTGCAAGCAATATTAAAATATTTAATGCATTGCCTGATTCTCTCAAGGCCGAATTTGGCGTAATTACTTTTGAAAGTGGCGTGAAAACTCTTCTTTTAGACAGATTCCCTTTAGTATTCAGGATATTTGAACCAAACTATTACAGTTCATTCAAAATATCCTCGTACAAAAAATTAAAACTTCAAAGCATTTTATAAAATTACAAGTTAGTTTGCAAAAGAGTCAAGGGCCGCTAATTTCATTGACTCATAACTAAAAAGAAAACCAAATTATACATAAATTATAATAAAATATCTGAAAAACCAATCAAAACAAACAATTCAAATCTAAAGAAGCAGTATAAGTCAAATTAGTTTGAACGATATAACGATTGTTAATTCTTCATAAATTACCGAATAATTTAATCCTATTTACTTTTTAATTGAATTTCTCTCTCTCTCCTGATTTTCAAGGGTCAACACAGGCACGACCTTTCTATCCTGTAACAATCATATCACTGTGCCCCGTCAAGAGGGACAGAATTAATATAATTCTGCCAGAGCTTAAGCTGAGAAAATGAAATGTCAATGGCATTTCGATGTGGTTATTTAAATGCTGCTATTGCCCCAAGGTAAAACCCGTAACTAAATTAGTTTTCTTTTCAGACAGGGATTTTCGTAACTGAATCAAATACCTCAAATGGCATTGTAATTTTGAAACAAGGAAATCCTTGTGTGATAATGATTGCAGACAGATTTTAACTTTTGCCTTTACTAACAAGTTCATCTATAGGGCAAATAGGGTGTTTAAACTTCAAGGAAATTGTACAGTTGAAGTTTAAATGACTCAGCAATAATACAACCCCTTTAGAGAGTTTAGTAAATGTGTGGTGTAACATTAAACAAATTTCACATTCACCACAGCCTGTTTTCAGCGTACCAATAGTTAATATTGTCTTGAAAAAGAACCAAATCTATTCCGTACATTGTTACGTGATAATCATTATTATTCTCTGACATTTGTTAAAATACTACGTGCCTATTTGAAAATAAATTAAAAATCATATTGGCCAAGCATATTGGATGTTTATCATTAGTGAAGAAAACCCAAACTTCCTAAACCAATAAATTAAAACGTTAATACAAATCCTTATTCGATTAAAGTGCCTTGAATATTACTCTCTATTTATTTGTACCAGTGCATTTAAATGTACAACTTGAATAGTTCAATAAGTATGTATAGTTGAGTGTATTTATAGAACATGAGTAATTTAAAAACGATAAATAAATTTGACTTATCACTTAAAGCTCTTAACGGTTCCCAGAATTCCGCCAACCCGATAACACTGTTAAACTTCCATTTCCTGTAATTTCTATGTCAAATTACTGGCTCTGACTTAATTTACTCTTTCTTATAAAGAGTATAGATTATGTTTAGAGTACTCTTGACACTATTCAATAACAAATGTGTCAATAATTTAATTCAAATCTTTATAGATCTATTATTTTATATTTTAGCTTTCGTTTTGACAAACTGTCGTTTTTCACTTTGTCGTTGGCTTAGCGTAACGGGTACCGTGGTTATCGCAAGATAGATTTTACATATAAGTAATCAAATATAATGAGCATACATATACAACATCTCACCGGTTATAGATATGGTCTTAAATACGTGCAATAAACAGCCGTAGTTGTTGTGAATTTAATCAAATATTAAATACGTCTTACAATTTATACACCATGACGTGGTTGAGCTATAGATGTCTGTTTCAACGTATGTGTGTTTGTTTCCGTAGTAAGGAGTTTAATGGAATTTTAACTCAACCCTCACCAATTAAGGGCCTGTTTATTATGTAAAACACGTTAAAATATCCAGATATGTTCTAATAGATTGATGTTAGATATTGGCAACTCAATAAGTACATACTTGTATAAGGTTCAATAGCTCATGTATCAATAGGAGGCTATCACATAGAATGGTTAAAAATGCAATATTATTGCTTACTGGGTTCGTCATCAAGGCAAATTGCTCTGTCACTGCCTGCACACAAGAGTATTAGGCAGTAATTGGCGAAAATATTAAGCGGGATGAAGCACTGGCTCTGTAGCAAATGTGTGTCCTAATCAATCGATATCGTTATCCAGGCCAAAAGTGCAGACATCGCTTTGTTTTCTTGAATTCAGTTTTCTTGTTGATATATTTTTCAGAAGATATCTGTATTTATTCATGTGGAATTGCGATTGGAAATAATATTAAGCTTCTACTAACTAAATATATCATAACTACATTACAAATGATAGCTTTACTACAAACTAAAATACTGTAGCATCTGAATTTTTCAAACCCTTCAAGAAATAACCTCTTTATTAGTCAAGCCAATTTTTAAATATTCTGCTAGCAGCCTACAATAATTTACCAAATTTATACATACTAAACCTTTTTGTGAACCTAATATAAATCATTGACATTTTCTAAATTCTACATACAGTTATTAGAAACAGTATACACGGATACAAGCAATGTGTGAAGAGTTATCTTCACGAATAAATACAATTATTAAATACATTTCTTGAAACAGTAAATCAATTTCAAAGAATAACATAATAAATCATTTTAAATGTATATAAAAAAAATTTGAGTAAGCATTATACGTTTTTCAAACTTAAAACTAATAGTATACATATTCATATGTATAAGGTTGTACAATGTACATTGACATGTAAGTAAATTTATTTTTAGGCTAAAAGCTTCTGTATTCAGATAATAAAAATTATACAATAATACTCTGTAAATTGGGTCAGAAAATACTTTCCATTCTCAACTTGGCACTTCTAGACCAGCATATTTTAAATCTTAATAACAAGCATATTAATTTTTATATAATTTAAATGCTCATCAACAATTTTATGTAATTACGTGGTGGCTATAGAAAGTTATTGGATATAGCCTAATGTGATTGTATTCCTTATGCCTTCATACGGTTAAAACATGTTAGTTAGTACTTGAAATTACAACGTTTATCTCCTATTTCGATAGTAGAGCCACTATGACTCATTGTACAAATATAACAGCATGATATTTAAAGAACGGCAGGAATACGCTGTATGTTTTCCAAACAAATAATCTCAGTTTGAAGCTTGAATTTTCGGGTTTTCACTTTTCTGTGGGCGAATTACGAATGAGGCCTGGAACAACAGACGCGGTAGCAGCAAATTGAATTTATCAACCACCTTTCCACATATTTCCTCCGTAACAACATAAACCAAAATATATTGGATGCTGTTTGTGAAGCCGCACTTCTTTTGAGGTTATGTTTCTAGTTTGGTTTGAGACAATGCGATCTGTTTTAAAAGCGTTGTGGAGGTATGTAGCAAAAAAAGTCTTTATGAATTATTTATTTCCCAAAGTTCTATGGTTATCAAATACTTTTCACAAAATATGTTAATGTAAATAATCAATTCTCTGAATCATTATGAACCATTACAAATTCAGTGATTTCCTATAGGTATAGTGTAAAATACTAGACAAGTGAGAGGTTCGCGTCTCCACACGTCGCGTAACAGGATTCGCGGAGGTTGCTTGCAAACCTGTAGTTCATTTCATTTATGTTCTGTGGTGAACAACTATAAAGAAATTATAAACCTGCTTATGAACTTATAAACTCATTGTTTAATACCTTACTTTTCGTAGAAATCAAATTATGTAATATTTCGATGTCATTTTGGGCAAGTAACAGGATTAAGATCGGGCCTTGTTCACTGGATACATACCTATGTTCTGAATTATCATATATTCAAAGGTCGGGTCAACTATATAGAGAATATTCTTAATCAATAGGTTTAAGTCACTTGCATTACAACTGTAATTTTAGATTTGGTCTTCCTGTTACGAAGGAAATCTTATTATGATACTTTGTATTTCAGAATATGAAACAAATGGCTGATTTAAATAGCTTAAAATTCTTTCTTATATTAATTTTATTATTTATAATATTTAAAAATGACTGCTTTTATTAATTTTAATCAGTTAATGTTAAAATGCAGTTATAAACCATTATAAAGGGCAAAAATACGATAGCAAAACAGTTTAGTAACCGTTTCTGTAAATGACACCTCCATACGTATTTTAATTAAACATACACTGAGGGAACTTAGTTGACTATCATTTGATAAGGTTAAAGTAGCTGTGCATGTGCTACATTATTACAAAAATCGTAAACGCACTACATGAAACTGTAATTGCCATTAATGGAATGAAAGCTGTAATTAGCAGTTATATTGATGTAATTATTGCGGTGTGATGTAGATAAAACGGATGTTCAATACTACATCCTATCGCTGTTTTAATACAATTTGCATATTTAAAAAAGGAAGGATTGTTTAGGTCACTTTGTAATATTAAAATAAATGTATAATTTCTATATAAATAACAATAAGAAAGTAGAGTATTAAAGTACCTACATTACAAAATACACTTAACTTGAAAGTAATACTGTAACTTGTTTTGAAATTTAATTAAAATAAAACCATTGCACTAATACACTACTGAATACTATAATTATTGAATATTTTCATTACAATATATAAGTTAGTACCAGGTCTAATATCTATTTTAACCAATACGATTGTCCCTGTTATTGGCTCATTTATCGGGCTTTAGTAAGATTTTGAAAATCATATTGCAATACTGATTTTTGGGTCATCATGTTTTATCGGTAAAAAATAAGTTTTATCTTCTAATCCCCACTATAATACTATTTTGAAAATATCTATTCGTTACTCAATATTACAGCACAGAATATTTCATTATCACATGAGTTTATAAGAAACAAGTAATTATTCCTGTAAAATATTTTATTTAGGATGGATGATTTAAAATAAGAGAATATGGGACATTATTCGAGACGATTTATGAGTATTGTCCCATAAAACAATTAAAAAGGCCCGAAATTTACTTAAACTATCAAGGATTAGTATTAAAACTGAACTATGCACAGTACGATAAATAAATAAAAATGCCTTCATTGAACCAGCGTATTTAAACTTTATAAAACTTTTCAAATAATCTATTTTCGAGTAAAATAAAAATAATACATATCGATAAAATTTAACATAACCGAATAGAAAAAGAAATTGCTATCACGATGTGAAAACAACTATTAATGTCGTTTTACTTGAGCAACTATACTCAATTTACGTTTACATTTCTGACACGAAATTGCGCCATTGACTTGCAAGAAGAGGTCATTGAACAATTTGGGGCTGAAGTACCAAAACCCTTCCTCACAAAGTCAGAAAAATGGAGCTTACAGCTCTGTCGGGTGTAATGTTCGGAAACCTCCTCCCAGTATAAGAGCCTCTCGTTTAAGTACTGTGGCTCTTTAAGAATAAGAGCTTTGCTGCATACTATTTCCATTGACACGATAAGAAAGTCTCTCGAAAGAAGGACACACGATAAATTGTTTCAAATAGAAAATTAAATTTATCGCTGAGTTTTAGTATCTTTGTAGTATATTTATATCTTACTTTGAGATGCTTTTCCCGTATGCGGCATAGCAGTAGCAAAGAACTGACAGAAATACTTAACATATGAGTTGAATCTTTGCAGACTTCAGGCAGCAGCGTTCCGAATACGTACAGACTTCTCAACCTGTCAAGAGCACGTTAAGAAATGTAGGTGGATGGTCATAAAACGGAAGATCTCGGTGAAGCACGTCACAGAAAGTCTACACTTTATCACAACAGTCAAGACCTCGTCATCAAGCACGACCGCAATCCCTCTCTCGCATCAGATCCTGTGGGGCAACATAAAGGACTGCGCATTTGCTCGCGTTGTGCCTCAGACAATTTTCTGTTGATTAAATAGAAATATGTTTTAGGTAATTACAAGCGGAAAGAAAAATCTATAAAAATAACTCTCCTTCTTGTAAAAAAAACCCTTTAATATCTGTATATCAAAAAAGGTTTTTTACTTAGTCATATAACTTAATAGTATTATGGAGATAATCATTTTTCTTCTTTTCATATTAAGCAATATGGAAGCTAACATCTGAAACTCCAATGTTCAATGGGACTTCAGTGAATCAAGCGACTGATTCAGTCCACACAACTTTATTCCTTGCTGTCTGGTTGACTGATGTGGTAATCGATCTTTATGGTATCTGACGCTCTGGATACATTGCGTCAAAATTATTCGCTAAGCTGTTTGCCTCTCTCTATTTCACCATGTATTAAACTTAACTCACTATTATATGTTAATCATATACTAAATAATCAATAAGACATAGATAAGTAATGTTATTAATGTAAATTCTCAAAATAAGCATTATATTTTGGAAAAAATTGGAAATAGTAAGCTAATTATTTCAATTTACAAAGGTATCTTAGGGTTTGCTTAACTGTAGGAGCTAAATTAACCTATTTCTATGTTCATTTGTGATATTGCATATTTGTTCACAATACAAAGTCTTTCACTCGATTTATTTACGTATCTAAAATTTCGTGTACATGAGGATAAACAAAATGAAGTAACATACGTTTAAAAATTCTTATATACAATAACGTACGCAATTTCTAAAACAAGTTAGTTCACCCTAGCTGGTATATTTAAAACAGATTGGTAATAAAACCACTGAAGCGATACTAAGTTTACTTACTTAAATTTTACCACGTTACTTAAAGTGAACATGTGACTAAAGTTCAGACTATTTTTTTACCATTGAGATTTCTTCAGCTTCGGAGACCATTGGGGTTGATGCCGTGTAGTTTAGCAGTTCTAAATATAAAAATAACAAATCACGGAATTTGAGTTTTTTAATTTTTCAGTTCGATCAAGTAATGAAAAGTGGTTCGATCAAACAATTTATTTTGTGTTTTGCCGATAAAAACACAAACAAACAGCTTACAAGCGAATAGCAAGAACTGAAAAAACGATTTATTGAACCAATCCTTGGTTGGTTTACATGTTTATTTTTTTATATCAGGTTAAATAACTGTATTATATACAAATAATAATAACGGACATACGAATAAAGTCAACGATATTTATTAAAGGTGAATGATGGAAATAGTCTTTTATTTTATACTTAATAATATAGCACGTTTTATTGTTTTACTTTAGTTACAAACTTCTGCACTTTTGAGCATTTTACTGTAATACCTTTTTTATGAACATTAACTGAGAACTACTGTATAATACTTACGAAATATCTACACTTTGAGTATATAAGCTTATGTTTAGTAACTACATAATAATATTTTTCCATCATAAAATTTTTATTTTTGTGTGTGTTTCATTATTATTTAGTTCATCTTGTAAGTGTCACAACGAAAGAAAAATCTCATGAATATATTATGATCTTTTAATATAGACTCGTACATTAAGAAATAAATTGAAGTTAAACAGTATGTCAATGTTTACCCTTCATAGTATCAACATTTTTGAAAAACGAGATATGAAAATGAGTTGTTATTTACCTTTTGGCATGACAGTAAAGTTCAAGGTCAGGCTGTGGGGACTTAACCACGCATTAAATAGTCTGTCTGTCCGTGTGTCCGTGGTTTCACCGTTTTAGTGGATGATAAATATTACCAACTACTACAGTATGTAGCTTAACTATAGTTACACCAATAAATATTGAATATTCTATACCTCAGTAATTGTTAGATTGACATACTACCATAGCGTATTTTTAAATGTCGGATCTATGAAGCTCAGTTTGTTGAGATAAATATATTGTCCGTCTACCCAAAACTTTAAATGTTATTGCATAAAAGGATGGGATAGCTTATCTTATATTAAAATTGCTTTCATATGTAAACCAAACTTCTATTAATAACAATCCAACAACACAAATCAATGTCCTATAAATATTGACTAAAACAAAATTTATATTATCGTTTTTTAATTTCATTACAAATGGATTACAAAATTATTTGGTTTGCACTTTAATCTGTCACTGCTTATATGTATATTGATTTTGAATAGTTTTTATGTTTAATATCTGTTCTTTTAATTTACATTGATTACAAGTTATTTAAAAGTAATTATATGGCTATTAGAAATATTGTAGTTAAATAGTTCAACTTTTGATAATGTTTACAAGCCTTAGAATTCCAAAAAAACATTAAACAAACAAAACATTAGAGAAAGAAACATTAGAAAACAATAATTTTCAAACATCACTAATGGTCCACTTTGTGTACAAAACGTTTGAATGATTTACGCTTAAAATTAATGTAACTTAAATTTTATGTAAGTAAAAAAATGCAGTGCAATACATTGGTAAAGCTGACCTACATTTTCAGAATGTATTTTTTAATGGGAATCTAGTATACATAATAAATTAGGTAAATATAAAGTTATTCTGTTTCCATTACTTCAAGTGATCGAAGGTCTCTTAATTGGTTAATCTGCCTATATAACACAAAATGATAAAGAAAAACTAAACAGTCGTGGGATTTAAAAAGCGAAATATCCTGTGAAAATTCATTTTCATATAATGGATAAAACATATCATAACGAACTAGGTGTGTAAACATATACGCTAAATATCATTCACTCATCCATTGATCGCTATTTGTCAATAATCTTAAAATTTATTAATTGAACATTTACCAAAGTGTTTCCAATTAAGCTATGTGTCCTTAAGAAGGGAATAAAAAGTTGGTTTTAAGCACAATAAATAACTAAAAACCAATCAAATGCTTCACTAAATATAACACATTAAAATAGCAGGAAACTTAAAACTACTCACGCGAATTGTGATGCAGATTTAAAGTTGTAGATAAGGTACTCCTGTATTGTGAGCTGAAAGTCTGAAAGCAGTGTGCATGAACTTGAGCAGTTATGATGTAGAGTTACATTGTGGAGTAAGTAATTGTAAACTTATTACAAGTGGTCTGAAAACTGTCGGCCTGAATCTGACCACTAGAGTTACATTTGTATAGTTGGTACTCTTGTAGAGCAGATAGGTACGTTGAAAAAGATTTTATAAAACGTGCTACTTGAACACGAGAAACAGATGTCATATGTTGAGCAGACTAGCAGCCTGAATATATTTATCCTGTACAATGTTATAATAGATGATCATACATTTCAAACCCACAATTTAAATACATAAAGGTTTCAAAATGGGTATTTGAAACTGGGAGAATCTTTATAGTCCAGCGGGATAATGTTTGAAGTATTTTAATTTGGAATTGTTGCAATTCGAATAGCCATCCTGAGTTATTTTACTACTCAACATTCAAAATAAAAGTATGACCTTATATTGTAGTGCTTCACATAAAATACAGGTTATGGTTAAGGTTTATTATTTGATGTAAATATAAGACAAAATGTTTAATATAAAACATTGTTATAATAAATAAAATGAGAAATATTGGTTTGCTGAAGGTACATTTTAGTTAAATATCAAAAAGAGGATTTTTAGACTTATATTAAATTAAAAAGTTAAATTACTTTTTTACGTTGCTAAGGCTTTATGTCTTTATTTTTAAATCTGTAACACTAATCTATTGTGTATCTTGACATTACAACCTTTATCACGGTAATCCTCAACTGGCTAACCGTTATGCACATCTCATTGCACTTTTGGTGTACATTACTGGTGCTTTATAATATTATTTAGTAAGAATTTGACACGATATTATAGAATTCAGGTATTGTCTATCGTGAAATTGCAGTAGTATACATAAAACTGAAATTTATGAATGATAAAATGGGAAATTTGTTATATATATATATATATATATAAAATACAAATATATATTATTATTGAAAATAATAATATATATATATATTATTATTAAGAAAATTATAATATATAATATATAATACTATATATTATTATATATAATTATATATATAACTGAAAATTGACACTCAGTATCAAACATTTTACAATTATTTGAATTAGTAATAAGATTAAATTGTTGTAAAGAATTTGTTGTTCATACATGTGCTCCGTATTTGAAATGCTTTGTTGAAGAGCCAAGCGCTTGTTTATAACTTTAATAACATAAAAAGTGGTCCTTTGGTCATAAGTATAACCGAATGTCTTCTTTATGTCTCAAACTGTTACAAAATTAACTGGTGACTGGTAATTGTAGGCAATCTAATATGATTTCAGGTAGAATGATAATATAATAGAAATAATATTATTATGTGTGGGGAAAATTAAGTTTAAATGTTACAATGAAACGAGTATTGATCTGTAAAAAAGGTTTTGTGAAGCAGTTTGAACGTTAAATAATGTGTCTGAACGATATATTTATTGCACTTCTATTTCAAATTTAAATTATTATAAATGTGGTTTTGCAATTAAACAATATATATATATATATATATATATATATATATATATATATATATATATATATATATATATATGTTATGTCTTATTTACAAGGACCCTAGGTAGTAAGTATATACTACTGTTTATTTTATTAGTACAATAGAGGTTCCCTGGTGTACAAGGTGGCGTGTTGTTCGTAAATTACAGTAGAGTGGGAATGGGAACCACTTACCACAAACAGTCTGACCCGGCAGGTCAAGTGGTTGGGTGAACTTAAACATCTGCTTTTTGTCTTTTACACGTACGCATCACTTCTCAACACCTGTTTATTTCCTTGCCGAAGTTCAAACGCCTTCTAAATAATACACTTTAATTTCAATTAGATTACATTTAACATTACATTCTTTAAAACTATTGAACAGAATTATTTTCACTATTGTTGCACATTTTAAAAGAGAATAAAAATTTAACATAATGTTTAACTCATATTAATCAACATAATAAAATATTATCCCTCACCACAAAATCTAAAAGTTTTATTCCCCAAATTGCTTTAACTTACTGAAGCTTGTATCATACGTGTGCATATAACATTTTCAGCATATTTTGGGTCTCAATATGTGATTTATAAGAGTGATCATATCGTATTGATCAGTACTTACGAGAAATTGAAGTTGATCCAGTGTAGTTACGATAGTGTAATTATCTGTCCTTAATACCACAGTACGACATAATATCACATTATTTTATCACTTAGAAATGTGAAACTGCTATTGTCAATCTCGTTACTTGCATGTATATAAATAAATAATATATATATATATATAATATATATATATATATATATATATATTTATATATGTATATATTTATATATATATATATATATTTATATATGTATATATTTATATATATATATATATATATTTATATATGTATATATTTAATATTTAAGACCCTATTATTAAGACTTGTAATTACCAAATAAACCCAAATATGTATTGATAGGTAATATGTGAGCCTTGTCAGTACAAGTCTAAGTCATTACAGTTCAAACTTAAATAGTTCCGAATTGATTTTTTGACATCATCTTTATGATGACTTGTCTCGTTGAACCTTTTGTTAACATGCTACTGGGCAATTCGAGCAGTTTTTTAGCTCGAGAGATCCTTGTTTTTACAAACCCCTTCGGTGTGCAGAACCTTAAGATTTACATTTCATGAAAAACTAAAAGTTCCCCAAGGTTTCCAGTTAGTAATAAAACAGGTACAGATTGCATTAACTACAGTACAATATAGGCGACAATGTTGGTCACTCTGGGAGAGCAAGGTACCAATTCTTGTTTAACTAATTATCTCTTTATAACAAAATTAAATATCTTGTTAATTTCTATTGTTTGTGTTTATAGTTTGCAATATAAAAAATGTAATTAAATATATATGTTAAAATAAACTAATGATAAGAAAATAGTTGTTTTATAATGTCAAGTAACTGGAGCTTGGTCAGCAGTTTCGTTATAGTAAAGATAGCAACAGGCTAGCTATAAATCAAGAATACATTAATCTATTTCAGCACTGTTTGTACGTGTACTTCCTACTGAATCATATCCTGTAACGGTCAATGTAAAGATAAGCAAATGTACGGTTCTTATGAGGGTTTGAGTTGTCAACATCAATATATTTCACGCATCATCAATTAGAATGTTTAAGAACATTTTTCTAAACAATTCCTTCCTTTTATATTATATGTTCAGATTGTTTATCAATGTCCATTGCGATTGATAGTGAGTACTGCGGTACTCACTATCAATAATTAACAATATTTAAAATGTTATACTAAAATAAAATAAAATACACAATTATAGCCAAAATATTCATAAAACAACAAAAAAATCTTATTTTAACTTAAATTTTAATTAATTGAAATATTTTCGGTTAAAAAAAGAAATGTCTTGTACACGAGTTAACGTAAAATGAGATCTATACATGTATAATGTTGATCTGTACTGTAATCTCCTATTCGCTGTTATATAGAGAACTAACAGGACTAACAAATGTTGAAAAATTTTATAGTATCGTATTAAATATACTGATACTTCTAATAAATCTTACAGTTTCAAGTGCATTAAATATCAGCAATGTTTTAATTACGAATGGCAGAACCCCATAATATTGATCTACCACACACTAATACAATTTGTAAACAGTGACAGCCAACATAAACGTTATTTAGACAATGATAATATTTTTATTACAGGGACATAATAACGGTTGCTTTATAGTTTTTTTAGTAACATATAGGCTATTTATAATAGTTGTAGGCTATACCGATAACACTCTCTGAAAAATTGATTGATTTCATATACATTAGTATATACTAGTTTTTTATTATTATATTTTACTTTTATTCGTGCATCACAGTACCTTGTAGTTCTGTGTATGTTCAGACTAAGATGTACGTATTCACTTTAGAAACAAACACTTGTGCTGCCTTAATGCCAACACCTTGCGCCTTCACACACACATTTCTCTTATTGACAAGGCGAGACTGTAGAACATGAGTGGCTTACAAACGCTTGTTCTGCCTTAATGCTAACTCCTTCCGTCTCCACACATAATTCCTATTTTGAGAATGCGAAACTGTAGGAGAGGAGTGGCTTACAAACACTACGTCAACTGCTTCAATACCAATTATTCAGTTCGTGTTATTCTCGGCTTAATGCTTGGGTCTATACAATTCAAATACTAATACCTGATGTTTAGCATTGGGATCAGAGTATCCCTTTATTAGAACACAAATCCGATATTTTATCATATTATGCATCATATAACGTGCAGCTAAGGGTTGCATAAGGTATACTAATGAAATACACTAATGAATCTACTGCTACATTATTAATCCAATAGCTAATATACTTGGCGACGACACGAAACGTCAGACCCTTGTCTAAACATCCTAATCTGGATTCGTAAATAAAGGATACAAAACTGAAAGCATAACAAATTTAAAACAATATTATTAAAAAAATACATAAATCACAGAATATTAAATAATAATAATATTATAAATTGAGCACTGGAAAGTTAAAATTATAAACCACCACTAGGTGGTGAATAAGTTGTATTGAGTGTTTCGCCGTATAAGATGATGTATTCTGTATTCTCAGGTGTATGAATACCACACCAATATTTGTGCTTGCTTTATTATATTAACGCGCAAATCAAGGAGACTCGAAAGACATGAATATAATTAGAACATAAATAATAATTTAGATAACTATTATTCAGTGTTCTTTTCATTGTTCTAGCTACATGAGCTGTAAGTGCACTGTATGCTGTTAAACGTATCTTATTAAAAGTTCCTTTAATGTTTATCTCTTGTTTATTATTATATCTAAAAACGGGCACTTCATCTCGTCAACTTTGCTACACCTGATATGGTTGCTTTATAAAATATAATAATGGCTGGCTTGTCAACTTCATTATTTTCATCAGTTTTCACTTCATCTTGTTCATTATGAAGAGTTGACAAGTCTAAGATCACCTTTTTTCTGTAGGAGAAGAACGCTATTTTTTAGAAAGCGAAAATAATTTCTGATTTTGGTGATGTTTAAATTTTTTCATATAGTTTAGGATTCCTATTTGTTTTTAATTTTACCTACATGAGTAAGCTTTTAATTTAACAATAAGCCTTGAGCTAAAGGTATGCATATAAACCAGTTTTCCACTGGTTATGTTGCGTACGCTGTTAGAGATTTGGCGCAACCAGACGTTTAACGATTTTATGTGACGAGTTTACGCATAATTAGGGTCCTGGTTGCGCCACTCAGTAAACCTCGACATTATTGTGTAGTAAATATTAGCCTCACATAAACCAAATAATTTAAGATTATATTCCGAAGATGATATTGATCCGGTGATTCTCCTTAGATTTTTATCATCTGCGTCATACCGCTCATTATTATTACCATTATTTATTACTACCCACGAGTGTCCTGGGCAATATCTTCCTAGGTTTAAAGAATAGCTATGATAATAACTGCTACGATATCGATGTCTTCAGCTGACTTCTCACTCAGTGAAATATGATCTCTTTCTTGGATATTGTATTCTTCTCAGTCATCCGATGCCGAAATTTCATCTTTTAGTAGTCGAAAAATATACTCTTCATTTGTTCGATGAATCTAAAACCGAAGAAGACATACAATACCAAGTAAATAGGTACGCAATTCTGAAATATTTACGAATAAAATAATACTTAAAACTTGTTGTTTACCATTAAAAATACTCCAGCTTTAGTTTAAAAGTGATAATAGTCGACTAATTGACGAAGGAAGTGTAGAACGCAGCGGAACAACACTTCGTTATATCACATATTGAAATGATCACTCTGCAGATATATTTTGTGTCTAAATCACAGCACAGACAAGACTACAAGTACACACAAAGACAACCGTCACGTCTTTCTTGAGATGGCAGGGGAAGCTACTCGCGGGCTCAACACCCGTCCCATTCTCACCACCATTCTAACAAAAAACTTGTGGAGTGACTTTTCGCGGCGCATGCGGTTGAGGGTAACTGAATGTTACATAAGCCGTCAAATGTTATTCAACAAGTACTGATGCTACACATATAAAACAATTTGTAATGCTCACCGAGTGTGCCACACTGAGTGTATTATGTGTTGTACGATATTACTGTACCTTGTACCCGTTACATGTAATCCAACAAGTAGTGATGCTAGACATATAAATCAATGTCTAATGCACACCGACTGTACCACTCTGTATATATGTGTTGTACGCTATTAACCGTATCTTATATAATCCGTCACACGTCATTCAGCAAGTAGTGATGCTAGACATATGAATCAATGTCTAATGAACACCGACAGTGGCAGGCTGTTTATAGACTTTACCTAATTATTTGCTATTTATATTGTGTCTTAGACCATTTATTTTGTTACAGTAGTAGTTTTCTAAAAATAAACGTACGAGGACACAATTTTAGTTATTTTTAACTGTATATATTTGTAACATCGTATTTAATTGCCTGCATATATTAAAATATTTCTCACAAACTTGCTAATTGAATGTTTATAAATATGCAATAACCATGTGTGAATTTAAATTGAAATACACTCATGTACTTATGAATAATGTACAAATGAAATACTTCATTATGAAGTAAAAAATAAAGGTTAATATGTAATAATGTAAACTATCAACACCTGAGTTTAGAACTTACAGTTCAAAGTGCAAGTTGGGCTTTGAGTAAAGTGTGTGCGAAAGGTGTTACATAGGTGTAAGTCAATGGTTTTATATATATATATATATATATATATATATATATTATATATTATATAAATACTGTGCATGCTATGTAAAATTCAACACTTCCACTTAAATCGTGTATTACATTATAAGGTGTTATATTATAAACAAGTAAAGAAAAGAGTAGGAAAACATATTCAGTGGTATAAACCGTAACCCAAATTTCGTTATATTATTGAAAATGTCAATTCCAAAAATATCACGTATTTCCATAAGGAGATTAATCATGAATTTATCACGTACACTACTACCTAAACTATCAACACCTGAGTTTAGAACTTACAGTTCAAAGTGCAAGTTGGGCTTTGAGGAAAGTGTGTGCGAAAGGTGTTACATAGGTGTAAGTCAATGGTTTTATATATATATATATATATATATATATATATATATATATATATATTATATAAATACTGTGCATGCTATGTAAAATTCAACACTTACACTTAAATCGTGTATTACTTTTGTGATCAAAGTCTCGACCATCTAGTTCCAGTTCAACACAGGTTTTGTACTTGGTTGGTTAGAACTGCTTTATGAACATTATTTACTGAACATTAATATGTTTAGTAACTCAATTTAATAATACTTAAAAGAAAACCATAAAGTAGAGTAAACTTTTAATTATATTATATAGTTTCACAGTAATAAATTTGGATTAATATTTATGAAATATTCATGTTAAAATACCATTCCTAGTTATATGTATAACAATATGATTCTATAACGGCAGAACATTAAAACTGAAAGATATTGACGGACCAGTGAATAGTTTAGGACATACAAAGTAACTTAGTTCACATTCCACAGAATTGGTTTGTTCATATTAACAAATACCAGACTAAAATGTTCTGAACTGCGCTGTACGCAAATTGAAGGTAACTTTTGTGCACTGGGGATTGAAAGACAAAGTTACAACTGAATAACAATTAATTGCTTTCAATTTATACTTATTTGAGAAATTCTTGCGCCTACTGATTCAGTATAACGATCAAGGTATAAATATACGTGAAAGCAGTGATCTGTTGATATCAGCATTGATACTCTAAAAATAAACCTCTTGTTGAAAATAAAGTGTAATATTAATTAAACATACAAACCAAAATTCCTTATATTTTTGGGAGGTATTATTATAGACATCCTAATAGATTTAAATATTTGATTGGATTTGTAATATAAGATTTTAAAGCGAAGTAAACGTCATTTGAAATTTGTTTGAACTTAAACAGTTATTGAGTGACATTTTAAAACCCGGTAGTTGTTAGAGTTTGTAACAAAATAATTGGATGTGAGACACTCGTTCTGAAGCCAACTCAGTAAAATGTGGATAGATTATTATAGTATCAGGAAACAAAAATTTTATTTGCTTTCTAAATATAATAAAAAATCGATTTTCATATAAAACCTATGAGCCTCCAACATAAAAAATAACACTCATTTTAAAACTTTTTTAAACATGCGTTGTTTAATCTTGTTGTCCAATGAAGAATAGATATTATTTATAACGTAACTTATACACTTTTATGTGAATAATAGATAATATTTTTATTTTAGTCAATGTGAATAAAAGGGTTTGCTTTAGTAATGTTGTCAACATTATAAGTAACAGTTTAAATAAACAAGTTTGAAATGTTATTAAATGCCCATAAGCAAAGATAAAATAAAAAAGTTAGTATTCCGATAAACATTACTAGTGTTAAGTGTAACCTGAATAAGCCGTTATGACGGAGTATGGAGATATGTGAAATGTACTAATAAATGGCATTAATATTTGATACAGAAAAAGATAGCAAATATAGCCAATTGTGTCAAATACGAAAAGATTATGTAATACTTAATTCATCACTATTTGCCTGGAGTATATTTTTATTTATTTAAACAGAATATTTTGCGGATATAACTAGGATTTCTATTAATTATATAAATAAATAATAGGAAGCATTCCATAAAACTTAAACCTTAGATGTCTAGACATATATCCTTATATTTTAAAGAATTTGCCCGCATTAATAAATAATTTACTGAGAGCTTCGTAAGTTACTTGTTGTCTTGAAGCGTAGTACTCTTGGGTGTTTTTTTATATATATATATATATATATATATATATATATATATATATATACGTTATATCACACCCAATAATAATAATAATAGATGTATAGATGTTGCTTGTAAAATTAACTATTACGTTCCTATAATACTCCCTAATACTCCCAAGTACTTGAAAGTAAGAGGCCTAAGATTATTAATATGGTTCTTGGAAGTCTCCTTGACAAAGTAGTTTGGATTGCTGCTTGCCGAGTAACAGGAAAATCCCTGGTTTATCCAAGGATAATCTGTGAGCTTTGTAGGATTTTCTCCGCTTCGTTGGCTAGACTAAATGAGGTGGCTCAACAACATTACGTTTTCTCCGCAGAAACGACCCACATTTGACTCACTTATTGTTACAAAGGTTCTCTAAATGTATTGTGGACACAAATGTACGTCGAAGTAAACATTTTATCAATGAGAAGGAGTTGTGTGTTTAATAGTGAGTAGAACGCTAAACATTAAAAATCTTTAATAATACTAAGACCCATTTTATGGAATTATTAAACAATAATATTAATGTTCACTAATATTTCATACGATGCAAAGTAAATTTTATTAATTAATTTATGTAAAAAATCTTTGTGTCTAACAAAGAAACTTAGCTCTGTATCGGATTCAATGTGATTTTGAATTTAAGGTAATTATTTTGATTATTGGTTCCATAATTATTCTTAACTGAACAAAAATAAAATTCGTTTCGCTGTGAGTGACAAATCTAATATTCTAATCTTCAGTATTTTCCTATATATATAAGCAAAATAGAACATTTTTGAATACATTTAGGAAGGCCATTGTTCGCATTAATAGTCTATTTGGATTATTTATATGACATGAAAATTAGTATGAAGGCCAGGATAGAGGCTCTAGTTCCATACTCTGCTATATTTTTTAACTAACTACAATTAATTACTATTTAATTTATTATCAGTTAAGGTTATTTTGTAGCTAAGCAAGTCAAGTTTAAATTAGGTTCAATATTCGAGTTATTGTAATATTAGATTATTTTTGTAATAATATGACACAGAACAGAAAAGAAATAACCACTTTGTGTAGGTTTCCTAGTAAGGTAAGGAAAGAATATTATATCTATTGACTATTTATTATACGTGTATATTCAAAATTACAATTAAAATAATACTGGACTTGGACTACTACTACTGTACACGTTTGGAGGTTAAGCAGCAAATAAAATAATGTTAGTTTAAAAAAAATCATAATGGACGCTATATACATATAATATTTGTTTCTTAGTAATATTTAACCAGAGCTACAGGCTTAGTAACTTGGAGGATGCAATATCTTGAACGTCAAATGTACAAAACTAACAAAGAAGGTTGTTATACCTTTTTTAGGATAACAGTAGTTGTTGGTCATTTGCCATCGTTTATTGATAAATAATATTTGTGTTAACACTTTTCAAGATCTAGTACCCGATATATTTCGTAAAAGTAACGTTATACAAATCCATAATGAAATTTAAAAGTAATAAATAATACCATATAAAAGCCTTGTGACGGGCATGAATTCAGTATTCCAAACATGTTGTGTGTCAATTCAAAACATACTACTATACCACTATCTGAAAAATATCCACTTTACTTTCAGAAAATATAAATAAAGATACAAAAAACAGGGTAAAACCCACATGCTTTTCAAGGCCAACCTAACCTTAAAAAAATGTAATTGCGATAGTCACACCAGAAACAAGATGGCGAAAAGTTTGGAAAGAGGAATGGCCATTTTTCTGCATTATTTTAATTTCCAACTTATAAAGGCTATAATTAGTAGGGCCCCTGACAGATTGCACGTTAGATGTTTGAAAAACTCTCTCCTCCTCACTCTCTCTCTCTCTGTCATGTTTATTCAGTATGTTTTATTATAATTTTAGCGTTTACAAGAAATATGGTTTAGTACTAAATATAATATCAAAATGTAGCCGACCATGTATGGGTTCCGCTTGTAGTTATTTCTATTTGGCAAAGAGAAGACATGTAATTACATTTTATCTCAAATATAATCTATTTATCATTTTTAATAATTTAATTGTTTTATAGTTACCTGTATTGAGTATAATCGTATTCTTCAATCTATAGTTTCGAGTTGGTAGACATAAATATTCATATTACTGCTAAGTATATTATTTTGTTCGAGGAAGGTGATATAAGTCGGATAAGAAACTCCATAGAATTTCACAAGCTCACTAAATTTAAAAAAATAAAATCGTCATGTTTCTTATAATATTATATTTGTAACAGACTCATTTTGTGGGTCTAGTTGATGTTACAACGCTTGTTCGGAATAACGAAACACGTGTATCTTAAACCCATATCCTCGGTACTTTGCTTTTAGTAGTTCATCCTGATGACAATTTAAAGGTGTTTTAACTACAAGAAACTAGTAACAGTTGAAGTGTATAAAACTCAGCAAATAATAAAACTATCTTTGAGTGTTTATTAAAATTGTGTGGTATATTATAAGAACACATTTCACCTTCTGCCCAGCCTGTTTATAGCGTACCAATAGTTAATATTGTCTTGATATCTAACCATATCTATTCATTAAAACATTACAAGATGTCCAAAAATGTTCTCTAATATTTCTAAGAGCCTATTTGAAAATAAACTAAAATAATATTACCCAAGCGTGTCGGATACTTATCATTAGTAAAGAAACCCCAGCCTTCCAAACCAATAAATTAAAACATTAATAAAAATCCTGATTCGATTAAATTGCCTTTGATAATACGCTCTATTATTTTATTCCAATACATGGAAATGTACAACTTGAATAGTTCCATAAGACTGTATAGTTGGGATAATATTGTATTTATAGGACACAAGTACTTTACGGACGATAAAGAAATGTCGCACTCCTATCACTTAAACCTCTTAACGGTCCCCAGAGTTCCGTTAACCCATAATACAGTTACACTTCCATCTCCTGTATTTTCTCTGTCAACATTACTGGCTCCTACTTGACATTTTATCCACAAACAAATGTAATTTCCTCTTTCTTATAGAGAGTATGGAGTCTGTTAAGTGTATTCTTGACACTGTTCAATAACTAATTTGTCAATCTTTTAAAGTGCCTTTTTAAACTAATCATTGTCTTAATATTCATTTTGACTAAATATCATTTTTCGTAATTAGATTCCGATACCAATGGCACAGTGTAGCGGGTACAGCGGTTCAGGAAGGTTAAAACTTCCATTTCCTATTATTCTCTGTCCAAATTACTGGCTCCGACATCTTATTTTATACAAAAAAACAACATAATTTACTCTTTCTTATATAGAGTATAGTCTGTTAAGAACATTCAATAACTAATGCGCCAATATTTTAACCTATAATTTTTATGATTTTTTTTTTTCAAGATTTTGAGCTTTCGTATTTATAGTATTAACAAACTGATGTTTTTTGTGATTGCATTATAATACAAATGGCACAGTGTAACGGCTACCGCGGTTATTGCAAGATAACTAAATCTTGCAACGTCGAGAGTGGCTGCTCCTTTGATGGGTAACCGCTGGATTATTCTGTCCTTGCAAGCAGTCCGCCTGAGCAGCCGTTGGTCGTGGTTCTGAAGGCATCTTTAAGCCGTCCGTACCCAGGTTAATTGCTACAGAAAGCTTCTTAGCTCTACATTTACCTGCTAAAATAAAATATTCTCTACCGGTTTCTTTATATTCATATAGCTATACATCAATATTAATGATATGAGTTTAACTATAATAGTCATACTGTAGTAGTCATACTAGTGTTTAGTAATCCTGCACGAATTTTGTAAATACAGCGTAAAAATACACGATATTCTCTTTCTGAAAGTTTTAAAACTCTTTATACATATTTTAAATATTGTTTCAGTTATACACTGGACCTCTGAACGAAATTCAGAAATAATTAATAGAAAGCTAAAACGTCGTGGAAGTAAAGATTGCTTTATTATCAGTATAAAGAGTAATGACCGGCAGAAATATTGGTTAAAATTTCAGTTTAGATCCAAGTATTCACAGATAATGTGTTTTGATTTTACTTATAATCAATCATATAGTGTACACAGAACATAATAAGCCCCTCACAGATTATTAATACAGTTTGATATATATACAATAAATAGCCATAATAACTGCGGCTTTACTAAATTAACATATATCACTTAAAATTTAATATACTATGACGTATTTGAGTTACGGATGTCTATTTAAAAATATGTGTTTTTTTATACTTTTTCTTTAGTAACAGCTCTAATGGCATTACAATCCAACCTAGCGTATTTGTTAAGCAAAACAAACACATTCAAACATCCATATGTTTTGTAAAAGATTGATATTACACATTAGCCACTTAATAAAGACAGGCATTTATAAAACTGTATAACTCATATATCAATACAAGGCCATCTCATATAATATTTAATAATGTAAGATTAGTGCTTATTGGGTTCACCATCAAGGCATACTTCTCTACCTCCGCCTCCTCACAGGTGTGTTAGGCAGTAATCAGCGAAAATATTAAGAGGGATAAACTGGCTTTGTACCAAATGTACTAGTCATTCTATATTGTTATCCCGATAAAAAGTACAAAGTTCGTTTAGTTTTCATAATTTTCATTTTCTTGTTGATTTATAGTAACTAAAAATATAATACCTAGGTTTAAAATAACACCGTCATCATAAGAATATTGTAGCACAATAACTCACCTCTATATTGATCATACTGGTTTTAAAATGATCTGCTAACAGTCTACTCTAATTTACCAAATCTAATAAATACTATAGTTTTTTTGTGGACAATCAAGGTCACACTCGAAACAAGTATTTACAATACAAAACAATTCAATTTGTATCATTCATCAAACAGTTGTCAGAAACAGTATTCACATAATCAAGCAACACGAAAATAATTTAATTCACGAAGGAATAAAATTATTAAATACAATTCTGGAAACGATAAAAACAGATTAAATCTATTTAAAGTCATGTAAAAGCATCTACTTCTGCAGGTGGGTCATGAAAATTATATAAACAGCGCAGGCCTTAGGGGTTATAAGTTTAAAAATGTTTTACTAAATTGGGTATTAATATATTTGTTTCCATTATCCACAATTCTTGGCTTCTAAAATTGTCACCTCGTGACTAGCAGATAATTAATTGTTAATACTAAGCAGTAATATTTTTATATTTTAAAATTTTCGTCATATATATTGTCAAATGAGATTACATCTATAGAGAGTTTATTGCCTAAGGTCCAAGACTAAGGGTTCAGTATACCTTAATACGGTTAAACATGTTACTTAAAACTTGAAATTACACAGTTTATCTTTTATTTTGATAGCAGAGGCACTATAACTGATTGTATAAATGTAACACAGCATGATGGTCACATATCGAGAGGAATTTGTTATTAGTTTTCTGAACAAATACCCTCAGTTTGATGCTTCAATGTTTCGGGTTTCACTGTTCTGTGCCCGAATTACGAGTGAGCCCTGGAACATCAGACGCGGTACCAGGAAATAGAATTTGTCACGACGTCTCTCTACATATTCTAACCGTAATAACGCGAACCAAAATATTTTGGACGCTTTTTATAAAGCCACATTTCTTTGAAAGGTCATGATTCTAGTTTTGTTTCAGACTATTCGATCTGATTTAGAAGCATTGAGATGGTATATAGGCAATACATATATTTATGTACGACTTCAATCAATTCAACATTCACATACTACGTTAGTTACAGAAGTGATTAGCTATTTCTTAACAACAATTGTTCCTACTAAATTGTGTTTTTTTTTTTTTTTTTTTGAAAAATTGATTAAAAATGTATTATTTTAACAAATATGTTCAACAGATTAGTTAAATAATTTACAAATGAGAAGGATGCGTGAATCATAAAAAAAGGATTACCTAAATCTAAGTTTCACTTTTTACTACATCGAAATCAACAGTATCGGCAAAAACTATCAAAATAACAAATATAACAAATCATTAATTAATTAAATAATGAGTATAATACCATGGCAATTATGTATCACGAAAACCGTAAATAATAATCCACGTAATGGTATTTCCTAAAGTAATTTTTATGTCTGTCTTTATGAATCACTAATCAGTATGATCACGATCATTTTAATATAAATAAAAAAATATTTAACCGTTAAAAATTTCAAAGAGTTTTATTAATGTGTGTCTGTGAATGACACCTCAATAATTTATTTATTTGAACATGCACTAATTAAACTAAATTGACTATAATTTGCCAGGGTTAAAAATGCTGTTTATGTATTATATTTCTAAATAAATCATAAACGCACTAAATGAAACTGTAATTATTGCCGTTAATGGATTGTATAAAAGAGGCCATTGACTATTATTTGAAATTAATTACTGCTGTGTGATGTAGCTACAATACTACATACTACATCCTTCAGCTGTTTTCATACGATTTGTACAATCAAAAATGGAAATATTGTCTAAGTCATTTTGTAATATTAAGTCAAATTTAAACTTTTTAGTACATAAAACAACTAAAAGAGATTGTGAAATCTTAAATTTGTATAAATATCGTTTAATTTGTTAGAGTTTAATAGGAGTTAATAGTAATTTTATTACATTTTAATTATAAATCCAAACCATTACTCTAAAAGACTATTGAATCTTGTAATTATTAAATATTTCATTGTGAAATTTAAGTTATTACCTGCTCTAATATCTATTTAAACCAGTGCGATTGTCCTAAATTATTGAATAATTTTGTAGGCTTATATAAGTCTTATGAACACGGATTACAAAACTGCTATTTTCCACCGTCAAGTTTTATCAGTAAAAAAATAAGTTTTATCTTCGTATCCACACCATAAATTTGGAAAGGGTTTTGAAAATATCTATTCGTAACTGAATATTACAGCACAGAATATTTTATTACCTCAGAATTTTATAGTCAAGAGGTATGTATTTCTGTAAGAAATATTTAAGATAAATCATTCCTGATGGATGATTTGAGATGATAAGAGAAATTTGGCCATTATGTGAGACGATTTATGTGTATTTTCACATAAACAATAGAAAATGTCCGAAATCCACTTAAACTCTGAAGTAATAATATTATTAAAACATAACAATTTACATTATCATAAATAAATAAAAATGTCTTTATTTATCAGAAATTTATCACAATTGCTTTACAAATCCCCTATTCCCAAGCTTCCGTCATATTTCATATTGCGAACCTATTACTGAATTTTATTAATATCTCATAGCTAAATTTAAGATTTTTTTTAGATTTAGTAAAAGACAAAAATGAAACTTAAATGGTGTTGTACTGACGTTTTGTAATATTTAATATATGTAAGTGTATGTCTTAAGGTACACCAGCACTACTGTTCAACAAATAGTTTGGATCTAATAAAAAAACCAGTAACTGTGCACACAAAATTTTACCAACCATTAAATGTTATCATGCTTTTGAGGATATATGTTGTATGTGCAGAGTGTTAAAATCTGATTATAGCCATCTGAAAAAATAAATAGTAAAATGTTTATAGATTCAATTCCACTTCATGGATTGGTAACCACGTTACCTTGTTAACCCGCTTTAGTGGTTGTAATTGTAAAAAACTAAAACACTAGCACAGGCCTGCTATGTAGTCATTTCAGAATAGTAAAATAAAAGTATATTATAAATTAATCTTTTGTATTTGTAAAAAGACCTAATAATGATATAAATCTATGCTCTTTTTCACAAATGCTAACGTCGGAATAGTAAAAAGATGCCTGTTACGCAATTTATGGTTATATAAGAAGCTCTTCACCTGCGACTGCATACTTGATAAAGACGAGCAAGCACTCCTGTAGTATAATACGTAGTATGTACTGTAAGTCACAAATTCCTCATGTGAAAGTATAAGCTATACAGATAAGCTTACTTGAAAATCTAATTAGATGACGCTATTCTTAAGTGTTTATTACTAAATAAACATGTTTTATTTCACTAGAAATTGCTATACTATTGGACTTCATGGTGTCAAAGAAATTCAGAGTAATGATTATGTCATCAATATTTAACATACAAATGTATTTTTCTTTAGTTATTTTATATTTTTAATAACTAATGTAATATTATATCTTTGAAAATCTTACTTAATATATATATATATATATATATTATATATAGAATATATATATATATATATTATATATATATATATATATATATATATATATATATATATATATATATATATATATATATATATATACAGGGTGAGTTTTTTAAAATGATCCAATAGCTAACTTTTTAATTACATGACTTAGCCCAACACTTTAAATTTGGAACTTGCTCAATTTTAAGTTTTCCTCAGGAATACTTTTTCAAATTTTTTGAAGATGGCCGCCATTTTCCAATATGGTGGCCAACTTTAAAATCTTTAATGGAACACCCTGTATTTTATGTTGTTTTTAGATTTTACACTAAAAAATAAAACCTTTTTGTACCTGAGAGTTTTTCCATATCTCTAATGGTTCAGGAGCTACGCGGACTGGAAGTTTTCATAATTTTTTCCAATATGGCGCCCAACTTTAAAATCTTTTATGGAACACCCTGTATTTTATTTTGTTTTTAGATTCTACTCTAAAAAAATAAGACATTTTGGCTTCTGAAAGTTTTTCTATATCTCTAATGGTTCAGGAGCTACGTGGACTGAAAGTTTTCACCATCAGTCCGAAAAAATCCGAAAACTTCGGGGAAATTCAGGGTGTTCCATTAGAGATTTTAAAGTTGACCGCCATATTGGAAAATGGCGGCCATCTTCAAAAAATTTGAAAGTGTATCCCTGAGTGAAACTTAAAATTGAGCAAGTTCCAAATTTAAAGTGTGGTGCTAAGACGTGTAATTAAAAAGTTAGCTATTGGATCACTTTAAAAAACTCACCCTGTATATATATATATATATATATATATATATATATATATAAACTGAGTGTGTATGGTTTCTTACATGCAATTAGGAGTGTGAGAACGGATCGTGGTTGCATGATTGCATGAGTGTATGTTTGTAGCACAGGGTTTGGTGAGGGTGGATGAGCCGAGAGGACGTTGGTGATTGTGAGAAGGAAATTATGGGGACAGAGGATCTTATCCGTCTGTCGGTAAGAGATCCCAACCCAAACTGTGTTCTGCCGAGAAGGGTCAAATGGATTATTTGGTGATCCCAAGATTATCTAAAAATCTTAATAAAGCCACAGTATTATTACAGTTTAGTAGACTATCGTAATCTGAATAAACTGTACTTCTTTATTATACTTATATTTATTTGATTCGATACTCAAACCCTATGCTAGTAAAAAACAAGTATTATATACCTCTATTTAGGCTATTTACTATTCTCGACAAGTATTTACTTTAACCACGTAAACATACTTATCTGTTAGTATTTACTTATGTTTGGTGACAATAATTAATTACATCTTGTTTATTACTGATTTGTTTTATAGGATCTTGTGAGAAGCCTTAAAATAAGGCACTGCTAAGAATCAGGAAACATATAGCTTATGGACAAAGAATATATAACGGGTACAAAAAGTTACTTAGATTTTAGGAAGATTCAGTAAAATAATTTGTATGACCAATTATTTATTGCCGGAATCAGAAGTTATTGAAAATAAAGGAGGATATCTATCGTTACGGAAAATATATAGAAATATTGTTTAGTTACGTATCTGATTCTGATTTCAGGAGGGACGTTGCTTCTGATTTTGCAGTGCACCGACTACTGTAAGTTAAATGTTTGAATGTTATTAGAAAAATAAATATGAAAGCGTTTTTTTTGTTTCATTCAAATAACTATGAATCAGAACAGATTCAGATTTATAAGATATCGTACGTAATTGGTACATATGATTTTGTTAATCTTGCAACATATTGAAGAAAACAGCAAAAGAGAAATTATGCTGTGTACATTCTTTTGGAAATTCTTTAGTCAATACAGACCTTAATAAATATGCATATACTACTTTATTTGTATAACATCAACATTTAATATATTATAAGTTATTATAACAGTTATCAATTTGTTCATTCATTCAACTAAATAAAATTCCATTAAATCATTGTCAAATTCTTCCGATACTACAAAATTTGTTACTAGTAACCTCCTTTCAATAACCCTCGCAATTAAATTTATGTCTTCTAATTTAACTTTTATTTCTTTCTTTTTTTATTTGTATAGGAACAAGGAGCAAGCGGTTGTTACTTGAGTAGTGTTACGGATTTTGTGTATCACTGAACAATTTTAAATGTTTCTTTAGAAACATTTAAAATTGTTCAGAAAAATAACAGTAATTGTTCAGTAAATTTTTCTGTTTTTAATTTTGTTAATTAAAAATACAAAAATCTTTAGAATATTTTTCGTTTTGTTGTCTTGGATCTCAGGTTAGTGAAAAAAAACTTCCGAGGCTACAAACGGAAAGAAAACATCTTACATTTATTTACATGAAAAAAGGTTTTTATTGAAATTAATAACTTATCAGTATTATAGAGAAAATAATTCGTTTCGTTATTGGTTTAAATATTAAACAATACGGAAGGTAAACATCTGGAAGTTCTAATGATTACTATTGACTTCAGTGAATCAAGCAAACTTTTTTTCTGTTAAATTGGCTGTTGTCTTATTGATCTTTATGGTATCTGACGCGGATTTTGGATACGTTCGACAAAATTATTCGCTAAGCTGTTTTATTTACTTTATTTCACCATGTATTAAACTCAACTTATTATTAGATTTTAATTACATACTATATAAGAATTATGACATAGATAAATAATGTTATAATTTCAATTCTTAAAATGAACCTTATCTTTTTAAAAGCATTGGACACATTAAGAACTTTTGATTTAAAAATGTATCTTAGGCTTTGTCTCACTCTTGGAGCTAAATTAATCTTCATAGATTGTAAATTTCCATTTGTGATGTTGAATATATTTTCAAAATAATAAATCTATTATTTTGTTCATAAGTGGCAAAGCAAAAAAAAGAAACAATAATACATTTAATTTTTAATGTAGATTCGTATATTAAGAAATCCCTTAACAATATGTCAAAGTAAACTTCAAAATATCAATATTGTTGAAAAGCTATACTTGGAAATTAGTTGAAAACCACTTTTACCACTTGGCATGACAGTAGAGTTCAAGGTAGGGTTGTGGGGACTTAACCGCTCATTACATAGTCCCCATACAAGTCTGGCCGTTTGTCCGTGGACTCGCCGTTTTAGTGGTGATGAATATTACCTTCTACTATAGAGTGTAACTTACCTATAGCTACAGTTATAAAATATTGATTATTCTTTGCCTCCGTATTAATTTAGTTCACGTATAATAACTTGTTTTAAATATCGGAGCTATGATGCTCAGTTTGTTGACATTACTATTTCTTGCATCTAGTCGAAAATCATCAAATTATAATTATATAGAAATATGAAATGCCTTATATACTTTTTCATTCTATAAATTTTTTTTCATATTAGAGCTCAAACTTTTACTAAAAACAATCCAAATGTACAAATGAAATTTCTATAAATATTGACTAAAACTAAATTTAAATTTACTGTTTAGAATTTCATCACAAAATGATTATAACATGGAGAGGACTCGTTTTTCGATTAATCATAACGATAATATTTTAAGATAAATATCCGCATTTAACCTGTCATAGTTTATGTTTCATGGTGCATTAGGAAAGATTTTAATATTTAATTTAATATCTTTCTCCTAAAATTACATTATATCTTTAAAATCATTTAACAGTAGAATGTTTATATGGCTTTTTAGAAACAATGTACTTAAATTGTTTAGATTGTGATAATGATTACGCGCATTGCAATTCCAGAAAACATTAAACGAATCACATGAATTATCCACTTCCTTTACAAAACTTTTTAATGATTTACTTCTCGAAAATTAAAGATTTACTGATCATTCAATTGCATAACTTTATGGCTTTGTATGAAAATATCATTACGCATTTGTGTATGCTAGTAAAAAGAATTTAGTGCAATACTTAGATAGAGCTGACATACATCCTAGGAATGTATTTTTATTGGAAATCTAATATACATAATTCATTCGATTAATGCAAATTTATTATGTGAGTGCGAAATTAGGTAATTGAAGTGCCTTAGTTGTTCAATCTAATATCACAAAACGATGATGCAAAACTAAACAATCGTGAAATGCTACGTATACAAATAGTAAACATCCCGCAAATCTTAGCTGCTGTAATAAATGATAAAAAAGTCGTATCTAGCTTTATAAATAAACTCACTGAACATGTTTAATCATAAGTTCTATCATATTTCAGGCGATTTATAAAATTATAATTCTCACGTCTCTATATTTGTATCATTATAATCTTCTAAACGAGTAAGAGTTCATATGACGAGTAGCGTACTTTTCATAGCAGATTAAAGTTTTAATTTAGATCAATAATAAGTTTTAATCTTTAAAAAGAGTTCAGATGTTGAACTCATTTGTCAAGTTTACACAAATGACAAGTTTAAATTATTTATGTGTCATTTATAACAATAATTTATTGTTATTATCTTCGCTCATTTTGGGAAAAATTGGTTATCTTCGTATTTACTGTACAATACACTGTCAAATATAGTAACTTCTTTAAGGAAATCATAGTTTTTTTAAGGAGATCAGCCTTATTCTATCTGAAAAGGGGATGTTACATATTGTGTTCATTTTCTGGTTTACAATTCACAATATTAGGTTATTTTGATGTTATAAAATAAATAATAGTACAAAATTGTATTGCTACTTAAACACAAAAAAAGTAAACGTCAATACATACATTTTTTATGAAAAAACAAATATTATTTATGTATTTATTCAATGTAATGAATTAGTTTTTTTTTATAATTGTTTCATGTTTTAAAGAATATTCATCTTAAAGGCCATTGTATTGGAGTTATTTACAGCACTATTTTTCAAAATTATCTATTTTAAATAAGACCAATTTGTAGTATTATAGTTTTTGTAGATATTCAGGTTCAATGAGTTTTATTTTAATGATTAAAATTTAATATGTTCAAACTTCATATTATTGTACTGTTTTTGTTTTAAAGACACAGACTTTTGCCATTGTCTCATTACCTAAAAGAACAATTGAAAAATATTCGCTAAATCTTAACCTAATTCCATGGAATGAAATTAACCATTATCGAAATATGTTGCTTATATTGAAATGAAGCTTTCAAGTCTATAGGTCATTTTTATTTTAAGATATCGTGCGGACAAACATACAGAAAGACAGACAGACAGGCAGAAATGAAATGTTTACAGCCTTACGAGTGATAAGCTGCGCTAAATCTCAGTCACTAAGATTGTGTCTTTCATTACTCCAAGTCACGATGAAATAATAATTTTAATGAAAATTTAAGTTGATTTTTATAGTATGATTGGTGCTGTAGTATTAGTTGTATGAGTTAGTGTGATAGTCTTTATTATTGATAGTATTTTTCAGTTTAAATTTCACATCACGCCAGTAATATTGGGCAACACGTTTAATTCATACATATATGTAACTAAATTCTATTTTAATTGACTTTTTGAACACTGTGAATTAAATTAACTACAATGCACAAATCTTTTCAATACTGAGATTTGTAAATATTTACGATAATGGTAAAATGGAATTGTCTACAGGAGATTATAAATGAAATAAAGCTAACTAAATCAAATTTAAGCAAATCATAAATATTGGTAAAACATAATAAAGATACCTCTCTGTGTATTTATATAGTTTTAAAATAATTATTTTTATTACCTTACTTTTATATCTAAGGAGATATTTTTTCTAAGAAGAGTAACGCCTTTTACATATTTGACTGTAAGATGTACAGAAGGTGATTATATTACAATAATATATACGCTTTATGTTTTAACATGTTCACTCCCGCAATGCAAATATATTTCCGTAAATATAGACCGGGTGGCATGTGTTTTTTGCCGTGTGCTATTTCACCATAGCCCGGTGGCACATATATGTGCCGGCCGTGCCATTCAAATAGCCCAGTGGCACAAATGTGTGCCGCTGACTTCCTCCTGACTCTTCGTTAATTTATTTAGATACGGATTATGGCAAAGGTCTGAAACTTCTTATACGGTCTATAGAGATGTGTGGCCCACATGTGTGCCGCTCGGTTTCTGGGGACTTCAATTTAGAAAAGGTAAATACAATGTTATGTTGGCACTCCTGTTTGGTACACCTGTTGCTTTGTTTATATTTCAGCTGATGTAGGCAAACTGTTGTTTGAGAGTAAAATCCAACCTAAAAGTGTCGCAAAGTATTTTTTTGAAGTGATTTACTTGCATGTGGTGCTGTGAAACATAAAAGCAGTTATGGAACGACGTAAACAACCACGTATGGAGCGTGTGATATTGGGTAACAGCAGTGACATAGATAGAGAGTTGGGAGGGGATTCTGATCTTAGTTCTTTGTTTAGTTCTGATGGACAAAGTGAGTACAACCCTTCAGATTACTCATATGAAGATACTGATTTAGATTACAATCATAGGCCTAATGATGTAAACAATCCTGATGACCCCAATGTTCAGTTGCCTAACGGAAGGGGATATTTATTTTGCTGTAGGACTAAACCCAAACAGTCTTGATAATCCTGATGTTGGGTTGGTTCATCTAAATGATGAAAACAATGATGTTGCTAATGATCCCAACGTCCAGTTCATTGTGGACAGTATTCATAATAAATATGAAGAAACGCAGGGACAGTGGAAAAATACATCTAATTTACCCACGATTCACAATTTTGTTGGCCAAGAACAAGTACATACTGAGGCTACTGACCCACTAGAAATTTTTAGTATTTTATTTGACAACGAACTTATTGAGAACATTTGTTGTTGGATTAACAAACGTGCTAATTCAGAAAGGGGAAACCCTTTATTACATCATTCCAAATTGAATAACTGGTTTCCTGTAGTTGCAGAAGAACTGAAAAAGTTTCTAGGGCTCTGTATGCTGATGGGAAATTTAAATTTCCCAACTATTCGCCACTTCTGGTCCACTTCCCCATTGTATGACCACCCGATTTTTTAAAAAACAATGAGCAGGAACCGTTTCCAACTAATTTTGCAGGGCCTTTGTTTTTATGATGCTGATAGTGATGCCACTGGAAATAAGCTTCATAAAATTGGCAACATACTGAGTCATGTGTTAGCTAATATTGCCAAAGTGTTCAGCCCTGGAAAAAATCTGTCTCTTGATGAGGCCATGATACTGTGGAGAGGGGGACTGTCCTTTAGACAGTACATCAAAAATAAAAGGCATAAATACGGCATTAAGCTCTATGAACTGTGCACCCATGATGGGTTTATTTTGAACATTATAATTTATATATGCAAGGGAACAAACGTACATGACAGCAAAGGTCATACGTATGAGGTAGTGATGCGACTAATGGAAAAATATCTTGAAACAGGACATTCCCTATTTTTAGATAATTTTTACAACAATGTTGCTCTTGATGAAGGTCTCATGGAAAAACAGACCAACATGTGTGGCATCTTACAGCAAAACCAAGAAGGTAATCCTTAAGCTGTAATTCAGCAAAATTTGAAGAAGGGGGAGTGTATCAGCAGACAAAAAGGCGACATAACCATCATGAAGTGGAGGGATAAACGAAATGTGTTGACAATTTCAACATTTCAACAACTAACGGGTCCGAGTTTGATGTAGTGACAAATAGGAGGGGGAATCAAGTCAACAAACCAAGTATGGTTGTTGCATATAATAGATCAATGAGTGGTATAGATAGGAGTGATCAGATGATCAGTTACTACTCAACCCCGCGGAAAAGTCTAAGATGGTACGTCAAAGTTTATTTCCATCTGTTTGATGCCTGCCTTTAGAATGGTAAGTTTATCCATTCAAAGTTGTACCCAAACTCGAAGATGACCTACCTCCTGTAGACTACAGGCACACAGTAATCGAGAGCTTCATCCAAGTTCTGCTCACTCGTCGCCCTGGCCCCTCAAGACGCAGCTCGGTTCAGCAGCACCTTAACCCTTTGTACCAAGCCTATTTTCCAAAAGTACTACCCAGAAACGCCAAGGGCATTTTCAGCAGTTTTGCAAGCTTTCACAAAATGTATCATAACTTTTTTATTTTTTAACAGATATTGATGATTTCTTTACCATTGTTTTGCTTATGCCCTTGTTCAGTTAGTAAATTGTAGTTGCATAAATTAATTTAAACTTATAAAAAAATAAAAATTTAGAAAAAAAACTAAAATTTGCAAAAAATATTTTTTTAGCACAAATAAGTGGTTTCAAAAAAAATTTATGCTGGTTTCCTGTTATATCCCAGTAAAAAATATCTACCCCTTAACCTAATTACAAAATTTCAAAATCCTACCTTATATATAGAAGTCCAGTTGTGATTTCTTTCACTAAATGTGACACGGGCACAGTTTTTGTAAGTTGCATGGACGTTGTATGTAATGTTACACTATATTCACAAATCTATATTTTACACTATACTAAAATAAATCAGTACTTTGGGATTATACCGACCAAACCAGTATGAAGAACACAAAAATATAAATGTATAGAAACAAACATGATAGAACGAAAAAACAACTCTGTAATTACAAAATTACAAACTTACAGCGATTATCAATTGTTAATGGGGTCAGATTCCGTTATATGCCCCCAAAGCTTAAACTTTGTCAGTGAACTTAGAACGTTATAAAACGATGTAGTTGAGTAAAAGAACTAACATTCCATCAATCAACAAGCATTTCCAGGTATTGTGATCAGTATTTTTGTCGCTTTTATCTTATCTTTCTCGAGAATCCCGATTACGGCAGGCCGCGCGGCATCACATGATTATTTAAGTTTTTTGCACGGTACAGAATTGTCTTTCCATTACAATTCAATTTATATTTCTGATCAGCCCCTCTAGAATTTAATATTTTACTGATAGGTACTATCTCGAGGGATGTTTTTATTTCGTCGACATCAGCAAGGGCTTCGGCAGCACCTTCGGCCGGAGGCACTCGCATTTTGGGTGGCGGAGTGTGATCAAGAATAAAAACAAGTTTTGTGTGTTTCTTTCAATAAAGAGTTTAGTTTTTGTTTGGTAATGTTTGTTTTTGTTGAATTTTTGTGTTTGGAGAAATGTAGGGGTAAAACACGGAAGTACAACAAAGCGACACACCAGCTGAACAGGCGGCGAGACACTGCAATCACGTTATCTACTAGACCGCTCGTCTTTGACCTCTGCCTGAGTATGGGGAGGGGTTTGCGATAAGACAATTCCTGTTTTATATTGGCGAAATATTGTTCTACGCTAATCTAGTAATCGGTAGAAGCTAAATGTCAACTTTCTGAGGATGGGGAGGGGTTTGCGATAAGACAATTCCTGTTTTATATTGACGAAATATTGCTCTACGCTAATCTAGTAATTAGTAGAAGCTAAATTTCAAATAACGATTCATGTCTGGGTGTGGTCGGTATAATCCCAAAATACCAATAAATATAATAAAAGGGGCATAATAAAAATGCCCTAACAACAATAGTAATGAGAGAAATACAAACGTAAACATCGCACAACAACACGAACGTAACCTCAATCTCGACCAAACAATCCAACAGCTGCGAAGCTCAAATACGACCAAACAAACAATCCATAGAGGAATAAACTACTTTGTGGTTTCAAAGCAACTAATCGACTATCGATCAGTCAAAATTTCGCGGCAATTAGATGAACTATAAAAAAATTACAGGCGAAAAACGTGACGTACCTTTATTACGGCCGTTGGCGATTTTCAGTTGAGTAGCCGACGGCCGTAATATAGGTGCGTTGGCGTGCAAAGGGTTAAAAAGAAGCTAGATAAGAGGGTTAGGTGCCTCAATTGAGGCCTAACAGAGAAGAAGCGGAAAACTACGTTTTTCGTGTGTGGTGACTGCAAAGACGACGAGAACAAGAGCTTTGGACTTTGCATGCCAGACTGCTTCAAGGTGTGGCATAAACAATTAGCAGCAGATGAACGAACTTTTTATGTAATGTGTTGTAAAGTAGCGTAAGAAAGTAATTTTGTTTAGCAGTTTTGAATACTTTGACAATTTGTAATAACGTAAAGTTAAAAAAACTTTTGTGTAGTGGGTTTCTATAAATATAAAATTTCATATAATATAAATTTTCAACTTTGGGCTGTGGATAGTGTAATACTTATAATAGCGGTTCACTATTAAACTCTTTAGCATTAGGCGTGGGCAGCGTGTACACTTGGCCGGGCACATATATGTGCCACCACGTATTTTAAATAAGGAGCCTAGAATATTGTTTCACATGTTTTCCATAAATATAAATAACAAAAGGTTTACCAAAAGTTGTATATACTTTTCTTTTGAAAGAAATAGTTAGTTAGAGTTTATATATTTTGAAATAGAAATTCAATTTTATATAAGATACATCCACGCTTAATATATTGTTTACTCAATGCAGTTCTAAAATTTCCAGACAAACGAACACAGCACAACAATGTTAAAAATAAATAAATGAGTCCTTGACTTTAAAATAAATTAAAAAGAACTAGTACCGCAAAGCAAATTTTCCATATTTTCAATGGAATTTGTGTTTGAAGTTACGGGACACCGATGGCTAATGACCAGATATTAAATTTTACTAAAAATATATATATATATATATATATTTCTTAATTTAAAGTGTAATATTATGGTAATCAGTTATGATGTCTGACTAACTTACTGTGTAAATCTGTTGGTACTTTACCACTGGTTCTTGTTATGTAAAGCTCATTAAAGGAATTATAATAAATAGTTAATATATAAACCAAATACCTACAGATTCACTGATTGCTATATTTTGAAATTTGACAAATTTTGTTCCATCTCAGCTATACGCAACATAAGGAGATTAAAAGCAATATTTTCATTGCCTAAATTATATAGGCAGGAAGCTAATAACACATTTCACTTAGTATAACAAACTAGGAGGGCAGTAAACCTGAAACTGCTTACATAGGTTGAGATGTAAAATTAGCTTTGTGGAATAGGCACTCCTGTAGAACGAACAAAAAGGCAGGAACCAGTTAGCCTGAGCTCGAGTAGTTGTTTTGATGTATAATAACATTTGTATAGTTGGTACCCCTGTAGAGCGGGCGAGTAGTCTAAACACATTTCGATGAAAATATGCTGCTTGGACGTAAACAACAGACGTTAAATAAAGAGCAGACTAGCAGCCTGAATATATTCGAACCTTTTCTTCTATACAATGGTTATACTAGATGTTCGTAATATTTCATACCCACCATTTAGTTTTATAAAAGTTTTCAAAAGGGCATGTGAAAGTGTGGGAATCATTATCGCCCAGCGGGATAGTTTTTTATGTATTTAGAGTTTGGAATATTTGCAGTTCGAACAGTAATTGTGAGTTTTTTACTTCTCAACATTAAGAATACAAATATAACCTTTTCCTATGTTGCTAAATAATGAATACAGGTTGGGGTGAGGGATAGCATAGTAATTTGGAGATGTTTATTATTTTAGTATCTGAATATTCAACGTAATACGTTGAGTTTGAAACGTTAGTTATAAAAACTGAAATTTGGAGTAATGTTTTTGCTGGAAGTATATTTCTATTAAATTTCAAAAGCATACTTTTAACAGACTTCAATATTATATTAAAATTTTCGATTACCTATTAATGTTACTATGCCTTTATCTATTTATCTCTAAATCTTTAACTCTAATCTACTGTGTGTCTTGACATTGCAACCTTTATCACAATGTTCTTTAATTCATTAAGTAGTTAATCTTTCCGCATACCTCATTGTACTTTTAGTTTACATTTCTGGTACCTTATAATAATATATATTAGGTTATTGACATGGATTATAGAATTCAGCTATTGTGTACCGTAACATTGACGTGTTATAAATTAAACCTAAAATTTATTAATGCTAAAATGTAAAACTTGTTATATATATATATATATATATATTTATTTATTTATTTATTTAATTGAAATTTGACTTTCAGTATATAACATTGTAACATTCTTTGAATTAGAAATAAAATTCAATTTTTAATACAATTTGTTGTTTATGTATTAACATGTGGCCCGTATGTTAATGATAAGGGCCAAGCGCTCATTTATAACTTTCATAACAAAAAAATGGTCCTTCTGTCGAAGTATCACCAAATGTCTTCTTTATGTCTATAACCATTACAAAATCGGCAGGTGGCCGATCTTTATAGTCAACTAAATACAGCTCAGTTAGAATGATAATATAATAATATTAGTAAGGTCGGGAAAATGAATTGATCATGTTAAAACTTTACAAAGAAACCACAACTGTTATTTGAGAAACGTTTTGGAATCAGTTTGTAGGAAATGGAACCACTTACCACAAACAGTAAGGGCCGGCAGGTCAAGCGGTGGCTGAACTTAAACACCTCCTTTTTGTGTTACAAATCTACGCCTCACCTGTTTGCTCTTTGCCGTGTTCTAAATGTCCTTTGAATAGTTTACTTGACTCTCCAAGTACCTTAGATAAAATTTAACTTTTATTAAAACCATTGCATCGATGCAGAATTTATTACACTAATGTTGCATTATTGCAACAGATGACTATTCATTTAATCTAATGTTCAAATATTATTAATAAATAATTGCGGTATCGTGTAAAAGATTATTTTCCTCACAAACTAATTTAAAATGTAGAAAATTATCCACAAGAAAAAAAGATTAGTAGAATTAGTTCAATTCTGTAAATTGTTTGAACTTACTGAAACTCTAATATTGTAGTATAATCATTTGTATAATATTTAACAACGGTTTGAATATGCGGTTTCAAGCATAATGTGTATCAAAATATGAGATATATAAAATTAATAAAAATCTCATAGATCAGTCAATACGAGAAATTGAAATTGATTCAGTGTAGTTACGAAATGTTACCCGTCCGTAAAGAGACGATCAAGCGAAAAAATCTCTGTACGAAATGCTAGTAAAGTATTCGTAATATATATGTGTAATATATATATATATATATATATATATATATATATATATATATATATAGTCCCATAGTCGATATCTAACAACCTTACTTGTGATGACTTGTCACGTTAACATGCTACTGGGCAGTACAAGTACTTGAGCCTTTAGCACGTGAGATTCTTGCTTTAGTAAAGTCCTTCTGTTTGGACCAATCTAAATCTCTAGAGACTCTGAATATTAACTCAAAGTTTGCACAATTTGTGTATGAATTTCCACTTAGTAATCGAACTTTTACAGATACTAAGTCTAAATAGGTGACATATTTCAGTCACCTAGACACGGTCAATGTGCAGAATCAGCACCCCCCAGTTACAATATTCCCTATTCATTTAGTAAAATAAAGAGTAATTTGGAAACGTATTGGCATCACTGTTGCAATAGAGCAACCAAAAATATTACAAATTATATCCAGTTTTCTTATATACTTCATAGTGAATGTTAAAAAATTAGTAAACTGCTTTTCGAGTATTGGAGTATTTCCTCCAATAAGTAATAACCTTTAGTGAAAGGACCAATGTTTATTCCACATATTTAGTAAAAAAGATTATTTTTTAATAAATTTAAACAATTTTCTATTCTATTTCTGAATTCAGATGTATTTTAATTAAATACACATTTTGTTATACAATACATCACGAAAAAAAACAAAATCAAAATCCCAAAATACAAAATTTAACTGAGACATTCTCAGTTGTGCACCAAAACGCACAATCTGCCACTAATAAAGTGGATGAGCTAACACTCATGGCAGAAGAGCTGCACCCTGACATCTTCGTTGTCTCTGAACATGGCTTCACGGCTGACACTGTCGCTATGTTTAGAATTGACAATTACGAATTGGCTAACAATTTTCACCGAACAAACTTTAAAGGGGGTGGTGTTGCAATTTTTTGTAAAATCACGAATGAAATTCCAGCCCTTCAAAGTGGATTATAGCTGTGATCTAGACTTTGAAGTGGTGGGAATAAAAACTGATCTAAATTCCGTGGGAAAAATTACTATAATTGGTATATATAGATCTCCCAATGGGTGCAGCAATACTTTTTTTGAAAATATTGAGACCCTTCTAAATTATATCAATTCAAAGTTGTTGAAGTTTATCATCATTGGTGACTTCAACATCGATGTGCTAGACAACACCAACCCCCTGACCCAGCGGCTACGCGACATTCTCACTTCTTTTGGCTTGATCTGGTCCGTGAGCTCACCAACTAGAGTGACTGCCACAACGAGTACAGCCATCGACAACGTCATCACAAACATCTCAGACGTTTCGGTCTGTGTCCTGAACACGGCCATCTCAGACCACTTCGCGCAGGAAGCCGTAATTGCACGCCACAACCCAAAATTTGAACCGCCCCCCGTGAAAATGAAACGAGATCAAAAACCCGGAAATGTCGAGCAATTTATAAGGTCGCTCAGCAAGGAATCTTGGTCTTTCTTAGAGTCTTTCGAACGAGTGGATGAGGCTTTCGACGCGTTTTCGAACCGCTTCATTTTTTATCTAAACATAGCTTGACCATTCAAAAAATTTAAAGAGTCTACTCAAGCGAAGAAAAAATCCTGGATTACTCAGGATATCCTCAATTTAAGAGAAAGACTCAAATTTTACCACTCAATTTATGTCAAATCCGAAAACGAAGAATTCAAAATCTTTTATGGACAATTTAAAAAAAATTACCGCAAAGAAATAAAAAATGCCAAAGCAAGAGACGTTGAAAATCAACTACAACAGTCCAACAATATTTCAAAGAGTGCTTGGAACATTATAAAAAAGAACACAAATTCAAAAAATGATTCAAAATTCACCATTCCAAAACTCAAATCTGAAATTGGACTGATTCATGATCATTTCGAAGTGGCAAGCAATTTCAACAATTTCTTTTCAACTGTGGCTGCATCAGACATTTTGTTAAATATCGGCAACCAAAGTCAAGAGCCAATGGCGGGACCGGTTTCGTCCATGGTGCTTTTTCCTGTGTCCGAGGGAGAGGTGGCTCGTGTCATACAGGATCTCAGACCGAAAAAATCTAGTGACATCAATGGTACGTCTATGTGGTTAATCAAAAAGTGCTTCAAGCATATTTTGACACCGCTCACAAAATTGATCAATCTCTCTTTTGCACAAGGCATTTTTCCGTCTGCACTGAAGACAGCAAAAGTGATTCCAATTTTCAAAAAGGACGATCCTTGCATATCCAGCAACTATCGTCCGATTTCAATTCTTCCCACCTTCAGCAAAATTTTCGAAAAAAACATTTCTCAAACAACTTGAAAAGTTCCTCAATCATTTTGAAATCATCTGTCCTGAACAGTTTGGGTTCAGGAAAAACAAGTCAACCATTGATGCTGTGACGGATCTCATCAACAACGTTGTCGATGGCCTGGAGAGGAGAGAACATGTGCTCAGCATATTTCTCGACCTCTCCAAAGCTTTTGACTGTGTGCATCATGCGACACTGTTGCACCAGTTGTGGACAAGTGGTATTCGGGGTCTGCCGCACCGTTGGCTCTCGTCTTACCTCGCGGACAGAGAGCAGTGCGTGCAGATTGCGAATGCTCTGTCAGACAAAGTAAAAATACCCTATGGTGTCCCTCAAGGATCAATATTAGGGCCAGTCCTTTTCATATTATACGTCAACAGACTGAATTCTTCAATCCAGAATGGAAAAGTGGTTCAGTATGCTGACGACACGACTCTCTGCATCAGATCAAAATCAAAACAAGATCTCGAGGTGAAATCATTCATTGAGGTGAATTCATGCATTGAACATTTCTCAAAACTCAATTTGAAAACAAACAGTTCGAAATCAAATGTGATTAATTTTTGCCTTCGGCAACAAGAGCATTGGCAACGACCCGCAGTGATGGCGGATGACGTACTCTTGGAAGAAGCAGAATCCATCAAATTCCTTGGAATGTACCTTGATCGAGGACTGACATGGGATGATCACATTGATAGAGTCTGCTCAAAGGTTGCTTCATTTATGCATTATGCTTCATTGCATTTATGTTTTACGCAACCTTTCAAAATTTTGTTCCACGGATGTATTGAAAACGGCTTATTTTGGTCTCATACATCCACATTTATCTTACGGCCTTAGGCTGTGGGGAAGTTGTTCTAAATACAAATTCGAAAGAGTATTTAGAACACAAAAGAAAGCCATCAGAATTCTTTCAAAACTGAATCCTAGAGAGTCGTGTAAAGGATCCTTCAGGGAGCTTGGATTGCTGACTTTACCCTGTCTCTATATTCTCGAGGTCGCCCTGTATTGTCGACTAAATTCCCAGTTGGTGCAGGGCAGGGACGTCCATCACTATGAAACAAGAGGCAGGGACAACTTTCGAACCGAGCAACACAGGACAACAGCATTCGGACATTTGCCATCCCAGGTTGGTGTCACAATCATCAACAGGCTCCCTGAGGAAATTAAACATCTCGAAGATCCCAAAACATTCAAATCTCGACTAAAACGCCTCTTGGTGTTAAAGGCATTTTACTCCGTTGAAGAGTTCATGATGGGCCGCTGGGATGAAAATCCTTGAAATTATCAACAAACAATTTCCCAGTCCTGATGTCCAGTTACCATGAAATTCCAAATACTTGTTAACTGCCTTGTTTATTGACTCTCACATTTAAGTATTGTGTGTTTAATACCTCAAATGTTGACGCATGCAATGCAATTGTGAAATTGTTGATTGTTGATGCAATAAAGAAAGAATAAAGAATAAAGTTATGAATTAAATAAATTACAATTTTATATCTTGTAATTAATAAAAAGTATTTTGCGATGTGTGATTTAAGTTATTTAGTAATGATTAACGAATAAAAAGAGTAAATTTCTACGAAAATGCTTAACTTCATATATGATTTCAATGTCGAAAAACACAACACAAATTTTAACTCGGTGGATATGAAAGAAATCCTTCTGATAGCTTGCAAACAACTGAAAAACTGTATAATTATTTACATGCTTAAAAGAACATATAGGATACAAACTATTTTTAACAAACAAGGTCCCTACTCTCAGAGGTCTCTTATTACCTAAAATTTCCGATATATAAGAAAATACCTAAGCATATAAATAAATTTTTTTATTAGCGTCAATATTGTAAGCATTTGATTTTGAAGGCCAAATAAACTATGATTTTATACTTTAGATTTATTGAGGTATGTAAAGGAATAACAGCATTTCGTGTTCTTATATTTACTGTTATGGAGATAAAAGATAGTGGCAGTTAGTTTAGAGTAGTGTTTTTAAATATTAAATGCACGAAATGTCTAAACTCCGCTAATATTTCACTGTTAACACGTATAGTGCGAACTATTCTTATATTAAACACGGTTTGAACAAAATGTAATACTGTGCCATAATTGTCTATTCTTCTATGTTACCTATACACTGTGTTAACTATTAAACTTACTTGGATAAAAAAGAGATCCGAAAATGATATAACCAGTGGCGTTAGAGAAAACTCCCATGTCGTCATCAGAGCGTTATTTGAGTAATGTAATGAGTATATTGTAGCGGAATAATATAAAATAATATTCTTCCTTTAAGTTACTAGCTGTAAAATGCTGTAAACCAAGGTTACATTGAAGAATAAACTACATCTTAAGTTTGTACAGCTTTCTTGACTAAGCTAATAAACAATATATCTGCAATGTTGCGTACATAACCCCGTATACATTTTGTATTGTTTTGAGTGAATTTGCATTAGTTCGGATGTATTAGAATTATTCAACCTTCCTGTTTAAAACAAGTTTCCATGCTGTAACACTAATTAGAGCTGGTAGGGCTATGTGCTTTGTTGATAAAAGTATAAATTCCTGCCAAATGGAAACAACAATGATATCAGGTTCTTCTTTTAAATATTGAGGATAATGATATATTATGTTTTACTTACTATGCATATATAAACATAATACCTCCTCAGAGAATTTGTATATGAGAATGAATTGTCTTGTATTTTTTTATTAAATTAAACAATAGAATACTCTGTATAGGTGATATAAACTTGGACATTTAAAAAAATAACAGGTTAACTCGAAACTATGTCCGTACTATGAATAATAGTGGATTAGCTTCACTTTTAATATTTTTCTACTAGAATTTCCCATTCTAATACTTGTTTAAATCATGTATTTGTTATAAATAGGCAATTAAATGATTTAAATATTTCAGTTTTGGATAATGGGATAATTGATATTTGTTTAATAGGCCTCAAGATTTATTCCAATAACAATATAATTAATTATTAAAGATCTTGTTATGAGTATGTATTATAAATATAAGTTTACTATTGATCACAAAATGGTTAGGTAAAATTTGAGGGACATAGATAAAAACATTTCTTTTAAACTGTACACGTCAATTTTGCTTATGACAAATTTCGTCATTACCTTGTTGAGATTGTTAATAGCAGCAAATTACACAACTCATAGCAGAAAACGCAATAAGACTAAAATACTTAGTCCATGTATTTGAATGAACAAACCATGAACCGTGATAAAAAATCAATTCTTTTTAAAAAAAAAGTAAGTGCGATGAAGATTCATCACAATAATGGAAAGTAATCAGTGGTCTATTTTTTATGCTTCAGGCGAATGTTTTAACAAAATAGAGCTGCGTGATTGGTGAGTAATCTTAGAACCAAGGGAGATTGCCGAAGAGGTAAGTGATTACTTAATTAGAGTACAGACCGGTTTCGTCTGTGAGGGCCGACCTTGTACAGTCTCAGCCCCAAATACAACAACCTTACCCCAAATATAACACCCCAAACTAATCTTTCCTAATATCTACTGGTGTCTTTGATGTATCTGGAGTTCTAAAATACTTAAGAATTGATGGCTTTTTGTAAATCTAATTATATGTATCATTAATTTGATTGCTCCTGCATTGGTACACATCATCAATGAGTTTCAAAAATAAGTTTTCCAGAAAAACTGAAAAAGAGCGTAGTAGTAAGAATTATCAACCGAATTAAATAAAATTAAACAATTTAAGACCGATAATCCTTCTTTCAGTTTTCTCTAAAATTATTAAAAACTGTCATAATTCGTCTATGCTCCTTCCTAACTAGTAAAATATTTTCATAAAGATCAGTTTGGATTCACAAAGTGAAAATGAACGGAAGACGCTCTTATTGTCGAAACTGTCTTGGTATACAGTAACGTAGACAATATTATTATAACAACTTGTATTTTTGATTTTAAAAAGCTTTTAACTTCGTACATCATAACAAAACTTCTAAATAAAACTGAAACAGCCGGTATCAGGGGTTCCGCCTTAAACTGGTTCATTAGCTACTTGGGGAGAAAGCAACAAGTGAGAATAGGTAACCACCATCTTAGTACTCCCTCAATAATAAGGACACTCCTGTCTTAAGATTCCTTATTCTTAATTTTTTTTAATGATTTGTTACAAACTAATTTTAAGGTAAAAGTATTTGCATGGCTACTATGCATAATGACCTTATTTTTTAGCTCATTTCAATGTAAATTGCTTGGAAGATATTATGGCTCATGATATCAAAAAATAAAAAAAAGAAATGGTGTGAAGTTAACAGTTCATTAACATTTGAGAAAACAAAGTATATTAATTTTAGTCTTTCAGATTATAACATTCCGTTCACTTTAAAATTGTATTATTATAACTGTAGTTATATAGAAAGCATCTGTCTACAGATAGAAAATGTCAATTAAATTAAATATTTAGTTATAATATTTGACAGTTAACCATATAACCGACCTTCATAAGACATTTCGCAGGTCAATAAGAAAGTTGTATTTTTTATACACTGTTGTGGTTAAGAAGTATTAAGAACTTTACACCCTGAAACCTAAAGTAACTCTCATATCCATTGATATTTTTAAATACATGCTGAATATTGCGTTTTTGATTTTTCAATGAAATTTAGTTTTTAATAAAATTTTTAGTAATAGTATTTTTCAATGAAATTTAGTTTTTAATAAAATTTTTAGTAATAGTATTTTTTAATACAATTAGTTTTTAGTAAAATTTTTATGTAGTAAATACATAGGTTTGTTTTAGAAATATTATACTAATCATTAATTTATAAAATACTATTAGCCTAAAATGAATATTTCACATATACTTAGTCAGAACCTGTTGCGGATATGACTAGATTTTATATATAAAGGCAAAATAGAAATAAATATAATAAATAATTGTAAGCAGTCCTTACATTTTAAACCTTAACTACACACACACGTATACTTATATTTTATAATATTTAAAGGAATTAAATAATAGCACGATGAATATTCCCAAATGTTTTCTTGAAACATAACACTCCTAAGGTGCGTTTTAAAATACACGTGGGTACATGTATATATATATATATATATATATATATATATATATATATATATATATATATCGATTTTTAATTGAATTATCATTTATTATAATATTTACTAGGACATCAAAGTAGGTAAGCTAACATTGTGAAATACTTGTTCAAGGACTCTTGATCTCCGTGACAAAGTAGGTTGTACTGTTCCTTGCCGAGTAACAGGAAAATCCTAGTTTATCCAAGGATAATCTGTGGCCTTTGAGAGATTTTCTTCGCTTCGTTGGCTATACGAAAGGAAGTAGCTTAAAAAATATTACGTTTTCACTACAGGATCGATCCATATTAACGCTACTAATGTTCTGTAAACATACTGTTTACACAAAGGTACGTATGTATGTTCCTCGAATCGGTGAGGATGAGTTAAATGCCAGTACTGTACATCGTGGAATAATTGTGGTTTGATAGTGAGGTGAATAGTAAAAGCTAAAAATACTAAGAAATAATTTATGTTATCATTCAACAATAAATTTTTCTTAATTGTTAAACTGTTATTCCCTCAAATATAGCTAGTTCTGTATTGGTCTAAATGTATTTATGAATTAAGGTGAAATTATTTTGTAAATTGCTCCCAAATTATGCGTAACCGAAAGATTTAAAGGTAGAAAACTATGATGTAAAAGAATTTAATTAGTATTAATTAAGTCATATAAATTATACTTCATCGATTTAATTAGTAAATAAATTAAACACTAACTGTTCATCTGCCCTGGAAAAGATTATGCCTATAGTCATTAAACTTCATATAAGCACGCTAGACCTTGTTGCTTATTTTACGTATTTAGTATTCTTAAAACAGCAGGTAAAATTCTAAAGAAATTTTAACGATATTCCTAAGACTAATGTATAAAAATGGTAATAACGGGGCATTAAATTGCTTTATGCCGATTGGGTCAATTTTGATCAGAACAAAATTACTAGAACATTCATTCATGTGAACCGTTGATTTACTAGAAGTTCTAATTAATGATATATATGGTGCCTTGAATGAAAATAAATATTTGTTATCTGTAGCAATTGATCTTACAAAGGCCTTGATTGATTACCAAATAATGTTGAATAAGTAAAAGAATAATGGTATAGCAGGTTCATTACTATAGGTCTTTCAACAATATTTTCAAGACAGAAAATTTAAAGTAAAAGACCATGAGAGAATGCTATGATGAAAACTATCGCTTGATTAAGAAAGGACTTGATCACATGATTTTAAAAATGAAAGTAAACGATTTAGTTGACCTAAAACTCAAAGTCTTCAGAGTTGTATTTTACTTGCATTTACCTTACCTAAATATTATTTTCAAAGTAGTTCTTTACAAATTCAATAGGCTTATTGCATATTTTCTAGAAATTAGTAAAATAATAATATATTATCTTGCACCTCAGCATATATTATCACTGGTAAACATGTTTTGAACCAAATGTATAAAGGTTTTTTACACGAATTACAACTATTTTTTATAACGGATCATGCAATATGATTCACTAGCAATGTATTCTTTACACATTTAGTTAGAAACTATAAGGAAATCTTTATAAATCAACAAAGTATAGACTATAAAATGGGAAGAAGGCAATTCATAGTTAATAGGCAATTTAACCGATATTAAATATCAACTTTGGATCATCAAACTTATTTACTTTCCCTTTCTACTAATTAAGGCAAATATTAATTAATTTATAGCTACTGACTACTTTAATTAGACATGTAGGTACAAGTAATAGGTCTAGGCACAGTATTTCATACACAGCATTAATGGAAAGTGTCTAATGTTTAATTAAAATCAGAGACAATACCATAAAGAAGCCTAGGCTTTCATAAATGTGAAATATGTAAAGTAACATAGCACGACAAACCTTTATAACACATATATGAAAAACAGAAGACGTTTATAACAATACAAATATTGGGCAGGTACACTGATAATTTAGGGAAACAAAGATAGAACAAGTATCAACATATATAATACACATAGGTAAATAAAATAGGAATTATGTATTTAATTTGTTTAATATTAGCATGAAATTAAAGGAGATTAACAGGATCTCTGTCACGATATCATGAGATTGAGTGTAACCCCAGAGCGGTCCAAGGCAGATAGGCTCAACTGAATCCTTAACGCTAAATCGGAATAGACAAGGCAGGCTGCCCAAGCTTGCAGAGTCAAAAGTTAAATTATTCCGTTTGTAATCTTTCTGAGGTTTTTCTCTTTTCTCTTTCTGTAACGTATATTTATGTTACCAACACGTTTGTTATTATAGCTAGTATATTTATATTATCATGTATTGTTGTTTTGGATGTATTGATATTCTTATTACACGTTATTTACATTTTAGTAATTACTTGAGAAACATTTATTAAATGAATCTTTTAATTTTTCATAGGTTTTTTAGGTCTATTGTTATTTATTTTCTCATTTTAACGTTTATGGTCGTTGATTTGGATATATTTATCACGGAAAGATTATTGTGAATAAGTAATAACTGTTGTAATACTATAAATAATAATTGTCACAATTACTTAATTGTTATTTTTCATTTCACATCAACAGCTTTAAATACTTCTGTTATTTATATTTAATATTAATTAATTTCTGTTCAGATTAGCTATCAGTAGTATAAGTTCTTTTAACGGTATATAAATATTAATATTATAATAAAATTTAGCAAGTATTCTAATAAGATAGTGGTAAGTAGATTTAGTTTATCCCCGGAAATAGATAGTAGCTAAAGGGTATAAAGCAAAGCAGTTGGGAAAAATATTGTTGCCATATTGTATAACCATAAAAACTTAACATTCAAAAAATGTTATATATACACAAAATAGAATATTTGTTCTAACATATTTTCAGAGACAATTGTACACATTATTGGTCCATTTGGTTTATTTATATTACATTACTATTCCTATGAGTAATTTCTATCTCTGCAGTATTTGATAACCACTGATACTCATTAAGTCTTTACTTAAGTAGGCAAAACATAACCAAACATTCAATCATTATTATAATAACTGTAACGCGAAGAACATTGTTGTAGTAATATTAAATACAACAGTACACAAAATACGTAATTTTTTACAGATTTTATAGTAAGGTAAAGAAAGATATACTCAATTTTATTCTGTTCTGTTCTGTACATATATGTACAGCATTATATGTGTGTGTGTGATGTATTATATGTGTACATTAAAAATTACAATTGTAATGAATGTGCACTTTTGACAAATATCACTGTAGGGAAAAAATTAAAAATGTTAATAATAATCAACAAACAAAAAATTTCATATGGAAACCTTATAATAGCAAGCGTATAAGATTTTTTTGTTTAGTGATACATTGCAACTATTGTTACAGGTTAAGTGGATTGTAAGATGCAGCACCTTAAACATTAAATATAATGCAGTGTACATTTGTATAGTAAACAGTTATTTTCAGTATTTGCCATCGTTTGACAATACAAAAATTCGTTAATACTCCGTATCTTGATATATATACTACTACTACGTGACATATTTGGCAGGTAGAGAAGTAATCTGATAAAAAAACTATAATAAAAATTAAAAGGGGTCACTGCACGAAAAAAAACATTTTTTTCAAAAAAATTATATGGTGTATATAGTATTGTATATAGGTAATTATAGCATGTTTATTTCTGTATACAGTGATATATAACACTTCTATGGTAAACAAATATATAATTACTTTATTTAAATTTGAATGAGGCCATGTTCTTGCGAGTTTTAGCTAAAATCTAGTCTACTCTCTCTTAGCTTACAATAGCAATAAAATTACTTTTTATAGTACACATGTTATTGTTTTTGTAATGTTATTATTGTTTGCAGTGTTGGCAAAACTCTCACAATTGTATTGCAGTTCATGTGTTTTGTAAATCAGCTGATTTGTTGTTTACTAGACTGGTTTTGGTTAGTGTTTATACAACAATTTGTAGCATTGTATTAGTGATTTTTCTTGAAACTAAAATCTGTTATTGTGATACATTGTGTGTTTATATTTATTAAATTATGACTAGAAGTACCAAAATATTCAAAAAATCGAAATACCATGGAAAAATTCCAGGTAAAAATAGGCCTTCAAACAGGCCTTCAAACATATCTTCCAGTTCTGAATCTAGGCCTAGGCCTCTCAGTGTCTCAAAACTGAGTAAAACCCTTGATAGTTATAATAAATTCAATAGTGAAGAACCAGAATATACTGTAGTTAATTTGGCAACTCTTGAGAAGTATTTGAATGAAACTGCTTCTTGCAAATTGTGTCACTCACCTCTAAAACTAACAAAATGAAAAGCAACCGGCCTAGCCTGTGAAATTAATATTGATTTTATTGCTTGTGCCAATAAAGCAAAGTTTGACAACTTTGGGAGCATAACCTATTCATTATAAGGAAAACAGCAAAAATTTTATGATCTAAACACTAGATTAACAATAGGCTAAGATCAATCGGTAAGGGCAGAGTCGCTGCGGAAAAAAATGTGCAGTGTATTGAACGTACGCCCTCCGTACTGTCGATATTATTTATGTGAGCGTCACCTATGTGACTGTGCTGAAGCCTTATGCAAGGAATCATTGCAAAGAGCTATACTAGAGACCATAGAGCAAAACGATTTATCAGCTGATATTGCTGTTGCTGTAGATGGTAGCTGGCAGCGTAGAGGGCACAAGTCATTGAATGGACTTGTGTCAGCGACATCACTCATTACTGGTAAGGTAGTAGACGTTGACATACTATCTAAATATTGTAACTGTAAAGGTAGGTTGAACAACACACATGATAAGAAGTGTAAAGCAAACTTCTGTGGCTCGAGTGGAGGTATGGAAGTGGCAGGAGCTGGAAATATTTTTAATATATCGAAGGACTTGTACGTCACACAGTATTTAGAATATCTTGGTGATGGGGACAGCAAGGCTTACCCTGTTGTATGTGAAAGTAGGCCCTATGGAGATACCAGTATCACAAACATTGAGTGCATAGGACAGATACAGAAAATAATGCGTAACAGACTATGAAGTTTGAAGTTGAAGACCAAGAAACTTCACAATGGTAAATCAGTGGGTGGTAAAGGAGGTCTGACTGATACGGCAATTCTTCAAATTTAAAAGTGCTATGGCCTAGCAATCAGGATAAATCACACAAAAGTAGAAGACATGGGAGCTGATATTTGGGCAGAATATTTCCACATTTTATCCTCTAATGAAAACCCCCCAGCATGGCTTATGTCCGAGCGACTAAGGAGCATGTTGTAAATACCGAGTAGCAATGAAAAACAAAGAAACGTACGATCACACAAAACACTTCCACTTACCTTCTGATATGATGGAATTTATTAAACCTGTGTTCAAAGATCTAAGCCCTACAAGTTTATTAGAAAAATGTACAAAAGGAAAAACCCAGAATCCAAACTAATGTTTGAAAAATGTCATTATGGAATTACATTCCGAAAACCGTATTTGTTGGGGTAAACACCCTCAAGTTTGGAGTATTTATGGTTTGTAATTTAAATGAACGAAATGTAAGTACCTGCAGGTTTGTTGAAAGATGTGATCTAAAAGCAGGCAAAAATTTTAGTTGAGGCAATGAAGCGACTTGACCAACGGCGAGAAAAGAAGGCGGAAAAGGCAAGCAAGGATCTTGAAAAAAAGGCAAGACAACACCAGAGTCTCCTAAAGAGAAAACTAGAGGCTACATTTAAAGAAGAAGAGGGGGAAGCACCCTTATATGCATCAGGAATGTATTAGAGGTAGCAGAGGTATTGCATCAGAGGTATTTCTGATGCAACGGGTAAACAAATATGTTTGCCCGTTGAATCAGTTTTTTTGCATTTTTCGAAAGTAAGACTTTTTAATACAAATGTCCCATTATCTCAGAAACTACTAAATTTATCTGTTTTACATTTTTTTAATACTTATGAGATCTACCTACATAGCTGGAAACTCAAATATATCTAAAAAAAAATGAAAATGGTTTATTGAAAAAATAATGATTTAACCAATCATCCAAATTCAAAACAAGAGTGTTTTGCTCTTACATAACAATTTTTTTAAACATAAAAATATTTATTTCTGAGTTTCCACATGTGTAAAAAAAGCATGGATTTTCAGAAGAAAAAAAGAGAAGCATGATATCTGTATTAGTTCCTGAGAAAAAGGGGTATATGTTAACATGGCGGAAGATAGGGCTCAGTGACCCTCTTTAAGAAACACATACTTTCACTCCAAAAGTGTATTATTGTATTCTTTGTATTTGGCAATAGCAAGATAACATGCAACAGTAACCTCCGTCTTCTCACAAGTTTTTTGGATCGAGTAACTCGGGCAACATTGTATTTATAGCGAAAATTCCTCTACATAAGTTATTCGAATTTAAAACGTCAAGAACTAGCACTAGCATAACCCTTGTCAGTAATCTTTTATATAGCCAAGTTTATATGCCTGAAAGAACCGTAGGCTTCTTGTATATTAAAATAACTATAGCATGCCAAACATAAATTTCACAAAATGGAAACGAGGGAATCATTTCCGCACCGCGCCCGACACGTAAGTCGGCCCGAGTGTCGGTGCGGGCTCGGCTCGGTTACCGCGAGGCCACACTTGTCCGTACGCTGTCCGAGCGTAACGATCTCACTGTTTGTACTAGAGCGTATGTCTTTTGTATTTCGGAGTGACGCATACTTAAAGCATGTTCAGCAAGTTCAAAAGTAGTGAATTAGGAATAATTGCTATGGCTCTGGAGGAAGAAGACGAAGAAAGACGAAAGCAGCGACCTGTTACAAGACGGAAGTGGGTTGATAACGCTTGGAAGAGAAGGACGATAGAAGGAGAGTTTTACAGATTGATGCCTCATCTCATTGATAACGAAACAAACTTTTATGAGTATTCTAGGATGTCTCTAATCACGTTTCATAAACTGTTATCGAAAGTAGAAGCACATTTGCAAAAAGAAGATACATTTTGGAGGCAAGCTATAACTCCAAAACATCGTTTTGCTGTGTGTTTAAGGTAAGATTTGATTTAATGTTATAACATGAGATATTACTAATTTTGAAGCATAAATATCACTATACAACTTCTGATATTATTTATTTTCTTCTATAATATTGTGCTATTTTTAAATATTTGGGAAAACTAAGGGTAGCTTATATAGGTAACTATGGAGGTGTCCACCATGGTGAGTCTATAAGTAAAATAGTAACAAGAATAACCCATACACCTACTAAAACTGCAATAAAAGTGGAAAAAGGTGAGAATACAACTCTGTGACATTTAAAGCAAAATATTACTAAGGGAAACTACAAATTCAGAATAAAAATTATGAAAATCATTAGTGGGTTAGATTATGTTCTGAAATTTACTCTTTAAAGGTTAAACAATTGTATTAAAAAAATTAATATTTTTAAAAATCATAAGTTAATTCTTGGTCAGCATTACTTGTCTCATCTAGGGGTGATTCACGTGTAGCTGAGGATGTCGATGAAGACGAAGAAAATGTCATGGAATGTCCCATCGAGAAATTCCCTTGGCAATTAAACTGAACTTGTTTTAATTCAATTTCCTGCACTATGTTAAATATTTGCCCTTTTGCTTCAATTAGCAGTACAGGATTTAGTGATTTGAAGGAAGGTGCTATACCAGCTAAAAAAGCATCTACTAGATGTTGTTCTAGTTGTTGAGGAGCCTTTTTCACAGCTGCTTTCTCAGCTAGTATGATGGCCATAAGCTGACTAGATGGAGATTCGTAGTGAATAGACTTTCCACTTTCTTGAAAACTTGTCATTTTCCGTTTTATCGGTTTTGGTTTAATGAACTTTTTATCTTCCAGTGCAGTATTTGATGATGGTGTTTTGGTGATATTAGTGTTTTCATCTTCATTTGTTGGTTGTTCATGAGTATTTTCTTCAAGGTTTTCTTCTTCAACAAGCTCCTGCTCATTTACTTCCTCCTCATTTTGTTGTGAAAACACATTGGTGATTCCTTCTCGTTCTCCAAGAAAAGGCACAAGAAATAAAAAGAATATCTTCGTATTTATACTTCCGGAATGCAACACTTGCCTGTCTAGATTTGGTCTTTCTTTTTTGTAGTGTCCTAAGAAGCTGGTCTCGAATAGAGTTTCACTTTCTTTTGCATTCTTCTACTTCACCTATACCAAACAGCAAAAACATTTATATAAAATATTTATTGCGACTCTTAATTTTCGACACGAAGTATTTGTATTGTTTGTTGCAGATTTCTGGCTACTGGAGATTCATTCAAGACTATTTCTTTCAGCTACAGACTGGGCAGATCAACAGTTGCAGAAATTGTTCATGACACTTGTAAAACAATAGTGAAGATTCTCTTAAACGAATTTATGCCAATACCTAATGAAGAAGGGTGGCATACCATAGCAAACGAATTTTGGAATGAGTGGCAGTTCCCAAACTGTATTGGTGCCTTGGATGGTAAGCACATCACAATACAAGCCCCTAAGTTATCAGGAAGTCTCTATTGGAATTATAAAAAAACTTATTCAATTGTCCTGTTGGCTCTGGCACCTTACTACAACTTTATTGTAGTAGATGTGGGTGGATATGGAAAAAACTCAGATGGATGTATTTTCTCAAATTCAAAATTTGGCAAAGCATTGGAAAGTGAAAAACTTAATATTCCAAAGAAAAGAACGCTTCCTGGAATAAACTTAGAACTTCCACTGGTTTGTGTTACTGACGAAGCATTCGCTCTCAAACCGTACATGATGAGGCCATATCGAAGTAAAGGCTTGACAGATGAAATGAATGTTTTCAACTTCGGGTTAAGTAGAGCAAGAAGGGTCTCAGGAAATGCTTCCGGTATCTTGCATCAAGAGTTCCGAATATTTACTAAAAGGGTACAAGGAAACCCTCAGAACATAACAATAGCTACACTAGCTGCTTGCATATTACACGACTTTATTAGGAAAAATGGAGGTTGGAATTTGCGTGAGAGCTCTGAAAGTCAATCCAATGCAAAGGAGACTTCAGAAGGAAGACCAATAACTCTACAGAGACTGCCTCGTGTTCGTGGAAGGTCTACGGCGGAAGCATTCGATGTGAGAGATCACCTTAAACATTTCTTTAGTTCGCCAGAAGGATCTGTGAGGTGGCAAGAACAATCTACTTCAGTCATTTAGTTCATTGCTTAACAAATGCATGTTAACTTCAATGTTAATTGGTACAAACAGCTAGTGTAGTGGTAGTAAAATTTGATAATAACATTATCTTGATTATGTTTTTTTCCTATTATTCTTCTCAATTGCAGCAAATTTCAATAAAATACACTGCAAACCCTATATTTTGTATTACTTTAACACAAGAACTTATAGTGTGATTCCATAGTTTGCCATGTTGAATATCGTTTTATAAGAATGGGTAAAACATAGTAAATATTAGTAAAATATATAATATAGTCAATAGTCAAGTATTTATTGCGGAGACAAAGAGTACATTTGTATAGCAGTACTAGAGTACATGTTTGTTTTTCGTACTGGAAAACTATATTGTAAATTAATTATTTTAATTTTAACTGTATTGCAGTTAAAATAATAAAACGTACAAAATGTTAGCGCACGATGTAGGGTTAGTATACTAAATAATTCAATTAAATAAAACGTTTACTTAAATATTTTTGCAAAGAAGAACACAAATGTGACCAACTTTTTTTAAATTTATAATTACCTTCTCCAAGCTCCAAATTTTCAGCAGTTTTCTTCCACACTTTCTCCTTGTATTTTGCATGCCGATATTTTTCTTTCGACTGGTCATAAACTACAGAAAACTTCCTTACTTCTTCAATAAGTTTCTCCACATCCATGGCTGATGCCGCTCTAAAGAGATCTCTCAGACCGCACCGTCCCCGTCAAAATTCAAACCTGAACTATCGGTGACGGTGACGGTTCAATATTACAATGAAATAAAATATCTAGAATTAAAATTATAACTAGTTTAATGAGCAAAAAGGAAGATATACAGTTTTTACTGTAAACTGTTCTGAAATGTGGCAGATCCTACTTCTGTTCTTACTTTATATATTATATTTTTAATATGGAGATTAATATTAAGGATTACCTTTAGATTAAAACGCTTCCTACATAGATTAGTTTCTGTTAATAATGTGTATATCAATTTATGACACATACGCTGTTTATGGATAAATATAAGTTTGATGGTCATAGCCAGATCCTGAAAAAATGTTTTATAGTACAATCAACTTAACAAAGCGGTTAAAGAACATTCGGTGCAAGAAATAAACCGACATATTTAGAAGCCACTGAGAGGAAATAAAAGGCACCAGATGTTAATGGTAAGGAACTTAGAGCGATGTGCCTTAAAAATCTTAATAGTTAGACCATTTCAGTTATGTTGTAACTAGACAAAAGAAAACCCAATATTTTCGTAGTAATGTTCACTAAAACAGCAAAGAATATACGTGAATACATAAATATTCCAATATACTGTTGAGTTAATATTTTTATATTCAAATTCATATAAAAATAACTTTTGACTACTTCTACTGCGACAAATTTGAAGAACATTATCGTATTTCTTGAACAGTTGTAATTTATTTTATTTTCATTATTTTAAAAGTTTAGAGTTAACTTATAGCTGAAAGATTATTTGTAATACAATTTTCCTTTTAGGAACACCTATTCACCAAAGAAAATAGCGTAATTGATTTTATAAAAAGTTAGAGTAAGTATGTTCATAATGGTCCAAAAAAAGAGAAAAATACCTACTCCACCTATTATTCCATGCAAAGAAATAGCACAATATTTGTTATATATACCTGTTGTGAATTAAATTAATAAATAATTTACACAGTTATAAATTGTATGTAAAATTAGTATATCAGACATTGGCCATCATTATAATATATAACAAAATATATAACACGAAGTCTCGAGGATTTAAATCTATCCTCTTCTTCAGGCGGGAAGACAATTAATACATATACATACTTAAAATATACAAAGTATGACAATGGATAGAATAATAGTTAATAAAGGATAGAATAGAAGAGATTCATGCCCAAAACTCCTCGGAATCCAGACAGGAGGAAATGAATTCAAGAGTTGCCATTGCACAAAAGTTAGGATCACTAACATGTCACACTAGCACATTCGAAATTAGAACAATGACGGGGCACAGGTATGAGAAGAGACACAACAAATAACGCCAAGCAGTGACTATTTACTCGATTTAAGTATAGAACTTCTCCTCTACAGCTGTAAAGCGGTCAATAAGACGAATGTTAAGTACAGGTCCAATTCCCCTTCCATTTAGTTTTTGTTGGGTCAATAAGACACAACACAAGAGTGTTCACTGCAATATGTGTTTCATCGGTAATGTTTTGTGTTGACATAGTGGGTTAGAAAACTCTGTATAGCGTAAGGATGATTTATTTATGTGACGAGAGGGCCGTTTATTTTATTCAGTTTAATGTTAGTAAAATAATCGCAAACGAAATTTCCAAAGTATAATAGAACACGTATTGGATGATTTGCATTTCTCCAAAATACGACAATCCAACAGAGTAACTTATTTGAAATATTTAATCCTAACGAGTTTATATTTTCAACAACCGACTTACTGTAAAACTAACATTTTAAATATAAATCTATTGAACGTTCCGATATATCGACACCATACTTTAAAATACTAAGTAGAGTATGATTACTAATAAAATATGTAAAATGTAATATTTTACATATATTTATGTATATATTTAAATGTATTTAATACTTATAAAACATTATTTAATTTTTTAATAAAACAACATTATTTTAATATTGCTTATGTACAACCCTCCCCCCCCCAACAGTATAAAAATCAACATATCAAAATTGGAGATTGATTTGATTAAATGATATTTAAAAACCGCTTTAAATCTAGAAACAAACAGCTCAGAAGCAATAATTACTAAAGTATTTTTTAATAATTAATTTTATAAAATCGTAGACAAAACAATTAACACTCACCTTAAACTCTCTATCCTTAACGAACAATACAATGTGCCTTGTTTTTATGTGTAAAAATAGAACTTAATGAACATTGATACAAAATCTGGGTAAGTTTTAAGTTACTTATGATCCAACACCACATTCAGCATAAACCGATACGAGAGGGAAGGAGTGTTAGGGCATATTAATATATATAGTATAGGCCTGTCTTATTGTGGTGCAACTGTACGTAGGAAGTGTGGTTTTTTATCAAACTTACAGCGTAACAGAGTAAAGTTAGAAGCATATCCAACACCAATTCTTACAATTTTTAGGCCAAAATACCATATCTTAACAAGTACACTTTAAATTTGCCTCAATTCAGAAGGAAGTTAAAAAACATTATTTTACTTCAAATTCTTTCAGTGGTGTACTGGCCTTGATTTACACTTATCCTAAACCTTAATTATTTATTATTTTGTTTTTAAATTTTTAATTATTTTTCAAACCCGTCAAAGACACCCAAAAACCTAGTTTTATTAAATTTTTTAGACCCCAAATAATGTCATTTACCTCATTAAAAATTATAAGTTTGGCTAAAATTGAATTGGAATAACTAATGAGTCTTCTTACTAGAATAGTACGAAATCTAAGTTTATTAAACCTAGTAATTAATCTTCCGATTAAAACAAAGTTAGTTAAAGTGTAAACAGTTAAAGTTATTTCTAAAAAAAACCATACAAAACAATTTCAAGTAAAAAATTTGCTGTAAGTAATAAAATAAGTAACATAAAGAAAGTTTAACCAGTTTTTAAGGAGGAAGCATTTCAGCTAACTTGCACCAAGAATGGAGATTAGATGACTCTTGTTTTGTCTTACTAATAAAATAAAACCAATAGTCCACATCTTACTGAAAATATCCACGCTTATAAAACGCGAATTAACTAAAAACAATTTAAGTATAAAAATATGAAAAAATACATCATTTAATTTCTTCAACATTATTACAAGACAAGTACTAATAATGGATAGTGAGTGAGAAGGAGAGCAGTAGTGAGATAATATGAGAAACTAAGTATTAAATTTTTTACAAAAATGATTCCTTGTCAACAACTTAATAAGGATCAGCAAGAGAGTTCTGGAAATTCTAAGTAGAATAGCGCCCACTACTCTATCACCACCGACGTGGAATAATTTACCAACAAACCCATTCTTATTTTATCCAATTAGTATCTAGATCAGTGAAAATAATGTTTGCACATTTAAAATCTGTTTATTTAGTTATTTCATTTCAGTTGCTTTCCCATTAATGTTGTATTTAAACTTTAGGGAGACATAAATATGAAACATTTTTACCTCATTAGGTTATTTGGTATTGATAATAACACAAATCTGTACCCATCAGACACAGTACATCCTGTACCGCCTCGCACCACTGACATTATAATAGTTATAGCTACGTATTTCCTTTCACACATCCATCACTATATTATTATTTTATACTTTTATATTAGGTATAAAACATTTATTTGTCTACTAATTTCATTACGTATTCATCGTAAAAAAATAAAAATTTGATAAAACTAAGAAATAACTAAAAATTTTAATGAGTGAATATTTTGAACAGTATAATTAGTTCTCCATATTAACTTTTACCAGCATGAGCACACTGGAGTATTTGAGTTAATTGTTAAATATTATGAAGAGGTGGAACGTTAATTTACAATCCTATTAGGAACTATATTTACGCGTAATAATTCTATCCCTATTCCAGTTTTTCTTCTTAATTTGCTGTGAATTGAAAATTAACAAAATACTGGTAACAAAGAAAAGGTGTCCTACAAGTCTGAGTCACTCTAAAGCCTGTAACAGTTTGTGGTTTGACCTACATTTTCAGTGTATGTAAATAATATCAGAAAATTTTTAACTAAGCTAGTTGACGTTTGTAGTCAAGAATTGTGTTTGCAACGAATTTGAATACAAAAGTTTCTGATCGTTTCCTTCATTCAAATTGAAGGAGTTAAGGTATAATGATACAATGACCAACGTCTTTTGACATGGTTATAGATTTAATAGATTTGAATATGTTTATTTATGTTATGTTGTAGTTGTTATACAAACAAAACAAGACTGTGACGTGAAGCTGCAATCTAATTAATACTGTAAAGAATATAGGGAGCATTGTGTTTCAAATAAAAATATATAGTTAAATACTCATCTAAACAAATTTCAAGTGACACAATATACTTGTCATTCAAATTAATACATTTTGGATGATATTATTTATTACTTTAGTAAGTTGAGTTTATTTATGGATGTCTATTAGGTTTTCAAGGAAAAATATTCTTATTTCTAAAGATAAACTGTTGCCATCTATATTATTACATATACCTAACTTACTACTAATAATTACAACGTTATTACTTCTCATATGCACATAGCAATAGTTAGCAACGGTTTATACTATTGTAAAAACACAAGTATTCAACAAGTAATATGAGAAACCAGTAAATACATGTAGAAGGTGTTTAAATACAACTAAAATGTCTTAGTGCGTGCACAAAAGCAGTATAGATAGTCACTTCTCATCATAGTAGAACATATAAAATATGAATAAAAAAATTAAACAATTTAATAGTTTATGAAATATTTTTATGTCCTTGAAAATGATTTATTCTTAAATAGGGGTTTTGTGAAATTGTTTATAAAAATTATAAAACTTGCAATCCATATTTTAAATTTTTTACATTATCAAGCTCAGAGTCACTATGAAATAAACCGTTGCAGGGCAAATAATTTTGAAAAAATACACGAACAGAGAAACGACCGTATAATTATACGGAATTTCTTTTATTATCATATAATTTTTTTACTTAAATAACCTTAAATAATAACAGAATTTCTGTCAAACTGTGAAGTAATTTAACATTTTAAATGTTAGAAATTATGAATTATAATTATGACAATTATTTTTTATAATAATGGAAATAATACCTTATTTATTTACTTAATGACCATTACTTACCTAATGACATATTAAAAACCACAAAATCACTATCGAATATTAATTTCAATTATTTTTCTACATATTTCACACATCCGCAATGCTAAAATATAGAACTCTTGTAAACCAGACATTTTATATTAGTTTCGTAAATGTAATGCAAACAAAGAGGAATAGTTGTAGATACAATTTTGCTTTGAAGGGTCGGAACGTATATAATTTACAGATTTACTTATCATTCTGAACAGATTGAAATATATTACCATACGCTACTTGAATAGTTTATGATTTGTAAAATTTGAAATTGTGATAGATATCGACCATTTAATGGAATATAAACATGTTGCTTCGAATCCTTATGAGAATTAAACAGAATAGTCAGTAGTAAATATTAATTCTTGAAACTTCTTAAAAATTAAGAAACACACTACGCATTACTTTAGACTTTCTATACATTCAATAAAGTATCACATATCCCGGAACTACAATAAGTTTCGTTTCCCTCCAAAGTTGTGTAACAATGGACTGGACGAACTGAAACCAAAGTTTGTGTGGCTTGTGGCCCAATAGCTATCTCGCTTCAACGTTCATTGAGTTAAGTTGGCTCCATTTGGTACATTTCTCACCAACATGAACATATAATAATGACACAAATGGCCCATTTATGTATCCCTTCCCTTTTGTATTGACGCCATCTATTTTCTGCCGTGACGATTGCAATTTGCTAATGGTCTCTGGTCAGTCGTAGGTGGTTGGTAGACGAATGCAGACCTATTGTGACCTGGATTCTGTAGTTCAGTATTAATGATTAGTGTTGTTTATGGTGTTTTATTAAGTGCTTGTTTTAGAGTTAGTGAAGTTGACACACAATATTGTGGCTGTGATTCCTGACTTTAGGTGTGTCACAACCACCATTATCTTACCTTACAAATCATACCTTAGGCTTTGGTATGATTTGTTTAACCTAGTTTGTAATGATGTATTAGGTCAGTTACTTACCTGAAGAATAGATCAGATTGCAGATCTTGAAACGTGGTGTTACTGATTTTTTGTTTCACTGAACGATGGCAAATGTCCGAAAAAATCATGATGTCTTATATATTATTTTATTTCTATTTCTATTCGACTGCTATTTATAATCTAGGAATCTGTAGGTCCTTCATAATGTATTGGCTAAATGCTCTTGAATATATTTAAGATTTTCTTACATATCTGAGCTTATGCAGCTAATGGCTTTTCAATATATTTACATAATACGAAGATGCATTAACAATATTTTTAGAGTAGAGTTGAGGACAGTTCTTTTTGGTTTGAAGGAGCATCAAAGAAGTAAGATCTTTTCCAAAAAAGTAAAACCTACAATCTCGGATTAGGAAAGTTTATTTATCTAGAATAATATTTTAAAATGCATAAATCGGATAATCGTTATTTGAGTTTTTTTTATATTTTTAAATATTTAACTTTATTAAGAGATAAATTAAAAAATGTGTTGTTTTAGTAAAGCCTATATCAAAGTTACCACTGTGAACTGTATCTTTACGTTACTTCTCAAAACACACAACTCAAGGTATCTCCAACTGTTCCAGAGAACTGACCGCAGATAGAAAGCAAAATTTTTTGTGATAATTATTACTTTATGTGAATATTTATTGTCATTAATTTCTGCCGTTTCACATATAATGATCCTTTCTACTGAGAACCATAGCCATGTTATAAATAATCAACCCTAGTTTTTGCAGTAAAACCTCCTCATTTATATTCTACCTAGCTGTGAAAAGAGGTGACACTGAAACATGTTCAGTCATATTATTGAGTAAAAGTCTCGTTTTTACCACTATTCAGGTACACCACGTGCCCAAGGCCTGTGCGAGAATTTTATCGCACATAATAAAACCGATATAATGGACAAGACAGAGCGTAAAGAAAGATGTTTTGAAGAGGCGGCAGACATATGCCATTCGGCCATTTTTCACTAATAAGTAAATAGAATTCTTTATAAGACGAGATACACCTATGTAGTAAGTTATAACCCTCTTACATATTTGTATTAGGACTTATAAAAATGCAGGCAAACGGGAAACAGACAGACGAACGTCTTCCATTGGATCTTTTCACAACTAAATCAATATTTGTTTCTTGGATTGTTGCTTGGATCGAGAGGAAATAATTTAGCAAGAGCCAAGTCTCTAGGAATATTTATCAGAGTAACCAGACAATTCTTAATAAGGTGCAGGATCAGTGTAGTTTGTGGTTGACAATAATGTTAAGAAGTGCTTCACTCACAGGCAGGGTTAGAACCTGCGCTATCTATAAAACCTGCCCAACCCCGTATAGACCATGCGATCCTTAGCTAATCACGTCTACCATACATCTAGCATACATATATAAAGTCATTGGAATTTGCATTGTAAACACTAGTAACGTAGGCAAGATTTATATGTATAAAATAGGACAAAAGTATGAGAGGATCAGAAGATATATACGACCAGTTTTAATAACACTGTAAGGTCTGTGATAATACTGATAGTTACATTTTATCGCAATTTATTACTTGTTATTGCGACGGAAATCGTTTAGGAAAACGAACCATTTCCTGCTATTAGCTTCGTTGACAACTTCTTATCGCATCTTTTTAATTACATGTTCCAGTCTTTTCGACACTGATATACTGCTAAATGATGTAGTTATAAGTTGTATTTATACTACGCTTTTAAACGTACAGTCTATTATAAGAGAGCGTTATATTTATTTTATATCGCTCTTGTTAATAATTAAATTTTGGTTAAATAATATAATTAACTGTATATATCTGTTCTAAAAATCCAGGACTTATGAATTAGCCAAAGTACTAGCTTCGTAACATAATTTTATTCTGCTAAGACATTTTACAGACTTATATTTAAAAGACGTTTCAACTTTATAGACTGAAAATGTAGAGGATAATATATTGAATCGATGGTAGGTGTACGAGTAAAATGTAAATTGGCAAATTTTATTACAACAGGCTGCTGAAGAAAATGCGTTGAATGTATCTTGCTGCTTATATTTTTATCAAGAGTTATAAAACTTTTATCAAGAGTTGCTTTCTACTAACAGTCCGTAGCGGCTTTTTGCATTGTGATTCAGCCTATAGAATTTGTGGGGATCTTTACGTTGCTGGCAACCTGATCCGAAAAATCACTAAAATCTGTGATACTCATTAGAATAAGTTACATTTTTTGCCTCCTTCAACCTAATATTGCCTTTTCCAAGTTGTCATCTTATTATGTAATATAAATGAAAAAGATGGAAATAAATATATTCTATTCTACTTTATTCTAATACCTCCGTCGCATTGGTAGATTTAATGCAATATTATTTATCAATGCAATATTGAAATTGTCATCCATATTTCAAGCATAATATTTACAAATTGTGTTGATTTCACGTGAGTGGTATCGCGGTTCCCACGAGTACTCGCAAATGTTTATGAAAACATCAAACACATACTAGAGAGAATACCTATGGAACACATGAAGGACCCTAATGCATTTTATATGTTCAACTCACGTTATATGTAGGCCGCATGTTCACTCTACAATTTATAACTTTCACTCGAGGCCATACGATGACTTTACACATTTGGAATAATCTGTCAAAAGTCACCAGCTAAGAGCATTGTGACACCAACCTTAATACGGTTATAATCTCATATGTCCTGGAGCATGCAATAAAGAGCCTCTCTTGTAAGTCATACTGCATATATCCCACAACATCACTTTGGTTTCTTGAAGAAATTGAGAAAATCTCACTATGCTAAGAGATGGTTCACATTGTTGTGTAAGAGCCATTTAATTGAGAGTTAACTAAAAGGAAAAGTGAGCCATCTCCCCTCCATCAATCAAATCATCAGCAATGACTAATGACGCAAAGAGTACGTTCCTTTTTCTTCTGATTCTAGAGAGTAAAAAAAGTAAAGAATATCTTATTTTAGAAGGCGAAGTTAGGGCTAAGAAGCCCTCTCTAACACTTAACCTGGAATAGATAACAGATTGAGGAACGTTTTTCCTCTCCCACCAGAAGCATACAGAAAAAAATAACTGCCTTATACCAGAAACAACACTTTATAGGCTATAGGCTTTTTTCTGTCCCTTGTTCAATTTAGGACATAACAAGTAACAGCTTCAAATACTTGATCAGTATGGTATGACAGCGTCATTAAACTGTAAGTATAAAAATTACTGCAGATACAGATTTAAGAAGAGTCATTGGGTCACACAAATGAATGTTATAGTATCCATATTTCATGCGACAGTACATGTACATCAGGAGATACTGTAGCATGTAATAGATCTGGGGCGTTTCGCTGATTGGCACTACTTTATTTTATTTCCTATAGATAACGACATCCCTGCTCGAAAACTCCTGATTAAAAAATATAATCACCAAATCACTGCGATTTTGCGCATTGAAACGACTACAGTGCGTCCAAGAAGGCAAATGGAAGGCACAAGTAATTGTCATTCTTAGTACACGACCAAGAGCTGCTGTAAAATTCAGAAAAATACCTACGTTAACTTTCGGAGTTTCCCTAAAAGTTTAGGTTTAAAATGGGCATTCTGATTATCAAACAAAATTAAATTTATTTACTTTTATCATCATAAAAAATTCGTTCAAGTGATTATAATTTGGCATAAACGCTTTATAAAATTGTCTACTATGAAAATCCTATAGTACAAATGATGAGATGATTGTAATTTATGACGAATTCATTGACTGGAAATAAAATCTTAGATATTAAATAACTAGAAACAAATTTATTATGTCTTCATATTTCTTGTAAATCTAGTCACTAAAATTAATTGTAGTAACATACTCGATTAACACTGTTTTAAACCGTACTTTATTTTAATTTAAGAAACTTTATTGGTGGAAAAAGCAATGTGGCAATACAGTCTAATATAAAGGTAAAAAAAGAAAAGAAAAACAACACATATCCAAAATCACGAGGAACAAATAACCTTATTTTACCCCTTCTCCATATCTGTCTCTTCAAAACAAAACCTCCCATTCTCTCTCAATTTTCCCTCCTTTTATTCAATTTCGCTCTTTCACTTTCTCACTCTTTCTATCTCATTCTATCATCCACTCATAGTATCATCACTTCCTTCGTTCATATGATTTCATAGTGTATCATTTAGTTTTTAAAATTCACACATGCACACACATTAATTCGTGCACGCATGCATTGGCTACATGACACCGGTCAGGTTACGAAAGGTTCTAAATTTAACAAAAGGCCTAGGTACTGTAAACTGACGTTAACTCTACGTCAAGTCCTTCCATTGCGATCATAACCAGCAATTCAGTGACTATACATTTAAAACTCAGTAGGCTGCAGGGTTTCTGGATATTTAACATCGTGTGGTTATTATTTTAATTACATATGAACTGAATGTAATGAAGTAATTGTGTAATTAGATTTGGTGGTGCGTGACATGATTTTTGACATATATTCTCTTAAATTAAACACTTAGAACAACGCAACAATTTTTTCCGTTAGATATCTTATAGGTTTTCTTTATGTTGACAATACAAAAATTCGTTAATACTTCGTTTCTTGATATATACTACTACTACGTGACATATTTGTCAGGCAGAGAAGTAATCTGATAAAAAACTATAATAAAGATTAAAAGGGATCACTGCACGAAAAAAAACATTTTTTTTAAAATTATATGCTGTATAAAGTATTGTATATAGGTAATTATAGCATGTTTATTTCTGTATACAGTGATATATAAACACTTATATGGTAAACAAATATATAATTACTTTATTTAAATTTGAATGAGGCCATGTTCTTGCGAGTTTTAGCTAAAACCTGGTCTACTCTCTCTTAGCTTACAATAGCCTAGAAATTACTTTTTATAGTACACATGTCATTGTTTTTGTAATGTTATTATTGTTTGCAGTGTTGGCAAAACTCTCACAATTGTATTGCAGTTCATGTGTTTTGTAAATCAGCTGATTTGTTGTTTACTAGACTTGTTTTGGTTAGTGTTTATACAACGATTTGTAGCATTGTATTAGTGATTTTTATTGAAACTAAAATCTGTTATTTTGAAACATTGTCTATTTATTACATTATGACTGGAAGTACCAAAATATTCAAAAAACCGAAATACCATGGCAAAATTCCAGGTAAAAATAGGCCTTCAAACATATCTTCCAGTTCTGAATCTAGGCCTAGGCCTCTCAGTGTCTCAAAACTGAGTAAAACCCTTGATAGTTATAATAAATTCAATAGTGAAGAATCACAATATACTTTAGTTAATTTGGCAACTCTTGAGAAGTATTTGAATGAAACTGCTTCTTGCAAATTGTGTCACTCACCTCTAAAACTAACAAAATGAAAAGCAACCGGTCTAGCCTGTGAAATTAATATTGTTTTATTGCTTGTGCCAATAAAGCAAAGTTTGACAATTTTGGGAGCATAACCTATTCATTAGAAGGAAAACAGCAAACATTTTGTGATCTAAACATTAGATTAACAATAGGTCTAAGATCAATTGGTAAGGGCAGAGTCGCTGCGGAAAAAAATGTGCAGTTTATTGAACGTAGGCCCTCCGTACTGTCGATATTATTTATATGATCGTTACCTATGTGACTGTGCTGAAGCCTTATGCAAGGAATCATTGCAAAGAGCTATACTAGAGACTATAGAGCAAAACGATTTATCAGCTGATATTGCTGTTGTTGTAGATGGTAGCTGGCAGCGTAGAGGGCACAAATCATTGAATGGAGTTGTGTCAGAGACATCACTCATAACTAGTAAGGTAGTAGACGTTGACATACTATCTAAATATTGTGACTGTAAAGATAAGTTGAACAACACACATGATAAGAAGTGTAAAGCAAACTTCAGTGGCTCGAATGGAGCTATGGAAGTGGCAGGAGTTGTAAAATCTTTAATATATCGAAGGACTTGTACGCCGCACAGTATTTAGAATATCTTGGTGATGGGGACAGCAAGGCTTACCCTGCTGTATGTGATAGTAGGCCCAATGGAGATACCAGTATCATAAAAATGTTGTGCATAGGACAGATACAGAAAATAATGCGTAACATACTATGAAGTTTAAAGTTGAAGACCAAGAAACTTCCCAATGGTAAATCAGTGGGTGGTAAAGCAGGTCTGACTGATGCGGCAATTCTTCAAATTTAAAAGTGCTATGGCCTAGCAATCAGGAGAAATCACACAAAAGTATAAGACATGGGAGCTGGCATTTGGGCAGAATATTTCCACATTTTATCCTCTAATGAAAACCCCCAGCATGGCTTATGTCCGAGCGACTAAGGAGCATGTTTTAAAATACCGAGTAGCAATGAAAAACAAAGAAACGTACGATCACACAAAACACTTCCACTTACCTTCTGATATGATGGAATTTATTAAACCTGTGTTCAAAGATCTAAGCCCAACAAGTTTATTAGAAAAATGTACAAAAGGAAAAACCCAGAATCCAAAATAATGTTTGAAAAATGTCATTATGGAATTACATTCCGAAAACCGTATTTGTTGGGGTAAACACCCTCAAGTTTGGAGTATTTATGGTTTGTAATTTCAATGAACGAAATGTAAGTACCTGCAGGTTTATTGAAAGATGTGGCCTAAAAGCAGGCAAACATTTAGTTGAGGCAATGAAGCGACTTGACCAACGGCGAGAAAAGAAGGTGGAAAAGGCAAGCAAGGATCTTGAAAAAAAGGCAAGACAACACCATAGTCTCCTAAAGAGAAAACTAGAGCCTACATTTAAAGAAGAAGAGGGGGAAGCACCTTCATATGCATAAGGAATGTATTAGAGGTAGGGTAAACAATTATCTTTGCCCGTTGCATCAGTTTTTTTTGCGTTTTTCGAAAGTAAGACTTTTTAATACAAATGTCCCATTATCTCAGAAACTACTAAATTTATCTGTTTTACATTTTTTTTAACTTATGAGATCTACCTACATAGCTGGAAATTCAAATATATTTAAAAATAATGAAAATGGTTTATTGAAAAATAATTTAACTAATCTTTTCCAAATTCATCAAGAGTGTTTTCCAATCAAACAAGAGTGTTTTGCTCTTACATAACAATTTTTTAAAACATTAAAATATTTATTTCTGAGTTCCCACATGTGTAAAAAAGCATGGATTTTTCAGAAGAAAAAAAGAGAAGCATGATATCTGTATTAGTTCCTGAGAAAAACCTCCGGCTTCTCACAAGTTTTTTGGATCGAGTAACTCGGGCAACATCGTATTTATAGTGAAAATTGCTCTACACAAGATATTCGAATTTAAATAGTATAGAACTAGCACTGGCATAACCCTTGTCAGCCATCTTTTATATAGCCAAGTTTATATGCCTGAAGAACCTTAGGCTTCTTGTATATTTAAATAACTATAGCATGCCAAACATAAATTTCATAAAAGGGAATCATTTCCGCACCGCGCCCGACACGTGAGTCGGCCGAGTGTCGGTGCGGGCTCGGCTCGGTTACCGCGAGGCCACACTTGTCCGTACGCTGTCCGAGCGTAACGATCTCACTGTTTCTACTAGAGCGTTATGTCTTTTGTATTTCGGAGTGACGGATACTTAAAGCATGTTCAGCAAGTTCAAAAGTAGTGAATTAGGAATAATTGCTATGGCTCTGGAGGAGGAAGACGAAGAAAGACGAAAACAGCGACCTGTTACAAGACGGAAGTGGGTTGATAACGCTTGGAAGAGAAGGACGATAGAAGGAGAGTTTTACAGATTGATGCCTCATCTCATTGATAACGAAGCAAAACTTTTATGAGTATTCTAGGATGTCTCTAATCACGTTTCATAAACTGTTATCGAAAGTAGAAGCACATTTGCAAAAAGCAGATACATTTTGGAGGCAAGCTATAACTCCAAAACATCGTTTAGCTGTGTGTTTAAGGTAAGATTTGATTTAATGTTATAACATGAGATATTACTAATTTTGAAGCATAAATATCACTATACAACTTCTGATATTATTTGTTTTCTTCTATAATATTGTGCTATTTTTTAATATTTGGGAAAACTAAGGGTAGCTTATATAGGTAACTATGGAGGTGTCCACCAAGGTGAGTCTATAGGTAAAATAGTAACAAGAATAACCCATACACCTACTAAAACTGCAATAAAAGTGGAAAAAGTTGAGAATACAACTCTGTGACATTTAAAGCAAAATATTATTAAGGGAAACTACAAATTCAGAAAAAAAATTATGAAATCCATTAGTGGGTTAGATTATGTTCTGAAATTTACTCTTTAAAGTTTAAACAATTGTATTAAGAAAATTAATATTTAAAAAAATCATAAGTTAATTCTTGGTCAGCATTACTTGTCTCATCTAGGAGTGATTCACGTGTAGCTGAGGATGTCGATGAAGACGAAGAAAATGTCATGGAATGTCCCATCGAGAAATTCCCTTGGCAATTAAACTGAACTTGTTTTAATTCAATTTCCTGCACTATGTTAAATATTTTCCCTTTTGCTTCAATTAGCAGTTCAGGATTTAGTGATTTCAAGGAAGGTGCTATACCAGCTAAAAAAGCATCTACTGGATGTTGTTCTAGTTGTTAAGGAGCCTTTTTCTCAGCTGCTTTCTCAGCTAGTATGACGGCCATAAGCTGACTAGATGGAAATTCGTAGTGAATAGACTTTCCACTTTCTTGAAAACTTGTCATTTTCCGTTTTATCGGTTTTGGTTTAATGAACTTGTTATCTTCCAATGCAGTATTTGATGATGGTGTTTTGGTGATATTAGTGTTTTCATCTTCACTTGTTGGTTGTTCATGAGTATTTTCTTCAAGGTTTTCTTCTTCAACAAGCTCCTGCTCATTTACTTCCTCCTCATTTTTTTTGTGAGAACACATTGGTGATTCCTTCTCGTTCTCCAAGAAAAGGCACAAGAAATAAAAAGAATATCTTCGTATTTATACTTCCGGAATGCAACACTTGCCTGTCTAGATTTGTTCTTTCTTTTTTGTAGTGTCCTAAAAAGCTGTCCGAATAGAGCTCCACTTTCTTTTGCATTCTTCTACTTCACCTATACCAAACAGCAAAAACATTTATATAAAATATTTATTGCGACTCTTAATTTTCGACACGAAGTATTTGTATTGCTTGTTGCAGATTTCTGGATACTGGAGATTCATTCAAGACTATTTCTTTTAACTACAGACTGGGCAGATCAACAGTTGCAGAAATTGTTCATGACACTTGTAGAACAATAGTGAAGGTTCTCTTAAACGAAGTTATGCCAATACCTAATGAAGAAGGGTGGCATACCATAGCAAACGAATTTTGGAATGAGTGGCAGTTCCCAAACTGTATTGGTGTCTTGGATGGTAAGCACATCACAATACAAGCCCCTAAGTTATCAGGAAGTCTCTATTGGAATTATAAAAAAACTTATTCAATTGTCCTGTTGGCTCTGGTTGATCCTTACTACAACTTTATTGTAGTAGATGTGGGTGGATATGGAAAAAACTCAGATGGATGTATTTTCTCAAATTCAAAATTTTGCAAAGCATTGGAAAGTGAAAAACTTAATATTCCAAAGAAAAAGAACGCTTCCTAGAATAAACTTAGAACTTCCACTGGTTTGTGTTACTGACGAAGCATTCGCTCTCAAACCGTACATGATGAGGCCATATCCAAGTAAAGGCTTGACAGATGAAATGACTGTTTTTCAACTTCCGGTTAAGTAGAGCAAGAAGGGTCTCAGGAAATGCTTCCGGTATCTTGCATGAAAAGTTCCGAATATTTACTAAAAGGGTACAAGGAAACCCTCAGAACATAACAATGGCTACACTAGCTGCTTGCATATTACACGACTTTATTAGGAAAAATGGAGGTTGGAATTTGCGTGAGAGCTCTGAAAGTCAATCCCATGCAAAAGAGACTTCAGAAGGAAGACCAATAACTCTACAGAGATTGCCTCGTGTTTCGTGGAAGGTCTACGGCGGAAGCCGTTGTTGTGCCAGTTCGATGTGAGAGATCACCTTAAACATTTCTTTAGTTCGCCAGAAGGATCTGTGAGGTGGCAAGAACAATCTACTTCAGTCATTTAGTTCATTGCTTAACAAATGCTTAATTGGTACAAACAGCTAGTGTAGTGGTAGTAAAATTTGATAATAACATTATCTTGATTATGTTTTTTTCCTATTATTCTTCTCAATTGCAGCAAATTTCAATAAAATACACTGCAAACACTATATTTTGTATTACTTTAACACAAGAACGTATAGTGTGATTCCATAGTTTGCCATGTTGAATATCGTTTTATAAGAATGGGTAAAACATAGTAAATATTAGTAAAATATATAATATAGTCAATAGTCAAGTATTTATTGCGGAGACAAAGAGTACATTTGTATAGCAGTACTAGAGTACATGTTTGTTTTTCGTACTTAAAAACTATATTGTAAATTAATTATTTTAATTTTAACTGTATTGCAGTTAAAATAATAAAAACGCACAAAATTTTAGCGCACGATGTAGGGTTAGTATACTAAATAATTCAATTAAATAACACGTTTACTTAAATATTTTTGCAAAGAAGAACACAAATGTGACCAACTCTTTTTAAATTTATAATTACCTTCTCCAAGCTCCAAATTTTCAGCAATTTTCTTCCACACTTTCTCCTTGTATTTTGCATGCCGATATTTTTCTTTCGACTGGTCATAAACTACAGGAAACTTCCTTACTTCTTCAATAAGTTTCTCCACATCCATGGCTGATGCCGCTCTAAAGAGATCTCTCAGACCGCACCGTCCCCGTCAAAATTCAAACCTGAACTATCGGTGACGGTGACGGTTCAATATTACAATGAAATAAAATATCTAGAATTAAAATTATAACTAGTTTAATGAGCAATAAGGAAGATATACAGATTTTACTGTAAACTGTTCTGAAATGTGGCAGATCCTACTTCTGTTCTTACTTTATATATTATATTTTTAATATGGAGATTAATATTAAGGATTACCTTTAGATTAAAACGCTTCCTACATAGATTAGTTTCTGTTAATAATGTGTATATCAATTTATGACACATACGCTGTTTATGGATAAATATAAGTTTGATGGTCATAGCCAGATCCTGAAAAATGTTTTATAGTACAATCAACTTAACAAAGCGGTTAAAGAACATTCGGTGCAAGAAATAAACCGACATATGTAGAAGCCACTGAGAGGAAATAAAAGGCACCAGATGTTAATGGTAAGGAACTTAGAGCGATGTGCCTTAAAAATCTTAATAGTTAGACCTTAAATAACATTTCAGTTATGTTGTAACTAGACAAAAGAAAACCCAATATTTTCGTAGTAATGTTCACTAAAACAGCAAAGAATATACGTGAATACATAAATATTCCAATATACTGTTGAGTTAATATTTTTATATTCAAATTCATATAAAAATAACTTTTGACTACTTCTACTGCGACAAATTTGAAGAACATTATCGTATTTCTTGAACAGTTGTAATTTATTTTATTTTCATTATTTTAAAAGTTTAGAGTTAACTTATAGCTGAAAGATTATTTGTAATACAATTTTCCTTTTAGGAACACCTATTCACCAAAGAAAATAGCGTAATTGATTTTATAAAAAGTTAGAGTAAGTATGTTCATAATGGTCCAAAAAAAGAAAAAAATACCTACTCCACCTATTATTCCATGCAAAGAAATAGCACAATATTTGTTATATATACCTGTTGTGAATTAAATTAATAAATAATTTACACAGTTATAAATTGTATGTATAATTAGTATATCAGACATTGGCCATCATTATAATATATAACAAAATATATAACACGAAGTCTCGAGGATTTAAATCTATCCTCTTCTTCAGGCGGGAAGACAATTAATACATATACATACTTAAAATATACAAAGTATGACAATGGACTATAAGTTAATAAAGGATAGAATAGAAGAGATTCATGCCCAAAACTCTTTGGAATCCAGACAGGAGGAAATGAATTCAAGAGTTGCCATTGCACAAAAGTTAGGATCACTCACATGTCACACTAGCTCATTCGAAATTAGAACAATGACGGGGCACAGGTATGAGAAGAGACACAACAAATAACGCCAAGCAGTGACTATTTACTCGATTTAAGTATAGAACTTCTCCTCTACACCTGTAAAGCGGTCAATAAGACAAATGTTAAGTACAGATCCATTTCCCCTTCCATTTAGTTTATATTGGGTCAATAAGACACAACACAAGAGTGTCCACTGCAACATAAGTTTCATCGATAATTTTTTGTGTTGACATAGTGGGTTAGAAAACTCTGTATAGCGTAAGGATGATTTATTTCTGTGACGAGAGGGCCGTTTATTTTATTCAGTTTAATGTTAGCAAAATAATCACAAACGAAATTTCCAAAGTATAATAGAAGACGTATTGGATGATTTGCATTTCTCAAAAATACGATAATCCAATAGGTTAACTTATTTGAAATATTTAATCCTAACGAGTTTATTTTTTCAACAACCGACTTACTGCAAAACTAACATTTTAAATATAAATCTATTGAACGTTCCGATATATCGATACCAAACTTTAAAATACTTAGTAGAGTATGATTACTAATAAAATATGTAAAATGTAATATTTTACATATATTTATTTATATATTTACATGTATTTAATACTTCTAAAACATTATTTACTTTTTTTAATAAAACTAAATTATTTTAATATTGCTTATGTACAACCCCCCCCAACAGTACTAAAATGAACATATCAAAATTTGAGATTGATTTGATTAAATTATATTTAAAATCCGCTATAAAGCTAGAAACAAACAGCTCAGAAGCAACAATTACTCAAATATTTTTTAATAATTAATTTTATAAAATTATACCCCTCGATTATGGGATCTAAAAAACGAATGATACATTTTGCGGCAACTTTTGGCCATAGATTAGCAGAACCAGACTCAAGTAGTATAACTATCTCGTATAAAACATCCGAAGAAATGGATAAAATCGTAGACAAAGCAATTAACACTCACCTTAAACTCTCTATCCTTAAACGAACAATACAATGTGCTTTGCGTGTATGTGTAAAAATAGAACTTAATGAACTTTGATAAAAAATCTGGGTAAGTTTTAAGTTACTTATGATCCAACACCACATTCAGCATAAACCGATACGAGAGGGAAGGAGTATTCGGACATATTAATATTGTTATAATATAGGCCTGTCTCATTGCGATGCAACTGTACGTAGGAAGTGTGGATTTTTATCAAACTTGCAGCGTAACAGAGTACCAACACCAACTCTTACAATTTTAGGCCAAAATACCATATCTTAACAAATACACTTTAAATTTGCCTCAATTCAGAAGGAAGTTAAAAAACATTATTTTACTTCAAATTCTTTCAGTGGTGTACTGGCCTTGATTTACACTTATCCTAAACCTTAATTATTTATTATTTTGTTTTTAAATTGTGAATTATTTTTCAAACCCGTCAAAGACACCCAAATAACTAGTTTTATTAAATTTTTTAGACCCCAAATAATGTCATTTACCTCATTAAAAATTACAAGTTTGGCTAAAATTGAATTGGAATAACTAATGAGTCTTCTTAGTAGAATAGTACGAAATCTAAGTTTATAGAACCTAGTAACTAATCTTCAGATTAAAACAAAGTTAGTTAAAGTGTAAACAGTTAAAGTTATTTCTAAAAAAAACCATACAAAACAATTTCAAGTAAAAAAATTTGCTGTAAGTAATAAAATAAGTAACATAAAGAAAATTTAACCAGTTTTTAAGGAGGAAGCATTTCAGCTAACTTGCACCAAGAATGGATATTAGATAACTCTTGTTTTGTCTTACTAATAAAATAAAACCAATAGTCCACATCTTACTGAAAATATCCACGCTTATAAAACGCGACTTAACTAAAAACAATTTAAGCATAAAAATATTACAATAAATTACATCATTTAATTTCTTCAACATTGTTACAAGACAAGTACTAATAATGAATATTGAGTGAGAAGGAGAGCAGTAGTGAGATAATATGAGAAACTAAGTATTAACTTTTTTACAAAAATGATTCCTTGTCAACAACTTAATAAGGATCAGCTAGAGAGTTCTGGAAATTCTAAGTAGAATAGCGCCCACTACTCTATCACCACCGACGTGGAATAATTTACCAACAAACCCATTCTTATTTTATCCAATTAGTATCTAGATCAGTGAAAATAATGTTTGCACATTTAAAATCTGTTTATTTAGTTATTTCATTTCAGTTGCTTTCCCGTTAACGTTGTACTAAAACTTTAGGGAGACATAAATATGAAACATTTTTACCTCCTTAGGTTATTTGGTATTGATAATAACACAAATCTGTACCCATCGGACACAGTACATTCTGTACAGCTACAGCCTCGCACCACTGACATTATAATAGTTATATCTACGTATTTCCTTTCACACATCCATCACTATATTATTATTTTATACTTTTCTATTAGGTATAAAACATTTATTTGTCTACTACTTCCATTAAGTATTCATCGTAAAAAATTTAAAAATTTGATAAAACTAAGAAATAACTAAAAATTTTAAAGAGTGAATATTTTGAACAGTATAATTAGTTCTCCATATTAACTTTTACCAGCATGAGCACACTGGAGTATTTGAGTTAATCGTTAAATATTATGAAGAGGTGAAACGTTAATTTATAATCCTATTAGGAACTATATTTAGGCGTAATAATTCTATCCCTATTCCAGTTTTTCTTCTTAATTTGCTGTGAATTGAAAACTAACAAAATACTGGTAACAAAGAAAAGGTTTCCTACAAGTCTGAGTCACTCTAAAGCCTGTAACAGGTTGTGGTTTGACCTACATGTTCAGTGTATGTAAATAATATCAGAAAATGTTTAACTAAGCTAGTTGACGTTTGTAGTCAAGAATTGTGTTTGCAACGAATTTGAATACAAAAGTTTCAGATCGTTTCCTTCATTCAAATTGAAGGAGTTAAGGTATAATGATACAATGACCAACGTCTTTTGACATGGTTATAGATTTAATAAATTTGAATATGTTTATTTATGTTATGTTATAGTTGTTATACAAACAAAACAAGACTGTAACGTGATCTGCAATCTAATTAATACTCTAAAGAATAGAGGGAGCATTGTGTTTCAAATAAAAATATATAGTTAAATACTCATCTAAACTTAAAATTCAAGTGACACAATATACTTGTCGTTCAATTTAATACATTTGGTATGATATACTTTATTGATTTAGTAACTTGATTTTATTTATGGATGTCTATTAGGTTTTCACGGAAAAATATTCTTATTTCTAAAGATAAACTGTTGCAATTTGTCCGTGTATATTATTACATATACCTAACTTACTACTAATAATTACAACGTTATTACTTCTCATATTCACATAGCAATAGTTAGCAACGGTTTATACTATTGTAAAAACACAAGTATTCAACAAGTAATATGAGAACCAGTAAATACATGTAGAAGGTGTTTAAATACAACTAACATGTCTTAATGCGTGCACAAAAGCAGTATAGATAGTCATTTCGCATCATAGTATGACAGATAAAATATGAATAAAGAATTAAACAATTTAATAGTTTATGAAATATTTTTATGTCGTTTGGAAAATGATTTATTCTTAAATAGGGGTTTTGTGAAATTGTTTATAAACATTGTAAAACTTGCAATTCATATTTTAAATTTTTTACATTATGAAGCTCAGAGTCACTATGAAATAACCCGTTGCAGGGCAAATAATTTTGAAAAAATACACGAACAGAGAAACGACCGTATGATTATACGGAATTTCATTTATAATCATATTATTTTTTTACTTGAATAACCTTAAGTAATAAAAGAATTTCTGTCAAACTGTGAAGTAATTTAACATTTTATAAGTTAGAAATTATGAATTATAATTATGACAATTATTTATTATAATAATTGAAATAATACCTTATTTATTTACTTAATGACCATTACTTACCTAATGACATATTAAAAACTACAAAACCACTATTGAATATTAATTTCAATTATTTTTCTATATATTTCACACATCCGCAATGCTAAAATATAGAACTCTTGTAAACCAGACATTTTATATTACTTTCGTAAATGTAATGCAAAAAAATAGGAATAGTTGTAGATACAATTTTGCTTTAAAAATTAAGAAACACACTACGCATTACTTTAGACTTTCTATACATTCAATAAAGTGTCACATATCCCGGAACTACAATAAGTTTAGTTTCCCTTCAAAGTTGTGCTACAATGGACTGGACGAACTGAAACCAAAGTTTGTGTGGCTTGTGGCCCAATAGCTATCTCGCTTCAACGTTCATTGAGTTAAGTTGGCTCCATTTGGTACATTTCTCACCAACATGAACCTATAACAATGATAAAAATGGCCCATTCCTGTATCCCTTCCCTTTTGTATTGACGCCATCTATTGTCTGCCGTGACGATTTAAATTTGCTAAAGGTCTCTGGTCAGTCGTAGGTAGTTGGTAGACGAATGCAGACCTATTGTGACCTGTATTCTGTAGTTCAGTTTTAATGATTAGTGTTGTTTATGGTGTTTTATTAAGTGCTTGTTTTAGAGTTAGTGAAGTTGACAAATAAAGGTGGTTGTAATTCCTGAGTTAGGTGTGTCACAACCACCATTTCCTTACCTTACAAATCATACCTTAGGTTTTGGTATGATTTCTTTATTTTAACCTAGTTTGTAATTACGTATTAGGTTAGTTATTTACCTGAAGAATAGATCAAATTGCAGATCTCGAAACGTGGTGTTACTGATTTTTTGTTTCACTGAACAATGGCAAATGTCCGGAAAAATCATGATGTCTTATATATTATTTTATTTCTCTTTCTATTCGACTGCTATTTATAATCTAGGAATCTGTAGGTCCTTCATAATGTATTGGCTAAATGCTCTTGAATATATTTAAGATTTTCTTACATATCTGAGCTTATGCAGCTGATGGCTTTTCAATATATTTACATAATACGAAGATGCATTAACAATATTTTTAGAGTAGAGTTGAGGACAGTTCTTTTTGGTTTGAAGGAGCATCAAAGAAGTAAGATCTTTTCCAAAAAAGTCAAACCTACAATCTCGGATTAGGAAAGTTTATTTATGTAGAATAATATTTTAAAATGCATAAATCGGATAATCTTTATTTGAGCTTTTTTATATTTTTAAATATTTAACTTTATTAAGAGATAAATATAAAAAATGTGTTGTTTTAGTAAAGCCTATATCAAAGTTACCACTTTGAACTGTATTTTTACGTTACTTCTCAAAACACACAACTCAAGGTATCTCCAACTGTTCCAGAGAACTGACCGCAGATAGAAAGCAAAGTTTTTTTGTGATAATTATTACTTTATGTGAATATTTATTGTCATTAATTTCTGCCGTTTCACATATAATGATCCTTTCTACTGAGAAACCATGGCCATGTTATAAATAATCAACCCTAGTTTTTGCAGTAAAACCTCCTCATTTATATTCTACCTAGCTGTGAAAAGAGGTGACACTGAAACATGTTCAGTCATATTTTTAGGTAAAAGTCTCGTTTTACCACTATTCAGGTACACCACGTGCCCAAGGCCTGTGCGAGAATTTTATCGCACATAATAAATTGATATAATGGACAAGACAGAGCGTAAAGAAAGATGTTTTGAAGAGGCGGCAGACATATGCCATTCGGCCATTTTTCACTAATACGTAAATAGAATTCTTTATAAGACGAGATACACCTATGTAGTAAGTTATAACCCTCTTACATATTTGTATTAGGAGTTATAAAAATGCAGGCAAACGGGAAAACAGACAGACGAACGTCTTCCATTGGATCTTTTAACAACTAAATCAATATTTATTTCTTGCTTGGATCGAGAGGAAAAAGTTTAGCAAGAGCCAAGTCTCTAGGAATATTTATCAGAGTAACCAGACAATTCTTAATAAGGTGCAGGATCAGTGTAGTTTGTGGTTGACAATAATGTTAAGAAGTGCTTCACTCACAGGCAGGGTTAGAACCTGCGCTATCTATAAACTTAGAACCTAAGCCCAACCCCGTATAGACCATGCGATCCTTAGCTAATCACGCCCGATTTGTGACATGAGGATTATCTTCTGACAGTCAAATCCAAATAGTCACACAGCGCTTTTATTTTATTTTTAGAAAAAATTGGACGTTGGTATTCCCCATACTTCATACAATTATATACAAAAAAAAGTGTATCAATTCTATATACTAGTAATATATATATATATATATATATATATATTAATATACATATGTATATGTATGTTTATATATATATATATATATATATATATAAATATACATATGTATATGTATGTTTATATATATATATATATACAACTAAAAAACAAACAATAATCTACCATACATCTAGCATACATACAGAAAGTCATTGGAATTTGCATTGTAAACACTAGTAACGTAGGCAAGATTTATATGTATAAAATAGGACAAAAGTATGAGAGGATCAGAAGATATATACGACCAGTTTTAATAACATTGTAAGGGCTGTGATAATACTGATAATTACATTTTATCGCAGTTTATTACTTGTTATTGCGACAGAAATCGTTTAGGAAAACGAACCAATTCCTGCTATTAGCTTCGTTGACAACTTCTTATCGCATCTTTTTAATTACATGTTCCAGTCTTTTCGAGACTGATATACTGCTAAATGATGTAGTTATAAGTAGTATTTATACCTACGCTTTTAAACGTAAAGTCTATTATATGAGAGCGTTATATTTATTTTATATCGCTCTTGTTAATAATTAATTTTTGGTCAAATAATACTGTATAATTAACTGTATATATCTGTTCTAAAAATCCAGGACCTATGAATTAGAAAAAGTACTAGCTTCGTAACATAATTTTATTCTGCTAAGACATTTCACAGACTTATATTAAAAAGACGTTTCAATTTTATAGAGTGAAAGTTTAAAGGATAATATATTAAATCGATGGTAGGTGTACGAGTAAAATGTAAATTGGCAAATTTAATTACAACAGGCTGCTGAAGAAAATTCGTTGAATGTATCTTGCTGCTTATATTTTTATCAAGAGTTATCAAACTTTTATCAAGATTTGCTTTGTACTAACAGTCCGTTGTGGCTTTTTGCATTGTGATTCAGCTTATAGAATTTGTGGGGATCTTTACGTTGGTGGCGACCTGATCCGAAAAATCGCTAAAATCTGTGATACTCATTAGAATAAGTTACCATTTTTGCCTCCATCAACCCAATACCTCCCTCGCATTGGTATATTTAATGCAATATTATTTATCAATGCAATATTGAAATTTTAATCCATATTTCAAGCATAATATTTACAAAGTGTGTTGATTTCACGTGAGTGGTATCGCGGTTCCCACGTGTACTCGCAAATGTTTATGAAAACATCAAACACATACTAGAGAGAATACCTATGGAACACATGAAGGACCCTAATGCATTTTATATGTTCAACTCACGTTACAGGTAGGCCGCATGTTCACTCTACAAATTATAACTTTCACTCGAGGCCATAAGATGACTTTACACATCTGGAATAATCTGTCAAAAGTCACCAGCTAAGAGCATTGTGACACCAACCTTAATACGGTTATAATCTCATATGTCTGGAGCATGCTGTAAAGAGCCTCTCTTGTAAGTCATACTGCATATATTACATAATATCACTTTGGTTTCTTGAAGAAATTGAGAAAATCTCACTATGCTAAGAGATGGTTCACATTGTTGTGTAAGAACCATTCAATTGAGAGTTAACTAAAAGGAAAAGTGAGCCATCTCCCCTCCATGAATCAAATCAACAGCAATGACTAATGACGCAAAGAGTACGTTCCTTTTTCTTCTGATTCTAGAGAGTAAAAAAAAGTAAAGAATGTCTTATTTTACCAGGCGAAGTTAGGGCTAAGAAGCCCTCTTTAACACTAACCTGGAATAGATAACAGATTGAGGAACGTTTTTCCTCTCCCACCAGAAGCATACAGAAAAACATAACTGCCTTATACCAGAAACGACACTTTATAGGCATTAGGCTTCTTTCTGTTCCTTGTTCAATTTAGGAGATAACAAGTAACAGCTTCAAATACTTGATCAGTATGGTATGACAGCGGCATTAAACTGTAAGAATAAAAATTACTGCAGATAAAGATTTAAGAAGAGTCATTGGGTCACACAAATGAATGTTATAGTATCCATATTCCATGCGACAGTACATGTACATCAGGAGATACTGTAGCATGTAATAGACCTGGGGCGTCTCGCTGATTGGTACTACTTTATTTTATTTCCTATAGATAACGACATCCCTGCTCGAAAACTCCAGATTAAAAAATAAAATCACCAAATCACTGCATTTTTGCGCATTGAAACGACTACAGTGCGTCCAAGAAGGCAACTGGAAGGCACAAGGAATTGTCATTCATAGTACACGACTAAGAGCTGCTGTAAAATTCAGAATATACCTACGTTAACTTTCGGAATTTACCTAAAAGTTTAGGTTTAAAATGGGCATTCTGATTATCAAACAAATTAAATTTATTTACTTTTCTCATCATCAAAAATTCGTTCAATTGATCATAATTTGGCATAAACGCTTTATAAAATTGTCTACTATGAAAATCCTATAGTACAAATGATGAGATGTAATTTATGACGAATTCATTGACTGGAAATAAAATCTTAGATATTAAATAACTAGAAACAAATTTATTAAGTCTTCATATTTCTTGTAAATCTAGTCACTAAAATTATTTGTAGTAACATGCTCGATTAACCCTGTTTAAACCGTACTTTATTTTAATTTAAGAAACTTTATTGGTGGAAAAAGCAATGTGGCAATACAGTCTAATATAAAGGTAAAAAAAGAAAAGAAAAACAACACACATACAAAATCACGAGGAACAAATAACCTTATTTTACCCCTCTCCATATCTGTCTCTTCAACACAAAACCTCCCATCCTCTCTAAATTTTCCCTCCTTTTATTCAATTTCGCTCTTTCACTTTCTCACTCTTTCTATCTCATTCTATCATCCACTCATAGTATCATCACTTCCTTCGTTCATATGATTTCTTAGTGTATCATTTAGTTTTTAAAATTCACACATGCACACATACATTAATTCGTGCACGCATGCATTGGCTACATGACACAGGTCAGGTTACGAAAGGTTCTAAATTTAACAAAAGGCCTAGGTACTGTAAACTGACGTTAACTCTACGTCAAGATCTTCCATTGCGATCATAACCAGCAATTCAGTGACTATACATTTAAAACTCAGTAGGCTGCAGGGTTCTGGATATTTAACATCGTGTGGTAATTATTTTAATTACATATGAGCTGAATGTAATGAAGTAGTTGTGTAATTAGATTTGGTGGTGCGTGACATGACATTCTCTGTGTATGTTTGGACCATGTACGATGTTGATGATTAGTTTTACCAAAATTTTATTAATGTTTTTAAAAATATATAAAATAATGATTTTGACATATATTCTCTTAAATTAAACACTTAGAACAACGCAACAATTTTTTTCCGTTAGATATCTTATAGGTTTTTTTTATTATTTTTTTTATAATTATCTTCTGAATAGCCTACAGTGGTTTGATTGCTGCAGAATAGGATACGCTCCACACCACAATACGGTATTGGACAAGACATATGCTTCATACACAGAACTATAAAATACAAAAGTAATTATCTTCGTCTCCAACAATTTTTATCTAAAAAAACAGATTTCAACTAATGTTTTAGACTACCTGTTTTGTGATAGATTTGTCCCTGAATCTTAAACCTTGCTTTGAAGTTGTTTCACCTTTCTAGCTCAAGACGACATCGTTTGTCAGCATCTATTGTACTCTCGGACAACAGAAGGAAAACAATCTTCAATTTACCAGTTCAGGTAAGTCAAGATTTATAACTCGAAAGTAGTGATATATATATATATATATATAATATATATATATATATATATATATATATATATATATATATATGCTGTAGCTTCCCGATTAACAAAGGCTTTTGTTTTTGGCATGTTTAACAGTTTTCATGTGTAGTTTTCTGGGTGGCCTTTATTATATTGGATATAAATCTAGTGCACTTACGATTTTCCTGAAACTTAGTTTATTTGCGTCCTATATTTGTGTTTTCTTTATGACATCTGTTTAACTTTTTATTCGTTACTGGCCTGTAGTTGTAAGGTTTAGACATATCTTTGAAACAATGTTTGCATAGTATGGTAAGCAGCGCCGGTCTGTAGTTGAGTCATGCCCTGAAACCTCTGCCAATATTTGGTCACGTGCTGCACAGTGCTGGCCCGAATCCGTCCTACCATTGTGATGTCTCCCTGTCACGTGTGGCAAATATGAGAAAATGCATGCGTCATCATGGCGAATCTTTCCTCGTGTTGAGGGATCTGCACAGCGTTAACAAAGTTAAATAACTTCTCCCTGTTATCATAATAGTTTAACTAGTTTTATAAGAATACATTTACATGTAATGAGTATATAGAAATATATTCCTTTAAAATAAAATATTAAAAAAAAATTTTTACTAGGTTTATTTATTTCTTTCTTTCCAAAGGTCAAAAAACCAAACCACAATGAACATAATTTCATTTCATGTACAAGATGACTATATTAAATTAAACATAAAGCGTCAAGCCAAACACGCAACTGGACTGCGTAACCTAATCTTAAGCTACGGGACAAGCCTAACATGCAACTGTACTTCAATACTAATAAACGAAAACATAAAAATGAGATAGAAAATAATTTTATAATCTTTAGTGAATTGAAGAGAGATTAATTTAAATTTCGTGTAAGTTATGGCAATTTAGGTTTGGTACATACAAGTCGTATAATTCAACGAACTTCAAATAACAAAACCAACAGTTATATTTTAGTATTAAGTAGAATAACTGTAAGAAGTATTAAGAAGCTAATATATTAGTAGAATTCTACTAATAGACGCTTAATAATAGTAGTATACTACTTAATAACACTAGAGTAACACTAGTTCTCTAAAGTGTCGATATAGTAACACTTGGAGGAAAATCAACGAGAGCAATTAAATGAGAAATAGTCTCACAAGAAATAACATAAGACTATTTGTATGTATTATGTTAAGGTTTATTATTAGGCATTACTATGTAAGATTTTCAATTAGTAAAATTTAATAACGATTTTTAAAACCTAATATTTTGACGCTCTTGTACAGTTAAATACTGCTTATGTTAAAGAATGTTGAATTCTTATTTACGAATTTCTGTGCGTGTATTAAATATATGATATTTTCAGGCAAGCATTTTTAATCTTAAATAAAATGCTGAACTTATTTAATGTCATAACATGTTTTTGTATAGTAAAATGTAAGGTAATAAAATTGGATAGCTGGTTTATATTCATATTGTTGAAAATTCATTACCATTTATGTTTAACATATATTGTAATGAAACAACATTTAAATAAAAACAAATTACTTGTATTATTTTAGAACAAAAGATGCTATGGTATAATCTCGGAAGTTTAGATTATATGAAACAAATAGTATAAAATTGAAACAGTTGACTAAAATGCAATTAAGTAATGATCTTTATGGAATAAAATATACCATTTAAAATGTTTTATTGGTAATAAAAACTCGAAAATATTTCGAAAACCTTTAGGCATTCACCATTATTTTAGTATTGCTTTTTATTTAAATGTCCAGTTCAATTCAACTGTCTCATGTACTGCAGTTTGTAGAAAAATAATCTAGTCTCGACTACTTTGGTGTTTTGGTATTAGTTTACTTTTACAGATAGAAAGAGTGTTCTTAGATCTAAGTGTTTAATTTTCTTTATTAGCTATTCCGTCATGCACAACTGTTGGTACTGGTTTTTCCATCACAAATCTTTCTATCTACATACAATTGTTTGTAATACATCTAACATCTAAAGCACCCACAACTCATTCATTGTTTCAACCAATTTAAACAAACAGGTTATCGTTAGAATTGTCATAAAGTTTACAATAAAATATTATCGATGCAATATTTTTGGAGGAATGATTAATTTTGAAAGACACCATATTTTAATCAGTTATATTATTGATTTAATATTATTTTAATGCAATTATATTTAGCTGAACATATATACAATCCAAGTTTTTAGTTACGCGCCTTGTTACTAGACCGTTATCGAGGTGTGATTTTTTAACTAAAAACGTATGCAGGCAACTAGACAGACAACTAAGGGTTTTATTACATACCTTCATATGGCTGTTTTCTTAGTTCTTATGGGTGTCTTGAGGCTAATACGAATCATATCTGGTAGTCCAGATAGGGTTTCTAGAACTTAGAAACTATTTCTGAGAAACTGAGTTTATTACATTTTAAACTTTACGAAATATTTTCCATACCTCTTTTGACGACTATAGTTGTAGGTTTATTTACAAATGACAATATAGCTAGTATGTGATTTAAACTGTGTAGGTTTCATGAAAATTAAAATAAAGTTATATAAAATTGGTGAAAATCCCATGAATATCATAATCAATCAATCTTTAAAATGTATTTACAGTTCTAATGTCGGTATCTATTGATTTTATAACAAACCGTTTCTAAAAGTTTCTTTGCATAACAATAGATTGCCAAATGGCATCACTAATAATTAAAATTAATTGAGCGAAGCATTTAAACTGATGACTGTTAATACGACTGATTTAATCATATTTACAGTAGTAATGATAAGTATTAATGTCAGTTTTACAGTAAACTACATCAACTCATTTTATTTTCGATTGATTTATACAAAGCAATGTATAAAATTTTATATAATGCATTATTTAATTGAATCTTCAATTTTAAAATTACTAACACGCAAAAATCTTTTTAGATACAGTTAGTAGGTCCTATAAACAATTGGTAATTTTGTAAACATGTTACAAATTTTGTAAAATAAGTTACCGAATTGAAATTTGTATACGGGAGTTCTAACTATGACAAAGATCTTTATGTAACGAAACAAAACAAATAAATAAACTTTACGTAAAAATTTGCTTAATAATAAAGATTAATTTATCTCACAGCTAAAAAGCGAAAATGAGGATAACGCAAATTATTGCATATTATACACTGTGGTATAACTAGGGCAACACAGTGATTTCCAAATAGTCAATGAAACATTATTAAAACAAGAAGATCTCAGGAAGATTACCCGGCAAGCATTGTAACTCCCTATCATGAAAATCTATAGTTACGGTTAACTATGAAGAAGTCCTGATGTAAAAGATAAACATTTAAATTTAAGGTATTTAAAGACTTTAAGGCAATTATTATAGCAACTTTTGAGTATTCTTAAACTCACCACATAAGAGTTATTGAACCTAAAATCAAAAGTAAGATTTAGGTAATGTAAACTGCTAGAAAAGTAAAAAATAAAAATGGCAATTACTCCACTCGCTTATACCGGTTTGTGGGCTCTCTCTCTCTCTCTCTCTCTCTCTCTCTCTCTCTCTCTCTCTCTCTCTCTCTCTCTCTCTCTCTCTATCCCTCTCTCTCTCTCCCTCCCTCCCTCCCTCCCTCCCTCCCTCCCAGAGACATTTATATCCATGCACTCGTTTTATTTTTTATATATCTTCCTCTTTCATTATTACACTTTAAAATAGAGTAAAATATAAAAATGCAAAAAAGTTATAACTAATATATATTAAGAAATTGATAGAAAGTTTAGAATAAAACTGCCAATTACTCCTCTCAATGATAACCGTTTGGTCTCAAAAATCTCTCTACCTCACTCACCCCCTTCAACCCCTCTCACTCACCCTCACCACTCTTTCCTCACTCACTCACTCCCCCTGTCACTCTTTCTACCCTATCCCTGTAGCGTACGGGAGTGGCTCGTGGCGCTAATCCTGTCGATTCCCTCGTGTGCAATTGGATTTTCCATCCTCTGTGTAGTTTTTCTATTGTCAGTGCTCTCGTTTTTTAAACTTTATTCTTATGCCTTATTTTTATGTATCTCCCATTCAATAAACATACCATTTCAAAATTGAATAAAACATCTAAATACGTAAAAATTTTAAAATGTTCCTATTCTACTTCATTGAAATTCGTATACATTTGAGGATTAAGGATTGATAAACGTGACCCTATTTTCAGGTTACAAGATGAGGTTACAAAATATAAAGTATTTTATTCACCTGGAAAAATGTCCATATTTACAAACGTTAAGGTTGTATTCAAAATTACACCTTTAAAAGGAATACTGTTTAGTACCAAATATTATTTTATAATGTTGTGGCCTACCATGTATGAGTTCCGCTTCGTTAAATTCTACTTCGTTATCTGCAACTCTGCTGAAATTATAATATTTTGTATACGGAAGCCACATCGTTACATTTCATATACGATATAATTTATTGAAACAATTTTTTAAAGCTGATTTAATTGTTTCATAGTAACCTTTATGGAACATAATCGCATTCTTCAATCTCCAGTCTTCTGTTGGCTAACTTAAGGATTCATAAAACTGCTAAGCTGATTATTAAGTTCAAGGAAGGTGATAACAGTCGGTTAAGGAGATCCATAACATTTCACAAGCACACTAAATGAAAGATATATAAAATATAGTCATATTTCTTAAAAATAATATATTTTTAACAGACTCATTGGTCGGTCTAGTTTTAACGCTTATTCTGAATAACACAACACCTCGTATCGGAAAACCATATGCTCTGTACTTTGCTCAAACCAGTTTATCTAGAGGCCAAGAGGTAGGTGTTTTAACTGCAGAAAACGTGTACGGTTGATGCTCAGCAATAATACAACCCCCCTAGAGTATATAGTAATTATGTGGTGTAACGGAAGATTACATTTCACATTCTGCTCAGCCCGTTTATAGCGTACCAATATTTCATATTATCTTTAAATCTAACCAGAAATATTAAGTAAAGTATTATGGGATAGTCATTATCGATCTCCTGTCTTGTCTAATAATTCTAAGAGCCTATTTTATAGTAAATAAAAAAAATACAGCCCAAGTATATTGTATGCTTACCATTAGTGAAATACCCCTAACCTTCCGAAACCAATAAATTAAAACTTTAATAAACATCCTAATTAGATTACGTTATCTTGAATATTTCTCTTTATTATATTTAGCTATATACATGTAAATATATTACTTCATACGGCTTCTTACTGCTGTAGAGTAGGTATAAAATTGCTGTTGTATTTATTGAGTACAAGTACTTTACGCACAACAAGGAAATGTCGCACTCTTATCATTTAAATCTCTTATCGATCACCAGAATTCTCCGTAAACGGATAATACACTTACAGTTCCATGTTCTGTATTTTCTCCATCAAAATTACATGCCCCGACTTGACACTCATCCACAAAACCAAACGCAATTTAATTTCTAATAGAGATTATTTAATATGTTGAGAGTATTTTTGACACTGTTCAATATCTAATGCGACAATATTTCAACACATTGTCTTTAATTAATCTTAGCCTTTTTTTGACAAACTGTCATAATCAGATTCCAATGCTAACGACACAGTGTAGCGGGTTTAACGGTAATATCAAGATAACCGGATCAAGCAACGTCGAGCCTGGCTGCTGCTTGGATGGGTGACCGCTGAGTGATCCTGTCCTTGCATCAGCCCGCCTACCCGGCCATTGTAGTGGTTCGGAAGTCACCATTATGCCGTTGATCACCAGAGTAAGAGAGGACTTCCTACACTACTATACCTGGATAAATAAAACCTAGAATCTTAAATTATACCTTTAGATTCATAAAATTATACCTCAATATCCTTAATATGATTTTAACTATAATAGTAAGACAGTAACTGAAGAATTCTGCCTGAATTCTGTATATGCATTGTAAAAACTTAATAATCGTTAAGTTCTTTATGAAATGGGTACCCACGTGTTAAGTAACAATTGCGATATACATTCAGAGCCTCTGTAGGAAATTCAGACAGAATTACTAGAAAACTAAACCGTGGTGTATAACACAATTTTATAATAGGTTTACAAACTGAAATATTGATTTATTTAATAATATGCATTATATATGGCTATTTTATCGTAGAAATATTACTAACAATTCCGTTTCGTCTAATCAAAAGTCTTTTCCAATTCACACTTATGATTTTTGTTGAGTTTTGATTTTACTTTTAATCAATAAAATATAGTGACAATAAATAATAACACGCCCTCGAATTATAAATTCAGTTCTAAATGCGTACAATAATCAATGCGGTTTTAATAAAATAACAAACATATGCTGTATTACATGATGTCTTGAAGTCATCATCTCTCGGATGTCTTTCTAAAAATGCGATTCGTTCATATTTTTTCCGGCAGATATGACTCTAAATGGAAATATAATTAAAACATTACCACTTGGATCCTATTTATCATTTTTGAATTTATACAAACACCATAGTAAAAAAAAATCTTAAAATAAAAAAAGTTCAAGCACGTTTTTTGCAAAATCAAAGTTTAAACAATAATAACGAGTTCTAAAATATCTTAATTTCTCATTTAAGGCTTAGAGCTTTAAGAATACATTTATTATAATTCTAGGTTTCGGCAGTTTTTGTAACGTAATTTATTCATCATACTTTTACATTATAAAATCTCTAATCCAGATACCTAAGAACTTACCACAATCGTAGTAGAGTTTTGTTAATGTCTTATAGCATTTCTTTGACCTCCCCTTTTGTTTCCAAAACTGACGTAATTGACAATTGATATTTTTACTATGAGAAATTTAAATGTCCTTTTCAAGAAAAGCGATTTGTGTGCTTATACAGTGCAAATTTACTCTCGGCTCCTAGATTATAAATGTTTGTTTTGTTTAATCTTTGCATAATTTAATTAATTTTTGCAACCCTATTTCACTTACCGTTGAGAGTGCAAACGGTCTCCAGCTGGTCATCATCACTCAGCAAGTCATAGACACTAAAATTCAATTAACTGAATCCCAAGAGCCTGGCATGTTATTTATGCATGTAGCCTGTATATTTTAATTCGCTTCGCTTGGTATGGTTGTTTGACGAATGTATTATCTCGTTCCTTGTTGCTTCTCGCTGCTTTATAACATAGTTCGTCAGTCAACGTGACAAATATCAACTTACTTTTCTATTTATGATACATAATTTACTCATGTTTGAAATTATTGCTTAGTGTTGCCAGTCATTATTTCAACATTATTCAATTTAGGTGATATAAAAAAGCACACTTTCAGTGGTGAACTGAGTAGCTACTGATTTGTGAGCTGTTTGCTTTCTCATTGTTGCATTTCACAAAGTATAGTTTTGAAAATATAAAATACAGTACATTCTTTATATTATGTCTACTTCCTGTCCTGTTTGCGTAAAGAAAGTCTTAGATACAGAAGAAGGCTTGTGCTGTGATGCCGAGTGTGAGAGATGGTTTCACAGAGAATGTGTGAAAATGTCTAAATCTGAATACCAACGATTTAGCAACGACAACAATACAAAATGGTATTGTCATAGAACTGACTGTAAAAAGACACTGGTAAGCCCAATAGATGCCAAGCTGGATACCATTCTCTCTAAGTTGTCTTCCCTTGCCACTAAAACAGAACTCTCAGAAGGACTACAACTTATAAAAAAAAGACCTGGAATTGGTGACCTCCAAATTACTGGAACTTGAGCCTCGCTTAGCCTATGTTGAATCTGAAATAAGCACTATCAAGGATAAACAGGTAGCGGGTTGTGATCAGCTTTTTTGAGGATGTTTTTATCCGAATGCAACGATCGTAATCCGACGTGCCAAAAATGTTATTGTACATAACCATCCCCCCGATTCAAACACAATCTCAAGAAACTGCGGATGCCGTTTTTGTCCAGGATTTTCTTGCTCATTTGAAATCTAATGTTCAGTATTCAGATGTTCGTCATTTTAGATTGGGAAAAAAAAGGACAAATCGTCCCTCTCATGCTTTGTATGCCGTCTGAAGGCACTGCTATTCACATCTTCAAAAACTTCAAGGAAAATGATGTTCCTAATAGCATGCGTGGAATATCAATCTCTCATGACCGCACTCCCCGAGAGAAAAGACATCTGGAGACTCTTCGTGCCACCTTAAAGTCCAAACAGGATGCCTGGTGATATACTTCCCTAACGATTAGATATAAAAATGGAACGCCTTCTATTTGTGCCAAAAAACGAATAGATTCCAACGGTAAGCAGCAGCATGTTTCTCTGAATGTTTACTGCCAAAATGTAAATGGTCTTCGTTCGAAGCTTATTGAGTTAAAAAATAGTTTATCTGCATGCCTTGAGGATGTTATTCTATTATGTGAAACAAATCTCTCTCCTGATATCCCCGACTCCGAAGTTGTTGGTGATACTGACTTCATTGTTCATAGATGTGATAGGTCTGCTGCTACAAGTCACCAAAAGTTCTGGTGGAGGAACCCTACTTGCAGTTCGTAAGAAGCTTTTGTCTAAGCGACTATACTCTGGATTCAACATCGAAAGCGTCTTTACCCTTGTGAAATTAGGATTTGGTTTTTGATCTTCTTCTGGCCTGTGTCTACATCCCCCCTTCAAGTCCTCTTTCTGTTTACCGTGAATTCTGGTGATGTGGTTACTGAGACAGTCGAATTGGCAAATTTCCCAAAGAAGACACTCATTTTTGGAGACTTCAACTTGCCTCACTTCGATGTCAATTTACCTGTAATCTGGCCTCCCTCAACATTGCAGCGAATACCTCCGTGACATGTCTTCTCTGCACTCTCTCTTCCAGATAAATCATGTTCAAAACCATAGAGGAGTAACATTGGACTTGGTCTTTCATTCTGATAGTGAGGTGCAAGTTAGCAGGGCTAATGATTGGTTGATTAAACCTGAAATTCATCATCCTCCTCTGTCCCTTACTCTTGAGTGCTATATGCCCTCTACTTGTGACAACAGCTACAGCGGCTACAACTTGGGGAAATGTGACCTCCCAAGCTGCTTTTAACAGCCCTACAGGAAGCAGATATGGGATTTATTCACCAGCCGATCTCAATTGATGAAAAGTTCGACATTCTGGAAAGTTCCTTAGAGAAAATCGTCAAGAATTCAAGTCCGTTGAAGAAAATTTTGGTATCTCACGCTTCCCTAGGTGGTTTAATAATGACCTAAAAAAATGCATTATCGAAAAGAAAGCTGCGCATGCACGTTTCAAGAGAAGTTTCAATCTTGCCCATTATTATGAGTTCTCGAGGCTGAGGGATGCTTGTAGGTCGCTGTCTCGTGAATGCCACATTCGATATTTGTCCAATGTTCAATCAAACATATCTTCTAATCCACGAGCTTTCTGGGACTAGTTAAAGCTCAAAGAAATACTCCTGATATGCCATCTAGTCTGCATTTAGATGATGAAGTGGCCAGTGACACAACAGGCATTTGCCAGCTGTTCTCCAGTTATTTCAACTCAGTCTACTCTCCCTCGTTACGAGTTTCACCTAGCTTTAGCTATCCCGTCTTCGATTCTCTTTGTGACATAACAACCTCAACAGAAGAAGTTCTCAGCAAGCTTAAGAATCTGGACACTACAAAGGGAGCTGGAATTGACAATATACCGCCATCTATGCTTCATCACTGCCGATCTCTCTTAGCTGAACCCCTCGCAGTGTGTGTTCAATGAATCACTCAACAAAGGAATCTTCCCTAGCTCTTTAAAGTTGGGCTTCATCATTCCTTTACATAAAGCAAATGATCCCAGCGACATACGGAACTACCGTCCAATCACTATTCTGCCGGCAATTGGCAAAGTTTTTTGAAAGTATCGTGGTAGATAGACTGAATCCCTTTTTCTATCCAAAATAATCCATCCTTCCCAACATGGTTTTATGAAGGGCAAGTCTACTGTCTCCAACCTCCTGCTCTTTCAAGAATATGTTTTGTCTGCTTTTCGCAAGAACTACCAAGTTGATACAGCCTACATCGATATGGCAAAAGCCTTCGACAAGGTCGACACACAATTCTTGTGTCTAAGTTGCTGGGTTACGGAGTGGCTGAACCTCTTTTGTCATGGATTTCTAGTTATCTTCAAAAACGTTCTCTGGTCGTGAAGGATTGGTTCCGCCACTTCCACTCAGTTCTCACCTTCTTCAGGAGTTCCACAAGGTTCTTTGCTGGGACCTTGCCTCTTCAATGTCTTTGTCAATGACCTACTAGACAAATTAACTGTAAAGGCCTTACAATTTGCTGCTGACGACCTGAAGATTTTCATCGCTGTGTCTACACCAGAAGACTCTCAAGAAATTCAAAATAGCCTTTCCGGAATTGAGGATTGGTGTGTCAGGAATAACATGTCTGTAAATCCAAGTAAGTGCTCTTGTATAACTTATCACCGCATCAAAATCTCCAGTCATATACGTATACTCCATTTCTGGTACATCCATTCCACGGTCCCCAGTGTATAAAAGACCTAGGCGTTATATTTGCCAGCGACATGGATTTTTCTGGACATATAGACCACATCAGTAGCAAAGCAAACAAGATGCTTGGTTTCATAGCAAGATTTCTCCAGAGGCATCGACAACCCTTCTGCTCTTCGCTCTCTGTATTGTTCCCTTGTGAGACAGCTTGTGGAATATGCAAGTCCCGTTTGGTCGCCTTACACTGTTGGCAATAGGACGAGACTGGAAGCTCTACAAAGGCGTTTTTCTTCGCTTGATTGGTGTCCGGCTGGGTTTTGCCTATCTTGATGTGCCTGTGGAGGAACTGTCCAGCAATCTGAACTTGTCACCTCTTGCCCTGCGACGTGACGTGGCTGATGTTGTCTTTCTCTGGAAGATAGTGAATGGTCGCATGAACTGTCCAGATCTCCTAGCTGAAATCGACCTCAGAGTTCCGGCTAACACAAGATCTCGAGATCTGCTGGGTCGAAGGATACCACTCAACCAACTTCGACTTCAACAGTCCTTTCGCAAGGTTTTATTCGCCTGGGAAATCAGGTTGCGTCTGGGTGTGACCTGTTCTTCGATGGACTTCACCAGGTTCGCCGGCAGGGCCTTCTCTCTTCTCTCTGTGAGGGACTAGTGACTAAGACCTACAGTAGTTAGCTTTAATTTGTGTTAAGTGCATGGTCATTGTATTATATGTTGTATTTATTTAATTTCACTGTTATTTGTTAAATGTTATATATTATATTTTAATTTATTAGCACAATTTATTTATGTTCGCTCCATACTTGAATAATTATTGTTGTTTGTTAATTTTTATTTTTTGTTATGTTTTGGATATTTATTACTTGTTACATCTTTGAATACTAATTATTTATTATCAAACTTTGTATGATACCTATTTTATTACTTATGTAGATTTTTAATTTGTTTGTATTAACTTTATTTTCCGCTGTATCTACTATCCATGCTTGTATTTGTAAATTGGCTGCTGCCGTTGGGAAATAAATAAATAACAATAAATAACAGTTGAGTAAAACCAAAACTAAATCTGCAAAAATGTTTTTATGGTGAGACTAGCAAATCTGAAAAAGAACGTAAGAGATAATTCTTCAGAAACATTTAGCTGTAAAAGAGAGCTATTTTATGACTCTCATTATACGAACTTGACACTAGATTGAAACATCCATATATATTATAAGGGATTGATATTCCATATTGGCAACTCAATAAGGTTTAATAACTCTTATACCAATGCGCTGCCATCACATAGAATACTTAATAACGAAGGATTAGTGCTTGTTGGGTTCGCCATCAAGGCAAATTGCTCTTTCGCTGCCTCCACAAAAGATTATTAAGCAGAATTGGCAAAATCTTAAAAGGGATTAAATACTGGCTTTATACAAAATGTTTCTCCTAATGATTCAATATTGTTAACCAGACTAAAAGTAAAGACGACGTTTTTATTTCTGTATTTTCAGATTTCTTTTTTGGAATATGTCTGTATTTTCAGAAATGGAAATATCACGAAACAAAATATTAACTTTTACTTAAAAATACATACATTGGAAATAACACCGTAATTAAGTACCAAAATACTGTAGCATCTTAATAAATGAAATACCTAAAAAAATAACCTCTATATTAGTCAAACTAATTTTAAAATCTTCTTCTAGCAGCAGCCTACCATAATTCATAAATTTGTACATACTATAGAGTTGTGTGGACTATCACACTCCAAACAAGTATTTACAACATAAAACAATGCGATTTGTATCATTTATCACACATTTGCTAGAAACGTTATCCACAGAACCAAGCAATATGAAAAGAATTAACTTCTTGAAGAAATAAAATTTATTATGAAATACAATTCTTGAAGCAATGAAAACAAAATAATTAAAGTAGGCGCAATTTAGATTTAGAGCAATTTCCTTATTTTAGAAACTTTAAAAATAGTAATATATATAGTCATGTGTATAAACTTTTTCAATGTACACTGGACAGCACTGTCACATTAGTATATTTGTTTCATTATACAATAAAGCTTACGCAGTCGAGTCATGAATAGTATACACACAGCGTAGGGCTTGGATTTATTGTTAAATACATACTCTGGAAACAGAGTTTAAAACTTAGTTTCCATTATCCACCGTTATTAACTCCTCAAATTGTCAAAGATATATAATATCAATAACTGCTACATGGAGGATTTAAAGGTATACTAAGGAAAGTTACTCTACTAATCGTGTTTAATTAACTTTAGTTAAAGATTATTTATTTAATCTTGGATTTCATTATTATACTTTGCAATGACGTGTGTTATGATGCCCACTGGACCAATCAGAGCACAGGCCTCGATTTTTGGCCATAAGTCGCGCAACCAAAACACACAAGCATTTACACGTAATACCTATCTATCAAAATTAGTTCAAAATTATATAATTACAGAGTAATCTGGAATAATCTTCAGGCGTATTAATGCATTGACATGGATACTTTATTTATATTAAATACTTTAGAAATGGTAATAAAAATGTAAACTTAAGGAGACAAATTTATATTTTCAGCCAGCCTTATGAGAGAGAAATATAACATCGTGGCCTTTTAAAAATGTACAATTCCGTAGCATATTATTTTGCTATAAGTCGTAGGGTTGAATCAGAATTAACAATGAAAGCTCTCAAAAATTAAAATGTTTGCATTATAGAACCTTTTCTATAATGTTTATGACTAAGATATTGATGTATCATACATAGGAACCTGACCTAGTTTATGAAGTAACCGACTGTGAAAACCGCATCAAGATCCGTTGAGTAGTTTAGAAAACATCAATGCACAGACATGCCAACATAAAAGTAACCTTAAATTCATACTATGAATTGATTTCAAACCAAATCCATAGAAAAAGTTTTTATGGTTGAAATTGGCGGATTCCAATTTGTTATAAATCTTACTATGGTGTCGAAGAAAATCATGGTAATTAAAGAACATATATAATGTGTATCACTTTTTGTTTATTAAAATACTTTAACTCATTAGCGTTTATGTTGTCGTACAATAGAACTTAATTTAACTTTTGTCAATTTCGGATACCAAAATAAGTAAATGATATAGTCAACGGAAATAAATTTTTACGGTGAATATTTTAATTGTGTGTATTATGAATAACATTTCTACGACAAGCAATATGAAACCCGTTTGTAATTTCGACAGAAAATTATAATGACAAATTCTTGTAAAGCACGTCGCGAAATTGCTTTATGCTCGCTTCCATAAAGTTACGTTATTAAACTGAAGGTATTGTAAATTATAAGTTGTAATATTTTCACAAATGTCAATTCCATGTATTAAAAATAACTACTTTATGTACTACCATTATTACAACATATATGTTTACAAAATTTACTTATTATGAAAAACTCAGTTAAACAAAGTTAATGTAAAATATATTATTAAATATTTTAGTAATAGTCAAAATTGTGTAATTTCTACATCTCAGCTAAAATGAAAATAATATGGTTCTCTTACGCTTCGCTAATTTCTGATTTTCATAACATTTCTTAATTTTTTAACAATACTAAGGTTATTGGAAATGTTTATGGCCATATAACTCTAATTTTGCCTCTATACTTTTGCACGAATAAATACATTATTGTTTAAATCAAGCACTGGATAGAATTGTGATCTGAAGACGTAATAAGTATAAAAATATTCTGAAAGATCCTTAAAACTCTATAAGACGAAATAGTGTTCTTAAATTCAATAAAGAAAGTCCTGGTATTAAACATAAGGGTAAAGTAAATTTCGTTGAGATGTTTTTTAAATATGTATAGAAAATTAATGCTGATGTAAGCAATTTGGAGTTTTCACCATTTTAATACAAATATAAATTGAAATTTTTATTTTCAAATGAATTTTATTTGCCCATTTATTTTGTACGTTTGTCAAATAGATTTTTAAACATGACCATCTTGGCACATGATTTGGAAAAGAGATCTAAACAGATTTTGCATTTATGTTTAAATTATGTTTTATTGATTTCTAACAGATATAGATAGACATATTATATAAAAAAAATTTCTAAATGTTTTATACTGATTTCCAAAAGATTTAAACTGATTTCCAAATAGAGTGTATGAACATTGTTTTTGTAGAGAATAATTGTTTATTATAATTGTTTAAATATTATAGATTTTAAAATAATTTTTGACAGATTGTGTCCGTATTAATTTAATACATTAGATTTTCAAAATTTTGTATTTATATATGTATTAGATTTCAAATTTTACTGTCTTTTTAACAGTATAAGATTTAATCATTTTCTAAATTAGAAACATATAAGAAAAAACATGTTACTGTTGTTATATATACAATAAAAATAGATTTTCAATTTTTTAAAGATTTTGTAGTACTTTGTCCATTAGCTTTGTTAATTTTTGGACTGTCCATAATTGGGTTATCTGTTTTTTTTTTCATACATTTATTTATAGTAATTTAGATAGAAATTGACATTTTGAATGTATAAAGTATGTTGTAGAAAATCACAATTCATAATTATTTCTATTATTTAGATAGTAAGAGATCCACTCCATGATACCAGTTGACCCACCATAATTGGCTACAAACTCTCTTCACAGAACACTGTATTAGTTTACAATTAAAACCTGCAATGTTTACTATAAACCTCTTACGTCTAGTACTTTTACAGTGTACACACTAATTGGATGTACTGTAAATCTCTCTTTACGGAATCTCCAATTTTATCCTTACATCTGCAGTTTTTACTATAAACCCTTACATCCATTATTAGTCCAGTATTCACACTAATTGCATATACTGCACAACTAACTTCACAGAATCTATTACCATATCCTTAAAACTGAAATTTTTCCTAAACATCCGCCTGGTTCATTTGTTGATCATGAGGATCTAGGACTGTTGTTAAAAACTATAATAGAGTAGAGCGTCCATAATCCGGATCAACTGAGACCCGACCCCGTCCGAATTTTTTAAATGTCTGCATTTTGGAAAGTACGAAAAAAGAGGTAATGAAAACTGATGCGCAATCGTGCGTTACTCACGATGATGTTTACGTGAAGCGGGTAATTGAATTATTCAATACGTTATTTATAAAAACTTTAAATGTTTAACTTACAGAAAAATTCACTAGTCATATTTCCTGTAAAGTATATCTAGGCTATATAAAACTAAAAAACTGTACCTATGGATAACTGTGATTAATAAATTACTTATATTGAGAAATATATGAAGATTTTTTAATAATATGTACATATATAAACAAAATATTTTTCAGCCAGAATTGAACCCGGATTATCAACGGTCCGGATTTTTGACGTCCGAATATTTTACGCTGTACTGTATGTCAAAATGTAATGTGTTAGCTTATAAGTTGATTTCACAATAGTGAAATAACAGCTACAAACAGCTACAATCTATCATTGTTGATAATACAGTTTAACTAATTGCTTAGCTAAAAATAACTCCAAAATAAGCAAAATTCCACCTTATTATTAAGACTAAAATTTATAAATTCTTCTATATCTTAGGGTTTAATTAACAGAAAAGGAATCTATACGTTGAATTCAATTCAATTCTTTTTATTGCATAAGGTACACAGAAGTAAATCGCAATCGTCAATATAGTATAAATCTAAACTTAAATATAAAAGTGCTATCATAAAATCAAATTGAATAGTAGTCAAAAGAAAGAAATAAACACATAAAAACAATTATTTAAATTAAAATTGAAAAGCCACTGTCAGAGAGGAATTCATTTACACTATAAAATTCCTTTACTATTAAGTATCTCCTCAGGTTCCTTTTAAAAATTGTCAGTTCACAAACATCCTTCAAATTTTGAGAGAGAGCATTATAAAAAATTACACCCGCGTGCATCACTCTAGTCTCGTGCAGGTACAATCGATGTGAGGGAGTACGAAGCAAAGTGCCGTGCCTCGTCAGGTAGGCATGAGTGCTTCCCACTGACGGAATCTGACACAGATGCTTCCTTACATACATGACAACTCCAAAAATGTAAAGGGATGTCATTGTTAGAATGTTGAGATTCTTAAATAAACCACGGCATGAATGAAGATTTGGGACCCTGCATATGATCCGTACAGCTCTCTTTTGGACCAAAAATGCATGTTCTGCAGGAGAGGCTCCACCCCAGACCTCAATCCCATACTCCAAAAACGAAGCGAAACACCCGTGGTAAGCAGTCACCAACCCATCTCTGTCCATAAAAGTTCTCAGAGTTCGTAATGCAAAACACACTTGACTCAGTTTACCACACATCCCAGATACATTAGTCACTAATGCACTGCAATCTACTATCGATGGTTACACCCAGGAAACACTTAGATTTAGATGGTTCTAATGAAGTTTCATTTATGTTAATAAATAAATCAGAGTGTTGTTTTATTTTTTGTTAGAAACTGAATAAATGTGGTTTCGTTAGCATTCAACATTAGGTTATTTTTCGAGAGCCAACTGTCAATATTTACGAGGGAAGAAGATGCTCGTAGGTCCACGTGACTATCTGAGCCACCGAGAAGAACCGTAGCATCATCCGCGTAGAGTACCAAATTGGCGTCCCCCCTGCACACATGAATATCGTTAATGTAGAGGATAAAAAGTAATGGGCCTAGAATGGAACCCTGCGGCACCCCATACTTGTTCTCAATCAAACCTGATTTCGAAAACCCAACTTGAACGATCTGCTGCTTGAGTCAATTACGATTGTAGCCATGAAAGAGCTACGCCTCTAACTCCATAACCTTCCAGCTTAGAACACAATATGCTATGGTCTACACGATCGAACGCCTTTGAAAGGTCGCAAAAGATTCCTAAGGCTGCCTGGCGTTTTTCTAGGTGGTCAATAATTTGGTCAACAAGAGAAATCACTGCGTCAGCTGTTGAATAATTCTGTCTAAACTTAAACTGATTTGGTACCAGTACATTGTGGCGCTGTAAAAAGGCAGTCAAACGAGAACAAACGAGTCTCTCGAGCACCTTAGATAAAGTAGGCAAGAGAGACACCGGTCTGTAGTTGTCCGCACATTCCCGATCACCTTTCTTAAAAACTGGCACAACTTTAGCTATTTTGAAACAATTTGGGAAAACACCACCTGCAATTGATTCATTGAACAGAATACACATTTGATTTAGAAAACAACCGTAACATTGCTTCAACAACCAAGCGGACATTTCATGAACCCCCGAAGACTTTTTGGTTTATATTGATATGATGCTTTTTTCTATCTCATCCGGTGTGATTGGCGTAATAAAGAAAGATTGAGGGATTACTCTTCCACGTGAACAGGCTCCACTATCCAAACGCAAGCCATCAATTGGTTGCACATCACAGAAGACTGAATTAAATATGCTAGCAACTTCCACAGGTGAATCAACCACAACTCCTCCATTCAACAAAGCAATATTTTCATGCGGTTTCGTGTCTCTAGTTTCACGTTTGATAATTTCCCAAACTGTCTTTTGATTGTTGTCGCTATCGGAAATTGCTCTAGATGTTAGTAAACGTTTACGGCAGTTTACAAGATTCCTCAGAATAGTACGACGCCGATTGAGCAGGCGTTTCAAATTCGGATCACCAAAATCCCTAACCAAAATTGATAGATCTCTGTTTTTGGACGCCATCTCCTTAATTTTGTAATCAAACTCAAAAGTTGCATTGTATTTTTGTTTAGGCCTCGACTTTTTAAACGTGAAGGAGACGGAAAAAGATTTATTAATTAAACTCATGATTGCTTCAAACTTTGAATTCATATCCTCTAATGTTGATAAAATGGACCAATCCGTTGAAGCCATTATGGACTTGAAATTTTGAATCTGGTTCTTGGAGAACACTCGTTTCAGAATAGAGACCTTTTCTACCCTCAGAAATTTGGTGAGATAAATAATTTGAGAATGATGATCGGACAATCCATTAAATGTCACCTCACATCGGATGTTACTTTGAACATCTGTAAAAACATTATCTAGAAGAGATGCACCAGTTGCAGTTAATCTTGTCGGTTGGTTTAAAACTTCCCTCATTTTAAATCAGAAAAATACTTGTCGTAATAATGTAACATGAGAATCGTTACTTGCTAGAAAGTTCAAGTTAAAGTTCCCACATATTATAGTTCGTTGATTTCTCCTTAATAGGCCAGTCAACAGCTGCTCCATTTTAAGCAAAAAATCGTTTTTGTTTTTACAGGGTGGACGATAGACAGAAACCAAATTAATTGCTGAAGTGTCTAAGAAAGACTGATCACCAACTTTAAACTCTAATTTTACAATTGCGCATTCAAAGCAATCTTCATTTGAAAATTCAATTTCCAGCTCGGCTAGCCGTGTTACAGAGAAATAAAATATTGACTCATTTTGTCTAAAGATGGCCACACCACCGCCAGCGGAATTTTTCCGACAGAAAGATGTTACACATGAATACTGTGGGATTACCACCAACTCCCCATCGCCCAACCAGTGTTCTGTGAGGCAGATTATATCAGGGGCCCGAGCCCACGACAAGCAGAGCTCCGAAACCTTGTGTCTAACGCTCCTTATATTTTGATTATATATGCTGAATTCATCCCCGTTTCTGCTACCAGCTGTTGCTACTAATGTAGAAAAATTTTCAAACTCCTCTAATTTCGATGAATTCCCCTCTGGCCAGTTTTCACTAAAAAATCTGAATCATCATTTAGGGATACAGGCAAATGCGGAAAGCTATTCAAGTCCGATAACTTAAGTCCATCCTTGATCATTAATGTCGGAAGCGCTGCTGGATCCCCGGTCGATAATGCTGTCGGTCTGCCCTCCACCGGTGCACGACCGCAGTCTCCAGTTGCCGGAGGATGTGTCGCCGCCACGTCTACGTTCTGGCACCTCTTACCGTTCAGCTCAGTTGCAGAGATTTGCTGTGTTTCTGGAGCCAGCTGCAACGTGTTCTCTGTCGAAGATGAAGCGATCTCATGGGTAGGAACGCAGTCTTCGACGCAGTCTCACATTTTTCAAGGTCTTCAGCATTTCTCCGCATAGTATGTTTTTGCCAAGGCCATTCAGGTGTTGGCCATTTCGAGTGAATAATTTTCTACTGAAAGTACTAACGTCCACAATAGGTACTCTTTCTTGTTTTAATATGTTTACATTTTCGTTAATTCTTTTAATTTCTCTATTAATTAGTCCGTTTAGAGAGAGGTCATGTCAGTGAAATAAATTTACCACTGCAAAATTTGTACGTCTACTCGTCTTCACAAACCGAGTGAGTTGTTCCACCACGGAGTTCCCTGGCGACCTGCTATCCTCGTTAATGGTGCTGACATCATTAGAACCCGCAATTATGAAAACAGCATCCTTATCTCCACGCGTTGATGCCAACACTTTACATTTTTTTAGTACGTAATGAAGAGGAGCGCCAGCGTTTGCACAAACAAACACACCCGAATGTCTGTTCAGATGTTTACACAATTTGTCTGTCAAATTTTTTGCATGGCTATCTCCATATACATCTACAAGTTCAATAGTATTTTTCTCCGTTGAACTGTATGACCTGGACTCGTGTCTTACTGGACCACTACCGAGACCGACTGATCTTTGTATTGTGTTTTTACGTGAATAGTTCTTTCCTTCTCTTGTTCCCCTCTGTAAGTTTGATGGGAAGAACTCACTCTCTTCTTCCCTGGACAAAACTGTAAATCTGTTTTTAATTTCCAAAAACTCAGGATATTGTGAATCTTCCTTAGCTGCTAGAACTCCTTCCTCCATTGTTCGGATAGTGGAAATTATTTTTTCTGCTTCCTCTTGTAGTATTTTGCATTGAACACAATTCTCTTCGTTTTCTGTCTGTAGTGATTTATCTGAGGATTTAATTTCTGTTTGGATGGACGAGTCACATTTAAAGACATTACACTTCGCCAATGCTTGAACATTCACAACTCTGTGCCTGTTTAACTCAACTTTCGCTTCTTCAAGCTGTCTGGTCAACTCCTGTATCTTATCCACAAAACCCGCTTGTCTACTAGATAGTTCACTAATCCGACCCACTAACTCATCCTTAGTTTTTAAATGCATGTCTTCAGTCTGGCACTCGACGCTGTACTTGGTAGTCCTCGGCGACACTGGTAGACCTGCGTACCTGAACAAAAGATTGATGTTGCGGTCGGCGGTCAGGGAACGTCATACTCGGCAGGACGCCATGCTGCAACTGCCGAGGGTTCACCTGGAGAGGGGCAAGAGGGGATTCTCGTACTTTGGACCCAAGGAATACAATGCCCTACCACCTGCTGTTAAAACCCTACCCTTAAGTAGTTTTAAAAGGAAGTTAAAAGAAATTAACTTAAGTTATTAGGTAGCCACTTATGTATACTTTATTTTATACTGTTTCAAATTATTATGTAATTGACCTGAGTTAATTTGAAAAGCAGTTTGTAAATACTGAAATTCGCTTGAAAATAAAGTCATTATTTATTTATTTATACTTCTTTTTAGCACATATTAATTGCGATATTAGTGGGGAGGATGGCAGGGCACTATATTGACTGACATCTGTCGTTAAGATATTACCAGGAGATGTTATTAACGGGCTAGGTGACAAAGTCCTCATCGTAACCGGGTGATCGCCAGAATGTTTCTCGTTGCAGATAGCTATTAGTGTTGTTTTTGTTGAATCCGTTCTCAACGATGCTCCACAGGTACGGCCAAGACAACTCTAGTTTATATCACCATTAGCATATTCCCTCCTTTCCCTATATTTATGATTCTTAAAAACAATACAATCTTTACTACTTTTTGTTTGTTCAAGAGTAAAGTCCATGTTACGTACTATGCTCACTATAATCGATTAATAATAGGGATTATCTACACACGCTCCAAAAGTTACAATATGTGAACCTTCAACTTATCTGAAGACTTCCTCAACACAGTTATGTAGTGCAGGGATAGTATCTTCTAGATTGCAGGCGGATCAATCTGACTGTGCGTGGGTTCTAATTATCCTTACTTAACAGTTAGTTCCGCCGCGGCGATCATAGATAGCGGAGCCGTTCACTCCAGATACGATGATAGCAGAGCGCGTGCGCCAATCTCAATGAGTGGCAACAGGACCTCGTGTACGATTTTCAATACTTAAAACGACCTTTAGAGGTTATCTCATTGATACTATTGTACGATGATATTATGTACTTACGGTGAAGGATAGTTCAAGCGATTGCACTATTTCACGCACGATACAATAACGACCGATGAGAGTTCCGTTTATAGACGATTATATTTAAAAACTGGATAAAAATATTAAATTTGTCGAGACACAAATATAACTGGTAATATTATTGTAGGACAGGCCTTCCAACATATCATATAGGTCCTGATACGATTAAGATAGGTTAGTCAGACTTAACTCATTCCATTCATTCATTTCAAAAAGATTTTATTTCACAGCATTTAAAAACTATACAATATATTTATACAAAACAAAAACAACAAACAAATCTATAATTGTGAAATAAAATAGAACATCCAATAGGCAAAGCCCGATGAAGGATGCACATCAGATTAAAATAACATAATAAAACTAAACTTAAATAAGGAATGAAACCGCTACATAATAATATATTAACAAGAAAACCATACAAAATCTATAAAACAAGTTATGGACGTAAAAATAAAAAGATTAATTGGAATTATAAAAGATGATAAAAACGAACTAAATGAAATGGTTATACAGTATGTGGTAGTTATATTAACATTTTATTGTAACCAATCTATTGCGTTAAAAAATAATGTTATTGTTAGTTTATAACAACTTTGGTCATTTTTAAAGGGTTCTATTATTGAAATAATGAACATAACATTGCACATTACGTTTACTTATATTAATAATATAATGTTAGTTCACATTTGACGTGTGTATGAACAAACTCAATGTTGTTGTGATATTAAGTTTCCACAGTAAAACAGAATAATATGAAAAAATTATTATTTACATGAATGATTAAAAATAAAAAAAACTATTTACATGAAAAAATTATTATGTAACGCGCGCGCGTGTTTGTGTAAACATATATTTTTGGATTATCGTGGTTTTGTGTTCTGGAGGTTATGATCGTACCTGAAAGCACTCTCTATTGAATATTAGACTTCCTAGCGCAACAACCTGAGAACATGTGCACTGCTGATAGTTATGTCGTTTTATTTAATTATATGTCTTAACCTACCTAGTATTAGTACAACAGAATCGAACGTAAAAAGTGCAATATAAAGTTTTTATAATGTACTTAAACAGTAGTTTTACTATTAAAAAAAGTTAAATTTATACTGTCACGGAAAATTCAAAATACTCCTATTATGTGTGACCAATGAAGAAACTTTGAGCAAATACCATTTTAAGTACTTAATTTACAATAGCTTAATCTTATTATAATTAAAGTTATACCTTGATAATTTTCTTAAATAATATAATTACAAATGTCATAAAGTGTAATTTTTATTATTTGGTCTTTAGATACAGAGGTTTCTATAACGGAGCAAAATCGATTTAAATTTTGTAATAAGGCAAAACATAAACGGTGATAGACATTTTCGAACAAGTTTTGCTATCAGAGATGTATCAGTCAATAAACTGCTCCATGTAAGTCCTTGTGGCTTTAGCAAGCAGTGCCACATGCCAAATGCATTTAAGCGTACTATTCATTGTTGTCCATAGTAATCATATTAATAATTACTAATTTATGGGTATAAATAGTGTCAGTTGTCGCCAATAAAAGCGAAACTCAAAACGAATGTTCATACCACTTCGTAGTCTTATTTTTAAACATTAATAGTTTTAAATTCTTAAATAGCAAACAGCTATTTATAGTGAAAAGACCAATTGTAAAAAAGCCAGCACTTGGATCTACTAATATATTTTCGACCAGAAATCTTAAATACTAAAAACTAAATTACTTAGAATTCTTTATTTTTTAAGTGGTTTAAACAAATCTAATGTACTATTTTTATCGTTACAATTAAAATACATGATTTTTCTTGCACTTATGTTTTAGCATTAACAGTTATAAGGATCTATAATTTTGAAACCTTTAAAATGGCGCCAATAATATACCCAAAGTGATCATATCTGTTCGAAAATTGATAATGTACTTTTAATTAACTTAACATAAATGCCAAATTTAATATTGTCCACTCTGATATGTTTTAACATATAAATTACATCTACCATGCGAGATAGAATATATGTTTCTAGGAGAACATTGCTGCTTGTATTTTTGTGTCTACTACTCAAGAAAAACTCTGTGTATATCTGCTGAGAAAATATACTTTGATTTAATTCATTGTTCTCTTTTATATTCAGTATTTTTAAATTTTGTTAACCAGCAAATTCGATTTATTTCACTACTTTCATCCTGGTCTGATAACATTTCAATTATAGAAATCAACACTAAAACCATCAAACTCTATTCAACTATACTGATATCGAACGTTATTATTGAAAGCATCTGTATTTTTGCAATAGCGGAACAAGAAACATAAATTATTGGTCACGCCAATTAAACTAACACAATGGAATGACTCTGTTCTTGATATCACAACTGTCACGGGATATTTATGGTTTTATTTTATACCATTCAGTAACACGACGATATACTTCTGACGACATTCAGTCTCTGTTCACTCGTTCAAGACATAACACCACATAAGGTTAGTAGTTGATATATATATATATATATATATATATATATATATATATATATATATATATATATAATATTTTTTTACATGGAAATTTAAATGACAATTTCATATAATACTTATTTTATATTTGTTCTGTACCTATATAATTTAATAAACATTTCTTTGATAATCAACAAATAATTTCATGGTAAAATCATTGTGACAGTATAATCAAGTATTACACTTCCTAATATGAACTGTACAAAATTTTTTTGAATTATATTACATATTTTTGGAAATTCTTGTGTAATTGTTTTACTGCTATTATGTTAAATAATTGTATTATTTTGTAAATAAAAATAAATTATATTTTAGCATTATTACACTTTATTGGTGTATAAAACCAAACATTTCTTATTGAATCACATAAGTAGTAAACTACAAATGGAACAAAAATATCAAGAATAAAAAAAGGAAAAAAACTAAGGGATAATATGCTATTGTATTTTATTAACTCGAATTTAACTAATCTAGTTAAATAATTATGAACCTAAATATGGTTTAAATAATCATATTTACTTTTGTGTGTGTGGGTGTTTGTCATACCTATTACTAATTAATAAATATAAATTAAGGATAATTTGGTAATAATGTTTTGTACAAAAAATTACTCTAAATATAATTACAAAAGTAATTTTATTGCTATCTGAACGCACAATATCACGTAACAGAACTTACCTCTAAACTTGAAATTTTACATGTAGCTTCATTTCTAAACAAGCAACATCAAGTTTGGTGATGATGCATGCCACTCCATGGGATTTTACAGACATTTAGCGACTATTTTATCATTGTTCTAATGAGTATATTAAAGATAGAATTATATAACGAACTATCTTTTATGTTATTGTTACAGGAAATGATGTTTAAGAAACTTATCTGTTTCTGCCTGGTGATAGCGATTGTTCGCAGCGATACAATGGTAACAAATATTTAAGTGATTGCGTATATATTTCGTTATATATGCTGTATTTCCCATTACTTTCAATGTAAATACATATTTATGTTGAAAATATAATGGTAATAAATATATCTGTAAAGGTTTTAATCCATTAACAACGGTAGGATAACAATTGAAAAAAAAGCAAACTGCTGCCATGAAATTTATATTACTTTATATTTGAGTGTGCCATGTAAATACGCGTACGTTTAATCACATCGACGTAGGTAAAACATATTCAGAAATTTAAAATTTTAAATAAGTAACTAGCAGTCTACTAAACAGGACTTTAACAACAAACATGGAATGATAAGTGATTATTTGCTATAAAAAGTATTGTGCTTTAACAAACGTAAGAAACACCAACGTTTATTATTTATTGAGGTAAAGTAATTGCATAATCGGTAACTACAGTGTTATATTTAATAATATTAGATAAAGTGTCAGTAAATGGAACTGTTTAGAAAATCTTTAATTGTCATTTGTTCTCACCAATGTGTGTATATATTAACGCTTGGGATTAGGTTTGATGCACATTATCACATTGTTTACATTACTTTACATTTATCAGTATTTATCATGTCTAATTTCTTGTATAAACGCATATTTAAGTTTTACCACTTCTGAACTGTATTACGTATGCTATTATTAAATGGTTAATGTTTAAAAAATGTGACATTTGTAGGCTTTTGAAGTTGGTCTGTAACGTTCATAACCAATGCGACAGTAATTGAATATTAAGTTGGTTAAAGTTATTTTATGGCAGTTAGAAAATAGTAAAAAAATTTTGTATTAAAAAAAGAAAAAGTGCTCTATAAATTCATGAATTTGGCCAATTTGATATTTTACCGTGAATATCCGTTAACAGATAAAATTGCATGCGATATTTAAAAATCCTTTCATGGATAAGAAGTTAGGCGACACTCTGGTAATTATGTGTTCTGTACCACTGCAAGTTTCTGCACATAAATATCAACTTGGATATTGTATATAAAATAATATAACAGATTACCTAGTGTACGGTTGATTTTTGTTGAGTTTAATGTGCATTCTATTGAAACATATACTGCTTAGAGATAGTTACAAAATATTTTGATGGGTTGTTCATCATGGTCAATACCCAAATTGGAATACAAATAAGTCTAAAATTTACAAGAGTTCCAAATAAAGTACCATTTATTGACGAATGGTAGTATAAGTATATTTCAGTTTCCCAAAAAACTAAAAGGTGTTCACAAACTATACAATTTGATTACGTTTACAATTGGTTACGTTTGATTTTGTTCAACAATTTAGAGAAACAGTCTATCAGTGATATAGAATTACATTCTGAGGTATTTTATATAAAACTGTTTTTCATGGTCTTGTGATAATCTGTCATAAAGATATAAAATGGCCTTAAAACTGTTAAGGGGACCTGACAGTGCCTATCTCGCCCATGTTAAATTACACATATTGTGGTACACTTTTCTCAGCAACTAATGCATAAAACCTCATGAAATTTTAACCTGATGTCGTATAGTTCTTTAAAAATAATAATAAGGAATATAAATAGTTTTTGGTAGCATGGGTTTTTTTAATGTCATGTATTTTATATCAAATAAATAAATCAATACAATTAAATTGAAAACTCTTATAAAAACTTCATATTTATTCAAATCTTCTAGAAAAAGCTTATTATTGTTGCTAATAATACTATAAATAACTTGTGAAAGTTTCATAAAAAACCAATAAATACTTTTAGGAAATATTGGTACCTAAGTAATAAAATACACAACTTTCGGAAATTCAAAAATAAAAAAAATTATTGATTATAACTCACAATAATCGCACTTATATCCACTAATGAGCACCATATCCATAGTCTGGATCATCGGATACTTGTTCATTGTCTTGAAGTCTTCTTTTTACATTTAGTCTTGCCGCACGAGCCCTTTTTTCAATTTCTTTCATAGCCTGTTCAGCTTCGTAGACCCGTTTCAAATCTTGACGTTTTAGTCCCACAATACAGTTTGCACCAGATTTTCCCACATACCTTTTCCATAACTTTTGCCTTTCCTAAAACTCCCTCATTATAACATATAACAGCATCATACCCTCCATTTTTCAATGTTTCTAATCCAACAAAAATTATTTTTTGAAACTCGCGTCCAATATCATATTATTGAATGATTCATTCTGATTTTGTGTTTTTCCATGGACACATTTTTTTAGCAAGGTAGGATTAGCTAAGTCTTGATAGATGGGCTTGATTACTTCCATGATTGTAGATGGTATATTGTTCTTTGGTTAATGGTGGTTCAACATTCAATTCTTTACTTCGATTATACTTACACCACGAAGTTGTGCCTGCTGGCATAGGCCGTGCTGAGGTTTGTCTGCAGTAGACAACTTATGAAAAAAAGTAGCCCATACTGCTTGTTTTCATCTTATCTACATCATCACAGTTCTGTCTAATGGCTGTTCCATAATAAGTTTGTAGCTCTGTTATTATATTATCAGTCAACCTTCCTTTTCCTGATAAAGGCTTGCCATCGGGTAATGTTACACCCTTGTACTTTTCCTTCAGTCTTCGGAGCCTACCACCCATTACGTTTCTGGATATGTCCAATACATTCAAGTTTCTGTATTGTAATATCAGGTCCATACGGTTTACTATTGTTTTACAACCTCAAAGGCTTTACTGTCTCCGTCGCCTAAGTAATTCACATAACGTGTAGGAATATTACCTTTTTCAGAGCGCTCATATATTTTGACAACACCATTTATTTCCATCCCTCCACTGGTTCCTCTATAATTAGCAAGACATCCTTCATGGCTAAGAACTTGCTTACCCTTACAAATATTGCAATACTTAGACATACACTCAACATCAAGTACCTTACTCGTATCTACACTTGTCACGGTGACCACACCCATTCAATGATGAGTGACCTCTCTTCTGCCAGGTTCCGTCGAATATTACGCTAAGATCACTGTTATCGTCATTTTCATTTACAGCTCTCTTTTTGCAATTTGCAATGCTTTCTTTAGCTACTTCAGAAATACATTTACTCAGTTCTTTATTGTAACTATCAAATCTCAAGGGGGGTTTGGGGTAAGTTCATTACCGAACAAAATGTCTGTGCCGCTGAACGTCCTTTGCCGATACTTCTCATCGCATACACTAACCTAATGTTGTTTTTCAAAAACAACCACTTTCAGTTTTTTCAGAAGTCATAAAATCTACATTAGCCTCACAGTTATTGCATATGAGTGATAATCTAGACACTATTCCCTTCCGTTTTTCTGGATATTCAAACAGTTCTAATGAAAATTCAGAGAAACACTGATTACAAACCGCAAATTTTGACAGTTGTTTGTTTGGTATTGAAATATTTACTAAAAACATTACCATCCTTGAAATTATGTCCATAATACTCAGGCTCTTCTGCACATAGTTTTATATTCTTGAGCTTCTTTGCTGAAGAACTTGGTATACTAGGCCTACCTTCATTGACAGGCATAGGCCTATTGCTATGAAAAGATTCACTGCTAGTAGAGCTACTTACATTATTTTGAAGAAGAAGAAATATTTACACTATTATTTACAACACTACTATTTACACTATTATTTACAACACTACTATTTGTTTTAGTTTTTGAAATATTACGCCTTTTTCTAAACTTTTTTAGTCTAGCCATCTCTCAAAAACACTAAGACAATAAACAGTAAATATTATTCAAAACAACAATTTGACTTACAATTTTGAGGTTATGTTTGCTAACTGGATTGTAGCTGAAATAAAAACAGCTGATTGCAATGATCCAAAAAAATGCTTTATGTAGATTTCATCCATAACACTGTAAACTATATGAAGTGGCCAACATATGTCATTTTCGGCTTCGTGTACTCTTAGTAATAAAACTAATTTTTAATGTGAATAAGTGCACAGAATAACATGTTTTTGGTATCAATGTATTCAGGAAGAGCTACTGAATTAAAATAAGTAAAAAAAAATTTTTTGTTTTAAATTTGTTTTTTCACGACAGGTCCCCTTAATAAGAACCATTAATGGGTGTTTTTTATGTAAACATAATTATTTAGGTATCTATTACAAATTTTCTGCGTACTTATGATGAATAACAGTACAACAGATCAGAAAAAGTGGATAGTGATAAAAACTTTTTTATGTAATAGGAGTAGATATCACATTCTTTTAATTAGATTTACATATTTTATTAGTATGCATTAAAGTTGTTTTTGAGGTTAATTGCATGAAAAAGTCATATGGCTCTAAGTCCGCCTCTGCACTATTTTACGAATTAAAAAAATTAAGATTTTCATTATGATTAGACAAGCTAATATAGCCGTCTAGTGCATCTATACAATGCATTAATAAAATTATGATTAGTTATATTTATGTAAAACAAGTTATATTTATTATGTGTTGACTACGTTATTATTGTACATATTGTTAATCATACAGCACATTCGCCCTCAGTATATATCTATAATTTTCAGGAAGAAGACTCCAGCCCCATAGAAACATCTCCCACCATATCATGGAGCGTGAACCCAACTTTAGAACAATCAAATAAAAATGAAGCAAACCCAAAGAATAAAGGAATTTCTCTTCGTTCCTCGGGCTCGCTTTTTGGACTCGGGATTGGTGCAAATCTGCTAGGAGTCCATGCTGGCGCTGGTATAGGCCATGGCCGTGGAGGCTATGGTGATATGGGCCAAGGGTTTGTTGGCAAACCTGCGGGAAGCCAATATCCACAATATCCACAGAATCCCTTCCCCCAAATACCAATATCCCAATATCCATACCCTACGTATATGCAACCACAACCATACTACCTCCCAGCAGCTCATGCACAATATTGAAAGCCTCAAGGGATACCACCAGCGACACCTCCTACTTGTTACATTACCCTTGCACATAAATGGATTTTAGTTGGATGGGATCTCATTAAATAGGGATCTCCATATCTACTTCTTTATTTAGCACTACTCAAAGACATTTTCATGAATAAAGCATTAAAAAATTAATAAAAGTACTATGACTTTCATTTTTATTGGGCCTACCTAAGTGCTTTCCAGGTTTCCAGTAATCATTATATCATGTGGGTTTTCAGATTTATTCTATTATATTTTAAATAGGCAGTACTTATACAATTATAAAGTATGAATGTTGTATTCAGTAACTTAAACTCACACCATCAAATGGCGTCAAACTTATTGTGTACATAGCCTTTGTACAAAAATAAAGAAGAATAAAATATTATCTTAAATTATACATATATTTGCAATATAAGTTTAATTCTATTATTTATATGTTTTATTCTTTCCATTGGTATATTTATTGAATGTACCTCATAATGCATTTGTTGTCCTTGAAAGCTTACTTTGTGACATTATTTGACATAATTTAAAGATGCCACTTTTGGTTTTACACCAATTAAAGTTCTAATGTTTACAAACTTCCTCAGGTTTATAGGTCGTATCTCTAGAACAGGTCATTAAAATGTATTTCAATATCTTCACTTTTATGAACTGACTTCCGAAATAATTTCCATAGTCCACATTACATACATGGTAAATACAAACAGTACTTAGATATGTTATTGTGGCTACACAGCCAATTACGATTCATGTTTTATCAGAAATGCGAGTAAAATAGACTTAAAGCACAGGAATTAAAATGTAAAGGGCATGATAGGTAAAACTATATTTAACGAGTATACTAAATTTGGCGTTTTACACTGATACGTGATAAACGGAAGTGTACGTAATGGAGTTTGAGTATTGTTAAGAATTAAAAACTTACACAAGAGTGAATTTCCAGAAAGCACTAGCATCACCATTTTGTTTCATATTTAATATTGCATATCCGGGAGAGCTAATTATCCCTCGGCTTAAGGCGTGCAGCAGATCTGAGTTAGAGTTAGCGCAGGTTGCAATATTTTATGTGACCTTTGCTCTTGTTATCAGTACTAACGTCCTTGTATTGTATCATCTATGTCTTTTTTTCTCTTTAATGAGATCCCCACACAGGGCAGAGGCTCATATGTATGGCCAGAACAAGGATAAACAGGGGATTGGTCTCCGTTGAAAAAGATCGACTTTCCATAATCATCCTATATTTTATTTTACCCTTTCCGACCTATAAGAATCTAATCTCAACAACAATTATCACGTATATATGATTAATAAGATAGGTAATTGTACATAATTTCTAGCGCGATATGGTACGTAGTATACAGTTGACTCCAAGCCAGTAAAGCTTTAAACTCAATAATATGTAACGGCCAATGTTTTACCGAGCTATACTTTCAATATGTACGAATATGTTCTATTTGAATACGTGAAACGTTTTCACACGATAATTGGTATGAATTGTATAAGACCTACCAATTAATTATTATGGTTATTTGTTGCCTGAATTTATAATGCATTGGAATTAATATTAAAATTCTTCTTACTAAATCATAAATTGTATATTTTTATTTTTAACATTGAGACATATTATGCTATATTTGAATGTAACATTTTTCAAGATAGCTCTAGTATAATTATTACCCTAAGCAATTGCAAACTTGCAACTGTAATTCTATCTTAAGGGGGTTGACTGAATATGTTCCACTTAATGTTTCTCTATACATTTCCGGGTATAGAGGTCGATGTCATTCATTTTCAATCAATATCCATTCATACTACATATCACAAGTCAAGTTTATAGAGCTGGGAGAGTATATCTTACAAGTCATATATCTTTTATAAATGTTAAGGGAGTTTAGTGACTTTGACAGAAGAAAGTTCAGATTCTCCTCCTGCAAAATTAACAACTACCATGGTCTTAATTTAGTTTTACTTATGAAATACTGATTGAGCCTAATTTAAGAGCATAGTTTAGCTCCTGGGTAATCGAAGGTAAATTCAATAATAGACAATAGGTAATAGTCAATAAATAATTGTTTGTGTGGGGTTATATCCATATATAATTATATATCCATATTCCTTTGAGTAAACTGCAGACATTCCTTTGAATTCTACTCTTTTCTAAAATGCTTGATATAGCAAAGCTTTATTTTGCTTACATCGTTTGTATGCTGCACTATAAAACTGAAATCAGATATCACCACTACAACGTTAAAAGATTTTTCTTATTTATCGTGCATTTTAAATCTGTGGCCAAGAATCCTTCAATATTCAGTATCTCCCACTTTAAATACTTTACGACTCCTATTGCATTCTTTTTATTTAGAACTTCGTTTATGCTGCTTCCTTAAATTCAATAATACATCGGCCATGCGTTTAAATTCATTAACATCGAGTTTTATTGTTGTACATGACAAATAGTCCCCATTTTAACACCTGCTTTAGATACCTACCTAGTACAGGGTTTGTAATTTAATAAAAATTCAAAACTCGAATAGCCCGTTGCAGTATTTACACATCACATTTTTGTTTTAATATATTGCCCTATAATGACTAAAGTTTTCCTTAATTATTATTCACATTAGAAGCAACAAGTTGAGTTTCAAGTAGCTTCTTTACATTTTTCTTGGTTTAATTTATGCTAAAATGTCATCCAAAACTGTTGTCATAATAAAATTAAAAAATAGTTTTGAGTAAATTCCTTGTACAACTAACTTAGTTTTCCGAGTATTGGCATTAAAAAAGGTATTTTTATTTGAGTAAAAATGATTAAGTTTCTCTCATTTGGTTTTTTATAGGCAATAGCTATTATTCAATGGTTGATATATCTATGTGTAACAATTGTTCAAATTCACAACCAAATGAGTCCTGTACAGTATTTACACGTTCACTTACCGCTAAGTTTAAATCAGATTTTGTAATGCATTTCTGTAATAATTTACCATCAGTTTCATTGTTTGTGAACAGACTTGTAAGACAATCAATTGTCACATTTTGTCCACATTTAAAGTGCTGCAGATTAAAAGGTAACAATATCATTGTTTCAACACACCTCCCCAGTTTACCACGTTTGTTGTGGTGCGACAATACCGAGCTCAGTGCACTATTGCCAGTGATGAGATTGGCGCTTCGTACTTCTAGTTATTCACTGAATTTATGAATGGAACACAAAGCTGAAAATGCCTCTTTATGGTAGGTACTAAACTTACAGCCACCTTCATACAATTTTCTTAAATAATAAGCAATCACCTTCATCTTACCGTCATCACCCATTGGTAGTAAGCATAAACCCAATGCTAGGTTGCTGGCGTCTCACTCCAAATATTTATTATTAAATTCATTATTAAAGTTGGGAATAGCTAAAACTGGCGGTTTGAAATGTCTATTCATGTTCCTCAGCCTACACAAATTCATAAGTTTTCTTTCGCGTAGCATTTAGTAGAGCAGATATTTCTGCAAATATTGTGTATACATTTTGAAAAATTCCCATAAATCTGGTAATACCTTTTTTGTCCTTAGGCCTAGGAATTTTTGGGATATTTAAAGTTCTATCAGGATAAAATTTTTACTCGGTTTTGTTCACAAAACAGTGTAGGAATCTTTTTGCACTAAAACAAAACACTAACTTCACTAAATATCTCCACATTGGATGTTAAATTGTTATTACGGACACGTAACGATTCTCGTACGTGTGAATATTGTTCCTCTAAGTTCTTTGAAATAATCAATAATATCATCAAGGTACGTTAGAACACACATGAATTATAAAATCACCTTAAACAGACTAAATAAGCTGACAACACCCCACTCCCAAAAGCTGGCTTAAGTAGTAGCCTTCTACAATTATAGTTCCCATAAAGTGCGGAAAACGTAGTTAAATGTTGTGACCTATCGGATATAGTTATAGGCTATTTTTATAGCTTTTTGAGACATTTATAACACAAAATATTGAAGAATCATTCATATGTTAGTACAAACTCTGCAAGTTCCCTACTGGTTTAGTTTCATATTCTATTCTGCCATTTACGAGGTAGGTTTATATAAATCACTACAACTCACTTCTTACCATCGTTTTTCCTAAAGAAAAGCTGGGTCGGAATATTCACTGAGGCTAGGCTCTCTGAAATCTAGTTCCAATAGCTCAATAATCACTTACTTATTTATTTATTCCAACGGTACAGACCATTTTACAACAATGTGAAAATTAGACGGCAAATAATACAATGTAAATAAATAATCCAGTGTATTTCTGTACTTTAATTCATTTTATTTAATTAAGTAAAGCTTGTGCTAATCCATTCCCTTACATTTTAATTAATTGCCGAATTTAAAGTCAATGGTTTTCCTTAGTTTGTCCCTTAAATTCTCAGGAAACTCCATTGCCAATTGTATTCTACTTCTTTGGTTACATTTTCACATCATATTCCAGAAATAAATCTTACTGTAACTATTACAACTGCATTTCTGCAATAATTCTACTTTTATATTTAAATTGAAGTCTAACTGACAACAATTATGCTTTTCTAAGGATACCAGTACTCTTAGTAAAGTTGGTCCCTAATATACTATGCAGAGCAAAATCTTGAATAACAATACAATAAATCTTCTATGATAGGTTTTTTTATTTTGATCTTAGCTAGGCATTCATCCAATACAAATAACATTTTGTTTCTGGCGGAAACACATTGCATTTAGTTTCAGTTAATTTACTCAATAGGTTTTAAGTAGTTTTTGTACTAGACTGAGTTTGCATTGGCTGATATTTAAATCTACAGTCATTTTCTAAATGTCCGAGATTACCACACTTATAATATTTTATTGTACTCTTATCTCTAATATTTACTTATTAACATTAGAAATAAGTTCTGGGGATTTGTAGAGCTGTAATTCTTTCTCTGATAATCTGCATATTTAACATTTTAGAATCTTATAGGTACTAGGAATTTTTTCATCACTCTAGTCTGGCCCTAGTTTCAGGATTTAAGCCAAGCTTACTAAAGCTAGCCCATTCCTTGATGTCGAGTACATAATTATTTAAAGATTCGTACAATTTATGGGAACGGTGAATTTATTTTTATTTTTTATTTTTATCTGTACGAGTACAGCATGAAAGTTGTAACAAGGATTTATGAATTACACCACTACTTACATACTGGCCCTTAAGGGGCAAATAGGACTCCCTGGCATTAGGCTAAACAAATCTTCAATATGTAATTTTCAATCCATTTCGTTTCAGTTGTAATTTGTAACATTATACCATTGTAATCCAACAGTTCAAGTACATTTAATTATTCAGTAACAATGGAGACTTTAAAATATAATTATCAGTAAAAGCAATCGAAAAATCTTATTTGCATCCACACCAAACTTAAAAGAACGTTTCAAATTGTTCACACGATCCTCCCAATGCGTTATCTTTGTCATGCACCTCAATAATTTCAAATTATTTTGATCTGTAACTGCCTCATCCAAACGAACATTTAAAGCTTCATATATACTTAAAGCTACCAGCAATTACTTTTTACAGTCTAATTTGTTCCTCAAATCGCAAAATTTGCATTTTAATGACTATTAATGTAATCTCTTAACGTGATAATTTAATTAATCGCTTGAAGTACAGGTACCTTTTAAAATGAAATTAAGCATATTAAAACGATTAATGAAACCCTGATATTATACAATATTATATCCTAAATCGAAATACAAAATTTTAATGTATTTAATTTTCACTTGACACCAACAGATGACACTATTTTGTCTAAAGTAATTTTATCCCGCACTCGAACACTCACACTCCCTCTCCCTATTTCTTCCTTTCGTATGATTGCCTATCTCTTCCTCCTTCTCCAAGATCTTTAGATGTAGTCTATGCCATCTCGCCTGCCAAATCCTTCAATGATAATTGGTAAGAAGGCTACCAATATCAATATCAGCATGGTTGCTTTTCCTTGAACTCTTTGAACTTGCTATTTCTGCCGGTGTTTGTGTCAATCTGCATAGTTGTTTAAAAGATAGGTGTTTGTACGGACGTGGGCATCCACTTACATCCGAATGATGTTTGTTTCGATTTTTATCTGAGATTTCCTTTATACGACGATCTGTTCATAAGTCTCATGAATTTACATAAACTAAAAATTACTTGTCGAGTACATAGTTTAAATATTTATATGTATTAACTTAATTGGCTAAGTTTTATAAAACTTAAGTAATCATGAACGCCTTAAAAAAGTACGTGCTTGTTTCAAAATGTGTAACAACGTAAATTTGTGATTATACCAACAAATGCATTGAAATGTTTAAGAGATATTATACATAACGTAGGTGAAGTGTCCATAGTACCTAATATTAATAATCTAATTAATTGCCTTTGTGATTGGTCCTTTAGAGCGATGTGGCTGACTCAAGACGTTTTAATAGTTTTAAAACGTACAATCAGAGTTACGTTTGGCTGAGCAAATAACTTCTTTAAACTTTATGTTAATACAATGATGTTAATCGATAATGTTTACTAAAATTTAACCCATTATGGAGTGCTAAGACTGTATAATAGGCATCTTAATAAATAGATGTCTTCATAAATTGGCACAATTCAGATTATAATTAAGCCATCACAATCTGGATCAAAGTTGCGGGATCGCTCTGATTATTCGAGTGGCAAAATAACCAGGCAAGGTCTTGACACCTAAAGAGTAGGAACTCACAGAGAAACTCGGCACAACGGATTCAACTTGGATTTATTGTTAATTAATTCACTTATACAGATTTATAAAATAAAGTTCTTCAACAAATTCAAGGAAAGTTCTCTATTTCCTACTATGATTAACTAGCTTCACACGTAAATTATTCTAAGTCTCAAATCTATCAAATAGCGCGAGAGAGCGAGCGAACTGTCGCGGTCTACAGCTACTAATCTCGTGCTCTTGCAGTCTGCCGAGACTGATACTTCATCAGCTCCTCTGAGGGGTTTTAAGCATGGTACAGTCATTAGCCTTCATTACAATGTCTACATCACTTAATCTAATGTGACCAAAGTTCTAGATCCTTCTAGACGCTTCTCGAGAACTACTCTTTAATGAACAGCAAACAATGAGTGGTTAGGCCGCTTGTACTTGTGAATCATAATGGCTAGTTCAATACCATTAGATATGTAACGCTTCAGCTCTCACGCATCTCTTTCGCTTTGAATTTAGGTCTAACTCTAAAATACAATATTAATAAACTAAATAATACAAGAATATAATAAGACTATAATAATTATATATTGCTACTATACAACATCAGGTATTTTACTCTGTCCTTGACTAGTTAAGTTAAGACAATTATAGCACTATTTTTCATCTGATTATACCTTAGCTTTATTGCTCGTTATGCTCTTCTTGCTATTAATTTAGTTCTTTGTTAGAATTTTTTTAATTTGAATAGTTATTATAAATCTTTAAATGTTTATAAATTAATTTTTTAAGTCATATGTTTTTCAAACTAAGCGGTATGGGTGTTATATCATGTCATATGTATATCTTCCATATTTAAAAACATATTTGTGTCAGAAGCTCGATTTAAGTCATTATCTTTGTTAATCAGAATATACCTGTAAATATTAAGGGTGCCAAGAAATGTGTCTCCCGACTTGAGGTTAATATGTTTGAAGTCATATATCTCACAATTAGGAGGCAATATATTGTCTTATATGCTCAATGATATACAAATCATTGCACCATTATGAACAGACAGAAAAATAGCGGACATAACGTGCAAGGGTTAGTGGTGTTTTATAATTTCATTATAATCACAGTGGGATCTTATCATACTTAGGGCGGAGACTCAAGCTGTTTCCAGCAGAGATATCAAGCTCGCACACGTCCTAGTACATGCTCTAACTACACAATTTTCGTTTTGGCATATAATAAGAAACAGAACACAAGTTTACAATTCCGTAACGATACTCACTATTATTCTTATGGATATACCTATTCGAAATCAGTATAATATATTTATTATTTCAAAATATTCTCATAAGTGGAGACAGTACATTAAAACATTTCGGACCACAAGACCAACTATTTAGTACTCGAAAGACCACAAAAACTTTATTCTGTAAAAATTTCACAGAAATCAAGAATCTAAATTTGTCTATAAATATGAATATATAGACAAAAGAGACGACTATAACGCCGCGTCGCCACTAGAGAGTGGCTTACAATAATTTGGACTTACTATACATTTGAATAAATCTAGTTAAAAAGAAAAAGAATCTTTTGACTTAAAAAAATGTTTCAATTTAATGATGCTATGAAACAATTAACAAAGAGCATCTAGCTTTTATATGTTACACTTTTAAGCAACACCAGTAGCAGATTTAAAATGAAATTAGGATTTGCATCAATCCCTGTAGTAATGTATAAAATTCATAAATACATATGTCAATGTGGACAAGAATATTTAAAACATATTTTAAAATCATTTAGAAAACAATAATGAATAAAAATATTTAATTATGCTATAATTATAATTATAATAATTATTAACTGTTAATATAAGCTATAAACACTATTATAATTATAAAAAGCGGCAATTGAATATCATATTATTAAATAAAATACGAAAACTGATGTTACATGATGTAATATATTGATAAGGGAATTTATTTACAGTATTCAATGATAAAGTAATTTCTCGTGTTGTGACTAATTTTTGAAGAGAGTCTAAGCATGATTGACACAAGCAAACCCTCATTTACATATCGTATTTTTGGCTTGCCTAGAAAAGATGCTAAAATAATTTGATGCAACTACTATTGTTTTAAGATACACACATATGCGACTTTATAGCAGAGAATAACGGGGACACAGATACACGAGTAGACGTTTAATAAACAATGTCATTAATTTCGATACAAATTTCAAAATAAATAATTTAAACCATTTCTCACTGTATATACAAGATATCATGTTGGGCGGTTTTCACATTAAGACCTTCTTGGAAGTCTATATTCACATGACATTGTAGTCCTAAAATTACAAAACATTGAAAATTTAAATATTTAAAAGAATATTAACTATTCTAATGAGTAATAAAAACTAAAAGGTTTTGTACCCAACTTTCTCTTTTTTGTCACATTTCAAAATAACATTTATACCTCACAATTATTTTAAGGGTTTTGCAATGACCAAAAAATTAATCTGCTGCTCAAGCTAAGAGACATATCCAGAAGGTAAATGTACTTATTATAAACCTAATGCGGAGTTTTGCCCTTCCAAACGAGATAACATGCGCTGAGGAGGAATCAGGCTATTCACTTTCTGGATATACATAGTAATCTAAATATATGCATTTGCTTCATATTGCTCAGTTTTTTATTAGTTTATATTTATCCTAAATTAATAACAATTGCTAAATTAAGGAATCCTAATTTAAAAAAATACAATTATTTCTAGAACATTTAAAATTTAAAACGATAAATTAAGGTATAAGAGTATAAGGGCAACGTTTAACTAGCCAAACTTTTAACTTGTTAAAGTGGAATATCGTAAAAACTTAAGTTTCTTAGGAGATATACTAAAATGCAACTGTTTAGTTACAAAGAATATAATATTACTACGATAGTGGGTAAAAAAATGTACAAAATGAGCTCAACAGAAACTTCAATTGAAAATTGCTAAAATTATTGGGTGATTAAGACCTGTAAATATTGTATGCAAGGTAAATTTACATACACTTCGACACTAGTACTGTCGTATTCAGTTAACGTGAAAAGCAGCTGTTATTGCACATATTTATAATTGTTTAAAAGATATATAATACAATTGAGAAACTATAGACAAGAGGGTTAAGTATATAATTACAATTCAGGAGTACGTCACGCCACGTGTCGTAATAGGCTTCGTTCATTTCGCATGCAAAATCCTAATCAATAGCTCGTTTTATTCTCGAAATGTCCTCCTTGCTACATGATTATTGACAAATTCATAACAGAGAATGGCCTTACACACTGTATTCTTGTTATTGCATTAACAACTTGAAAAATTACAGTTTATGACAGTTAAAAATATGTTACTAAGCTATAGGAATGATGACGTTAGTGATGACGAATAGTGTAAAGATGATGAATTCCTAGTAATATCGGTCCATCTACTCGCTGCAGCTCTCCCGGAGTATTTATAGCGACATACACGCACATGCTGTAGCGACTATTCGACAAAAACAAACTAAGTAAAAATAAAATATGTAAGAATGTGTAACTAAGTAAAGGCTTTATATCTAAAAACAGTCTGAGTCGTGTAAAGCATATGCCAATAACTCTATAGTGAAAATAAATGTGAGTTCTTCACGGATTGTAAGTTGTCTCTAGCAAGTTTCAGTGAACTGTGTGTGCCATATATCGGCCACTTATAAAACTTGAAGGATCTCGAGTTTCCATTACAGAACATTGTTAGAGAGTTTTTTTAAGTTATCGTAGTACGATACAGTGGTAATCCAAGTAGGGAGGAGAGGAACTTGAAGTTTCAAATCACCCGGAATAGTGGGTAAATGAAAAAAGTAGTATTTCAAATATCTGAATATTATAAATGATTGAAATTAATATAATTTGAATTATACAATTGTGCTTAGGCTCCAAATCAGGACATATTAGTTGTTTTGAAATGTAGTTCTACGCCGTACAACCTTTTAAAAACGGGCCCATGCATGTTAATCCGGAACGCTTTTTGCTGAACACTATTCTTAACAGAGTTGGAAATTGATGTTGTTGACCTTTGGCGTTGCTCAAGTGCAGGGAAGATTAGCATTTACTGGAAATATACGTTTTAGTTTCATTACTATGAAAAAGGATAGTAAAACTTTCATTAATGAACAAAGCAATGGTTTTTTTATGATTTCGCTTCTTTAGAATTAAAAGTATATTTCTTCATTCAGATAAAGGATCCACAAATACCCAAAGTGACTTGCTCCCCCCCCCCTACGGTCAGGGTGCCCGTTAGCCATCTATAAAGAGGCTATCAGCCTCTAACGTGGAGCAGTACGTAGAGATAGATGTTATTTATATAAGTTTATTCACCAAAAGAACTTTAATTAAAAGGTTATAACAAGAGAGCATGGAGTCTCTCACTTTATACAATTTCCTGTATACAGAAAAAGTTCGTATAAAATATAGTCTAAGTACTCACTAAGATTTGGCATGAGTTCTAGAGGAATCTCGTTACAGTCAGATGATATGCTGAGAGCTGCAGATGATGAGGTTTGTTGCAGATTGCTCTCTTTTATTCACACTTTTTCATACTTGGGCTCATTCCAAGCTCTATACTAGTCAACTGCAGATGTTCATCTCATCTACGAATGGACCATCTACATTCGTATTCTACTATAAAAATATTGCAAAAGGTGCCTCACCCACATAAGGATGACATTTATTGATAACACTGATACAACTTTCACTCTCCGTGTTAAATCGCCGTATTTGTGGCTGTGATTAGCTACTAGTGTGAAGTTGTAGGTTTCTGAAATAATTAGCCCCATAACTTCTCAATTATTTATTTCCCAAGGTAAGCACTTAAGATATATGTAATTTAGTGATTGGTTAGAAATTGATTATATTACTTTCTATTTTCGTCTTTACACGTCGCTATATCTAATTTTGGGAAGATTTTTATTAAATTTCTATGATTGCGGAATTTAAAGTGATGACAGAATAATAATTAGGCATAGGCATAAGTCTAATAGCAATTTTTTCCACTATGTCAGTCGTCAATAATAGATTAAATAGAGATGCTCACTCATTGATCAACGCTTATGCACACACTGACAATGCAGAAGATGGATAATGTTTTAAAATTTGTATTTGTAAGAAATATTACTTTTTATCTGAGGGATAATTTTTTATTCTAGTCATGTATTTCATCCTACTATCATAATACAAAACTGACGTAGAATTATTATTTTGCCGTAATATGATGCCGTAATAAACAAACATGGTGACTTTTCCAATTTTGCTGTAAGGAATATTATTACATATTATTATTATTATTATTATGGCATTAGTATAGTATAATATTTACAAGGTTAAGTGACTTTTAAATGTAATGAATATATAAATAATATACAAAATATTTAATACACAAAGGATTCTAGTTCAATACAGCTAATTCAAAAATGATAATATATAGCTTCGTGTATAAATGTGGAGTAATTTAACAATAGAATTCCAGTTAATAAATAACGCATTTTTAGTCTTATGTGTCCAGCACAGCAGCTTTTACAATATTTATGAGCTAGGAGGAGGTTTTTATGTGGTGAGAGATCCTCAAGAAAATAAATTATCCACTACTGTTGTATAACGTACTGTTATACACAATACGCTGGAACACCCCAATCCAGTACATTATTAATATTAAAATAATTTAGTTAAATAAATTATTTATTTTATACAAAATAATTAATAAGATATGATCACTGTAATACTGGTATTAACAATGACTTACAATCAAAATTTGTTTAACAAAAGATGTACTCTGTAGTAAACTTTGTAATAATTTAACATATAATAAAATAAAATAACAAATTAACATAATTTGTAATCAGTCAAGATCTGTACTTACACACAGATACTGTATAAACAGTTCTTTTGATTAATTATGTTTTATTATAGAATGTTATGCAAGTTTTAGGTTATTTTAGTTTTAGACTTACCACTTTTGTACTACTCCGCTGAACGCTATATCAGATACAGTCGTAATGTGTATAATGTGGCATGGAGCATTGGCTTTAATACATCTTACGCCATGTATAATTTTTTGAGAATGTTAGTTCTAAATGTAAATGTACACTGAATACTGGGCTCAATTTGAAACAAACAAATACTATGGTACATGAAAATACGATCATAACATTTTAACAACGCCTTACCTCACAAAAGGGTTCCACACAACAAAACAACTGAATCTCTTGCGGTTTGACATATAAAATCATCATAGGTAGTAAAGAACGGATTAAGAACATATACTTTCTGCAAAGTGATATTTCATCTCAAATCTATCACCAGATGTACACCAAGGCGAATAAAAAATATAACAATATTAACGTCTTTTGTACTTAACATCCGTACTGAACGCTATACCAGATACAGTCGTAACGTGTATAATGTGGCATGGAGGGCGATATCTTATTACTCAGTAAAATACATTTTTATGTTAAATCAATAAGTATCACGAAATATCATGGAAATCTACAAAGACCAACGTAATATTTTCCAAATAAGTCTAATTGAAAAACTTATTTTTTGTATTCGATGTTCAAGTCGGAATTTTTGCACAGTTTTACATTACATTATGGATACTTCCTTCTCCCATCCAGTCATGATTTGGTACTACATCTGTACAGTGACTCAGAAGGTAGTGTTTAAAGGTATTTTCCCTCTAAAAATACTTTGACTTATCTTGATCAATCATTAATCATCTCTGATAGCCTGCTTGAAATTCTTTTGAACAATTTATCCTTCATCAATGTCAAAGTCAATGTCTTCCGTTGTGGCCTAAGTAATCAAAAGTAATCTGTAGTGAATAGTGTAGTTTAGTACGGAAGGTTTTACTATGATTTGAGTAGGACTCGATGTACCACCGGCTTTTACTGGAGTCCGTTTAAAATCTTTTGCTAACGTTCCTTTGCTTACTATTGGCTGTTTTTTTTCGGTAACTGCTTCAATGTCAACCTTCGGGGAGTCAGCAAAGGTGATTAGTTGTGTCTGTAATCTTAAAATCCCAAACATTGCTGGAGGACTTTCGCAAGGAAGAGTTCTTTGTCCTCTGGTCTCTTTTCATTTATAAATTATCTATTTCCACCTTAAACACTATTTTGAAATAAGAAATAAATGGGTGCTCGATGGTCTAAACTGAAATCCTTTCACGTTTTGAAAAGCAGACTTAGACCATATAGTAAACAAATTGTATTCTTGAAGAAGTATTTTATGACCGACTGCAGTTACGGTATTTATTGTTGCTTTTGTTAATTTTATTTTTGTCCCTGTATAACTAGATTTAATGCTATTAAATACAAAACTGTAATATGAGAACAATAAAAGCAGATTAATATTAGTTAAATTAAGATGCAATTTTCCATTCAAGTAATGAATTTCATTCCATTCTAATTACCTGTTTTATATATGAGTCATACCTATCTAAACTCATTGTTTAGTCATGAATAAGAACTGTACTATCAATATAAACTACAATCCGAATAGTATTGACATGCTGTCATGATTTTGGAATCATTGCAATCCATCGTTTTAGTTCTCAAATTTACGCTCCGAGTAATCGTCCTATATGTAATTTGTATTAGTTTCTTGTGTTGAGTTACAAAAATTTTCACAAATATCAAAGGGTTTCTTAATTGAAACTAAGTAATTTTAATGTTCCATTGGATACAATTACATCATCGTTTATTAAATAATGTCTATGGGTTATATTTATGTATCGTGTAGTCATTAAATCATAAAATGAAATTATATTATACCTGTAAATACCTTCACATAACCTCACCAAACAGGAAGAACCTTTATACAAGTGTTATACAAAATGACGCTGATGTCCAAACATTACAGGTGAGTATCTAGGCGTGCTTCATGCTTACTACAGTTACAGTTTTACACAATCTCAATCATGAAACAATATTCATCCCTGATCAAGCAAATCACATTAATCTACTGCGTCATTTTAATAAATAAAGTAATCTAAAAAACAATTTCAGTTAGGCATTACGGCGCCATGAATGAACAACGCTCACCAAAAAATCCTATTTGTAAAGTAGAACAGCAAAATTTTGATGATACAGTGAAATTCAGTCCAATATTATTAATATTATGTCGCCAATTCGTCCAAACACGACTACGAAATAAATTGAATTATTGATGTGTATGGTTAATAATTTTTTTATACTTTAATGGAATGTATTATTGGAATGAAAGTATTTATTTTAGTGAATGTATTATTAATCGGATTATTTATATATTTTAGATTTATATTAATTATACAAAATTACTATATAACAAAATCATAAAATAATAGGCCAAACATATAAATCACTATCATTAACTATTATTAAATTACTAGTTCAGTTAGGAATTATTAAAATGTCCTGTTATTGCTTAATAAAACAAGTCCTAAAGGAATTGTTGGAGGGAAAACGAAGAGGCGTATTTGATTTATAGCGATTGTATGTATATAGACCGTGAAGTGAACAGTTAAGAGAAGAAGCTGGAATGTCCGCACCAACCCACCCATAAATTATCCTTTATAGTGTCCAAGTGTCAACTTCTCTCGATGAAAGTTTTATCTCCAATAATAATTTGTCTCTCGAATACTGAGCAGCGTAAAACTTTGTTTTCAAATGTTATTTCTTATATATTCACTTTACTGCCTAATAAGCATTGTGGAACTTTAAAAACCTAGTAAAGGAATCTGATGCGTTATTTAGAAATGAAAGAAGTTAATTATTTACAGGAATATAAAATTGTACCAGTAATAAAGGTTTTTGCGTTATTTTTCTTTCTCACAGTTTGTGTAACGTTTCTGTTATTTCAAGATTATAATTTGGTTACACACTTTAGCTTCTTCACTCTGAAGACGTATAATAATATTTGAAAATACGTAGAATGGATTGCGTAATTTGTATAATATAACGTTGTATAATTTTATAAATATTTGTAAATTTAATAAACAGTGCTTGAATTATACGATAATTAATACCTGTTTATTTCTAAGTTTTTAAATTTAATATGCCTTGATTAACCTACAAAAGTGGAATGAGTAAAGAAACCCAAACTAAAGTATTTTTTCATAACATTTATATCAACTAGGTATAGTAAATTAATTTATTATAATTAATTGATGTGCATAAAAACGTATTTGTACACTTCCCTGATGTAGCCCCACTTCTGTCCACCGAAATGCTCTTAAAACTGCATAATAGTGCAGTTATTTAGTGTATTAGTAAAACTTTAATTAATAATAACCTATGTATTACAAAGTGATGATGTTATTTCTGACATAATCGAATTATTAAATCGTTCGCAACAAATAACGGAACTAGAAACTAAGAGTCACTGTTATTCATAATGTAGAGAAAGTAAATGAAATGATTATTTGTAATTGAAATTATAATACTTTCTGAGAAAAGCGACAACTTTAAGTCAAAGTAGAGTTAGTTTAAGTAAAAATATGTACATTCACATCATACATTCCTTACAAACTGTTTATCTAAAAAACATTTTTATAATCTAATAATAATCATACAACATAGTTTAGTAAACCTAGATTCTATTTTTCAACAGACCTAATGTTATTACAATTGTAAAGGTACAATATGTATGTAATAGGAGGTAACACTACGTACTTTATGTATAAAAATCTAAAAAAAGCTCCATACGACTGTATGTGTTAGTAAGGTAGATAATATTAGCCCTGTTTCTATCGTTTAAATATAATGGCCTACTCCACTCCTACTGTCTCCCAGCTGAGTCGTTCTCTCAATTTTCTATAGATTTTAAGCAGCCACGTTGATACTGTCTGAAGAAACAGATAGGGTTGGTGTGGATTTTGTGATGCTCCACAGATCAAATTTGAAGTCCTCGATACCTGAATAAAGATCATGAAATCCTGTGTTCAGTTAACATGTGACTTTTCTAGAAATATGTGTCCGACTGCTTGTCAAGTTTCCCGACTGAGTAAGAGAGGTATTATTATTAGCTAAGTGGCAAGCAACAGCATAATTAGAAGGGTTAACACCACTCTCTACCGGTCTGCATTCTTCTAAATTGTAGACATCTCAGGAAAACTAAACAACTCAAGAAAATATTGAGCATTATGGTTAAAATGAAGAAACTTTTGCTAATAACATTGTATTACAATAAACCGTTCTAATAAACATCCTACACAACTACAAAGGAAACTGTGCTCTAATAGTAACACTAGTACATTAACCGTTCAGTTAAAAATATAAGGATCTTTTAGGGATATGCACTCCAGAAAGTAGTAACTTTAATAATACTATTCAACATCTGTAGATTATTCCTGGGAAGTTGAGAAACTATAATTATAACGCTATAGTACCTTAGAGATTTAGTCTAGTCTTAACACTGTAGTACCTCAGAGCGTGCTGTTAAACACTTCTGATTCTAGTTCTAGTTCTTAGTTCTGGTTCTGGATAGGTAGATATAACCTATATATAACAGTTTAGTAGTAGTTGCATCCGCTAGCAGTAGCAGTTTGCTAGTACCAAACCTAGAGCGTAATGTAAATACTTATGGTTATAGTTTTGGTCTTGGTATAGATTAGGTCTAGTGTTAACACAATAGTATCTTAGAGCTTGATGTTATTCACTTTTTTTTCTAGTTCTGAGCAGAGGGATTGAGTCTCAACTTAAAACTGTAGTAACAGAGCGTGCTACACTTGTGGTTCTAGTTCTTCGAAAGGAAATATAGCCTAGGTAACACAGTAGTATCTTAGAGCGTGCTTTTAAACATTTGCACATCTAGTTCTGATTAGGAATATTTAATCTAGCCTTATCACTGCCATACTGTAGAGCACGCTTTCAAACATCGGACTATAGAAAAACAATTCTGTATTACATCTGTAGGTATATTGTAAGAAATACTCCAAATAAACTCGATTGAGGGAATGTAAAAAAAGTTCTTATATCAGATTACATTCAGTTGTGATTCTAGTTCTGAGAAAAAGGGCTATTAAACATCTTTGGGTCGCGCTCTGCTTGGAAATCTGTTTTCAATATCACTATATCACTTACTTTATATGATCGCGATATAAGGCATAATGATATGACCGAAACATTCGGGACTATAATATAAAATAAGTCGCGTCCGTATAATCACCATACAAGTAAATTTTACATCTGCACGTCTTAGTAAATAAAATGGAAAATTTTTTTAATTTACTAGTGTTATGTACTTTAATTTGAATATACACTTATCTTTCTCAATATAATTATCCATTTATATACGAGACTTATTTAAACCACATCAATTTTGCAAAATACATACATCAATACATGACTTGTGTATATCAAACGTACAATAGAGTACCTTTGCTATGGAGATGTTTGTGGGATATATGTATAAATTATTTTGTCAATAGTTGTGAAAATATATCATCTGTGCTGATGTTTTAATTAACATGGTGACTATCCCAACCAAGGGAGAAAACTGTGCCGTCAGTCATTTTCTATAGTTCTCAGGTAATAGGTAGACGGCGGATCCCCTCACCCATCTTGACCGGCCAGTGTAGTGTTCTATGGATTACCTAGCTTTGAGCAAATCTAGTATTCTTCTTTGATCACGTGGCCCTGCTGTCCATCTTAAGCGGGAATAATTTTGAGAATAATATAAAGGCTGGTCGTTTTCCCTACCTGTACTTAACGTGAGCAAGACTTCTACTAAATAAAAAATTAGCGAAATATAAGTTACATCAAAATGTTTGGCATGTAAAATTTAGGAACATTTCTCTTTCAAACATACTAATATTATTCCTTTTGTTGGAATAACTCTGGAATTTTATTTTGCCGTGATTCATGATAAGTGCGTATTTAGACAATCTTTGTTCCATAATATTTTCAATATCAGATCGGTTACATTCTATCATATTCATGTGTTGAGAGTAAATATTGCTCATACTTTTTGGATAGATTTATTATGCAATAGCTTTTATTGGTACAGATTTAGAGTGGTTTTGCTGTAAGTTAAAGCAGGGTTTGAAGGCATTGCACCCATATAGCCACATAACTGGATAGTACTTTTCACATTGCCTAAGTCTAGTTCTATTCTAGTAACTGATTATACAATTTTATTTTGTAGTTACAACTAATACTATTGTATTGCACAAATAGGTTCTGCAAACTAAATGGTTTATCAATTAATGGAGATTCAAGAACACTTTATTGCTATTAGATAGAGTAACGGATATATATTGTTAGTATTTAATTATCACTCTATTATCATATCTTGAGTGCAACATAAAATGGGTAAATAACACTTATGATAGAAATATTGCTGATAATGATTAGAGTAGAAGTGGTGATGTCCCCATTGCTGCAACACCTCATTAATCTAGGGTTGTAATCAATGCCTATGCATCATTACATCAGTGAGAAATAATGCTGGTAATTTCAAGAATTAAACACATTATTTATTCAGTGACATTGTTTTAATGGGAGACATCTAACAGATACGGCATTTATTTAAAAGTTGCTAAGATATTATATAGTTCTGGGTACGTAAATACAGCTTCTTCCTTGCTGTTAAACTGTTTGCAGAATAAAAACCCCAATTACCGGTATTTAAAACATAGTTCAAATACACTGAATGTAATAATATTACAGTAAGGAACAGTTAAATCAATAAGGAAAGCATTATGTCATGCCTTTGTCAAAAGGTATTTAAAAAACTTATAGTATGGTATATTAAACCCAGCAGGTGTCGCTTCTGGCTGGTTTATACCTTCCAGTTGAACCTACACTGGGCAAATCAAAAACCAATGCGTTACTTATAAGTGGGTAACCCTATGGATTTCCATGAGTGGCACATCACTAATCGCAAATTTAGAGATTCTGGGGTACAAGGGTAATTCGATAGGTCTTGTATACTGCGGGAGATGACCTTTGGAGTTGGTTCAGTTCGTTCCCTAAAGCGGCCCATACACTAGACGTGCATTGCACGTCGTGCAGTTTTTTTATAATGGCACGCCGTGCTTGGCATGGCACTTTGTGTCCCACACACTGACGGTTTAGTCAGTCCCGTGACGTGCTAGAAGTTGGTTGTGGTATTGTGATATTTTACTACTATGCCTCTTGTAACTAAACATAAAGCGTTAACAGTATTGTTGATTGGTGCGATTCATGACGATAGCAAAGTGGAGAAGAAAAGAAGAGAATTATGGACGAAAAATTGGTTTAAAAGAGAGAGAAATGTATTCTGACATGAGACTACAGAAAGACTTACGTGAAAATAATGAAAATGATTACAGGAACTACTTGCGAATGGATGACGAAACATTTAGTTATGTGTTGAAAAATGTTAGGCCACGCATAGAAAGACAAGACACTAATCTGAGAAGAGCTATAACGGCGGAACAACGGTTAGTTGCCACGCTTTGATACGTAGCCACTGGAAGATCACTGGAGCACATAAAGTATTTAACAATAATTTAACCTCAAGCTCTTGGCCACATCATACCGGAAACATGTCAAGCTATTTTTGAAGTCAAATCAATTTTCTTCTTCACATAATCAACTGTACAATCAGGCACCACAGTTTTGCACAGTTCCACAAGGTCTAAATTCGTATTTTGTTTTAGACTTTTATTTGAGTACTCTTTACACTTCATTCGCCACAAATATTGGTGATTTCTGTACGAATCTATAAATAATGGTAAGAAATTAGGAGAGAGAGAAATTTGTGTGTCAGCAGTCGACATGGTAAATATAGGAGAGTATTTGCCGCGAGAGAACGAAAAATAACCTCATAAAACCACTCTCAGCACGTGGCACGCGACTTGTCCACACACTTGCAGGATGGCACGGCGGCAGATGGCACGGCACGCCGAAAATCAAACCGATCTTGATTGCCATCGTGCCATGCAGTGCACGGCGTGCTTAGCACGGAGACGTCCACACACTGGCACGTTCTCCCAATTTTGGCACGTCGTGCATTGCACGTCTAGTGTATGGGCCGCTTAAGTGCCAAAGATTCTTGCTAACCTAGACTTAAGTGTGTGCCACCCCCTGCCTGCTTTGACTCGAGAGGCTGGTTTAGAGCTGATTTCTACTTGAGGACATGACTTTAGATTAGTACCCTAAATTCTTTTTCGTGGATCTCGGCAGGAGGCGGCTCCTCCCCCCAACCTTACCCATTCAGAATATCCTGTCACTCCGAAAGAAGCGCAAAGGTCTTTGTATGACTAAGTGAAATTTATAAGCTTCTTGTCCTAAGAGAACATGTTATGGTATTCGTCGCCATATAATTCTAATTTGCTGTTTAATATTTAGTGTGGAATGATGATTATCAGATTATATTGAAAGTTTTCATTATTACAATTATCACCAACGATGGTTCCTGGATAAGAACCGTCAACAAACGAAATTAATGCATTCATTAGTATACGAGTACCTGTGTTTTTAATAGCTCTTACTTCCCAGAAGCAGTTCACCTTATCATTGCTCATGTGTACCAAATTTCACGAATAACCGTGTCTGTGCTGCCTGAAGATAAACTAAGTTTCAGTATATGTTTACATCTTGACTTTTTGCCCATTTTCATATATTACGTTTGGCTAATTAATTGTTGCCTTTGATTTCCTGTTCATCTTGTCACAATTTAATAGCAATCTATGGCAAGTGCTGTATTCTGTATTTAAAGAGCGAGTGTACAATCGACAATGGTTTATTTGAAAGAATAAGCAGATGTTTGACATTTATAATCACTACGTGTCAATCAGATCTGAAGCACTATTTACCAAAAACTGGTATCTGATATTAGGTGTTGAAGACACAGTAAGTATGCACGTACATTTACAAATAAACAGATATTTAGCTATGAACACGTCAAATCAAGAATTAAAAATAAAAGGTGAGTCATATAATGAAACCTATACCCTATATCTAACACTAACGACATGATCAGAACAAATAAACATCACTGCATTGCACATATTCTACAATGCGCCAGCAGCATCTCATGATATCATTTGGTAAATAAAGATCCAACTCATGAGGTTTGTCCAAAATTCTTATAAATGTTTGCATCAATAATATGAATTAAGTTTTATATACTTTAAATTACTGTATTTCTTGAAATATTTTGTTTCAAGTTTGAGAATAATAAACCAAAATTGTCTGGTAAAAAACTATTCCCAATTGTAAGGATAATAGTTTTAAAAACGAGTTCAAAAATGTTTGTAATATATTCGCTATATTTACATTACTATGAATTTTCAACCCTGAATGTACCTTTTTTGTAATAATTGGATTCATCTGTAAAATTTTATGAACCATAAGGAATAGTTAATTACAGTAAATTATAAAATAATTACATTCATAAATTGCGCTTTTAACAACTTCTTAATACATTCCAGTGGTATTACATCGTTTTATAAACGTATATAATGCAAATCATGGTATAGTGAATATACAAATCGTATAATACATCATAAACTAAGACAATATGATATACGATAGTCTGTATTAATAATAATCATTGCATATCGTTTTAAAAACCAACATAAATTATTGAACTCAATTTCACTCGTATTATATTAAAATATATAGGTGATCTAAAAGCAGTATTTAATTAAACTGTTGTAATGTATTTACCATTTTTTAAGTATTATCAGTTTTAATATATTTTATAATAGACTCAATAAAAGTACAAATATGGAAATGTAGTATTTAAATAATTACATTGTTTGCCTGATGTTTGCGTTTGACAAATAATAATTGTATATAAGTTGTTGTTCGATCCACATATTAACCAAGTTACAAATATATAAATAATCATCATTTAAAATATTTCCTTTCTCATTAGGTTTGCGTTTGACCATTATTTCTAAAAATGATGCTCACTCAGCTCAGTAAACACATTACAAATACAAACATAATTATAACACAAAGTCTTTATCGAGGTTTACGAGTTACAAACATTTATAAATGAGTTTTGTTCCATCATCGCAGTAAGCTCATTGCAATATATCTAAATATTTTTAATTTCACATATTGAATGTCTCAATTTTTGCGTTTTTCACACAATTACCAAAGTATAGACGGTTTTACACTAGTGAAAGAGGTGCAGCTCTTTCAGAAATTACAAAACATGTCATCCAGACGCGCTGAGTGTATATACATTAACACTAAGGCCTTGACGAAATGTTTTGAATGATAAAAGTCGTGTTTATTGCCTCACTATAATAATTAGTACTTATCTCATCAAGTGTTCTCCTTTCATTAAATTAATGTCCTTTATATAGGGGACATTTGCACTCTTACTCCAGACAAAAAGGTTAGCAGCATAATTTAAAGAAAGTAATGAAACCACGCAAATTATGCTATAGCAAAATTATACTACTACGGAGGGAGCTTCCAGGAAATATGTGACCTCAAACCCACCTAAAACAAACCCTACCCTAATTTTTAAATACATTTATCAGTATTAATTCTAAGGAAAACCACTTAACCACAGGGGTTAAACACGAGCAGACCTAGACTTGCAGTCCTGTGAACTATTATAGTCATAGCTGCAAACATGATTTGTGTTGACATAGCTCTCGGAATTTGGCACGTCTGAGTCAAGGATTATTATTATATCTCGGGCTATCCTTGTATTTACTGGAAGATAATGTTTATTATCTCAGACACGTATAGTAACAATATCTCTAGCGTTTTGTTTGGTAGTAACTATGTAATGGTGTGATGTATTTAATATGGTGTAAGTCTTTTCCTGCAATTTGTAGGGTAAAGCAATCATAGGTTACAATTATTTTAAACTATTATTACACATTTTTCAATTTGTGATATTCGGGGAAGCCATGCTACTGAACCAAAAATAACCGCAGTAATATTTTTACTATAATAAAGATTATGCAACCTTCTTCATGTGGTGCTAATCGTAAAATGTGATATTACGTTGTACCGTTAATTAATTTTAAATTTTATATAATGTAAATTTCACAACCTAGTCAGCCAGTATAATTTAATATTATTTTTATCCAATGTTCCGGAACTAAATTATCGGCGGAATAACTACCTAATTGGCACGCGTATGAATATTTTCTTCTAACCCTTTTGTAGCAGCCCAACTATGTGACCGATCAGACCTCGCGCGCTTTGTCCGTAAGTAAAATTTATGTTTTCGTATTATTAAATTAGCCCTTTGATGCCAAACGTATAAAAATGAATGTAACGTAAAGTTAAGTTGTAAATAGTAAAGTAACTTACCCTTGAAGATCTTTTATTTGCTTGATTGAAATAGATAAAAGTTGTGGCGTCGTCCTTCTGGCGAGCACGTTGTCGTAATAAGTAATTTGTATCATTAAATGGCTAATACCGTCGCGAATTTGTTTTAGGCGAGTTCACGTGTTCCACGTGTCTCACGGCTCACAGGGCACATATTATTTGAGTAGATGGCTACCAGTTTCATAACTTCTACTCATCTTCTAGTAACCACCGACTAGAAATAACCCTTCTTAGACTACAGCTTCATTGTCTCGTGCCAAGACGTCGACACCCGGGTTGTGAGTCTACACATTGCGAAGGGAAGTAAAATCTTAATGTCTTATAAAGTAAAACATCGTAGGCATAATTCCAGAGAACATTGGATATTTTAGTCCCACCTATAAGATATACATTTTTAGTTCTTATATTCTAATTGGCAGCAACGTGGCAAGGCATATAATTAATTTACCATCTAAAAGTGGTGCTTGTAAGTTTTAGTAAATTAAATTGAAGTTATGAGTAAACTTTGCAATTCGAGTATTTATTACTACGACCTCAGAAGTCACCACCCCCGTGTGTTATCGTCATTCGGTACAACGTGTACGTTACATAAACACTTTCATATTTTTTTAAATGATTAAAAAAACAAATTTAGTTTCTTACATTTCAAGAAAAAGTTGCAATTAGTGTAAACAAATATTTCCCTTAAAAGACGAAAAATAGAGATATAACACTTATATAAAATGTCTTTGTACTGTACGTTTTGTTTTTGTTAACTGCACTAACAAAAGTAACAATGCTGTAATACAACTCCCAGCTGTTGAACTCAATTTTAAATAATAATTCCTGTTGAACTCACGGGATACACACTGGCCAGTCATATTCCTCTAATATAAAAGACAGAACATGTTGAACCACATAAAAAGGAATACTAATAGTGATAAACAATAAACAAAGATATTACTAATTTAATAATTACTTTATGTGTTTAACACTTTTAAATGATCAATAAATAATTATAACGCAACATTCCATAATATTATATAGATAACACAACGCAACACTTATTAAATAAAGCTAATGGCTGTTTTCGTGTTGTTCTCTTACATTATATCTTTACTGTTAATATTTTTTCCCTTTCTCCAACCTATTTAAATTGTTGTGGACAAAATATTCTTGATTTACAAATTTTATTCAACACAAATACATAATTACTGTCCATTTCCTCTGACGAATGTTTCCGTTCAATACTATTAAATAGCTATCTTGAAAAGCTAACTGTAACATTTAAAAACAGGAAATAAGTAATGTTTACGTATTTATAGATTGTAATAATGAGGTAATATTGTCAGGTACTACTTACCTGATTCCTCAAAAGATTCATCCCTACCCTTGGTAATTAATTTTGTAATTATCATTGCAATATTTAATTTTGATAAGGAAAAAAATTTACAAACAAAATATTTCTTTAGAATATAAATTATTAAATCATAAAGTGAAATCAGTTTCCTTCATAGCGTATTATAATGTTTATATGATAAATGTAGCAGAAGATAAATATATAACTACGATTTATCTTACCTAATCACTAAAGCAAGTTATTAAATTAGATTCCAGCAGCTTGGTAAAGTTAAATTATATTTAGAGAACACTTATCTCGGTGAATTACCAGAACAGGAAGTGGACGATGGCAATAAAACGCCGCTTCTTGCCTAATGTTCGTTATCCGCTTTCCTGCCTGCTCGCCATATTTTTATCTTTTCACCAGTAAAACATTCAGTGCTACTAGTAATTAAGTAAATGGTTACAATTAAATGGTTTTAAGCGTAAGTTTCTCATAATATGTAATAACGTACAACACTCACTCGAGTGATATTTGTACATTCAGACTCAAATATATTATTATATATATATATATATGTTATGTTATATATTATTAAATATATTGAACAAGAAAAAGCATAGAGTAGTTGTAGTAAACTTTACTCTTCTCATAATGATGACACAGTCTTAGATTGTGTATTTTTATTTCATTGTTCTTCAACATTTCATAATATATCATTATTTTATCAGTAACATTATTATAATAGTAATTTTAATTTTTTAAAGAATATTGATTTAGTCCCTAATTATTATAGTTATATTAGAAATATAAATGAGCTTCAAATATACGATTGAGTGTAGAATGATCATAACAGACGACATTACTCGAATAATAGGCTACCTTTTTATAAACAAACGCCCAAATATTTCTTACACGATTGTAACATCCCGGAATCTTATACTTACACCTGGAGAAGGATATACGCACACACACGTACACTTATGAAACTGATGAAGTAAATTCAGCACATAGTCCGTGAGGAGACAAACAAGACTAAGAGCGTGTCTAACCAGGTTGGCCAATTTCATGTTTGATTTCTCTAATTTATGAGTAGTAAGATTTAACACAAAATGTTTCTCGAACCATTTTTTTTATTTACTTCCGATACCATACTCAGTTATATAAGGAGGATGAAGAAATATTTCGAAAGTCTCATAACAGAGATGTCGTACGAACGTATCCCACACATTTACTGTAATTGAGACCTAGTTTATAACATGATGCATGATGAGGCTGTTGAACTGAGCTCCAGTCCACCCTTCGTTTAGCGCAGCGTATGAATTCTGATACTGCTTCAGGCTTCTTCTCGTATCTGGAGCCATGTCATATGAAACGATAAAAAAATTCGGCAACGAATACGTTTTTTGCATGATTCAACATAAGAGATGTCTTAAACACGGTCTAAAACCACGGCGGAGCAAGTAACTCTCTCTACACATAACGTAGCTATAGTGGGAAGGGTTAGTTCGATGTGAATGTTGAGTTAGCTACAGCTCACCCACCGCTCAGTACAGAGTCAAATCTTAAAACTTTTGCAATTTAGAATGACGTATGTCTGAGGACATCTAAAGAGAGTCAGCGATGAAGAAACTCAAACAGAACTCCTTAAACAACAACAAAACTCTCCGTTATGCTTACAGCAGTAATTTTGGGTAAATACACATGTCCAGGCTGTTAGAACTTGCCTCGAGTATGCATACTACTCGCGTAAGCTAGTCTGCGATATAAACAGATGCAGGGAAAATTCACCTGGCTAAATTCACAGGAGTTCGTGCTATGTCTGCATTTTGCTGATGATTAGGATTATGCGCCTTGGTTCATCATTTTGCATTGTATTCTGCTGGGCACTCTAGCGAAATCGGACCTTTCGTTTAATATTCTTTGAACGCTGTCTTCAACTATGAAGTGACTCCTGGTATTTTTTATTACGGTATGTTATTAAATGTAATTTTTCATGTTTAGAAAATATTTTATTGTAAGCTTATAAAATTGTTTTCCTGTATGTATAATATAATGACAATTATGTTTATTTTAGGACAAAATTCTGTTGTCGTCTCAGTTCATGAATGCATGTATATATATATATATATATATATATATATATATATATATATATATATATATATATATATATATTGAAATTTGCCTCATAAACAGCAGAGTTATATTGACTGCTTTGTCTGACCACTATGGCAATGAAGGAGTCGTACACACATCCTTGATGAATCAACAAAACATTTATATGCATAAGGAGTCGAAGATTAAATTTTCTGAACTTACACACCTTCAGAAACTCTTTTAACAGGAAACTTTGATTGGTATTTGGAGTGCTGAAGACTTTTTTTGGGAATTACAATAAATTTCACTCAATTTCAATTTCAATTTTGGGAATTGACTTATAAATATAATTTATTGTAGGTAAAAGAAATAAAATATCATACACATTCAACCAAGCCACTTCTCAGTCCAGAAATAATCGCTTAAAAGTCACCTCTATTTCGTACATACAGTTACTAAGAATGTCAACTCCATGATCCTTCACATGTAGCTTACAAAAAAGCAAAAGTAGAAGCTGTGAATCCTGAGATACACTGTAATTCAAGAATGTGTTTCAAATAACACCAACTGAGATGAGTTTTAGTTTAATTTTATATATTTTTGAGTTTTACTTTCAAAAACTATTATTTCATGTTGGCTCATTACACACGGCATACGAAAGAGTTTAGTGCAGTATCAGCAAACCGCTTGAGGAATCAGGTTTTTTTTCCCACTTTTTTCTCAATCAGGTTACTGAGGAGGAGGTAACTAAAATAATTTTATAAAACCTAAAAGTGTTTCTGGCTGAATTCCCACCAAAAACTTGGGGCAGGTAGGTTCATTATGTAATTTCTTGAGGAAACTTACAACAAGAACAAAAAATTAAATTTTTTCTGCAATTACCGATCTATATCGTTTCAGCCTACTTTCTCCAAGGTCTTATATAAGATTTTTCAAAATGCAATACACCCTTTATTAGATAAAAAATAAAGTACTTCACCTTGCAATTCGGATTCATTAAAGAATAGTCGACATCTGAGGCTATTCTCAATATCTCTCAATTTATTCGTTTTGCAAGGTCTTTCCATTGGAAAATAGGCTATGATAAAATACTCTTTTAATTTCTCACTAATGCATTCGATATGGTCGATCACCATTTGCTCATGCTTGACAATTTCGGGGTGAAAGAAGTTTCTGACTTTTGGATCTCTTCATACCTCAGGGGAAAGACTCAGGCAATACGACTTCCCTCCTGGGATTCTACAGGTTGTAAGATAACTGTTTAGTCAAATACAAATTAAATAAAGTACAGGGTTCCCCAGGAGTCAGTCCTGTGTCCTTTACCTTTTTAAAATTTTTACCACCTTTTTACCACCTTGCGTTTGCTGTCATCAAGGCCAAAGCATCTCTTTTTGGATAACACTTCTATCTTGCAATATGCTTAGAGACTAACCGACCTTAAAGTTTTTGTTTCTAGAGTAACTAGTAATTGAATGAGTTTTTTTAAAAGAAACTGACTATTACTGAATGAAGGAAAACCCCAAGTACTATACTACCGTATTAATAATATATTTAAACGATCGAAGGAACCATAATTGACTTTGGTAGATTTTGAGACAGTATTATGTAATGTCTAAAATTTTTTTCGGGTATCTATTATAACCAATAGAAATTCCGGGATCACATTGAATTTGCCTGCAAGAAAGTGAGTTGTGGGATATTTGTAACTCATGCTTTATACAAGTTTACGAACCTCAACTAACTCTGGCCGCATACTTTGGGTTAATATATACAAATATATATATATATATATATATATATATATATATATATATATATATATATATTAAATGCTGTGGCTATTTGGTTTAAAATGTAAAACCCGATAGTTAAACTTAAAACCAGGGTAAAATTTTGGAAACCGCCTGTTTTCCTTTAGGCTAATCTGCAACGATTTCACTATTAAATTTTCGTCTATGCACAATTTGATCTGTTTCACGTTAAAAAACCCCCCAATTGAAAACAACCTCAGGAAAGTAGTCCAAGATGATCAAAATTCATAAGCATCGAAATTTCTTAGATCGGCATATCCTTATTATCGGCATTAAGATTTTTAGTGCACTGACTGACTCGCTGAAGGCCGAGAGTGGGTGACAGCTTTTAAAAGAGCCGTGAAAACTGAATTTTATGCACACTGAAGGGATCTTTGAAACTGTAAGGGATACATACAATATTAAAGGGCAGAGTTGTGGGCAATAACAATACCAAAAAATCAGTGTTGTTAAGTTCATTATTGGTTGCGTGGTTTACTCGCTAAGATAAAACTTTATTTTTGTTAATTTGGTGACAGCTTGCTTTTTATTATCTATAATGGAATGTTTTTTACTTGTAAGAAATATAGATAACCTAATTGTTTGATAAAGTACATATTGAAGTAGATAATATATATTCCTTGATTTATTTATTAGCTATATTATTATAGATATTACATTGGTATTATTAATAGTATTTATTATTCTAAGAAACTCAAAAGTACTTTGCTATTATAATAATAGCGTCTGCAAACAACATTTCATAGTTTAAATATTATTTTCTTATACTTCACACTTATTGTTTAAACAATACAAAACACTAGCAATGAAATAGCCGCTAGGTCTGTAAGAGATACCTTTCAGTGGAATACATTGTTCTACTGGGAACGACTAACGGGCTGGCTGAATTCTCCGTATGTCAAATCTTTACTTTAGCTTACTGAAACTTACCTATATTAGAGGATTTCAAATTAAACATGTCAGGGATTTTAATTTTTGGATAGGTAGGTTATAATTGTGACACAACATATAACACGCCACCAAACCGTTAAAATGTAAAATTTCATTAATTGTATGCTGTAATAAATGTAAAAATCAACACGTCCATATACGTATAACTTTTGAACAGGTTTTTTATTTCCGGTACATTTGCAGGTAGAAATATAAACAAGAATTTATATATAACCGAGGAAATAATGAAATAAATGCAAACTCGAAGTTCTTTATTAATAACAAATAAAATCTCTGTGCACAAATTGAAACAGCTGACATTATGCAGCCAAAAAATCATTTCAATATTATGTTTTGTCCGAGCAAGCAGCTTTTCATCCATAATATATATATATATATATATATATATATATATATATATATATATATATATATCGTAACTTATATTCCGGTATCTTGCGATTATTGATTCATTTATCACAAGACATAGCGTACGTTACCATCCGATCTCACAGGAATTTGTATGACGTACGGCATACGTTGCTGTTCCCTGAAAGTTTAAATTCTAAATATAATCATTCGTTCTTCTGCCGCTACGAAATACTACTACGGTAGCAGTGTCGCAAGCCTCATATTCACTTGAGTAGTCCGCGGTATCGGTCCTATTGCAGATATCAATGCCAATATTTTAAGGTCCATTATGGACTATGATTTAGACGTGTATACTACCGAAAAAACTTGATAACATATACTCATCTAGCGACTGCTAAAACTCGAAACAACTTTATGGAACACAGCTTAGAAACTTACAAAATAATCGAATAAAATATTAGTTTGTAACTTGCTATATTGCGAATGTGTGAATAGCAAATCGTTGCAGCAGAAAATGTATTCTCTTTTATTTCGTACTAATCTAAGGTACATATAGAAGTTTACCAATATTTAATAAAGGGCTTAGTATATTCTGTACTAATTTAAGGGCCGCTGGAAGCTGAAGCTCATTAAGTACAAACGGTGAAGAACTCTTCTTCTCAGAACCAAGCTGACTCTAACCAACTGAAGTAGCAGACACCTTACTACCAATTAGTACAGAATTCAGTTATTTCATATTAGTAGTGAGACAATTTTATAATATAGTATTGATGTTAGTTATTTACTTATTTGATATTAATGCGTGTATTTGTAACTCTGCTTATTATCTGTTAAGAACATAACATCTCATTTAAACAGTGGTTTGAGAAGTAATTCTTTGAGCGTTTACAAGTTAGGATACTTAAATTTGTATAGATGTATTATTAAATTATATATTAAAATCTTTTTCGATTAATTTCACATATTTATATATAGTATGTTATACGTATATTTTTCGTTAAAATTTAACTGGGTATAATGAACATCTATGCATGTTTAATTGCTTCAATCAGTGCCTTTGGTGGAGCTTTTCACATATCTCATTCCAGCTAAATAGTGTTATAATTAAAAGCCATTCTGCTTTTATAATGAAACTTCTGTAATTGTGGAAACTTATGTGAGTTTTATATATATATATATATATATATATATATATATATATATATATATATATATATATATATATATATAATGATTTATTTGTAACATGATTGCAAGACATTTTTTTAATATTATATAACGTAATTTATAAATAGTTAAGTAACTTACCAATGATTATGGTTTATTTCCAAGATTATAACAGATATTAGTTGTTTTGATGTCCTTCTGACGAGATCACGTTGTAGTGATTGTAAGCTTTCTCGATAAATGGCTAATACCGCCGTGACTTCATTTTAGGTGAGTTCTTTTGAACTAAAATACCGATACAACCGTAAAAAAACGAAGAAAAATAGAAAAAATAGAAAAAGATATTAAAATGCTCATATAACAGTTGTTCAAATTCTTAAAACCGATCCTAAAATAATTTATGTAAAGACTTCTTACTATCAAAGAGAGTAAGTTTTTGAAGATAAAAGTTGATGAAACCAAGCCAATAAAAGCAACCAGGAAACAAGGCCAAGTAAAAAACTTTAAGTAAGAAACTACGACGTCCATAAATCAGCTACAACAGAGGAACAGCCGCAACAGTAAGAAAATCCTGATGGAAACTACTGAATGTTTTACAGCTGACTCATGCAAGTTGGAGGCTGGAGAAAAAAGAAAAAGTGGATATACTAAATCCAATAAATGTTAATCACATCCCAAGTTTTATGAACCATGCTACATAACAGCTTTTGATTAGCTTTGAATAAAAGTAATTCATGTGACATTAATATACATTAAAATGTTAATTCACAGCAATCTTCACTACTTAATGTTTTTTGAAACCCCACCAATGACATTTACTTCTGTTTTAATATGATATTGTTTTAATAGCAGTTTTTAACTTAAGTTACTGATTAGAAGCAAAATCTATTAGTTTTCATTGTACTCAACTTTTTAACTTGGGATGGTTTGTGAATTAAACAGAAACTTTCATACCCTTCCTACATTTAATTTTCGCAAACATTTACCTGACTTCAATAAAAACTTAGTGTTACAAACTTACTTTGGTTTTCTCCTTTTTTTCTGTAACGATTACTTTTTACTTTTGAATATATTAAAAATACAACTGCATATATTTGATCCTTTTGAGTATTTGGATTATTGAATGTATACTTATATAAAGTTTCAGTAAGAGTGACACAACTAAAAATACACACATATAATTTGAGTAAAGTGACTGTACGTAATGAAAAAATTTGAAGCTTTCACAATACCCAAAGATTACTATAATATAACATTTATTTTGTAATGTTAATATTCTAATATTAAAAATAAATACTTTTACTTCAATACAAACTTTGTATATATATATATATATATAGGCTATATATATATATATATATATATATATATATATATATATATATATAAAATACTGAAAGACTAACTATTTTTTACTCGTGACAGTATTTTAGGAGGTGTGGGATATAATCGCATAATTTAAACAAATGTGAACCTAATCATAACGATAAATTAACTATATTTGTTTTTCAAGATGGTTTTTAGCTTTCAGAATTTTATTTTACTACACCTATCACGCATTTTTCGTACTTCAGGGCTTTGATGAACATTCTTTAAGAATAAATCAAAATGATACGCACTCACGCACACACAAACACACACAACACACACGCACACACGCACACGCACACACACACACACACACACACACACACACACACACACACAATTGATGAGTTGTCAAACTATGTACTATATGTTGAAAAAAAAACGTAGTTTTACTAAATTCGATTTAGTTTTACGTTGTTAAACAATACAGCGCGAATATTGTTCTGTAAATAAATTTATTATAACAAGGGTATAACAGTTTTTCGACAAACAAAGGGCATGTGTTTACTTCCCACCACTCGACCCTTTGCCTTGCTGGAAAGGGTAAAAGCCCCTCACAGCGTATTACTATAATAAAGGTACTTTTGTACACAGAAGGCAGTTGCCGTGATCATTGTGTAATTTTCTATCGTGTTCCCAACCGACGTGTTAGTCACTAGATATATAATCCTTGAGTCCATCATATATTTCTTAAATTAATGATTAAATTACAAACAAACTGGTACAATGGAATTTACAACTTAATTTTAATAAAAAAATATATTATTCACCACAGACCTGTAATAAATATGTAGACACCGATATAAAATCGATATACCTGGGTAGCGGCAATGTCTACTGTTTGTCAATAATTATATAAGAGAATATTAACATCAAAAAATATCAAAGTAATATGTAAAATCGTCCGTACAGAAATGGAACGGCTTGGATACATAATTTGTGCCAAATGCTTTCTATATAATCACATTTATTTTATAAATATTCAAATAAGAGAATTCTCACTACCACCAAGTTATTATTTTTTTTCTTTCTTTAAGGAGATTTCAATCCCCTGTACATGCACACTTCTAAAAGAAAGGATATATTGAAATGTTTATTTATATTAGAAAGCAAAATTGATAAATTAATTATAATATTTCACTTTTTTATAGAACTGAATGAGTAATTAAGTAACCGTACAAGCTGTTAATATTCACTATATTCATTGAACTAGTTAACTACCTCCCAATGTTATTGGCTTCAATTTAATTCAGTTAGCAAATATATAGAACGAACTGTTTTAAATGGTGTATTAATTAATCTGAGATCAGAGGAAATAATATATAAAAAAACCTATTTTAATTATTTTGAATTAACGTGCTCTTTAGAACTAAACTGGTTTGTATTTAAAAGTAAAGGATATTATTAAAATTATGATGATCAGTATAGTATTCGATTTCCCCTTTTCATTATGATACGTTGCTAATGACAAAGTGCAGTTTAAATAGCAATGTGAAGTGTGAAGGTTATATAAATATTTTTACATCAGAGAAACAGTAAAATAGTACGTGGAATACTACAAACTTACGTAATAAAATTGTGTTTAAAATTATGCTAGTAAAAAGATGTTTCATAAATTGCACAAAAAATGTTGTGTAAAGGAGGAAAAATCTGCTTTCTGTAAAAATATTGGCAACGCAGATATTTTCAAATTAAGAAATATTGATTATTATTATCCAGAAGCTATCATTTAATTTATATGGATGGACATAAGTAAGAGATGTCTTCCTTTAAATGGGCATATTTTTAAATTAAACGGTAATTCCGTCCTCCTTGTGCCTAACATACATTTATATTCGCCATATATATATATATATATATATATATATATATATATATATATATATATATATATATATATATAAACTCAGATCTTTAGGATTACGCAACTCACTACCACCAAGAACTCTTATGATTTATCCTGGTTTACACCGTCAAAAACATTGCCAACAGTATACCTGTATTCATAAGAGTATGAGCGGCATTGGGTGAAGATTATTATGAAGCTCTGATGGAAGATGTTTTTTTTATAATATGCAAATTAACCTGTGTAGACAGCTGTAGAGGTAGTTGTAGGCTGTGAGGAGGTTTTTATCGTGACCTATAGTAGGCCATGGTTTGTGTGGGAATAACGGGCAAGCTATGGTACAGGTCGGCTTAAGAGATAGACGATATGAAAGAAATTAGGCTCGATGGACATCTTCCTCAAGATACGGACTCATTAGTGACCTGTGACGAAGCTTAAGATTTAGTTCTCTGACTTTGTGGCATATGAGGAGCTAGCTACATTATCGAGAGTAATTGAGCATGCAAGGCGGGACATTTTTGAATTAATGAAACAAATGTGTAAGATTATTTATAATTGCAGAATGTTTTGAATTAAATTTCTATAAGTTAGGAATGTATACGTAGAGTTTAATTTAAAGGACAGAAAATGTTCCTTTTTATTTTAGATGTTAACATTTTCAGTTTTACTTAAAAGAAAAGTAAAGCAAAACAAGTAAAGATGTCTTATTTTACCATTTGAAGTTAGGGCTAAGAATCCCTCTCTAACACTTATCATGGGAACCAACAGGTGACTTCCGAACCACCATCAATGGACGGGCAGGCGGGCTGCTTTTAAGGACAGGATCGCTCAGCGGTCACCCATCCAAGCAGCAGCTACTCTCAAAGTTGCTTGATCTGGTTGACTTGCGATAACCGCTGTACCCTGAAAAAGAAAATAATCTTTTATTTTCTGTTTATTTTTTATGATAGTAAAAAAATGTTTTTAATTTGGTTTCAGAAACAAAATGGTTTTGTGAAGTAACATATATATTTGCAAAATTTACTTTTTGGACGAATGACGGATTTATTCTTCACTATCTTATTCCTGTTGTGTCTTCCATCACTTTAAATGGTCTGTTGGTCCTTGCTTTCCATGGCGAGCAGTTCAGAACTTTACTTTGGCTCAGAGCTTTATTAATGAAGCACCAATAAATACAGTTCCCATTCATAATACATGCATAAAAGGATAAAACGCGCAGTACAATACAAGGTGGAACTGGGTAAATATGTATTATATTAATCATTGCAATATTAATCCTGAAGTATATCTACTTCATTACACAAAAGTTCTTGATACACGAGGCTCTTGGCAAAACGACAGCTTATACTGTGATGGCGTCCTGCCCTACAAAGTCTACTGACAAGACAGTGTTGAAAGCTTGGCTGTCGGCCAGTTACACTTGTCATAATGGCAGCATTGATCGCTTTATGTTTCCTAAGTATAGACGTCTTCAGTGTACGACTCTGTCAAAACATGTATTGTGTATCATATGAACGTTTTTATTTTAGACTGAGAATACAAAAATGAATATTTTGATTTGTAACTTCATTTATCGTACAAAAAGATACATTAATAATATAATTAAGGATAATGACAAGATTTTTATCTTCTGCCCTTCATTAATTAGAAAAAAAATCCGATGAATCCTACTTAAAAATTGTTTACATCCGCATAAAGAATCCTTTATTAAAGTATCTTCTTCCTTTGGAAGGATTGTAAGCAAAAATCCTTAATTATCCGGCAATAAATTATTCTGCTGCTCTCATATAATGATGTTCTCATACTTATGATGATGATTTTATACTTTAAAATAAGATAATTTATTAACTTATGAAAAACTTTTCACTTTAAAGATAATTTTGTGCCCCAATAAATTTTAAATATGCCACTCAATAATATATATGATTTTTAACAGCAAATTAATCTTAAATCAACTCTCTGCTCCCCCCACATAATACTTAACACACAATGTGCTGTATGGATAAACCAGGTACACGTATTCTATATTAATTTCAATTTCAAAAGTTTTAAATAATCTGGTCTTATAGTAACCAAACATATTTATGAACAAAATATAGTAAGATTGTATACAGTAATTTTAATTTAGCATATAGATAAAGATATTTTATTAGGAACGTTTGACAAGCTGAGATTTTATGTTTAAGACTTATTAAATCTTCAACTGTTGTTATTGGAGGGAGAGTAAAGGAACAAAGCATAATATTTAAAAACCTTTAAAGACAACGCCAGTAGCAGTATGGGGTAACTAGTCACATTTATTCAGGAAAGGCGAGATTATAACTTCCGACCGGGCGTGCTGGAAATGCCACTTTTTTTTAAAAAGGGGAACATTTTTTTTTAATTTAGCTGAGTACGAACAATTTATGTTTCTGTATTAAAATGACAAATTTCTGCTTCTTGTGATGGAGCAATCAATGAAACGGGAAAATATTTAAATTTTAAATCTTCATGAAAGGATAATGCCCAAACAAGTGCAATAACAGAACCGAAATTTATGAAGGGAAAATCTTTTCTTTAAATTTTGCAGTGAAGAACTTACTATTTAGCAGTGTTTCTGTGTGAACATGAATAGTTAGTGCAACTTGTAATTTATTAGTATTGTTGATGCTCTCGGGATAGTTATATTTTGTTCTTACCAACATACTCCAAGTAGATTACGTATTGAATATTAAATGCCAAGAATTATATTTTTTTCAAAACAGTTTTTTTATTCTTAACATAGTCTATTTAGTATCTATAGCATAATTAGAATGCAATAATCATATATTATACTCTATATTATATGAAAGTCTGCTATACGTCTTTCTTTCAGTTGTAGTTTTGTTTGTAGTCTTGTGCAGACGTCGCGGAAAGCTGTCTGTTGACTTTTTAGTTTTTTTATGTAAAAGCAAGCTATAAGCTATAAACTATTTATTTATGTATTGTTTATCTGTTACACTGACCAGCTACTTGATTTTGGTCAGTGACTTCCTAAGTTTTTCATTTATTGCAAACATGTATGTAAATGTTGGAAAATAAATATTTATTTATCATGTATTTTATATATATATATATATATATATATATATATATATATATATCTCATTAATAGAATATAAAAGTGTATTGTAAAAATAAGGGCCCTGCAACCAGCCATTTAAGTCCCAAAGTCCATCTTAAGAATGTCAAAAATGTTTACGTAAAATCCCAACCTTCAATTATCCTGATGTTCACAAAATAATTGTTTTAAAGTAAACAAACGAAACAAATCATTCACTAGCGTAATATGAAATTATCACAGCGAATAAGTTTTAAACAAAACTGTATAACGTCTACTAGTAATGTAGAACGTGAAATTAGTGACGTTGCAACTTGCTATACTTCTGTATGTAAATGAGCTCTAAACTACAACAACTAAATACGGAGTTTATTGTTTAGTGAGTATTTAATTTCTGTTTTGTATTATTACTTGCTGTTGTCAGTTAGTAGTAAATTCTTCCTTACACGATATTCTTTCTTTCAATTTAGCATTTTACTTTATTTAATGTTTTATTTTTTTACTAGAAATTACAAACTAATAATAGTAATCATAAAAGAATTAAAAATAATAATTTAAATCAAATTTACAATATTTTTGTTGAATTAAATTCGTAAAATTTGGTTTATATTCTCAACTTAAACATTGCCATTAAAAGTACACAAGAGCTTTTATATATTTCTTACAAAAACAAAACAAATAAATTACCGAAAAGGATTTTTAATTGATTTTCGTATTTCTATTGTTCTTTTATTAGGTCTTGAATTGTAAGCTGAATAAGAAGAATTTTTAAATTTTGAAGATAGGTTGGATAACTAGGTTTTGAAACTAAAGTTTTTGTACGCAAGTTTCTTAAAGAATTTTTAGAAACTTTGGTAAATGTTCTCTAATGACTGATGTCAAAAGAGTTAATCTTTATTTTCATTAACATTAGGCAAAGACTTGGACCAATAACACATTGAGTCAAAGTCAGCTTTATCTCATATCCTTTATGACTTAAACTGGAACGATCGACGAATTAGCTCAACAGACTTCCACAAATTCACATACTATACAGCTTGGCGAAAGATTTATCTTACTAATACCTGCCCTACTTACAAAATGTTTCTCATAAGATATGAAATGGAATATACCTGTTGAATAAATTTTTAAATATTACTAATTACCTCTGTTATATACTTAAATAAAGTATAAGTATCCTGTGTATATAGATTATCCTATAGTGTATAGTTGCGACACTACCGATTTATATGAAAATGAAGAAGACCTTGCTTTCACAAGATTTAAAAATATTTCTTACCTTTCTCTCCTCCACAAATGGACACAGCCCTTCATGTTATAATGAAACACAAGAAATTGAAAAATCAGTTGTGGGACTTTGTGTATACTGATACCACCAACCTCCTGAATCATCTTCGATATCGAGTACAGTAAATTAAATGCCAATGTGTTCTTAGTCACTAAGGTAAGCAGAAAAACAGGTTACAAATTTAATATGAAACTAAGTTCAATTACCCTTACTTATCATGTGCAAAAGAGATTGCAGAACCATATGCACAGCAAATTCCTGTACTCATTACTAATGATCACCGGATACGTAGAGGTTTTACCATAGTACGAGATCTTCTGTTTAGTGTTATCAAATGAATAATCATCTTTATAAATATATAAATATATACATGTCTAAAATTGATATAAAAGAAGACAATCGACCAGTGCTTAATATACTTTCCTACAATGTTGCAAACTGGACTTTTAACTTGCCTGTCCGATATGCAATTTCACAGAAATGTCTATGAGATGATGGGAAGCACATTTCTTTGTCTTGGCCCTGGACTGAGCTGGTGGATTTTCGTAAAAAATCCAATACGGTAGCCTGTAATGAAGGGCTAATTATATACTCCCAGATTAGAAGAAATCTCAGAGAAAACTGAAAATGCCTCGTATATTATGCTTCAATAGTTCACTTGTATGTTTATCTTTGTAACCAGCATATTTATTTAGTAAATTATATATCTTATATTAAGAGAAAAAAACATAACATGCATTCGTGTGTATAAGTCACATTATGAAATATATAACCTAATAACTGAGGCAAATTATAAAACTATATCCCAACCACTTTAGTAAAGTTCACTTATATTTAGAGAACACTTATCTCAGTGAATTACCAGAACAGAAATTGGACGATTGCAATAAAAAGTATCCTCTTAACTAATTTTTCCATCCGCTCTCCTCCCGTCTGCTTAGAATTAAATTAAATAATGTATATATATATATATATATATATATATATATATATATATATATATATTGCAGTAACTGTGTATCTCATTCATCAAGCCTTTAACTGTCATACGTCACATACAAGGTTCAAAATCCCTAATATAAGTTTTAGCCAGTTTTACGTTTTAAGCACTGTTTTTTAGCCTAAACAAAATATAAAACATCATATTCAAATCAAACAAAAGTCTAGTTACACCAAGTAGTTTTTTCACGTATTATCTTTTTGTTGAATGACAACTAAGCCTGAACTTTTTATTTTTTGCATACAGCTTTTTCAAAAAAAAAAGGAATATTCACAATAGCAAAAACTTTACGAAACGACAATTAAATTGAGGCAATTTGAACGGTTTTAAAAATTAAAAGTAAAAAATGCTAAACGGAATTGACAATAGCTTTTTGTAATACAAATAATACGATGGCTTATTGTAAATGTAGGTTTAACCTTCAGCAATTACTGACTAATAATTTTTAAATTATAAAAAATTTATATTGGTCTAAGAACTAATAATAATCGGAAATAGTTCAATTTTGTAGGCCATTCCTGTAGCAATCATGAAAATAACTATTTTCTACATCTATTTATTGCACAAAAAGTTGCAACATTTTAGAAATTTTAGAACCGATATAGAGCATTCTGTGATAGCAGTGTTCAAAGTTGCCTTTTTACTTTTTGCAGTTCATGTGAATGCTTTGGAGAACTCTTTTTACAGTTTCCTTTAAGGAGTGGAGATGTTAGTGGTAGAGCTGGTACTCTGTAATGGTAGTATACAATGTTAATGTGAAGCAGTAGATACGGTAGGCCTAGATTTACCAATTTCAGTCCGTTAGTAGTAACAATGTGTTACTAGAAGTCAGTGTCAGGTCAGGCCATGTTCTCTCCTACAGATGGTATCACTCCTGAATAAGAATGGGAGGGACACAACTGATCATCACAAAACAATACAAGAAAAAAAACTATGGCCACTGTGTTACAAAAAGAAAGAACTAAATTTATATATATATATATATATATATATATAAAACAAAAAAGTCATATGTGTATATATATATATATATATATATATATATATAAAATATTTAATTATAGATCTTAATTAACAATGATTATAATTGAGTATAATTTAGATCTTAGTTTGTTGTCCAAGTAAAATTTAAATTTATATAAATAATCTTTTGCTTAAACATGACATATATCTGTTGATATAATTTATTTTAAAAGTAATAAAAGATTAAATGAAATTGAATTTTAATTTTAACTCTATTTCATGACACGCATATTGAAACTTTATGTATATAAATTTTTATTTAACAACTATTATGAGTTTAATCATTATACTTAATAAACTCTATACTTAAATTTTTGTTACTGTGTTATAACTGCTCGTTTTGGAACACTAGAAGCAGAACGTGTATATATTTTCGCAACACGTAATTGTAATGGGATAAGCAACATATCAGGCTATAAATAAATAAACAAATACAAAAAAGATTTATAAATTTTCAGAATAAAAGCGCATTTTTCTTAAGTTTAATGTATGTAAAAAACCCTCGTGCATAAGGCATATTTGTAATACAATTCGTATAATATTTGTCTTCTAAGACAGATTAATAACTTTTTGTGTTACGTATTTCGGTTTGTACTCGTATAATTTGCTCTTTTACAGACGGTTAGGTACTAAAAGAGACAACTAAATCTTATTTTATATAGAATAAGAGTTCTGAATTTTCCCCATAAGAAAATGTTATGCTATATTTTTAAAGATTTAAACCAAATTATAACGGAACTTATAGTAATATATTTAATATTTAAGTTTTTGTTCGCTTACGACAAGATCTAAGAAAACCACTCATTGCACTTAGTCATAAAAGGAACTTTGCGCTTGTTACCGGTGTGACTGGATATTCAGAATGGGCAGCATTGGCGTCAAGAGCCGCCTATTGCAAAGATTCTAAGAGGAGGGTAGGCGGGCTCTATATCGCATGTCACCTTGGAAGAAGGGTAGTTTTGTTCCAGCCTCTTCGAGTCAAAGTGGGCAGGCGCAACAAGGGGATACAATAATTACTCATAGGAAAGCAACGGCCTTTAACATAAGGAGCCCCACAGACTACAACAGTTGCCTTCCATAGTAAACTGATCGGTCGATCAACACTACCCCAATATTTCGACATTTGCGGTTAATGAGGTGTCTTCTTTCTGTCGGTGCTATTCACCTATTATCCCTTTGTAATGGAGGCTGGCCCGTTTATATTGAATATTCTTCTACATTCTCGTAACGATAACCAAATTATAGAGTTATTATAAGTTACTTATGTTATCCATCCTTGAATTAAATAATGACCAATAAATGACAGATTGAGTAAGCCGCTGCAGAGTAAGAGTAGCCGCTCGTTCGATGACATGAGTAATCCAGATGCCTGTCTTTATTTTAAGATTTTAGTGACATTATGTGAGACGTTATTGTGTTTAATATCTTTATTTCTTTGATTTTATAATTTCCATATTTTTTTTTTACATTTTCACTGTAATCTCTTAGACAGTACATGTAACCACGTGTTTATATTGTATAAATATATAATCCTTTATCAACACGTATATAATAAAAGCTCTACATAAATGCTGGAGGTTAATAAAATTTTCCAAAATAATGAAGTTATTGTACAGTTAACCGAATTATACTTTTGTTCATGTTTTGTGTACATTTATACTGCATATTATTCTATTATCAATGATTTAATATAAATTATTATAAATTAATTCAAGAAATATATAGGGAACAATGATTTATAGTAACTCATTATTCCAAATAAGTCTACCTTCAAATTACATTTTGCATGTCTTTTGGGAAATAAGGTCGTTTAGAATTGCACTGCTTCTATCCTTGTTTTTGACCACATAACCTGTTTTCTCAGACTATAATTTATAAAATGTTAATTATTACTGCAAAAAATCACGTCTGAGTGTGAAGATGAAATGAAATGAAAAATTACTTTATTAGAGGCAAAATTAGGACTATAAAGTCCTCTCTACCACTTTACAAACAAGAACAAAGATAAAATGCAGCACTTGCTATGACCTTAACCACATATTTTGCAGAAAGCTCTGTATTAAGAATGGGTTGTTTGTCTATATTTTTTTTTCTTTTTTTCATTTTACAAACAAAGACACATTTTTCGTGAAGTAGAGAAAATTTATTTGATTTATATATAGCGCATTATATGAACATGACAACCGGAATATATGTTTGCCTATAGGTAACGGATAGGAACGTTCATACTGAATCTTACCCTAAGTGTGTTTACGAATGAGTATAATCACCAACTCGGTATTCTGTACTGTATCCATTATAAGCAAAAAATCATAATATTTATACAGCTGTAGTTCTCGTTCACACATTTTCTAATTAAATTAAATTCGTGTATATAAAGACTAAAAATAGAGCTTTCAATGAGTATAGTTGACGAAGTATGGGATATCTAATGTGTCCGTACTAGCGGCCCTTTCAGTATCCAGCGTTGCCAAGTTGTCTGACGTTTGAGAGTAACACTGAGAGTCTCGCCTTAAAATTAATGCAGTAAGCCCGCTTCCATCACCTCCTCGCCTTTTAAACCCTGTCCGGAGAACGGTGGGAACTGTATGATTATATTCTCCAAGCTATACGATACGTAAACCAATTTAATTCCTGATTCATTAACTGGTAACATTATTCGCAGGAAATTGTTGTTTTCATTGTTTTTAATACTTTATAAATATGATGTCTCCATTGAAAATAGATAAACTAGATTTAAAGGTACACTGGGTACTGTATTAATATGAATAAAGCATGTAATAACAAGTTTTAATAATAAACTGTGAAATTAAACAATTACCTTGACAGTGTCATACAGACATCGTATTTGTACTCATTATCAGTTATGAGTATTACATTTCTGATGAAACAAATGAATTCAATTGTAATTAATAAAATTGATGATTACATTTTGGGTGATTGACAGGACTGTGAAGGTTGTGAGAGCGCGGGCGAGAGCGCTTGTATCAGTGAGGGTCCGTAATCCTTCAGGGACCTATCTGTATCAGCTCTATCAATCAGTATTTTTTGTTTGTTTGACTGGCTCTGCATGTTTTAGTTTTATACAGCATAAGCTATTGAAAAATGTTGGATTAATCTATAAATTTTTAAGCTTAAGCGTTATCATGGTCAATCCATCTCCATCAGTATTATTTCTATGTTGAATTTACAGTGAGGATATGTTTTTATGTAATTTTTCGTATGCAGTCATAGACTATTTTGACAGAATTTAATTAATACATTTGCAGTTAAGTTATTTAATAGTCCTTTTTTGAGATAAATCTAAATGACAAAATAAAATGAGATAAATGATTGTATAATTAATTATCATGAAATACTAAGCGATTATAATATCAATAACCCTAATTAGCTAAGAAATGGTTTTTTTCACTTTAACATGGCCCTTTTAAGATAACTTCACTGGGTAGAGGAAATCAGAAATATTATACATATTTTTATCCCTCTACCAGGAGTCACAGACAGGTGGAGAGTAAAATTTGGGATGCATCAATGATTAATCCCAATTAAAAAGCAGTCAACCCAGGATTAAAATATACTTTAACGAGTAAATGTTTTTATAATATTCGTTAGGATTAGTTGACTTATTTGGCCAGAAGACAAATGATTGAGCTAATATTTTATTGGGAAAAAAGCTCATAATCGACCAATTGCCTTGTAACAGGAGGCATGTAGCTATGCGCGTGACTAAAACAGGCCAAAGATACACAGTCAAACATAAAATCATTCAATATTTAAAGAAATGCACCATACATCGCCATCACCTCACTGGTCAAGGTCACATGCACAGCTATACGACCCCTGCTGGACAGTTATGAGGAACTGTCACTGGTCCCTCCAGAGTATTATAATGATATAATGATTCTCAATAATTAATATAAGATAGAGACAAACGGGTTTTAGTGACTAATGTCCTAACATGCCGACCTTGGTACTTAGACTACATTTTCTTCATTGCATTGGCAATATCAAATACGATTGTTTTATTTAATGTTTTAATCGAAGTTTTTTTAAATCTTTTTGTTGTATAATATTACTGATTTGCAACTCGTCATTGGGACATTTTTATTTAATTTTAAATATTTATTTATCGTTACATACATGTCGTATACTGTTGCAAAAACAAAGACTGGTAAACCCTGCATCATTTTTGACGATGTTAAATACAGACAACACCGAGTTTTGAAAAATTGTGAGGTTTCTTTGCGTTGTATGGGGAAGAATTGTGGAGCGTCAATTAAAACTGATGCGAGTTTGACAAGATTGGTGGTGTGTAATCAGAAGTACAGTGGCGAACACCCTGTGACAATGCGTTAGCTCTTGTCACACCTGACTAAAACTGTGTCTGCGACTGGCGCGTCACTCGCTACACCGTCTGCACTCGCCACAACCCCTGCTCACGCTACTCCGCCTGCATTCGCTACTCTGTCTACACCCACAACAACTTATGCTCTCCCTTCACCGCCAGTTTGCTCAACACCCGGTGTAGACCTGTCTCATTCTACCACTTCAATATATAATTTTAAAACACCTGAGGACCCGTCAGCGGAGATCTCTAGACTCAAACAAGAGATGAAGCGTTTGGAAAACGAGTTTCAGAAGCTGTTGGACCATACTATCGAGTCGGACACACGCTTTCTTGAGTACACCGATCAAGTCTTACCAGTAAACAAATCCCGCGTCAACCACATCGCCCGCGCATCCGCGACAGTGGACTGCGGCGTTCAGTGCGAGCCTAACCCCAGCCCACCAGGAGACCCCGCGCCCGCTACTGTAGACTCTGGTGTGCAGTGTGACCTGCGGGAACAATCTTCTGTGTGTGAGTTGTGTGCGGAAAACACTGAGCCTCTTCGATGCTTAAAAACAACAATAGAGGTTCTTGAGGCTGAAAATCAGTGTTTGAAGCAGCAAAATACGTATGAGAGCGCGAGTTTAAACTCTGGTCAGCCATTGACCGAAGTTAAAAATAAAAAACACTCATTTCCAGTATCTACAAAAAATAAGTTCCAGATTCTGTTTGTTAATCTCAAAACACCGCCTACCCGTAAACCTAAAGGAAATAGTTTTTCCAAAGCAAATAAAAAAAAAACGAAGTTCCCTAAAAACCAGCAATATCCCGAAAATGCCCACTTTAAAAATATTATTATCAGAGGTGACAGCCACGCCCGTCACATCGCGGGTCTTGTACAAAGCATAACTGACCCTACGATCTCAGTTGGTGGTGTGTGCTTGCCTGGTGCCGGGCTGCTTGATGTCGTGGGTCTGGAACCGCCGCAAGGTGCTGGTGGCTGACACAAACGACCTGGCGGTGGGAAATAAGAACAATATTTACAGTCACCTGGAGACTTACATCACGGCCAGACCAATCAACACTGACATCGTTCTTGTCACCCTTCCGCGTCGACACGATCTGGAGCCGGACCACTCCATCCACGATGAGACTATGCTTGCAAATGCCTACATTGAAGAGCTCGCAATCCGACACAACATCAAGGTCTTAAACTTTAATACGATCGGTCGCAGGCTTTCACAAGACACGGTCTGCACCTCTTAATGCGGGGAAAGCGGATACTGGCTGGAATGATTGTGGAGAACCTCGCTCTGCTGAGACCTGTCCCTCCGGAACCTGAGAAGCCACTACTAGTCACCGCCGTCCCTCCAGCCGTCTTGCCGCCACTTGCTGCTACCCCCGGGGAGCCGGCTGCTGTCTCTCAACGGTGTCCAAGGTTCCAGCTTGTCTCGTATGCGGAGGCAGCTAGGGTGTTAACTACACCTAACAGTGACTGTCCAAAAGAAAGCTCTCCTATGTCAAAAAACTGTTCTGGTCAAACGTGTGTGAAACCGACATAGGGATGACTTTATATCCAGCTCCAAAACACATCAAAATTCAAAATAAACATTTAAAAAACATTCAAAATTTAAAATTGACAACTGAAACAATAAAATGTGTGCTCCAAAACGCCCAAATTGCAACCAACAAGGTTGAAGATCTAGAGATCATGTGTGAAGAGCTTTAACCCGATGTGTTTATAGTCTCAGAACAAGGTTTCAAATCCGATTCAATACATCTTTTTAAGGTTCAAAATTTCGAATTGGCTAATTTTTTTTTTAACCAGTTGTAAAGGGGGTGGTGTGGCGATGTTTATGAAAAATTGCTCAAAATTCAAGGATTTCAAGATTAAAAACAGTTCGGATATGAATTTTGAAGCTGAAGGCATCACAATCTTGTCCAACTCTTCCAAAAGAATAACAATCATCATTGGGATGTATAGATCCTCCAATAGCTCTAGAGATTCTTTTTTCGAGAGCTTGGGACACCTTCTTATTGGTCTTTCCTCTAAATCAACGAGGTTTGTAATAATTGGCGATTTCAACATTAAGGTTTTGGATCACACCGACCCCCTAACCCAGCGGCTTCGCGATCTTCTAAATTCCTTCAATCTAAATTGGTCCGTGAATTTGCCAACACGAGTGACAGTCACGACGCGTACTGCCATCTACAATGTGATCACCAACATTCCTAACACAACAGTTTCTGTATTGAGTTCTGCGATCTCTGATAATTTTGCGCAGGAGGATGGAATGCGCAGGATTCACGGATGCAAAGTAGAAAATCAAAATCCAAAATTCAAAATTACTAGCGCAATTACTTCCCAAAACATTTGCCACCTAAATACATGTTTTAAAGCTGAGTCTTGGACGTTTTAAAGCGAGTGTGGAAATGTCGACGACATGTATCAGTCATTTAGTGATACCTTTATTCACTATCTGGATTTTGCATGCCCGCTCAGGAAAACAAAAAGCTGCAAAATTCATGGATAACTAAAGGAATTCTTGTATCTAGAGAAAGGCTCCAACTATTCCATATAATGTTAACTAATACTCTAAATAATGATTTCAAAATGTTTTTTAGAAGGTATCGGAGAATCTATAAGAAGGTCATAAGAGCTGCAAAATTCTGTGACATCAATAGAGCCTTGGGTACCTGTGAAAATTTTTCCAAAACGCCTTGGAAAATAATTATTAACTTTTCTCGAGAAGGAGGTTTCAACAAGTGTTCCAAATCTATTGCAATCCAAATTAATAATGAAATTGTTGAAGATAAATTAACAGTCTCACGGAGGAGGAATCCTCAGTGTGTGAGGAGGAGGTAGCACGTGTCATACAGAGACTGAAATCAAAAAAGACCAGTGATGCCAATGGGATATCAGTGTGGCTACTCAAACGCTGCTTCAATCATATTTTGAGTCCTCTAACAAAATTGATAATTTTTTCATGGGAGACTGGAAGTTTCCCATCTCTTTTAAAGACTTCCAAGATCACCCATATTTTCAAAAAGGACGATCCTTGTCTCACAAGCAATTATCGCCCAATCTCAATTCTTCCAGTTTTCAGCAAAATGTTTGAAAAACATTTCTGCGAAAGGCTTGAAAGCTTTTTGAAAAATTCTAAATTCTGAATACAGAACAACTTGGATTTAGAAAAAACAGATCCAAAATTGACGAGGTGAACAATCTTTTGGATAATGTTGTATGGTTTGGATAGGCGAGAACATGTGCTTAGCATATTTCTTGATCTGTCCAAAGCCTTTGACTGTGTGCACAACGAGACACTGTTGCACTTTTGAAGAAATGTGGCATTCGAGGTCTCCCGCATTTATGGATCGGTTCTTACCTTAAGGATCGAAATCAGTGCGTGGAGATTTTGAACGTCATTTGAAACAAAATTAGAATAGCCCACGGTGTTCCTTAGGGTTATATCCTCGGGCCTCTCCTGTTTTTTATTTATGTCCGCTTATTGAATATTTAAAAAAATAAGCATGGAAAACTGGTTAAATATGCCGATGACACGACTCTTTGTTTTAAAAGTAAATCAATGCAAGAATTGGAAATCACCTCTTTCATGGAATTGAACACGTGCATTCAGTATTTTACTGAAATGAATCTGAAAACAAACCAGTGAAAAACAATAGTAATAAATTTCGGCCTTCTTCAGCATGATCGAGTCTGGCCGTATTTATGGATGACAACCTTATCGAAGAAAATAATTCCACAAAGATTTTGGGAATGATTCTGGACGAAGGACAGACCTGGAGCGATCATGTTGATAGGGTCTGTGCTAGAGGTACCTCAGGTATTTATGCTCTGCGCAAACTAGAAAGATTTTGTTCCCCAGAAATTTTAGGAATGGTCTACTATGGCCTAATCCATCCTCATTTTGCGTATGGAGTAAGAATTTGGGGAAGTTGTGCAAAAGACAAAATGGAGCGCGTCTTTAGACTCCAGAAAAAAGCTGTCATTAATTATAATCATTAAAAATTTTATTTACAGAGAGTCGTGTAGGGAATCTTTCAGGAAGTTGTGATTGCTGTCTTTGCCCTGTCTCTATATTTTTGAGGTGATGTACTGCAGATCAAGATTCACCTTGATTCGTGGCAGGAACGTTCATCAATATGAAACTAGAGGCAGATTGACATTAGCACAACATCTACCGCATGAAGTTGGTGTCAGATTAATCAACAGGCTCCCTGAAGAAATCAAAATTTCCAATAATCATAATCAATTTAAAACTCGTCTCAAACTCCTTTTGCTGTCCAAGGCTTTCTACTCTGTTTTTATGAATTCATGATACGCCGCTGGGATATTTGAGAGTGCTGGATCTGAGGTCAATGCGATTTTGTGTTGAATGATTGTATGAATTGTGGGTATGAGGTTGCGTGAATGTGTAGATGAAATCGTGTAAATTGACAAATTATTGACGATTGCCATACGTTGTAAAAATATTTAAAGGATGCAATTAAGAGATTATTATTATTTAAAAAGACTATTATAAGTAAAACACATATTTGTCTGTATACGGAGCAATTCGAGTGTTATAAATAAAACACTAAAGTGAAACATACACTTGTTTATGTACTGAGACGTAGCAGCTTTGTATTTGATAGCATTACTATATCTCGTTAAACGTTATTTGTTAAATTAAACTTTCTCATAAGTTTTCTTTCTCGTAATTATTTACAGTAAACTTATTTTTAGTATGTCGAAACATGAATTTAATTGCAGGGTTTACACGTATCAGCTTATCAGTTGTAATAAGCAAAACATAAAAAATAATATTTTGATTAAATAATGTTTGATCATAATTCTGCAATACTTTACTGTACAATACAACAGTACAGCCAAGGAAGTGTCTACAAAACCATTATATAAACTAGAGAACAATGTAATTAAAAATAATGAATGCATCATTCCAGATAGTTTGTAATTTTTTATGATGATCCAGGTGTAATGAACAAAAGGTTTACCAAAGAACTTACTTGCAACGCTGAAATTAATCCTTTGATTAAAAAGAAAGAAAATCCTCGGCCAATCAGAAACGTTGATGTTCGCCGCATTAAAGACTTAAGATCCTAATGAAACTGTTAAACGTCGAATCTTTATCTCACAAACCATTCACTCGTTGATTGGCCACCAGACGAGCTCTTATTTATTTCATCATCTAGATCTTTGTTATTGGCATTTGAATCTTGTTTACGAGTGAAATGTTATAAACTCAAATAATAATACTTTGGTTTTACTACAGTCCGTTAAACAATCTCTTTATAATTATTTGGCTGCCAATTCAACAGTTACTTTGTCATTACGAATGAGGAATAGGCAGATTATTTTAACGGGGGGGGGATGCAAAGGATGACCACTCTTATGGTTGTACAACTATTAAACGAGGCAGAAAATTCTCACATAAATCTAACTGAATTTTGGGCATTATCTTACAGAAATATAACACTAAGTTTCAAAGACAAAATCTATCCTCTTCTTTAGTAAACGTCAGACCTAAAGTCAAGCATGCACAAAGAATACTTCTCTTAGGCAGACGTAACAGTTAAATACAATGTGGGTAAGCATCCTGCATTAACACCAGTTTGGTATTCAGAAAATTTAAAATTCTCTTATTTATGTATCGAGTAAGATATTTGGATATCTTATAGGATAGTAGGCAACTCTAAAAATATATGCGCGCGCTAGAGGAAATGGCGGTGGCCAACACTGCTGCCCATCCGATCTCTGTGGACATTCTAACATTACCGCTCCGAGCGGAAAGGGTAAGCACATAAATGAATAAAAAATACCTAATGGAGCACATTCAGGATTATAAGTATGACTATTTTATTAATAGAATTGAAAAAAATATACTGCATACTGAAGGTGGCTATTGTGTTGAAATATATAAATTTATTCACATATACATTTTTCACGATCTGTACAGGAGATAAAACTGGTTTTGTTACACTAAAAATTTTTTTATTATCTAAATATGTGAAATGAGACACATGAATCCACAACCCCTTATTTTAAGTGAATGAGCACGATATGAATTTTCTCATTACCGTATGTTAACAATCTTTACATTTTCAGAAGTCTGCACACAGTATTCCTAATAACCAAATAAGCCTGTCATATTTTTTTTCAAGCAGTAGTACGTTTATACAGCATTACCTTGTATACATGAACGTATGCAGGTTGATAGGAAATTACCGTGTTTAACTTCATACTCTGTAGCTTGTTGAACCATCGCGCTGATTAAAGACGAGTAATATATTTGAAGTGGGCGGCCGTGGCCGTGGTAGCGGGGTTCCACAGTCAATGAAACACCATCTTCCTTTGAGTTTCGCTCTCTCTGTAAATATCAATAGCCCTAATGCATTCATGTGTATAAGCAATATGTTTACATTTCTATTCGTTAGTAATACTTTATAATGTTTATGAACATTACAATCTAATAATCGTGAAATAAGACTTATTGAATTAAATTAAAATGGCACAGGGCCTATTTCCCTGGATTAGTAAACAGTTCATTTACATGTAAGCCAGACTTCGACGCTGTTTAAGGATTTGGCGTATTAGCATCAGGTCTCTTTTTTTGTAGAAATCACCTTTACCTCACAATTCGGTATAAAGAACTGACTCTCACCAGTCTCCCAATACAATCCAAGATCAAAATTACAATGAATTGGGATTAAAATAAACCAGTAAGGTTTTTCTGAATTAAACCGCTCAATGTATTATAATTGGTACACAATATGTTAAGATAGAGTCAATAATTGCTGTTATTAAACAAGGCAACAATTGATATGTTAGTAGTATATAACTGGCATTTTTACTGTGTTTCAAGTTCTGAAAAATATTAAACATTTATAAAGAATGAGACCCAAAGTCAACAGTACCTGATCACATCCTTCTGAGATCTATACTAAATAAGTTGTAATTTTTTGACGTTGCTCATTCCAAAATAAATTATTACATGTATGACGGTTATAGCAGTTCAAGAAATGGTTGTGTAAATCCTTTTAACCACGAAGTAGTCAGAAAAGGGTTCTGTACATAGGTAAATAGATACCATCCTTTACTTAGAGCAAGATGCTGAGGAAAGCTCTCATTCGACTTGGTCTTAAAGGGACCGTAGCGCTTGCATCACAAATCAGGTAGAAGGTAGGCCTCCTTTCGAGTCCCCACGTAGAAGGATAACGGGTTCTATACCTCAGTCATGTTACATTGGAATAGGGAAGCGATGTGTAGTCCAGTTTCTTCCAGTCAAAGCAGGCAAGAGACAATTGTCCCCCATGTTTATGCTACACAGCAGTGCTCTACTCACTTCAACAGATATCTTTCGTAGTAGACTGTTTAAGGTCAATAATGTCATACTCCTGGACGTTCGTGACGTTTCCCAAACGTAAGTTACACATTAAATTTGTTGTACCCAGTGTAAGTTAGAACTGACAGGTATAAAACAGTCATGAAAAGGTGAAGCCTCACAAAAGCAGGAATTAAATGTCAGGAAGATTGTATATAAACTTTGTGCAAAAGAAAGTATGGCAAAGTAATAACAATTTAATATTTGCATTAACATAAGTTGAGTCATTATGCTGTAGAACAAGTTAAACGTAGCCATTGTTGTTTTAAATTACTCGTTTAAATACATACACATTTCATATAATATAGAATTTAATGTTATCTTGTGTATTCAAATTTGTACTAAAATTTAAATTTTAAATTTGAAATACTTTCTAATAAATATTACAAATCATAAGTGAATGTATTTTATAGAAACTTTTGGTTCAATTGAAGTATTGTATTAAATATGCAATATAATATATCCAACATTCTCTTTTTCCGTTTAATTTTCACCAATACTTTTATGAATAAGACATTCCTTACATATTAAAAATATGACAAAACCAATGCTGCAGACACCTTTCTGTAATTGAGACAGTGACAATGATGTATAGAATTGTTTCACTCATACCTGACACTTTGACAGTGACAGAGTGTCATCGTTACCTGCGGCTTGGTAGACAAGATTTAAAGAGAGGAATATTATCTTGACAGGCGACTGTAGACTCTTGATCAAGCTTAATAAGCAATAAAGCACGAGTATTTATCGTACTGTAACAGAGAAGTGTAAACCACACGAAATAAAGCTAAATTAGACGTAAACACAAATTAAATTACAATAATAACAAGTTTAAATTATAATGTTATATGTACTCATATTGATTATAACAAGCCCTAGCCTGGTATTTTCGAGCAGTTGGGTGCAGTGCATTTTTGTATGTACATACTGTGGGAAGTATATATTTATAATAATAGTGATCATAAAGGATATGTGGTATTTGTTATCACTGACTGATCAAGATTTAATTTTAAATTTTTGGACTATAGGCTACTACTTCCTCTACAAATTTTAATATTTTCAGATATAAATTGTACTGTAAACTGAAATTTATTTAGTAGACTGCAATATTATTGAACTTTTTCATTTTTAATTTCAAAACAATTGAAAAAGGCAAAAACATAATAAAATGATGTCAAAACCACTAAAATTCCTGCCTATAGACTGTGCTAATAATATCGGTTTAAACCTATGCTACACTAGTATTGCACACTGAACACCTATCACTCACCTGCCCCTACTATTTAACAATTATTGACAATTTGTTAAAGTTTATACATAAGTTGGATGACCAGTAAAGCCCGAGAAATATATGGAACATAAGTGTAAGTATGGTGGACTCCTCAAAAGGAAACCTATGCTTCTGGCTGGTTTATATCTTCCTACATTGGGTACAGCAAAAATCGGTGTGTCATTTTCTTAAGGATGGGACATATATTCATAATCGCATTTGTTGAGATCACATATCAAAATAGTATTTTAAACAATTTAATAAGAAACAAAGTGAATAAAATTTAAGACCAATGAAGTTTAATAAAAAGCTTAACTAACCGATGGGATAAAGATCCATGTCTGAGTCTTTGCAGCGGAGCAACTAAATTTTTCACAATCACCAGGTACTTGCAATCTTTATACTCAATCTTATATTCCACATTTACGTAATAATAGATTTACCTATAAATAGAATTAAATATGCGAAGCAATTATGTTAAAATGATGTGGGTAAGCGAAAATTAGTTATTTTGAATACCTGAAAGTGACAGCGATAACTGTGTGACATAAGTTGGGATTTACAATACCATAAGTTTAATTATGTAACTTTATGGATGAGAACAGAAAGCAATTTCGTGCGGGGCTTTGTTACAGTTTGTCGTATAATGTATTGTCAGAAATTACAACGGAATATCATTTCACTTGTCACAGGAATGTTACTTATAACATAGCTAATTAAAATACTAGCTGTTCAAATTTAAATTATCAGTTACCTATTTCAAAAAAAGAAATTTAAAGAGTATTAATAGTTATCTATATTAAATTGGAATATGTATAGTAATACAACATATAAATACGTTTATTGTCAACAAATTTGAATTGAAATTAGATCACCAGTGTTTATTTTCAAAACAGGGTAAAGTTAGATTTATACCGAATTTAGTGATAACAGCACGATTAAGAATAATAATTGTGGGTTTACTTGAATGTGAGTTATGTTATAAATATTTATTATTATATAAAAATTTTATATAAATTACATTTTAATGATTATCTCTTCAAACCTTAAAGAATAATCAATAATTAAAATATCCAGTGTTCCTATGAATTGTCTAATATTGATTATGAAGGAAATGGTTTTTTTTAGAAAAGGGAATAAAATAAAATTTACACAGTAAAAAAGATTCCTGAAGAGATATACAAAATATATTATATGAATTTTCAAATAAATGCATTTGGGTAAGATTAAAGAATTTTAAAGAACGTGGTAGATTTAATTTTTAGTGTATTTGCAAGTCTATAAAACCTAAACATTATTAAATGCATAGAGTAACATGCAACTTATTTTGAATTTGTTGGAATATATATATATATATATATATATATATATATATATATATATATATATATATATATATATATACCCAAATCCTTTTCAGGAAAACAATTCTCTACCACTCTCATCATGCTATTCAACTATTATTAAAATCATAATTTTGTATAAGATTTATAATTTTATTAAAACTTTATTGAAACACAACTTTTAACGCAACATTCAAGTTAAGTGACTAAGGTAATGGATTAATGTATTCAGTTTGTGAGGAATAGTGCCTTCCAGTACTAAATTAATCCGACTAGAAGATATCACGCTCAGTTCAGAACAGACATAAATATCGATATTTCTGACATGCAGCCATTTACTACTGTCAGTTATCTACATATCGTATAGAGACATGTGCAGGTTGACAAACCTCAATTAGATTATGAAAGTGAAAAATTAAGACATTAAGAGCAATTATTATTGCATATTTATCGATGTATTTTAAAGATATACTAATTGATTTTTCATTAAATACCACTTTTCAGTTACATTTTGTATGCAGTAATTAAAAATTATAGGTGAATACATTTAATACATTTAAACAATAAATTATATAGAGTATTAGTAAGGCTAAAATAACCGGCATTATAATTCTAATGCTTTCTACAAACAAATCATGATCAAATCTTTTTACGATTTTTTAATATTCGCTTGGTTAAATATTACGTAGATGCTTAATAATCATCACGCTCTTATAAATATTATAGTCATAACATTTACGTGGTTATTACATAAAGTTGTATCAGGGTAAGATTCCTTGATTTTATACATATTTAATAAATGTGTATAAATCACGGGAGACTGGTGCGAATGACGTTGATTAGATATGTGTACTTCAAATAGTACACATTACTATGGGTATACACTGTTCAATGTGTCAGTGTTACCTAACTAGACCTCGTAGATATTACCACATCAAAACTTAGATATTAGTGCTTGTGGAGGTTTGCATTTAAAATTAATACGCAGGTTTTCTTACTTATAATGCAATGCTCATAGATAATACAGGGTGATTCAAAAAGAATACCACAACTTTAGAAATTTATAACTCTGCAGAAAATAAAAGGAGAGCTAAGCACTATCTGTCGGCGAATTAAAGAAAGTCTAAAGTTTCGTTTAGTAGCTCATTTGTCCACTTGAAGCGCTTTTGACAAGGCGTCAGCGTCAGTTGATGCTAAGGTGGCAACTGCTAAACAGAAAGCTTTTTGTGTTATTGAGTGCGTCAGAAGTGAATCGACAGCAGTTGTTCAGCGTGCATTTAGAACGAAGTATGGTGTTCAACCTCCTAATAGGTGGTGTATCAAACGTTGGTATAAACAGTTTATAGAGAATCGGTGTTTTTGCAAAGGGAAAAGTTTTGGAGGACCGCGCACGAGTGATGAAAATGTAGTACGCATACAGCAAGCATTTGTTCGCAGCCCAGGTAAGTTGACTCGAAGAGCTAGCAGAGAACTGCAACTTCCACAAACAACTGTATGGAGAGTCCTACAAAAAAGTTTAGTAATGAAACCTTATCGTCCCAAATTGGTTCAAGCCCTTTCTGCAGCTGATAAGATTAAAAAAAATTGATTTATGTGAGTTTATACTTGCTCGAATGGAAACAGATGAATCTTTCGTTTCAAAGATTGTGTTTAGTGATGAAGCTACTTTCCACACTAACAGGCAATATTTCCATATATGGGGCACTGATAATCCGCGGGAAACAATTGAGCATGAATGTGACTCGCCTAAGGAGAACGTTTTCTGTACAATTCAGCTAATAAATCTTTTGGTCCCTTATTCTTCGAAGGTGCTAATGTAACTGGACTACAGTATCTGGAGATGTTAGAGAATTGGCTGTTCCGTCAACTTGAACAAGAAGCACAACAATTCATATTCCAGCAGGATGGAACAACACCACATTGTCACTTATCTGTCTATGACTACCTGAACGTCAAGTAACCAACGCGATAGATAGATCGGCCGCCAGGCGGCCCGCGACAGAGCACGTCATCATTGGCCTCCAAGAAGCCTGACCTTACCTCCTACAATTTTTTCTTACAGGGGTATGCTAAGGATGTGGTGTTTCGGCCTCCACTTTGAAACAAGAAATAACAAAAGCTATCCAAACTGTTATGTCTGATATGCTACTGATAGTGTGGAATGAGTTTGAGTATCGGGTTGATATTGCTCGAGTGTCTGGAGGGTGTCATATTCACCATCTCTGAACTTTGTTTGAGTTAAAGAGATTTTTTTAATATTCCTTGTACTGATGTATAACAGAAGGTTATATTATGTTTCTTCTCTAATTTTTAAAGATGTGGTATTCTTTTTGAATCACCCTGTACTATAAACTATACTAATTTATAGTCTATACATTACAAATAGAAGACACATGTCCCTGCTTAGTAAACCACCCCTAGTTTCCGGTTCTCTTTTTATGCTATCGTACACTGAGTTAATGTTCAAAAGTGTACATTGTTATTGGCAATATTTTATCCTTCAAATGATAAAAGGATTTCGGAAATCATGTAAATCATCACGGAAAAGTTCAAAATTAACTTAAATATATTTTTAACAAAGACTTACGTGTAGCCTATGTACTCGTGTGATATAGAAACATTATATTCTGTAATATCAAGTAAATAACAGATATTTTCTTGGCACCTTCAAATATATGTGTTAGATACGAAGTGAAAATTTATGTCTTAACCGACACAGAATGTCAGCTGAAAACTCAGTTATTTTATTCAATTTATTATACATTTAAGCCTTCCCAATGAGATATGAATTTAAACAGAACGATAGTAATCTTTTATTTTGATAATATATCAGGTAATAAATTCGATTTTGTAATTAAATATTAAATGATTATAAAATGCAGAAGGTATTTTTGGAAATTGTAGAATTATACAGCTAAATTATTTATAAACAAGTTCCACATTGCATTGCAAAGACAATATCAAGCTTTTTTAATAACATTTATGGTTACGTTATACAATATTTTAGGTTCCGAAACCTATTAATTGGTTAGTTACGCTTCAGTTGTGGGTAACTACTATTCAATACATCATCTTCCTTCTAAACAGACAAACTTTCTCTTTCAAAAACACCCAGTTATCCAAGTATTTTGTAGCACAGCATATCGAATAGATCGTGTTAAACGTAATTTATAAAAGCCTACATTTTTCTCAACACTGTGTTCTGCTATATAGAGGATGGTCATAAAAGGGTGTTGCCAACCAACTTCTGTGGCTACTAGTACTCATAGTTTCAAAAAAATTGTCACATCTAGATGTGTCTCATTTTAGCCGCTAGTCGTCATTTTGTATTTTTTATAAAATATGATTATTTTTAAAATTAGTTATGTTAAAGAAACAAAACTTGCACATAATTTGGAATTGATAAGGGGGGAATAAAAAAAAATTGTCACATCTAGATGTGTCTCATTTAGCCGCTAGTCGTCATTTTGTATTTTTATAAAATATGATTATTTTTAAAATTAGTTAAGTTAAAGAAACAAAACTTGCACATAATTTTGGAATTGATAAGGGGGGACTAAACAAAAAATTAGTCTGTTCATGTATTTAATTAAAAAAGAATTTGCGTTTGTTGAAATATTTTTGAAACCAAATTTTAAAAAATACCAGTATATCTTTTGCAAAATTTATTAAAAGCCAATTATCGATTTCGTCATAATTCCAAAGGTACTTTATTAAATGAAACCCGTCAATGCATAATTTTATCTTTTGATAGTTATCAGCTTTACATAGGTTATAAACATTTGGAAGATATCAACAATTTTAAAATCTATATAACAATTTTAATGGTACTTATTTCAACGAAACCTTTCAACGCATAAGTGATCACGACCACTTTAATGATACGCTTGCACAATCCAGGAGCATCAAACATGTCACTGTTGACAGATATTAGTTGTTTGTTGCTCCTGGCTGTATTACTAATATAGTTACACTCATATATTATGTGAATTTAAATGTAAATGTAAAATGACAATTTGTCAAACTAGATAAATTGAAAGATCACTTAAAATGACATGTAGAAAAATCTTTTTTCATTCGTCATTGAACAGTGTAGAGTACTCTCAACAGATTCCATTGTCACTTTAAGAAAAAGTAAATTATATTTGTTTGAGGATAAAATGTCAAGTCACAGCCAGTAATGTTGACAGAGAAAATACAGGAGATGGAAGTGTAACTGTGTTATATGGTTGGCGGAACTCTGGGGACCGTTAAGAGGTTCAAGTGATAGGAGTGCGACATTTCTTTATCGTCCGTAAAGTACTTGTGTTCAATAAATACACCAGCAATATTATCCGAAGTATGCAGTTAATTTAACCAATATTTGAAAAAAATTATGATGTTATATTTAGTTTAATGTTATTATGGAATCATGTTGTTTATGGAATCATGTTATAATAAGTTAAACGTTAAAATATATTTTATCAAGTACAAAAGGGAGTAATGTTGAAAACAATTTAACTACATTAGTATTCTTGTTAACGTTTTAATTTATTGGTTTCGGAAGTTTAAGGTGTTTTCACTAATGATAAGCACTTAAAATGCTTGGCTAATATTATTTTCTAACAGGCGTTAAGAAATATTAGATGATATTAGAGAATAATAATGACTATCCCACAATGCATTATTGAAATGTTGGTTACAGTTCATGATAATATTAAATTTTGGTAGACTATAAACAGGCTCGGCAGAATGTGAAATGTGTTCTTATGTTATATCACATAATAAAATTTTTAGTTTTATTTTCAGTACCAAATGATATTTATTTATTAAGTATATTTTAATAAATGTAGGTAATTAAATAAAGTTTAATAAATGTATTTAATGAAAAACGTTTAATAATTACCGGAATAACGTTATATAACTCAGAGTGGTTCAATAATAAATATAAATTAAGACATAAGTTTGCATATCGTCAAAGTATCATGGAACGTCAATTCCAACGCTTAATGCTTGGTTGGTTAAATACCACCAATTACAACGCAATCAGTTAATGTTCTATTGGTATTATGGTATAACTAATCAAGTGCATTGTTTGACCAACACAATATATTTTATAGTTACGGTTACGTTTTTATATATAGTTAAATATAATATTAATATTAAAACTTATATTATTCTTCCTTCAGGGTGCACCCAACATTTATACCTTCTACGTAATAGTGAAATGTACAATCCGAATACTAGGGGAAAACTTTCAGCGTCGTCCGTTTCGATTCTTAGATCCCCAAACATATATTTTCAGTTTTAATGGTCCGGAATATTAATTTCTTCAAACGTAAATGTTTCAAAGATTTGAACATAAAAAAGTATTTATAATAACTCCACTATTCTAATAAATGGATAAGCCTTTCTAGGATATTAGAAACTGCATTTTCTGCAGTAAATTGCAATGAAAGTTATTAAAGAAACTTGAAGTATTTTCAAGCATTTCTGTATTCAAGTAATATATTTTTTGGTGGCCAATAAATTTATAATTAATGACAAAAATGTACTGTATTATTATATATTAGATGCGGTAAGAAACATATAAGAAAAAGATAAGTAGAAAATTCTAGCTAAGATATGTTTTCTTTGAGGAACACAATTCTGAAAATAAGAACTTCAGTGAATTTACTCGCCCGAGAGTTGAGAGTATAAAAATATGAAGAGAGTAAAGGCAAGTAGTAGAAAATGTAGAGACTTTGTCTGCTATATCCTATAGCTTAAAATAGCTACAAATTTTGGTGTTGGTTTACAGTAACTTTGGTCTTTTTGAGTATTTATATAATAAATTTTATATATATATATATATATATATATATATATATACATTCATTAAATGTGTATAAGTAGCCTTACTTAATTTAAATAAACATTGAATCGCAAAAAGTACTTGTTCCGCCGGGACTCGAACCCGGATCTCTCACTTGCTGGGTAAATGTGCTACCATTACACCACAGAGCCCTCACTTTCTACGATTCAATTATTTTGTATTTCGCCGTTTCTTTCACATATGTGTTTAAATAACCGAACTAACATATGATCGGAATATATATATGACGTATATATGAAACAACTTTATGTGGTCATTCATTCCAAATTTAAACACATATTCATATTATTTTGGTAACCTTTCCCAAATAGACGTCCCAATAACTGTGTCACTGTTTCAAAATCTCAAAAATATTCAATAAAGTTTATCTTGTGAGTTTAATTTACCACAGTGAAAAATAATTATGCTAAAATATGTTTATTTTACATAAATATGGCAAGTTTCAAGTTAGATTGTGAAATATTAATTAATAAATTTGCTGCCATTGTGTGTGTGCGTATGAAACTACATGGTACATGTTATTGGTTGTCCATGTTTCAAAATAACATTTGTATATTCTTATCAAATAATGCTTGTAAAGACATTAATATAATGGCAATAGGCCATTAGAAATACAGTTAAGTAAAACTCCTTTATTTACATCCCATCCCAAGTGCATTATGTATTTAATTATTTTGACATTTTGTAATTTTTGAACAAAAATTGAGAAAAATTGACATGTATAATACATCAAGTTTACAAAAATATATAAAATCGTGTTTTGTATAAACATGGGTTAATTATAACATGTGTTTACTTGGTACTGTTCTATAAAGATGTTTTAAATAATTGTTGACGTTAGGCGAAGGATAACATTAAAATGTTTTAATATTTTAAAAATTCTGTATCGTGTCAGACATAATTTGTAAGGTATTTTGATCATGCCAATTTATTAAATATCCAGGTTTATTGTAGGTTCAAAATACAATTTATATATATATATATATATATATATATCTTGGTGTTTATACACTTATATATATAAGTGTATAACACCAAAATTTGGCATAAGTTCTAGAGGAATCTCGTTACAGTCAGATGACATGCTGAGAGCTGCAGATGATGAGGTTTGCTGTAGATTGCTCTCTTTTATTCACACTTTTTCATACTTGGACTCATTCCAAGTGCTATGTAATTCAAATGCAGATGTTCATCTCATCTACGAATGCTCCATCTACATATTTAGATTAATATACTTTGGATCTCTCAAGCAATTAAACACACACTTGATTCTTTGCAGGTAATACAGAATAATAGTTTATTACGGTTATGTGTTGCTTTTTACTTTTTGTGTATTAAAAAACTGAAACAAAATTACACTTTTGCAGCCATCAAAATAAGATATAGATAAAAAATATAATTAGAAAATTAAGTAACATATATTTCAATTAACAACCTTGAAAATTTTAAGAGATATTATTTCCTAACCATAAAATATTGGTATAATTGGTTAATTGACTTCTCAATGTGATGAATATTGTACATAGAAATAAATAATACAGAAACTATTCGAGTTTAATACGGACAACGAAATAATAATATCATATTCCTTTATATATAATAATGGGGTGACATATGGAAACTTATTCAAGTGAATAAATAACGAGACGTTACTCCTGTGTTTTCAGAACAGCAGCTTTTACAATATTTATGAGCTATGAGAAGGTTTTTAAGCGGTGAGTCTCTCTCAAGAAAATACATTACCCTCTGTGTTGTAAAACATGCCGTCAATCCGTGTATATAATACATAATACGCTGAAGCATCCAGTATGTTAACAATATTAGAATAAAGTATTTAATTTATAATTGACTCAATAAAACAATTGTAATAACGTGGCATCATTGTAATATTGGTACCAATAACTTACAATCAAACTTTTTTATTTAAAAAGTTGTTCAAGTTTGTAGTCAACATTATACGTATATATATATATATATATAAAAGTCAAGATATGCTCTTCTCGTATATCTCCTCTAGTATAAACAGTTGATTTGTTACTTGTTATTATACTTTTATACTAGTATTAAATTAATTTAGTCTATGCTTATACACTTCTTACGCCGTGTATCTTATTTTTGAACGTAATACTTCTGAATATATTCATATACGTTGTAAAGACAAACTGCAATAAAATTAAACTAAACATCCTGCCTGGAGATTAATTCCTTTTAAACATTCGGTGGTCTCCAAAAATCTTCAAATTTCAAGAGGAAAATATTTTAGGAATAATTTAAGGAATGTGGCAAAGAAGTCACTCTCATTGAGGAGTTGTCTTTAGAGAGTACCACAAGAAGAGGACCATAGTCCCCCCGGCCGACCTTAGTTCCTGGTCCAGGAGCACGAGATCAGAGGTAGTCGAGACCACAGAACATTCATAGGATGCTCACAGAGGTTCTAGAGGTTCACACTGATGGATAGTCAAGGTTCGCGGAAGAACATACAATTTAGCACGCATAAAGGGGAACATAAAGGGTGAACGAGGTATAACCAAAAATGCAACACAATAAATACAAAAGAATGGTGAGCTTGAGAGGGTGAGATGGAATAATGAGAAAAGGGAATGTGTGCAGAAGAGAGACATTAGTAATGAGAGAGAGTAAGGTCAAAACGACTATCCTGTAGAAGAGCTACAACCCCACTTCTTAGCCGAGCGGCTTGCTCGGGCGGTCGTGGATTTACTGTGATAAACTTAGAATTGGTAACAGCAGATTCTCTCTCTCACTCGCTCATTGATTAATCTTAATTAAATAGCAAAATAAAGATATTATAAATGTTATTAAAACTAAGCTTACATGCCTTCTAGAAGTATACAAGCTTCAAAGTTAAACACAAAAAACACACATTGAAAATAGTAAGAGCTAACCTAGAGGTAATATTTGGGGCGTATGTAAGGTTTAGTTTATTTAGTGGTACTGTAGTGGGAACACCTCAACAACAGGGCTTTTAAGATGACCACTTGGAGACTTAAGAGTGACCACGCGCACTACACCGTCTGATCCCGCGTGAACGGCTGTAACTCTGGTAAGAGCCCAAGTGAGAGAGGGTGGATTTGTCTGAATTACTAAAGCTCAAGTCCCCTATTTTGAGGTTTGTTTTGTTTGGTGCTTCTAAGTCTGTTGCTAGAGATTATGTAGAAATTCGATTTGCCACCTTCACCAGATTTGATGATGAATGGCTTGAACGAGCTGCCAGAGTTTCAAGAGGTTGTTCGGAACATCTAATGTATTGACGACTAAATAATAAATCTAAATACAATTCTAGGCTCAAGGAAACAAATATTTACTTAAGTTAATAAAAATACGATCATAATAGTCTCCTTGAACATTGTACTACGCCTAACTTCACAGAATCATCTCATATAGTACAACACAGAAACACCTGCGATTGGACATATTAGGACATGCTGAAAGGTCAAGAACGCGATTAGGTCATACATTGTCTGCAACGTCATTTACACTCAGGATTACTTATTTCAAATGTATCGTCAGCTGTATGTAAAAGGGAATAAAAATATAGCAAATCAATTTTTTCTGCAAAATGCTCTTCATTTTCAAGGATATTAATCGTTTTATTGCACTTGTCTGGAGATTACTTTGTGGATTTAAATTCAATGTAAGGTATTAGAAAAGGTTCTTTGCTTAAAACTCGAATGCGTGAACATCAGTATGTACTTAATAATGTTAATTTTAACATTAAAAAATAAATGCTTCATTGACGATTCTTTAAGGATCTTGAGATCATGCATAGCACGTCCTTTTAGAACTTATAAACTGCTCAAGTCTGCTAGATAATATAATATGACTGGTTACTGCAAACTTTTACAGGCGTTGTCTTTAAAGTTGTTATCTTTCACGTTTTACCACATTACTCTCCCTCCAATAACCTTAGCTCAAGTTCTCATTTAGGCCTAAAGACACTCGTATTGGCTGACATACTGAGATTGTTTAGATGAAAACATATATTTAATTCATTTTTCAAGTTTTTATTTGTAGTATACATCATAATGGAGAAGCAATATGTGTTCCGGAAATTGTCCATTTTTCACAATCTTCAAACTTTAAATAAGGAATAATTATGGTTATGTAAACAATTTTAAATTTAGATCTATCAGTAAATTTCTTGTTGCAAATGAATGAAAGCCCGAAAATAAAACCTTATCAATTTCGTGTATGGTATTAATAATGTATTCTTTAATACTGAAGGATGAAGTTTCAAACTCACACATCAATGTTAAATTCAAAATTTTCTTTTTTTATTTCTAGTCAAAAGCAGCAATGTTTATATAATAAACAAAACATGATGTGATAAAGTCGTAAACTGAAGATGTCAATACTTAGAAAATATAACACGATTAATTCTGCTATTATAAAAAATGCTACTTTGGAATGTTTTGTTTACTTTAAAATAAGATTTTAATTATGAATTTTTAATCATTCACCTGAAGAAGAGATCAGATTGCAGATCTCGAAACGTAGTTTTTCTGATTGTATTGTATCTCTGAACGATAGAAAATGTCCCAAAAATTCCTATTTCCTTCACAATGCTTCCATCGTCAAAAACAAACTTCTATCAAAGAGCCCAATACATTTTGTGACAAATTCGTACAATAGGCTACGATAAAGAATTCCTCCCTCCCCACATCTTTCTCCACAATTGGCCTACACCTATTAACTTACATATTATAAGGAAGAATATTCTATAATGACGCTCCAATATATTTTATATATATATATATATATATATATATATATATATATATATATATATATATATATATATATATATATATATGTATATATATCACCCGATCTTGTTAAATATGAATACAGTTAGAGCGATAGCAATGCTTTGACACCTTTTAAACCAGAAAAAAGGTTATATGGAAGGTTAAAAAACCATTATAAGGAAGAATATTCTATAATGAGTATAATTTTAACGATTTTTTCATCGACTTACTACGTAAAAAATTGTATGTTTACTTTTGATAATATTAATTTAGTAATGTAATAATTTTTTTATGTAAAAAATAATTCGAGAAAATGAAAGGTTTTTATTTTGTAGCAAATTTTGCTTTTTTGAATAAAAATCATATCATTCGTTGAATCATCATTTACGTATCTACTGTAAAAGTTTCATATTCGAATCTTATAACAGTTTTACTTTGGGAATGATAAGAACCATGATGTCCTATTGAAAAAAGTTTAGTTTCCCCTCTCGTCCGATATAGCCTTTTCAACAACAGAGATCAACGTTTTCTACCTAATTCAAAAACATATTCTTACATAAAAAAGAATTGCAACCACTTTTGAAGAAGTTCATGAACTCATTTTATACCAGTTTACTACAGTAGACGGTGCCATTTTTAGCCAGGAATAACAGTAAAACATATCACAGTTGAACCCCTGCAATGGGTTGAGACAGCTTTTAACATTTAGAAAAGTAATACAGTTAGATGTAATTTCTTTAGTGATATAGAATATTAGTCAAATAATATGTCAAAAAAAGAGCAAAACCAATGAATGTGTTGTGTCAGAGAACTACAATTCTGTATCTCACAAGCCGTTGTACCCAATCTACTAAGACTACTAAACGCAATACCTCTGAATGTTATTTATCAGGTGAGCACCAAAGACATGTTTGAAATTTGTCAATAAGACTCCGTCTCTCTGTGTTTGAAAATGTCAACAGCCAATACTAAACAAAAATACCAATAGCTAAATACCAAAAAATATTCAACCAAATACCTAAACTTCTTCTTATACTACATTAAATACTGCTCACTAAACCGTGTTTCTCTTGGTGGGGGGGGGGGGGGGTGGGGAAAATTTAACACTTCCACTTAAATCGTGTATTACATTATAAGGTGTTATATTATAAAACACCGTAAAGACAAGCGTAGGAAAAAACCTAATTCAGTGGAATAAAACGAAAACCAAAATTTCGTTATATCTTATATGAAAATGTCAATTCCAAAAATCTCCGTAAATCCATAATGAGATTAATCATGGAATTTCTCACGTTACACTAATACTCAACTATCAACACCAGCGTAAAGACAAACATATCAGTAACCTATACCTAATATTCAATCTTCCCTATATATTCCTTATCCCAACTTATAACCTACCACACTAAACACACAACACAAACACACAACACAAACACACCAACACACACACACCAAACACACACACTACACACAACACACCACACAAACACACACAACAACCACCATAATCCATCACATACCCAACCCAACCAACCACTATACAACCCAAAATTCACCCTACCCACTCCAACTAACTAACCACCCCTTAAAATACACAATTAATTAACTCACTAAACATCCCCAACAAACATCCCCCAACCCACAACCAACTACACCAACAACCACCAACCCCTCCCCCACCTACTTACCCCCCAAAACCAACAAAACCACTAAACCTACCACCAAAATTCAACCACAAACATCCCACAACCATAACCAAACACAAAACTAACAATACACACCAATCAACCACACCCTTCCTCCCAACCCCATCCCACACAATCCTTCCTATCCAACTAACTTCCACCCCTACCAATAACCAACCCTCCAATTAAATAAAAAACCCCCACATCACCCATAAATCCATCCCCCCTATACTCCCAATCCTTACCCCAAAATATATCATTTTTCAATCCTCTCCCCCCCCTAACCTCCATCCACCCCAACCCAATCCCAAACCCAAACACAACAAATCATCCCAAAAATTACATCTAATACACTCAACTTACACCCACCTAATATATCCCTTTATAACATAATCACACCCCCCCTCAATACACCCCCACCCCCACCCAAACAATCCCCACCCTTACACAACCAACCACCCCCCCCCCCAAAACACAAAATTTATTACAACAACACTCCCACCACCCAATCAAACCCACAAATCAATTCAAATTCACACTAAAACCCATCTCCTATACCCTACCAAATCACAAATAAATCCAACCCCTAACAATAAAATAAAAAAAAACCTATCCCAAAACCCCTTACTTAATACTTAAATACCCCCCCCATCCAATTATATCTCCACCATATATCCTCCCACCTACCAATACTCAATACAACACTAACACTTCCCCCCCCAAAACATAATAAACACCCCCCACCACCCCCACCCCTCAAAAACACCCCCACATCTACCCCCCACCCCCACCACCCAAAACCCCCCAAAAAACCACATTAATAACCACAATAATACCATCCTTCCAACTCAAACAAACACTACCAACACCAAAACATATCCACCATTACCAAAAAAACAAAACTACCCCCATATCCACCCTTTAAATAAACTACCATAATACCCCAACACCTACCCTTAAACCACCCCCTAAAATCCCCATAACAACCCATCCCACCTCCCCCCCCACCCCCTAACATACAATCCACCCCCCCCCCCAACATATAACCTATACATCAACCCTTAAATCTTCTACATTCTCACAATATCCCATAACACACCCATTCCAACTACAAATCACCTCCCCCTCACCCACACTCCCCAATATACCCCACCCCCCCTCCCCTCAACAATCTACCACAAACAACAACACAATATTCTACACAAAACAAAAAAAACCCCCTCCACAAATTTCCCACCACTTCAAAACAACCAAACAACACCCACCCTTCCTAACACCCCACCCCAACTCATAACTTCCCACACAAACACAAAACCTCAAATCCCCCACAACACCACCCAAACATCTATAATACCACCTAACAATAATAAATCATTAACTACCAAATTTAATAACACACACACACACACACACCACACAAACTACCACAACACACAAAACACACACACTAAACCCCCTCCCAACCACCACCACCCACTCATACACTCATAATAATAACCCCAACCAAAACTACCACCACAACACACCTACAATCCCTACCTCTTACCTAAACCCACACATTAATAATTTAACCAATTCCCCCCTACTAAATCATTATAATTTTCTACCCCTTCCCCCACTTAAACTAATGATGCTGTGGGCGTCTCACACCTACTGGAGTGGATGTGTTGTGCTTTGGTGTTGCTGTCAAATCTCACTCATCATCCAGAGGTAGAGGTGCTTGGTATTGTGGACACGGCTGACCCCCAACTTTAGTAGGAAGGAGGTCTCGAGGGAGGTGTGGGGACACTCTATCGCCATACGAATGTGAGGTCGTCTCCTAAATATCGCGTACCGTTGAGCGAATATAACGAGATGAGCGGAAGTGTTTGCGCGCTGCCGATTCTGAGTCAAAGAGTAGTGAGATAGAGAGATGTACTCTCTGTAGCCTGTTGGATCTCGTGTAAACTCCTAGACTTGTATAGAATTGTCCCATCGAGGTGTGACATAGAGTGTAAGAGAAACCAAGTGAAACGTGCCTGCGGCATGAAAGTGCAATGCGTGCATGTAAAGCGTGCGTTGCGCTCCATGTGTACGAGAGAGACTCCTTGCTAAGGTGGCGCGCTACTACTCTTAAGGGGACACAGAGTAGACGAGATTATGGAGTAAGCAGGAGAATTGTAGACTCAGAAGATTGCGAAAAGAGTTGACCCGCGAGCAAATGTGGAATTCAGAGACCTTCGGCTAGTGTGTTGCGAGCCACTCGTGTTGATCTACAGCGTCGTCACCTCGCCCCTTGATGTTGCTAGATTCAGTGTAGACTGAGTGCTAGACGGAGACAGAAAAGAGAGAATGATGAGAGTTGTGTGTGTTCGAGTGAGAACCGCGTGATGAGTATATATAGACTCGTTTTGTAACAGTCAGTGTTAGTAATAGTATTGGTCACGATTCCAAACTGCAGACTACAATTAGGAGACGACCAACACTTCTACTAGAGAATGAGAGCTTCTTTAGTTGTAGACTCTTCCACACACCAAGATCACCTGACGCCTCTAATATTCGCAACTTCTAATCTAATGAATTCCTAAAATTAGTGCATTTTGAGTAGGTGTAAATCTATTATTTGTCAAGATCGACACTCTTGATACCTGACCCTGATAACGTCGCTGTACCTCTTACACTCGCTTGAGACTCCGGTAGCTCTGTGAATGAAATAATTTGTGTATGTATCGCATCCCGGTCCAAGGACAAGTGTGCAATGGCCCACTGTGATATTCGAGATCACCACCTCCTCCTGATCTGATATTCATCTTCTGCACTACTATAAATATACATTCTTACTACTCGCTAATATATACTTCTATTATCTGTTAACGGTTATTTTGTAAGTAAGCAAGTCAAGTTTAAATTAGGTTAAATATTCGAGCTTATTGTAATTTTTAGATTATTTTTGTATAATATGACTCAGAACAGAAAGAAATTACCACTTTGTGCTAGGGTTTCCTGTAATGGTAAGGAAAGATTCTTATATCTTATTGATATTTATTATACGTGTATATTCAAAATTACAATTAAAAAATAATCTGGACTTTGGCTATGACTATGTAACACGTTTGGAAGTTAAGCAGCAAATACATAATGATAGTTAAAAAAAATATAATAGACGCTATTTATCATTTATTATTGTTTTATAGTATATTTAAAACTCAGAGTACAGGCTTAGTATTTGGAGAGATGGCAATATCTAACATCAAATGTACAATACTACAAAGGAAGGTTGTATATACTTTTATAGGATACTGTAGTTGTTGGTCATTTGCATCGTTTATTGATAAATAATATTTGTGTTAAAATTTTCACGATCTAGTACCGATATATTTCGTAAAATTAACGCACCATGTATACAAATCCATAATGAATTTAAAGTAATAATAATACATATAAATGCTTGTGACGAGCATGAATTCAGAATTCCATTACATTTGTGTGTGTAATTCAAAATCATACAGTACTATACCACTATCTGAAAAAATATCACTTTACTCTCAGAAAAATATAAATAAAGATATAAAAAAACAGGGTAACCCACTGCTTTTCGAAGGCCAAATAGAACTTAAAAAAATGTAATTGGATAGTCAACCAGAAACAAGATGGCGAAAAAGTTGGAAAAGAGGAATGGATTTTTTGCATATTATAATTTAAATTATTAAAGGCGTATAATTAGTAGGGACCCTGACGATTGATGTTAGATGTTAGAAAAACTCTCTCCACTCCTCCTCTTTCTGTAATGTTTATTCAGAGTTTTATTATATTTTAGCGTTTACAAGAATATGTTTACTACTAAATATATATTCAAAAATGTAGCGACATTTGTATGGGTTCGCTTGTACGTTATGTTCTATTTGGCAAAGAGAAGACAGTGTAATTACACTTTTATTCAAATATATCTATTTATCTTTTTTAATAATAAATTGTTTTGATGTTATCCTGTATCTGTGTATAATTCGTATTCGTCAATCTATAGTTTCTCGAGTTGGTAGTCATAACTATCATATTATCTGCCTAAGTATATTATTTTGTTCGGAGGTGATATAGTCGGATAAGAAAAAATCCATAGAAATTTTTCAAGCTACTAAATTTAAAATAAAATCGTTCTGTTTCATTATTATAATGTATATCGTAACAGTCTATTTTGTGGGTATAGTTGATGTTACATCGCTGTTGAATAACGAACCGTGTATCTTAACAATATCTCGGTACTTTGCTTTTTAGTAGTTCCATCCTGATGACAATTTAAAGGTTTTTAACTACAAGAAATAGGGTAACAGTTCAATTGACGTGTATAAACTCAGAAATATAAAAACTTATCTTTGAGTGTTTATTAAATTTGTGTGCGTATTATTATAAGAACACATTTAACCTTCTGCCCAGCTGTTATAGCGTACCATTAGTAATATTGTTTGATTCTAACCATATTATTCATTAAAATTACAAGATGTCCACAAATGTTCTCTAATATTTCTAAGAGCTATTTGAAAATAAACTCCCATAATATTACAAGCGTGAGGGATACTTATTATTAGTAAAGAAACCCAGCACCCTCCAAAAATAAATTAAAACTTTAATAAAATTCGATTCGATGAAATTTCTGTTGATAATACGCTCTAGTATTTTATTCCAATTCAATGGAAATGTAACACTTGAATAGTTCATAAGACTGTTATAGTTGGGATATATTGTATTTATAGGGACACAAGTACTTTACGGACGATGAAGAACTGTCGACGTCTATCATTAAACCTATTAACGGTCCCAGAGTTGTTATCTCTGATAATGCAGTTACATACAATCGCCTGTATTTTTCTGACAACATTACTGGCTCCTACTTGACATTTTATCCACAAACAGTGTATTTCCTCTTCTGTATAGAGAGTATGAAGTCTGTTAAGGGTATTTGACCTGTTCAATAAACTAATTTGTCAATATTTTATGTGCCTTCCTTTTTAACTAATCATTGTTTTAATATTCATTTGACTAAATATCATTTTGTAAATTAGATTTTGATACCAATGGCACAGTGTAGCGTGTCACAAATTAAGGTTAAAACTTACATTTCCTGTTATTCTTGTCAAATTTACTGTGCTCCGATATCGTATTTTTATCAAAAAAAAAACATATTTACTTTTTTATTATAGAGTTTAGTTGATACGAACATTCAATACTAATGCGCCAATATTTTAAGATTAATTTTTATGATTTTTTTTTTTCAAGATTTGGCTTTCGTACTTGGGGTATAGTATTAACAAATGATGTTTTTTTGTGATTGCATTATATTAAAATGGCACAGTGTAACGGGCTACGCGGTTATTTGCAGAAAAATACATATCTTTGCAACACGTTCGAGAGTGGTGTCCTTTGAAGGGAAACGTGGCTAATTCTGTACCTTGCAAAGCAGTCGCTGTGCAGCATTGGTGTGGTTCTGAAGGCCGTCTTTAAGACCGTCCGTACAGGTTAATTGTACAGAAATCTTCTTAGCTTACATTTACCTGCTAAATAATTATATCTTACGGATGTCTTTATTTTCATATAGCTATACATAAAATTAATGATATGCGTTTAACTATAATAGTCATACTGTAGTAGTATATACGGGTATGTAATACTGCACGAATTTGTAAAAGCAGCGTCAAAATACACGATATTCTCTTTCTGAAAGTTTTAAACTCTATAAATATTTTAATATTGTTTTCAGTTATTACACTGGACTCTGAACGATAATTAGAGAAATTAATAGAAAGCCCAAACGAGTGGAAAGTAAAGATTGCTCTTTTATCAGTATAAATGAGTATGGACGGCAGAAATATTGGGTTTTAACAATTTCAGTTTAGATCAAAGTCTTAAGAGAAGTGTTTTGATTATACTTATAATCCACAAATTTCATATAGTGTACAAGAAATAATACGCCCACAAGTTATTAATACTCTTTGGTATAGTTATAATAAATACGCCATATATAATGCGGCTTTACTAACTTAAAGTATTATCACTTCAATTTTTAATATATATGAGTATTTGAGTTTACGGATTGTCTATTTAACTTGATCGCGTGTTTGTTTATATTTTTCTTTAGTAACAGCTTAATGGCACTTAAATCCAACCTAGCGTATTTGTTAAGCAAAACAAACAACATTCAAAATCATATGATTTGTAAAAGATTGATTATTACACATTAGCATTAATAAAGACATGCATTTATATAAACTGTAATATTCAAATACATACAAGGCATTCATATAATATTTAATATATGTAGATTAGTGTCTTAGGGATCCATCCAGGCATATTCTCTACCTCTCGCCTCCTCACAGGAGTGTTAGGCAGTATATCAGCGAAAATATTAAGAGGGATAAACTGGCTTTTTAAAAGTGTATAGTCATTCTATATTGTTATCCACGATAAGTACAAAGTTCGTTTAGTTTCATAATTTTCATTTCTTGTTGCATTTATAGTAACTAAAAATTTAATACTGGTTTAAAATAACGCCGTCATCATAGAATATTGTAGCACATTAACTCACATCTATATTGATCATATGGTTTTAAAATGATCAGCTAACAGATATTATACTTTACAAATTATAATTATATAGGATTTTTGTGGACTATCAAGGTCACATGACAACAAGTATTTACAATACAACATTCAATTTGTATAGTCATCAACCAGTTGTCAGAAACAGTTATTCAACATCAAACAATCAACCCGAAAAATAATTTAATTCACGAAATGCATAAAAATTATTAAATACAATCTGGAACGATTAAAACAGATTAAAATCTACTTTAAAGTCATGTAATCTCTTCTTATGCAGTTGGGTCAAGAATATTACGTAAACAGTGCAGGCTTAGGGTAATAGTTTAAAAATGTCTTTACTAATTGGGTATAATATATTTGATCCATTATCCATTTTTGGCTTCTCATTGTCACCTCGTGACTAGCAGATAATTAACTTCCACCGAGGTAAAGCCTACACAGACGTCGGAACTGCCGCCATGCTTTTAATACGGGATTACGTTAAAGCAAAAGCTTTATTATTAAGAATGGTGAAGAATTAAGTTGTTTAAAATTGTTACGTTAAAGAGTGATCGATGTTCATTCGGATGTCGGGACTAGACAAAAAAGCTTTGTCAACCGTTGGTGGACTTGTGTACGGTATCTATCGGGTTTGAAAGCATCGCCGCCATTTTTTGTATGGATGTGGAGCGGCATTCGCCTCACAGAACGCGTTAGTTTTCATTTCAGCTGTTTTGTTTAAACTTCAGGTGTGTTGGTCGTATGTTGGTTAAATTGTTAACCAAAGTCCGTTGTAATTCTTATACAATTTTTATATATTGTTTTTTTAAACCATTTAGTATAATTTTTTGTTATACATGGCTAATAGTGATCCAAGTTTGACAAAATGAGGCTTTTTGATATTATGTGTAATATTTTTTTTCAATTATTTTGTTTTGTAGCATTTTTATACAGTTTCACCATACCCAATTCAGTATATTTATTCTAATAAATAGGTTTCTAAGTACATATTAGTTTCATTTCTTGTAGGCTCTCAATAAAATAAGTTTGGTGTTGAATTTTCAAATTATTAATTTAAATTCTTTATATGAACTTATTTATTTTTGTATAATTATACAGACACTTCAGTTACAATTTTACTATTATAAAAACTGTATATGTAATGAATACTGTCAAAAGTGTTGCTATGTACTTTATCCTGCAATGCAGTATATTCAAAATTTCCAATTATTTCGTGGCGTATAAAATTTCAAAAAATGTAAATTACATGTTTTTATTTATTTCTTATTTAAGCGAATACAGGTATATTAAACATAAATTAGCATTGGGAAATTAAAAAAAATATATATTTTATGTTTAGCGTATGACAGTAATTTTGATTAGTCGCTTTACGGTTATCGTTAAAGCAGTAATAATTATATATTTTAAAATTTTACACATTATATAGTCAACTGAGGTTACACCTATAGAGAGTTTTGCACCTAAGTCCAAGGACCTACGGATTTCAGTAAACGTAATACGGTTTAAACTGTTACTTAAACTTTTATATTACACCGTTTGTCTATTATTTTGATAGCAGAGGCCTTATACTGATTGTATAAATTGTAACACAGGCATAAGGCGACAATATCGAGAGGAATTTGTTATTAGTTTTCTGAAGGAAATAACCCTCAGTTATGCTTCACTGTTTCGGGTTTATGTCTGTGCACGAATTAGAGGGAGAGGAACATAGAGCGGTAAGCAAATAGATTTGTTCACGACGGTTCTCTCTACTATTCTAACCGTAATTAACGCGAAAAAATATTTTGGACGCTTTTTAAGACCGCCACATTTCTTTGAACGGTCCATGATTTATGTTTTTTTCAGACATATATAATCTGGAATTCAGAAGCATTGAGATGTATATAGGTAATACATGTAATTATGTCGAATTCAATTCAATTTAAAAAACAAAACATTACATACTACGTTGTTTACAGAAGTGATTAGCTATTTCTTAACAACAAATTGTTTCTACTAATTGTGTTTTTTTTTTTTATTTTGAAACATTGATTAAAACTGTATAATTTAACAACTCTGTTTCAACAGACTTAGTTAAATAATTTACAACGAGAAGGATGCGTTTACTAATTAAAAAATAAGGATTTTAATAAATTAAAGTATACTTTTTACTACATCGAAATCAACAGTATCGGTTAAACACTATCAAAAGTCAAATATAAAAAATCATTAATTCATTAAATACTGTTATAATTACATGGCTATTATTATCACGAAAAACCGTAAATAATAATCCACGTAATGGGTTTTTCCTAAAGTACTTTTTATATATCACTATATGAATCGCTAATCGTATGTTACGATATTTTAATATAAATAACAACATTATTTAACCAGTTTAAAACTTTCAAAAGAATTTTATTAATGTGGTCTGTGAATGACACTCATAATTTATTATTTGAAGTGTACTGATTAATTAATAAATTGACTATAATTTGCCAGGGTTAAAAATGCTGTTTCTGTATTAAATTCTAAAAAAATCATAAACGCAAATGAACACATTAATTCATGCCGTATTAGTGGATTTTATAGAAAGAGGCCATTTACTATTATTGAAAATAATTATGCTGTGTGACTGTAGCTGTATATACATCCTTCAGCTGTTTTCATGTGATCTGTACATTCAAAAATGGAAATATTGTAAAGTCATTTTGTAATTCAATTATAATTTTTAGTACATAAAACACTAAAAGAGATTGTGACAATAAACAAAAAAAATTTTTCTTAAAATTATATAAATAATCGTTTAATTTTACTAAGAGTTTAATAGGATTTAATCGTAATGTTATAATTGTTAAATATAATTCCACAACCATTACTCTAAAAGACTATTGAATTTGTAATTATTAAGTATTTTCATTGTGAAAGTAAGTAATTACCTGCTTAATATCTATTCGCCAGTGCGAATGTCCTAAATTATTGAAAACTTTTGTAGGCTTATATAAGTATCTTATGCCTTTGATAACTAAAACTGTATTTCCACCGTCAAGTTTTTTCAGTAAAAAAACTAAAAAGATTTTATCTTCGTATCCCCACATATAAAATTAAAGGGTTTGAAAATAATCTCTTCGTACACTTATAATACCATCAAGAAAAATTAAAACAAGACTATTAAAACAACATGGTGGGGTGGGTGGGCTGGGGAAGGGGTGAGTGGGTCTCGTGAGTGAAAAGGAGTGAGATAGGTGTGAGTGGGTTGATGGGTGGTGAGGTAGGGGTGGGCGGGAGTGTTGTGTCTGGGGTCTATAGAGAAGAGCAAGAGAAAATGTGAAAATCCATTTATAGATAGATCAAGTAATTGATTATTAAAACATAACAATTTTATTATCTAATAAAGTAAACAGGTCTTTATTTATCTGAAATTTATCACAATGCTTTACAAACTCTTTCCAAGCTTCATTATATATATATGGCGAAATATTTAGCATTTTTTGAATATTCATAGCTAAATTTAAGTTTTTTTCGATTTTTAAAAGTACAAAAATGACATTATAATGGTGGTAGTAGTACTGACATTTTGTTAATCACGAATATATGTAAGTGATGTCTTAAGGTACACAGCATATGTTCAACAACTAGTTCGGCTTATAAAAAAAACAGTCACCTGTGCACACAAACATTTGTACCAACCGATTAAAATATTATTCTGCTTTTGAGGATTTTTTGTTGTGCAGAATTGTTTAAATTCGTTATAGCCATCTGAAAAAATAAATAGTAAAAAAGTTTATGATTCAATTCCACTTCGTGGTATTGTACCACGTACTTGTTAACCCGCTTTAGTGGTTGTAATTGTCGAAAAGAATTAAATAGCACAGGCTGCTATGTTAGTAATTTCGAATTGTAAATAAAGTTATTATTAAATTAATCTTTTGTATTTGTAAAAAGACCTAATACTGATCTAAAATAAGCTCTTATTTAAAAATGCTAGTCGGACTAGTAAAAAGATGCCACTGTTAGCAATTTATTGTTTATTCCGTAAGGCTCTTCATGCGATAGCATACTGTTAAGGGGGACGAGCAAGTAGACTATGTAGTTTATATACGTAGTATGTAACTGTAGAGGTCACAAATTCCTCATGTGAAAGTTTAGTGTACAGCTAAGCTTTCTTGAAAAAATCGAATTAGTTTGACGCTCTACTTAAGTGTTTATTACTAAATAAAACGTTATATTTCATAGAAATTAGCTATACTATTGGACTTCTGGTGTCAAAGAATTAATAAGTAATGGTTATGTCATCAATTATTTAACTCATTACCGATAAGTATTTTTCTGTGTTATTTTATATTTTTTAATATCAATGTTAATTTTATATCTTTGAAAATTATTATTCAAATCATTTTATATATATATATACCCTATATATATTAGTATATATATATTCTATATATATATATATATATATATGGTTTTTATATAGTATTATATATATACATATTATATTATACAGAGTGTGGTTTTTTTTAAAATGATCCATAGGCTAACTTTTTAATTTTCTGACTTGCCCAACTTTAAATTTGGAACTTGCTCAATTTTAAGTTTTCCACAGGGAATACCTTTTTAAAGTTTTATGAAGATGGCGCCATTTTCCAATATGGTGTCCAACTTTAATAATACTTTATGGCAACACACTGTATTTTATGTAGTTTTTAGATTTTACACTAAAAATAAAACCTTTTTGTTACCTGAGAGTTACTCCCTATCTCTCAATCGTTCAGGAGTCTTCGCGGACTGGAAGTTTTCATAATTTTTTTCCAATATGGCGCCAACTTTAAATCTTTTTGGATACACCCTGTATTTTATTTTTTGTTTCTTTAGATTTCTACTCTAAAAAATAAGATCATTTTGGCTTCTGAAAGTTTTCTATTTTCTAATGGTTCAGGAGTTAGTTGGACGTGAAGTTCTTCACAATCAGTCGCGAAAAAAATACGAAAACTTCGGGGAAGAATTCAGCGAGTGTTCATTAGAGATTTTTAAGTTGACCGCCCATATTGGAAAAATGGCGGCCATCTTAAAAAATTTTGAAAGTGTATCCTGAGTGAAAACTTAAAATTGAGCAAGTTCCAAATTTAAAGTGTGGTGCTAGAAGTGTAATTAAAAAGTTAGCTATTGGATCACTTTAAAAAACTCACCCCCTGTATATATACTATATTATTATATATATATAAAATGAATATATATATATATAAAACTGAGTGTGTAATGGTTTTCTTACATGCTATTAGGAGAGTGAGAACGGGAACGTGGTTGCATGTTTGCTTATTGAGTGTATGTTTGAAGCACAGTGTTTTGGTGGGGGGTGGATGAGCCGAGAGGGACGTTGGTCGATCTGTGAGAAGGAAATTATGGGACAAGAGGATCTTATTCCGCCCTCTGACGGTAAGAGATCCCAAACCCAAACTGTGTTCTGGCCGAGATGGGTGAATATGGATTTATTTGGTGATCCCAAGATATAGTTGGCTTTATTAAGGAGCAGTATTTACTTACAGTCAGTTTAGTTGACTATCGTCAATCTGATTAAACGCTGTACTTTCTTTATTATAATTTTATTTTATTTGATTCGGATACTCAACCCTATGATTGTAAAAAACACGTATTAATATACCCTATATCTTAGGGTATTTACTAATTCTCGAAAAGTATTTTAACTGTTAGAAACACACGTACACTTTAATTAATTGTATAGTATTTACATTTATTTGGTGACACTAATTAATTAATTCTGTTTCATTACTGAATTCGTTTTATAGGTTTCTTGTGAGAAGCCTAAAATAAAGGCACTACTAAGAATCGGGAATCGTACAGCTTGATAGGACAAAGAATTATTATAATGGGTACAAAAAGTTACTTACGATTTTTAGGAAAGATTCAGTAAAATAATTTGTATTGGCCAATTTACTTATTGCCGGAATCAGAAGTTATTACAAATAAAAGGATTAGAGCTCTATCGTTACAATCAAATTATAAAAAAATTGTTATCTAGTTTCGTACTTGTTTTAATTTCACAGGAGTGGCGGTTTCTTCTGGTTTTGCAGTGCACCAATTACTGTAAGTTAAATTTTGAAGCATCTTTTTAATTTCATTATATATAACTATGAATTTGAACAGAAATTCAGATTTAATAGGATATCGTCAGTAATCGTACATATTGATCTTTGTCAATCTTGCAAATATTAAGAAGGGGACATAGAAGATTAATTATGTAGTGGCTTCGTCTTGATGGAAATTTTGTACTAAATCCCACTCTTCAAGATAATGTATGGTGATGTGCGTTGTATTAATCAAAAATAAATATATTCTTATGTGTTTAATAACCAATTTATACCAAGTCTTGTGATCATTCAATCCAATCAATAAAATTCTATTAAATATCATTATCAACTTCTTATTCTTTCACAATACCCATCGCGATTAACTTTATGTCTTTTCTAATTTAGAAGGTTTTTATGTCTTTCTTTTTTTATATGTATAGGAACAAGGAGACAAGGGTTGATTTCATTGAGTAAGTCCTTACGGATTTTTGTGTGATCACTGAACATTTTAAATGATTCCTTTTCTTTAGAAAAATTTAAATTGTACCGAAAAATAACAGTGATAATTGTTCAGGAAATTTTTCCTGTTTTTAATTTTGTTAATTAAATAATATCAATAAATCCTTTTAGAAATATTTTTCTTTTTTTGTTGTCTTGGATCTCAGGTTAGTGAAAAAATAAACTTCCGAGGGCTACAGATGGAAAGGAAAACACTATTTAACATTTATTTACAAGATAAAAAGGTTTTTAATGATATTAATAAAGCTTTATCAGTATTATACGAGAAAATATTCGTTTCGTTATTGGTTTAAATATTAAACAATACGTATGGTTACACATTGGACGTAATAATGGAGTCTATTGACTTCAGGATGAATCCAGCCAAGTTTATGTTTTTCTGTTAAACTTGGAGTGATTGTCTATATTGATTTTTATGGTTATTTGAGCGGATTTTGCCGGATAACTGTTTCGACAAAACTATTCGCTAAGCTGTTCTTATATACTTTTATTTCACCATGTATTCTAAAATCAAAAATTATTAGATTTTAATTACATACTATATAAGAATTATGACATAGATAATTATTATGTTATAATTTCATTTTCTTAAAAGATGTGAACTCTATCTTTTTAAAAGCATTGTTGAACACATTAAGAACATTTTGGTATAAAAATGTATATTAGGAACTTGGTTTCTATATAAGGTAGGATTTTGAATTTTAGAAATTTCAGGTTTAAGGGGTAGACATATTTTTTACTGGGAATATTAACAGGAAACCCAGCCTCCATATTTTTTGAAACTCATTATTTGTTGCTAAAAAATATTTTTTGCAAATTTTAGTTTTTGTTACTTAAATTTTTATTTTTGTAATAAGTTTTAATTAATTTAGGTGAACTACAATTTACCATGGCTGAAACAAGGGCAAAAGCAAAACAATGGTAAAAAGAATCATCGAATATCTGTTAAAAAATTAAAAAAGTTATGATACATTTTGTGAAAAAGCTTGCAAAACTGTTGAAAATTCCCTTGCGTTTCTGGGTAGTACTTTAGAAAATAGGCTTGGTACAAAGGGTTTTATGGTCCTGCTGAACCCGACTGGCGTCCTTGAGGGCCATGGCGACGAGTGGAGCAGAACTTGGAGGAAGCTCTCGATTACTGTGGTCCCTGAACAGGAGTAGGTCATCTTCGAGTTTGGGTACAACTTTGTATGGGATAAACATACCATTCCAAAAGGCAAGAGGCATCAAACAGATGGAAATAAACCTTTGACGTACCATCTTAGACTTTTTTCCGCGGGGTTGATAGTAACTGCTCATCTGATCACTCCTATGCTATAACCATCTTATTGATCGATTAATAGCAACAACCATACTTGGTTTTTGTTGACTTGATTCCCCGTCCTATTTGTCACTACATCAAACTCGGACACCATTAGTTTGTTGAAAATGTTTGAAATTGTCAACACATTTTTTTATCCCTCCACTTTCATGATGGTTAAGTCCGGCCTGTTTTTTGTCTGCTGATATACTCCCCCATTTTCAAATTTTGCTAATTACAGCTTAAGAATTACCTTCTTGTTTTTGCTGTAAGATGCCACACATGTTGGTCTAGTTTTTCATGCGAACCTTCATCAAGAGCAACACTGTTGTAAAATATCCTAAAAATAGAGAATGTCCTGTTTCAAGAAATTTTTTTCATATTCGCATAGACTACCTCATACGTATGTTGCCTTGCCTATATAAAATTAGAATGTTTCAAAATAAACCCATCATGGGTGCAGAGTACATACCAGCTTAATAGCAGTATTTATGCCATTAATTTTGTTGTACTATCATCAATTCCTGTTTAAAAATTAATAAAGGTTTTTGATACATGTTGTGGAAAGCTTGCAAAACTGTGAAAATGCCTTGGCGTTTGGGTAGTTACTTTGGAAAATAGGCTTGGTACAAAGGTTAAGGTTTGCTGACGAGCTGGCGTTTGAGCGGGCAGGTCGACGAGTGGCAGTGCTTGAGAGGAAGTCTTCGATTATGTGTGCTGTACACGGAGGTAGGTCATCTTGCGTTTGGGTATACAACTTTTGAACTGGATAAACTTCAAATCAACGAGGCATCACCAGATGGAAATAACTTATGACTTACATTCTTAGACTTTTCCGCGGGGAGTGCATGAGTAGAAACTGACTCATCTGATATCTTCTATACCATTTATTTGATCTATTTTATGGCATACAACCTATTGTTTGTTGAATTGATTCCGTCCTATATTGTTACAATCAAACTCGGACATTCGTTTTGAAAGTTGGTTGAAGATTGTAACACCATTTGTTTATCCTAACTTCAAGATGTATTATGTCGCTTTTTGTCATGCGTGATATTACTCCCTTTTTCCAAATTTTGTGAAGCTACAAGGCTTAAGGTTACCATTCTTGGTTCTTGCGTAAGATGCACACATGTTGGTTGGTTTTTCCATGCGAACTTATCAAGAGCAACCACAGATTTTGTTAAATTTATCTAAAAATAGAGAATGTCCTGTTTCAGAAAATTTTTCTAATTCAGCATCGACTATCTACGTTATGTTGCCCTTTGCCTATATACAATTAGAATGTCAAAAGTAAAATCATGGGTGCAGAGTTCATACAGCTTAAAGAATGCAGTATTTCTGCATTTATTTTTGTTTGTGTACTATCTAAAGGACAGTCCCCTCTTGCACAGTATCATGGCCTACATCAAGAGACAGGATTTTTTTCCTGGAGGGCTGAACATTTCTTTGGCAAATGAATTAAGCTAACACATGATCTCAAGTATGTCAATTTTATGAAGGACTTATTTTCCAGTGGCATTCGCACTATCAGCATCATAAACAACAAAGGCCCTCCTAGCAAAAAAAAAAAAACCCTAGTGTGGAAACGGTTCCTGCTAATTGTTTTTTTAAAAAATTCGGGGTGGTCATTTACAATGGGGGAAGTGAGGACCAGAAGTGGCGAATACCTTGGGAAATTTAAATTTACCATCAGCATATCGGAAGCCCTAGCAAACTTTTCAAGTTCTTCTGCAACTACAGGGAAAAACCAATTAATTTAATTGTGGAATTGATGTAATAAATGGTTTATCCCCCTTTCTGAAGATTAGCACGTTTGTTAATCCAACAACAAATGTTCTCAAATACGTTCCGTTGTCACAATAACAATACTAAAAATTTCTATTGGGTCAGTAGCCTCAGTATGTACTTGTTGCTTGGCCCCAGCAAAATCGTGAATCCGTCGGGTAAATTAGGATGTATTTTTCCACTGTCCGTGTGTTTCTTCATATTTATTATATGATATACTGTCCACAATGAACTGGACGTTGGGATCATTAGCAACATCATTGTTTTCATCATTTGGATGAACCAACTCAACATCTAAGATTATCAAGACTGTTTGGGTTTAGGTCCTTACCAGCAAAATAAATATCATACCTTACGTTAGGCAACTCTGAACTTTGGGGTCGATCAGGATTGTTTACACCAGTTAGGCTCTATTAGAATTGTAATCTAAATCAGTATCTTTCATATGAAGTAATCTGAAGTGGTGTCGTTGTACTCACATTTGTCCATCAGAAACTAAACAAAATAAAAGAACTAAGATCAGAATCCCCTCCCAACTCTCTATCTAAATGTCACTGCTTGTCACCCAATATCAACACGCTCCATACGTGGTTGTCTTACGTCCCTGTTCCAATAACTGTTTTTATGTTTTCGCAGGCACCAAATATAAGTAAATCACTTAAAAAAAAATTACTTTGCGACACTTTTACGTGTTGGATTTTTACTCTCAAACAACAGTTTGCCTACATCTAGCCTGAAATAAACGCAACAGGTTGTACCAAACAGGCTTGGAGTGCCAACATATACATTGTATTTACCTTTTCTAAATTTGGAAGTAACCAGAAACCGAACAGGCCACACATGTGGGCCACACATACTCAATTAGACGTTATAAGAAGTTTCAGACCTTTGCCGATAATCTGTATCTAAATACAATTAACGAGAAAGAGTCAGGAGGACGTTTCAGCGGCATCACATTTGTGCCACTGGGTAATTTGAATGGCACGGCCGGCACCATATAATGTTCCAACCGGGCTAAGGTGAAATAGCACAAACAAAAACACGTGGCCAACCCGGTCTACTTATTTACGGAAATATATTTCATGCAATGCGGAAGTGCAACAAATTGAAGGTACCCCCAGAAACCACGAGCGGCACACATGTGGGCCACACCATCTCGATTAGACCGTATAAGAAGTTTTGAGACCTTTGCTATAATCCGTATCCAAATAAATTAACGAAGATGAGTCAGGAGGAGGCGTCAGCCGGCACACATTTGTGCCATCTGGGTTATTTTGAAAGGCACGGCCGGCACATATATGTGCAACCGGGCTAATGGTGAAATAGCACACGGCAAAAAAAAGTGCCACCGCGGTCTATATTTGCCACGGAAATATATTTGCAATTGCGGGAGTGACACATGTTAAATCATAAAGCGTTTATATTATTGTAATATAATCACCCTTGTGTACACTCTTTACAGTCAAAATATGTAAAAGGCGTTACTCATTCTTAGAAAAAATATCTCCTTAGATATAAAAGTACAGTAATAAAAATAATATATTTTTCAAAACTATATTAAATACACAGTAGAGGTATCTTTATTTATGTTTTACCAAATATTTATGATTTGCTTTAAATTTGATTTAGTTAGCTTATATATCATTTATAATCTCTCCTGTAGACCAATTCCATTTTACTATTATCGCTAAATATTTAACATAATCTCAGTATTTAAATAAAGATTTGTGCATTCTGATTTACGTTATTTAATTCACTAGTGTTCAAAAAGTCAATTAAAATAAAAGTGGGGGGGGGGGGGGGTGGGGGGGGGGGGGGGTGGGGGGGGGGGGGGGTGGGGGGGGGGGGGGGTGGGGGGGGGGGGGGGTGGGGGGGGGGGGGGGTGGGGATTGTAAATATTGTATAAGCTAAGAAACCTCTGTCATTGGGTAATGCGTTTGACAATTGTGGCACGTACATTAACAGGAGCCCGAACGAATAAAAACAAGTGGGACGAGTCGCTAAGACGATTCCAATAGAACTATTTCCAAATATGGGACACAGAGAAATACACCAGGGATGATGTATTTGAGGGCAGAGATGACTACCAATTGGACAATACGTCCGTTTTGCACTGAATGGGGATATTAATTTACGCATATAAAAATATTTAATTAGTAATATTGAGCCTCGACGATGAATAGTACATGATTATGAACAGAAATCGGGAAAGTTACAAATATCTTGCTTTCCGGTTACAAGCATTGATGTAACAAAAGAAGATTGTAAGCTAGGTGGCCAATAAAGCAGAAAGAAGTGTCATATTTAGCCATTTAACCTAATCTTAAATTTTATCGCTGTAAGTAATTTTTATATTCGTGCTTCCGTCAAACAAAAACTAAGATATACGATTTTGATAAAACTGTGAATGAATTATGAAACAATATATACCTGGATTATGCTTACTCCCACTTAAAATTTATCGTAGGGCTTTATAATATTAGGCAACATACAAGTATCCTCAAGAAGAAAACTACGGACTTCAACTTGTGGATTCCTCCACATAGATCTAAAATATAGTTTAAGTCTTACTAAAATCTGTGGAGCTATTAATCAGACCACCATGGCTGGTTGCATTAAAATCTAAGTTGTTTTAATCTGTGTTTACTTCAACTGTTTCTCTATGCTATCATGGGACCAAAAACGAGAATCTGCTCTTTATACTTATAATTATACCGAGAAAGTCCAATTTATTCTACAGTAGATCAGGAAATGGAATACTTTTCAATGGTCATCTCTTATCTCAGTTGAAATACCATTGAAAAGGGATATGTTTATGATGTCCGTGTAATGCAGCAAGAATTTTAGTGTGAATCTGAGTGTAACAGTAACTGTGTAATAAATTGCTCATCTCTCCTTCAATGACAATTAAATTTTAATATTATTCTTATGATTATTGATTATGATCCTAAGCAGTGTATTATTTAAGCCAGTGCATAGTTTTTCTTTATAAAACAAATTTAATTTTTTCTCGAAGAAGGAAAATATAGGCTACGTTGTAATAATTGGGCTGAGTGTTAAACGAATCCTTATTACTTTGAGGGACTGGAAAAATTTCATTTCTATCTGTCTTTGTATCTGTCTAGAGTATGTAGGCAAGAGTATGTCGAGAACTAACTGACTTGAATTTAAATATACGTTAAGTAATTACATGGAGTTTCAATGATGGTGCATGTCAGTCTATGGGACTTGTCTAATAGACCGTTAGTGTAAATGTTACATTCATCTCATGGTTAACCACGATAGAAACGAGAAAATAGACAAACACATAAATCTATACACACACTGAGTGCAATAATATAACGTTTTAACTTATTACGTAGACACGTGTATACAAACTTTTGCTTGTAACCTCAGCAAAGCGTATTGTGGCGAAGTCCTAAATTGTAATTAATTATAATTTTATAACCCAGAACTTATTGTTTTATATCTAAGTACATCTGTTTACTATTTTATCACGGACTAAATAAAATGAAATTGTACTAGGTTTTTAATGGTAAGCCATTTTGTTCGAAAGAAAATTTTTATTCCGATCTTTGACACTAGCCATATCATACCCTGTAAGTACATTATACAAAACCGAAAGTGGGCTGTAAATTATGTCAGGTGAGGGTTGTAACTGCTCTGTACCCATAGTATCCAGATGTTTCTCCTTGGTACTAGGTAAACAGTGAATGTAACTATAAAGCCTAAGTTATCCATGTTAAAGTACATGTGAGTGAGAGATCATCTAAATGTGAAGGTTGCTATAACTTGAACGTGTAGATTTATTACCTATGCCGGATTAAAAGCAATATAATCCTCTGTTTAATTTAAAGAATTACGTTTTTAAATATTTTTGGGTAAATTTCTTTATTCTAATTTAATGGTGACGTAAAAGTAAAAAAATTGCAGTGGCGACAATTTTGAATTTAGACCCATAAGAATAATGTCAAATCTCATGCACTCTTAAATCTTACATAAGTGTTAAAAAGTATATGAACTGTCCTCATATTTTTAATATATCATTAATACGCCTACAAAACAATTAGTTACTCAATAGGCTGTATATAAAAAACTAAATATCTTTTGTACTTTTTCCTTTGGATTTTTATTTATTGGTATCCTTAAAATGAGACTCCTCCTATAACGCTACGATTGCTCTTATTGGGATATAATTTATATATCTTTTAGTACAATTATAATAACCCAAATTGTCAAAACAAAAACTCTTCCATTGTTATATAACAAAGTATAGAGTAACGGAAACACAAACTGAAATAGATAATAAATACATACTGTAAAAGAAAGAACTAAAAATGTAATAACTCAAAGAAAACAACACTCCTAATTTAAAGAAGAAAATTAAATGTGTAATTAATTATTGTAAATCTGATAGGCTTTTCAATTTAAAACATATACTAATAATAAATTATAATTATATAACATAAATATTATTTATTTATAAAAGTTACTATTTTATTGTAATTATACGCTAGGCTTTTAAGATATAAATAAACATTTGTACACAATAGACCTAGTGTATACAATAGAACACAACAATAGAACTAGTGAAATCCACTCAGTACTGATAAAGAAATTTGTATTCATATGCTGCGTCAATAATAGATAAACATAAAACATATATGTTATTAGTTTTTCTTGTTATTATTTTCTATACATAATAACAACGTTAAACAATTTTATGAGTCTGTCAGTCATTTAGAATTACATTAAAATTTTCTTGATCCTTGAAATTATCCTAGTTTTATATTTACCTAAGATTTTATGCTATATCTTGTGTATAAAATAACTGCTCTCTTTAATTTAAAACTTCCATAAGGTATTGTATTATCTTTAATTCTAATTTAAACAGTCAAAACTAAATACGAGAATAAGGACACACAGCATACAACATTTATAGATTTATACACCCAACTGAATATTAACATGTGTAGTAAAATTCGGAAGAGACTTGTCAAACCTTCCAGGATTAGTTTAAAACGCGCGGTAATCATCTATATTTTCTATTCCGCCTTACACATCAGGGACCCTACAACGTGAAGACCCATCCTATGATCCAACACTGTGAATAAATTTGCTGCATCACACCAATCTGGCATTACACCAAGAGATTTACGATTTTACCAGCATTGCCTGATTGATGTTTTGTGAAGATAAACTATCTAGGTACTATTTTTTCTGATTATCCTAATTTGTTATAAACATGAATATCTTTCATATACAATATTCTTACACTCTTTTAACAATTTTCCTTCTGATTTTCATTTCTTCTTCTTTCTGATTCCCATGCATTTAGTGTACGTGAAATTGACCCGCAACTCCACCCAGTAGTATTTTCTCCCTTAATTCCAGCAGTAGGTTCCTACAAAAGTTTATAAAAATTCTGTATGACTTCATAATTCCTACTTTAATTGAAATTTACTCATCTTTCAAAACCATCGATGTCTGCCTAAAAGTTAATTTCAAACGCAGCCTCTCTACAAATAATAGGCCTGTTCTTTGTTCGTATTGTAGATTTTGGTTTAAAAGTATCACATTATAATTATAATTATATTAACAATTGATACATTAATATTCCCAACACGAAATTGCACCCTGAATGTGCGCTAATACAGTCGGGCGTAAAGAAAACTCCTGCAAATCTGGAAATGCAACAAAAGTGCTTATATGTAACAGTTGGTCCAGGCACGGCTCTTCTTTGCTCTTGAACACAATAATTGCTATTTTGAAATATTTCAACTTAATAAACTATTTCTTTTAATCTCCGTGAGAAATTTATAAATTGCAAATGATCATTTTTCAAATTGTGAGTTGGTTAATTACTTTAACTAATTCTTGTATGTTAATGTCTAATTTCTACAGATTATAAGAAATTATAATGTATCCCTGCACGAGATTCAAATTAATAATTAGTCAGCCGCTTGTAGTCAGTCAGTTTTAAGTAATCAGTCAAAATTCACCAGCGGCCAGTCCTCTAGTACTAAGTTACTAATACTAACCAGCGGCCAGTCTCTAGTACTTAGTCACTAATAGTCAAAAGTGGTCAGTCCCTAGTATTCAGTCACTAATAGTCACCAGCGGGCCAGTCTCTAGTATTCAGTCACTAATAGTCCACCAGTGGTCAGTTTTCCTGTATTCATTTACTTGTATACACTAGTGATTTGTTTCCAGTAACTAATCACTTGAATTTTGCAGTTGTCTAATACCCTACTTATAGCCTCTTAGCTTCAGCTCTGTGACACACGTAGTGATGCAATGAGACTTTGTTCCTACTTCGAGAAGTCATGCTACACAAACTTATCTTGAGAATGGCAGATATCAACTTAATTAAATTAGCCTTAACTTCGATAGATAAAAAACCAATCGGATATCTGAAAGAATACAAATTAGTGATAAAAATAAATGCATACTAAAACAGAAATTGTATTTATTAGTAACAAAGATATTGCCGTTTTTACTGCCCAAATCTACATTACATTAAAGCCTGACGTCACACATGCATTCAAACATTGTTACAAGTTGTAGCTACGATTATAATAATGATATTTTAATACCACTTAAATAATCATCCGAATGGAAGACAATTGAATGTATGCACTAGTACCTCAATGTTAAACTTATATTGTCAAAACGTATGATTTTGCACTTTTTTAATACTAATAATAAAATTTTATAATAATTAGTTTTCTAATACATACAGTATTTATAGATAATTTAGAGAAATATAATTTATTATATAAAATGTTTTTATATTACATCATTATATATGATTTACCATGACATTAAAGTAAATAAAAAAGAAGAAAATGTTTTTAAAAGGTAAGACTACAAAAGCAAAAAATGCGTAAGTACATTTTAAGATTTTATTGTATATTAAATCACGTTTAATAGGTCATTCTTAAGGCATGAGGTTACTTGTATACTATTGCGATGCTTATGGTATTGAGCTATAGTATGGAGATTAAAGTTATTCGTAGTATAATTCAATTATAAATATATCTTAGCACCGTTTTACAATATATCACCTATCTGAAAAAAGCTAAAAATTTGATTTGTTCTAGTTTCTTTATAAGTTTTAAAAGCAATACCAAAATAATGATTTAGAATATCAAAATTCAAAAATTAATTTTTTTAATCACATACATATAACATTATTTTATAATTTTAAATTAATAATTCCCCACATAGACTATAAGTCTGTGTAAGGGGAAGAGTCCATAAATCAGTCTTTTCTTGATTTACATTCATGTAATATAGTTTTACAATAAAATTTACAAAAGATTAGCTTAAGATTGTACTAAATACTTTATAATAAAAATAACACACACACACACACACACACACACACACACACACACACACACACACACACACACACACACACACACACACACACACACACACACATATATATATATATATATATATATATATATATACATGTATGTGTGTATATATATATATATATATATACACATACATGCATCCATCCATCTCTATACAGGCACCGCTTAACCACCATATTACTATTATATGGATGAAAACAATCCAACAGCACCATCAAACCACATCCCACAATAATAGTTCTTACTTACACAATATTTCAAAATAATTTGATGTTAACAGGCTTCTACATAATTTATTGGTAACGCGAACGAATCAGTGCCTTTGCAGCAGCATCACCCAGGTTTGAGCAACCCCGACCACACACCCTACGCTTGTATACGGCTACACTTCCGCCCTCTGCCTCCAATATGTGGTCTGGTAGATTTTTTTATAAAGCACATGAGCTATGTAAAAAGAGAGTTAAATTTTTCTATAGAACAATTTGGTCTTGGTATCTGTTATCCAAACTGTATTCTATTTCTATTAGAATAATTGTGGTGAAACGCTATACTGATAAAATCTTTGTATTTTTGTATACGCAGTAAAAGAGGTTTTATATATAAGTACCTTACACTTAAAACGGGAAATTCATTTTATAAGAGATTAGAAGGATATTTGCGGCCTTTCCTCAAAATGATCCTTATCATACTTCTCTGTTTGGCCGCAAGCGGTTTCAGTACAGCAGACGACACTCCTCCCCACGCGAGAATACCATACAGCAGAACATTACATAATATTTTATAGTTATATAAATTACCAAACATTAAGAATGATAAAAAGTCTATAACCATTAAAAATTAAATTAGATTTTTTCCAGATAGCTTTGGATTGAAGGATGAGAAATCTTAAACATTATATTGTGTATAGTTTTCTTATTTCAAATTTACTATACAGAATAGTTGTACAAAACATGTTAATTTATTATCACAGGACAACACAACATAATATATTATAAAGAAGTATCAAAACACAATTTTTGTGGAAACATACAAACTCTGAAAAAATGTTTCTAATTACGATGCTCAGGACACTTAAGATAAGGACCCTCAGGATGAAGCAAATCGTGCCCTTTTCCAAGGTTTGACACAAAACACTTTCTACCCTCTTCACCTTGATCCAAAGCATTCAGATTCGCCATTTCCGTAGTGGACAGTTGGAAGTCAAATATCTGCAAGACAAACAACAAATTAAAGAACATTTTACTAGTAGAAATTTTAAAAACGTCTAATTTATAATAATTCAATGTATCTAGTGGTACTATGCACAAAACATTATAAATTTTAGAAGAGATATAATTAAAAATAACAGTGTTATTACAATAACTATCAGGTGTAGGTTTCAACAATGTGAATGTTTTAGAGTACCGTATATAAGGCTTAGAATAGGATAATATAAATAAATGCAAAATAATATATAAGTACTCAAAAACGTATACTAACATCCAGGTTTTGTTTGAGACGTTCAGGATTAGAACTTTTAGGTATAACCGCCACCCCAAGCTGCAAGAGGTGTCTCAGCAGAATTTGGCCTGGAGTTTTCTTGTGGACCTTGGCTATGCGCACCACATCATCTTCTGTCATTTGTGATTTGAGTTGAGATCTTGAAACATATTATACGTATATCGTCAATGATTTAAACCTAAGGATTGATTTTCTTTTAGAATCACTGCCTCAAAATAGGTTACACTTAATTAGGAGTATTGATATAAAGTGTACATTATGGCTGCATACAACCCTTCATCCTGACACTGGACACATATATAATTCGTGCCTTAAACACAAACTACGTTTTAATGCATCTTGTACAGTTTTTATTTTAAGATTTTTAAGTTATATTTCAAATAAATCTTTGACAGAGAAAGTACAGGTAATCCTAACACATAACTTTGTGTTCGAATTTGGAGTGTGAAAAAAGTATTTTGTCTATATCAATTATCTTCGCACGTAATGATCTGCTTTGATATTTATTACAGGTTAGTATTAAGTGCTAGCTATACTGAAAAAATGAAAAAAAAGGCTGCTTGATGATGAATTTTATTTGTGAGTGAATTTTCTTATAAAAGCAACAAATACATATTATATTTTACTCTAAATACAAACGAATTCTTGCAATGTGAATATAACAAGAAAACCGGAGGGATTACTTTTAATCTGTACTGTAGGATCTTTTGGGCCTCTGATTCCAATAAGTGTAACTTTTATATCTAAGAATGCTTTATATCTTTAAATTACAGAATGCAGCCGTTCATAGAATTATCACTGGGCTTGTAGACGAACAAATGGGCAACCATAAAAAGGTGAAACTAACATATTAGTTAAGAAATACAACGTAGCCTACATTAGAGCATATTCAAAAATGTCAGCAATGAAAAAACTTCTAACCTCATGGTGAATTTCGGTATGTTGAATTGTTGTTCAAATTATATGCTGTGGATTGTAGTCTTTGATACAAGTTATAACAAAAAAGGATAGTCCAAACATAGACCCAACAAGCTAGAGGATGCTTCGGCAACGACATTTTTGAGAGGAGCACTGTGTAGATAAATAATAAAAAAATAGGATGGGTCCATTATCCCAAATACATCGCAACGACAAGGAACCCGGTAGATTAGAGATGACAAGTTTTGCACATTCTACCTTATATTTTACGGTTCCATTCGGTCAATCCAATCGTGATCCACAGTTTCCTTAGCGCGTAATCAGAAAGAAAGCGGGATATATAATATGTAACATTTGATTCCATCACCCATAGCCACATACAACGTTTACTTATAGAAACTGCTTCTTTTTATTTTCATTACGATATACTTAATGTTTTAACCCTTAGCACGCCGTAGACGGAATAATCCGCGATGTGTTTTGTACTTATAACGCCAAAGACGAAATAATCCGCCGATCGATAAAAATATATTTTTATTACTATATTTTTGACGTTTATAAGTTCAATACATAAGCCACAATACAAAGTAATGTACTGGCTTGACCAAATAATCCAGTTGCAGCAGCTTTCAGCTGGCCGCAGTAGGTAAACAGTAAATTGTTTTGTTGCCCGGCAGCTGTTCTCCCACTCCGGTCCGTACGACGCCGATGACGATACTATCCGCCATTACCGACTGTCAGTGGAGCACGCAATTGTGCCTTTGGGAAGTGTTCTTGCGTTGTCATTCCTTATACAAAACAGTTGTAAAAAGTTATTGTTACCATGTTTTAGGTGTTATATTAAAGTTTTATTGTTTCTTTTCTGTTGAGTAATTATGGCTGCAAGTCATGTCCTGAGACCCCATGGCTTCATCCCGATTTTTTTTTTTTGAAGTTTACCGTACAACTGCCCTAAATCAAATATTATCAGAACTTATAAAACTAATCAAGATCAGCATATTACAACTTTATTTGTTTTCTTATCCTTGAGTTTTCATATTTTTCATCACATGCATTTGATTACTCTGTAACCTAAATTTGATTTTGATTGTAATATTCTATTATTATGATTATGAAAAAAAATTTGATTATTTTAATAACAAGTATTACATTATTGTAAAAATTTTCTTTGTGTGACTATTAGTCATTAGGAAGGAATAACAAAATTTAGCTTTAAGGAATTTTTCATTTTTATTTTTTCAACCGTAAATGAGCGTAATCTAAAAAAAAATGACTAAATTTATATCGGCGTTCAAAAGGTTTTTAAATACATTTCTGTTTGTTTATATTTTATTTGGCAGACAGTATATTTAACGGCTCAGTGTATAAATGAAGCTCATTTTCATATAAATTGCACATTGCAACGATTTTTCTACTTTCAGGATCAAAGTGTTCGACTACTACACGGTTCGCTTTTCTTATTTCCGAACCGCCTTTAATAGTAATGCCATTTCTGATCACTACCTTCTTGAGGAATATATACTGGGATAACTTATACATCTGCCATTCTGCACGTTTTATTTATTTGTTGATACTCTTCATCTTTAATGTAATAGTTTATAACTGTAATGTTGTTTTTAAAACTATTCACTTAGAAACTCCATGTTCTCTTTTCATTAGAAGACTACTCACAGGATTTCTGGTGTGATTTGTTATTCATGTTTTAAATTAAGGAAGCAATACAAAGGGTTCATTAGTTTACAGGTATTGGTTTGTCGTGTTATAATTTAAAGTACTAAAGAACTAGATGATTTTTGATATCAAAAACAATAATAATATATTTAAAATTTAAAAAAATCTATATCTAATTAATTATTGTTGTTCGTATTTGTATTATGTTTCTCTTACGTATATGTTGTGCATGCAATTCACTTTTTTCTTACTTTGGCCTAATCCTGCAGTAATGAGACTCCCCATATTGCGGGAGTTTTATAATGCGTTCCTGGGTTGGTGTTCCGTTATAATTGGAGTGCGGATGGGAGCGTTATTTTCAAAATCACTTCTTAAATAGCATGCATTATCACATCTATATTATTTATTTTATTATATAATGCAAATCCGCATGATGTAGTGTCGCTCATGCAAAGTTATTGAGAAATTAATGCTCTGTAATGAATTGCCAATTGGTGGCTGTGTAATAAATTAATAATCTTTTATTTCTGTAAGGCCTTTTTTCTTATTTCTTCAGTTTTACATATTACACTAGTGTCAGTTATTAAAAAGGCTATTTAATGAAAGTTACAGAGCTCATCAGTAACTATCCAACAGCCTAATTTTATAAAAATAAAAAAATCGACGTCAGTTTTTAAATTAGTTTTAAATTCATTTCAGTATTAAAATTACTGCTATCCGGTTTAGTGATATAATTAGGAAAGAATGAGGTTCGAAATAGATGAACAATGAATTCAAAAATTCCGAAATTGTGAGATTTGTTTTGTTTCAAACGCAAGTCAAGTATATCATGTTTCTCTCTCGTTAGGGATGCTGCTAGAATATTACTTTTTGGGTCTGTGCGTTAATTCGAACCGTGCTGCATGATTTACATGACTTTTAATTTCAATGAGCTCCAGTACCTTTGCAAGATAACTTTATTAATGGGAGTTCTCTTAACGCGGGATCTACCATGGTCTGCTGCACTTTCAAAAACAAGAGGCTTTTTTGTAGTTTTCTTCTAAACTGCGAAATGACGTCCATACTTCCATGTATAGAAAAACACACTTCGAGTTTTTTAGGTGTAAGATAAATTAAGTAATGTATTATGACAGTGATGAATGGATTTTTATTTAAGTCTTTGCATTGCATTACATATTAATTTAATTCTTAATCTTGAAATAATAATAATCTTGGCTTGAGTTACTCTTGAAAACAGTGTAAAAGTAGTATTACCTCAAGGAAAAGTCTTTCATGTTTATGTGTGTCAGATAATTAACCCCCTTGTTCTACTATTTTGAAAATTTTAATCATCAAATTTAACATCAGAAAATACTTGATATTCTAAAATACTTAATGTAACAGGCTATATATATATATATATATATATATATATATATATATATATATATATAAACTAGTACCTATTACAAATTTTTTTTAATGATCCCTTGTACCTTTATTTTGAAAATTGTATCCTCAAGTTCGTCTTTTGTAAATATTCAATACAATTAAATGCTTAATTTGGCAGGCTCTAAATAAAAAACGTATATATTAAAATTTAATTCTAGATATACTATAAAATCTGTGAGAAAATCAGTTTTTTTACATCAGAAAAAGTACACAATTATTAATTTCAGATTGTATGATTAAATTAATATTATTATAATATATAACAAAAGTAACGCCTTAAATATATATGTATTTGATTGATTTCAATTAATTTAATTAGTTAATTAGTTTTTTTAATGTAAATAAAAATATTTTAAAAAATGTATAAAGATTAAAAATTCAGAGTCAAGTACCTTTTAATGTGCAAGTTAAACGGTAAAATTTTCAAAATGAGTTCTTATATTCAAAACTTGGAAATTTAAAACTCCAAGCATATGAACAAAATTTGCTAATTGTTCGAAAATTAACTAATGTTCAGTAGTAACTAACTACTTAATAACGTATCCACTGAAGGCATTCACAAATTATGAAAATAAAGCTTTTTGAAAAACAGATTTTATTATTACCTGCTATCTCAAAACTACAAGTAGGATTTTATTTGAATAAAATTTCTGTTAAGTAAAAATTATCTGAATAATGATTATAAAAAGTGAAATTAAATCAGAACTGTCCCAAATTGTGAACGAACTATAAACTTTACAAGCTTTTGCAATGAACAAAAAAATGCCAGCTTATAACGTAAAATAATTACAGATCTAAGTCATTATGATTAAAACTGATTATTGCAGTTGAGATGAAGAAATATTTTATGAAAGCCCTTATATAAAAAACCACCGGAACTTTTCTTAATAAATTCGTTCCATTTGTAGTCACTTCTGTATTACTTCCGTAACCCAAGTAGCAACGATGTTGAAACACAAAGATAGTGTACGATTAGTCAGTGGATGATTGCCTGTATGAAATAATCTTTTTGTGGCTCCTGGTTTTGTATATTCCCTGCAAGTATGGATAAAAATCTTCGTTTTTGAAGAAGTACCAAGTTATAACTGATGCTGCAAACAATTTGGTCAAGAAGCTCCATGTGATATTCCCACTCTTTATGGCGTAGGACTCTCAGTGTTGGTATTTACGAAGCATTAAACAAGGTTTGCCTTTGATAGTTTGTAAAAATTTCAGTTTCCCTATTAGAATCCATCATTGGATAATATTAAAAATAAGTTACAATACAGAAATCCACAGTATCAGAGTCTATAAAAACTTGAGAGAGAATGATGAGGTTAAATTTAAATTTATTATAATATATAACAAAAGTAACGCCTTTAGATATATGTATCTATATTGATTTCAATTAATCGCAACCTATATTAAACAATACATGTCAAAATATGTTTACTATTATTATGTAAGTAAAATATGTTAAAAAAACATTCCCAAAAGTGCTTTCTAAACATTTAAAACAATGGATTGGCAGAACGCAATTATTTACGCCTTACATTATTCGTTTGAAAAATTTGTGTGGTGTTTTAAAAGACGGTTGCCAGGCTACTGCAAAAACATTATTTTAATATTAACGAATAAAAGAGAGTAGCCAGTCCATAAGTCAAGTGGGCTCGAGTGTAGGATTTGTACAGAAGTGAACAAAGAGTAAAATATAAAGACATTTAACCCATTTATATAAACTTTAAAAATGTGGTAACTTTGTTTCTTAAACATCCAATAATGGATGTTTCTTAAAACGAATAATGTAGTGTGTCCAGTAATTACTTCATATAAACGTGAGCACAGAAAAGATTTGCAAAGAAGTGCGATGGATATAGGATAATTTCTTGACTAAAGCATGAGATGCAAAAGGCCAAAAGAGAAACCAAGAATTCTAATTAATTCATCCTTTTAAATAATTTTTGCTTTATAGTATTCTAATAGTTATATTATCGCATAAATATTTTTAAACACAACAAACAAAACTAAATTAAAAGATTGTACTCATCGATAAAAGATATCATAATAATTTAATCACAGATATATTTATCATTAATTTCAATAAAAACGCAGACTGAATTAAAATTTCTAAGTATTTTAGGTAAACTATATAATTTAAGCATGTCTGTTCTCTCAAAACGATCTATATGCTTCTACCAAGCATTTTTGGGTTTTCCTCTGAAATACAGCTCAGAAGCAGATACAGACGGAAAAGCTAACATTTTCTCGAGCCGTGTTCTGGTGGGGATCGACTTTTATACAAACAGGGTTTCTGTGTAGCAGCATTTACGCGTACTTATCAGCAGGTACAAATATAAGTACCAAGCAAGTATCCATAACCATACTTATAATCTGTGTAATGTTTACGGAAGCGGGAATATTCCTCAGCCCTGCCAAAAATACCCAAAGTTCATAGATGTTTACAATACTCTGGAGAAATTTGACAAAAATTTACAACTGGTGCCACCTAACAGTTGGATGACGATGACATTTAGTTCTTTCTTTTTTATATTAACTTACTCCACTGCTATTCGATTTATGTGGAATATTGCTTTTATTACTTTCAGAAAAACACTCCAAAATGATCATCCATGGAGTCATAACACTGGTTTCGGTTAGTATTGCAAACTGCAGACAAAGTTGTATGTTGGTCCAATTCCATGAGATAACGTATTGTATTACCACGAGGTTCAGACTCATTAACGTCAGGATCAGACAAGAAGTAATCATCCACAGCTATAGACATTCGATCAGACACCATGGCACGCTATATGTCAATCATAGAGAAGACACTAGATCTATAGCTAGGATCAAGTCCTTCATGACCTCGTACCAAATGCTTTCTGATGCTGCATACAAAGCCAGTACTTTCTATTCTGATGTTCTAACAAGTTTAATCTTCTGTAAGTTTGTTTTTGTCAAAAAAAGCCTATTCGTTTTCTTTTTGGGTTTTGCGTTGGAAAAATTAACAGGCACAGTTTTTAACAGGAACCTGGACACTGTGTCACATCTGTTACCTGCTTCTGATCGTCTCCTCGAGTTCTGACGTCACTGAAGCAGCGGACGAGACAGTACCAATAATCTGCAAGCTGATCAACAGACGCCTAGATCCGGTACTGAAAAGACGACTGGAATCGTTCTTACTGCAACTCACTGCTAAAAATGTGGCGTTTTCTGGAAGTGGATTTTTCCAGATTAACAGAGAAATGCTGACTTCATTGGCTGCAACAGTGATCACCAATCTGGTAATTGTTATTCAATTTCAAACCCAATATAAGTAAGACATTTTGTCATTATTTAACGTAAAACTTATTCCAATTGGATTACATTTAAAGGTATTAATGTATTCATACAAATGTGAATCCGAAAACTAACTTTTAGATGTGGTTGTCCATATATATGGTGATACGTGATAACGGGCTATCTTTTAACAACAGTTTATAACTAAATCTGCTAAATACCATCGTTAATACACATGATCGTGCAACATAACACGCACAACAAAACAAAAAACATGGCGATAGTGATTTAATATAGCGGTATTATGTCTAGTCGAGTACACTTGATCACAGATTTTAAGGCATCTGCATGAGTTAGCTACGTATACTTTAAATACCCATTCCAGAAAGGGCCATGCTTCAAATAACAATTCTACAAATGGCCATTCCTTAAATAGCTATACTTCAAATGACCATGATTTAAATGGCTAAACTTGAATTACCCATACTCTAAATATCCATACTTTAATTGGCCAAACTCTAAATGGCCATACTTTAATTACCCATACCTTAAATAGCTAAAATTTAAAAAAACTACACTTTACATACCGATTCTTATATAGTTATTCTTTATATACCCGTACTTTAAATGGCCATACTTTAATTGCCCATACTTTAAAAGGCCATACTCTAAATATACATTGTATAATGGGATCCTAGACTTCCGACGTATTGTGATAAACAATAAATTGTTATGCGCCTTGATTTGCTGCCGTTATTGGTCAACCAATGCAAATTATTTTTTGCCTTATTATCGAGCAGGCAATTTTTTTATCGCAAATATACTGTTCAACAAATTTAATCTAGCCCTTCTTAGAGATGATATAAATTTATAAAATGTATTACACAATCTGAAGTCAAATTTTAACATTTTGAGAAATAATATGAGCACACTTTCAGTACTTCTGGTCTACATGATTCTGCTCTAAAATGTTCCATATATTCCTATTCACATTCAGTGAATGTTTATAGATGAATTTCAAGCATTAGACTAAATATAAACATTATTCACTGCTAATGAAGCGTTATCTATAAACGATGGATTTTTATGATCATCACTGAATTAATTAAAATGTAAACATTTTAATTTAACATAAAGTTTACAAAAATAATAATACTCTTTTAATAACTGTTTACTATAATGTTTTTTACTGTATTACATATATAAACCAAAATAACTAAATGATATTGTTAGTATTATTCGTATATTAGTCTATAAATAAGTAAACTATAGTATGTGAAGAAAAAAGAAATATCAGTTATTGGTCCGTGTTTTGCAATAATATTTTTGTAATGAATGTGCTCACTATAACAACTTAATAATTTTCATAGCCTCTCGAGATTTATCTTTCCTCAGGAGTTATTTAGGACAAACATTGTCCAATACATTGGATAAACATTATCCAATGTGGAGAGATTTTAACAATTTAAATACATCTAGATTTATTCAAATTTCTCATACAGTTTTTTATTGAGGACACGTGACTATGGGGCAATTCTATATGATACAATAACACGTAGTGGCAATCCGCCTAAAATGTTTAATTACGTGACATAATGATCTAACATGCATACTCACTCTACACTATGACAATTTAGAGCGAATTAAATTTCAGTATAAGTTCAATTTTGTTACAATTTGGGAGAATTCTGATTTAATTTCACTTTTATAATCATTATTCAGATATTTTTTACTTAACAGAAATTTTACTCTAAGAAAATCCTTTTAGTTTTGAGATAGCAAGTAATAATAAAATCTTTTTTCAAAAAGTGTTATATCATAACTTTTGAATGCCTTAAGTGATACGTTATTAATTAGTTTACTACTGAATATTATGTAATTTTCGAAAAATTAGTAAATTATGTTCATATGCTTGGAGATTTAAATTTGCACGTTTTGAATATAAGAACTTAATTTCAAAATTTTACCATTTAACTTGCACATTAAAAGGTACTTGACTCTGAATTTTTAATATTTATTCATTTTAAAAATATTTTTATTTACATTTAAAAAACTAATTAATCCTACTTCATGTTTTAATTGATGAAGTATATTAATGACCTCAACAGACGTGAAGGTCGACATTTCATTGAAGGAGGAGCTCTTAATCGAAAACATTATATTATTTTAAAGAAACAAGCAGTCCTCCAATAGTTTTAAATTTAATACTGAAGGCCTTTAAAAATTTGAGATGATATTCTCAGGTGGGAATTAAACAATTTGAAACAGAATAAATATTTGTACAACTTAAAAAATTATCAGCTAAATAAAGCTTAATGAAAGGTTTGCATACATGCCAAATGGTGACTCTTTGATAATTATTGTAAGAGAAAAGAGAAGAATATTAATTTGTGAGAATTTTAATATCCGTGTGGAGAGTGTAAAGATGTAGGCTACATACCACAACTAGTAAAGAAACCGTCTGAAAATGCTTAAAATTGAAAACTACAATACAATACAACAGTGAAAGAAAACTGTTGAAAAAATATAGGAAAGAAGGAATGTGATAGTAAAACTCTCAAGTAAAACGGTTCCTACCCATTACTAATTAGACTATTATTAAGTAAAAACGGTAGCTTCAATCCTACTCTCCGAGTATTAAGTCTCCACCATATGAGACATGTAATCTAAAGCAGCAATCAAAATGAAGCTGATACAATCATTTTTTTTATCATAAAAAAGCTTGGATTCACGTGGGAAAAGTAAACAATAGAAGACGATTTGTTCCGTTTTATTAAGACAAACTTTTCAGAGGTATTTGTCAAAATTTGAAAAATTAGAAAATAAAAGCTAAACCTATTGTAGCTTTAAGATAGGTGTTCATCACGAGTGTAAATGGGGACAGTAAAGTATAGCCTGAATACGTAACCATGCATAACCAGGTAGGTTGCACACCACGGTAAGAGCAGCAAGAGCCAAATTATTCCAAAAAATTCCTATTTTACATTAATGAATTAAATTATACAGAAGAAATCCCTATAGCAGATGAATCAAGCTAACATACATTTATAATGAAAATCCATGTGATATTTAAAGTTTGAAATGTAGGCAAATAGATGAAAAGCAAAGTTCCGAAATATTTTGATATTGATTATAATCTAATAAGCATTTAGTATAAATCACATAAAACCTTAATAAACTGCTCTAAACACTAATTCATTAATCAATCATGTTGTTTTAATAAATAAAGTTTAAAATGAAGACAATGAGCAATATTATCAGTAAAAGATTCAAACCCGTTCATATTCAGTTATATCAAAAAATAATAATATCTTGTCGTACTTTTCACTATAATCTATTGTTTCTATATATTTATTTTCAAGTAGTATAAAGTTGAGTTTCCTATTAAAAGCATAATATTCCCTTTACAACCCACTAATATGTAACAGTTTTACAACATTGCTATAAATTAATAATTAAATAAAATTAATACAATATTCATATGATATACTCCTAATATCATACATCAATAATTGAGTAATTTAAAACAAACATTCATTCTTAGTTATTTTGAATAAATTTTGGGAAAAGAAATATTGTAAAAATTAAATTTAATGGGAATTTAGGAACTTGACCATTTGATCTGTGCAATATAAAACTTGTTGGTGCAGTGAGCACATGTATATAAAATTCTATGTAAAAATACTAACAGAGTTTTGTGGTTGTTACAGATGCTTTCAGCAATATAAAAAATTATAACACTGAAAAGAAGTAATATTTAAAGTAAAGTAAAGAAAGTTTGTAACAAAATAAAATTGAACTTTGAAGATAAATTAAAGTGAAGAATTGCCAGATCAGATAAGAGTGTGAAAGTTTTGAATTTTGAAAATTTAATAAAAGACAAGCTGTAAGAACTTTTTACATTTTGTAGTGACGAATATAATTACAAGTTTAAACTTAAAAGTCATCAAGAAGTTTTTATTATAATTTTAAAACCAGTAATTATTTTCAAAAGGAAATTTTATTTTAGTGTGAACTTTATTTATTACAGAAGATTTTCTTTTCCTTTTTGAACCTTCACAAAAATTTAAATTTCAAAGCTAACTCCTCAAGTGCCAGTAAAACGGTACACAGTAATTAAGGTAATAGGAGGTCAAGTACATTTTTATGGTTTACTAGGGTATCGCACAAATATAGGATAAATGAGACAATAAGTAAAGTAAAATTAGAAACAAAATTTATGTTAGGTCCGTATTGCACGAAAATCTTTTTAGTAAAATAATAAATAATGTAAGATAAATATTAATAACAATTAAAGAATTATGTCCATATTGCAAAAGCATAGGTTTAGTAAAATAGTAAATAAAGTAACAGAATCACCAATACACAGTTTCAAGTTTAGGTCCGTATCGCACAAATCAGTTGTTTCGTAAAGATAGTTGTAATTAAACTAAAATTACCTCTAATTACTATTTTAATATTAGATACGTATCGCACGAACATAGGTTAAGTAAGATATTATGTAAAGTGAAAGAATACCAAGAACACTATTTTATAGGTTATGTCAGATTTGCACAAATAAAGTTTTAGTACAACAGTAAATAAAGTAAAAGAATACTGGGGACAAGATTTTATACGTTAGGTTTGTATCGCACGTACAGTTTGTATTTACCCACCACTAACAATTGAAGTTCTGATATCAGCGCACCGGGCGTTGTGCACCCAAGCCTGACATGGTGTTGGGCTAACCCACTAGTCGATTACCTATTTATTCGACTAGTGCCCAGAGTATTCGACTAGTTGGATTTTTTATTATTACATGCTATTCAGTAAGCGTATTGAAATTCAGATGTGTTAGTTGGACAACATATTTAAACTTGCACCACATGCGTTTACCATTGAGAATTAAAACTAAACATAAATGTACCAAATGAACATTTTAGAAGTATATGCATTGATGTGATCGCCTAGGGTACAATGTCATCTACGCCTACTCTGTCTAGCATTACATGTATATCCAGTATTTATCTCACATCAACCTCTCTCTGTAATGTAATCGCAAGTCTAAAGGCTAGTTTTTCTTCTGATGTAACTGAAATTTTCCCCTCAGTCTACAAGATAGTGGCTGATCCTCTCTCCTATAATTTAGAACTTATTTCAGTAACTCATCTCACAAGGTATATTTCCCTCAAATTTAAAATGTTCCTAAGTTCTACTAATCTTTAAAAAATTGATAGATCTTCGGTTAAATAGTACAGACCTATTTCAATACTTCCCACGCAAGGCAAAATATTTGAAAGTTTAATTCTCAATGAACTTACTGAATTCTTCTGGCAAACCCATTCAAAATCACCTACCCGTTCTGGGTTTCCTAAAAACAGTTTAACCACTCATGCAATTGACATATTTCTAAGTGCTACACTCTCATCTCCTGATGTTTTCAGAAGCACGGCTAGCATCTTTAGTAATTTAATCCCTGATTTTATGACTTAATAGTCAGCGCCTTTTGGAGAAGATGGAGCTTCTCCGTGTCAAAGGTGTACCTCTTTAGTGGTTTCGTTCTTATCTAGCAGGTCCTTCTAAATATATTTAAATTACCAATAACATTTGTAATTGTAAACCTAGTTAATTTGCCTGTAACAGTACGTGTTTCTCATGACTCTATACTTGACCCTCTTTTATTTATTGTCTATTTAAACGACATGAACAAATCCAGAAAGAGCCACTTATGTCATTTCTCTAACAACACTAGAGTCATTATCTATGAGGAATAACATAACATCTTCGCAACCGATTTGTCTTTAACTTTAAAAAGTCTTAGCTTATGATTTTATTTGCACGATTCTTTGACCTGCAAAACCAGAATTATACATTTCAGGCCCAAATGTAACAGGAGTGATGAGGCTATCTTAGTTGATAGTAATAGTGTTTTGGACCCGACATAATATGTGTATTTTAGGACTTCACAATGAATTTAATTTGGATTAGATAAATATATTATCGTTATATAAAAAAAAACTTAATTACTTTTCACATCCAATTAGATATGTTTCCACATTTGTATGTATAAACAAACGTGTAATTTAAAATTATTTTTCTATTCTGACGTATGGGCTGAAGGTTTCTGAAACGGCTTCAGTTAAATCTTTCGGGAGAGTTTTTAAACTACAAACAAAGCTGTCAGAATGCTCTGTGCCTTGGGTAATCGTGACAGTTGGGCAGTTTCAATTGCAAAAACCTTTTGACTTTGCCTTTGCTGTTTATATTTTCTGTCTCGATGTTTCAATTCAATACCCAGCAATCTTTCATATCACCCGTATTCCACCAGTAACATAGATAAACTCATAATTTTGTATTATAGCAGGAAGATCTTCAAAAGTTCCTGTTATATGTTAGTCATACTTGAAAAAGTTGGGCATCTTATAAAAAGACTTTAAAGCAATACTTGATAAAACATACTTTTTAGTGTGTGTTTAAAGAAGATTGTTTTATGGTAGCAATGTAAATTTTAAATAATGGTGTTTGACACAGACTACTACTATATAATACAAAGTTCTGATATGATACAATAGAAAGCCATTTAATGACCTTCTTCTATGCATTTCCATGTCTTTAAAACAAAGTAACAAATATAATTTGATTATGATTTGATTATGTATAATGAAATTAATTGCGATTAAATGTGATTAATTACAAATCTAATGGTATACATATCGCTTCGTGACCTTTGGCCTATATAGTAATATGATTAGAATCAATATAGATGTGATTATTAACACAACTACTACCAACCTATCGCTTCTCGGGCTTTTGTATGAAATTTTTTTTCGTACTTTTGGCTGAAAATGTAATGTAATTGTGATTAATATCAAACCCAATGCCATAAATACCACTTTTCGGCCTTTTAGATGATATAGTAACGTAACTGTTATTAATATCAAACCTAATGCTATACATATCGATTCTCGGCTTATTGGATTAAAATGTATTGCAATTGTGATTAATATCAACGTAATGAATCACTTACCGTTTCCTGCTTTTTTATGTTACTGTATTACAATTAAATAGCATTATTATGTGCTACAATTAATGCTGTGATTAATATCACACGTACTACCAATAAAATAAAGTCAGTAATAGTTGTTAAAGACATATACATACATAGACTATAGTCATTAAATAGCTTTTACTATATAATATCAGAACTATATAAGTTAATAGTACCATTACCTACAATATTAACTGAAATTAAAAAAGTCAATAAAACTAAAATTGATGGAAAATTACTCATTAGGACGTTGGAAGATGTTGCTGTGTTGATAAGGAATTAGAGTGTATCTCTGTTTTTGGTGGAATACATGGTATTATAAGTAATACATGGTAAGTTTTATTAACATAATTATCGAGACAGAAAATATAAACAGTGAAAGTAAAGTCTAAAGATATCCATTAGTGAAAACTGCCTGACAACTGTCAGGACTACCTAAGGCATAAATAACTTTTGAAACTTCGTTTTTAGTTTATTAACTCTTTTAACAGTGTTAAATGAAGCCATTCCCTAGAAGATCTGCCCATACTTTTAATAGGAAATAACATCCAAAATAAACAAATCAAAATGTTTTCCTATGTACAAATGTGGAAACATATATCAATGAATATATAAGGACTTAGTTTTTGACATATATGATTAATATATTTTGATTAATCCAAGCTAGAGTCCATGATTTCTATAAATTAGGACAGCCTAAACACTCCTATCAATGTTGAGGCCTAAATGCATGATTCAGAATTCTCTTGTTTTTAATAAATTGAAGAAAATTCATCATTGAAGCGAAATATAACTTCTGAGATGAGTTATTGAAAATTTATAGAGCTACATTATAAGAGAACGGCAACCATCTTGACGACTGAGGAAATTTCAAGTACATTAAAAGCGGCACTAGCTTTTAGGCCTGTGATTACCCTCCTAACCTCACAGAGAGAGGTTTAGGTGGGAAAAATACTATATGTACATGTAATCCTAGAGAGATAAGGCGTAGATGAAATTGTACCCTGAGTGTTCACATCATTGCATACATTTAACATTTATGGAGTTTTCATTGAACGTCGCACCTATATAATCTGGTTGAGTAAAAATAAACTCAACTGTTTTCAATCTGAGATCGCATTGCTTACTTCGTTTAAAATGGTCTCTTGTTGATCTTGTACTCTCTTTTCTTATCTTTGTTCATATTCCCATACAAATACTACAGATCCTCCCCCAGAAGCAAATATAGATCTTTCTACCGTTCTTTCATAATAAACATATCTCGAGTCAGCCATCTCGGGGTAGACCTACCCACTCCTCTCTGTTTTTAAGAACAATGCTGAGTTATAGTTATCAGCAAATAATTTCTACTAATATGAAAACTATTTACTATAATTATCATCACCACTTCTAGAAAAGACTAATTGTGACCAATCCACATGTTGTAGGATGTCAGAGAACTTAGCAATATATGCTGTGTAGTAATTCTTTAACTTGGTTCCCCAATCCTGCGGTTGAATGACTGATTACCGTATACGATAAATGACAACTGGGCCTCGTGGCCCAATAAGGCGGTCGAAATTTTATCAGATATGATGCAATGCACTTTGATGTTTATTATAAAAATGTCAATGCACGAGCCCTCTGATGGACTAGACAGTGTAACTTATCTGAATTGTCATAAAAAGCTATTATTAAGATAAAATATTGCAGGAAATTCTCAGTTTCCCCTTACTACAATAAAATATTGAAGTCAACATTAGTAACTATTTCTCTCTTACATCTCATAAGAATGTTGATACAAAAATTAAATTTATTAACATAAATGTCAGTGAATAAAGAAAATTGTTTACCTTTGAAAGTCCTGTATATGTATAATTGTATTAAATTTTCGCATAATATGTTTACCATATATTGCTACATTTCCCTTGTCATTCCTTCTCAGTTTCCCTACCGTAACTCTAATTATTGGTTTAAAATGAATTTTGATTTATTTAGAGTTTTAATTTAAGTCTAGGGAAATGAGTGGTTTGTCATTTAAGTAGCCCATTACGCAGTTAAACGGATATGTTACGAATAGTAATTAGTTCTACGTTCTATTTTTATCTAAATACCCTGTTATACTTTACAGCTACTCTATAGAACTATGTGCTTGCCCATGTGGGGAAGCTTGAATGCCAATTAAAAGTCTTTTTCCTTGACTATGTAAGGTGAAGTTAGATTTGCTGTATAAAATATGATTTGGAGATTCACTAAGTAAGATTATTGCAAGGTTTGTGCAGTGTATACAACCACACACTTAGCAAACCATATTTTAGACGAATTCCTACTAGCAGCAACTTCTAAATTATGTACGGATAACACTAAAGTAAATTTATTCCCAGTACAATTGTACTGGCACAATTATTACAGTACAATTATTAGGCACAGCACTAACTTCATTTAAACCTTATAAGGAAAAGCCAATTTTCAGAAATATATACTACATGACGAAGATAAGACCCCACAAAACAATAATACGCAAATTGATTTTGTCATAATACTAGGAATAAAGCCAGAAACCTTTAAACATAATTATGGCAGGACTAACCAATAAAACAATTTTGAATACTAACAACATACCCTCTTTGATATTGGTTAACGCCATATTATTAACAGCCTTGGGTTCAACAAAGATCGTTAAAAAATTGGTAATGCAATTCTGAAGAAACGTTTTACGTTTCAGCTTACCTAAACAACCCAATATTGGTAGGAAACACATTCATGATTCAGAACTGCGTGGAATTAAACTATAATTATAAAACACTTAAAACAACCTAATATCATATCGAAAATGTAATAACTATGAACGAACAGTGGCTAGTATATATCAAGAATCCTAACAACATACAGTAATTACAAGTACAGCTAAAGAATAGATGTAATAAACCCACAAGATATGGTTATAGCACCACATGAGCACATTAGAATTAGCACCTTAACATGTATAGAGCTTCAAACAGCCGTCTATCCACATTTAACTCTCCGAGAACACAATAAATATTCTTGAAGTGTTATAAAAATACATAATTATATTTGCAAAACAATTTATTGAATTCCTGCAATGGGAATTCTGTTATACTTTAACTGAAACCGACTACATTACCTGTAACCTCTCCACCCTAAAGCCAGAGTAAGAAAAAAAGTTAAAAAGTAAATACTATATAAATAAATAATCAAAAGCAAAAATATTATAGGAATGTCATGATTTACACGGAAAACGTAAGCCCAGTAAATTTATAGTGCGCTACAAATGAAAACCGATGTATTCCTTTACTAAACCTTGTTCTAATGTCTTTGAACAAAGCGCACACATTTAAAAAACATGACCTTTACGTATTTTATTCGATGCAGGTTAGGCAAGTAGACAGGCAAAACCTTTCCATTAAAACACCCGAAAGACTTTACAGTTATGACGACTGTCTACGGGACTTTCTACTTCAACCACGTTATTCAGTAATAATAAATCCACTATCAATAGACTTTGTAGGTAGTATTACACAAAGTAATGGTTACAATTATAAACACGCTGCAACCAATGCCTGCACTAGAATGACAATAGCTACACCTTGTAGAAGTAAAATAATCCAATATATTACATATAAACGACATATATACGACATATTCAATTATTATAGAGCTATGACAAATAAACACATATCTAAAAAAACGTATTAATTACGTCAATATTTCTCATTAACGAAATATATAGTCTGGATTTGGCAATATTAGCACAAATATTCAAGTTTATGACGTATTCCAAAAAATATGTAACATAAGATCGCCTTGTAATAAAATCAATAATCTTTTAATTATTAACATCGACGTTATAATATATTAAATAATATCCTTATGCATAAAATAGTCTTGCAACAAATAATAACAAATTTTATTTTTACTACACCAGACTAAGGCGCATTATATATATATATATATATATATATATATATATATATATATATAATTATATGTATAATATAAATATACATTATATATATATATATATATATATATATATATATATATATAAGTAGATAGTAATATGGCGGTCCTAGACCACTTTTGGAGCCAACCGAAAAGCAATGTAAAATCTTGTTCAATGTACCATAAATGAATCTGAGCTATCAAACAGTAAATCACGAATGAAACCGAATCTATAGCTGTTTGCTTCTACTTTCTTGAGCTGTCTAGTCAAATCAATCTATTTGAAATGTCTGCTACGAATAAACGAAAAATCTTTGAAATCTTTTATTCTACAAAATTGATTGTAACACAGTCTTTATCTTTAATAGTCTTCTTTCCAGTAACAACCAAGTGTAATTTAACATGTTTATTTAATTCTTTAATCTTTTTTTCATCCAAAACATTCAAAAATCTGTTCGGCAAGTGTACTTTACAATCTTCCAACCCTGCAATGATTGTAAGCCCGAATTTATCTTTCATTTTATCCAATGTCACAATTTTGTATTTCTCAGTTTCTTCTAAATCAATTAATTTCTTATATTCTTTAAATCTTAGTTCGCTAACTTCATTTAATTCCTTTAGTAGCTCCATTTACATGGAAAAAAAATATCTTATTTATTTCAATTAATTTTTCGAAGCAAACTCACGAAGCAAGAACACGAAGCTAGACCACGAAGCAAGCTCACAAAGCTAGACCACAAAGCAAGCTCACGAAGCTAGACCACTAAGCTAGACCACGAAGCTAGACCACGAAGCAAGCTCACGAAGCTAGACCACGAAGCCAGCTCACGAAGCAAGCTCACGAAGCTAAACCAAGAAGCAAGCTCACGAAGCTAGACCACGAAGCAAGCTCACGAAGCTAGACCACAAAGCAAGCTCACGAGGCTAGACCACGAAGCTAGGCCACAAAGCCAGCTCACGAAGCTAGACTACGAAGCAAGCTCACGAAGCTAGACCACGAAGCCAGCTCACGATGCTAGACCACGAAGCCAGCTCACGAAGCTAGACCACGAAGCAAGCTCAAATAGGTAAGAAAGGGGGTTGCTATGCTACTTTTCAGCTGACCAAAAAAATTGCCTTTTTTCAAAATTTCTGAAGAAAACACTTAAATTTAGCAAGTTTTTGTTAAAAATTTTGTTTTAATAAACTTATACAATCGTCCAGTGGATCAAATTCTCTGTCATTTTGGAAATTTTCGTCTACATAATTGTAAATTGTGGCTTCTAATCTTGTAATTCCGTTGTTTTTTGCCAAATCAGAGTTAAATGTCTCTTTTAATATTTTGTCGGGACAATTTGCGAAATTTACTACATTATTGCCTAAAAGTTTGTTAATTCCTGGGCTGGTCATTTGGCACACAAATTTATTGTAAATTTTGACCCTAGAGTTAGAATTTATCCATGTTAAACATTATCCATGTTATCTACAATGATTTTACAGTTATTTTTAATGTCTTTTTGTCTGCAAAAATTGTAATTTTTTGTCAAATAATCCGTCATTTCTTCTTTGTTAAAGATGCCGGCAAAGTCTTGTGTTATGTCTAAGTCTAGCAAATAATAGTGTTCTATGGCTAATTGCTCTAAGATTTCTGGTAGTTCTTCCAATAATGTTAATAACTTTACGTCTGCTAACTCTATTTTGTATGGAATTGCAACTGGTTTTTTATACTTTTTCGCAATATTTTTAAAATCTTGTCTTATAATTTGTTTAATTCCTTCGATTGTTTTTGTGTTGGAGTCTAATAATTGCGGTAATTTAGCTTTTACGCCATGTTTTGCTAGTGGAAATCTAGAAAATTTACCCCTCAAATAGCTATTAAATGATCCACAAACGACTTTTTTCAACAACTTTCCTTCCAAATCTGTAGAATCTGTTATTTTAACAATCACAATATTATCGCAAAATGTTTTTGTAATTCTTGTAAATTTGGCAATTTTTTGTTCATTTTCAGTGTAGTTTATGTCTCCAATGTTCGTAATTAGATTATCGTTATGCAAATTTTCGTTTAAAAGCCATAATCCGAAGCGTTCGTTAGTAGGTTTTTTTTTATTTCCTAAGAGCTCTGTTAAAGAGTACAAATTACTTTCAGCGTGGATTTTATTTTCAGCTGTCATTTATATAGCAAAATTTTTAACTAGGATTTTTTAAATTTGTAAGTATTTGTATAAAGTGTCTTAAAATTAAGCAAAATATATTAAAATTTAAAGTAAGTTGAAATTTTTTTACCTAAAATTGTGGCCAAAATACGCAATTTTTAACAAAAAATTGCTAAATTTAAGTGTTTTCTTCAGAAATATTGAAAAAAGGCAATTTTTTTGGTCAACTGAAAAGTAGCATAGCAACCCCCCTTTCTTACCTCTTTGAGCTTGCTTCGTGGTCTAGCTTTGTGAGCTTGCTTCATAGTCTAGCTTTCGTCAGCTGGTTTCGTGGTCAAGCTTCGTGGTCTAACTTCGTGAGCTTGCTTCGTAGTCTAGCTTCGTGAGCTTGTTTCGTGGTCTAGCTTCGTGAGCTTGCTTAGGGGTCTAACTTCGTGAGATTGCTTCGTGGTCTAGCTTCGTGAGCTGGCTTCGTGGTCTAGCTTCGTGAGCTTGCTTCGTAGTCTAGCTTCGTGAGCTGGCTTTGTGGTCTAGCTTCGTGAGCTTGCTTCGTGGTCTAGCTTCGTGAGCTGGCTTCGTGGTCTAGCTTCGTGAGCTTGCTTCGTGGTTTAGCTTCGTGAGCTGGCTTCGTGTTCTAGCTTAGTGAGCTTGCTTCGTGGTCTAGCTTCGTGGTCTAGCTTCGTATTCTTGCTTCGTGAGTTTGCTTCGAAAAATTAATTGAAATAAAATAAGATATTTTTTCCATGTAAATGGAGCTACTAAAGTAATTAAATGAAGTTGGCGAACTAAGATTTAAAGAATATAAGAAATTAATTGATTTAGAAGAAAATGAGAAATACAAAATTGTGACATTGGATAAAATGAAAGATAAATTCGGGCTTACAATCATTGCAGAGTTGGAAGATTGTAAAGTACACTTGCCGAACAGATTTTTGAATGTTTTGGATGAAAAAAAGAATAAAGAATTGAAAAACATGATAAATTACACTTGGTTGTTACTGGAAAGAAGACTATTAAAGATAAAGACTGTGTTACTATCAATTTTGTAGAATAAAAGATTTCAAAGATTTTTCGTTTATTCGTATCAGACATTTCAAATAGATTGATTTGAATAGACAGCTCAAGAAAGTAGAAGCAAACAGCTATAGATTCGGTTTCATTCGTGAGTTTACTGTTTGATAGCTCAGGTTCATGTATGGTACATCGAACAAGATTTTACATTGCTTTTCGGTTGGCTCCAAAAGTGCTCTAGGACCACCATATTACTATCTACTTATATATATATATATATATATATATATATATATATATATATATATTATCTTTACCCACGTACATTATACGGAGGGAATTTTATGTATGTAAACTAAAATACTTATATTATACGTAATAATGCTTTTGAATATAAAAGTAAATACATTAATGTTCAATATATTATATGCTGCGTGTAGTGTCATTACTGTTATCCTACGAAACATGAGTTAATCAAAGATACCGGGATATCTACGTTAACCTCACATGGTTTGGCTATAATACAAATCAACGAATAAAATTATTGTACCCGTGATTAAGTCACTGTCAAGGAGAAACATTTCACCAAATACGAGTTTCATTTATAAATCATAATATATCCGAGAGTCTGGATTGGCATTAAATTTTAATTTATTTACATAATTATACGTTTAATTTCTGATCCATGTAAGCAGAAGTAATGAAGGTTAACAGAATGGTATTATCCGTAATTTCTCGAAGCGGCAGCGCAGAGTGAATGTCACAGCAGTGGAGTTACAATGCCATCAGTTTCATAACGGTACTTTATGGATACGCAATTTCACGCCTTGCTTTGCGACCGTTTGACGTTACTATTAATGTCAGTAATTACAGTCGAGTTTCTAAATTATTTGTAACAGTATTTTATTATTATATAAAAAGAGTTTAGAATAGCTGCTGTGTACTTTTGCAGTATTTGTTGTGGTACACGTCTAAGCACTTGCTGAATCCCTCCTTCCATTTCTTCAACATTCCTAGGATTTGTGATATAGTCTCCATACTTTGGCCGAAGTGTATAAAATTACAAACCGTGAGAACCAGACTACGAGCATCATGCCATTTATGTGGTCCTCGACGACCTAACCAAAGACCTAACAAACGGTCCTCAAGTCAGTCTTTAACATTCAATACGACATGTAGTAGAGCCCCATCTTGCATAAGTATCAGGTTTTTCAATAGTGATTTTTCTGAAGAAGTGGAAGTAAATCCTGGACAAATTACGAGACGCATATAACGGCATAGATGATTTTTTTGTTGGTTTACAATCTACACTGAGCACAAAGGTCGTCACTCTGTTAACAGTAATGTTTTATTGAGTTTTAGGAAACGGTATGCTCCCAGTAAAACTGATATTTTCAGATCTTTGCGTCTTGAGTGGATGAAGGTTGAGATAGGATTGAAATAATTAAGAGAAAATAGCGGAACAATTTTACACGTTAAAAAAATAAGTCTAAGAAATAATTACAAAATTTTTACTTTTAGTTTACCCACAAAGATTTTAAAATCTTTTATAGTTTCACGTTTTCTAACATTCTATGATTCTCCTAAGACAAAATAGATAGATGTATGGCATTTATATGACACATTTACTATTCAGATATATTTGAACAAATTCTAGAAAGATTTACGAAAGTATAAAATATTTACATAGAATGTTACAAGTTAAGAGTTTAGTAGTGAACGATTGATAACTCGAAAAATTAAAATAATCGGATATAATGTTGTTATTTGAGAACTTTAAGGGATTGCTAACTGTGGGCTTTTTCATAACACTAATTTTTGTTAAGCCCGTATAAAGATTATTATTATTGCCATATTTGTCACACGAAATATCATATAGCAGATTACTGAAAGCTTAGGTACAATATATTAATCCGGTTTTTTTCAATATTTGATTTTATACTGTACACTGTTAGCTTATGATTTTGTGATGTTTTCTAAATAAATTTTGTAAAATTTGAATATTGAACTAATATCCCCCAAACTTACTAAACAAAATAGTTATGTTGTATAAATCATCAGATGACAGGGTGTTTGCTCTTATAAATGTTCTATATTCATCATATATATCAAATAATACGTGTGGATTGCAAATATTCTGTTTTGTAGTCTTTTAAACTTATTTGTGTGACATTCAGCAGCACCACCATAAGTTATGATACCTTGCTGTCTTCTTGACTTCATCAATACCTTATAAAATGATATTGTACCATCCATAATCATACAATTTTTTAATCTAAACAACGATGCCATACAAAATATATTTTGCTTTGGATATTTTCTATACGTTTATCCGATCTGAGGTCGTTATCTGTAGTGATTCTCAAATAGTCACTCTGGTTCACAAATTTTAAGCAATTGCAAGAACAGCTATATTCGTTTTGAAAATCTTACGCAACCTTTGTTTAGGAATAAGTTATATTTGTGGTATTTCATAACTGGGGTAAATGGTAAAGGTTAATTCCGGAAGTGAATCTTGTTTATTAATACTAATATTGCATCGATATTTTTAGTTTATTGTTTGGGCAAATATCATACTGGTATGTGATGATACAATATAAAAACATCATTGGCCTATCCCTGCATTTGTACATGATCCATGACATCAAAAATTCTATTAAGGCAGATATTGATAGGACAGGGCCAATACTACTCCCTTGAAGGACTCCCCAAAAACTGTTCATTCTTTCACAAAATTCTCCTGCAACATTATCTATAATATATCTATTCGGCAAATGTTACTTAAACCAGGCCAAATATTTTCCCGATCACCTCCGCTTTCCAATGTTTCAATCAAAATTGTACGTTCTGTTGTGTGAAACGCTTTAGATAGGACAATAAGTTGGGGTAAAATACGTACAATCCTCTGCTAAATTGATAATTTACATACTTTATTAAATTGTTCCATTGAACCTTTGTCCCTTTACACTTCTGGAAAGCATTCCGATTTCGATGTGTTAATTTACATTCACGCAAATACTTATTGAGTTTAACCACGGCAAATTTCTCAAGGAGTTTCATATGATACAAAATAAAATAAAAATAATAAGTATCATATGAGTAGATTGGAAGATTACTATACTTCCAATGTTTATTTGGAGTATAGTAATCGACCTGTAGTTTTCAAAGAAAGCCTTTTAAACATTGCATGTATATATTATATGTACCTTAAAATGTGTATAAATACGTGTACTCATGGACATTTAAGCAAGTCACTTCATTTATACGTACACAATCAAGATTGATTGTGCAAAACCTAGTATTCACAGGTTACTTTAAGTATGAATTAACGTTTATACTTGTGATGTCTATCTGCCTATCTCTCTGTCATATCTCTAGAATCTATTTAGATATGAACTTATTATTTTATACGAGCATCATTTTTAAGTGATATCGAATTCGATAATGATGACTGTCAATACATTATATCTGACTGGGCTTTAGTGAAGCCTAACTATTCTCAAGTTATATCGAAAACAAAAATTAACTACAGAATTATTACATATGCATATTCTGCTTCCACTCGCTTATGAAGTCTAAATGACATATTTAGCTACAGACTTGAAAATTCCACGAGTCTTGTTTTCTATATAGATAAGACCGATAATGATTTATGACCCTCCAAGGGATTTGGCTGAGCATTAACGAAGCTTAACTGTCAACTGGGTATCTTAAGTAAAATTTTGACTAAAATTTCACCGAACCTTTTAACGCGAAAAAATGTGTAACGTACTCCTCTGTATACATAACACGTTCACAGAGGTTAATATACCTATTTCAGTTTTGTTTTAATAGTATGCAAGAACTAAAACACATTTTTGACTCAGGAACTTTTCAACTGAGTTTAATACCTTATGATATTGACTTTTTGTATAGTAGTAATTGAATATAATTTGAAATTTAAAAACTAATTTTTGTTGCAGTTTTAAATATAAATATTGTTAAAATTTTGAAATATTTAAATTTAGTTTATTGTGGTTAGGGTATATATTTAATTGATTTATCATGTGGAAAATAATGAAATTTGTAGACCACAAATCAAATAGCTCCAAATAAACATTTGTATAAAAAGTGTACTCATCAATGTTAATTAATAAAACATTTGATTTAACAGTGGAAGTGTGACACTTAGGATAAAGAAGTATAGTTATATTCATCCACTTCTGTCTATTGGAAGATCAAATTAAACCGATATTCCTATTAACGATAATTTCTATTAATAATCGTAACGTCACGTTTCTTTAGGGTAGGACAGTGAGTCCACGCCAATATTAGTGGACTACCGATCCTAGTTCCTAGCACTGACCTGGCCGTGTATTACTTTTTCTACCTCAACTTATTCTAGTTATAATTCCACTACATTCGCACGGCGTACTGCTGAGGTAGCAAATATTAATTTAATCACAACAAAAACCCATTGCTACGCATTTATTTTTTAATTATAATTTGAAAAAAAAAACATTTATATGTTAATGCAGTATACACTCTTAATTTACCTTTGCATTTTATTTATTTATGAATTATTATTATAGTCCTGATAGCCAGAGTTAGGTCACGTACTTATAACAGACGTTTTATATATATATATATAATGGAATCACTACACTTTATATATTAGAAGGAATATCATCATTCTTCTTTTAGTGTAAAGCGGGTAAAGAATTTAATTTTACCCTTCAAGTAATTTCGTTTCACTATTGCCAATACGCGCTACTGCAGAGTAAGAGCGGCAGGTACATTAGTTGTCTTTTGAGTCATCCAGTTGATTAATTATAAAAACAGTATCGCTCATATAGATGTGAAATATATTCCTGTTTCAGATAACCTCATTGTATATAGCTTAGGTTCATACGTATAACATAATTGCTTTTAGTTTATAGCTACATACAAAGAATTCAGTGTTTTATGGTAATGATTACGACAGGGCTGTTTTCGCGTTGTTTATTACGCATGCGGTGGCAGGTGAAGAGCTTTTTATACCACCATTAATTCCGCAAACAAGTAACTTTTTAGTACTCCGGCGTTGGCACTCGTGCAATGGAGTGTGAGGTATAAAACATGAAATCCTCTCACAGTTGTATTTCATTTACTAATACAAGCAAGTATATTACAAATTTCTGTATCCTCGTGTTCTAATATATATAATATTACTTTATATAATCATAAGTAATTGGTGTATTATAATAAATATATCTTCATATAAATTACGGCTGTGGGAAGTGTTGACCTGAATTTTAAGGTAAACGTAGTTTAAAGTTTGGCTTATAAGGTATTGGTTTTGTTTCAAATTCTTATTATGTTTTAGTTATCAAAGTAATTCAATATTTAAATGTTTTTTATGGGGTCAATAATCATATATCAATAAGAAAATAAAAATCGCTTTATCTTATATCCAACATATGTTCTGAAACACGAGATACAGACAGTACCTCTTGTCAAAATTTAAACTTTCTGTCAACCCAATTACATGTTATGTTACATGAAGGCATAATTTCATGTTTAATGCCATTTATAGCCCTAAAAATGCGACTAATAAAAAATAAATAAAATAACAGTGTTAGAACAAAAAGTAGAACTTTTTATGCATACATCTATTTTGGGACACCTTCTCCCTTGATTAAAAAAAGCCGTTAAAATGTTTAGTTTTATAAAAAGTTGTTCATTTCAACTCTGCTGCAATTGTTAGATCTCAAAAAACACTATATCTACAGATAAGTTAGATTGGGAAGGCTCAATTACATCAACATCTTCTCCTGATTCCTTGTGGGTCTGATATGATGCAAAAGTAGATTATTGAATCGAGTGGTTGGTATTTACGTTTAGTGTTATAATATAGTAACAATCTTTACCTTGTTTAAAATAAATTTTAAGCCTGAACTCCGTAATGAACACAGAATATCAAGCCAATATAGCATTAGGAATTCATTGGTCAAGAGAAGAGCATTTCCGTTCGGCGTAATGTTTCTCACAGTAATTTTATACTCAAATGTTTGAACTGGTTTCCTCCAAATTTAACGTTTTTTAGAAGTTTCGCCATTATTAAAATTTTCTTTAAAGTACAATAGCAAGTGTTGTTTTGCAACTCGAACTCTGAATTCTTTGCGTCGTTTTGGCATTAGAGACACTTAATCACAAAATCAAGTGTAATCTAAGTTACTCTAATCTAAGTGCACTCAAAGTTTTTTGAGTTTTTCAAACTTTTTGAACCTATCACTCCCTTTTCGTTTTAGAAATGCCGACTTCCCCCGAACATTAATTGTAGTTAGATAGGGGGGAATTCGTTTCAAACCACTGAATTAATAGGGCTCGCATGCTGTAATATGATGTGGTTTTATTATGTCGTATTCCCTCAATTAATATTTGAAATAACCTTTATTTATTCTTCCACTTATAACAGTATAATAGTAAAGCCGATGTTTAACGTAACATTATATTAATATGTAATACTTTTGATAGCTATGTGGTTGCCTCTCTGTTTGCATTTTATTAAATTACCACCCACTATTTGAATCGTCAAAAAATTAACATTATCTATTCTCTTTGATTTACATTGCGCCCTTCAGGTTTTTGTACATACACATTCTGTTCGTATTATAGATAATATAGCATAGCAGAGAAGATAAATTACGTCATTACCATAACTACATATGCCGAAATATAAAATAATAATGCATTGCTATTAAATTGACCTTACGCATTACTACATTTTTATTATATCGTCTATCGAATTAAAATAGATTAAAAGTTTGCCTATATTAACCTGCAAATCGCACTTAAAGACCATATAAAACAATTGTACATCACTTGTAGTTACACTAGAAATGTATTTGTGACAATCCATTTCTAGTAGCGCCTTAATGATTTTACTTTAAGGTTAACCACATTGCAAATACACATTATTTCTAAGAGTTATAAAGTCACCGCAACATACCTAACATCAGCTAGCCTCCACACTGCAGAGCAACTCTTTATAATATACACTAGTAATATAATGTAATATACCTCTTTATAATATCATTGTACACTAGTTGGTTTTCTTATAAGTGAAGTGCCAGGTCTGCAAGGCTTTCGTGACGAGTAGGAGCTACATCACTTAATCTTAATATTAAGAGGCGCTCACCCAAATCCCATAAAGCAGGGGTTCTCGACCTCTCAGGCTTTGTGCCTCCCTTACTTAGTACACTGACATTTGGTCACGCCTCCCCTCTACCATCACCACCTTATTTGGTTGAATAGATTGTAATAGCATGTTTTAAAATTAAATATTTGATACAGTTTTACTAGACATTAACATTACCTCAAATACGTTTTTGAACACAGCCTTTTCCTACACTCATATCCGATGGTACGTTTTTTAATAAATCAATAAAACTTAGAACGGAAAATATATGTTTTACACATGTAAAAAAGATTCTTAATGACGCTACTACATCAGTCAATTTGTAACTTAATGAGAAGGTTGGCAATGTCGTTATTAATTTTTCCAAACTATCAGGTTTTTAACTATCGCAGGTAATGTTTGTCATCCAGTCTAGGTTGATATTTTGACTTTAGATAAGGCAATGTTGAAATTCCAAACTCACGGTGGCGAGTGGATGAGAACTGCATTAACAACCTTACAGCTTACGACGCAAATGTATGGTAAACATAAAGATCATTAAAAAAATTCATGAGAACTAATTATTTACATTCGGTTATTGCTTGAGAATCCCATTTTATTCTTATTGCCTATTACTGCATGTATTCAGGAAATAGATCCAAATTAATTGCAGCGGTAGGTGTATCTTCAACAGGTTTCACGTTTTCGATTTGAATACTTCGAGTCCAGTAGGATGTCAAACATCTACGCAGAATGGCATCATTACTCTAACCAGCATTGCAAGTTACGCACTGAGGTTAATAAAAAAAGTTTTTGTCAATGGAAATTAATCCATATTTAATAAAATCATTACTATCCATTCATTTAACTTCCACTAATTTAGTCATTTTTAGTTGTACTAAAACAAGGTCAACTTGTCTGTCCTACTTTTTTATGTTTACAGGTTCCATGAACTGCAGTACACTACTTACCAACCATCCAGGCATCAAGAATCACACATTAAACAAACTGGCATGTCAGCATTACGAGAATCGCTTGAAAGCCGTGTCTTTCTACACTTTCCTATTCACCGATGCCTGACTTGAAATTCTTCTACACCTCCTCAGGAAGGCGCACTCCCCATATTGTGATCCCCTGCCATAGAGAGACATACATTATCATAAAACACGTTGGTGCTTATGTAGAAAATAAGGAAAATGGAAAAATTCAAGTCTAAAGCAAAATTTAATTTCAAGATGTCTCCATGATTTAAAGAGATTAGAATCCCATTGAGAGATGCACCATCACCAAACTCTGCCTATATATATATATATATATATATATATATATATATATATATATATATATATATATATATATATATATATATATAGGAAAAAAGTTTCTAGTACTATTAAAACTCTATTTATAGGTCCAATCATTCTCGAAATATTCTGCTAACAAGGGGGTCTAGATACTTATGGCACCACTGCATGGAAAACTAAAATATTTTTACAGAAAGTGAAGCGACCGTCCAAATAATTTACCTGGACCAACATGGTTAAAATATAGTCCTCGGTTATAGGCTTAAAACTTATGTAGGGGTGTGTGACAAAAAATTCAAACTGAGTCCTCACTTATGCGGTATAGAACAATTTATTGAGTGTATGGTTCTTAATAAATGGTTTCTTACTTATGTTGTGTGTGTGTCATAAAAATTGTAAACCCCACTTATGCGGTATGGGAAAATGTATTGGGTGTGTGATATGTAACCAAATATTGAAAAACTTAGTGCACACTCATAATACGGCTATAATATTCATAATATTGTCTTTGGTCTTGGGCCATAGAAGTTAATACTAATATTTTAAGTTCTATCGATGATTAATAAGTATTAGAAAATCGTTTATTTATTAAACATAATTTACGAATCATTTATTAAAACCTGTTCCTGCAGTTTTTTAAACAGCGGAACTTGCATTATTCCATTAGTAAAATATACATTTTTATTTAAACCCTAAAACTGTAGATAATTTGGACAATAGAATATTTGGAGTAAACATATGTACTATATCAATAAATAGGGAGTAAACTATGGATTTATTTTGGTACGGCCTTAATAGGAAACTTTACCAAACGCCTAAATTATTGGGATAGGCAATTACATGATAAACAAGCGATACGTAGAAGCAATTGAAGAAATTTAGGCGCAGTGTATCATGATGATTATCTATACATATTATATGCACCTTATATCTTTATTGCCAACGCCAGTCAATAAAGATATTGCAGTACACTACTTACCAACCATCCAGGCATCAAGAATCACACATTAAACAAACTGGCATGTCAGCATTACGAGAATCGCTTGAAAGCCGTGTCTTTCTACACTTTCCTATTCACCGATGCCTGACTTGAAATTCTTCTACACCTCCTCAGGAAGGCGCACTATATGCATTATATACTTTACATAAAGTATATACGATTTATATGAACTCCAATAGTTTATATCCAAGAATATTGTAGTATTAGCGTATAAAAGCAATATATTGCCTGTAATAACATGTTATAATATATAAAAGACCAGTTTAATGCATTACTGTAACTAGTCGTAAGCACTAATTATGTAATTTAAAATATGAATGTGCACAATATATTTTAAAATGTATGTTTTAGTTATGGAGAAATAATTTATTTGTAGTCGCAATGAAAAGTTTAATATTTCATAAATGAGCATTAACGATATATTTTCTGCCAGATGTTCAGAACAAAGTATTACCAGTCGAAAACACATACAAGGTATCAGTTAATTGGTTGAATATTCAATGGAAAACGGGTTAAGAACTTTATTTCCTTGAAGTAAAATATTGGGAGGCTACAATATTTGTTGGTTTTGAGGTAATATACGCAACTCCAAACAATAAAAAGAGTAACATTAAATTATCATTAATCGGTGTAGTTTTTGACTAACTATCTATACACACATCAGGTCATTGACTGTTTAACAAAGAAAGGGATATGATGCTATTGTGTTTTAATATACAAATGTATCCTATAATGTGTTATATTATTGACCAACAAGGAACTAAATTATAAAATAAATTGAGAATAATTGAGGCATCGTTACTATGGTTTTACTTATTTTCTGGAAAGTTGCAATTAAATATTTTTACTGTATTACCATATTTATTCATTAAAATGTTTAACGACTCTGTAAACAAACACTAAACAATTCAAGATAATGTTTAAAATGAAAATTCATTTTTTTTATAATTTATTGTAGCATTGTTATTTCTATTCATCATACTCTGATACCCTGAAAAAAAATACTGCAAGTTCCCCTTTCACTATAACACCAAATCAGATTTACTACTAATAATATATATTTAAAAATAAAAGATTTTATTTTTTTAACTTACGTAATAAAATCCAAATAAAAATTGAATATTTTATAGCATTTTCAGAAAACTCTCTATATTTGCAAATCTATCCAATATGTTTTTCAAAATTTTCATCCATTAGGTCTATACATTCCATCAAGAACTTTAGGTATTTATTCTTTTAATATAAAGGACAGTTTTTTTCACATTGGTTGCGTACGTATTTAAAACAATGATATATCCTTGTTTTACTAACAATGTCTAATGTTATGAGATGCGAATTCTCACATGGTTATACAACCAAGGATATATTTTTGAAGCTACATTACAGTTGCCTTTATAAATTACATTAGTCTTTACTGCTAATTAGATTAGCGTAGTATAGTATGAATATAATTTTTATGCGCATCAAGCGTGAATTATTGGGAAATTCTAATACATACCTTGTGTTTTGGGTACGTTTTGGAAATTTGGTTTAAACGAACGAATATTTGGCTGCAATAATTTTGAGATCATAAAATTAATATTATGTTTCAATGTTTAAGTGGTTGAATTATATACAATTGATTACTACTTTTTAATCACTGTGTAAAATAGGAAATAAAAAATTATATTTTTACTAAAACGTACACGAAATTCTATATTCATTATTTAATACGCAGTATTTTACCTGTGAAACTATTGTGTTTCTCCTAATGCTTGAATCGAGTACTAGTATATGTAGACTATTTAGTAACATAAAACATATTTATGTTACTAAATACAAGTAACTTCACGCAGATGGGTTGGCGTTCACTTTAATACTTTCATATTGCAATAACTATCCTGGGTATGTGGTAGGCAACGAATTGTACTAATGAAACGCGCTCTGGGCCGCAGAATCGAGCCGGAATTAGAGGTTGCGTCCTGTGTCTGCACCCATAGTTCTGTTTTGATAAAATCAGAGTTCTCGGCGTTATATATGTATGCATGTATTAGTATGTAATATTGATCAGAAAAGAAGCAAAATCAGCAATGTAACAAAAAATAATAACATCGAAGGAAATTCCAATGACCTTAAATATTAACTTTTGAAGACATTTTGTACACTGTGGGAAAAAGACAAACTCAAAATTACCGTCGGAAGTATAATTAACTCGAACCAGAAATGCTCACATAGGTGCAAAGCCTGTTAAATTGTGTGAGTGTGTGTATATATATATATATATATATATATATATATATATATATATATTCATGAATGATATGATAAGAAAATTACCCTTAACATAAATAATAATCAAATTCTTTGTAATAAACCATTTGAAATTTTTCTTCTATGAAACAAATTTAAGAAATACAAAATCATACGGCATAACAAGGTTCTGAATACACCGTTTAAAATGTATTGTAAAAACAGCAATTATTTATCTATGGTCAAAAAAAATATTGTTATTTCAGTGCCTGTAAAAGGGCTAAAATAAACTTTATTTTGCATTACAGAAGGCAATTAAAACTTTTATTAGGATATATGTTTGTTAACGATAATTACAAATTGTAATTTTTTTTCCCAATTATAGTAATCGATTTTTTTACCATAGTTTTAATACAAATATTTTCTTGTGCAATCAGTACAATATACTAGTTTAAATTGTCTAATCTGAGAGAAAGAATTCGGACATATTTATTTTTTTAGCATACAAACAATGATATCCCATTTATAATTAATTTTTAATCCCATAATAAAACTCTCTCCAATACATATTATGCATAGTTACATTTATACATATAACCTGCATAGCAATATTGTAGCACACTTTTGTTGTTGTATCAAAATAGAATAAAAAATCCATAAATATTAATTAAATGTCAATATCAGTATACAAATTTAATTTTTCTAATTTTGAATTAAACCTCTATTGCATTTAGTTTCTATGGAATAAATGCACTTATTTTGGTATTAATTTCTTATTATTCAAAATAATAACATTTCAAAGTGCTATTAACCTTTATATATATATATATATATATATATATATATATATAAATACATACATATATATATATTTATTTATTTATCATTAAATATTTATAGATAATTTTAAATGAATTAAAACTGGGCCAGCTCTTTATTTTGTCCAGAAGATTATTAAAATACTTTGGACAAAGGAAAGCAATGGATTTCTTAAACATGTTGGTGTTTTGACTTCGTGAGGTGAGAAGATCCCTACACCTGTTGGGATACTGATGTTGATGAACTGGAAAGTTATGCAAATGTTTGAGGGTATACACGCATACAAGTCCATGAACAGTGATGATAAAGTTAAAAGGTATTCTCTGTGAAACACCTCCTAGCGTCTGTCTATGTATTTATGGTTTTACACTGCAACCATAAATACATCTATGTATTCTCTGTTCCCACTGCAGAGAAATACCTCTGACACCGTAAACCCCCATTTTATCCAAAATACAATCATGGCACACGGCATCACACTCTTTGCTGAGGTCACAGAAGATACCAGCAAACTGTGGTCATCTTAACGTCAAAGATTTCTTCTTCAATTTGTAAAATCTCTATATGTTTCCCACTGACACCATTTTATTGAATAGGAGACCGTAAGACATGAAAGATACAAAACAACGCTGATTGACAGGATTTGGAACTAGTAATACCAAAACGGACGCGAGATATATCAAAGAAAAAAATAACTTCACAGTTTAGAACTAATACTATCAATTGGAAGCTGTCATCTCAATCACGTTTACATTTTAATGCTAAAAATTACATTGGAAACTGTTAGAAAGATAAAAGCAGAACCACTGCAGAGAAATACCTCTGACACCGTAAACCCCATTTTAACCAAAAGACAATCATGGTACACGGCATCACACTCTTTGCTGAGGTCACAGAAGATACCAGACACACAGTTTTCAGTATCTTGGGCATAAAAAGCTGCCCACAAAAGAAATCCTTCATGGCATCCCAAGTAGGTTTATCTTTAAGGAATCCAAACTGAGTTGATGATATTCATTTATGGTTGATGGGAAAATCTAAAACGCTGGTGTGGACCATTCGTTCGTAAACTTTAATTACTATTACCTGGAAGAATAGCAACCGGCCTGTAATGTTGAAGGGAAGATTGTTCGCCAAGAAGGGAATACGACTTGAGAGATGGAAATGTGAAACAATTCTGCTAGATATTCCGACAAAAAAGCTGCCATCCACTACAAAATACCTGGAGACATATCAGACATCCGACGACATACTCACCGACAGTCTTTTAACTACTTCAAATAATTCAAAAGGAATAGGGTGACATGTAAAGACTTTACTTTAAATTATAATCTATGTTCTGTAACCCGTTCCCTGCACCCATAATGTCTTTTCCAACCTCAACAAAGAATTTATCAAACAAAGTTGCACCCTTTTGAGGAAACACGATTTTAGATCCCTTAGTATTCAGTTTATTGATGAGTCCAATTTTGTTCAAATTTTCGCCTGAGTATTCAGCAAAACGTCTTTCCTAACAGATTTTTTCATATTATCACTATTTTCTTTATGAGAGTCTGCAGATGCAGCTTTGGCAGACGAAATAATCTTTTTGTATGCTAATTTCTTCTCTCTATATGGGTTTTTGTATAGTCTGCATAGGAACACTCGCTGAAACATCTAAGTGTTCTTCAGTTCTCCTTGTAATTTCATAAGTTATGGAACTAGCTAACGAGGTTTTCTATTGCTTTTGTTGTTTGATGTAATGATAGGAAAGCATTCATTAAAATATTCAGTTCTTTTGAATAATTAAAAAAACTACTTCTCATATTTCTCCTAATTAAAATTATATTCCAGTCAAACTCTTGATTGTACTTTCGTACTTTTTTCAGCGTCATGTTGAGCATGCAATTTCGGGTTTTTGTATTCTTAGGTACATGCACTCGAGAAATGAGTACAATTTGGGAGTCATGATCAGATATACAGCTATGATCTATTTCAGCTGTCAGCTCGTTCTTGTCAAAGTTTGCAATAAACGTTATCAATACATGACCCTTTGCCGGATTTCGGCCTTGTAACTCTAATAATGGCGGGGAGTGCAATCATAAATGGATGTTAATGTTCCCACAAATTACTATTCTTCTCTTTTCTCTGACAGAATGTTGCTAGCGTTTTAAAATCATAAAATAATTTTAAAAAATATATCAAAGTTATTTTGGGACCTGTATACAGCCAGGATAACCAATTTTAGTGAAGAAATTTCAACAGCCACGGAGGCAAAATCAAGCTCTACATTAAGTCGAGACAGTGACTTGCATTGAGTGACGCTACAAACGCAAGTCCTCTCTCACAAGCGCACATACACCACCCCTAATGACACGAGAATGACAATACATAGCCGCTGCTCTGTAACCCTGAACACAGAGACCTGCTTGAGTTGATGGTTTGAGCCAATACTCAGTCAAACAAGCAATAGCAACCTTTTTACTGAACGAATAGGATGAATTTTATCAATTTTTTTAGCAATTTACCGATTTTTTTGGTGTAAAATGTTTATGCCAGATATATTGTTGACCGTGTCAGGGCTTTGAGACAGTAAAGCAACATTCCTTATGATGGTTTCCAACAAGATGAAAAAGCCAGCCAACAGGATTAGAACAAACCAACGTCACGACGGTTTTATTCAGATGCTGGAATCTCCTCACAAAGTGATTGTTACCTCTAACACGTGAACTGTAGCCAACATATGTTACATTTGTTCCATCGATCAATAACAAATTATCCTACTCACGCAATGATTGTATCAATGGACACAACGTATCGAAAACATGTTCCATTGATACTCCATTGATAATAGGGGCATTAAACAATGGCTTTTACCAAAAACGACTATCTTACTACTGTATGTACATAACTTGGTTTTAGTATTTGTTTAAATAATTTTATAGCCTTAACTAAACTCATTCTGTTTTCAAATGTTTTATTTAGAAAAACACGTGTTTAAACTTTAAAAAATTATTAAATTATTTACTAAAGCTAAGTGCAGATTAGTAATTAAGAACTAGCAGTAAATCCAGGTGATTATTCATTTCATTATTTAGGACAATAGTAACTCAGCTCCAATGCGTGCCCGCTGTATTGTAACCAGTTTTGAAAATGTTACATTTATTTTCTTAAGATTAAGATCTAATCAGTTTATCTTGATCTTCATCTAAAAGTTTAATATGAAGACATATCTGGATTTCATAAACAGTACGTCATTAGAAGTATCAATAAAGATTTTATAGTAAAATTTATGTTAACAGATTCTGATTGTTCGTTTGTCCAGTTTTAAGAACTGGACTCTCAATTAGAAGTCTCGCTTGCACGTGCCAAAAGCACTTCCGTAACTATTTCAGTAGTGGGCCCTGTATCCGTAGATTCGCCCAATCAGGACTGATCACACTCCATACGGACGATTCTCCGGGACAGTTATCCACTCCAGGACCTCTACCATTCTTATCGGATGGAAGATCACTCATATATGTAGCTCGACTCGCAACTGCCGGTTTGCACACGTCTCTGACCTATCACATCGAAATTCTTTATATCTTAGCAGCCTCGAATTCAATAGTTAGACTTTGAATCTTGTCTACAGACGAAGATTGTGTTTCTCGTAGTGCTTGAACCTTGGCTACCAGTTTATCTTTGCTTTTTAAAAATATTTCATCCGTTTCAGTAGAAGCATTTCTTGTGCTCTTTTAATTGGTTAATTAAAATGGCCGGAACAGTGTTGAAGCAAAGATAATGTACGATTGGTCACTGGATGAATTCCTGTATGAACATTTAATGGCTCAATTTTTTTTTTCAAGTATTGTTTTTAATTGATGGTCCACACAATCTTGCCAAACCCCTCTGTGTGCTATCACTACTCTTTAGGGCGTATGACGGTCGGTATTTATATATACCAGGCAATAAACATGAACTGCCTTTGACAGTTTGTTTAATTACCAGTTCTGTATTGGAATTCATTATTGAATAATATATTAAATAAATTGTACTACAGAAATGTACGATATCAGAGTCTATAAGAAAATATAATAACTTGTACACGAAAAGAACTTGAGAAAATATATCAATTTATATTAATTTCTTATTATTATTATTATTAAGAGTCTCATAATATATTTATCACATGCAAAAAGCTCAGTATTGCGCTGTTTTCGATCCAGGAACCGTGCAACAACTCCGCTTCCAGGGCGTGTATCCACTGCGGCAGGTGAGCGCTTAGTATGAACGATTACCCGCACAAACCTTTCGTCTCCGGCAAGACTATCAAAAGATTATCCTGTATATTTATTTAGGACAGGTCTGATTTTAGCTTAAGTTTATACGCACATACTGTTTATGTTGAGTACAAATTATGGTCTTACGTGTCTCAAAGTAAATATTGGTAATTAAATTGATTTTGTACTGAACTTTAAATTTCTATGAATTGAAATGGTGTAGAATGAGTGTGCATGTTACAATATTAAGTCACGTAGTTAAACATTTTAAGCGGACGTCGTGACGTGTCCTTGTGTCATGGAGACTAACCCCCCTCGTCACGTGTCCTAAATGAAAATGTAAACTGATTTTTTACAAATCTCAATAATTAAATTGTAAAAATTAATTAAATGTTTCTTACATTAATTTCTTAGTAAACATAAATCTCGGAAAGACCATGAACCTGATGTACAAAGCTTTCGATACTTTCAAAACATTGTAAAAATTGTGGTCTTAATAACAGGATATTCTCCACAAAAGCGGCTTTCGAATAAATATTATTTCATCATAAATGTATATAATTTCTGTATGTGATAGTATAGTGTACTCATAATGAAATACCACTTTTTGTGCAATAGTTATATTTATGGACAAGGAAATGTAACATTAAAATAATATACAAATTAAAATTAATAATACACTAAAGTATAGACACAGTATAACATAAACCAATTATTTCCAGAAGAACTATTAACTGATATTTCGCTTTTCTACACATATGATGGTTTAATTTAGTATAGACTAATATACGGATAATAATAATAATAATAACATGTGCTTATTGAGAATTTGCAAATTTATAAATAATTTGTATGTGGTTGAGTAGTGACTTCAGTTTTAATGAACAAAGTGTTTAATACTTTCCTTTTATTGGGTGAACAATATTCCAATCTGTTCTTAAAAATCTTGACACACGATAGTCATGTAAAATAAATTATTTGCTAGAATACCTTAGTTACACTAACAAATACTCCAAAAGCAAATATTTCATAATGCAGTAATAATATATTAGCTATCTTGGTGGTTATAAATATATAGGAATATATATCATAAAACTGAATTCATGAGTAGTAATAAATTTTATACTGTTATATGCATAATTACTGTCCCAAATCTATTATTTTACGGGAAGTCAGTTGTAACTCACTAAACTCCATACGCTGCAGATCACCATTTGATCATGGGTAGATTACGAAAAGTTCTATCTAAATATAAAGAGCCTTTAAATGGCAAAATTTTTAATTATGAAGAGCTGTTAATCTTTTAATCACAAGCTGATGAAAATGTACAATAGTTTGTTTTCCATCCATACACATTAAATTTCCTTTAATCCTGAAATATTGCACTTGAAACAATTGCCCCTTGTTCGACTGCAAAAATAATTGTGTTTTCTGCTCTGTTCCCTTATCTAAATTTTAGAGGTTTTAACAAATGTTTTGAACTAGTTGGTTGCATATTGTTGAGCGGTGAGATTATTATGGATGATCCTGTTGACCCTGCATTGTTCTATTGGAAATTGTAGTACTTTTAACAAAATACGAAAGAGATCAAATATAAATACGATCAGAAATATCACTCGGTCTGACAATTTAAACTAAGTAAAAAATAACCATTGTTTTATATATAACAGTCTAATCTTCATCATTACGGACAATAAAATGATCTAGTATTTTTACCACCAAAAGAGTTTGGCCTGCAGTATATTCTGCTTCAGAGAGTACATCATAAAGGTGCTACTACTGTTGAATGTTGCCTCAGATATATCGACTTAATATAAGGGACACTTATTTCAAAGACTCGAGTTGTATCAGGAAAACCATATAAGTGGTTATTGCTCCAGCCATCTGTAACAGAGAATAAAATCGTAACAAATGCAACTACTGATAGAAACAGTCTTAACGAGTTAACGTTTCACATGTCGGGTAAATGCTACTACAGACAGTGACAGTGACTGTGTGACCGGTGACTACAGATTGCCGCTCTATGTCACAGTCAGCTGGCCTATCGATCAGCTATCTGCGCTACCAAACAACCGAATGGAATCAAACGTCTGAGGAGAGTGGAGATTATGTTTGAAGTGTCGAGGAAAGATGTCAGGTGAGGCTGTCATGTTGGTGACGATGTTAAGTTTGATGGAAGAGTGCGTAATGTCATAGTTTCTAGGTTTTACGCAAGGTGCTAGGGTGATTGTAGTAGATTTATTCAATGCCTTGATTCATACAAACCCCAGGGCAATATATAGCTATTGCATTTGCATCTCAGTCCATGTGATTGTTTAAAGATTTGTCACTTAGGACAAGAAGCTGAGAAACTTCATTTTACACTTAGTCCTAAAGGGACCTTTCTGCTTGCTTGAGGAGTGACATTAAATTCAGGATGGTACGGTTTTAGGGATTGCCTCCTATTGACGTCCCATAAGGAGGGATATTGGGTTATATCTCAGTAACGTCTACTTGGAAGAAGGGGAAGCCAGCTTTGTTCCAACTCCTCCATTCAAAACGGGCAAGGATCGTCACTCTCTCATGCCAAAGTAATCAAAAAACTTTAACACTAAGGGGTATCCAACCGCTCCAACAGTTATCATTCCCGGTGGACTAGACCTATCAATAAACTTTTCCACCCAAATATGTACATATTTTTGTTAGTGATAAGCCGAAGCTAAACAGCTATAGCGTTGACCATATGGAAGTAACACATCGGTTTTGCTGTAACCTGTGCAACAAAAAGTGTTCACAATTAGATCATAGATACGTTATAAACACCGTTAGAAATATTTATTTAATGTGGTTTCTTACAACTCATACCAAACCATGCATTTTTATTTTACTACAATCTTAAAAATAGAAAAAAACGTAGTATGAAAATTCTTACTGTGGTTAGAGTTTGGTAGTTTATGTTGAAAAATCCACATGCAGAAAGCTCCACTTTATGATTGGACAACTGGAGTGAAAAACTCCTCCAACTGGAACAAACATCACGTTTTATACAATGCATTTACTATAAAACAGTTACTAATATACTTTTACTAATGTTAAACTCTTCTTTATTTTACTAATTATGAAATGGTTGTAAAAGATTGGAAAAATAATTTCCAACTATTCTTTTCTATTTACAGATATGTGGCATTATTTTCCAGAAACACTATCTTTGTATAGTCGTTTTTACACATATTCTGGGAAACGGTCTTTACCTAATAATAAATGCAATAGCATTAGAATTCCTATACTTACGATTTAAAATAATTTTACTTACAGACATCAATAAGAACATCACTATATGTTAATTTAATTCAAAAGGTAACACCAATTACTTATTAGTTTTTAATTAAATCTTAATTTACTTTCTATAATTTAGCCTGCTCTTAGTTATCGACCTATTCAGAATAATGTTAGTAGCCAGTATATACTTTTAATAAGGAGACAAATCTAATCATAATAGAACATTGTAAGATATCGGGTCAAGATTGTAGATGAAAGTAAAGCTCAAGACACATCAAACTAGTAATTTAGTTTCTCGTCTGGATAATAGAACAAATTATATGTCTGCAATGTCGCATTGTTTATTGATAAAGGTACAAACTCTACCCTTCAGATACTTATGTTCCTAATAGTAACCTAACTAAAATAAAATGTAGGAAGATCCCTAGTTACACATAGTTATTAGAACAGCATTTTCTATTATCTGCGTAATGGAAATTTTTTATGTATTTGTTAGCCACAACTATTTTTAGTTACAAACCAGATTTAAAAATCAAGTATCCGGCTTACTTAACAGTGAAATTTAATTTTTTCATATTTTTAAAACAAAGCAAAAGCAAACAAAAATAAAACAAACATTATTTTACACGAAGATTTTCAGTGAAAAGTACCCAAATTTTTATTTAAATTATCCACAACGTGTAAAAATTAGATTAAACAAAGTTTTTTCTAGAAGATTGATAACTTGGTTACTGGTGAAAAAGATTTTAAAGAAAATTACATTACAGAACTTTTGATTAAAAATAATTATCCTCGGTCAATTATTAAACGAGCAAAGACTAAAAACAAAATTCTAAGCAAATTAACAAAAAATACAATCCTAATTATCTCACTACTGTAACTATTCCTTACGTTAAAGGAACATCAGAAAAAATCGTAAAATACATTCTAAAATGAATAACGTCTGTACTGTTTTTAAGTCACAAAATAATCTAAGAAGCTACTTAAAGTAATTAAAACCAAAAAACAAACAACAGGAACCAAGAGTATGATATATAACATAGATTGTGGATGAAAAAAGACTTCAATCGGCGAAACATCAAGAGCTGTCCAAACGAGGCTAAAAGAACATAATTACAACTACTAACAGAAAAATCTAAATTAGTTGAACATGCTATAAATGAAAATCACCATATAAATTTTGAATCATCAAGTGTAGAATTTTGAATTCTTTTAGAAACTTCCTTGACTAAAAGAAAGAAACTTGAAAGTGCATGTATGACGGTTTTGAAAGCTAAATGTATTTCCCAACCCTTCCAAAATTTCAGTGACATTTTATTACCATTAGTAAAAGAAGAAATCAATTAAAACATTATTAGCTGTAAATAGTTTTTTTCTACATAATACTTTTCTAATTTATTAGTTTTTGGTCTTTAAAATTTGTTTGGAAAGTTTATTATAACTATTTTACTATATGATTTTTTCTATTTTATAGATATGGTTTTCTGTAAATATTAACTAATGATGCCTAAACCGGCGAAAGTGCTTTTAAATAAATTAAAATTGTGGAAGAATAAAAATGTCCTTTTATGTTATTATGCAGTGTAATGCTAAATTAAACATTTTTATTAAAGAATTAAATAAGTACAAGATGAAAAATATCCTAACTGTAGAATGTGGAATTATCTATAACGTTGATTAAATTAGTAAATTCATAACATTGTGTACTGGAAAATAGGTCTTATAAATCTCACATATTGATATATAGTGATAAGGATATATATTCACAGTGGTATTTGATAAAGATAGCTCTTGTTTACAGAACACATGGTGTAAATATTATTAAATAAATACAAACCTGTTCTTGTAGTTCATCGTCTGTTTCCATGTTTATCAGCCTACAGACAGTGCGTTTAATCTCTTCTGCCTGAAAAATTACTGTCACTTAAAATCCAAGCAAACAAATTAACATTTCGTAATCCGAAAATGGGCTGTAATAAGAAACACGTTATATTTACATCAAATCTGTTGCTATGTTGAAATAATATTAGTTTTTAAAGATTATTAATTTTTGGTTTATAAAATAATACTACTATAACTATGTATCTCTACAGCACATACCGACTCAGTAACGGTTGTGCTCAGATAAGACAACAGGAGCAATAGAGAAACGTTCCCCAAAGACCAAATTCCTGCTTTAATGGTGACAGTCATATCGTCTTGAGTATAATTGATAACAAAGGCTGAGAGAGAGACTACGGTACTGAAGAAAGCCGTGAGTACAACTGCCAAGAGCTGGTCACCGTAGAAAGCGTTAGCTTCGCGGACAGTGTCACACAGCAACCAGTAGTCCCGGATCAGAGCCTTTATACTGCCAGCGGAACTGTACCCTTCTGTAACAAGCAACAAGAATTGAATATAAGATTGAAAATTACTAGGTAAAGAATAAATTCCGGTTAATAGTAAATCATATTTTTAAAGGAATAATAGTCTAGTTGTTTTATTCCTTTACTTTTCAGTGATGACAACTGTATATAGAAGTCCTATGTTTTATAAAGACTCATGAAAATCATGGGCAGAAACCCTACTTAAATTATTCGTTCTCTAATATTTCAGAAATTCAATTCTCTAAGGCACTTCTTTTCTAATTATAATATATAGCATAATATAGTGTTTGCAACTATAATTTAGAATTCTCAACTAATTGTTATGAATTAGAATGGCAACTGAATTTTCAATATAAACTACCTCCTAAGGTTTTGGGAATTTATACTTTTAGTTTAATTTTTTTCCAAATACCAATAAACAACAAGTTTAAACGTGTATTTTAAAATAATATTTAATAGACAATTAATTATCATTGATACTGCAACGTTTAAAATTAACTTATGTCAGGTGCTGTACGTTATTAAACGTACTATACTTGTTTAAAAATTAAATAATATAACCATAAACTGGCTTAAAGTTATTAGAATTTTAATAACGTACATTTCAATTTAATAGTACATATTAAACTAAATATAAGGCGCACCTATAAACCAAAATAATTAGTGATTTCTAGTGTTTATCTGTGGCAACGCCCAACATTACTCGGCTGTAGGGTGGCCTGCTGCAGTATTCTGGGGTCAGTTTATTTAGAAACTTCCCTAATAATTTAAAAATATTACAAAAACGTCCTGTTTAAATAGAGATTAAGAGATTAGATTATTTCAGAGATGCTAGAGAGTTAGAAGGTGTTCTAATGTTATTTTTATGTATTAATTATTAGTAATTTATTTTAATATTTTTACCTATATAAAATATTTATTACCTGTAACGTATATTATTATAAATAGACCTTTATCATGCACGTCAAAAAAGATTTTGGTTAATTTTTTAATGTATAATAACTTATTTTTTAAATGTAAACTATAAGTTTATTTTAAATTTACTGTTAAATAATTGTATTTATTTTTACTCTTAAATACTAATATCTCTGTCTTATAACTGTATGGGTAAGAGGATAAGTACATATAATTTTAAAAAATAGAATATACAGTTAAAAAATATCATATGATCCTTTTTTGAAAGCGAATAAAACAAAGAGCGTTTTACTTTTTAGTTTAACTTGATTTTATATATGGTATTCTCAAAATTAAATATCACATTTATTACATTCTTTTTGTAATACTTACTACGTTCAACTTAGTATATTCAAAATCGAACGAAACAATTATTGTTATATTAATGCTATATTTATATTTTTTTACTTAAATTTTTGACCCTTTTTAAAGCAGGAACTATCATTTTACGAATTTCAATAGCCTCTGTCATTTTATCTTATCAGCTCAATGTAAAGAGTAAGATCAAAGCAGTTTTATTATAGCTGGTTTTTCAAAGCGCATAAGACAAAGATCACTTTATTTTTTAGTTTTGTTAACTGGATTTTATATATTGTATTGTCAAAATTATATTTCATATTTATTTGAGCTTAGTGCATCCAACATGTAACGAGAACAATCATTAATATGTTAACATTTCTATCTGGTTTACTTACATTTTTGACTCTGTTTTTAAGTACGAACTATTATTTTACGAATGTAAATAGTCCTTTTCATTTTATCTTATCAGCTCAATTTGAAAGGTAAAAATCAAATTAGTTTCATTATAATTTGTTCTTTATACAGTCTAGAATTATGTGCTTAAAAGAATCATAAAATTTATAATATTACACAATAATATTGATCGTATAAAGAGAGGTATTGCTATATATTTTATGGAAACTATAATTTACTAACATACACTATACCTAAAATTCTAAACATTTACAATTCCTCACCACAATTATTACTACCTGAGACTAGGATTTGGTATGGCATCACACTTCTGAAATTGTTCTTGACTACGACTTGCTCTATCTTGTAGCTTACATTCATGAACCTTGCAGCTATACTCTGAGTGATGTGACTGTAGTGAACATAGAACACACCTTTAGCCCAGATCATAGAACTCATACAGAAGTAAAGAATGTTGCTGGATTGTTGCTCTTGAATGCTTAAGTTTATCTTTTTGGAATACATAATCCGAAGCAGATTAGAAATCGACATAAGAGCTGTGACCACAATACAAGTGGCAACCATCTTCATCGTGGCGTTTGCGCTTTTTGTGGTTAGTTTCAGGTTTCTGTCGAACATATCGAGAACATAATGGATGCGAACAAATCTCATTTGTTTTCGATTGTAGCTGAAGAACAAGACAGTTACCATAGCCGTTATAGCTATTCCTCTCACCAACACAAATATCATGAGCAATTTGTGTTCATTATACAAGAAATTTGAGTCTATTGTGATCATCTCATACCATTTGTATGCCCATAGCATTGATGTAAAACAACGAAATGAAACAAGACTAACGCTCCACAGTTGTGACGTTAAAGAAGAGCAAAACTCTTTCTTTCCATCAGGTCCGACAGTGCATTTCAGTGGAAAGCCTCCAAATATTTGACAAAAAATATTTACATGCTCTGGCCAATCTTCCATTTCTCAGTATTGGATCATTAAAATCATTGAAATTTGTCAAATTTCACAAAGAAAATATTACTCCTAAAGATAAAGTGAGTCGTGCTCCCATTGAATTTAAATTACAATAACGTTCTTTGTATTTTGTAATGTAGAGTTCCTCCTGGTAAGTATAAAACAAGATTGAGACATTATATTTTTATACGTTTTACTGAATGTACAAAAAATCAAACTACAACAGCATTGTTTGTTTTTGTATTCCTTCGTGGTATCGGGGTATAGTTAAACGTGAGTTGATAGATTAAGTTTTACAGTATTAACATTATTTAATACCCATGATATATGTCACGAAGCATGTTAACTCATGTTAGACACTCTCTCATTTCTCAATACTGCGTCACTAACACCAAGTAAAATGTTGTAAAGTTTAACAAAAATATGTTTCTGCTAAACAACAATACTTTATTTGTTAACAGTTGATTGTCAAGTATATTTGATTATCACTTGAACTGTGACGTTAAATTTTAACCTTCATAAATAAAATTATGCTCTAATATTTTATTGCCTCGTGGTTTTGAGTGCCTTATTATAAAGGTCACATATGGCGTAATGTAACATTATGAATTTAATAATTTATTAAATCACGATACAAATTACAAACTGGTGTTTGCTTTTGATTTAGTTACATAGTACGAAGAGCCGTTTCTATAAATTTTAAAATAGAGAAATTGTTTTATTGTATATTATAATCTACTAAATTGTAGCCCAATAAACTGCAAAACAATGTTTCCATTTCTATAGTCACGTGATATGAAGTGCCTCGTGCTGACTATAAGGTTTGAATAATAGAGAACTTGTATAATTGCATATTATGATTTGTTAAATTGTAACCCAACAAACAATACAAAACAATGTTTTTGTTTCTTTATAGAAACGTGGTTATCCACGTGGTTTGAAGTGCCTCGTGCCTACTATAAAGTTTAAAATAGAGAACTTGTATTATTGATCTTTATGATTTCTTAAAGTGTAACCCAAAAAACAATGAAGAACAATGTATAGTTTTTATAAACGCGTGGTTTGAAGTGGCTCGTGCCTATTATAAAGTTTTAATGAAAGATCTTATATTATTCCATATAATGGTTTACTAAAGTGTAACACAATAAACAATAAAAAAACAATATTTCCATTTCTATGACCACGTATTACGAAGTGCATCGATTACAAAGCGATTACAAAGTTTTAATATAATAATTATTATCGCATACTATACTTAATTAAACCGTAACCCAACACACATTATAAACACAAAGTTGTAAATATATCCCTTAGGAAATAATAATTAATACACATTCTGTAGATAATAATCATTCTTTATTTACAACCAGTAGGCTGCTATTAAACTATTACAGATTTATAACATACATATGCCGTCATATATGCCTTTGATGTCACTTATTTGTAACGTTTCGACTCACTACTCAATGGCGAAGTGCAGGGTGGAATGATCCTAAACACTAAGTTTTACGGTCTTACAAATATAAACGGTCCACAAGTTTGTTTTAATGTTTTAAGGAGTCAACCCATTAACTGTGTAGTGAAGAAGGGCTTTATAACGGGGAAGTACTCCCTTCACAGAGAAGTTGGTTGAGGTTACTCTTGAGACCGATTATTTTAGTTACCCGTGAAATTTGGGGCAAGAGCAGTAACATACACACATTGTCGTGTGCCTAAATTATTATTATTTTTAAGTAGGATTTTAAATCCAAATAATTAATTATTAAATCAATAGTAAGGAATAAGAAGCCATAATAATTACTAAAATAACTAAACATAAGCTGTAACTACTTCGATTTGTTAGGTAACTGCACAACTAATTGTTCTCAGACAAAGTTAAAATTGGATTTGTAACTTAATTTCCTGGCTGTAATAGTGTAGCAATTATTACCATAGAATTTGGAAAAACACTCTTAATCTAAACTAAAATTAAAGTTTTAAGACAACCCAAGGTCATATTGGGAGACTTTCAAGTGAGAACATTGGACATTTTAATATTATCTAATAACTCATATCATAAGCAAAAACTTATAAGTTAACCTCTCTACAAATATTGTACACAAGAACGTTAGACTTACTGCATAAAAGGGGTAAAATCAGGTTAGATACACAATTAATTATCTTTGTAATAACCCTTCTATAAACGAATTAACATAAAACAATATATTTTAACATCAAACAATCATGACACAGCAACTAATATCTGCAGTGTAGCGACCGTGCCAGAAGAAAGACATTAAACATTACAATTATAGTACGCTTACTATACTATACAAACTTAATATACAGAAGACACTTATACATTTTTTCTGCTGTTGACCCAGAAGATGTCATTGATGATTGTGCCACGTAATCCACTGACTCTTTAATAATGTCCTATAAGTCCGGTATGTCCATTCAGAATATAAATGTTATTCAGACAAATTCAAATTTAATTAGTTAATTTATTGTTACTAATAATTTTCCATACCAAATAAGAAAATGCGTGACTTACCAAATGCCGAAATCCGCCAGTGAGGGCGTCTGAGGGTCGTGACGCTCCGTCTATATCCGGTAGGTCAGGGTCGCAAAGTGTCCATAGTTCACTCATAGTAGACCTGGAACCAAATATCTGTTCATATTCTCAGAATTAGTATTGCTAATACAACAATATTACAGAACAGACACAGCCTATATATATTACATAAATTAATTGAAACTAGAGTTTGATTTTTTTTCTTATGAATGACTGATGAATTTTTCTATACATGTATCCCTAACTTTTTTGCAATATCTATAATACAGGAGTATAAGTTTTTATACAAGTTGTAACACTCAATCCACAAATTATAATTGTGTTGTATTTATAAACACTCCAATATGAGGCTAGTAAAAATTGAAATCCTACAAATACCCCTCCAACCAAAGAACATTTTCCAAACTTTCTCTAAATTAGGCTTAACGTTTGATTTCAGCCACATGCCATCTTCCAACACCATCTCCGTTACTGTTCTTCAGGTTATACGTTGTAGGGGCACTCTTCCAACTGTGGTATAGGTGCCGGTATATCTGGGAGCAAGCGTAGCAAAAAATACAGTAGAAATTTGCTGCATTGGACTGTGGGAAGTTTCATGTCCTTCATGGGTCTTCTCCGCCTATTGTAATCGTAACTCCATGCGTTCATGGTATACGAATCCTGAAGTCTTCGTTTAACATGTTTATAAATTGACCTCAAGTTTCTGAGCTTTGAGCCATATGCTTCCGATTTCCTTATTTTTGGGATTTGGTCAGGTTGGTTGGAAGTATTTGCTTTATCACTAATTGCGTCCAATTCACGACTATAATTTAGAAATTTTGGGGTATATCCTTTTACTTTAGAGTGGATTGGAGACTGAGAAATGGGAATGGGTACTGAATATTGAATTGGCAAGGATTGGGCAGACAATGTTCTGCCACTATCGTTGTAGAAGCCCGTCAAATTATGAGAATGAATGGGCCTTTTATTAATTCTGGCTTAGGTGTACTGGTATCTTGAGTTAGCAAGGATTCGGTATAATGTGTCATACAAACAAAGTAATATGGAAATAATACTAATTAATAATTCTGAGAATATTCCAGAGAAAAATCCTTTATGATGCTATATTTTTTCTGTAAACGAACTTTGGTTTATACTACTATAATTTTATGCTGCATATTTAATTCAACTGCGATTTAAAACAGGCCAAAATACTCATGACCAGGAGGGTTTCATTATGGTTATAAACTTTTGAAGTATAATCAAAGTGTAGATTAGAGTATGATACTAAAACATAATTACTATGTCATCTAAATAAATGTTATAGTTTATTTTGGTTTTGCCGTATTTCAAAAAATATAGTTTAATATAAGTATCAGTTGAGTCGATTAAAATTAAACTTAATGAATACGTCATTCTTTGTTTACTTGTTGACGCCATGCAATAAATAAAATTAATTCAATTACTTGCACTTTAAAGGCCTTTGCGAACCATAACTCCTTCACAATATTCAAACTTACCCTACATATAAACCACCCTTCTAACTGAGCTGTATTTGGCAATAAGGCAGTCCGCAACATCTACAACACATGCCTCCATTTGAAGATTCTTCCATACATTGTCAATTTAGTTAGTATAATGGTTTATAATTTACCAGATTTATCTTAACTTAATTGTGAACTTTGTAAATATTTAAGTGGGTTTTTAAGACTTCCTGTTTGTTTGTTTCTATTCACGAGTAGCTTATAAAAGTTTCAATAAAATGTTACTAACCATTCTTAACATTTCTATTTGTTTATATTTTATTTGGCAGACAGTATGTTAACGGGCTCAATTTATAAATAAAGCTCATTTTCATATAAATTGCACATTGCAGGATTTTTATACTTTCAGGATCAAAGTGTTGGTTTACTACACGGTTCGCTTTTCTTATTTCCGAGCAGCCCTTTATAGTATACCATTTCTGATCACTACTTTCTTGAAGAATATATACTGGGATAATTTTTACATCTGCCATTCTGCACGTTTTATTTATTTGTTGATACTCTTCATCTTTGATGTAATAGTTTATAACTATAATGTGGTCTTAAACTATTCACTTAGAAACTCCATGTTCTCTTTTCATTAGAAGACTACTCACAGGATTTTTGGTGTGATTTGTTATTCATGTTTTAAATTAAGGAAGCAATTCAAAGGGTTCATTAGTTTACAGGTATTGGTTTGTCGTGTTATAATTCAAAGCACTAAAGAATTAGATGATTTTTGTTATCGAGATCAATAATAAAATATTTAAAATTTTAAAAAATCTATATCTAATTAATTATTGTTGTTCGTCTTTGTATTATGTTTCTCTTACGTATATGTTGCGCATGCAATTAACTTTTTCTTACTTTGCCTAATCCTACAGTAATGAGACTCCCCATATTGCGGGAGTTTGATAATGCGTTCCTGGGTTGGTGTTCCGTTATAATTGGAGTGCGGATGGGAGCGTTATTTTCAAAATCACTTCTTAAATAGCATGCCTTATCCCATCTATATTATTTATTTTATTACATATGTAATGCAAATCCGCATGATGTAGTGTCGCTAATGCAAAGTTATTGAGAAATTAATCCTCTGTAATGATTTGCAAATGGTTTCTGTGTAATAAATTAATAATCTTTTAATTCTGTAAGGCCTTTTCTTATTTCATCAGTTTTACATATTACAGTAGTGTCAGTTATTAAATAGGCGATTTAATGAAAGTTACAGAGCTCATCAGTAACTATCCAACAGCCTAATTTATAAAAATAAAAAAATCGACGTCAGTTTTAAATTAATTTTAAATTCATTTCAATATTAAATTACTGCTATCCGGTTAGTGATATAATTAGGAAAGAATGAGGTTCGAAATAGATTAACAATGAATTCAAAAATTCCGAAATTGTGAGATTTGTTTTGTTTCAAACGCAAGTCAGGTATATCATGTTTCTGTCGTTCGGGATGCTGCTAGAATATTGCTTAATGGGACTGTGCGTTAATTCCAACCGTGCTGCATGATTTACATGATTTTTAATTTCAATGACCTCCAGTACCTTTGCAAGATAACCTTATTAAGGGGAGTTCTATTAACGCAGGATCTACCATGGTCTGCTGCACTTTCAAAAACAAGAGGCTTTTTGTAGTTTGCTCCTAGATTGATAAATGGCGTCCCCTTGTATTGAAAAACACACTTCGAGTTTTTTAGGTTTAAGATAAATTTATTAATGTATTTTGACAATGATGCAATGCATTTTTATTTGCATTCCATTGCATATTTAATTCAAAATTATTACATTTTGTAATGAATAGCTTGAGTTGCTCTTAAAACAGTGTAAAAGTAGTATTACCTCGAGGAAATGTCTTTCATGTTTATATGTTAGATAACTAACCCCCTAGTTCTATTATTTTGAAAGTTGTATCCTCAAATTCAACATTAGAAAATACTTTATATTATTAAATAATAAATGGGGCAGGCTCTAAATATAAACTGGCATTAAAAGTTTTGTATTATTAACCCTCATACCATTATTTTGAAAATGTTATCCTCAAGTACGTCATTTGTAAATATTCGATACTATTAAATACCTTATTTGGCAGGCTCCATTTATATATGTATATTAAAAGTTAATTCTTGATAGACTACAGCATTTGAGAGAAAACAAGTTCTTTCACAACAGAAAAAAATACACAATTATTAATTTTTAGATTGTATAGTTAAAATTAATGTTATTATGATATATAACAAAAATAAGGCCTTAAGATAACTGTATCTAATTAATTTTAATTAGTCACAACCTATATTGATTAACACAAGTCAAAATATGTTACTGAGAAAACGTAAGTAAAATTTGTTTCCAATGCACTGCGACAAGTGCTTTCTTATCATTTGAAACAATGCGTTGGCAGAACGAAATTATTTACATCTTACATTAATACTTTGACACATTTGTGTGACGTTTTTAAAAGACGGTTGCCAGGTTACTGCAAAAACATTATTTCAATATTAACGAATAAAAGAGAGTAGCCAATCCATACTTCAAGAGGGCATGAGTGTAGGATTTGTACAGAAGGGAACAAAGCGTAGAACATTTCTATAAACTTTACAAAGATGGTAAAATTGTTTCTTAAACATAAATCCAATACAAACGAATAATGATGTGTGTCCAGTTAACACTTCATGTAAGCATGAGCGCAGACAATATTTGCAAAGAAGTGCGATGGATGTAGGATAACTTCTTGACTAAAGCATGAGATTCAACTGGCAAAACGAGAAACCAAGAATTCTAATTATTTCCTCCTTTAGAATACTTTTCGCTTTATAGTATTCTAATAGCTATATATTCGCATAAATATTTTTAAAGACAACAAACAAAACTAAATTAAAAGATTGTACTTATCGATAAAAGATATCATGATAATTTAATCACATATATATTTATCATTAATTTCGATTCAAACGCATACTGAATTAAATTTCTAATTATTCTAGGTAACTTATGTATTTTAAGCATGTCTGTTCTCTCAAAACGATCTATATGCTTCTACCAAGCATTTTTGGGTTTTCCACTGAAATACAGTTCAGAATCAGGTACAGACAGAAAGCTCACATTTTCTCGAGCCGTGTTCTTGTGGGGATCGACACTGACTTTTATACAAACAGGAGTTCTGTGTAGTAGCATTTACGCGTACTTATCAGCAGATATGAATCTGAGTACCATGCAAGTATCTCTAACCATACTTATCGTCTCTGTAATGTTTGCGGAAGCGGGAATATTCCTCAGCTCTGCTAAGAAATACCCAAAGTTTATTGATGTCTACAACAATTGGTGCCACCTAATAGTTGGATGACGATAACATTTATTTCTTTATTTGTTATATTAACAGTTACTCTACTGATATTGGATTTAAATGGCATATTGCTTTTATTACATTCGGAAAAACGCTACAGAATGATCGTCCATGGAGTCTTAACACTGGTTTCGTTTAGTATTGCAAACTGCAGACAAAGTTGTATGTTGGTCCAATTCCATGAGATCACGTATTGTATTGCCACGAGGTTCAGACTCATTAACGTCAGGATCAGACAAGAAGTAATCATCCACAGCTATAGACATTCGATGAGACACCATGGTCCGCTATATGTCAATCATAGAGAAGACACTAGATCTATAGCTAGGATCAAGTCCTTCATGATCTCCTACCTACCAAATTCTTTCTGATGCTGCATACCAAACCAATACTTTCTATTCTGATATTCTAACAAGTTTATTCTTCTGTAAGTTTGTCTTTGCCTCAACAAGTCTATTCGTTTTCTTCTTGGGTTTTGCGTGGGAAAATTTAACAGGCACAGTTTTATCAGCAATATGGGCGCTGTGTCACATCTGTTACCTGCTGATGATCGTATCCTCGAGTTCTGACGTCACTCAAGCAGCGGACGAGACAGCAACAATAATCTGCAAGCTGACGAGAATAATCGGTACTGAAAAGACGACTGGATACGTTCTTGCTTCAGCTCAATACTCAAAATTTGGCGTTTTCTGGAAGTGGATGTTTCCAGATCAACAGGAAAATGCTGACTTAATTGGTTGGAACAGTGATCACCAATCTGGTAATTCTTATTCAATTTCAAACCCAATATATGTGAGACATCTATACATTATTTAAAGTAAAACTTATTACAAATGGATTAAATAAAAAAAATATTTATGTATTATTACAACTGTAAATCCAAAATAAAACTTTTGGAATTGGTTGTCAATATATATGTGGATACGTGATAACAGGCTATCTTTAAACAACAGTTAAAAACTAAATCTGCTAAATACCACCGCTTATATATTTCCGATCGCGCAACATAACACACACAACAAAACAGAAACATGGGGGTAATGATTTAATGGTTAATATAGCGGTTTTATGTCTAGTCCAGTACACCTTAAAATCTGTCTATATATCTCTTCTCTCTCTCTCTCTCTCTCTCTCTCTCTCTCTCTCTCTCTCTCTCTCTCTCTCTCTCTCTCTCTCTTCTCTCTCTCTCTCTCTCTCTCTCCTCTCTCTCTCTCTCTCTCTCTTCTCTCTCTCTCTCTCTCTCTCTCTCTCTCTCTCTCTCTCTCTCTCTCTCTCTCTCTCTCCTCTCTCTCTCTCTCTCTCTCTCTCTCTCTCTCTCTCTCTCTCCTCTCTCTCTCTCTCTCTCTCTTCTCTCTCTCTCTCTCTCTCTCTCTCTCTCTCTCTCTCTCTCTCTCTCTCTCTCTCTCTCTCTCTCTCTCTCTCTTTAATATTTTGGTAAATATTATGACCACACTTTCAGTACTTCTGGTCTACATGATTCTGCTCAAATATGTTCTATACATTCCCATTCACACCCGGTGAATGATTATAGATGAATTTCAAGCATTAGAATAAATATAAAAATCATTCACTGCTAATGAAGCGTTATCTTTAAACGATGGCTTTTTACGATCATAACTGAATTAATTAAAAGTTATACAGTACACTCTAATTTAACATAAAGTCTAAAAAATAATAATACTCTTTTAATTACGGTTATTATAATGTGTTTTACTGTATTACATATATAAAGTCAAATAACTACATGATATTGTTAGTATTATTCGTATATTAGTCTATACATAAGTAAACTATTGTATGTGAAGAAAAGAGAAATATCAGTTAATAGTCCTTGTTTAAATAATATTTCTGTAATGAATGTGCTCACTATAACAACTTGTATTTAGTTCATATAAAATATATTATACTACTGTATGTCTATACGTTAATATATTAATAATTGCAATGTTAATCTTTAATTTAATGTTATATCTTTTTGTCAATAAATACAACTATTGCATATTAAAGTGTTATATCATTATGAATAACCAATACAAACATATACTGAAATAATATATTGTAATGAAAATAACATTTTGCTCGTAATTTGTTTTTGTTGAGAATACATTTCTATTATTAACTATTAAATTTTTACAATGTTTTGAAAGTATCACCAGCTTTTTACATAATTTTCATAGCCTCTCGAGATTTATCTTCGCCCAGGAATTATTTAGTAAAAACATTGTCCAATACATTGCACAAACATTATACAATGTAGAGAGATTTAACAATTTAAATATATCTAGATTTATCCAAATTTCTGATACAGTTTTTTATTGAGTACACGTGACTACGGGGCACTTCTGTATGACACCAGAACACGTCGCGTCAATCCGCCTAAATTGTTTAATTACGTGACCTAATAATCTAACATGCACACTCACTCTACACTATGACAATTTAGAGCGAATTAAATTTCAGTATGTGTTCAATTCAATTGCTAATATTGACTTTGAGACACAGAAGTCCATTATTTATACTAAAAATATGATCATAAGAACTTAACTTAAAATCAGATATGTCTAAATAATCAACATGAAAATGTTTAATACTCTTGCCGAAGACGAGACTCTTGTGTGGGTATTCGTTCATACTAAGCGCTCATCTGGCGCAGTAGATGTAGTGCAAGCCTCGGGAGCGGAATTGTTGCACTGGTCTTGGATCGAAAACACAGGGCTACACTCATCGTTTTGCCTGCAATACAGGGATTGTCACGAGACCTACTAACGCAATAACAAAATATGTATATACACTTATTTTTTTGTTCTCATTCTCTCTCAAGTTTTTATAGGCTCTGATACTGTGGATTTCTGTACTCTAACTTATCTTTTAAGATTACCCAATCATTAACTTTATAGGGAACTGAAAGTTTTACTAACTATCAAAGGCAAACCGTGTTTAATGCTTCGTAAATACCAACACAGAGAGTCCTACGCCCTAAAGAGTGGGAATATCACATGGAGCTGCTTGGACAAATTGTTTGCAGCATCAGTTATAACTTGGTACTTCTTCAAAAACAAAGATTTTGAGCCATACTTGGAGGAATATCCACTGACTAATCGTACACTATCTTTGTGTTCAACATCGTTGCTACTCGAGTTAAGGAAGTGATACAGTAGTGACTACCAATGGAACGAATTTATTAAGAATAGTTCTAGTGGTTTTTATATAAGGGCTTTCATAAAATATTTCTTCATCTCAATTGTAATAATCAGTTTTAATCATAATGATCATTAGATATTTAATTATTTTACGTTTAAAGCTGGCATTTTTTGTTCATTGCAAAAGCTGGGAAAGTTTATAGTTCGTCACAATTCGGGAGAGTTCTGATTTAATTTCACTTTTAAAATCATTATTCAGATAATTTTCACTTAACAGAAATTTTACTCAAAGAAAATCCTACTTGTAGTTTTTAGATAGCAGGTATTTTCAAAAAGTTTTATTTCATAATTTGTGAATGCCTTAAGTGGTACGTTATTAAGCAGTTACTACTGAATATTAGTTAATTTTCGAACAATTAGCAAATGTTGTTCATATGCTTGGAGTTTTCCATTTGCACGTTTTGAATATAAGAACTTAATTTCAAAATTTAAACCATTTAACTTGCACATTAAAATGTACTTGACTCTGAATTTTTAATCTTTATACATTTTTAAAATATTTTTATTTACATTTTAAAAACTAATTAACCCTATTTTATGTTTTAATTGATGAAGTATGTTGAGCTCATCAGACATGATGGTCGACATTGCATTGAAGGAGGAGCTCTTCTTTTTGGAAAACATTATATTCTTTTAAAGAAACACGCAGTCCTCCAATAGTTTTAAATTTAATACAGAAGGCCTTTCAATATTCGAGATGATATTGTCAGGTGGGATTTAAACAATTTGAAACAGAATAAAATAATATGTGTACAGCTTTAAGAAAATATCAGCTAAATAAAGCTTAATAAGAGGTTTGCACAATTCCCAAATGGTGACTCTTAAATACTTTTTGATAAATTTGAAAGTCCTTTGAAAATTATTGTGAGAGAAAAGAGTGGAATATTAATTTGTGAGAATTGTAATATCCGTGTGGGGAGTGAAAAGCTGTACATACTACAACTAGTAAAGAAAACGTCTGGGAATGCTTAAAATTGAAAACTTTGTGGAAAACGGTGAAATAATATAACAGTGAAAGAAAACTGTTGAAGAAAGTGACAAATCTAGGAAAAAGGAAAGTGATGATAAAATTCTCGAGTAAAATGGTTCCTACCTGTTATTATTATTATTAAGTAAAACAGAAGCTTCGATCCTACTCTCCGAGTGTTAAGTCTCCACCATATGAGGCAGGTAATCATAGCGTTAAGCAGGAATCAAAATGAAGGTGATACAATAATTTTTTACGATAAAAAACTTGGATTCACGTGGGTAAAGTAAACAAAAGAAGACGATTTGGACCGCTTCATTAAGACAAACTTTTCAGAGGTAGGTGTCAAAATTGAAAAATTATAAGTTAAAAGCCAATCCTACTGTAGCTTCAAGATAGGTGTTTATTATAAGTGTAAATAAGGACAGTAAAGTATGGCCTGAATACGTAATCATGCATAACCTGGTAGGTTGCGCATCATAGTAAGAGCAGCAAGTCCCAAATTATTCCACAAACTTCCTATTTTACAATAAAGAATTGAATTATACAGAAGAAACCCTTATAGCAGATGAATCGAGCTAATATAAACTTTTAACAAAAATACATGTGATAAATTTTGACATGTAAGCAAATAGATGAAAAGCAAAGTTCCGAAATACTTTGGTATTGATTATATTCTAATAAGCATTTGGTATAACTCACATAAAACCTTAATAAACTGCTCTAAACACTAATTAATTTAATCAATCATGTAGTTTAAATAAATAAAGTTTAAAATGAAGACAATGAGTAATATTATCTGTAAAAGATTCAAACCAGTTCATATTCATCTTATGTAACACGTAGTGGGGAATATTTAATCTCGTTTATTAATATGATACAATCACAAGTAAGTGTCAATCCAAAGGAACAAATTTGAACGACTTGAATACTTGAACACAACAGTACACAGGCTTTAGCGTCACATTATGCTAAACAGAAAGAGATTATAGGAAGTAAACCAATTGTTTTAAAGTTCAAGTATAAATCCATGGGTATATTTCAAGTTTATTAAAAACCCCTAAATAGCGAGATACCCTAAACAATAGCAGATGTAGTTGAGTAACAGAAAAAGAAAGCTTAGAACTTCGTTTTAGCGAAAATATGTGTAAGGATATCAGACTTTCCATTAATAATAGTGCTGATAATATCGCTCTTGTTTTTAATTCCACTGTAAAAGTATCTACGTTCTGAGTCATAAGCCTTCCCTGCAACCAGATATCCTCTTCTGTTTCCTGATGGAGAATCTAGGTGGAATTAAAAATTAGTCTCAATGGGCAAAAAAGACAAAAGAAATAAGAATGACTTTCAATGCTACAATTTACTTATTATGAGTTAGAGATTGGAGACAATGTTTCTCAAATAGTCATCAATCAAACAAATTATTTCAATAGGTCATTGTAAACGTAGGCAGTTGAATCGACGTAATGCTGCGCTATTGAATTCAACAAGACACTAATAAATCAAGAGAACGTCAGTCAGAATTGCTTGTCAAGCTACAACGGACTGCAGGACTTTGTGTTCCATAGAACCTAAATTAATCAGCTTACTCCAGTTACAAGTACGAGATATTCATCTTCATATAGAAGCTACACCTCATAATGCATGGTGTAACATATTTCATACGATTCAAAAATTTTAAAATGTTTTTTAAATGGTCAAAGGTTTTGAATGTTAGTTATTTATTTGACAGTAATCTGTGCCTAAAACTTACCTGATTAATCTCTATTGGAAACAAATATTCAGCAGATTTAATCACATGTCTTCTAGGGTGTTCAAAGGTAAAACTGATTAAAAAACAAACACAATAAGATTTAAGTTTTTGGCGAGATAATGTTCCTTGTATATCTAGGTGATGAGCTTTGTTAATAAAACGTCGTTCGCCACATTGTCACACATTATTTATTCTTGCTGAGAGGGCAAATTTCCGAGAACAGGTTCAAATTAAGTGATTAATCACATATGTGCATTAATGTTTTCTATAGTATATTGAAACTATCGATGAAATTATAACAGTCCACAAAAAGTAACAGAATTTTTATCAAAAACTAGTTCAATCAATAAACTAAATAAAAAGTTACATTAAGAAACACTTAAAATATTTTGACAAGATGGTAACTTTCTTTCAGATATTCGCCTCCATAGTTTATTTACGGAATAAAATGTAACAACAGTAAAATCAGAATAAAATTGAACTTACACAACTTAGTAGTAGTAACTAAGTAGACAACATAGACAATGTTTTCAACTTTTCCGCGGTATAGGCCTTTCCTAAACCTGTCGGATGTTTCATTTACTCCCTCCCCCCAAATATTGACAGGCTACGTCACTGCTGCTGACTGGTGGATGTAAGGTACAGTCAGGCTTTGAAATAATTTTATCTAGACGGCAGTTATGATTGCAAACCGGTCAGTTAAGGTGTAATCAACTGATAAGTCTATCAATACGAAATTTACATCCAGGGCAGTTGGCTGAGCGTCAGCGAAACCTTATTTTTCTCAATATATTTTGAGAACAGAATGAACTATAGACAGCCTATACTCAGTAGGCTAGTAAAAGCTTTCGCTTCTCCATCTACCTTTCTGTTTTTCATATGATATCTCGATAAAGAAATATCGTGTGGTCTATAAATATTTCATGAGTCCTAATTTTGAAAAGTCAAGATTGAATTCAACTATATACCATGTTCGTCCCTGGGATTTGTGTGACTGTTATCAAAGCGTATCAGATAAGTAAATATCTCAATAATATCAATAAAACTAGCCACGCCACAAGTGGTTTGATCTGAACCTACGCTGTGTTATATAGTATACCTGCATCAGTGTGTCTACACACCGATGTCACATTTTTAAATCACCTTATATTCAAAGGTATATCCTATATACACAAGAATGAGATTAACATAAGATTAAAGTGTACTTCAAACACTTTTACATCAGTTTATCTGAGGACAGCATAAGCACCATGAATCGACCTGTAAAGGAACAAACGAACATTGATCCCTGCCATATTTTCAACGGGAATTATGGAGTCCTGATCAATCGCATCTCTGATTTGTTGCTTTAAGTGTTTAACATACAAACGTAATGGTAATGAACAAGTGAAAGGTAGCCTTAACGATCAAACCAATTAGTAGTTGTACATCAAATCCGTTTTCATACAGAATTACAGCAAAATCATACCTTTTTAATGTGACCTCTCGATGCTAAGTATGGAACAGGTGAGGATTTTAAATATCATATTAATGTCTTTATTCAAAAATTTGTCAAATTTATTCTTAAGAAATTCAACTCACATCCATGTTATCACTTGGACCTGTTATAACACGATTTTAAATTTTTTCAACTATTTGATCATCTGTTTATAGACTACCTTTCCGTGTTTTGTTTAATAACCTGCCTCTTTCCTTAAACGTCTCATCGCATCAATAAATGCTGCGTGTGTAAGAGGGATTTTCATGAAATACTCGATGATTTTTACGAGTCACTGAAATAACATTATAAAACTTTGCTAGCCTCAAAGTATACTGCAATATTGTTTACAAAGTTAAAATTATGGCTGTTCTTGTAAAAGCGTAAGTGAAAAATGAGAACATTCGGTAACTCAGTTAATTAAAACAAAACTGTATAAACAAATGTTTTAATTTTGATCCGTTTCATAAACCTGTTATCAATAATAGAGTAGCTATAATAAATTAAAAGTGTGACGTGACTTTGTTAGAAACACTATGTGTTAGGTAAGGAAATATTTACCCATTTAAGCGGGTGGCATTTGTTATTAAAAAATATATTCTTATTTGGATATTCCAGCTCAGGTTGTCGGGACTACAGTGGAATCCCCATTAAAAACTGAGCTTAAATTTTTATATCGTTGCAATGAATTTACATCAACCAGCTCTTGAGAACAAATCTTATACACAATCTCAGGCAATTTTATACTGAGCTCTTTACACGTAATCCACCTGATGTATGTTTTTATTGCTTTTTTAAATTTATTTTTAACAAACTTAATATTCTTCCATCAAAAGTTCTTGTTTAAATTGTATTTAAATATATTTTTTTAATACTCATATTTGTTACAAATTAAGTTTACTGTGCTGTGAATATTTCTCACTAAATATTTGCTCTAATGAGCGCTCACTGTTACGTGAAAAAGCTCACATCAAACGGGATATGGAACAGTAAACTCTGATAAATTTTAAGTAATAAATTTTGGGGTTTCAATAAATTAAATATTTATTTATAACATGTCATATACACAGTATTCAGCTAATAAGAATAAATTAAGAACACAGTAAAATACTATACATGTATTTTGAATCTATATTGTGTTTTTATCGACGATTATTTTTTTGTCGGTAAGTGCAATCACAAATCACAAAATACGTACACGTCAAGACGTGCAAATATTAACTTTAAGGCTTTGCTTAAACTTCACTACGCCTACAGAAATTAAACAAAATCTAAACATGTATGTACTAATATTGCGTTCTTGTTAGTTTAGGATCTCTAATAGTTCAAGGTAAAGCGCTCCTAGGGGGAACCAGTGGCATTAACTGTACCAACACTATTATCTTGAATGTCTCACAGATGTCGCAGGCGTACTACAGGCCTGCTTTATCGCACGCCACAGTAGACCTCTCCCACCTTGTCCCTGTCGCTGGCACTACTGGAACCAGTGTCACCAACTGTATCAATACTATTACATGGAGTCTCTCATAGATGGTGCATGCTTACTGCCAGCCTGCTGTGTCGCGCGCCACGTTAAACCTCTCCCACATTGTCAATGTCGCTGGCACTACGGAAACCAGTGTCACCAACTGTATGAATAATATTACATGGAATCCCTCATAGATGTCGCAGGCGTACTGCCAGCCTGCTGTGTCGCGCGCCACGTTAAACCTCTCCCATCTTGTCCCTGTCGCTGGCACTACTGAAACCAGTGTCACCAACTGTATCAATACTGTTACATGGAGTCTCTCATAGATGTCGCAGGAGTACTGCCAGCCTGCTGTATCGCGCGCCACGTGAAACCTCTCCCACATTGTCCCTGTCGCTGGCACTACTGAAACCAGTGTCACCAACTGTATCAATACTATTACATGGAGTCTCTCATAGATGGTGCATGCTTACTGCCAGCCTGCTGTGTCGCGCGCCACGTTAAACCTCTCCCACATTGTCAATGTCGCTGGCACTACGGAAACCAGTGTCACCAACTGTATGAATAATATTACATGGAATCCCTCATAGATGTCGCAGGCGTACTGCCAGCCTGCTGTGTCGCGCGCCACGTTAAACCTCTCCCATCTTGTCCCTGTCGCTGGCACTACTGAAACCAGTGTCACCAACTGTATCAATACTGTTACATGGAGTCTCTCATAGATGTCGCAGGAGTACTGCCAGCCTGCTGTATCGCGCGCCACGTGAAACCTCTCCCACATTGTCCCTGTCGCTGGCACTACTGAAACCAGTGTCACCAACTGTATCAATACTATTACATGGAGTCTCTCATAGATGGTGCATGCTTACTGCCAGCCTGCTGTGTCGCGCGCCACGTTAAACCTCTCCCACATTGTCAATGTCGCTGGCACTACGGAAACCAGTGTCACCAACTGTATGAATAATATTACATGGAATCCCTCATAGATGTCGCAGGCGTACTGCCAGCCTGCTGTGTCGCGCGCCACGTTAAACCTCTCCCATCTTGTCCCTGTCGCTGGCACTACTGAAACCAGTGTCACTAACTGTATCAATACTATTACATGGAATCTATCATAGATGTCGCTGGTTTACTGTCAGCTTGCTGTGTCGCGCGCCACGGTAGACCTCTCCCACCTTGTCCCTGTCGCTGGCACTACTGAAACCAGTGTCACCAACTGTATCAATACTATTACATGGAATCCCTCATATATGTCGCAGGTTTATTGTCAGCCTGCTGTGTCGCGCGCCACGGGAGACCTCTCCTATCTTGTCCCTGTTGCTGGCACTACTGAAACCATTGTCACCAACTGTATCAATAATATTACATGGCATCCCTCATAGATGTCGCAGGCGTACCGCCAGCCTGCTGTGTCGTCCGCCAATGTAATACTATCCCACCTTGTCCCTGTCGCTGGCACTACTAAATGTCTGATTTCTGTTCTGTAACAGAAACATCAGTTTATATTAAATTTAAAACCGACCTATGAGAGTTTCTGAGTGTTTGTGTAATTTAAGATAATTAAATGCTGTACAATAAGTAAGTAAGTACAAGAGTAATGATTTTAGGAAACTTCCCAAATAAATACAACCTGTTCAAATATAAGAGTGCAGAACACGAACATTCCTGATTTCAAGATCTTACATTTTTGGTTATATTTAATTTAACTTTCAAAAATATAAGAAATGTATTAATAGTGCAATAACATCAATGGAAATAGGTTTATTGATGTTATTATGACATGTATAACAAGGAAACACTGTAATATTACGCTCAAAAAACTAGTACATAGTAAATCTTAAAAATACATGAAAGTAGCTTGACGCTTCATTCAATCATTATTTACCTTAATAATTTTCACAATAATAATATTTAGTCCTCCTTATGCCATATTGACCATGACTAATACCAAATCCACCTACTACACGTATTTTATTAGTGAATAATTCATAGTGTAATGGGTTAAATGAGCTGCAAATTAAGACATGGATGAATAATTTTATAACTGTGAAAATAGTCTTAGGTACTACTGATAAGTGTTTAATTTATACTTTTAACCTATTTCCTTGAAACAGCACCGTTTTTACTATTAGTAATGAGTTGTTTAAATCATACATTAACCGTAATTTAAATAGTGTAATCTAAGACTAAATAGATTTAAAACGTTTGAAAGCCTTTTGTATTGCTTGTGATTAGGTGGTTAAATTGCAAATTACACTTTGTGTGTTTTGGAGTATTGAACACAGTGCTTTTGCTGCATAAACATATTTTAAGAACAGTGATTCTTATTTTAAACAAACTCAACGATTATTTAAAACGCACTTTAACATTGATTCGTATGGCCCTGTTTTAGATCTAACAGCAATTAAAACCTGGGTAAGATTATTTAAACGTTCGGCGTCTACTCAAATGGAAATTAGGCTCAGTCTAAACACTGTTCGCACACCAAACAATGTGGAAAGAGTGAGAATTTCAGTTACTTGCAATCAAAAGTGGGCGGCCTGGAAGCAAGCGCCGTTACTTTGGCTGTAAATCTTATTCCTGTTGAGGATTTTACACCAGGACCTTCATTTTATTATAAAATAGTTGTGCTAGAACGTAAAGAGCCAGACTATAGCAAAAGAGTTGTATTCTGTAATATTAACGACATAAAAATATTAGTTCCATAATTGTTCTAACCCTTTGATTATTTCTGATCGAGCACATTTCTACCTTTCTTGCCAAGTTTACAAACATAACATGCGTTACTGGAGTGCTCATAATCCCACAGAGATTTAACCCAAGCCTTTACATACGCCAAGTGGACAGTATGGTGTGCAGGTACTACAATGCGAATTTTTGGACCGTACTTATTTGAAGATAACGGAGAAACTGTTACTGTGAACTCAGCGCGGAATGTTGTAATAATGTATATCTATTTTATTCCAATAACATACGGGCTGAATATTGATACTGATGCTCTGCACTTTCATCAAAACAGGACACTGTGCAAACTGGTAACTTATCTATCTTAGCTCTCAGACATGTTTGTAACAGCAGTTTCAGACGAGCTGGATATTGATACTGATGCTCAGCACTTTCAGTAAGACCGGGCCACTGCGCAAACTGGAGACTTATCCATCTCAGCTCTCAGACGTGTTTGTAATGACAGTTTCAGACGAGCTGGATATTGATACTGATGCTCAGCACTTTCATCAAGACTGGGCCACTGCCCAAACTGGAGACTTATCCATCTCAGCTCTCAGACATGTTTGGAATAGTCGTTTGATCTGAAGATTTGGTGACATACAGTGGCTATCTCGAGCACCAGATTTATCTGTTTGTAATTTTTACCTATGACGCTAGTTGAGGTTCAAAATTTGTCCCACTTTTCCGATAAATGTGCATGAGAACTGAAGCAAAGGATTACAGAGAAAGTTCAGGTAATTCCTTAAGAAATGCTGGAACATGTGCTTGTCAGCATATTTAGCTGTCTTGAGGAATGTTAGCTGGTTTAAAGTCGTCATTAAAAGGATATAGTTTTAAAATGTTATTAAGATTTTAATTTTTTATTACCATAATTATTAAACTTTATTTAGCAGTAATAAAAAAAAGTAATAAACTTTTCGTTGCCTCACCCTGTACAACCGAAGTACACTAACAAGTATATCTTGGGCTTCGGAAAGAATATTAATAATTTATTTATAAAACTCTGTTGATATTTACTGAAATTGTGCTTTAGAGGAATAGAGATCACTGATCTATTTATTAAGAAAAATATATTCCTCATTTTCCAATCCTAAATCCTTTTTTTTCTGACATAACCAACTTTCTCGGTAATTTTTCACGTAAATAATAATTTATTTGTACTAGACAATCACATACCTTTGCTCCACCAAGATTGGATGATTACCACAAAATGTTGTTGTCTAGTAAACAAGTAATTTTCATATGGGTTAAAATCAATTAAATCACTGATAACCATACACTCTGTTGCATTTCAATTGTTTTGTAAACTCACCAATTGTGTACAATCTGTGTATTTATTGACGAACATATATTATATTAGACAATAACAATAGTTATATAACGTCCACAAGCAGCATAAACTTAAAAGTATAGAATGAAATATTTAATAATTTTGAGTAACGCTTTATATTTAACGTAGCAGCGTTGGAAAAAAACAGTCACCGCAATAACAAAATTTCTTCGTAGAGCAATAAACTTGAAAGCTGTTGAATATAAATGAATAATGTAGTTTAACCAAGTACAAAAGTCTGCAGCTCAAGTGTAGATACTGTAAGATCTAATTTAAACCTAAGTTATCATATTAAACCCTGCCGAGTGTGCTCTGTTAAAAGACAATTACTAAATCTATTTTTGTGAATGTAGCAGTGTCTTTTATAAACTCCGCTGAAACCATTGTTTAAATTCAGAAGTGTGTCAGTTAGTTACAGTCAGTAGATGTATCTCTGCTAATCTCTCTCTCTATTACTAGCTAAAAATAAGCGTAAAGGGCGTTTAGCTTACAGTGATATAAAGACGATATCAAACAGATTACATTTAAATTTCAGCTATGTCACTTAGTTGTGTTACGTTTAGCTTAGATTGTGTCTGGAAGCTGTAGACTTAAAGAGCCATAATGATAAAGATGATGTTGCTATATGTTTGAGTTTAATGTGTAGCAGGATTTCTTTCCATTACAAGGTAGTGGACGAAGTACGTTGAGGTTTATATGGTCCAATTCTTATCGGATACTTCATGCAAGTGGTTGAATTCTTTTGTCATGTTTTATTCTAACAGAAATGTAGTCATGAGTTTTCAAATTGCTTCAGAATTTGTTTGTAGTTTTTATGTTCTAATATACCCTTGAGTCACAAGAACTGAGATTGTTTTGTGATGTTTTACTGTGTAAGATTAGAACTGCAAGTCATCAACAGCTCAGATGTTCTTGCTGTCTTAGGAGGCAAAGTGTGTGAACTTTTGGTCGTTTGGGGTATTTCAGTATTAGATATTGTTGTACATAAGTAATTATGGATTTTTCAATATTATTTTAGTAATGACAGGGAATGGGGTTTAAGGAATACATCTGTAAGCTCAGATTTCCCGTGGGTATTCTAGTGCTGCTCCCAGTATAATGGTGCAGATAACGGCACGAAAGGTCGCTGTTGATAGTTTCCTGATGTATATGACATGTTCAGATTTAGAGGTCTTTGTGGGAGTTGTGGGTTAGGATTGTAAATATACTCAGTAGTGTCTTTTTTAATTGTTCGTGTTCTGTATCACTGCGTAAGTCGTCATACTTGTCGTCGACTTGTGAGAGGGAATTCAATCTACAGTTCATTCACTAGATTTAAAAAATCGGTATAGCAAATTTCAACCCAGGAGATTAAAAATAACAATATATAAAACAAAGAGATACTAATATCGTATACAAACAGTAATGTTAACTCCAAGCAATTATCAACAGCAGGCTACCATAGAGGAATACACCACGCCCACTTCATAATGGCTGCCACGATCCAGCAGATAATACCTCCTCCCGCCACAAGCGAGCACAAGTCAGCTGATCTGAACGTACAATGCATTGAGAAACCCTTGACTTATATACAAACTGCACAGATTTGTAATGTTTTGTTTAAGAGAAATTTGTATGTATTTCATACTAGTAATATGTTTTATTAAGATTTAGTTGAAATCTGTACTATATTTTGATGACATTTACAATGGGTTTTATATCTAACATTATAAATATTAATGTATGATTGACATTAAAATCAGGCTATTCAGACATTTTAATTCAATTTCAATTTCAGAGGATTACTGTTATGTGCTTGTAGATACTACGTAATGATAGGTTAGTAATTGTATTGTAAAAATTTAAAAAAATATGATTAACCAATATCCTTTGTTAAAACATTGTAATTGACGGTGGATAATTTGACAGGATATTAGGATTTCAGACTTTTCCATCGTTATGTTAAAATATTATTATGTAAATGTAATATTATGTTTTGTTATCTCTTAACTAGGTGTAAAATACCCTACTCTATAAAACTAAACTTGTATAAAAATAACTACATAACATTCTTGCAAGGTAACAGTTTTACGGATTCTAGTTATTTATTGAACACCCTCGGGACAGTTCACATCGAGCTGGTAGATCCTACCAGTAGAACCTATACTGGATGCAGCAGATCTGATAATGTCCCTTGGTGAATCTCCAGAGTCAGTTCACCACTAACTGAAAATATCGAGTTTTTATATAAAGAGATAACTTGACCAATATGGATAGTATACCAATTGTTGGATTGCCTAAATCTTCCAAGTTTTTTTAAGTTCGTGTGTGTTGTTGACAAAGGTTTGATCGCAGTGATCTGAACTAATTGATACAAGCAACCAGCTTGTCCATAGTTCTAGTGTACTAGTCCTGAGTCCGGCATTTTCCACCATATTTTTGTAAATAACTTCAGCTACAGCAATAACAGTTTGTGATGTGTTGATGATCTACACCAGGCCTCACAGCTCCGGCCACAGGGAGTGACAATGTTCTCGTTATCAAGTGAGTCATTGCTTACTATTGTGTTTATCAATAACAGTTTGTGATGTGTTGATGATCTACACCAGGCCTCACAGCTCCGGCCACAGGGAAGGGGGAGTGACAATGTTCTCATTATCATTGAGTCATTGCTCACTATTCTGTTTATCCAGAGAGAAAGGCAGAATTTGGGTTTTAACTGAGACAGTTCTCACAGAATAATTGAAATGTCCTTACAGGCAGCGCCGGCGTATACACTCATTTGTATAAGATCCTGTCTCCCAGAATTTATTAGGAGGTATCTAAAACAACCCGATTTCCCACTCTTAGATTACTTTCTACTAAGAATTAAATAATAAACACATCTATAACTCTAAAGAGTTAGATTAGGTCCTTCTCTCGAATAATAATAATAATAATAATAATTCTTTATTGCAGTAAAATAATTAACAAAATTGCATTGCAAGCGTCATTTCAACATATTGATTTAAAAAATCTATACACTGAAACCTATCTTATCATAGGCACAGTCAATTCCACATACTAATGTGTGAACCTAACATATTTTATTTTGCATGTTATGGATATCAGAAAAGAATAAATAAAATAATAATAATAAAATGCTAATTTTCATCCCAGCGGCTCATCGTACACTCATCAACGGAGTTAAATGCATTTGACAACAAAAAGTGTCTTAATCGAGATTTGAACTGTTTGGGTTCATTAATTCGTTTGAGATCTCCAGGGAGCTTATTGATTAACTTGACACCCATTTCAGATGGCAAGTGTTCGAACATAGCCGTTCTATGCTGTTCATTTCTGAAGTTGTTCCTGCCTCTGGTCTCGTACTGATGGACGTCCCTGCCCTGAACCAGTTTACATTTGAATCGGCAGTACAGGGTGACGTCGAGAATATAGAGGCTGGGTAAGGTTAGAAATCCAAGCTCCCTGAAGGCACGACTCTCTGGTTTTTAATTTCGAAATTATTCGAACAGCTTTCTTTTGTGTTCTAAATACTCTGTCAAATTTTTATTTAGAACAGCTGCCCCATAGTCTCAAACCGTAGGTCAAATGTGGACGTACTATGCCAAAGTAGGCTGTTTTCAGTAAATCAAACGAGCAGAATTGTGCTACATTGCGTAAGACATAAATGCCTGAGGCAACCTTTGAGCAAACTCTGTCAATGTGGTCGCTCCAGGTCAGTCCCCGGTCCAGGTACATCCCCAGAAACTTGGTGGATTCGGCTTCATCTAAGATAGCTACATCCGCCATCACAATTGGTCTATATTCGTCTTCTTGTTGACGGAGACAAAATTTCATTACGTTAGTTTTTAGATTTATCTTTGAAAAGTGCTCAATGCACGCATTTAGTTCAATAACTTTGATCTCAAGATCTTGTTTCGTACTTGATCTGATCCAGAGAGTCGTATCGTCCGCATATTGAATCACCTCTCCATTTTTAATTTATGAATTCAATCTGCTGACGTAAATGAGAAAAAGTATGTGCCCCAAAATTGAACCCTGTACTGCATTTTTACTTTGCCTAATATGCTGTTCGCGATCTGCACACACTGCTCTCTGCCACTGAGGTATGACGAAAGCCATATGCGGCTGACCTCGGACACTATATGTTTATAACTGATGCAACAGTGTCCCATGATGCACACAGTCAAAGGCCTTTGAAAGGTCGAGAAATATGCTGAGCACTTGTTCTCGCCTCTCCAAGCCATCAACAACACAGTCAATGAGTTTTGTTACAGCATCAATCGTCGATTTGTTTTTCCTGAATCTGTACTGTTCAGGGTTAAGAATTTCAAACTGTTCAAGAAAACCTTCAAGCTTTCTAATGAAAACCTTATCAAAAATTTGGCTCATGACTGGAAGAATGGAAACAGGACAGTAATTACTTGCAATGCAAGGATCGTCCTTTTTAAAGACCGGAACCACTCTTGCTGTCTTGAAAGCTGAAGGGAAAACGCCTTGGGCAAAGGATAGATTTATAAATTTAGTAAGTGGTGTCAAGATGTGCTAGAAGCAACGCTTGATTAGCCACACTGACCTTCCGTTGATGTCGCTGGACTTCTTCGGCTTGAAGTCTCTCAAGACGACTGCCATCTCCACCTCCCCCACAAGAAACAGAACCATGGAAGAGACCGGTCTCACTACTACATTTTCTACAAGATTTTCACAAATGAAAGATGTGCTTGGTATACAGCCACAGTCGAAAATAATTATTAAATTCGCTAGCTACTAGAAATTGGTCGTCTGTTAATTTACCGTCAATTTTTAGTTTCGGAATTGATCGTTTTGTGTATTTTGTTTGTGATGTAATGCTTTTTATTACTTCCACGCACTTTTTTAAAAATTTTCTGCGGTTTCCAATTTTTGTTCAACATCCCGTGATTTAGCGGCTTTTTTCCTTGCAATAATTTAGTTTAAATGTTTTATAAAAATCCTTGAAGTTTTCGTTATTTGATTTTAAAAAATTGAATGGTAAAATTTTAGCTTTTCTCTCAAGTAGAGATTATCCTGAATAATCCAGGTATTACTCTTCCTATGAGATCGCTCCTGTATCATTCTATATGGGCAAGTAATATTTAGGTAATAAATAAGGCAGTCATTGAACGCAGTGAATGCTTCCTCTACGTGATCAAAAGCATCCACAAATGACCAAGATTCTCTTTGGAGGAATCTGTTGAGAATTTAAATGTTTTAATTTTTTAAATCTCTTATAAATTTTGCTGAAGAGGGTTCGTATTTAGGATTGAATTGTTTTATTACAGTCTCCTGTGCGAAATGGTCAGAGATGGCCGCGTCGAGAACAGTAACAGAGACGCCTGGAAAGTTTGTGATGACGTTGTCGATGGCCGCACTCGACCTGGCAGTCACTCGATTTGGTGTGCTCATGGACCAGACTAAGTCAAAAGAAGTGAGAACATCGCGAAACCGCTGGGTTTGAGTGTTGGTGTGGTCTATTACATCAATGTTAAAATCACCAGTGATAATGAATTTCAATGCCTTGGAAATTAACAAATTTAGAAGGGACTCGAATTGTTCAAAATGTTGTGAAGCATCCGTTCGGGGATCTATATACGCCAATTATTACAAGTTTTCCAGAAAAATTTAGACTGTTTTGTATACCTTCCGCGTCAAAGTCCAACTCACTAGTGTGGTCAACTCTGAAGGGTTGGAATACCAGTTTCGATTTGACAAAAATTGCCACACCTCCCCCTTTGTATTGCGTTCGATTCAATATAGTTACCAATTGATAATTGTAAATTCTGAACAGAGAAGCATTTTCACGTGTTAAACCATGCTCAGAGATAGTAAAAATATCAGGTTGTAGTTCATCTGCCATGAGCGACAGCTCCTCAATTTTGTTGGATGCAATCTGTGCATTTTGATGCAACACTGAAAGTGTTTGTAAAGAATTTAGAATTTTGTTGTTAAATTTTGATTTGAAATTCGAAAAATGTTTTTCAGTGTCCAGTACTCATTTCCCTAGGTTACTGTCGTAGTCTTTAGGGGTGGAACGTTTTTGTTCTTTTTCACAATATTCTTCGTCGTCTTGACCGCGTCAGCAAACGTCTCGTATGGCAGCGTGCGAGGCTCGGTTACGCCAGCCGACGAAGACTGCCGGCTGGCAGAGGATTGTCTTCGGTTGTCTATAGGAGGCGAAGACGGCGCTGCACCAGGAATGTGACCCAGATCCTGCATGCAATGTATCCGGTGCTTTGCCAAGAGTCGCTTACTTTTGGTTTTCAAATGCATTCCGTGTCTTGTAAATGCATCCCTTCCAATAAGATTGACGTCTAACACCACTGCCCCACTATGCCTAGCGCACAATTCTTCAATATAGGCGTTGACTAGTTCCGTCTCCTTATTTATTGGATGGTCAGTTGGCAGGTCGTGTCGGTGGGGCAGAGTTGAGACAATCACCTTAGCAGTTTTCAGCTTGGCAGTGATGCAGAGCTCCAAATACCTATAAATATTGTTCTGATGCCGAGCTGCAAGATCGTTAGTCCCCGCTATGATAACATAGCAACTGCCAGGTGGAGGGGTAGCATCAGTTTTGCTTCCGGCCTGCAGGCTCCTTCCACTGTAGTATCCCTGGTCACCATGCTTTGAACAAGTTCGGCAATATCACGGCCATGGCTATCACCGTGATGCTTTTGGTGTAAAAATGGGTTGATGAGCGTTCTTCCTCGGAGCTGTATTCGTTCGCCGCTCGAGTTTCGGTCGTTTATAATTTTTATTTTTGTTTCCACCTTCCTGGAAATCAGTCTTCAGAGCAGTAAACCTGTTATTATTTGGAGTGGTATTCCTTTACCACGCTGCACCGTCGACTCTGATCCACCATCCTCCCCCCCCACACTTGCCACACCTTGTCCCCCTCAGAGTCCGCAGCTCGGCCTTAAGCACCTCCACCGTGGTCCTCAGGTTGTTGATATCAGCAAGGCCATTTACACACTGCTCATCCATACAGCTAGCTGGAAAATGACACTGCGTCCCGAAGTCAGCCTTTGACGCACGAGGTGTCATGACAGACTGTGGAGAGTTTACAACAAATATTTGGTCTGTGTACTGCAACAGTCGCTTATCGTTTTCTATTGTATGGTCTATGATATGACGTAGTTGTTCTTTTACTACAGCTTAGGCAGCTTGGCGTTGCCTACTGTCATTGTCTTATAGTTGGAGCCCGCTTTTAATGAAGCACTGAAATTTTTCCCTAGAAAATCCATGATATATCTCCGTTTTTTAAAACTCTGTGTAGTCTGAATTAGTATTCATTGTACAATAGACAAGGTTTCCCTCGTTTAGTTTCTTCAATTTTGAAAGACATTGAGTTGAATGTATGTAAAAATACTATTGAATAAATAATTAAATAAATTAGTAAACAATAATTAGCATTAACAGATTTAACAATACATATTTAACAATAAAAAATTTTATAACAACGAATTTAACAATAATAAATTAAAAAAAAAACTAATTTTACAATATAACAGTAATAAAAATAATTAAAAATATTATATTAAAATAATAACAGGCAATAATATTAACAATACGAAAAAAAGAAATAGAAAAAAGTCACGAACACAACTCAAATTAGATAAAATTCTTATTACATTTAATAAAATAGTCCTTTGGTATTAAGCAAAAAGGTTAGATCGACTCTAGGGTTCGATCCGTGTAGGCAGAGGTCATAGATGGTCTACGAGTGTACAATGTAGGCAGTAGTACATAGGTTGTGTATTCTGCAGAAAAACAAAGCGAAGGCACGTTGTAGGTTGCTCTGCAGCTCAGGTTAGCACAATAGTGAGGTTATATGCAGAACACAGTACATACCGTCAATGTCCGTTTTACTGCAATTAGTGCAATGTTTAAAGTGTCCGCAGTCTTATCAGAACCATAATGCACATCACAAACTAAGAGTTAAAATTGTTCAACACGAAAAAAATTAATTTAAACCGGAGACATACAAACTACGTGTAGATCATTGGCGCATGCGTATCTGAATGTAAATATAATTTCATACAAATTATTTTCTGGCTACGTTCTTGTCTGAAAATGTCTCGAAAGGTTAAATAATCAAAAATCATTATATAGCAAAGTTAATAGGAACATGAACAGAGTAAAATATAAATAGCATGAATGAGTGTTGTACGAAGCACAATTGATTTTAAACAATATTAAATTATAAGCAGTTACGTAGTAAAAAACCAACATGAAGGTGATCGGAGTTATAATAAACAATGAAGTTATATAGAAAGAAAGAGTTTACCTTGCATTGAAATACGGTCGAAGTTTGTAATTGTACTATTACTTTCACGTTCTCACCCTAGTATTCAGGAAGTATACACTGTGGCTGTAATAGAGACCCTAAAGAAATGGACAGGCTGTAGTTTAAAGCATTCTACATTTAAGAAGCTTCTGTGTGGGTAATAAAATGATAAGTACGTGTATCTCTACTGTGTCCACAATCATTGGAAATAATGTTTTGTTAATAATTACAAAGAGATTTTTTTGCCACAGTTACTTAAATTACCTGCTCAGATCGAGTAAAAAATATAATAACATTATTTTGGTCATTTTTAGAAACAATCATTGCTAATGAAAAATGAATTTGGAAGTATTATATAATTAGGTCCAAAGAAATGCATTAACATTTAAAGACGTTTGGAAAGTAGTCATATAACAGATTACTAGAAAAAAATTATGTTTTTTTTTTTCAGAAATTTATTGAAAAGTGCAATTTTCTTAAATCATAGCCATAAATCTTAAAAGACATTCCAATTCCTTAAAATTTAAATAATTTAGATGTCCCATTACATATTTTATCGTCAGACTTTGGCCTGATTATAAAATATTCTAAGGTACCTAAGAGATAATGGGTGTGCTAAGATTTGCACTAGTGAAAACATCTATACAATATATCAAACAACAGCAATAATAATATTACAATGGGTTCTTTTATTATATATAAAGATAGAAATTCATCTTTTGACAACAATTTCTACTACTATTACCGGTACTAATTTTTATGTGAATTGCTAATATTATAGTGGTCTATTACTTACACATATTGTAGTTAGATTGAGACTATGTTTATTTACACTAATATTTTTACATTTTAGACCTGCTAGACCTAAGTATACACAGTTTACATGTTCTATGCACAAATCACTTCACCAGGCTGTCAGAGGCTGTAACAATATTATAGCTTTGTCATAGGAGATAAGCTGCAGCTCCAAATATCTTTAAGACACTCACAGACGTGAAAAAATATCAACCGATAGTTTTGATTTTGTTTTCGGTAATTTAAAACCACAAGAAACTTACCACAACCAAAGAGACTACAATAGAAAATAGTGATACGCCTTTACAGCGTCATAATAAGATATAAGAGAGAGTACTATTGGGTTATGTACCATATTATCTTTTTTGTTTATCTCAAAAACCGCTACTTATACATACATGTTCTGATATCAGTTGTTCTCTAGTATAGTGTTGTTTTGTACACTATTAAGGTTTGGATCAGTTACGTAATGTGGAGATGTTATAATGGTTTCCAGATGTTATTTTATATTCAACCGTGTTAGTTTAACAAATAGAGCATTGTATCCTCTACAGGACTGGTAGTGGTTTCTAAGGATGTTTTTTATACGTGACTTTTAATGTAAGTAAAGTGTGGGATGGAACTACTTATGAGTTCAGAATCTTTTTTAAACAAAAACGTATAACATAACTGATATATCTCTTGTAGAAGCGTTTCAAGTATACTCAGATACCTGACTCTTGTCTTGTTGTTTTAGATCAGCTAGCAAATATGTCCGTCTTATTCAGAGAATTAATAGTGCAATTAAATCAGGGTGCATAAATAATTTAAGGTGCAATTAAATTATTTTAGTGGATAAATAATCCCGCTCATTAGTCTGTAAAATTAAAAACTTAAAATAACTAATGAATATGGGTATCTAACAGGGATTGAAACAGTTTTTTTTAATTGATTTTCAGGAAGTGATATACCAATTCGTTAAGTATTGTAATAAGTATTGACATATTTCGTTATGTAATATAAAACGTTATTATTTTAAATTCAAGTTCACATTGACGTATTAGGAAAACAATATTCTTAAATGGGCAGTGTAATACAAACATAATTAATAAGTGTTTACTTTAACAAACTTTGACTAGATTAGTTTAATATACTTACATAAACCAGTAATTATATTTAACATTTAGCAAATTAAGTTTAAAAAATTTAGTACCTAGTTTAATACAGGTATAATTAACAAAATCATTATTAATACGCAATATTGTTTAAGGCTTTAAAACATTTATGACAGCAACAATTCTATTATTTCTATTCAAAGAACGATTGTGATATGGTATGCTGATATCGTATTGTTATGTACTAAGTGTCCTCTGCGATGGACGGAGAAGAATCAGTTTCGCTGTTTGAATAACTTACAATGTGGTCGTGTTATATTTTATAAGTATGTGAATATGTAAAGGAAAGTAATTTATATATTTGTAACTTTTATTATTTTAATGTGCGTCTTAGTGTTATTTCATTTATGTGCTATATCATCGCAGAAGGTAAAGTAAAATAATTTTATATATAATGCATTAAATTTATTAATAAGAATAACGATTTTTAGGATGGGATTTTGCAAAAACTTCCCTAGGCATAATACTGTGTGGTATGGAGTAAAAGAATGTGACGTTGCTTTGGTATTGACTTTTAGTACAATCAAAACATGATAAATACGGGCCGATCATCGTCAATAATGTTTTGATAACATACCATATCTCGGACGTCATTGGTACGTGACTCATGTATATGTTATTAGATTTTTCATGTAGATACTTCCAAGGTGTGTTCGGTTGATGGTTGGCGACAGACTCTATAATTAAATATGGCTAGTCAAGTATACCATCCTTGTCCTTCACTACTAATGCGTTAACAACAAAACACCATTATCTTATTGTTAGTCTCCAGATATTATATTCATATCAGATATTTCGCAACATATATTATTTATAAAATAATATAAATGTCTGATGTTGTATGTTAGTAATATTATTTCTATTTTCAGGAAACTAAAAGTTATTATATTTTAATATTTTGTTTAATAGGACAAACATCTAATAAAAGCTCTCTAATCTCATTTTAAGCAACAAATTGTAATTACACCGATAGTTTTTATTTGCCTGACTGTAAAATGGCTGTGTTTTTATAGTTTTGTTCAAAATTAATACGATGTAAAATAAACAACTGACATAATGTGGAGTGATAAAATCGATACATGTCGTACAATTATCTCCCTTAGCACATTCAGATGTTTCTGAAAACAAGACTAATATATATATATATATATAAAACGCAATATGATATATATATATATATATATATATATATCTCATATATCTCAAGGTTACTAAGCATTATAGACTATATTAGTACCATAAATTAGTTAAAACGAGTTTTATGAGTTACTATTACTTAGTACAAGTATGTTTTTGCTCATTATTACAATACTGTAAGGACATTAACTGTGTTATGAGGGATAAACAATGGTATGAACCAGATATCAGAAAATATGTGCAATAACTTTACTCTCTTTTCTAATTAAAAAAAATCTAAAACTCTGAATAGAGAGGGCTCGAACAAATTATTTTAATTATGCATTTGTTACAACAAATTTTTTTAAAGCTCACGAACACAGTTTATATGGATCACTGTCAGTAATTTCATTTTATAACTGTTATAAAGCTAATTTACTTGGTTAAACGTGCTAAAATGCTATAATCCTGTTAAAATGTTGCCAAGCTTCATTAACATTCACTTTACAGTAAAAGTGATCCAATAGTTAGGGATTTTTAATACACATAAAAATACGCAAAAGGTTTTTTATGCATGTATGTCCTATAACCTTTAGTTCTTCGTTTATCTGTCTGTATGTGTTTTTTATCAAACATTTTGAACAAGTTAAGACAAAACTTATAGAATATAACAGTTACCCATTTGAAAGTGTCGGACGTGCAATTTTTAACATTGTTGTACTCAGAACAGATGTTTATTTAAGTTATTAAAAGTTGTTTATGTTTCTGATATTGTTGGCATTTACTCTACTAAATAAAAGAACCTCTTTCTTCTGTACTGAAAAATATGTTTTACTGTATGTTCATTCCAAGTACTTTAGTGGATTGTTTATTTTAATTATTAATAATGTGGTTTATTGTTTGTTTCAAATAGTAAGTGTTTGTGATTAAGTTTATTTTCCTTAGTAACAAGGAATGGCAAATAATGAAATTAAAAATTTTACCAACTCTAACATTGCAGATATACAACTAATATAGGGCCTTGCTAATTGAATTAGTTCAGAAGAGAAAATACTGTATTCGAAATGTTATCCTAATCGTGTGATAACTTGCAAAACACTTTTTCAAATAGTCATCAACCACTTTCAGAGACAGAAAATCTTACCAACAAAACAGGTAACTCAGAGGAAATTGTTTAATATGAACTGCTTAATTGGAAGAATCCATATTAGATGTCATATCAGACCACCCCAACTAATATAATAGAGGACTAGATTTGCAGTTCAATGTTTGCAATATAATATAGTCTACATTCTACTACATTAACAACATTATCGCCTGACCACGTAGAGATATTTTACTCACGGTTACCTCATGATTATCAACCTCGAATCCAGGAACCAGTAGATAACATTCATTCGGATAAAAATCAACCACAGAAAAAACACAAACATTTTATACTTAATTAATTTTATTTTTTGTTTAATTTACTTTTTAAGTTTTATATGCTTAAACTGTGTAAAATCTTTTTATGGACTTATAAACGACTTGATAAACAACTTTGTACTGACATATAAACATGAATTGCAATTTATATGAGTGAATTTAAATGTTTAACAACTAACAATGCGTTTTTAATATAACGTAATACTTTTGTCTGTATAATATAATGTCATACAAATTCATATTTTTTCTTAATCTTATATTTTTAAATAATATATCAGGATAGGTAATACTAAATTTACTGTTTATTTATACTTAATTTTATTTCTAAGTTTACTTTTACTATATACTTATAGTGCAATGATTATATCACCGTCCTAATTTATGGAATTTAATTAATGTATTTAATCTTCTCAACCTCCTGGAAATTTTAAATATAATTTTTTCTATACTCATTAGTATAGCTCATTAACTTAGAGCTTTAAAGTGATATAGTTCATCATTGTTATGATCGTTAGATATCATAAAATTGTCTGTTTTTTTCTTTTGTATATATCTATTTCTGGAATCTGGTTTTTATAATATGTTGTATGGATGAAAGTGTGAGTGTGTGCGTATACAGGAGCTCCTGCCGGTTCAGCTTGTGTACGGTTGCCTGGTCGGCCGTGTCCTGCCGCTGCTACCAGCTGATCCATTTCAGCGGATTCGCGCGGTGACGACCGCGGTTTTGGGCCGGCCCTTTCTTCCCTTTCTTTAAATATGATCTCAACAGCTCAGCTCCTGCCCTCAACAATGTCTCCTGATCAGAAACTCTTTAAAGCTGCTCATATTAACGCTCCATCACTACCTAGACATATAGACGAAATCAGAGACATTTTCGGCCATTATACATTTGACATTATTGGCGTATCAGAATCATGGCTTAAGCCGAGTGTTTCGTCAAGTGAGGTGGCCCTCTCTGGCTATGTGCTGCTGATAAATTACAGAATTCTAAAGATTGGTGGCGGTGTTGCAGTTTATGTCAGAGAGGGTCTGAGGTGTAGGCTTTTGTCCGCATCTCCCTCTGAAAACTCGGCAAGACCTGAGTTCATGTTCATTGAAATTGGTTTATCTGTATCAGATGTTCTATAGATCGGTGTGTGCTATCGTCCTCCAAGAATAGGTCATCTGATACACTTCGAAAATGCTCTCTTACACCACTTGCCGGGCTACAGTCGAGTCTTGATCATGGGCGACTTTAAAACAAAATAAAACTATAGATTATAATAATAGGCAACTGATAACAATGTTCCACTCCACTAAGCTGACTTTACTGCCACTAAGCCCGACACATGACACTGCCGAGTCGGACACCCTTCTGGACCTTCTAGTTGTTACTGACCCCTCTGACGTGACGCATTTAAGGCAGCTTTTAACAATTACAGCAGTTTCACGTCACGATCTTGTGTACCGTGTTATCAAGGTTATCAAAGTTCAAAAGCCAAAAATTAAATGTATTAAATACAGAGATTTTAAAAACATGGACGAAGCCTCTTTTATGTATGATGTTTATTCGTCCCCATGGTAGAATCTACAGACATTGCAATCTATCGATGACATAGTTGAATCGTTTAACGCCACCATTCTGGGGCTATACGATAAAATGCACCAGTTGTTACCTAACGCATAACAAATTGGCGCCCAGTGCCTTGTATCACGTGTGAAATTCTTAGCTTGACGGCTGAACGTTATTCCCTGTATAGGAGAGCTCGACGAGCCCGTGATCCCGTTTTAATGGTTCAATATCGACACATTAGGAATACAGTCAATCAACTTCTACGAAATTCCAGACTGAGATACACACGTAAATTGTTTGAAAAGAAACATTCATCTAGTGATTTGTGGCGCTATGTTAGGAAACTTGGTTTGGCAAAGACCGCGCTTATCCTCTGATCTAATTACCCTTAAATGATCTTAATAACTATTTTGTTTTATGTTGTCAGACTGTCAATACAAACCAAGTTACGGATTATGTTAATGAACTTCTAAATATGCCTATCAATCAGCACGAATTTATTTTCAAACCTGTAACGCAATCGGATGTTTTGAAAGCCATTCGCCATATTGGCAGTAATGCTGAAAGGTCTGATGGCATTAAAATCCAATTAATAAAAAACATTCTTTTCGCAACTCTCCCAATAATCACATACATTTTCACAATGTCAATGAGACATGGTATTTTCCCTTCATTTTAGAAACATCTTCAAGTCAATTATATTGTAATGCAAAAAATAGTGTTCGAAAGTGAAATTGACAAACTTCAATCTCTTGTGAGTAACTGCCAACGTCAATACTAACCAATAAATTAACAAGGTTAGACTGGCACATAACAAAATACCACGTTGACGCAACTGCGGACCGCCGCGTCTTATCAGTCTTCTACAATTATTACCGTCCTTCTCTTCTCATTTGATAGCAGAGAAGGATCCGTCTTGTATTCCTGGACTAAAGATCACGAGATCGATTCCCACATGAGGCATTATATTTTTGCCATAAAGTTTATTTATCATCAAAGGTACCGTATATCATTGTAATTAAAAATTTAACCTTTTTTAATATTCTACAAATTTTTATTTATTGTACATCTTTATTTTTAAAATGTATTTTAAATATTAAATTATTTATTTATGTCAAATATGTCTTTTACAACAGAACAAACGAAGACTGGTAAAACCATGTGTAGTTTTCAATAATTATAAATACAGACAAAGCAGAACTCTAAAAACCGGTGGGGTGTCCTGGCGCTGTGTAGGTAAAAATTGTGGTGCATCGATAAGAACTGATGCAAATACGACGAGAGTGACTATGTCCAACCAGAAACACAGCGGACAACATCCAGTTACCATGCGTCTTCTCTCATCGCCACTATTGAATTCCCGTTTAGCGAATTCGTCTTCTACCGCTCCTGGGTCCACCGCGCTGTCTACTCCCACCGCGTCGCCTGCATCCGCCACATCACCTGCTGCACCTACCCCGGCCGCTGTTGCGCCCGCCGCACCACCTGTGTGCTCCACTCCCTGTACCGACTCTGCACTTGCTGCTACTCCATCTGCCATACGCGATCCAACTGTGGCTGGAGACGAAGCTAATGAGACCTCTCATCTTAACAATGAGATCGAGCGCTTGAAACACGAATACAAGATGCTCCTGTACCATACCATTGATTCAGATTCCCGGCTACTTCAGTTTACGGATCACATTTTCAAAGTAAACACCTCGTCACGTATCGACCAGACCGCGCGCGTTTCCACGACAGTAGAGTGTGGTGTACAGTGTGAACCGCTTCTTGACGAACAGGAGTTTTCAGCACTCAGTTGTAGCAACTCGAATTTGCAACATATTATTTTGGGGCAATCTACAGAGTGCTCGGGCAATAAATGCACCGAAAACGCCGAACTTCTGAGCAGGCTACAAATTTCAATTGAAGTGTTAGAAGCCGAGAACTAATGTTTAAAACGGCAGCTGAGAACCTGTGAGTGCGCGGATTCCAAACGCTCACAGACTTTTACTAAAGTGTAAAATAAAAAAACACACACTCCATTTCCACACATAATAAATTTAATATATTAACTTCTGAAAATAAAAAACCGTCTGATTCTAAGCCACATGTAAATACTAAATAAAAAATAAAAGCACCACAAGCAACACATACTTTTAAGTCATGCCGGAAACCTCCTGAGCCACGCCACACTATCTTCATCAGAGGTAATAGCCACGCTAGATACATCGCGGGACTAGTGGGGGAACGAATAAGCTCTTCAACTTTAGTTAGAGGAGTCTGCATGCCCGGCGCCCGACTGCTTGACGTCATCGGCTCTGGCCGTCATCGTGTGAGTCCGGACCTAGCTGCGAGGTATTGATCGCCGGCACCACTGACATGGCAATCGGTGAACAGCTTAACATTTATCGCCATTTGGAGATTTACATCGTAGCCAAACCGCCCAGCCGGAAACTGGTCCTTGCTACCCTGCCGCACCGCCACGACCTGGATCCGAACCACCCCATCCACGGAGATACCGCGCTCGTGAACGCCTTTATCGAGGAAATGGCTGCACGTTACATAATCCAGGTGCTGAATTTTGATGGCATAAGTCGAAGGTAATTCACGAGGCACGGTCAGCACTTGTGTATGCGGGGTAAACGGCAGCTAACAGGGGCAATAGTACAGAGTCTCATTGCCATGGAATTAACATCCTTGAGAGCCCAGGAATGTCCTACATCAGTCGACACGCCAGTCTCCACGACTGCAAATTCTGTCCCCTAGGAATCAGCCGTCTCGTGCCGGCGATCTCCGACGTACCAACACATCTCTTATGCTGAGGCCGTCATGGGATTACCTACTCCAACTCCAAGCAGTGACAAAAGACTGCCTTCTGATTTAAAAAAACTTGCTGCTACCGAATTCCACAAATCTGTCATAGAAGTGATTTTAGATCCAGCTTCAACATATCACCAAACTAGATCTAAATGTTTTTAGCCCTCACAACACGAAAATTCAAAATTCCAACATTCTAAAATTAAATTAATTCACCAAAACGCTCAGATTGCATCAAATAAGACTGATGAACTGGCGCTATTATGTGAAGAATTGAATCCTGACGTGTTCGTAGTCTCGGAACACGGATTCAGGCCTGAAGCAATACACCTTTTCAAAATTCCAAATTTGGATTTGGCAACACATTTCTGCCGAAACTCTGTCAAGGGGGGTGGTGTGGCAATTTTTGTTAAACAGTCCTCAACATTCAAGACATTTAAAACCAACAATTGATCTGGATTTTGAGTCTGCAGGTATCAAAATCACTGCAAACTCACTTGAAAAAGTCGTTGTTATTGGGCTATACAGATCGCCCAATGGCAACAGCAATTCTTTCTTTGAAAAATTTAAAAAACTTCTAAATTCTTTTTTTCGAAATTCTACAAAATTTTTATTATTGGTGATTTTAACATCAATGTAATGGACCATACTGACCCTCTTACCCAGCGGCTTCGCGATGTTCTTATTTCCTTCAATCTAAATTTGTCCGTGAATTCTCCTACACGAGTGACCGCTACGACAAGCACTTCCATACATAATGTGATTAATTACATTCCAGGCACAACAGTCTCTGTTGTGGACACGGCTATCTCTGACCATTTCGCACTGGAGGCCTTGGTTCGTGGGTGTAAACTGGATATTCAATGTCCAAAACTAAAAATCATGAGGTCACTTAAACATCAGGATATATGCTTGCTGAATACATACCTGAGTAACGAGTCTTGGGCATTTTTAGACGAGTTCGAAAGTGTCGATGACATGTATCAGGCATTCAGCAATGGCTTTAACTATTATTTGGACATTGCTTGTCCTTTCCAAAAAATCAAAATTAACCTCAAACAAAAACAAAACTCCTGGTTGACCAAAGGAATACTTGTATCTCGAAAAAGCTTAAATTCTTTCATAAAATATTCACTCAAACTAAACATGAAAATTTCAAAAACTTTTTCAGAACATTCCGGAGAATTTACAGAAAAGTCTTACGGGCTGCCAAGGCCAATGATGTTAATAAAGCCCTGGATACCTGTGAAAACTTTTCAAAAACAGCCTGGAAAACTATAAACGATTCGTCTTGAGATACAAGTTTGAAAAACATACTAAATCAATTGCTATAAAAATTGGAGACAAAATTGTTCAAAATAAATCACAAGATTCCAATAAATTTAATAAATACTTCTCTTCTGTCGGTTTGGTTAATTCGTCGCTCTGAGAACACCAACCTTGCGAAATGTTAAAATTCCAGTTGCATCAATGGCCTTGGCCCCTGTGTGTTTGGAGGAGGTGGCGCGTGTTGTGCAGAAGCTGAACCCAAAGAAATCATGTGATGCCAGTGGAGTATCGGTGTGGCTTATCAAACGCTGCTTTAGGCATATTTTGAGACCACTAACAAAACTGATCAATCTCTCATTTGACACTGTAAATTTTTCATCTCTTTTAAAAACCGCTAAAGTCATTCCAGTCTTCAAAAAGGACGACCCCTGCTTAAAAAGCAACTACTGTCCTATTTCGATCCTTCCAGTGTTCAGCAAAATCTTTGAAATAGTTTTCTATGAAAGAATCGTAAGCTTTCTAGAATACAACGAAATTCTGAACCCTGAACAATTTGGATTTAGAAAAAACAAATCCACAATTGATGCAGTAAATAATCTTGTAGAACATTTTGTCGATGGTTTAGAGAAACGAGAGTACGTGCTTAGCGTATTTATCGACCATTCTAAAGCTTTTGACTGCGTACACCATGAGCCACTGTTGTACCAGCTAGATAAATGTGGCGTCCGGGGCCTCCCGCACTTATGGCTCACTTCTTACCTCAAGGATCGAGACCAGTGCGTAGAAATTTCAAATATTGTTTCTGAAAAAATCAAAATGGCTCATGGTGTCCCTCAGGATTCAATCCTCGGGCCCCTTTTATTTCTGATATACGTCGGCAGATTGAATTCAGTAATCCACCATGGGAAACTTATTCAGTATGCTGACGACACGACTCTCTGCTTCAAAAATAAATCTCTCAAAGATTTGGAGATCACATCACTCACAGAATTAAATTGAGTTATATAGTTCTTTTCGGAAATAAATTTGAAAACCAACCAGTCGAAATCAAATGTTGTTCATTTCTCTCTCCGACAACCAGATGCAGAGCAGCCTGCTGTTTTTGTGGATGAGGGCCTTTTATAGGAAACTCATTCCATGACGTTTTTGGGGATGCTCCTTGTTAGGGGACTGACCTGGAACGATCATAACGTATGTGCTAAGGCCTCCTCAGGCATATTTGCACTGCAAAAACTAGCAATGTACTGTTCCCCAAGAGTTTTAAAGATGGCTTATTATGGCCTTATCCATGCAAATTTAGCGTATCCAATAAGACTCTGGGGAGGTTGTTCCAAAAGCAAAATGGAGAGAGTTTTTAAGCTCCAAAAAAAAAGCCGTAAGATTAATTGGAAAGTTAAACTTTAAAGAGTCGTGCATGGAATCTTTCAGGGAGTTGGGATTGCTGACTTTACCCTGCCTCTATATTTCTGATCATGTAATGCTTCTCCAAGTGTGTCTTGGTTCGTGGCAGGGAAGTTCACCAATATGAAACTAGAGGCAGGGACAACTTCAGAACACAGCAACAAAGATTGACGTTGTCTCAACACCTCCCGCAACAAGTTGGTGTCAGACTAATCAACAAGCTCCCTGAAAATGTGAAAAATTCAAAACAACACAAATCAATTTAAAACTCGTCTGAAGCACCTTCTGGTGTCTAAAGCGTTTTATTATGTTGAAGAATTCATGATGAGCCGCTGGGAAATTTAAAAATATAAATTTAAAATCAAAATTCAACAGCTGGATCTGATGTCGGAATGTATGTGTCTGTATGAATGTTTAAAATGTATGTCTCACTGATTGAAAACGTGTGCATGATTTCTTTTTCAAAATGTGTTAAAGTTGACGATTGCAATACAATTCCAGAAATGTTTTCAATGCAATAAAGATATTATTGTTACAGATTGCTTTTCAAATTGCATCTCAACTCTTCTCTCAATTTGACGTTTTATCTTAATTCCTTTATTAATTGAAGAATTTCCATTTTATAACCAGAAGATTAATGGGTGGAATTACAGTCAGCAACAAAACAACAAGATCTGAAATTTTAAGATAAGTGGAGATTATCCTCTGATCTCCATAAACTATCCTTCTGAAATCCTTTTTTAGTGATCCGTCAACTTTTTACAATTTTAAATTCATTCCACACCAAGTTATCTTTCCGATTTTCCGACTCTCTTCACTGTATTGCTCAAGGCAATGAGTCCCTAAAGTATCTCTACATTAGAATTGAAGAGACTTATTAGTTAGAAGATTTAAGTTAAATAATTGAAGTATTGTTGACACCACTATATATAATATCCTATTTAGTACTGCATAACATTCAAATATGCAAATAGTTTTATATTCTATGTTGTTTCCCTTCCTCAAGTTCTTAAAAACTATTGTTTCTAGGCCTATTTCTAATACCTTAAGACTTGTAAGAAGGCTTCAAATCTGGCTTGTTTATACCTTCTAGTTCAACCTACACTTGATAAAGCAAAAACCAATGTTACACTTTTAACTGCGCAACTCTATGGATATTCAAGAGCAGCACTACCAGCACATTTCTGTATTTATGGGGATGCAAGAATGGATGGATAGGTCTTGTCTACTTAGTAGGATGAATTATGGATTGGGTGGAGCTCCCTTAGTATTAAAGGATGTTGATTTACCCTACCCAAAGACTGTGGAACAGAGCTGTATTGTATCAAGAAACTTACGGTTAGATCGGCTGCATGTGGCCTACCAAGCTGTAGGAGCATAAATTATGGCGGATCTTAAAACAGAAAATAGCCATAAATACTACCCTTATTTACCTTTCTTTGATGACTGAACCATTATTTTTTTCTGTAAGTAAATTTAATCAAGAGTGCTTAAATATTTTGCATATGATTGTAGAACTCATGGAGATGTCTCACTTTAAAAATATAATCAATACGTACTGAGTGGCTTTTAGTTTTTTATACGTTTATTGGTTATTATAATAATTCAGAAATGTACTATACTTAAAAAATTCAATTTAAAAAATATACACTTAAAATAATTAATTAATGTAGCAATGGATATTAATCTTTAAACTACCATAGCTTCTATAAAATACAACAATAAGGGTTTAAAGGTTGTACTTTGCTTGACCTCAATATTCTTCTCACGGGTTATTTAATTACTGCCTAATCTTAAACTGTTAAACCCTTTACTTTAATCTAAGATAATAAACTTACGTGTATGATGTCATTACTAACATGTAAGTTTAAATCAGCGCTTTGTTTTCACTGGAGATTGTATCCACAGTTGGGTTTCAATAAATCATAACTCTAGGTTAAAAATTATCCTTTATATATGTCATAACGAATGTCTATTCGTCTATCTAATCTATTTTTAAACAAATTTTAACGATTAACTTTTGTGATTTTATTTGCCTTTAAATTTACCAAAAAACATCCTAATTTGTGGTTTCTGGTGGAGATAAGGGTTAGTTAGTCATACATGTATAAAGTTAATGTTTTAATGTTCACTTTTAATCAATAAAAAATATTATATTTATATATATATATACCCATATCATATACCCACGTCAGGCTACAAAAACTTTGCAGATATTTTTCCTTCAGTGTTTTAATAATTATGTTATAAAAAATATGCACCAGTTTTCTAATTCAAGTAAAATATATAACCGAATACTATAATTAAGTTTGGATTTATTATTATTTATTATTAATAATTAATATTTAATTTTATATGAAATAAGTATTGAAATTATTATAAAACTTTTACATTTGTCCCTATTAGTTATTGAAATTTAGTAGTAAAAACGCACCCCTCTTGCATTGCGTCTAGTTAAACTTGTTATTAGAGTTTTATTACATGTTTGCTATCTTCATTGTTATATTTTTTGTTAAATCAGATCTTTATAACGCATAAAAAAGTAATTTAAATTTTATTTTTATTTTATCCATGTATCATGTAAAAATATTATTGTATAAGGATCATTTACTACACCTGTAGTAAGACAGTGCATAGAAACGATACTTCTTTCTATTTTCAGTTTTGTTTTATAATTTGTTAATATTTTATACAGAAGAGTAATTGTTTTGAAAACATTCTGTGTGTAAGAATTAATACACAAAAGAATCCTTTTTTAAATTTTTTTTATTGAACAAAATACATAAAAATTCATTACCATTATAAAAAAGGTATTTTAAATATAACTAAACTCTAAACTAAAATATGAAAAAATATTTTTAAATATATAGCCTTAGAAACTGAAAAAGAAGTAAAGATAACTACACATGATTAATTGTATAGTTAGTAAAAAATCGGACATGAAAATATGGTTAATGAACTTTTTTTAACGTAATGATTTTGTCAACAAAAATACAACAAACAAAAGTTTAATCAATTAGTTAGGGGCCTTAATGCGTTACAAAAACCAGTAAGAAAGATATACACCTTATAAGAAAAAACATAAATTGAAGTTTGCAACAATGTGAAAATTCACAACCGAGAGGAAATTACTGAATAATCACTGACATTTGAAAGTATAAGTTTACAATCATTATATAAATACATTAAGGATATTCATAAGGATATAACATATAAAGAATAAAATAAGCAATAATTTGCATATAACCTTTTAACTGTAAATTATATATGCTCTTTTCAATCAATTTAAACTAAATTTTTCAGTAAACTTTTTACTCAAGTAGCAACTTAAGCATATTTATTTGTTTCTCTCGGTATGATGGTTGGGTGGCTGTACGCGTATGTCATAATTATCATCAAAGCGAGTACACCTACCAGAACAATGATCAAAACCCAAATTTCAAGGTCATACTCATTATTTGCTTCGTGTATTTCAGTAATCACTGTATAATGACATTGACCATGGTTTGCAGGACCCAGGGAGTTTTGAGGTAGATTTCTTGAAATGCTGCGTCGAGGATCATCTTCTCCATCATTGATCAGAACTTCTGAAGCAGGACATGACTGCATGTGCTGTTCATTCAGTACTCCATCTTGGGGGACCAATTCTGACTTTCCACTGTTTGCATTATAGTAGTGAAACTCACCAAAATCATTCGAATCTTCTTTGTGGGAAACATTTAAGAAATCCTTGTTACAAATGTTTGCATCCGGAACCTAAAACACAAAAACATTAAGTACATTTGTAACTCGAAAACATGTTAAACTAATTTGTTGCAACTCTTCCGTCCTACTATTTCCAACCCCACAATTCAGTTTGTACTACTTCATTGCAAATATGTCAAAAGTAACAAAATATATAGTATATACAGTAATAATGGATTTGATTTTTGTGATCCTGAAGTAGATTATATTATATACACAACCAAAATAAATCAATTATTTTGAAATCTCAATTAGATACATTTGAAGGGACATCCCAAACCTCACATTATAGTAATCTAAAATATGATTATATGTTTTCCCGCTATTCCTACTCTTTACTTAATTTACTTTTCTAAATACCACAAAGGTATCATGAGGAAGAACATAGAACAATTCATAGTTTCAATGTATGTAAATAAGTGATAAGTAACTTATGCTAATTAATTTAGAAGAAAATTACCAGTATAGTTGAGTTTATAAAACACATTTCTATTAACTCATGGTGGAATATTTTGTTGTGTAATGACTGTAATAGGACGAGATTAAATACTTCACTCTGTAGTCTAAGTTGAAAATTTTTTTTATTTTCCTAAACGTAATAATCAAAATAATCAGAGAGGTTGCCGATGCGTTGAATGCTGTAGTGGATTGACTGTACTTGACAATTTACTGAGATATTCATTATGAATATATAACAAATACGTGAAGCAATTCTATGATAATTCAAATACTGACATTAAACTTGTACATGACATTCACTTTAATATATGTGGCTATTAATAAAAAAACATAGACATTTTATTCATTTGTATTGAAAGCTTAAATATTAAATTTGACGTGAATATTATAATTGAAGCATTATGATATTTATAGCTCTCAAAAATGTTATTGGAAATCTCGGAATGGTTAGTTACTTGAATACTGAACTACGCATTAGTTGTACTACAGATTACTCTGGTGAGGCTACACGACTGAAACTGAACTTGGAAACTGACAGGCGACCTTACCGGCGGTGAACACCTTCACGTCGGTGAAGTGCAACTAGTTTCTATATAATTTACGATAATAATATTATAAACGGTAACACGTACGACATAACACATCCAGTTGATACGAAGGTAGATATTTTAACTTCAAGTGAAAATATAAGTCCTACATTTAAATATTTTATTTACAGCAAGATTTATAGAATGCATTAAGAATCTCTCAAGTGTAAAGCAACAGCCTACACCTTACATTGACCACTTTTTATGAAACACTCTGACTACAAGGGTGTAACTGGGGGTGTGACCACTACGCAGCGCTGGCCAGTGAGTAGCGTGGAGCGCTTGCACCCGTCTTATCAGTTACTTTACCACTTATCCTTACAAGAAGCCACTACAGAAACTGTTGGGGAGAACATTGACCAAATTTTATAGAACACTCTGACTACAAGGGTGTAACTGCGGAGGTGACCACTTCAAGGCGCTGGACAGTGCGGAGCGTGGAGCCCTCGCACCCGTCTTATCAGTAACTTAACCACTTATCTGTACAAAAAGACACTACAGAAATTGTTAGGAACCATACACCCTACAGCTTGCATTGACCACATTTTATAAAACACTCTGACTACAAAGCTGTAACTGCGAGGGTGACCACTACGCGGCGCTGGCCGATGTGAAACGTGGAGCCCACGCACCCGTCTTATCAGTGACTTTACCACTTATCTGTACAAGGAACCACTACAAAAACTGTTGGGGAGCACGTTGACCACATTTTGTAGAACACTCTGACTACAAGGGTGTAACTGCGGAGGTGACCATTTCGCGTCACTGGCCAGTGTGGAGCGTGGAGCCCTCGCACCAGTCTTATCAGTGACTTTATCACTTATCTGTACAAGGAGCCACTACAGAAACTGTTGGGTAGCACATTGACCATATTTTATAATACACCCTGACTACAAGGGTGTAATTGCGGGGGGTGACCACTACGCGGCACTGGCCAGTGTGGAGCGTTGAGCTCTTGCACCAGTCTTATCAGTGACTTTACCACTTATCTGTACAAGGAGCTACTACAGAAACTGTTGGGGAGCACATTGACCACATTTTATAATACACCCTGACTACAAGGGTGTAATTGCGGGGGTGACCACTACGCGGCACTGGCCAGTGTGGAGCGTTGAGCTCTTGCACCAGTCTTATCAGTGACTTTACCACTTATCTGTACAAGGAGCTACTACAGAAACTGTTGGGGAGCACATTGACCACATTTTATAATACACCCTGACTACAAGGGTGTAATTGCGGGGGTGACCACTACGCGGCACTGGCCAGTGTGGAGCGTTGAGCTCTTGCACCAGTCTTATCAGTGACTTTACCACTTATCTGTACAAGGAGCTACTACAGAAACTGTTGGGGACATCGTGGTGGAACAGAAGATGTTAATGTTTGCTATGACACATATATACAATCCTTTGAGGATTCGAAGATATGTATTTCCTAAACCAAAAGACACTTATAATATTTTATTTTCTAACGTAGGTTCATGATCAGCATAGCAGTTGCCTCGGTTGACTGCCCCGCATGGATAATGCCGCCTAAGGTTGAACGCGGTCACAGACAGCCAAGTGGAGAGATACGTTGCTCAGATTCGCGATGACTCTGCTCCTTTGATTGATGGCATTACCTACATATTGTAAATAAAGAACCTTCTGGCCCTGATACATCATTTATTATATATCTGAATTACTTCAGATTACTACAACAAAATTAAAATGTACCAAAGTGATTCCTATGTAAAAGTTTTCTTAGTAAAACCAATATGAACAATTTCAGAGCGGTTTCATTACGATCTCTTAGCTCCAGAATTGTTTTGAAGTAGATTAACTTATTATGGAATTCGCAATTTAGATATGGGCCTGACAAAATACTTCTGACGCCCTTTGTAATACTGTTATAATCTACTCTTTGAACGAAAACTATAAATAAATAATTATATTTATTGATCTGGCATAAGTTTTAAATCGTATAAATTTAAATTTATTGCACTTGACTGACAGATAAGGAGGACCAGTAGCTCCAACTGAAGTGTAGTAATCGATGCAAAGCTCAGATTGGAACCACGTGTTAATTGTATAAATTTAAAAATTATAAACTAATCTACATTTTTTGTTGATCAGTATACCAAAAGTATTCATAATAGGAAGACTCATACAACTGCTATATGTCGTTGTGACTAAAAAAACATCATCATACCGATTAGGGGTCAGGTAGGTCACTGTGACATGCCCTGCTAATCAAACTATTGTTTAACGCCTGTAGCCTAAATTACTGTAATTTTGCTTCCTATTCTACCTTCCACTATCCTGATAAGAGAGAAAAATAACACTATATCAAACAATTTGATAGAAAATTTAAATTAATTAGTACATAAAAAGAATGTGAGAAATTCTTATTGTGATTACACTTCAACAAAAACTGAGTTTCTTGTATTACAAGGGTCTGAATGTTGTAATTCGTAGTATTATTTATTTTATGGATGTAAAACTTTTTTACATTTTTATATGTATTTCTTTGAATATTCCTAGAAAGGCCAGATATATATATATATATATATATATATATATATATATATATATATATATAAGTTTGATACATAACAGATCAAACAGCTAATACTATTTCATATACAAAAATGTACAATATTATATGCGAAACCACTTAAAAAACATTGGAATACAAATTATAAATTAAATCGGAATGTAGGAATTCCTTAAACACGCAATTTTTGCATTCTTTATCCTTAGTACTTTTTGGATTCGTTATATAATGACATTATTAATTGTTTATATATTTATTTCACTTATTTAATATCAAATTAGCTGCATGCAGCTACATGTTTAGTAATGGTATCCTGATTTAAACCCATTGAGACTATACACTAAACAGCATACATGAGACATAATTTAAATTTTCTAAAGAATTTCCATACAATTTACAAGAGCAATGGGAAAGAAGCTCAATGGAATGGGCGAAAATTGTACGCAGGTTAGTGATGGCGGAAAAAAGTTAGTATACAGACCTCAAACTTATGTAAATAGGCATTTTAGAAATGAAACGACGCACGACGAGCCGAAGTCTCTTTGTTGTACACTTATGATAAAAAGCTGAGGAGACCTCCCTTTAGACGCAGCCCTAAAAGAAGCTTTGCAGGATATTTAGAGACCTCTTTCATTTGAGATAGCAAGTTGCATCCATCATGAGGAGGGATAACGGGCACTATCTCGATATTTGACTTAAAACATGCTAGATCTGTCCGGTTTAGCGGGCATGGGATGATACTCCCTCATATCTCGATATTCGCAGTTAGTAATGTGCTGCTGTACATTCATCGGGTTGCTCTGATATTAGTGACAAATCGGTTTTTGCTCTGCCCAATGTAGATTCAAATTGCAGGTATAACCAAGATAGTGCAAACCCTCCTCGGTTACAGAATTGTTTATCAATGACCGGCGGGAAAATATATTATATAATATATCTTTCTCGTCTCATTCCCAGATACGCTCGTTTTCTTTCAATTAAACGCCAACAGCCCGAGCTGAAATCCACATTAGACCATGCTATCGAGACAGACCAGCGCCTTAGTCTATACTCATCCAAATTTTTGCATCCGCAACTTCCCAATCACCAGAGTCATCAAAACCTGTAAAATCCAATGACGGTGCTGTACAGTGTGACCGAATCCCTCTACCCACCCAAGAAACACAAACCCTCCCTCTTTCAATCCCAGTTCCTGACCATTGCAATGAAATTATTTAAGAACTACAGTGGAAGTATTAGAAGATGAAATTGATTGCCTGAAACTACAACACACAATGCGTCTGCAAGAATCTAAATAAAACCTGGAAAATCGTGAAAAACAAACAATCCATTTCCTGTCCTTAAGCACCCCTCCAAACAGTTAAAACCAAGTAATTCACAACCTCCTAACCCACCTAAAGTTCTGAACTCGATACCATATTTACCATCAAAGCCTGCCAAAATTCCAATTAAATCTAAAACTAACAACCGAAAACCAAAACCTCTTCTACTACTTTTATATACTGAAAAGACATAAATGTATACACCTCATTTCCATATTCCCCATACCTTTTGAGTTGGTTGTGATCGAGGGAGATAGCCACGTCCGTCACATCGCCGGAATGACATCCAAGCTCCTCTCTCGAAGCGTTTCTGTTATAGGGGTCTGCAAGTCTGGAGCGAGGCTGCTTCAGATCACCTCATCCGAACCTAGGCCGGAGACGAGAGGAACTCGGTGCAGCGTCATGATCGCCAGGACCAATGACCTTGCGGCCGGGGAGCAGCGGTATATATATACGACAACCTGGACAATCACGTCCATAGCTTCTCACAACAGGCTGATAGTCGCCACGCTGCCCCATCGCCATGACTTGCCCCCTACGCACAATATTAACCAGCACACAACCCTCTTGAATGCTTATATAGAAGAACTGGCTGCTAGGCACCACATCTCTGTCCTAGATATGAACAGACTGCAGCGGAAGCACTTCACGAGGCACGGGATTCATCTCCATATTAGAGGGAAGCGGTAGTTGGCCAGACTCATCGTGGAGGCTCTTGGCGGGTTGAGCGCCCCGACTGCTGCGGCCAAAGAGGCTGAGTTTGCTCATGACACCGCTGCTGCTGCCGCCGCCAAGGTCACTCCCGCCGTCACTGCCGCCACCGTCACTGCCGCCACCTCCGTCACTGCCGCCGACACCATCACCGCGAACAGACTCACTACAGCTGACTTCAGAGCCCCCGATGCCGACTATATCCTGTGACGACGCCGATAAGTAATATAGAAAAAATGGCAAAATGGCCATGTTGTCCATTCTGCAGCTTCAAAATTACAAGAGCAAAGAATTGAGTCTACTTTTTTAGGGCCCCGTCTTTAAATCAGCGGGCAAAATTGGGAAAAAAACACTATCAAAAACGAACAAACGCAAAAATTTACAAACAAATTTAATTGAAACTGCTTTACCAAAATGCTCAATTTGCAACCAACAAATTAGAAGAAATTCAACTCATGTGCGAAGATCTCAAAACAGACCTTCTTGTTGTCACTGAAAACGGTTTCAACAGTGATAACATCGCACTGTGCAAAATTCCAAATTCCAAATTGGCTTCCGCGTACTGTAGACCCTACTCCAAAGGAGAAGGGGTTCCTATTTTTATAAAACAATATTTCATGTTTGCCCCCTTTCCGATCCAGTCGCAGAAGCAGTCGGGATCAAAATTCAAACAGATAAATAAAAATTAATAGTAATTGGAATATATAGGTCTCCCAGTGGAAACGAAGATATATTTTTTTTTAAATTCGAACAATTATTGACAGACCTGACTGTTCCACGTCAGGAATATGTCGTGATGGGGGATTTCAACATTGACGCGTTGGACAACACACACCATTCTACAGTTTGAGTAGTTGATTTACTTACGTCATTCGACCTGGAGTTGCTAATCAAAAATCCGACGATAGTGACGGCTATAACCCAATAGGCTATCGACAACATCATCACCAATCATCCAGGGGTCACAGTATCTGTGGTTAACATAGCTATATCTGACCAATACGGACAAGAAGCTGTCGTCAGTGGAATGAAACTTTAAACGGAGCCAAAAATGAACCAAACGATAAGAGACTCAAGGCCAGAAAATATCGCTCACCTCAACACTTCCCTGACAACAGAAAAGTGGACTTTCCTTTACTCTTCTCAATTCGTAGAGCAGCAGTTCAAAATATTTAACGGCGTCTTAAATTTCCATATTAACACATGCTGCCCAACAAAAACGATTAATATTTGCGAAAGAACGTCAAAATACAAATGGATAACAATAGGTATTTTGGTTTCGAGAGAGAAAATGATTTTTTTCCGAAATTAACAAACGTACTTGTAATGAAAATTTCAAAACATTCTTCAAAAAATATAAAAAAATTACAGGAAAGTGATCTAAGCTGCGAAAGCATACGATGTCTCCAAATCTATTCTTTCTTTTAAAAATTATTTCAAAAACAACTTGGGACATCATTAACATCAAAACAAAAATTAAAAAAAACAATTCAAAATTAAAAATGGGAATATACTTGTGGAGGATGGAACTGAGGTTGCCAATTAGTTTAACGAATTTTTCGCATCCATTGCTGTTGGGTAAGGTCCTTGGCCATATGAACCGCAAATAAGTCCCTCGCGAAAACAGAAACCAGCAATCTCAATGTTTTTATGCATATTATGTGTACTATGCTTGTTTGCAAATTTTGAAATAAATTTGATTTTGATTTGATTTGATTTCTCAAATGAAACATTTGGATTCAGAAAGGGCAAATAAACGACTGACGCAGTAGTCAGTCTTGTCAATATGTTTGTACTAGATGGAGTAGAATGTCGGAACCACACAATGAGTGTGTTCTTAGACTTGTCCAAAGCATGCGACTGTGTTGACCATAGCATGCTGCTCGACAGACTTGGGTCCTATGGCAGAGGCTTGCCTGTTAAATGGCTTATCTCATTTCTAAGTCATAGATCTCAAGTTGTCCAAGTATCAAATCAATCGTCAAAACCAATAGAACTGAGTTATGCTGTTCCCCGGGGATCCATTCTCAGTCCTGTGCTTTTCCTGTTCGTGTCAACGACATAGGATCATCACTTCTTCATGGAGGACTAGTGCAGTTTGCTGATGATACGACTCATCGTTTTAGTGCAATATCAATAGTGAAGTGTTGGAACAACAGGCCTTTGTTGATATCAATAACTGTGTACAATACTTCCAAAGCCTCAATCTCACAACAAACACCTCAAAATCCAACGTTTTAAATTTTGCTTTGCACGATGTAGGTAACCATTGTGTACCTGCCGTCTTGTTAGCTGAGTTCACACTGGAAGAAGTCCTCTCTTCAAAATTCCTGGGAATACACCTTGATCTAGGCTTGACTTGGAATGAGCACATAAATCATGTTTGCGAAAAACTTTGTCCCAACTTTACCCCCATTTGTGTTACGGAGTGATCCTGTGGGGAGCGTGCGCATGCTCTCAGTTTCAGAGAGAATTCAAACATAAAAAAAGCTATTCGAATAATCGCAAAAATAAAATTCAGAGAGTCGTGCAAGCAAGTTTTTAAGGAATTGCAGCTGTTATAACTCTACTGTGTTGTACATTTTGGAAACCACTTTGTTTTGTATGTGTAAGTGTGCCTTAACCAGAGGCCGGTACATACATTTGCATGAGACACTAGGTAGAGAACTACTACGAACTGCGAGACACAAAATAGTTGTTTTTGAACAGCTAATTGTGTTAAAATTTTATTAACAGACTGCCGAATTCAATAAAAAATTCCCTAACGCCCAAGGCGTTCAAAATACGCCTTAAACAACTTTTTATGTCACAAGTAATTTATAATGCAGGGGAATTTTTAGCATTTAACTGGGAGACCACCCAATTAAACGACTGATTCTGCTGTTTAAAGTTGGATATTTTGGCGAAACATGAAAGTTACATAAGTGTAAAACTGTATGTGTGAATGAGAATTTTGTGGTGTGAATGAAAGTAATTTAAATGAAAATTTGTAAAGTTTGCTATACAATTGCTTTTTTCGCTGCAATAAAACTCATTTGATTTTAATTGCCACTATAATATCCCAAGTGCACACACAAGGTCACCCATCGCCTCAATCTAGACACTATGGAGTCTGAAGCGTCTGAATGGAGTGCGAGCACGTTTATTGATGGCTTTAATGTTTGCTGAAAGACCATTCCACAACCAGCAGGCATACACTTAATACTAATTACTAAAATTATTTACTTGATTAATAAATAAAACAAATAAAAAAGACGCGGCTCTCCTTGTATTTAGGTTAAAAACTAGACTCTGAAATAACACTAACATAAAATGCGTACCTGATCAGATTCTCCAAGACATTCACCACAAGCCGCAGCTCTGTCAGAACTCTGTTCAGCGGGGCGGTTCTCCATTTCCTCATTTCCAGGTACGTTGTCTCCAATTGACTCGCCCGTTTCTTGGTCAAAAGTTGATTTGAGTTCCTCCTTGTTTGCCTCATCCATGTTTGGCATCAGTTTCTCGTATCGGTTGACGTCATCTATGTTTGACAGCATCTTGGGAACAGGTGCAGCCACTGACCAGTCGTGCGGAAAACTTGAGTGCCTGTGGTACAAATCAGGGTACAAAATAGTTTGTACATTTCATTTAGTTACTACATAAATATTTAGTGTATATAGATTCTTATATTAGGCCGTCCGATGTATGTTATGATGGAATATAAAAACATTATAATATTAAAATACATGACTAGCTAATGTATATAAGATGTAACGTACCTTAAGTCAGTGTATATATGTGTATAAGTGTCACCATTAGTCGAATAGGCATACAAATTTTAAAATAGCTATAAGTTTAATGCGATGAAATGAGACCGAATCAACGGAATAGCGCGTGTGGAACAAGACGAGTACTTTTATAACAGTAAAATCTTTCACAGAATATATATTTTACTTATTTTAAACCAGGATATTCACTCAATCTAGAAAAGCATAAAAACATGTTTTGTCTCTCCTTACGTGTACATGGTGACTACCTAAAACTATCTAAAACTGTATACAGGGAAATTAGATGCCCGCGAAAAGTCATATACAACGATACCACCGTGAACATCGAGAGTTTATACAGACGGTGCCTGAAATGTGGCCAGAAAGCCAGATTACCTCGTAATCACAGAACTCGCAGTCTTACTCGTACTACATACTTAGACGCTTTAAGAACTTATATGACGGTCATAAACAAATTGTTGTTTTTTTTAAATTTATTAAAATTCAAATTCAAATTAAAATTAAAATTTCTTTAATGTCGTAAGACAACTTTTGTTGTATGACAGAGTCAAGTACATGCTGTATATACATAGCTTATAAAGTAAAACAATAAGAATACAATAGTTATACAACAGTAAATATTATACTAAATATTTTTTTTATTAGGCTACATAATTATTGTAAAAAAAAATAAAAATTTAAAACGAATAACAACTTTCCAGTTATTAGTTTATGCCCGATTAAAAAGAAGTTTGAAGTTCCAACTAATAATGCAAGAAAAACAAAACAAAAACATTATTATACTAAAAACTCTACCACCATGTAAAAACAACCCGCCACTAAATGCTCGTTTAGTTTTCTTTTAAATTCTTCCTTACTTTGGATGTACTTCAGGTTCAGGAAGTCTCCAAAAGCACCTGGCACCGACACTGTGCGGTAAACTCGCGGCCCAAACGGTCTGGTGTGGAGTTTGGCGGAGGTTTATTCGAGCCCGGGTGTTGTGCTCGTGTACTGCGGATTGATCAGTAACTGCTACACTGTTAAATTCAATTCTTCAAAAGCAATTTTACATGATTCTCGTTTTTTCAGTCCAGCGAGTACACGAACAGCATGCTTTTGCAACACAAACACTCTATTAATTCGTGCTAGTGTAGCTGAGCCCCAGAACAGCAGGCCATATCTCAAGCGAGACTCAACGAGAGAGCAATATACAAGTTTAAAAAGAAAATTGTTACGGTATTTGGCAAGTTGGGACATTATGAATACAGTCGAAGACAGCGACTGGCATACACAGTTGATATGAGCACGCCAGCTGAGGTCATCATCTATTTGTACACCCAAATATTTGACACACCTACTTTGTTGTACTACTGAATTATTAATTTGAATAAAAGGTGAATTATCTTTCATACGTTTTGAAAATTCAAAAAAAAATTGGCGTTTTGAAGTTCAAATGCAAATTTAAATTATTTAAAAATTAATAAAACTGTGTCAAAACTATATAGCTATTAATTTCTAAGTCCTCGACTGTCCCGTTAGAACAGAAATTAAAAATCTATGTCTAGCGAGAAAACCCAAGGGCTATGTCGTCAGCGTACATAACAAGCTGGTTATGTGGGATCGCCTGGGGTAAGTTGTTTACATATAGGTTGTAGAGTACTGGTCCCAAGATCGAACCCTGAGGGACACTAAAATTGACTGGAGCCCACGATGAACGACTACTCTCGACCTGTACACACTCCTCTCTTTGAGTTAGGTAAGAGCTTAGCCACTGTAGAGCCAAGCGCCCCAGACCGAGACACCTTAGACACTCCAGAAGCTGTGGGTGACCGACACAGTCGAACGCTTTTGTCAAATCCATCATCACCCCCACAGTCCGCCAATTTTGATCCAGCTCGGTCACAATATCCGACACGAAAAAACTTGAATCCAAATTGTTTTTAATGTAGAAGTTCATTCGAACTCAAGAAAAAATTTAATCGGCCAAGAAAAATTAGCTCGAAGACCTTACTAAAGGTAGAAATTTGAGAAATGGGACGATAAGAATCCAGAGTATTTCAATGCCCCCCCTTGTGGATTGGAATCATTCCACGGCTCCCTGGATAACATGAGGTTCAACAAGCAAATGTTATTTGAGGTTAACTGACGGTTAGGACGTGTGTTGGCAACGATTGACCCGACGGCGCCAAATACATAGACGAGCTGAGCGAAGTGGTCAGAAAGTCCTGTTCCGAACACCTCAACAGCCACCCTCCTATCCGGCATACCAGCGTGTAATTATCAAAACTCACATTTTTAATTTTATCGGTTTTCAGACCATGTTCGATAAATAAAACAATATCCGGACTTTCGGTAGGCAATAATACCTCTACTTCATCGATTTTTTGACGTAAATGTTGAATATTTAGGTGAAAAATTTAGAGTTTATTGTTTTAAAAATTTCTACGGATTGAGACATTAATACCAGAAAATTCACAATCTAGAATCGGGATATTAACTAAACAAGGTTGGTTACCTCTACTTGCTGGCTTACATAAAAAGATGTTCGTTAACGAGAATTGGTATGCTCTTGTCAGAACCATACTCCGAGTCAGCATCACCAAGGCTCCCTGTCGCCGACATCGATCTCCTACTGGGCTGCAGGGGAGAAAACTCCGACAAGGAATCCAGAGGCGGCGACGCTGTCCCAGTGGTTGCCTCAACTGGGGCTGGAGTGCGGTCGAAAGAGTCAACTGAAGGCATGATGTCCGTGACTCCCGATTTCAAAGGCAAATTCCCAGTGTCTGGAAGCGCGACGCTTGTTGTTGGCTGTTGTCATTCCAACTGATCTTGGCACTGAGAAAATGGTAAAGAAGCACATTGTGCAATCAGTCCACACATACCTCCTTACCCATGGCATCTAGATGAAGGCCATGTCGTGTAAAATGCTTTCGTTCCAACCGACGAGAGTCGATAACTTTGATCCTCTCCTTAGTTAGGCTCTTAAGTCGGTGATTAACCTGGTTCACCAGTTTGTTGGTGTAGCATCTCGGAGGGAGGTCAAAACGGTGTGGTAAGGATACGACCACTCAGTTTGTGTATACTGATGTCCTAACAGAGTAACAGCTGGTCGGTCATGCCTGGGGGTACAGTTTGACACATCATTAGTGCCAACAATTAGAACTCCTGTATCGTTCTTTGTCAATGATTCTGCCATACCTTTAGCGTTCTTCAGTATGTAGTCAGAGAAAGCATTGGAACTGGCACAAAAAAAAAAAACACCATGCGACAACTTTCTTTGCAATACACCAGAGATGTTTCTAGCGTGACTGTCTCCAAACACGTAAAGTTTCTTAGGTTGACTACAAATTGTCACTTCGCAATCCCCATCGGCGGTGTTAATTGTAGTGTCAACAGCCGGGTCAAATATGTCTCTTCGAATTATATATATTGCTTAAATGAGACGCAAGAGTGTTTAGATGCTTCTTTTTTCTTTTGGTTTCGTTTCCGTTTAGGTTTCAGACGCTCCTCAGACCTAGTCTGACCATCCTTCGAGTGAGTGTCATGAGTTTTTGGTTCCCTAAGTACATCGTACCTGTTTGAACAAAAAAGGAATGTTGTTGTTGGGATTCGGAATTTCGTCCGCTATTACCAGAATTTGGTCGATCAAACTGTCGTCATTTCTTTTCTCCCTCCCTTGTGCTTGTAAAAGTACCTCATGCTGCTTGAGTAGGTCTTCATATTTACTTTTGAAAGCAGCAAGTTCTATCTGAAAGTGAAAATTAGAGTCTTCGTAGTTCTTAACACGTTGTTTTTCTTTTTCGCATTGCTTACATTAAAAAGAGGGGACATTGAACGACAATTCAGTTTGCGGATCAGCGTCATGTTGATGTGAAATATCACACCCAATTGCTACGTCGACCTTGATAGAACTTGAGGATATTCTACCGGTTCTGGATTTTGTCTATATAAGAAATAAATAAGATCTAACTACGAATAAATAAATCAAATTAATCTACAAGTAACATTATAAATGTATCATGTTCGAAATGAAGAAATTATTATTTTGAAAGTTAGCTTTACAATGTCACAAATGTATTGCGGGTTTTTTCAATTGAGTTCATTTTTATAAAATGCAGAGCTAACGTAGATAATAAGTAATCTAACTGGTTTATGCTCATCGGAAAAGTCGATGATTCAGAGTGCAGTCCTACGTGCGTGTGTGTGTGTGTGTGTGTGTGTGTGTGTGTGTGTGTGTGCGCGTGCGCGCGCGCGCACGCGCGTCTGTGTGCTAGCGCGAGTGCGTGTGTGCAGGATGGCTTGGAGCGGCAAGGACCAGGACCGTACTTAGCATTGCTGGGCCCCGGCATACATATTGGACCGGACCTTATCATTTTCCGACACCCACCAACATACAAGGGTGGCCCGAGACCCTGTAAAATTTTCTCAAAAAAACGATCTGAGTACAGGCATGAATAGGACTTCATAATCAATACTGGTAATACTTTACGCATGACAGGAACAGAGTATAGTATAAGCTAAGGAATGGTTGCTCAGGTTAATAGATTCGTATCCGTGTGGCCATTTCTGTTAGAACTCAAAATTTCTCAGAAATAACATCAATTAAATGCTCCAAACATTGAAGTATAATGCGTTTTTAGTATTTTATTTATCGTATTAAGTATAGAGCGAAAATGTTTTGACCTAGTAGATAGCCAACAGTGTGATCTAAAAACAGATGTTTGTTTTGAAATTGAACAGTTTCATTTAAACACTGCTGTATCAATCGTAGTAGGTTCAACTGATCCTAAAAAAGCCCAGTAGAGGGAAACACTCCAAATTATCCCACTATGGTACAAACAAGTACACGTGTTTCTTCACGTTAAACCCTGTCCTAAAGAAACTTTAATATTTGTTTGTACTTTTCTTATTAGCAGGAAAGAGTATGTAATAATATTACTTAAAAAATAATCTTTTTCATCGAATAATAACTAAATGCACTGTGTAGCAAATAAAATTCCACAACATGTGTGAAAAGGGTGCTTATTTTGAAACTCAAATAAACTTTTATTTTTCAAAATAAAGTTTCCTAGTTCCGCATGCTAGTAATACAGTTTTATAAGTAATTTTACTTATAATTCCAAATATTAGAAAAGTGGCCCTCCTTTTTCACATAGGACAAGAAGATGAGGAAACCCTTCATTGCACTTAGTAACTTTGAGCTGCTTCCGGAACTTGACAGGATATTCAAGACCGGTAAGTTTTTTTGTGTTGGGGATGCCTCTTGTCGAGATCATATGAGGAAGAATAGCGGACACTACATCAGTCATGTTGTCTTGGAATGAGGAAAGCCAGTAATCCCAAACTCCTGAAGGTATCTCTACACGACTGTCTGAATTTTAAATTTGCAATGATTCTGACCACCTTCTTTTGTAGTCGAAAGGCATTTACAAATTTGAACACTAAGTACAAATTTGTACTACTTTCGCCGAGAATCAGTTAACTAGACATAACCGCAAATGTTTGTAAATTTATCTATTAGTGACTATTTCTTATATTGATAATGTATAAGTTATATACATAAAAACATATTGTCTGAGCGTTCTAATTGCGCATTTTAATATTAAAAATTAGATTGAAAAACTTTGATTGATTGAAAACCAACCGCCAGCACCATTGGGAAGCTTCAAACGGAGTCCACACACACACACACACACACACACACACACACACACACACACACACACACACACAACACACACACACACACACACACACACACACACACACACACACACACACACACACACACACACACACACACACACACACACACACACACACACACACACACACACACACACACACACACACACACACACACACACACACACACACACACACACACACACACACACACACACACACACACACACACACACACACACACACACTCACACCCAGTATGGCCGGTCAAGGCGAAGAAGATTGACAATATTAAATTAGCTTCAATAATATACTTTTGTATACAAGATGCTAGAACAGTATGTTCTTTAATCTTCTATTGAAAAGAATTGTTTCGTAGAACAGACTATTTTTCACACAATACTCTTTTACAACTTAGTCCCCAAAAAGTGCCGACTTTACTAAGAGTAGAGATTTGGGAAACAGATATTGTTATTTCAGTTTGACGTCATCTTCAGTAAAACCGAATCGACAGATCTTCATGACTGGTAGGTTTGTTAGAATTTCTTGGCTAAACGATTGTTTACATTCAAATATAAAATAAATATGATATACGAAATAATTGCTATTTGATATAAATGTACCATATAAACTTTATATCCAATATGTACAGTGGGAGGAAAATTAAATATCCTCCCCTCCCCTCATATGACGTAAACAGCGTCTGCACCACAAAACTGATTAAAGTCAGTGATGCAGTTTCCAAAAAATAAGCCTATATAATATTCCATACAAAAAGTAGCTATAATAAAGATACTTCAGAGGTTCAGTACATATTATTTTATAAATATTTCACAAAGAGTACAAACATTTACTGAGTTTATAGTCAACTATGCTAAATCTATACCAAGGCCCACCAAAGGAACCCGCTTGGGGTAAAACAAGGGACGGTACTGTAATATTCAATTGCTTGGTTATTGGATGATTATTTAGAACACACAGGTAACAGCGCAATATGACAGTGGTGAGTCAGAGTAGACTGATAACACAACATGAACGCTTAGCAAGGAACACTGTACTCAGCAAACGGCATTCCTGTCAGGCAATGCTAATACGCCGTTATTCGCGATAAGTCCAATCCTTCTTCATACCTGGTTCTCTATATTAATACATTTACAAAACCTTATAAAGCTCATTGGTTTTACTTTATACATGTTTGCGTCGTTTGTAAATCTGCATTAAAATAATGAAAGTAGCGGATATGTCATAATTGCGGAAACAAATTAGGACGTTTTATATACGTTCTAGTTAATAACATTAACAGAAAGAAGAATCTTAAGAAAGTATCTTCGCCCTCACATTTTTGTATGAAAATGTATTTGCTCTAACTACTTAAACTTAAAAAAAATCTGTCCAGCATGAATAATAACGTAAACCTTAAAAAAGTAAAGGCTATTTAGTTATGATAAATGTATTTCGTGAACGAAATTTTCAGTAATATCGTTTAAAATAATTGTTTATTCGGTTATTCCTTTATTAAGACTGGAAATATTATATTTGGTAAAATGTGTTAATTTTATTTTTCTTTCGAATGTTTAGCTTCAGTTCGCCTTCCGCTCAGTGTAGCATCTACAATCTGACGTTATTACAGACTTGACTCTTTGGTCTCTACGTCAGTTGTAACTGACGAAGCATTTCGACAAACTAAGACATTCAGAAAGTGCATCGTTTCGACATCGGAGACAACCATACTACAAAATAGATTCCAGGAGTTAAGTCTGCGACAGTGTCAGATTGCAGATGCAGCAATAAACGGAAGGTAAAATGGAACTAAATTCAACATTAACATTGAACCAATCTTTTATACGTTATCTGTTCATTTCTATTATTTATGTTACTTGAAGTGGTAAAGTTGTCTTTCTAGGTTAAAATTATTACATTTTTATAACAGCCCTTTAAAATACTGTTTTTTAAGATGAGAAACTTGATACATTAGTTTAATCATCCCAAAATCTTTTATTAACAAAAAACACTTAATTAAAAAAAATTATTTGGAATTGATTTATATCGTTCGGTCGTAAATAAGGAAACATAATTTTGTCATAAAATCATAATATAACAGGTCAACGTCAAAAATTACTCACTTCATTTAATTTATAAATATCATAATTTAAAACTAGGTAACATTAGAAATCTTGATAGGTCATTTCCCTTAAGTGCTATGATATATAAGATCTCTGCTCTGCTTTGCTAGAACAATTGAGACGAATTTCCTCTTCTAATACCTAGATTAAACTTTTAAACCTGTAAACCTTATAAAATACTAAACAATATGATTATGTAATCTACAATTAGAGGTATATTAGTATATATATAAACATATATATTTCTGAGTAAACGTACGAGGTTTGGTTACTAGGGCAAAAAGCTGTAACGGTTTGTTCAGAATGGGTTAGCATTATATAAAGCTTTAGTAGAGAACGCGTGTGCAGTAAAAGTATTTTGACTACTATATTTGATTGGAAAATAATTCTCACATAGAACTAATCATAACTTCTGTGTAGAGATCAGTAGTCAACTTATGAACATTTACAATATAAATTAGTAATATAGCTTCAAATATTGATTATATCCGTTTTAGTGTTTGAAAGAATTCGATCTTTGGTTAGTATCAAAGAACCCCATTCATTGTATCACTTTTTGAAATAGTTGACGCCAGTTACCTATTTATAATGACAAGGTTTGTTGATAACACAGTACTGTAGTATTAACAAATAGTAATTGCAGCTGAAGGCCCACGTAGTCGGAGTAAGGACCAGACCGCATCTGCCGTGTTCCACCGAGTGACACTGGCTGGGTTATTCTGTATAGACTAAGGATAAAATTAAATATAACGAAAATCTGTATATGATTAAGGCATAGCACTAGATGACTAACATGGTGGAAATATGGCCGGCCCTAATCCCTCAACTTGTGTGTGTATGTGTCTGTGTGTGTGGGGGGGAGGTCTGTGTGTGAGTGAGTGCAGACCTATCTGAGTGTAGCTGAATTCCTCATTTGTTAATACTATACAACAGGAGCGCAAAGTTATTACTATTTGTTATATACTTTGTTAATAATCTACTCATTAAAGAGTAAGCCCATGACAAGAGTGGAGAACCACGAGTCAGTATCTCACTCTCTCTCCGAGTATCCTTCAATATACAACATGAGAATATGATCTTCATTCCTGGCTGAACTAATGACTAAGTTGCCTAACCGACTTTCGGTTGTACACTTACGTATACACATACAGAGAAACAAGTACAATAAAAACAAAAATAATATACCTAATCATATCCCTTCATTGATTTGAAATGCTACTGTTCTTGTTTGTGCGGAAGAATGTTGTTGTTTGTATTTAAGAATTAGAAATGACCCTTACCTCGCCACAAAACAAAATTATTTGAAAATCAGAACATTTAAGCCTGCATTCGTCTTTTTAAACTCTTTGCCTCTTTATTTGAAAAGTATTTCTGATGACAGGGTATTCCTAAACAAACTTAAAAAGTTACTTATTGTAAAACAGTACTACAATGTTAGAGGACACCTAGAAGAGACAACATTTTAGACCTTCATGATTAGTTTACGCTATTTTAGGTTACATGGTTAATTCTTTTATAATGATTAATTACTTTTATATATCACATCGTATATTCATGTATTTTGACGATTGTCCATCCATTTTATGTTTTTGACAATAGTTGAATTGAGTTGGAAACCACAGTAAAACTACTGTTTTCAATCGTGATTAATACTTTTTAATATAAAACTATTACTGCTCTAATAAGTACAAACTTCTCCACGAACTACAAATATATCTTTCTGTATATAATTGATTACTATTAGCAAAGTTTTCCATGATTTCATTTCTACTATAATTTTGAGAATATATCCTCTCTATTAAAATACGTCACCGGTTTCCAGTTAATTGCATTACACGTAAAGTTACAGATTGATCGTAAAATGACTTTCAATGCCTGCTACAGAATTACAAGTATAGAAGGAAACTTACATTTTATACTCCACTTGATCAGAAAAATAGGATGTCAATAGCACTGTGACACTAGTGTGAACTTTGTACGAACAAGATTAAGAGAAGACTAGCGCTTGCTTATCGCGGAAAGGAATATGCTGACTGGCTAGTGAGCATGCGCAACCGTGCAGTCGAGGCGGGTGTGGAAGTACCAACCTCCACACATGATTTATTTTCATACTCACATTTTATATATAATTTGTTCATTTTGTATGACTATTATTTTATGTTATTATTATTTTGTATTAATAAGGTTCATATCGAACTGGCTATATTACACAGTCTCGTTGTAACTCATATAAATTTGCATGCGACTATTCCATATCGTATTTACATAAAATATATGAGTGGACTCATTGTCCATGCTCATTCTAACAGTTAAGTGTTATTAAATAAAGTCGAGTTACGTATAGACTAATTATATGTTCTTAAATATTCATTAAGTATATTTACTGCCATTTCAACCACATTTTATAACTAGTTGTAACAAATGAATGTACAGAATGATAACGTACATTTGAAAAGTATAGTTTTTTATGATAAGATTTTATCACGAAATGGGGTGTTTAACTCTTCAAGTAATAAATAAATACCGATGCAGAAGTATGAGTATTACCATAGAGCGAAAACATTGATGACTGCTCCCTCATGGAAATATAAAGCTGCTCAATGGAACGAAAGTTGTCGGTTATCCCAACACGTCTGGGGGAAACAGGACAGTTTTCTGTTCACCACGCATGTAGCACGAACACATACACCTTCTGAATGGCTACACACTATAGCTCGAGATTTGCAAAAACGAATTATTTTGTTAGTTTTAGCATTTTAAATTTTGTTTGGCAATCTGTTTATAAAATGAACACCTGGCTGAGAAGTTAAATGTTTATAATCCACTGTTCTGTACAATCCCGAACGTTAGTTGTCTCTGCCTCTTATCTCATATTTATGCATGTCTCGTCCTCTGGCAATTGAGTCAAAAATATAAGGTTGTTTCTAAGATGTAGAAAAATAGCAAAGTCAACATTTGCACATTTGTAAACGCTGTCCTGCACAACTCTCTAAATTTTAAGTTAACGATAATGCGGATAGATTTTTTTGTAATTTAAAAATTCTAGTAAAATTTTTGATTGCACAGGCCCCCACAAAACGATTCCATACGAAAGGTGGAGATAAATTAGGAAGTAATACGCCGTAATCAGTACCTGATTCGGGCAATGTTTCGCCAAAGATCCTACAACATAAACTCCTAAGGATAATTTGGCACAAACATGATCAATATGATTTTTCCATGTCAACCCTCGGTCAAGGTTTATTCCAAGGAACATTGAAGAATATACTTCTTGCAATAATTCATATCCAACCATAACAGCAGGACCTCTTTAAATGTCTGTAAAGCGCATTGAAAGTTGTAATAAATTTTATTTTGATGAGTTAATTTGAAGATTGAGGCTATAAAAATGTTGGACACACATGTTAAGGTCAAAATTTGCGTACTGCACAAGCTTTCCATGCAGTAGTGATGATTCATTGTTATTAACATATATCACGAAAAGAATTGGACTGATTATTGATCCCTGTGGAACTCCATAGCTCAGTGCAGCAGGTTTTATTTTAAACCTTGATTGGTAATTTTGACGACCTGTGTTGTATGTTTTAGTATGAACTATTCAATAAAGCGGCACGCCTGGAATGCCGTGGGATTCTAATTCGGCAAGCAGTGCGTTGTAGTCAACACAGTCAAATGCTTTAGAAAAGTCAAGAAATACACTTAATGTGTGATTATGACCTTTAATTTCCTCTACAACCATATCGACAAGATTAACTATACCGTCAATTGTTGGCTTTCTATTTCTGAAACCAAATTGGTCGTCTGAAGGCTGGTTGTACTTGTTTCTAAAAAAATTTATTATTCTTTACAAAAATAATTTTTTGAATATTTTGTTCAATAAAGACAACATAAACACAGGCCGACAGTAATTTACTAAATTAGGGGTATATTTATTTTAACTGGATGCACTTTGCAACTTTTAGGAGAGAGGGAAAGACTCCTGTTTGAAAACATAGATTAACTAATTTGGTCAGTAGCTTCACTTTTGAGAATTTTTTTATAATCCAAATTGACCACAAATTAATGCCATTAGACTTTTTTTTGGAATTTGTTGAATGATTTGATTAATCTCTTCCTCAAAATACAGGAGCCAGCGCCAATGAGATTTCTGCGCTCTGTCTATGTTTGGTGTTTCCTTCTAAAAGTGATGAACGAGGATCTCGCCCACCAGCAAAAATGAAAAAATCTATTACACTCGCTAGCGACCTCTGAGACATCACTCACAGGTCTATTCCCTATTTGATTATTTTCGTGACTTATGTTGTTTGTAATGTCCCAGACAGTTTTGGAAATTATTGTTTAAAAAACGTTTAATTTAGAAAGTATATTTTTTAACAGTAATGACCAGTTTTCTATAAGTTCTTCTGTAAACTCGAAAAAAAGCTTTAAAATGTTTGTTGTTCATGGTTCTATTGATTTCTGAAATAAACAAGTTTTTCCCTTGAAACAAAGATGCATTTGTTATTAAGTATTTTTGGTTATTATTTGTACCAATTGTAACTGGTTTAGTAGGATAGGTATTGAAATAGAATATATATATATATATATATATATATATATATATATATATATATATATATATATATATAGAATATTTACAAATTAAATATAGAATATACAAATTTTAAGCTGCTGTTCTAAAGGTTTTATCGAATTAGAAACTTTCATTTTTCTTTAGAAAGGCCTATCGATGAGGAGAGCAATATTTCCGAGCCTTGAGTCTCTTAATGCTTTTGGGATTTTCGTTTATTTTTTTATAGTTTACCTCTGGTAATAGCTTCTTGGCCATAGTGGTCAGAGAATGCTGTATTGACCACGGACACTGCGACATCAGAGATATTAATAATAATCTTGTCAATATTGTGTGTTATCAGTTTTTTTTTTCTCTAAGGACATGAAGCTTAAAAATTGCACCTAGTCCTATACGGACCTGCTTCAGTATATAAGTGTCAGTATATTCTGTGCTAGTATGGTTGGTGGTAGGGCCGCCTGTTATCGAATTCCATGAGGAAAAATATAAGGCACTAATCTCAACGACATGTTCTCCCAGAAGAAGGGGAGGCCAGCTCTGAACCAGCCTCTCCAGCCAAAGCAGGCAAGGAGTGGCATACCCTTGTTGAGGCTAGCAAGAACCTGTGAGGTTAGAGAACGAACCCCAATACTCCAACAATCATCTCCTGTAGTAGATCTATCGAATTGCCTTTGCACCCCAGAGTCTCGACATTTGCGGTTAGTGATGTGCCGTTCATGGACATCCATAGGGTTACCCAGATTTAAGTGAGACATCTGTTTTTACTGTGTCCAGTGGTAGGTTCAACTGGAAGGTATAAACCAGCCAGAAGCGATCCCTGCTGGGTAGTGTTAGCAGTCACTCTCGTTGGAGATTTCACTAACAGTTCAAGATCAAATGACCTTATCATATCGACTAAACGCTTGGTAGATGGGTGATTGTTGTTTAGTGCATTAACATTAAAATCACCCATCAGAATGTTTTAATTTGTTTACCCAGATTCGTTAGTAAACCTTCTAAATTTGAAAATAAAACGTCTTAATTTCCTCCAGGATACCTGTATTTTCCTACGACGACTCATTATGATTTATATTTTCCAAATTAGACCGCGACTGCTTCAATATGTTTTTCAGACGTTTTTTATTCTCAAGTTTGTGAATATATAATTTTGTTTTAAGAAAATTGCAACACCGCCTACCTTAAATACCTATCTGCAGTATGAAAATTTACAATTTAGAATTCTGCACAGCCCAATATCTTCGTTGTTGAAACCGTTCTCGGTTATAACGAGAATATGTTTTCAGTTTTTAACTATAAGTTGAAATTGCCTATTGGGCATTTTGATGAAGTAGTACTAATGAATCCATTATTGCATATTTTTTGTTTGTGCTTATTGCAGTTGGCTTACTTAGCCCTTTTTCAAAAAGTGAGCTCTCTAAAACAGTCGATTGTGAGTCAGTCTGTCGTGTAGTTGGCGATGTGTGCTCGGAGGCTTCTTTAGCACTAGCAAGACTCTCGACTCCGGGTGACATTGAAGCAGCTTGACCTACGTTAACTCCCTGTGGCACGGCTGCAGCAGATCCGGACTTATCGCGACTGTCCAGCACAGGGTATTTCCTTACAGCTTCAGCATACGAAATGTGCTGCATTTGTCTGAAGTGTTAGTGCTAAGGCGTGACAGCATCTGGCTCCTGGCTAATGGTGGGAGAGGAGATGACTGTTGGAATCGCCAGGTCTGGTGTACTTGCCTGTCTTGATAGGTCTCTCCAATGCAACCCTCGCAATCATCCTAGCCAGCAGCCTCTTGCCCCTCTTTGAGAGATGTTTACCGTGCCTCGTGAAGAACTTTAGTTCCTTCCCCCCCAAGTGTAGCACTTTGACATTATACTGGGAAGCAAGGTCTTCGATGTAAGCATTCACGAGGACGTTCTCGTCGTGGACAGAAAGGTCTGGGTCTAGATCATAACGGTGCGGCAGAGTGGCAACGACGGAATCGCCATTGGCTTGTCGGGTTGCAATGAATCCTTCTAGGTTGCAGTATATATTTCTCTGTGCAACGATTGCCAAATCATTTTTGCCGGTAATCAGCCCCTTACATCGAGGTCCAGATCCAGGGAATGACTGGTTCAGCTTGATGTTGTCTAGCAGTCGGACACCAGACATGCACACGCCGCCAATCTAGGTCGCAGAGTCGGTCAACTCCCGCACAAGTCCCATGATATGGGTGTGTAGCTGTCACCATTGATAATTATTGATTTACTTTGGGTACTGGATGAATTAAAGGAATGTCTATTTTTTTAATTTAACTTCTTTCTGTAGGTATTATTTTAGGGACATTTGTTCCTGTAAAAGTTTGGGTCTGTAGACTATTAATTATTTTATTTGGTGATAAAAATTACGATTTGTTTTGAATATTTCACATCTAGATTACAGTGAATAGATCACACCTGAGAACATCTAGATACCAGGCACTCACAAGTTTGTAGTTGATTCTTGATACACTGGTTTTCAGCTTATAGTACTTCTATCGTGGTTTTAAATTTACTTATAAGCTCAGTGCTGTTGGCTTACCTGCACACCAAAGTGTAAGCAGGTTTTTGTAACAGGTCACAGCTTGCACTAAAGTCCACCGCGGGAGGCGCGGTGTCCAACGGTGGGCCGAGCGTAAGAACGAGCGAAAGAAACATGCATATCATTCTAAAAATTAAACATATACTAATCTAATAAATAATGGAATTGTCGCCAAAAATACAGCCTATATGTTTTAGTTAGCTGAAATGTGAATTTTTCTGTCGTTTCACAGCCTGTTTTTATCCTTTATTTTTGTTACTTATACAGAGTCGTGTGGCTATGTATCACCAAGTTCCGAATACGTGTTTTCGGTAATTTTTGCTTTATCCAGACCATTCCATACAACATTTTTATATTTTAAAATTATTCCAAAATATTTTTTAATTCCACTGAACTTATCTAAATAGAACCCTAAAAAATACAATTTGTTGAGCTCCCTCCTATTGAAGCATTTGTGTGGGTGCGTGTAAATTAGTCCACACACCTATATTATGAAGAATTTTAAAAATCAAAAATCAAAATCTTTTTTATTGCAGCGGCATTATATATACATTATATGGCAAACGTCAATACGGGGTTTCTCTAATTTCAGGCATTCATACACACAATACACATTCATACATGTAATTTTACAATCACGCCTCTTTCATTCTTCCCAAATGCAACCCACTTAGTACAGCAGAGTCAGTCTTCTAATTGGGCGGTCTTCCGTCGAATGCCAATAACTCACCCGCATTATAGAATGCTTGAGACACCAAGAAGCGTTTTAGGCAAGTCTTTAACGCCTTAGGCGTTCATAAACCACCGTTCTGTGTCTCCCAGTCCGGCAGTTTTTTCTGCCACGCGTGTCATACATGTGTATGTCTTAACCTCTGGTTAAGGCAAATTTACTCATACAAAACAAAGTTGTTTTCCAAAATTTAGAGGCACGGCAGCGTCAACAGCTGCAATTTCTTGAAAGCTTCCCAGCACGACTCTCTAAATTTTATTTTGGCGATTACTCGAATTGCTAATTTTGAGTCTGAATGCTCGTTGAAACAGTGTTTGATCAAGCTCCCCAAAGGACCACTCCGTAGGCAAGATGGGGGTAAATCAAGCCGTAATACGCCGTAATCAGTACGTCACTCGGACAGTATTTTGCTAAAGATTTCAAAACAAAAATGCCTGAGCAGATTTTTGCGCAAACATGGTCAATGTGCTCATTCCAAGTCAGTCCTCGATCGAGGTGCATTCCTAGGAATTTTGAAGATCAGACTTCTTTCAGTGTAGAATCATCTAAGAAAATGGCCGGCTCACACTGGTTGCCCGCAGTGCGCAAGGCAAAATTCAAAACGTTGGTTTTTGAAGAGTTTGTTGTTAGATTAAGGCTGTGGAAGTATTGGACACAGTTGTTGATGTCAACAAAAGCCTGTTGTTCCAAAACTAGGCTTGACATTGCATTGAAAAATAGATTGGCAAACTGCACCAATTTTCCGAGCAGAAGCGATGATTTTATATCGTTCACGTAAAGCAGGAAAAGCACAGGACTGGGGATAGACCCTTGAGGGACTCCATATCTCAGGTCTATTGGTTTGGATGATTTATTTGATATTTGGACAACTTGGGATCTCTGACTTTGGAACGAGCTAAGCCATTTAAGAGGCACGACTAGAATGCCGTGGGACTCAAGTTTTTGTTGAGCAGTGTACCGTGATCTACGCAGTCGAATGCTTTGGACAGGTCTAAAAAACAAACTCATTGTGTGGTTTCGACATTCAATCCCCTCTACAATCATATCGACAAGACTCACGACTGCGCCTGTTGTCGACTTGCAATTTCATAAACCAAATTGTTCACTTGAGAGCTGATTGTATTTCTCAAAAAAGTGAAGCATTCTTATAAGAAAAAGCTTTTAAAAAATTTTGTTTATCCCTGGAAAAATTGAAACAGGCCGATAGTTAGTAATTGAAGCTGGGTCGTCTTTCTTAAAAATAGGAATAACTTTAGCAATGTTCAGGAGAGAGGGAAACACTCCTTTTTGGAATGAATAATTTACTAATTAGGTTAAGGGTCTCACTAAAAGCTTGCAGCATTTTTTATGAGCCATGGAGACATTATATTGAGGTCGTTTGATTTTTTGGCTGGGAGCTGCTGAATAATTCGGTGAAGCTCATGCTCAACGACAAGCGCCAACACCATTGACGATGTGGGGCTCTGTCTTCGCAAGGGGCTTACTTGAGGTTCAGATGGCCGAGGATCCCACCCACCAGCAACGGATGCAAAAAAGTTATTAAACTGATCGGCAATCTCAGTTTCGTCTTCCACCAGCCTAGGCCCAATTTTAATTTTGACATATTTGTGAGTTTTTGTTTTATTATTAATGATGCCTCAAGTTTTTTTTGAAATATTTGGAAGAGAAAATAGATTTTGGGACATCATAGCTTGGATCACTTTCCTGTATGTTTTTTTTGCAATTCTTGAAAAAAGTTTTACATTGTTCGTTTGAAGTCTTTTTGTAAATTTCGGAGAAAAATTTTAGTTTTTCTCTAGAAACTAAAATACCCGCTGTGATCCAGTTTTTTTTGAAGTTTTTTTCGCAAACATTTATAATTTTTTGTAGGGCAGCAAATGTTACTGTGGAAATTTAGAGTGTCGTTAAACAATCTGAACTGCAGCTCTACAGATTGAAATGAATATAGAAAATCCCATCTTTCTTTAGAAAGAGAAGTGTTGAGGTGAGCGATGTTTTCTGGCCTTATGTCTCTTACTGATTGTTTAATTTTGGGCACTCTTTTGAGTTGTACCCCACTAATGACGGCTTCTTGGCCATAGTGGTCTGAGACAGCTGTATTTACTACAGACAACGCGACATTTAAGTGGTTGGTGATGATACTGTCGATAGCAGATTGTGTTGTTGCCGTCACTCTCGTCGGAGTTATGACTAACAAATCCAAGTCGAATTACCTAAGTAAATCGACTAATCGAATTGTGGAGAGGTGAATGTTGAAATCCCCTATCACGACAAATTCCTAACGTTGGTTAGTCAGGCATGTCAATAATTTTTCGAATTTAGAAATAAAGTGTCTAAATTTCCACTAGGAGCCCTATTAATTCCGATCACGACTAATTTTTATTGATGCGTTTGAACTTTGATCCCGACTGCTTCAAAATATTTTTCGATTTATACTTGAGTTGGAAAGGGGGTAAACAAGAAATTTTGTTTTGTAAAAATGCTAACGCCTCCTGCTTCGGAGTGAGTTCGACAAAACGCGGAAGCCAATTTGTAATTTGGAATGTTGCACAGTGCGACGTTCTCCATGTTGAAACCGCTTTCGGTTAATACAAGGAGATCGGTGTTCAGATCCTCGCACATAAGTTGGATTTAATCCAGTTTCTTGGTTGCAAATTGAGAATTTTTATGAAGCAGTCTTACTTCGGTTTGTTTTTTAGTGTTTATTAGTTTTACTTGGCTTTGTCTGTCAATTGTGCCCGCTGTTTCCAAGTGGGGTCCCTAAAAAAACAGAGTTTGATTTTTCAACAACAACAACTGTAGAGCGTTCGTATGTAGGTAAAGATCTCACTGCCTCCACGTAACTGTTGTGGGGTGATGTCCAGGGTGTAGCCGGGCTGGGCGGCACATAGGGGACCATGGTGTCGGCAGCCGGCTCTGGCGACGGCACCGGCAGACATCGCGGCTCCGCGGTGGCAACGATCGGAGACTGCATAGTCGGTGACGGCGGCTCACCGGAGGATGGAGGTGGCACTTTACGAGAAGGCCTCGAGATGAGTTTATGCATATTGGCGAGGCTTCGCTGTATCAAACCAGCTAGTTTTCTCTTGCCTTGCTGGGAAAGATGCATGCCGTGCCTCGTGAACATCTTCCAGGCTAACTGGTTAAATTCTAGGAATCGACCGTCGTGTCTCACGGCCAACTCCTGGATGTAAGCGTTCACGAGGCCAATATCTTGATTTGTGCCGTCATCTCCGGGCAGGTCGTGGCGATATGGCAGAGTAGAGATGACCAGGCTAGTGTTGGCGGGTCTGGTAGTCATATAATTCTCCAGGTGGCGGTATATATTCTGCTGTTCACGTGAAGCCAGACCGTTGGTGCCCGCTATCAGTAAATCGCAGCGGGTACCGGCCACCGGTGGAGTCGGGCTGTGGTCGATGACGTCGCAGAGTCCCGCTCCAGGCCCGTCACCTCGGAGTTAACCATCTCCCCCAACAGTCCGGCGATGCAGCGTGCATGACTATCCCCCCGAATTACCACCGTATTGAAGCCAATGTCTTGCTTCTTAATCGATTTTTGCTGCGAGATATGTTTTTTGTTTGACGTCTTTCTTATTTTTAACATCATCGTAATTACGTTTAGATTTAGCTGGCACGTTCGAGGTTTTGGTTTGTACTTTTGTCCAGGTATCTTCATTAGTACGTTCCTCACGCTTACATAGGTTTAGTTCATATTTAAGGCTTTTAATCTCTGCTTCTAAAACCTCAACTATCGTTTTGACGCTGTAAACTAGATCGCGATTCACACAACACTGTTCGCTGTCACACACGGCCGGGATTGCCAATGACTCGTACTGCACGCAGGTATCCACTGTTACGACAGTATCGTCTGGATTACCGAGAGATTTTGGAGGTTCACACTATGTGGCACAGTCTACAGCCATGGCGGCACGCGGCGCGGTCATATGTGCGGAACTGGAGTTGTTGGAGACAAACACTAGGTCAGTGTACTGGAGAAGACGAATATCCGATTCGATTGAGTGGTCCAGTAAAACCGTTACTCGTCTGTTTAGATCAAATATTTTCTCACTCAGTAACTTGTTTTCCACTGCCAAATCATCTGAAAGTGTTGGGCTAAGTGAGGAGTCATCAGGTGTTGAAGGACTGCTCGGTAGACTGGATGGTGCAGGCGAAGGTGGCGTTGAGATGCTGAGACTAGGCGTGGAACACGCGGGCACAGGCGCGGGGGACGCGGTAGCTTGTCCGTGTTGTGGAGACATCAGTTGTCTCATAGTGGCTGGGTGTGCGCCACTGTGTTTTGTATTACACACAGTAACAGTAGTAGTGTCAGGATCCGTCTTTATAGTCGCACCACAGCTTTTCCCCAAACAACGCCATGAAAAGTCACAGTTTTTTAATATCCTTTGTGGCCTGTATTTACAGTTAATGGCCACAATGCATGGTCTACCAGTTTTTGTTTGTTCAATTTTAAAAGACATGTTAAATTTATGCAATTGTCAAAATAAATAAATAAATAAATATTACAACAGTTAATATAAATTAGATATGTAATAAGTTAAAAACAGTTTAATATACAGTAGTAAGTTAAAATAAATTGAAATGTTCAATAATAGTTAAAATAAATAAATATGCAATAAATAATAACTTCATATAAATCAAATATTCAACAATAGGTTAATATGGATTAAAAGACATAAATATAGTACATAAATTTGATAATAAATAGTATAAACGTTTACCCATAAAATAAAAAGCATAAATAGAAAATGTTTTATTTTATTTTTCCTATTGTCTTAGATCTCAGTGAGTGGCCCCAGTGAAGTGGAGTAATCCCGGAGTGAACGCTTGCGCCTATGACGTTTTAATTCTGCTGTACCATGGAGCCAAAGCCAAACTGTGCAATTGTAAAAAAGGTATTATACACATTTTCATAACTTTGAAGCAGTTTAAATGGGAGCTAATATTGGATATATTTTTTAAACATCCTAACAGTTACTTTTTATATTATACTTTCATTCGTAGCTGCCCATGTCTATAAACGGATTGAGTATCTATTAACGTTTTTGGGGTCATGAAACCGCATTGCACGATTTCAGAACCTCTAAGTGATCCTAAAAGATGATCCTATTTAACTATTAAGAACGAGTCAACATTGTTATTCCTGTTCTCTTGAGTAGCTGTCAGAGTGTTGTGTTAACAATAACATTTTCTATATCGTATTATTTGTAGTATTTTGATCCCAACCTAAAGTTGTATTTGTACGTATATATAATTTATGTATTTTAATCAAATAACCCGTGAGGTAGTGTAAAATAAGGTTTTCCGTTATATTTTATAACCACAGTAGTTTCGTTTAGCGCGTTTTTGTGTTCTAAATTGGCTATCTCAAGTATTATAAAAAGTATATATATATATATATATATATATATATATATATATATATATATATATATATAATCTACTGTAATTTTTTTACGTTCGTCTCGTTGCCATAAGTAGGGTCACTCTCTTCAACTATATAATTTGTCTCTAGAGTCTTATTTCTTACCAATTTCTGGAACTTTTTTGCACTTCCAAATGAATTCGATCACTAGTTAGAATAGTTTGTGAAATTTAAATAGGATCTTTGTAATTTTTTTATTTTGCAATTCAGACCACTTTTAATGTGATACTATTGTAAATAATGTTCCTATTTTTTATTTGTGTGTTAGTGTTCATAAATTGTGCTACTTCCTAAAAAACGTTTTCTCTGAATTTGGTTTTTAAACAATTTCATACGTTAAGGTCACTTTGGTATTTATATAATATCTGAACTTTCCGTGAACCATTTGTATTCTGCCTTTGTCCTTTACCCACTCTTAGTTATTCTCACCATTATTCGTTCAGTGTAACCTATAGGGGCCCGCCTTTTGCGGTTTGCTGTATATTTGGAGAACTGAGTAAGTTACCGCAAAAGGCGGCTATTAAAGTCTATTGGATTTATTGAGATGTCAATAATGGCGTGCAGTTGTAAATAAAGTTGTGTCATAACTCAATAAATTAAAAAATTACAGAAATATCAGGAATGTTATGTAAAAAGTATCAGGAGAGCAAAGGTTGGTAGGCAGAGAGTCTAATATCTCTCAGGCGCTGCAGGTGGTGATGTGGCAGACCGGCATTGTTCAGTATAACAAGCCTCTAGTATCAGGAGTAGAGACTTCCAATATACAATTATGAAAAGGCTGAAACACAGACAATTGTACTATGTCCATGGTAAAGTGTTGTAACTTAAGAAACGCATTGCGCATTGATAAATAGTGCAATAATGTTTTGGATGCACCTTGATAGGTGGATGAACCTATGAATAGTATCATTAATGTTGCTTCGGTTTGTAATTAAACGTAATAACAGATTGTAATTGATTGCCTCATGCATATTTGCAGTTCTGTCTGGTATATTACTTTTATTTTTCATAATCAGGTTAATAATTTCTGAAGTTAAATATGTAATTTAATAAACGATTAGATTATAGTGAGTAATTACAAACAAATCATGTATGTTGCTTGGAAAATGACAGGCCCCTTTTATTATTAATCACGCTAGACCACATGACTGCGATCTTTAGTAGTTTAATTGAGAAACCTGCCTTCTTCTTTTATATGAACGTAAACCCTCATATATGAATCCCAAACCATTCAGAAAAATTACTTATAACAACTAAAAGTACAACAAGATGAAACTTGTGGTGGGTTTTTTTATATAAACTTCAAAAACAAGCAGAATGTCTTTCTTTCTTTATAATTATTCAAATGTTAATACTAAGAACATTTTTAGCAGGCATTAGTCAGAAGTATGGCGTTAAAATACTATTCTGTTTTATCCTTACACCATAACCACCATTCAAGTGTATGTTATCGACCCCTAATATGTACATTGAAGGGTTTTGTTGGAATGAGGATAGTTGATAATCCGTTTGCTTCCAACAGATTTGTTGCTGAACCTCTACTATTCTTGAATTTAAGTGTACCGAGTCACACTTCAGAGAACAGGACTTTAAGGTGACTTTTAGAGCTGTTATTTAACATATCGATTGGTATAATTAGTGTAAATAACCCCAGGTGTTTTTTTAATTGAAGAACAAACTGCATAATCTATTTGTAGCAAGCAAGATAATTCGTTTTTGCTCACAATTTCCATACCAAATTAACTTTTGTATTTAAGTGATGAACTCAGGTATTGTTCTGAAAACAACGGTTTTTTTGTTATTTGCATTTTTAGTTTGTAAAGTCGGGAAATTAAACATTACCATTGACTACATCAAATGAGAATAACACACATTTAACCCAGATTCGTGGCATTTATATCTGCAATTTTATAATTTACAAGAATAAATTTTGTTGAAATATGTAACTTAAAGTGCAAGTTAGTGTTACCGGTATGTAATAAGAACGTCTTGTATGTTCCCCTCAAATTTTATCCTTGATAAATGACAGTAGATTTAAATTATTGTACTTAAAAATTTTGACGTAATTGTGTTGTAATGTAATAACACAACTTTATAAAAAAATATTTACGATCCTTTAAAATAAGGTTTGCGAAATAAACAATAAATGGAATTTAATAATACGTTCATGTGTTTTAATAAATGCACTCCGAGAAGATCTGTCTTGATCTGTTTCCAACTATGGCACCGGTTACAACAAACATTGCCAAAACAGATTCCTGTACTCCTGATACTTGTCTGATCTGAAAAGGGGGGAACTGCGGAAGCCCAAGAGAAAGACAGTGACGTTACATCACCAAGGCTCTACTCTCTGAACCTCTATCTGTCTCTGTACTACTGGTATCCTGATAGCCAATTATAACTGAAATATAGGGAACACAAGCTACTGGAATATAGGAAACGCAAGCCTTGTACTATTATCAAACTTTAATTTATTTGTTAGTTATATCTGAAGACTTTTTACTGGGGTTGGATGAGTACCAATGATGAAGTTGTTTTAGCCTAAGGCTGAAGGAGGAAAGTAGTAAGTAATTAAACTTTGTCGTAAATCATAGTCGGTATTTGTTTTATTTGTAAACTTTCATGCTAATGCTATTTTACAATAGTGTATGTAAATAAAGAGATGGAAAATAATAATGAAAAAAAGAAGACAAAATATCATATAAATATACTTTTTGTATTCAATGTAATTTATTGTGTTGCTTAGGGTAAAGAATTCTTTTTTAGACTTTTCGGAAATAGAAAAAAATATTGGTATATATCCTTCTGCTATCGTGTTACAACAGTTTTAAAAAACGAATATCACCCAACATTAAAGTAAAGGTAAACGTAATGGATTACTTAATCAACCAGACGAAAGTTAAGGCTAAGAAGCCCACTCTGACAACTCTCCTGGGACTCATGGCTTATAGCTGACGAACCAAAACCAATGGCTGCTAGCAAGGAAAGTCGCTCAGCGAGCAGAAATCCAAGCAGCAGCCTTGCTCAACGTTTCTTGACTCGGTTATCTTGCGATAACCGCCGTACGCAGTACGCTGCGTCATTGGCAACGTAAAAGAAATACATTTAAAGACTTACAAGAATGTAATCTTGGGACAGTATTTCGAAATGTTCAGTCACTTTCTACGTAATATAATTTTTATAAGATCTTTGATGAAAACAGTTTTAAACTTATAATTTCCATAATTTAAAATCTCACTGAATATTTCCTTATCTGTAATTCTGTATTCGAAAAAGATTTTTACCCATGTCATTTGATTAGTTATAATAGTAATTGTGTCTAGTTTAGTCAATTTTCTTAATTTCTTTTTTTTAAATCGCATATGATACTTCAATGATAGGTGTACTTTTCAGTTTTACTGTCTTGGCGAAGAACATGTTCAGTCATAAATAAATAGGTAGGAAAATATGGTATTCTGGGGTACAGCTAGTTCAGTCCTCTCCACGCTGAAAAACACTTGTTCAGTCTCAATTATTTTGGCGTTGCTTTCATAGCAGCATTAAAGTCTTCTATATTTTTGGCACAGTTGTCAGTGAAACGTGACTCACGGTAACAGTTCGTTTTGATTTGTGATAGTGTATTGAATTGTGAGTTAGAATGCTAATATCAAGTGAAATGGATTCAAATGAATAAGAAGGATATGTTTCAGTTCCGATCAAACCACTGACTACAAAGAAGAGACTGCAATGAGCTAAAAACCTCTTTCTATATCCTCGTGCTCTCTACAGGGCAAAGTGTATACAATTTAAAGAATTTATCAGTGGTACCAAGAAATCCACCTCACCTACCACGGGGTTACCGTATCTCTGGATACGTGTCATGACCCCATTCTGCAGATATAACCTGCTATGGTGGCGTTTAGCGAACTTGAGTTGTATAATTAATTTTTCAACTCAGAGGTGTAGTGACAATTTTTGTAGCTGCGATAAAACTTACCAAGCCTCAACCCTACTGATACATTATAATATGCACTTAATGGAATACTGAATCTTTTTATGTTCTCTACGTAATAAGATTTTTTTATGAAGTTTATTAAAAGTAGTATTGATATCTAGAGCCCCTGAATTAAAACAACAATAGAAACATATTCTTATTTAACCAGCTATTTTAACGTTCACAGGTTACCAAAATCATCGATGGTTTTGCATAAATAAAATGTGTGTCAAAACTTAATACCGTTTCCTCCTGAACGTTTAACTACAGCTCATCACAATATTGACACAGAAAAGCTTCAACAAACTCCTCCCTCTTATTTTCACAGCTGTAGGGAATCGTGGCTAAAGCGAAACTAAAACAAAGGTATAAGCCGTAAAGATATCCTACTTCTTCTCAACTCTGTATTTCTTCCAAACTTCTACTTTATTCCTTTTTATATTATTTTATATAGTTGAAATATACATATAAATTTATATTTTTCACATTGTTAAATCTACTTAAAAGTAAATATAAAATGCTATATCTTTTCTTATACAACTGAAGTTCAAATTTATTACACAAAATGTAATTTATTTTTATATTCTAAATCAGTAAATTGTTAATACTTTCATGGTTGAATGATATATTAGAAACTGTATCATCATGTAGAAGATGTATCATCAAGTTTTAGTGGGTATAGAAGAATCAATACGGATATCTATTGTCAACTGGTTCCATTCCTGTAAATATTTCATATAAACTTTGGATTCGGATATAAAGAATCCTTGAAAATAACTAAATTAAAACATTGTAAGGTATAACATTAGTTATGTGCGAAATCCAAACTTTATAAAAAACAAAAGCAAACAACAACTATTTCATTACATTTACTTAAATTCCAATAACGAAGATTGTTTTATATTGTTAACTTTCAATAAGTCAACCCAATTGCTACAGAATAGAAAAACTTTAGATATTAGGTGAAGAACGGAATCATAGTCCCATTATTGAGATCACCTGTACGTATATCTTGGTTGTACTGCTAGATAAAATGGAACTTGGTTATGTTCTAGGTGTCTTATGTGAAAACAATTCAACGCTTAAAATCTTATTCCGTATGTACAGTGTCAACAACAAAAAATATTCACTCGTTTTTGATTTCAGATAACTTAACAGTGCAAAAGGCATTATATTATAGCCTTGATACGTTTAATCCGTCATTACTACATGTTTATTAAATTATCTTCTAATACAATGTGAACTAAAACAAAAGTAGACCGACCATAATCTCATTAGTGATGCCAACTTACTATTAAGCATCAAGTGAAATTAAACTTATCGTGCACTACAAATCGACGTTGGCTTTAGCGTCTGTACGGTACTTCCGAGGTTTGGCACCTTAGCGACCCATTCGATACAGAACCAACCACTCTCAATACCACATCGTCGTTGACCTTTTTGAATGTCTTCTACGGTTTACGTTTACGTCACAAGTCACAAAATATGTATTCAAAATCAAGGCAGTAGAATTGACAGCCCCCATGCACCACAAGAGTGCGTGCGGGGAAAATCTATACGTTTAAAAAATATATTCGTTAGTCTCTGGCATTCTTGCAAAAGTTATTAGCTACATACATTCCATTAATACCACATTGAAACTCCTTTATACTTATTTACAACGTTAAATTACATAAATGAGTGACGAATCATATTAAAATAATTCCACTAATATTATAAATGCGAAAGTTTGAATGTTTGGATATTTGGAGGTTTGTCCTCGAATCACGCTGAAACTGCTATACGGATTGTGCTGAAATTTGGAACAGGTATAGATTTTACTCTGAATTAACCTTTCCAGCGTTATTGACGCGGATCCGCGGAGGGCCACTGCAAGCTCAAAACGTTATTGCCGTGGATCCGCGTTTTTGCATTCTTTATTTTCTTACTGCTATGTTAGTTGAATATTTTGCTGCTAGATGGTTCTAGTAGTCATGCGACATACAGACGGGTTGCCCTGCCTGGAATTCTGTTACAATGGGAGTGGCAGTTGCTTCTAATTGGCCAAACACTGTCTAGCGGGCGTGGCCCCGCGCCTTTCACAAAGTCATTGACGGGAGCTCCCGTCAAGGCATCTAGTCAGTTAGTGAGAAGCGTCCGGTACACGCATATGTATTTCGGTTATCGCTAATTTTCTGTTGAGTCCTATTCTTTTTAAAGTAAATTATTCATATTATACACAGCAGATTCCAGTATTTATTTAGTGTTTTTTAGCCATTATTCGTGTGAATGGCGAATCCAGACGATTCAGAATTTGAATATTTGGTAATTCTGAGCAATTACTAGGTCAACCCCTTACTTTTTAATATTTTACTACGGTCATAAGGATGTTATCAGAAAGCAAGAAACACAATTCAAGCCCCGCAAGGCTGTCCTACAGGTTGCCGAGCGATAAGAAGGTTCAAAGTCCACGCGATAAACAGTGGCTTGCGGGATACGCGCGGAATGTCAGTTGTGACAGCCCGCTACCAAATAAACACTCTTTGTCTACTTTTGTATTTTTCTAATTTTATTGGTTTGTAATATAGTATATGTTTATCTATAAAACTGTGTTTCATTCCCCTACTTACTGAATTAATGATAAAAATATTAGTGACAACTACACTGCTATACTACGATATTCTCAAAAGTTAAAAATTAGCCTAGGAAATCCAAAAAAGGGCTAAAAAATTTTATTCACCATTAAATAACTCTATTTTGACATACAGAAACGAAAATAAATTTAACTTTACACATTGGAAATGTAAAAAAATTGTAACGTTATCTAAGATCAGGTCAAATTTTTCATGACGCTTAAAGGGTTAACATTTACAGTGATTCTTACTACCCATAAAACATTAATTCCAACAAATAAAGTCAAATTCAAATTGAAAAATTAGTTTTTTTACATTTGAATGTTATTATAAGAAGGAAACGTATTTCGACAGCATGTTGACAGCTATAGTTCGACTAACTTTCTGAAGCATCTGTTTAAATTTGAATTTTATGAATAATAGGTAAACAGTGCTTGATCAGTAGTGTAATGCAGATAGTAAATAAAACATTAACATACAAATTTTACTCCAGATTGCGCCAGTGACGAATTAAAATCATCTAATGCATTAAATATTGTTATAAAACTAACCTTAATGGACAAAGTTATAAATGTTTTCACATAAGTTACTTTAAACTGGCGGGCTTCCTTGACAATATGATATTACATTTTAACAATGGCTATTGGAAAAACAGAGAAATTAATACTAACATGCCTCAACGATTCATTCTTTCCCTGGCTACAGTCCAAAAAACAAGTGTCTTTAATAACGATTATTTTGGAAAGTTACAAAACCTTAATAAGAATTTCCCTCTTATACCGAAAGTACATAGTACGTAGGGAGGACTCTCCCCTAGGTCGTAATAGGCTTTTCAGTCCTATGTTCTTTATCAGGACAAGTTAAACTCAACTATGTCAACACGATTTTGACCAAAGTAGATTTCCGAGAATCTAGATAATCGAACGTATATAAAATTTAATCGAGGCAATATGGCAAGCTAAACTGAGACATGGTAGGTATGTGAATTTAAATGGTCTTAAGTAGGCACTATTTAACCGAAGTAGGTATCTCGGTTCTACGTAAGTATATGAGAGCCGTTCAAAGATGGCTAGAGTTTGGGTCCAAAAAGTCCCGGGTCGGTTAAATATTTTTCAAAATATTTAAAATAGAGCTAAAAAACCTTACACAAAGTTACTGGACATAAAAATCTATTTTATCACATATTCAGTGATCCGCTACTTCCTCAGGGGGGCGGCCCGCTAGGAGTCAGAAGAAAATCTTAAATGTAAGCATAGGTTGATATGTATATCAAATAAAAGGTCTTTATTAGTATAGTACAGAGCCGTAAACCTGACCTCAAACGGATAACCGAGTCAAAATGACAGCAGTTCAAAGATGGCTAGAGTTTGCAACTTAGGTTTATGTAAAAAAATTCACAATTTTTTCACTCGGTTATCCGTTTGTGGTCGGGTTTGCGGCTCTGTACTCTAATAATAAAGACCTTTTATTTGATATGCATATCAACCTATGCTTACATTTAAGATTTTCTTCTGACTCCTAGCGGGCCGCCCCCCTGAGGAAGTAGCGGATCACTGAATATGTGATAAAATAGATTTTTATGTCCAGTAACTTTGTGTCAGGTTTTTTAGCTCTATTTTAAATATCTTGAAAAATATTTAACTGACGCGGGACTTTTTGGACACCCTGTATATATATATATATATATATATATATATATATATATATATATATATATATATATATACAGCGTTTTAAAATATTAATAGGACTCTCATCATAATAAATCATAATTGCTTTTACTAAGTAATATAAGGACTTTGGTTCTAAGATTGCGTGCGAAGCGGCGGGCAACAGCTGGTATTAACTAATTCATAACATTGTTTTATTAAATATATTAAACTACTCAAACAAAACAAGCTATAAAATATAAACAGATTAACGTGCAATAAACTAACAAACAACAAAACGTAAATGTAATATCAAGCTATAAACCAATAAATAGAAATATAACGGGAATCAACAATAAATATAATTTACAAAACTACAAATACATAAATATATAATAAATACTGTACGCAAAAAATTTTACACTGAGGTAATATGCACTCCTGCCATATATAATTTGAATCTTCAAACCGTGCATTGCACTAGGCCACCAGGGTTCCCCCGTGGTTGCCTGATCAGGCACTGTCAAAGAAAATGGTGACACACTTAGTCCCTGTGAAGCCCATCTAGCACAATATGCGCACACATCCGTACTTGTGCATCGTATAGTCACATTCCAGGCAACATCGTATTGTCATCGTTTAGGCATGATACACACTAGGCAGAATTGTATAGTGGCACATTCCAAACAACATCGAATGTTGTTACGCTCCAGAAATCATTGTAACATTGTATAATGCCATACTTTTGGCAACATCGCACCATCATATCATTTCACACTCCAGAAAGTATCGTAGCATATTATAATATCATACTTTATGTGTAATTACCAAATTTTCTCGTGTGACACTCTAGAGATCATCGTAAAACACATTGAACACAATGCCACAATCATGCATTCTAAGGCATTTTTAGTCAATAACTTGTGCAGCAGACTCCAGAGTACTTTAAAAGTACAAACGCAATATCATCTTGCTTTGTATTGTTCGACATAATAAATAATTCATTGACAAAGTAGTACACTAAGTAGAAGAAAACATGGAAAGATTAAATTACTGAATATTTTATAACTCTATCTTGTTCTCTTTCCTCATTTTTCTGTTTATTCCAAATATTTTTTTTGGTTTAAGATTATTAATTTTCAACCGAATCTTTATCATATCGCTGACAAGCCAAGCAAAATTGTAAAATTGGTTTCGACGACGCATACTTATGATACTAATATTCTTTTAATTGTAGGAAAACATTATTAATTACTTAAAAAAATATGTTGTCCAAAAGATTTTTTGGTGACCATTAATTTATATATTGTTAAATAATTTAGTTCATACTTTCAAGATAATAAGAAAAAGTATATTTAAAGAAAAGAGTTGGAAATAAAAAATATAACTGTCCTAACTCTCAATAAAACTATTATTTATACTATACATACTACATTAAAATAGACTATACTTTGAAAGGATATCTGGTAGGCGTATTAATAACAAACCCGCAGCTCATGTTACTCAGGCGATCGATTTGGAGAATTTTCCTCAAAATGTTACTAAACAACTACAATGAGTCGAAAACCAAAACTAGTCACTCTGATACAACCGGATCACGTATCAATATACCTATCCACCAATGGACCATGATTGGCTAGTAACGAGCAGACTTTCTGGACTGATAATAATATAGACAATTACAAGTAATACACACACACTTGGCCAATTATGGTCTAACTTACTACCCAACCCAGAAGTTTCACTTTAAAATTGACAACATATTCCCTTAAATCCAAAAAAAAAATTTATTTTATACACGCACTCGTATCAAGATCGAACAACTGCTTTAATGTTACAATCCAAGCCACAACACTATGGTGTCCAATATGAGTTGTGTGGTAATTTTATTTCCCATAAACAACAGTCTTTAATACATAATAAGCTTTATATTACAGTTTGTCTTTTATCCAGTAAGTTTTTACATAGTGAAAACGTCCCAGTGAAGCTACAAACACATCCTTCTATCACACACATATGTATATGCCATACACAAACTTTACTTACTATACTTTATATAGACATTTTCTTTGTATGGACATTTTCAGAATCAATAAAGTAAAACCAACAAAAACTTATTATCACATTTACCACGTACACAACTTTCTAGTGCCAAATTGTTTTAATTAAATCTGAACATGTCTTACGTATATTGAATAGAATTAGTAACAACGAAGATTCAACCATGCGGAAATACTGTACATTTCTGAGGCTTATGTTGATCGTTTGACCGTAATGATTCTAGCTACATATTTTAGTGCGTAACTTTACGCGGCGGGTTTCTTTGATTTCTGGCTCACGCCGCGATGAAACTCCACACAATTCTTGAATAATTTTATTATACCTATCGCAAGCTATGTTTATTCAATTGCTACTAAACTTATCTTTTGTTCTACAAATGTCCACTGAAAATCCCTCTCCACAGTTGGCCAAGTTTCGAAGCGTGTAGGCGGGAAAACTAATGTTTGTAATGGAAGATTGCTCAAGATAAATAGTATTGTTACAGATAGGATACCTGTAGTTGATACTGGAGAATTTACAGGATCTTACAATTCTTACCTGGAGGGTTTAAAGAATATCGTGTGTTCCGAAAGAGCAGAATGCTAGGGTATTGAGATAAAACTGAGAGAGAGCCGTCTGGACGTTGCGGATCAAATAATCCATACACCGAATCCAATACTGCGAATAAATCTTAGAGACCTGAATTTTGATAGCAGCTATATACAACCGTAAATAGTAAATCTTGACATTGATGTTCTTGTAGAAGCTTAGTATTCTAGTTTATGCTAATCGTCGAGTAGTCTCATATATTTTTTTTTAAGACTCCATAATCAAAATTGACATTTAACCGTTCTTGTATGTCCAACACATCGCATGCCAAAATAACTTGGGATCTTTATTTTCTCGTATTGATAACGATTCTTGAGTATGGGGAACCTCATACATAATATTTAGTCTGTAATCACGTATTAACGTGTACTATGTTAAAGTGACGTATATCAGAACCCACACGAGTGCCCACTTTTGGCTGAAACAGTATAATTAGCCAAGGAACCAACTCTTAGCCAGACAAACGCTTCTATCAGTTAGTGAGTAATCACCTCACCTTTCATTCAACAATTTCTGGAGCTATATACTCTGCAAGACCATTAGTCATTTATAGTAATACATATTTTATCATCACTTTTAGGTGGCATATTCAGGCTAGTATAAATCCTTTTATTCATTTATAGGTATTATAAAATATAGGTACTAAACCAAATAGAAGGGCTTTTAAAGTTATAATATGAGTACAGTTGCTTGGTCCAATGACAATGGGTAATCAGAGAAGCAATAAAAAAATATTCAGTTATAATAGTTTTTAAGCTTGTATCCCCATTAATAAAACATAAATATATGCCAATAATTGGAAATAAAATACTTCCTCTCTTCGTTTACCCATTCAACAAAATAAACATTTACCAGTATAAATATTTAAATTTAGAACTTTAAGGTAACTTGTTGGCTTTTCCAACTACAACTTTGTTCACGTACAACATACGTTACTACAACCCGCCCGCCTGAAGAGTATAAACTACTAACTCACGGAAGATATTAATGTGAATATAATGAAATGTAAACACAATCTCAAAACGGTAACGTGATATCTAGTCCTATACATTCAATTCATTTAAGTGCTAGAAATAGGAGAGCCGGTTGCCGAGCGGTCTCAGTCGTTGGACTTTGGGTCTGAGTTAGAGATAGCGCAGGTTCAAATCCTGTTTGTGACCATTGCAATTTTTATCTGTACCATCAACCTCGTACTTTATCGACTCACCCCCTTATTTTGGTTGATAAGATCCTCGCACAGGCCAGTGGCCAATGAGGACGGACAGAATAAGGCTTAGAAAGGGGATCGGTCTCTACTTAAAAAAAGCTTTCTAAAGTAATGAGGGGAAGAAATTCCATCACTTGGCCACTATTATTAGTTTTATAAAATATTGCAGTGTATGAATGGTGAGTCATTCATAATGCATAACAAACAGAGCGAATGCTTCTTGTATTCCTATTGATCGATAAGGTGAGGATATAGATATTTCTTAATTTAAAAAATTGTCCTCAACGATATCTGGAAAGAACTCCGTATCCCAATGGTGTCACAGTTACGCCTCTGTTAGGGTGCGAGTCTGGTACAGGAAAGGGGACATTTCCAAAGTCGATTACAACTGGCCTCATATTTAAGAGGGCGGATCCCCATTAGGGAATTCTAGGTAACATGTATAAAAACCATACGCTGTTGGAGTTTGTTTACAAATTTGCTACCAAGCAATTATTAATTTTCTCTCGACGCATTTAAATAAAAATATTAACCATGATTTTGAATGAATTCACGTTTATGAGAAACTGTTTGTTTTCTTAATCAAAAATGAAATGAGGGTCTCATTTTATATTGATTTTCTTTTAATCGTGATATGAATCCTTCAGCATAATAGTTGTTTTCTAATTGTATTGCATTTTAATAGTTGAGTTGTTTGAGCTTTAACGTTGACACGAATTAGTTGCTTTTCGATGTGGTATTAAAGATTGTTTATTTGGCAGTTATGTCTTAATGGCAGATTCTTAACCACACATATAAACAAGTAAGATTGTAATCTTTTTTATTATTGCTACTGATTTGGCTCATCAGGAAGATGAGAAGATTTGAAAGTAGTGAATTGGTTGTTTCCGATTAATAACATCGGAAAGAATACGGAAAGAATTTAATTATGAAATCATATAAATATAAGTTGTTTATAAGTTTTTAGGATTTTAAGAAACGTTTAAAGCTTTATTGAAATACAGACATTAAAAAACTTACGCATTCACCGTGATATATAATTATCTTCTTAATTGTTGTTGTGTAAAAAAACACATTCGTCAGGTATTGGTATCAAATAGGTACTATAAGATAAAGGAAACATAAATCACAAAATATTAGTATAACATAACCAGGGGTCGTGAATGAGATCAGAGCATAAACACCAGTGCACTTGAAGTGGACTATTGTTATCTCAAAAGGCTGCATAAGTAGGATAAAAACATAAAGCCTTACATACTTCACTCACACTTTATAAATTATTATTCTGCTACAGAAACATAAAATAGCATATAAGGCTATTAAGACTGCACGATGTCTGAATATTATTTAAAGCATTATAAATAAATAATTTGGTTGGAGATCACTTGAACTGAATTTATTTTAAATAATGTGATATATTTAGTATTAACTCTTGCTACCACATTTATTACCACAATTAACATGAATATGCACTTTAAAGTTTATTTTTTAGAATGTATATATTCAAGAACAAAAAGCAATATTCCGATATTAATAGAGGCTGATGAAATCAGTTTTAGGTATTTTCCAAATTCTCTTCAAGGATTTCACAAACGGTAGTCGTTTGAAAAAGTGGGTAAGATTATTTAAATTGTGTGATAAGGCCATCGAGGTGACTTTAGTTTCATTATAAAATGTATTTCCAATGTTTCCTTAAGGCATAAGAATCGCTGATCGAAAGGTATAGTTTTTATCTAAATGGTACCACGATTCCGGAGAATGCAGAGGCAGGCAACGCCTATTATGTCTGAGACAGATAAGGAGGCATTTTTGCGTACGTGTCACTCATACACCCAGTGTTGACTAGAAATTTGGCTATCTGCTAAACATGCACTTGCAACTGCTAGGCATAGCCTTGTTATACAGTTAAATAATATATTGCTAGTAAGTTGAGATATACAGGGTGTCCACTAACTCACTGGGTAATTTTGCCCAGGCCAAGACAGACACATTTCATCACTTGAATACGAGTTTCCTGCGCTTAATTTCCAATCTGTCCGTCTGTATGTGCGTTTTTATTACAAAGTTACCACTTAATATTTAATTAATTACATAGTACAAGATTTGAGTCAAATATGTAAGGCAGCATGACCAGTTAGTGCAAAAAAGTTTGATATCTTTAATATTTTCATGTAAAAATATACAAATGCGTAATAGACCTTTGATTAACTGTCTAAATTATAAATGTACAGAAAGTGGTACGGCAGGTAGTATGTTAGAAGCAAGTTAGAGAATATAGATATATAGCTATCATCAGTTAATTTGTCCGAGAAAAAACTACTTTATATATACTACAACTTGCCGTCTGCGTGGTTTACTACGGTTTACATGAAAAATCCACTTGCCAAAGACTAACATAATTTTTAACCATAACGAGGCGCTATAGTGAGAAAGGTTCATTCAGTGTGAATGTTGATTTTCAGTGCAGTTCACATTCCTCTTCGTGCAGTTTCTGTTGCAGACTTGAATCCTGGAATGTATATTCTACGTCAACGTTCTAAGAGAGCAACGAAAATTAGGAGACGGAAAAGCACAAATGATGTCGGCATTATTGGGCAGTCTTCCAGACGTAAGTTAAAAACTGGTTAGCATTATAAAATGTATGTGACACTTAAAAGTATCTTCAATATTTGGAACATCGTAATCTGTTGGGAATTTCTTTATTGACTTTGGAAATTTTATTACAAAATGAACACCAGCCTGTGAGAGCAAGTATTCATACAGTACTGATTGTTTGTTTCAGGTTAATTAATCTCATACGTATACATATTATTAATCAACATGGTTATAAATATTAAAAAATTGATTCAAAGATATCAAAGCACGACAAAATCAATAGTTTATATTTTTTGAATGCTTCCCTTCAAGACTGCTTTTTAGTGCGTTCAAACCAATTTCTTGTTTTTAAAGTTTAAATGCTCTCGTTCACTGATTTGCACAAGGTTCCCGAGATACTATCCCGTAAGTGGGTAAATCAAGCCAAAAATCCGGTCCGTCATCACAACATGAATAGAACAGTATTCGACAATGCGCCTCAAAACATAAATGCCTAAGTACGCATTGCAGGAAACATGATTGACATGGCCATTCAATGTCATATGGCTCCATCAAGGAATATTCCAAGGAATTTAGATCAGTACACTTCTTCCAATAAAGTTTATTTTATGATTAGACCATCATTCCTGCATACTGGTCAACAAACTAAATTATAATATATGTATATAGAAGCATTTGTTTGAGGAGAATCTATTTCTATTCAAATACTGGATACACTTGTTGGCCCTTAAATATATATGTGGTTTCAGAATTAATGGTTTATATAGTAAAATATAGAGACGGGATTCACTAGCATCATCAGTTAACTAAACAACCCTTTCGTGCCGGTGTGAAGACCCTATGTCATAGACATATATCGGAAAGAGAACTGAAGTCAAGACTCCGTCTCTTATTGGCTTATAGACTCGCAATAGCTCAGCTTAAATGTTTCAGAGTGTTTGTTTGAAATTTAGGCAATTTGTGTTCAGTGGTGTATAAATTGTCTGGACCAGTGCAAAGACATGCCTCGCATAACATGGGATTCTAGTTTGTCAAGCAGTGTTGATCAACATAGTACAATGTTTTCGAAAGTTAAGAAATATGCTTACTACGATGTTTCAAAATTGTAACCCCTCTTTAACAATTTCCACTGGAGTCACGTCAGCGTCAATTGTCGTCTTGGCATTTCTCATACCAAATTGGTCATTAAAAACTAGTTCTACTTTTTCAGAAATTCAAGGATTCTTATTAACAATAGTTTTTTAATAATATTTATCAACGCTGACAACTACGAGTTTGGTTTATTTAATTATTTCTGAAAGCTTTATTTTTCTAGTTGTGTATTAAATCTTAACTTCTTAATTGAACACCGTACTGCAGCTGACGCAATGTACTATGTTATTATTTAAATGCCTAGCTAATAAATAAAAAAACGTTTTTTGTTGAAATTTGTTAGCTTTATAAAAATATTTACATACCTTAAATAGTAAAATTTATTCAAAACTTAACGCTTTTTGCGTTTATTATTGTAAGGCAATCTCCTAATCAATTAGTGTCTGAAGTAAAGGAAAAATTACTTTCCAAAAAACTTCCTTATCAAAATAAAAGTCAATATTTAAAATAACTGGTAGGTACTTACTTTTGAAATATAATAGATTGTTATTAATGACACTCAATATTATTATGTTGATTTATGCCTCCCTGCCAAATCAATTGGGTCGTGATGAAATAAAGCAACAAATATAGAGGAAGATTAAAACAAGATTAGTATCCAGAGAAAAGTCTATAACTTTCAGATATTCAGCAAACAACTACTAATAAGTCTCTAAAGTAAGTCGAATGATGTTCACTATATATATGTATTGACTAATAGTAATGCGAGTTCAGCGAAAAGACTAGGCAGAGCGTTCCCTAACAGACACCAACCGGGTCATAAGGTGTTTACTGTAGTCCAAAATCGTGTATCAGTGTATTCATATTCTGAATGTTGTTCCATCTTCAGTATAAAATAATAATTACAGCACAAGTAAAATCATGAGACTAACATTATAGAAACACAATGTTTGGAGTTTAAGTGATTAAAATCAACATTACTTCAAAAATATTATTTAGTAAAAAATCATCACCAAATTAGCTATCTCTTAAGTCATTATCAATTGTTATATAAAATCAGGAGTTGTGCAATGCCCTATGCACTTGGCAAGGGTAAATTCCCAATGCTTTAGATTTAAAAATTAGTTTATTAGCATTAACCCAAACCGCTATTTAAAAAATCTTAGTTATTTCGTAACTACTTATCATAAAGGTTTTAAAATAGCACCAAAATTTTAGTACCAACTAAAATAGTACCAAATTCATAACATGGGCATGCGATCTTTTCGGATTGTGGCTAAATATATACGAAATACCTGTAAATATTTTAGCAGTAAGCACAGTGATTACTGAGTGAATGCGACACCAGGAAGTCTATTGAAACGCTTAATATAACGTTTGACTCTTATCTTGAAAATATCATCATCTATTGCTAAATGGATTTTTATCTCATACATTTTTTCTATGACATTACAAGTCATATTTAAATATATAATGAAATATTACTCGTATCTCTAATAGGATAATGTAGTTCTATATGGACACACACGGAAGTACAATATAAATAATCGTAGTACCTGTAACACGCCAATCCAATCTTCGGCGTATATTCGTACTGGCCAGCTTCAATGCCGGGGATAGGACCTTTTTCACTCTGGTCGTAGCACTTAGGACGGATGAGAGTAAGGGCACAATCCATATTCAACTTACTAAAGGAAAGCTCTCATGCCGTAGAGAACAAGACACTAGATAACATTATCCAGGAAGCTCGTGGTCCTCCAATCATCCCACTGTTGCATAAAAAGTTTGTATTGTTATGTAACAATTATGGGAATGTTTACTAAATAATACATAGATAATTAAATCTAAATACAGTAAAATATAAGTAATATTCACAAATACTTCATTGAATAAGCAAGAATTACACGGAAATTGACAAATGGAGTAAATTGAAATCCCATGGCACCCCTCCCCCTGCACAATGATTACGAATTGTATTCAGAAACTTTAAAAGTCTGCTATTACGCTTCATTTCAATTTCAAGTGATTCGACCACGTATTACGCTATCGCGAGACTATCAAATGGTTGCCAGTTGAATCTACTTGCAGGCTGCTTACGTCCTGCATGTTCCACAAGGTCCTATCAGACAAGGACCACAAGTATCATACAACAATTGTAGTTCCGGGAGGAGATCTCTCAACAAAACACCTAAAAATAACCCTAATAATAGTGTTGGCTTTTACTATCGTATGTCTGTAACATGAAATTCTCACATTTTTGCTCTAAGTTACATACAATTCTTCCTCTAGCGTCAAAGAATAAAGTTCAGCCTCATATAATTTAAAATTTAACGAATTTTTTATAGTTAACAGTTAAGTTAGATAAGCAGTTAGTGTTTAAGATGTTTTACGGATTTTGTCACACAAATTTAACTTAATTTTGTTTAAAATCAATTCCTACTCATTTATTTATTTATAATTATTTTGTAAAGAATTTTGTATTCGTCATTTAAGACTATTTAAGGCTATTGATGACGTGATATTAAAATAAGAAAATTTAGTTTCGTTTGCAATTAGAAACATTTGTATCAACTTATTTACAATAAATGAAAGAACTAAGGCTAATTTTTCAATAATTTTCCAAACGTTTTATAGTTCTGGAAGTAGCTTCATCTCAAAGCAGGTGAAAGTAATTAGTTAGGCAATTTTGCAATTAAAATGTTTTGTAAAAAAATTATCACGTGTTTTTATGTTGTTATCAGGGATGTATAGGTCCAGAAGAAATCCAGAAGGAAATAATATTTTTACTTAAAGTGTTTCATTACAGTCTAACATTACTCAAATTGCTTTTAATTACTTTCTAGAAGGTGATAAGCCTTTGCGTTTGCCTTATTTTATTACATTTTTAGGTTCAGAGATTTATGAAAGTATGAACTCACGCAGGAGTTCAGCAACACAAATAAAACACACTTAAGAACTAGTTAAAACAACTCTAAAACAATAGGGTCCGTAGAGTAGCATAGTTGATAAATAGTAACATCTGGGCCGCAGTGCTGACCAGGGTTCCGCCTGGAGTAGGTACGGCACTGGAGGTGCGGACTCCAGTATGGAGGGGACGGGTGATCGGCTCTCGTGGCGCGGTGCTCTGGTACAGCTGAACTGATGTGCTTGCGCTACACTGTTCACCACATCAGTATTGAGGTGGCAGGGAAGAGTTTGTAACCTAGAAAGGGTTACAGTAGAGTCACACCACAGGGAATTAGAGTCAATGGTATAATGTTTACCTAACTGTTCAGCCAGCTGGTCTAAAAAGTGCGTGGCACAAAATTCTAGTGTCGGGAGGGTAATACGCTTAAGAGGGGCAACAAGACTTTTTGATATTATTTTATTCACGCGCACTTCACCTTTACTGTTTATGCACCGCAAGTATACTAAGGCTGCGAATCCACTTTCTGACGCATCCGAGAACCCATGAATTAAATCGTTTATTGGGCCTTTAAATTGTAGAGGGCGACTTATAGAGATTTCAGGAATACTTTTAAGTTCTGACATAAAAGAGTTCTACTTTTGAGTGAGTTCAGTAGGGAGGGGGTCATCCCAATCACTCCCAGAGGTCCAGAGCAACTGCATAAAACATTTAGCTGTCATTATGCAGGGAGAGATGAAGTAAAGAGGGTCATAGATCTTGGGTATAAGAGGTTAGGTCCAGTATATACACCTTTATTTTCATGAGATGTTGCGGGAATATTGGCATCCTCAACGCAAGGACTTTCAGTGTTCAGCAACTGTATAATATCCTGAACAGAAAGAAGAGAGTGAATCTCATCACCTTCAGTACGTGTGGGCCGAAAATTTTCAAGTATTTGATTAAGCTTTGATCGAGTTTACGCAACAGATGTGTAGGAGGGGAGAGTTATTCACAGTGATATCGCACTGCAGGGCCTTAAGATCTTGCATGTACTCATACAATTAGTTGACAAAAGCTCCGATTGGCTTAACAGCTCAACCTGACTCAAGGGAGTTCTACTACGTGATTCAGATGTAGGGTAGAGAGGCGTCTAGAGTTATGATAGCGTTCACGCAATAAGTTATACGCCATCAAGTAGTAAGGGGCAGTGAGATTTAGAGATTTCACTATATCGAGAGGCTCGCCCGGTAACACAGACGAAAGATACTGAAACTTACCTACGTTAGGTGAAGTAGATTTACGGTGGGTAATAGAGTCAAATAAATTTATAAACGAGATCCATTGTTGTAAGGATACGGCAAAGTCTTTTAAATCTAATTTCAGAAGCTTTACGTTTGAAGACATGGTATCAGGAAGCTCGTGAACCTGTGATCGCAGAGAGGAAGATTGAACTACAGGTCAATAAGCACTTTATTTACACTATAAATTTCAAGTCATGTATATAGTCCACATCCTGACATAACACTGTATTATCCGCGGTTTCATCTGATTCCAAAACACGCGCATACATGGCCTCAATGTCACAACGCCTTTAGAGATTTCAGCATTGTAAGTACTGAGTGTGCGATGTATTTGTATAGACCTATTCAAATAATAATTAAAATAATAAACATGTTACAAGGAGAGAGAGATAAAAATTAAATTAAACTACAGATACATCCGTAAATAGAAGGACGGATGAGACATTGTGTATAAAGGGTGCATTTCAAGGTAGAGTCCAACTCATCGATATTTATCTTGGTTTTTGCCTCGCTTCATCTGAGGGGGTAGAACCTCAAGCTAGGTCCGGGCCTCCAGGGCTGGAGTGGGATCCACGGAATAACAAGTACCTTTCACTACGAATCGTCACTGGCATCGGGCTAGGAGCAAGTGTAGAGAGGAACCGTCACGATGGGTACGTTACTGCAATCGAACCGTGTCACCTTCGATGGGAGCAACTAGACACTATAAAATGTATACGAAAAAGAGAGCACAGATACCCGGGGCGAAATTTCCACCATGTCTCCAGAACTGCTTATAAGGTACAACTATACAATGAATACTAGACAATAGGTCATAGAGACCGAAGGTGGCACTACTTTGCCCCAAATAAAACAAAGTGCAAGAATTTGGAGTGACCGCGGCCCAAACACATCGCCAGAACGGTTCCGACCATATAACTGAATGTTCGCGCGTGTAAGGGACGTTCCTGGACGGACAGAACCATGCGATGTGTCCACCAATGACAGACGGCCATTAAATCGAACGATAGGTACAACGGTCACTTTATATTTGTTTTGGCAAAGGAATGCCCTAAGCTATTTTAATTATAACAAGTATAAATTATACTGAATATGAAAACCATAACCTATTCTACTGGATATATTGTAAATATAAAAAAAAACGTTTTATCTGTATAATTGAAAACACTACAAAGTGATGGTTATAATTTTTCATATCATTATATTTTTACATATAATGCTGTCGATGTTGACATAAGAACGACAAGCACTACTGGCAGAAAGCCAATGTCCGACAGCGTGACAATAGACACACTAAGGCAATAAACATTTCACGATGGCTTCCAAGCTGACAATCTGCCAACAATCATGTCTTTCTGTCACACTTATGTGACATTTGTTATCCTTGATCAAAACATTTTTACATGTACGTCATGCAATGTATAGTATTTTATGTCTTAATGCAATTTACTGAAATAGCAAGCACCGCCTTTATAAAAGTTATATACATTTTACGTATTGTATTCTGCAACGCTACTTATCTAACAACGCTTAATATTTGCTAGGCCATCATCAAAACTTCTTTAACACTTTCTATGTCACACTGAGAACCCTTTCTCATAAGCAAATATGGATACGGTTATTTGGGTCTGCAACTAGTAACGTATTGGTCTAACGTAAAACAATAAGTATCTTTCCTAAGTAATACTGTTTTAGACTAAGTAAGTTTGTATTTGTATTGGTTAACTGATCTAAACATTTTAAGGAAACAAAACAGAACGTTGTCATTAGGGCAAGTTTATATCTAATTTACTTTGTGTGAATCTGCATCTTAGTAAAAAAATATTTAACAGTCGTGTGAACAACTTCAATCGGATATCGAATTATTATTAGTTTATTATGAAGTTTTTGCCTAACTAAACTTGTTTGGAAATTTATTAAAAATAAATTATAATATTTTATTGGAGTGCAAACTTTTTATTCGACCTTACTCATCGATCTTACTTTTTCGTATACTTCCCGAAGTTTACGGTTACTATGAAAAACATTTAGCACTATACTTTTTTATAAAAATTACTTTTAAGAACTTAAATGTTTTAAAACAGCACAGTAGCATTTAAAACATGTGTTATTATCCGTATCTTACAACAAAAATAGGCTCTAAGAGTCGTATTTACCCAATGCTGGTAGTGTAACTGGCGTCTAAATTTCACCATTATTTACCGTTTAAGTAGATTAAAAAATGGAACTGTAGACTTATTTTTTTACGTAAGTGAAGTTTTCCTTTAGTACCAAAGCCAATTTAAACTGGTAGATAGCAAAATGTACATCAAGAAATAATTTTGAGATTTAGCTTGTTTTCTTTTCCAAGGAACCTTTTTTATCTTTCTTTTATATAGTTACTAAAAGGCTATTCTTAGGTAAATAATAATCGCGTTGTTGGAAATGTGTACCACTTGAAAAGGAGGGGTCTTTAAATTTATTCTCCTACAAACTCGCTATAATATTAGATTGTCCATTAAATGGTTTTTGTTTCAACGGATGAAACATTTTATTTTCAGACAACGTAATATCTGTAAATTCTACAATACTTCCTGACGTAGTTTTCAAACTTTTGTAATTAATGGGTCCAAAGTGCTTTTTAATTTTTAAGAGACATTATTTTTATTTTTGAATAAACAACCACGCTTAGACAAATTAAAATCGCAAATTAAATGTTCAGTAGTAGGCTACCTTCAATTCTTTTCCTTACTATGTATAAAACCTTATATACCAGTTCATGGTTCGTAAGTCAATAGAAAACAGTACATACATTACAGAACAACAACATTCTTTGATACAGAATATTATTTTGGGGTCTTTTTCGTTTAAGGGCCAGCACAAAAGACCCTAGCTTGCCTATTCAAAACTCAGATCACGCGATGCTTGCCCGCTGCGCAGCGCTTTGCGCTGCTTGCTCTTTTAGAAAAAAAATTACTCGAGCTTGCGAAGTCCAAGCCCAGACCAACTCACCACGCTTTATTGAACACAAAACTCAGACAGAACTAATGCAGGTTTCATTACAGGCAAAAGATAAGCGGCGCGCGTTTATCACTGATAAGATAAGACGAGTTTATACTAGAAGTAGTACCTGGACTACTGCTCTACGAAGTAATATCAACAACAAAACGATTAAATGCACTGTCAGTCAGGTATAATATGTTTGTAAGGTGCTGGCTCTTAAACGAAAAAGACCCTTATTTTGCGTATTAAACATAAATAGGAGCACTGAAATAAAAATAAGTAATTAAGAAGTTTTTAACATCAGTAATATTATTTAAGTCTGGTTTTTATACACAGTAAAAGATATTAATTAATATAGTATTTCATTACTAACATAAATTAATACTGATAGTCCATTTAATTTACTTACACTGCTTTGGTAAACTTTGAGATATACAGGGTGTATATTATGTCTGGAAACACCCAAATATATCCTATAATAATTTAAATATAAATTTGAAACCTCTTACAATCGTGATAGAGATTGGGCATCTACTTTTTGGAACAATGTTTTGTTATGTCACACCAACGGGGGACGTCCTGCCGAGGGTATCGTGAATATTCTTAATGGAAGCCTATACCTTGTGATACATAATTTTAAAGGTAATAGCTTACTGAATTGAATGCCACAAACCGCATCTCAAAGGAATTATTCTATCAGAAAATAGAGCATTTTTAGTATTGAAAATTTACTGATGTTCAACAATGTAATTTTAACATGGTTCTTGCCACAAAATGTGTTACACTAATTTTTTAGCATTTTTTAAATGCTCAATTAAAATAAAATAAACAATTTATTTTTAAGCTGGTTTCATTAGTACAAATTTACCAGTTTTTATTACAATGAATAAAACTTATGAGTCACTTTCTCTGATTACTTATGAATCTGTACTTGGTGTTTTCCAGTCAGCAGGAAGGTTTAAAGAGACAAAGGTCACTAGCCTATGAGAAACATTATTGTGTTATTAATAATCTGGTCTACAGGTTTCAGTTTGTTGAGCATGGAGCTTTCACTAGACAGGTCTAAGCTTGGGAATTACAAATGGACAAAGGTCATATCATTCCTGTCGAGTTAATCAGTGTCTCTGAAGCATTGCTGTCAACAAGTTATCTAATTACAGTAGTTCAGTTTTTATTTGGCATTTTAATGGAATTGTCTGAAAGAGAACGAATTACTCTGTTGATGATGCGAGGATATGGCGATCGTCAAAGATCTTATTGGGAAGTTTGTAATTTGTTTAATGACACTTTCCCAGAAAGGAATCCCATAAGTGTTTCAACAATATCAAAAACTATTGAGCGTTTTGAAATGACAGGGAGTGTACGTAATCGGCCAAAGTCGGGTAGGATACAATCTGCAACAGATGAAGAACATGCACTAGATGTTTTGCAAACATTTATTGAAGACCCACATACATCGCTCAGAAAAGCTGCACAGCAACATGATATGCACCCTATGTCTGTGAGTAAGATTTTGAAAATTAATAAATACAAACCATTTAAAGTTCATTTAGTCCAACAGTTAAGTGAGGATGATTACGACAGAAGAGTTGAGTTTTGTGAACTTGTGATGCGCAAATGTGATGACAATAGAGATTTTCTGACCAACATACTATTTTCTGATGAGGCAACTTTTTTCCTAAATGGCAATGTTAACAGGCACAATTGCCGTTACTGGGCTAGTGAAAACCCACATTGGATTACTGAGTCCCATTCACAGCAACCACAAAAACTGAACGTATGGTGTGGAATTTTAGGTAACAAAATTGTTGGACCCTTTTTCATCAATGGAAATTTAAATGCCGAACTTTACTACAATATGCTCCAAAATGAAATAATCCCAGCTATTCAAATTGCATCAGGAGAATACTTTGATAATGTATGGTTTCAGCAGGATGGTGCTCCACCCCATTATGGGAGACAGGTAAGAGAGTATTTGGATTTAAGGTTTCCTCATAAATGGATTGGCCGAAGAGGAGAAATCGAATGGCCTCCAAGATCTCCGGATTTGTCACCAATCGATTATTTCCTATGGGGTCATTTAAAATCCAATGTTTATAGAAGAAAGCCTCATAATTTGGAAGACCTAAGAAACAGGATTATAGAGGAGATTGCTTTGATAACTGAAGAAATGTTAGGCAACTCTGTCGAATCATTTTACACAAGATTGGCTCATTGTCAAACCGTAGAAGGAACACAGTTAGAACAATTGCTTTGAAACCAAATGCAGGTAAAACGTTTGTTGTAAGACTTTTCAAAATCAAAAATCAAAATCAAAATGCTTTATTGCCACAACACATTATACAGAAATGTATGACATCGTCACAATACAATACATTGCAAAGCTTTTACTTAAGTAAGATATTCATGTACATTAATTCAGACTATTTTAAGGGCTTACAGTGATCAATGAATTCATTTACAGAGTAAATACTAATATCTAATAAAAAGGATTTAATCTCTCTTTTAAAACATGAAACAGATAAACTTTTCAAGCGCTCAGGTAGTAAATTAAACAACTTGATTCCTATTTCAAAAGGGCTATTGATTGTTCTTTGGAAATTACATTGACTAATTCTGAAATGGTTATTGTATCTTGTGTTATGCTCATGAACATGACTATTTGTAAGCAGACTATGGGAATACATTTTTACATACATTAAACACTGCAGTATAAATAAAGAAGGTACAGTAAGTATTCTTAATTTTCTAAATAAAGGTTTACAATGTGTTTTCACACGAACGTTACATATAACCCTTATTGCCCTCTTTTGTAAAATCAATAACTTGTTGGCGTGACTATCATTTCCCCACACAACTGTAGCATAAGACAAGTGGCTCTGAATATGAGAAAAATAAACTAATAATAATACTTGTAGATTCACAATAAGTTTTAACCTCCTAAGCATAAAAATACCTTTAGAAACTTTACTACACAAAAAAATCAACATGAGCATTCCATTTTAAATTAGACTGGACAATAACACCTAAAAACTTTACATTTTGCACATTTTGACAGTTACTTAAACTAAAATTCAGATTTTGAGTTTTATCTCTATTCCAACAAAGTATGTTAGCTGAAGTCCAATCTTCAATGACTAAATTACATTCATCGGAAAGACTATTGACTAGATTATGGTTACAACAAGAGATCTGAAGGGCCAAATCATCGGCGTACATAAAAGTAGTTACAAGCTTGTTTATAATTGCAGCGGATAGGTCATTAACATAGATTATAAACATTGTGGGCCCTAGAATTGAACCTTGCGGTACACCTGTCATCACAGGTAGATAAGAAGAAAATTTGCCATTACAATACACAGTTTGAAGCCTATCAGATAAATAGGATCTAAAAAGTTTAACTGCTCTTACATCAAAACCGTAATAATCTAGCTTATCTACCAGTACACAATGTGAAATAGTGTCAAAAGCCTTTGACATATCGTAAAATCTGCCTAAGACATTATTTTTATCATCTAGACTATAAATACATTTTTTCATAAAATCAGTGATGGCAGAAATTGTACTTTTGTTGGTCCTAAAACCATATTGATTATCAAGAAATAAACAATTACTCTCAAAATAATCAACTACTTGTCTATTTAACATCACCTCAAAAACTTTTGACACAATAGTAATAATGGAGACAGGACGGTAATTATCATAATCAGATTTTTTTCCTTTTTTGTACAAAGGCACAACTTTGGCATACTTTAAAACACTGAGGAAAAACACTGTTGTCAATACATAAATTAAACAGGTAGGCTAAAACTTCCACAATATATGGTGCAGCTATTTTTAAAACATCTGAATTAAGACCATAAACATCTAAGCTTTTACTATTACTCAAAGTAAAAATTGCACTGTAAACCTGTTCTACTAAGACATTTTTAACATTAAACATAGAGGTGGCAGGAGGCCTACTTATTTTATCTAAATAATATTGCACATCATTATTGGACATAGGAACATTATTAACAAGAGATTTTCTAACAGGATACATTATTTTTTATTTGTAATAAGAAATCAATAACATAAGTATTTCCATAATTGTACTGTAATAAAAACTGGCAAATTTGTGCTAATAGAACCAGCTTAAAATGAAATTTTTGTTTTATTTAATTGAACATTTAAAAAAATGCTAAAAAATTAGTGTAACACATTTTGTGGCAAGAACCATGTTAAAATTACATTGTTGAACATCAGTAAATTTTCAATACTAAAAATGCTCTATTTTCTGATAGAATAATTCCCTTGAGATGCGGTTTGTGGCATTCAATTCAGTAAGCTATTACCTTTAAAATTATGTATCACAAGTGTAGGCTTCCATTAAGAATATTCACGATACCCTCGGCATGACGTCCCCCGTTGGTGTGACATAACAAAACATTGTTCCAAAAAGTAGATGCCCAATCTCTATCACGATTGTAAGAGGTTTCAAATTTATATTTAAATTATTAAAGGATATATTTGGGTGTTTCCAGACATAATATACACCCTATATAGCAATCGTTGGTGTAGTACAATAAGCATTATTTTATAATTTAAGAAATTATTCTCATGAAACTTTTTGAACTTATGGATTCGTTTATATTTTATCATAAGAATATGAATGTCTATATATGGTAATTTAGAATGGTCAACTATAGGTACAACAAAATAAAAATAAACTTTTTGTGTCTTTTTATTTCACATAATAAAAGTAACTGCTCACAAGAACACGGATGCAGACCAACTGCAACTGTAATATATATGAGAATAACCTCCAACAGTCAACATTATTTTATTTTTAGTCAAACGGTCCATTTTTATTCATGGAAAGCTAAATATTAGTTGAGAATAGTGTTTTAATTACTCTCTTCTACTGTTAAAATTCTCTATGTTATAAATTGATTATTTAACATTTCATAGAGAATATTTCACATTGAGCACACCTTTTTATATAACGTAACCTGTTTCTGATATGGGGACGCCTGGTCTTGTGGATGTATATTATAACAAATACCACAGCACAATTAATTTCAAGCTTTTCCAAAGAGGATTTAGGATCTTTCTGCATTCCTGTCTATACAACAGGGTAAATCGTTTACATTTACTAATATATAGACACATTTTCCTTCTTCTCATTACCCCTTTAGGAATCATTAAATGGGGTTTCACTTTTATAGCTGCTACATATCACTTCTGGAAGTTACACAAGAGGTATCCTGAATAAATCAACCAGACAACATGTGGAATTAAAATGGTTTGGTTTCAATTCAAGCAATTGTCTATGTCCAAGTCAAAGGCAACGATGTTGCCTATGCACGCATTTTTTCTGATTTTGCAAGTAGAACCACACAGCAAACTTTAAATTCTCAAATATTTCTTTCTTTTTAGAGACATTAAATAAGTATTTCAACCCATTTACCAATATTAGGGTTAAGTTTGTATTTTATTAACAGTCCGAAAAATATCTGATAAAAAAGAATATTTAAAGAATTATATAAGCACCTTTTAATATTTGACTTTGTAATAGTGGTGGTATAAGAGTTTAAAGTGTTCACATTCAAAGTAAACAATTTAATATTTTTAAATGCCTCTTCTTATACAGGTTCCATTTGAATGTTGAAACTTGTATATATAATATCTTAAATTTAAAAAAGCTGTATTACAAAATGTATATCTTTCATCTGTGAATTTATTCAACGTCTAATTGCCTCGAAAAAATATATTCCATTTGAATAGCGTTATCAGCATATCCTATAATTAAATATATATAATTAAGTACTGTGTTTTTGTATAGTCACGAGGTCTCAAAATTGGTTTTTATAACTTGTTGCTTTCATATTATTAAAATAAACGGGTAAGGATTTTGTTCACTGAGTGGATTTATTTAAATAAACTTCTCAACTCATACCTATTGTTAGTAGTTGGAAATTTTCTCTTCGTTGGGTTAACGCGACGTGCTATGAGATGGAATTGTTTAACATCTATAGAGATAAAACTAAATTTGTTATAATTATAATTTTGTGTTAACTTTATGTATTATCTGTTCTTGTTTTTAAAATAATAGTAATTATATTCAAGTGAATTGTAATAGCAAAACTAATATAAGGTTGAACTCCCAATAAATATTTAAAATGTGTTACTATATTAACAGAAGTCCTAGCTCAAACGTTATAAGACTTGTTAATCTTTATCGAACTGGCAAGTAAGATAACGTTTCTCGGAACTGAAACATTCCGCTTACACTGTAGAATCCAGTAGTCGCTGAACTCCACAGTGTATTACCAAAGCTAATTTCATTACTTTCCTCAATTGTATACATTACTGCCAGCACATTACGAATTTAGCTAATTCTGCAACATAACTTTCTGCAATTTTTAAACCAATGTACCACTTAAAAGTTATATACAACTTATCATAATACTATTGGACCTTTTTATAAATTTATAGGTTTAACATAGTGAGGCCTTTGACTATATTACTCGAAGGTTTTAATTGAAATGAACTGAAATAATACTGAAAAAAGGCAGTTAATTGTTTCTATGTGTATCTTTAAGATTGGTCGTATTGTAAAGCTCTCCAACCACAGTTAATAAAACAAAGTTTTTCTACTTTTTCATTGTCGAGATATGATAAAAACTATGCACTTGAAATTATAATTAATAATAATAAATCTTAATTGTGGCAAAACTTTTCAGAATTGCATACAAACGTCAGTATTTTGTGTATACAGAAGTCATTGCATAAGACTTTTGACTTTTGACAAATAACTGCTAGTCACACAATCACGCAGACACAATTTCCTTCATTCGCTCAAATGGAATTTACTCTTGTCAGCCGTTTTTGTTATACATTGTATCAGAATCATATGATTGATCATAGTTTTTCATTGAATTGAATCCCAGCGGCTCATTATAAACTCGTCAACTAAGTAGACCATCCTAGACACCAAGAGGTGTCTTAGCCGAGCTTTGAATTGTTTAGGGTCATTAAATTGTTTTATTTCCTCAGGAAGCCTATTGATCAGCCTGACACCAACCTCGGACTGCAAATGTTCAAACATTGCTGTTCTGAGTTTTACGCTGAAGTCGACCCTGCTTCTAGTCCCGTATTGGTAAACAGGAAGTCGTGGACCAAGTTACACATGCATCGGGAGTACAAGGCCTCAAGGATATACAGGAAGGGAAAAAACAGCAATCTAAGCTGCCTGAAGACACCTTGACTAGAATATCTGAAATTTAATTTTGAAACGGTTAGTAGCCTACAGCTTTCTTTTAACTTATAAATACACTTTCGAATTTATATTTCCATAAGTTGCCCTATAATCTCAAGCCGTATGTCACAGGAAGACACAAGACGAAAGAAGGCTGTTCTTAGTGTATCCACAGAGCTGAGTTTGTCAAGGTTTCCTAAGATGTAATGCCTCATGAAACCTTACAGTAGAACATACGATTTCAATGCAATTATTCCAGCTCAGACTTAGATCTATATGCATCGGTAGGGACTTAGTTTCCTCCAGCAGGACATCCTCCACCATCACGGCGACGGTTCTCGAGGCAAAAGTTTTTTGCATTTGATATTGAACTGATGAACCTTAGATTTAATTCTGTAATATACTGAATACATGAATTCGGGACTAAAAATAATATGGTTTATAATTTTTGATTTGATTCTAATGCACAGATTTGTATCATCAGCATATTGAACCATTTTCCTGCTAGGATCGATAAGATCAACCTATTGACGTACACAAAGAAATACACCCCTCCTGTACAGACCCCTCTACACCGTAGATTATTGAACCTTCCCTAAAAGTATATTCGCAATCTGCACACTCTGGTTTCCATTCCTGACGTAAGAAGAGATTTATTAGTGTGGCATGACCCGAATAAGATGTTAACTGGGTTCGTTAACCCTTTTGAAATGGGTTCGTTCGAAATATATTGTCAATTTGTAGTTATAAATACTGAATAGTCCTACTGTTTTACATTCGAAACATGGTCTGTTATGTAGAAAACGTCAGGTTACATCTCGCGTGTAATGAGCGACAGCTCGTCTGCTTTGTCGATGGCAGTCTGTGCATTTTGGTGCACAACCGAGAAAATTTTGATAGAATTTTTAATTTAGTTGGGTTGATAATTTTTTGTTTTTGATACATTTTTGTGCTTTTACCATTATGATTCTGACGTTACTACTTTGTTTTAAACATTGTTCAAATACTAACAGTCTTTAATCCAGGTGTATCATTTTATGATGTTTGGCTGGATATTGGTTCTTGAAAGCTTCAGCAAAGATGTCGAAAGCCACGGTCTGTGAGGAGCCGACGGTTCTGTGCGGCGAGCGATGATGTCCGGGTGGGTGACGTCGGCCCACAGGTAGCGGCGGGTAGCGCCAGGGTCGGGCTTCGGTGATCGGTGATTCATGCTCCGCAAACACTCCAGCAGAAATTCGGAGAGCAGATTTTTTTACAGCGGCTTCAGGTTTATCTCATGGGGTTGTGAAGGTCCCTCGGCCAATGAAGTTGAAGTCGAGCATTTATGTCTTGTGATGCCTCTCTCACAACTCTTCAATGTACGAGTTAACCAGCGCAGTCTCCAAGTTGATAGCTCTAAGGCAGTACGTGTATGTGAGGCAGAGTAGTGACGACAAGCCCCACTGGCAGTCCTCAGCGTGTTGGTGATACGCCGCTCCAGGTGCCGGTAGATGTTTTCTTCTGACCACCGACAACGGCGTTAGTTCATGTAATAATGGCACAACATCTGTCGGATACTTCTTATAATTTTGCTCACGGTCTGCAAGTCCCTCCACCGCCGTTCCCCGGACCTAACCGCCGCACCAAACCTGGCAAGCCGCGACCGTGGTTGTCTCCATCTATAAGGATAGAAGGAAAGGACAGACAAGCTTTGTGGAGGATCTGTTGGGTTGAAACGATATTAACCTTTAGAAAGCTATTTTCATCCGTATATTCATTATTTTCCGTTTTTTCCGATCATCATATTCATGTGTTTTCAAGTCCTGAGGGTTATAGGTTATTTCGTTTGTAAAATATCCTGGAGCTTGCCATTCTCAGCAGCCAGATCTGCCAAGCGAAGAAGAGTTGACAGGTGGCGCGGCAGCATCGGACACGGGTTTGAGCGGCGCGGCAACACGACCTGGAGCATCGAGTACAGGAGAGGCTACTGATAAATTTAAAGTGACCGTCTATACCCTATTTTGACTGGGAGCTGGAGTTAGAGATGACAAAGTTCTCATAGTGATGGGGTGGGGGCCGGTGTGCTCACTATGCGTCACTGTTATTATAGTTTTCTCTCCGTCTGTTTTTACAATACCGATTATGAATGACCTTGCAATGTAATGTTTGCCGTTTGCAGGACAGCTATGTATTGCGTGTAGTATCAACAAGAGTCAGGGACATGCGAAATTCAGGCGTCACGATGCTTAGTGCTGAATAAATAGTAATCCCGCACGGAGTCGTTCGGTAGTTCTGGCTCGTAGTACGCACGCGCAAGCTTATCGTCGGGCAACGTGACCCTATGATTAATTCAATCAATCAATCAATCAATCAATGTTTATTGCGAAGACATGATTTACATGTATATTGAAATCCAAATCGAGTTAAGAGCTAAAATTTTGTACACCGTTACCACATCAGGATCTCACTCAAATATACAATTCAAAATGCATGCATCCTTCATGCATTTGCCAATTTTCACCTACAGCGCCGAAGTCAATCTCCTGATTGGGTAATCTCCAAATTTCAAACGAGTTTTTAGCACATTAGTTTTCGCGGAATTCTTTATAAAATTGGGCAGCTTGTCGATGAAATGAAAACCTGACTGTGAGGGCAGATGTTCATAAACCACCGTTCTGTTTTTTACCAGTCCGTTAGTTTCATCTGCTTCTGATCTGATACGAATTAATGTCTGGCCAGTTGTCATGGTACATTTAGACATACATAATAGAGTTGTTTGGAACATTTAGAGACTTGGCACAAAAGGCTAAAGTTTTTTGAAGGTTTGGCTGCAAGACTATGAAATTCAAATGAGGTTGTTGAAATGTTGAACGCAACTGTGGATTTGAACAAAAGTCAGTTTTTCCAAATGAGATTTAAATTTTCCAATTAAACAGAGAGTATTATTATCAGCATACTGCACGATTTCTCCGTCCAGTAGTTTTGAACCAATGTCATCGACATATATGAGAAAACGGAATTGGACTGATAATTGATCCCTGCGGGACCCCGTTGCTCAGCTGGATTGGATTGGGAAGTTGATTTGAGATTTTTAGAACTTGAGCTCTGTCACTTAGAAATGATCTACAAGCCAAGGGTATGGCACGCATCGAATGCCATGCGATTCAAGTTTTTGGTGATTCAGAGATTTGTGGTCAACACAGTCGAATGCATTTGATAAGTTGAGAAACACATCTAGGGTGGCATTTCAATGTTCTACTCTCTCTACAACCAAGTCGATCTGATTCACAACAGCGTGTTTAGGCGATTCACCTTTCCTGCACCCAAAATGTTCATTTTAGAGTTGGTTGAATTTATTCAAATACTTCAGCATTCTTTGTAGAAATACAATACATACTTATCAGTTGAATGATGCCACGATAAATTGAGTAATTGATAATTTAACAGAACTCACTGCGATCTGTTTAAAACGCTTATAGAACTGCGAGTATGGAAAGATATACAGAGAATTTTCCGATTAGTCAAAAAATGTCATGTAAGAGAAGTTGCCTCATAGTTTTAGAATTAATTATATCTAAGAAATTTTGGCCGCTATTAATGAAACGGCGACAGGTGGCACGTACCAAAAAATTAATTTTTATTTTATATTTACTTATCTATTATTTTTTATGAGGATTAAAATTGTGTTAGTTGTAAGATTAGGACTTTTATTTCAATATGACGCTTGCAATACAATTATTGTTAATTGTTTCCTGCAATATAGAATATTATTATTATTATTAATTTCGGAGTAATATAATTTAAATGTCATTTTCTGTATACCAGGCCTACAACCCCCGTATATAATTGAAAGTAGATTTATACATAATATATATGATAGTAAATTTTATACATGGTTCACTAAAAGCCATTGGTCCAATATTCTCATAATATTCATTTGTTTATGTTAGCAGTCTTTTTTGTATTAAGTTAAATTTTATTCTGTCTCTCCAAAGTTTAAACAAGTTTAATATATATAGTTGATTCGATATGGTGGATATATTTATATAAGTAATTATACACTTACTCAAAATGTGTGCCATTTTATCCATTTGGTAGTTAAACTGTCATTATCATATGTTTAGTTACGATATCCAGCAGTAAACATTCTTTTAACAAAATTTATCGGAACGTAAGGTTTACCGGGAGGATAAGGCTCTTTTGCCGGAATTGTATCAACATTTATCAAAATTTGCCAGAATTAAGATTTAACTGTGTTTATGCGACATGAAGGTTAGTAAGGTCTGGGCTATATTTTAAAACAATAACGTTGAGTACGATTACCACTGAAAGTGCGGAATGAGTGTTAGTAACTAAACGTATGTTAACACAAGAGGAATGAGTAGTTACACTGATAACGGCTTTTACGAGCAGTCGTGGTGCTAATTTAGGAATCTTATCTGAGCGTGTTGCTCAGGATATTTGGATTGCTACAGGATAGGTTTGCTGAATTTATATATATTTTTTAGGGCTATACGGCATATTTCGAGATAATATAATAATATTTTGAATAGCAGTTATTGTAAAAATTGAGTTATTGTTCATATCTTACAAATTAACATTGTAAAGCTATTCACCTTAATATACTCAAATATTATTAAAACTGAAATTAAGAAATTGGTTTAAAGTAGGTTAAAATATTCTTGCAACTACTTGAAAATAGTAATTTATACAGTGGTTTGCAAATATAAAAATAAAGATAGTAAGACAATTCAATATGTTTAAAAGATTTGGTGTTGCTTCAAAACATTACTTCATAATTTAAAGACACATATTTACTAAACATTGACTGTGCTTCATTTAAAAGCTTTTATTTATAACTTTTAGAAAACTTATTTTTCTCTCATTGTTACAGAAAATACGACATATCATCCGTATATACGTATTTATTTTATCTTTCGTTTCTCTATGCTCTGACTGTTCTTACAAAAGAAAAATGTTTAATAAAATCCTATTTGTAATTACAGGACACAATCTACCAAGTTGACATTGCGGGACAAAATTGTTACTTAGAAGGCAGTGCATGTTTAATATATAATTATTACTTAAAATATATGTGTAATTCCAAAAGGTTAACATATATATGTATAAATACACACTTCACAGCATTATTACATCATTTTCCAAGATAACTTACAGACATTTACGTATACAGTATTAATACATGTATACAGTACCATTTACAACTGCCAAGGATACTGATATCCATTGTAGAAGATTTAATTTAAGATAAAGTAAAGACCTGTAGAAATACACGTCAGAAGATGACTTTCTTTGTTGGCACTAAACCCATGCTTTTATAAAATTTGTTATCAAATAATTACATTTTACAGAGACTTTCATTGAAATATTATTTTATGTGAGCTTTTATTGTAAATCGTTAAATATATAAAGCTTGCATATCCCCACCCTTCTAAAACATATTACAGAGAGATTATTTAGTTGGTTCAAAGATTCAAACTATATGGCAAAAATAGATATTTTTAGTTACAGTTATCATAATGGGCTTTGAAATGTAAACCAACTTGGAATTTATATATTAAAGTATATAACCTTTTCGTATATTCTCTGGTTAAGACTAAATTTTTAAAAATTTAAAATTTTCTATGATATGTTCGTGTGAGATTAATAGTAACAATATGGAAAGTTTGATGTAAAATCTTGTAAATCATTTAGAACGAAATATATTATTTGAAAATATAAACGGAAATTTGTATCAATGTGTATAATGTATTTAATTACATTTCATTAAATTAAGACGATCGCACAGGTAATTCAATAACCAGTGACATTTCGAGTGACATTTACATTCTTTGCCACTGAATTGAGTCTATTTTTCTAAGTAAATCCTCAAACCTATCGAAAGTAAAACACAATCGAAATATAAATATTGGAAAGTCTTCACAACTTCAATTAGTGAAAGATAAAGATATGTTCTTTGTGAGTTTAATTTATATTTAATGGTTTCATAGATTGCAAATTTTGCTCTTTGGACAAACCACGCACGCTTTTTGCATAAAAAGGGGGTAAAACTCTCGGTAGAAGTTATTACAAATTAACACAAAACATTCATATATATCATGAATCTTGTACAACGTATTGGATCCTTGGTAAAGTAAATGTCTGCGATGAGCTATTAGAATAGCTTTGCAATAAATATTTTTCATACTAACGTGTTACCAAAGTTACTATTGACTGTTCACTTTCACTTTGAATAGGTGTGATATGAATTGGTGGATGATTGGGATGATATTAAATTATGTAACTAGATGCAAAATTTACATTGTTTGCTCAAACATTGGTTTAGTCTTAAGCCGGTGAACAAAAGCAACTTTATGGTGACGAAAGAAAGTATTAAGTGGATGAACAAAACAAGAAGCTGTAACTATTGTATAATGTAGATAGATGTTCTGAGTTTCATGCTTTCATTCATTTACATTACTCTACTAATTCCTACTTTGAATTAAATTTTTAGTGCAACAAAAACAAGCAAATTTACTAGTCCTGTGTACCATTGAATACCATTACGCTTACTAGATGCATATTATCAAATTGTTATGGTCACCGAGAAAAACGGCAATAAATCAGTTTTTATGGTATAGTATAATGCACAAAAGTTAAATTTGAATGAGCCAACAAACAAGATTATTTAAAAATAAAGCTAATTACTATTTTCAGTTTATTGCATGGTTACAATAAAAAAAGGTTCGCTTCTGGAAGTATATCTTTATTGTTATTATTAAGACACACCTGCGTGTAAGTATAGCTACAATGGTGAATAGATGCAGTTAACAAAACGAATTGAGGAGTCCTTCGAGTATATATGCCAGTATGTTTGGTATAGTAGTCGTATATACCAGTAGGATAATATGAGTTTCTATATGAAGAATTTTGTGTATGTAATTATATCTTCCTTATAGAAAATAAAATCCTTGTAGTTTATTCAATTTTACATATATTTTGTCCTTATAACAACACTTGTATTTAATTCTAACATTCCACTTGTAAAACATGACATATCTTAAAATGTTAGTACGCTGAGTCATATTACAAATTCTATATCCATCTACATGTCTGCCTAGTATTATATTTAGTTCTCCACGTTTTTATCTGAAATTACGGCTCACCTCACTAAAATATATTTTATAATATACATCCTTTATTCATTTTCTAACTATAATATAATTTAATTATGTTTTAAATTTCGTGGACTTGATTTCAACAAAAATCATTGGTATTGTACCGAAAGAAGTTTGACATCCATTATTCTTTTTTCTTTTTTTGTTTACCTTGTACAGTAGTGTAGCATAGTTTATAGCAGTATTTAAATTGTTATTTATGTATTCTAAATCATTATTCCTGTAACGCTATTCAAATTTATATTTTCAAATCCACACAATTTATATGATTTTTAAAATTTTTCCTTTCGCTGTTCATGTTTGTTTTAAATTATGTTTGATACCAACAATATTCATTTGTAACATTGACAGTATATTATTCAAACTTTTTTTTAATTATTCACCGTGCATTTCCACTGACCTAATAATATATCTACAGTTCTGGTCCAAATAATATGTACAGTTAAGGACATTACGGTCTCATATTCATGCCTTACTGAATCTAAACTTTTCTAGGTTAATTTTTTTATGTACAGTAAACACAAATAATATATTTAAATAAAAAAGAAAATGTATATATATATATATATATATATACACACACACACACACACACACACACATATATATATATATATATATATATATATATATATATATATATATATATATATTTTATAGATCTAACTGTAGAACTCTTCTAACAAATTGGAATTATTTGATTTATTGAAAACTATTTGAAATTGTCACATTTGGAATAGTTATTTTCTGATGACATTAGTAAAATTGTCCATGGAAAAGCATTTTCATTGTAAATATGATCTACTTTTTCCTTGTCGATATTTCTTTTAGATAAGTACCTATCGTCAATATGTTATTGTATAATTTATTATATCACGTTAGCGAATAAAATCCTTTATTAATGTTAGCTTACCTTGGCTATTAAATATTAAAGTTCTACAAATAAACAATGAAGATAAGCGGCTCCTCTATCGGTTTGCGTTCCATCAAATTGCCGCTTGCTTCAGCATAATTAGTACTGTCAGTCCTCGTCAATACTAGACCATTACTCTCCTCGTTAGTTGGGTACTTTAGAGATAATCGTGTCACCCCTGTTATGATGATTAAAAAAAGTACCCTTTTCTTGTTTTAAAATATCGTGAAATTTAAATGATCATCTTCACTTGGTTAATACGCGTCAGAATGTTAGGTTATGTAATTTGTGCCTTTTTCATGTTGCATGATTGCTCTATTTATACGCTAGAAATGAGGCTTACTTTAGAAGAAATGCGAGTTGTCTATTTTGTACCACGCACGGTTTCCTTAGTCGAACCGGTGAGCATGCGGTATTTTCCCCTAAGTTCCATACTCAAGTTGTTTTTTTATGTGCCTTGATTAATTTCTTGTTTAAATTTTGTTACTGGCAATGGTAGGTTTGAAAGTGTTATAGTATTTCAGACATTTTCAATTGTTATAGGTTATAAAAGTTATACCGCAACGTTTCGAGGATTGGAATCTATGCTCTTTGTCAGGTAGGGAGGTAATAATACATACAAAAATAAAAACCAGAAAGAAGTAAAGAAGGAAAAAAGGGTTATAACATACTTTAGAATGCTGCTTAGAGTCCAGTCAAGGAGTTGTCGCTGCAAAGTATGCTATTCCCGAGCACAAATCTTAAGTACGAGGATCACAGTCACACATCACACTAGTACAGACTACAGTGGGTTTCAGATGACCCTACGCGGTGCCGACGAAAGAGCTGACATCGACATTCTTGTTAGTATCCCACTATAGGATGTAACAAAACAATTCGAATATGTCTTAAAAACAAATAATATGTTAGCCTACTGATAATTAGTATACGGAAAAGCACGAAAATGTTTTTTCCAAACTCATTGTTGAGCTATTCCTAAAGTAAGAGCTTGGTATGGGCACTTTTATTGCATTTTCAACATTAAAACAATGGGCAAACTTGGAGAATACAAAAAGGCTAAAATTCAAAATTATTGAATAGTAAAGTACAATGAACAATTCTTTGAAAAAAATCAAATGTTAAATATTTCAACATTTTGATTGACTCACCCCGTTTCTAAATTGTAAATTGTGAAATTCAAAAAGCATAATATTAGTTTTCCGAACTTTACAAATAGAATTTGAAAACCTATTTTATTAAAAAATACATATTTGTGTGACTAAATACATGTAGTTTGTATAAAAATCAAACTTACTTTAATTTTTAAATATTATTAAATACTTTACGACCGACAGCCCCCAGATGTGATTCCAGAGCAGCAATTCCGGAATTCTAGATATGCAATCAGCTGTGATAACTGTTGCAATTTCTAAATGATTGATTACAATTTGACCACATCATGTACACTAGTAGACCAGTAACACGTTAGATTATGGATAGTTTAGAGGACGATTAAGAGTCATTAAACAAAATATAGATTTTAGAAAACGTTACATAAATTTCATTCATTTCAAAAACGATTTTATACATTTTGTATACAAATATATTTAATTATTAATTACAAGTAAAAATTTAAGTTCTGGGACGGCTTAATATTATGTTAACCATTGAAAATAGAACTTAACATGTTTTTGCGTACATGACAAAATATATTTCAAAAACTTATTTTTTACATGGGTTTTGTAAAAAAAAAAACGCGGACAGTTATTTACATTTTGAAAATAGATTAATCTCTAATGAAATAATATATCAGCTTATAACAGCATTTAAAATTATGTAGGTATGACAGCAAGTATTAAATTAAAATTAAATACTAAGTCTAAATCCTACCTCAATAATGGTCTGGCATAGTGCTCGAGCAGATGGTAGGGTGGACTCCACAATTATATCCAGAGCAAAAGAAATTTGTATTCTTTTTCTAGTTTTACATTCAGATCAAAGCAACAGTTCGTGTTGGGATATTTCGCGAGTTCATGAGCATGGACATGGACATCACCAGGTGGGTAACTTCTCTTTCTGACTCTAGAATTGTGAGGGAGTACTTATTACTAAATCACGTCTGCTACACGGTCTGTCAGGTTCCCCTCAATATCAGAATAAACTTTGTTATCAGTGGAAACACGATGATTCAAAACGAACTCTTTAAGATCACGTGATCGGTCTCTAAAGTTTCTACTCATGAATAACTGAAACTATAACTTAAGAAAGCTAAACGCAGTAATAAAACATTAACACACTATAAAATTCATGAATCCACAAATACTTTTAGATTCATTACTTAAAACACAAAACCCGGCACCTTTTTACAGTTTCTCATTAATAAAATAAGCGTACACGTGTTGTGGCCGTAGAGAATGATGTTTGATGTTGTACGGAAAATTGAATAAAGAACAGTAACTCGGTCCTATAGTTCATTCTCTGTCAGAGAGTATCAAATATCAATAATTTATGTACGCTTAATTACCTAAAATTGTAATAAATGTATACGTCTACTTTGGCGATGAATATTCGTTAATGCCCAGACGGACCTTTGGCTACGAAAATTATTTTTATGCCAGCTGTAGGGTTAATACTGCATAAGTATAATTCTTTCTGTACATGGCTCTTTTTGAAAAATTTCAAATGATAGGATATAAAAGAACAGTTTACAGTAAATAAATACAGTCTCCAATTTTTGTTTGCATTTTGAACGAAACTTTCGTGCAAGAAACTGAAAATAAATTGGCGTTAACAATATTCTGACACAACAGAATACATAATCCTTAGAACTTGCTTTATAGTATCACAAATTTAAGCAAAGCTGCAAACACTAAATATTTTATACAAATATAATATTGAATATATTAATAATACGTTCAGCTCTACTATATGCAATAATATTCATCACAGCACTAAATCACCGTACGTAGTATATTAGGAAGAATACCACACACCTTAATAGAATTTAAACACAATAAATTTGTATTCACAAAAAGTAGGAAATAAACGTTTCATAATATTCTGATAACAGAAAATGTGACAAGACAATGCACTATACAACTAAAATATTTACTTTCCGTGCAGTACAATATAGATGTGCTAGTAATTGTATATCGATAGATTGTCTGCGGATTAACGTCGCAAGGTCTGTTAGAGGTCTGTAGATCGTTATTGCAGAGTCCGATGAAAGAAGCTAATTATTCCAGTTAATTACTTCGCGAGACTCAACTTTTATAATCCAGCCGACTTTGATCGATGAACTCTGGATAGGTGAATTCTTCGGCCCATTTTCCTGCAGAAGAGAACACACATATATTACGTGTAGTTGCAATTATGAGACTGATTAGGTAAATTAATGTGACTGATGATGAAAGGTATATTTGGTAACACCACGACATCTGACGTAAGAGTTTTCAGACATAATGATAAAACGTTGAGATTTAATATCAATAATAAACACAAGTATGTAAAAATGTCCTTACCACATACATTAGTGATGTATAAATAAATGTTAAATATAAAACTGAGCAATTTCACATCGTTAATGAAATGTTGTTAATCTAAAAGTTGTATGGCCACGGGGAAAACCTTATTCGTGTTTTATTACATCAACTACACTAAACCAATTGGGACATGTCCATTTCGATCTCGCCAGTCAAGTCCACCACACACGACGTCAAGTCGACAACATCACTTACCACTCGTCTATAACTACAAGGAGTTTCAAACTTTGTTTTGTATCTTAATAATACAACGTTTATCGTACTCATGACACCCGTCCTACACGAGGTTCGTGTCATACAGTGCGTCCAAATCACAAACTTTTCTTAAGATAATGTTGTCACAGTACAATAATTGCTTGCTGTTCTCCACTGCCTAATTTTACTTTATAGAGAATACGCAACTGATGAGCACTCGACGACTGTCGGATAGGTAATGGTAAAGGTAAAATTATGTCTCCTACCTGTATGAACTTACAACCACCAATTAGGTTATTCTCAACCAAGTATTTATTATAAAGTAAACAACTTTTAGTGAAAAACTTTAGGAGTACTAATGCAATCTAGTTGCGTACATTTCGAATCAAACTTATAGGGAGCGGTATGAATTTGAGAATGTTTCCACACTTTGATAATTCCTTGTCAGATGCTAACTTGACGTTGCACTTTGTCAAAATTATTCATCGTTAGCTTTTTATGGGATGTAATTACTCTAAAAATAACAGAGGTTTTATCAATTCATGTACATAAAGTTTTCTCGCTTTTAAATTTTATGTAGAACATAATAATTCGCACATGTTATTTGATTGTCGAAAATTTAAAACTATAAGAAAGGTGTTCTAGTTGGTCTTTATAAAATTTTAGGTTTTAGGTAAAATTAACATTTTATTTCCCAAGAAAGTGTCCGCGAGTGTAGGAATAGTACAGAAAGAGCGCAGTTTATCTATGTCGTCTGTGATAACTGGTTACAATAGGGTTGAACAGCTGGCCATTAATTTCTCCAGCCTTGTGATTAGACAATTGGAGGCTAATCAATTGCCTCGGTAATGGCATAGTTTTGGATAGAGAAGGGGTCGGTATAAAAACACCGACTCGCAAGTCTAACCGTCTTTTGTAGGTGTTCAGCGGATTATATTAGTGGTGCAATCAGTAGTTCTTTTTGCATAACAATTCTGTGAAGTATTTTGTGGAATATAGCATTATCTTAATACAAAGGAACTTGAGTTGATTAGAAGCACAGTAAATAATTACGGAACTATTGTAGGAGAGTACAAGTTGTAGCACACTTTTTCAAGATTGCAAAATTAAAAATTGTTTTCTATTGTAATATTGGTTAGAGGTTATTTTCAATAGAAGTATTTACAATTGTTTTTAATATTTAATATTTATTTTTGCAATAAATAATATTATTTTGAATTAGTACGTAATTTTTTTTTTTAGCTAAAATTTTTACTTTGAATCTGTGCCAGTACAAAAGTGAGACCTGTAATACTAACAAGTATTCAGGAAAGTTGTAATTCAGTTTTATATAGCTTCGCTTGTAACAAAAGATAAGTACATATTATTTTGAATTCATTTAGAATTCTTAGAGTTAAGAAGTTAACATTTATTTAATTTATTTTATTTAAAATTAAAAAAAACCTTTTGATGAAAAACTTTTACAAAACAAGCGGTGAAGTTAAGTGATTAGTAAATGATTGGAATAATTTAACGTGTCAAAATATTATTTTATTGAGTTCCAATTTTAATTTCAATGTTAGTCAAGAAATAGGTTTTAAGAAACTCGATAAAATATTCTCCTGTCTATCTGCACTAATAACCGTTACTAAATCATTTTAAAACTGGAAACATAAGTGCAAATAAACTAATAAAAAATAAATATGTAAAGAGATTTTCTGGGTTTTGCGGATCTCACTCCAGAAACGGTCGTGTCAAAGGGAACATGTATTGTCACTGTGTGCTTTCCAGTGTATTTGCTATTGGTAATGGTTAAATATGTCTCTACATGATTTGTTTTATCCACAGCATGACAAGTTCAACCGATAAATAGGGGATTTCTCCAGAAGTGACACATTTAAAGTCTACGTATTTTTACCTTTATTAACCACATCAATGCCCTAGACGCCTTCAAAAGAAATCCGTCATTGGTATACTTATGTTGCGTCGCAAGTTATGCAGGAGCATCTAAACTGTCTATAAAATGCTTATTTTGCACGAATCAAATAAACAAAAAGGTTTAACATTATATTTTAACTAAGAATTAGGTATTGAGATAGTAATTTCTCCCTTCTTGAGATCAATCTCATTATTAAATGGCTTAAAATAAAAAAAGTGCGAATAACGTACAATACGTAAATGAGATATGACTGTAGAAACTGACTTTTCTATATGTTAATTGTTAGCACTTGTGACAAGCATGATCAAAAGATTTCTCCTCAACATTATGGAACCCTTTGAAATCATTATATCGGCGACTTCAAATAGTTGCCAGTTCTGTGTCACGCTGCGCTGTCACCGCGGTCACCAGAGATGCGATGTCGGGAGACACTTCACATTATATATGCTTGGCTGCACCTACATCCAGCATCCAGTATTGCTTGTCAGTGATGTATCTGGATGTGCTGTGAACCTTCCAGTTAATATAGTTCGGAGTCATGACATCTTACGTGTGTTCCATCTCTATTTGACCATTTCACATTCTTATAAAAAACGTATAACCACGTTTTATGTTGTAATATTAGAAATTACAAACATCTTGTTTTATTAAGCTAGCACACAAGTGATTTGGTAGACTAAAAGATATTCACGTACACGGATTGTTAGTAAATACCTAATTGTGAGTTTAAAATCAGTAAGCGTTGGAACTGACATTGTGTACCTGTCACTGTTGTCGTATAATTAGTCAAATCTTTTAATGCTTCACATACTATTTGATCAATATACAGTAACTCCATATATACTTACTTTTATTTCACACACACACACGTGTACATATATATATATATATATATATATATATATATATATATATATATATATATATATATATAAGTTCCTATTTTTAAATAATCATAGTACATATAATTTTATAAAATATTTTCATAACATAAAATGAAGCTTCCAAATACCTTATTCATAAATATTTTAAAAATTATTAAAAAATTATGTGGTGCGATAAATACACTTTATATAATAGCTTTATAGTTCTGTCATACATTTAGACATTCTAGGTAGATGATCCGTTGTATAATGAAATATACTAATAATATTACCAAGATATTTGTAGTTTATCCTTGCATATTAAACATTTATATAACAAACCATTCATAGCTAAATTAACAATTAAACCTTATAGTAAAATAGATACATGATTAGAAAAGAAAAATATTATTTCATCCCTCCGTATAAGCTACTCTCCAATACTGCAAAGTCATCGTTTCCCTCGTAGCTGTGTCAGCTGATTTCCCCTCTCCCAAAAACATTACTTTCCCTATGTAAATAACTGGTGCCCTATGTAAACACCTCTTTCCGTGTATAAACACTTTAAGGTACTGTTACGCATAATTAATTGGCTATGAAATGTTAGAAAATTATTTATAAGACCTATAGCGTTTTCCACCCTCGGCTTCGCCCCGCGCGTGAGCCTAAAATAGTTTAATTTCGAGACTAGCAATAACATACTATTCAAATTATTGACGCATCTGAAATATCACTCACTTGGTTTAAAATTATACTTATATATTTGTTGCAAGAGAAGTCGTAAATACATACTCCTTAATAAACAATCTACTATGTTTACTGACACAAATACCAGGAACTATTACAGCATAGATGCACACAGAAAGTGTTTGGTGTTTGAACAGATTCAACCATATGTTGGTTCAAAGATTCAAACTATATGGCAAAAATAGATATTTTTAGTTACAGTTATCATAATGGGCTTTGAAATGTAAACCAACTTGGAATTTATATATTAAATTATATAACCTTTTCGTATATTCTCTGGTTAAGACTAAATTTTTAAAAATTTAAAATTTTCTATGATATGTATGTGTGAGATTAATAGTAACAATATGGAACGTTTGATGTAAAATCTTGTAAATCATTTAGAACGAAACATATTATATGAAAATATAAACGGAAATTTGTATCAATGAGTAATAACTCACGTCTGGTCACCATTCCATATAAGTCTGTTTAATATTTTCTGCATTGTATTACTTTATAAGACTCTAGAAGTTTTCCACGTTAATTTATACATTTGTATTAATTGTATATTTAAATGTTTTATATGTAGTGATTTATTGACGCACAGTTTCAACTGAAGCTACGTAAACATTAATCGCTCGACTGTGATCTACCGCAGTGTCAATGTTTACACACGCTGTGGAGGGATACACTGGTACCTGGTATCAGATATTGATTATGTCGGATTGTATCGCACTAGACCGAATAACAACACTGAAAATGTGTACAATCTCTGCTCATATGGGTAGAATGAACATAAGATTTTATGATTGGCTCGTGGCCTACCGGATATATAATAGTATTCAGTGTTCAGTTAAACGACAACCTCCTTTCGGTTGACTTTTTCCTAACCGGAATATTATTAACACCTACTTTATAACGGGGCAGTTCAGGATTCAGATAAATTAATAATATATGTATTAATTATTAAGAAATTTACTATATTTAAAGCTTAATTGTCTGGCATAGGTGATATCCAATATAACATTCAAGTATTGTATTAAAGAGGATATTATTTTTAATATATGTGACATGAATTTTAGTTGATTCACGTTGTGGATAAAATATAACTTTTTAAAACGTCCACCATTGTTCATTGATGCAAGAAGTCAGTAAAACTTCGTTTCGTGATCTGTAATCTGACCTCTTTCTCGTATTTATAACTCTAACCTAACACATACCTACAATCACCGGTGCGTTTAAAGTCAGGAACGATCTTATGTGTTAACATGCACTCCAACTATAACTAGAAAATGAAAGTTACAATACAGTTACCAGGTAATGCAATTTTTATCCTCAATTAAAAATTTATCCTTAGAGTCGTTTTGATTCTCAAAAATTTTATGAATGAAGAAAATGTATACTTTGATTGTAGGCCTCCCCTCGGTAGCAAAGTTAAACAATAATATATTATAGAAATAATGTAACAAATGTAAAGAAATTTTACACATCTACTTATTACCTTATACGTCCAACCTCACGGTCAAGGTCAACTGGCCTTGTATATGGTGAACTCTGAACCTCCTCAACCGAAGGTGAGTTTTGCAGATACATTCACATTGTGTCGTGAGTAATCATTAACAATAAATGTCCATCTAACTTGTTGGTTCCAAATCTTTAAACTTTATATCGGTCAGTAATTTAATAGCAATAAATTATATTATTTTAAATATTTATAATTTTGTCCCTTATAGTTAAATTGTTGGAGTAATCTTGTATCACTACGGCTAACAGCCAATAATTTATAATGAATACATAATGTAATGTTTGAATTTTTCATAATTGATCAGTTTTATACGGTTTAAAGATTAAATTTATTTATGAAAAGATTTATAACAGCTTATAAAAGGGGAGAACGCAATAACGTGTAACCTTCAATAAGAATTCTATGGACGTTCAATTATTGATAAATATAAAAAAAAACAAAACAAAAACAATATTCACAATATAAAATCCTTACTTGTTACACCATATTCAGCAGCCAGACTGATAACACCGTCAATGGCGTTTTATTGCAATAGGTATATTAGAAGCGTGGCATATTTATTATATAATGGAGTCTCGAGTTTCAGACAACATATTTCTCTCTTTCAAAAGTGTCTTTTCAGATATAACCGGTTCCTGACTTTGATTAAAGTCAGGAACGATCGTATGTGTTAACATACACTCTAACTATAACTAAAGGAAGAAAGTTACAATACGAAATGCAAATAGCGGAACGCAGTATCACTAATCTCTTGATCACTAAGAAGTTTCGAAATACCATAAAATCATGTTTTTTAAGTCTTAGAAGTCAAAAGCAAACTTTAGGAAGAAGTTACGAAACATTCTTGTTTTTTACAGTATTTAGGGTATCATAAACAACGATAAAATGTGTTCATAGATATTAGCCACCCAGTGGAAACGTATAACTAACTTTGAAGTTTAAGTTTTTGCGAAAATCTTTTTTTTACATGTTTATTTCTTGTTACATTTTCGTGCAGGCGAGAGATTTTACAGTGCTACAGTATCGCTCTGTAAAACTCCATAAATAAGTTTCTTAGGAGATATATTTTAGATAAATATTTCATATGTTTTAAGCAACTGAATAGTAATTAAATGTGGAGATTTAAACCATAACATCCTAATCTTTTGGTAAGAATCAGTATAAGTAACCTGTCGAACCTGCCTACGTCTTCGGTTAGTATTTGCATTTACAGCTAGTAACTAAAAACTAACAATATATAAAATTCGGTTTTGAACAATCATTATTTGACTATTTACATTCAATACCACAAAACCGTTATAATTATAACACATTTCCAAGAATATAGTTTTGTTCAAATTCAACGAAAAATGGTAAAAAATTATAAGATTTTGTTCATGAATTATACAAATTAGTATATAGCTGTAAAAATGTGTACGTGTATAATGTATTTTTCTATTTAAATCTGTGGGATTTGATGTAAATACCAATGACTTGAAAAAACAGTATATGGATATAAATGTGACCATTCTTCATGTAAGAAAGCAAAATCACAAAACACTAAAATATAACGCTCAATCGCATCAGAACTAAAATAAGCAGAATTTCCATATGTTATGTGCAATAGTAGTAGAGAAAACGTACACAATTAGTATTAAAATACGTTCATTATATAGTGAATGACTCAGAGTGGGTGCCCTAGCTCGGAGATGAGTAGTGATTGTTATCTCTGAAAACAGCCTCATTCAATCTCGTGTTTGTGGTTCAATGTGAACGCATATTTGAATATTCAATATATGGGGTTGAATCAACTCAATTAGCCTCTGTGACCGACTAGTAATTTGAACACAATAAAGGACTTCTGAATTAAATATATATAGAAATAACTTTGATTTTATATTGAAAAAATCAAGATACCAGCTATTACAGTCGTATCCTTGGATAAAAAACTTTCCTAAGCATTTAAACAGGACATCGACAATTTTAATACGTTCTAGCCATGTTACTTCGAGCACAATAACTCAACCTCTATATTGACATCAATTGCTATATAGTCTGTTTAATTTTTCTTCTTTTCTTTTGTATTTAATTCAAACTATCTTTATATAACATTCTCAAAATATTAAATATCAGCATAAACAAGTTAATAAAGGTTTTAGTATTTTTATGACACATATCCTACACGTCACAACTGGAATATTATATTTTGAGCATGTTGCTCAGTAATTATTGTGCTCGAGGTAACATGGCTAGAACGTATTAAAATGTCGATGTCCTGTTTAAATGCATAGAAAAGTTTTTCATCCAAGAATACGACTGTAATAGCTGGTATTTTGATTTTGTCATTACAACATCAGAGTTATTTTTATATATTAACTTACATTATAACGAAGACATGTTCGAGCAAGCTCTTGAGTATTATGAAGAAGAGGATATGAATACCTAAAACTGGTTTGAACTATTTAAGGATGGAAGTTCTATGGAATAAGTGTGGCGGATTAACCAATTAGAGTTTATCAAATCTATACCTTTTCCACGGTAAATATACAGGGTGTACATAATGTCCTGCACATGTATATTTTCTGAACGAGAACAGATAAATCAACAAGGTTTGGTACATCAACACTACACCTAAAAACCAACTTTTTGAAGGAACTATCAGTTTTCTGTAATATCATGGGGACGTCCTGCAAGGAGGCAGATGGAAATCTTAAATAGGAGCATAGGTCAATATGCACATAATTTTGAAGGACTTATCTACCAGAGTTTAATGCCGCAAACCCCACTCAAAAAGATTGATTCATTTCTATCGACCTATGCTCCTATTTAAGATTTCCTTCTGACTCCTTGCGGGACGTCCCCATGATATTACAGAAAACTGATAGTTCCTTCAAAAAGTAGATTTTTAGGTGTAGTGTTGATGTACCGAATCATGTTGATTTATCTTTTATCGTCCAGAAAATATTATACCTGTGCAGGACTTTATGTACACACTGTATAATATTCTTTTACCAAGTAATCATACTGAACTATTTATATAGCACCTAAATTTACCGATGTTCTTCTATTAAAAAATAAGAGCAAGTTAAAATACAAGTGAAACCCCTATAATGACATTAATTGCTATATGTGTTGTTCAATTTAGCTTCTTTCCTTCAGTATTTAATTCAAACTATCATTATATCACATTGACAAAATATAAAAAATTAGCATAACCAAATTAAAAATGGCTTTAGTCTTTTTATGACCCGTCTTCTCCATGGTACAACTGGAACATTATATTTTAGCAAGTGTTATTCAGTAATTATTGTTCAAGATGTAATATTGGTACAGTTACAGCCTCGCGATTCCACAAAATCGTATTTAAGTATTCATTTTTCATGCTGGAGCTGTAAGGTGATTATGCACGGCCATGGCCTCATATGTCTATTTTTGGGATTATGAAGCTGAGTATTCACGATCGAGAAGAGTTACGAGTACAATTCAAACATTGTAAAATTTTCCTGGAAAATTTTATCAAATCTTTGACGGTACAGTGTACAAGATGAAATTTCTTCTATATTCCGTCTATTATTTTATGATGCGGTCAAAGTTCGTAATAAATAAATACTTTAGATGTACATTTATATATACAAAAGCCTTGCTTTATATTATCAGACAATTATATAACTATATTTTTAATTTGTAGGGTAAGTATTAATTAATAATATTAGGTTTGTCTACTAAAATGATAAGCACCACATATTTCTTCCCCTGCTGGAATATTTTAACATATATTTCGTAATGTCGCATTAATGTTTATTCACATATATTATTTTAGATGGCCAGATTCAAAGAAATGATCATTTAAAAAGTATTATTTTAAAATTATGGAGCAAGACATGTAAGTTTGTTTATTCTATGTGTTCACGTACGTGTTTTTTCTTCCATCTTGTAGAGTTTACAGTCAATAATTATGTTCTTTTAATTTTATTCTATAACTAAAACCAGTAAGAATAACTTAGAATTTATTACCTTCTGTAATTAACGGAAAACACTCTAAGCTAGGTCAGGACACACTCGATTAATTAGGCGATATTAACCGAAACGAAAACTGTCTGCTCTGTTATTGGAAGTGCTCACTGAAATAGAAACCACTGGAACTGACGTTGTATGATGCTCTAACTACATGAAATGTCTTTCATTCGTTTGGTCTGTTACAGGTATCTACCTTCGTGATTTATTTCAATTAAATCATTCATTATTATTACACTGGGGAATATATTTGTCTATGTACAAATAGAATTTGGAAGATTATTTCAAATAAAAATGTAGACGATTGCCTTACATTTATATAAGTTTTGTTAACAGTGTAATAAAATGTTCTGATTTCTGTCATATTAAATTAATAGTGACATTATTTTAGTTAGATAATCTGAAAGCCAAATATACTTAATTTTATTATAAGAAATATATATATATATGCTGTCTGTTCAAATTTGTTTATATCCATACACGGTAGAATAAGTAGAATAACTGAAAGGTTGGCTTCACTATGTTGTAGTGGCAGCCTTTTATAGATGAATCAATAAACAATACCTTGAATATCTTATGCAAACAAAATTTCCTACTAAACTTCTCCCTCTATACATTAACCTTATAAGTATTAAGTGTAGATGTAAAAACAATGATTGTCTATATTAAAATCCTCGGTCGTTATACCATATTCAGTAGCCATATTGATAACACCGTAAATGGTGTTTGATTACAACAGGTTTACTAAAAGCGTGGAATATGTATTCTATAATAGAAGGTCTCATGTTTTAGACCTAAAAAGACGGTATCTCCCTTGTTTCGACGTTAAAATGTGATGTATAAACTGCCCGTTGTCTTGTTACTAGAAACGAGGCAGCGCGAGAGACTGTCTCCCATCTCTATCAAACATATCTCTCTCTTTCAAACGTGTCTTTTCATACATAACCTGTGTAAAATGCCTTATGCAAAAGACATAATTATTTTATTAAAATCTCATACTAATTTATTTACAAAGAACTATATTTGACGAATCGTTTTTGTAATTTAGACTCTATTACAAATATGCGCTTGTGCAAATATTACTAAATGTTAGAGTACGATAGAGAAAAGATTACTACATCACTGAGCAATAAAATGAATTTAGATAATTATATACATTATCGGTTGATATGAGTCTTTGACTGTAACATATTAGTTCCTTCAACTAGTGCCTTTCAACTAACAAATCGATATTAAAATAACGAGTATAATACACTTTTAAGTTGATAAGCCCGAGTTGGCAAAATTATGTGTTACTAAAATAATACAAATATATCATAAATCATTATCAATCGCGACTGATATTAATATTGATAAATAAGAGTATTGTTAAAAGTTTTTTTTCAAACATTTTCCAGTTTGAAATTTAGGAATACTATCTTTAAACAATGGTTTGCATAGACTTACGAATTAAATAAGAAAGGAAGAGATAAAGACAGAATATGAAGCTAAACAAGAAAAAGCTTTTTGAAATCAAGAGACAGCTCGTACGAAATAACGAGGCTGATCTCGTGGTGGAAATGACGAGACATAAAACTGTAGCACCTGCGGAAGTCATATATTAAACGAGAATTGGTATTTACGAGACTAAAACAATTTTACGTACAAAGGTAACATGAAAAAAGATCGGTGCTTTTGGAATAAACGTATTTTATGATTTAAAAGGGTATTTTGTCAGGACGTCGAGAAGGACCTGATGATATTAATTAAACAAAATACTTAGGACTAAAGATAAAGAGGATCAACTGGAAAAACACAGAAGGAACGTTATACTAGGTTCAGAAGACAAGGAAAGAGCTGTAAATCTTCTGCAGAGACTCTAAATATATAATGAGATTAGGAAATTCAAGTAAAAAGAAACCAAAGTCAAAGTGCATAAAAAAATAAAGGTAGACTTTTATGTAATAATTTTATAATAATATGTAAGAGGATGCAATGCTAGAAGAAGAAAGACCAGTCTACAGGCTAAGAGTTATGCAAGGATGGGCATCGTGATCCTGAGAAAAATTTAAGTTGTGTAAGGAATGTAAAACACGTTAGGCGGAATGCTACGTTGAATTTTTAATTAATGCTTTGACACTTTTCTAAGGATCTGGTCATGTTGCGATACATATTAATCGACCAAAACTTTAAAATATTTATATGCTGCGTAAGAACACAAGTACAAGGATGTAGGAATAAGTACATGAAGGAGAAAGTAGCCTTCAAATATGCTATGTGGGAACTGTACGGGAGATTATATCTGGTTGATATATGCCATAATACATGATAATAGAGATTAAATAGATAAAAAAAAAGAAATGAAATGGTGAAAACAAACGTTCTATAGCGCTAGCGATGGTTGTATGATTTAAGTAAAGATGTACAAGGAAACATATACTAGTGATAACTCAATATTGTATGGAGATAAACTTGTTGTACAAGTTTCCAACTTGTAGCAAGGCGAAGGTAGGTAAAGCCTAACATCACACCCCCACTCTCATTTTAACCTCTCCTTGCTCCCATATCTCTTTCTCATTACAGCAAAAGTGGCAAAATGAACCTCTGTTGGAAAGGCAGGAAATAGGTCTCTTCTGTTTTCTTCTGTGACGTTTTAACTGACTACTCTCATTAACGGCGACAATTTACTGGTAAGGCAGAGTCTCTTTCCTAGCGTCACTAGGCCCGGTACTGTGAATTGTGCGAGGGTTCATGAAACACAATGAGAGGACAGTTCATTGCGGCGCACGCTGTACATGACCTTGATTTTATGACATTCTCTCTCATAGCTCACACAACCAGGCATAATCTCATGTGTTTTTAATTTCAGTGTTTTCGTATTAATTGCTATCATGTGATTATTGCTTGTATTCTGTGAACTAACTAAATCTGTATAAGTATTAGAAACTATAACTTGTAAAAAAATACCGCAAAGGGTATGAAATTGAAATTGATACAGACTTATCAAAAGATGACCCAGCAAATTAATGATCCATATGTGAGAAATATACTTTGAATCTCATCATTAGAGCAGATTTCATTGCACTTGAATGAAAATAATAATCTTTACAAAATTGCCCTAAAGATGAACTAATATGACAATTGAGTTTCATATATGGAGGACACATTAACCGGTTACATTTTACCATGAGGAGAGTGGCTATAGCACGAGGTTAACAGTGCTGATATAAAAGGCTTCTGTAAATCCTTGACGCGTTAAAACCTGTTACTTTTGTTACAGGTTAATGCGTGTCAATTTATTCTAAACACATTTGAACGGTTAGTTGTTATGAGACCATTATTACTAATCTAGATCATAATCTCTCAAACTTATAGATTAACAGCTCCAGATGCCCTCCAGTATCAAAGTGTTGTTCATTCATGACCTTGGGATTGCTTAAGACGTATTAGATTAGAGTGCCAATTCAAGTACTATACGTTAAGGAATACAACACATTCCTTTCCATACAGACATAATTTTGAGGAAATATAATTAATTCAAATTAATTATAGCATACAGATTGATTAACACTGCATATAGGCCATAGAACAATATTGATTCTTTTTATTTATTGAACTACCACGTACACAGGAATATTCATTTGAGTTTTAAAAAAAGCTTGTTCAACACTATTAAATTATTGTATTGACATGATTTAATTACTCATAGTGATAGTATTTCTGGATTATTACAAATTACAATTGTAATCTTGGCAGTTTTGGTTTTATTATAATATTATCCGTTTCAACATAAAAATTAAACGCTGATTTGGTAATATACAATTTAAAGAGCAAAATCTTTTCCTATTCACCTGCTTCAACAGACCTTGTAATATTTAACTATAACCTCCCAACTTTGGACGTAATGCACTAATCGCTTGTTCTCTATGTGAGTGATTAAGGAATTAAACCGATGAAGATTTTATCCTTAGCTTGGAGGAATATAAGACAATTAAAAAATGTTCATTAAGTAATATTAGCATATTTATTGAGTTCTATATGTATAAGCTAAATTATTATCCTTTGGCTATTTGATCAAGAAATTACAGGTTTTCAAAGAATTTTTTTGTTAAACTATGCACTGCTGTTGTGCAGAATTTTGGTATTTAAGTTTTTAATGTGTATTAATAATTATTCTAAATAACTCCTTGAAAAGTGAATTAACTTTTCGTCAAACAAGCAATATAAATTGTAATCAACAGTTAGTTTCTATGATGTAGTTACTAATGTTTTTGATTAGTAACATTTTTTTAGCAATGTTTGTGTAGATATATGTAAAGAGCGATTTAGTTATGGTCTAGCTAGATCTAATAATAAATCTACAATAGTATATTTTGTCAAGCTCAACTGACTTTTCCATTGAGGAATGGATATAAGGCAACATATTAAGATGGTATATCTTTTTAGAATAAATTATTTGATTTATATTATTTAATAACGCAGTTTAATAACGCTCCCCATAGACAGATTGTGTACATTCCGTTTATAATCTAGGACTTATCAGTATTCGCTAAGACTTATTACGAATCTTCTTAAAGAAACAATAGTAAAAATAAATAGAAGACCTTCACAAGAATTTAATAATAGTGAATTTAGTGTTTAACGGCCGCCATCAAAGTAAATTGCTCCTTCTCTGCCGCCAACCCGGAGTATTAGTCAGTAATGATATGGGATTGTTGGGATACGGAATGGTGGATTTGTAAGAAATAAGTTTCTTTGACGTTTAATTTTGTTACCCTATTGGAACTAAACACTTTGTTTTCGTTATATCATATGTGTAATTAATGCTTTAAGCAAATTGCACATATACAAGTGTAAGTCATTTTAACGCCAACTTACTATTTTAATATATTACGAACAAATAATATTATACTGAGTTGTTAAATAATACCATTGTTTTCATAATAAAAAATGAAGCTGCATACTTTGCCACTCATTACATAGACTAACTAAATGTATAGCGAAAATAAATAAATCCTTATACATTTTTATAATAAAATACAAAGAAATATTGTTAGATATCTATGATTTTAACATTGAATGTGTATAAGTCTGTTTTGAATTGCATATACACATATTAAATATTTTTATAAGGACCCGTGAAGACCTACAAGTAAGACCTGTGTAGATTACATTCCGGCGTCAATGTGATTCTTTTATAGTATAGTATGTTTTGAGGCATTAAATATTTTAACAACCTTTAAGTAATTTTATACAATTTATTAACTTTTTGATATATTAAATACAATTTTCATGCACAATGTGCTTCTTTTATAGTATATGTTGGGAGGCATTAAATATTTTAACAACATTTAAGTAATTTTATACAACTCATTAACTTGTTGATATATTAAATACAATTTTCATGCACTGGCGTTAATTACGTTTCTGTATAACTGGTCCAAAATATTTGTGTCACTACAAGGAATAAAATTAAAATATCATTATTTGAACCTATTTCGTCAAGGCCGGAGCTAAAAAGACAAATTAAGGCCGAGTTTAAACAAAACACATTATATTTTGACTTAAATTACATCTGCAGAATAATGCCACAAGTGGCATTAATATTGACAAAATAATTATAGTTTTAGAAGATATCGTTAAAGTCGTACCTATAGTCCCCTGAATAAATTACCCTTATTGTTTGCATTATTTCCTTCAACGTTGTGCTTTGCAATCTTGTTGCTCAGAATTAAGAGCAATATATTGTGTGATCAGTGTTATATAAGGTAGGCCTACATACGAGTTTTGTGATATCGAATTCAATTTGAGTTTCTAGGGTAGTTCAAGTGTTACAGTGAATCCATGGTACCTCCAAGGTTAATTTGATTATGTAATTATAAATCACCAGGACCATTTGGTAGGCCTGGTCCTACACTAATTGCTGTATGGTATTTCGCTGCTTATTTAATTTTATATATTTAAATAATACGATCCGAGTGCAGAGTTTAAACGAGTGCAGTGTTTACTCGAACTGTGCCCGCGGACGTCCGGCGCCACTAAATACTCTGGACTACCGTAAGTAGTAATGCTTGTCGGCTTGGACACAGAATTGGCGTTATCAGTGAAGAGTCTATTCTTGGAAATATCGGCATGAATGGGTACCTGCTGTCACTCAACGCTCAGTCGGCGCATGCGCACTAGAGTCTTCCAGCAGGCTGGAAATTCCCCTGCCGTACCTGCAGCTACAGCGCGATCGCCTAGCCACCTGTCCGACTACGGCGCGGTTTCACTTGCGCCTGCAGTCTATAGATGGCAACCTCACTACATATATACAGTGCTAATTGCCAATGGTCTTTTTCAGGAGTACTTGGAAATCCGGTATTCCTTCCTGACTGTAATAATAGTGTTTTTAATAGGCAATTTTATATTTTGGTTTTTCTTCTGATTTCTTTTTATCATAAATTGACAATGGTGGTAACTCGTGCAAAGTTAGCTTGTGAAAATTTGGAAAGTGCATTAAATACTACAAACAATCTTGATGACAGCTCTGCAAACATTGTCTCCGAACTCTGCCTAAATTGGAAAAAATTGCAAACTAATTGTCCGGACCCTAGACTGCAAGAATTTGAAACGGGTGTCTCCCCACTTATTAAAAAACTTGACGAAACTTCGGGCATTATCTCACATTTAGAATCTTTGGTTGTCATTTTATCTCTAAAAAATAAACTGTTTGGAAGTGAAAGGTAATAGTCGAGCTGCAATGAACGACCCAAAGATGTCATCACTGAAGAAAGAGACTCTATTTTAAGAGATAATATGTTATTGAAAAATAGTTTAAATTCATGTAAAGGTACTCTAAATAAAATGAAAGAGGAAAATCATTCTCTCCAATCTCTAATTATGGAGTAAATGCCACGGCTGATGCTTTTATTCAGAAATTAAATATTTGTGAACAAGAGAATTTAGAGTTAAATAAGTTAAGAGCTCAGCTCAATAATGCTAATGACTCTGTATGGAAAGCTGGGCTTTGGCTGGATGACAAGATTCTGGATTCTTATTTTTATGCGTTTAATGAGAGCAATAAGGCAAAATCCTCGTTTTTAGGTCCCTCTGTAACACATATTATTAACCATGGTAGCCTTGATGTTGTAAAGCAACAACTGAAAGATCTTTCTTTTTACTCATTTGACTTTGCTTTTCTTTATATAAATAATAATGGAGCGGAACTCAAGTCTGACAATGGTAATCATTGGAGTATACTTTTTATTGATATTAATGCTAAGTCTGGTCACTGTCTTGACTCTCTTTCAAACACTAATTAGAGCATTCCTAAAAATATTTTTGTGCATAAATTGAATTTTGAGGAAAACATGTTTTTTTATAACTAAATGTAGTCAATAGAGCAAAGATTTTGACTGTGGTAAACATGTCCAAGCTTATATATGACGGATATTGTAGTGCTGTTAGGATAAGTAACACCTCTTTCAATGATTGGTGTATTTCTTCTGACATATTTGTACCTTACCCAGACATATTTGTACCTTACCCAAGTGGTGTCAATGTAATTAGTAATAAGGGGACCTCCTCTGACATTCCTGTGGTAGGCCGGGAACGAAATGAGGCTGTAAACTGTAGCTCAGTTGAAAGCATTAGTAATAGTAAATGTGACTCTGTAATAGACAAAACAAAGGTTAAGGATACTCTTTGGAGAAGAGTGGGTCCCAATCATAGCAAACAATTAAAGTCCAATAGAATACAAGCTCAAATAAAATCTAGTTTTGTCCACAAAAATCCGTATTATGTATTATTAGGTTCAGGTAACCAGGAGGAAGTAAACTCTGGCGTATTAGGTGTAATAAGAAATGTATCTGGTAAATGGAATGTTAAACGGAAGATAAATACCCAAAATAATAAGTATAGAAAGTCCTCCAGAGGTAATGTTACCTCAGTTACACAAGGTGCTAAACATAAGCCTAGTTGTATGAATTTGAAATCTTGCAGTAATTTTACTGAGGTAGTTGCTAGTCAGGCTGACTTGGGGGTCTGTTGTAGTTCTGGAGAGGCCGGCTCTGATTCATACCAAATTGGGTGTCTATCATCCGCGGGGGTGTTACTGATTGGGGACTCTGTTGAGGTACGCGGGTACCCCTTGTGCTGAGAATGGGGCAACCGTTGATGTCTGTCCCGGGGCAAAAATAGTACATATTAAGCAAAAGATTTTGGGGTATGTGGCTTCCCAGCCAAAACTTATCTTCATTCATGCTGGGACAAATAATTTGGTAAATGGGTACAATGGGGGTGCTGGATATAATGGTGGCTGGGGAAAGAAGGCTGCTCTCCACAGCATGGCTGATCTGCTAAGTGTTGCTAAGGGTCAGTTCCCTAAATCTAAGATCATCTTGAGTGGAGTACTGAGACGAGGAGACATCAGCAACTCATCCATTTATCTTTTTAACGAGCAATTAGATCTCATGTGCAATAACTTCGGTGTGGTTTTTGTTGACGCAAATGACTCAATAAAAAGATATCACTTGGCTCGTGATGGTCGTCATCTTAACAGAACGGGGAACCATCTTCTCGGCAAGTTTATTTCCTCTCATATTCAGGGGGGAGTGGATGTAGTGCCATCGGCGGTTAGCTTTGTACCTCTTCCTCTAGCGCCTACTTCTTCGGAGACCGCAGCCTTAGACGGTCTCCCCTCTTTGAATGTTTTGCCCTCAGTGGCCAGCTCTGTACAGCCACCTTTATCTCCCACTTTATCAGGAAACGCAGTCATAGGCCGCCATCTCTCTGCAGATTAGCCCATGTGAACATTCGTTCAATTAACACGGGGTTCAGTGAGCCCTGCTCTATAGTTGAGGATTTCGACTTTGATTTCCTGGGTATCTCAGAAACCTGGCTTACTCCTGATATGTCTTCGGATTGTTACAGTTTGAAGGGCTATTCATTTTGGCGTTTTGATAGGACGTACGGCCCTGGCTTGCCTTCAAATGGCGGCGGTGTCGCCGTCTACTTCAGGGAAAGATTTAATATGAAGCGGATCTATCTTGAACATATTGATGGCCGGCTGGAATACATATGCGTGTTGGGAAAATTTCAGGGATTACGCTTGTGTGTCTGTGTGGTCTACAAGCCTCCGAATATCCCTTACTCATGCTTTACTTCTCTGTTCCACGACCTCTTCATTGACATGCTCTCTCAAGTTGATGAGGTGATTTTGATGGGCGACTTTAATGTTGATCTTCTGGGGAACAATAAGCTGGAGTTCAAGTATTTCAAGAAACTCTTGGCATCTATGAACCTTGCTCAGATCGTTAATGAGCCCACCTGCGAAACAGACAATACCGCAGCCTTGATTGATCATATCATCGTTAGGAATTCCCTGAGTAACATGACTTTTGGTGTGGTTGACACGTCTAAGATCTTGAATGGTTGAGGCCAGCGTATCACTGACCACAAGTTGGATGTCTGTGACTGATCTTGCAAGTCTAAGGAACGGATGAAGGAAAAATTCATTTCTTACAGAGAATTGTTAAAGGTGGATCTGCAAATGTTTTCCTCGGAGCTTTCCTCCATTTAATGGCATAGGGTTGAACTTCAGAGTGATGACGATGCTGTGTTAACCGCGGGAATTACACAGGTATTTGAAGCATGTGCTCCATTGGTAAAAAAGCGTGTGACCAAAAGGAAGGCGCCTTGGCGAAATTCAGAGATAATGCTTCTGACACGCACAAAAAACCAATTAAAAAAGATTTACTTTGTCGTAATGATGCACGTGCGAAATCGGCATACTGTAGCGCACGCAATAAACTCGATTACGCCTTTAGAAAGGCAAAAAAGATTATTTTGCGGCAAAGTTAAAGTGCAGTGACTCTAAATCTTTCTGGGCAACCTTGCGCGCAGGAGATCTAAAGGTAGGCACTGCTGCCGGTTCTGTATCGGTGAATACAGTGGCGAACAAATTAATCCGAACAAGATGAAGTTTGACAGAAAACTTTATTTGTACATGTATAGTATACAATGAAACAACTTACACGCTATTAGTAGTTTATATGACCTCCCTTATTTTTGATGAGCTCATTAACCCTCTTTGGCATTGATTCCACCAGTGTAGAACAATGGTTTTTAATGTCTTCATCGTGAAACCAGACCCGAATTACCGACTTGATTATTTCATCTTTTCTGCAACAATCTATTTTCCCAAGTTTTTTCTTCAATATTGCCCAAAGATTCTTTATTGGGTTTAGATCGGGAGAGTTCCCTGGCCACGACAAAACCTCAATATGTTGATTTCTGAAGAATGCTTTCATTTTTTTAGAAGTGTGACATGGCGCAAGATCCTGTTGGAAAATGAGATCTGGATTCCTTTGCATGAGTGGGACGATTCTACGTTGGCATATGTCCATGTACTGGTCCGATTTCATCATTCCTTCTACAGGTACAAGGGCTTCTGTCCCCTTATGGGTAAAATAACCCCAAAACATTTTTTTTGTGGGTATTTAGGAGCTTGTTGCAAATGGGCAGGCGACAACTTCTCATCTGCTGACTTACGGACGTAGGGTACTTTCTCGCCTTGTACAAAGAAATGCGTCTCATCCGAAAAAATCACATTTTTCCACATTTCAATAGTCCAGTCTTTATGATTTTTTGCCCATTGGAGTCTTTTTGACATCATGGCTTTGGTCAATAACTGTTTCTTTTTAGGTTTGATAGCAACCCTCCCAGCTGCGAGCAGTCTCCTACGAACTGTCATGTCAGAAACATTGGTCCCACTAGCTCTTAAATCCCTATTAAGATCAACAGCGGTCATTCTCGGATTTATTTTACTTTTTCTTACCAGTAATCTGTTTTTGTTGGCGTAGTTTTCTTTTTTCGGCCACATTTTCCTTTCCTTTTTGGTGAGAAGGAACCTGTATCACGGAAACGTTTGATAATGTCATTCACTGTACCTAACCCTACACTACACTCACTAGCAATCTGTCTTTGAGTCATTTGTGTGTGTTGAGACAATGCAACAATTTTTGAGCGTTTCCGTGGAGTAATATCCATTGTTGTAGACTGTACGTCTTTGTGACTTGATACACTAAATATGGTAATACACAGAAACTAATATAAATCCACTTATATAACCAGATAAAAACATTTAAATCAGTATGTGTACATATCAGCAACACAACCTCAATTACCAAACATGAACTTATTGCATTCTAGGTAAGCAGGCTGCCACTGAGGGGAAAATTCCCAACAATAGACCAAAATTTCCCTTTTTTCGGATTAATTTGTTCGCCACTGTATTTCCCCAGATGACATTAACCGCTACTTTGCTGGCTTGGGCGGCGACAACAGTGTGAACCCGGAAAGGCTTGCTTTTTATTAGCACGCTACTTGCGGAAAGGTGCAAGATAAATTTCAGTTTCGGCAGGTGAGCGAGAGTGAGGTAAAAAAACATTATCAACAGTATCTCCACAGCATCCTTTGGAATTGACGGAATTTCAATCAACATGGTCAGAGCAGTTAGCCCTTTCTGTATCGGGGCTATCACCCATATCATTAATCTCTCTCTCCTCTGGCCAATACCCCTCTGGATGGAAAAAAAGCCTTGTCATCCTTCTTCCCAAAAATAGTAATCCTACAAGTGTGTCTGAGCTTAGGCCATTTCCATTTCACCAGATCTGTTTAGCTGCTCTTGATTTCTCACATGCATTTGATTCAGTGAATCTTGATATGTTTTGGCTAAGCTGCATTACTACGGTTTTGATCAGGTTTCAACAATGTGGTTTCGCTCTTATCTGATCGACAGAACCCAGGTAACCAGGGTGAATGATCGTCTTTCAGGGATTGTTCTCAAGGAGTCAGGGGTTCCTCACGGTAGCTGCTTAGGTCCTATTATGTTTCTATTGTATACAGCGGATATTAATCTTGAGTTATCATTATGTTCCCTTTACTCCTACGCTGATGACACTCAGCTTGTGTTGTCATATCCTCAATTACAGTCTTCCTTGGCAATGCAGCAGATTAATGCTGATTTGTTGAGGGTCAGGCTCTGGGCTGACGATCACGGGCTTCAGTTGAATCCAAGAAAATGTTCACTTGTTAATTTTTACAACTCTTCAAATGCAGTCTTTCTTAGTAATGGACCCTTGGGAGTTTCCCTGGGAGGTGTTCCTTTGCAGGTTTTGGACACAGTAAAAATCCTTGGCGTTACTTTTGACAAGCAGTTAACCTTCTTGAACCATGTTCAAATATCAATCGTGGTGTAATGAATAGGTTAAGAATATTGCTTAGGTTTAAGGGGTTACTCCAGGAGGAAGTTAAACTTAAGATTGTCATAGCTGTGGTTTTCCCAGTTATTGTTTATGCTCTTCCTGTATTTGGGGCAAGATTGACCCTTAAGGGTACGGTCCTAATTGATAGGTTACATAACTCTGCTGTAAGATTTGTGTACGGCCTGAGAAAATTTGATTACGTTAGCCAGTATCGCCGTACAGCAAGGATCCTTCCGATAAAGTGCATTTTCAAACTTCAGGTGGCTTGCCTTGTTCACAAGGTGTTGCTGACGGGAAAGCCCTCTTACCTCAGGGGGATGCTACAGACCCGGGCTGAGATTAGGGACTGTCATACTCGGCAGGACGCCATGCTGGAGGTGGCCAGGGTCAGGCTAGATATGGGGAGGAATGGATTTAGATACTTTAGCCCCCCAGATATACAACAGCGTCCCTCACAGTCTAAAGGCTTATGGATATTCCTCGTTTAAAAACAATCTCAGACTGGCTTTTGAGAAGGAGTGTTTCACCCCTAAATAGCTGTTTAATGTAATGTATTATCGGTTTGATTAGTTTAATTTTGTATTTCTCGGATGATGATTGATAGATTTGTATGTGCCTTGATTGAAAATCTATGACTTGAGTTATTTTGAAAAGCAACAATGTAATGTTGATAATCACTTAAAATAAAGACGTTATTTATTTATTTAATTTATTCATTTATTTAATTGCATAAAACCTTATAATTTAAATTCATCCACTGGATGTTATGGCCTTTTCATTATATTTTTAATTTTGGTTCATCTGTATGCCAAATATTGTATTGAAGTAAAAATATTTAGATATGTTATTTATATATATACTCATCCTATTTTTGCGGTCCAGTTATCATATACTAAGGAGCAGAATACAATTATTAATTAGTAAAATAGGAATATGTATATGTTACTTATTCACTGCAAGAAAAATATTTTTAAATTACTTGTGCTTTAGATGGAGTGATAACGTCCTTGGCTATCTATATTGCTTTCAAAAAGGAACTTCACCGATCGTAATTTAATATGAATAAAATTTATCTTGTAGAATATTGAACAACTGAAGATTCGTCTTTACCGGTTAAAACTACTCAAGAGTATTTTATTACTAACATAATACACAAAATACTTGTTCACAGGTCTCTCGCGGGATCTATTTCCGCTGCAGATATGTTTAATTATAGCTACACTCAGCAGACTCGATTTTACGTGTAGTTCACAGTGTAGTGTCGCTGGTGTCTTGGATTACACATTTACACAACCTCCGTTTACTTGATAACTCAATCTCATTACAATGATACTAGTTGTAGATACAATGAAGCTCAAAAAGTTACTTGTTCCTTAACATCTAAGTAAATTACTGTATGAGCATATTAAACCATTCTATAAACTAAATCTAATTAATAACAATATAGTAGAGTATAAGTACCAAAATATACATGGAATAGATGAAATAAATCAAACTGTATAAGTGTTTTGAGCAATTCCTTGACATATTTTAACTTTTACGTATAAATTATGAAGTATCCATTACTTTAGTGAATAATAATTGTATGAGTAGAATTACATTACTTAATTTATCCATTATTTGCTTTATTATTACGTTTATAAAAAATTTTATGTGAATAAATGCTATCCACATTCGCGAGTATTTATGATACTGTATATGTTCTACACGTCATGTCTTAGCTGTTAAAGGTCAGAAATATTAAAAAGTAACAAAACTTTATCTTCGCTAAAAATATACTCATTTATTTCTATAAGAAAACCAGGAACTAACTCGAATCCTAATTAAATCCAGTATTAAATTTAGTAAAATCACTCCTTTTTTTTGTCATAACATCTCTAAAATGGACCCGGTTTATACTATAACTACAAATTACAAATATTGTTCGTTAGTTAAAAAACGCATTCCTCCATTTAAATTTCTAAATATTGCAGGTTAATTTCTCTTAATTTCCCTCTAGTTGTTGAATGTTCCTTTGTTACCATATACATCGTTACGCGTAACTAGTTAAATCAATGTAATACTTAATTTTTTACGTCCCAATAATGAAATTAACACATACATTTTCACTTTGCTCTTTAGATAATAGTGGATTCTTTACCTGAAATTACTTTTCTAGGTAGGTAACTGGAAATCTATCTGCAATTATACCAAACTTGTACATATTAATCAATCCGTACCAGTTATTTTAAATTAGAGACTTAGTTTTCATAAGTCATGGTATTTTAATTCAATTGGGCTATTAATTTCAAAGTCTATTGATTAATATTCACGCATGGAGATCAACTTTTATGTCTAAATAACTAAACTAAAACGATACCTTCCTTTGATCACATTCAAATGTTAGTGTAAATTGGAATATTACAATTACAAACTACGTTACCCAAAATCCTGACTGCAAACACGTGTAATTTGTAAATAAAAACTATGTTTATATTCATCTCAGCAAAAAATATGTAACATTTTAGCGGCAATTAGAAATATTAACATTATTCTATAGATTGAGACAGAAGTCCAGTCTGCCTCAGTGCCTGTTACCCGTGGGGGGAGGTGTCTGAGTAAGCTTCGCAGCGTAGAGGTTAGGGGATTGTGCAACCTAAGTGCATAATATACGAAAGATTATAGTGCATTAAAATAAGTATGCCGGGCTTAAGTAGCGTCTGTAAGAACAGTGTGGGAATTGTCAGTGATTCTATAAACTCTTCTGGAGGCTGCAAATGTGTATTCCATTATTTACTATGTGCTGGCTTGGGTAAAAGTCTTTGAGCCCATTTAATAATAAAATAAATTTTTAACATTTAAACAGATATGAAATGCTTAGAAGGCTCGTGTTGGGACTTAATCTGTGTACAAATAAATTTTACACCATTGTCAACAAAGCAATAGAGATAGGTAAAGAATGTAAGGTTATTTTACCCAGAGAGAGTAAAGTAAAAGCCAAAAGGTCTTGAATAAACCAATTAAACTAGACAAAATAAAAATTAAAGAAATAAGTTATACTGGATAGTGCTCATTAAGCCCTACACCATGTGTTTAAAAAACTACTTTAAGAGATTTTTTCCTAATTTAAGAAGTTTAATAGATAATAAAAAGCACGATTATTATAACTATGACTTACTAAGTAGAATGGAAACTCGGCTGAACAAAAGAAAATAATAAATAATATTACATATTGTAACAAGAAGACTAATATTTAGAGGTTAACTTCAAATATCGGATCGACTATTAATTGAAGAAACACAAACCACTTGTAACTCAATAAAAAAAGCAACAATCAACTGACGTTCACGAACAGCTGATTGTTTACGGTACAGGTGGCGCGGCAACAGTGGAAGTGACAACAGTACATACTGGCAAACTAATAACATCGTAAACGTTCTCAATGCCCCGCAACGTTCATTGTTTGTATCTAATTTTGATCATGAAGCATTACATTTCTCGCAGCTTATGTCGATCACGAAGCATTACGTTGTTTTACCTCATGTCGATCGCGGATCATTACATTGTTTGTAGCTCATGTCGATCACAAAGCATTAAAAACTATCATAAGTAATTTTAAAAAATAATCACCCTAGTTGGGTTTGATAATGTATCTGTTATTCTATTAAAAAGCTGAAAAGTCATTCGTGCAAATTTGCTTCAATTGTAGTTTTTACCCAGGGGTGTTTCCAAATTATTTGAAAAAAAGTAGTACTCAAACCACTCACGAAAACATTTATAATGTACGCCTAATCTATGATTAAATGATAATATTCTACGTTTGATAGCCTGTATTGGTACTTGATCAGAACTGTAGCTGTTTAAAAGTCACAGTCGACTCAAACGTTGTGTATTTATTTTACTTTCTAACTGCTTACTTTTCGTTATATCTTTTAAATTTCCTTTACCAAACTCATGTAATAGTTTCCATCGTATATTAAAATGTCTATATAATGAAAAAAATCTGATAATATGGAAATACATACAGATTAACACTATAAGTAATCAACCAAATCCGAATACTGGTATATCAATTATTTTTCCTCAGGTTACACACAATATAACACCGTTACTTTATGTGAAACACACAAGTTTAATAACAAAAACACCGAGTTGTCACGTCATAATTGAATTATAACTCGGCTTTCTCACAATTACAAGCGGAGTGTAAGATTACGTTTTACTTAACAAGAGCGTTTAGCTTTGGAACACTCTCTTTGTTGGTACAGCGTTTTAGTTTTCTCCCTGAGAGAGCAGTTTGAATGAATTAATATACAAACAAACAACAGACATTGCACAATGCATTTCATGTTTGTACTTTTTTAAGCACTGCTACTCTGTAATACAAAATGTTAATTCTGCTCAAGATGTGCATTAAAACTAGCGATAGGAGTTTTGATCATCGCTTCTTCTATATTGAAATGAAACTATTAACCAGGGGGAAATTATTAATTTAATTCACAGTTAATTTAATACTATATTGTAGTGTAAACTTTAGCATAAGTAGAATGTTAAAGTACTGGTGGTGGTGTTGTACTGGTATTTTTTCATGTTGTTACACTTTTTATGTACATAAATTTTGTTAAAATAAAAAAACTAAATTCTAAAATCTGTAATGATATGATTACAACGAAAGGATGCAATGTTAATATCCACTGTTTGGAGCTTCTTAAATTTAAAAAGCTAAGGGTCTTGGCTCCCAAGCAGCGCTGCCACATACATAAAGTAATCATTTTTATTATTGGAATTTTTTAAATTGAATTATCTCCTTTACGTATCACAATACAAATTCAAAATTGTGTGTAGTTGGATCTGTAATGAAAATGTTAAGGTAAAATGTAATTTCTTTGTATACTTGATTTTAAATATTTTCATCATATATCATTTCTGTTTAAAGTTTGTTTTTTGCGATTGAAGGATTCTGAGGGAATGAGGAATTTTTGCAACATCATAGTAAACAACTCACTAAATATACTTTTTGAGCACTGCAACTGATCTCTTCCACAGGTGAATAACGAACCTAAGGCATATCACAATAAGTCTGATCTCACCGACCTACCACGTAGAACTGACTAGAGACCAGTAGTGAATGGAAATTGTCACGAGAGAAGCAAGAAGGCGGCAAAAATTTAGAACTATACTCATAGTTCTAAGGTCTACTCAGGCCTTTTTTGATATTGGTAAATTCTAGGTGAAATTCTAAAAAACATACCGTGATTCTTAATTGGTAAAATGCAAATTTTAAACATGTTTCATACCACCTTAGATTAGTAAATTAATCACAATTTGCAACCAAAGTGGTCTAATTTCGGTTGTTGGTTGACTGTTCGGTAAGTGTTTGACTAGTTTAGTATATGAACATTTCATTTTAAAGAAATGATGTTAGCCCAGCAGGGATCACTTCTGGCTGGTTTATAATTTCCTGTTGAATCCACCACTGAGCATAGAAAAAACCGATGTGTCACCTCAACTAGGGTAACCTTATGGATGTCCAGGAGCGGCACATCACTAACCGCAAATGTCGAGATTCTGGGGTTCATGGGTAATTCAATAGGTCTAGTGTACTGTGGGAGATGACTGTTGGAGTTGATGGGGTTCGTTCCCTAGCCTCAGAGGTTCTAGCTAGCCTCAATAAGGGTGTGCCATCCCCTGCCTACCTTTACTGGAGAGGCTGGTGCAGAGCTGGACTTCTCTTCTTCTGGAGAGACATGACTTATGTCTCTGGGGAGATGTAGTGCCCTAATTCTTTCTCATGGATCTCGATAGGAGGCGGCCCCTACTCCCTAACCTTACCCATCTTGAATATTCTGTCACTCCGAAAGCACCGCAAAGGTTCTTACATGGCTAGGAGCAATTTATAATCTTCTTGTCCTAAGAGAACAAAATAAATTAGGTTACCGATGTTTGTTTATCTCAGTTCATACGATGATTTTCGGAGGAAAAGTTATATTCATTTTTTTAATTTTGTGTTAGCCCCTTTCTCGTGTATTATTCTTTTATCATTACGTTAAGGCTCGCTGATGTAATTATATTTGCAGCTACATTTTATACTGTAAACACAGGTTTTTGACTCCTATATACCTTCTTTTGTTTTATGTTTATGAGAATCGGCATATAAGGGATTGATAACGTAAATTTATTATTAATTTAATTTACTAAATCAGGTTTTTTTGTTTTGTTTGCGTATATATATTTCATTGCCAATTTTGAAGGTTTTATTTTTTTTCAAATTAACTACAAAGAAAAGTTGCAACATAAACATAAGCTTATCTTTGATGTACAATTTCCGTAAATGTATTTTATCCATGCCCTTTTCATGAGTGTTTCTTCCCAAATGAAATGTTTTGTAAACTTTTGAGTATTAGTGCTTTTAATAAATGTTCTTTTTTATATACATCAGGTATTTGTTTAATATGTGTGAGAACGGTACAGGTATTTAATGGTACTCAATTATAATAGTATAATTACCTTACTCTGGATAGTAAATCTCATAATAAGAAAACCCAGTTTATACTAAAAGCTAACTATAATTATGTTTTATCAATATTATAATAAATATATTAATTATATTTATAATTATAATTAAACTCATCTATGAGCTGGACAGTGAAGTTGGATCTCGATTATGACGGGTAATATTTGCAATGCTGCTTCTTTACTCAAGACTAACTACTAAGAATAATTATAATTCATAACGGTGATCAAGTTCAATTTTAAACTTGATTTATCCAATTATAGACTGCAAAATTAATGGTATGGAGCTAGCTATAAAGATATAATTAATCACTGAAATCCTAAATGAATGAATAATTTATGAGCATTTTAACTCCAATGAACGTGAAAGCCAGAGTTTATCATCGTTTTTAAAAAACTTACCAGCTCGTTTAGCATATTTTAATATTCAATATAAAGTCAAATAGTCGACGGTACTGCACTCTAGACTTACTATGGCTTTACCATTATTATTTTGTAACTGTTGTCATATTAACTATATTTTATCATATTTTCGTCCATGTTGTTGCCTTAATTTTATTATTCGTAAACATGTATGATGTTTATTACTTTATTTAGATGGATTGGGAAGAAGATTTCCTGTCAGGACAACCAAGCTGGAGGAAATAACCAAAAAGCAGTTCATCAATCAAACCTAACGTCCTGGAATACGTAGAGGTGTTCCGTAGGCTACATTAGGAAAGAAAGCTTTAATATCACTGGTGAAAATCATGTTGGGGCTATTTTATTACTCCTGTGGCTTGCATAATATAAATATTGAACAACTGTTATATATTGGTCTGCCGGAATAGGCACTATAACGGTATTGGATATTTTTAGAAGGAACTCAGTTAGTTCCATAATAATATAATAGGAGTCACTGAAATCATTAAAAAAGACAATTGATAATTCAAAGAAATTAATAAAGGCAATGAAATAGAATACTAATTTATCACCTTGTATCTTATTAATTTGAAATATACTTTTTTCTCTTTAGTATAAAAATAAAACTTAGTTAAGAAACGACCACACACAATGTATATGCATCAGAAGCATAGAGATCATATTTACTAACATCCACAATTTTAAGTACTTGAAGATATGTCATATGAAGCAGTTCGTAATTGGACATCGATTTCCAACGTGGGAAACTGTTCACTTCTACCTTGATATTAATAAAAATATTTGTATTTATATCCCAAAAACATTTCACTTTTAAAGGACAAACACGTTACTTTAAAATATACTTGAACATTATAGACAATATAAAATGAATGGAACTAGTATCAATAATATAAAATGCAACAGGTAATATAATTTGAAATGGATAATATTTACAACATCTCGATAGATTCAAAGAACCACAGGAAGTATAGCGGCTTATCACATAACAAAATATCAGGTACATTCACATTATATATTAATATATAGTAAATATGAATTATCGTTACAATATAATATCAGAATAAACAATATTATGGAATTACACACAGTATAATAACTTTAACGTAATAATAAAAATGTGTCAGACAATAACACTGATGAAAATTATATTAGGAATTTGGAGCCTTTAAACATTAAAATTAGAATCATATAATGAATATTAAAAAGATCTCATCACCTAAAAAAGGGCAAGGAGGCGTGAACGGCATTACAATAATAAGGGAGAGAGAAAAGGAGTTTGTTGCTAATAAATAAATTGTGTACATAAAACGTTAGGACAGACCGACTGACAGCATCGTCTACCAGGCAAAGCACTAGTTTACAGTATATATCAGGCCACGCACTAGCTTATATACAATGTCAGGATAATAACGGTTCTCCTCAGGTCAAGCCTCTCAAATTCCAACAACTTATGCAACTTATGAATGAAACCGCGTGCATGAAAATATTTCTACTATATTAAATACAATACAAATTAGTTTTAATTTAATATTTATTTAAATGATGGAATCTGTAATGAACATTAAAGTCACATTAAAACACTTGTATTAGTTCTACGTTCAGACTTTTTAGAAAACCAAAGTTACAATGTTATTGTAATTCTTTATTTATATAAAATCTATTTAAAAACTTAAATAAATAGTTTGACTCTCAACATTAATTCAACAACAATTCTTTAAAATGTACATAATATTGTTTACAAATCTTGATAAACACTGCAAATACTATTTAAATTTACTCTTAATATATTGAATACTAAAATTAAAAGTGTTTGAAAATTAAAATTAAATACACTGAATATAGTCACAAATAATAAAATATATCAAAGCCAAAAATTTACTGCTGACAAATACAATACATAAACTTGTGTCTGACTCCGACAAAGAGGCCAAGTCATGGGCCAATTGTCGGCCAATTATTTACTCTGCATTACAAATGTTTTTAAATATTAACTAAATATATTGATAAGGTATAAAAATTGGATTCAATAAAATAGCACTACGTTTTATCGTCGATCTGACAAAGGAATTTTAAAGTAAATGAGATTCTTTTTAAGTTACACTTTGTGTAATTATAAATCCCATGATTTTACTTGCTGAATTTATGCACGCTTTTATTAGGGAATTACAATATAGCGAATAGTTTGTGATAATACCTAAATCCACTACGATATTTGCTAGTGATATTATACATTATTATATCATAAGAAATGTTATTGATTGAGCACTAAAAGTATCAAAGAGGCAGTCTAGATATTGTTTATTAATTATTAATCTACAATATTGCCTTAATAGCTTGGAACGGACGTAATAAACAACAAGATATACTCTACGTGTTTCAGAAAATTTGTTTTACTAAACATGGTGAAAATCATCTGCCCCACTGGAGATTAAATTGCTTCTCTGAAGTTAAGTGTTTCAAAGCCTGAATACGAAAAGAGAGTACTGATTTAGATACTACTACAGGCAAAACGAATTGAAGGTTACTAATTCAGGATTCCAACGTTTATTCCATTTGTAGCGTAAATAATTACCATAGTATGGTTATTATTTATTATTCCATCTAAAGCAGGATATAATTGCTCGTGGTCTTCATCCGAATGTAACCCTAATTGTTCAGTAGTGATACTTCTTGTGATATAAAATTTCGTTATTTAATAAATAATAACTGTAATAGATATGCATTTTATTATTCAGACAATTATTTACTAAATAACAAATTTCAGAAATAATTTTATATGTTTAAAAGCATATATTTTAGAATATACTCTCACGCCAGCAATGGGTTTTGAAATGCAATATTATGACCTAGCGTTCATTGTATATTCCGTCGTCTGTCAGAACCAACAGTCATGTACAGACATAACATTTTGCAGTACAATATACAACCTGATGTTACAGGAATATACGTGAGCTCTGTATATTATTGAAACTTAAAAACCTGAATTTAAATCATGACTTTTAAATAGTTAAAATTATCTTCTACAACGTATATCTTTAATTGGTATCTAGTAGATTGTATTGTAATAAATATCTTCTACAATCTATTCTATTTCTTTTATAATATGCAAACACTGAAAACAAATGTCCTTATCACTTATCGCCATCGCCATGCTTAGTTTTTGCCATCAATCAACGAAATATTTTATTGAATTTTTAGGCTTACATAATAGGTCTCAGATATCTCAATTTTTCTCTGCTAATGGCTAAATATTGTTTCTGAGAACCATACAGGAATCATTAATGTATAATTTAGCTGAATCTTAAATGCCGAATACAAAATTTAAAGTAATACACCTATACAATGTTATTAATATTAAAATCTCTCACCATTACAGTCGTTAATTGAATACAATTTAATAATGTTAATGTGTTTGTTACCATCACTGAAAGATGGAAGCTTGCTTCATACTGTGGAAAATACTTATATGGATGCTCTCCCTTTGCATTTATACGACTAAGTGCATCAGGTTAAAACAGTAGTAAATTGAATATTGCAAGGCTCAGACTATTTAAATAAAATAATATTATCTAATATGGCTGAAGAAGAGGTATTTCAGGATTTTTTTTTGGTAGATTCTTGATTTTTTATGGTGAAGAGAACAATAGCGTAACGTTGGTCATCGCGAGATATGAGACGGATCCAGTCTTCAACAAAACTACACACGTGTTCGAAACATCTCTATTCATTCGTAGTTTAATGCTTGGTAATGATGATGGAAATTTGACAAGTTGTCAAGATTTCTTCGAACATTTGCCATTGTCAGAGTGAATGAATGTTTGTTTCATACGGTTGTGGTTACAATAATTAAAAAAGTACTTAAATAAAACATAAAGAATCACCTCTATATATGTAACTGTAATAAACCAATACTGAGTTAGAGTACCGTTTTGAAAATTGCATTTAGAATGAACAATAAAGGTTCCCCTTTGTTTCTCATTTGCCACCATCGTATTTATAAAACTGTCCGTGTTACTTTAGCATTTTTTACATAGGCAAATAAAAACTTAAATAATAAATAATCATGAAGGAATATAAATACGAAAACATTTTTGAAAAAATGTTTTAAAACATAGATCAAATTTATAATGTAATTTTTCAAGAAAGGGTCAGCGAATGTAGGAATGGTACAGTAAGACAGCGGTTTATCAGAATTTGACTTTGCTTACGGGTTACAATAGGGGCTTTACAGTTGAGAATAATTGCATGTAGCCTTGTGATTAGATAGTCAGTGGCCAATCCGGTTATCCTTACACAATTTGCATGAGATTATGCGAATTACAAGAAAATTTTGAGATTACTAATCACGTATCGCAATTTGCAAGGGAGTATAAGTTGTTACAAGTATTTTTCAAGTAAAGTTATCAATTTTGGTATAAATTAAGGGTTAATTCCAATAAAAAGTTAGTTTACAATTGTAAGAATAAATGTTATGCATCAAGATTAATAGTAAAAAAATTTGAAAATTTGGTAAGAATATCTTGAATACTTTTTGAGATATCGTGTAAATAGAAGTTTTTGAGATAACCCCCCTTAAAACTGGAAATAGAGGTGCAGATAAACTAATGAAAAAATATGTAATGTATTTTGCGGGTTTTACGGATCTCTCTACGATTACGTCTTACGCAACAAGCTAGTCCATTCATTTCTTAGTTGCCGCCCCTATTTCTCATGCTCTATAACGAGGTGGATTTTCTTGATCATTTCAAGAATAAACTCAACATAAACTGCAGTAACATTTCTAGGAAAAAACTCTCATTCACTAATTAACATTAATTTCAAAATATTAGTATATAAATTAAGAAGTGTATATTAAGTCAAGTTATCTTTTAGAATAATTAAGAGTGAAAAGAATGGAATTTGGTTATGAGAACCGTGAAATAATATTTAAGAGGCTCGATTAAGAAGGACCACTTCACACTAGGCAGTGAAGACGCCGAACACACTGATTTTAACAAGAGTTCACTAGGTTACACATAATGAGTTTATGAACAGTGCATATTCAAATAAAGTTTAGAAATTAAACAGTTACCTTTGTTTTCATGAGAGGTACCTAACCGTAGTCTGCTGTTGTTGAGGGCCAGGTTGTGATCAGTAAGTGTGGAAATAGGCTGCAGCAGTCCTGTAGGCAGGCGTGAAGACGGAAGATGTCCTTCACGGATTCACTCACGCACAATACGACCGCAAACGAATAGTTCATAACACTGTGGCCAGTCCTGTAGAGCACGGTAGACGCGGGTGTCCGGGAGCAGAGACGTTCTGGTAGAGATTGCCAATCCAGAGCACTGACTTTAATGTTAATGTAAATGTACAACAGAGATAAACTAATATTTAAATAAGAGAGTAACACATGGGGGAGAGAGTAAGTATGGTCAGCAGTGGCTAGAGAGTACATAAGTGCCCCAGGCGGGATCGAGAGTATAACGAGCAAACGTGCCTACGCTTGCAAGGTGGGCAATTGATAAGTCAACCGTTGTGATTGGTTGGTGAGTTTACAGTAAACAGCTGATTCGGGAAACAATGGTTCATTGGTCTGTCACTGTACGTGAATATTTTAATCCAGTAAGGAATGGTATTGTAGGCATCTAGGCCGCAGAAAGAGATATGGAATTAATGTAGTATATACAGTTTAGTAAATAAAGGCAAATATAGAGTATAAGTTGCACAAAAAATATATACATAATTATTATTCAATAAAAGTAGCCTTTTCATATTAGGCAATAAAAAACAAGTTATTTAATGCAATAAATACTTAACATACCGGCCGCCTTGAATCACCTTGGGATTCAATGAGAGAAAGAGCAACATAGGCTCAAATTACAAAGGTTATAGGCGGTGGTAGAGAGACAGTTAATTAATTGTAGAGGTGAGGTAAGAGAAACACCTTCACTGCTGGACGAGTGAGAGTTCCACTTGAGGTCTTGAGATGTACCACTCGAACTGTACCATCTTGTCCTGGAGTGACATCAGTGACCCGTGCAAGGGGCCATGAGAGAGCGGGAGTATCCTGATGCACCAGGACGAGGTCTCCAGGTTGGAGGTTGCGGGAAGGAGTGCTCCACTTGAGGCGCTGCTGAAGAGTCTGGAGATATTCTCGCTGCCAACGCTTCCAGATACGTTGGTGCAGCGCTTGAACCAGCTGCCAGTGAGAAAGGCGGTTCGTGGGTATGTCCAGCATGTTCTCTTCAGGCACGGAAACCAGAGGAGAGCCGATCAAGAAGTGTCCAGGCGATAGTGGGAGAAGGTCGTTGGGATCACTGGAGAGAGCGGTGAGCGGGCGGGAGTTGAGCATCGCTTCAACCTGACTTGTGAGCGTCATGAATTGAGACAAAGTTAGTATGTGGAGTCCCATGACACGTTTTAAATGGTGTTTAGCACTCTTGATGGCACTTTCCCAAATTCCACCTTGATGGGGAGCAGCAGGAGGGTTGAAGTGGAATCGAATTGAACGGTCAGCAGCAAAGTCTTGGACTTTGCGCTGGTCAGCCGTGAGGATTTTGTGTAGGGCATTTTTAGCACCTACGAAGTTTGTGCCACAGTCACTATAAAGGTCTGTGCACAGGCCACGACGAGAAACGAAGCGAGTGAGAGCACCAAGGAAAGCTTCGGTGGACAGGTCCGTCACCACCTCAATGTGAACGGCCTTCGTAACCATACAAACAAAAATACAAATATAGGCCTTAATAATGCGGACAGAGCGTAAATTATGGACCTTGAGCGAAAAGGGGCCACCATAGTCCATGCCGGTGGAGAGAAAAGCTCGGGCTGGAGTAATGCGAGCTTTGGGGAGGTCGCCCATGAGAGGGGCGTTATTTTTAGGCCGATTCTTAAAACATGTGAGGCATCTAAAAATGCGAGATCTTACCACGCTGCGTGCAGAGAGGATCCAGACTTGCTGGGAGAGCAGAGAGAGAGTAAGCTGCGCGCCAGCGTGGAGATGTTTGACATGGACATGGTCAATGAGGAGGTCCACGACAGGGTGCTTCTTGGGCAGGATGCACGGGTGAGACACGTTCGGCGGGAGGTCAGCGTGGCGCAGTCTGCCGCCGACGCGGAGAAGTCCATCCGGACCCTGGAATGGGGCGAGGCGTTGAAGTCTGGTAGAACACGTCTTTCGGTCCCGCAGTAGAGCTAGATCTTCAGTGAAAGCTTCCTCTTGCACGGTCTTGAAAATTCGCAGCTGGGCGGAGTCCCGTTCTGTCTTGGAGAGAGGTCCGAAGTGGCGGTTTGGTGAACGACAGTTGTGGATAAAACGCAAGACGTAGGCCATCACGTGCAGCAATTTCCTCCAGGAAGAGTACTGGATGAGGAGGTCCCACGTAGGCGGTGCTGTGGCCAAGGCAATGACAGGAGTGGAATGCTTCAGCTCCCCTAGCTCCTCCAGAGAGACCGAGTCCAGGCTGGAATCAGTATCTGGCCAGGCCGAGGAGGGGAGACGCAACCAGTCGGGTCCATGCCACCAAAGGGGATGATCCACCAATTGAGAGGGAAGGATCCCACGGGAGGCGCAGTCAGCAGGATTGGAAGCACTGGGTATGTAGCGCCAGCACTCCACAGCCACAAGCTCTTGAGTTTGCGCCACACGATTAGCCACATAGGTTTTGAGGCGATAAGAAGGTGTTTTGATCCACGCGAGGGTCACAGTAGAGTCGCACCAGCAGACAATAGAACCAAACTTGTGGGTGGGAGCTAATTGAGTAACACAATATTTCACAAGTTGGGCCAGGAGATGAGCTGCGCATAGCTCCAGTCGGGGCAGCGTCACTCTTTTGAGAGGAGCGACGCGAGTTTTAGCCATAACTTGGCTTACGTGCACCGTGTCATTGGAGGTAGAGCGGATGTAGACTACAGCAGCATAGCCTAGTTCTGAGGCGTCAGAGAAACCGTGCAAGTCCCAGTGAGTAGCAGCAGAGTAGGGGATAGCACGAGGAATTGTAATAGTAGCAACGTGCTTAAGTTCAAATAAAAAGGCGTGCCATTTTTGGTATATTTCTGGAGGGAGCGGATCATCCCAATCTATGCCAGAAATCCATACGAGTTGCATGATATTTTTTGCGAGCATTATACAAGGCGCCAAAAAACCACAGGGGTCATAGACTTGAGAAATGAGACTTAACACTTTACGCTTAGTGGGGTTTTCACAAGAAAAATTAAAATTAAACGTAAAAGTGTCAGTCAGAGGGGTCCATTTTAGGCCCAAAATAGAGAAATGAGGCTCCTGAGAGGGTTGCAGAAAAACTGGGATTTCCCGATGATCTTCAGGAAGGTGTTGCAGAAGTCTCGGAGAGTTCGAGACCCATTTCCGGAGCTCAAAGCCACCGAGCCGAAGGAGTTTGATGAGTTGATCTTGAAGTTCAGCGGCGAGTTCTTCAGTCTCAGCTCCGCAGATCAGGTCGTCGACGTAGCTCTGGTGCTTGAGAATCTCAGCAGCATGGGGGTAGCGGTGACCTTCGTCTTCTGCCAATTGATGTAGCGTTTTGATGGCCAAGTAGGGTGAACAGTTCAGGCCGTAGGTAACTGTCGTGGGCTTGAACGTGGACATCAAGTCGGTGGGGTGATCACGCCATAAGATCAGTTGGAAATGTTGATCGTCAGGATGCACCTTGATTTGGCGGTACATCTGTCTGATGTCACAAGAGAACACTACGTTCTGAAGGCGGAAGCGCAGAAGAATGTCACAAATATTATTTTGCAGTTTAGGTCCAGTCAACAGAGTGTCGTTGAGAGAGAGTCCGGAACTGGTTTTGGCACTGGCGTCAAAAACGACGCGTAGTTTGGTGGTGCTACTTTGTGCCTTAAAAACACCGTGGTGTGGCAGAAAGTAGTGGGGAGTGCTTAAGTCAGGAGTAGGGCAGCCCTGCATATGGCCTAGAGAGAGATATTCATGTATAAAATCAGAATATAAATTATAATACTCCACATTAGTGGGAGCGTGGAGCTTGCGCTCGAGTGAATAGAGTCTACTTTCAGCATGAACTTTGGAATTTCCCAGATCAGTACTGGTGTTCTTGAAAGGGAGGCGGACCATATATCGACCCTCACGGTCCCTGGAGTGCGTGGTAGAAAAATATTCATCGCATTGAGTTTCCTCTGCAGATCTTTTACTGGGAGCAGGCAGTTCCTCTTGTGTCCAGAAACGCTGCAGAGAGGCGTGGAGGTCCACCTCAGCAGTCGAGAGAAGAGAGACAGCCATAGTAGAGACAGACTGCGTCAGTGGTGTGCAGGGAGCCGTCCCCATCAGCACGAAACCAAAACAGGTGCCCAGGGCGTGAGGTAAATTGAGACCAAGAGAGTAGGTCTCGTGAGTAAGAATATGTGGAAATAGCGCTCCACCAATAAGCACGTCAATGCCACCAGGGAGGTGGAAGGTTGGATCAGCCAGTATAATATTTTTAACCTTATTCATGACCTCCTGAGATATTTGTACTCGTGGGAGGTTTACAGTGATTTGTGGCAATATGTGGAACGAGTGCGGGGCGGCAACTGGGTGGCCAGCAAGAGTTTCCACGCCCAGAGTTAAAAATCCGCGTGTGTGAGCAGAGGTTTGAGAAAGGCCGGCGACATTAATAGTGGCTGGACGGCGCTGTGTACCCAACAGTTGGGAGGCTTTCTCGCTAATAAAATTTAGCATGCTTCCTGAATCAATTAACGCACGAAAGACATAAGCTTGTCCGTTAGAGGCGGTGAGCTTGACAAGAGAAGTACCCAGAAGAACCGTGGTACTAGGGGCGAGGTCTCGATGCAGTGTGCCATGAGCGTGTAGTGTGGTGTGTTCGGCCGGGCTAGGAGGTGAGAGCGCTGTGGTCGCAGGCGGAGGGCGGACAGCAGGTGTAGGTGTTGCACTGCTCTGCGCAGACCGGCCGCCGTCTCGGCCGTTCTCCACAACGGGACGAACGCGGTCCGACGTACTAACACTGGACCGAGTTGGCCGATCAGTGAAGTGTAGCAAGGTATGATGACGACCACGACATGTTCGACACGTGAATTTAGACTGACATTCACTTAATCTGTGCGTCCCCAAACAAGAAGAACAGCGGTTGTGCTGTTTAATAATCCCGTGCCGTTCTTGAGGTGTCTTTTGGCCGAAGCTGGGACAGCCATAAATTTTATGACCGCTCTGATGGCAATAAAAACATGATGGGCCTTGTTTATAGGCCGAGGAGGGTGGAGAGGAAGCCGCTAACAAGCTCACGTTTTTAAGAGACGATTTGGGTTTATCAAATCTGGGTTTTGACCCAAGATAAGAACTTGAAGCGTTCTTGGGGTCCACAATATTATCATGTAGACTACTGTCCTCAATGTGGCTGCATTCCAGGTTGAGAAACTCAATTATTTGTTCAACCGAGGGCAAAGTATGAAGCTCTTCCTTTTTTCGAAACTGTTTCTAGGCGGGTGACCATCCGATTATCAATCTTGCGTAATAACAAGGCTGAGAGAAGTGGGTTGTTACTGGTGATGTCACTGTTTAGTGCTTTAAGTGATTGCGTATGTTCGTGAAAAAGATTAAGGAAAGCACGGATATTCTTCACAGATGTGCTGGAGATGACAGGAAGGTCTAGTATTTGATTTAAATGTAGTGTGAGTAGACGCCTAGTATTATGGTAGCGATCCTTCAGCAGCTGATAAGCGATTGCATAATTTTGCTCAGTTATATTTAGCGACTTTATCAGAGCGAGTGGTTCGCCTGAAAGCACGCTCAAGAGATATTGAAATTTCATTACATCGCTTAAGTGCGCATTGTTGTGTACGGCTTGTTCATAAACGTTGATGAACGTACAGAAGTCCAAGGCAGCTCCGTCAAAAGTTTTTAATTCCAATTTCGGTAGCCGGACGTTGACTTGAGGGGAGGCAGGCGGAATAGTTTCGCTTTTATTAGCTTTAGCTTGTCTCTTGGTCTCAATCATAAGCACGTTAGCAGAAATGTAATCAACTAACTCGTCCACGCTCGCTAATGCGGAATAGTTAGGTGTATAGTCGGCATCCACTTTTAATTCCAACTCGTGGCACAAGTCTAATATTGCTGAAAATTCCTGTCTAAGTCTCTGAATAGATTTAGCTCTGACAAGCAACTGCTGAAGTATATTTGGATCGGAAGTCTTCTTAGTTAAATCATAGATACTTTGTATCTGAGAAAAGAGGTGTTCTCGCTTTGCATTGGCCACTTTAAGAGACATCGCCATGTTGAAAGTGTTTGTAGAAAATTAATCAATTTGAGTAAAACTTCAAAGGTGAAAAGTAAACAAAATATTGTCCTCTTGAATTGAGACAGTGATAAAAATAGAAACTAAATTATTTTCCTCTGAAGTATTTTCCCCAAGAAATAAGAAGTATCTAAACAATATAATACAATGAAAAACAATTTAAAAAATATTGTTTAGTTTTTTGAGGTAAAAACTCAATAATAATGCAATAAGTAGAGTAGGCTCGTATAGGCCTATAGTATAGTTTTGTTTCGAGAAAATAAAATACACTGTTATTATGGAAAAACGTAAACAAGACAAATTGTTATTAAATAATAAACAACAATTAAGGTTATTGTTGAGCTAAATTCAGCTATAATGTAGCAGAGGCTCTGGAAACATTATGCGCACGTACTACATGTAAACTGTCAGTGGTAAAGTATGGTAGTGTTGTGACAGTAACCATAAACCATGCATACATATGCGTGAGCAATGTTCAAATAGAAATTATAATAAACAATTGTGAGCAGTAAGTAGCCTTTTTTCTTTTTAAGCTGAGACTAGAATATAGTGTTGACAAAATAAACATTTAATTTTGCAATAAGGGTGCAAGTCCTGCTCAAGGTAAAGTGTCAATAACCAAGATTGTTTATATTTAACCTGCTTAGAATAATGCGTATTACAAGTAGGGCTGATAACCAGCAAGTATTGAGAAGCGGTAACCATTAAACACAGTAATCAGTTCACCTGTGCTGTAACAGTCTGAAAGCTTGTTTGTTAACAAAACAATGCAGTCGACAGAGCACCACAGCTGATATGATCAGACGTCACAGCTGATATGATCACAGCTGATATGACTGGAGAGGGGATTGGAAAATCGATATGCACGGACTTTGCAATCGTGAAAGAACCTGAAACCACACTTTGAAATATGCACTGTATATAGCTTATAAGAGTTGAGATTGCACTGATATTCACCAATGGACTAAAGTTCTTATTATCCGGCTCGCTAAGGACCATGAAAAGAATGGAATTTGGTTATGAGAACCGTGAAATAATATTTAAGAGGCTCGATTAAGAAGGACCACTTCACACTAGGCAGTGAAGACGCCGAACACACTGATTTTAACAAGAGTTCACTAGGCTACACATAATGAGTTTATGAACAGTGCATATTCAAATAAAGTTTAGAAAATAAACAGTTACCTTTGTTTTCATGAGAGGTACCTAACCGTAGTCTGCTGTTGTTGAGGGCCAGGTTGTGATCAGTAAGTGTGGAAATAGGCTGCAGCAGTCCTGTAGGCAGGCGTGAAGACGGAAGATGTCCTTCACGGATTCACTCACGCACAATACGACCGCAAACGAATAGTTCATAACACTGTGGCCAGTCCTGTAGAGCACGGTAGACGCGGGTGTCCGGGAGCAGAGACGTTCTGGTAGAGATTGCCAATCCAGAGCACTGACTTTAATGTTAATGTAAATGTACAACAGAGATAAACTAATATTTAAATAAGAGAGTAACACATGGGGGAGAGAGTAAGTATGGTCAGCAGTGGCTAGAGAGTACATAAGTGCCCCAGGCGGGATCGAGAGTATAACGAGCAAACGTGCCTACGCTTGCAAGGTGGGCAATTGATAAGTCAACCGTTGTGATTGGTTGGTGAGTTTACAGTAAACAGCTGATTCGGGAAACAATGGTTCATTGGTCTGTCACTGTACGTGAATATTTTAATCCAGTAAGGAATGGTATTGTAGGCATCTAGGCCGCAGAAAGAGATATGGAATTAATGTAGTATATACAGTTTAGTAAATAAAGGCAAATATAGAGTATAAGTTGCACAAAAAATATATACATAATTATTATTCAATAAAAGTAGCCTTTTCATATTAGGCAATAAAAAAACAAGTTATTTAATGCAATAAATACTTAACAAAGAGCTTTCAGAGATCATACCTGTCTAGGAATTATTTGCACACAAATCTAAGCATTTACTTCTGAATTTTATTTTTAAACTAGAACTCTTGAGTTCTCAAAACAAGAAATGTTATTAAATGTAAATGGTTATTGGCTGTAGTAATAATAAAATATTAATAATGAATCGTTAAAATAAAATTATTTTTACTTTTAACCGTCATCCGGAGGTTTACAAAGGCAGCTATAATTTTTTACATGCACAGACTCGAATATAAGATTGTTGTGGCTTTCTAGGAGTTTTCTTTTCTTTTGTTGTGTTTCTTTGTTATAATTTTCTAATACGTTATTCTTAAATAATTAGAAAATTATAAATATCAACGTAGGATCCGGTCTTGTAGATTTTATTACAAGAATCAAATTGAAACAAAACGTTAAAAAACAATATCGACGAATCCATGTATCTATTTGTTTTATAGCTAATAGTATTTATTCTATTATCTAGGGAAATCTACATAACGGGGAAGATTTTTGTGTTTCCATGAGTTAGGTGAAGTTCTTGGAGGTCTTGGGTTGACATAACGAGGAGACTGTAAATAAACTTAATGTCGATAAGCGTTCTTTGATGAAATTAGAGAGGATCTGTGCCACTAAGAGTGCTATTATTAAAAAAGTGTATTAATTAAGTAACCTAAAAAGTAAACCTGAACCTACAAAATACATACCCTACGCATTGAACCAAAGCATAGGGGTGGATGAAGCTACCTTTACCCTTTCCCCTTCTGACTATGGGGATTGTCATATCTTATTGTTTCAATTGACGAGTGGCGATACCACAGGAAATCCCGAATTGGCAATTATTGCGTCAGATATCTGCTCAATATTGCTCTCTAACAGGCAACAACGCGCTGGACAGTCAGATGCGACCAGGTGACAGTCATAGCAAATTAACAAAACCCGAAAAAATCAATATTAAACATGTTATATAGTTGTTAAAAAACGTAAACAATCAATTAATAAATTTACAAGCTCCATAACGAGACTAATGCCAATTATTTTTCAACAACTGGTAGAGAATAACAGTTGAAACAAGAGTCATAATAGTTTAAAAACAAATTTATTCTAAAACAGTAAATTTTATAAATATCTCGAATAAAAAAATGGCCTTAAGCTGATTTAAAACTTCCGCCCTATGGTTTTTCAAGGTTCAGTTTGGTAGAAAAGCGTAAAAAAGCGGTTTTGTTTGTTATTATCGTTATAAACTATTACATTTATTGTTTGCACATAATTGTATTTACATGTCTAAACGCAGACATTCTTAAGGTAAATCTTAATGCAACTCCGATTATTGCAGTTTTATTTATTGATTCGCTAGTGATTGAATTTCGAACTCGGGTATAGAAACTTTTTGAACAGAGTGTTTACATGTTAGTGTTAAGCAAAAAACTCTTTGCGTTAGTTTATTACGTCCGTAATTTTATTTTTATTACTAAACGCAAATTAATATTACACGTGATCAATAATAGAGACTTGTTACGAAGTTATTATCAGTAAAATATTACTGTATCTCTACTGTATGTTGTAGTACAATTCTGAATTAAATGTCGTAGGGTGTTATTGGATTCAGTTTAATCTGAAACATCGAAGTGGCTGGTGGCTGCAGAACGTGAAATGAACTCTCTTTATTGTATTGAGAGGCTTTGAAAGTTGCCTCACAACAGAATTTCAAAATGACTCTCTTTTATGGTAACTGAAATTACTTTATACTCTTCTCCTACAACTGGTGAGTGACCTACGGCAGTTCCCGATTTATACTTTTATTGTTTCTACTTTCTACTTATTTCTGATAAACATATTAACTTGATATATTGATCAAATATATAAATAGTTACAGAAGTAAATTCTACCCACAACGAGGAATATATATAATAATTTACTATTAAATAAGTCAAGGGTGTCTATTTAAATAGTCCCTATTATAAAACTGAATTCGTAGATGTAGTTATTTAGTTAAGTACAGTTAGTAGTAAACTGCAGCGGAAAATATCATGCGAAACAAGTTTAATGTCTGCATTATATACTTGGACAAATCTGATTGTATTACTTACGTTGGGTAAACTACAGCGTGTCCTTATCCCAACCTCACAGTTAACCATTGAGAATCATTCATAGTTTTTTAATTTTTTTTATATTTACATATTCTCACCACTATTATTCTAGAACTAGATGAAAATTTAATTTTCTAAAAATATCTTAAATTTTCCGAAAAGTATAATACACTTAACTTTATTGTGGTTAATATAAACATCATACGTAAATGTTAAGATTAACATCATTTATATATTAATCTTTGCTAAGGCACAATTATTAAAGATCATGTATTTAATGGTTGCTTCTTTGTTTGATGGCACACACGTCTATTAGCTGACTATAAATATAAACTAAAATATATTATAGTGCATGATTTTATGTAGGTAAGTTTTACTTTTCATGTACTATATGCAAAGTATATATTCTTGAGGGAACTGATATTTAGTTTCTAATTATTTTCACTTGTTTGAAATAAAAGTGAACAAGTGCAAAACGAAGTTATAGAGGTAACACCAGTTGTTAGAAAGTGAATGTGCTCCTGTGAATTATATACAATTAGTGTATTATCATAAAGGTAGTAAACTTCAGTACAACTGCCGCCACATTATTCCTAATGTAATATGCGGCAGAGCTGCAGTCAGCTAAACATTGTTGCTGAATCAAGCGGCTTATAAACACCGCGCTAACATATTTACGTGACGTAGTATTTTATTAACCATCCGATATGCTGAGAAGTTATGAAAGTTATTGACTGTAAATATTATCTATCAGAAGGTCATGAGATGTATATATATTTAATTTGAAATAAATCATGACTAGTGTTGCACATTCAGCAGGCTATAGACTATAGATGAGAGGATGGTGATTATTGCGATAATATTGTAAGACTAGAACATTATATGCTCTGACAAACTATGTATGAGTATTACAGAGTGGCATTCTAGCAAGAGATTATTTAAACGTATTTGAATTTTGTGTAATCCGATTACAACTTTACTACATGACGTTTCAGATTGGAATGTTAAATTTTAACCGTATTCAGTTAAAGTTTGTACAAGTTTGATAAAGATTTATTGTATATAAATGGTGGTACGTAGATTTCTATTTGTTTAAAACAATCATGTTGGTTTGTCCGTATACAATTTAAAATTAAATTAGAAATTTGAAAATATCTAAGACGGAACGGGCTTTTGACAAATTGAAAATACTAACCAATGATTACGACAAATGGTTATTATTAATATTGTTGCTTGGTTTTTAGTCGTATATTTTATTAAATATTTCCAGTAGTGGAGTTCACTTCTCAGTATTGTCAAATTATAAATTGAACTTCAAATTAAATGAAAAAGTCTGTATTGATAGAGCTGAACTTAGAACTCTTCAACTAAACATTTAACTGTGTAACTTTTAGTGATATTTTTAGTCTTCCGAATCATTTGATGGTGTCAAACATAAGAGTAATTTTAGCTCTTAAATAACGCAACCTAATCCTATTTTAATGTTGAGGTTCAAATATCAATAAATTAAAATGCTCAGGCAATAACTGAAATTGACATGAGATGTTAAACTGGAGCTGAAACTGTATCAGATTTTATAAATAGGCTATAAAGATTTTAAATGTGTTAGGGATGTTTTGACGTAATTTTAATAGAATAACTTATACACGTGTATGAATATAATATACGATCAAATATTAACAACAGATTACTCGTTTTACAACTAACTTTCTGTGCAAAATATGTGTGCACAGCTAAACGAATTATTTAAATTCTTAGTCTACTGGATGAAATATATATTTGTGCAACGGTATAATTTATAAGTTTCAAACATGTTTTTTTCCCAGAAAAATGCTTATCTGATGCTTCACTTAAGAACTATCTTTTTATGTGGGTGAAGAAAGATAAGCACCAGTTGCTAAACCATCACTGAAGGTTACTGGATGTGTACCAATTAAAACATATCATCAATTACAGATAGAATATATACGACTTTAAAAAGCATTCGATCAGAACTTAATTGAGGGTAGAAAAAAATTATTGTTTCATATTTCTCATTATGCCATCTCATATTCTCAGCGGTAGCTTAAGGGTTCTTTCAATAAAACTTTTAAATAGATCACATCTGTCAACTGCATACATAAGCTGGACGAATGGTTACTAACTTGAACGCTTCTTTATGATTCTCTTACTGACTTCCCAAACTGGCGGAGATAATTTTATAGTTTTCTTAATCTAACTTAGAGAACTTTACATATGTTAGATACAGATAGGCTATATTTCACACAGAAAATTCATTGCACAATTCATCTCACAAGTGAAAAGACTAATAGTTTGTTATTTGTGACATAATGAATGTGCTAAACAAAAAAAATTCTTTGAGACAAGCAACATTTAGTTTAATAATTGAAATAGAAATATTAATTTGAAACATAAATTAAACGTTATTACAAGTATTTAATAAACTAAGTTAATAGTTAATAAAATATAATTAGTTGTAACTATGTAACTATAACTAGTTAATAAACTCCATTGACACATCTGGTAAATCGTGCAAATAAGTAGCAAAACTACAAACAATTCACTCTAACATGCTTCTTCTACAAGTTGGAAGAATGATTAAAATATCATATCTTTATAAAATGTAGCCCAATATGTTATAAGAACTTACCAAGTAATACAAAGTAATACTTACGAAGTATACATAGGTCTAACCTTATAGTACAATTTTAATGAATACGTAGAATACATGATTGTAAAACGTAGTTTGTCCATGGGAGCAATGTTTATAAGTAACATTGAGGTCCTCTATACGTGTTATGAAAGACGATGTTTATAACAGGGAACTGCCAACAAGACGGTAAAGATAGAACTTGTGCAATATCCACCATCCACAGTTGTAAGAGTGTGTGAGTTGATACGTCAAGTGTCCGTCCTGTAGGCTACATCGTTAACACACGTGTTGTGACAGAACTATTATTTTTATGATATTTTAGAGAATACGAACCAATAATTACATAAACACCAGTTTTAGTTGGAAACTTATTAAAATTACAGTTACATTCATACCATAGCTACGTTATGTATAGAAAACTCGGTTGCTCCACCGTACATATATACTGTATATCGTCTCTAAAACATCGTACTCTACTGAGCCGTGCGCCTGATGAGACAATGAGAACCCCCTTTCTCCTAAATTACGCTATATTTTGTATTCTGGATGTCAAAATGACGTTAAGAGTTCATTTTGAGTTCATCTCTTCAGACTAACACGACTGTAGATTCCAGGAGTTTAGGCTGCGTCATACTCTTACTTAGTTTGTATATCGAGGATATTCTTCTACATACAAGGTAATGATCGTGAATACGGAGAAAAGCTTATTCATATAATTTAGCCTTTAAATAACATGTTATGCATTTTAATTTGAAATTTAACCTTAGGGAATTTCCTTTGTATCCATGATTAACTTCAAATAATTTATATTACAGGATAAATATTTGGTGGTTCCAATATTTATATTTTTTTTTAACAACGGTAAGTAAGGATTATTTCCCGATTGTATTAAAACCAAGCATAAATATTTCAAATGATTACTGCAGCTAGACACCACTATTTAATTTGAATATAAATTGCATTAAGAAGATCATTTACACTAACGTTTCTAGCCAGCTTAGGTAAAATAAATTATAAGCGTCTAACAACTTCAAGCTTCAAAAATCGATCTTAATATCTTGAGAATTGGAGTCTGAAGATAATGAAATATTAATATTACTAGTATTCGTTATAAACTGAATTTTACGTGACGGTCTCACGCAATGCATAAAAATATTTGTTACGTAAAAACTATATTTTATATGTATGTATGTATATATATACAGGGTGTCAATTAAGTCTGGAACCTCTTTTTTAATTTTTAAACCACAATATAAAAAAAATACCAAAGTTCACACGTGCTTACTGGTGATAGTAACGCACACATCTGCCCAATTACCGACCGGGTACTATTAAATAAACATACTATTAAACAAGACAAAAATACTGCTAGATTTAATCAGAAGTCAGTGTGATGTTGCCATGGTTGTTTGATTCCAATCTAATTGTATTACACTTTTCAATTCGGTAATAGGACTTTTAAAAAGTCTTTTTTAACGGGTTTGCATTTATAAAATGAATTGCTTGACATTTATTGTTAGCATCATTGTTTTAAATGTTTTTTCTTTTATAAATATATCAGTATTGTATGATAGAAGTTTAGGTGTAGGATTAATTCTCCCGATTTTAGCAAAGATACAAATGCTGGCGCATATAAACACAGAAATATTTCGTAACTGTGATTTCACATTTTATTATCGTTCCTCCAGGCGTTTTACTTTATTGACCAATAAAGCGTTGCTCTATAACTGCAATTCCTATTGGCAAACAATTTTATAGTATCCTTAACAAATATATATAGAGGAAAATAAATAATGGAAATTTATTTGATTACAAGCACGTTTAACCTCAAATAGCTAACGCACTGTGAATACATCATTATGAGGCTATTTTTGTGGTTGAAAATGAGAATCTATATCCATTTTCTGAAATAAGTAAAGTAAAAAATATATTCTCTTAAAAATATATCAGTATTGTATGATAGAAGTTTAGGTGTAGGATTAATTCTCCCGATTTTAGCAAAGATACAAATGCTGGCGCATATAAACACAGAAATATTTCGTAACTGTGATTTCACATTTTATTATCGTTCCTCCAGGCGTTTTACTTTATTGACCAATAAAGCGTTGCTCTATAACTGCAATTCCTATTGGCAAACAATTTTATAGTATCCTTAACAAATATATATAGAGGAAAATAAATAATGGAAATTTATTTGATTACAAGCACGTTTAACCTCAAATAGCTAACGCACTGTGAATACATCATTATGAGGCTATTTTTGTGGTTGAAAATGAGAATCTATATTCATTTTCTGAAATAAGTAAAGTAAAAAATATATTCTCTTAAAAATATATCAGTATTGTATGATAGAAGTTTAGGTGTAGGATTAATTCTCCCGATTTTAGCAAAGATACAAATGCTGGCGCATAATAACACAGAAATATTTCGTAACTGTGATTTCATATTTTATTATCGTTCCTCCAGGCGTTTTACTTTATTGACCAATAAAGCGTTGCTCTATGACTGCAATTCCTTTTGGCAAACAATTTTCTACTATCCTTAAGAAATACAGTATATAGAGAGGAAAATAAATAATGGAAATTTATTTGATTACTAGCACGTTTAACCTCAAATAGCTAACGCACTTTGAATACATCATTATGAGGCTATTTTTGTGGTTGAAAATGAGAAGCTATATTCATTTTCTAAAATAGTAATGTAAAAAAAAATCTAAGGATCTTTTCTTTTATAACATTATAGTCATGGCAAACGGCCTGCAAACCACTGCTTCAGTAAATAAGTAATTAAAAGTCCTGTTATTTATTAAATCTAATTCATACAACGTAGTATTTCTGTAAAAAAAACTTATCAAGTAATAAAAAAATTAGAACAGAATAAAAGAAATTTAAACTGTGTCCATGTGTGGATGTTTTAAATTTAATTTATTGTTAAGTATGTGTGGACATTAGGAAAAATAATTTGGCTAATATAACTGATACACATGATTGAACTTCACTTTCTACTAGCCTCACTAACATTGGTACTAATTTGACCGAATATCAGGAATACGAACTGACAGTCGTGATGTTGTGGTATGTTTTTTTTTATTTTTACTAATTCATTAGAAGTTTACGACCTTATTTAATTCAAATTATCTCGTAACATGGAAGCTCTGCGTGGAACATAATAAAATTTAAAATCGCATTTGCGTGGATAACTAAGATTAAATTGCTGCGTTTGGTAATTAATTTGTTAATCTGGTGTGATAAAATACTTTAACAAATCTAAAAATGGACTTGTAACAAACCAAAAATTTTCATTTATTTCATTTCTAGTTTTTCTTAAAACTGGGGACATGCATTTGTTGCTAACACAAAGCTCTGCTTTACCGAAAGTTTCCAACAGTCTACCTAATGGAGCGATTTAATTACTCTTTTCTATCCTCATAAATTTAATTAAATATTACACACATTGCATCCTATGTTTCTTAACAAATATTGTTTATACGTATTTATCAAATTATTGTTTGCCGTCAGTAACTCACGATACGAGGTACGTAGTACGAAGAACAGGATATGCTTAAGCCAGCAATTATTGTGCAGGGAAAATATTACTCACCGTGTAGGTACAGACAGTGGCATGTCTGGCATGTCTGGTCTGCGGAGTGTGCATTCCTCATCTTTTAATAAGCCATTTATTAGTCTTCAGGAACAATAAATATTACTTACTGGAAATGTACAGTCAGTGCCAAGTCTTTTCTGTTTAGTGTGCATTCCTCATCTTTTAATAAGCCATTATTAGTGTGCAGGAACAATAAATATTACTTACGGTAAATGTCAGTACCAGGTCTGGTCTGTGGAGTGTGCATTCCTCATCTTATAATTAAATTGCTTTGTGCAACTCTAGGACGTAGCATCGCTCATAGCATTTCCATCATGAATATCTGGTACTTGACAAATGTATGCGAATCACATGTCTTCAATCCAGATAACTGAAAAAATTTCACATTCAACAGGTTTTTTATGTTTGTTAAACTTCAAAGAAAAAATATAACTGTTATTTTTAGGAAGGGATTGTCACTGGTAAATGTTTTTTATTACTGACATTTTCTGTAATATATTTTTAATAATTTTATATTAAAGTATAATCAAAAGGGTTTATAAAATTTGAAGGTTATTTATTTCGGCCTGTTTTAATATTTTTATCAATAATACTTTCTTTTACGGACCAAAATATAAAACTTCACCGAGACGAAAAAACTATTTTTTTGTATATCTTTTGATTTCTATGACCATTTATCTATTTATTGGACCATTTCTACTCAGAAGCTTTTCCATTGAGGTAAATTCCGATGTTAAGTACCTTGGCGTGATCCTTGATAGGATTCTAAACTGGGATCTCATTTAGAATGGGTTATTGCCAGAGAGAAATGGTCTATAATGCAATGCAGACGAGTAATAGGTGGTCTTGGGAGCTTAAGCCGAGGCTTTTATATTGGCGTCTCCATGGGCAGACCTTTACTAATGTATGGGGCTGTTGTCTGGTGGCCAAAAACAGAGACCAAGATCACGGTAGATTGTCTGGCTGGCATCCAAAGGATGGCTTGCCTTCCTATAAGTGGGGCTTTTCCTAGTGTGCCGGGCGTAGCTCTAGACTGTAGCCTTAACATCGCCCCCCTGGATATCTTCATTCAGGCTATGGTCAGAAGGAGTACCTACTGTAGAATTAGCATCCTAATTCAGGGGAATGCTCTACACATGATCTCTGATCAGATGCCACTAAAACTTTCATTTGACAAATCTTTTAAGATAGTGATACCTCCTAGGGACGATTGGTTGGAGGGATGGAAACCTCTTTCACCAGAGGAGCTTGAATGGTTTACAATCACCTCTTGAACAACATGTGGCACAAGCGCCGTAATGGTGGAGTTGATTTCATGTGAGGAGCTGGTGGTCCCTAAGGGTTATTTATCCTACAGTTTTTCAGGCAGAAGTCGCAGCCATTATGGAGAGTATTCGTGAGAATCTTCGTCTGCAGTGTAGGAGTAAGACGATCAATATTTTCAAAGATAAGAGTCCATTGCCATCAGTGCTGCCTGAAGGGGTGTCGGACAGGCCTGTCTATCCCATGCTATTTTGTTGATTTTTGGGAACACATTTATCCAAAACTATCTGACTTAGGATGCTGCAATTTTTTTATATATTGGATCCTCAACCCTTCTGTGACATTTATAGGTGTGAAACCTTTGGGTCTGTTTCGAAATGTGTTCGTGTTGAGCATGAGAGAAGGTGGAGGCTGTATCCAGACTTGAGATAAGCAGAATGGTACTATGGTTGCCTTCGTTCAGAGTGGCGTCTGATCATCTCTCACTAGGTACATCGATGACTACTCTGGTTATAGGTCTGATTAAGGGACATGGTCACCTGAAGAAGCATCTTCACAGAGTCTGAATCCTTGGGGTGGATCCGCTGTGAAGAAGGTATGATGTAGGGGAGAAAGAAAAACTGCTCTTTGAATGTCCTGTAATAGCAAGGGAGTGGTATGCCATCTTCAGTAGTTTGGACAAGGGTTGTGAATTTTCTCAAGAGCACCTGATAGGTTGTTTGTGTTGGTTTGTAGAACTGATGATACCGAAGACTGGTAGGCCTCATTGTGTGCTTCTGGGGTGTGCAAAAGGCTCTTGAGGCTTAAGTACATGGCAAGAGGCTGCCCTAAATACGTGTATATTTTAATTACGTAGTGAATTCAACGTTACAAGAAAATGTTTATAGAAGATTATGATTAAGGAATATTTATTATATACGTCCATTTGTAAAGTAACACCTAGAGACCTATGAGCTGTTATATATTGTACTAGGCATATTACGAAATATATATACAGGGTGACTGGCTCTTGGTGTGAAAAAATAAATCTGGTAATACTATAGACTTAGGGCAGTAAGGAACTATTATTTAAAAATCTTGTTTGTAACGATTTTTTTTCCTTTTTTCGGAAATTTATGTAATTATGTAAAAACCAGCCTTTTCCTAAATTTTTACCTTGTAAATAATTTTTTTACAGGTGCTTTCTGAAATTTGATAAAATTTCAATTAAAAAGAGACCGTAATAAGCAGTTCACATAAATTTATGTGATACTTATTACCAATAAAATAAAAAAAATTTTTAATTTATATTAAAATTTAAAAAAATTATAACCAATATTCTGAGAAAATATAGGTGAGATTCAATTGTAAAATTTCACAAAAACTTGTCCATTTAATAAGCTACTATTTAACATAAAAAGTACGTATTTCTGTTTCAAATCGCTGGAGAAAAAGTGCAGTTGAATGTGGAAAAACATAGAGGTTTTAATAATAAACAAATAAAAACAGATTTTATTTTTCCATTTACCATACTAGGATAGTTAGTAATAGTGATTTTTTCTGGAAGGCAGTGTGTACATTAAAGTTTACTACCAATAAATAGCTGCACCAATATTCCTGCATTATCATATCAGTTGTCCTATCCTATGTTCAGATAAGATTTTCTTCTGGTAATTCCTTGAAAATGTAAGTTATGTGATTGAATAATGCTGCAACAACATGCCTAGGTGTATACACTGCTGAACGTATATCTTGTACTGCCAAACTAGTCTATTGAAAGCTATAACGGAGTTCACTTCTCAAGAGTAAGCAGAAATGCACTTTGTGTACGGTTTTTGTAACGGAAATGCACTTGAAGCTAAAAGAGAGTACGCTCATGGATACCCTGATCGCAGCTCGGCAGTATTCACCAGGCTACATCAGCGACTAGTGGAGAGGGGCACTGTGTATAAAATCTGCTAATGAGGTAGGTAATGTCATCCATGAAGTAGGAATGGAAGAATTGGTTCTTGATAATGTTTCATAATAATCCAGGCATTAGTACCCGGCAGGTTGCCCGTGAAGTTGGTATGTCCCAGTGGAAGGTTTGTGACATTTTAAAGAAAAATAATCTTCATGCATATCATTTCACTCCAGTTCAAGCATTGAAGCCAACTGACTTTGCTCCAAGAGTTGAATTTTGTCGCTGGCTACTGAACAGTGACATTGAGCAGTACAACTTTTTTAAGAAGATATTATGGACCGATGATTCTTTGTTTACCAGAGAAGGCATACTTAATACGCACAATCTGTATTTATGGGCAGAACAAAATCGTAAAGCTACCAGGGAAAGGTCGTTTCAAACACGTTTAAAAATTAATGTTGGGCTGGTCTGTTAGGGGACCAACTGATAGGACCACACTTTTTATGAAAGCTTAACCGGAGAAAGTTACTTGCAGTTCCTTCAGCACAATCTTTTTTTAGGTTTTTAGATGAAATTGACAACATTCAAATAAACGGGATAATTTACCAACAGGACGGCGTTCCCCCCACTTCAGCAACGCGGTACGTGAGTGGTTGACATTGAACTATCCAACATGGTTAGGGCGGAGTGGGTCTGTGGCTTGGCCGGCAAGGTCTCCGGACCTAACCCCTACGGACTTTTTTGTCTGGGGATTCATCAAAGATAAAGTATACTCCACGCCAGTAAACTCAGAACCAAAACTAAGAGGAAGAATATTAGCAGCATTTGAGAAAGTTCGCCAAACCTTATCTTTCAAAGTTACAGTTAGAGCGACGAGGAAAAGAGTAAGAGCATGTATTAGGAAACAAGGCAGGCAGATTGAAAATGACATGTGAAATTTTAAAACTGTGTGCGAATTTTCTCTTTTATCATTGCTAGCTGAACAACAAATGTTTCTCAATTTTACTCATAAGCATAATAAAATGTGTGGTTTTTAGTGTATTTATAATATCAACTTGTATTAGTGTTGTTTGTTTGTAACAAACCTCTATATTTTTCCTCATTGAACTTCACTTTTCTCCAGCTATTTGAAACAGAAATAAATACTTTTTTATGTTAAATAGTAGCGTATTAAATGCAATTTTTTTGTTGAAATTTGACAATTTAATCTCACTTAAATTTTGCACAGAATACTGGTTGAAAGTTTTTTAATTTCAAGAAATTTCAATTTTCTTATTTTGTAGGTAATAAGTATCACATAAAGTTATGTAAATTGCTTATTATATTATTTTTTAATTAAAATGTTATGAACTTTAAGAAAGCACTAATAAAAAAAATTATTTACAAAGTAAAAGTTGGAGAAAAATTCAGTTTTTTTACATAATTACATAAATTTTCTGAAAAATTCAAAAAAACGCTACAAACAGGATTTTTAGATATACATTTTTAAATATTAGTTTCTTACTGCCCTACGTCTATATTATTACCAGATTTATTTTTTCACACCAAGAGCAAATCACCCTGTATATATACACAAGTAAGTAAATTTATCTTCTAAAAATTAAACTCTATTAATACTCCTTACAAATTTAATTTCCTCTATGTAGGTTAAATTAGTTACACTTTAACGTATATTAAATTATTTTTATAAGAGCTTCAATTTTTCTTTTAAAACAAAAATTCATTCAAATCTACTAATCATGAATTGTATACAGCGCTTGTCTAAGATTGCAATTAATAAATAAAGTATGGGAACATATCTAAGCACACATTCAGAGGTAAATTAATAATAAAAATTATATATTTCAGTTTATTAATAAATAACATGATGCCAAATAATATAACGTGACAGTTCTGACGAGAAACAATGTTAACTTTTGAGGACAAATTACGTAGATTGTAGTCTTATACTCTCTGCGAAACTTGTAAAGGAAGTTGGTTTGAACAGTTTATAATGTTGATCGGTCTGTATAAGGTATTGCCTTGTGTAAATCTTAGCCTTATTTATTAAAACTCAACGCAAGTAACACATATTATGCTTCAATAAATTCAGTTTTAAACTTTAAATATAATTAAGAGTTTACCACGTATTACCTCGTAATGATGAGCTAAGCTAAAATGGTAAAAACCTCATCATTTCGTATATTGTTCTCCAAATATTAACAGTCAACAATTGACATCGAAATATCTTATCATTTTATGACAGGAAATGTGTATAAAATTGCAAGGGTAACAAGAAACCTTAGCCCTTAGCAAGGTCAAGGTTAGATAGACCTAGGTCTCAAAAAGATAGTCAACGTATCTTTTTGATACGTTATGCATTTTTGGCAATTGTTATTGAATAATAAACTAGGATCTTCATATCTTAAGTGGATGATATCATATACGATGATCTTCATATCTATACGATGATACACGTTTGAACTGTTATAAGGTTACTTAATCAAATTTGTTTTCAAAATCAATTAATTATTAATAGCTACGACTGTTCAATCGCAATATTTCAATATTATAAATAAGATTGTCGGATATGTGCAAATTACTCGTAGTACACATTGTTAAATGAAGGAAAAGCATATGCCAAATCATATATGTAAATGAAACCGAAAATGAAAGTGAAACTACGTAATCGTGACGGCTTCAAAAAATTCGTTGGGTGAAACAAAAAACGGCTCAATGAAACGGACCTAAGTTGTTTAAAGCGATATAATTTACTTAACCGATTTGCTGTGATTTAAACAAGGGAACACATTTACTGAAACAGAAGCATTAATTAAAATATCATAAAATAATAACTCAGTTTGATCATTATTTACAGCAAATGCAGGATAAAATCACGCAATGATATGTAACTAAAAATAAAAGGAACTAAATCATACACACCACGTATTACTTTGACACCGATTTTTCGTACTAATAACCCTGAGAAAGAGATGAAATTTATTTTGTTAACATTTTTATAAACAAACCTTTTTAACTACATAAAATGAAACTTTTTACTTATATTACTTTTCAAGCTGAAAGGATTCAATTTTAACGTGGATAAATAAACTAGAAATGGCCCGTTTTGTTTTGATTATTATTAAATTGTAATTATACTGAAGTTTTAATCACATTATTTCACAAAATTAATTATTATATATTGGTACGAGGTAAAATAAAGGGAGTGCAAATTCAACATAAACTAAAAAAATATCATTGACCCCATTTAATTGCCGTATAACATAATGTTTACTGAACATTTAACATGTTTACACCTTACATGCAATACAAACACAATTCCTCATTTGACATGTAATTGTATAATTTATTGAGGTTACTGCGGATTGGACTTTCACCCAATAATACTTGAGAGAAAAATGTGGTCAGTTTAAATTGATTTAAATAAAAAGAATTACTTCTAAGAACTGGGACTATCATTATTGTTTTGTCATTGTTTTTTAATTAAACAAAGGCAAAATTTAGATATTTATTTGCCACTTATTTCATTACAAATGTATTATTTAGACGCATCAAATGATCACAGTGGCAATATGAAGAAATAAAACAGAAGATTTAATAATCATCAACACATTCAGTATATCCTTTAATGGGTGTGAGGGGAGGATTAGTTGGTAGCGTTTTTTATGCTGTCGTTTCTGACACTTAAAAGTACACTTAAATATACATTTCCCACGCAAAACGCTTCTAAACCTAATCGTATTTGTTTTTCTATTTTATTTTTATGTTGGCTGACAGCGGAAGTGCAATGCAATGTAATCTCAAAAGAGTGGGCGAGTGCTCTGATAGCAGTTAGCATTTTAGTGCAGTCGATTTTACGTCCGGTATTAATATTTAAAATAATAACATATAGAAGTCTTATTACTTTTTACTAGTTTTATATAAAACAGTTAAGTAGGATTAGTTAAAATTGGTAAGCAAATCAGGAATATAGATCTAATAAGTTTATAGACAATTTATTTAATGGCATGAGATAATTTTTTTCTTAACATAGTAATGGAGTACCACAACTTGATACATATGTTTACATATGAAATACAAATGAAAACAATACACGCGTTTAGCAATTAATACCAAAGTAGAAAGCTGATTTTGTGTTTTCCTTACACAATTTTAACTTTTAAGGTTTTATATTTAACGGTAAGAAATATTATTTTTGTATTTTGCAAACTTTACTTTCGCTTACTTAGTAACTGAATGTAAAGAAAGATCCTCGAAATGTCGTAATTCTATTATTTTACATATGGCAATTAATTGAAAATGTACGTAAGATTGCTTACCATCTTAAATCATCTAGACAAAAATAATGAACTGCAGACCGTTTTTTAAAGTTCGGTATGATAATGAATTATTTAATGACATAATATCCGTAATTTTCCATTGTTAAATATTGCAAAAAATAAAATGTGTTTTGTTAAGTGGAATAAATTCTCTCCTTTATTACTGAAACTATAATTAACTGTTTAAAAGCATTATTAAATTTATCACAAAATAACCAGTTACAATTGTACAGTGTCCTGTATAATAAAACACAAACCAATTATTAATTTATTTTAGCATATGTGACTTTTTTACATAGGCTTAAATTTTTGGGAACAAATACCATTTGTATATATTATAGATAAGTATCCGTATGATTCTGTCAGCAAAGTTTGATAACTTGTGGTGTTTTTGAAGTTGAAATATTTATTACAAAATGTTTCTTTTTACTATACGTTATATTAGACCCCAATAGTAATAAGTATAAAAATGCACGAAATCGTCGAAAGATATGATTAAACATATGCGCTTTGTTTCTGAATTTTAGAATAATTTGGACTATTAGGTTATAAGTAAGCTTATAACACTAGTACCAGAGAACTATTACAATATTACAAGAACTTTAACTCGATATGTAGTCAAAGAAACTCTAGTACCTCCTTGTTACAACAAAACTCTTAAGATATACAATTCAACTAGTAAATATTAAACTCATCCGATTAATGTTTGTATTATTAATAAGGATAAATGTGTGAAAAACACTAACATAAAAAGTTCGTAGTGTCCTTGCCCAAAGTGAAAATAAATATCTTATCTTTGTGGTTGTAATTCAAAAGTTTCCGTGTTATGTCTCACGGCTGAAGGACACGGTACACAATGTAAAGTGAATACCGAGATATGCAGGTACTATTCTGTCAGACAAAGTCACCCTCCACTTCTACACACGTAATACTTGTCTTGAGGTTAGATAGAACAGGATTAGCTTACCAGCTTCTACGTCTACTGCTTTATTATCAAATATTCAGTTAGCGTTACACATCCATTTCAGTTAAAACCCTATGTTTATTCTATAGGTTTTGAATATAATAATACTACATCTCTTATGCAAACTGATGTTATATGATGTAATACGTTTGCTACAGGAAATGTACTTACCATATCAAATGATGTAATGATTTTCAGATTAAAACATAAAGGCAGCGTGTATTTTGGTCTTAGCAAAACCAAAAAATTTTACAGTTATTATTATTATTATTACACTTTAGCTTTTAATAGAACTCCGTTCATTTTTTAAAGCTTAAATAGTTAGGGCCTTTGCATTAGTTTTTATGATAATTCAAGGTTTGCTAGTTTTTTAAATAAAATACTGTTTTATATTATGTGAAAATATGAACGAATTTTGAGATTGACCTGCAGAAAATTAATATTTTATATTGAATTATGTTTAAAATAATCAGTGAATAAGTTATCCTTTATATTCAAACTTTATTTACTTAGTCCTCTCTCTAAACCTTGTAGTATATATTTATTTATTACATTTGCAGCCTCTGTATGACTTACGAAGCTACGTTGGGAAGGGTTGACTTAATGTGAATGTTGAGTCTAGTCCCTGTCCACCTTCCTCTAACTGCATAATAAATTTCACCATACCTCTATACGGTGTAACTGCTTTAAGAATTCACGGAGAGGGAGATGATTCATCTAGTTTTTTAAAATTTTATAAATTTTACATAACACACGGTATTGCTCGCAGCTTCGCATGCAGTTTTGCGCAATAAAAGGAATCACAGGTTACAGATTTTGTAAATGGTAAACTGATACAGCAAAGTGCATTTCATTGCTCTCTATTTGCTATACCATTATTCTGAATTTTTGTTTCAGCGTTTGTCATCACTATAAAAATATTACTTTTTGTCTGGATCATTGTTTTGTGATTCCATTTGCAGTGGTCCGAGGCTTCCGGCGCACGCTTATAGGGCTACCCTCAAATTGCAGTCATCTTGGGAATTGCTCACTGAGTGTTGCTATTTCTCGCCCCTCACGCTGTTACTTCAGCTATTGTAAACATTCAAAATGTTAGAGGAACCTAATATCGGAGCTCCAAACATGTCACAGTTGAGAGGTATCCGTTGTTTGTTGATCCTGGCTTGTGCAAGCGTATCTTTAAAGTAGTCGTACCCGTTTATGCGTCGAAAAATTTTGTCGAAAAAAGTACCGGTGCAATGAAAGAAATAGTCAGTATCCTGTAAAATTGGTATACTCTATGTTAAATATCTGATTCCTATGAAAAGAATTCAATATTCTGTCTGCTCCCGGTTTGAGCAAGTATAATTTTAAAGTGGTCGTGCTCGTTTTATACATTGATGGATTTCATTTTTTTTTAAGTATCTTTGAAATCGTAATAACATTTTTCAAATATTTATTGTGTAATAAATTTGTAAAAATACTTGTTGTTTTGTTATTTAACATTAAAATTTCAAACAGACGCCACTTCGTTATATTGAATAAAAGAATACAATTATCATTTTCCCTCTTGTCTACTTAAATCTATGTGCTGTATTTGGTTTCGTTTGATTCACTATTCTTGAGATAATAATTTGTATTATACTAAATGGGGGCTAGCGGCTAAACTAAGATGTTCTTAGATCTATGATAATAGGGCATTTATTGTTAAAATTATGAATACTATCACCCATAGCAGTTTGAAAACACCCTGTATAATTATGTACTCGCCTTCGGCTCGCTGGGGGCTACGCCCCCAGGCCCCCAAAGAAACGCTTGCAAATTCGGGGATAAGCGGAATTCGGTGACTGGTTAAGTCCGGACATTAAGTAAATGACAAGGGATTTAAAAATTGACCTTTTTCATAGATTTTTTTCCGGATTCGTAAAAAACTTTTGACTTTGAGGGCATTTTGCGGTTAAACCGTTAGAGATACGACAAAAAGTGACTGGACCTTTCTTGTTGGAAATTTAATTTTGTCTTTCGATTGTGCCCTCAGATCTGATCTACGACCTATGGTTTAGCCAGAAATGAGCTCGGGAGAAAAGTCTGCACGGGTCAGCTATCTTGAATTGTTTAGTATAAACATAATAAAAACCGACCTCAAGGCAGTATTTTAAGTCGAACAGGGGGTTTAATATCACCAGGAGACTATCTAGTCAAGGCGAGAAATTCCCTGGGTGGGTGATTAATGTTAAGGAGGTTAAGACAAGAGGGGGTTTAATTTCGTCAGGATATTGTCTGGTCATATGAACAAATTCCCAGGGGGGGTTAACGTTACCGGGGGATAAGTCTCCAGGGGGTTATCTGGTCATACCAGGATCTTCCCAGGGGGGGGGGGGTTAAGAGATTTGGTGACTGGTAAAATTCGGACATGAGGTCATGGCAGGAAATTCCCTGGGGGGGTTTAATGTTACCAGGGGGTGTTAACACATCAGGGTGTTGAATGTACAGGAGGTTATCAGGTCATACCAGGAAATCCCCGGGGGGGGTTAATATTACCGGGGGTTAATGACACACTTGGGCCTTTTTTAGAGGGTATTGTGTCTGTGAACATAATAAATATTCCTCTGTCCCTATCTACTATTGACGCTTAGCTAACGCTCAGCCAACTCCCGAAGTCACTGAACCTTTTCTGTAGATCACGTGATTTCCTAAATCCCGTTTAAAATTTGTTTTGAGTTACGACCAACCGTTTAGCCGCTATCAAGCCCGGAATGTAAATTTTTAGGCGAAAATGTCCAATATTTTCACTTAATCGCGTTTTGCGGTCAAACTAAGGGAAATATAGTAAAAAGTCACTGGACCTTTTTTGTAGGTCATCTTATTTCCTAAATAAAACGTTAGTCTTATTTTGACCTCCGACCAATGGTTTCGCCGCTATCGACCCCAAAAACAAAAGTTTCGCGTAAAAGTTACAACAAAATTGTACATAATCACGTTTTTCGGCCAAACCAATCGAGATAGGGCAAAAGATTACTGGACCTTTTCTGTAGATCGCGCAATTTGCTAATTTGATGGGTCACTCAGATTTGAGCTACGACCAACGGTTCGGCCGCTATCGGGCTTGAAACATTATTTTTATCGAAAAAAATCTCTGGAATTTCAAATGTTCGAGCGTTTTGTCGCTTAAACCATGGGAAGATAGAGCAAAAAGTCATTAGACCTGTTTTGTAGTTCACTTTCATTCATTCCTGACCATGAATTTTCCGTCAGATCCGAGCTAGCTCCAACGGTTCGCCCGCTATCGGGCTTACAAAAAATGCCTGCAGGGGTGAAGAATGCGCGATTTTTTGGGAATTTTTTTGAGGGGTTGAAAATGAAAAATTCTCACTTTTCGGGATTTTCCTGGTGGTTACACGTGGAAAGCTATCTGTGTACCAAATTTCAAGTCTCTAACTCATCTGGAAGTAGGTTAGAATTAGTATACGTGAGTGAGTCAGGTTGTATATATATTAGATAACCGTTAGAGATATGACAAAAAGTGACTGGACCTTTCTTGTCGGAAATTTAATTTTGTCTTTCGATTGTGCCCTCAGATCTGATCTACGACCTATGGTTTAGCCAGAAATGAGCTCGGGAGAAAAGTCTGCACGGGTCAGCTATCTTGAATTGTTTAGTATAAACATAATAAAAACCGACCTCAAGGCAGTATTTTAAGTCGAACAGGGGGTTTAATATCACCAGGAGACTATCTAGTCAAGGCGAGAAATTCCCTGGGTGGGTGATTAATGTTAAGGAGGTTAAGACAAGAGGGGGTTTAATTTCGTCAGGATATTGTCTGGTCATATGAACAAATTCCCAGGGGGGGTTAACGTTACCGGGGGATAAGTCTCCAGGGGGTTATCTGGTCATACCAGGATCTTCCCAGGGGGGGGGGGGTTAAGAGATTTGGTGACTGGTAAAATTCGGACATGAGGTCATGGCAGGAAATTCCCTGGGGGGGGGGGGTTTAATGTTACCAGGGGGGTTAACACATCAGGGTGTTGAATGTACAGGAGGTTATCAGGTCATACCAGGAAATCCCCGGGGGGGGTTAATATTACCGGGGGTTAATGACACACTTGGGCCTTTTTTAGAGGGTATTGTGTCTGTGAACATAATAAATATTCCTCTGTCCCTATCTACTATTGACGCTTAGCTAACGCTCACAGCCAACTCCCGAAGTCACTGAACCTTTTCTGTAGATCACGTGATTTCCTAAATCCCGTTTAAAATTTGTTTTGAGTTACGACCAACCGTTTAGGCCGCTATCAAGCCCGGAATGTAAATTTTTAGGCGAAAATGTCCAATATTTTCACTTAATCGCGTTTTGCGGTCAAACTAAGGGAAATATAGTAAAAAGTCACTGGACCTTTTTTGTAGGTCATCTTATTTCCTAAATAAAAACGTTAGTCTTATTTTGACCTCCGACCAATGGTTTCGCCGCTATCGACCCCAAAAACAAAAAGTTTCGCGTAAAAGTTACAACAAAATTGTACATAATCACGTTTTTCGGCCAAACCAATCGAGATAGGGGCAAAAGATTACTGGACCTTTTCTGTAGATTCGCGCAATTTGCTAATTTGATGGGTCACTCAGATTTGAGCTACGACCAACGGTTCGGCCGCTATCGGGCTTGAAACATTATTTTTATCGAAAAAATCTCTGGAATTTCAAATGTTCGAGCGTTTTGTCGCTTAAACCATGGAAGATAGAGCAAAAAGTCATTAGACCTGTTTTGTAGTTCACTTCATTCCTGACCATGAATTTTTCCGTCAGATCCGAGCTAGCTCCAACGGTTTCGCCCGCTATCGGGCTTACAAAAAATGCCTGCAGGGGTGAAGAATGCGCGATTTTTTGGGAATTTTTTTTGAGGGGTTGAAAATGAAAAATTCTCACTTTTCGGGATTTTCCTGGTGGTTACACGTGGAAAGCTATCTGTGTACCAAATTTCAAGTCTCTAACTCATCTGGAAGTAGGTTAGAATTAGTATACGTGAGTCAGTCAGTCAGTCAGTTACACATGCGGTTGTATATATATTAGATAACCGTTAGAGATATGACAAAAAGTGACTGGACCTTTCTTGTCGGAAATTTAATTTTTGTCTTTCGATTGTGCCCTCAGATCTGATCTACGACCTATGGTTTAGCCAGAAATGAGCTCGGGAGAAAAGTCTGCACGGGTCAGCTATCTTGAATTGTTTAGTATAAACATAATAAAAAACCGACCTCAAGGCAGTATTTTAAGTCGAACAGGGGGTTTAATATCACCAGGAGACTATCTAGTCAAGGCGAGAAATTCCCTGGGTGGGTGATTAATGTTAAGGAGGTTAAGACAAGAGGGGGTTTTAATTTCGTCAGGATATTGTCTGGTCATATGAACAAATTCCCAGGGGGGGTTAACGTTACCGGGGGATAAGTCTCCAGGGGGTTATCTGGTCATACCAGGATCTTCCCAGGGGGGGGGGGGGTTAAGAGATTTGGTGACTGGTAAAATTCGGACATGAGGTCATGGCAGGAAATTCCCTGGGGGGGTTTAATGTTACCAGGGGGGGTTAACACATCAGGGTGTTGAATGTACAGGAGGTTATCAGGTCATACCAGGAAATCCCCGGGGGGGGGTTAATATTACCGGGGGTTAATGACACACTTGGGCCTTTTTTAGAGGGTATTGTGTCTGTGAACATAATAAATATTCCTCTGTCCCTATCTACTATTGACGCTTAGCTAACGCTCAGCCAACTCCCGAAGTCACTGAACCTTTTCTGTAGATCACGTGATTTCCTAAATCCCGTTTAAAATTTGTTTTGAGTTACGACCAACCGTTTAGCCGCTATCAAGCCCGGAATGTAAATTTTTAGGCGAAAATGTCCAATATTTTCACTTAATCGCGTTTTGCGGTCAAACTAAGGGAAATATAGTAAAAAGTCACTGGACCTTTTTTGTAGGTCATCTTATTTCCTAAATAAAACGTTAGTCTTATTTTGACCTCCGACCAATGGTTTCGCCGCTATCGACCCCAAAAACAAAAGTTTCGCGTAAAAGTTACAACAAAATTGTACATAATCACGTTTTTCGGCCAAACCAATCGAGATAGGGCAAAAGATTACTGGACCTTTTCTGTAGATCGCGCAATTTGCTAATTTGATGGGTCAATCAGATTTGAGCTACGACCAACGGTTCGGCCGCTATCGGGCTTGAAACATTATTTTTATCGAAAAAATCTCTGGAATTTCAAATGTTCGAGCGTTTTGTCGCTTAACCATGGAAGATAGAGCAAAAAGTCATTAGACCTGTTTTGTAGTTCACTTCATTCCTGACCATGAATTTTCCGTCAGATCCGAGCTAGCTCCAAACGGTTCGCCCGCTATCGGGCTTACAAAAAATGCCTGCAGGGGTGAAGAATGCGCGATTTTTTGGGAATTTTTTTGAGGGGTTGAAAATGAAAAATTCTCACTTTTCGGGATTTTCCTGGTGGTTACACGTGGAAAGCTATCTGTGTACCAAAATTTCAAGTCTGTAACTCATCTGGAAGTAGGTTAGAATTAGTATACGTGAGTCAGTCAGTCAGTCAGTTACACATGCGGTTGTATATATATTAGATAACCGTTAGAGATATGACAAAAAGTGACTGGACCTTTCTTGTCGGAAATTTAATTTTTGTCTTTCGATTGTGCCCTCAGATCTGATCTACGACCTATGGTTTAGCCAGAAATGAGCTCGGGAGAAAAAGTCTGCACGGGTCAGCTATCTTGAATTGTTTAGTATAAACATAATAAAAACCGACCTCAAGGCAGTATTTTAAGTCGAACAGGGGGTTTAATATCACCAGGAGACTATCTAGTCAAGGCGAGAAATTCCCTGGGTGGGTGATTAATGTTAAGGAGGTTAAGACAAGAGGGGGTTTAATTTCGTCAGGATATTGTCTGGTCATATGAACAAATTCCCAGGGGGGGTTAACGTTACCGGGGGATAAGTCTCCAGGGGGTTATCTGGTCATACCAGGATCTTCCCAGGGGGGGGTTAAGAGATTTGGTGACTGGTAAAATTCGGACATGAGGTCATGGCAGGAAATTCCCTGGGGGGGTTTAATGTTACCAGGGGGGTTAACACATCAGGGGGTTGAATGTACAGGAGGTTATCAGGTCATACCAGGAAATCCCCGGGGGGGGGTTAATATTACCGGGGGTTAATGACACACTTGGGCCTTTTTTAGAGGGTATTGTGTCTGTGAACATAATAAATATTCCTCTGTCCCTATCTACTATTGACGCTTAGCTAACGCTCAGCCAACTCCCGAAGTCACTGAACCTTTTCTGTAGATCACGTGATTTCCTAAATCCCGTTTAAAATTTGTTTTGAGTTACGACCAACCGTTTAGCCGCTATCAAGCCCGGAATGTAAATTTTTAGGCGAAAATGTCCAATATTTTCACTTAATCGCGTTTTGCGGTCAAACTAAGGGAAATATAGTAAAAAAGTCACTGGACCTTTTTTGTAGGTCATCTTATTTCCTAAATAAAACGTTAGTCTTATTTTGACCTCCGACCAATGGTTTCGCCGCTATCGACCCCAAAAACAAAAGTTTCGCGTAAAAGTTACAACAAAATTGTACATAATCACGTTTTTTTCTCGGCCAAACCAATCGAGATAGGGCAAAAGATTACCGAACCTTTTCTGTAGATCGCGCAATTTGCTAATTTGATGGGTCAATCAGATTTGAGCTACGACCAACGGTTCGGCCGCTATCGGGCTTGAAACATTATTTTTATCGAAAAAAATCTCTGGAATTTCAAATGTTCGAGCGTTTTTGTCGCTTAACCATGGAAGATAGAGCAAAAAGTCATTAGACCTTTTTTGTAGTTCACTTCATTCCTGACCATGAGTTTTTCCGTCAGATCCGAGCTAGCTCCAACGGTTCGCCCGCTATCGGGCTTACAAAAAATGCCTGCAGGGGTGAAGAATGCGCGATTTTTTGGGAATTTTTTTGAGGGGTTGAAAATGAAAATTCTCACTTTTCGGGATTTTCCTGGTGGTTACACGTGGAAAGCTATCTGTGTACCAAATTTCAAGTCTGTAACTCATCTGGAAGTAGGTTAGAATTAGTATACGTGAGTCAGTCAGTCAGTCAGTTACACATGCGGTTGTATATATATTAGATAACCGTTAGAGATATGACAAAAAGTGACTGGACCTTTCTTGTCGGAAATTTAATTTTGTCTTTCGATTGTGCCCTCAGATCTGATCTACGACCTATGGTTTAGCCAGAAATGAGCTCGGGAGAAAAGTCTGCACGGGTCAGCTATCTTGAATTGTTTAGTATAAAACATAATAAAAACCGACCTCAAGGCAGTATTTTAAGTCGAACAGGGGGTTTAATATCACCAGGAGACTATCTAGTCAAGGCGAGAAATTCCCTGGGTGGGTGATTAATGTTAAGGAGGTTAAGACAAGAGGGGGTTTAATTTCGTCAGGATATTGTCTGGTCATATGAACAAATTCCCAGGGGGGGTTAACGTTACCGGGGGATAAGTCTCCAGGGGGTTATCTGGTCATACCAGGATCTTCCCAGGGGGGGGGGGTTAAGAGATTTGGTGACTGGTAAAATTCGGACATGAGGTCATGGCAGGAAATTCCCTGGGGGGGTTTAATGTTACCAGGGGGGTTAACACATCAGGGGGTTGAATGTACAGGAGGTTATCAGGTCATACCAGGAAATCCCCGGGGGGGGGTTAATATTACCGGGGGTTAATGACACACTTGGGCCTTTTTTAGAGGGTATTGTGTCTGTGAACATAATAAATATTCCTCTGTCCCTATCTACTATTGACGCTTAGCTAACGCTCAGCCAACTCCCGAAGTCACTGAACCTTTTCTGTAGATCACGTGATTTCCTAAATCCCGTTTAAAATTTGTTTTGAGTTACGACCAACCGTTTAGCCGCTATCAAGCCCGGAATGTAAATTTTTAGGCGAAAATGTCCAATATTTTCACTTAATCGCGTTTTGCGGTCAAACTAAGGGAAATATAGTAAAAAGTCACTGGACCTTTTTTGTAGGTCATCTTATTTCCTAAATAAAACGTTAGTCTTATTTTGACCTCCGACCAATGGTTTCGCCGCTATCGACCCCAAAAACAAAAGTTTCGCGTAAAAGTTACAACAAAAATTGTACATAATCACGTTTTTCTCGGCCAAACCAATCGAGATAGGGCAAAAGATTACTGGACCTTTTCTGTAGATCGCGCAATTTGCTAATTTGATGGGTCAATCAGATTTGAGCTACGACCAACGGTTCGGCCGCTATCGGGCTTGAAACATTATTTTTATCGAAAAAAATCTCTGGAATTTCAAATGTTCGAGCGTTTTGGTCGCTTAACCATGGAAGATAGAGCAAAAAGTCATTAGACCTGTTTTGTAGTTCACTTCATTCCTGACCATGAATTTTCCGTCAGATCCGAGCTAGCTCCAACGGTTCGCCCCGCTATCGGGCTTACAAAAAATGCCTGCAGGGGTGAAGAATGCGCGATTTTTTGGGAATTTTTTTGAGGGGGTTGAAAATGAAAAATTCTCACTTTTCGGGATTTTCCTGGTGGTTACACGTGGAAAGCTATCTGTGTACCAAAATTTCAAGTCTGTAACTCATCTGGAAGTAGGTTTAGAATTAGTATACGTGAGTCAGTCAGTCAGTCAGTTACACATGCGGTTGTATATATATTAGATAACCGTTAGAGATATGACAAAAAGTGACTGGACCTTTCTTGTCGGAAATTTAATTTTGTCTTTCGATTGTGCCCTCAGATCTGATCTACGACCTATGGTTTAGCCAGAAATGAGCTCGGGAGAAAAGTCTGCACGGGTCAGCTATCTTGAATTGTTTAGTATAAACATAATAAAAACCGACCTCAAGGCAGTATTTTAAGTCGAACAGGGGGTTTAATATCACCAGGAGACTATCTAGTCAAGGCGAGAAATTCCCTGGGTGGGTGATTAATGTTAAGGAGGTTAAGACAAGAGGGGGTTTAATTTCGTCAGGATATTGTCTGGTCATATGAACAAATTCCCAGGGGGGGTTAACGTTACCGGGGGATAAGTCTCCAGGGGGTTATCTGGTCATACCAGGATCTTCCCAGGGGGGGGGTTTTAAGAGATTTGGTGACTGGTAAAATTTCGGACATGAGGTCATGGCAGGAAATTCCCTGGGGGGGTTTAATGTTACCAGGGGGGTTAACACATCAGGGGGTTGAATGTACAGGAGGTTATCAGGTCATACCAGGAAATCCCCGGGGGGGGGTTAATATTACCGGGGGTTAATGACACACTTGGGCCTTTTTTAGAGGGTATTGTGTCTGTGAACATAATAAATATTCCTCTGTCCCTATCTACTATTGACGCTTAGCTAACGCTCAGCCAACTCCCGAAGTCACTGAACCTTTTCTGTAGATCACGTGATTTCCTAAATCCCGTTTAAAATTTGTTTTGAGTTACGACCAACCGTTTAGCCGCTATCAAGCCCGGAATGTAAAGTTTTAGGCGAAAATGTCCAATATTTTCACTTAATCGCGTTTTGCGGTCAAACTAAGGGAAATATAGTAAAAAGTCACTGGACCTTTTTTGTAGGTCATCTTATTTCCTAAATAAAACGTTAGTCTTATTTTGACCTCCGACCAATGGTTTCGCCGCTATCGACCCCAAAAACAAAAGTTTCGCGTAAAAGTTACAACAAAATTGTACATAATCACGTTTTTCGGCCAAACCAATCGAGATAGGGCAAAAGATTACTGGACCTTTTCTGTAGATCGCGCAATTTGCTAATTTGATGGGTTCAATCAGATTTGAGCTACGACCAACGGTTCGGCCGCTATCGGGCTTGAAACATTACTTTTTATCGAAAAAATCTCTGGAATTTCAAATGTTCGAGCGTTTTGTCGCTTAACCATGGAAGATAGAGCAAAAAGTCATTAGACCTTTTTTGTAGTTCACTTCATTCCTGACCATGAATTTTCCGTCAGATCCGAGCTAGCTCCAACGGTTCGCCCGCTATCGGGCTTACAAAAAATGCCTGCAGGGGTGAAGAATGCGCGATTTTTTGGGAATTTTTTTGAGGGGTTGAAAATGAAAAATTCTCACTTTTCGGGATTTTCCTAGTGGTTACACGTGGAAAGCTATCTGTGTACCAAATTTCAAGTCTCTAACTCATCTGGAAGTAGGTTAGAATTAGTATACGTGAGTCAGTCAGTCAGTCAGTTACACATGCGGTTGTATATATATTAGACTCGCCTTCGGCTCGCTGGGGGCTACGCCCCCAGGCCCCCAAAGTAAACGCTTGCAAATTCGGGGATAAGCGGAATTCTGTGACTGGTTAAGTCCGGACATTAAGTAAATGACAAGGGATTTAAAAATTGACCTTTTTCATAGATTTTTTTCCGGATTCGTAAAAACTTTTGACTTTGAGGGCATTTTGCGGTTAAACCGTTAGAGATACGAGAAAAAGTAACTGGATCTTTCCTGTCGGAAATTTAATTTTATCTTTCGATTGTGCCCTCAGATTCGATCTACGACCTACCGTTCAACCACTATCAGGCAGAATGTGAAAGGGGGTTAAGACATCAGGGGGTTTAATTTTGTCAGGATATTGCCTGGTCATATGAACAAATTCCCGGGGGGGTTAATGTTAGAAGGGGTTAATGACACACGTGGGCCTATTTTAGAGGGTGTTGTGTCTGAACATAATAACTCTGTCCCTATCTACTTTTGAAGCTTCACTAACGCTCAGCCAACTCACGATGTGGAGGGGGGTTTTAGTCACTCGTTAACGTAGTAATACAATGTCAAGCTGGAACCAGCATGAAGAGCACTAATTATAGTTGAACAATTTAAAACACCCCAAAGTAACGACGAAGAATTTGAACATTTAGAGCATTTATCAGGCTTACGGAAGATAAACGATAGAAAGCTGCTGAACCATTTTTTTAGATCCTATGAATAGCTAGTTACAAACAATTTTACATTTAAGCTAGGGCTAACGGTTCGGCCAATATCGAGCCCAGAAGGTAAGTTTTGAGTGAAATTTTCAACATAATCACGTTTTACGGCTAAACCATGGAAGATAGAGTAAAATGTCACTGGACCTTTTTTGTAGATCACATTGTTTCGTATTAAAATGCGATTTTTATTCTACCCTAACTTCAAAGGTTCCGCTAACACAAGGCCCAGAAAACAATATCTCACGTAAAACGTAAAAAATCTATACTTTAAAACGCGTTATGCGGCCAAACCGTTGATGATAGGGCAAAATGTTACTCGACCCTTTTTTGTAGATCACGCGATTTCCTAAATCCCATTGAAAATTTGTTTTGAGCTACGACCAACCGTTTAGCCGCTATCGAGCCCGAAAGGTAAATTTTTAGGCGAAAATTTCAAAAATATTTTAATGTAATCGCGTTTTGCGGCCAAACCAATTGAGATAGAGCAAAAGGTCACTGGACCTTTTTTGTAGATCACTTCATTCCTGATTATGAATTTTTCGTCAGATCGAAGCTAGCTCCAACGGTTTCGCCCGCCATCGGGCTTCAAAGGGAAGCCTGCAAGGCCAAAACAGGGGTCACTTTGCGAATTTTTTTGAGGGGTTAAAAAGTAAAAAATTCCGGTTTTCAGACTTTTCCTGGTGGTTTGAAGACTCCAGCAACGTGTGTGCAAAATTTGGTGTTTCCAGCACTTCTAGAAGTGTGTTAGAATTTGTATACCCTATCAGTCAGTCAGTCAGTCAGTCAGTCAGTTACATATGCGGCTGTATATATATTAGAATAAACAAGCTAGCACTGAGCTCGAAAGGCGATAAAATAATTGTTCTATAAAATAAGAATGATACAATACCGTATGGTTATAAAAAAGAAACAAAATCTGATATATTATATGAATTAAATAAACTGTTTAAAAAAATTTTAAATAACCTTTGCTAACGCTCAGCCAATTCGCGATGTGCTCTATTAGCCACTTATACTAGTCACTGGTTTACGAAGTAATACAAATTCAATCTGGAACTGTTATTAATTGTACCAATTCTATTCGGAAAAAAATAAAAAACCCCTAAAATTGCCAATTCACAAAAAAGATTTTGCCATTGAGAGCGTATAACAGGCTTACGAAAAGGTATACAACAAAAAGCTACTGAACCTTTTTTGTAGATCCTATTAATGGCTATTTAATAAAGTGTTTAAGTTTAAGCTAGGATAAACGGGTCAACCGATATCGTCTCCAGTAAAAAACATTTTCACGTCAAAATTACAAAGTATTATCATTTATTGGCCAAACCGATAGAGATAGGGCAAAAAGTCACTGAACCTTTTTTGTAGATCGTCTTATTTTGTATTAAAATCTGCTTTTTAATTTACCCTAAATTTGAATTTTCTGCTGATATAGAAGCAAGAAACAAAATTCTGAAGTAAAACTTGAAAAAGCGACACATTTAAATGCGTTTTCCGGCCAAACCATTAAGGATAGGGTAAAATGTTACTGGACCTTTTTTGTAGATCCCGCCGTTTCCTAAATCCCATTGAAAATTTGTTTTGAGCTGCGACCAACGGTTTGGCCGCTATCGAGCCTGGAAGGTAAATGATTAAGTGAAAATTGCGAAAATGTTACACATAATTGCGTTTTGCGGCCAAACCAATAGAGATAGAGCAAAAATCCACTTGACCTTTTTTGTAGATCACTCCATTCCCGACTAAACGATTTTGTCTCAGATCCGAGCTAGCTCTAACGGTTCGCCCGCTATCGGGCTTCAAAGAAAAGCCTGCAAGAGTGAAAAGTGCGAAAGTTTGCCAATTTTTTTTGAGGGTTGCCAAAGTTTGACCTCCGACCAATGGTTTCGGTTTCGCCGCTATCGACCCCAAAAACAAAAGTTTCGCGTAAAAGTTACAACAAAATTGTACATAATCACGTTTTTTTTTCGGCCAAACCAATCGAGATAGGGCAAAAGATTACCGAACCTTTTCTGTAGATCGCGCAATTTGCTAATTTGATGGGTCAATCAGATTTGAGCTACGACCAACGGTTCGGCCGCTATCGGGCTTGAAACATTATTTTTATCGAAAAAATCTCTGGAATTTCAAATGTTCGAGCGTTTTGTCGCTTAACCATGGAAGATAGAGCAAAAAGTCATTAGACCTGTTTTGTAGTTCACTTCATTCCTGACCATGAATTTTCCGTCAGATCCGAGCTAGCTCCAACGGTTCGCCCGCTATCGGGCTTACAAAAAATGCCTGCAGGGGTGAAGAATGCGCGATTTTTTGGGAATTTTTTTGAGGGGTTGAAAATGAAAAAATTCTCACTTTTCGGGATTTTCCTGGTGGTTACACGTGGAAAGCTATCTGTGTACCAAATTTCAAGTCTCTAACTCATCTGGAAGTAGGTTAGAATTAGTATACGTGAGTGAGTCAGGTTGTATATATATTAGATAACCGTTAGAGATATGACAAAAAGTGACTGGACCTTTCTTGTCGGAAATTTAATTTTGTCTTTCGATTGTGCCCTCAGATCTGATCTACGACCTATGGTTTAGCCAGAAATGAGCTCGGGAGAAAAGTCTGCACGGGTCAGCTATCTTGAATTGTTTAGTATAAACATAATAAAAACCGACCTCAAGGCAGTATTTTAAGTCGAACAGGGGGTTTAATATCACCAGGAGACTATCTAGTCAAGGCGAGAAATTCCCTGGGTGGGTGATTAATGTTAAGGAGGTTAAGACAAGAGGGGGTTTAATTTCGTCAGGATATTGTCTGGTCATATGAACAAATTCCCAGGGGGGGTTAACGTTACCGGGGGATAAGTCTCCAGGGGGTTATCTGGTCATACCAGGATCTTCCCAGGGGGGGGGGGGGTTAAGAGATTTGGTGACTGGTAAAATTCGGACATGAGGTCATGGCAGGAAATTCCCTGGGGGGTTTTAATGTTACCAGGGGGGTTAACACATCAGGGGGTTGAATGTACAGGAGGTTATCAGGTCATACCAGGAAATCCCCGGGGGGGGGGTTAATATTACCGGGGGTTAATGACACACTTGGGCCTTTTTTAGAGGGTATTGTGTCTGTGAACATAATAAATATTCCTCTGTCCCTATCTACTATTGACGCTTAGCTAACGCTCAGCCAACTCCCGAAGTCACTGAACCTTTTCTGTAGATCACGTGATTTCCTAAATCCCGTTTAAAATTTGTTTTGAGTTACGACCAACCGTTTAGCCGCTATCAAGCCCGGAATGTAAATTTTTAGGCGAAAATGTCCAATATTTTCACTTAATCGCGTTTTGCGGTCAAACTAAGGGAAATATAGTAAAAAGTCACTGGACCTTTTTTGTAGGTCATCTTATTTCCTAAATAAAACGTTAGTCTTATTTTGACCTCCGACCAATGGTTTCGCCGCTATCGACCCCAAAAACAAAAGTTTCGCGTAAAAGTTACAACAAAATTGTACATAATCACGTTTTTTTCGGCCAAACCAATCGAGATAGGGCAAAAGATTACTGGACCTTTTCTGTAGATCGCGCAATTTGCTAATTTGATGGGTCAATCAGATTTGAGCTACGACCAACGGTTCGGCCGCTATCGGGCTTGAAACATTATTTTTTATCGAAAAAATCTCTGGAATTTCAAATGTTCGAGCGTTTTGTCGCTTAACCATGGAAGATAGAGCAAAAAGTCATTAGACCTGTTTTGTAGTTCACTTCATTCCTGACATGAATTTTCCGTCAGATCCGAGCTAGCTCCAACGGTTCGCCCGCTATCGGGCTTACAAAAAATGCCTGCAGGGGTGAAGAATGCGCGATTTTTTGGGAATTTTTTTGAGGGGTTGAAAATGAAAAATTCTCACTTTTCGGGATTTTCCTGGTGGTTACACGTGGAAAGCTATCTGTGTACCAAATTTCAAGTCTCTAAACTCATCTGGAAGTAGGTTAGAATTAGTATACGTGAGTCAGTCAGTCAGTCAGTTACACATGCGGTTGTATATATATTAGACTCGCCTTCGGCTCGCTGGGGGCTACGCCCCCAGGCCCCCAAAGTAAACGCTTGCAAATTCGGGGATAAGCGGAATTCGGTGACTGGTTAAGTCCGGACATTAAGTAAATGACAAGGGATTTAAAAATTGACCTTTTTCATAGATTTTTTTCCGGATTCGTAAAAACTTTTGACTTTGAGGGCATTTTGCGGTTAAACCGTTAGAGATACGACAAAAAGTGACTGGACCTTTCTTGTTGGAAATTTAATTTTGTCTTTCGATTGTGCCCTCAGATCTGATCTACGACCTATGGTTTAGCCAGAAATGAGCTCGGGAGAAAAGTCTGCACGGGTCAGCTATCTTGAATTGTTTAGTATAAACATAATAAAAACCGACCTCAAGGCAGTATTTTAAGTCGAACAGGGGGTTTAATATCACCAGGAGACTATCTAGTCAAGGCGAGAAATTCCCTGGGTGGGTGATTAATGTTAAGGAGGTTAAGACAAGAGGGGGTTTAATTTCGTCAGGATATTGTCTGGTCATATGAACAAATTCCCAGGGGGGGTTAAACGTTACCGGGGGATAAGTCTCCAGGGGGTTATCTGGTCATACCAAGATCTTCCCAGGGGGGGGGGGGGTTAAGAGATTTGGTGACTGGTAAAATTCGGACATGAGGTCATGGCAGGAAATTCCCTGGGGGGTTTAATGTTACCAGGGGGGTTAACACATCAGGGGGTTGAATGTACAGGAGGTTATCAGGTCATACCAGGAAATCCCCGGGGGGGGGGGGGGGTTAATATTACCGGGGGTTAATGACACACTTGGGCCTTTTTTAGAGGGTATTGTGTCTGTGAACATAATAAATATTCCTCTGTCCCTATCTACTATTGACGCTTAGCTAACGCTCAGCCAACTCCCGAAGTCACTGAACCTTTTCTGTAGATCACGTGATTTCCTAAATCCCGTTTAAAATTTGTTTTGAGTTACGACCAACCGTTTAGCCGCTATCAAGCCCGGAATGTAAATTTTTAGGCGAAAATGTCCAATATTTTCACTTAATCGCGTTTTGCGGTCAAACTAAGGGAAATATAGTAAAAAGTCACTGGACCTTTTTTGTAGGTCATCTTATTTCCTAAATAAAACGTTAGTCTTATTTTGACCTCCGACCAATGGTTTCGCCGCTATCGACCCCAAAAACAAAAGTTTCGCGTAAAAGTTACAACAAAATTGTACATAATCACGTTTTTTCGGCCAAACCAATCGAGATAGGGCAAAAGATTACCGAACCTTTTCTGTAGATCGCGCAATTTGCTAATTTGATGGGTCAATCAGATTTGAGCTACGACCAACGGTTCGGCCGCTATCGGGCTTGAAACATTATTTTTATCGAAAAAATCTCTGGAATTTCAAATGTTCGAGCGTTTTGTCGCTTAACCATGGAAGATAGAGCAAAAAGTCATTAGACCTTTTTTGTAGTTCACTTCATTCCTGACCATGAGTTTTCCGTCAGATCCGAGCTAGCTCCAACGGTTTCGCCCGCTATCGGGCTTACAAAAAATGCCTGCAGGGGTGAAGAATGCGCGATTTTTTGGGAATTTTTTTGAGGGGTTGAAAATGAAAAATTCTCACTTTTCGGGATTTTCCTGGTGGTTACACGTGGAAAGCTATCTGTGTACCAAATTTCAAGTCTCTAACTCATCTGGAAGTAGGTTAGAATTAGTATACGTGAGTGAGTGAGTGAGTCAGTCAGTCAGTTACACATGCGGTTGTATATATATTAGACTCGCCTTCGGCTCGCTGGGGGCTACGCCCCCAGGCCCCCAAAGTAAGTGCCTTAAATTCGGGGATAAGATTGATTTGGTGATAGGTACAATTCGGACATGATGTCATGCCAGGAAATTCCCGGGGTGGGGTTAACGTTACCTGGGGATAAGACTTCAGGGGGTTATCTGGTCATACCAGGAAACTTCCCTAGGGGGGATTTAAGAGATTTGGTGATTGGTAAAATTCGGACATGAGGTCAAGCAAGGAAATTCCCTGGGGGGCTTAACGTTACCAGGGGGGTTAACACATTAAAAGGTTTAATTTACTTAGAAGGTTATCTGGTCATACCAGGAAATCCCAGGGGGGTTAATGTTACCGGGGGCTAATATCACACCCCAGGCCCCCTTTTGGGGTATTGCCCAAATTCGGGGATAAGCGGAATTCAGATTAGTATTAGACCTATTTTATTGAATTTTCAAGTTTTGACTCTAAGGCCATTTTGTGGCTTAACCGTTAGAGATACGAGAAAAAGTGACTGGACCTTTCGTGTCGGAAATTTAATTTTGTTGTTCGATTATGCCATCAGATTTGAGCTACGAGTTCAGAGCGTGGTAGTAAAGTCTGCACCTGTCAACTATTGTAAATTGTTGAGTGGAAATATAGTAAAAAAAAACCTACCCTAAGTCAACGTTTTTTAAGTTGTTTAGGGGGTTTTATTTGCTCAGGAGTTTATATAGTCATGCCAGGAAATTCCCAGGGGGGAAGTTAATCTTACCGAGGTTAGGCCATCAGGGGGTTTAATTTACTCAGGAGGTTATCTAGTCATAACAGGAAATTCCCGGGGGTGGTTAAAGGATTTGGTGATTGGTAGATCTGATGTACGCTAGCAAAATCGGGGATGAGAGGGATTTGGTGATTGGTAAAATTCGGACATGAGGTCATGCCACGAAATTCCCAAGGGGGGATGTTTAACATTACCGGGGGTTAAGACATGGGGGGTTATCTGGTCATACCAGGAACTTCCCAAGGGGGGGTTAAGAGATTTGGTGATTGGTAAAATTCGGACATGAGGTCATGCAGGAAATTCCCTGGGGGGGGGGGTTTAATGTTACCGGGGAGTTAACACTTCAGGGGGTTTAATGTACTCAGGATAGTATCTGGTCATACCAGTTAATCCACGGGGGGGGGTAATGTTACCGGGGGCTAATAACACACCCCAGGCCCCCTTTTGGGTGTTTGCCAAATTCGGGGATAAGAGTGATTTGGTGATAGGTAAAATTCGGACATGCGGTCATACAAGGAATTCCCAGGGGGGGTTAACGTTACCAGGGGTTAAGACATCAGGGGGTTATCTGGTCATACCAGGAACTTCCCAAGGGGGGTTAAGAGATTTGGTGATTGGTAAAATTCGGACATGAGGCCATGCCAGGAAATTCCCTGGGGGGGGTTTAATGTTACCGGGGGGGTTAACATTTCAGGAGGTTTAATGTACTCAGGAGCTTATCTGGTCATACCAGGAAATCCCGGGGGGGGTTAATGTTACCGGGGGGGGTTAACACATCAGGGGGTTTAATGTACTCAGGAGGTTATCAGGTAATACTAGGAAATCCCCGGGGGGGGTTAATGTTACAAGGGGTTAATGACACACGTGGGCCTATTTTAGAGGGTGTTGTGTGTGTCTTTGAACATAATAAAAAAACACTCTGTCCCTATCTACTATTGAAACTTCACTAACGCTCAGCCAACTCCCGACGTGGAGGGGAGTTTTAGTCACTCGTAAACGTAGTAATACAAGGTCAAGCTGGAACCAACATGAATCGCACTAATTATAGTTGAAAAATATAAAGATTTTCACGTATCAATCACAAAATAATTGCACTTAAAACGCGTTTTGCGGTCGAACCATTGTAGATAGGTCAAAAAGTCACTGGACCTTTTTTGTAGATCACCTCATTTGCTAAATCAAACCTTTGTTTCATTTTGACTTCCGACCAATGGTTTTGCCGCTATCGACACCAAAAACAAACTTTTCACGTAAATATTACAAAAAAACTGCACATAATCACGTTTTTCGGCCAAACCAATAGAGATAGGACAAAAAGTCACTTGACCTTTTCTGTAGATCACGTAATTTGCTAATTTGATGGGTCAATCAGATTTGAGCTACAACGTACCGTTCGGCCACTATCAGGCTCGAAACTTTATTTTAAGCAAAAAAATCTCTGGAATGTCAAATGTTCCAGCGTTTTGTCGCTTAACCATGGAAGATAGAGCAAAAAGTCACTGAACCTTTTTTGTAGTTCACTTCATTCCTGATTATGAATTTTTCATCAGATCCGAGCTATCTCTAACGGTTCGCCCGCTAGCAGGCTTACAAGAAATGCCTGCAGGGGTAAACAATGCGCGATTTTTCGGGAATTTTTTTGAGGGGTTGAAAATGAAAAATTCTCACTTTTCGGGATTTTCCTGGTGGTTACACGTGGAAAGCTATCTGTGTACCAAATTTCAAGTCTCTAACTCATCTGGAAGTAGGTTAGAATTAGTATACGTGAGTGAGTGAGTGAGTCAGTCAGTCAGTTACACATGCGGTTGTATATATATTAGACTCGCCTTCGGCTCGCTGGGGGCTACGCCCCCAGGCCCCAAAGTAAGTGCCTTAAATTCGGGGATAAGATTGATTTGGTGATAGGTACAATTCGGACATGATGTCATGCCAGGAAATTCCCGGGGTGGGGTTAACGTTACCTGGGGATAAGACTTCAGGGGGTTATCTGGTCATACCAGGAACTTCCCTAGGGGGGATTTAAGAGATTTGGTGATTGGTAAAATTCGGACATGAGGTCAAGCAAGGAAATTCCCTGGGGGGCTTAACGTTACCAGGGGGGTTAAACACATTAAAGGGTTTAATTTACTTAGAAGGTTATCTGGTCATACCAGGAAATCCCAGGGGGGTTAATGTTACCGGGGGCTAATATCACACCCCAGGCCCCCTTTTGGGGTATTGCCCAAATTCGGGGATAAGCGGAATTCAGATTAGTATTAGACCTATTTTATTGAATTTTCAAGTTTTGACTCTAAGGCCATTTTGTGGCTTAACCGTTAGAGATACGAGAAAAAGTGACTGGACCTTTCTTGTCGAAAATTTAATTTTCTCTTTCGATTCCGTCGTCAGATTGTAGCTGCGACCTTTGGTTTAGCCAGGAATGAGCTCGGGAGAAAAGTCTGCACTGGTCAGCTATCGTGAATTGTTTAGTACAAACATAATAAAAACCTACCTTAAGGCAGTATTTTAAGTTGAACAGTTGGTTTAATATCATCAGGAGATTATCTAGTCAAGCCAGGAAATTCCCTGGGGGGGGGGTTAACACATCAGGGGGTTTAATTTATTCAGGAGGTTATCTGGTCATACCAGGAAATCCCTGGGGGGTGTTGTTACCGGGGGTTAATTACACAGTTCGGCCTATTTTTTGAGGGTTTTTGTGTCTGTGAACATAATAAAAACACTCCGTCCCTATCTACTATTGAAGCTTCACTAACGCTCAGCCAACTCCCGACGTGGAGGGGGGTTTTAGTCACTCGGTAACGTAGTAATACAAGGTCAATCTGGAACCAGCACGAATCGCACTAATTATAGTTGCAAGATTAAAAACCCCTAAAATTGACGACAAAGAATTTGCCTTTTAGAGCATTAACCAGGCTTAAGGAAAGATAAACGACAAAAAGCTACTAGACCTTTTTTGTTGATTTCATAAATAGCTAGTTATGAAAAGTTTTACATTTAAGCTACGGCCAACGGTTCGGCCACTATCGAGCCCAAAATGTAAGTTTTTAAGTGAAATTTTCGACATAATCACGTTTTACGGCTAAACCATGGAAGATAGAGTAAAATGTCACTGGAACTTTTGTGTACATCCCATTATTTTGTATTAAAATCAAATTTTTATTCTGGCCTAGAACTAAGATTTTGTCTGAAATAGAGCCCAGAAAACAAAATCTTGCGTTAAACTTAAAAAATCGATACTTTATAACGCGTAATGCGGCCAAACCATTGGGGATAGGGCAAAATGTTACTAGACATATTTTGTAGATCGCGCTGTTCTCTAAATCCCATTGAAAATTTGTTTTGAGCTACGACCAACCGTTTAGCCGCTATCGAGCCCGAAAGGTAAATTTTTAGGCGAAAATTTCAAAAAATTTTAATGTAATCGCGTTTTGCGGCCGAACCGATGGAGTTAGAGCAAAAAGTCACTGGACCTTTTTTGTAGATCATTTCATTCCTGATTATGAATTTTCCGTCAGATCGAAGCTAGCTCCAACGGTTCGCCCGCTATCGGGCTTCAAAGGAAAGCCTGCTAGGGCAAAACAGGGGTCCGTTCGGGAATTTTTTTGAGGGGTTCAAAAGTAAAAAAATCAGGTTTTTAGACTTTTCCCGGAGGTTTGAAGATACGTGCGACGTGCGTGCAAAATTTCACGTTTCCAGCACTTCTGGAAGTATGTTAGAATTAGTATTACCTATGTGTCAGTCAGTGAGTCAGTTACACATGCGGCTGTATATATATAGGATATATATATATATATTTTTTTCTTTTTTTCTTATATTTATTTCCATAGGCCTAATTTCGATCATTGTGAACATTTAATACAAAAATAGGTAGTCGTTCCATACACCCCCAAGCAAAGAACAGAATATAATTTTTACGTGTAGAAGTGGACAATTCAATTTAGTCGATTGCAAAAGCAACTAAAACATAACTTTACATTTCATTAGTTATTTAATATTAACATACTGTATAACAATTGTATTGGAATCGTAATAACAGAGCCGTCGTATCGAGAATCGTTGACACCACTGTATCACAACTGGAATAGGTTTACATGAACACAGCCAAAAATATCATTGCATTTGTTATCATAGTTTTTTTTCTACTGTAAAAGCAACTGGGGTATATATAGTAGAGTAGTATGAACTTGTTATATGACGGCATAGCTGAGTTATTAGCGTTTAATCTACCCATCCAACTACATTTTATTATTCCTTTACTTGTGAAAATATTTTACAGCGTTGGTGTGAAAAACAATTTCCTTAATCTTTCTGTAACTTGATTGAGGTTTAAGTAATAAACAGTGATTATTAAAATTAGGTAAGCAGGTTAAAAATACACATGTTTAACTTTTTATGAAAGACTTTAAAATAAAGATAAGAAATAATCACGTTTATTATTTACTAGATATAAAATGTGTGAATTTGTATTACCGTGGCAGCCCCAGTTCCAAATATGAAAAGGTGAATCTCTGATGATAAATGTTGGAATTGGAAAGTGATTGACAGCTGTTGACAACACTGTAAAATATTCAAGGGCAAACACACAAACAGTGTTCACATTCCAGTGCTTGAAGCTGTTGGCTTGTAATAATTAACGAATACAACCTGTATTGTTCTAAATTGTTTTCTGAACAGGTGTCAACTTCATTACACAGGAGACCAGCGGCAAAGTCATAACAGAATGTCAATTAATTGCTTTTCATGTATAGACTTTTTATTAACGACGTTTTCCATCAGTATCCTCACTGAGTCGGTAAACTTTATATTCTTCGTGTCGGATAGGGAGTTTGACATGAACTTGTAGATTTTTCTGCGTGTCTCCGGACACCACATTTTGTTTTCGTCTAAAATTCCCAGTCAATCACCTCAATACTGGGTGTATTTAGTTCACCCAGAGAGCAATTGATTACGGTCTATGAAACATCTTACAGTTAAATTAACCACACTAAATAATGGGTAATAATATATTTAACAGTTGTAATTGTTGCGTGAATAGATGGAATAAAGTAACAGTTCTGAGCAACAATCATAAACCAGGCAAAATGGACGTTTGCAAATTCGAAACAATTACTAATATGTCATATGGCATATATGCCAGAATAATGTATTTAGATTACAGAATTTTTCCCACCTTGAGAAAGATATGTTTAATAATACAAATATCCCAACACATTAACATTATTATAAGAATGTCATAACGTAATTAAACATTTACAGATTTCAACACTGTTTTACCCTTCGTGAAAAAATAAATTATACCTTATTTATTTACAGTGCATTACATTAAGAACTAGCAATTGAATGAAACTTGGTACAACAACTAAAAAAATAAAATATGAACCATTGGAATTTTTTATAATTATGTACTTGACGTGTGTACCAAAGCTCATGTTTATGGTTAATGTTTTTTTTAAATTAGTTTAAGGTCACAGAAGACAACCATAAAAAAAGTAAACCATTGTTGTACATATATTTAAAGAATACTCTTATGTTTTGTTTTAATTACCTGAACCAGTTATTGAAAGATGGGATATTCATCATTGAACATAATAACAACATTTCTGTTTAACTGGAAATAATAGTAACAATAAATTCTTTATTCTCTTTGTTGATATTATTCAAGTATACAAATCAGAACCCACATAATATTACATAAAGTATAAAGATATATATATATATATATATATATATATATATATTTATATATATATATATATATATTGAAATAGCAATTTTGTTGTTACTTTATGAAGCATAAATATTGTTAGGTTAAAATTCACTTTGAACTGATGCAACCTATAAAACTTAAGTTGATACACGTCTTTTACTATTCTATTACTAACTGATTTTTCAATTGAATTAAAGCATATACAATAAAGCAACTATATAAATTCACAAAAAAAAACTTTTGATAATCAATCAATGCGCGCGACGGTAGAATACATTTTGTATTTGAAAATCGTGTAAGCAAAATACGTTATAACTCATCATTACCACCCTGTGGAACAGCATCTTACCCCAGAATTCTCTTGTATTTTCTCACAAAACCTGCTTATCGTAAAAGCACCACCAAAGTAAAAGTTCTAAGTAAACGTTTCGCCTTTCAAATATCCAATACATTGTTGAAAGGATCCATTTGTGTAATTATATATATGTATATAAAATCATTTTTTTTACTGTCCTCAAGTTCTTCACTTCTTTCATACCATTTTATATAAAAAGAAGTGTTAATTTTTGTAATACTTATAATTGTATTTCATAAATTATGAATTATTTTATGGCATCGAAGGGTTCAAACACACATGCAGTAATTAGTAAATAACTTGTATGATATTGTAGCACATATTCACGTAATTGTAATATAATAATGCAGTTAATTATAAATTTCTAATAAATTGCACAAGGGAGTCTTCATCAGTCAGGTGCTACAATATAGCTAGCGAGTGTATAATGAAGCTTGAGCTATTATTGCAGCAATAAAACTGCCTTTTGTTTTTACACTTTACACATTGTTAGGTAGACTTTATTAAATAAAAAAATTATATGAAATGACCATATAAAGTAAATAAATAAAAGGCTGTTTATACAATTTTGGTTTGCTTTTATTAATTGATGTAACCATTGTACTTGTAAAGTGAGACTACAGTTTCTACGAAAACTGCCGACTTTTCAATAGAAATTTCAATGTGTTTTGTGGTTAGCAAAGATTAATGCTGATTTCGGCGGTACGTGAGTATCGTTAAATATTTCAATAACCCCCCCCCTTCACATGCATTTATGGATCGGATAAGAATTTCAAGGAAATGGGTGACTAATAGACAAAAAGCGGACAGGTAGGTCAAAAGCAGGAAATTAATTAGTCGAGAACATTCAAAACAGTTTTGTAAGAAGTCGAAAAAAGTTCAAAGGCGTGGTCGCTAATTGAATGTTCGTAAGTCTATTGCTCTGAAGAATATTCTTAAATATAAATGTAACAATTCTAAACAATTGCATCCTTAGAAGCCTAACGGCTAATTAATCAGGCATGATGTTTTAATTCTGTATGAAAATTAACTAAAGTAAACTTTATAAGCTGCATTGTATTTTTGTTAAGTATTTGTTACCTTTCATCACTGGGAAAGTTTCATCATCTTATCTTTCATACACAATGAAGTAAGAATCCTCAGGCCTTCACAGATCGTCAGCGCGAATCTCTAAACGTAAATGTATAGTGTCCTCTGTCCCGAGGTGATATTATTGGCTCACCTATATAATATGACAGTACACTATGCTTATTTACAAATTAAAAAACGTGACTTCATTTTTCTGACACGATGGAGAACCTACACTAAATGGTTATTGTTTTGTAATTATCTTAACTAGGATTGCTTTGAAGTTGTATTGGTCAAGGTGGATGGAAGGTTGGCCACCATAACAACCCAAGCTTACCGCTTTATAATATTATTTTGGGTTATGTAGAAAGTCAAGTTTATACAGAAAATATCCGAAACACTGAAAGCAACGAAACAGAGCTCATTTGAATAAGTTTCCCCAGAAATCCTGACATATCACTTGAACGACTGCACAGATTCATAATGCTTATTTGGAGCTCAGATAAACTATAAATCGTACAACTGTTTAATACTTCTTAATCATATTTTAATATAATTCTCGTGATAACCTTGTAAATAGAGTTCTTTAAAAGTGTTGTATGGATTTGTAGAGATGCTCTATAAATGTAATTGTCTGGTAGGTGCCTTGAAGTAAACAGGTGAAGGCAGAGGGAGCTGACCTACTGGATAAATGTTTTTTTTCATATCACCATATTTTGGGTTCGGCGAATAGAAACCAGAAAGTGATTTCGATGTTTTAGCCGCTTGACCGTAAATCAATGATATTACAGGAAAATTACGTGGAGTTGAGATGGTTGTGGGTGGAAGTACAAGTGGGGAGCTGCCTTTTTGGAATTTCTTGTTGTTTGTGTCTAATGATAGAGTAGGGTAGATCCCTCAAAATTATTCCTTATATGTAGTGTCAATAATTTGATTTGAGCAGATTTTGCAAGGCTTATTTTGAAATTCAGAAAAATTTTATCCAAGATTTAAAATTTAATTCAACACACATATGAGTAACTTGTACAAATAACTAAATAATGTTTGTTGAATTGCAAAATTTGAATGAACCAATAAAGGATACACTGACAAATTTTTATTATTATTGTTTTGCAGATTTATTTTGGAATACGTACTAAATAAAAAATACATAAATGATTCAATGTAATTGTTTTAAATACATTTCATAAAGAAAGAGTAATTTAAACTTGATATTTAGCTTTACTAGATACTACTTTTGTCTGCATGTTTGAGCAGTTTTTACTTCAATCTGATTAATTTAAGGGGAGTCGGACATGCCTATCTTACCCATGTTAAATTTGCATATTCCATGTCCCTTTTTCTCAAAAACTGTTCACAATAGAGCTATGAACTTTTTACTGTGGTTTATGTACATCATTGCCTTGTGATTGACAACTTTTAGTAAGAAAATATTGAAAACGTTTTTAATAGTTTACCACATTATATATAAATAATTTGTTTAAATATATGTGTAATTACTTTTTATTTCATATAATATTCAACGGAGTTTCACAAAAAAATGGTCAATTTGTACATCTATGTGTGTTATATGCGTGGTAAAAGTTTCACCTTGATATCTTTAAAAGTTTTTGAAAAAAGGTACATATCAGTAACAAAAACTACTTATCGGAAAAACGTATTTAAGGATATAAAATACTTTATTCTTAACTTACATGTTACTTGTGGTTTTTTAATATAATCCAGCTTCATAAGATGGTTGTCCAGGGCCTTCTTCCTCCCTATTCCACTCTTCAAGCTGTCTTTTTGCGTTGGTTCTTGATTGACGGGCATTCTTTTGCATTTCTAACAGTTCTTTCTCCGATGTTTGGATGCGCACTATGTCAATGTATTTTAAAGCTGCAGCAGATTCTTTCTTTATAGGTAAACCTAACTTTTGGAGAACCAAACATTTGGCAATATTACCTTTGTTGGAAAATGCAATTGCATCATATGCACCAAGAATAAGTGTTTCTAGAGATACAAACACATTTTTGGGTACACGAGTCCATAATACATTATTGTATGACTCATTAGAGCTTTGGCTTTTCCCATGCAGGCATTTCTTCAGCAACTCAGGGTAGGCTAAATCTTGATAGACCTTTTTTATGGCAAGCATAACGGCCTCCGGTAAATGAAACGCTTATCATGGTCTTACTCTTCTCCATCAGCTACAGCCTTTGGAAACTTGCACCATGAATCAGGGTCTTTAGGACACAGCCTGTGGTTAGGACTTTCATTAGAAGAGTAAACATGAAAATAGCTTGCCCAGAGAGCTTGCAGGCTCGTTTACTGCCTGCTTCATTTAATTTAGGATGCCATTTGTATGCCTTCTAATGGCAAGGCCATAATATTTCTGAAGAGTTTTCATGGTCTCTTCCGTGAGGCGACCTCGTCCGGAAATACCTTTAACGTCTGACAGAGTAGTATGTGCAAGTTTTGTTTTTAGTGTTGAAAGTCTTTTGTATATTATTTTCTGTACGTGACCGATACATTCTAATTTAGTTACTGTCACTTCATCCCCATAAACTTTATCCTTGCTTACTGTGTCAAAACCTTTAGAGTCACCGTCTCCTAAATACTTAACGTACCTGACATTATGTAGTTGTTAGGACCTACAACAATTTTTTCTGGCACCATGAACCTCCATACCTCCACTGGTTCCAATATAGTTTGCCTTGCAGGAAGGTTCAGGTATGTTCTGATTTATTTTAGGAAAAGCACAGTGCTTACTCATAACAGCAATGTGAACAACATGGCCATCATCTACACTAGGTGCCGATACTACACCATTTAGGAAAACATGTCCTCGCTGGCTTCGGCAAGTTCATAACTGCACAAAACACATTAGCGCTACTCTGGCCCTTGCCGATTCATCGTAAGGCATAAATTAGCCTCAGGTTGACATAAAACAATTTTCTTATCTGATGATTAGGATGTTCTACAGGATTAGGTGAAGTAAAACAAGATTTTTGTGTCGCACACGTAGCCTTGGTACATTTCACTGTGATATTTGCCGCAAGACCAATTCTCTTCACCACATCATACTGCATTTCCGAGCCACACTTCTTGCAACTAGCCACTTCAAACATTGACTTCATGAAGGATATTAGTTCCACAATATCAAAATAATACAAAATCAGAATATTATCAAACTGTTCATAACACTTCAGTTGGACTGTAAGCTTTGATGCTGATGCACTTACCAAAGGTAGGCCCACAGCAGCTTCAGGTTTTGAGGTTACGTCACTTGTTGATTGGATATCTAAGCCTATATTTACATTTCGCGAGGGCTGAAGTAATTTGTAACTACTTTTCTTCCAATAGTGTTTCCGCTTTTTGAAAATTTTAGTTGATCTTTTCATTGCTACTTACTAAAAACAGATAAATGCTAAACTAATGATAAAACTTTGCGAACAGAAAAGAATAAACAAGCAAAATTTGACAGCTGACTGATACAGCTACATAAACAATAAAGCAGACAAATGGGAAGTCACTGTCAACATAAGGAAACAAAATTGTAGGGAACATACTATAAGACTAATAGAGGTATACTATGTTTAATGCCGAGTGGTGAATAGCCTACTTGGACATCAGTTTTCTTGTTTTCTTGCATTACATCACTACACATAAAAAGCTATAAAAAACCAACCACTCATCTGATTGGGCTAATTTAAACGTTCAATTACTCCTCAATAAATGCATAACACAATTATATAAAAATATAAAAACTGTTTAAAATTTAAATTTTTTTATGACCGACTGCCCTTAAGTTAGAAAGGCTAGTTTCCCCTCAATATGACGGAATTGCAATTACTTCTCCAGTGTCTCCTATTTTCAGCATTATATTTTTGAGAAATGTGAACAAAAAGCCTTGATCTTAGCTACGCCTCACATTGTAAGTAATGTTTAATACAAAGTTTAATTTTTCTTCTTATTTACTTGTGTTCAGAGACTAGGCTATCACTAAGACTACAGTTTACGAACCAAAACACATAGAGTAAGATATATGAACTATCGATCAAACCATTAAGAATCTTTCAAAGAAGGTGTCACCTAATAATTATTTGATAGAACAACGAGTTCATGCTCATATAAAGAAAAAGCATAAAATAAATATTAAAATTGGTCCGGGTTTTAGATGTAATAGATACACTGAGTCATTAATAGGCAAATGCAAACAGAACATCTCCCAATTTAGTGAATTAGAATAGAGAGGTAATTTCGTTTCAGTAAATTCTTTAGGTGCCAGTATTATCGGAGATTATTAAAGGAGTAGGTATAAAATTAAGGAATTAGAACCACGTATAAAACACACAGCAAACTCTCGTAAAAGCTAAACAAAATATTTACACACAGGATTCAAAAAAGTTTTAACAGTATGTCACGGAAACTCATTTAAAATTTAGGCTAAAATAATAAAGGAAGGCCTGAGGAATGGATGTTAGCCAAAGTAAAAATTGAACATCATTTTCACAATCTTATAAATTGGGATTAAGCCTATATAATTTATCAAAGCCTCATCGTCATATAGTGATCTGTCTTAGTAGTATTTCGTTTTAATTCCAATAAGTATGGAATAAATAGAATTTACTAAAAAATGAGGCTGTTTATTAACTAAGATTAAATTTTTATCTCTGATATTATACTGTCTCCATTTGTATCGGATATAGTGCTTTGTATTTATTCCTTTAGTTTATAAAAAAAATAATTAAAAATAACCAGCAATAATTGTTCAGAAATAATTTCTTGCGTTTTGAACCAGAACTCTAAATTTTGTATTAATAAACCGTAAAATTCGTTTATAAACGTTTAATTAAACCATATTGGAGAGGCGTGTGTTGTGTATAGATGAACTGAAAATTTAAGAAAAACTTTGTAATAATTAATCGTTGTGTAGCGATACTTAGGCAATGTCACAGTGGCTTTATTACTTTATTCATTTGTAATAATTGTTTTATTGTATCAATCGTTTATTAAATCAACCTTAAATCGTTTTTAACGGTTTGCCTGTTCCTTTTAATATTTTTCAAACAGTCCTGAAAATGTTAAGGAAGCTATAATTTTAAAAAGAACTATATTTTTATAATAATAAAGAAATAATACAATGCGGATTTTCTTTTATTATATCTGTACATGGTTATAGAACAACGTTTTGCAGCTTTAAAATGAATTACAGAATTCAGCATCTCAAAATAATCTGTTGCAAATGTTAAAAATCTAATAGACGTGTTTTTTACACGGCCTAGAATATTGTGCGTGCATTAATACAGTAGTACATGCAAGTGTGAGTTAGGCCATGGTTTGACTATGATAATACTGGTCGGTACGCGTTTTGCACAGTAATTTACATTTTACAGTGTATTACAACTATTCCATGAATCGTGTCATTATAGCCGGAGGATTGGCCATTCACTTATTGTTCCTTGATCGGAACATTTCTCGTTAAGAACGGGTAAGGTAGCAGCAATGTAATGTTTGGTTATACTATAACTCTGTTCGTACCTTGAATTTTATTCTAGTGTTTGGGGAAATAGGTTTAATAGAACATATGAAATATATTCAGAGATAAAAGTAAAAGAAATGTCACTCACTGGGTACTGCACAAAACCTATTACATATTTAATTTTAGTGCAGCACAATATAGAACTGTAGCAGTAATTGTCACACGGTCCATTAGAGGTCCGTAGATAGTTATAACAGAGTCTAATAAAATAAACTAATTATTCCAGTAAATTACTTGGCGAGACTCGACTTGAATATTCCAGACAACTTTGATCGATGAACACTTTATAATTAAATTATTCCACCAATTAGTCTGCAATATAAAACATACACCTGATGTGTTGTTACAAATGAGACACTCATTGGAATTGATTAGTGTAGGTTGGAGAGAGCTGCTGCAGCAAAAATCATTCAGTTTGGCAGGTTATGACGTAAATTGTGTGACATCACAGCGTGTGACGTCATAACTGTGACGTCCTGACAGGTGACGTATATTGTTTGACATCACGAACAATTATGTAAGATTGAGGGATCATACTAAGCGAAGGTGAATTTTTGTAGTTTTTAAAAAGATGTACTAGAAGCCAACATTTGTTTACGGCTACTTCTTTGTTCATTAAAAGTACATAAACGATAGCAGTAAATACCACTAGACAAAAATAACCAGGCTTATTTTATAGAGTCATTTGAATAGATAAAAAAATAGTTTCAACTTTTTACTAAAGGTTAAACCAGCATTAAATGTAAGAACGAAACAAATAATAAATTACTAATAATCTTAAAAATAAAAGAAATTTCATAACAGTTTAAACAGTTTTTAAATATATAACTAAACTGAAATTATTTAATCTAAAAACGTTACTAATCACTTCTTGTTTGTGTCTTCAAACATACCTTCAAACATTACTTATTTATAAGATAACTTTAAACATAAATCTTATAAATGTTATAAAATTACTAAAATATTGCTAATCTAACAAAACAGTTATAACTAAAGTGAAAACAATGGTGTTATATATTTTATCCTCTACACTAAACCACTGGGGACATTTAAATTTCCAATTTCGATCTCGTCAGAAAGTTCACCGCACAAGTCGTCAAGTTGACAACATGATATGGCACTCTTATATAACTAATAATATAATTTATTGCTTTTGAACTTATAAATGTTATAGCAATTGCCACAAAAGAAAATTGACATAAATGTTGGATTAATACCGGAAATCTAAGTTCCTTTCACGTGTTCACACAATATGTTCCATTGTGTTGTGTGCATTGTTGGTTCTATTTCTCATTCATTCGAATTTCCCACTCTAGCATAACCATCAGTCAGCCAATCAGGTTGACATCCAAACATATGCCAATCATAGGGTGTTGTGATCAACTCCCTAAATGCAAAATAAACAACAGCAAAAAACGCAGAAAACACACACACACACACACACACACACACACACACACACACACACACACACTGCACACTGCATTTTTTTGCAGTCAAATGCTTTTGATAATCCAAAAAACACACTAAGTGTGTCTCCTTAGGACCTTCAATTCCTTCTACTACCATCTCTATAAGCTCAACGGCTACGTGTATTGACGACTTGCCACTTAGAAAACCCACTGGTTTGATGATAGTACATTGCGTTTTTTCATTTCATGAGTTAAAAAAATTATCTTTAAATACTTCGCAGAAAACCGGTAAAGTTGACGTGGAGCGATAATTTTGAACGGATGTGGGGTCAACTTTTTTTGAAAATCAGTGTAATATGGCTTTCCTGAGGAGATGGGAATATTTCCGAGCGAAATGAGTGATTTACCTAATGTAAAAGTGTCTCAAAAAGCCTTAGGAAGCCATATCAAAATATGGTTAAAATCATTGTATTTTTAAAAAGAAGATATTTTATCAGTCTGGCAATTTCCTCTTCTGTAGTTGGAGCCAAATCAATGGATGCTGCTGGGCTTTGTACCAAAAAGGAACTTGGCTGATAATGCTTGGTCATTGAATCCTTGATTGATTAGTACTGAATCCTTGGTCAGCACCAACCGAAGCAAAGAAATGATTGAAAGCAACTTTCGTCGCATCACCGACTTGAACGTTTCCAATTTAAAGCTCAATTTGGCTCTCAGTTAGTAAAATTTTATTTTGAGTGACAGAACATGCGGTTTTTGAAAAAATGTTGGTCGTGAGGAATTTTGGCTGACGTCATAAGCTTTTGCAGCTGTAATCAAATTTGACGTTTTGTTTCTATCGTAATAATTAGTTCCTAAACATTTATCAATGTGTCATACAATGCGTCTAAGATAAATGCATTTCTTAAGATAATATAGTCACAATAAATGTTTACTTGCATTTCTCCATTGCTTACTTTTACTTTATAAGGAATTGGCAAGTGATGTGCAATCGACGGTAAAGGTACAATTATGACTCCCACCTGTATGTGCTTACACCCACCATTTGGTTTATTCTCAACCAAGTGTTTGTATAAAATAAATAACTTTTACTGGACTTATGTCGCAACGATATAAAAGCATAGGTACTCGAAAGTCTAGCAGTAAACTGTAACAACTAGTATAGGATAATACCAAAATTAAAGAGGACTAGTGCAAATTTTATATATTCATTAAATAACCATTTACAAAACTTACAGGGAAATTACAGTTTACAACATACTCGACAATTTTAATTTCTAAATCAATATTATTCCAATTAAATATACGGAAGCTAAAATACACTGAATATTATAAACCTTGTTAGGTGCACACTTGACATAGCACTTTTTAAAACTTATACGTCGTTTCCTTTCTAATATTAAGTAGCTAGACGATAAAGAAATCAGGTTTTTATTAATTCTTGTATATGTTTTCTCGCTTTAATTTATATGTGCAATATTATAATTATTTGCATGTCCCGTGACTGTCCACAATGTAAAATCTTAAGAAATCTGATTAAGTTAGACATTTCAAAATGTTTCGTTTTAATGGGTTATTAAGAATTTGGAACGTTTTAAAAAGGAAGAGGGGTGCAGGTATATATAGGAAACATATAGTTCTTGGTCAGTGCATTGGATTATAGCATAATGAACAATACACATCGTAAAACAATCGCATAGAAAATCAATATAAACAAATTCAGTGTTATGTATTTTACACAGTACAAAGACATTGTTGCATCATACAACACATTGATTACTAATAATTTGCTGTAAAAATTTATTGTTATTTGAATATTTTGGGAAACAAAGTTAGAGCATGAATATTCTAGAGAACTGCACGCTCTGAGGTTTTCAAATTCATATCTTTTTAATAAAAAAAATTAAAGGAATGTAATTGGTAAATTTTGCAGCACAATTAAAAGTAAAAAGGACCAATACACTACAATTACTGCATACAATTCGCTTAAAGTTTTGGAAAACTTGAAATATTTAATATGCATTAATAGGATGAGAAATATAATTTATTTACCACGTAGATATTGTTGTGTTTGTACAGCTTGCTCTTTACCAGAGGACATATGCGTATACTGTAGTGGCTGTATAGTATCACTAATTACAATTTACTTTCCTAACAACACAATGTTACAAGAGTAAAAATTATGTTTGCTATTAATAATCAGTATTTTTGTACTTCAACTAGGTAACAAAGGTCTAGAAAGTGGATAACAAAATAGAATAAATAATTTATACATTAAATATTTAAAACAAATTTCGCATAAATAGTTATGGATAATAAAAAAAATCAATTCAAAAACGTAAAACCGTTTGGAACCATTACATTTAAGTGATAAAAGGTGAAGGCACAGAGCGTTAAATATTCATAATGTAGCAGATACAGTATTAGTAAGGATTATGCGAAGCATGAAATGTTCATTTTTTTATTTATCTCTAAACGGCAAACACCATTCAGCAAAGAAGTACCATTAAAGTAATATGTAAATAATTTGATAGATATATTTATAATAAAGTTAACAAGAGCAGTGCAACAACTAAAAAATATAATTTTACAACTGTCAATATCCTAATTGATACGGATGTATGTATCGTGGAGACGTACAGATAAAGGGAACATTTATTGTCACTCTGTGCTTTCCAGTGTTTTTACAATTTCTAATGGTTAAATATGTCTCTTCCGTATATCTTTTCTTCCCAACATGACACGTTCTACTGAAACATAGTCAGAGGATTTCAACAGAAGTGAAAGATTTTCATTCTCTTAATTGTCATCCCTGATAAACCATTCAAGATATTCATTTTTACATTGTATCTACGTTTAATGTGTTATTCTCTTTGTTATAAATTGATATTGTAATGAGAACAATTACAATTTATTAAAGTAACGATCAAGGCCCTAGACCCCTTCAAAAAGTTTTGCAGGCGCAGGTAAAGCTATATCCACCACATGAAATAGTTACTAGTTCGTCCCAGCTGTCACCATAGATGCAATGGCAGGAGCCTTTTCACATATCTGCTTGGCTGCACCTACTTACAGTATCCAATAATTCTTGTTAATGATTTATCTGGATGTGCAAGTCACATGCGCTGTGAACTAAGTTCTTATACTTCAGAGACATAACATCTAATTTGTGCTTAATATGTATTTTACTATTTCACATTATTTTAAAATACTGAAAACTACGTTATTGGTAGTAATATTACTATCATGATATCAATACTATACTATAACTTTATTATAATAAGGCACTAAAAAGTTCATTTCTACTTTCTATAAAGGTGTCCCGAGTTTTATTTCTCCATAAAAAATAAACATAGAGTATCCATAACTTTAACTCACACTAGTGTGTGTGTGTGTGTATGTGTGTGTGTGTACATTTTATGTATATATATATATATATATATATATATATATATATATATATATATATATAATTCTAAATTTGAAACACTTATGGTATAGGTATTTTCACAAAACTTTTTTCAAATCGAACTAAAATTCCAAATACACTATCATAAATATGATGAGATATTATCCACAGAAATGGCAGGAAATTAACTTTGGATAATAGCTTTAATCCTTATAATAAAAAAACCGTGATATCCGTAAAGGATCACTCATGTAGTTTATAATTATTCTTATAAATGCGTCTGGGTTTTTTTAGTGAATCAAGTAAAACTACTAGTCAAGTAAAATTTGTACTACAATTTTACGTAGACATCGTTAAGATTTCTGATATATAGATCTTTTTACATTGTGAAAATCACATCAGGCTATGCAAAAATGGTCATGAGCCCTCGATCGACATTTAATCAGCAGATATTTATTGTTTTCTTAATCACCCCCAAACTAAAGAGTAATAAGTATAATATATTATGCATATTGAAATATTTGAAAATAGTTGTTTTTTGTTATCATATGTCAAAAACTGTTACACACTACTAAATTCATATTAGGTGCAAAAGCTTTTCATATGCTGGATTTGTTTTATTGTGATTTCAATTTATTACAGTAAAAAGTAATCGTTTATTGATTCGTGTGTTTACTAAAACGCTACGTACTCGATTGCTTTCTCCCTTTAGACAGGATTACACTGGCCTAAAAAGGTTATATTACTAATTACTTTAATACTATTACGTTGGTGCTAAGTTATGCAGTACATTTAAATATTAGAGAAGAACTTAAAAACTTTCAGAGGCTTTTTAATATTTTAAAACTATTGTATCGTAACCATATTTAATATTTCAATTTTACACACATTAATCCATCACAATACAACCAAATAAAGAAAAGTTCAATACCACATTCTAACTGAAACGTAGTTATTACAGCACCCATGCTATAATAACTTTAGAAATGGCTATATCACTAATATATATATATATATATATATATATATATATATATATATATATATATATATGAAAATATTAGATATTTAGTAAAGTACAATGTCAAGGTTAGAGTTGTTTTACAGGACAAAGCGATGTTAGCAACTTCATTGGTTTATGAAGTACTCGACTTGCAGCTCATCAGCACATTTTTAATTGCTCAAAGGATGCTGGATCCGTCAAAATCACTGTTATCATAGTAATATTTATGAAACTTTAAATAAATATAGCCGCACATATTCCGAAATTTCTACGAAAAATTACATAAACCAATATGATAAAATCCAAATTTTTGAGTTACAAGTATTCTAATGCGGTAGGCGGAGTTTCACTCTACTAACTGATGTGTTTTCACTGGATTTTTTTAATTAGCAAATTATGTCATTAATTTATAACACAATAAATAAAACTAAAATTAATTCGTCGTCTTTATGTTTATGAATTAAGGGGAGGCGCGTACCCAGAAAAATATTTTTTTCACATTTTTTTTTAATTTTTTTAAAATGTTAAGCGGCTTTTTCTGCACACAATGATATATAATACATGTATATTTGAAAAATTGTAAACCTACAGAAAAAAAGTTTTTAAAATATGCTTACATCATGTTTCAGGAAGAAATTTGTGACAGCGCTTGCGTTTATTCACACATGTACTATTATACATATGACCTTTTATTTTTGTGTGCTATAATTTGCTTTTGTTGTGTTGGCAGGCCTGAACTAACTTCTATTTCATCAGCTTTGAGTTCTGCTTCTGACTTTATACTGTTTGTTTATTGTTTTGCTTAGTGTTTTGGTGCTTTGTGAAGTGATATAGTGAGTGTTAGTTAGTAATTTATATTTATTATTGCTAACAAGATTGTTTATGTATAAATATGCCTCGTGTTAAAAGTAGTTATGCTAAACCCCGTAAAGGGAGTTGGTGGTAGGAAAAGAAAACCAGCCAGTCCTAACCCTAATGAGATGTCAAAAGATGAGTCTACCCCTAGGCCTGAAATGTCAAAACACAATCTCAGTCAAGCTCTTCAAAGAAAATAAACATAGATAAGTATGAGATGTTTAATTGTGATGAAAAACTATGACAATGAAATTATTAACATGCAAATTTTATCAGATCAACTTTTTAGTTCATCACTTTGTAAAAAATTGCAAGAAAAGTGGTTTACAAGTGCGTGCTGCTCAACATTTTGGCCTGGCTTTTGAGATGGAGATTTTATTGTTGCCATTGTAAATATGTACATAAATTTAATAGTTCTAGGAATATTAATTTAGAAAAAAAGACTCTAATTTGATGTAAATATTAGACTAGTGTATGGACTGAGGTCTATCGGGAAAGGTATGGCTGCAGGCAAAATGTTATGTGGCGTAATGAATCTTCCGCAACCTCCAACAAAACCGTTTCGATATAATAAATTTTTAAAAGACAAGGCTAAACAGGTAATGGATGAATCCATGAAAACTGCTGTGGATGAGGCTGTTGAGGAAAATAAAACCTTAGGTAAGAACGAACGCGACTTAAAAGTAGGTATTGATGGCACTTGGCAACGGCGTGGCTTTAGCTCTCTAAACGGAATTGTTACTTGTACAAGTGTTGACACAGGAAAAGTTATGGACATAGAAGTGTTATCTAAATTTTGTAATTGTTTGGACAAACAACAACAATGAGGCTATTTGTTCGGCAAATTATCAAGGCTCGAGCGGAGGTATGGAGTCAGCTGGAGCCTTAGCTATTTTTCACCGATCAGTAAATTAAGTATAATGTTAGGTACTTAGAGTATTTAGGTGATGGAGATACAAATAGTTTCAAAACTATTGCAGACAGTAAACCTTATGGTGAAGTGGAAATACAGAAACTGGAGTGTATAGGCCATATTCAGAAGAGAATGGGGTCTAGGCTAAGGAAACTAAAAAGAGACTCAAAAAAGGCGTAACACTTTCTGATGGCGGCAAACTAGGTGGAAAGAATAGACTAACAGATGGCATAATTGATCAATTGCAAACCTATTATGGAAATGCTATTAGGAAAAATACTTGATAACCTACAGAACATGAAGGCAGCGGTTTGGGCCATATATTTTCATAAACTTTCGACGGACGACAATCCTCAGCATGGCCTTTGCCCGTCAGGGAGAAAATACATGGTGTAAAATACAACAAGGCAAAGCACACTAAAGAGCCATATTCTCATAAGAACAGCATTCCTTCAGCTATAATGTTAGCCTTGAAACCAATCTTTTCAGGCTTTAGCAAATCCTGACCTTCTTCGAAAATGTTTACACGGTAAGACGCAGAATGTCAATGAAAGCATCAATAATGTCATCTGGTCTAGAGTGGCCAAAAAAAGATTTTGTGACATTGAACACACTTGAGTTTGGTGGCTTATGATGCTATTTCTACTTTTAATGATGGCAAACATAGCAAAATGCAAAATGCCTTAGAGCAGTAGGCATTGAACCTTGCAAGAGGACAATTGACGCAATGAAAAGTTTTGACTACGAGCGAGTGCGACGAGCAAATTGTGCGATAAGGTGACTTTCAAAGACAAGCAAGGAGACAAACCAGGAATTTAAAAAAGAAGGATTGAGGAGGATTTTGAAGAGGAGCCTGCATATGATCCAGGAATGCACTAATGCTACGGTAAATAAAATTGCATGTTTTTTTTCTATAATTTTGTTATTGTTTACTCTATTTGTGGCTGTGGTATAAGTTCTATTTCATAATTTTCTCTGTTATTTCTCTTATAAATGTATTCTAAACTCAAAAATGTTTGAAATAATATAGCCTAATTAATTTTTTTTGTATTATCTTTCACTCCGTTATGACTATAGGCCTAACCCGCATCGCGTTAACTTTTGATATACAAATTTTCCAATATAGATAATTCTAAATATTAAAAGCATATATAGCCTATTCTATTAATATAAAGATCACATTTAATTATAAAAAACCAATTACATATCATATATAGGTAAAAATATTATATAACATAGCTAAATAGGTCATTATATTCGTTTTTTTGCGATTTCCCGCAAATTTACTTTTTTAACCAGTTTTTGCACACAAAGGTACACGTTTTCTCAGAAACTACTTGGACAATCAACTTGAAACTTTTACACACATTTATATAGGTATTTTGGCACCTACTGAGTTTTTTTTTTTGAGATGCCTCCTATTATAATTAGGTACCTAAAAAAAATATTTCTAAATTCCAAGTTTGATATTTCAATATGGGTTTGAAAAAAAAAATCATAAAAAATTTATTTTTTAAGATACAAGCACCAAAAAAAACTCAGTAGTTGCTTAAATACCTATATATGTTGTATAAAAAAAATTTAGGTTGATTGGTCCATTAGTTTCTGAGATAATGGTACCTATGTTAAACATTACAAAGATAGGGGTACCGCCTCCCCTTAACATAGTTACACACTAGCAATGCTATTTTATTAACTTTGTGAAAATACATTAGAAAGTGACATCATCCATGAATGGAAACTTTTACAATAGTAAAAATCCTAGTTCCTCTTAAATAAATTAGTTTAAACATTTAAAATGTTAAAGGGGGCAATACTTAAGTTCTACCATTGTTCTTTGTTGGTGAAATAGTTAACTTACCACTTAATTTGAATTAAATTTTTTTGTTATTTTTTTATGAAAACTAATCAGTGAAACCATTGGTTAGTAGAGTGAAACGCCGCCTACCGCATCAGAATACGACGATCCAGTCAGAAACGGCAGCACATAATGTACTTCACAATGTGTACCTAAAAAAACCTGCAATTTCTGATTGGATAAACCTTTTGAGATGCGGTTTGCGGTATTCAACTCTACTAAGTGAGCTCTTTAAAATGAGGTATCACTCGACCCATGCTTTAATTTAAGATTTCCATGTATTCCTCTGTGGGCCGTTCCCCCATGGTTAGCATGTCATGTTAATAGCAAGGGAAAATAGTTTACATAGCCATATGACACTGTGCAAAATTCATAGATGTTATCTGCTATGGTTTGTAAAATATTAAGCCGTACCCAGACTTTTCAAACACCTTGTATATAAAGAATATAGTATTATTCTAATAATTAATTATAATTATTATATGTAATTATTCAAAATTACAAATGTCTGGGAGATTTTAACCTGAGTCTAATAGAAGACAGTAGATTGTGGGTTTCTAAATATTGTCATATGCATTTCACTAAATGTATTATACAACATTCTGATATGCTCTGCAGTGCTCAACTTTATATGATTCTAGAAGTTCTTCATGTTATGTTTTACATAATTCAATATTTAAATGTTTTAGACGTCTATGATTTATTAACACACAATTTCCCAAGGCGGCTACGTAAACATTAATCGCTCGACTGTGATCTACCGCAATGTCAATGTTTATACACGCTGTGGAGATATACACTGGAGCTTGGTATCTGTTATTGACTATGTCGGATTGTATTACGCTAGACCGAATGTACACAGATGTATTACGAACTACCGATTGTACACAGGAAATGTGTACAATATCTGCTCTCATGAGTAGGATGAACATAAGAGTTTGTGATTGGCTCGTTACCTTACATACTGGATAGATTGTGTAGTGTTTACGGTTCAGTTGAACAACAACCTTTCTATTGACAAACTTTGTTCCAAAACGGCATCTTAACAACTAATCCATTATGGGAACAAAATCATTTTAATAACCTGTTTAAAAAGGTTAAGATTTGAGTGAGCTAATTAAGATTGTATTAAGATTTCACAATATTAATACCATTTTTTCAATACGCATTGCTAAAAACTATGACACAAAGGAAACAGCAACATAACATTAAAATTTTGAATTAAAAAATATTATTTTTATTATTTAATACAATGCCCAAAACTTTATATCGCACATATAAATACAAAATTATACTTCAAATATCCATACTAATACGGCCTAAATTTATAATACGACATCAAGTTTAATTATAACGAATTGTGAATGAAGCTGCATTTTTCTAGATTTTCACCATCGTTCAGCGATGCAAGACTTCAGTAACAACACTTTTTAGGATCTGCATTCTCATCTCTTTCTCAGTTGGTTAAATTACGTAATAAATGACTACAATTACCAGACCGTTGACAGGCATATGCCAGGAAATTAAATTTTATGTTATATTTATGCACAATATTTATATAAAAACATTCCATTCAAAACAAAAACACTAATTAATTATTGAAACCGACCTAGATAATTCAACTGTAACACTAAATTCATATCTTGAAACGTAGTGTTACCGATTTCTTGTATTATTTAAAAATTACAAATCATTGTAAAATCATGTTTCCGCCCCAATCATCTCATCGTCAAAAACTGACTTTAAACTGAGAAGATTTGGAACAAATTTTTGTGTTATGACGGTGTTAGAGTGTACTAAACGACGTCAAAACACGTATATAGATTACAAGCAAAACACCCAATGAGAGCATTTAACTAACTTTGTGGTATCTTGTTACTGTGGATCTAGGTATTTATTTTGTATAAAACTGTATTTATTATAACACTTTTAGTGCACGTGAGAGGTTTTACAGTACAGTGCTGCAATTTCGTTTCTTACCACTAAATATAGAAGTGACATATACCTTATTAGCTGTATAGCTAATACTCCATGTTATTTTATACAACTTAATAGTAGTTTAAAGTAAAGTTTTAGAAGTATTTAGACTATAGTAAGATGGAGCATAAATATCCTGAGAACTCTGCCTTTACGGAAATTGCCCTGACATCGGTTAGAGTCTGTCTGTTCAAACTTCTGAAACACTGTTACTACCAATAACTTGAATCTAGCTGTCAATTTTATACTATTTAATATACAATTAAAAACTATTATGATATATTAAATTTCATTTCAGAATTTCAGTTTTTAGCATTTTCAGTTTCATTTGAAGAAAACCACTAATCTTGGGAATGCATTCTGTTCAAAATTCAATGAAAAATCAAAGAGTATCATATTATACATATTTGATAATCAATTACATTTTTAGTTGACAGTGGAATGTAAAAATATATTTATATGTGTATAATATTGTTATTTCATAAAAACGGTTGATAATGATGCAAAAAGCAATGACCTTTAAAGACATATTTATATAAAAATGTGCCTTTTCTACGTTTTAGAAATCAACACTACACTGTTAAATCACATATCCTATTATATAAACAATTAAATAAGTAGAATTTTGTTACCTTATTTGCGATAATGGTGGAATAAACATTCCCAATTAGTTATCACAATACATTCATTATAAAGTGAAGGATTTGGAGAGGGTACTCTAGCTTGGATATGAGTAGTGATTGTTGTCTCTGAAAACAGTGCAGCCTCATTCAATCTTATGCTGGTGGTTCAAGAGAATTGCATAATTGATTATTCAATGTATCGGGGTGAATAAACTCAACTAGATATTTTTACTTAATAGTATGTTTGTATACAAAACAAAAGTTATAAGCGAGGCAAAATTTGTCATTTTCAGGTGTAGTAATTGTGTAGTCATATGCATACGTAACGACTGGCATTTTGATTTTACCTATATGAGATAAAAGCTACTTTATATATTTCTTTTATTTATATTGGAGACCAATTAAAGATAACAAAGCTTATAGAATTAGTTACATATGGTAGTTTTAAGAAATAAGTCTCGTTGATAAACCTAACCATAATGTTAAGAAATCTATTGCCACGGAGGAAATATTATTATTTTTCTCCAGTTATGTTTATACACAGACAGTAAACACACTGAACTAAGTAAACAATACAAAACTTTACTGTTGTTCTATTATAAGTTTAACAGCAAGTGAAATTACTGAGAACCGTATATTATTCCGTAAAGGCTCTTAAATTGAACAGATAGATAGAATTTTATTTTACTATCAACAATAACCGTAGAATAATATACACAATAAATTTTAATGTATTCTGTGTAAGCTAATCTATATAACCTATGTTTTACTAACCTAATATGACTAGTTGACCTTAGAGTTTATTAAAGCCTAACTTTATATCACTTTAATAAGTTACGTAACTCCGTTCTTCCAAAACTTGGTTCTACAGGTCTTCTACAGATAACGAGTGTAATTTTATTTTTCAGCAAGTGCTTTACAGTAATGATTCTTTTCGAAGAGACGTGGCCTAAACGTTTTAAAACATATATGTTTAACATGTTTAATAATGTATATGGTAGTTATGCTATTCCATAAAATAGCAACTAATTATTTATTTGATCAAGCTTGAGCTTAAGCATGTCCCCCCGATTTTTCCGTTTTTGGGTTCGCACTATGGCGAGTCTAAGTGAAATATTAAATATTTATCAGTAGTGATACACTATGGTATATTTTTTCCAGAGTTTAAGAAATAAAAAGTATTTAATTTTTCTTATAATATCTAATGATTCAGTCAAATTTAAAATAAAAAAAACTAATATAATAAGTAATAACGAAGAATTGCATATTTCGCTTATACAACTACAAACTCCTATTATTTCTCCCTCTACCTAAATGCTAGATGTTGCCTAAAAAGTTCAGCATATATTTCCAAATTGTACATAAATAACTCACGTACATTATTTCCAAGGCTCCATCGCTAAAGAAGTGATAGTTTTGAAAGATTAAAAATAAACATATACGTATTTATTCCAACAGTCACGTAGAGTTTGAAGTCAATAATCAATGTTCTTTTAATATTGTGTTTTAAACTAAAAACATTTAAGCGTAACATCGAATTTGTTATTTTTGTAATTAATGTAAAACACGTTAAGCTACGTCAGGCCACACTCGATTAGTCAGGCGATACTCACCGGAACGCAAACTGTCTGCTCTGTTATTGGAAGTTTTCAATCGAGTAGAAACCACTGGAACCGACATTGTATAAATAACCAATAATTATTATGTGAAAAGTATTTTATACATTTGACCTGGTATCTAGTCTCGCGATAGCCTTTTTCAGTTAGTTTATTCTTTATTATTATACTTTGCGCTTTTATAAAACTGTGTAAACGTAGTAAATGAATAAATAGAACCTGTATCATATATAAAATATAAAAACTGAATTAATATTACATTGAGTTTATAAATATATTATTAACCTTATAATAAAATTTTTAATTTGAATCTTATTAAATTTATATTGACTAAATATGTATTATATTATTAATCGATTAATCATAAGAACCTAATCTGTGATTGCGTATATATTTATATCCATATACTTTAACAAAATATCTTCCTTAAAACGGTAAATACAATCTTTTGAGCGTCACTTATAAACTAAGCAAATATCTTTTTTGTTTTGCTTAAAAATTTACATTATGTAATGTGTACCCATTAAGAGTCTATGTCCACAAAACTTTTAGATTACAAATCTCTGAACTTTAAATATACAGGTTTAGTTTTTAACTTTAGGGCTTTGAAAAACAGTAGCATCTTCCCATTGCAATGATTTATATTATCTGAAATGTTTCAAATACTGTTCAAGAGGAACTAAATGGACGTCTATTATAGTAAGATTTTATGGGGAAGTCCTGCAGCACCACGGCTAAGATCCAATAGTTTATTAAGCATAATGCGATGCTTGAGTATGTTGTAACTGATAAGCGTTGCAAATTCATTTATTAATGAAGTGTTGATAATATCTGATAATAATGTACCCATTTGGGAGACAACACAACTTACATACTTCCCTAGGACTTGTATGTACGTTTAACTATTGGTGAATAAACAAATAAAAAAGACCATTATTCAACACATATAATCCTCACATCATTATACCAAAGTCAGAAGCCAAATTATTGAGACCATGTTTTATTGAAGGAGCTTATTAGGAGCGTAGAATATATTTTTTATAACGGAGAGTCACGTGTTTCAGTGCTTAAAGCGCAATATATCCCTTGTGTCCAAACCTTTTTCGTATAAACTGCCGGTTGTATTGTTAATAGAAACGAGCCATCACAAGAGATTGTTTCGCTATCTCCAGCAGAAATATTTTTCCCTTCGAAAAGTCCATTTTCAGAAATAACCGCTGCAAAATTCCTTATATTTAAGAAACATTTATGTTTTGAAATATCACATTGCAATGTGTATAACGAAGTACATTGGATGTACTATTTGTATAGCTCTGAATTATCTTACAAGTATGTGATTCTGAAACGTTAATAATTGTTAGACAGATATGTAGAAAAAAACCACAGCAGTGAAAAATTAAATAAATGTAGATAATTTTATACATAATTATTTATATACCACAATTGTACAATTGTTCAAAACAAGTTCAAACAAAACAGTTGATTCAACTCCTAACTTTAAACTTATTTATTTAATTAGGAATAGAAATTTACTTTTCTACCTTTAGTCGATTGAAAAATATTTGATAGCCTAAATTGCTATTGAAAATCAACAATAGCAACAAATTAAAAATGAATTATGATAAAAAAAAGTAACATTAAAAGGAAAATTTGACTTTATAGGACTTTAAAAATTCGTGTATGAAGAGACCGGCTGTAACACAGGGCTTGTGTAAAAAGTATCATTGAGGAATTCCCATTGTTCAACCGTACTCAGGTCAGATTAGCAGTTCTGTGTAATCAGCTCCTAACTCTACCATTCAGGACGTGATGAGTTTTTTTGTAAAAATTAAATGAAACTTGCAGGACCACTGTCTGAGAAGGAATCCTTTGATGTACAAATTAGCAGATGTTATAATTCTAGGTATCTACGTGCCAGTGTTATGTGCATGTCTGGTGTCATGTTAGTTTGTAAATGTAGTTATCACAGAATCACGATGCGTGAATGTATACAGAAAAATCCGATTTTATGATTCCAAAAAAGCTTTTTTGTTTACTCAATAAGTATAATTTACGGGTACTGTTGAATTTTTTTTAAACATCTAAAGATGTTTAGATGTTTGGTAAACTAAGTTTTTTTATTGAAAGAGGATCAATCCTAAAAATAGTTCGTTTTTGAATATTACAAACAATTACCAATATAGCTAATACGATAGGATAGAAGCGCATAAATAGAATATACATTTTAGAATTTATTGTAATTATAGTAATTTTTTGTACTCTAAAAAATGTTCTCAAATATTTTGCAAAAAGAGGGATTATAAATAATTTTATATAAAGTGTATATGTGTCCGTTCAGGTACAATAATGATTTAAAGTCCCTAATTTAACTTTTCGTAATTATTATTTGAAATATTCTAGTTATTGATTTATAAATTATAATATATATTTCATTTTTAAAATAAAAATTTATTTTTTTTTCATTTTGGAGATTTACCTCAGTAATTTCAAGCAGTAAAACCAATATTTAAATATTAATATTTATAACATTAAATTATCTTCTTGAATGTTAATCAAGAAATAGTATCCTGATATCAGCACTGTCTTTATAAGCAATCTAGTAAGATTACGTGGTGGAAATATATTTCTTATACCTAAAATACACGGATTTATTGAACGGTTTCTAAATAATTCCAGCATTATCATTCCATACTATATTGTTGCTTTTAATTAAACTAAAAAAACTTTTAAATTCTTTCTACGGGTTTTCGTACTGATAAAATACGTAATCTGTCCAAGAGTCCATTTATATATTAAATATATTATTTAATGGTAAAGTCAAGACCAAACTTTGCATTTAAATTGTATAATTTTATAAATGATTATATTACTACGCTATATCAAAAAAACTTAACGTTGGTTGTAAAATATGTGCATTCTGCAAACTTAGTTCAATATTCTCAGTACAGAGTATTATGCTTGTATCTCACATATACATACATGAAAATAACTAGCACAACACAAAAGTTGTCATTTTATACCTTTATTTCTTAAATTCGTAATCTGACTTTTACATTGCGTGACTAAAATGTAATTATGCAAATCCTGTTATATGAGATTATTGTAAAAAATTAAAATATTTTCACCCGATAACAATGCACAGATGTTTAGGCTATTTACTGTTATGATGTTGTCTCTTTACGTATTACATTTTATTGTAAACAGCCTAAATCCCCCTACACTGACTAGCAGGCCTACAAGGGGCCTGAGGGAAATCTTAAATAAGAAGTTAGGTCGCGTAGTATATAAAATTTAGGGTCTTTATTAGTAAAGTAAAATGCCGCAAATCCGACCTCAAAAGGTTCATTCTTAAAAAAATTACATCCGTTTAAAATTTTAAACATTTTCAATGTAGGTCCCATTCTAGATGGTATAATACTCTCGCCTTGGCTCAAGTTGTGAAATTTAAACTTAGTTAATGAATACTAAACTAAGAAAAATGAGTATTAAACCACCCAGATCAGGACTTACATTATAAATGTTTCAACCTACCTTTCTTAACCTACGTAATGTTTTAAAGAATGAACCCTTTTACTTCGGATTTGTGGTATTTTATTGTACTAATAAATACCTTTTATTTGATGTAATACTCGATCTATGCTCTTATATAAGATTTTTTGTGGATCCTTGTGGGCCATCCCCCTAACATGACATGAAGTGGTAGTTACTTCAAAAAGAAAATTTATTGGTGCAGTAATGGTGTACCTATTTTATTGCTTTACCCGTAATGATTAGTGTAAATGATTGTGTAAATAGCAGTATTCAATATGTACCTAATACATATGTATATATATATATACATACCAAATCTTTTTGATAATTTCGGAACTAGTTAAAGTTATTTTCAAAATATGTAGAGAAAATAAATTTTCTACAACAAATTGTGTATAAGAAAATTGGAAATATTTGTGTGTTTTATTTTACATAAAGGCTTTATGTGAGATTTTTACAAGTTTAATACAAATTAAAACTATTATAAAACTCATATGGCAGTAGTGTTGCTCAAAGCTACCAGCACAAGGAATACAGAGTGTGATATAAAGCCTGTATGATGAAGTATTGGAGCCCCTCGGCATAGCGTCATCAAGCATGTGTCCTGGAGCTCACTCTGTCACCAGGAGTCTGTTTGTGTTTTGTATGGATTTCTAACCAAAACAGTCAAACATTCTTCTTATGTAGTTCTTTAAAAGGTATATTCTATTATAGTTCGACAGAGGTACAATGAACATAACAGGTTGAATCTAATGACTCATGCCAGTAGAGTTCTTTTTGTTCTCTTAGTTAGACTTAGTATTTAGTCAAGATCACTAATATTACTGTAACGTTATTAAGAACTAGAAACTCACGTTTATAATACCATGCGTCAGTAAGGGATCTGTATGGTAAAGACATCACTGAATTGTTACAATATGAGTATTAAATATATATGTTACTGTTATTAAGTTGTCTTAAATATTCATTAATCTTAAATTATGGAACTATTATTGATTTTGAAACTTTCACCAAACATTTCTTTTTCAACCAAATGCTTTCAGGATAGATAAATTCGTTGGTAAGATTATGCAGTTTCTTTATAAATACAAAATATTTAAATATATTATTTTACTGTCAGATCTATTTAGGGATAGGATAATAATTAAATTATAAGCTATATATATATATATATATATATATATATATATATATATATATATATGTACACATAACTAACTATGTGTAAATAAAAGAAAACACAATAGTCTCCTAAAACGCATATTCCGTCTTAAAATTTCAATGTACTACGCCATCTCTCATTGTTTATACCTGGAAAATAGAAGAACATATTTTTTATGAGTAAAAAATCTTTATGTTCTACATGTTTTTACATGATGTATCTACACGCACATGATTATCCCTATGTATTACAAAAATCTTACTTCAACATGTTACCAAAGGATAATTGATAGACATTCCTAATCCGCCAGGCATGATAACAGGTATACATTTACTTTAAATACTATTGTATTGTACTTAATACTATATTGTATTGTTACTATTGTTGGTATATATATATATATATATATATATATATATATATATATATATATATATATATATATATATATATATATATATATATATTTATCTTTACAACATCTGTAGCGAAAAAGAATCTTTTGATGTAAAAGTTGTGATTACAGTACAGACGTAGCTGTCATAGATCAGAACTTTAGTTTTTTTTTTAAATCGAATGATGTTAAAATATTTCCTAATTTTGCTATGAATGGGTATTATTGAATACCCTATGTGTTTTACTATCTCAAATTTCGGGTAAGTAAACAAATGTTCATATATCAAAAACACTTTATTTCATTACATCGTATTTATAAATAAATTTTATTGTATTTTTTAAATCAAGTTATATTGAAAACTGCATACTTCCGCCTCTTGATATTCATGTGCCCATTAGTATTATGTAACATAAGCACCTTATTAACGGACAAGACATGTTCTATTTCTGTGACTTAAATATCTGAATGGTAACCTGAGTCCCTCGCAAAAATATAATACATATTTTGTATTTTTTTTTAACATTACTGCCACTAACTTAACATTTTATACACAATAAAACTTAATTTGCTGTATTACTATCCAGGAGAATTTCTTTCACTACTATATTAAATACTGACCCTACAATTTTATCTAGCCTAATTCGATTAATCTTTAAGGTATATTTTGTTAATTTATTTTCATAATTTATTCTAGATAGATGTGTTTATATGGTTGTTGGTAAAATATAACTAAAAAGGTTTAATTTTGAGTCATTTGTATGAAACATAAGTGCATGCACCAAGTACCAAATATTACATTCATAATTATTTAAATAATTTGTTTTAAATATATATTTATCCGATTATATTTTCATTTGATGAAGTATAATGCATAACACAGTTCATAATTCTAAAAACAAAAAAATCCAATTAAAGACAGAGTGTAAATTTTATCTAAAACTTTGTTTAATTATTAACTTGGCGGATAAGTTGGTGCAGATTTACAAAAACATAAAAAATATTGTGTAATATATTGCAATTTATACGTAATAATGAAATTTAAATTGTTTTGTTACGGGTAGTTTAGTGAAAAATTAAAATTATGATTCTGCTATAGAAACAAGTATAAATAACAATATTTGTATGTAATGTTCACTGTAGGAATTATTTTGTTCGTGGACTATTTCCAGGAATGTCTAAAATAAGCAAACATATTAAACAGTTACACACTACACACAAAATTTCGATTTTAAAATTATGTATGTTTAAAAGTAAACGAAAGTACACCAAGAAGCTTAAAATACGTATTATTTTGCTAGAGGGAATAATGATTTTAAGTTTTAAATTTTCTGTATTCTAACACAAGAATACAGAAAATTTAAAACTGGTGCATTTTAAATTTTAAAAATTTAAAATTTATGTCCCTGTTATTGGATAACAAGGGACATAACATAAAATCAATCCCAAAGAGCTGTCAACAAAGTTTAATCAAGTACTTCTTAAGTTCACAATGCTACTGTGGGACTGATAGAATTATTAAACTCAGAGTTTCAACTAATTATAGTCGGTAAAAACAGCATTTCATAGTAAAAAAGAGTCTCCTTCTTAACGTCACCAACCCGCTACCAGAGTCAAGGGAAAATGTACAAATAACTTATCAAACTGAGTGAGAGGAGATTTAATTGCAGAAGTTCACACGAGTATCCCTAAGCTCGTTTATGAGCGACTCACTCCGACTCCCAGGACTGCGCAACGACTCCACGTGCTTTTAATTCCAGCGATTACATATATATATTGTCATTTCTGTTTCATAACGACAATGTTTTGTATTCATCTGGTCAACTGTAATTCTTCTGTATATGTGTCAATTAAACACAGTATAAACTACTGTAAGTGGTTAAAACTTAAAAAAACACAGATTCACCAAAAGGCGATATTAAAAAATAATGATATGTATGGCAAAATTACAACTGGTCTAAAGGTGAAACTATAATAGCAGTAGAGTTTAATATATAAAATACACGTTATTTTGTTCCATTTTGCTTTTAAAGATTGCTATATTTATATAGTATATAGTTTATGCATATACAGCGTGTTCACAAAAGGGTGTTAAACATTTCTCTGTTGTGATATTATTTATATTTTTAAACAAAAACATTACATACAATCATAGGACGAGAAATGACTGTAAACGTGCTACTAGCCACTATTTTGTATTATTTTTAAGCAAATTATTATCTATAAATCTCGTCAATCTAAAGTAACCAAACTGTGCACATAGGTTTAAATAGATAAGAGGGCGATATTACTATGGTGTCTATAGAAAAATTTTCAAGTCAAATAACAAATAGTATAAGTATCAAAAAGATAATAAAAAAAGGTAAAAGATAAATATAAAAAGATTGACTAGTCATCAAATATTTCAAAAAGTTTATTGCAATTCTAACAGTACTTTTTCCACCGAAATCCGTCAACGCACGACCCTTAAAATATACGTTTACAAACAAGCCACCAATTTATCTAAATATAATATGAATAAGTATCATTATACAAGGTTATTAATTTAAAAAAATTTTGTGATTCTAGAAAATAAAGTCACATGAGTTCTCTAAGTTATAAGCATTTACATTATACAGGCAATAACGTATTAACTAATAAAACACATATAAATAAAATCTTTTGTATTATTTTCTTCCTCCCTCAATTAAGCAGACTCTATTCACCTCTGGCAGGTTTATACGTCCCAATAAGCCTCCATTGGATACAGCAAAAGTCAGCAGCCTGACCACACCTGTTTACACCTGAGCTGCAGATTGTGGCGGTAAATTTTAGATTAAGACAGATTGATAGATTAAGACTTAGATTGATAGAATAAGAATTAGATTGATAGATTAAGACTTAGATTGATATGTGTAGTTTACTGCGGACAATAATTATAAAAGTGAGTGTGTGGCACTCCCTAGTGCATACGGTTTTGCAAGGTCAATCTGGGGAGAGAGCTTTCCCTTGCTCGCTTTGACTGAAATAGAATGGAACAGATCCTTTCCTTCTACCCAAGGTGGCATCAATGATACAATGCCCTCAATCTCTCTTCATGGTAGATTCAAAACATCGTGTCTTAGCAAAGATAAAGAACAGTACCTAATTCAAAATGGCTTAACGCAACCTGACTCAAAGTACCCTTTCATTACAAACATTACCAGTAACCTGAAATATTTCTTAGAATCGGTTCTATAAACATACATAGATTAGTTATGAGAGTATATATAGAATTTAGATTAAAAAGAAGACATAATTAAGGAAAATACATAAATGAGGTTCATAAATTATTTTTGTAGGATAAGATGAAAAAATCAATAGTGAATCAATGTCTAGAAACATTAAATTTACAACAAATAGGTTTAATTAGACTGGATTGTTATTGAGGTTATGTCCTTAAAAATCTCGTGTATGGTTGCTGTTTATTATAACTCTAGAACATGACATAGTCGCATGTAAGCTTGTTAACCTGCAGATGCCTCCATATGATATGATGATGATGATTACCTCTATATTGCTGACGTTTCATTTTGAAGGTGTATGCACTGACACTAATATTGTCGTGGATGAAATATATTATCGTCCCACATTTCTAGGCGTAAGCCCTTGCTATAGGAAATACTATCCAATTAACATTTTCTTAAGAGATATCTGGCAGATAATTTTTACTATGAGTATTTTCAGGATTGGTTTACTTAGAAGAATGTTTATATATTTTTCACTTAAGAGTGAGAAGTTACTAGTTATAAAACATTCTCGTCGATTTCTTTTATTTCCAAGAGATTAGTCTTTGAATACTAGTACTTCAACAGGCATTATTTGCTAGTAAAGTATGACAGGAAATCACTGTATAATAGGTAAAAATTTATTTAAAACTGATACTACACTATAAAATATGTTTATATTTTATTTACAATGTGAAACGACATTTTTAACTGTTTGCTTCTATTATTAATTATATTTTCTACCTCAGTTCTTATTACCTTAGAACTGGGCGGGATGGCGAGGTGGACTACTACCTCACGCAGTTCCCGATAGGTCACACGGCCATTTCAAGTCGTACCTGAACCGGATGGGTAAGACCCGGATTGCATCTATTGCCCGGGCGTTCCCGACGACGCGGAACACACTTTCTTCCGCTGTCCGCGTTGGGAAAGGCCCCGCCTGGAGGCCACAAGAAAGCTCGGTGTTTTTTCGGTGGACACGGTCTGAGAAAAGATTATGGAAACTGGGATTGTTTGTCACAGTTCGTCCGGAGCATCCTCCTGGAAAAGAAACCCGATCTGGACCGCGAAGTGGCCGAAATCCCTTGACCGAGCGGCTAGATAAGGAGCGAGCCCCTCGGTCTTAAGCCAAATTTAGGCCTAGCCTGAAGTAATGTGATAAACCATCCCAGGTTAGAATCCTAAAGAGTACAGGAGGTTTTTTCGTGGGTAAACCCGTTTTTAGGGGAGTCCCACACTATAGGCTGGCCACCTGCGTGCGTAATTGCATTTTTCCTCCCTCTCCCTAAAAAAAAGTTCTTATTTATTTCATACATTACTTATCATTCATATTACTATTAATATTACTAAATTTCGTAGTATTATATTATATTAAATATTTATTTCTATAAAATACAAGCAATTTATATTGATACAGTCTTGCAGGTCGAGTTCCGTCAGAGTTACTTGGTTTTCTTAACAAAACACTATTTAAATAGTTATGTTAAAAATACTCTAAATATGATTTTGTCCCATTGATCGTATACATACGTAAGCACGAATCAATACCATTATTATATTTAAATGGACTATCATTAGTGAAACCTTTGAGCAAAAGACCTCACTAAGAGATTGTGTAATAGGATCAAGTACATTACAGGGCTTAATAGATGGAAGGTGTAATAACACATACCAGTGCAACAATTCCTCTGTCTATTGAAATTGAGGATCATTTGGGTTTGCCACGAGTTGGATTGATCCCTATGTAATGAGCATGCCCTACTTTTGCATCCAATACAGCATTCAATAGCATTGTAAGCCGGAAACTGTGAGCAGACGTTAGGTTTTTATAGGATGATATAAGTAGCTATTGGCAATAGTTACTCGTTTACCTTCTCATTGACGTGCATCGATTAGTATGAGATCATACATAGACCATTTTACAAACTTTTAGTTAAGTAAAATAGCAAATTAGTTTTTTAAAACATCGTATACTTTTTATGTTACAAGTATTTATAACTGTTTGAACTAATGAAGTACCTCAAATAAATCAAAATTAACATATACAATTTTTAAAATTTTCTTTTCGTTTATAATTTATAATAAATTTCTGAAGAAATAAAATATTTAATGAATATGTAAATACCACCCAACAACATTTAGAATTAAAACTGCAAAACTATTATAATAAAAACATCGTGTGATTTTACCACCAAAATCTTACATCGAGGAACACAATAACTTGTAACAGGCTTTATATAAATATGGCTTTCCAATAATAAAATGTGCTTAAATAAAACGGAATAAAGCTTAGTGTCTTCTTTTTTAGGAGAGTTTACAAACATATTAACTAAAAAACTTTCTCAACGGTTTCAAATTTTATACATCTATGTAATTACAATAATCGATTTGCAAATCATCGTATAGGCAATGTTCTGCAAAATGTAATCATAAAATAAATAAATAATAAAATATTTATTAAATAGGTAAATATTATACCTATTTACTTGTTTAGTGGATTAAATAAGAACAAAAATAGTCTAAGATTTTTATATTTATATTTGAAATATATCCAAAGCGTAATACCATCTTATTTTGAAGACTTGTTAGAATATATCCTTAAAACTCGTAGTTACAGTGACTTCTGAATAAATTACTCTAACTGTGATATCGTCAATGAATTCAAATGTATACTTTGTATTACTAAGGCTCATAGAGTTATCATCAATATCGTGTGATTAGTTTAAATTCAGATACATACGTGTTTTTGTACTCTTTTTTAGATTTTGGTTACTGTGGTATTTTTTTAGGGTATTCAACGTAATTTTACTGTGAAAATAATTAAAGCCTTAAATGATAACTAGGCTTCTGGATTTTTATTGCATTTTAAATATATGCTCCATCATCATTTATCTGTATGCCAAATATTGTGTTGGAGTAAAACTCAATAAATAAAGTGACTGGATCTATTTATATCTGCTCTTTAAATTTAGAAGCTCATTTTTTATGGACAGTGTTAAAGGCTTAAATTAAGTAACTGTAAATACGAAGTACCGTTATATAAATTTTAAATATATATTTAGCATAAAATATGAAACAGCTGGACTTTTGTTCTAAGCCGTATAATACAACTCATTTCAAATTATACTTCATCAATAACGTAATTCGCACAATGCGTGTTTACTGGTCTCTCGCAGGGCATTTGTTTCCATTAGAGCAATAAATAATTACAGTGACATTTAGCAGCATAACTGGTACATGTGGTCTACAGGGAAAAGAGGGTTCATTAATCAATTACTGTATTACACTACCTCTGTTCACTTGATAACTCAATCGCGTCCGTATAATACTTTTAGTAACTTTTTTACATGAGAAAATTGTTGACTTGAAATATAATATATCAAATTTTTGGACAGTATTAAACTCATAAATGAAATAAGAGTAAATTTAGAGTAGTGCAACAGCACAGCTACATTTATAGTTTTGAACAAAACATCGAAAATTTAAATTCATTCAGTACCGTATTATATGTAAATAACGTATTTCAAACAAAGCATGCTCTGAGCTCTTACGTCGTCTTTGTTTCAGCTATAGACGTGTTAATTATAACGAAATTCAGCAAGCTCGCTGGCACATGCGATCCACAGTGTACTGTAGGTAGTTTATTGTTTACAGGACTTTCGCGGTGTATTTGTTTCTGCTAGAGAGACGTGTTAATTATAACGAAATTCAGCAAGCTCGCTGGTACATGTGATCCACAGTGTACTGTAGGTAGTTTATTGTTTACAGGACTCTCGCGGTGTATTTGTTTATGCTAGAGACGTGTTAATTATAACGAAATTCAGCAAGCTCGCTTGCACATGTGATTCACAGTGTACTGTAGGTAGTTTTTTGTTTACAGGACTCTCGCGGTGTATTTGTTTATGCTAGGGACGTGTTAATTATAACGAAATTCAGCAAGCTCGCTGTCACATGTGATCCACAATGTACTGTAGGTAGTTTATTGTTTACAGGACTCTCGCGGTGTATTTATTTCTGCTAGAGACGTGTTGATTATAACGAAATTCAGAAGGCTCGTTGGTACATGTGGTAGACAGTGATAAGTCGGTGGTGTATTAATTCACAAGACTCTCGCCGGGTCTCTGTTTCCGCTAGAGACGTGTTGATTATAACGAAATTTAGAAGGCTCGCTGGTCCATGTGGTAGACAGTGATAAGTCGGTGGTGTATTAATTCACAAGACTCTCGCCGGGTCTCTGTTTCCGCTAGAGCCGTGTTAATTATAGTGACATTCTGCAGGCTCTTTGGTACCTGTGGCCTACAGTGTAATGTCGTTGGTTTATTACTTGACAGGTCTCTTGCATAGTCTATGTGACATTTAGTTGGCTCGCTATAACATGCAATAAACAGTGCAATATCGGTGAAGTGTTCAAACAATTTATTACACATTTTTCACTTTGTAACTCAATCCCATCAGCACGATCATGGTTTTAATGTAATTAAGTATTCTTGGACTTAATATAAATACCATATTAAAATGAATTATATTAAAACTAACTAATAAAAATAGAGTAGTGTATAAATATAAAAAAACTACATATAAAGTGTAAAATTATTAAACTGGTATTACTTTTAACATGAGATGTATTAATTTTTTATCCTTGAAATAAACATTGAGGCGTTCCTGATATTTAAGTGGTTAATAACAATGTAAATAAAACACAAGTTGATTTTAACCATTATTAGTCCAGGAAATAAGCGTCAGTAGCACACTGGAAAGTAAATACTATACGTGCTGATGTTTCTACACGGCATGAATAGGCTATTAATGGTTCAAATATATTATAAAGTAAAAATATTTACTCCACTTATAAAAATGTGCATACTTTTTCTGGTTTCAACTCTGTCTATCTGAAAGAATAATTAAATCAGTATTTACACAACAGTCACAAATAGATATCAACTTTTGGATCAATTATAAACAATAAAAAGAAAATGGATACTTTCACTTCAAGAAGATTTTAATATAGTTTTGAAATTTAATATTTCTAATTTAATATTTTCTATTAAAAACTTAATTAGCCAATAGTGTAATAACCCCAGCACATAATTACAAATACACACATAATTTAATACATATTATTATTATTATTTTCATCCCACTAAAAGTAACATAATTTTAGCGGCTATTGATATCTGTCAAGTAGAAAAATCTGCATTTTGAGCGGCCAACAAATCCCTATGACAAAAACATTCAACGATTTAGAAAAGCAAATTCTAAATTTAAATATGTACGCTGTTAAATTAAGTTAAAATTCTAAAACAGTATAAAAAAGATTATTACGTATTACTTTGGAAGTTAAGCAAGTCACAAGCTCAGGAAACATCAAGAGATTGTACAAAAAAAATGTTCAATGCATAGTCACGATTGATATATCAGACCTACCTAAGGCAATGAAAATACCCTCAAAGGAAAAAGCAGAATAATATTCTTTTAGTTGAAAAAATATTAATCTAGCCAGCAAAGCAAAACATGCACAGTGGCTCTCTTTCCTCCCCCTCCTCCCCCCTTCAACAAACACCTATATGATACAGACATAATCTCTGAAAGCCGCAGTGACCTCGAATATAATACAGTATATTCATTTGACTTTGAAACTATAATTTCTTCAAATTTTATTTATCGAACTCAGGTAACAATTTCCCTTTTTTACGAACAAAATGTATATCATGCTCTAAATCTTATAATATATAAATATTTCAATGACAAATAATAAACTAAATCCGTCTCCTTCATTAATTTTTTTTTGCCTTAGGTCTCACTCAATTTAACAACGTTGCGCCCAATCTACGAATCCCATACCACAAGTTAAACAGACATCCATATTTATTAGTAAATACCGGCAGATAACCAAAATATCAAACTTATTATTAGGCCTTTCACCGGCCCTTATCCCTCCTTTTCAAAGCTAGGCACTTTTTCTTCAGCTTGTGTGTTGTGTCACATGATTCTTTGTCGTTTGTTTGTATTTTTTTATCGCCCAATTCACTATGCTTTTAGTTCTTTCTGGGTATATATCTTTTTTGTACTTCATCTTCTCGTTTAATATTTACTGTTACATTTATTTCTTTTTCATACAATTTTTCCATAATGCATTCACAGTTGTTACCTGATTGCCTTGTTATCGTATCCAAAGGCTTTCTATGTTCGTGTAAACCGTTATAATAAAGAAAACACTCATCCGAATAACCATAAGATATGGTGATAATGTTTAAACTAATGTGAATATTGATTTCAGCCAGAATCTGCAGACGCTGCACCAAGAGGAAGGTGTCTGGAGCTACATTCAACATTAACACTTCATCAATCCTTTCCTACCACAGCTAAGTTAAGAGTAGAAAATTCGGTTTCTCCACTAAGATAAAGGATTCTTTAACAAAAACATTTACCAGTGCAAATTGTGTATTATCTAAGTCTTTTATTTATAAATATCTCGTTAGTGCATAAATAACGTCCAAGACACGTGCACCATTTAAGTACTAACCCATAAATTATTTAAATTTACTAGAGAACAGGTCCCAGTTTCTATGTATATATTAAACACCCTGTGGAGTTACATGGATAAAATGGTAATTAGATCGTTGCTGACCCTTATTTTTTCCAATATATTTATTGAGGATTTTTTTAAAGAAAGAAAGCTTTGGCTTAGATAGTTCACTTCAAATTGAAAATCTATTAGATAATTCTTTTTTGTTTTTATTTATGAATACAATAAAACTACAGCACTATAGTACTCGGCCATGCATTTGCCTTTGAATAACAGTGGAATTCTAAATTAGGCTATCTTTTTTGTATATGTATGGATATAAGGACGTATGAATGTAAATTTTTTATTTACTTGTGTAAATTTTGTTGCTGTGTTATTTTTGTTTTATACCTTTTTGAAAACGGCAAAGCCGAAATATTAAAAGAAGTTTACACTAAGAAGTCTAATTTGTTATAATAGAGCAATTCTGCATTATACAACCGAAGTGAATATATATATTATATATATATACATACATATATATATATATATATATATATATATATAAAGTTGATAGCATTATAAATCCACAACGAATTCAAGGATTTTTATTTCATGATAATGGATTTAATATTTTCTAAAATTATTACTTATTTAATTTTAAAACTGTTGTTCCATTAATGCATTTTAGTATATCGAATGATTATTTTTCATTATGAACAATGAAGCTTAAGATATTGATCATAATTTCTAAAAACAATTAATGTGTATTGTAACTAAACAAAAAAAAAGTTTTACCATACAAAGTCAACCCAAATAATCACTTTATATTCTAAATTAAATTATAAATTTTCCTAAGAGTGTTTTTAAACATTCTTTCCTTATAAAAATTGAATTAAAACACCATTTGTGTCTAAAAATACCGTATCATTCATTTCAGTTTACATATTTAATGCTGTATTTTTTTATAGCATGACTCGAGGCCTTTTTAAAATAACTTATGCTAACAATTTTGTCTTTTTTAGGAAGTTTCATGAACATTATGGTTTAATTTATCATAGTAGTTTTGTGTTTTACTTAGTGTAGGTTAGAAATTAGATTTTCATTATTAAAGTAATATTGAGTGTTACAATCTTGCAATCTATAAACATGAGGCTGCAGGTTCACTGTATGTCCCTTCATTTATGGAAATAATTGCCTGTTTATGCCAAAGTAAAATGAAAAAGCTATCCAAAATAATATTACATGATTAATAACTCAATTCAAAAAGGATAATATGGATTAATTAAAAAAAGGTCTTGCCTCTTACGGGTTGTCTAAATTTTAAGTAGAAAGATCTTGCTAAGCGTTTACACAAATAAGCTGTATGATCTGCCAACGAAGCCTAGAATCCAAGTGAATCTGAAGCAACTTCAACGATTATTTTTCAGATGGATTCCTTAATCTATACAACATAATATTGGAAATGTATTGATTTATAATTAAGTCTTAATGTGGAACAAGAACTCTGATCGAGAGAGATGGATTTTAATTAGTCATTCTATCAAATTCGTGCCACTAACTACAAATGGTTGTGGCGTCTGCATGTCATACCCTTGGTTGTAAAACAATTTGGCAAATCGTTAATGTAATGAGTAAAATGAAAATGCTCAAGTACGGAGCTTTGTTAGACCCAGAACTGGACTTGCAGGAAATCAGAGTCGGATTATAGGTTCTAACCAACTGCAAGCTACTAGATAGATAGGACTTTAGCTAAGCCAATTCTCAATTATTTGGACCAGATATAAATGTGCTCGTGATACTTAAAAGCTAGATCATATTACACTATTTATAGCAGTAGTGTGGTATTGTTGTTGTTTGTGTCAACATAAGTAGAAAATGGAAGACTTATACGAACATCTAAGATGATACTTTTCAAACGTAGTAGCAAATCTTTGTAATCCTTGCTTTGACTGTACGAAAATAATATTAAAACAATAAAATAAGAATGATTAATTTTTCAGGAACTTGGTCAACACAGAAATATTTAAATTCCCTTAATGTTTAAATAAAAAATGACTTTCGTTTAATGAAAAGGAAAACATTTCTGTTCAGTGGGTTTGTCTTTTTAACCGAACTACGAAGGCAAGTTCAGTTATTTGAAGACTTTAGTACAGTTTTGATGTATTAAATTAATTTGTATTACATTTGTCTTAAATGAATAAACCGTACCAAATAATTAGGGTATGTAATCTTCACGTCAGAACAACAAGTACCTTTACAAAACAAACTGCTAACGGCTGTTGACGCATTAATATAAACATTTCTTTGTATGATTATTACAAATTGAATCAAAAAAAGTATTCTAATCCGATCCATAGCTTTAGAAAAAATAACATTTAAATAATTTATGTAAAATACATACGAGGATTACCAAATTATATCATTAGGCATGGAAAGTAGGTTTGAAAATAAAAATTTAAGTGAATACCCCAAAAAAGCTAGACTAACTTATCAACCCATAAGTTAAATCCATGCTTTATAAAATTTTAATGGTATAATAAATAGATGTAACATTATAAATTAAAATTATACAAGTAAATTAAAAGATATTTTACATGCTTGATTTTCAATTTCCGGACATAAATAAAATTAAAAAAATGTTTACTGATAAAACAAAAATGATTATTATATCATGTAAATTGTGTGGGACAAGAGTAAGTTATATTTAAGTCATATATATTATTGCTTCCTTGTTGTAAAATAATTCCTTTTTACGTTAGGGTAGTACAAAATTGCGGGGCTTACATGTCGCTGGTCTGGTAGAATATATCTTTCCACAAAAACTCATTTCTGAGAAATAATACTTCTGAAAGCTTGGTACAAATGAAACACTATATAACGTGTAATCTTCAACTCAAAGTTCCACATGGGTCAGACCAGCAGCATGTACCTTTACAAAGTGTACGGTTGCATAGGTCCTGGTATGACCGTTTTAGGTTTGCTTAAACATCCAAAGACAAACGGAATAATGTCAAAATTATGAGCTACCAGAAATTTTAGACCGAAAAATGAACCACATAGTATAGTTCATAGTTACTAGTTATAAGTATATAAGGCCAGTCTTGCTTTAATCAGTCCTCTGTTTTATATTAAAACATATGAGTATATAATTTCATATTTAGGCCTTCGTCATTTAAAAGATTGAAGTATATAACAATTTTCGAATATTCATTCCTTATAAGACTTATAAGGAATGAATATTCGAAAATTTCTCTTACATGAAGATGCTTGTTGACTTTACCTTTCTTCCTCCTTGGTTCGAGTTGGTCATCACTGTCTGATTCTGACATGGTTAAATATTGCTGTTATGTGCTTCAAATACAATATAAGGACTTATAAGGAATGAATATTCGAAAATTTCTCTTACATGAAGATGCTTGTTGACTTTACCTTTCTTCCTCCTTGGTTCGAGTTGGTCATCACTGTCTTATTCTGACATGGTTAAATATTGCTGTTATGTGCTTCAAATACAATAAAGATTCACACAAAAATATCACGACACAGCAGTCAATAACTAATTATTAGTAACAGTCAAGAAACAAGTCACATAACCTGAAACACGTTTATAATCACAATACTGAATCCACAATGTGACTTGCTTGGTTTATTTGTTTGGAGAAATTAAAGAATGAATCATAAAAACAGCTGACTGAATAGACGACAGTAGCGCCAACTTGCAGCTGAGTTGAAGAAAGAAAACATTCCAGGAATGTTTTCCTTCTTCAACTCAACTGTATTTTTAAGGTTATGTTTGACCAGCTTAAAATAGTGGAATGTTTCCCTTCTTGCACTCAGATATGCACTGCTGTCATTTGACAACTTTGGCTATCTCAGTTTAATTTAACATTTTTTGGAATGTTTTCCTTTTTCAACTTACCCATTCAAGTTTAAATACATGAAAACCTTACGTCTATTATATTACATCCAATATATAACTTACTATTTTACTTTTACTATAGCTTTAAGCCTCCACCTTACAGTTAGTATATTTGTTTATTTATTTATTCCTTTTTATTAAGTTTTGTATGGTATATTAATTAGTTAAATAAATGTAATTTAATACCTCTGGTACCTATATTAATTATACAACTTTTCAACCACACCGATATATGATAAGAAACTACTACTACATCTATAATAATACAAACTATATCAACTAAACTTACCTCGTATGTTATTGTCCAGTTCTTATACTTCGTTGAGTTTCAACGTGGTAATGTGAGTGACAACGATACAGTTTATTAATTAAATTAATTTAACATTAGAGGATAGTTATGTTTTTTCCTTCAAGTGAATTAAACTAATGCTAACACAATATTTGCCGTATTTAATTTTAAAGTTATTTCAATTTTTTCCAAATCCTTTGTTGACTCAAGTATTATACCTCTGACTTGTAACACGTTAAATTTAACATAGGTTTTTGTATTTAAAGGCATTGAGTAAGAATTGCCATTATATACCCAAAAATACTTTATTAATAGTCATGGTTAATGTATAAGGTACTACTTGCACTTTTATTACTACGCACGGTAATGCTGTAAATCTAACCATATTTAGGTATATTTACAATATTAATACTGACTAAAATAATATATATCCTTGATTTATTAATTTCGTTCGTAAATTAACTAAATCACTTATACATAAACTCAGTAGAGAGGAAAATTCGTACCATATTATAGAAATCGGAATGATTTCATTATTTTTCATTAATCAATCTCTATTGCCGTCATCAGATTTGGTTCTTAATCATTATTTATTTTCTAGTTTTTTCTAAAGGTGGTTTTAGGTAAGGTGAAGGGTGAGCAAAATAAAGTTTTACTTGTGAAAGTTCCCAATATCAATGAATTTATCATGTTACTATAAGTTGAATAACTACGAATACAACTGTATTTGATGCAGAACAAATTAAAGAATTAAGTAAGAATATTTTGGAAAGGAAGTCTGTACCATCTAAGGAAAATGTTTTACATTTAAAATCATAAAATTTTTTATCCTCATTATTATTATGATATAATTAATATGATTTATTATTATAAACAGATTGTTTTTATAGTTCAAATATATTGGTGTCTTTAAAGTTTTGCTGCCCTTGAAATAAGTTGACTTTTATATCTAAGCGTAATTAGTATAAGAGAATAATCGAATTGCGCATTTTCGTATTTATATGTCAAATTAAAAGCGATCCAAACACGTACCATATTTTTAATATTGGTATTTAAAGTAAATGTAAAGTATGTCTTATATCACGAGGTGAAATTGTAGGTAAAACGTCATATCTAACACCTAACCTAGGTACCAACAGCTAAAATAAAGTAATTGGTTCGTAATTTTTAATATGGTAGAAAACTGGAGTCACAAAAATCTGTTATGACTGAAAAAATTCAAAATATCAAATTCTGTGCTCTCACCTTTTATTTCTTCTTATAAACCACAAAACCTGTAAACTAATATTTTAGTAAGGATTTCAGAGAAAGTTTCATATTAAACTTCAAAGTTTTTTAAACCATGGGTTTATAATATTTCTTGAATTTTAATTAGTATAATTAATAAAGAATACTGAAAATATCGTGTTATTTTTAGTACACTTAAAACAAGAAATAATAGATATTAAAAATATTTATAATGCTAAATAAATCAATAGGTTGATTTCTTTGCTAAAAAAAACTAATGATAATGTTATAATTTTAAATTGTGTTGTAGTACGAGGTCTAACATAACATTTAGTAAAAATATAATGCATCTTGTTTATGTTAGCCTGTTACGGTGGAAGTGAATGAAACTATATTTTATCTACCATCACCTTGCCTTTGCAGTCACGATCACCATTTACTATTGGCTTTTCGTCAGATTCAGTAGTTAGTTGTTAGTATACCTATTGCAACCTCTTTTCTTTAATTTATTCTGATTAAATAATTAGTATTTTATTGATATTGGTGCATCATTTTACAGATTGCGTTAAAAAATATAAAATAAAACCTGTTTAGTTTTTTTTTCCTGAATTATGTATATCACAACGCTCTGAGAGGTAAAGTATATTTTTAACTCGACTGCAGTTATGTAGTAGGTAATTTTTTCACTTGATGAAGATATCCGATTGCTGATCTTGAAACGTACTGTTATTAATATTCGTTATTTCTAAAAAACATCCAAAACAAATCACGTTTCTTTGATGATACAATTTAGTTCAAAATTGCGTCATTTCAATATTGCAGGATTAATAGTTCGCAAACGAAACAAATGGATGTTGACAGACAGCTATAGCAATGTAGTAATGGTATCGTGTTGTAGTACTTATCTGGAGTAATATTGTCTCGTATATTGTAAAGTAAACATCGTTTAACGTTATCTTAGTACATTCATTTAGCTTTATATTGAAATGCTCTTAACGGAAATCTACTTATATACAAAAGAATCCTCATCAAGCAGACAGAGTTAGTGTTTTTAACGTAACGAATACTCCGCGTCGTAGTTAGGAACGAAGTTGTTTCTACTGAAACGTTCTGCCATTGTTCTTTACTACTACTTACACGCTTTCCTGTTTTTCTGTGAGTTTTTACGTTTACTTCAGAATTTAACTTAATTTTAGTAGTAGGCTACTTTAAAATCAATGTAATGTGGTTATCTTTGTTTTTTGCCACCACAGTTGTGGTGTTGGTTTTCTTCTTAAAATTTCGTATTTGTGCTATATGACGAGATATGGTATCTTTAGATCATGAATTAGACTATATATACTATAGAAAAGCTCACAAAACCGTCAAATAAAAACTTTTTAACTAAATACATTGAATACTCTTTACTTTAACACGTAAAATTAGGGCCTCATTGCCTTTTCTGACACTAACCTGCGTCATAATGAAAATAAATAAATTTAAACTGCGCTATAGGATAAAAAAACATATTCCATCATTCACAAATGCATACACAGTGTAAGATAAAAACACATATTATATTTTTTTTTGTGTCTACGTAATTAGGTTCTGTCAAGATATCCCTAATGGAAACAGAGAATTCACGTCACGGTTAGAAGACATGCTGAGCGCTGCTGAAGATACGGTCTCTTGCTGATTGCTGTCTTTTATCGAGCCTGTCCTTTTATATGCAAACCCACCCCGAGCTGTATATAATTAAACTGCAGATGTTCCTCTACGAATGCGCTACACTACATTTATTGTCGCATACAAAAATGCTGCACAAAGATGCAAGCACACGTGTGCCACTTAAAATCAGTTCAATTGGATATTAGATTATTAGAACATCACCGATATTCATCTGATCTTATTAGTTGGTAATATATGTTTACCAGCTTATTAATACCATTAATTAGTGAAACTTGACAATGTATATACGATATCATCTAAAATTACTATTTCTGTGATAATGTTCATACTCACCTCGTATAACTTTCTCACATTTGCTTAACCATTTGACAAAGTGGAAAACATGTTCACCTGCTTCTATTCTTATCTTCTTTAAAATACAATGTAGACTCTACATCAGAGCAGACATTCAATAGTCTAATATAATGATGAGAATATTATAACAGTTTAATCCGTATGGTCTCCTGATAGCTGTAATTGATCATATGTTTATTGCAAATAACTTATGATGTCCTTGTGAAGATATGATGCCTACCCAGAGACTTGGGCTTCCATTTTATGTTAATATTGTATTTCGGTATAATATATTGGGAGTTTCTAAACTATCCGATCTATATTTGGTACATTTCATAGTGAATACGAGTTTTAATTGCAAGTAAAAGATTCTTAACAGTAGCATTATTGTGTTATATTATATTAAATTGCTTAAAGTTCTTTTAAGTGACAATTAATGGTTGTAAGATGGAAATTATAAGTAATTTTGCCTTCATGAGTTTCACATATATTTTTTAATAGTACCAATTCAGATAGAGTTATCAGAAATTAGTTTTCTTGGTTTTCGTTGTTTTTGTTCATTAAGTTTTATTATTACTTATAAGATTATGAGTTTAGCCTCATTCCTCTGTCTGAATGAAAAAAAAAGTTATTTCGAGATCTTCAAGTAACCTCTCAAGTGATGATAATATTGCCCATTGCTAAATCAAAATTTGTAAGAATCAACATTTAAAAGCCTTACTTATATTCTAGAAGCCGAAAGCCAATTTTCACTGTATAGGCACACAACCTATATTTTCTTGAAATTGATACAGGAATTCTTTTTTAATTGTGCTAATCATTTTAACACACACCATGTTGATATCCACAGAAATAGCACATTCTGTATCGATTCCAAGGAATCCAGCAATGATAAACTTCCTGTAATTATAGTAAAAATTTACTTCTACCTTCTGGAATATAATGTACAAAGTAACTGTTTGAACTCCTAGTATTTATTATTTTACAATAATTAGAATCGCATTTATATTATAAAAAAAACAGTGTTTGGTAAACGATTTAAAATATAATACCTACAATGAAACTAATAATACAAATCTATAGACTTAATTCTTACTATAAATGTGTTTATTTGCTTATAAAAAATATTATTTAATTAAAAATTTCGGCATATAACATGAAATGATTATTTAAGTGTATTTAGAGTAATATACAATTAAAAATCTTCATACAACTGTTTCACAATTGTCAGAATCATGGCTCAAGAGGACATTATGGAATGCAGAGTCTTCCTAACAAATACTACGAATTAATTACTCAGTTATAATCGATTAAAGCTCGGCTTTCACTCAATTACAAGCGGAGTGAAAGGTTACGTTTCACCTAACAAAAACGTTTAGCTTTGGCACAAACCCTTTGTTGTTACATTGTTTCAAATTTTAGTCCTGACAGAAGTGTAAATATAAAGAACTTTAAAATGTGACAACCCCTATAGCTGTGCTATTCATGTTTGTGTATTTGAAATACTTTCACTCTATCATGTGAATTTTACATAATTTTTATCATCAAAATTGTATACGTTCTCGAAGTAGTAACATTTGCAATTTTACCAAATAAAATGTTTAATTACAGTACAAATCACGAAAAGAATTAATTTGTATAATTCTACTGTATGCGTCATCTTAAACTAGAATATATATATAGAATAGAATATATATATATATATATATATATATATATATATATATATATATATATAATACAAACTAACATAGTAAAATTTTTAAAAAATCTAATTTTGTACTACAGTTTTGAAACCATTGAAAATAGAGACAAACTTTAAATGTAGAAATGTTTATTTTTTTCAAGAAATTTCTAATCATGTACAACACAATCCAGGTTGCTGTTTGATTTTTTTAGATTGGGGCTGTTAATTATTTCAAAATTATATGTATTTTTAAAATGTGTACATTTTGGGGTAGGTTGGCATTTGATTATAATTTTTGATAAGCCGTCTCATCATTAGTTTTGAATAATAAGATCGTCTCTCTACATTTGTGCAGGTAGTTGCAATAAATTTGCCCACAAACACCTGATTTTTTAACGTTTTAGTGTACCCTGTACATAAGCGGTAAGATAGGTTCAAACTTTTTGCATCAAAATAATCAGTGAAGAAATACCTTTAAAATGAGGTATAACTGAACATATCTTTACATTTGAAAATTTTCCAAAAACCACCCCCTACTCCCAAAACCTACCATTTTGGGGAGTTTTAGAGATTTCAAAATAATTTTTCCAAATTCTTTGGGGTGGAAATAGGGGGGTTTAAGCTGTTACGAATAATCTACCTCGTTTAGTTTGGCCGCTATACGTAGCATACGGCTGGCCTGTCTCACTCTGTATAATGATTGAAACATTGAAATAAAAACTGTAACGGGATTATATACGCTTATCAATATATCGAAAAAATGTGATACGGTGTTCATAACTTCTTGTAAATTGTGTTTTATACCAAATTATGAATTAAAGAAAAGTACAAATATGTTATTTTACTTAGTTTTAACTTGGGTGAGGGGATTAGTAAAGCTAACGTGGTTATAAACTGTACTGCAGTAATCATGCCCCTTATCACCCATGTAATGTGCTTATTGAAATATTTACTGATACACTCTCTATGTGTTTTATGAGTAAAATGAACCTGATTATAATGATTTTCGCAAATTGAATAATATAAATAATTTGGTGACCAGCTGTAATAGATGATTACACAGTTTATACTGTTTTACGTTTACAAGAACTACAGGCTTACCTATTAATGCATTAATATGTGGTTTATAACTTGGACTTATGTAATGATTTACACCTAGATCATACTTTTATATAGTGACGTATATATATATATATATATATATATATATATTATATATATATATATATATATATATATATATATATACTTGCAGGGCGTATTAATACATAGCACAGTTTTGATAAATTTTACAAAACTAGATTTATAAACTAAGCCGATTGACATAAGATTATTGAATGATTTGTGCAGGGAAAATTTTCCTTCACTTATATTATCTATACTAGCTCTCTTATCAATTTTACCATTATCTTCTTTTTTATGCAACTATGTAATTTGTAGAAAATTTAATTAACTAACTTCAGCTTTTAAGGTCATAATTTTCTCCATTTTAATTAGGAAGTAAAACAATTTTAATTGTTCGTACGGTGTATTTTTCAGTGAAGGATTTAGCTTCATAAATCTTTTAACTCTGTGCTTTCATTTCTCATATTGCATTAACGATTTAGCTAAGGTCAGTGTCCTACATATTAGAACGTGCACGATTGTTCATGTGACAGGTCGTGATGAGAAATGAAATGTAATCATTAAACCTGTTTTTTGAAGAACTTTTGTACATCGGACGGCCACAGCTCAGATGAGGCTTTACACATAGATTCCCTATATTAGATGAGAATACTTTGACAGATATTTGAGATGAACGTTTCTAGTTGATAAAATCATATAGCCATAAGCAAAATATACAGAGAACTACTGCTGATACTATATACGCTGAAACTCACTAAATCCCAATAGATGTGTGAAATATAAAATATTGTGGTATTTATTACAGTGACTAATTTGTCAGTAACAATAAAAAATGAACGGAAACATTTAAACGGTGAATTTGGTAAGATACCCATTTAATAATAGTGTAATGATTTTTCCAATTTATTGGTAATAGTAATAAAAATAAAGTTATACAATTATGGAGACATTTCTATTATTAAATCCCTTACTGGAATACAGATATCTGAGCAATGTGTGTTGTTTACAGATAAGTCTTTACATAACATCCTCTCATTATTCTCACTTCAGTTAACTGGTAAATAATCTTTTTATTATTAATGTAAATAAATAATCTGTATAATCAGAGTGGTTCCATATTTTGTGCAGATAAAAACTTGTAAAATTTAAAGAAATCTATTTCATCCCTAGACAGCCATCTTACACCTTCAACCTTCACGCCGACACTTTGTGGTCCATTTCTAAAATATTAAAATCGGAAATATGAGGAGAAAACTCAAGTTTGTGGGCTGCATTTAGCTTCTCAGGCCACGTAACTTTATTGTTTTTGCACAGATAATACAAGCATTCTATACCATCGTACGATTTACTAAGTGAGAAGAATCTGAGGTCGTACAGTGCAATAATTTTGCTCCAAACGTCTTCAATTCTTTTACACCATTACAAAGACGCTATAGTAAACTGGTATTATTTTATTCCGTTAACCGTTAAGTTCACCCAACGTTACCTCAGAACTAAAGTGTGAATGTAACATCCCTACCAAAACTGATCGATCTTTCCTACAAGGGGTATCAAGTTCCTTTCTCGCTTATTACACTTTAGTCCACATTATTTACAAAAATATCTGTAGAATGCTTCATAGAAAGATTTAACAGTTCTTTCAATTCTACGACAGTGGATAAAGCCATTGATAAATTTTAAAATTAATTATTATTATAGTCATAAGTAACGGCTCATTTTTATAATCAGAATATATTCTCAATATGCTATATTTTCTAAATAACTCATCTATTGATGAAGGAAACAGGATTTTTTCGGACATTTGCCATCGTTCATTGAAACGAAAAATCGTGTTTTCAACTGAACGATGGCAAATGTCCGGAAAAATCCTTTTCCTTCACAATCCTTCCCACGTCCAAACTAAACTTCAAACAAAGCATCTATTGATGTTTTATGAACAAGAGTTAAGTAGTTAATAATTTTTAAGAAATTCCGCCTAATCAGAGTACGGATCAAAGTTATAATCGAATTAATAGTACAAACTCTGTGCCAATAATTAGTTTCGAATTTACAGTTTAATGTCACTCTATAATGTGAGATCTGTCACATAGCTTTGTGGATTAGTTACTGAATACGCTCACATTCCAGACTGACACAAGGGGCTTAAATTAGATTACTTTCCAATCAGTAGGCCAATATGTGAGTGTCATGGCTGGCCTGTGTTTGATAACACAGTATAACTTTTATAAACGATTTGTTTCTATTAACACTGTAGGATGTGCCATTTGCAGTATATTTTAACAAACAATATAATTAGGAAAGAAATATGCTTAATTTTTATACGCCCACCTGATTTAATCTTAATCTACACTACATAGTCTAATTAAAAGCAGTTTAAATTACTATAGCTTGAAAAGAATGTACGTCACTACTTACATAGTGATATAAAAGTATTATTATTTATTTACGTGCATGTCCTTGAAAAAAATCATGGAATAGTACATATTATACGAATACCATAAAAATCCTTAACTCACTCAATTAATTATCATTAATTCTTCGACTTAAGTTTCTCCAAGCAATATCACAGGAAGTTGAAAGTAAGCATAAGTATGCCTTACTACTATAATAAATAAACTAAAGCATTTTTAATAACAATAATATACCTATAAGGGCAGAAATAGGATTGTAGACCCCTCAAATGACTATATCATGGTTTTCTAACCTTTCGTATTCCTTGAAAGGTAATGATTGACACACATGTTTATTATGCCCTAAGAGTGTCTCATCGGTAATACGTTTAACAAGAAGTAGATTAGAAGTCCAGAAGTAGTTGTTTTATGACTAAAGTAGACTTTCAGACCAACATGTATATTCGTTTATCATCGGGAAATTACGGTACCAAAATAAACTTATCCTAGAAATAATTGTAATTATTGAAAGTATTAATTTATTTCTAAAATTATTGTTCATGGTTAATTGTTACTGCAATTATATAGAGTTATCTTTGAAGATGATAGTGCTTATTCGAGTAATGAGTGGAGATTAAAATGATAAAGGAATATGAACGGTTGAAACACTCTTCGCCAAATCCGTCTGTTGTATTTCCAACAAATGGTCGAGTGTGATACATTGTTCTGAGCGACAAAACCTGACACTCACGCTGTTGAGTCGTTATTTAAACGTCAGACAATACAAATGTATGATATATATATATATATATATATATATATATATATTTGCGGTTAGTGTTAGAATTATTTATTGCACATAATATTATCAAATATAAGTTTAATTTATAAGCGTACTATATGTACAAGTCATCGTAATTTATTTCCAGCTAAAAATATGCAAATATGCGTCGAACGATGTATCTTAAGAAAAGTTTAAACAACAACGAAATTATTATTTAATTTTAATCCATTCCACAAAAATAAATCATTGTCATAGATATACAATTATATTCCATTCATATGCATATGTATATACACAACATAGAAATATATAAACATACGTAAATATTTCATTATATAGATATAATCAAAATTTTAGAGACAAATGTGATAAAAGTCATTGAACACAATTGATTTGTTTCAATATACGTGTTTAGCTAACAATCTTAAATCATTTGTGACTTAAGGTTGTGCTATATATCACTTTTAAAGTATTCAAATGAATTTACAATGCATTGGTTTCATGTAAGTAAGTCTAAGCCATTTGGGTTTATTATCATGGTCTTAGAACTTAATAATAAAAAACTAAAAGTCCAATAGCGTATCTTTGGTCAATAAAAGGAAATACCGTGTATCTTATAGCTTTTGAAACAAATAATACCGAGGATTTATAACATAGATTAGAAAGCATATGGGTTAAATGGCATAGAATTCATTCTAAACATTTAGTCATAATGATGACTAAAACATACTCCGATTGGAGATTTCCAGATCTACTTAATAATAGCTGAACTTTAAGTTAGGAGAACAGTGTTTTGTGATCCTGAAGTAAGATTTATTTGGCCCAAGGATATCACTAACACTTAAATTATGTAAGATTAAATTAGAGAAGCCCTAAATGAAACTCCGTAGCTTTCTTAGAGAAGCATTAATATGACTTTTATGATATAACACCTTGGATTCTGATGAATTTGTTGAAGAAAATAGGCATATACATTTGGGTTTAAATTGGTTTAAAAGTAATTTGAATTCTTATAATTATTGTAAATGATATTTGTAGTGAACTTCTAGAAGAAAAGTAAGGCGTGTTGGAAGGAAGCACGCTAGGATTATTGTTACTAATATTAAATATACATTGAATATGGCAGGAATGCTTTTCTTATTCGCTGATGATACGGTTGTAAGTTTTAATTGCAAAACTTTTGCACGAAATATTTAATATATAAGCGCTTCGTGAGAGTAACATTTATTACATTAATGGTATTGTGATAGTATTTTAGCGATGAATGTTGGTAAATAAAAATGCATAGATATTGCATTACGCACCACGAGCGAGCCACCTCCCGATCTAAGGCTATTAATGTACTCTTGCGGAGACTTTCACAATACAACCTGCAACTTCCAGCTGATTGAGAGGTACGCAGTATACGTACTAAGGTGTAAACATTGATTCAAACCTCAACTTGACCTCTTTTTTGTTCCTAACAAATTTTGGACTTTTATGTACAAAATTATGGGAATATATCGAAATAAACTTAAATTTGGTTTTATTTGTACCCTCGGTATTATTTTTAGAGTGCATTAATATCTGTTAACATTATACAGTGCAGTATTGTCATACAGGATTCCAAATCCATGTACGTTATATGAGCCTATAAGAACATGTGTTATACTAATATTTAAATACCTAATAAGTACGGTATCCGTAAATTGTAAACATTTCTAAAATGTACTGATGTATTCTACCCAACGTTCCTGAGATTGAGAAAATATTTCCTGAAAATGCTCTTTAGAATCTAGAGAAGTACACAAAGGTAAAGCTAGAACTAACTACTGGCTGATACACGGTAAAGTTTCTTATATATACTTCTCAAATATTTCTTGTACAAAAAGTAGCATATAACGATAAACACGGTATTCTCCAAGTGCAAGTGGAAACTATTAATAAGCTGGATAACAATAAAGACTGTGGACAGTTCTTAGATTAATTTAGTAAATTTCACTTTCAAAAAGTAACTATTTTAATTTCATTTCATAAAAATGACGAGCTGTATTGTCGTAGTATGGTAATAGTATGAGACAGCCTAGCCATAATGCAGTTGATTAAATGAAAAACAAACAATTACTCCGAAAACCAATATCTCTAATTACTCAACATTTGATGAAGATTATAATTTGTTCGCGGTATATTGTATACTAGGATGTCTTAACGCCGGTATGGACCATATATGTAATGTGATACAACATTTATATCGACTCATAAGAGAAACGTCACGTTTTGTTAGTAAATACTGCAACATTGTGTGTCAAGGAACTTTGTTGCTTTAGTTATACCATAAATATAGCGGACAAGTCAACCCAGTTTGAGAGTCGTGATGGATGCCTCTACTATATCTGACCACAGACTGTACCGTATCACGGCCTACTGCGGCTTGACTGTTTAATGAACCTGTCTCTTTGCCTATCAATTTCCACCAGTTCCACCTACCACGTCACGTATGTTATCACGTATTTTAATCTACCTGTGATTCTCTTGTAAAATTAAACTAGAGTAAAACTTGCCTCAATGGCTTTTGGCCATTATCATCCTTTTGTAATTCTAGACAACTGTTTGAAAACCTTCGGTAAGTAGAGGGGAAGAAATCTGAGGGATCAAGAGAGAGACATTTTGGATAGCTAATATTTTAAATCAAATACAATCATGTCATTTTTTCATGCCATGTAATGTCATTTTTAACATTTTTGTAATTTTAATTATGGGAAATTTTGTACCATTGAATAGAATATAAGTGGTGGTAAGACAGGAATCATTATACTACTTTTAATTAGGAGCTCACCGGGTTTTTAACCAGACTAAAATACATGTTGGAGTCAGTCCAATTCCAGGATCCATACGTCTGGTATCACATGTTTTTCGGGGTACATGATAAACTATAAGTGGTACCAATGAAAACTTAATATGTTTTACCCAGCTATACGAATATATTATTCTTTATTATTGCATATTAATATGTACTCTGTGTGATAACCTGACCTTAGATGTTCCTGGAATGTATCGCAGTATATTCATATGGTAATGCAACTTCTATAGAAGTAAAATAACCTTTTATTAGTCACGCTGAATGTGAAAAGTAAATTGCCGCGTTCGCTCTCAAATGGAGAAAATCTTCAAATAAGAAGGTATAAAATAGTTTTGTAAAACTAAAACTGTAGAACTACTTGACCGATGAACGTATTTATATTATAGACACAAATGATTACCAATGATTCTCTAGAAGTATACCTAAGATTGTAATACCATGGGGTCTGTAAATATCAGGAGTGAATAACTCAAGGACGTATATGTGCACCTAAATTCAGTTGAGGAATGATATTATATTATGTAGTATTTATATCATATATATACTGAAAAATTTTAATCAGTAAAAAGTTAACTAAGACATATTCAGGATTCAACGTGGATAGAGATATATGTATAAACCAAACAGGGTGTGTATGATATATATATATATATATATATATATATATATATATTATATATATATATATATATATATATATATATTATATATATAATTTTTCAATAATATTTGGGGTTAGTACGCTGAAATAAATGAAACTGTTAATATATAGCTACTTAAGTATCATTTAAACTAAGTTAATAGTAATGGAATTACTGTTGTTTAAGCCACAGAAACAGATTTTCAGTATATTGTAAAGAAGTCTGTGTGGCATCCCACATTTGAAATCTGGATACTAATTACAATATTGTTAATATAACGCAAAATAAACTCACAAATAAACATGAGAGATGCCAAACTTTTATATGACCTCCACAGTATTTTGGAGTGTAATACAGATGTACACACAGACCAACTAGTTATTGCACATATTAGTACGTTTTATTTTTTCTATTGAAACTTATCCATTCGACCTTACCCATTTTCAAAGTTACATACATACATTGGCTATATAAAGGGATAAAAATACCAAACAGTCAAAATGAAAAGATGTATTTCTCATAGGCATGTTTCAAGAATAGTCGTTACCGCTATACATAATGCAAGTATATGATTTCTGGAACATTTCTTGAATATGTTTAAAATTGTAAAATGATACAGTGTAGATAACAATGAAGGAATGGGTTAGAATATTTTCTCGGATAAACGATTATTTTTAATCATCAGCGTATTGAGTAACGCAAGCTTCAGGGACACAATATGCCTCATAAAATGTAACTAAGCAAAACACCTTGCAAAAGGCCCCGAGCAATCACATATTAGTCTGGCAGAACGACTCATATATCTTCGTGCGCTTCTTGTTAAACAATCCAGTGGTTCTTGTTAAATCGATAAATTATACCATCTTACCAACGTAACACAGCTTTAATAAGCTTAGTGCCAATTATAATACGAGTAAAATGTGGACAAAACCCCGATAGATTTGTCGGACGTTGAAAGCAATAAACAGGCAGAGACGGGTCTACTGGAGTTTGCCACTAAGGCAATATGTAGGTGTATGTAACGAGTGACAAGTGTGGAATATATTTATATAGAATATCTTGTAATATATAAATACCCCATTAGTAATCATCCAACTCACTACACATTATTGTTAATTCAATGAATATTACTGTTTAATGTTATAGCACTGCAAAAAGTAACTTCAGTACTAATTTAAAATTTTTATTTTATTGCCAAAATCCTCGATTTTAAACTTTTTGGAAACAAGTTGTTAGGGAAATATTCAACTTGTTAACATTTGGTCAATGCAGACTGGTGTGGATTTGTGTAGTGAACCCTTTAGTGATGAAGTGTTTAATATAGTCCAGGCAAGTATATCCTTTTGTTATAATTATTGTTAATGCAACAAGCTGGTTGGCAAGTGGACTTTACATTTGCTAAAAATATTTCAAAACTTATGAATGAAGTAGTCGGAACTACTGTATTATTCAAAATGTAAATTTAACTTCTCATCCAAATGCATAAATGGTACATTTATATTCAATTGCGTATTCAGTATTTGGTTTTGCAGTGAATTTACCAACCAACGTCCAATATAATCTACTCGTAATTGTAATGTGCTTGTGGAATATAGAATATAGTCTTACTGGCCACACAGAAACTAATTTAGATTGAGAATAACTGTAGTAAATGGTAAATTCCGGGTATCTGTGTTTTATTCTTAGTTATTGCGTAAAAATACATTGTGATATTTTCATAACAAGCTAATTTTTATGACTAATTTTAAAACCATTTATTGTTTTACCATGTATTTTAAATGGGAGTGTCACTGGTGATCTACAACATGTACTTTGTATTACCATTCACTGGTTTTCTCACCAGTAAATAACCGACCGTTCAATTCTATTATCATTCATTCAGTTTCAATAAGGTTACATTTAAAATTAAAAAAAAAAAAAAACAATTTTAAGTTCTGAAAATCACAAATTTGTATCTATTGAAATCCCTATAGATGTTTTATTTCAATGGATACGTTTTATTTGAAATTAATTTAATTTGATATTATGTTTTAATACTTACAATAATGTTTGAAATTTTTACACTTTGATCCCTTGAAACTGCTTCTTTATAATTTATGCTCACAGTTCACAAACCAATAAAAAGAAGTAACATCAAGTGTTTTAAATCATTCAAGATATTTGATCAACTAAAAATTAATGTTTACTATTTTACTTGGAGACTTACGAGTGTTAAATTTATTAACGCCTAGTTACATTTTCATATTCAGAAATAAGATAATATTTATATAGTTTTTCATTATTATAAGTAGATAACAGTTCAGTTTATCAGAATATAAGCTACCGTTGCATTGCCATACTTTTTAACCATATATTTATCCTTTTATACAGATACATTTGAAAATTCACTAACTTTACATGTTCTATGTTCACTAACTTACTGTATATATCGTTTACAGACTTGTGTTGTGTTAGCTCCCAGTATGTAACATATTTTATTTAAATATTCATAAATCTATAATGGAGTACCTTATTTTACAAAGTATACCTTTTTACCAAATTAAGTCCTACAGTACCGGAGACTTCAAATGAGGGTTTCTTGTACTTTTTGTACTTTTACTAATATTAAAACAGATTGTAATTTTAAACGGTAATTTAAAATACAACTTTTAATGTGATAGTGAATGAAGTTATAGAAAATATGCATTGTACATTAAATAGTAAGCTAGTGAATAAATTAACACTGTTTTCACAAATGCTAACGATAACAAAACGTTTTGACTCATCAAGTGTTGTTTGTGTTATGATTAAGACAATTTATAAACAAGAGGCTTGAATTAAAGAACGTGCGTTTAAAGTGTAGAAATTAGAATGCTATAATAAGGGGTAGAACAAGTGTAATTATTGTGAGGATTGCCGAGAAGAGAAGCGTCAACCAAATATTATGGTGGTTTAACCAGGGTATTAAATAGCTTTTACACTTCCGTGCATAGGTACAGGGAATAGACAGCGTCTAATATATGGCTACAGGTTCAAATGCCAAAAAGTAATCTCAATAAAAAAATTTTAAAATAAAAATGCAAAAATTCCGGACCTTTAGATTAAAATTTGTTGTCCAAAGATATCTAAAAATTATGAAGTTACGGAATTTTACAAAAGCAATGTAATGAACTGGTCGAATATTCCTTGTATTTTCAAACGGAATATCACCGAATTTTAAAATTAAATAACTAAATATTTAACGTTTTTCTTGATTATTCGTTCGCGAGGTTGAACTGCTTCTCCAAACGGTTCTCCGAAATATTAAATGGTACCTTTGATTTGGGCAGAAGAACTAAAACAAATTGCGTGATTCACCTGGTGACAAATGATAGCACTGTGGCGGTGGTGCGGCGTCTAGTGGTTTTTATAAGCAAAGGATTTTATTACGAACACGTCTGTCTTATCTCTTTATACACAGTTCAGATAATTCTAAGATCATCCTGAGCAACCGATCTTTAAAATTATGAATACATTTCATATTTATAGTTATAATAAATTTACTATTAACCGCTATAAATATAACTTTGAGAATATTCTAATAATTACTACAGTAGCAAATTTTCATTACTGAATATATAAGAGATTTCAATATATGAGTTGAATTACAGATTATATTTGCCACTCTTGCTGAAAAGATGTAACGCTATGCTTTGATTGTGTTATAAATTTCCCAAAAACAATTATTAATATGTCAAATGTAGCTCTGATATGGATTATCATTCTGAGAAACTCAAATTCTGAGCTATTAGCAACACTAGTGAATTTAAACGACATATAAATGACCAGTATCGTATAAGAAATACACAGCATCAAAGCTATCAATTTCTCTACCATTTTCAAATAATTTTAATTCTTAAAACCTAATTAGAATTTTATAATGTTTTATAAACATTTGCATATTGTCCCACTTTATTTGTGAAACTTGAAATAAAAGCGCTAATGTACTCAAACATGATTCTATGTTTTTGTTATTTATCAAATATTATTGTTATTATTTGTTTTTAAAGAAGGAATTTTACGTGGCTGAAACTTGAAATTCCTTAAAAAACTTAAAACAATATTATAAATACATATATGAATATACAGGTGTGAGTGTGTGTGTGTATATACAATTTGATTTAATATATTTTATTACATCATATACTTTCCACCTGGTAATAAAAATTGGTATATAACACAACAATTAAATTACTAACTGGTGGCACAAAATCGATTTAGACAAATAAAATCAAATCTTTAATTGCTCGTCACAATTACACATTGTATGGCAAACGTCAGAATTAATTATAAATTTAAAACTCGCATACCACATTACAACCACGTCCAAACTTACACAATTTTCATGCATTCCAATCTCATTCATCCATCGCCAATCTCAACCCACTTCCAGCGCTGGAGTCAGTCATCGTATTGGGCGGTCTCCCAGTTAAACGCCAGAAACTCGTCAGCGCTGTAGAATGCATTTGACACCAGGAAGCGCTTAAGATGAGCTTTTGACGCCTTGGGCGTTTGGGCGTTTGTAATAAAATTAGGCAAAGTGTTGATGAAATGAACACCTGCCTGCGAAGGCAAGTGCTCATAAACCACCGTTCTGTGTCTTCCAGTACGGTAGTTATCTCTGCCTCTAGTCTCATACACGTGTATGTCACGTCCCCTGGTTAGGGCACATTTAGACAAACTGAACCAAGATGTTTCTAAAATGTAGAGACTTGGCAAAGTCAACAGTTGCAAAGTTTTGAATGCTGTTCTGCACGACTCTCTGAAATTCAACTTTGCGATGATAAGAATACCTTTTTTTTGCAATTTGATCACCCTCAGGAAATTATTGCCTGTACAGGCCCCCCACAACACCACTCCATCAGAAAGGTGAGAGTGAATTAGCCCATAACATGCCGCAATCAATACCTGAGTGGGGCAGTACTGGGCCAAGGACTTCAAAACATATATTCCTGAGGACAGTTTGGCGCACACATGGTCAATGTAATTATTCCATGTCAACCCTCGGTCGAGGAGTATTCCAAGGAATTTTGAGGAGTAGACTTCTTCCAATATGGAATCTGCCAACATGACGGCTGACCCACATTGGGAGTCCGTTGGACGCAGTGTGAAATTCAACACGTTGGATTTCGAAGAATTCGTTTGAAGGTTGAGGCTATTGAAATATTGTACACAATTGTTGATATCGACAAAGGATTGTAGCTCAAAACCTTCTTGTGTGTTATCTCTGAAACAGAGAGTCGTGTCATCAGCATACTGCACAATTTTACCATGCAGAAGCGATGAATGTACGTCGTTGACGTATAACAGGAAAAGGATTGGACTGAGTATAGAGCCCTGAGGGACTCCATAACTCACTTGAATTGGTTTAGAAAATTGGTTTGAGATCTGAACCACTTGAGTTCTCTGACTTAACAATGATTTAAGCCATAAGAGCGGCACACCTCGGATGCCATGAGAATGTAATGTGTCAAGCAGTATTTCATGGTCAACGCAGTCGAATGCTTTAAAAAGGTCCAGGAACACACTTAATGTGTGATCCTGACGTTCTAGACCCTCTAAAACCATATCAAACAGACTCACCACTGCGTCTATCGTCGATTTATTTTTCCTGAATTCAAATTGGTGTTCAGAAAGCTGGTTGTTTTTATTTAAGAAATAAAGCATTCTGGTTAGAAAAAGTTTATCAAATATATTGCTCAATACAGGCAAAATTTAGACGGCCCGATAGTTATTTATTGAACAGGGGTTTTCTTTCTTGAAATTTGGATGCACTTTTGCAATTTTTAGGAGAGAGGGAAAAACTCCTGAGTTAAAAGACAAATTTAACAATTGAGTTAGTGGTTTCACGATATGCTTAGAGCATTGTTTTATTAACCACATGGATCTCGATTCTAGATCATTTGATTTTTTAGCTGGGAATTGTTGAATGATTTTATCGAGCTCTTCCTCAACTACAGGAGTCAGAGCCATTGAGGCTGTTGGACTCTGTCTACGCGTGGGATTCCCCTGTGGCAGCGATGGACGAGGGCCCCGTCCACAAGCAACAGACGTAAAAAATCCGTTAAAATCGTCGGCAACCCTAGAGGCATCATTCACAAGGGTGTCCCCAATTTTGACTGTGATTTGCTTGGATTCTTCATTTTTATTGTTAATGATGCCCCATACAGTTTTAGAAACGTTTTTTGAAGAAATAATTGATTATGAGACATCATACGCTTTTGCAGCTTGGATCACCTTCCTGTAAATTTTTTTATAATGTCGAAAAAAGATTTTGAACTTTTCTTAGTATATAATTACCTAGTAAAACTCAATGCAAGGAGCAGCAATCAGCATACACGCTGTGAATGATTAGGTTTTGACTACTCAGTAGGTTTAAACAGCGGAATACATGCAAATATTGTGCAATGTTTTATAGAATAGAACTATGCAAAATTTCGTGCTGGAATAGCCAGTTCTTCGATATTGCCTCATACATAAATTATCACAGGAAATAAAAAAAGCCATTTGTAAAAACCAGATTTATTATCTCATCTCAGATTTGTACATCGTATTGCAAGTATGAAAAATAAATCTGGATACAATAAGAATTTGAGTTTTAATAGCAGAATTATTAATTATAAAATCTATGAAATTCTAATCTTTCTGTAGTAAAGTACCCGCCGCTTATTAAAATATCTTTAATATTATTACTAAATTTTTCACTCACTTGTTTCAGCAGGAAAATATGGCACCCTATATAAACTAAAAATAAGTTACCTCCTTGATAACATTACGTTTTTTATGTTTTTAGTCATTATAGTTTACAAAATTAAAATATAATTTGCTACAGATTATGTCTATAAGATTTCCAAGAGTGTAAAAACAATCTCCGTTATCCAGGACCAGGTCTCACAAGTTCTACACAAACAATTAAATAACTCAAAGCTGTCAATGGATGTAAACTGGTGTTGCATAGTTCTGCAACAGTCAATAAACTATCTAATAAACCTTTATCCATGGTAAAACTTTGCAAACCTGTATATATCTACTGCGAAATTCAAGCATCTGCTGAAATCTGCGTATTTCAACCTTTCTACTTATCTGCAAAGACAACACAAACTATCTAAAATATTTGATGTGCCATTTCCCTTTTTCTGTTTATTTGTGTAAAAAGCAAGTTTACAATGAACACATTTAAAAATTCTATGATGTAATTGTTGTCAAATTGTAAGTTTAACTTGTTTTTTAAAGATGTTATTATATAATTAATATTACTCATTATGTAATTTTTATATATCTCGGGAAAATTAGTATTATCAATAAACTGCTACTGTTTTTGAATTTAAATATATTTTTGATGGTAAGACAATCCTATTGCAATCCTATCGGGGATATCGCCCGGATCAGGAAAACGTAAACGCTTGCGGTATCAGAGATACAACTATAAAACCCCTCGTCCCAGTGAGCAGCATCATCTTTATTACCTTGCTCACAGACCCTTCTCTCTGTACGAGCGAGCGTACAGACTTTTAATTATTGCTTTGGTCATTAATTACTGTTTTCTTCACCTTTTATGTTCTAGGAAAATTCTGCAAAAAGATTAAAAAATTATTAAATTTGCAAACGCTACACTAATTTTATTTCTTCATTTCTAATTATTTAATATTATTGTATAGCACTTTTTATATTAATTAGTGAGCAAAATTATTAGTAAAACATGTATTTGATGGCAAAGATTTCTCTGTTTATATAGATAAAAAAATATGTTTATATAAAATCTTTTAAAAACTGTATTCTATAAGTTTTAATTGTTAGGCTGTTCATTAAACCGTAATTACTCAATTGTCAAATTGATTAGAAAACTAGCGTAAAGTATTATACTTATGTATGTTCAGAAAATAAGTGTAGGAGATAAACTTGAGTAATTATTTTTAACGTCGCTTCTTCACCTCCGGGATTGTACAGGTCTGTAAGCAGCAAATCTCTCATCCACTCTTACCAATTACAATTATGTCGGCTTATAGAAGTTGGTTTACTGAAGTCGTAAACCGCAAAAATAGATACATGTACAAACATTTTGTTTAGATGAAAATATAAAATATTCAAGCTACAAGATTTGAAGGTAAGTGGATGATGCTATGATGTCATGCAGTGAAGACACTCCCTTTATCCCATCACGTCACTCCTGTAAAGATTAAAATTCACTTCTCGTCTAAGCGTCTCACTCTCGTACTCCCCTACAATACACATTGCATCTTACATTGTAGTCTTTCATGATATTTGTTGTCATATGAAATGGCATTGCACTCAAAATAAGTTGCAACAACCACAATAGACATTTCATACCACCAAATTTACATTGCTATCGTGTTCAAGAACATTATATAAACTAAATTTCCAGGGAGTTTTGTGCAATCTATATTTAATTATTGGTAAGACGGACGTGTGTAATTATGAAATGATGGGATAAACTGGTAAAAAAAACCTCATAACTGGAAGGGAATGTTGGGGGAAGACGAGAAGACGTCTAAGATAAGCAGCACTCAAAATAAGCAGCACAGAACAACCACAATAGCGACATTGCATACCACCAAATTTACATTGTAATTGTATTCAAGAAACAAATATAAACTAAATTTCCAGGGAGTTTAGTGGAAACTATATTTCATAACTGGTAAGACCGAGGCGTGTAATTATGAAATGATGGGCTAAACTGGTAAAACAAAATCTCATGAAAGAAAGGGAATGTTGGGGAAGACGAGAAGACGTCTATTTCTACATTCACTCTAACGTCATTATTTGATTTTTTAAATCTTACTTTATGATATGATGTTTTACTTGTAATCTAATTATTTTATTCAGTAATTATATCTTGTACTTCATACATTAAATTTATTAAAAATTGGGTACGATTTAGTATATATAATTTAACAATATAATATGGAGTAATAACACTAAAAAGTAATCCGTACTCGTAAATCTCCGGCGTATTAAGTGGATCCGGATTTCAAGAGAATATTACATGTTGAAGCAATCAAACAACTTTTAAAACTAAAATATTATAAGTCCATACGTATAAAACAGGAATAAACCTTAATTCTGAATATAAAATAAATTCAGACGTGTCATTAAGACAGACTACACACTTCCCGTGTCAATTGTCATTTTTATACAAAGAATACGTAATTATTATAAATATTTCTATCGCTGAAACGAATGCTACATAAGTTGTAAGCTTGCTGCCTAAACACTATACAATACCATAGTGTGTTGATATAAACACTATGCACAGTACCAAATAAGCACACACACAGCTGCATGTTGATACTCTGTGAACGAACATATGGTTTCAGTATAAATCCTATCATCCAAGCGTCTCTTTACTGAGAGGAAGCAATATTAACATTAACGCGATCACCGAAGCCAGTATTTTACTTCAACATGGATGTGACAAAAATATAAATAATAACTCTTAATAACAAAACTGAAGGAATTAGAATACATTGAAAACACTAACATGCGTTAGAACGAATGACCAAGGAGCAATTGTATACGTATAAAAAAGTACAGTTCAATAACAAGTAAAGAACACTTAACAGTAAAGTGTATATCATGTTCGTAATACAATGCAGCGTAATACTGGCAATATTAAAATTTAAATTTGATAAAAATCTGAAAGTACAATATATCAATAATTCCAAAAGTTCCAAATAAATAATAATGAATATCCAATATATTTTGTACAATACATGACCCAACATTCTGATTTAATTTTGTTATATTTAAATGTGTCAATCCATGAATTTCACAGTAATATCGTACTTTATATTTGTTGTGCATGTATGAATGTGAAGAGTGTATGTACTTTTATTCATGTTGGAATGAATGCGTTAAGTTTTAAGGATGTAAAGTTAGGCTTGGCACTTAGTTTAAGATACTTTTAGATTTCAATTATTGTGGTAATGGCAAATGTATTTTGTTACCTAAGTATATTATTATGGTTTTTATTATCCTGTGTTTGTACAAAGAACTATGTAATGTATGTATTTATTTGGAAATAAATTATTATTATATTATTATACAATATGTTTTTCACCTTTCATCCTACTCATATCGGCCATGTATGTCCTGGACCTCCCAACCTTAGGTTTATGAACCGAAGGTAATTTTCTGCTACGAATTTATTCCTGGTGTACAGTACAATGGTATCATTGGAGTAATACACTCTAAAAGTTGTAGTTATGGCCTGGAACCCGTGGTAAATGGATTCTTTAATGTTCGAAATAAAGTTTTGAATAATGAAAGGTCATACGGAAATAATGTTGTGTGCGAAATATAAGGTGTAAGGATTTATACAAAAGAACTTTCATAGGTTTTAAGTAAGTGAGCATATAAATGTTCTAGACAAAGGTCAACGATTAAATATCAAAATTGCCTTGCCTTTCAAGATGCGATATTTTTTTAATATACGAAATGTAATATATGATTTGCTCGAGTCATATTTAACTTTTGGAAATAAAATCACTTTTTGAATAAAAACCGAGACAACAAAAAACATTTTATAACTGTGCTTAATAAATAAACTATTAAACTTTCACCTTCTAAGCACAAAATGTACAATTAGTTAACGTATAGTTAGGTTCCTGTTTTGGCAGGTTTAAACATCTACAGTCTCAGTTGTTGCTTGCTATTTATGAATTATAAAGTGATAATATATATTCAAAAGCTTAATTAAAATTTGTACCGCACAGTGATGTACCCGAAAGTGGCAAAATTCAATCTTATACACAGTATTTTATATACGTATTTGTTGTTGCATATGTCCAATAAAGAAAATTTATTTAAAATTTTATCTGCGCATGCACAATCGGCGTTGCTTCTAAAGCACTCAAGACAGAACAAAATATTAATAATATTTTTTTTTAGAAATAACTTGTATTTACCTTCATTCATGTAGACAAGAAGACCGAAAAACTTCCTTGGGCGTGCATTATGCTCTGTTATGATCCAGTTGTTTTCTGAAAATAATTGCATATGTATCAGTAAAGTGGTGGATTTTAAATTTTAAAGTTAAATAAGACAATTACTAATTTATGTATCTTTTAGGACTATATTCTCAATACAAAATAATCCAGCTATAATTATAATTTATTTTTAACAGGATTTTTCTTACCTTTCAAGTAGAAAATAATATTTTAAATCGCAAACTAATAGATAAAAAAGCCATGGGAAATAAAATGTATCAATATATTATTAACGTAGTAAAAATTAATTTTAAAAATAGAGCATGAAGATCATGAAGCAAGTGAAACTGAATGTATAACGAGGAGGCGGTTTATAATTATTTTATTATTACTGACAACTAATCAAAGTAGATATCTGAGATTAAACAATTAGGAACGAGACATATTTAAAGAAAAATTGAAATGTTGATATCTACCTTATTTTCTGGTGATTCTGGATGACCATTGGCTTTGTATTAAGTCCACTGGATGACGTCATTGAGTTGAAAAGTGATCAGTTGGGTGGACCGGATTAACCATCCACACGTCCCTGATGATGAATCACCTGTAAAAGGGTGGATCTTGAATTCCTAATATCGATAAAATGTGCACAGGACTTTTAACGCAAGATAACAAATATGGTGGAAAGAAAACTTGTGCTATTGCGCACGTACTTTGCGTTTGCAGCTGATTATTTGCCGGCGTGTGACGTCATTCGTAGAGCACGGACCCTAGCTGATGTTTACTGGTGATATATTTTGTGGAGTAATAGTATTTTGCTTTTTTGGTGAACTATACTATACTACTATACGAATCATACACAAGCCATTAATGCATGAATTTTCATATTATATATATATATATATATATATATATATATATATATATATATATATATATATATTGAAGTAAATCCGTACAATTAGTATAAATCTTATCTTTTTACCCAGTCAAACGGAGGCCGCCGCCATGCGCTCCGTGAGTGTCGTCAACCGTAACGGAGGATGAAACTATCACCACTGTCACCAGACTGCCACACCTATTTCTCCTTCCGCCTTGAACAGGCATTGATGGATATAGCACTTAAAACACAATATTATGAGACCAAAAGTAGGAAGCCAAAATAAATAGCATAAATGTACTAATTAAATATTGAAGGAGAATTAAACAACGCTTTTTTCTTATTATGAGAATCCATAATAACACCAAGCTTTGAAATACTGGGTTTATTATACGTTTTATATTTTTATATTACACGTGTTGAACACCATGTGGACATCAAATCATGTTAAAAAACTAAACTTTTTATATTTTAAAATTATAATAATATTACATGTTTTGTGAAAAAAGTAATAGTATAATATTACCGATAATGGGCAAGGTTACATCGAACCTGTAATTTTATTGATCCATACAATAGTAGTAAAAATTAGTTGAATAAACAAGCTTTACAATATTAAAAAGAAGTCTTGTACATATTACAACCGTTTAAAATACTAGCTAGGTAGAATCATCTGAAATGTGAATCCTTTGTGAACTTCTTATTGGTTCAAATAATCGCCCACTTTAAAAGCGTAACCAACCAGTACCAGCCATCCTCATCATTCTTGGGGCAAACAGCATAAGGTTGAGATGTGGAAATTATGCTTCTTGGAATCGTCTCATGTTAACTTTGACACCATTCCTCTTTTCGTGTTACTTACCTCCAGTAAGTTAGTTGTAACATTAATAGATATTGGTTTTTGCCTGTTTGCCTGTATATACGCCTCTCCGTTTCCTGGCATTCACTCATTCCCTTTTGAACTGAACTTATAGTTCAGCATCTCGAGACTGTGTTACTGTGGTAAGAAAAATACATGGCTATGTTTCTTGTAGTGAAGTCTACCTCATAAGAGACCAGCTGCAATTAGAGATTATGGCAAGCTCCATTCTGAAAATTAATAAAGAATACATTCACAGCTTATGGCATACATTTTATTGCCCTATATTTATCTTGATTCTTTCGTAACAAACATTTTATTTGGATCGTTAAAACTGTTTTGGCATAGTCCAGTCAGTTTCTTACTCTCAACTTGTATATGTTTCATATCCTATCTTAAATCCTTGTAGTTGAAAGCTTAAATTTGTAGTACACCTTTCCGCTTGCATTTATAAATTTATTTCTTAGGCAACTACTGATATACCTACACATATGAAATTTTGTGGGTAAGTTAGATATATACTTCAGTTTATTTTAAAATTATTTTTCATAAAATATTTTATTCTATTACTGAGTTGTAATTTTTTTTTGTTTTTTTACGTAGTTTATTTATTAACATAATTGTAACGCTCAAATTAAAGTTTCACACATAAATTTGGTATCATTCTGTTTTTTAGACCTAGGGCTATGGCATGAACTAAGGATATTGGTCTAATGTTAAAATAAATAATAAAATAATATAAATTACAAAATAAACATTATTTATTAAAAAAAAACATTTATTTACTTTAATAAATTGAGTTATATTGATTTATTTCTGGTAATCCTAGTTCATGCTATAGCTAATGATGTTATAAACATCCCCTGACAATTTGGTAAGGATATCTTGAATACCTTTTGAGAAATCATGTAAATAGTAGGCAAAAAAGTAACTTTCGGAAAACAACCGTTAAATTTAAACTATTAAAAATGATGTTTTAACTTACATTAAAAAGACCCTGCTGCATATGTTACACCTTCTACTTCTTAAAATATCATTTGCTGGTCTAGTCTTAATCTCCTTTTGGCTCTTCTGGCTTTCAAACTTTAATTTTCAACTTTCTTTAGCAATGCGCGCACACGGATCTCATCAAAATTTCTCAAAAATTCTTCACAGAAAGTCCCCTGAGCCATGGATAAATGAGTAAGAACCTTTAACCTACCAAAATGCCCTTCATTAGAAATCAAAGATGCTTCATGTGCTGCAATATATAAAACTGTTCTTCCAGCAAAACCTTTTTTAGGGCAGACGTTCCAAAGCACATTTTTGTATAACTCATTAGCGTTTTGGGTCTTTCCTTTTAAACATCTTCTTAAAAGTTCAGGCTTTGTCAGATCTACGAATATTGGTTTAATGAAATCCATTACAGGGTATGGTATTGTATTTTTATGTTTAAAAGTTGTTATTGAGTCATTAGATATAGCCTGCTGGTACTTACAACAAGATTCTGGGCCAGTCGGACAAAAATGGTGAAGTGGTTTCTCATCCGAACTGGCCTTGTAGTTCCATACTGACCAAGCAGCCTTTCTCATTGATACCAAGTCATTGGGATTGGCTCTAATAGCATTACTAAAGTACACACCTAGTTGGTCAATCACAGAGTCTGTTAATCTATTTTCGATTACTTGACACTGAAAACGTAAATGTTGACACTAATCTTCACTCAAGTAATGTAAACAAACAATACATTGAACCAAAGCCATAGGCCTGTAAAATAGAAATAAGAAAATAAATCACAGATTGTAAAGCAAAATACTACCTACTATCAATGTATACTGTATGAATACGAAATCTAAAAACAAGAGGAGTGAACAAGATTTGGATTTTTTACAAAAAGATTCATGTATTGATTTCGTTTTTTTTTTTTTCATAATTCAGCTAAAAATCAAGATATCATCATAATTTTTTTACTGTATTGATCAGAACAAACTAGTAAACAATTATAATGAAAAAAATAAATAATGAAATTTTTGACATTTAACGGTGTACCACCCCCCTTTTAATGAAAGGTTTCGTTTTATTTATTTATCAACGGACAACCATTTTTTATAAGAATAATACAAATTAATTAATTCCAGACAGACAGCATAATCGAACAAATTTACAATAAAACATGTTGTGTTAGTTTTAACTATGCAATAAGTATAAAAAAATAACAAATCATAAATAACACTAACCAACTCGAAAACTAATATAACTTGAGTATAATAACAATAACAACAACCACAAGATAAAGAAAAACAATGATAAACATTTAAGAATTAACAAGATAAATTTAGAGCAAATACCAAACAACAAGAAATAAAGTAGTAGATCTACTTGAAAAAGTCTATACATTTACAAGAAATCAGCAATTAACAATGTACAATCTCATTCAGCAGTGCAATTTTAGAAACAGTTATTAATTCATTAAAAAAGTACAAAACAATAAGTTCAATTTACCACCAAGCTATTAGAAAAAAAATAATAACATAAAAAATAAATAAATTAAGCATCATTGAGCATCGTGAAAAGACTATTTCTAAAAAAGCTATAGCTACATGCGAAATAGTCCAGATTCTGGCACACCAAATTACCCAAATGATGGACTCTGTTGCTGAAAAATTTGGCCCGATAATTGGTGTCCACGTGCTTACGGACGAAAAGCTCCCTGGACCTAATTTGAGCAGTGGGGCATCTGAAGGAGATCAATGCAAGTAGTTCTGGAGCATCCACCAAGTTGTTCAGCAGCTTAAACAGGAATAGGACATCAAGGACACTTCTCCTGGTAGAGAGTGCGGGAAGAGACAGAGACTGACCAATCGCCAAAATAGGAGCATCCCAGTAAGCAAAACCCAGTCTCACACCAACCATTCGCAAAAAGCGGTCCTGAATCTTCCGGAGCTCTGCATGGAAAGTAGCTTGATGCGGAGACCACACAGAAGAGCAGTATTCAAGAGTGGGTCTTTGTTGCTCTTGCATGCAATAGAGAACGAATAGCAAAAGTAATAATCAGTAATGGAACCTATACATTTTAGGCAATTATAAAAGTTAAGTTGCTTTAGCTGACTGGTGATAAGCAAATATTGGTGATATGTATTGACCTCGGAAAATGCCTTGAAATAAGAAATAAATCTTCTAGAACGACACAGATCGAATAAGAGGTAATCTATCACTTGCATAGCCTTTTCAATCTTTCGTCTGTAAAACTCCCGTAGAGTACAATTTTGTGGCCTTAGATACAGTTTTATGAATCAAACTATACTGTTTATTTACAATAAAAAATACAAATCAAATACATTTAACAAAACTAAGTGCTTATTTACCAGTCAATAGTTCGTAATTGATATTCCGTTGCCTTTCAATCACATTATATTGCCAATATTCTTAGGAACTAAAATGAAACCAATATAATGAGTTTAAATAAATCAATGTGGAGTTGCAGTAAAGTTTTAAGAAGATTATCTAGAATGAACTAATAAATACAAAGACTCACCCCATTCCCGATTGCCATTTCTGATTGGCCACTATTCAGTTGTGAATGCTTGTTTACTGAGAGCAGAAATATTAAACCCTGTATTATTTATTTCATGTTATTAAGTTTGTGTTATTTTATTAAGTAAATGTTTTAGAAATACACTATAGAGTTGAATCACATCATTCGTACTAAAAAAAATTAATGTAACGTGGTTTTGCTGATTTATTTATCACTAACGGTGAAACCTTCCAAATAGAACCCCTGTTACCTCGAGAATATTCTTGTTAGAAATTTTATTTTCAGTCGTATCTTATTTTTAATAACTTTATTTTATGTTGAGTATAAACCAAAGAATGTAGGATTTTCATTTTATCCCTGTATTGTATATGCAATTTAAATTACACTCGTGGATGCGCCAGTCTATTGACTAAATGTTGAGTCAACGTATTAACCACCAGTGATGAGTCTATAATGCTCTTGTTATCCATTTGAAGAATGATGTTTGAGGGAAAGATGATGATAAACCTATGGTGAGTACTACAGTAGATACAAGAGCACTATTTCGGTCTCTGGAATGTTATTGTAAGCTGATAGTTCTACTCCTTGCGATACACTGTTATTTCTTTGAGTTGGTCTGTGACTATGCACAGTACAATCAGATCATCATCTTCTTATTAGTATTCTATCAGTATTTACGGGTTTTTAGCGGAAATATCCTTATGTTATTCTATTTTTATTTGCTGCTTGTAATTTTAAACGCGATATTTTATTTTTTAACTGTAATGAAACTTTCTCAGTATATGCTAACACTCCTCAAACTAACTCCAAATAATTACTGTACAGTATCCCGTAACTTTAATAAAATAGGTTTTCCACAGTAAAACTGTTTCAAGTATAATTTCTTAAATACGTACCACAAAATATTTGTTTTTATAAATATTTTATTGAGTTTCAATACCAGTATAAAAAAAGTAATTGTTGTTTTCAATAATATCAATAACTTTGCAATAACTTCAAAATTCATATTCTTTAAAAACCATATCAAAACTAACCATTTCGGAATAAGCATCTTAATACAACAAGATGTTTGAGATGCTATTCTTCTTCTTGTATAATAACATATCTTGCCGGTTATTCGGAACATACTTAAGTAAAACTCATATTATGTACAGGGACACAACCCGGTAAGTATCCGTAATACAATACTTGCAATTTGTATCTAACTTTAGTATAATATATACATTAAAAATGTTTTTATCTAAAATATATTGCCTATGTGTATGTTAATTAGACGAATAATACATTGTTTCCTCATTTTGAGGATAGTTCTACTAGCAGGTTTCTCCTATCGATATATCACAGTAAAATTAAGTAGCAGCAAATTTTATTCGAGTTCAAGTTGCCGTTCCTCTAACGGCGTTTCAGTGTTGAGAAATTTAATTTGTTAATTTGTAAACAGTTACAGCAATAATTATCGGCAAAGAACAATGTAACTACTCGTAGTAACTGTGTAAAATGGTCAAAAATTTATTTGCATTTCCATAATTACAGAGAATACTCTTAAATTGAATGATTTTTTTCTTGAAATAAAATGTGTTAATATTTGTAAATAGCAAATCACCTGAAATCTCCTGTAAGTGAAATATTTTCAGTCCGCTTAAAGTTTTTTCGTGAAAAGGAATCTGAAGATAATTGGTAAGGTTCATCAGTTGGACGTTAGTACAGTTCGAGGACTTTAGCTGAGCGCGTGACCTCTAACGGTGTTTCAGTGCTGGGCAATTTAATTTGTTAATTAGTAAACAGTTATAGCAATAATTATCTGTAAAGAACAATGTAACTACTCGTTATAACTGTGTAAAATGGTCAAACATTTCTTTGCATTTCCATAATTACAGAAAATACTCGAGCAGTAACAAAATATGGAAATGTGAAACAGTCTCAATAGCTATTTTTAGATTTTCACATATTTAGACATATCTATATCCGAAGTAACATATTGTCTTAGTTGGATAGATTCAATGGTATTTCTGAATAGTATAAATATTTTGATTGAACTGGACAAATTTTACATATTACTGAAATGGTTTTCTTAGATATAAGCACTGATTTAAAGCACCTAATGGACAGGAGTACCATTTATTTATAATTCAAAACTGAAAACTCTATAAAATGTTTTATATTGTCATGACACTAACTCAAGATGCGCCATCGGTGTTACACCTAAGTTACAAAATGGTTGATAATGGTTGGTGTAGTTACATTTCTAAATTTAAAAGCCATGGACGTTGTCTCAAATCTTTTCCGCATATATAACAGACAATCATTCCCCCATAAAACTGCTCTATAACGCTTTCTAAACTCAGGTATTGCAACTGCTTACTTATACCAAATTTTGGTTGATTCTACTCTCTTAACTTGAATGATATTTTTCTTGGAATAAAACGTGTTAACATTTGTAAACGGCAAATCACCTGAAATATCCTCTGAGTGAAATATTTTCAGTCCGCTTAAAGTTTTGCCGTGAAAAGGAATCTAAAGATAATTGGTAAGATTCATCATTTGGAGGTTAGTACAGTGTTTGATGTCTCAGTATTTGGCCATAGCAGTAGTTAAACAAGTTGCCTAAGCTTAGTTAACTAACTTGACATAAGACTCTACACAGTGTTTATAGTGGATTTCTGTAACCTACAAAGTTTACGTATCTAATGTGCTTTCTGCAACCGTATTTGAAAATAAACCTTAGTTCTTATCATATGCTATATTTATAAGTAGATTTGTATGAAAATTACAGATTAATTTGACACGTTATTCATGGAAACGATAAAACGTACAATATTACAATTAACCTAAACACATTTTCTCACAAAACATTCTAAAATACTCTATAAGTTGGTTATTTATGTAAATTCCCACGGTTTAACCATTTTGCAATTTTACAATAAATTAAACTGGCTCAACAAACAGAACTTAATTTGTCCAGAAAGGGAGGGCAGAAAAACATGATATCATCAACCTCTCTTCTGACTACTGTATATTCAGATGTCTGTCAAGCTCTCTCCGATTACAGTATACAAGGAATGTTCTTTGAACGGACTGCAGTCTGTCGATGAGGCTCAAACAACTTATAAGGAGACTAAACAACTGACCCATGCCCTAGCAGCTGGAGAACGAGAGACTTGTTTGGGAAGTACAAGAGCATTTGGACTATGCAATGTCTAGAAATTTTCATAATCAGATCAATTATACCAGAGGCTCGGTAGCATACTTAGATTATAAGAAGACTGTAACCAAAGGAGGAGTCAAAAACTATTCAAAGGTCCTAGGTAAATGTGCAATAATCAATTATAAATGTTCACTTCCAGACACTCCAGGCGCTTTGGCAAAGGAATCCATTAAGGAAACCAGGAGTATTGTTATATAGGCCGCATCCTTTAGAAGCATCCAGAGGTTTCAGATTTTTGTGGATGGCTTCAGCAGTTACTAAGGTCTTTGATAAGGTAAAGGGCGTGCTATGAGCCATACCTGTTACGAACAGGCACACACACGGTAGAGAAGAATTTGCTGAAAATATTACACATCTTCATTGAGTGGGAAGACACTGAGTTACTCAATCACATCTCTTCGGGGAGGAAGATATTCGTTTTATATCATTGAGAAAGCTCAAAAAGACTTTTATATTTGATGTAATAGCTGAATCCATAAGTTACGCATAGTTAGCTTTACAAGCTCTAGAGAGGAGTCTGCATTTGTTACACACTCTACAAAAGGCACAGTAGTTTACATCCGTAACTGTTTCATTATATTGTGTGTACAATATTTTGTTCAGGACAACAACCTTTTTTAGTACTCTGGTAAACCATTTGGGAAATTTTAAGTACTCAACTCTCTTGAGGGGTGAATTCAGTTTTATACAGCATCAGAAACTGGAAAATATACAGTTCATGTCGTTACATTCGTAGTCAATGATATTTGTGCCACCCTAGACGCTGTTATTGACGTTCTAGAGGTTACATTTCCTCACATCATGAATATATTGTGGACGTATTTTGCATGAAACCCACAAAACGTGCAAAAATAGTTCACTTAACATGAACACATGTTCTTACAAAATGTTCTAATAGAAGTGTAAAACATTTGCTGTGATTCAGTAAACATGAATATGTTTATCCGTAACGTTGTGTACATATATTTTACAACTTAGCTTAAAAATATTTGTGTTATAGCACAACCTTTAGCTTTTTCGTGTATTGTTATAATCTATTTTTAAACCATAAAATATACAATTTCGTGGTCCAGATTTTTCTTTTTGTTGTTATTGTTTCAATCGCCTATCACAGCAACTTATTTTTCTTATTAAATACGTTTTGAAAGAATCATACCTATAAAATAAAACACTTATAATTGTTTTCAACTACTGCTATACTTGGAACTCGCATGTTTCTCTTATTCTATACGTTGTACATGCACATTGGATTTGTAAATACACATATCAGTGGCAGTCATAATGTAAAGTAGCCGTGTTCGTTATAGAACTGGGGGAGATAATAATTTACTTCCCTTTGTGGGCGCTCCACACAGGATCTATGATTACTAACGATTTACGTTGATAGTCAACCCTTTGGTATTATTGATGAACGACACTGCCAGGTGGTTATAGTTTATACTATAGTATACAGCTATTAAATTTTACACTAATAGTTTTGATTAAGAGAACTTTTATAAATGTCTTGGAATACATACATTTTTATTGATTGAGATACCTACATATTTATAAGCAGAACTATTGTTCCCAACATTTCATCAACCGAAAAATAGTAAACTTTGCCTAACCTTATTTACAGCATGTCTTTCTTCTGCACAGTACCTGTGGTATAACTATTTACGGTTCATATAACATGGTAAAGTTTATTAATCTGCTAAGTAAAATTATTATTCGACATACGTTATGTTATGCCATGATACTGTATTTAGTAGACAATTGCTACTGTTACAGTGCAGCTTATACCAATGTCGGTCTGTTAGTATTGGTCTGTGTATCATATACAGAGCGGAAGGAAGTGCACAGCTGATACCCCTTCCCACATCCAGCACGCATAATCTCATACGTTCTGTCCAGTCATTTGAAATAAATAGATTTTACAAGTTCGAATTTAATTTTAATATATAAATAATATATTTAATCATGACCCCTAAAGAGGATTTTCAGGTTTTCTGTTTTAACCAACCCGTATGACTTTACGGGTGTAGTATAAGTATAAAAACATATTTCATTTTGGAAAGAGGTTTGAACACTTCAAAAATATTTTTTTATTCATACTCTTATATTTTTTTATTTGTATATTTAACTACATGTTAATCGAAATTCTATTTCATTTAATTTACTTCTTGATGTGAACGTTCCACGTTCCTTTGATCTTAGATTACTAACAAGAGAAGAGAAAATATCTAGCAGAGAGCGGCAAATTATTTACATAAATCATTTTTTATCTTACTTCAGTAAGCAAATAGGCTTCTAATATACCTGTTTTAACGTATATATATATATATATATATATATATATATATATATATATATATATATATAATATATATATATATATAGATCGATTGAAACCATACAATAATGGTCCAGACGTTAAAACAGGTGTATTAGAAGCCTATTTGCTTATTGAAGTAAGATTAAAAATGATTCATGTAAAGAATTTGCCGCTGTCTGCTAGATATTTTCTCTTATCTTGTTAGTACAAATATATATATATATATATATATGTGTGTGTGTGTGTGTGTGTGTGTGTGTGTGTGTGTGTGTGTGTGTAGGGAGAGAGAGAGAGAGCGAGAGATTTTTATTATCACTTTAGATAATAATTGCTTGAATCTTACATGAATTATACTCTAAGGATATGCAGAAAATGTCCTTGCAATCTCAAATGAATCGTAACTGAAAGCTCAGATGTATAGTTATTATGCTCCCACCCATAGTTGATGAAACCTATATTAAAAGATCATTTAATAAGTATTTTTTCTAAAAGGAACAGTCGAAATTCATCTCTAAGCTCAAAAATCTATTAATTAATCTTTCTCTTGGACAGCCATTTGTGTATTAATACGCAAAAAGAACTGAATGTTATCGCTCTGAATGTTTTTTCATAAAGCATAACAGCTAGGAATAGAGCCGAAATTTATCGCAGTTTATTATTATAAACGCAATGACAAGTATTGTTACGGAGTGAACTCCCTTTAGATATAATAAGTTCACTAAGGATTTATGTGAATGCACTCTACAATTCAGATAACCCTGCTTAAAAACTGACATTAAATCAGCACCGTCAAACTCAAAATAAGTTGCAACAACCACAATAGACATTTCATACCACCAAATTTACATTGATATCGTGTTCAAGAACTTTATATAAACTAAACTTCCAGGGAGTTTAGTGCAATCTATATTTAATTATTGGCAAGACGGACGTGTGTAATTATGAAATGATGAGCTAAACTGTTAAAAAAAACTCCATAACTGGAAGGGAATGTTGGGGGAAGACGAGAAGACGTCTAAGATAAGCAGCACTCAAAATAAGCAGCACAGAACAACCACAATAGCGACATTGCATACTACCAAATTTACATTGTAATTGTATTCAAGAAACTAATATAAACTAAATTTCCAGGGAGTTTAGTGCAATCTATATTTAATTATTGGTAAGACGGACGTGTGTAATTATGAAATAATGAGCTAAACTGTTAAAAAAACCTCATAACTGGAAGGGAATGTTGGGGGAAGACGAGAAGACGTCTAAGATAAGCAGCACTCAAAATAAGCAGCACAGAACAACCACAATAGCGACATTGCATACCACCAAATTTACATTGTAATTGTATTCAAGAAACTAATATAAAATAAATTTCCAGGCAGTTTAGTGGAAACTATATTTCATAACTGGTAAGACGGAGGCGTGTAATTATGAAATGATGAGCTAAACTGTTAAAAAAACCTCATAACTGGAAGGGAATGTTGGGGGAAGACGAGAAGACGTCTAAGATAAGCAGCACTCAAAATAAGCAGCACAGAACAACCACAATAGCGACATTGCATACCACCAAATTTACATTGTAATTGTATTCAAGAAACTAATATAAAATAAATTTCCAGGCAGTTTAGTGGAAACTATATTTCATAACTGGTAAGACGGAGGCGTGTAATTATGAAATGATGGGCTAACTGGTAAAACAAAATTTCATGAAAGAAAGGGAATGTTGGGGAAGACGAGAAGACGTCTATTTCTACATTCACTCTAACGTCATTATTTGATTTATTAAATCTTACTTTATGATATGATATTTTACTTGTAATCTAATTATTTTATGCTGTAATTATATCTTGTACTTTATACATTAAATTTATTAAAAATTGGGTACGATTTAGTATATATATAATTTAACAATATAATATGGAGTAATAACACTAAAAAGTAATCCGTACTCGTAAATCTCCGGCGTATTAAGTGGATCCGGATTTCAAGAGAATGTTACATGTTGAAGCAATCAAACAACTTTTAAAACTAAACTATTATAAGTCCATAGGTATAAAACAAGAATAAACCTTAATTCTGAATATAAAATAAATTCAGACGTGTCATTAAGATAGACTACACACTTCCCGTGTCAATTGTCATTTTTATACAAAGAATACGTAATTATTATAAATATTTCTATCGCTGAAACGAATGCTACATAAGTTGTAAGCTTGCTGCCTAAACACTATACAATACCATAGTGTGTTGATATAAACACTATGCACAGTACCAAATAAGCACACACACAGCTGCATGTTGATACTCTGTGAACGAACATATGGTTTCAGTATAAATCCTATCATCCAAGCGTCTCTTTACTGAGAGGAAGCAATATTAACATTAACGCGATCACCGAAGCCAGTATTTTACTTCAACATGGATGTGACAAAAATATAAAATAATTCTCTTCATAACAAAACTGAAGGAATTAGAATACATTGAAAACACTAACATGCGTTAGAACGAATGACCAAGGAGAATTGTATACGTATAAAGAAGTACAGTTCAATAACAAGTACAGAACACTTAACAGTAAAGTGTATATCATGTTCGTAATACAATGCAGCGTAGTACTGGCAATATTAAAATTTAAATTTGATAAAAAGCTGAAAGTACAATATATCAATAATATGTTTTTCGCCTTTCATCCTACTCATATCGGCCATGTAATATCCTGGACTTCCCAACCTTAGGTTTATGAACCGAAGGTAATTTTCTGGTACGAACTTATTCCTGATGTACAGTACAATGGTATCATTGGAGTAATACACTCTACAAGTTGTAGTTATGGCCTGGAACCCGTGGTAAATGGATTCTTTAATGTTCGAAATAAAGTTTTGAATAATGAAAGGTCATACGGAAATACTGTTGTGTGCGAAATATAAGGTGTAAGGATTTATACAAAAGAACTTTCATAGGTTTTTAAGTAAGTGAGCATATAAATGTTCTAGACAAAGGTCAACGATTAAATATCAAAATTGCCTTGCCTTTCAAGATGCGATATTTTTTTTTAATTTACGAAATGTAATATATGATTTCCTCGAGTCATATTTAACTTTTGGAAATAAACTCACTTTTTGAATAAAAACCATAACAACAAAAAACATTTTCTAACTGTGCTTAATAAATAAAACTATTAAACTTTCACCTTCTAAGCACAAAATGTACAATTAGTTAACGTATAGTTAGGTTCCTGTTTTGGCAGGTTTAAACATCTACAGGCTCTGTTGTTGCTTGCTATTTATGAATTATAAAGTGATAATATATATTCAAAAGCTTAATTAAAATCTGTACCACACAGTGATGTACCCGAAAGTGGCAAAATTCAATCTTATACACAGTATTTTATATACGTATTTGTTGTTGCATATGTCCAATAAAGAAAATTTATTTAAAATTTTACCTGCGCTTGCACAATCGGCGTTGCTTCTAAAGCACTCAGGACAGAACAAAATATTAATACTTATTTTTTTTTTAAATAACCTGTATTTACCTTCATTCAAGTAGACAAGAAGACCAAAAAACTTCCTTGGGCGTGCATTATGCTCTGTTATGATCCAGTTGTTTTCTGAAAATAATTGCATATGTATCAGTAAAGTGGTGGATTTTAAATTTTAAAGTTAAATAAGACAATTACTAATTTATGTATCTTGTAGGACTATATTCTCAATACAAAATAATCCAGCTATAATTATAATTTATTTTTAACAGAATTTTTCTTACCTTTCAAGTAGAAAATAATATTTTAAATCGCAAACCAATAGATAAAAAAGCCATGGGAAATAAAATGTATAAATATATTATTAACGTAGTAAAAATTAATTTTCAAAAATATAGAAGATCATGAAGCAAGTGAAACTGAATGTATAACGAGGAGGCGGTTTATAATTATTTTATTATTACTGACAACTAATCAAAGTAGATAACTGAGATTAAACAATTGGGAACGAGACATATTTAAAAAAACATTGAAATGTTGATATCTACCTTATTTTCTGGTGATTCTGGATGACCATTGGCTTTGTATTAAGTTCACTGGATGACGTCATTGAGTTGAACAGTGATCAGTTGGGTGGACCGGATTAACCATACACACGTCCCTGATGATGCATCACCTGTAAAAGGGTGGATCTTGAATTCATAATATCGATAAAATGTGCACAGGACTTTTAACGCAAGATAACAAATATGGTGGAAAGAAAACTTGTGCTATTGCGCACGTACTTTGCGTTTGCAGCTGATTATTTGCCGGCGTGTGACGTCATTCGTAGAGCACGGACCCTAGCTGATGTTTACTGGTGATATATTTTGTGGAGTAATAGTATTTTGCTTTTGTGGTGAACTATACTATACGAATCATACACAAGCCATTAATGCATGAATTTTCATATTATATATATATATATATATATATATATATATATATATATATATATATATATATATATATATATATTGAAGTAAATCCGTACAATTAGTATAAATCTTATCTTTTTACCCAGTCAAACGGAGGCCGCCGCCATGCGCTCCGTGAGTGTCGTCAACCGTAACGGAGGATGAAACTATCACCACTGTCACCAGACTGCCACACCTATTTCTCCTTCCGCCTTGAACAGGCATTGATGGATATAGCACTTAAAACACAATATTATGAGACCAAAAGTAGGAAGCCTAAATAAATAGCATAAATTTACTAATTACATATTGAAGGAGAATTAAACGACACTTTTTTCTTATTATGAGAATCCATAATAACACCAAGCTTTGAAATACTGGGTTTATATACGTTTTATATTTTTATATTACACGTGTTGAACACCATGTCGACATCAAATCATGTTAAAAAACTAAACTTTTTATATTTTAAAATTATATTAATATTACATGTTTTGTGAACAAAGTAATAGTATAATATTACCGATAATGGGCAAAGTTAAAACGAACCTGTAATTTATTGAGCCATACAATAGTAGTAAAAATTAGTTGAATAAACAAGCTTTACAATATTAAAAAGAAGTCTTGTACATATTACAACCGTTTAAAAATACTAGCTAGGTAGAATCATCTGAAATGTGAATCCTTTGTGAACTTCTTATTGGTTCAAATAATCGCCCACTTTAAAAGCGTAACCAACCAGTACCAGCCATCCTCATCATTCTTGGGGCAAACAGCATAAGGTTGAGATGTGGAAATTATGCTTCTTGGAATCGTCTCATGTTAACTTTGACACTATTCCTCTTTTCGTGTTACTTACCTCCAGTTAGTTAGTTGTAACATTAATAGATATTGGTTTTTGCCTGTTTGCCTGTATATACGCCTCTCCGTTTCCTGGCATTCACTCATTCCCTTTTGAACTGAACTGACAGTTCAGCATCTCGAGACTGTGTTACTGTGGTAAGAAAAATGCATGGCTAAGTTTCTTGTAGTGAAGTCTACCTCATAAGAGACCAGCCGCAATTAGAGAGTATGGCAAGCTCCCATTCTGAAAATGAATAAAGATTACATTCACAGCTTATGGCATAAATTTTATTGCCCTATATTTATCTTGATTCTTTCCTAACAAACATTTTATTTGGATCGTTAAAATTGTTTTGGCATAGTCCAGTCAGTTTCTTACTCTCAACTTGTATATGTTTCATATCCTATCTTAAATCCTTGTAGTTGAAAGCTTAAATTTGTAGTACACCTTTCCGCTTGTATTTACAAATTTATTTCTTGTGCAACTACTGATATACCTACACATATGAATTTTGTGGGTAAGTTATATATATATATATAATTCAGTTTATGTTAAAATTATTTTTAATAAAATATTTTATTATATTACTGAGTTGTAATTTTTTTTTGTTTTTTTACGTAGTTTATTTATTAACATAATTGTAACGCTCAAATTAAAGTTTCACACATAAATTTGGTATCATTCTGTTTTTTAGACCTAGGGCTATTGCATGAACTAAGGATATTGGTCTAATGTTAAAATAAATAATAAAAAAATATAAATTACAAAATAAACATAATCTATTAAAAAAAACATTTATTTACCTTAATAAATTGAGTTATATTGATTTATTTCTGGTAATCCTAGTTCATGCTATAGCTAATGATGTTATACACATCCCCTGAAAATTTGGTAAGGATATCTTGAATACCTTTTGAGAAATCATGTAAATAGTAGGCAAAAATGTAACTTTCGGAAAACCACCGTTAAATTTAAAATATTAAAAATGATGTTTTAACTTACATTAAAAAGACCCTGCTGCATATGTTTCACCTTCTACTTCTTAAAATCTCATTTGCTGGTCTAGTCTTAATCTCCTTCTGGCTCTTCTGGCTTCCAAACTTTCATTTTCAACTTTCTTTAGCAATGCGCGCACACGGATCTCATCAAAATTTCTCAACAATTCTTCACAGAAAGTCCCCGGAGCCATGGATAAATGAGTAAGAACCTTTAACCTACCAAAATGCCCTTCATTAGAAATCAAAGATGCTTCATGTGCTGCAATATATAAAACTGTTCTTCCAGCAAAACCTTTTTTAGGGCAGACGTTCCAAAGCACATTGTTGTATGACTCATTAGCGTTTTGGGTCTTTCCTTTTAAACATCTTCTTAAAAGTTCAGGCTTTGTCAGATCTACGAATATTGGTTTAATGAAATCCATTACAGGGTATGGTATTGTATTTTTATGTTTAAAAGTTGTTATTGAGTCATTAGATATAGCCTGCTGGTACTTACACCAAGATTCTGGGCCAGTCGGACAAAAATGGTGAAGTGGTTTCTCATCCGAACTGGCCTTGTAGTTCCATACTGCCCAAGCAGCCTTTCTCATTGATACCAAGTCATTGGGATTGGCTCTAATAGCATTACTAAAGTACACACCTAGTTGGTCAATCACAGAGTCTGTCAATCTATTTTCGATTACTTGACACTGAAAACGTAAATGTTGACGCTAATCTTCACTCAAGTAATGTAAACAAACAATACATTGAACCAAAGCCATAGGCCTGTAAAATATAAATAAGAAAATAAATCACAGATTGTAAAGCAAAATACTACCTACTATCAATGTATACTGTATGAAAACGAAATCTAAAAACAAGAGGAGTGAACAAGATTTGGATTTTGTACAAAAAGCTTCATGTATTGATTTCGTTTTTTCGTCATAATTCAGCTACAAATCAAGATATCATCGTAATTCTTTTACTGTATTGATCAGAACAAACTAGTAAACAATTATAATGAAAAAATAAATAATGAAATTTTTGACATTTAACAGTGTACCACCCCCCTTTTAATGATAGGTTTAGTTTTATTTATTTATCAACGGACAACCATTTTTTATAAGAATAATACAAATTAATTAATTCCAGACAGACAGCATAATCGAACAAATTTACAATAAAACATGTTGTGTTAGTTTTAACTATGCAATAAGTATAAAAAAATAACAAATCATAAATAACACTAACCAACTCGAAAACTAATATAACTTGAGTATAATACAATAACAACAACAACAAGATAAAGAAAAACAATGATAAACATTTAAGAATTAACAAGATAAATTTAGAGCAAATAACAAACAACAAGAAATAAAGTAGTAGATCTACTTGAAAAAGTCTATACATTTACAAGAAATCAGCAGTTAACAATGTACAATCTCATTCAGCAGTGCAATTTTAGAAACAATTATTAATTCATTAAAAAAGTACAAAACAAATAAGTTCAATTTACCACCAAGCTATTACAAAAAAAATAATAACATAAAAAAATAAATAAATTAAGCATCATTAAGTATGGTGAAAAGACTATTTCTAAAAAAGCTATAGCTACATGCGAAATAGTCCAGATGCTGGCACATCAGATTACCAAAATGATGGACTCTGTTGCTGAAAAAGTTGGCCCGATAATTGGTGTCCACGTGCTTACGGACGAAAGCTCCCTGGACCTAATTTGAGCAGTGGGGCATCTGAAGGAGATCAATGCAAGTAGTTCTGGAGCATCCACCAAGTTGTTCAGCAGCTTAAACAGGAATAGGACATCATGGACACTTCTCCTGGTAGAGAGTGCGTGAAGAGACAGAGACTGACCAATCGCCAAAATAGGAGCATCCCAGTAAGCAAAACCCAGTCTCACACCAACCATTCGCAAAAAGCGGTCCTGAATCTTCCGGAGCTCTGCCTGGAAAGTAGCTTGATGCGGAGACCACACAGAAGAGAAGTATTCACGAGTGGATCTTTATTGCTCTTGTATGCAATAGAGAACGAATAGCAAAAGTAATAATCAATAATGGAACTTATACATTTTAGGCAATTATAAAAGTTAAGCTGCTTTAGCTGACTGGTGATAAGCAAATATTGGTGATATAGTATTGGTAAATAACAGTATGTCTATACTGTTTATTTACAATAAAAATACAAATCAAATACATTTAACAAAACTAGGTGCTTATTTACCAGTCAATAGTTCGTAATTGATATTTCGTTGCCTTTCAATCACATTATATTGCCAATATTCTTAAAGGAACTAAAATGAAACCAACATAATGAGTTTAAATAAATCAATGTGGATTTGCAGTAAAGTTTTAAGAAGATTATCTAGAATGAACTAATAATTACAAATCCTCACCCCATTCCCGATTGCCATTTCTGATTGGCCACTATTCAGTTGTGAATGCTTGTTCACTGAGAGCAGAAATATTAAACCCTGTATTATTTATTTCATGTTATTACGTTTGTGTTATTTTATTAAGTAAATATTTTAGAAATACACTATAGAGTTGAATCACATCATTCGTACTAAAGAAAAAATTAATGTAACGTGGTTTTGCTGATTTATTTATCACTAAACAGTGAAACTTTCCAAATAGAACCCCTGTTACCTCGAGAATATTCTTGTTAGAAATTTGATTTGCAGTCGTATCTTATTTTTAACAACTTTATTTTATGTTGAGTATAAACCAAAGAATGTAGGATTTTCTTTTTATCCCTGTATTGTATATGCAATTTAAATTACACTCGTGCATGCGCCAGCATATTGACTAAATGTTGACTCAACGTATTAACCACCAATGATGAGTCTATAATGCTATTGTTATCCATTTCATGAATGAGGTTTGAGGGAAAGATGATGATAAACCTATGGTGCGTACTACAGTAGATACAAGAGCACTATTTCGGTCTCTGGAATGTTATTGTAAGCTGATAGTTCTACTCCTTGCGATACACTGTTGTTTCTTTGAGTTGGTCTGCGACTATGCACAGTACAATGAGATCATCATCTTCTTATTAGTATTCTATCAGTATTTATGGTTTTTTAGTGGACATTTCCTTATCTTATTCTATTTTATTTGCTGTTTGTAATTTTAAACGCGATATTTTATTTTTAACTGTAATGAAACTTTCTCAGTATATGCTAACACTCCTCAAACTAAGTCCAAATAATTACTGTACAGTATTCCGTAACTTTAATAAAATAGGTTTTCCACAGTAAAACTGTTTCTAGTATAATTTCTGAAATACGTACCACAAAATATTTGTTTTTATAAATATTTTATTGAGTTTCAATACCAGTATAAAAAAAGTAATTGTTGTTTTCAATAATATCAATAACTTTGCAATAACTTCAAAGTTGATATTCATTAAAAACCATATCAAACATAACAATTTAGGAATAAACATCTTAATACAACAAGGTGTTTAAGATGCTATTTTTCTTGTATAATAGCATATCTTGCCGGTTATTCGGAACATACTTAAGTAAAACTCATATTATGTACAGGGACATAACCCAGTAAGTATCCGTAATACAATACTTGCAATTTGTATCTAACTTTAGTATCATATATACATTAAAAAATGTTTTTATCTAAAATATATTGCCTATGTGTATGTTAATTAGACGAATAATACATTGTTTCCTCATTTTGAGGATAGTTCCACTAGCAGGTTTCTCCTATCGATATATCACAGTAAAATTAAGTAGCAGCAAATTTTGTTAGAGTTCAAGTTGCCGTTCCTCTAACGGTGTTTCAGTGTTGATAAATTTAATTTGTTAATTTGTAAACAGTTACAGCAATAATTATCGGCAAAGAACAATGTAACTACTCGTAGTAACTGTGTAAAATGGTCAAAAATTTATTTGCATTTCCACAATTACAGAGAATACTCTTAAATTGAATGATATTTTTCTTGAAATAAAATGTGTTAATATTTGTAAATAGCAAATCACCTGAAATCTCCTGTAAGTGAAATATTTTCAGTCCGCTTAAAGTTTTTTCGTGAAAAGGAATCTGAAGATAATTGATAAGGTTCATCAGTTGGAGGTTAGTACAGTTCGAGGACTTTAGCTGCGCGCGTGACCTCTAACGGCGTTTCAGTGCTGGGCAATTTAATTCGTTAATTTTTAAACAGTTATAGCAATAATTATCTGTAAAGAACAATGTAACTACTCGTTATAACTGTGTAAAATGGTCAAACATTTCTTTGCATTTCCATAATTACAGAGAATACTCGAGCAGTAACAAAATATGGAATTGTGAAACAGTCTCATAGCTATTTTTAGATTTTCACATATTTAGACATATCTATAGCCGAAGTAACATATTGTCTTAGTTGGTTATATTCTATGGTATTTATGAATGGTATAAATATTTTGATTGAACTCGACAAATTTTACATATTGCTGAAATGTTTTATTAGATATAAGCACTGATTTAAAGCACCTAATGGACAGGAGTACCATTTATTTATAATTCAAAACTGAAAACTCTATAAAATGTTTTATACTGTCATGGACTAACTCAAGATGCGCCATCGGTGTTACACCTAAGTTACACAATGGTTGATAATGGTTGGTGTAGTTACATTTCTAAATTTAAAAGCCATGGACGTTGTATCAAATCTTTTCCGCATATACAACAGACAATCATTCCCCCATAAAACTGCTCTATAACGCTTTCTAAACTCAGGTATTGCAACTGCTTACTTATACCAAATATTTAGGTTGATTCTACTCTCTTAACTTGAATGATATTTTTCTTGGAATAAAACGTGTTAATATTTGTAAACAGCAAATCACCTGAAATCTCCTCTGAGTGAAATATTTTCAGTCCGCTTAAAGTTTTGCCGTGAAAAGGAATCTAAAGATAATTGGTAAGATTCATCAGTTTGAGGTTAGTACAGTATTTGATGTCTCATTATTTGGCCATAGCAGTAGTTAAACAAGTTGCCTAAGCTTAGTTAACTAAGTTGACATTAGACTCTACACAGTGTTTATAGTGGATTTCTGTAACCTACAAAGTTTACGTCTCTAATGTGCTTTCTGCAATCGTATTTGAAAATAAACCTTAGTTCTTATCATATGCTATATTTATAAGTAGATTTGTATGAAAATTACAGATTAATTTGAAACATTATTCATGGAAACGATAAAACGTAAAATATTACAATTAACCTAAACACATTTTCTCACAAAACATTCTAAAATACTCTATAAATTGGTTATTTATATAAATTCCCACGGTTTAACCATTTTGAAATTTTACAATAAGTTAAACTGGCTCAACAAACAAGAACTTAATTTGTCCAGAAAGAGAGGGCAGAAAAACATGACATCATCAACCTCTCTTCTGACTACTGTATATTCAGATGTCTGTCAAGCTCTCTCCGATTAAAATATACAAGGAATGTTCTCTGAACGGACTGCAGTCTGTCGATGAGGCTCAAACAACTTATAAGGAGACCAAACAACTGACCCATGCCCTAGCAGCTGGAGAACGAGAGACTTGTTTGGGAAGTACAAGAGCATTTGGACTATGCAATGTCTAGAAGTTTTCATAATCAGATCAATTATACCAGAGGCTCGGTAGCATACTTAGATTATAAGAAGACTATAACAAACAGAACTTAATTTGTCCAGAAAGAGAGGGCAGAAAAACTATGACATCATCAACCTCTCTTCTGACTACTGTATATTCAGATGTCTGTCAAGCTCTCTCCGATTAAAATATACAAGGAATGTTCTCTGAACGGACTGAAGTCTGTCGATGAGGCTCAAACAACTTATAAGGAGACCAAACAACTGACCCATGCCCTAGCAGCTGGAGAACGAGAGACTTGTTTGGGAAGTACAAGAGCATTTGGACTATGCAATGTCTAGAAGTTTTCATAATCAGATCAATTATACCAGAGGCTCGGTAGCATACTTTGATTATAAGAAGACTGTAACCAAAGGAGGAGTCAAAAACTATTCAAAGGTCCTAGGTAAATGTGCAATAATCTATTATCAATGTTCACTCCAGACACTCCAGACGCTTTGGCAAATGAATCCATTAAGGAAACCAGGAGTATTGTAATATAGGCCGCATCCTTTAGAAGCTTCGAGAGGTTTCAGATTTTTGTGGATGGCTTCAGCAGTTACTAAGGTCTTTGATAAGGTAAAGGGCGTGATATGAGCCATACTTGTTACGAACAGGCACACACACGGTAGAGAAGAATTTGCTGAAAATATTACACATCTTCATTGAGTGGGATGACACTGAGTCACTTAATTACATCTCTTCGGGGAGGAAGATATTCGTTTAATATCATTGACAAAGCTCAAAAAGACTTTTATATTTGATGTAATAGCTGAATCCACAAGTTACGCATAGTTAGCTTTACAAGCTCTAGAGAGGAGTCTGCATTTGTTACACACTCTACAAAAGGCACAGTGGTTTACATCCGTAACTGTTTCATTATATTGTGTGTGCAATATTTTTTTCAGGACAACAATCTTTTTCAGTACTCTGGTAAACCATTTGGGAAATTTTAAGTACTCAACTCTCTTCAGGGTTAAATTCAGTTTTATACAGTAGCAGAAACTGGAAAATATACAGTTCACGTCGTTACATTCGTAGTCAATGATAATTGTGCCACCCTAGACGCTGTTCTTGACGTTCCAGAGGTTACATTTCCTCACATCATGAATATATTGTGGACGTATTTTGCATGAAACCCACAAAACTTGTAAAAATAGTTCACTTAACATGAACACATGTTCTTACAAAATGTTCTAATAGAAGTGTAAAACATTTGTTGTGATTCAGTAAACAGGAATATGTTTATCCGTAACGTTGTGTACATATATTTTACAACTTAGCTTAAAAATATTTTTGTTATAGCACAACCTTTAACTTTTTCGTGTATTGTTATAATCTATTTTTAAACCATAAACTATACGATTTAGTGGTCCAGATTTTTCTTGTTGTTGTTGTTGTTTCAATCGCCTATCACAGCAACTTATTTTTCTTATTAAATACGTTTTGAAAGAATCATACCTATAAAGTAAAACACTTATAATTGTTTTCAACTACTGCTATACTTGGAACTCGCATTTTTCGCTTATTCTGTACGTTGTAAATGAACAATGGATTAGTAAATACACATATCAGTGGCAGTCATAATGTAAAGTAGCCGTGTTCGTTATAGAACTGGCGGAGATAATAATTTACTTCCCCGTGTGGGCGCTCCACACAGGACCTATGATTACTAACAGTTTACGTTGAATGTCAACCCTTTGGTATTATTTGGTCAACGACACTGCCAGGCGGTTATAGTTTATACTATAGTATACAGCTATTAAATTTTACACTAATAGTTTTGATTAAGAGAACTTTTCTAAATGTCTTGGAATAAATACATTTTTATTGATTGAGATACCTACAACATATTTATAAGCAGAACTATTGTTCCCAACATTTCATCAACCGAAAAATAGTAAACTTTGCCTAACCTTATTTACAGCATGCCTTTCTCCTGCACACTACCTGTGGTATAACTTTTTACGGTTCATATAACATGGTAAAGTTTCTTAATCTGCTAAGTAAAATTATTATTCAACATACGTTATTTTATGCCATGATACTGTATTTAGTAGACAATTGCTACTGTTACAGTGCAGCTTATAACAATGTTGGTCTGTTAGTATTGGTCTGTGTATCATATACAGAGCGGAAGGAAGTGCACAGCTGATACCCCTTCCCACATCCAGCACGCATAATCTCATACGTTCTGTCCAGTCATTTGAAATAAATAGATTTTACAAGTTCGAATTTAATTTTAATATATAAATAATATATTTAATCATGACACCTAAAGAGGATTTTCAGGTTTTCTGTTTTAACCAACCCGTATGACTTTACGGGTGTAGTATAAGTAAAAACATATTTCATTTTGGAAAGAGGTTTGAACACTTCAAAAATATTTTTTTATTCATACTCTTATATTTTTTTTATTTGTATATTTAACTACATGTTAATCGAAATTCTATTTCATTTAATTTACTTCTTGATGTGAACGCTCCACGTTCATATATATATATATATATATATATATATATATATATATATATATATATATATATATATATATATATATATATATATATATATATAGATCGATTGAAACCATACAATAATGGTCCAGACGTTTAAAACAGGTGTATTAGAAGCCTATTTGCTTATTGAAGTAAGATTAAAAATGATTCATGTAAAGAATTTGCCGCTGTCTGCTAGATATTTTCTCTTCTCTTGTTAGTACAAATATATATATGTGTGTGTGTGTGTGTGTGTGTGTGTGTGTGTGTGTGTGTGTGTGTGCGTGTGCGTGTGCGTGCGTGCGTGCGTGCGTGTGTGCGTGTGTGTGTGTGTGTGTGTGTGCGTGTAGGGTGAGAGAGAGAGAGAGATAGAGCGAGAGATTTTTATTATCACTTTAGATAATAATTGCTTGAATCTTACATGAATTATACTCTAAGGATATGCAGAAAATGTCCTTGCAATCTCAAATTAATCGTACCTGAAAGCTCAGATGTATAGTTATTATGCTCCCACCCATAGTTGATCAAACGTATATTAAAAGATCATTTAATAAGTATTTTTTCTAAAAGAAACAGTCGAAATTCATCTCTAAGCTCAAAAATCTATAAATTAATCTTTCTCTTGGACAGCCATTTGTGTATTAATACGCAAAAAGAACTGAATGTTATCGCTTTGAATGTTTTTTCATAAAGCATAACAGCTAGGAATAGAGCCGAAATTTATCGCAGTTTATTATTATAAACGCAATGACAAGTATTGTTACGGAGTGAACTCCCTTTAGATATAATAAGTTCACTAAGGATTTATGTGAATGCACTCTACAATTCAGGTAACCCTGCTTAAAAACTGACATTAAATCAGCACCGTAATTTCAGCATATTTATCACATCTTGTACAATGTTTCAAATGAAAACCTTGACGATATTGCGGAAGACGTGTAAAAGTCAGAGTTGCCAGACGAAGTTTTACTCAGAAACAGTTTTTAATGCATAAAAAACTACTAAAAGACCTCTAAAGAGGAATATGTGGACACGGACCTGGTGAAAACCACTCGTGGTTCCTTGACGGTTTGCAGACCACCTCTGGGCAATGTCAGGTCTAAACTTTAGGAAAGCTTCTCTAATTACAATATAAGTAGTACACTCATATAGTAGAATATCCCACAATCAGATGAAAAAAGTTACTTTTTCTCTAAGAAAGAAAACTGATAAATAAAACAGGAATGTTGTAGAAAAAGATGTTTGGTTATTTGTAAGACATTAAATACTTTGTCGTAGAAATATTATTTGTAGTCCATTCATCAATCCTATAGTTGTATCTCTAATAAGACTGAGTATATTAAGTGTGTCAAGTAAATAAATAAATAAATTGATAATTGATATATTATTATTTTTAATGGGGCATTCTTTTCAAAATAATGTATGCACACTTATTCTAAGCTGTAAAAGAAAAAACTTAGCCTACTGTTTGAAATGTTTGATTCAAGCGTTTTTTATTAAATGTATTGCATACATTCCAATTTAATTTGTATTCCAGAAATAAGAACAAATTTCATTTTATGTATAATAATCCTACACCTTTTGGCTGTATGGAAATGTTCTCACAAGCTTTTCTTTAATGCATAAAAGTGGTTTTACTTCTAGTCAGCCATGACACTGAAGATTTTGTATTCCTACGTCGAATGTATTTCACTCATCTCAATGTCAAACGTATATCATTCTGATCACTATTGGATACAGTAACGTGCATTATATTTTGTTAGTTTTAGAGATCAAATATATGCACGTTCATGAGCAGGAGAAACACATATCAGCTCATTACAAAAAGCGAATGTTGGATCTGAAAACAGTTGAATATCAGTCTGGCTTAAATCAACAACTGCTGTAGTTCTGCTTGAGCGAACTGTTTCCTTATCAAACAAGGCCATCATAAATGGAATCAGTTATAAATGCTATATCAAATATCGTATCAATACTAAATAACGATTAGCAGAAAAATATAACATACTCTATGTTATATTCCAAATAAATTATATAAACAGTTAAATCGTTAAAATACGACTATTAGATTGTAATACATTTTTTTAAAGGGGCAATATCTAATACACTAACTACATTAACGAATCAAAAATAATTAACGCATATTTAGACCAAAACAAATAAATAGAACCCACTGGACTCGGAGAAACAATAACAGTAATTAATATAATGACATATCCTGTAAATATACTGTGTGCAAATTGTTTTGGGGCTTCGATCAGCAGGATATTCAAAAAATTTTGGGTTATCATATTAACGATTAAGACGAAAATTAATGGTTAAATAAAGTTCATATTCAAAAGCATCACAAATTAATGTAAAAGTTTCTTAGCAAAATCTTCATTTACTTTTAATAACAAATCTTTAGTCCCATTTAGCCCTAAAATAGGGGTATCCTTGCATTAATTCCCAAAAAGCTGAAAATTTGCACAGATTTTAGGGACACCACTGTTATCAAATTGTAAAAAGTCCCCATCGATCCCATGTCTACAAACATTTTTTTCAAGGTCAAATTTCGTAAAAATGGGTTTTTTGAATTTTTCAGGGAAACGGTTATATTTGTGATAAAATATACCAGACAAAAATTTTTAGACTATACAATTATCTACAAAAATTGCTCTTACGCTTTTTTTCATGACACTAACCATGTTTGAGAAAAAGCAATTACAAAGTCTTCTTACGCTGTATTGTCCATAATAAGCATGACTAAGTTACATATGACATTATTGGATTTGCTATATAAGTAAAACTATATGTCTGTGAGACTAAAACATTCATATTGACTGATAATTCTGAGAATATGACTTAAAAAATAAAACGGAGTCCCCAAATTGTAAGGGATCATGTGCCCTTGAATAACATCTACCTGCCATTCCGTTCGCGTGGCCGTTACGTCTACATGCTTTATTGAGGTTGCACCTTAATCACCGTTAGTTTTGAAAATTCTTTTGTAGTGAAAACACGTAGTTATTTCAAATATTCTCTGCTAAAGTTTGTGCTGTATTTATTTTTTGATGAAAATATGTTGGAATTCTGTTTTATTTGCTCTAAATCTTTGATCTTCAAGTAAATGTGTTACTGTTGATTGCAGCATTAAGACTTTAATTAACGCGAGTATTCAAAGGGGGGGGGAATTAATTTACTAATTACTTGAAGAACGTAAATTCAGTGACAATTCATGAGCAGTGTCGCAAACAATACACTTGAAAGAGTACACTTGCAAAACAAAACGGCAACATGAAGTGGAATCAGGTAAATATGTTTTTTACCTATACAAAAGTCCTCCTCGTACTAGAGCACTTGTAACTGAGTCATATTTTTCTTTTAAAAATTGATGTTTATTTTGCGGCGATGAATTGAATGAGGAATGCGAGTATACATAAGCACAGAAATCTCGTCGAAAAATGTGTAACGTTACAATTCTTTCATTTAAAGACTCAGTTATGAAAGCAGCTCAGTCCTGTTCTGATGACACCGAAAAAATTATTGTTACACACATCGGTTTGAACACGATTTAGTTGCTGCTGAAGCTAAGTACCATAATGATTACTTTGTTTAATTTTTATATCCCACCACTGGAGGTCAAGTCGGTTGTTCTCAAGATGAAGCATTGAATCTCGCCATGGAGGAAATATTTTCATATATTGAAAGTATTGATGACTGCCAGTTTACGTTAGAGGAATAAAAAATATTTGTACAAATGTAAGTGTTGATAACAGAACAATTAAATTACGATTGAAGTTAAATTATGGTAATAGAGTAATTATTACTGCGAAACATGAACAATCAACATTTTATGTTTTCTTGGTAATTATCATAATATTATCAATCAAACTTGGAGTGAAAAGAAAAAAACCTAAAGGCAAAGAATAACTATTGAAGGTCCTAGCAACTGCGGCAACAATTATTCGAGAAGATATTCAATCGGTTCCAACATATACTGTTTTTACATGCTATGAATGGCTGTGATACAACATCAGCAATGTTTCGAAGGGGTAAAAGATCAATTTTTAAATTGTCTGAAAAAGAAAATTTTATTACTTGTGCACTAGCTTATGAAGATATCAGCTCTTCACCAGAAACTCTAATCATCAATGGAATTCGCTTTCTTTGTCTGCATATGGAGCTCCAAAAAATTACCTCCATAGGCAAATCACGTTACTTATCTTTTGCAAAACAAACACGTAATAAAACACGTGTGCAATTAGCTGGCCTCCCTCTAACCACGGCTTCTGCTCACCAAACTTTTGATATATTACCAGGTTGAGGTGTGGCTTAGTAATCAACTAGACCCAGAACAATGGTGTGGAAGCATGTCAATAACGTATTGGAACCAACCCAACACGCTTTTTCCACCTGTACCAGAAAACAGGAAAAAGAAGAAATAATTAATGACGATGATGATGTATAAAATATGTTCACAACCAAGTATAATGGAACTTGTCACTCGAGCTGTACCTGATCGACAATGATAACTCTAACAAGAGTGCAGCGACTGAAAAGAAAATGAATAACCAAACATTCATTAAATTTTAATGGAATAGACTGTGAAATAGGCCTACCAGGAAAACTACATTAAAAACATCGCGCTAGGTAAACTACCTCATAGGTGTTGTGGAAACGTGTACATAATAAAGACAATAGAGCGTTAGAAAATGTTGTAATTGCTTTTAATCAAAAATGGTTAGTGTTTTGAAAAAATCGTAAGTTCAATTTTTGTAGATAATTGGATGATCTACAATTATTGTCTAACATACTTTATCATAAAACTAACCGTTTCGCGGGAATATTAAACAAACCCATATTTACAAAATTTGACCTCGTATAAAAATTTTTGCAGACATGGGAACGATGGGGACTTTTCACAATTTGATTACAATGGTGTCTCTAACATCTATGCAAATTTTCAACTTTCTTGGAATTTTTGCAAGGGTCAATGTCTAAATAAAGTGAACATACCCTTAGTACTGCAATCAGGGCAAATCTCTTAAAAGGGCTCCAGTTTTGTGTATGTTGCAAGCCTTGTTTTAAAAATCCATACTAATACTAAATCAGTTCAATATATATATATTGTATCACATAAATTTTTCTCAAAATCTTAGTTTTTATATAGTTTTTAAATGTTATGTTTTACAATATGTTATCTTGAAAAGAATGAGATTCTGGAAAGAGCATTTTACCAACATTTTAATTTCTCTCAATTTTCAGCAGGATAAAAATGTTACGAGAAAATTCCAAACAGCCATACGAAAGAATATGTTCTCATTGTTTCAGTAAAAATTAAATTGTACTTTTGCAATACATTTTGTAAAAGAAACCCTTAGTTTACTATAATTTCAAGCAGTAGGCTAAATTTTATTTATAGCTTAGAATAAGTGTGTAAAATAAAAATAACATTATTTTGAAAAATTTCCCATTAATGAATAACAATATATCAATTATTGTTATTCACACTTGATGTACTTGATCTTATCGGAGATAAATCTTTATGATTAATGAATGGACTACAAATTATATTTCTACGTCAAAGTATCTGATATTAAATATACACACAGTAACGGATCGACAAATCCTTCCTTAGTTCAAGTAGTCTGTCTGTCTTTCCGTCTTTTCGTTAGTGCGATAAACCTTGATAAAAAAGTTCTATAGACGAAACTTGGCACAGCCTCTTGGGCAGTAGTAAATTTCTCATTAAAATCTTGGATGGGCTGTGCGCCCGGTTGTTATGCAATGAATGAACTACAACACACTGATTGTATTTGCGGGCAATGAATGGAAGGCGCTAGTCATGCTACCTCATCCTGTAGATGGACACCCTGTATTTCCACACAGGTCCTACGGTATTATAGTTCTATGTCATCAACCCTACTTTTAAGGCATTGCAATCTTTCTGTCAAAAATTTATTTTCCGTGGTTAAATGTTGCCGTTTGCAGTTATTTTGCCGAGGTACTAATATGCTGCTGTATAGTTTGAGTGTATTGATTTAGCTTGTCATTCATAACTTCGTACGAAACATTAAATGACTGATTTAATTCGGGAAATAATCTCTTAAGTCTTTATCTCTATCATAACATCAAGAGTGTTATATTTCCAGTTGCCTTTGTTTCCAGTCTTAGGCTGCAGCGTATGCTGGTACTACAAGGTTCGCGCCTACACACACCTCTTTCCTTTCTAGGAAATGAATATCAGCCTTGCTCATTTTAGCACGTGATTCATGGAAATCATTATTATCGTCACAACACTTCACCTTAATACTATTCAATTTCATTAGCTTGTTACAGACTTCGCAATTAGACATTTTCAGGATATAATTAAAGAAACGACTATTAATAAAGTTACGATTATCGAATAAAGTTTCATGACTGAAAACCACTTACAAGTTCCAATGTAGAAACAATAATACATAAATAGCTCAATCAGAGAAGTTTTACATATGTAAAATACACAATAAGTTAAATAATGAAATAATGATATTTATTCCGTAAGTACATGCAAATTATAAATACATTTCCGTCTCGTAATTCCACTAACCATCATTATCCAGTATCGATGGTTAGGCAACAAAAATTAAAAACTAATTATTCAGTCTACCTCAAGTTGACACATGATATCTTCGGGCTTGTGCACATAAATAAATATAATAAATAATGTAAATAAATTTTGTATAATAAATAATGTAAATACATGTTCTATAATAAATAATGTAAATAAATGTTGTATAATGAATAAATTAAATTAATTAAATATAGTTAACAACACATATAGAAATATCAACAAATCTAAATAACAATAAAAAAACTTAACAAAATATATAACAAATCTTTAACCAGTTATCAATTTTTTTAAAAAAAAATTTTTTAAGAGTTTAAAGAAAAGAAACCAAAATAAAAAAGAGTTCTAACTTCATACTTTTGCCAAGTGCTTAATTTCCTCATCCAGCAAAAGCCAGCTTTTTAGGTTTTTTTAAATATGTTTAAAGATTTAATTCTTTTAATTTTTTCGGGAATTAGATTAAAGATTTGTGGTCCAATAAATACAAAAGATCTAAGTAAAATACTTTTTAAGACCTTTGGCTTTCTGAGTAATTTGGATGATTTACTTCTTGTGTTATATTTATGGTGTACATGTTCAGTTTGGTTGTTTCCACTTCTCGTATAAAATATTTGCAATACGGTACTTTAAACATATAGAGGTGGTGGACAGGTAATATCTGAAGCTGTACAAACAGCGGAAAAGAAGATTCTAGCTTTTTCTTATATAAAATTATTCTAATAAAATGGTTTTGTAAGGTTCTCACTTTTTTTACTAGATTTTTGAAAGTACCTCCCCAACAATGTATACCGTATTGGAGTCTTGAATTTATTAATGCGTAGTAAAGACATCTAAGTAAATCTATGTCACACATATTTCTTAAATAGTAAAATTTTCTTATACTACTTCTTAACACTTTAATTAACTCTTCAATATGCTCTTTCCAAGATAACTTATAATCAACTATAACTCCAAGATATTTAAAATAGTTTACTTTGTCAACTACTTCACAATTGCATTGTATATTGTGAGAGCACATTTCATAGAATGAAATCTTATTTCTCTTTCAAAATTAAGTTCTGTGGAGCCAAAGTTCATGTATTTTGTTTTTAGATACATTAACACTCATTTTATTGTCAGTGCACCATTGTCTCACAGTTATTAAAGTGTTATTTACATTATTCCACAAGGTTTGTGTATTACGAGTATTACTAGAAGAAAAGAAAGCTATATCATCAGCAAAAGCTGTTACTGCACCATCATATTGTTTTTCTAAAAGATCATTTATAAATATTAAAAACATTATTGCAGACAACACCGATCCCTGAGGAAACCCCTTTTTTATTGTTTCAGGTTTACTAATTTTGTCCATTACTTTCACAACTTGTGTTCTATCCATTAAAAACTGTGTGAACCATTGCAAAGCCAACCCTCTTATTTCAATCGTTTCCATTTTCAACAATAATAATTTGTGATTGACAAAGATCGAACGCTTTACGAAAATCTATAAAAACTGCTGAACTTTTCTTATTATTATTAAAACTACTATATATTTTTTCAAGAAATGAGGACAATGCATCCTCAGTGCTTTTTCCTTTCATAAAGCCAAACTGCTTATTACTGAAGAAACTAAAACTATTTAAGTATTGCACAAGTCTGCATTTCATAATTTTTTTCCATAATTTTTGAGAAAATAGATAGAAGACTAATCGGCCTGAGATTATCAAAATTTTATTTCTTTAGTTTTTTTAACAGTGGCACAACACTTTGTTTTAGTATTTTTGGAAAACAGCCACTAACAAAACTGGTATTTATTATGTGTTCTAATATTGGACAAAGGGTTTTTGCACAATGTTTTTGCACCATTTATTATTTTTTAAAATTTCCTCCTGATCAGTTGCATGTATAAAGAATGACCGCTGTTGGGATGGAATGTTTAAATGCAGATTGTCTAATCGGCTTCTTGGCAGAGTGGCTGACCCCTGTCCCCCACCACTCCTACAAGGACTATTGTTATCAATTAGCTGTTTGTGCACATTAACCAGGTACTTGTTTATCTCGTCTGCAATTTCTTGTGAGTCATTCAACACACGTCCACTATCCAGAGTTAGTGTTTCAATATTGTTTCTATTATTTGTTCCTGTGAGACTGTTTATTATTTTACACTGTTGTTGTGAATTGCCATTAAAGCTAGTAAGTAGGTTTCTATAATATGTATGCTTAGTTCTATCAATTAAGTCATTTAGGCTTACAGTAAATTTATTCCAATATTGTTTTAGATTATTGTCATACGGCCTTGACCGCATTACTTTGTACAACTTATTCCTTATTTCAATTTTTTTAACAATACTCTCATTGATCCATATTATTTTTTATTTTTGATTTTACAAGTCTATTACAATATTGTGTTTTCTCTGTACTAATTTCAATAGCATTATTTAATATTTCATATAGCTTCTCCTTACATATGTCCACATTATTACACAACAGAATATGATTCCAATCAACTGATTCAAAAACATTCTGTACGCTCTGGAAATTTATTTTTTTTTTAATCTAATATCCTGGATCCTTTGTGGATTTTATGATTCTTTTCTCTAAACTTAAAGCAAACACCTATCAATAAATGATCAGACACTCCAGTATCACACATTTCCACATTAAAACAATCTACATATTTAAATATGACCAAAAAAAATTATCAATACAAGACTTAGATTGATTGGTTATTCTTGTAGGTTGGTTTATTACATTCACTAGTCCGTTGTTGCTCATTAATAATAAATAATTTTCAGTTTCAATATTTTTTTTTCAGTAGTTCAATAATAATGCCACCAATATAAATTATATTACTCTTTAGTTTACTTAAATATTGTTCCAATTCTTCAACATATTTCTTAATAGCAAACTCATGTAATCTATAAACCGCTCCTAGAGTAAAATTATGAAAATTTAACTTAAATTCCAAAAATAAACAATCTGCTGAGCTAATTCAACTTTAACCCGTTCATCTTTAATACTGTTATCTACATAAACCATCACCCCACCTTCATCATAGTTTTCGTTACAATTACTAAATAATGTATATCCAGGTAACTTATAATAGTCTATTTCATTATTCTTAATCCAAATTTCACTAAAGATTATTATGTTTACTTTCTTATGTGGGCTATCATTAACTTTTGCTTCTAGTAAGTTAAACTTATTCCTAATGCTTCTAACGTTTAGATGCATTATGGAAAAGTCGGGGGTATTACTTTAAAAAAAACTATTATCTAAAGAATAGGAAACAGGCCATTGTTGACTCTATTACATCATTCATATTTTAACGTATTTGTTTCTAATATTAAAAATACATATTCCCTTTATACCTATACCTATACATATGTCTAAGATGTAAACTACTTTAACAGACATAAATCATTTTCACAATCTATCTTTATGCATTTCTGGCCAGTTGCCTTTCTTACAGATATCTTTCCATCGTTACACCACACAAAAGAATAGCCTACCTGTCTAGACTTTTCCTTAGTGAGCCTAAGTAAGATTTTAGTTTCCGGGGTGAGGTGATCATTCACATAAACTTTGTTGTTTGTGAAAACTTTGTTAATTTCACTTGCCTTTAGTTCCTTCTTCTTCTTGTAGGCAGCTACAATCGTCTCTTTCATCCTCCTATTCCTGAGTTGGACGACCAGCGGTGGTGCGGCTCTAGGTCGGAAGGTCGGTACTCTGTGAGCCGCCATCACATCTTCCGCCCTCAGCACAACCCCCAGTGCAGAACCCACGTCTGTAGCTAGGCTCACAGCATCTTCGTTGGTAGTCACTGGTATTCCCTGGATCTCCACATTACATTTTCTAGAATACTGCTCTGCAAGTTTCATTCTAGTTTTCAGGCTATTGACTTCTTCACATAATACTTTACTGCTTTACTTTAATTCTTTATTTTCCTTCTTTAGGTCTTTGTAGTTTTCTGATAGTTGGGCCATCTTCATTGATCCAATTTGTCAGAGACAACCTCTAGGGCTAACTAAAGTTCGGGTCTGGAGTACAAGGCTTTAGCCACGTATGTTCTCTCTAACCGCTCACGCATCGGTTATATTATCGGTTTAGTTCTATTACACATAAGAAATTTAACTAGTGCAATGACATAATACAATACATACTAAATTAATGCATATAGGGTTTAATTAAGAACTTTAAGAAGTTTGATTTTTTAACCTTATAGATAATAATGTTCAGCTAACAAAATACATATAGAATTAAGAATATCAACAGCTCTACTCATACCGTCAAATGTATAATTGTTATTTTTGTAAAACAATTGTATTAATCATCTGTTACAGTGCACCTGGAAAGCTTTTATAATCAGAATCGGGTCGGGTATTTTGTTGGAACTGAATTGAATGGAGCTATTTCCGTGACATTACTGAATAAAACTCTCAACTCTCAATAAAGCAACTCGACAATAACCGTTATAAGAATGTCCAATCGTATACACGGGAGAAGCGTCTCGTCGTTTCTCTCTTATTTCGAGATGCACAATTTTACTATGCATTATAGATATCACCGACTCAAAGTTCAATAAATATATTCCTTATTTAGTTTATTATTTGATAATTAATGTATGAAAATACTACCATAATGTTTTTTAAGGATTAAATATGTTTTTTTTACAGTTTGTTGTTTCTCTCTATACAGAATGGTAATATGTTTATATTAAGTTTTTTTCCGTAAAATATTTCTATCACGATCTGTGCATAGTGTTTTTAAACATACATAGCTTTTAAAAATATAAAATTTAATTCGTTTAACGAAAAAAGGTTGTTATCGAATAAATGAAAAGATAAATAATTTCTCATAACAAATTACATATATTTACTGAACATAAAAATACATACATTTACATTTGTCACGTAAATTACATTTACATACTATATTTGTATTGCAGAATACTAACAGTTATTAATGTTTTAGTCAAATAAGCAATTAACGAGTATGAGAATTATTAGTCCACTTATGTCATCTAGATATGGAAAGCGCCCCAAATTTATTAATCAGTAATAACCCTTAAAAACACATTTAACAATACATATGTTCTCCATATGTAGCCTGGTATAAAAATATTTACCCTACAATATTATATTATGCGAAAAACGGAACTGTTTCTTCTGAATGTGTGACAGATATGACTGTAAAAAGATCCTATTGATACCCCTGTTTTCTATAATCTCATTAATTCATCCAAAAATAATCGGGATATTAAGTTATTACCGTTTCTAAGTATAATAATACTTTACAGTTTCTCTTGTAACGTAAATGTCCACTATCTACCAAATCGATATTTAAGATGTCGTTTAAGTGTTATTCGATAATTAACTTGTTCTTTTAATATTTAAAGACTGTTTCTCTTTGATCGACGCCTGTAAATATTTTAGCTTTAATAGCAATTTTATGCATAAATTCAGCAAAATCTGTATTACTGTAGTTTTAGATGGTTTAAGTTGCGGAGAAGTATTATAGGAGCACCATCTTTGAGAGAAAGAATATGATCTGGTATTCTACAGGGAATCCAGAGTGTGTAGAAACTCCACTTTATATTGCACAACGTCCACTGTCTTAACCACTGAGTCCACTGATGCTTACCTTAAAACGGAACGAGGTAATGTTTACAATAACGGAAGGTTTATTATATTTACAGAGTCATTGGATGGGGTAAGAATCACTCTCTCTTGTAAATATGTTGGGCATTTGAACACATTGTCAATTAAGATAAGTTGTTAAACAGCGACTTCATATTATTAAGAATATGACAAAGATTTTGAGGTATTGCACATTTACCCTCATCATGTTATAACAAAATTATCATATATAGGGTGTCATTAGAACTAGTTTGATTTTATTTCTAATTTTATGTTTGTGTAAATATTTACATGAAAATGCGGTGCTCTCTAAACATTACTTTTTGTATTCACATGTTTGTATAAAATGTGAAGATTTTTGCTGATTTTCCATCATTACTTACGAAAATATGAAAAATCTATTTTCTTGTTTTAATAATTCTGAATGTAAGACAAATGAACAATAAATGAATCGTAATTTCTCCCGAATGCCCCCTGATAGTTTTAAAAGTTTCTTGGAAACACATAAAAGTGAGAAGAAATTGTGTACAAATTACCATATAAATCCATTAAATTAATTTATTTGACAACCTTAACATAAGTTTCGGGAAATTCAGTATAAATTATTAATTTAGTATAACAAGTAATATTTATTTATTTATGGAAACTGCTTAACTGTTATGTAAATAATGAATTATTAATAAAGAAGTTTTTTATTTTGTAATTCGTCCTTCCGAAAGGAGGCACTTGGACATAGTTTTGAGTGAACTTCGTAATCAGTGCTATGCAGTTTTTTTACTGCATAAGCTATCACAATGAAAGCTATAACAATAACATGTAGTTATATAATTATATTGTATAAAAATTTCTAAATGGTTTGCACTTACGTGCGTCTTGGAAAGTCCTGTTTAGAGCTCGTTTAAAGCTATAGTACTGTATGCTCATTCTATATAAGCAGTTTACATTCCAGAGAAACTTAAGCTAAGTTGGATTGTATAGATTGGTTGCATATTGACGAGTCAGTAATGTTTAAGTAAATGGGTCCCTTATATTACGAAAGCGTAAAGTTTTCGCTATCAAATAACGTAGTAGATAATCCTGATAATGTGAATACGATTGCCGCGATATTTTCTTTCTTTAGATTTGCGAATAACAAACTAAATAAAATATAAAAGTAATATCAGTTTTGAGTATACTATTTTTTCAGCACAAAAGCAACCTTCCACCGTTAGGTAACCGAGATAAAATTTGGTCGGCACATCATCTCTATAAACCCATTACGTTTTACAGGTTATTGAGGGTAACTATTTCCCAAACATCTCATAAATACAAAAGCAATATTGGTATTTTTAATATATTTTACTGTATAAAGACTTTTATATAAATGAAGATTGTATTTTTATCAATATTTCGTAGCAGAGATTACTCGAGAAGTATAGTTTTGAACATTTCAGCTTCCTAGGCCGGGGGTGGCTTAAAACATGTTGTGAAAAAAGATAGACCGGCCCCTTCGTCAAATAGATTTAAGCAATGTGCAAAGTATCAACTTAGATTTTAATTTAATTTTAAACGACTTTTATTTACATTACATTTGTATGAATGGCAATAGCCTTGTTTAAATTATTTATTATTTTAATAAATTTAAATTATTATTTTAATACCTTTTGACAGGTATTTGGTCTTCCGAACATATGTTTGTTTGGTTATTTAATAGCATATGTGACAGATACGGCCAATTACAAAATAATTGTATCGTAAAAAGTAAGGGCTCTGTGGTGTAATGGTAGCACATTCACCCGGCAAGTGAGAGATCCGGGTTCGAGTGCCGGCGGAGCAAGTACTTTTTATGATTCAATGTTTATTGAAATTAAATAATTCTATTGCCATTTATACAAATTTAATGTGTATGTATATATATATATATATATATATATATATATATATATATATATATAATATAATATGTAATCTTATATAATACATAAATGGGTATTGGATGAGTAATTGATATTTTTATATTGTGAAATATAAATATTGGAAATTTTGTATTTTCTGAAAAGTAAAATAAATCACAAAGTGTTAGGTTTTCTGATAAATAGGGGTACCCGTATAGTATAGTGTGTTTTGTATGTAGTGTAGTACATTTATATATTATGAAAAGAGTAAAATGGAAGTCATATTCGATTAGTTTAGTTTGGCTTTCACAACAGTTGTACCGTAAATTAGTTAATTAAATTTCATACAATGTAAATTTCGCAACCTAATCAGCCAGTATAATATAATATTATTTTACATCCAATGTTCCGGAACTAAATTATTGGGCGGAGTAACTACCTAATTGGCACGCGTATGATTTTTTTCTTCTAACCCTTTGTAGCAGCCCAACTACGTAACCGATCAGACCTCGCGCGCTTTGTCCGTAAGTAAAAATTTATCTTTTCGTATTATTAAATTAGCCCTTTGATGCCAAACGTATAAAATTAATGTAACGTAAAGTAAAGATGTGAATAGTAAAGTAACTTACCCTTGAAGATCTTTTATTTGCTTGATGGAGATAGATAAAGGTTGTGGCGTCGTCCTTATGGCGACGAGCACGTTGTTATAAATAGTAATTTGTATCATTAAATGGCTAATACCGTCGCGAATTTGTTTTAGGCGAGTTTACGTAGCTGATGTATATCACGTGTTGTTTGAATAGATGGCTACCACTTCCCAAATTCTACTCCTCTTCTAGAAATAACCGTTCTTAGACTACAGCTTCAATGTCTCGTGCCAAGACGCCGACACCCGGGTTGTGAGTCTACCTATTGCGAAGGGAAGTGAAATATTATTGTTTTGTAAAGTAAAACGTCGTACGCATAATTCAATAGAACATTGGATATTTTAGGCCCACCTAGAAGATATACTTTTTAGTTATTATATTCTAATTAGCAGCAACGTGGCATTACATAACTTTTCCTTTACCATCTAAAAGTGGTGCTTTTAAGTTTTCGTAATTAAACTGAACTTATAAGTAAACTTTGTATTTCTACTATTTATTACTACGACCTCAGAAGTCACCACCCCCATGTGTTATCGTCATACGGTACACAGTCATTCTACTAAAATATTTATTGAAATAGTAAAAATATTATTTTCTTTTAGCTGGAATTTTCATATTTAACTGAAAACGATTACACTTGCCTTTCCAGTTAATTATCATTTCAGTTCGAACAAAAATTACAACCGACATGGTTCAGGCACATGCGATCTTTATTGAAAATTCAATGTCGTTCAGCAGTTAGAGGTTTAGCTAAATTCCTGGAAAGTTAAATAACCGGTATTTTGAAACATTCCCTGAGGTATGGATGTGGTTGGCCAGTGCCTCGTTAAACAGAGCTCAGATACGCCGTTGAAGTGAGTTATATAATTCATGTGTATGGTTATGGTCGTACATTACACTCTATTTGAGCAGACCCTAGCTGTACAAACTATAAGCAGCATTCCGTAACGTCCGATGAGGTCCGTTTGCGGTTGGCAAAGACCTCGTCAAACAGACCTCCGAACTGATGAACTGAGTTAAAGAATTCGTGAGTTAGATTATGGCCGTGTATCCACTCTCAATTTCAGTAGAACTTAACTATACACACTGTAAAAAATAGTAGGTATATAACTCATATTCTGAAATATCTCATTAAATTAAATCTACCTATTACTGTAATTGTGAAGAGTTTTGTTTAATCTATCTATTACCAGATAAACTTTAATCAGTTATATAACCATATAATTTAACTTAAATTTTGAAATTATAATTTTTCATTAAATACAATATTTTTGTAATTTATACTCTGACATGTCACATATCTTTACTATTAATGTAATTTTATGTATTATGAATGAATTCATTTTTATTTTTATACAAAGGTTAAGTTATCTTGGTTAGTCGGTATATCGGTACAATACAATAAATTACAATTTACACTATTTTTAGGTCCGAAAAGCAATTTGTTTGACCGACCGATCGTCAAACTATCCTACAAACCATTGCTTCTTATATGTGTGCTACGTTGTGGTAAATATTAGAAAGAGAATTAGACTTAATAATATTGGTGCATCTAACAAGTGAAATTATCTTTATAGGGCTTTAATCGTTATTGTATTATATACAACTTGAGTACAGTTCGCAATGATTTACTTTCTTTTTCATTAACTACAGTCTCTATTAACAGATTTCATGAGAACTTTCGCCAAGGCAATAACCACCATCATTTCAAGTTTGTTATTATTATGTTATATAGTCAATCATACTATTAAACCCTACAAACCTTTGTATTTTGCTACATTGTTCTTTCTCACTGGGGTCAGATATAAATTGAGCACTTTATTACTGCTAGCTGTTCCTTTAAAACTGTTAAGTCAGTCAGCCAACGGCATATTCTGCTCTTTGAAATCCCCCAGGCTATTTTGGACATAGCTGCATGGTATCTATACCTCAGCTCCCAGGAGAAGGATCCGCCGACTCACGCCGTTAGCCACTGAATCACTAACCATCGCCATAAACACATAGCTATACAGTTGTGTTACCACATACAGCTATAAGGCACCATGAAAAGAAAGATTGGCTGAGAAAAGTATTTGTACATATTCTGATTTAATTACAGCTGATCTAATTTACAGCTTATTATGATTTTAAAATTTACTTTATCTTCATCAATGTCTTCTTTATTATCATCAAAAGCCTCTTTAAGAACTGGCTCTTTAGGTTTGATTAAATCCGATCCTTAACCACCAGAAAAAAACTACTGTATTATGACTGAGGCTGTCAGCTGGTAGTTTCATTGACCTCGCTGTTGATATATTGTGTTAGAAGACAAAGTCGTCTCCTCCTATTGCACAAGTCTTTTTATATTTTTTAAGTATGTGTCATGTTGTGCGGAGCTGGTAATAACATCCTCATACCTGAATATGGAAACTATCATACTCCAAACAGATATGTACTCAGAAATATTGATAATTTTTTTACTATATCTTGTAAATATTGATGGCTTTTGTTGTTAGCCATAACAAGTGTTTTCAAAAACATTCATGTAAATAGCTCTAATAAGTTTTAGAAACCAGTTGCATAAATAGTAATTTCTGTTGGGTAACATTGGCCCTTTCGAAAGCTTTTTCATATTTCAATCCTGATTTTGATTTGTTTCGAGACCACTATTCTATTTCATTCGGTGTATCTTGGATTTTTACTTAAAGCTCTTATGTTTTTAAACCGCTAATACAATACATTGTTTTCAAAGGTTATTAAAGTCATATATTCTAGTAATTTATAATAGAAAGCATGAACTTTTAATTAAATTGTTTTAGTATAATTATGTAACCTTGCGAAAACTTGGAAGATGTGACAAATTTGACTACATGATCAACATGACTTCAAATAAAAAGTTCTGGCTTCGAGTCATAGCAGTCATCAAGTTATAGATTAAGCAGTTGAACATACCGTGCAGTTAATGTTTAAAAACATATGAGGTTATTATATGGTGTATGGTAGAAGAAGATATATTTCATTTAAATTTGAGTTTCTGAAAGATAGATTAGAAAACAGTCATCACAAGTTACAGAACCTGGCGAAAATTGTCCATTTGAAGGTAATTTTTCACTGGTATTCAATAGAATGGCCATCAGATGATCTTTCCCGTAGGCGGTGGTACCAAGTGACACCTCATAGTCTAGTCAATTTGCTATCAAGTAACTACTAGCAGATCTAATGCCACAAAGATTTACAAGAAATAGTCACTCAGGAAGAAGCCTTCAGTTTTGTTTGATGTGCGCCAAGGCATTATTAACTACTAATAATATTTCCAGGAATTGCTAAAAACTAAATATGGCAACTATTAAATTGAACTAAATATCCTTTTACATTTCAAGTTGAAACTCAACTATAGTATGTCATGTGGGGGATTGGCTACACAAGTTATTCTTTGATTACTGCCTAATTATTCAAAACTAAATATATTTATAAACACAGTTATTACATTATATAATTTTAGAGTAAATAAGTTACCAGAAATGCCGTTCATTGAGAAAAGAATTCGTAGGTACGTAGTCTACAATTGTCAAATCTAATATAAATCAATCTAACTTTTAATTAAATACAAACTTACATTTACGATAAAAAAACATTCAAATGCATACGAAATTCTAAACACTTTTATTATTTAACCAAGTTTAAACATCCAAGAGTGATCTAAACGCGTCTCCTCAAAGGAATAAAATCGATCGCCAATGAATATGAGCCTTTCCTGTAATATTCAACTAACGGCTCTGTCACAGGTAGAAAGTTTTACTTATATTTTCAATAGATAATGAAAATAATAATTGTATTCCAATTTTAATGTAATCAACATGTAAACGGCCTTATCCATTAAGCCCTCAAAAAATGAAAATTATGAAAGAAATCTTAGATGACTTATTAGGACAAAATATTATTAGACCTAGTTTATCCAGCTACTTTAGTACTCCTACATTTTTATTTGGTAAAGCAAACAATTATAAATTTTTGCATTGTCATAAATTACTCTAAGTAAAATTCAACACTCGAAAAGGTTAACTATCCTATTGGTGATTTACATCAAAGATATTATTACTTGGAAGGAGATTGTTATTTTACAGATTTGGAGCTATTTAATTACTTTATTTAATAAAATTTAAAGAAAATTGCAAACACTCAACAACTTTCTCTACTCCATGTTCGAGCTATGAGTGGAAAAGGGTACCTTACGGCTTGCATTTTGGTTCTGGCTTATTAATAAAAAAAAAAAAAAAAAAAAAAAAAAAAAAAAAAAAAAAAAAAAAAAAAAAAAAAAAAAAAAAAAAACAACCGGTAGTTTTGTAGCTTTTATTAAGCTTATATCTTGATAGTGTCCTTTGTGGTGTAAAATTCCAGTATTGTTCAAATTTTGTGGATGACTTAAAACTGTTTTATAAAAGTTTTAAAGAGCACATTATTCATTTAAAAGAAGTCATTTAAAGATTACAGTGATCACAGCCTAACAGTAAATCCGAGTAAAGTTATCACAACCTAACAGTAAATCCGAGTAAACTGATCACAACTTAACAGTAAATCCGAGTAAACTGATCACAACTTAACAGTAAATCCGAGTAAACTGATCAGAACTTAACAGTAAATCCGAGTAAAGTTATCACAACCTAACAGTAAATCCGAGTAAACTGATCACAACTTAATAGTAAATCCGAGTAAACTGATCACAACTTAACAGTAAATCCGAGTAAACTGATCACAACTTAACAGTAAATCCGACTAAAGTGAACTTTTCCCATAAGGAAGTGAGCTTTTTAGGCCATAAAATAAGTAAAAACCAAACAAAAATATACTCTAAAAGAAGAGAAGGAATTTGAACATCCTTAGAATATTAAACATGTTAGTCGGTTTATAGGAATGGTATTATGTTTTACTAAATACGATAATAGGGGTCCACCAAATAAGGCTCAACTGTAAATTATTTTTCAAGCTAGGGCAAATGTGTGAGGATTTATTGTTAGGTTTAATTGGCAAAACAACACACTTTAGTGAACTAGTGATTAATTTATTTACATCAAATAATATTAAGCATGAAGAGGATTTGATATTTGTTTCTATAAAATATATTTCATTGATAATGATGAACAATTTTATATTTAAACATGATATCAAAAACTGTTATGTTTAAAATTGTTTTCATTCACGAGCTAAGCATGAGAAAATGCTTATTTTAAAATATCAAAACATTTACATAGTTTTTACTCACTTCAAGTGAATGAGTTATTTTACCAAATTAAGTCCATTTAAATAAATTATTTGAAATTAATAAAAATGTATTTCAATATGAAATTATTAATTAGCTCTCAGCAAAAGATAGTTTGATTGACCGCTATAGGTATTGGTACCTAAAAAATGAAATGACACATTAAGGCGATTGATATCACCCTGATATTATTAATTTATTATCCAGTGTTACGTACCTAAAATTTAATATAACATTTCTTTACTTAAATTTTATTTTCACTGGATACTAATACGAACTTTTTCGCCTAAATTAGTTTTATACCGCAAACGAACACTCTCATATGCACACTGTTTTTTATTTTTCGTCGTACAACTGGAGGAGACTGTCCCTGATATTCTTGAACACTCTTGACACCGCCACCTCACCTGACCACGCCACTACTAAACCTTTCGATGAGGAATAGTGAGTGCGATTATTTTTTTGTATCAGCATGTTTGATTTGCAATTGGCATAATGATGTTTTTCATGTTCTGTTTGTTTTGCAACGTGTCTTAGCGGAAGTAGGCATCCACACACGTCTAAAGGCTGTTAGTTTCGAATTCTAACACGAGACCTTTGCTACGACGATCTATTCGTTAGTCTTATACATTTTTATTTCCTAATAATTATATGTCCCACACAATGTTTATTTTTGAACAGTAGATCATAGGTGTGCGTTACGAGTTATTTTCCTAGGGCACTCTTTTCCGCTTAGACGTAAATGGACGTTTACGTGGTCTTCATCATTGATTTCTTGAAAGACACAAAAGTACTTTGTTCTAATGAGGATCCATTCTTTATTCAATGTAAGGGATTTAGTTATTATTCTTATTCAGGTAAATAATTTGGGATCAATTTCCATCATTTGGAATGATAGTGATTATATGCGCCTCTAACCTGTGGTGGGGCATAGTCGAATCGGCAGATCTGCTGAAAGAAAACAGCTGATCGTTGTAATGTAGGGTGTATGCTGATAACATGATTTCACTGGTGACATCCGTGATATGAGGCAAAATATAAGGGAGTTACCAGTAGATGCAGACGTGATCTTTTGATAAAACAGTCACTCCTTGAGTGACGTATGGTGTATTATGTCGTAGAAACTTTACTTTCGGTGCAGCTGTGACATGATGTGGATGTAGGCGAGTCTCCATAAGAAGAAGACGTGACCTTCTAAAAACAGCTGATCATTGTATCATGTGTATGCTAACCTATAAAATTAAGATGCGGAGCGGCCGAATCGTAGTATAATAGTATAGAAGTTCTTGTCTGTGGGGCACGGACATGGGGCTGTTCATCTAATTGGTTTGTTTAAAACAATGTACTTTATACTAAACGGGATAGGGTATATTTAAGTTTTTTTTTTGTGTTTAGATGCTTCTTAAATGGAAGAGAACTATTTATCAATTAAGTCATAAAACAGTGAGAAATGTAGTTGATTTTTTTACGGTTTTATGTTGTTTCAGCTATGGGACTAATAGGTGTTAAAAGAATTGCGTCACAAGGGGGAATACTTTTTAATTTGGGAAGAGTTGGTTGGGGATTTGGGGATAAAAATGATTTTTACTAAATGATTTGTTTTTATATAAACATCATTATTTTAATAAACTTGGTAAAGTTTTATTCATCTGGATGTAAGTTTTGCTATGATACTCTTTAATTTAGAAGTAGGTCTAACATAGCATACTAATCAAATGTCTCCCTTGCTTACTTCTAGCAATAATCCCAAACTTTTATTTGGGAGGACAAATTCGTGTTTCTTTCTTTGAAGGCGGATTGCTTTGGGAGTGAAGCCTTAGATAATATTTACAGTCATTATATTGTAAATGTATGTAGCGTAACAGTTTTATTTGAGGTTTCAAGAAATACTTTGTAGTGTTAAACATGTTAATTAATACTTTTGGCCGGAGTGTACACAGCAAGATGTTTTATTAGTGATCTTACTGTCAAGGTTTAATTTCTGTTTTTCTCTTGTGCACAATTATTAATTTAGTAGTTGCAGGGTTTCGCTCAAGATCTATAGTGGTTTCTTTTTTCATTGTTATTATCTTTTCACAAAGTAAGAGATTTAAACTTAAATATTATGTAATTTATAATGTCCATCTGGTATTGTTCAGTATTATTGCGTTAAATAACTTGTTTTTTATTGCCTAATATGAAAAGGCTACTTTTATTGAACAATAATTATGTATATATTTTTGGGCAATTTATACTCTATATTTGCCTTTATTTTACTAAACTGTATATACTGCATTAATTCTATATCTCTTTCTGCGGCCTAAGGCCTACAATACCATTCCTTACTAGATTAAAATATTCACGTACAGTGACAGACCAATGAACCATTGTTTCACGAATCAGCTGTTTACTGTACACTCACCAACCAATCACAACGGTTGACTTATCAAGGCTCCGTGTTGCCCACCTTGCAAGCGACGGCCCGCTTTCTCAGTACAATCTCAGTCCCGCCTGGGGCACTTAGCACTCTAGCCACTGCTGACCATACTTACTCAACACGTGACTTTATGCCCCATGTGTCACTATCTCACTTAAATATTAGTTTTTATCTCTATTTGTTGCACATTTACATTTACATTAAAGTCAGTGCTCTGGATTGGCAATCTCTACCAGAACGCCTCTGTTCCCGGACACCCGCGTCTACCGTGCTCTACAGGACTGGCCACAGTGTTATGAACTATTCGTTTGCGGTCGTATTGTGCGTGAGTGAATCCGTGAAGGACATCTTCCGTCTTCACGCCTGCCTACAAGACAGCAGCCTATTTCCACACTTCCTGATCACAACCTGGCCCTCAACAACAGCAGACTACGGTTACCCCTCATGAAAACAAAACTCATTCTTTTCAGGTATATTAGGATAATATCATTGGGAAATGGTCAAGGTTTCTAAAAAATAGTTAAGATACACACATTTGTTTTTATACTCTAATCATTTATTGTGAATTGTTTTCTTACCAGGCAGAAAAAAAAATATTTAATAAGTCTTTCAAAATCATATTTTGGTACATTTGTTTGTGAGAGTAACATAGATTTTGTTAAGTGGAAGGTGAAAAAAATATTAATATGGGTAAAGAATATTATTTTTCGCCAGGCAAAGATGGGGCTGAGATAACATATCTAATAACCATTTAAATGTTGGGTTTCCTAACTATTTATTGGCAGTTATTGCTTTAGACTAGAGTATTTGTGGAGGTAGTTGTGTAGGTTAGGCAAGCCACCAAAAAATCCTCCAATTGTTTATTTTACAGAAACTTTTGAGAATGGAATATTATATTTATATGAATGTTAATGTGATGTTAATTACGTAGGGTGTTATAAGTAGGCAGGATAAAACGTTAATGCATAGTCTGTATTACGCCATTATTGCCATCATAAAATCATTGTTGAAACTGATTTCGTAACAGTTTTATAATAAATAGTTAGTTTTCACCAAACCAGTACATAACTGAGTTTTCAATTAATCTTTTTTTAATTCTCTAATCCAAATTAACATATTCATTGGCTTTTTAATTACTTAGTTCCACTGATTTTTTTTTACTTTTTTTCTCATATTTCGATCATGGAGGAAGAGTTTTGGCGAAGCCTATCACTAGTATTTCCTAGGGACTATTTCAGTATTTTCCTACGATATTCCCCAATTGATTCACCCATTAGTAGGTTTGTGTAACGTCCAGAGTCTATTTATCAACAGCTCGGTCATCCTACAACCGGAGAGAAAATCAAGGAATATTGATTACAAGGAAATATTGAGCCAATAAAGTGTAAAAGCCAACAGTTCAAAGTTTAAAAATATTATACAAATATAGAAAATTTATACTCCTGTGGAGCATAATAACTCAAGCCCATTCATGTGTTTAAATTTGAATTCAAAATTATTGAAACCTGTATTTATTAATAACAACTCTTGGTTATCGCATTCTAAAAATAACCAATGTCTATTGCATCACTCCCGTGTACAACTATACTAACAATTAACTGTTCCTTAAAATTTCGGTCTTTAATTTGTATACAAATTCATGTTTAATAATGCTTAGACACACATTTTATTATACTGACAGAGGTAAAGCTGTAAAATTTTCAAACAATTAAATTTAAATAGATTACCTACTGTGATTTGTTACGCAAATCTTATATTCATCCCTATCTGATGGCTACTAAATTCCTGTGCTTTCTTTTTCTGTTTAAGGATTCATTTTTAACTTTGCAGCTTGACCATGGAAGTTTCTGAAATACTAGTGTACGTTTAACGTATTGGTATTTGTAAGTTTTAAAAAAAAAAAACAGCAATAGAGACCCACACGAAACACATTAATCATTTCGTGACGTAATTTTTTTATGCTTTTATAACAAATCTTAAGAACTCGAGGAAAATGCCGATATAACTTAAGTTAACACACTTCGTAAATATTGGATACATAATCTTGAAATATGAATAGAAAGTTTAGAATATTTCCATAAAATGATGAATGTAATTATGGTCGATGATAATTAAGAATGATAATATACATGATTAAAATTATTATATTACAGGCATGGTTTACTGGAGAGAGTTATTGTGAAAAAATAGTAATTTATTTTAATGACTCACATTACAGCGATGCTTAGCGATTTTGTGGTCGATATCAACATTAATGTTTTTGACAATCCTACACAGCGGGCAAAGCCATAGAAGGTTGGCTGGCTTTTCACAAATGTAAAATTGATAAATGTTTTGGTAGTAGTGTGTAAAGAGAGAATTCAGATGACGTTAAGTTTGTCAATTTTGAAAGGTTGGACTATCGGTCATTATCTCGAGTAAAACCATCAGAAAAGAGTCTCAGCATAAAGCCTATTGACAAAAATAAATCTTAATAGCTACCACTTATTGGCTACAATCCTATCTAAGTAACTAGAGCCTGCAAGTTGAGACTTCAGGAAATTTATAACGCGCATCTAAGTAGAATTATAAGCTCTGCCAGGAATCACTCCTAGGGTCCATTCTATTCATATTCCGTACAAATAATCCACACAAAACAGTAAAAATCGAAAGGCATGTTAATTAAATAAATTATTGTATTTAACCCTTAGAGTGCCACAGCGTAGCTAATTTTGACGTTTTGCACTCGATATTTTATATATTAGAAGATTATTTTGGCGAAATAACCTACCAAAAAAATAACAGCTGTATTCAATAGGTTCCAAACTATCGATAAACATAAGTTTTATGTTGTTTCTTTACTATTTTATCTGTGAAACTTTTGTTGTTTGGGTACTTATCAAGAGGCTAAAATTTTTGGACGAGCTTTTCTTATCGGGGACAAAATAAATTTAAAAAGAACAGGCTTTCTTTAACCTATTTTGGAATTTACAAGTTATTACGACAATCAATGAAAAGAAACTAAAAGAACAACTCGTTATTATTCGACAATGTCAGGTCATTCTTGCGTCAATTTCGAAACGAATTGGCGATAGGAAGTATGACTCATCGAGTATTTTTCGATTCATTATGGAAGAAGGAACGTTTAATGAAGTATATTGTTGTCCCTGATGTTTAAATCTAATTTATTATCAAAGGCATTTCACTCTTTTTTACTTTTCAATAATTTAGTATGTTCATTTGGAAGTATTAGATTACGTGACTAATGATTAATAGCTTGTGTTGATTAATACTAACAAGATTGGCAATGTCGGCTCTTTCGTTGGCATCTGAAACAATAAGACAGCAAGGCGACTTAGGGGTAAAACAAACTTAGAGCCGGATAAGGATTGCCTGTATCCCGCTGTAGTCTGTGCTAGTGTAATGTGTGATTGTTATTTTAGTATTTGTGATTTGTGCTTGGGACTTGTATCCTATGCAGTGACATCGCCTAGACTGGACTCCACGAAGATTTTGGGCATGCACGGTTGAACCCTTTTTCTTTCCCTTCTTTACTTCTATCTGTTCCTTATTTTTGTATGTATTATATCTCCCCCACCTGACGAATTGGATAGATTCCAATCCTCGAAACGTTGTGTTATACCTTTTGTATCCTGTAACAATGGCAAATATCAGAAATCCTGTTATCCTTTTATGACTGTTTTTGTTTTATATATCCGGGAATAGTTACTGGTGTAAGCAACATATGCAGTCTCACATATGAAGCATATTGCATTACTCCATGTAAAAACATGATTTTATGTCCGGAGTAATGTCCGAGAATGTGTAGTTGTGTGTAAAACACTATGAATGTCCTCTGGCCAGTGTGAAAACCAATTTCTATCGCAACACTCCATGTACAAACGTGACTTTATGTCCGGAGCAATGTCCAAGAATATTTAGATTTAAAACAGCATATGAATTCTCACTGATCATTGTAAATTCAGGCTACTCTCGTGTAACTCCATGTTCATAACAAACATGAGATCGTGTCACACAACGAGTTTGTTTTGTTCTACATTTATACGCGGCTATAAAACCGCAGCTAAACGTTTATTGAATATTGGATGTGGTCTGTTTATATACAACTTTATCATACAAATACACGTCTGAATCTATATTCTTATATAAACACCATAGTTATTTTTTTCATATTTACATTGTACTAAAAGTCCAACTAGAATAGCAACAGTTAAAAAGGGCATGATTTAATTTTCAGTTTATTAAGGTGATTACGAAGAGACAAAAAAGCCACTGCTGTTTACCGAATAAAATATACGGGTATTAAAGGTCATTCTACTATAACCTGGTTCCTAGTTTGAATTGTAATGTGTTATCAAACGAGAAAATTCAAATATTAGAAGTGGGATACATTAATAGTTACACAATGAAATTTATTGTCTCATAGAAGGGTAGGTAGACTACAGCAACGCACGCTGATGGAAACATATAGGAAATGTTTATTTTCTTGTTCCTGAATGACAAATCCTTTAACTTAAATTAATGTAATACACGCTAAGCTATAGCAAGACACACTCGATTAGTTAGGCGATACTCACCGGAACGCAAACTGTCGGCACTGTTATTGAAGGCGCTTAGTCCAGTAGAAACCACTGGAACTGACGTTGTATGATACTCTAACTACATGAAATGTATTATATTCGTTTGGTCTGTTACAGGTATCTACTCTCATGATAGCGTTATTTCAATTAGATTAGTTATTATTATGGTACTTTGTGAATATATTTAGCTACAAAAAAGTAGCCAATTTACAAATAGAACCTGTAAGATGTATTTAAAATAAAAATGTAGATTATTGCTTACACTGATATAAGTTTTTATTAACGATGTAATAAAATGATCTGATTTTTGTCTTATTATATTAATAGTGACACGATATCAGTTAGATACTCTGAGTGCCAAATATACTTAATGTTATAATAAGAAAATATAATTTGTTTGTTCCAATTTATTTATATTCATACAGGTTACCAAAACATTTTATACAAAATTTACAAAAAGTGGAAAGTTGGAGGCAATATTTTGTAGTGGCAGCCTTTTATAGATATTATTTATTATGAATCAATAGCAATATTTTGAATATCTTATTAATGCACACAACATTTGCTACAAGACTTCAGTCTCTATACAGTAACCTTGTAAGTATCAAGTGTAGATGCAAAAATATCAGAAAATAGTTAAATAAATACCTCGTAATTTTATGTGAATACTAATGTGCACTGTTAAAGTTGCTACCTATAATTTGTCTCTTCACAATGTAAAATGTATCTTTAGAGTCATTTTAATTCTTAAAACTAATATTTTACGAATTAATAAAATAATACTTTTTTTCAGGCCTCCCCTTAGTAGCTAAATTAAAAATAATACATTTTCGAAAATACGTAAAATATGTACAGAAACACATCTACTTGTTACCTTACACGTCCAACCTCAGGGCACTGGCTTTGTATACATGGTGAACTCAACCTAAAGACATTCAGTTTTGCATATACATTCATATTCATGCCTGAGTACTCATGAAGAATAAATGTCCTTCGAACTTGAAGGTTCCAAATCCTTGAACTTTATATCAGTAATGTTGTCCTAATTGATGATCTATATATAGCTTGAAGATTAATTGTATTTTGGAAAAGATGTATTACAGCTTATAATAAGGGAGAACGCAACAAATTTTAACCTTTCCTAGGACTTCTATGGACGCTCGGTTATTGGTAATAATATAAATAAAAAACCAATGATTCGCTATATTTAAATACCCAGTTGTTATGCCATATTCAGCAGCCACATTAATAACACTGTACATTGTGTTTTATTACAATATAATTATTAGAAGCGTGGAATATTTATTATATAATGGGAAGTCTCTTGTTTCAGAGCTAAAAAGACAATGTCTCCCTTGTGACTACGTTAAAAATGTTCTGTATAAACTGCCCGTTGTCTTGTTACTAGACACGAGGTAGCGCGAGAGACTTCTTTGTTTGAAGGTTATTTTTGACGATGGAAGGATTGTGAAGGAAACAGGATTTTTCCGGACATTTGCCATCGTTAAGTGAAACAAGAAAACAGTAACACTACGTTTCGAGATCTGCAATCTGATCTCTTCTTCAGGTAAAGAACTAACCTAATACATAATTACAAACTAGGTTAAAATAAACAAATCTTACTAAAGCGTTGTGGCACGCCTAAGTCAGGAATCACAACCTACATGTTGTATGTCAACTTCACTAACACTAAAGACATGCACTTAATACAAAACTATACAAAACACTAATCATAAAAACTAAACTACGGAATACAGGTCACAATACGTCTTCACTCGTGTACTAACCATCTACGACTGACCAGAGGGACTAGCCAATGGTACTCGTGACGGCTGGCTAAAACAAGATGGCGGAAATACAAGGGAAGGGGAACAGGAATGGGCCCTTTCGTTATTATTGGTTCATGCGAGATGAACTTCTTAAAACCATATTGTGACTCCGCAGTGGTTTATTACAAATATCCGATCCGTTTGATACTTTTGGTTTTCTCTTTAGTTCATTTTTTAGAATTGGCAACCAAAGCGGCCTAATCTCGACTGATGGTTGACTGATTGGTTGGTCTGCTAATTTAATGTATGTTGCCTCAATTAATTTCCTTTTGAAGAAATGTGGTTCCCGATGTATTATGTGGGCTTCATCCCAATTCATATGATGGTCTTCGGACCAACAATGGTGTGCAATTTTTGACTTTTCTGTGAAACCCTTTCTCGTGTTTTCTTTGTGTTCTTTTATCCTTATGTTTAGTGGTCTTTTTGTCTCGCCTATGTATTCCCTATTGCAGCTACATTTTATACTGTAAACACAGTTTTTGGAATCCTGTGTGCCATTTTTTGGTTTTGTTTTTACGAGACTTTGTCTAAGAGTGTTGTGTGTTTTAAACGCGGTTCTAATGTTGTACTTTCTACCTACTCTTCTAATTTTCTCCGATAATCCCGGCACATAAGGGATTGACATAAACGCAAATTTATCACAATTCTGTTTTTCTGACTCAGGAATGATTCTTCTGGTTCGTTTGCACTTATTAATTACTAATTGAGGGTATCCATTGCTTCTGAGATCCGATTCAATTTTCTTAAATTCTTCTTTTAGTCCATCTTTATCTGAGCACAAGCTCTTTGCTCTATCAAACAACGAGTAGGCTACTCCTTCTTTGACAGATTTTTGATGGTTGGATTGATAATTTAAATATTTTCCTGTGTGTGTTATCTTTCGAAAAACAGTTGTCTTAAGGACATCCCTATCTCTTAATACACACACATCCAAAAAGGGAAGCTTGTTTTGGACTTCCACTTCCATTGTGAGGCGGATGGAAGGAGAAATACTATTAATGTGATTCAAAAAATTATTTAATTTAATGTCTCCATGAGAAAAAATAACAAAGGTATCATCCACATACCTCCACCAAATCTTCGGTTTGAACTGAGCTGAAGCCAAAGCTTTTCGCTCAAATTCCTCCATAAAGATATTGGCGAAAATAGGAGACAGTGGAGAACCCATTGCCATCCCCTCATCTTGACGGTAAATTTTACCCTCTAACTCAAAATAATTGCATTGAGTGCATAGTTCTAACAGTTCCATAATTACTGGCACGGGAAGTTTAGTTCTATCCTTTAATGTTTGGTCTTCTTTGAGACGTGATTTAATAATTCCGAGAGTTTCTGGAACTGGTACATTTGTAAATAGACTTTCGACATCAAAACTTACCAGTTTGTCAGTTTTCAGTCAACTTTAGGGATTTTGACTTCTCTACGAAATCCCTGGAATTTTTGATGAAAGAGTCAGTTTTTCCTACCAATGGTGTTAAGATGTCCAAGAGGACTTTAGACAATTCCCTGCAAGGTGAATCACGAGAACTAATGATGGGCCGGAGAGGGATGGTAGGTTTGTGGATTTTTGGAAGGCCATACATATGGGGGATTTTGGAGTGGTGAGGAGTTAATTTAGATCTAAATTTATCTGAAAAAAATTCTTTATGTTTTCTTAAGGTGTTTGCTACTTTACGTTCAAATGAATCAGTCGGGTCTTTATTTAAAACTGTATATTTGCCAGTATTTAAAGTTTCCGCAATCTTTTCTTTATACGTTACCGAGTCAAGTACCACAGTAGCGTTGCCTTTGTCGGCAGGTAAGATTTTGACCGTGTCATCTTTCCCAAGGATCGACCTGGCCTTTTTCTCCTCTATTGTCAAATTGGGTTTTATGGGAGGAATTTTTCTGAGTAAAAGACTGGCCTCACAGCGAAACCGGTCACCCTGTTCCTCAGGTAACTGTGAAACAGCCGACTCAATTCCAGTTACGAAATCCAGTGCCTTTACCGATTTTTGTGCCACAGAAAAGTTTAAACCCTTGGATAATACTGATATTTCCGCTTCATTCAGGATTTTTGAAGAGAGATTGATTACATTTTTATTATTTGCATCCGTATTCACGTTGCCATCCTTAGGCAAATCACATTTTTTAGGCCTAATTTTTTCCAGTTTGGAGATTTTCTTTTTCTTATCTGTTTCAGAAACTTTTATACATCTATTTTGGATGCTTTCGAGAATGTTGTTGAATTCTGTACCGATCAGTGTTTTTAATTCAGTTTTTTTACACTCAATACTATTTTGGAGGAGGTATCTTTCACGATGATGATATGCAATTCTTTCTTTAAGTAAAGATTTAGAAGCAGAAGACAAAATTTTACTGGCTTTCCTACTATGAAAAGGAGTTTTTAGAGTTAACCCTATAGGCATAAGGTCTTCAACCTTACATTTATGCAAGAAAGTTAAATGATTAATGTGTTTAGTTAATTTAAGATGCAAGCTCTCAAGGTCTTTGATTTGTTTACTGGTTCCGGGTCCGTACCGAGAATCAATTCTTTGTTTGAAGGTTATTTTTGACGATGGAAGGATTGTGAAGGAAACAGGATTTTTCCGGACATTTGCCATCGTTAAGTGAAACAAGAAAACAGTAACACTACGTTTCGAGATCTGCAATCTGATCTCTTCTTCAGGTAAAGAACTAACCTAATACATAATTACAAACTAGGTTAAAATAAACAAATCTTACTAAAGCGTTGTGGCACGCCTAAGTCAGGAATCACAACCTACATGTTGTATGTCAACTTCACTAACACTAAAGACATGCACTTAATACAAAACTATACAAAACACTAATCATAAAAACTAAACTACGGAATACAGGTCACAATACGTCTTCACTCGTGTACTAACCATCTACGACTGACCAGAGGGACTAGCCAATGGTACTCGTGACGGCTGGCTAAAACAAGATGGCGGAAATACAAGGGAAGGGGAACAGGAATGGGCCCTTTCGTTATTATTGGTTCATGCGAGATGAACTTCTTAAAACCATATTGTGACTCCGCAGTGGTTTATTACAAATATCCGATCCGTTTGATACTTTTGGTTTTCTCTTTAGTTCATTTTTTAGAATTGGCAACCAAAGCGGCCTAATCTCGACTGATGGTTGACTGATTGGTTGGTCTGCTAATTTAATGTATGTTGCCTCAATTAATTTCCTTTTGAAGAAATGTGGTTCCCGATGTATTATGTGGGCTTCATCCCAATTCATATGATGGTCTTCGGACCAACAATGGTGTGCAATTTTTGACTTTTCTGTGAAACCCTTTCTCGTGTTTTCTTTGTGTTCTTTTATCCTTATGTTTAGTGGTCTTTTTGTCTCGCCTATGTATTCCCTATTGCAGCTACATTTTATACTGTAAACACAGTTTTTGGAATCCTGTGTGCCATTTTTTGGTTTTGTTTTTACGAGACTTTGTCTAAGAGTGTTGTGTGTTTTAAACGCGGTTCTAATGTTGTACTTTCTACCTACTCTTCTAATTTTCTCCGATAATCCCGGCACATAAGGGATTGACATAAACGCAAATTTATCACAATTCTGTTTTTCTGACTCAGGAATGATTCTTCTGGTTCGTTTGCACTTATTAATTACTAATTGAGGGTATCCATTGCTTCTGAGATCCGATTCAATTTTCTTAAATTCTTCTTTTAGTCCATCTTTATCTGAGCACAAGCTCTTTGCTCTATCAAACAACGAGTAGGCTACTCCTTCTTTGACAGATTTTTGATGGTTGGATTGATAATTTAAATATTTTCCTGTGTGTGTTATCTTTCGAAAAACAGTTGTCTTAAGGACATCCCTATCTCTTAATACACACACATCCAAAAAGGGAAGCTTGTTTTGGACTTCCACTTCCATTGTGAGGCGGATGGAAGGAGAAATACTATTAATGTGATTCAAAAAATTATTTAATTTAATGTCTCCATGAGAAAAAATAACAAAGGTATCATCCACATACCTCCACCAAATCTTCGGTTTGAACTGAGCTGAAGCCAAAGCTTTTCGCTCAAATTCCTCCATAAAGATATTGGCGAAAATAGGAGACAGTGGAGAACCCATTGCCATCCCCTCATCTTGACGGTAAATTTTACCCTCTAACTCAAAATAATTGCATTGAGTGCATAGTTCTAACAGTTCCATAATTACTGGCACGGGAAGTTTAGTTCTATCCTTTAATGTTTGGTCTTCTTTGAGACGTGATTTAATAATTCCGAGAGTTTCTGGAACTGGTACATTTGTAAATAGACTTTCGACATCAAAACTTACCAGTTTGTCAGTTTTCAGTCAACTTTAGGGATTTTGACTTCTCTACGAAATCCCTGGAATTTTTGATGAAAGAGTCAGTTTTTCCTACCAATGGTGTTAAGATGTCCAAGAGGACTTTAGACAATTCCCTGCAAGGTGAATCACGAGAACTAATGATGGGCCGGAGAGGGATGGTAGGTTTGTGGATTTTTGGAAGGCCATACATATGGGGGATTTTGGAGTGGTGAGGAGTTAATTTAGATCTAAATTTATCTGAAAAAAATTCTTTATGTTTTCTTAAGGTGTTTGCTACTTTACGTTCAAATGAATCAGTCGGGTCTTTATTTAAAACTGTATATTTGCCAGTATTTAAAGTTTCCGCAATCTTTTCTTTATACGTTACCGAGTCAAGTACCACAGTAGCGTTGCCTTTGTCGGCAGGTAAGATTTTGACCGTGTCATCTTTCCCAAGGATCGACCTGGCCTTTTTCTCCTCTATTGTCAAATTGGGTTTTATGGGAGGAATTTTTCTGAGTAAAAGACTGGCCTCACAGCGAAACCGGTCACCCTGTTCCTCAGGTAACTGTGAAACAGCCGACTCAATTCCAGTTACGAAATCCAGTGCCTTTACCGATTTTTGTGCCACAGAAAAGTTTAAACCCTTGGATAATACTGATATTTCCGCTTCATTCAGGATTTTTGAAGAGAGATTGATTACATTTTTATTATTTGCATCCGTATTCACGTTGCCATCCTTAGGCAAATCACATTTTTTAGGCCTAATTTTTTCCAGTTTGGAGATTTTCTTTTTCTTATCTGTTTCAGAAACTTTTATACATCTATTTTGGATGCTTTCGAGAATGTTGTTGAATTCTGTACCGATCAGTGTTTTTAATTCAGTTTTTTTACACTCAATACTATTTTGGAGGAGGTATCTTTCACGATGATGATATGCAATTCTTTCTTTAAGTAAAGATTTAGAAGCAGAAGACAAAATTTTACTGGCTTTCCTACTATGAAAAGGAGTTTTTAGAGTTAACCCTATAGGCATAAGGTCTTCAACCTTACATTTATGCAAGAAAGTTAAATGATTAATGTGTTTAGTTAATTTAAGATGCAAGCTCTCAAGGTCTTTGATTTGTTTACTGGTTCCGGGTCCGTACCGAGAATCAATTCTTTGTTTGAAGGTTATTTTTGACGATGGAAGGATTGTGAAGATGTTTGCGAGAGACTGTCTCCCCATCTCCAGCAAACATATCTCTCTCTTTCAAAAGTGTCTTTTCAGATATAACCTGTGAAAACCCCTTATACAAAAACAAAATTGTTTTATTGAAATCTCACGGTAAATTATGTACAAAGAACTAAATTGGAAGAATATTTTTTGTAATTCTAAACTCTAATAAAATATTATCTTCTGCAACTATTACGAAATGTTAGAGTAAGATAGACAGAAAATTACTACAGAACCGAGCAATAAAATGAATATATTTAATATATACATTATTGGTTGATATAAGTGTAACGTTAGATTGTAACAGAATAGTTATTTCAAATCATGCCTTAAAACTAACAAATCAATATAAAAAGAAAGTCATAATAAAGTTTGAAGTTGATAAGCACGAGTTAGCCAAATTATATGTTAATTTTTAAAATAAAACAAATACAAAACATACAATCATAAAAAAATCACGATTGATGTCAATATTGATAACTAAGAGTATAGACTAATTAAAAGTTTTTCAGTTCGAATTCTATAACTACTCCTCTCAGATTTACGCACGATATGGTGCAAATACAATGTAAATTTATGACTGACTTCAATAATATTAAAGTAATAGAAGTATAAAAAAAACACAAATATAATAATCTCTAAAGAACGGTTTGCAGACTTACGAATGAAACCAGAAAAGAAGAGATCAATAGAACAGATGAAGCTAAAGAGGATAAAAATAATTGAAAATAAGGGATAAGCACGTGTTGGCTTGTTAGAAGTAATGAGGCTGATCTAGAGGTGGAAATAAGGAGAAATAAAACTGCAGCACCTGCGGAAGTTATATATTTAACGAAAAATGCGATGATATGAGACTAATACAATATTAAATACAAAGGTAACATAAAAAGGTCAGTGCTTTTGGAATTTATATAGTTTATAAATTAAAAAAAAGGAATGTTGTCAGAAAGTCGGCAATAACCTTATTAGAATCCATAAACAAAATATTTGGAACTAAAGATAAATAGGATCAAATGGAAAAACACGGATGAACGGAGTTGTACTAGGTGCTTAAGACGAGGAAGGAGCTGTAAATTTTCTACAGAGACTCTAAGTATACAATGCGATTAGGAAATCCAAGTATAAGGAAACTGCAAAAAAAGTGTTAAAGTTAGATTTCTATGAAATAATTTGTTACTAATATATAAGAGCATGCATGCATCCTGAAGAAGAAAGGTCAGTCTCCAGTTTAAAACAGTTCTGCAAGATTAGGAATCGTTTTAGAGAAAAATATAAGTTGTGTAAGTAATGTAAAACGCGTCAGGCAAACGTTTACGTAGAATCTGTAATGTTTCGACACTTTGCCAAGGATCTGTCATGTTACGATACATTTAAATAGACAAAAACTCTAATATGTTCATATGTTGGACAAAATCACAAGTACAAGGAGTAACAATGAGTAAACACAAGAACAAGTAATAAGTACATGAAGGAGAAAGTAGCATTCAAATATCTTATGTGGGAGCAGAAGTAGAGATAAGACCGGGTTGAAATATTTCATAATACATTATAATAGAGATTAAATAAATACAAATTAACAAAGAAAAGTAATTGTAAGTAACGGACGTCTTAAGCGCTAACGAAGGTTGTAGGATTTAGGTACAAGTGTACAAGGAAAATGTACTAGAGGGATATCACAACGCCGCCGTACGGAGAGAAGCTTGGTCAACAAGTTTCCATCTTGTACCAAGGTGAAGGTAGATCAAGCCTGATATTTTATCTCTCAAATATTCTTACCCACTCCTATAGCACTTTCTCATTACAGCAAAGGTGGCGAAATGAATCTCTGATGGAAAAGCAGTAAATAGATCTCAACTGTAACGTGTTTTCAAACGTTTGATATTAGAATATGTGATATTGGTACTACAAATACCCAGTATATAGGTAAACTAACCCAACGTGTCTTTCATTTACAATTACGTGTCTGACAATTACGTTTACAATTAAACAAATATTAAAAGAAAAATATTCATAATTTCATTATATATATAATCCTAATTAAATTTAATTGCATTTTATTAAACCTATGTATACTGAAAATGGTATACTCCTTTACGGCTTTTAATATTTAGGTGGCAATGGATGGGTATTTATGTTGAATAAGTAGTTTATTAACGTACAAGACAGGTTCTACTCCTCTGACACATACCCTAATGGCCTCATGAGTTTCACAAAAAACAATAATTTCACTTCCATTTTCTGCCACTGACTTGAAATATTATCCCCAAACGTAGTTTTATGATCACTATCCAAGGTAATCCCTGGAACTACTATATTAACTACAGCTAATGTATTTTAATCCATCTTAATTAGATTATGCTTAAGCTTGACTTTTATTAACGTATATTTTTAATTCATTCTACATTCTTATGCCAATATGATTGTTGGCAAAAGTGAATTAGAAATGTCGAGACCTGTCTATTTAACATATTAGCATACACACAGTACTGAATATTTCATTTATAAATATGTGTCCAGTTTTGTTTCAAAACTTATGTTAAACTAATTATATTTTCAGTTCATAAAATATAGTGTGTAAAAAGGTTCACTCACAGATAGACCAGACATCCTATTAAAAATATAATCTCCAGATATTGTTTCATATATGGAACATGTATTTTATGGAAACTATTTTTTTATGATTCTTAACTTAGTTGAAGCGGATTTGATAAAACATAAAATGTTGTTTAATGTTCTGCATTTAAATGCCATCGCGTATTTTAAGTTTTTATGTTACGGTTAATTTTTACTGAAAGTTATATATATACAAAAAACAGCAAAAGAAGGCATAAGAAGGAAAAGCCTGTTAACATATATATATATATATATATATATATATATATATATATATATGAAAAATACCATATTTAAATATATGAATATTTAAATTAATATTCTTAACAGGCTTTTCCTTCTTATGTGATACGAGCACTCTCCTACAGCTTCGCTCACAATTTTATTTTGAAAAGCAAGGACGCCATGAGAATATTAATGTTAAATAGCTTTCCAGTCAATTCTGACATAAGTGACAATTAATTAGAGATGATTATATTTAGATCCATTTTATATTAAAGAGTAAATATGAGACCCAGGAGTTAAAAACAGTCCCTATTTTTGTTACTAATTATCTTTCGAATTTATCTCCATTATAACACGATATAAATCTAAACAGCTTTATTTATGCCTGTAACGAGTAAACTATTTTAGGCCAATGTGGAAAAATGCTAAGCCTAAAGGAAGAAAAAAGTCAAAATTTTTAGCGTTTAGTTAAAAGATTTATTATGTAATACGTTATGACATTTTACTGCAGTTGATTAAAAACCCAATAAAAACTCACACAGAAAAATTAAAGGTTAGGTACGAAACAAAACTTTTGTAAAGTATAATTGACTGTAACAAATTAATGATGACACACATTTACCGTTACCTATTTAATTGAATATAAATTATACTACTTATCCTTATTGACTTTGATGGGGGATTAAAAACCAATTTACTACCTGCTGATTTAACTAAATTTAATACAGTTTTGAAAACCACGGGTCCCTCCGAATATCCATGTAAGATTCCAGTACAATGGGTTAATAGTTTTTACTTTATTAAGTAACGCACATACAAACACACAAATAGAAAACCGTTATATTTTTATTTAGTAAAATAGATTTGTAAATATTCAGACATTTTGTATTTGACGCGTACAAACGGCAAGTATTACCAATCATCTTGATCGCACATCCAATTATTAATTCTATATTTGTGATTGTTAATGAAAACGCTCAAACAGGTTTTTTATTTTTGGTATAATGGAGGAATCTTATTTAATGTCCCTACGAACTCAGTTGAAATTCATTTTTGTTAAATGTGGTGCTCTTACTAAAAACTATATTATCTCTTAGATGATCAGTAGAGTTTGACTGCTTTTATAGAAAACAAATTAATAGCTTGTAAGGAGTCAGGATCCTAAGAGTTTATATGTAATATTTAGTCGAAATTATTAAATATTACACCGAAGCTTGAGGGTGAAACTGCCGGGCTCTATATCCAGAGAATTTCCTCAAACCTCAGGTGTACCACTGCATTCATCAACGACCTTACGTCCATCCTTCTAGTAGAGGCCCTTCTCTTCGCAGATGATGTCAAGATCTTCACAGTAATCTCTCACCCAGAGGATTTTGCAAGGTTGCAGACTAGCATTAATAGTGTCCTTGATTGGTGCAATACAAACAACATGAAGTTGAACTCTTCCAAGTGCTCTGTGATGACCTTTGGTCGGTTGCGCGTTCCACGCTATTTCCAGTACACCTTGGATGGCCGAACTCTGGATAGGGTGTTCACGGTGGGGGACTTGGGTGTTACCTTCTCTGCTGATTTCTCCTTTAACGCTCACGTGGATGATCTGTGCAGACGGGCACACAGGATGTTGGGATTCATCTCAAGGTCGACTCGTGGCATGACGAGCCCTGTTGTTTTAAAAACGCTTTATTCTTCCTTTGTGCGGCAATTACTGGAATATGCCAGCCCCGTTTGGTCACCCTACCACTTGACTCTCATCTCGAAACTCGAGGCTGTCCAGAGGAGGTTCTTAAGGCTGATGGGAACGAGCTAGGGACATCATTTCAGGGAAGTTCCTCTTGTGGATCTGCCGAACGAGCTACTCCTACCAGATCTCCTAGCCAGACGAAAGGCTGCAGATGTCCTGTTCCTTGCCAAATTGCTGAATGGTCTGCTTGATTGTTCTTCTCTCCTCGCACAAGTGGATATCCGCATTCCTTCAGCTACTCGGTCGCGTGATCTGTTCGGCAGGCGTCACTCTCGGCGTGATTATGACTTTCATGGTCCCCTCGCCCGAATGATGAGACTGGGAAATAACTTCTGCCACCTTGTCGATCTTTTTCACGACAGTGCTTCGACCATCCGGGGAAGAGTGCTGGCATCCCTCCGCGGTCTTGTGTAGATACACAATTTCTAATCTTCACATTTTGTATGGTAATTTATTTTATTGTTATGCTTGTTACCCCTCATATTGATTGTTGTGTTCCTGAATAGTTTACTGTTTTGTTGTTATTTATTATGCCGTTTGTTGTTACTATTTACTTGTATTAATAATTGTTATATTTAATCATTTTATATTGTTGTTTTTGTTAGATTGTTATCACTGTCAACTTTATTGTTATTTAACTCATTGTTTCTTTCTTTCAGTTGATATTTAAATATTTATATATGTATACTAACCGCTTTTACTTTGGCTTGTTTGCCGTTGGAATGTAATAAAAAAAAATTTCATTTAAATAAGTTTTTAAGTATGCAAGGTAGGATCAACATGTAATGAAGGAATAAACATCTTTTTCAAGTTAAACAGGTAATAAAATGTACAATTACTATCAAATATGCCTTGTTATCTGTATATAGCACTTCTTAATCTATATACAATTCAATTTTAAATAGTAACGGTTTTCTTAGTTTTCATGTTTAATTAATAAAAAAGATAATACCTAGTTTAGATAATCAATTGAGTGGGTTAAACTAATTTAGAATCAATTACCCAAGTCCTAGAACTACTCATAAATTTGTTAGCAATTAGTATTTCACAAGCGAAACTAAATTAAGATCACGTTAGTTCTTAAAGTTTGCATGGGGGAGAATTTGAACTTTCTGCAGACAAGGACATTAAACTCCAATAACATTTACAACAAATATGTGTATTAAAAACTAGAATTTATTAATTTGATAGTATTTATCCGAAATATTTTCCTTCTATTTTGGTTTCATATATTTAAACAGTTCGACTGTTATTTTAATTTTTTTTTCTAATTGCTAACTCTATGTGTACCTTAGTATTAATTATGTCTGTAATTAGCTTTCATTTTAAAGTTCAATTTATGATGTAATTTAGATATATATATATATATATATATATATATATATATATATATATATATATATAAATTATAGTTTTAACGTAACAAATATTCTTATATACTTTATCTGAGACCGTCACGTAAAATTCTGTTTATAAAAAATACTAGTAATATTAATATTTTATTATCTTCAGACTCCAATTCTCGATATACTAAGATCGATCTTTGAGGCTTGAAGTCGTTAGACGCTTATAATTTAATTTACCTGAGCTGGCTACAAACGATAGTGTAAATGATCTACTTAATGCAATTAAATGTTGGTGTATAGCTGCAGTAATCATTTGAAGTGTTTATGCTTGGTTTCAATACAATCTGAAAAATAATCCTTGCTTACCGTTGTTAAAAAATCATAAATATTGTAACCACCAAATACTTGTCCTGTAATATATTATTTGAAGTTAATCATGGATACAAAAAAATTCCCTAAGGTAAAATTTCAAATTAAAAAGCATAAAATGATATTTAAAGGCTAATTTATGAGAATAAGCTTTTCTCCGTATTTATAATCATTACCTTGTATGTAGAAGTATATTCTCGATATACAAAGAAAGTAAGAGTATGACGCAGCCTAAACTCCTGGAATCTAAAGTCTTGTTCGTCTGAAGAGATGAACTCAAATGGACTCTTCACGTCGTTTTGACATCCAGAATACAAAATATAACATAATCTAGGGGAAATGGTTTTCTCATTGTCTCATCAGGTGCACGGTTCAGTAGAGTACGATGTTTTAGAGACGATATATATATGTGCGGTGGAGCCACCGAGTTTTCTATACATAACGTAGCTATGGTATGAATGTAACTGTAAATCAGTGTAAATACAAAGATAAAGCTATTTTTAATGTGTTTCCAACTAAAACTGGTGTTCATGTAATTATTGGTTCGTATTCTCTAAAATATCATAAAAAGAATAGTTCTGTCACAACACGTGTGTTAACGACTACAGGACGGAAACTTGACGTATCAACTCACACAACTGTGGCTTGTGGATATTGCACAAGTTCTGTCTTTACCGTTTTGTTGGCAGTTCCCTGTTATAAACATTGTGTTTCATAGCACGTATACAGGACTTCAATAATATTTATAAACATTGTTCTTCGGACAAACTAAGTTTTACAATCATGTATTCTACGTATTCGTCAAAATTTTACTATAAGGTTAGACCAATGTATACATTGTAAGTATTAATTTGCATTACTTGGTAATTTCTTATAAAATATAAGGCTACATTTTATAAAAACATAATTTTTTTATCATTCTTCCAACATGGAGAAAGCATGTTAGAGTGAAATTTTATGTAAATTTGCACGATTTACCCGAGATGACAATGGAGTTTATTAACTAGTTATTGTTATATAGTTACTACTAATTATATTTTATTAACTGATAACTTAGTTTATTAACTACTTTTATTAACTTTTAATTTATGTTTCAAATTAATATCTCCATTTATTTTATTACGTTGCTAATCTCAATAATTTTTTTTATTTAGCACATTCATTATGTCACAAATAACCTACTGTTAGTCTTTTAACTTGTGAGATGAATTGTGTGAAATATATCTTCATCTAACACATACAAAGTGCTCTAAGTTAGATTAAGAAAACTATAAAATTATCTCTGCCAGTTTGGGACGTCTTTAAGAAAATCATAAAAGAAGCGCTTAAGTTAGTAACCATCCGTCCAGCTTATGTATGCATTTGACAGATGTGATCTACTCAAAAGTTATATTGAAGGAACCCTTAAGCTACCGCTGCGAGTATGAGAAATTTGAAACAAATATTATTTCCGCCCTCAAGTAAGTTCTGATCGAATGCTTTTTAAACTGGTATATATTCTATCTGTAATTGATGATATGTTTTAGTTGGTACCCATCTAGTAACCTTCAGTGATGGTTTAGCAACTGGTTCTTATCTTTCTTCACCCATATAAAAAGATATTTCTCGAGTGTAGCATCAGATAAGCATTTTCTGGGAAAATGACAGGTGTTTGAAACTTGTAAATTATACTGTTGTACAAATATATATTTCACCTAGTAGACTAACAATTAAAATAATTCGTTTGACTATGCACACATATTTTGCACAGGAAGTTAGTTGTAAAACGAGTAGTCTGTTGTTAATATTTGATCGCACATGTAAAATCTTTATATTTATCAAAACAGATAGAGTTTCAGCTCCAGTTTAACATCTCCGTCAATTTCAGTTATTATCATTTTATTTGATATTGATATTTGAATCTCAACATTACAATATATATCTGGTTGCATTATTTAAGAGCTAAAATTAATCTTATGTTTGACAGCATCAAGTGATTCGGAAGACTAAATATTTCGCTAAAGGTTACAACAGTTAAAGGTTTAGTTGAAGAGCTCTAAGTTCGGCTCTATTAGTACAGACTTTTCATTTAATTTTAAATTCATTTTATAATTTGGCATTACTGAGAGGTGAACTCCACTACCGGAAATATTTACTAAAATATACGGTTAAAAACCAAGCAACAATAATTAATAATAAGCATTTGTCCTAATCATGTTTAAGCATTTTCAATTTTTCAAAAGTCTGTTCCGTCTTAGATATTTTCACATTTCTAATTTAGTTTTAAATAATATATGGAAATACCAACATTATTATATTTTAAAACAAATAGAATTCTACGTACCACCAATATATGCAATACATCTTTAAGAAACTGAACACGGTTAAAATTTAACATTCAAATCTGAAACGTCAGGTAGTAAAGTTGTAATCGGATTACACAAAACTCAAATACGTTTAAATAATCTCTTGCTAGAATGCCACTCTGTAATAGTCGTACATAGTTTGTCAGAGCATATATTGGTCTAGTCTTTATCACAATAATCACAATCTTCTCCTCTACAGTCTATAGCCTACTGAATGTGCAACACTAGTCATGTTTTATATCAAATTAAATAGATATACCTCATTAGCTCATTAGACTCTGATAGATAATATACTATATATTTTCAGTCAATAACTTTCATAACTTCTCAGTATATCGGATGTCTGATAAAATACTACGTCACGTAAATATGTTAGGGCGGTGTTTATAAGCCGCTTCATTCAACAATAATGTTAGGCTGACTGCAGCTCTGCCGCGTATTACATAAGGGATAATGTGGCAGTTGTACAGAAGTTGAGTACCTTTATGCTAATACACTAATTGTGTATAATTCACAGGAGCACGTTCCCTTTATAAAAGGTTGAGTTACCTCTAAAATACCGTTTTACTCTGGATCACATCTATTTTAAACGAGTGAAAATAATTAGAAACTAAATATTAGTTCCTTTAAGAATATACTTAACATAATATACTTTCCAGTCGTGTTACCTGATTGAAAAAATAAATGATTTATTACAGCAAACTAATGGCACAATTTAGTCAAATACATCATAAATAAATAAAAAAAAACATTCCGAACCAAAATCGTCTATTAGGTGGTATAGGAGGGGTGGTTTTTAGGGGTGACAATGGTTTTTTGCAATTTGTGACTAAACAATGCATCCTATTGAAAAAAGGCAAATGTAAAATTTGTTGGAAATAAAAAAAATCTACAACTTATTTAGTAATCATTTTCGTCCTAACCTCAACAATTTCCCAAAAAAATCCAAAAAACAGTTTTATTTGTTTTTAATTGTTTTCTTTTACAAAAATGGTTCGATTGAGCTGAAAGTTTGATCAAATATACTGTGCTATTATAAAAGTACTTTATTTTTTTCATTAAGAAATATTCAGCCGTTATAATAAAATTTCACTTAAAAAAAAAAATTTTGATAATTTTCAATCACCATTTTGGAACATTTTTTTATCAAAAAAGGTTTTCTGACGGCTCATTTTAGTCTTTTTTGTCTATTTTAAAGAAATGAAATAAAAAATATGTAGTTTAATTGAAAAAAAACTGCAGAACAATTGAAAATAAACAAAATATTGACATTTTCGTTATACATTGTATTATTTACGTGGAAAAATTGTTATTACTGATTTAAATTAGATTTTTTTGTACGAGTGCTATTTGTAAGCATTAAGCAAAATAATAATGAATCATGCATATATAACATTTACGTGGAAATTTTTTAATAAATCAAAAAACAGAATTCGAGTCCTAGTAAATGTTTTTTTTTTAATTTGTATTTTTCATCATATATTTTTTTTATTTCTTTACAATATTTTTTACATTTCCTATTGAAATTTAATCAAGACTATTATTTCTTTCCAAATTTTTTTTAAATATTTTATGTACATTTTATTTTTTTTCAGTGAACTTAAAAATATAACAACAACAAAAATTGTTTTCCATCTTATAATTACATTTTCAATTAAATGTTGAAAATCATGTTTAAATTATTTCAAACCTTGCTCTTTTGGCGGAGTTTGATGATTCTTCTTCATCAGATTCAGTTTTAGGTGAACCGACAGTTTCTTCATCGATTTCTTCATCTTCATTATCTTAAAGAGCAGTGTGACGTTCTTCTACTTCTTCTGAGTCGCAATCGTCGATTATAACTGGCTGAACTTCTAAATTAGTACAGTTACCCAACTCGTTACAATTATAACATAAATCTGTGCATCGTAGCCAATGTTTCCTACAGCTACACTTGGCAGAAAGGCAGCCTTTCTCACATCTTCTTTTTGTTATACAGTGATGCCAACAGCTTACATCCATTTTGTGCAATTAACGTTTTGCTTGAATTTTTTTCATAAAAACTATCAGCCATGACAGCAACATTTTTATAATTTAATAATGATCGAACTGCTGTTATTTTGACTTTTCCAGTACAACCTGATGTTGTATCACAGCCAGTAAAACAGTGGATGAAAGCAACATATGTACGCTTTGATTCATCTTCATAGCTGTTTGATGAATAAAAACAATTTGGTGTATTACCAGTTAAGGGCTTCTGGAAAAGTATATCCAAGTTCTTTTCATTAAGTTGATTTAGCAGTACGAGCAGATCTATATCTTGGCCGACAACAATAATTGTTTTATCTTCTGCGGCGATTGAAACGGCTGTCATTATTATGAGCGCATCGGCGTTTTCTACAGCTTGCTTGCAAGTGTATCAAAATTTTCCAAGTTCTTCCACCAATATTTTAATAAGTTTGTTTTTTATTACTGTCGTTTGATAAAACATTTTGTTGTAAATATAGAATAACGGTGTGATTTTCTAATTCATTAATATCTGGTATCATCGCAGATTTTTGTCGCCGTAATCGTTCCATAGTTTTTGTAGCACTTGAAGTTGCTGTAGAATTGTCATTGATATTTGAATAACCATCAAAAACTATGTAACTATTTGCAGCGTAGTGGCTAGCTACATATGTGGTATATTTTTTTATGACTTCAACGGAATCATTTTTTTGCCAGATCACTTTATGAAGTAGGAAGCCGCCATCAATAACATTAACAATTACGTTTTTGTTCTTTAAATTAACAAAAATTCTGTAACACACTGATCACAAGGCTTGTTTAACAACACTACTCCAATATAACTTGACTGACGACAAAGCAGCTGCTTACTGAATGCTTAGAAACATATTGAGACCTGTATAATAGAAGAATAGGATTGAACCCGCCCTTTTGCTTCAAGGACACTATTATATCCCTGTACTATATATACCTGTAATCCAACTTTCACATTCAACAATGTTTCTAAACTTTTCAAAATATTCGAAAATTCTTCAACATTAAAAAGCAATTATAATTTAAATAAATAATCACAATTTGTCCACGTAAACAATACAATGTATAATAAAAATGTCAATATTTTGTTTATTTTAAATTTTTCTACAGTTTTTTTCAATTAAACTACATAATTTTTAATTCATTTCTTCAAAATAGACAAAAAACTAAAAAATTAGCCGTCAGAGAACCTTTTTTGATAAAAAAATGTTTCAAAATGGTGATTGAAAATTATCAAAATTTTTTTTTTCAAGTGAAATTTTACTATAACGGCTGAATATTTCTTAATTAAAAAAATACAGTATTTTTACAATAGCACAAAGTATATTTGATCAAACTTTCAGCTAAATCGAATCATTTTGTAAAAGAAAAAAATTAAAACAAAAAAAAAACAGTTTTTTGGATTTTTTTGGAAATTTTTGAGGTTAGGGCAAAAATGATTTCTAAATAAGATGTAGATTTGTTTATTTCCAACAACTTTATCATTTTAATTTTTTCAATAGGATGCATTGTTTAGTCAAAAATTGCAAAAAAAACCATTTTCACCCATAAAAACCACCCATCCTATACCCCTTAATAGACGATTTTGGTTCGGAATGTTTTTTTTTATTTATTTATGGTGTATTTGATTAAATTGTGCTATTAGTTTGCTGTAAGAAAACATTTATTTATTTGACCATTTTGAACTGGTATTTCTCCTGGACTAATATAGTAGATGGAAAGCAAAACTTCCATACATAAAATCTTGCACTATTCTATATTTTAGTTTATATTGATAAAGTCAGCTAAAAGACGTTTGTGAAATCAGAAAAACACCTACATTTACGTAGGACGTTTATCTTAACATACTTATCTTAACAATAAAGTTGAGTATATACTACTAGTTTATAAAATTTAAGATATTTTTAGAAAATTATATTTCTTCTAATTCAAGAAAGATAGTGATGAGAAGATGTAAATATAAAAAAATGTAAGAAACTATGAATGAATCTCAATGTTACCTGTGAGGTTGGGATAAGGACATGCTGTGATTTACTAATATGATATAAGCAATACAATATGATATGTCCAAGTATATAATGCAGACATTAAACTTGTTTCGCATGATATTTTCCGCTGTAGTTTACTACTAACTGTACGTAACTAAATAACTACATCTACGAATTCAGTTTTATAATAGGGACTATTTAAATAGACACCCTTGACTTATTTAATAGTACATTATTATATCTATTCCTGGTTGTGGGTTCCATTTTACTTCTATATCTATTTACATATTTGATCAATATATCTAGTTAGTACGTTTATTATAAATAAGTAGAAAGTAGAAACAATAAAACTAAAGTATAAATCAGGAGCTGCCGTAGGTCAGTCACTAATTGTAGGAAAATAATATAAAGTAATTTCAGTTACCATAAAAGAATCATTTTGAAATTATGTTGTGAGGCAACTTTCAAAGCCGCTCAATATAAAGAGAGTTCATTTCACGTTCTGCAGCCACCAGCCACCCCAATGTTTCGGAATAAACTGAATCCAATAAAACGCTGCGACCTTTAATTCACAATCGTACTCATGCAATATTCAGTAGAGATAATGTGGTAAAGGAGGGATACAATAATATTTTACTGATAATAACTTCATAGCAAGTCTGTATTATTGATCACGTATAAGAATAATTTGCATTTCGTAATAAAAATAAATTTACGTACGTAATACACTAATGCAGACAGTTTTTTTGCTTAACACTAACATGTATACAATCTGTTCAAAAAGTTTCTATACCCGAGTTCGAAATTCAGTCACTAGCGAATCAATAAATAAAACTGCAATAATCGGAATCCCTTCAGAATGTCTGCGTTCAGACATGTAAATACAATTATGTGCAAACAATAAATGTAAGTGTTTATAACCATTTTTTTATACGAGATATTTATAAAATTTACTGTTTTAGAATAAATTTGTTTTTAAACTATTATGAATCCTGTTTCAACTGTTATTCTCTACCAGTTGTTGAAAAATAATTGGCATTAGTCTCTTTATGGAGCTTGTAAATTTATTAATTGAGTGTTTACGTTTTTAACAACTATATAACATGTTTAATGTTGATTTTTTCGGGTTTTGTTAATTTGCTATGACTGTCACCTGGTCGCGTCTGACTGTCCAGCGCGTTGTTGCCTGTTAGAGAGCAATATTGAGCAGATATCTGACGCAATAATTGCCAATTCGGGATTTCCTGTGGTATCGCAACTCGTCTATTGAAAAAATAAGATATGACAATCCCCATAGTCAGAAGGGGAAAGGGTAAAGGTAGCTTCATCCACCCCTATGCTTTGGTCCAATGCGTAGGGTATGTATTTTGTAGGTTGAGGTTTACTTTTTAGGTTACTTAATTAATAAACGTTTTAATACTGGTACCCTGAGTGGCATAGATCCTCTCTAATTTCATCGCTTATCGGCTTAAGTTTATTTACAGTCTCCTCGTTATGTCAACCCAGACCTCCAAGAACTTCACCTAACTCATGGAAACACAAAAACCTTCCCCGTTATGTAAATTTCCGTAGATAATAGAATAAATACTATTAGCTATAAAACTGATAGATACATGGATTTGTCGACATTGTTTTTTAACGTTTTGTTTCAATTTGATTCTTGTATTAAAATCTGCAAGACCGGATCATAGGTTGATATTTATAATTTTGTAATCAGTTATTCTAGCTACAACAATCTTATATTTGAATCTGTACATGTATAAAGATTTTTGTAAACCTCCGGATGACGGTTAAAAGTAACGTAACGTGAATTAGTAATTTTATTTTAACGATTCATTAATAATATTTTATTATTACTATAGACAATGGCCAATAAAATTACCCCTGAGTTCTTGTTTAAAAATCACATTCAGAAGTAAATGCTCAGATGTGTGTGCAAATAATTCCTAGGCAGGTACGATCTCTGAAAGCGCTTATTTATTCTAAAAGATAACTCAATTTAATATACATCTCTTAATTTATATACTAATATATTTAAATTAAAGTTAATTAGTGAAGGAGAGTTTTTTACTAGAAATTTTACTTCAGTTTATGTTTATTCATGCAATGATCAAGAAAATCCACATCGTTATAGAGCATGAGAAATAGGGGCGGCAACTAAGAACCGAATAGAATTGGTTGTTGCGTAAGACGTAATCGTAGAGATATCCGTAAAACCCGCAAAATACATTTACATATTTTTTCATTATTTTATCTGCACCTCTATTTCCAGTTTTGAAGCGATGGGTTTAGATAGATATGAGAATATTTCTTCAATTACTTTAAACATTGTTTCTTAGTGATCTTCAATGTGGTATTCAATAAAACAATTCTTTTATGAGTAATTCTCATTTCTTTTATTTAGATGTAATTTACAAATGCTTACAAGATTAATTGTCTTGTACTAGTTTTCTCTAAATTGTTTTTCTTGTTTTAAACATTGTAATTATATTAACGTTAACTTCTTCATTCAAAATTAAAGTGTTACTGAATGACCTGTTCATAAAAATAAAAAAAATCTTACATTATGTACAATAAAATGTAATTTTTTATATAATATACGAAGCTACATAAACTGAAATAAACTTCGCTGGAAACCTCTTTGTACCACATGTGTAACTTCCTGTTATTCTTGGTACAGATTGAAAGTAAACATTGTAACTATACCAAATTCTACCAAACAATATTTACTATTAATTTTGATGCATACAATTTATTCTGACAATTGTACACTAAATCTTTATTGGAATTATCCCTTAATTTATACCATAACTGATAACCTTACTTGAAAAATACTTGTAACAACTTATTCTATTTTGCAAAACTTGCGATACGTGATTAGTAATCTCAAAATTTTCTTGTAATTCGCATAATCTCATGCAGATTGTGTAAGGATAACCGGATTGGCCACCGACTATCTAATTACAAGGCTACATACACATATTCTCAACTGTAAAACCCCTATTGTAACCCGTAAGCAAAGTCAAATTCTGATAAACCGCTGTCTTACTGTACCATTCCTAGTTTCGCTAACCCTTTCTTGAGAAATTACATTTTAAATTTGATCTATGTTTTGAAACATTTTTTTTTTTCAAAAATGTTTACGTATTTATATTCCTCCATGATTATTTATTATTTAAATTTTTATTTGCCTATGTAAAAATGCTAAAGTAACACAGACAGTTTTATAAATACGATGGTGGCAAATGATAAACAAAGGAGAACCTTTTTTGTTCATTCTAAATGCAATTTTCAAAACGGTACTCTAACTCAGTATTGGTTTATTACAGTTATATATTAAGGTGATTCTTTATGTTTTATTTTAAGTACTTTTTAAATTATTGTAACAACAACCGTTGAAACAAACATTCATTTACTCTGGCAATGGCAAATGTCCGAAGAATTCTTGACGTCTTGTCAAAGTTCCATCATCATTACCAAGCATTAAACTATGAATGAATAGAGATGTTTCGAACATGTTTGTAGTTGTGCTGAAGACTTGAGACGTCTCATATCTCGCGTTGACCAAGGTTACGCTATTGCTCTCTTCACCATAAAAATCAAGGATATACCAAAACAAATTCCTGAATACCTCTTCTTCAGCCATATTAGATAATATTGTTATATTTTAACAGTCTGAGCCTGGTAATATTAAATTTACTACTGCTTTACCCTGATGCAGTTAGTCGTATAAATACAAAGGGAGATCATTCATATAATTTTTGTTCCACAGTATGAAGCAAGCTTCCTTCTTTCAGTGATGGTAACGAACACATTGACACACATTCGTCGTTAATTTAAATTGTATTAAATTAACGACTGTAATGGTGACCGATTTTAATATTATTAAAATTGTATACGTGTATTACTTTACATTTTTGTATTCGGCATTTAAGATTCAGCTGAATTATACTTTAATGATTCCTGTATGGTTCTCAGAACAATATTTAGCCGTTAGCAGAGAATAATTGAGATATCTGAGACCTATTATGTAAGGCTAAAAATTCAATAAAATATTTCGTTGATTGGTTGCAAAAAACTAAGCAATCTGATGGTGATAAGTGATAAGGACATTTATTTTCAGTGTTCGCATATTATAAAAGAAATAGAATAGATTGTCGAAGATATTTATTAAAATACAATCTACTAGATACCAAATAAAGATATACATTCTAGAAGATAATTTTAACTATTTCAAAGTCATGATTTAAATTCAGGTTTTAAGTTTCAATAAAATACAGAGCACACTTATATTCATGTAATATCAGCTTTTATACTTTACTGTAACATGTTATGTCTGTACATAACTGTTGGTTCTGACAGACGAGGAATATACAATGAACGCAGAGTCAAAATACTGCGTTTTAAAACCCATTGCTGTCGTGATTGTATGTTCTAAAATAGACGTTTTTAAAAGTCTAAAATTAATTATGAAATTTTGTTATTTAGGAAACCATTATCTGAATAATAAAATGCGTGTCTATCATAGCCATTATTTATCAAATAACGAATTTTCATATCACAAGAAGTATCAATACTGAAAAATCATGGTCACATTCGGATGAAGGCCACGAGCTATTATATTCTGCTGTATATTGAATAATAAATAACAACCATACTATGGGAATTATTTATGCTAAAAATGGAATAAACGTTGGAATCCAGAATTAGTAACCTTCAATTCGTTGTGCCTGCGGTCGTATCTAAATCGGTACTCTATTTTTGCATTAAGGCTTTAAAACACTTAACTTTAGAATAAGCTATTTAATCTCCAGTGACGCAGATGATTTTCACCATCTGGCAGTAAAAAACATTTTCTTCAACACGTAGAGTATATCTGTGTTGTTTACGTCCATTCCAAGCTATTAAGGCAATATTGTAGATTACTAATTTATAAACAATATCTAGACTGCCTCTTTGATACTTTTAGTGCTCAATCACTAATATTTGTTATTCTATAATAATGTATAATATCACTGGCAAATATCGTATTGGATGTAGGTATGATCATGAACTCTTCGCTATCTTGTAATTCCCTGATCAAAGCATGCATAAATTCAGCAAGTAAAATCATGAGATTTATAATTACACAAAGTTTAACTTAAAAATTCCTTTGTCAGGTCGACGATAAAAATTTGTGCTATTGTATTGATTGAAATTTTTATACCTTATCAATATATTTAGTAAATATTTAAAAACTGTTGTAATGTAGAGTAAATAATTGGCCCATGACTAGGCCCCTTTGTCGGCGTCAGACACAAGTTTATGTATTGTATTTGTCAGCAGTAAATTTTTTGCTTTGATATATTTTATTATTCGTGACTATATTTAGTGTATTTAATTTTAATTTTCATACACTTTTAATTTTAGTATTCAATATATTCAGAGTAAATTTAAATAGTATTTACAGTGTTTATCAAGATTTGGAAACAAGATTATGTACTTTTTGAAGAACTTTTGTAGAATTAATAAAAGAATGCATTTAATTTTGTAAGATTATGTAAGAGAGTGTCAGACTATTTATTTAGTTTTTTAAATAGATTTTATATAAATAAAGAATTATAATAACTTTGTAACTTTGGTTTTCATGCTAAATAACTTTAGAAACATTTTCATGTTCGCGGTTCCATTCATAAGTTGCATAAGTTGTTGGGATTCGAGAGGATTGACCTGATGAGAACCATTATTATCCTGATATTGTATATAGCTAGTGCGTGGCCTGGTGTATAAGCTAGTGCTCTGCCTGGTAGACTCTGTCAGTTGGTCCGTCTTAAAGTCTTAAGTACACAATTTATTCATTAGCAACAAACTCCTCTTCTCTCTCCCCTATTATTGTAATGACGTGCACGCCTCCTTGCCTTTTTTTAGGTGATGAGATCTTTGTAATATTCATTACATTATTCTAATTTTATGTTTAAAGGCTCTAATTCCTAATATAATTTTTACCAGTATTATTGTCAGACACATATTTGTTATTAAGTTGAAATTATTATGCTGTGTGTAATTCCTTAATATTGTTTATTCTGAAATTATATTGTAACGATAATTTAATATATATTATTATATAATATGAATGTATCTGATACGTTTTATATGATAAACCGCTATACTTCCTGTGGTTCTTTGTATCTATCGAGATGTTGTAAATATTATCCATTTCAATTTATATTACCTGTTGCATTTATATTATTGAAACTAGTTCCTATCATTTTATATTGTCTATAATGTTCAAGTATCATTAAAAGTAATGTGTTTGTCCTTTATAAGTGAAATTTCTTTGGGGGTATACATAACAATATTTATAATTAATATCAAGATATAAGTGAACAATTTCCAACGTTGGAAATTTGTGTAAAATTACAAACAACTTCAATGAGACAAACACAAGACTTTTGGTATTTAAGTTTTTAATGTGTATTTATAATTATTGTAAATAATTCCGTGAAAAAATAACAAGTAATAAAAATTTTAATCAACAATAAATTTCTATCATGTACTTACTAATGTTTTTGATTAGTAACATTTTGTTAGCAATGTTTGCGTAAATATATGTAAAGAGCGATTTAGTTATGGTCTAGCTAGATATAATAATATATTTATAATAGCATATTTTGTCAAGCTCAATTGACTTTTCCTTTCAGGAATGAATACAAGGCATCATACTAAGATGGTATATCTTTTTAGAATCAGTTATTTGATTTATAATATTGAATAACGCAGTTTGATAAAGCACCCCATAGACAGGTTGTGTACATACCGTTTATAATCTAGGACTTATTAGTATTCACTGGAACATATTACGAATCTTCTTAAAGAAACAATAGTCAAAATAAATAGAGGGCCTTCACAAGAATTTAATAATAGCGGATTAGTGTTTAACGGCCGCCAGCAAAGTAAATTGCTCCTTCTCTGCCACCAACCCGGAGTATTAGTCAGTAATGATATGGGATTTTTGGGATACGGAATGGTGGATTTGTAAGAAATAAGTTTCTTTGACGTTTAATTTTGTTACCCTATTGGAACTAAACACTTTGTTTTCGTTATATCATATGTATAATTAATGTTTTAAGCAAATTGCACATATACAAGTATAAGTCATTATCACGCCAACTTAGTATTCTAACATATTACGAACAAATAATATTATATTGAGTTGTTAAATAATACCATTGTTTTAATTATAAATAATGAAGCTGCATACTTTGTCAGACTCATTACATAGACTAACTAAATTTATAGCGAAAGTAAATAATCCTTGTAAATTTATAATAAAATACAAAGAAATATTGTTAACCCTTAACTGTTAACCGACAAAATTTTGTCGGTCAAACATTCCTTCGTATAATTACTTTTTACAATATACTCCGGCAACGTATCGATTTAAATCATACACCATTGGATTTGGGAAGAAAAATAATAGGGAAAAGATGTTTTATTCCTCTTTGTATTATGGTTATGACGTAGCAAGCTTGTTATTTTGAACGTAAAAGAAAACGCGACGCGCCGTTTGTTGTGACCGACATTTTGCCGCGGCCGCTCGGTATCACTTTCGTTCCGAGCTGTGTATATTTGTAAGTTCTAATAGTTTTATTCGTGTTTTAGTGTCGTATTTAATTTGTAATGTGTTTTTGGATGTCGTAGTAGTGGAAACATATATTATATTTTAGAATAAATCAATTTCTTTTTACTGAAATATGTTTGAGAAATTAGCGGCTCTGTGTAGGCTATGATAAAATGACTTGGCTAAAATTAATTTCACATAGTTTGTTATTGTTTTCACTTACTATGTGTTGCACTTGTTTAGCTCTGAAGTAACTATTTAGTTTTGGTAAATAGATAGTTTTCACAATAAAATATATATTTTCTGTAATTTCTTTGGTTATATATAATAACTGTTTGGGTTATTCTATAATTTTTCCATATATTTAGTTATATTTATAGTTTTCTAACTACATAATATTACCTATTACTTATAAACCATAAATTTATAAATTTTGATATAGTATAAGCTTTACAAACAATTTTATATTTTGCTGAATGGAAATTTTTCGCAAAATTTTTGAATAATGGCAAAATGTAACTTTTTTTACTTTTCAAAAAATAATTTATGGTCATTATTTCATTAGTACTGTATATTCTATTTTATTCTGAGTAAGAAAATATGCAATATAAAATGTATTCATAGATAAATGTATTAGCAAAACTTGTTTTACCAAACTCTTACGTGTACACCCGATTTTCAGAATTTATGCGCATCGCTGCTTTTTGTTCTATAGCTTTATGATCCTTACATAAATGTGGGTAATGTTTATGTTTTTCTGAAACTAGATAAAATTTGACACAGAATGGCCATATCACTTTTAAATATGTCTCACTATAACGTCATTTGCTAGGTATGGTCCCCCCAAATTTAAGAAATATTTGATTTGATTGAAATGATTTGATAATTATAACTTTTATATTTGATTAAAAAAATTGTCTATTAAAAGATTTTGTATGGTTAATTTTACAATATAGTGTAATTCTACGTTTAATCCTGAACAAAAAATATATACTTTTTATTTATATTGCTTTTATTTTATATTTTTAAAAGTTTTGCGCGAAGCTCCAAAACAGCCCGACACCACAGGATGAAATGACCGCCAGTTCTAGGGTTAAATATCTATGATTTTAATATTGAATGTGTATGAGTCTTTTAACTGCATATACATATATTAAATATTTTTATAAGGACCCATGAAGGCCTACAAGTAAGACCTATGTAGATTACATTCCGACGTAAATGTGATTCTTTTATAGTATATGTTAGGAGGCATTAAAAATTGTTAACACCTTTAAGTAATTTTATTCAATTTATTAACTTCTTTGCAGGGTATATTAAATACAATTTTCATGCACTGGCGTTAATTACGTTTCTGTATTACTGGTCCAAAACTATATATTTTTATGTCACTGTAAGGAATAAAATAAAATTATCATTATTTGAACCTATTTTGTCAAGGCCGGAGCTAAAAAGACAAATTAAAGCCGATTTTTTTACAAAGCACATAATCTTTTGACTAAAATTGCATCTGTAGAATAATTCCACAAGTGGCCTAGGCCATACTTTAAGTCATTATTATCGAGTAGTTTGTGCAGTGGGCCTGTTTTGTTTTCAGACGGTATTAAACTCATTAATGAAGTAAGTGTACTTTTGCAATAGTGTAAGAACTTCTGTTCATATTTCATTACCAACATAATACACAAAATACTTGTTCACAGGTCTCTCGCGGATATATTTCCGCTAGAGAGATGTTTAATTATAGTGACATTCAGCAGACTCAATGTTACATGTAGTTCAAAGTAATGTGTCACTGGTGTATTCGATTACACATTTACACAACCTCCGTTCACTTTATAACTCAATCTCATCGTGATGATATTGGTTGTAGTTACAATGAAGAACAAAAAGTTACTAGTTACTTAAAATTAACATCAAAGTAAATTACTGGATGAACATATTAAACCGTTCTATAAACTAAAACTAACTAATAACAATATAGTAGAGTATAAGTACCAAAATCTACATGGAAAAGACAAAATAAATAAAAGTGTATTATTTTTTTCAGAAATTTTTTGACATCTTATAAATTTTACGTATAAATGATGAAGTTTCCGTTACTTTAGTGAATAATAATTGTATGAATAGAATTAAATAACTTAATTTATCCCTTATATACTTTATTATTACATTTATAAACATTTCGTGTAAATAAATGTTATCCACATACGCGTATGATACTGTATAAGTTCTACATGTCATGTCTAAGCTGTTAAGGGTCAGAAAGATTAAAAAGTAACAAAAATTTATCTTAGCTAAAAATATGCTCATTTATTTCTATAATAAAACCAGGGACTAACTGGAAGCATAATTAAATCCTGTATTTAAATTTCGTAAAATCCCTCCTTTTTTGTCGTAACATCTCTAAAATGTATCCAGTTTATATTAAAACTACAAATTAAAAAATATTGTTCGTTAGTAAAAAATGCATTCCCTCATTTAAGTTTCCAAAAATTGCAGGTTTAATTTATCTTAGTTTCCCTCTAGTAGTTTACTGTTCCTCTGTTACCATATACAATTTTACGCGTAACTAGTTAAATTAATGTAATAGTTAATTTGTTATGCCCCAATAATGAAATTGGCACATACCAATTTGCTCTTTAGATAATAGTGGATTCTTTTGCTGAAATAACTTTTCTAGGTAGGTAACTGGAAATCTATCTGTAATAACACCAAAATTGTACATATTAATCAAACCGTACCAGTTATTTTAAATTAGAGACTTAGTCTTAACAAGTCATGGTATTTTAATTCAATTGGGCTATTAATTTCAAAGTCTATTGATTAACAGTCACGCATGGAGAACAACTTTTATGTCCAAATAACTGAACTAAAACGATACATTCACTTGATCACATTCAAATGTTAGTTGTAAATTGGAATATTACCATTACAAACTACATTACCCAAAACCATGACTGCAACACATGTAATATGTAAATAAAAACTATGTTTATACTCATCCCAATTGGTATTAGTTCATATTAGTTCATGTTTGGGGAAGTTTTTTAAACATTATTATTATTTTAATTCAAGTGCAATGATATCTACGCCAATGATGAGATTCAAAGTATATTTTGTCACGTATGGATCATTAATTTTCTGGGTCATCTTTTGATAAATCTGTATCAATTTAAATTTCATACCCTTTAAGGTATTTAATTACAAGTTATAGTTTCTAATACTTATACAGCACAGTTAGTTTATCTCAGAATACAAACAATAATCACACGACATCAGTTAATATGAAAACACTGAAATTAAAAAAAAAACATGACATTATGCCTGGTTGCGAGCTATGAGAGTGAATGTAATTTAAAAAAGGGCCAGGGACAGGGTGGGCCGCAATGAACTGTCCCCTCCTGTGTTTACATTAACTTAGTAATGTAATCATTAAGTTAAGCTTCTTTGTTTTTTATTTTTAATTAACCATTAAACTTATATATATATATATATATATATATATATATATATATATATATATATATATATATAATGTCTGGAAACACCCAAATATATCCTTTTATAATTTAAATATAAATTTGAAACCTCTTACAATCGTGATAGAGATTGGGCATCTACTTTTTGGAACAATGTTTTGTTATGTCACACCAACGGGGGACGTCCTGCCGAGGGTATCGTGAATATTCTTAATGGAAGCCTATACCTTGTGATACATAATTTTAAAGGTAATAGCTTACTGAATTGAATGCCACAAACCGCATCTCAAGGGAATTATTCTATCAGAAAATAGAGCATTTTTAGTATTGAAAATTTACTGATGTTCAACAATGTAATTTTAACATGGTTCTTGCCACAAAATGTGTTACACTAATTTTTTAGCATTTTTTTAAATGTTCAATTAAATAAAACAAAAATTTCATTTTAAGCTGGTTCTATTAGCACAAATTTGCCAGTTTTTATTACAGTACAATTATGGAAATACTTATGTTATTGATTTCTTATTACAAATAAAAAATAATGTATGCTGTTAGAAAAGTCTTACAACAAACGTTTTACCTGCATTTGGTGTCAAAGCAATTGTTCGAACTGTGTTCCTTCTACGGTTTGACAATGAGCCAATCTTGTGTAAAATGATTCGACAGAGTTGCCTAACATTTCTTCAGTTATCAAAGCAATCTCCTCTATAATCCTGTTTCTTAGGTCTTCCAAATTATGAGGCTTTCTTCTATAAACATTGGATTTTAAATGACCCCATAGGAAATAATCGATTGGTGACAAATCCGGAGATCTTGGAGGCCATTCGATTTCTCCTCTTCGGCCAATCCATTTATGAGGAAACCTTAAATCCAAATACTCTCTTACCTGTCTCCCATAATGGGGTGGAGCACCATCCTGCTGAAACCATACATTATCAAAGTATTCTCCTGATGCAATTTGAATAGCTGGGATTATTTCATTTTGGAGCATATTGTAGTAAAGTTCGGCATTTAAATTTCCATTGATGAAAAAGGGTCCAACAATTTTGTTACCTAAAATTCCACACCATACGTTCAGTTTTTGTGGTTGCTGTGAATGGGACTCAGTAATCCAATGTGGGTTTTCACTAGCCCAGTAACGGCAATTGTGCCTGTTAACATTGCCATTTAGGAAAAAAGTTGCCTCATCAGAAAATAGTATGTTGGTCAGAAAATCTCTATTGTCATCACATTTGCGCATCACAAGTTCACAAAACTCAACTCTTCTGTCGTAATCATCCTCACTTAACTGTTGGACTAAATGAACTTTAAATGGTTTGTATTTATTAATTTTCAAAATCTTACTCACAGACATAGGGTGCATATCATGTTGCTGTGCAGCTTTTCTAAACGATGTATGTGGGTCTTCAATAAATGTTTGCAAAACATCTAGTGCATGTTCTTCATCTGTTGCAGATTGTATCCTACCCGACTTTGGCCGATTACGTACACTCCCTGTCATTTCAAAACGCTCAATAGTTTTTGATATTGTTGAAACACTTATGGGATTCCTTTCTGGAAAAGTGTCATTAAACAAATTACAAACTTCCCGATAAGATCTTTGACGATCGCCATATCCTCGCAACATCAACAGAGTAATTCGTTCTCTTTCAGACAATTCCATTAAAATGCCAAATAAAAACTGAACTACTGTAATTAGATAACTTGTTGACAGCAATGCTTCAGAGACACTGATTAACTCGACAGGAATGATATGACCTTTGTCCATTTGTAATTCCCAAGCTTAGACCTGTCTAGTGAAAGCTCCATGCTCAACAAACTGAAACCTGTAGACCAGATGATTAATAACACAATAATGTTTTCTCATAGGCTAGTGACCTTTGTCTCTTTAAACCTTCCTGCTGACTGGAAAACACCAAGTACAAATTCATAAGTAATCAGAGAAAGTGACTCATAAGTTTTATTCATTGTAATAAAAACTGGTAAATTTGTACTAATGAAACCAGCTTAAAAATAAATTGTTTATTTTATTTTAATTGAACATTAAAAAAATGCTAAATAATTAGTGTAACACATTTTGTGGCAAGAACCATGTTAAAAATACATTGTTGAACATCAGTAAATTTTCAATACTAAAAATGCTCTATTTTCTGATAGAATAATTCCCTTGAGATGCGGTTTTGTGGCATTCAATTCAGTAAGCTATTACCTTTAAAATTATGTATCACAAGGTATAGGCTTCCATTAAGAATATTCACGATACCCTCGGCAGGACGTCCCCCGTTGGTGTGACATAACAAAACATTGTTCCAAAAAGTAGATGCCCAATCTCTATCACGATTGTAAGAGGTTTCAAATTTATATTTAAATTATTAAAGGCTATATTTGGGTGTTTCCAGACATAATATACACCCTGTATATACCCAAATGTTTGCTCTATTTGTATGTATGGTTGCAGAACGTTATAACTGGTTCTTAATTTCTTCAATGTAATAAAAATTATGTTGTATAACAATAATAATAAGTTCGCTAAATAAAAAATATATATCAATTTTTGAATGATAATACATTTGAAATAAATTGTGGCGTCTCTCAAACTTTGAGCTAAAATCTATATATTGAAACATACTATTAAACACGACAAAAATACTGCTAGATTCAATCAGAAGCCATGGTTGCTTGATTCCACTCTAATTGTATTACACTTTTCAATTCGGTGATAGCCCTTTTATGTTAAAAGTGTTTTTTAACGGTTTTGCGTTTATAAAATGACTTGTTTGAAATATGTTGTTAGCATCATTGTTGTAAGTGTTATTTTATCTTATGAATATATCAATATTGTATGATAGATGTTTGGGTGTAGGATTAATTCTACAGATTTTAGCAAAGATACAAATGCTGGCGCATATAAATACAGAAATAATTCGTAACGCTGATTTCACATTTTATTATCGTTCCTCCAGGCGTTTTACTTTATTGACCAATAAAGCGTTGCTCTATGTCTGCAATTCCTATTGGCAAACAATTTTCTAGTATCCTTAAGAAATATATAGAGGAAAATAAATCATGGAAAATTATTTGATTACTAGCACGTTTAACCTCAAATAGCCAGCGCACTGTGAATACATCATTAGGAGGGTATTTTTTTGTTACAAATGAGAAGCTATATGCATTTTCTTTAATAAGTAAATATAACAAAAATTCTAAGAATCTTTTCTTTTATAAAATTATAGTCATGGCAAACGGCCTGCAAACCACTGCTTTAGTAAATAAGTAATTAAAAGTCCTGTTATTTACTAAATCTAATTCATACAACGTAGTATTTTCTGTAAATAAAAAAGTTATCAAGTAATAAATTAGAACAGAATATTTGAAATGTAAAATGTGTCCATGTGTGGATGTTTTAAATTTAATCTATTTTTAAGTATGTGTGGACATTTGGAAAATTTATTTGGCTAATATAACTGATTTTAATCGTTGTATACATCAATAATGTATAAGAACGCTTGTTTAGTACCATTATTTTTGATATGCTTATTTCATTACTCTACAATTCCATTAATGTACTACATTTAATTATTTGTGTAATGTACAAAATTACAAAGATTTACAGGTAGTACTACTTTTATTTTCAAAGTCATTTATGTAAAAATAAACATTAATAACTTACTTGGTGCTATAACTGTAGAAATACTTAGTTGATGACATCTAACTTGATTATATATCTTACATATTGGATGATATTAGTTTATTAGTTCTTCCTACAAATAATCAAACGAATATATAGTAATGAATGGATCATAAAAATAAAATCTGGAATATAGATTACTGAAGAAAAAATTGTTTTGCACGTATAAGATATAATTTAATTATTTATTAATTCTACGAGTTATGTTATAATAGTTTTCATCCAGTCTTTCACATCAATAACGATAATGATTCATTATATAGTTACTACAAAAATTCCAACTTATTTTTACTATATTATATAAGTAAACAAGGAAAAAACTTTTGCGTTTTTAAAGAAGTAAAAACAAGTAGTTTGTACACAGTTTTTATTTTTAAAACATGTTAAAAGCTTGTACATAATTTTTTCCATAACAACAACATACATGTTGAAAAATACAATTTTATGTAATATAAAGAGTTACCTCCTTTTTAAATTGCTATAACTCTTAGAAGAACAGTTTTTACAGTTATTTATTATTTTTAGAGTGCCAGTATTAAAAAAGTCTAATGCCGTCAAGAAAAGAATGATATTCGAATAATGATGAAATCCAATATCGCTATGTGAATTATGTTCAGATATACTAACATATTTGATATTCTGTCTTATAATGTCAAGTGATAATTTTGAAAAAGAACATTCGTTAATATTTTACAGTAATTATTTCCACGTATGTTCGGTTCCATTTTGAAGTGTATAATTTGGTAGAGTACTTCTTATTGTTTCTCTTGTTCTTTGTTCTAATAAATCTTGTGACGTAAACCCTAGTATGAACATTAAAACGACTTTCTTCTTCATATAGAGACTAGTTAAAAGTTTTAGCATGCTGTTAAATGTTGTTTTTGTGCAATAGTTGGTTCATTGGATGACGACTGATAACTTAAAAGTCTGGTTTTTTAAGTGGTCATTTAAAAAAGGGATGGATGATTAGAAAAAAAATAAGTTTACGCCGTTTTATCCGAATCATCTAAGTTTTATTTTGTATTTCTTTGCAAATTTAGAAATGTTTAGAAAGGATATAATTTATATACATCCTGTACCATGAAGAGATATTTTATGACTCATACTAGTAAATTGAATAGCTCTTATAAAAAAAAAAATGGTGGATAAAATAATAGCACAAAACAAGCGATATTTGTACACCTACAATGAAAGAGTTTTGCCGCTGCCACTGAAGTCTACAGCAATAATTATTCGGAGCATCGTCACACGTCTCAGTTCGATAACCGGAGAGAGAAATTTTATACTCTTATGGGTCTAGCTGTTATGGTGGACTTGAACTATAGCATTTACTTCAGATGGCTTTATTTGGTGAGATTACTATTGTGAATGCTTATTCACTGGTAAAAGTATTTCTGCTTTCCTCTGGTTTCTTTACACATAATACTTTTGACTAAGAGGTAGGATGTACGGTAGTAAGACCTATAAAAACATAAGTTTATTACATTTTAGGAAATAAAGATTAACGTAAAAAATAAAAAGTGTTGACAAAAATTAAAAGTAAAGGGTAAATAAAAGAGAGGCTGTTAGTTCCCATATTAAAACTTAATTCAAATATGTTTATTAAACTAACCTCTTATTATAACCCAAATCTATGAAAAAAGTATATTTATGTATTCGTTCAAGACGTAATAAATTTCTCAATATTTTCTCTGCTAAAGGGATTAATCTTAATGAAAATATATTTTATTCCTCATAAGGATATTGGATTAAATAAATAATTTTGAATTAAATAAGTGTCATTGAAACTAAATATAAATTTCGTTGTTTTAAAATTGCTCACAATCATTTTAAAATACAAACATTATTATGAATATTAAACTAATAACATAAAATTAAGTAAGTTTGTAATTGTGTTGTTTTATTTGATAGTTATTCCTTAAATACGAACATAATTGTGTTGATATTGAAACAGATAAAACCAACCAACTCATTATAGTTATTAGTAGTTTTTTTGGAATAGTAGTCCAAACTGATTATACTATTTATATACCTCTGAGTCTAATTATAGAATTTAGTTCAGCATGCTGATTCGGTGTTTTATGGCATTTATAAAATCGAAAACTCCAACAGTAATTAAACTTTTACTACAAATATCAATATCCCGTCATATGTTGTGAACCTACGTTTTTTAAGAAAAATACAAGGAAAACATACAAATCCTTTACACCTTTTTATAAGCAGACTCATGCATGTTATAAACAACAATGTTTAAAACTATAATTGGTTTAGAAATATGTTTGCACTATAATAAAGTAATCATCAATAAATCGTAACAAAATCCAAACAAAAAGCTAGGTGGGTTGGTGCGGTAAATTTGTCCGTGAATAGTTAATTGACCTCTCCAGCACAGCGGCCGCACAGCAGGCGCTAGGGAACATGATGCTGTCACTGACACAGCTCTAATCTGCTGATATTGTAACTTTGTTATTAATTAGTTGGATAGCATTTGTGCTCTTGTTTTCTAGAAGATATTTACAATTCTTCGTTCATCCAGCTCACACTTTGCACTTCAAAGTGAGTCATGCGATCTCCTCCTCCTTTCATGAAGGCAAAACCTTATTGTCTATTACCTTCGTTTATATGACTTCTTCAATAGTTTAAATTATAATATTACTTTGCAGCTCATTTACCCGTTGACCTAATTTGACTTACTTTAAACCTGAAAGCATTACACAAGTGTCGCTATTGGTCATTTCCGTCAATATTTATTGCATATAAACAATTTTCTATGGCACTAAAAAGTAGGCAAAAGCCGTGCTGTAATAAGGTTTTAAAACTCTTTTTTTTAAGGTCCGTTGTATTTCGTCATCTAGGTATCATGGCAATATAATTCCTTTAGAAACTAAATATGAGAGGGTATATTAAAAAACGATATTGCGTAATTTTGGAAGATTGCTATTTTAAGTTGGCTGCAATCAAGTACCAATACTAGGTTAGTACTTAAATGTAAGGTGTGCGTCACTAACGTGTGTGGAAATTAAGTATGTAGGACTAGGACATTACTAGAAGATTCTAAGGTGAAAAGAAAGTTAGTCAGCTCAGTTTCAAATGTAAAAACTTAATTGATTAATATAGCTCAGAAGTAGTAATTACTATTAACCCTCTTCTAGCCAGTATCTGGAAATTTGCGATCAGTGATGTCCCGCTCCTGGATACATAACAAACGAAAAGGTTCTGTGTTTAACAGACATGCGTGTTTATAAAATTGGCTGAAAGTGAAATAATGTATTTACGCTAAAGCTGATTGTACTTAAAAAAGTATAAATTCATTCGAATTGGTACACATAATAAATAACTTAATTGAACTGTGAATAGAGGTAACACATGTGTATCTGACATGCCTATTTCTGTTACAAAAATAACATAGGATCTATTTTAACACTTGATAAGAAATGTACAGAATTTGTTAAAGCTTCAAGCTCATACGCTTAGTATTATTCAAGTGCTATTGATATAATTGGAGCTATTCGGTTGAATTTATGGAATGGAGAGAATTCAATATATAATTTAGTTGGTTTTTATCAAATTTCATTTAGTCTCTGAATTAGCGCCCCAAAACACTGCTCTCTAAACCGAATCAGATGGTTGGTATACATGTTTCAGTCACCATTAAGTAACCCTGCAGTGTATTGTATACCCTTTATAAAGGATATACTTTTGACGTCCTTAATTTTGCAGGAAATTGCGTCTGAAGCCGTGGGAAAATGCGATTGTATTTTTAAAATAAATGTAAACTATTTAGCTGTGCCATTGATTTGTAACTGAGTAAAATCACGGGTACCTCAACACACTGTAGCTAAAACAATTCCTTTTTTTATCTATTTCATTTGAATCCCCGTAGATACTAGCCCAATGTCATTGTTCTGTTAAGGAACCTGACGTATCCAATGTACTGCAGTATAGCCCAGTGTCTGTCCTTGTTCTGTGAAACACATGATTTTTCCAATGTACTCTATTAGCTATTCTTCTAAATCTATCTTACAGTAATAACCCGAACGTGTAAAATGTTTGTACAAACAGGAAATTTAAAAAAAGTCTTTCTTTTTTCTTTTCTGACTGACTAATTTCACTATAGCATTCAAATTTCTTCCTTTTAGTCTGTTTCTATTCTCTTCATTGAGCCTAGTATTGGTGTGATACTTTACAGCCTCATCTACAGTTCTGCCAATCTTTGCATATACAAATGATATTTTCCTCACCTTACATCTAGGCAGGTAGGTGATCCACGGATGAAAAAGCCCTTATTGTCTCCGTGGGTAGGAAAGGAGATGGTATGACCATTTACATCTGTTCCGTAAGAAGGGTCGTCAAGAGAAATTACCAAAAATTAACATAGTAATAAGAACAACGACAAAGTATATTTATTTTCGTTATCCTCTAAAAGATGATTACTTTATCCATAGACTTATTTATTGAAATAGAAAATATCACCAAATCTTTAACAAAAATAATAAGTAAGAAGAAAATAAGGTATCTTACTGAATAAAACAAATTTCACCGAATGACGGCAAGTTTTCCAGTCAGTCTATTTCTAGTCTCAATTAAGGAAGCAAATAAGAAGCTTCATTATTGTGAGTAGGTCAAGAACGCAATAGTTGAAATTCTAAGGCCAGAAAACCACAGAAAGCTGCTTTCAAATGTTACTGATAGAGGCTAAGTTACCGAGATATGGTCAACCATATACGCCAAACTAGAATAGGAAAAAAGTAAATGGACCATGACATTGCACAATACGTGATAATTAAAACGACTGAGGCAACACACACTACACTTGAATCCGGTCATCCACTAAAAATTAAAATAAGCTATTACTTTTAACACTATTTGACGTCAAATAATAACAATATTTGGAAAATTAATGGTTGAAGATTTACAGGTAAAAACTATACAAATAGTTTTTTCGTCTTAACGTAAAAACAATGCTAACCGCTAATGTATTACTTAACGTATTATTTTTATTATGCAATGAATAATCCAAACATAACCATAAAAGCTCATGGATCGACGTAGGAAAATAAAGTATAAACTTAAATCTTCTAATACTACTAGAGGATAACGTAACGCCCTACGTAGCAAATTTACTTTCATTTGGCTAATGAGTTCTATTACGATCATATGAACGCAATATATCCTACATGATATATAAAATATATTTTCATTCGTCAGATGAGTTTTGTAAACTCAAAATCGAAATATTATGTAAAACGGTGTTTAAAAACTACAACGAAGGCCGCGTACAATATCTATGGCAATACTAAAGTAAGTAACAACTGTGTTTATGTAATTTCGTAAACTTTTGGATGGCAATAGTGAATATTATGCGTCGAGTTGTATATGAAATAATACTGCTAAATGAAAATAGTAACTTCTATTGACAGAGAAGCAAAAGGAATTGTAATTAGTCTTTAAAAGCTAGCATAAATCACAATTACAAACTTAGAATAGAAATTGTGGAGATTATAAATTTTAAGCAACTAAGAAATTATTTTCACTTATTTTACTCAGTCAGAAAGTTGTACATAATGTCGACTAAGACACAATAGATTTCAGAGTTGTGATGTGGAAAGAAATCGCCCAACAAGATAGCATATGTTATGGTAGTCCTATCAAACCTTGACATTAGTTCAGATACTGGATTGTTAATTCAAATTTCAGGGGAATTAATAAGGCTGTGGTTAAATACTTTTTTGTAAAAGTTTATTTGTATGAAAAGTATCTAGGAAAGTACAATTAGTTGGTCACTTTATAATGGTGTGTCTACAGCATTGCCCCACAGCAGAAATCAGACTTTTAAAGTGTGCAGAACTCGGCCAACTCAATGCACCCTGATACAGGATAGTTTGTAAACTACTGATTTCGAGAAGTTTGACAGTTAAGAATAGTGAGCCTATTGCCCACAGCAGAAATCAGACTTGTAAAGTGTGCAGAACTCGGCCAACTCAATGAACATTGATACAGGATAGTTTGTAAACTACCGATCTCGAGAAGTTTGACAGTTAAAAATGGTGTGCTTATTGCCCACAGCAGAAATCAGACTTGTAAAGTGTACAGAACTCGGCCAACTCAATGCACCCTGATACAGGATAGTTTGTAAACTACCGATCTCGAGAAGTTTGACAGTTAAGAATGGTGTGCTTATTGCCCACAGCACAAATCAGACTTGTAAAGTGTGCAGAACTCGGCCAACTCAATGAACATTGATACAGGATAGTTTTTAAACTACCGATCTCGAGAAGTTTGACAGTTAAGAATGGTGTGCTTATTGCCCACAGCAGAAATCAGACTTGTAAAGTGTACAGAACTTGGCCAACTCAATGCACCCTGATACAGGATAGTTTGTAAACTACCGATCTCGAGAAGTTTGACAGTTAAGAATGGTATGCTTATTGCCCACAGCAGAAATCAGACTTGTAAATTGTACAGAACTCGGCCAACTCAATGCACCGTGATACAGGATAGTTTGTAAACTACCGATCTCGAGAAGTTTGACAGTTAAGAATGGTGTGCTTATTGCCTACAGCACAAATCAGACTTGTAAAGTGTACAGAACTCGGCCAACTCAATGAACCCTGATACAGGATAGTTTTTAAACTACCGATTTCGACGAGTCTGTCAGTTCCACGACTTTATTGTTAAAGCAACTTCGAGGGCAAGAGAATCTGTCCTTATCTAGAAACTGGTTAACATTTAAAATATCTAACAAGTTTTAAGCTTATTTATAACCATTTATACGTTAAATTATTCATGGGCCTATTTTTCCAACAAAAGCGATATACCTAAGTCAGAGAAGTGTATTGTACAGAACTGGGCTAACACAATAAAATTCCATTTTTGGAATTTGTTGTAGCGGAATAATATCTTGGAATAATTATACACTTGATTGAACTTCACTTTCTACTAGCCTCACTAACATTGGTACTAATTTGACCGAACTGACAGTCGTGATGTTATGGTTTGTGGTATGTTTTTTTTATTTTTACTAATTCATTGGAAGTTTACGACCTTATTTAATTCAACTTATCTCATAACAGTGGAACATAACAAAATTTAAAATCACATTCGCACGGATAATTATATTTAAATAGCTGTGTTTAGTAAATAATTTGTTAATCTGGTGGGATTAAACTCTTTAACAAATCAAAAGATGGACTTTTAACATAAAAAATTTTTGATTTCTTCCATTTCTTGTTTTTTTTATAAACTGGGGACATATATTTGTTGCAAATACAAAGCTCTGCTTTACCGAAATTTTCCAACTGTCTACCTAATGGAGCGATTCAATGACTATTTTCTATCCTCATAAATTTAATTAAATATTACATCACAACATTGCATCATATTTTTTTAACAAATATCTTTAATATCTATATCAAATTATTGTTTGCCGTCATTAACTCACGATATGAGGTAGGTAGTACGAGGAACAGTTTATGCTTAAGGTACTTCCTAAATATTACTCACTGTGTAGGTACAGACAGTGACATTTCTGGTCTGTGGAGTATGCTTTTCTCATCTTTTAATAAGCCATTATTAGTCTGCAGGAACAATAAATATTACTTACGGTAAATATGCAGTCAGTGTCAGGTATGGTCTGTGGAGTGTGCGTTCCTCATCATTTAATAAGCTATTATTAGTCTGCAGGAACAATAAATATTACTTTTGTATTTCTATGACGATTTATATATTTATTGGACTATTTCCACTCAGAAGCTTTTCCATTGAGTTAAATCCCGATGTTAAGTACCTTGGCGTGATCCTCGATAGGATCTTAAACTGGGGATCTCGTCTAGAAAGGGTTATCGCCAGAGGGTAATGGTCTATAATGCAATGCAGACGAGTGAAAGATGGGCATGGATGCTTAAGCCGATGCTTTTGTATTGGTTTTATATCGCGGTAGATTGTCTGGATGGCATCCGAAGGATGGCTTGCCTTGCTATCAGTGGGGTTTTTCTTAGTGCGACGGGTGTAGCTCTAGACTGTATCCTCAACATCGCCCCCCTGGATATCGTTATTCAGGCTATGGTCAGAAGGAGTGGATACTGAAGAATTAGCATCCTGATTCAGGGGAATGCTCTACACATGATCGCTGATCGGATGCCACTAAAATTCCATTTGACCCTTTAGGATAGTGATACCTCCTAGGGACGATTGAATGGCTTACAGACGCCTCTTGAACAACAAGTGGCACAGGCACCGTAATGTTGGGGGTGAATCCATGTGAGGAGCTGGTGGTCCCTAAGGGTTATTTATCTTACACTTTTTCAGGCAGAAGTCGCAGCCATTATGGTGTGTATTCGTGAGAATCTTCGACTGCGGTGTAGGAGTAAGACGATCAATATTTTCACAGATAGTCAGGCAGCACTGATGGCAATGGACTCTTCAGTGTTCAATTCCAAACTTGTCTGGAATTGCTATCAAGTCGTTTCTTCCCTTACCAGAATCAACAATGTGACTGTTTGCTGGGTTCCTGGTCATAAGAGGATCTCTGGGAGTAAAGGAACTGATACCCTTTTCACCCAGGGCTCAGCGTTAAATATAATGGATCCTCAACCTTTCTGTGGCGTTTATAAGTGTGAATCCTTTGGGTCTGTTTTGAAATGGGTTCGCGTTGAGCATGAGAGAAGGTGGAGGCTGTATCCAGGCATGAGAATAAATAGAATGGTATTATGGTTGCCTTCGTTCAGAGTGGCGTCTAACCATCTCTTACTAGGTACATCGATGACTACTCTGGTTATAGGTCTGATTAAGGGACATGGTCACCTGAGGAAGCATCTTCACAGAGTCAGCATCCTTCGGGAGGATCCGCTGTGTAGAAGGTATGATGAACAGGAGGAAACTGCTCTTTGATTGTTCTGTAATAGCAAGGGAGTGGTTTGCCATCTTTGGTAGTTTGGTCAAGGGTTGTGAATTCTTTCAAGAGCACCTGATAGGTTGTTTTCGGTGGTTTGTAGAACTGCTGAAACCGTAGACTGGCAGGCCTCATGGTGTGCTTCTGGGGTGCGCAAAAGACTCTTCAGGCTTAAGTGCATGGCAAGAGAGGCCGCCCTAAATACGTGTATATTTAAATGAAGTAGTGAAGTCAACGTTACAAGAAAATGGTTAAAGGAGATTAAGATTATTCAATATGTACATATATAAGTAAATTATAAATTTATCTTCTAAAAATTAAACTCATTTAATACTCCTTACAAATTTAATTTCCTCTATGTAGGTTAAATTAGTTACACTTTAAAGTATATTAAATTATTTTTATAAGAGCTTCCATTTTTACTGCCATAAACAATCATTCAAATTTACTAATCTGGAATTGTATCCAGTGCTTGTCTAAAATTGCAAGAAATAAATAAAGTATGGAAACGAGGCTTAACACACATTCAGAGGTAAATTTACAAGAAATATATATATATATATATATATATATATATATATATATATATATATATATATATATATTTCTGTGTATTAACAAATCAAATGATTTCAAATTATATAACGTAACAGTTCTGACGAGAAACAATATTAACTCTTTAGGACAAATTACGTAGATTTTAGTCTTATACTCTCTGCGAAACTTGTAAATGAAGTTGGTTTGAACAGTTTATACTGTTGTTCGGTCAGTATAACGTATTGTCTTGTGTAAATCTTGGCATTCTTTATTAAAACTCAACGCAAGTAACACATATTATGCTTGAATAAATTCAGTTTTAAACTTTAAACATAATTCGGAGTTTACCACTTTTTACCTCGTAATGATGAGCTAAACTAAAATGGTAAAAACTTCATCATTTCGTATATTGTTCACCAAATATTAACAGTCAACAATTGACGTCGAAATATCTTATCATTTTATGACAGGAAATGTGTACAAAATTGTAAGGGTAACAAGGGACCTTAGCCCTTAGCGAGGTCAGGGTGTAGATAGACATCATCGTTAAAAACCAAGGACGTAAACATATAAAACTAATTAAAAGTAGTTATTTTCTTTTTGATACGTTATACATTTTTGATAGTTGTTATTGAATACAAACTATGATCTTCATATCTTAAGTGAAGGTGAAAAGTAATGAACTCGTTTGTTGTATGCTAAAGAGAAAACGAAATTAACTCGCTTAAGCGTAGTCAGTTACCAGTCGGACCATAGGCTATATTTCTGTGATCATTTTAGAAATTAAGTTACTATGCTTCTGTTTCTAAATTTATGTTTCGATAACCAATGTAATATTTTAAGTTTATTTATTAAACATAACTACATCATTATTTTTACCATGTTATAATTTATTTAATTAACACTTCAATTTTTAACTTCTAGGTGTTGGTTTTTCATATTTGGCACAACATATCCTCTTAAAAAACGTAATTTTATTATAGATAATATAGAATCCTACACTTTTTATTAAAAATCGATAAGGATTAAATACGACGCAACATTTTCAGTACTAGAATCTACTGTTTCCATTAAATGATAGATCCTATACGATGATATACTTTTGAATTGTATAAAGTTTACTTAAACAAACTAGTTTTCAAAATTAATAATTTATTAATAGCTACGACTATTTAATCGCAGTATTTCAATATTAAAAATAAGATTGTCAGTATGTACAAATTACTCGTAGTACACATTGTTAAATTAAGGAAAAGCATATGGCAAATTATATATGTAAATGTATGTATTATAGCAATCAATAATGGAAGGTCAAACCGAATATGAAAGTGCAATTACGTAAACGTGACGGCTTCAAAACATTCGTTGGGGAAAACAATAAACGGCTCAATGAAACGGACGTAAGTCGTTAAAGCGATATAATTTACTGAACCGATTTGCTGTGATTTAAACAAGGGAACACATTTACTGAAACAGAAGCTATAAAATATATAATATAATAAAATAAAATAATAACTCAGTTTGATAATTATTTACAGCAAAGGCAGGATAAAATCACGCAATGATATGTAACTATGAATAAAAGGAACTAAATCATGCACACGACTTATTACTTTGACACCGTTTTGTCGTACTAATAACTCTGAGAAAGAGATAAAATTTATTTTGTTAACATTTTTATAAACAAACCTTTATAACTACTTAAAATGAAACTTTTTACTCATATTACTTTCAAGCTTGAAGAGAATTGAATTTTAACATGGATAAATAAACTAGAAATGGCCCGTTTTGTTTTGATTATTATTAAATTATACTTATATTGAAATTTTAATCACATTATTTCGCCAAATTAATTATTATATATTGGTACGAGGTAAAATAAGGGTAATGAAAATTCAACATAAACTAAAAAATATTATTTACCCTATTTAATTGCCGTATAACATAATGTTTACTGAACATTTAACATGTTACACCTTACATGCAATACAAACACAATTCCTCATTTGACATGTAATGTATAATTGAGGTTACTGCGGATTGGACTTTCACCCAATAAATACTTGAGAAAAATGTGGTCAGTTTAAATTGATTTAAATAAAACGAATTACTTCTAAGAACTGGACTAACATTATTGTTTCGTCATTATTTTTCGATTAAACGAAGGCAAAATTTAGATATTTATTTGCCACTTATTTCATTACAAATTTATTATTTAGACGCATCAAATGATCACAGTACCAATGTGAAGAAATGAAACAGAAGATTTAATAATCATCAACACATTCAGTATATCCTTTAATGGGTGTGAGGGGAGGATTAGTTGGTAGAGCTTTTTATGCTGTCGTTTCTGACACTTACTTTATCTGAAAACATCACATTTTTCCCACGCAAAACGCTTCTAACCTAATCGTATTTGTTTTCCTATTTTATTTTTATTTTGGCTGACAGCAGAAGTGCATTGCAGTTTAATCTCAAAAGAGTGGGCGAGTGCTCTGATACCAGTTAGCAGTTTAGTATTCATTTTAGTGCAGTCGATTTTACGTCCGGTAATTATAATTAAAATAATAACATATAGAAGTCTTATTACTTTTTACTTGTTTTATATAAACAGTTAAGTAGGATTTAATTGTTATAAAAGTTTAGTTAAAACTGGCAAGCCAATGAGGAATATAGATCTAATTAGTTTATAGACAATTTATTTAATGACGTTTGATTATTTTTTTCTTAACTAAGTAATGGAGCACCACGACTTGATACATATGTTTACATATGAAATACAAATGAAAACAATACATACGTTTAGCAAATGATACCAATGTAGAAACCTGTATTTGTGTCTTCCTTATAATATTCTAATATTTAAGGCTATGTGTATAACAGTAAAAATATTATTTTTGTATTTTGCAAACTTTACTTTCGCTTACTTAGTAAATGAATGTGAAGAAATATCCTCTAAATGTCGTAATTCTATTTTTGTTACATAAGACAAGTAGCAATGTACGTAAGATTGCTTACAATTATATATCATCTATACACAAAAACAATGAACTGCAGATAACTGTTTAAAGTTCGGTAATGATAATGAATGATTTAATGACATAAAATATATAACGATGACGAAAAAATAAAACGAAATGTTTTGCTGACAGGTATACATTCTCTTCTTTTTGAGTAAAGAAATTATTATTAACTGATTTAAAAGCATTATTAAATCGGTAATAAAATAGACAATTCACAATTTTACAGTGCCTTGTATAAGGACACACAAAAAATTTATTGACTTATTTCAAAATAAGTCAATTTTTAAATAGGCTTGTGAATGTAAATATTTTTTTTATCTATTTGAAAACGTGACTGATTAGTTACACAAATTTATATTTTTCCTGGGTACGGTCATTGCTTTTAAACTGTTTATAGCTTTGAGACTTTATTGGGAACAATGTTCAGGAATACCATTTATATATAATAAACATCACATTCCTTTATTTACGTTATAATGCTGTCGGTTATTTTGCATCTAATACGAAAACAATTTTTTCAACTATCCGTATGGTTCTATAAGCAAATTTTGAGAACTTATGTTGTTTTGAAGTTGAATTATTTATTACAAACTATGTTTCTTTTTTACTATACGTCATATTATACCCCAATAGCAATAAGTATACAAATGCACGAAATCATCGATTAAACATATGCGCTATATGCGCTATGTTTCTGAATTTTAGAATAATTTTGACTATTTGGTTATAAGTAATCTTATAACACAGGCACCAGAGAACTATTACAATATTACAAGAACTTTAACTCGATATGTAGTCAAAAAAACTGTAGTACCTCCTTGTTACACCAAAATTTTTAAGATATAATATTCAACTATAAAATATAAAACTCATCCGATTAATGTTTGTATTATTAAGAAGGATAAATGTGTGAAACCAATAACATAAAAAGTTCTTAGTGTCCTTGCCCAAAGTGAAAATAAATATCTTATCTTTGTGTTTGTAATTCAAAAGTTTCCGTGTTATGTCTCACGGCTGAAGGACACTGTACACAATGTAAAGTGAATACTGAGATATCCAGGCACTATTCTGTCAGACAAAGTCACCCTCCACTTCTACACACGTAATACTTGTCTTGAGGTTAGATAGAATAGGATTAGCTTACCAGCTCTACGTCTACTGCTTTATTATAAAATATTTAGTAAGCGTTACACATCCATTTCAGTTAAAACCTATGTTTATTCTATAGGTTATGAATATAATAATACTATATCTCTTATGAAAACTGATGTTATATGATGTAATACGTTTTCTACAGGAATGCACTTACCATATCAAATGATGTAATGATTTCTGATTAAAACATAAAGACTGCGTGTATTTTCGTCTTAGCCAAACCAAACAAATTTACAGTTATTATTATTATTACAATTTAGCTTTTGCTAGTTCTGCGGTCATTTCTTAATGCTTAAATAGTTAGGGCCTTGCATTAGTTATATGATAGTTCAAGGTTTGCTAATTTTTTAAATAAAATACTGTTTCATATTATGTGGAAATATGAACGAATTTTGAGATTGACCTTCAGAAAAATAATATTTTATGTTGAATTATGTTTAAAATTATCAGTGAATACTTTATCCTTTATATTCAAACTTGATTTACTTAGACCTCTCTCTAAACCTTCTAGTATATATTTATGTATTACATTTGCAGCCTCTGTATGGCTTACGAAGCTACGTTGGGAAGGGTTGATTTAATGTGAATTTTGAGTTTAGTCCCTGTCCACCTTCCTCTTACTGCATAATAAATTTCACCGAACCTCTATACGGCGTACTTCTTTAAGAATTCACGGAGAGGGAGAAGATTCATCTAGTTTTTTTAAACTTTTATCAAATCTATATAACAAAAGGTGTTGCTCGCAGCTTCGCATGTATTTTTTGCGTAATAAAATGAAAATGACAGGTAAAGATTTTGTAAATGCTAAACTGATATAGCAAAGTGCATTTCATTGCTATCTCTTTGCTATATCATTATGCTGCATTTTTTGTTTCAGCGTTTGTCATCACAAAAAAAATATACTGTTCGTCTGGATCATTGTTTTGTGATTCCATTTGCAGTGGTCAGAAGCTTATACTAAATTTTGATATAGTATAAGCTTTACAAACAATTTTATATTTTGCTGAATGGAAATTTTTCGCAAAATTTTTGAATAATGGCAAAATGTAACTTTTTTTACTTTTCAAAAAATAATTTATGGCCATTATTTCATTAGTACTGTATATTCTATTTTATTCTGAGTAATAAAATATGCAATATAAAATGTATTCATAGATAAATGTATTAGCAAAACTTGTTTTACCAAACTCTTACGTGTACACCCGATTTTCAGAATTTATGCGCATCGCTGCTTTTTGTTCTATAGCTTTATGATCCTTACATAAATGTGGGTAATGTTTATGTTTTTCTGAAACTAGATAAAATTTGACACAGAATGGCCATATCACTTTTAAATATGTCTCACTATAACGTCATTTGCTAGGTATGGTCCCCCCAAATTTAAGAAATATTTGATTTGATTGAAATGATTTGATAATTATAACTTTTATATTTGATTAAAAAAATTGTCTATTAAAAGATTTTGTATGGTTAATTTTACAATATAGTGTAATTCTACGTTTAATCCTGAACAAAAAATATATACTTTTTATTTATATTGCTTTTATTTTATATTTTTAAAAGTTTTGCGCGAAGCTCCAAAACAGCCCGACACCACAGGATGAAATGACCGCCAGTTCTAGGGTTAAATATCTATGATTTTAATATTGAATGTGTATGAGTCTTTTAACTGCATATACATATATTAAATATTTTTATAAGGACCCATGAAGGCCTACAAGTAAGACCTATGTAGATTACATTCCGACGTAAATGTGATTCTTTTATAGTATATGTTAGGAGGCATTAAAAATTGTTAACACCTTTAAGTAATTTTATTCAATTTATTAACTTCTTTGCAGGGTATATTAAATACAATTTTCATGCACTGGCGTTAATTACGTTTCTGTATTACTGGTCCAAAACTATATATTTTTATGTCACTGTAAGGAATAAAATAAAATTATCATTATTTGAACCTATTTTGTCAAGGCCGGAGCTAAAAAGACAAATTAAAGCCGATTTTTTACAAAGCACATAATCTTTTGACTAAAATTGCATCTGTAGAATAATTCCACAAGTGGCCTAGGCCATACTTTAAGTCATTATTATCGAGTAGTTTGTGCAGTGGGCCTGTTTTGTTTTCAGACGGTATTAAACTCATTAATGAAGTAAGTGTACTTTTGCAATAGTGTAAGAACTTCTGTTCATATTTCATTACCAACATAATACACAAAATACTTGTTCACAGGTCTCTCGCGGATATATTTCCGCTAGAGAGATGTTTAATTATAGTGACATTCAGCAGACTCAATGTTACATGTAGTTCAAAGTAATGTGTCACTGGTGTATTCGATTACACATTTACACAACCTCCGTTCACTTTATAACTCAATCTCATCGTGATGATATTGGTTGTAGTTACAATGAAGAACAAAAAAGTTACTAGTTACTTAAAATTAACATCAAAGTAAATTACTGGATGAACATATTAAACCGTTCTATAAACTAAAACTAACTAATAACAATATAGTAGAGTATAAGTACCAAAATCTACATGGAAAAGACAAAATAAATAAAAGTGTATTATTTTTTTCAGAAATTTTTTGACATCTTATAAATTTTACGTATAAATGATGAAGTTTCCGTTACTTTAGTGAATAATAATTGTATGAATAGAATTAAATAACTTAATTTATCCCTTATATACTTTATTATTACATTTATAAACATTTCGTGTAAATAAATGTTATCCACATACGCGTATGATACTGTATAAGTTCTACATGTCATGTCTAAGCTGTTAAGGGTCAGAAAGATTAAAAAGTAACAAAAATTTATCTTAGCTAAAAATATGCTCATTTATTTCTATAATAAAACCAGGGACTAACTGGAAGCATAATTAAATCCTGTATTTAAATTTCGTAAAATCCCTCCTTTTTTGTCGTAACATCTCTAAAATGTATCCAGTTTATATTAAAACTACAAATTAAAAATATTGTTCGTTAGTAAAAAATGCATTCCCTCATTTAAGTTTCCAAAAATTGCAGGTTTAATTTATCTTAGTTTCCCTCTAGTAGTTTTACTGTTCCTCTGTTACCATATACAATTTTACGCGTAACTAGTTAAATTAATGTAATAGTTAATTTGTTATGCCCCAATAATGAAATTGGCACATACCAATTTGCTCTTTAGATAATAGTGGATTCTTTTGCTGAAATAACTTTTCTAGGTAGGTAACTGGAAATCTATCTGTAATAACACCAAAATTGTACATATTAATCAAACCGTACCAGTTATTTTAAATTAGAGACTTAGTCTTAACAAGTCATGGTATTTTAATTCAATTGGGCTATTAATTTCAAAGTCTATTGATTAACAGTCACGCATGGAGAACAACTTTTATGTCCAAATAACTGAACTAAAACGATACATTCACTTGATCACATTCAAATGTTAGTTGTAAATTGGAATATTACCATTACAAACTACATTACCCAAAACCATGACTGCAACACATGTAATATGTAAATAAAAACTATGTTTATACTCATCCCAATTGGTATTAGTTCATATTAGTTCATGTTTGGGGAAGTTTTTTAAACATTATTATTATTTTAATTCAAGTGCAATGATATCTACGCCAATGATGAGATTCAAAGTATATTTTGTCACGTATGGATCATTAATTTTCTGGGTCATCTTTTGATAAATCTGTATCAATTTAAATTTCATACCCTTTAAGGTATTTAATTACAAGTTATAGTTTCTAATACTTATACAGCACAGTTAGTTGATCTCAGAATACAAACAATAATCACACGACATCAGTTAATATGAAAACACTGAAATTAAAAAAAAACATGACATTATGCCTGGTTGCGAGCTATGAGAGTGAATGTAATTTAAAAAAGGGCCAGGGACAGGGTGGGCCGCAATGAACTGTCCCCTCCTGTGTTTACATTAACTTAGTAATGTAATCATTAAGTTAAGCTTCTTTGTTTTTTATTTTTAATTAACCATTAAACTTATATATATATATATATATATATATATATATAATGTCTGGAAACACCCAAATATATCCTTTTATAATTTAAATATAAATTTGAAACCTCTTACAATCGTGATAGAGATTGGGCATCTACTTTTTGGAACAATGTTTTGTTATGTCACACCAACGGGGGACGTCCTGCCGAGGGTATCGTGAATATTCTTAATGGAAGCCTATACCTTGTGATACATAATTTTAAAGGTAATAGCTTACTGAATTGAATGCCACAAACCGCATCTCAAGGGAATTATTCTATCAGAAAATAGAGCATTTTTAGTATTGAAAATTTACTGATGTTCAACAATGTAATTTTAACATGGTTCTTGCCACAAAATGTGTTACACTAATTTTTTAGCATTTTTTTAAATGTTCAATTAAATAAAACAAAAATTTCATTTTAAGCTGGTTCTATTAGCACAAATTTGCCAGTTTTTATTACAGTACAATTATGGAAATACTTATGTTATTGATTTCTTATTACAAATAAAAAATAATGTATGCTGTTAGAAAAGTCTTACAACAAACGTTTTACCTGCATTTGGTGTCAAAGCAATTGTTCGAACTGTGTTCCTTCTACGGTTTGACAATGAGCCAATCTTGTGTAAAATGATTCGACAGAGTTGCCTAACATTTCTTCAGTTATCAAAGCAATCTCCTCTATAATCCTGTTTCTTAGGTCTTCCAAATTATGAGGCTTTCTTCTATAAACATTGGATTTTAAATGACCCCATAGGAAATAATCGATTGGTGACAAATCCGGAGATCTTGGAGGCCATTCGATTTCTCCTCTTCGGCCAATCCATTTATGAGGAAACCTTAAATCCAAATACTCTCTTACCTGTCTCCCATAATGGGGTGGAGCACCATCCTGCTGAAACCATACATTATCAAAGTATTCTCCTGATGCAATTTGAATAGCTGGGATTATTTCATTTTGGAGCATATTGTAGTAAAGTTCGGCATTTAAATTTCCATTGATGAAAAAGGGTCCAACAATTTTGTTACCTAAAATTCCACACCATACGTTCAGTTTTTGTGGTTGCTGTGAATGGGACTCAGTAATCCAATGTGGGTTTTCACTAGCCCAGTAACGGCAATTGTGCCTGTTAACATTGCCATTTAGGAAAAAAGTTGCCTCATCAGAAAATAGTATGTTGGTCAGAAAATCTCTATTGTCATCACATTTGCGCATCACAAGTTCACAAAACTCAACTCTTCTGTCGTAATCATCCTCACTTAACTGTTGGACTAAATGAACTTTAAATGGTTTGTATTTATTAATTTTCAAAATCTTACTCACAGACATAGGGTGCATATCATGTTGCTGTGCAGCTTTTCTAAACGATGTATGTGGGTCTTCAATAAATGTTTGCAAAACATCTAGTGCATGTTCTTCATCTGTTGCAGATTGTATCCTACCCGACTTTGGCCGATTACGTACACTCCCTGTCATTTCAAAACGCTCAATAGTTTTTGATATTGTTGAAACACTTATGGGATTCCTTTCTGGAAAAGTGTCATTAAACAAATTACAAACTTCCCGATAAGATCTTTGACGATCGCCATATCCTCGCATCATCAACAGAGTAATTCGTTCTCTTTCAGACAATTCCATTAAAATGCCAAATAAAAACTGAACTACTGTAATTAGATAACTTGTTGACAGCAATGCTTCAGAGACACTGACTAACTCGACAGGAATGATATGACCTTTGTCCATTTGTAATTCCCAAGCTTAGACCTGTCTAGTGAAAGCTCCATGCTCAACAAACTGAAACCTGTAGACCAGATGATTAATAACACAATAATGTTTCTCATAGGCTAGTGACCTTTGTCTCTTTAAACCTTCCTGCTGACTGGAAAACACCAAGTACAAATTCATAAGTAATCAGAGAAAGTGACTCATAAGTTTTATTCATTGTAATAAAAACTGGTAAATTTGTACTAATGAAACCAGCTTAAAAATAAATTGTTTATTTTATTTTAATTGAACATTAAAAAAATGCTAAATAATTAGTGTAACACATTTTGTGGCAAGAACCATGTTAAAAATACATTGTTGAACATCAGTAAATTTTCAATACTAAAAATGCTCTATTTTCTGATAGAATAATTCCCTTGAGATGCGGTTTGTGGCATTCAATTCAGTAAGCTATTACCTTTAAAATTATGTATCACAAGGTATAGGCTTCCATTAAGAATATTCACGATACCCTCGGCAGGACGTCCCCCGTTGGTGTGACATAACAAAACATTGTTCCAAAAAGTAGATGCCCAATCTCTATCACGATTGTAAGAGGTTTCAAATTTATATTTAAATTATTAAAGGCTATATTTGGGTGTTTCCAGACATAATATACACCCTGTATATACCCAAATGTTTGCTCTATTTGTATGTATGGTTGCAGAACGTTATAACTGGTTCTTAATTTCTTCAATCTAATAAAAATTATGTTGTATAACAATAATAATAAGTTCGCTAAATAAAAAATATATATCAATTTTTGAATGATAATACATTTGAAATAAATTGTGGCGTCTCTCAAACTTTGAGCTAAAATCTATATATTGAAACATACTATTAAACACGACAAAAATACTGCTAGATTCAATCAGAAGCCATGGTTGCTTGATTCCACTCTAATTGTATTACACTTTTCAATTCGGTGATAGCCCTTTTATGTTAAAAGTGTTTTTTAACGGTTTTGCGTTTATAAAATGACTTGTTTGAAATATGTTGTTAGCATCATTGTTGTAAGTGTTATTTTATCTTATGAATATATCAATATTGTATGATAGATGTTTGGGTGTAGGATTAATTCTACAGATTTTAGCAAAGATACAAATGCTGGCGCATATAAATACAGAAATAATTCGTAACGCTGATTTCACATTTTATTATCGTTCCTCCAGGCGTTTTACTTTATTGACCAATAAAGCGTTGCTCTATGTCTGCAATTCCTATTGGCAAACAATTTTCTAGTATCCTTAAGAAATATATAGAGGAAAATAAATCATGGAAAATTATTTGATTACTAGCACGTTTAACCTCAAATAGCCAGCGCACTGTGAATACATCATTAGGAGGGTATTTTTTTGTTACAAATGAGAAGCTATATGCATTTTCTTTAATAAGTAAATATAACAAAAATTCTAAGAATCTTTTCTTTTATAAAATTATAGTCATGGCAAACGGCCTGCAAACCACTGCTTTAGTAAATAAGTAATTAAAAGTCCTGTTATTTACTAAATCTAATTCATACAACGTAGTATTTTCTGTAAATAAAAAAGTTATCAAGTAATAAATTAGAACAGAATATTTGAAATGTAAAATGTGTCCATGTGTGGATGTTTTAAATTTAATCTATTTTTAAGTATGTGTGGACATTTGGAAAATTTATTTGGCTAATATAACTGATTTTAATCGTTGTATACATCAATAATGTATAAGAACGCTTGTTTAGTACCATTATTTTTGATATGCTTATTTCATTACTCTACAATTCCATTAATGTACTACATTTAATTATTTGTGTAATGTACAAAATTACAAAGATTTACAGGTAGTACTACTTTTATTTTCAAAGTCATTTATGTAAAAATAAACATTAATAACTTACTTGGTGCTATAACTGTAGAAATACTTAGTTGATGACATCTAACTTGATTATATATCTTACATATTGGATGATATTAGTTTATTAGTTCTTCCTACAAATAATCAAACGAATATATAGTAATGAATGGATCATAAAAATAAAATCTGGAATATAGATTACTGAAGAAAAAATTGTTTTGCACGTATAAGATATAATTTAATTATTTATTAATTCTACGAGTTATGTTATAATAGTTTTCATCCAGTCTTTCACATCAATAACGATAATGATTCATTATATAGTTACTACAAAAATTCCAACTTATTTTTACCATATTATATAAGTAAACAAGGAAAAAACTTTTGCGTTTTTAAAGAAGTAAAAACAAGTAGTTTGTACACAGTTTTTATTTTTAAAACATGTTAAAAGCTTGTACATAATTTTTTCCATAACAACAACATACATGTTGAAAAATACAATTTTATGTAATATAAAGAGTTACCTCCTTTTTAAATTGCTATAACTCTTAGAAGAACAGTTTTTACAGTTATTTATTATTTTTAGAGTGCCAGTATTAAAAAAGTCTAATGCCTTCAAGAAAAGAATGATATTCGAATAATGATGAAATCCAATATCGCTATGTGAATTATGTTCAGATATACTAACATATTTGATATTCTGTCTTATAATGTCAAGTGATAATTTTGAAAAAGAACATTCGTTAATATTTTACAGTAATTATTTCCACGTATGTTCGGTTCCATTTTGAAGTGTATAATTTGGTAGAGTACTTCTTATTGTTTCTCTTGTTCTTTGTTCTAATAAATCTTGTGACGTAAACCCTAGTATGAACATTAAAACGACTTTCTTCTTCATATAGAGACTAGTTAAAAGTTTTAGCATGCTGTTAAATGTTGTTTTTGTGCAATAGTTGGTTCATTGGATGACGACTGATAACTTAAAAGTCTGGTTTTTTAAGTGGTCATTTAAAAAAGGGATGGATGATTAGAAAAAAAAATAAGTTTACGCCGTTTTATCCGAATCATCTAAGTTTTATTTTGTATTTCTTTGCAAATTTAGAAATGTTTAGAAAGGATATAATTTATATACATCCTGTACCATGAAGAGATATTTTATGACTCATACTAGTAAATTGAATAGCTCTTATAAAAAAAAAATGGTGGATAAAATAATAGCACAAAACAAGCGATATTTGTACACCTACAATGAAAGAGTTTTGCCGCTGCCACTGAAGTCTACAGCAATAATTATTCGGAGCATCGTCACACGTCTCAGTTCGATAACCGGAGAGAGAAATTTTATACTCTTATGGGTCTAGCTGTTATGGTGGACTTGAACTATAGCATTTACTTCAGATGGCTTTATTTGGTGAGATTACTATTGTGAATGCTTATTCACTGGTAAAAGTATTTCTGCTTTCCTCTGGTTTCTTTACACATAATACTTTTGACTAAGAGGTAGGATGTACGGTAGTAAGACCTATAAAAAACATAAGTTTATTACATTTTAGGAAATAAAGATTAACGTAAAAAATAAAAAGTGTTGACAAAAATTAAAAGTAAAGGGTAAATAAAAGAGAGGCTGTTAGTTCCCATATTAAAACTTAATTCAAATATGTTTATTAAACTAACCTCTTATTATAACCCAAATCTATGAAAAAAGTATATTTATGTATTCGTTCAAGACGTAATAAATTTCTCAATATTTTCTCTGCTAAAGGGATTAATCTTAATGAAAATATATTTTATTCCTCATAAGGATATTGGATTAAATAAATAATTTTGAATTAAATAAGTGTCATTGAAACTAAATATAAATTTCGTTGTTTTAAAATTGCTCACAATCATTTTAAAATACAAACATTATTATGAATATTAAACTAATAACATAAAATTAAGTAAGTTTGTAATTGTGTTGTTTTATTTGATAGTTATTCCTTAAATACGAACATAATTGTGTTGATATTGAAACAGATAAAACCAACCAACTCATTATAGTTATTAGTAGTTTTTTTGGAATAGTAGTCCAAACTGATTATACTATTTATATACCTCTGAGTCTAATTATAGAATTTAGTTCAGCATGCTGATTCGGTGTTTTATGGCATTTATAAAATCGAAAACTCCAACAGTAATTAAACTTTTACTACAAATATCAATATCCCGTCATATGTTGTGAACCTACGTTTTTAAGAAAAATACAAGGAAAACATACAAATCCTTTACACCTTTTTATAAGCAGACTCATGCATGTTATAAACAACAATGTTTAAAACTATAATTGGTTTAGAAATATGTTTGCACTATAATAAAGTAATCATCAATAATTAGTAACAAAATCCAAACAAAAAGCTAGGTGGGTTGGTGCGGTAAATTTGTCCGTGAATAGTTAATTGACCTCTCCAGCACAGCGGCCGCACAGCAGGCGCTAGGGAACATGATGCTGTCACTGACACAGCTCTAATCTGCTGATATTGTAACTTTGTTATTAATTAGTTGGATAGCATTTGTGCTCTTGTTTTCTAGAAGATATTTACAATTCTTCGTTCATCCAGCTCACACTTTGCACTTCAAAGTGAGTCATGCGATCTCCTCCTCCTTTCATGAAGGCAAAACCTTATTGTCTATTACCTTCGTTTATATGACTTCTTCAATAGTTTAAATTATAATATTACTTTGCAGCTCATTTACCCGTTGACCTAATTTGACTTACTTTAAACCTGAAAGCATTACACAAGTGTCGCTATTGGTCATTTCCGTCAATATTTATTGCATATAAACAATTTTCTATGGCACTACAAAGTAGGCAAAAGCCGTGCTGTAATAAGGTTTTAAAACTCTTTTTTTTAAGGTCCGTTGTATTTCGTCATCTAGGTATCATGGCAATATAATTCCTTTAGAAACTAAATATGAGAGGGTATATTAAAAAACGATATTGCGTAATTTTGGAAGATTGCTATTTTAAGTTGGCTGCAATCAAGTACCAATACTAGGTTAGTACTTAAATGTAAGGTGTGCGTCACTAACGTGTGTGGAAATTAAGTATGTAGGACTAGGACATTACTAGAAGATTCTAAGGTGAAAAGAAAGTTAGTCAGCTCAGTTTCAAATGTAAAAACTTAATTGATTAATATAGCTCAGAAGTAGTAATTACTATTAACCCTCTTCTAGCCAGTATCTGGAAATTTGCGATCAGTGATGTCCCGCTCCTGGATACATAACAAACGAAAAGGTTCTGTGTTTAACAGACATGCGTGTTTATAAAATTGGCTGAAAGTGAAATAATGTATTTACGCTAAAGCTGATTGTACTTAAAAAAGTATAAATTCATTCGAATTGGTACACATAATAAATAACTTAATTGAACTGTGAATAGAGGTAACACATGTGTATCTGACATGCCTATTTCTGTTACAAAAATAACATAGGATCTATTTTAACACTTGATAAGAAATGTACAGAATTTGTTAAAGCTTCAAGCTCATACGCTTAGTATTATTCAAGTGCTATTGATATAATTGGAGCTATTCGGTTGAATTTATGGAATGGAGAGAATTCAATATATAATTTAGTTGGTTTTTATCAAAATTTCATTTAGTCTCTGAATTAGCGCCCCAAAACACTGCTCTCTAAACCGAATCAGATGGTTGGTATACATGTTTCAGTCACCATTAAGTAACCCTGCAGTGTATTGTATACCCTTTATAAAGGATATACTTTTGACGTCCTTAATTTTGCAGGAAATTGCGTCTGAAGCCGTGGGAAAATGCGATTGTATTTTTAAAATAAATGTAAACTATTTAGCTGTGCCATTGATTTGTAACTGAGTAAAATCACGGGTACCTCAACACACTGTAGCTAAAACAATTCCTTTTTTTATCTATTTCATTTGAATCCCCGTAGATACTAGCCCAATGTCATTGTTCTGTTAAGGAACCTGACGTATCCAATGTACTGCAGTATAGCCCAGTGTCTGTCCTTGTTCTGTGAAACACATGATTTTTCCAATGTACTCTATTAGCTATTCTTCTAAATCTATCTTACAGTAATAACCCGAACGTGTAAAATGTTTGTACAAACAGGAAATTTAAAAAAAGTCTTTCTTTTTTCTTTTCTGACTGACTAATTTCACTATAGCATTCAAATTTCTTCCTTTTAGTCTGTTTCTATTCTCTTCATTGAGCCTAGTATTGGTGTGATACTTTACAGCCTCATCTACAGTTCTGCCAATCTTTGCATATACAAATGATATTTTCCTCACCTTACATCTAGGCAGGTAGGTGATCCACGGATGAAAAAGCCCTTATTGTCTCCGTGGGTAGGAAAGGAGATGGTATGACCATTTACATCTGTTCCGTAAGAAGGGTCGTCAAGAGAAATTACCAAAAATTAACATAGTAATAAGAACAACGACAAAGTATATTTATTTTCGTTATCCTCTAAAAGATGATTACTTTATCCATAGACTTATTTATTGAAATAGAAAATATCACCAAATCTTTAACAAAAATAATAAGTAAGAAGAAAATAAGGTATCTTACTGAATAAAACAAATTTCACCGAATGACGGCAAGTTTTCCAGTCAGTCTATTTCTAGTCTCAATTAAGGAAGCAAATAAGAAGCTTCATTATTGTGAGTAGGTCAAGAACGCAATAGTTGAAATTCTAAGGCCAGAAAACCACAGAAAGCTGCTTTCAAATGTTACTGATAGAGGCTAAGTTACCGAGATATGGTCAACCATATACGCCAAACTAGAATAGGAAAAAAGTAAATGGACCATGACATTGCACAATACGTGATAATTAAAACGACTGAGGCAACACACACTACACTTGAATCCGGTCATCCACTAAAAATTAAAATAAGCTATTACTTTTAACACTATTTGACGTCAAATAATAACAATATTTGGAAAATTAATGGTTGAAGATTTACAGGTAAAAACTATACAAATAGTTTTTTCGTCTTAACGTAAAAACAATGCTAACCGCTAATGTATTACTTAACGTATTATTTTTATTATGCAATGAATAATCCAAACATAACCATAAAAGCTCATGGATCGACGTAGGAAAATAAAGTATAAACTTAAATCTTCTAATACTACTAGAGGATAACGTAACGCCCTACGTAGCAAATTTACTTTCATTTGGCTAATGAGTTCTATTACGATCATATGAACGCAATATATCCTACATGATATATAAAATATATTTTCATTCGTCAGATGAGTTTTGTAAACTCAAAATCGAAATATTATGTAAAACGGTGTTTAAAAACTACAACGAAGGCCGCGTACAATATCTATGGCAATACTAAAGTAAGTAACAACTGTGTTTATGTAATTTCGTAAACTTTTGGATGGCAATAGTGAATATTATGCGTCGAGTTGTATATGAAATAATACTGCTAAATGAAAATAGTAACTTCTATTGACAGAGAAGCAAAAGGAATTGTAATTAGTCTTTAAAAGCTAGCATAAATCACAATTACAAACTTAGAATAGAAATTGTGGAGATTATAAATTTTAAGCAACTAAGAAATTATTTTCACTTATTTTACTCAGTCAGAAAGTTGTACATAATGTCGACTAAGACACAATAGATTTCAGAGTTGTGATGTGGAAAGAAATCGCCCAACAAGATAGCATATGTTATGGTAGTCCTATCAAACCTTGACATTAGTTCAGATACTGGATTGTTAATTCAAATTTCAGGGGAATTAATAAGGCTGTGGTTAAATACTTTTTTGTAAAAGTTTATTTGTATGAAAAGTATCTAGGAAAGTACAATTAGTTGGTCACTTTATAATGGTGTGTCTACAGCATTGCCCCACAGCAGAAATCAGACTTTTAAAGTGTGCAGAACTCGGCCAACTCAATGCACCCTGATACAGGATAGTTTGTAAACTACTGATTTCGAGAAGTTTGACAGTTAAGAATAGTGAGCCTATTGCCCACAGCAGAAATCAGACTTGTAAAGTGTGCAGAACTCGGCCAACTCAATGAACATTGATACAGGATAGTTTGTAAACTACCGATCTCGAGAAGTTTGACAGTTAAAAATGGTGTGCTTATTGCCCACAGCAGAAATCAGACTTGTAAAGTGTACAGAACTCGGCCAACTCAATGCACCCTGATACAGGATAGTTTGTAAACTACCGATCTCGAGAAGTTTGACAGTTAAGAATGGTGTGCTTATTGCCCACAGCACAAATCAGACTTGTAAAGTGTGCAGAACTCGGCCAACTCAATGAACATTGATACAGGATAGTTTTTAAACTACCGATCTCGAGAAGTTTGACAGTTAAGAATGGTGTGCTTATTGCCCACAGCAGAAATCAGACTTGTAAAGTGTACAGAACTTGGCCAACTCAATGCACCCTGATACAGGATAGTTTGTAAACTACCGATCTCGAGAAGTTTGACAGTTAAGAATGGTATGCTTATTGCCCACAGCAGAAATCAGACTTGTAAATTGTACAGAACTCGGCCAACTCAATGCACCGTGATACAGGATAGTTTGTAAACTACCGATCTCGAGAAGTTTGACAGTTAAGAATGGTGTGCTTATTGCCTACAGCACAAATCAGACTTGTAAAGTGTACAGAACTCGGCCAACTCAATGAACCCTGATACAGGATAGTTTTTAAACTACCGATTTCGACGAGTCTGTCAGTTCCACGACTTTATTGTTAAAGCAACTTCGAGGGCAAGAGAATCTGTCCTTATCTAGAAACTGGTTAACATTTAAAATATCTAACAAGTTTTAAGCTTATTTATAACCATTTATACGTTAAATTATTCATGGGCCTATTTTTCCAACAAAAGCGATATACCTAAGTCAGAGAAGTGTATTGTACAGAACTGGGCTAACACAATAAAATTCCATTTTTGGAATTTGTTGTAGCGGAATAATATCTTGGAATAATTATACACTTGATTGAACTTCACTTTCTACTAGCCTCACTAACATTGGTACTAATTTGACCGAACTGACAGTCGTGATGTTATGGTTTGTGGTATGTTTTTTTTATTTTTACTAATTCATTGGAAGTTTACGACCTTATTTAATTCAACTTATCTCATAACAGTGGAACATAACAAAATTTAAAATCACATTCGCACGGATAATTATATTTAAATAGCTGTGTTTAGTAAATAATTTGTTAATCTGGTGGGATTAAACTCTTTAACAAATCAAAAGATGGACTTTTAACATAAAAAATTTTTGATTTCTTCCATTTCTTGTTTTTTTTATAAACTGGGGACATATATTTGTTGCAAATACAAAGCTCTGCTTTACCGAAATTTTCCAACTGTCTACCTAATGGAGCGATTCAATGACTATTTTCTATCCTCATAAATTTAATTAAATATTACATCACAACATTGCATCATATTTTTTTTAACAAATATCTTTAATATCTATATCAAATTATTGTTTGCCGTCATTAACTCACGATATGAGGTAGGTAGTACGAGGAACAGTTTATGCTTAAGGTACTTCCTAAATATTACTCACTGTGTAGGTACAGACAGTGACATTTCTGGTCTGTGGAGTATGCTTTTCTCATCTTTTAATAAGCCATTATTAGTCTGCAGGAACAATAAATATTACTTACGGTAAATATGCAGTCAGTGTCAGGTATGGTCTGTGGAGTGTGCGTTCCTCATCATTTAATAAGCTATTATTAGTCTGCAGGAACAATAAATATTACTTTTGTATTTCTATGACGATTTATATATTTATTGGACTATTTCCACTCAGAAGCTTTTCCATTGAGTTAAATCCCGATGTTAAGTACCTTGGCGTGATCCTCGATAGGATCTTAAACTGGGGATCTCGTCTAGAAAGGGTTATCGCCAGAGGGTAATGGTCTATAATGCAATGCAGACGAGTGAAAGATGGGCATGGATGCTTAAGCCGATGCTTTTGTATTGGTTTTATATCGCGGTAGATTGTCTGGATGGCATCCGAAGGATGGCTTGCCTTGCTATCAGTGGGGTTTTTCTTAGTGCGACGGGTGTAGCTCTAGACTGTATCCTCAACATCGCCCCCCTGGATATCGTTATTCAGGCTATGGTCAGAAGGAGTGGATACTGAAGAATTAGCATCCTGATTCAGGGGAATGCTCTACACATGATCGCTGATCGGATGCCACTAAAATTCCATTTGACCCTTTAGGATAGTGATACCTCCTAGGGACGATTGAATGGCTTACAGACGCCTCTTGAACAACAAGTGGCACAGGCACCGTAATGTTGGGGGTGAATCCATGTGAGGAGCTGGTGGTCCCTAAGGGTTATTTATCTTACACTTTTTCAGGCAGAAGTCGCAGCCATTATGGTGTGTATTCGTGAGAATCTTCGACTGCGGTGTAGGAGTAAGACGATCAATATTTTCACAGATAGTCAGGCAGCACTGATGGCAATGGACTCTTCAGTGTTCAATTCCAAACTTGTCTGGAATTGCTATCAAGTCGTTTCTTCCCTTACCAGAATCAACAATGTGACTGTTTGCTGGGTTCCTGGTCATAAGAGGATCTCTGGGAGTAAAGGAACTGATACCCTTTTCACCCAGGGCTCAGCGTTAAATATAATGGATCCTCAACCTTTCTGTGGCGTTTATAAGTGTGAATCCTTTGGGTCTGTTTTGAAATGGGTTCGCGTTGAGCATGAGAGAAGGTGGAGGCTGTATCCAGGCATGAGAATAAATAGAATGGTATTATGGTTGCCTTCGTTCAGAGTGGCGTCTAACCATCTCTTACTAGGTACATCGATGACTACTCTGGTTATAGGTCTGATTAAGGGACATGGTCACCTGAGGAAGCATCTTCACAGAGTCAGCATCCTTCGGGAGGATCCGCTGTGTAGAAGGTATGATGAACAGGAGGAAACTGCTCTTTGATTGTTCTGTAATAGCAAGGGAGTGGTTTGCCATCTTTGGTAGTTTGGTCAAGGGTTGTGAATTCTTTCAAGAGCACCTGATAGGTTGTTTTCGGTGGTTTGTAGAACTGCTGAAACCGTAGACTGGCAGGCCTCATGGTGTGCTTCTGGGGTGCGCAAAAGACTCTTCAGGCTTAAGTGCATGGCAAGAGAGGCCGCCCTAAATACGTGTATATTTAAATGAAGTAGTGAAGTCAACGTTACAAGAAAATGGTTAAAGGAGATTAAGATTATTCAATATGTACATATATAAGTAAATTATAAATTTATCTTCTAAAAAGTAAACTCATTTAATACTCCTTACAAATTTAATTTCCTCTATGTAGGTTAAATTAGTTACACTTTAAAGTATATTAAATTATTTTTATAAGAGCTTCCATTTTTACTGCCATAAACAATCATTCAAATTTACTAATCTGGAATTGTATCCAGTGCTTGTCTAAAATTGCAAGAAATAAATAAAGTATGGAAACGAGGCTTAACACACATTCAGAGGTAAATTTACAAGAAATATATATATATATATATATATATATATATATATTTCTGTGTATTAACAAATCAAATGATTTCAAATTATATAACGTAACAGTTCTGACGAGAAACAATATTAACTCTTTAGGACAAATTACGTAGATTTTAGTCTTATACTCTCTGCGAAACTTGTAAATGAAGTTGGTTTGAACAGTTTATACTGTTGTTCGGTCAGTATAACGTATTGTCTTGTGTAAATCTTGGCATTCTTTATTAAAACTCAACGCAAGTAACACATATTATGCTTGAATAAATTCAGTTTTAAACTTTAAACATAATTCGGAGTTTACCACTTTTTACCTCGTAATGATGAGCTAAACTAAAATGGTAAAAACTTCATCATTTCGTATATTGTTCACCAAATATTAACAGTCAACAATTGACGTCGAAATATCTTATCATTTTATGACAGGAAATGTGTACAAAATTGTAAGGGTAACAAGGGACCTTAGCCCTTAGCGAGGTCAGGGTGTAGATAGACATCATCGTTAAAAACCAAGGACGTAAACATATAAAACTAATTAAAAGTAGTTATTTTCTTTTTGATACGTTATACATTTTTGATAGTTGTTATTGAATACAAACTATGATCTTCATATCTTAAGTGAAGGTGAAAAGTAATGAACTCGTTTGTTGTATGCTAAAGAGAAAACGAAATTAACTCGCTTAAGCGTAGTCAGTTACCAGTCGGACCATAGGCTATATTTCTGTGATCATTTTAGAAATTAAGTTACTATGCTTCTGTTTCTAAATTTATGTTTCGATAACCAATGTAATATTTTAAGTTTATTTATTAAACATAACTACATCATTATTTTTACCATGTTATAATTTATTTAATTAACACTTCAATTTTTAACTTCTAGGTGTTGGTTTTTCATATTTGGCACAACATATCCTCTTAAAAAACGTAATTTTATTATAGATAATATAGAATCCTACACTTTTTATTAAAAATCGATAAGGATTAAATACGACGCAACATTTTCAGTACTAGAATCTACTGTTTCCATTAAATGATAGATCCTATACGATGATATACTTTTGAATTGTATAAAGTTTACTTAAACAAACTAGTTTTCAAAATTAATAATTTATTAATAGCTACGACTATTTAATCGCAGTATTTCAATATTAAAAATAAGATTGTCAGATATGTACAAATTACTCGTAGTACACATTGTTAAATTAAGGAAAAGCATATGGCAAATTATATATGTAAATGTATGTATTATAGCAATCAATAATGGAAGGTCAAACCGAATATGAAAGTGCAATTACGTAAACGTGACGGCTTCAAAACATTCGTTGGGGAAAACAATAAACGGCTCAATGAAACGGACGTAAGTCGTTAAAGCGATATAATTTACTGAACCGATTTGCTGTGATTTAAACAAGGGAACACATTTACTGAAACAGAAGCTATAAAATATATAATATAATAAAATAAAATAATAACTCAGTTTGATAATTATTTACAGCAAAGGCAGGATAAAATCACGCAATGATATGTAACTATGAATAAAAGGAACTAAATCATGCACACGACTTATTACTTTGACACCGTTTTGTCGTACTAATAACTCTGAGAAAGAGATAAAATTTATTTTGTTAACATTTTTATAAACAAACCTTTATAACTACTTAAAATGAAACTTTTTACTCATATTACTTTCAAGCTTGAAGAGAATTGAATTTTAACATGGATAAATAAACTAGAAATGGCCCGTTTTGTTTTGATTATTATTAAATTATACTTATATTGAAATTTTAATCACATTATTTCGCCAAATTAATTATTATATATTGGTACGAGGTAAAATAAGGGTAATGAAAATTCAACATAAACTAAAAAATATTATTTACCCTATTTAATTGCCGTATAACATAATGTTTACTGAACATTTAACATGTTACACCTTACATGCAATACAAACACAATTCCTCATTTGACATGTAATGTATAATTGAGGTTACTGCGGATTGGACTTTCACCCAATAAATACTTGAGAAAAATGTGGTCAGTTTAAATTGATTTAAATAAAACGAATTACTTCTAAGAACTGGACTAACATTATTGTTTCGTCATTATTTTTCGATTAAACGAAGGCAAAATTTAGATATTTATTTGCCACTTATTTCATTACAAATTTATTATTTAGACGCATCAAATGATCACAGTACCAATGTGAAGAAATGAAACAGAAGATTTAATAATCATCAACACATTCAGTATATCCTTTAATGGGTGTGAGGGGAGGATTAGTTGGTAGAGCTTTTTATGCTGTCGTTTCTGACACTTACTTTATCTGAAAACATCACATTTTTCCCACGCAAAACGCTTCTAACCTAATCGTATTTGTTTTCCTATTTTATTTTTATTTTGGCTGACAGCAGAAGTGCATTGCAGTTTAATCTCAAAAGAGTGGGCGAGTGCTCTGATACCAGTTAGCAGTTTAGTATTCATTTTAGTGCAGTCGATTTTACGTCCGGTAATTATAATTAAAATAATAACATATAGAAGTCTTATTACTTTTTACTTGTTTTATATAAACAGTTAAGTAGGATTTAATTGTTATAAAAGTTTAGTTAAAACTGGCAAGCCAATGAGGAATATAGATCTAATTAGTTTATAGACAATTTATTTAATGACGTTTGATTATTTTTTTCTTAACTAAGTAATGGAGCACCACGACTTGATACATATGTTTACATATGAAATACAAATGAAAACAATACATACGTTTAGCAAATGATACCAATGTAGAAACCTGTATTTGTGTCTTCCTTATAATATTCTAATATTTAAGGCTATGTGTATAACAGTAAAAATATTATTTTTGTATTTTGCAAACTTTACTTTCGCTTACTTAGTAAATGAATGTGAAGAAATATCCTCTAAATGTCGTAATTCTATTTTTGTTACATAAGACAAGTAGCAATGTACGTAAGATTGCTTACAATTATATATCATCTATACACAAAAACAATGAACTGCAGATAACTGTTTAAAGTTCGGTAATGATAATGAATGATTTAATGACATAAAATATATAACGATGACGAAAAAATAAAACGAAATGTTTTGCTGACAGGTATACATTCTCTTCTTTTTGAGTAAAGAAATTATTATTAACTGATTTAAAAGCATTATTAAATCGGTAATAAAATAGACAATTCACAATTTTACAGTGCCTTGTATAAGGACACACAAAAAATTTATTGACTTATTTCAAAATAAGTCAATTTTTAAATAGGCTTGTGAATGTAAATATTTTTTTTATCTATTTGAAAACGTGACTGATTAGTTACACAAATTTATAATTTTCCTGGGTACGGTCATTGCTTTTAAACTGTTTATAGCTTTGAGACTTTATTGGGAACAATGTTCAGGAATACCATTTATATATAATAAACATCACATTCCTTTATTTACGTTATAATGCTGTCGGTTATTTTGCATCTAATACGAAAACAATTTTTTCAACTATCCGTATGGTTCTATAAGCAAATTTTGAGAACTTATGTTGTTTTGAAGTTGAATTATTTATTACAAACTATGTTTCTTTTTTACTATACGTCATATTATACCCCAATAGCAATAAGTATACAAATGCACGAAATCATCGATTAAACATATGCGCTATATGCGCTATGTTTCTGAATTTTAGAATAATTTTGACTATTTGGTTATAAGTAATCTTATAACACAGGCACCAGAGAACTATTACAATATTACAAGAACTTTAACTCGATATGTAGTCAAAAAAACTGTAGTACCTCCTTGTTACACCAAAATTTTTAAGATATAATATTCAACTATAAAATATAAAACTCATCCGATTAATGTTTGTATTATTAAGAAGGATAAATGTGTGAAACCAATAACATAAAAAGTTCTTAGTGTCCTTGCCCAAAGTGAAAATAAATATCTTATCTTTGTGTTTGTAATTCAAAAGTTTCCGTGTTATGTCTCACGGCTGAAGGACACTGTACACAATGTAAAGTGAATACTGAGATATCCAGGCACTATTCTGTCAGACAAAGTCACCCTCCACTTCTACACACGTAATACTTGTCTTGAGGTTAGATAGAATAGGATTAGCTTACCAGCTCTACGTCTACTGCTTTATTATAAAATATTTAGTAAGCGTTACACATCCATTTCAGTTAAAACCTATGTTTATTCTATAGGTTATGAATATAATAATACTATATCTCTTATGAAAACTGATGTTATATGATGTAATACGTTTTCTACAGGAATGCACTTACCATATCAAATGATGTAATGATTTCTGATTAAAACATAAAGACTGCGTGTATTTTCGTCTTAGCCAAACCAAACAAATTTACAGTTATTATTATTATTACAATTTAGCTTTTGCTAGTTCTGCGGTCATTTCTTAATGCTTAAATAGTTAGGGCCTTGCATTAGTTATATGATAGTTCAAGGTTTGCTAATTTTTTAAATAAAATACTGTTTCATATTATGTGGAAATATGAACGAATTTTGAGATTGACCTTCAGAAAAATAATATTTTATGTTGAATTATGTTTAAAATTATCAGTGAATACTTTATCCTTTATATTCAAACTTGATTTACTTAGACCTCTCTCTAAACCTTCTAGTATATATTTATGTATTACATTTGCAGCCTCTGTATGGCTTACGAAGCTACGTTGGGAAGGGTTGATTTAATGTGAATTTTGAGTTTAGTCCCTGTCCACCTTCCTCTTACTGCATAATAAATTTCACCGAACCTCTATACGGCGTACTTCTTTAAGAATTCACGGAGAGGGAGAAGATTCATCTAGTTTTTTTAAACTTTTATCAAATCTATATAACAAAAGGTGTTGCTCGCAGCTTCGCATGTATTTTTTGCGTAATAAAATGAAAATGACAGGTAAAGATTTTGTAAATGCTAAACTGATATAGCAAAGTGCATTTCATTGCTATCTCTTTGCTATATCATTATGCTGCATTTTTTGTTTCAGCGTTTGTCATCACAAAAAAAATATACTGTTCGTCTGGATCATTGTTTTGTGATTCCATTTGCAGTGGTCAGAAGCTTGGTGCGCTTGCTTAAGCACTTAAATTGCAGTCATGGTGGGAATTGTTCACTGAGGGATGCTATTGCTCGACCCTCATGCTGTTACTTCAGCTATTGCAAACATTCAAAATGTTAGAGGAACCTAATATCGGAGCGCCAAACATGTCACAGTTGAGAGGTTTCCGTTGTTTGTTGATCCTGGCTTGTGCAGGCGTATCTTTAAAGTCGTCTTACTCGCTTATGCTTTGAGGGATTTTGTCGAAAAAAGTACCGGTGCTATCGAAAAAGTCAGTATCCTGTAAGATTGGTATACTTATAATAAACATCTGATTCCTATGAAAAGACAACTTTCTGGCTGCTCCCGGTTTGAGCAAGTATACTTTTAAAGTAGTCATGCTCGTTTATACATTGATGGAGTTCAGTAAAGAAAAAAAATAATCTTTGGAATCGAAATAACATTTTTCAAATATTTATTGTGTAATAAGTTCGTAAAAAAATACTTGTTGTTTTGTTACTTAAAATTAAAATTTTCAACAGACGCCACTTTGCTATATTGCATAAAATAATATTACTATTATTTTCCCTCTTGTCTACTTAAACGTATGTGCTATATTTGGTTTCTTTTGATTCACTATTCTTGAGGTAATAATTTTTTTTATAAAAAATACAAAATTGGGGCTAGCGGCTAAACTAGACGTTTTTATATCTATGTTAATGAGGTATTTATTGTTAAAATGATAAATACTACCACGCATAGCAGTTTGAAAACACCCTGTATAATTACATATATATTTTCTTCTTTTCTTATATTTATTTCCATAGGCCTAATTTCGATCATTGTGAACATTTAATACAAAATAGGTATTATTTCTATGCACCCTCAAGTGATGTGTTTAGCAAAGAACAGAATATCATTGTTACGTGTAGAAGTGGATAATTCAATTTCGTCGATTTCAAAAGCAACTAAAGCGTACCTTTACATTTTATTCGTTATTTAATATTAACATACTGGATAACATTTGTATTGGGATCGTAAGAACAGAGCCGTCGTATCGAGAATCGTTGACACCACTGTATCACTACTGGAATAGGTTTACATGAACACAGCCAACAATATCATGCATGCCTCATATAATGCAGTCATATCATATCAGACAAGAATGTACAGCATTGCATTTGTTACCATCGGTTTTTTTTCTACTGTAAAAGCAACAGGGGTATATATAATAGAGTAGTATAAAGTTGTTATATGACGGCATAGCTGAATTATTAGCATTTAATCTACCCATCCAACTACATTTTATTATTCCTTTACTTGTGAAAATATTGTACAGGGTTGGTGTGAAAAACAATTTCCTTAATTTTTGTGTAACTTGATTGAGGTTTAAATAATAAACAGTGATTGTTAAAATTAGGTAAGAAGGTTAAAAATACACATGTTTAACTTTTTATGAAAGACTTTAAAATAAAGGTAAGAAATAATCACGTTTATTATTTACTAGATATAAAATGTGTGTATTTGTATTACCGTCGCAGCCTCAGTTATCTCTGGTGATGAAAGTTGGAATTGGAAAGTGATTGACAACTGTTGACAACACTGTAAAATATTCAAGGGCAAACACACAAACAGTATTCACATTCCAGTGCTTGAAGCTGTTGGCTTGTAATAATTAACAAATACAACCTGTATTGTTCTAAATTGTTTTCTGAACAGGTGTCAACTTCATTACACCAGAGACCAGCGGCAAAGTCATAACAGAATGGCAATTAATTGCTTTTCATGTATAGACTTTTTATTAACGACGTCTTCCATCAGTATCCTCACTGAGTCGGTAAACTTTATATTCTTCGTGTCGGATAGGGAGTTTGACATGAACTTGTAGACTTTTCTGCGTGTCTCCGGACACCACCTTTTGTTTCGTCTAAAATTCCCAGTCAATCACCTTAATACTGGGTGTATTTAGTTCACCCAGAAAGCAATCGATTACGATCTATGGAACATAATACTCGAAGAAGTATTATGTTTAGCACATCCTATTAAGACATTTTCTATTGCAGAAATTGTTGTAGTTGAAACAATTCACAAGATGAGTCAGTAACACTAATAAAACCTCATATTTTGAAACCACCTCATTTATAGTATATGTACTTAAAATACTTTAAAAATCAAATATTATCCTGACAAGAAGCAAAGAATTCCTTTATTTGATTAAAACAAGAATAAAAACATTTCTTAAGTTTACAAACGCCTACAATATAAGTTTGCCGGTACACTCGGAATTAAAACTTTGCTTAAAAACTCTTCAATTTTTAATGTACGTATAAATTAAATTTTTAGATATATATCGGCCTCTCTGTAAGGAGATGGTAATAATACTAACTATTTTGTTGTTGGGATGTCTTAAAAAAATTTAAACAGTACTGAAACATTTTAAATCCATTGCAATAAACAACTGTCTAAATATATTCCGTACATACATTTAAATAAGCACTCTGGAACTATTTCTTACCTAGAAAAAGATTATTTACTGGAAAGTTTCCCCTTTTTTTTACTGTAGCCTACGTTTATAATTTCTTACCTGCTGTACTAGGCGAATATTACTCTTTAAGCAAGATTATTATTTTTACTGATTGAGACGTACACTATATTGGCTCTATCTGTTTACTTTTTGTATGTACTATTGGTACAAATTAGTAATCTTCTTGACCTAAAAATATAAAATAAAACTTTAACAGCTATCATGTACATTCTAATAAAATACACACAAGTATTAAGTATTTATTTTTCACATCTAGAACTGTTAAATTTTGAAAAAATAATTAAAAAAATGTTTTTATAAATTACATAAAAGCATGCCTACGTCTATGAAAGCAACATGATCAACAAAAGTTTTGTGTTGTAGATATTACAAGCATTTATTTTTACATGGCTACACATGGCATATATGCCAGAATATTGCATTAGATTACATAATTTTGCCCACCTTGAGAAAGATATGTTTAAACCTAAAAATATCCCAATAAATTAACATTATTAAAAACATTTCATAACGTAATCGAACTTTTAATTTTCAAAAGTGTTTTACCCTTTGTTAAAAATAAATTATTATACACGCGTTATATATTTACGCACTGTTACATTACATTGCATTAAGAACTAGCAATTCAATGAAACATAATGCACAAATTTTAAAGTATAAAATGTACAGCATTGACATTTTTCATAATTTTCTACTTGCCGTATGTACCATAGCTCTTGTTTATAGTTTTATGTTTTATTATTAGTTTAAAAAGACATAGACAACAATGATTAAAAGCAAACTATTGCTCTACATATATTTAAAGAATACTTGTATATTTTATTTTAATGACCTGACCCAGTTTCTGAAAGATGGGATATCCATCATGGAACATAATAACTACCTTTCTGTTTAACTGGAAATAATAATAATAATACATTCTTTATTCTCTTTGATGACATGACTCAGGTATACAAATGAGAACCCAAACAATATTACATAAAGTGTAAAGCAATATATTGAAGAAGCAATTTTCTTGTTACTTGAAGAAGCATAAATATAGTTTTGTTATTATAAATTGACAACATTATATTTTGCAATAAATATGATCTATATGTCCTATGGGAAATCCAGAAATTCGTTTTGAACTAATGCAACCTATAAAAACGAGATCTTCAATAACTTGAGTTGCTACACGACTTTTACTATTATATTTTACAATGTATTTAAAGCATAAACAATAAAGCAATTATGCAGATTCACAAACACAACTTTTGATGATCAATAAATGCGCGCGACGATAGAATACATTTAGTATTTGAAAATAGTGTAAGCAAATACGTTATAACTCATCATTACCACCAAAAAGCTGTGGAACAGCTTCTTACTCCAGAATTCTCTTCTATTTTCTCACAACACCTGCTTATCGTAAGAGCATCACCAAAGTAAAAGTTTTAAGTAAACGTTTGTGATATGTGATATATATACTAGCAGACCCGGCAGACGTTGTCCTGTACACACGTCTTTAATTCGAAAATTTTAAACTTTGATTAATCTGCAACAATCTGGACTGTTTTGATAAAAATATCTATTAAAAAGTTATTACAATATCTAACTTCATTACATGTACATTTAATCACACTTCGACCAACCGATAGTGTGTGAAATGTAGAGGATGTTTTAAATGAAAACTTACTTAATCTGAAGGTAAAAAAGTTAAAACAAACTATTTTATAACGGGTATATTTTTCAATTTACAACTTAATTTATCGTAATGCTATTGAATGTACAAAATTTTGTTTTAATCCTTCAGGAGTATACACAAACAAATAAGATGATTTTCCGATAGGGCTGAAGTATAATAAGTGGTCTCCATCACAATCGAATTATTGATATTTCTCAATAGCCTATCTAAACTACCGAATTTCATTATAGTTATGTAAAGGCTGAAGTATAATAGGTGGCCATCATCACAATCGAATTATTGATATTTCTGATTAGTCTATCTAAACTACTGAATTTCTTTATAGTTATTTAAAATTACAGTATAGTATCGGAACTGGCCAATAGTTTAATTCCAGGTTGTTCCGACAGTTTGTGCTGCTATCAAATTTGGGTGTTGTTTTTGTAACATCGTGTAATTATTGTGTGAGTGCTAATTGTAATATTACATTAATAGAGATTGAATATGTTTGAAGTACATAAAAAACTATAGTTACTTATTGAAGTTATTGAACTCATTTTGCAAAATTTTTGAAGTGAGTATATTGGTCGCATAACCTCAAATAACCTAAGTAGCATACAAATCCAGCTTTAAACTAATTGGATTTAAAATAATTTGTTGTAATTTACATTTTTAATCTGCAATCAAAATTGGTCACATAAGTTCAAATTAAGTAGCATACAAATCACATGTGTGAATAACTATTGCTAATAGTGTAGGAATTGGTTTTAAATTAAATTCTGTTGGCCAATTCCGAAACTATACTGTAATTTTAAATAACTATAATGAAATTCTGTAGTTTAGATATGCTAATCAGAAATATCAATAATTCGATTGTGATGGTGGCCGCTTATTATACTTCAGCCTATAAAATAACTATAATCTAATTCAGATACTAATTTTAGTAGTTTAGATAGGTTATTCAGAAATATCAATAATTCGATTGTGATGGTGGCCACTTATACTTCAGCCATATAGGGAATACTTATTTAGTATTTAAGATTAATTAAATTCTGTTGTCCAGTTCCGATACTATACTCTAATTTTTAAATAACTATAATGAAATTCAGTAGTTTAGATAGGCTAATCAAAAATACCAATAATTCGATTGTGATGGTGGCCGCTTATTATACTTCAGCCTTTAAATAACTATAATCTAATTTGGATATATTAATTTAATATTACAATTAGCACTCACACAGTAATTACACGGTTACAAAACAAAACACAAATTTGATGGCAGCACAAACTGTCGGGAAAATCTGGAATTAAAATAGAAAAACATTTGAAACTGCGGTCGTAGCACATTCTGCTGGATCCAATGTAAAACATTCCAAGATTAACAATTTATTTATAAATAAAAACTTAACTGATCAATCGTAGCACACTTAATATTTACTATGAATTTCAGTTAAAAGTATATTTTACTAAAACTTCCAATTTTATATCTGGATAACCTATATTGATAAATTTCTGATTAGCCTATCTAAAGTACCGAGGAAAACCTCTATTGATATTTCTGATTAGCCGATCTAAACTACCGAATTACATTACAGTTCTTTAATATTACAGTAGACTATAGTATCGGAACTGGCCAACAGAATTTAATTTATCTAAATTACTAAATAAGTATTCCCTATAGGGGCTGAAGTATAATAAGCGGCCACCATCACAATCGAATTATTGATATTTTTGATTAGCCTATCTAAACTATCGAATTTCATTATAGTTATTTAAAATTACAGTATAGTATCAGAACTGGCCAACAGAATTAATTTTAAAACCAATTCCTATACTATTAACAACAGTTATTCACACATGCGATTTGTATGCTACTTTGAACTTGTGACCAATTTTGAATGCATATTAAAAAATGTAAATTACAAAAGATTTTTTTTAAATCCAATTAGTTTAAAACTTAATTATCTAAACTGTTAACAATATACCTATATACACATAGAAACACAACCTTTCTAATTGTATGCTTCTTAGGTTATTGGACGATATGCGACCAATATACTCACTTCAATAAATTTGCAACATGAGTACAATAACAACAATAAATAACTATAGCTTTTTTATGCACTTCAAACATCTTCAATCTCTATTAATGTATTATTACAATTAGCACTTAGCACAATAATTACACGATGTTACAAAACAACACACAAATTTGATAGCAGCACAAACTGTCGGGACACCCTGAAAATTAAAATAGAAACATATTATGGCTGTGTTGTAATATTATAATGTATACATAGAACAATTGATGAAACTTCATCTTTGCAATATGCATTACACTACTGATCAAGCACCCTACAATAACAATTGTCTAAATTTTAAATGTAAACAATTTATGTTTCTGCCTCTTTGATGAACTTCAGCTGAAAGTATTAACACTTTGTATTACGTGACGTAGCAAAGTCTGGCGGATCCAATGTAAAACACTCCAACATCAACAACATTTATTATAAAAAAATTAATTAAATAAACTATTTAAATTGGACCGAATTGTGAATCTAAACCATTCTCGGATCCACCTGAAGACACACAAAAAGTTTCATTAAAATCGGTCCACCCGTTTAGGAGGAGTTCAGCCCCACAATTTCATACACACGCACACAAGAAATATATATATTAAGTTATATATATATTTATATATATATATTTTTAATTATATATCACACACACACACACACACAAATATTATATATATATATAATAATTTATTTACTGTTTTACAGTTTTTCACCTCATTCATACAGTTTTGTATCATAAGAAGTGTTAGTACTTGTAATGCATATAATTGGATTCCATAAATTATTATTTATTTTATGACATCGAAAGGATCAAAAACACCATTATGCAGTAAATTATTAATTACTTGTAAGATATTGCGGCAAATGTTCACATAATATTCTAATACATGAATGTAATAAATTATATATTTCTAATAAATTACACAAGGAAAGTTTCATTACTGATATGTTACAGCACGGCTAACAAGAGGATCATGAAGCCAGAGCTGTTATTGCAGCTATAAAACTACCTTTTGTTTTTACACACTATTAGATAGACTTTATTAAATTAAAAAATATATCAAATAACCATATAAAGTAAATAAATAAAAAGATGTTTATAAAATTTTGGTTTGTTTTTATTAATTGATGCACCCATTGTTCTTGTAAAGTGAGACTACAGTTTCTACTAAAACAGTCATCTAGTCAACATTCCATTGGTAACTTCAATATTTTTTTGTGGTTAGTAAAGAATAATTCTGTAATTTAAGTACAACGTGAGTTTTGTTGAATATTTCATAAGCCCACCTACACATTGCACACGCAGCATTTATGGTTTGGATAAGAATTTCAAGGAAATGGGTGCCTATTAGACAAAAAGCGGACTGGTAGGCCAAAAGCAGGAAATTGTCGAGAACATTCAAAACAGTTTTGTAAGAACTCTAAAAAAGTGAAAAAGTGTAGTCGTTAACTGAATGTTCGAAAGTCTATTGCTCTGAAGAATAGACATAAATATAAATGTTGCAATCCTAAACTGTTGTATCCTTTGAAGCCTAACGGCTCATCAACCAGACATGACTTTGCTGTTTAAATTTTGTATGAAAATGAACTAAAGTAAATTATAAAAGCTGCATTATATTTTTCTAGGTATTTGTTACCTTTCATCACTGGGAAAGTTTCATCATTACATATTATATATACAGCGAAGTATGAATCATCAGGCCTTTATAGATCGTCAGCGCGAATCTCCAAACATAAACGTATAGTGTGCTCTGTTTCGAGGTCATGTTATTGGCTCACTTATCATGATACGATAGAACACTATGCTTATTTAGAAATAAAATTGGGAATTTATTTTTCGACACGATGGAGGAGGTACACGGAATGGTAATTTATTTGTAATTATCTGATCCACTAGCAATGCTTGAAGTTAGATAGGTCACGGTGGGTGGAAGGTTGGCCACCATAACAACCGAAGCTTACCGATTTATATTTTAAGTTTTGGGGGCGTGTCGAAAATCAATTTTATAGTAAACATATCCGAAACACTGAGAGCAAGTTATCAGAGCTCCTATTGAATAAGTTACGACAAAAATCCTGACATCTCAATTTGACAACTGCACATATTCATGGTGCTCATTTGGAGCTCAGATAAGGTGACGTAAATCTGTTAAAATAATTCTTAATCATACAGAAGATGATTTCTAAAAAGGGTATCCACCAATTTTATGATACTCTTGTAAATAGAGTTCTTTAAAAGTGATGTATGAATTTGTAGACATTCTCTATGAACGTGATTGTCTGGTACGTGCCTTGAAGTAAACGGGTGAAGGCAGAGGGAGCCGGCTCATATGATAAAATATGTTTTTCATATCACCTAATTTTTGCGCTCGGGGAATAGACACCATGACATAAAGTATTTGCGTTTTCTTAGTTGCTTGGTGGTAAATCAATGAGATTATAGGAAAATGACGTGGAGTTAAGGTGGTTGTGGGTGGAAGTACAACACGTTGGGGGGTGGGGTATTTTCACAAGTTCTTTTTGTTTGTGTCTAATGATAGATTTGGATAGCTCCTTCAGTAATAATATTCCTAATATTGTTGATAATTAGATTTGATCTGCACATATGAATAGATGTTGCAAGGGATATTTGCAATTCAGAATAATGTTATGCAAGATAAAGGTTTTCACTTTACTATGAGTTATTTAGAAACGCATCATATATTTAAAAAGTTAAAAATTTTTTAATAAAGTTCTTTTATGTAAATATGTTTTGGTTTTTAAATTTATTATTTTTGAAGTTTTTTAAGCTATTTTATAATTTGAGAGGAAATAAAACTTGAGATTAAATTTTCACAAACTATGATTTTGTCTGGATTTTTAGTTAATTTTGATTTAAATGTGCTTAGTTTAAGTTAGACAGCCTAACTTAACGCCAATATTACAGAATGTCAATTAGTTCTCCAGTGTTTCCTATTTTCGGCAATATATGTATTGAGAAGTTTGAAAAAAATGGTTGATCTTAGCTACATCTTACAGTGCAAGTAAGGTCCAAAATAAATGTTCACTGGTTTTTGGATTTGCTTGTGTTCAGAGACTGGGCTGTCGCTAAGGCTAAAATTTTCGAAACAAAACACATATAGAAAACATCTGATATATCAATCAAATCATCAATAATTTGTCAAAGAAGGAATTAATCCAATCGCTATTTGATGCAACAAGGAGTTATGCTCATGTGAAGAAAAAGTATAAAAGAAATAATAAAATTAGTCCGTGTTTTAGATAGAATAGATACCCTGAGTCAGTAATAGACAAGTGCAAACAAGATATAAAATCCATTCCTAAGTCAGTAAATTAGAACAAAGATAAACTTTCGTTCAGATTAATTCTTTTAGTTCTAAAATTACTTGGACATATTAGAAGAGTAGGTATAAATTAAAGAAATTACATATAACAGCGTATAAATCGCATTACACATTGTTGTAAAAGCTAAAAAAAAAATTGTATACAGGATTCAACAGGACCTTTTTACAGTATAAAATTTAGTTTTAACAAGGAATACTTAGACGAGACAGAAATTCAATTAAACTTTAGGTAAAAAGAAAAACCCAAGAAAACCCGCGAAAAGGAAGTTAGCCAAAAGTAAAAATTGGACATCATTGTAGGTCCGTACAAAACCTTATGAATTGGGATTAAGCCAATATAATACATCAAGTACCTCGTTTCTTTGAAAGGTAATCAACCGAGGTTTCATACATAAAATTTCCAGACCAACCGACAGTTAAATTGCAACCGATATCAAACCGCTTTTGTTGCTAATTCTGAAAAGTGAACTAACAAGGAAACCTAAATATTTCAACAGATAACAGATTTTCCGCAATGTTGTTTTTGCCGTGACGGTTTCCCTCGGCTGGTCGCTGGTCAGTATTCAGTGGTTAGTCGTTCAGGACATAGCTATTGAGACCTGTATGCTATAGTTCGGTTTCAACCATTAAGGTTTCATTTTTATTGAGTTCATGTATCAAAAAAGTGTACATGTAGTTGACACAAAGCATTTTAATAGTGACCCCTGACTTACATGTTTGACAAAGATTTTGTGTGATTGTTATTTTAGCGTATATCGTAGCAATGTGTCAAGATCGGTTTGAAGATTTGGAAATTTATTGTTTCCTATTTTAAAATTGTAATAGGAAAATGTTTACATTCAATAGTCATAACTGTTAACAAGTTCTAAAATGATGGATACTTAATGATAGGAAAATAAATTTGAGCTATAATCAAATAAATCTTGATTAAATATATGAGAATATAGAAACTCATGGGGAATAAACTCAAATTGTCCTTAAAATTTTCAGGAAGCTATAGTTTAAAAAAGGAGTATACTTTCATGATAACAAAGTAATAATACAATGCATATTTTCCCTTATGATATTCTTACATGGTTATAAGACAATATTTACAGCTTTAAAATGAATTAAACAATATGGTATCTTAAAAAAATGTATTGGAAATGTTAAGGGTCGATAAGACGTGTTGTTTACACGGCCTAGAATATTTTGCGTGCATTAGTACAGTAGTACATGCAAGTGGGATTTAGGCCATGGTGACTATGCTCTCGGTCGGTATAAAAATTCTCTATTCAGTATGTTACAGTACGCATTTTACAGAGAACTTTACATGGAGTATATTTCAACTATTCCATGAATTGTGTCATTATAGCCGCAGTTCCTTGATCAGAAAATATCTCATCAAGAACGGTAAGGAAGCAGCAATGTAATGCTTGTTTATACGGTAATTGTGATCGTACCTTGAATTTCATGATACCGCTTGGGATAATAGGTAGTATAAAACATATGAAATATATTTTTTATGAGTTTCAACGATACAAGTTGAAATAAATGTCACCGGGTAGTGCACTAAATCCATTACATATTTTATTTCAGTGCAGCACAATATAGAACTGTTTCAGTAATTGTCTATCGATAGACTGTATGAGGATTAGCGTCACACGGTCTATTAGAGGTCCGTAGATCGTTATAACAGTGTCTAATAAAAGAAACTAATTATTCCAGTAAATTACTTGGCGAGACTCAACTTGAATATTCCAGACAACTTTGATCGATGAACACTTTATAATTAAATTATTCCACCCATTTGCCTGCAATTTAAAACATGCACCTGATGTGTTGTTACAAATGAGACACTCATTGGAATTGATTAGTGGAGGTTGGGGAGAGCTGCTGCAGATAAATCATTCAGTTTGGCAAGTTATGACGTAAATTGTGTGACATCACAGCGTGTGACGTCATAACGTGTGACGCCCCGACATGTGACGTATATTGTTTGACGTCACGATCAATTATGTATGATTGAGGGAGCCAACTAGGCGAAAGTAAATTTGTATAGTTTTTAAACAGATGTTGTACGAGAAGTCAACTATTTGTTTACGGCTATTTCTTAATTCATTAAAAGTACATAAACAATAGCAGTGAATACCACAAGACATAAATCACCAGGCTTATTCCACAGGGTGTTTTTAAAAGATAAAAACATAGTTTCAACTGTTTACTAAAGGTTAAACCAGCATTAAATGTAAGAACAAAACAAATAATAAATTACTAATAAACTTAAAAATAAAATAAATTTCATAAAAGTTTAAACAGTTTTTAAATATATTACTAAACGTAAATTGTTTAATGTAAAATCTTTACCAATCACCACTTCTTGTTTGTGTCTTCAAACAAACCTCCGGGCCTAAACGTTATTTATTTATAAGATAACTTTAAACATAAATCTTAAAAATGTTAGAAAAACCCTAAAGTAAAGCTAATATAACAAAACCATTATGACTAAAGTGAAAACAATAGTGGTATGTATTATATCATCTACACTAAACTACTTGGGACATTTCAATGTCGATCTTGTCATAAAGTTCACCGCCCAAGTCGTCAAGTCGACAACATGATATGGCACTCTAATATAACTAATAATATAATTTATTGTTTTTGAACATATAAATGTTATAGCAATTGTCACAAAAGAAAATTTACATAAAATTTGGATTAATACCAGACATCTAGGTTCCATTCACGTGTTCACACAATGTGTTTCATTGTGTTGTGTGCATTGTTGGTGCTATTTTTCATTCATTCGTATTTCCTACTCTAGCACAATCGTCAGTCAGCCAATCAGGTTGTCATCCAAACATAGGGTGTTGTGATCAACCCCCTAAATGTAAAATAAAAAGCAGCAAATAATGCAGTAAAAGAAACACATACACACACACTGTATTTATTTTTACAGCCAAAATGCTTTTGATAATTTAAGAAACACACTAAGTGTGTCTCATTGTGACTTTCAATTCCTTCTACTAACATCTCTAGTAGCCCAACGACTACGTTTATTGTCGACTTCCCACTTAGGAAACCGAACTGGTTTGATGATAGTTAATTGCGTTTTTCCAGAAAATCGACGAGTCAAAAAAAGATTTTAAAAAAATTTGCAGAAAACCTGTAAAGTTGAGGTGGAGCAATAATTTTGAAGGGCATTGGGGTCAAACCTTTTTCTAAATCGGCGCAATCCTTGGCTTTCCAGAGGAGATGGGGATATTTCCGAGTGAAAAGAGAGATTTACCAAATGTTGAAGCGCCACAACAAGCCTTATCAAATCGTTTGATATCTGTCAAGGAAGATCTCTTATCACTCTGGCAATTTCCTTTTCTGTAGCTTGAGCCAGGGGCATGGATGCCGTTGGGCTCCTTACTAAAGCGGAATTTGGAAAATAATTATCAGCCATTATAATGCTTTAGACTGAATCCTTGGTCAGCACCAACCAAGGTAAAGAAATGATTGAAATCGGCCGCGACTTTGGTCACGTCACCGATTTGAAAGTTTCCAATCTAAAGTTCAATTTTATTTTTGATGATAGCCCATACGGTTTTTGAACAATTGTTGGACGTGAGCAATGTTTGGTGACGTAATAAGCTTTTGCAGCTCTAATCACCTTCTTATATCTACGATGAGTTTCAAACTTGACATCTGTTTTTATCAACTCAAAAACGTTAAACCGTTTGGAACCAATACATTTAAGTGTTAAAAAGTGAAGGCACAGAGCGTTAAATATTCATAATGTAGCAGATACAGTATTATTAAGGATTATGCGAAGCATGATTTGCTCATTTATTTATTTTTCTGAACGACCAACAATACATTCAGCAAGGAGGCACCATTTAATAATTTATAAATAAGTTGACATATATACTTGTATAAACATAGTAATAAGAGCAGTGCAACAACTAAAAAATATATTTTTACAACTGACAATATGGTAATTGATACGGATGTATCTTGGAGACGATAGAGATAAAGGGAACATTTATTGTCACTGTGTGCTTTCCAGTGTGTTTACTATTTGTAATGGTTAAACATGTCTCTTCATTGTTTGTTTTCTTCCCAGCATGACATGATCTACTGAAACATAGTCAGAGGATTTCTATAGATGTGAGAGATTTTCATTCTCTTAATTTTCATCCCGGATAAACTATTCAAGGTATTCATATTTACGTTGTTCCTACGTTAAGCGTGTTATTCTCTTTGCTATAAATTGATATTGTAGTGAAAATAATTACAATTTATTAAAGTAATGATCAAGGCCATAGCCCCCTTAAAAAAAGAAATTTGCTTAACAAGTTTTGCATCAGCCGGTAAGGATATATCCGGCATATTAAATAGTTACTAGTTCGTCCTCGCAGTCACAATAGATGCATAAACGGGAGCCTTTTCACGTTACACCTTCTTAGATACACCTACTTCCATTATCCAATAATTCTTGTTAATGATTTATCTGGATGTGCAAGTCAGATACGCTGAGAACCGCTCAGTTCTTATACTTCAGAGACATAACATCTAATTTTTTACCTAATATGTATATTACTATTTTACATTATTCAAAAATATTGAGAAATACTGAAAATTACGTTATTGGTCGTAATATTACTATAGTTATATCAATACTATACTATATTATTGTAATAAGTGACTAAAAAGTTCACTTCTACTTTCTATGAAGGTGTCCCGACTTCTATTACTCCAAAAAAATAAACAAAGAGTATTTATACTTTTAACTCACACTGTGTGTGTGTGTGTGTGTATTATATATATATATATATATATATATATATATATATATATATATATATATATATATATATATATATATATAATTATATGAATAGCTAACAGCAGAAAGGCAACTAGTCCAATTTTACAGGAGAGACAAAATACTTCACAAGGTCTATAAAAATACTGATAACGGTTTGATTACGTTTAATTTAGATGCGACTTGGTATTCTTGATTGATATATACCAATGCAATATTTTAAGAGTAAAGTGTAGAGATTTTTTTTGTGTTATGGACATGCTCCCTTTCTGCTGTAAATCTGAATTTGTAATAAAGTTCCATCGAAAGTAATGAATAAAAACAAACAGAATAGTGTGGACAGTATTTTTATTAAAAGAAAACAGTGATACAAAAACAAAAATACCAAAACATATATAAATTTAGAAAATTTTTTAGTTTTCTTCTGCTGAAGATGTTGTGATTGGCCAACATAAAATTGGATTCCAAAAATTCATTTTATCTTCTGATGTCTTCCATTTTTTTTATTGTCGTATAAGCTTTTGTAGTAGGAGCTTCAATTGACTGCACTGCATTCCGAAGTCTGAATGTATCCATTGTTAAGCCGGCTACGTTAGCCTTACATTGCACAGAGTTAAAGTAATGAGATGAAAAGATAATTTCACTGTATTGAGATATGGAAAACACCCTTTTTGGTTTTTAGGGACATTTTTGCCGTATGAATCATCACTTAGGCCAGTCTTTTTATAAAAAGTAGGCCATCATGAACTAAAGTTGATGAAATCATCAACTTTCATTTTAACAACCAAAAACTTGTTTTCGATTTTGGATGATTTCATCACAAGCTCCTCAACTTCATCAAGCGTATAGTATCTTTCTTCTTTTTTTAGTTTTCTTCTGATGATGCCAAAATCTCGGTCATTTGGCATGAACGAGTGGCCTCTAACAGTAAAAACTAGATTTATTTAATTAAACCTTTTTATCTCACACACATACATTAACATCCGAACCATGGTAATATTTTTGTTTTGTCCGGAGCAGTTGTCCTAAAAATTATACAGCTTTTTTACATTTATGTCAATTTATTTTTTATGTACCAATCTATCATAGTACATACTTCGTTCGAGCCCTTTCCACCCTCACCTTCATGATAAATAAAAATTGTACATTCCCTTGTTGCAAGATTGTGCACTCCAAATACGTTTATAGTGAGCTGTCTAAGGTAATAAGTATCTTGGACCGGAATACAAGGTAGATATATGTTGGCCATAAAATCAATACAGATGCTAAAATTTTTCTCAGGTTTACTGACACACTCTGTGGTTGGTTCTTTCATTGATTCATTGAACGTTTTAGATTTACGTTTACGTACCATAAGTTCAGCAATAGCTGTTCGCTTTGAATTCTCGTTCAGAAAGGGACTTTTTATTTTTAAATTAAGTTCCTCGCACGTAACACACGCATCCTTAACAGGTTGGCCAAAACCAGTATCAGGGTAATTTTCATTGAAATATGTCCAAAAAAAACTTATAGGAGAGCCTTTTCTCAGATCCTAATGTTGAAATAAGAAAACTTTCTTTTTTTTTAACGAACATATCGTACATTATTCTCAGATTCATGTTAGCAGAAAAGTACTTTCTTTCCTTCCTTGTATAATGATGTACTTTGGTGGGAAATAATTCTACGTGGGCCCTTAATAAAGCTAAAAGGGAACCAGGCATCGTATATCCTAAAACGTTTTTTCCTCTATTGTCAGTTGACGTTTCATTCAATTGTAAAAGATGATACAAACGATAACACTGCTTTGTAGAGTACCCATACGTTTTCATAAATCCATTTTTACATACTTTGGTACGTGTACCATTAGGTGCGAAGTAATAATTAACACTGAAAGCCTTGGGTTTACCTGTTCCTCATCCTAGCCTACGTCGTTCTCTTTCAATCTGGTTAATTTCCATAAGTGGCTGAATGTAGATATCCTGTTCTATTTTGGTGTTGATATTATGTAGTTTGGCAAATTTAAATCAAGTCACTTTCAGTGAAAATTCCAAGGCAGTTAGATTTGTAACAGAAAAAAATACAAATTATTATAGGCCTAACAATAAAAATCAGTGAAAAAGAATTTGAACGTAAGTGAGGTTAAATATTGTAGATTTTGAGGTTAGATTTTAGTACAATGTAAACATTAATTAGGCTAAATTATATTTTAAATTACACCAAGCTTAAAGTGTATACTAGATTCAATTATGTGTATTGCAATATAAGGAGAAACTATACAAAATAACATAAATAAATTAAAGAAACAATATTGACCTGCAAACATTTGTCCTTGTGTTTTAGCGGATACCGTTTTGCCAGCCCAGTTTGTGTGTTCTTGTCCAGCCACTTTTGACTTCTTTATTATATTTCTTCTGTTCTTTTCATCATTCCTAAAACCTTTTCTTCTCTTGTTTAAAGGCCCTTCCTCATCTGAACTATTCATTTTATGTTAATTAGTAACAAAACAGTAAAGACGAAACACCGTCTAAACACACACTATTAATTGATTGTCTGTTACATTTGAACTACTGTCAGCTCCAGCTGTCAGGATAGTTGATCTAGTCGCCAATTGTAGCGCTAGCGTCACAGACGTTTACGGCAAAAAGGAAAGTTGTCCTGGTATAAATACATTATATATATACATTTAAAATTTATAATGTATTTATACCAGGACAAGTTTCCTTTTTGCGGTAAACGTCTGTGACGCTAGCGCTACAATTTAAATATATATATATATATACTAGCTGTTACCCGCGGCTTCGCACGCAATCTTTAGAACTGAAGTCCTTATACAGTATTACTTAGTAAAAGCACTTATGATGTAAAATGATGGAGTTCTATGAAAACTTTTAAACGTATTTGTAGTAGGCATACATCAAGTAGATATTATCTAAGTTCATGGTAAATATTAGAGTTGAATTTAATTAATATATTATATTTTGCACGTTGAAGAGCGTTTCCGGTTTAAATTAATTGATTATATTTGAAATGTGACAGCTGAGCCTGCATTATTATTCTGATCAATAAAATACAAATACACATGTCTCGGAAACCTACTTCGGTCAAAAAGCGTCTATTTCTAGTCTTTATCATATGTTTCAGGTCTAAGATATTTCCAGTACCATAGTAGAGTTTGCCTTGTCCTGACGAAGAAAAAATATATACTTACGTAGGACCGAGAAGCCTACTTCGGTTAAAAAGTTCTTACTTCAGATCGTTTAAATTTACTTATTATGTCACATTTTAGCTTGCAATATTTCCTCGATCAAACTCTAGATATGTTCGATTATGCAATTCTCGGAAATCTACTTTGGTCAAAATCGTCTACTATCGGCTTCTGTAATCTATTTTTCAGTTTAAAATATTTCTAGGGACATAGTTGTTTGTTTTGTTGTCCTGATGAATAAAATATACATATACGTAGGACCTATTACGGCCAAGGGAAAGTAATACCTACTTCCTATGTACTTTCGGTATAAGGGGGAAATCCTTATTAAGGTAATGCAACATTCCAAAATAATCGTTATTAAAGTTTTGCGTTACACTTGTTTTTTGGACTTTAGCCAGGGAAAGAATGAATCGTTGAGGCATTTTAGTGTTAATTTCTCTGTTTTTCCAAAAGCCACTGTTAAAATGCCATATCACAATGTCAAGGAAGCCAACCAGTTTAAAGTTACTTATGTGAAAACATTCATAACTTTGTCCATTAAGGTTGGTAACATAACAGTGTTTAAATAATATTTAAAATGCAATAGATGATTTAAATTCATCACTGGCGCGATCTGGAGTAAAATTTTGATATTGAGTTTTTATTTACTATCTCTACATTGCACTACTGATCAAGCACTGTTTACTTAATATTTGATCAAACTTAAATGTAATCAGATGTTTCAGCCAATTTGTCAATATAAAACTGAAGGTGTGAACAGCTGTTTAGTGCCAGTTTAATTTGGATTATGAAAAGTAAACACTACAATTTTCTAAATTCTAAAATATTTCAGGTAAATTTTCTTATATTTTGATTCATAAAAACCTTCCTCGGATTTCAATGAACATTTTACAAAAAGAATTAACCGAATCCGTCCACCCGATATCGAGTTTAGCGCTTACCAACACATTTCGACATTCATTTTTATTTATAAGATATATATATATATATATATATATATATATATTTAAAATTATAAATTTTAAACACTCATAGTACGTATATATTTTTTCATAAAAATTTTTTTTAATCGAACCAAAATTCCAAATACTCTAATTATAAATATAACGAGAAATTATCCACAAAAATGCAAGAAATTAACTTTATATAATAGCTTTATAGTGCTGTCAAGTATTTGAACATTCTAGATACAGGATTTGTTTTAAATAGAACAAATAATATTAAACAGACATGCGTAGATTGCATATCAAACTATTATACCACAAAAAGTTATAGTTAAATTAATAATAAATCCTTGTAATCAAAAGAAACCATCACATCGGTAAAGGATAACTCATTTAGTTTCGAATTATACTTATACATGTGTACAAAGGAAATTCATACGTCATACATACTCCCGACTAAACGAACAGCAAACTACTATATTTACTAACCCAAATAACAGGAACTACTACCGCATAGTCGCACACAGAAAGCGATTGGTGTTCTTTCAGAAAACCTTCCTCCATTGTCAATAGTAACCGATAACGAAAATGAAATATTCAGTATATCATATTTCAACTGGGCCGAAATATTCATGGCACATCTCAATAAAAAAACATTAGCAGTCGTGGGACTGCCGATAGAAGTGAAAACGGAACTATTAAGTTGAGAGTAATTAAAACTATATGCAAAAATTATATGACATTTTTTATGTTTTATTTATTAGTTACATATGATGGGTTAAACAAATCATGAACAAAATATAAATACAAAGTGGTTGAAAAAATAATTAATATACAATTATCTTAACAATATCTTAATAAAAACAATAAATGAACATATTTCATAAAATCTAAAATTATTATAACATTTTTTTTAATTTTCCAATTTTAAAATCCACGAAAAACTATTATCAAATAACTAGAAATCTATTTTACCACGCTAGTAAGATAAATCTTATACCGTAATAATACTCATTTCATGATGAAGAGGTTAAATATTAAAAACATAATTAAAATGAATAATGCTAAATTTTAAATACAAATATTCGTACAAATATTAAAAATGTTTTCAAAATATATTCGTTGTTTTCATTATTCATTTATCTGTATAATTAATAGTTAGTTAAACATAGAATACAAGTGAGTAAACACCGAGTGAACAACAGTGAGTTGAACACCGTTGTAAATAATACAGTTATTGCTACGGATAAAGTATATAATTGCAATAACAATTAAACCCACAATATTTTTAAAACTAATAAATTAGTTAAATTAACTTGGTTCTTTCGTAAAGGTATTTTTATTGCACAACAAACTAATTTATTGAGTTAATACGGTATCAGTGAGCCAATGCGCCAACTACAGTTCCGGCAGAAACGTTCACTCATCACTTCATACGCTACTACAGGCTAAACTAAACTTCCAATAAAAAAATGATAAATTACAAAAAAAAATATTCATCTATTTTCACACAACTTTCTCGCTGACAAATTTTGTCTGACCAAAAAATAAAAAAAATCCTCGCTTACTACTTTTTTTCTTGTCATTGTAAACGCTATGTAAAATGTAAACAATAATCAAAATTATTTCGAATTTTTTTTTATATTTAAAAATGTAACCAATAGATTGCCAATATTAAGAGCTTTAATTTGACGCATCTTACAGAATTGTACGACATTGGGTTCACTTTTAAATCGCGAGAGGAAGCCGTAAAGGTCACTGATTTTCGCAGTCTGTTTTCATACTCCGCCGGGACAGTTTTAACACAGCGAGACTGACTTTTTCATGCAGGTTAGTAGTCCGCGGCCAAGTCTACGGTTAAAAAACACAGCGAGACTGACTTTTTCATGCAGGTTAGTATCATTAGCATGTCGGTGACGCGAACCGAGGATTTTACCCTCTACCAAAACGCTCAACGCGCCTAAAGAAGTTTTCACTTCAAAAATATATTATACACAAATCTAAAGGTGTCTATTTGTGTGTGTACGTGAGGTTTTTTTTAGTATATCATGTAGCATTATTGGTCACATTGTACTTAACTTACGTAGACATCGTTAAGGTTCCTAATATATAGGCCAATTTACATTGTAAAAATCACATCAAGCTATGCCAAAACGGTCATGAACCGTCGATCGACTTCTAACCAGTAGATATTTATTGTTTTATTAATCACCCTTAATATACAGAGTAATAAGTACAATATATTATGCATACTGAAATGTTTGATAATACTCGTAGATGTTTTTTTTTAATCATTTTTCAAAAACAGTCACACTTCTACAAAAGTTATGTTAGGTGCAGAAACTTTTTAGGGCCTGGATTTTTTTTATTGTGATTTAAATTCACTACAGTAATATACACTAGTTTATTGATTCGTGTGTTAACTAAAAAGCTACGTACTCGATTGTATTCTCCCTTTAGACAAGATTTCTCTACACTGTCCTTAAATGGTTATATTACTAATAAAATCATTGGTGCTATGTAATAAAGTATATTTAAATATTAGAGAAGAACTTGAAAAATTTCAGAGGCATTGTAATATTTAAAAAAACTATTGTATCGTAACCGTATTTACTATTTTGATATTACACACATAATTATATTTGCAAAACAAAGTCACTGTAAATTCTTCCCAGATCATGTATGTCAGTACTGGAATTATGTTACCACATATATGGCTACTAGTAACAGATGAAAATTTGAATATTAAAATATTAAATATTTAGTAATGTACAATTTGAAGGTTAGTGGTGCTTTACAAGACGAAGCGATGTCAGCAATTTAATTTGTTTAGTAAGTGCTCATCTTCTAGCTCATTTGCACTGTTTTCATTGCTCACAGGATGCTGGATCCGTCAACATCACTGTTATCACAGTAATATTTATAAGACTTTAAATGAATATAGGCTCAAATATTCCCACAGTTCAACGAAAAATTACATAATCTATATGGTAAAAGCCAAATTTTTATTTACAAGTAACATGTAGTGTACTAGGAAAATATATTAGTAAAACATTTCATACGATAAACTAATATATAGGCATTTATATCCAAATTAAAAATGTCAGGGAGGTTTTTAACTGAGTGTAATACAAGACAGTAGATTGTGGGTTTCTAAATATTGTCATATGTTTTTAATTAAATGCATTATATAACATTCTGTCATGTTCTGCACTGTACAACTATATACAGTTCTAGAAGTTCTTACGTTATGTGGTATATAGTTTTATATTTACATTTTTTAGACGTCCGTGATTTATTAACACAGAAGTTCCCAAGGGGGCTACGTAAACATTAATCGCTCGACTGTGATCTACCGCAATGTCAATGTTTACATACGCTGTGGAGAGATACACTGGTGCCTGGTATCAGATATTGATTATGTCGAATTGTATTACGCTAGACCGAATAACAACACAGAAAATGTGTACAATCTCTGCTCACATGGGTAGAATGAACATAAGAGTTTCTGATTGGCTCGTTGCCTTACATACCGGATAGATTCTGTAGTGTTCACGGTTCAGTTGAACGACAACCTTTTTTTTGACAGACGTTAAGCGGACCGTTGAGAGGCGTATGCCAGGATTTAAATTGTTGTTATCTTTATGCACACTATATCTAAAAACGTTCAATTCAAAACAAAAATACTAATTATTGGAACCGAACTAGATAAATCAACTGTAACACTAAATTCATATCTTGAAACGTAGTGTTACCGATTTCTTGTATTATTGAAAAATTACAAATCATTTTAAAATCATTTTTCCGCCCCAATCTTCTCATCGTCAAAAAAAACTGACTTTGAACTGAGAATATTTGGAATATTCTTATGTTATTAAGTGTTAGAGTGTACTAAACGACGGCAAAACACGTATATATAGATTGTATGCAACACACAATGAGAGCATTTAACTAACTTTGTGTTATCCTTTAACTGTGGATAAACAGATTTATTTTGTATAAAACTGTACTTATTATTACACTTTTAGTGCAAATGAGAGGTTTTATAGTGCTGCAATTTCGTTTTTTACCACTAAATATAGAAGTAACTTATACCTTATTAGCTATATAGCTAATACTCCATATTATTTTATACAACTTACTAGTAGTTTAAAGTCAGGTTTTAGAAGTATTTATACTATAGTATGATGGACCATAAAATATTCTGAGAACTCTGCCTTTACGGAAATTTCCCTGAATTCAATTAGAGTCTGTCTGTTCAATCATCTGAAAAACTGTTACTACCAATAACTTGAATCTAGCTGTCAATTTTACACTGTTTAAAAATAAATTAAAACTAATATGATTTATTAAATTATATTTCAGTATTTAGCATTTTCAGTCCAATGTCAAGAAAACCACTAATCTTGAGAATGTATTCTGTTCAAAATTCAATGAAAAATCAAAGAGTATCATATTATAAATATTTGATGATCAAGTACAGTTTTAGTTGACGGTGGAGTGTAAAAATATATTTATATATGAGATAATATTCTTATTTCTTAAAAACCGTTGGTTATGATACAAAAAGCAATGACTTTTAAAGACATATATATATATATATATATATATATATATATATATATATATATATATGCATTTTCTACGTTTTAGAAATCAACGCCCAAAACTGTTCATTCAAACATCCAATTAAATAAACAATTAAATAATTAGAATTTTGTTACCTTATATGTGATAACGGTGGAATAAATATTCCCAATTAGTTATCACAATACATTCATTATAGAGTGAAGGACTCGGAGTGGGTACTCTACCTTGGAGATGAGTAGTGATTGTTGTCTCTGAAAACAGTGCACCCTCATTCAATCTCATGCTGGTGGTTCAATAGAATTGCATAATTGATTATTCGATGTATCAGGGTGAATAAACTCAACTACATTATTTTTACTGACTAGTATGTTTGTGTACAAAACAAGAAAGTTATAAGCGAGTTAAAATTTGCCATTTTCATTTGTAGTAATTGTGTAGTCATCTACATACGTAATGACTGGCATTTTATTTTGCCTATATGAGATAAAAGCTACTTTATATATTACTTTTATTTATATTGGGGACCAATGAAAGATAACAATAGCTTATAGAACTAGTTACATATGGTAGTTTTATGAAATAAGTCTCGTTGATAAACCTAACTGTAATGTTAACAAATCTATTGCCACGGAGGAAATATTATAATTTTTCTCCAGTTATGTTTATACACAGACAGTAAACACACTGAACTACATCAGCAATGTCAAAATTTACCACTGTTCTATTATAAATTTAACTACTGAGAAACCGTATATTAGTTCCTAAATACTCTTAAAATTGAACATCAAATTATATCAATAATAAAATAGTTAGAATTTTATTGTACTATCTACAATAACTTTGGAATAATATACGCAATAAACTGTAATGCATTCTGTTTAACCTAATCTATATAACCTATATTTACTAAGCTAATCTATGTAGTTGACTTTACAATTTATTAAAGCCTAACTTTATATCACATTAATAAGTTACATAACTCTTAGATCTTCCAACACCTGGTACTACAGGTCTTCTACAGATAACGAGTGCAATTTTATTTTTCAGTAAGTGTTTTACAGTAATGATTCTTTTCGAAGAGACGTGGCCTAAACGTTTTAAAACGTATATGTTTAACATGTTTAATAATGTATATGGTAGTTATGCTATTCTATAAAATAGCAACTAATTATTTATTTGATCAAGCTTGAGCTTAAGCACGTCCCCCCCATTTTTCCGATATTGGGCTCGCACTATGGTGATTCTAGGTAAAATATTTTTAAGCAGCGATATACTATGATATACCTTTGCAAGAGTTTAAGAGATAAACATTATTTAATTTTTTTGTAATATCTAATGATTCGGTCAACTTTAAAATAAAAAACTTATTTTGACCATCACTCATTTTGTGTATTATTATACAACATTATGGCATTATATTTATCTTCTTCAACCACAAACTCCTGCTATTTCTCCCTCAACCTAAATGCTAGGTGTTTCCTAAACAGTGCAGGATACATTTCTAAATTGTACATAAATATTCATTCACGTACATTATTTCCATGGAACCATCGCTAAAGAAGTGACAGTTTTAAACGATTAAAAAAGATACATTAACGTATTTGTTCCCACAGTCACGTAAAGTTTGAAGTCAATAATCAATTTTCTTTTAATGTTGTTTTTAAACTAAAAACAAGTAAGTTCAACTTCAATTTTTTTATTTCCGTAATTAATGTAAAGCACGCTAAGCTAGGTCAGGACATACTCGATTAGTCAGGCGATATTCACTGGTACGCAAACTGTCTGCTCTGTTATTAAAAGTTCTCAATCGAGTAGAAACCACTGGAACTGACGTTGTATCATTACCAATAATTATTATGTGAAAAGTATTTTATACGTTTGACCTGGTATCTACTCTCACGTTAGCCTTTTTCAGTTAGTTTATTCTTTATTATGATACTTTGCGCTTATATAGAACTGTGTAAACATAGTACATGCATAAATAGAACCTGTTTGATATACAAAAAATAAAAACTGAATTTGTATTACATTGAGTTTATAAATGTATTATTAACGATATAATAAAATGTTTAATTCCTTTCTTATTAAATTTATATTGACTAAATACGTATTATAGTATTAATCGGTTAATCATAAGAACCTAATCTGTGATATCCATATACGTTTACAAAACATCTTCTTTATGAATTTAAGTACAATCATTAGAGCGTCACTTGTAACTAAGCAAGTATCTTTTTGTTTTTCATAGACATTCACATTGCGTCATGTGTACTCAATAACAGAATATGTCCAAACAACATTTAGATTCCTAATCCCTGAACTTTAAATATAGAGGTTTAATTGTTTACTTTAGGGCTTTGAAAACAGGTAGCATCTTCCCTTTGCAATGAATTATATCATCTGAAATGTTTCAAATACTGTTCAAGAGAAACTGAATGGACTTCTATTATGGTCAGATTTTGTGGGGAAATCCTGCAGCACCAGGGCTAAGAGCCAATAGTTTATTAAGCATAATGCAATGTTTGAATGTTGTAATTGGTAAGCGTTAAAAATTGATTTATTCATGAAATTTGGATACTATCTGATAATAATGTATTTATTTGAGAGAGAACACAACTTACAACTTGGTGAAAAAACTAATAAAAAAGACCATTATTCAACACATATAATCCTCACATCATTATACCATAGTCAGAAGCCAAATTATTGAGACCATGTTGAAGTTTATTAGGATCGTGGAATATGTATTTTATAACGGAGAGTCACGTGTTTCAGTGATTAAAGCGCAATATATCCCTCGTGTCCAAACCTTTTTTGTATAAACTGCCGGTTGTCTTGTTAATAGAAACAAGCCATCACAAGAGATTGTCTCGCATTCTCCAGCAGAAATATTTCTCCCTTCGAAAAGTCCCTTTCAGAAATAACCTCTGCAAAATGCCTTGATACCCTAAATTGCTATAGAAAATTAACAATAGCAACAATTTAAAAATGAATTATGATTTAGTTTATGATACAAAAATTTTAACATTAAATTTACTGAAGGAAAATTTTACTTTATAGGATTAAAAAAATACGTATATGAAGAGACCGGCTGTAACACAGGGCTTGTGTAGAAAGTATAATTGATGAATTTTCATTGTTCAACCTTACTCAGGTCAGATTAGCAGCTCTGCGTAATCAGCTCCTAACTGTACCATTCAGGACGTGATCAGTTTTTGTAAAAATCAAATGAAACTTGCAGGACCAATGCCTAAGAAGGAACCCTTTGATGTACAAATTAGCAGATTTTATAATTCTAGGTATCTGCATGTCAGTGTTATGTGCATGTCTGGTGTCATGTTAGTTTGTAAATGTAGTTATCACAGAATCACGATGCGTGAATGTATACAGAAAATCCGATTTTATGTATCCAAAAAAGCTTTTTTGTTTACTCAATAAGTATAATTTACGGGTACTGTTGTGATTTTAACACATCTTTACTGAGTTATTTTACTGAAAGAGAATCGATCATAAAAAAAGCTCGTATTGAATTTTACAATCAACTTCTATAATAGCTCTTGGAATAGGATAGAACCGCACAATTAGAATATAATTTTTTTATTTTATTGTAACCATATAGTTATTTTATAAGCATTAAAAAATGTTAACACTTATTTTGCAAAAAAGAGGGATTTTTAACTATTTAATATGAAGTGTACATGTGTCCATTAAGGTAAAGTGATGATTTAAATTCCTTAATTACATTTTTCGTAATTATTTTTTGAAATATCTGCATTATGCAAACTTAGTTTGATATTCTTAGTACAAGGTATTATGCTTGTAACTCACATATTTATACATGACAATAACTAGCACAAATAACGCTTGACTTTCAGACTACTATACTGTCTTAGGAAAAATGCATTACTATGACCATTTCACACATGTGAATAAACTAAACTGCACTGTTATGCATTACAACAATAATTAAAAAAATAATAATCATTAAATATCCTGGAAATATTAAATGTCACAATATGAGACTTTTTACCTCTACTGTTATGTAATTAATTCATAAATTTCCTAACTAAACAATACATCAGCAACCGCTTTTAAATTAATTGACTAGATGATTTAAGTATAAAGGACATAAGTTATTAAGGGTGTTATAAATAAGAAACAAATTAATAAATAATAAAACGGTTGTAGTTTTAGACTTTTATATGTTAAATTCGTAATCTGGCATTTACATTCCGTGACTAAAATACAATTATGTAAATCCTGTTATATGAGATTAATGTAAAAAATATATAAATATTATACCAGATTCCAATGCACAAATCTTTAGGCTAGTTCTGTTTTAATGTCGTCTCGTTATGTATTGTATTTTATTGTAAACTGCCTAAATATCTCTATACTGACTAAGAGGCCTACAAGGAGTCTAAAGGAAATCTTAAATAAGAACTTAGGTCGAGTAGTATATAAAATTTAGGGTCTTTATTAGTTAAGTAAAATGCCGGAAATCCGACCTCAAAAGGTTCAATCTTAAAAAAATTACATTCGTCTAAAATTTTAAACATTTACGGGAATTTTTTTACACTCTGTATAATAGCATGAAACAGTAGTGTATAATAGTGTAAATAGCAGTATTCAATAAGTACCTAATATAAATAAATATATATATATATATGTATATATATATATAATTTCAATAAACATTGAATCGCAAAAAGTACTTGGTCCACCGGGACTCGAACCCGGATCTCTCACTTGCCGGGTTAATGTGCTACCATTACACCAAAGAGCCCTCACTTTTTACGATTCAATTATTTTTTATTTGGCCGTATCTGTCACATATGCGTTTAAATAACCAAACTAACATATGATAAGAAGACCAAATACCTGTCAAATGATTTTTATTTATATTCCATTTGTATAATTGCAAATAGCCTTATTTATATACACAAAATGTTTTTTATAATTTCGGAACTAGGTAAAGTTATTTGCAAAATATGTAGAGAAAATAAATGTTCTACAAAAAATTGTGTATAATAAAATTGGAAAGATTTTAACAAAGATTTCTGTGAGATTTTAACAAGTTTAATACGTATTAAAACTATTAGAAATCTAATATGACAGTAGTGTTGCTCAAACCTACCAGCACAAGGAATACAGAGTGTGATATAAAGCATGCCTGGTGAAGTATTGGAGCCCCTCGGCATAGCGTCATCAAACATGTGTCCTGGAGTCTGCTCTGTCACCAGGAGTCTGTTTGTGTTTTGTATGAATTTCTAACAGTGAAACATTCTTCTTATGTAGTTCTTTAAAATTTATATGTTATTATATTTTTTAAAGAGGTAAAATGAACATAACAGGTTGAATCTAATGGATCATGCCAGTAGAGTTCTTTTCGCTCTATTAGTTAGACTTAGTATTTATTCAAGATCGCTAATAATACTGTAACATTCTTAAGAACTTGAAACTCACGTTTATAATACATCTGTATGGTGGTCAGTAAAGAAATCACTGTATTGTTACAATATGAGTATTATATTTGTATATTACTATTATTAGGTTGTCCTAAATTAAGCTTAAATTATGGAAATTATGATTGATCACACATTTTCACCAAACTTATTTTTTCAATCTATTACCTTCACGATAGATAAATTCATTGGTAAGCTGATGAAGTTTATTTATAACTACAAATTATTTAAATAAATTATTTTACTGGGAGTTCTGAGGGATAAAATTATGTTTATTAAATTATAAGCTATATGTATACACGTGCACATAACTATATAAAAATCTCAATAGTTTCCAAAAACACATATTCCGTCTTAAAATTTCAATTAACTAGACCATCTTTCATTGTTTATACCTGGAAAATAGAAGAAAATATTATTTCTGAATAAAACATCTTTATGTTCTACATGCTTTTACAAGATTTATCTACACGCATCCCTGTGTATTACAAAAAATCTAACTTCAACAAGTTAACATAGGATAATTCATATACATTCAACAAATCCGCCAGGTATGATAACAAATATAAATGTACTTTAAATACTATTTTTTATGAATGCATAATAGTATATCACTGGGAGTGAAAACTGGTTTTTGTAAACGTCATTGTTTTGAATGTTCTTCCGAAACGCTGAACGAGCTATCACATAAATCTTGACTGGAAATTTCATCAGCTTAAAATGCTAATGAAATAATTTCTTGAATTTTGCAAAAGAGGGTTTAAAAGGTTTCGTGGACAATCACACCATGTCATTTACAAAAAATGCTTTATGAACTATAAAAATATGAAATATCCTACTAGTTTTATTTTTGTATTTGTATGTAAATAGAGTAAATATAACATTAAAAAATATAACTATACAGCATGACGGTTCTGCAAGACTGAAGAACGTGCTTAAGGATAAATCCAATTTGAGCAAGAAATAGAAAACATGATGAAAGATTACGTAAAATGTTTAATGTTTCAACACCTTGCTAAGGATCTGTTTATGCTGCGATGCATTTAAGACGTGTAAAATGTTAAAAAAAATTTTATACCAAGACATGTTTAAATTTTGGCAGATGTCGACGAGTACGAGGAGTGAAAATGTTGAGAAAGTAGGATTGACATATCCGTTTATTATACATATGGTAACTTTAATAGAAAATATCATATTAAAATCTGTCACAATACACGAAGATGAAGATGCCACTATCACTCAAATGACGGCACGCAGATTCGTTAGAATATTATAAAGTATTCTTAATTTTTTTAAGTTGCAAGAGTAAACAAATAAAAAGGAAGGATGTAAAGCCTACGTTCTTCAGCTGCAATGATGTATTCAGGATTTATCAAAAAGCGTACAAATAGAAAGTATACTGGAAGGAACACACCATGTTATGCGTAGAGAAGAAGCTTAGTAAACAATTATAAAGTATATATATATATATATATCATTACAACATCAGTGGCGAAAGAAGTAGTTATGACATTTAGAATGTAGCTGTCATATATCAGAGCTTTAGTATTTTTAAATCTACTGATATTAAAATATTTGCTAATTTTACTACGATTGGATATTATTGTATACCCTATGTGTTTTGCCATCTTAAATTTCGGTCCAGTAAATAAATTCATCAAAAATTACCAAAATGTATTAATCAAAAACACTTTATTTTATTACATCGTATTTAAAAATAAATGTTATTGTATATTTTTAATCAAGTTATATTGAAAACTGCATACTTCCTTACGGCTCTTAAAATTCAAGTGGAGATTAGTTAGTATTATGTAACATAAGCACTTTATTAACGGACAAGACATGTTCTACTTCTGTGACTTAAATCTCTGAATGGTAACCTGAGTTCCTCGTAAAAACATAATACATATTTTATATTTTCTCTTTTAATATTACTGCCAATAATATTACTGAAAATTTTATACACAATAAAACGTAATTTGCTGTAATACTATCCAGGAGAATTTCATTCACTACTATATTAAATATTGACAATATAATTTTATTTAGCCTAAATCGATTAATCTTTAGGCTAAATTTTGTGAATGTATTTTACTAATTTATTCCAGATAGGTGTGTTTATATGGTTGTTGGTAAACTATAGCTAAAAAGGATTTATGTTTAATCTTTTGTATGAAACATAAATGCATGCACAAAGTACCAAATATTACGTTCATAATTATTAATATAATTTGTTTTAAATATATATTCATCCGATTATATTTTCAGTTGATGAAATACAATGCATAACCCAGTTCATAACTATAAAAACCAATCAATACAGTTAAAGACAAAGTTTAAATTTAATCTAAAACATTGTTATAAATATTAACTTGTTAAATAGTTTAAAGGTAAACGAAAGTACACCAAGAAGATTAAAATACTTATTATTTTGCTAGAGGGAATAATGATTTTAAGTTTTACATTTTCTTTATTCTTGTGTTATTGGATAACAAGTGACATAGCACAAACTCAATCCCAAAGAGCTGTCAACAAAGTTGAATCAAGAGCTTATCAAGTTCACAATGCTACTTTGGGAATGATGGCATTATTAAACTGAGAGTTTTAACTAATTATAGTCGGCAACAACAGCAATTTCTTAGTAAAAAAGAGTCTCTTTCTTGACGTCACCAACCCGCTACCGGAGTCAAGGTATCTGTGCAATAGGGTAGAACGAAAAAATATATTTTTTATTTCAATATATAATAGGGATAAAAAGTTGCCTTTTGCTATTATTTAATTAATTTTAAAGTTTACACATGATTGGAGTAGCGTAAGAAGTGTAAAGGGTTAGAAATTGTGTTTTTTTAGTGAAATTTATCGAAGTTCAATACTTTTGTACCTGTAAAGAATAGTGTTGTATTTTTCAATTTATGCTTAAAAAGCCAGTTATGGGTGACTAAGATGTAGAATAATTAGATAATATTATTGGAATTGATGGACTTTAACCTGAAGATTATGATATATAGGCTGAGTTTTTAGGCCACCTCTTCTCAGGCCGTAACTAAAAATATGGTACAACTCCCGACAGTAGCTTCTATCTGTGACAAAACTGGTGTTGCAGCAGCTATAGCAAGTGCGGTTCTTAAATATTTTATTTCTGAGGAGAACAAAAGTAACGTCATTGGCAGAATTAAAATTCGAAGAGTTAGATCCAGTAATCGAAAAAAGGCAGTGGCACCAAACGATTGGAGAGAAAAGGGTTGTTTTTGTGTGGCAGAAGGAATAAGACAAACGAGGAACAAACTTTCAGAAAGACTGTCGTTGAAGAACACGTTTCGTCAGTTGGAGAACCTGGTTCTTAATTTCTGGCGCACGCTCCGGTAAAGGTGAAGGCATTAAAAAAATTATTATTGAGTATTATAATAGTAACTGTGATTTGAACTTGAACAGTGTAACTGCAATTGGATGTGAAGGCACTGCTACAAACACTGGAGCTAAAAATTGTGTTATCGCTCTATTAGAAAATGATATTCATAAGTCTTCACGATGGCTGATATGTTTGTTTCATTGCAACTAGTTGCCATTGCGTCAATTATTTTGTACATTAGATGGAAAAACAAAAGGACCTAATGAGTTCGGAGGAGTATTATGCAAACTACTTGAAAAATGTCATGGGCTTCCAGTAGTTACATACTCATTAATAGAGGAAAACCTTCCTGACTTAGAAGTGGAACAAGATCTACATATCAATCATAAGTATTTACTTGAAATGTGTAAATCAATCTCAAGTGGAATCTGCCTCCCTGATCAAGCTATGAAGAAACCAGGAAAGTTAGCACATTCATAATGGCTGACGTTAGCTAGAAGCATTCTCCGGTTGTATGTTAGAACTGAGAACCCTTCAGAAAACCTGAAAACCTTAACAGATTATTTAGTTAAGGTGTACTCTCCAATTTGGTGTCACCTTAAGCTGAAGCCGTTTTGTGTAAATGGAGCCAAACACTTATGGGATTGATTTCGTTGTTACTTTATCTTTCCAAAGAGCATCTTAAAATGATCGACAAGTTATTCCAAGAAACTACGCTCACCCTGAAAACATGTCGCTCTGCATGTTAAGAGATGAGAGAAAACACAATAGGCCTCTAACGGCTTTTGAAGGCAAGGTCAGAACAGAAGAATGAGGTACGGAAGTTTGTGATACCTAAACTAAACTTCAAAGCTGAAGACTATATCGACATTATCAACTAGGCTGACTTAACAGAAGCACAGAACCACCAATGACAAAGCACGTGACTGATGAGGACTTACCCAAGTACATAAGTGAATCACGAGAAGATGGTCTGATGCATTCTATTGATGTTCCACGTTTTACCTGTTATACAAAAACAGTGGAAAGAGTAACCAAGCTTGTAAGAGAATCATCACTCTGTGTTTACGGTCTCGAAGAAATAAATGGATTTTTCAAAGCCAGAATCGCTTAACCCAGGATGATTCCAAAATTTGAAACAAAGAGACACTTTAACTAAAAATATATAATTGAGAACAATGAATATTGATTTAGCTTTGTTGCTATGTTTCATTTTTCTATTATTTGTATGTTATGAATTTAAGTGTGTTTAATGAATAAAATGTGATTTTATTGCATAGGTTTGTATTCTTTCATTACTATTGGTTCAATAGTATCACTGTACTATACAAACAAAAGGAGAAATTATAAAAAACTTTTAGGCAAAGACACATCATCACAATCTTATATCTACCATATCTTACTACAGCAAAGCCAAAAAAGTACATTTATAAAATTCCCACTAATTGGGCCTATAAAGTGATGATGGCAAAAAACTGTTTGTTTTCATGATTTTAGGCTTAGTTTTAACTAAATTGAAATCATAAACATAAAATATAAGTTTGAAAATTTATAGACAAAAACTATTTTCAAGGCTTTTTCTGTAAGTAGTTACAACTTAAAAAACACAGATTAACCAAAAGGCGATCTAAAAAAATAATGATATGTACGGCAAAATTAAAACTCGCCTAAAGGTGAACTATAATAGCAGTAGAGTTTAATATATATAGAATACACGTTATTTTGTTCCATTTTGCTTTTAAAGATTGTAATATTTATATAATATATAGTTTAATCATATACAGTGTGTTCACAAAAGGGTGTCGAAAATTTCTTTGTGTAATATTAATTATCTTTTTAAACCAAAAAAATTACATATAACCATAGGTCGAGAAATGACTCTAAACGAGCTACTAGCCACTATATTGTATTATTTATAAGGAAAATATTATCTCTAAAACTCATTAAGCTGAAGAAACCATACAGTGTACATCGGTTTAAATAGATAAGAGGGAAATATTACAATGGTGTCTGTTGAAAATTTTAAAGTCAAATAACAAATAGTATAAATATAAAAAGATTTACTAGTCATCAAATATTTAAAAATGCTTATTGCAATTCTAACAGTACTTTTTCCACCGAAATCCGTCAACGCACGACCATTTAAATATACGTTTGCACAAGCCAGGAGCAACAAACAATAGCTACCTATCAACAGTGACGTGTTTGGCGCTACCAGGTTGTGCAAGAGTATCTGCTCGCTTATGCATTGACAGATTTCGTTGGGAACAATACTATTGGAATTGTTATAAAGATAAAAAAATAGCTTGTATGTTATAAAAACTTTATAATCTATGTAAAACATATGATGCATATAAAAAGACAAAATGTATGCTGCTCGGAAACAAGTAATGGTGTTACAAGTAGCAATGCAATCAGAATTGAATTGTTCAAATATTTGGTGTCTAGTCAATTCGTTATAACTATACAGTTTTGTTTTTTTTTTTTACTTAAAACACTTCAACAGACACAAGTTAGTTAATTTCAAAAAAAAATTACATAATTATTAAATAAATTTCCTCTTATTTATTCAAACTTTAGCTTCATTATGTGTACGAAATCAATGGTTGTATTCAACCTATGAAATAACAGTGTTTAAGAACCCTTGTACCGGTAGGATATGTCAAATCTAATTATGCCAAGCAAATCCGTCTCCAGGAATTTAATAACTTTCGATTAGTGGTTATCGGTCCGTTATCTGCACTGTCTCTGCCTCTAAACAGGAGTATTAGGCAGTAATGAACAGGAATTGTCAAAGGAGAGACGGTATGCAGGATTTTCATCAAATAAACTTTTTGATGTTCAGTTTTGTTACCGTACCGAAAAATACCAAATTATTTTTCACTTTACCTTATAAATAATAAATACGTTAAACAATTCGCTCATATAAAAGTATAACGCATAATTGCACCCCAATTTATCTCAATATAATATGATCTTTGTTTGAAGGTTATTTTTTACGATGGAAGGACTGTGAAGGAAACAGGATTTTTCCGGACATTAACCATCGTTCAGTGAAACAAAAAATCAGTAACACTACGTTTCGAGATCTGCAATCTGATCTCTTCTTCAGGTAAAGAGCTAACCTAATACATCATTATACACGGTTATTAATTTAAAAAATGTTGTGATTCTAAAACATAAAGTCGCACGAGTTTTCTAGGTTATAAGCAATTAGATTGTACAGACGAAAACGTATTAACTAATAAAACAAATAGAAATAAAATCTGTTGTATTATTTTGTTCTTCCCTCAATTAAACACACTCTGTTCACCTCTGGCAGGTTTATACGTTCCAATAAGCCTCCATTGGATACAGTAAAAATCAGCACCCTGACCAAACCTGTTTACACCTGAGCTACAGATTGTGGCGGTACATCTTAGATTGAGACAGATTCATAGATTAAGACTTAGATTGATAGATTAAGACTTAGATTGATACGTGTAGTTTACTGCGGACAATAATTATAAAGGTGAGTGTGTGGCACTCCCTAGTGCATACGGTTTTGCAAGCACAATCTGGGGAGAGAGCTTTCCCTTGCTCGCTTTGACTGAAATAGATTGGAACAGATCCTTTCCTTCTCCCCAAGGTGGCATCAATGATACAATGCCCTCTGTCCGTCTTCATGGTAGATTCCTAACATCGTGTCTTAGCAAAGATAAAGAAAAGTACCTAATTCAAAATGGCTTAATGCATCTTGACTCAAAGTACCCTTATATTACAAACATTACCAGTAACCTGAAATATTTCTTATAATTGGTTTCTTAAAACATGCATAGATTAGCTATGGGAGTAGCTATAGAATTTAGAGTAAAAAGAAGACATAATTTGGGATAAACATTTAAATCAGGTTAACAAATTATTTGTGTAGGATAAGAAGAAAAAAATCAATTTAAAATCACAGTAATACGCAAGGGCCACTATTTTTATAGTTCAGTTAACTAATACTACCTCCTATACGAAAAGATAATAACTTTTTCAATAAAGTTGGTTAAGTAGGCAAATTGTAACAACCAAATTTTTAAAAGCATTCTCAGCACTTAGGCGTATTATTGAATCATTCAATAATGATTCTATGTGTAGAAACATTAATTGTACTACAAATATATTTAATTAGGCTAAATAGTTATTAAGGTTATGTCCTGGATATATTATGTATACTGGATTAGATGCAAAATGAATTAAATGTCTCTAACATCTTTCTTCAAATTTTGGAAACAACTCATTTTAGTTATAAAAATACAATTTCTATTATCCTCATTACGCAAAAATATTAATGTTGCATTGAAACTAATAACACATACGGACCTATCTGTCATATTTAATTGTGTAGTTTGTTTTTTAACAGGTACCACTAGTCTCCATGACTGTAAGGGATAATATAATAATAGGTATACATGTGAATTAAATGGATTACTATAGCAGCTGCTCTTGCCACATCTATTGCATTATACTAACATAAAATTGTAGTTATAAAACATTTAGTCTGTCTCTCACAGGAAGCCCTCGAGGGTATCTCGGGTCAACTAGTTCTGGCAATATGCATTTGTTGTAAAAAGTTAAAAGTGGAATTTTAATTTAAAATGTTAAAATTTTAATTCCTTTATTTTGTAATGGGTAATAGCTGATCATGTGATGAGATTTGTTTAACAAGCAAATGAAGCAATCATACATTATTGTCAAATAAAACCTATTATATATATATATATATATATATATACAATATTGCACTAAACAAAATACCTCATAATGAGGTGTGTCACTCATATTTTGAAAATATTGACATTAATCAATAATTTATTGTTCCCCAGGAGGTAGAGGTAGTTGTTACACGTTACGAATTTATTGTTACGGAAAGAGTTCGCCAACACTATTTCGGTGATATGAAGATGTATATGAGAGCTTCCACATGACACGATCATTCATTGCATGGGCGCGCAACGGTGGTGCGTAAGTAGTGATTCGTTCATGGCCGCTGGGTCCTTAGACACCGCCGCCCGTGAGCTCAGTGGTGCCGTGATCCTATGCGATCCTATCCTTTCACACTGATCGGATGACGAATAAATAAAAATATTGTATTTCATACTTTATACATACTTGTTCATAATATATTATTATTTAAAAACAAAATATTGACTACAATTTTTCATTTGTGCAAGAGAGGAACTTGATTATTAATGTATGAATAGATATTATAAATCAACAAATTGAAGGAACACCAACACTGAAAGGCCACACGTTATTACCTAGCGAAAGCGGGTGAGGGGAAATATCCAGCAGGTAGTGGTGGGAGAGTTGCCTACAGTTTCCGGCCACGCGCGCCACCTGACAGAGCGTTGAATAGCGCTTGCAGACCTTTCATGTCTGCCTTATTGTACGTTAACTTCAGAACTTTTTAATAAACCGTTTGCAGTTTTACTCTTACTATATTCCAATCTACGAATGTCTGTATTTTATTCTTTAATAAAAATTTACATTTTTATTTTATGTAACGTTGAAAATACCCTTTTTTAAAAAACCTTCCACGTGATGTGCAGCTTAAGTTGAATCGAAATTGAAATTTCAAAAACTAATGCACGTATACAAATATTTAGTTACCTAAATGACATCAATATGTTTGTAATAGCTCAAAAAATGAGACTACAATAAGGCAGATTCAAAACCCTTGCATCAGCGTTCACCAGAGTGGTAGAGCGCAGCCTTAAAAATCCCGTGTATGGTTGCTGTTATATTATAACTCTAGAACATGACATAGTCGTATGTAAGTTTGTCAACCTACAGATGCCTCCATATGATATGATGATGATTACCTCTATATTGCTGACGGTTCATGTCGAGGCTACAGGCACTGACACTAATTGTCTATTTCTCAGGATGAAATATATTATCGTCCCACATTTCTAGACGTCGGCCCTTGCAAAAGGAAATACTATCAAATTAAATCTTTCTTAAGAGATATCTGGCAGATAATTTTTACTGAGTATTTTCTGGATTGGTTTACTGAGAAGAATGTTTATATATTTTTTTACTTGAAAGTGACAAGTAAATAGTTATAAATCGTTCTCATCGATTTATTTTATTTCCCAGAGATAAGAGTCTTTGAATGCTAGTACATCAACAGGCATTATTTTCTAGTAAAGTGTAACATAAAATCACTGTAGAATAGGTAAAAATTAGTTTAAAATTGAGGCTACACTATAATATATATTTATATTTTATACACAATGTCAAACGATATTTTTAACTATTTGCTTCTATTATTAATTATATTTTGTACCTCAGTTCTTATTTCCTTTATAAATTACTTATCCTTCATATTCCTATAAATATTACTAAATTTCGTAGTATTATATGATATTAAATATTTATTTCTGTAAAATATAAGCAATTTATATTGATAAAGTCTTACAGGTCGAGTACCGTTAATGAGTTACTTAGTTTTATAAACACAACACACTATTTAAATAATAATGTTAAAAATACTTTCGAAATGATTTTATCCCATTCATCGTATATATATATATATATATATATATATATATATATATATATAAATGTATATAAGTAAGCACGAATCAATACCATTAATATATTTAAATGGACTATCATTAGTTAAAACTTTGAAATAAAGACCTCACTAAGAGATTGTGTAATAGGATTTAGTACAGTACAGGGCTTGGTTAGGCGGCAGGTGTAATAACACATACCAGTGCAACAATTCCTCTGTCTACTGCAATTGAGGAATTATTACTGCAATTATTTGGGTTTAGCACGAGTTGGATTGAACCCTACGTAATGAACATGCCCTACTTTTGCATCCAATACAGCATTCAATAGCATTGGAAGCCAGAAATTGTAAGCAGACGTTAGGTATTTAGAGAATGAAATAAATAGCTGTTGGCAATAGTTACTCGTTTTACCATCTCACTGACGTGCATCGATTATTATGAGATCATACATAGACCATTTAACCAAATTTTAAGTTAATTTAAATTGCAAATTAGTCATTTAATCATCGTATATTTTTTATGTTACATATATTTATAACGGTTTAAAATAACGAAGAAGCTTAAATAAATCAAAATTAAAACATAAAATATTTTATTTTGTGTTTATTTTCGTTTAGTATTTAGAATTAATTTCTGAAGAAAAAATTAATGAATAAGTAAATATTATCCTACAACATTTATAATTAAAAATGCAAAACTATTAAGATAAAAATATCGTGTCATTTTATCCCCAAAATCATACATCGAGGGACACAATAACTTGTAACACGCTTTATATAAATTAGGCTTCCAATAATAGAATGATGGTAAAACAAAATTGAATGAAGCTTACTGTCTTCTTTTTTTCTAGGAAAATATAAAAACATTCAAATTTATATATCTCTGTACTTGCAATAATCGATTAGCAAACCATCGTATAAGCAATGTTCTGCAAAATGTAAGCATAAAATAAATATATAATAAAATATTAAATTACATATTCACTTGTTTAGTGGCTTACAGATAGACACAAATAGTCTCACACTCTTATTTCAAATATATCCAAAGCATAATACCACTTAATTTTGAAGTCTTGATAGAAGATATCGTTAAAACTCGTAGTTACAGTGACTTCATAATAAATATCTAACTGTGATATCGTCAATTTCTCTTTAAATGTATACTTTGTATTCCTAAGGCTCATAGAGTTATCATCAATATCGTGTGTGATTAGTATACATTCAGATACATACGTGTTTTTGTAGTCTTTTTAGACTTTGGTTTCTGAGGTAACTCTATTTTTTTAGGGTATTCAACGTAATTTTAGTTTGAAAATAATTAAAGCCTTAAATGATAATTAGGCTTCTGGTTTTTTATTGCATTTCAGTTATACATGCTCCATCTTCATTTATCTATCTGCCAAATATTTTCTTGAAGTGAAACTCAGTAAATAGAGATATTGGATCTATTTATATCTGCTTTTTAAGTGTAGAGGCTAATGTTTTATGGACAGTGTTAAAGTCTTAAATTAAGTAAGTGTAAATATGAAGTGTCGTTATATAAATTCTAAATATATATTTTTGCACAAAATATGAAACAGCTGGACTTTTGTTCTAAGCCGTATAATACAACACATTTCAAATTATACTTCATCAATAACGTAACACGCACAATGCGTGTTCACAGGTCTCTCGCAGGGTACTTGTTTCCACTAGAGCGATGAATAATTACAGTGACAATTAACAACCTAACTGGTACATGTGGTCTACAGGGAAAAGAGAGTGAATTATTCAATTACTGTACTACACTACCCCTGTTCACTTGATAACTCAATCACATCCGCATAATACTTTTTGTAATTACATGAGGAAATTGTTGACTTGAAATGTATATGCAATGTTTGGACAGTATTAATTCGTTAATGAAGTGATAGTAATTGAATCAGTCATTTAAGAAACCCCACATCTCCATTTTTTTTTGGAAATTGACTTTATAATGGATTTTGGGTCCTCAAGGTAGAATACATGTTTTCCTTGAGAAACCCCACATCTCCTGCAGTTCCTTATGGCTAATATAGTAGTTGGAAATAAAGTCATTTTAGAAACACCACATCTCCTGGACATGTGGGATTTATAAACTGACTGGGTGGCGGTTGGCAACCATGCAGTCACCTGATGTTTTATTCTTATTCTTATTATTCTTTGGCAAACAAACATTATGTGTTGTTTGCTTTAGTATTGCACAATGAGTTTCAGTGACAGTTCAAGCGAAAATATCTTAAATAAGAGAAGAAAGAAAGGTAAAAGTAAAGATTATCAGTTTGAAAAGATTAAGAAAGCCAGAGTACACAATGAAGAGTATGTTAGTTGGAAAGGAAAAACTGTGAAAGCAAAACAACATGGGTTTCACTGCAAATAAGTACTACTAAACATAACCTATTGTAGGGTATGCAAAGAAAGGCCTATTAATACATCTTACAGCTTATAAAACCTGTATATAATTATAGTAATATCATCTAATTTAACAATACCCAGTACTAACTTAGTCTATAAACTTTTTAGCAATAGCCTATAAACTAGCAAACTAGCCTATAACTTCTGAATTAAAAGTAATCGAGAAGCAGTAGGCCTATTTTAAGATTATAAAATTTGTAAAAATGAGAGCATAATAAATGTATTTACTAAACTTTTATTTGATCTAATCTGTTGACACTTTTAAACTTGTATTGCATTTATATAATAAAAACCTTTAGCTAATGAGTGAGTTAACATATTGTGTTTTGTTTCAGCTGCAAGTGGAAATGCATTCCTGATAAAGTAGGAGAAGATCCAGCAATAGATATTTACACAAGATTTATCGAGTTCACATCAAAAAATGAGCAAGATGCTTACTTACAGAGCCTTATAGAGTGTAGACCTATTGAAAGAGTAAGACGTAGGGAGCTTGATTATAACACAAAAGGTAAGCCTAAAGCTCACTCATTTAAATATTCAATTTCCACGAGCAATGGGAAAACTGAAATTTGCAAGACCGCATTCATGTCCATTCATGGAATATCTCCAGACCGAGTAAGAAGATTATGTTCTTTGTTGTCAAAAGGCAAAAATCCAATAGATTTACGTGGTAAAAACTCACATGGAAGAGCTAAACCTGGCCACATCGTTCAAGCTATTCGTGAGCATATAGCATCTTTTCCACAAAAAGATGCTCACTATACTAGCAGAAGTTATCATTATTTAAGTGCTGATTTGAATGCAAAGATTATGTGGGAACTATTTAAAGAGAAACACCCTAATCTTGAAGTAAATTATAAGTATTATTTAGGCCATTTGAACGAGTCTGGACTGTCATTTGGTAGGCCGCAGGTAGATACCTGCTGCAAATGTGAGGAGCTAAAAATAAAAATCAAAAGTCCATCTTTAGGTGAGGCTGCAAAGCGAGTGTACGTTGCAGAACTGCTTGTACATAAGAGACGAGCACGTAAGTTTCATGAAACTTTGAAAAGTCTCAAAGAAAAATGCCTAAATGACTGCACAGTAGCAGGCATATGCATGGACTACATGCAAAATCTGTCTCTCCCAAAAATACCTGTGCAAGAAACATTTTATCTGCGACAGTTAACACTTAATGTGTTTAATATACACAATATTTCTGATGAAAAAGCTATGTTTTACCTTTATCATGAGGGTATAGCCAAAAAAGGGCCAAACGAGATGAGTTCATTTCTTCTAGATTATGTCAACAATGTTCTGAGTATGGATGTTAAGCATCTTCACCTATTTTCTGATGGGACCGGCGGTCAAAATAAATACAATACTATTGTTAGATTACTTTTAGCTCTCGTTGAGCTTGGCCGATTTGAGACAATACACCATTATTTTCCAATACGTGGACATTCGTTTTTGCCCTGCGACAGGGATTTTGGTGTTGTGAAGAGAAAAATTAAAAAGGTAGACAGAGTTTATACCGTAAAAGATTATGTAGAAATGATTTTACATTCTTCTAAGAAACAAGACAAATCTTTGGTCAAGCTGGTAAATAGTTCGGATGTAAATGACTTCAAATCCTGGTGGCCTCCACTGTACAAAAGAAATGTAGTTTCAACAGAGACCATGAGCAGAAACATACCAAGAGATGATAAAATAAAATTTAACATTTCCACTTTCATGGAATTTATATATTCAAAAGAACACCAGGGCCAAGTTGTTGTAAAAAATTTTATTGGAGGACTAAACCAACACACCTTTCACTTGAAGAAAGTCTCAGCTCCACCCACATTGCCTACAACTTTAGGTGTAAAGGAGAAAGTGCCAATTAACAAGAAGAAAATTAATGATATAAAGAAATTGAGGAACTACATACCTGAAGAAGTTTTTGAGGAGTTTTACTCAGAAATCTTTTAATGGCCGACTTGTGACAATGAAGAGACTGAGGTTTTGGATTAAAATGGAAAACCTTACTGTAAAAGGTTTCCAGTGTGGTATTGTTTAATCAACCTATAAGACTAACACTCTTGAATATGGACACTTTTTAAACAAGAAAAAGAATTTTAAATGCAATTTTATGGTTTTGACAAAATTGTAGCCTATATAATTGTAATAAACTTGTAAATATTTGCATATAGTTATTAAACATGTGTTCTAAAAGACATTGTTTTAATTTAAAACCGTCAATATGGACAAAAATTAAATATTGTCCATCATATAACATTGGTTACTGCCAGTCATTTTAGAAACCCCATATCTCCGAGACTTTAAATGTTTTTTTTTATATACTAAACATTTTTTTAATATCTTAACGCAATATCTTATCGTTTTAAATCAATAAACATTTAAAAAATTAAAACCTCATTATTAAATATTTCGATGCCAAAATAGGAAGTTTTTTTCAGTTTTCCGAAAGTTTGCATTTACGGAGATGTGGGGTTTCTTAAATGACCGATTCAATTATAAAGTAGTGTGACATCACTGCTAAAATTTATAATTTAGATCAAAATATCAAAAAATTTAAATTTATTCTCTACCGTATTATAAATACAACGTATTTCAAACAAAGCATGTTCTGAGGTCTCTCTCACGGTATTTATTTCAGCTATAGGCGTGTTAAATATAACAAAATTCAGCAGGCTCATTTGCACATGTGATCCACAGTGTAATGTAGGTGATGTGTTATTAACAAGACTCTCGCGGTGTCTTTGTTTCCGGTATAGACGTGTTAATTATAACGAAATACAGCAGGCTCGCTGGTAAATGTGACCCTCAGTGTAATGTAGGTGATGTGTTATTCACAAGTCTCTCGCGGTCTCTTTGTTTCCGCTACAGACGTGTTAATTAAAACGAAATTCCGTAGGATCGCTGGCACGTATTGTCCACAGCGTAATTTAGGTTATTTCTTAATCATAGGACTTTCGCGGTGTCTTTGTTTCCGCTACAGACGTGTTAATTAAAACGAAATTCCGTAGGATCGCTGGCACGTATTGTCCACAGCGTAATTTAGGTTATTTCTTAATCATAGGACTTTCGCGGTGTCTTTGTTTCCGTTAGAGACGTGTTAATTATAACGAAATTCCGTAGGATCGCTGGCACGTATTGTCCACAGCGTAATTTAGGTTATTTCTTAATCATAGGACTTTCGCGGTGTCTTTGTTTCCGTTAGAGACGTGTTAATTATAACGAAATTTAGAAGGCTCGCTGGTCCATGTGGTAGACAGTGTTAAGTCGGTGGGGTATTAATTCACAAGACTCTCGGCAGGTCTCTGTTTCCGCTTGGGCCGTTTTATTTATAGTGACATTCTGCAGGCTCTTTAGCACATGTTTCATACAGTGAAATGTGTGGGTGGTTTATTACTTCACAGGTATCTCGCATAATCTATGCTTGCTAAAGCTATATTTAATCATAGTGACATTCTGCAGACTCTTTAGCACATGTTTCATACAGTGAAATGTGTGGGTGGTTTATTACTTCACAGGTATCTCGCATAATCTATGCTTACTAAAGCTATATTTAATCATAGTGACATTCTGCAGACTCTTTAGCACATGTTTCATACAGTGAAATGTGTGGGTGGTTTATTACTTCACAGGTATCTCGCATAATCTATGCTTACTAAAGCTATATTTAATCATAGTGACATTCTGCAGACTCTTTAGCACATGTTTCATACAGTGAAATGTGTGGGTGGTTTATTACTTCACAGGTATCTCGCATAATCTATGCTTACTAAAGCTATATTTAATCATAGTGACATTCTGCAGACTCTTTAGCACATGTTTCATACAGTGAAATGTGTGGGTGGTTTATTACTTCACAGGTATCTCGCATAATCTATGCTTACTAAAGCTATATTTAATCATAGTGACATTCTGCAGACTCTTTAGCACATGTTTCATACAGTGAAATGTGTGGGTGGTTTATTACTTCACAGGTATCTCGCATAATCTATGCTTACTAAAGCTATATTTAATCATAGTGACATTCTGCAGACTCTTTAGCACATGTTTCATACAGTGAAATGTGTGGGTGGTTTATTACTTCACAGGTATCTCGCATAATCTATGCTTACTAAAGCTATATTTAATCATAGTGACATTCTGCAGACTCTTTAGCACATGTTTCATACAGTGAAATGTGTGGGTGGTTTATTACTTCACAGGTATCTCGCATAATCTATGCTTACTAAAGCTATATTTAATCATAGCGACATTTAGCAGGCTCGCTATAACATGTAATAAACAGTGCAATATCGGTGAAGTGTTCAAACAATATATTACACAAGTCCGTTCACTTTGTAAATCATTCCAATCATCATGGTTTTATTGCAATGAAGTATTCTTTGACTTGATACGTATACCATATTAAAATTAAATATACTAAAACTAACTAATCAAAATAGAGTAGTGTATAAATATAAAAAACTACATATAAAGAAGAATGTTAATTAACTTGTATTAGTTTTATCATCATATGTATTACATTTGTATCCTTGTAATAATCATTGAGTGGTTAGTAATAATGTAAATATATACCAGTTGATTTGAACCGTTATTAGTCTATGAAAATAAGTGTCAGTAGAACACAGTAAAGTAAATATTGTACGTACTGATATTTCTACATGGCATGAATAAGCTATTAATGGTTCTAATATATATTGTAAAATAAAAATATTTACTCCACTTATAAAAATTTGCATATTTTTATGGTTTCAACTCAGCCTATCTCAAGGAATAATTAAATGCAATAATTACACAACAGTCACACATAGATATTAACTTTTGGATTGATGATAAACGATAAAAAGAAATGAATACTTTGACTTCAATGATATATTTTTAATATAGTTTTGAAATTAAATATTTATATTAACTACTTAAATAGCCAAATGTAATAAGGCGAGCATATATCATTATTAAATAAATATTATTATTATTTTCATCCCACTAAAATTAACATAATTTTAGCGGCTATTGATATATGTCAAGTAGAAAAGTCTGCATTTTGAGCGGCCAACAAATTATTATGACAAAAACATTCAACGATTAAGCAAAGCAAATTTTAAATTCAAATGCTTAGGGTGTTAAATTAAGTTGTAATTCTAAAACAGTATAACAAAAATTTCATTACGTAGTAAATTGGAAGGTAAGCAAGTCACTCAAACAGCTCAAGAAACATGAAGACATTGTAAAAATAAAATGCTCTATGCATAGTTACGCTCGTACTTGTTATTTGGCACTTTCCGGCCCTTATCTCTCCTTTTCAAAGATGGGATAATTTTCTTGAGCTTTTGTGTTGTGTCACATTATTCTATGTCATTTCATTATATTTTATTATTCCGTGCTTATTTTTGTGTCCCAAGTGTGTGTGTGTGTGTGTGTGTGTGTGTGTGTGTGTGTGTGTGTGTGTGTGTGTGTGTGTGTGTGTGTGTGTGTGTGTGTGTGTGTGTGTGTGTGTGTGTGTGTGTGTGTGTGTGTGTGTGTGTGTGTGTGTGTGTGTGTGTGTGTGTGTGTGTGTGTGTGTGTGTGTGTGTGTGTGTGTGTGTGTGTGTGTGTGTGTGTGTGTGTGTGTGTGTGTGTGTGTGTGTGTGTGTGTGTGTGTGTGTGTGTGTGTGTGTGTGTGTGTGTGTGTGTGTGTGTGTGTGTGACTGTGTTACTCCGTGTACTATTTTCGTTGAATGAAAGTTATAAAATCAAAAGATGTGTTCTGCTTATCGCCCAATTCACTATGCTTTTAGTTCTTTCTGGGTATATATTTGTTGTACTTCGTCTTCTCGTGTAATACTCACTATTACGTTTATTTCTTTTTAATACAACTTTTTCCATTATGCATTCACAGTTGTTACCTGATTGTCTTCTTATCATACACGAAGGCTTTCTCTGTTCGTGTACACCGTTATTATAAAGAAACCCCTCATTCGAATAACTATAAGATATGGTGATAAGGGTTAAACCAATGTGAATATTGACATCAGCTGAAATCTGCAGACGCTGCACTAGGAGGAGGGTTCTGTAGCTACATTCAACATTAACACTTCATTAATCCTTTCCTACCGTAGTTTTATACCAATACAAACTCGGTTTCTCCACTAAGGTTAAAAATCTTAACAAAAACATACACCACGTAAAATTATATATTATTTAATGCTTTTTATTTTTATATTTATTTTTATTTTATAGTTATTACAAGAGTGCACCCTTTAAGTACTGGTATTAATCATTTAGCTTCCCTAGAGAATAGGTCGCAGTTTCAATATATGCATTAAATGTGACATAAAAGATTCATAATTAATATCAATCAATATTGCTCTCGTTACCTAAACTGTTATCAACCTGAAATCTGATTTGAATGCTAGTTAACTCCCTGTCCTATATTTTTCTCAATATCCTTTTTTTGGTTTGGCTATGTTTCTCTTCAAACTGAAGATCTGTGTGAAATAACTTTGTTGTTTTATTTATGGATACACTAAACTGCACAACAGTATTTGGCCTTGAATGGCAGTGGAATTCCAAAGTAGGCTTTCTTTTTTGTATATGCTTGTATATAATGACATATGAATGTCCTTAAGTCTATGCTTTTTATGTAATGAAAAAGAAATTTTAGATGGTTATCTCGAATATATATATATATATTCGAGATAACCATCTAAAATTTCTTTTAGGCACAGTTAAGTGCCTATTAAAATTTCATGTGATCGTCATATATATATATATATATATATATATATATATATATTTATTTATTTATATTATGTATCCACTGTTAATTTAATATAATATTTCGATTCTGTAAAATATAACTTGTCTATGTAGTATGTATTAGCATCTAAATCTAAAAAGGATACCTTTTATTTTTTTATAACTCAAATTACTTATCTTCAGTTAAACACCTAGCAGTAAAGATTATGAAAATATTAGTCAACTACTTATATTTAATACTAAGGTTTGATGTTTTGGTTTTAAGACCTTTCAAACTTTCCTCCATATAAAAGTCACACATTAAAAAACTTCGAGTGTCCTTATTTGGATTTATATTAAAAATGTAACCAAGCTACCAGATCTATACTATTAATTAACTACTTTTAATTAGAAAACAAGGTGAATAAACCTAATGAATTAATTATAAATACAGAAAAACTAACTCTAAATATATTAATGTAAATACAGTGACATGTATTCAATGTACTCCACCATTTATTTGTAGGTTAAAGCTGACATTATTTCATATAATGCCTTTTATTTTGTTTTAAAATATCTTTCCTCTTTATTAAGTACTGTCTGATCTTAGAACATAATATTGAAAAAGAAGATGTTTAAAATGGACCATTTTATCTGAGCCAGTACAATTGTTTCAGGCATGTGTAGGTTATGTTCTATTTGACTTAAGAGAATATTAAAAGGTTGATTAGTCGCGTACTACGTTCTGTTATCTGCAAAAAGGTAACTTTTATATATCTCAGTTCCTATAGATTCTGATCACCTTATATATATATATATATATATATATATATATATATATATATATATATATATATATATATATATATATAAGGTTTTAAGTAGAAAAATTTTAAATAGAAAGATCTTGCTAAGCGTTTACACAAATAAGCAGTACGGATCTCCCAACCAAGCCTAGAAACCAAGTGAATCTGAAGCACCTTCAATGATTATTTTTCAGATGAATTCCTTAATCTATACAAGATAATATTGGTGATGTATTGATTTATAATTAAGTCTTAATGTGGAACCACAGCTTTGATGGAGAGAGATGGATTTTAATTAGTCGTTCAATCCTATTCGTGCCACTAACTACAAATGGTTGTGGCGTCTGCATGTCATACCCTTGGTTGTAAGACAAATTGGCAAATCGTTATTCTAATCAGTAAAATTAAAATGCTCAAGTACGGAGCTTTGTAAGACCCAGAACTGGACTTGCAGGATTTCAGAGGTCAGATTATAGGTTCTAACCAACAGCAAGATACTAGATAGATAGGACTTTAGCTAAGCCAATTCTCAATTATCAGGACCAGATATAAATGTGTTCGTGATAATAAAAGCTAGGTCATATTACACTATTTATAGCAGTAGTGTGGTATTGTGTTGTTTGTGTCAACAAAAGTAGATAATAATTGAAGACTTATACGAACATCTAAGATGATACTTTTCAAACGAAGTAGCAAATCTTTGTAATCCTTGCTTTGACCATACGAAAATTATCTTAACAGAATAAAATAAGAATGATCAATTTTTCAGGAACTTGATCAAAACAGAAATATTTAAATTCCTGGAATGTGTAAATAAAAAAAAACTTTCGTTCAATAAAAGGGAAAACATTTCTGTTCAGTAGGTATGTCTATTTAACCGAACTACGAAGGCAAGTTCAGTTATTTGAAGAATTTAGTACAGTTTTGATGTTTAACTTAATTTGTATTACATTTGCCATAAATGTATAAGCCGTACCAAATAATTAGAGTTTGTAACCTTCAGGTCAGAACAAAAAGTACCTTTACAAAACAAACTGCTAACGGCTGTTGACTCATTAATATAAACATTTGTTAGAATGATTCTTAAAAATTGCAGGAAAAAAGTATTCTAATCCGATCCATAGCTTTAGAGAAAATTATATTTAAATAATTTATGTAAAATACATACGAGGATTACCGAATTATATCATTAGGCGTGGAAAGTAGGTTTCAAAATAAAAATTATAAGTGAATACCCAAAAAAGCTAGGCTAACTTATCAACCCATAAGTTAACACCTTCAGCCCGACGGATAAATGAATCAATATTTTCCCCACTCAAAACCCCGACGTGCGCCACCGGTGGCACATGCCGATCCCCCCAAAACCCCGACGTGCGCCACCCGTGGCACACTCTTATACGGCATTTATTAGTTTGGTTTTAAACCAAGCCGTAGTTTTACAACTTGTTTTAGATGACTTTGTCGATACATATGGAACCTTTTTAACAATGTGCTCCACCGGTGGCGCACGTCGGGTTTTGATAAAGACCTTTTTTAGTGGAAAAAAATACAAAGCAATAAATTTGAAACTCAAGATATTTTAATTAAACATTAGCTTTCCTATTACAAATGGTGGTTCAGTTTAGTGCTTGGAGTTAAAACACTCTAAGCACATTGTAGAGTCTCATCGCACCCTTTGCAGTAAGTTGAAACACGTTTTGCGTACGTCCTTGCTGCTTTGGCCCCCCTTTCTTCCTTCATTTTGCTGTAGCAGCTGACACAACGCACCGTTTTCCTGTAAGGAATAAATCTAATTGGATGTTTGTACTTTCATAAAACGTATTTAATTATATTTTTATCAAATATATGGGAAACCATGTTGAAATAAACTTTACAAATTCATAGCAAAAATGCAGATCACTAATTTATTGAACTAAATTGATGAACATGCAGGTAAATTGACGAAAACTAAGATCCATTAGTTTGGATCTAAACTAGTATGTAGTGTTATTGTTGTTATAAGACGTAGTGTAGATATATTGTAATTTTATATAAAATTAAAATGAAATATTTTTACCTGGTTTCTCTTGCAGTCCCTTCACGCTTTGAGAGCACATGTTTTAGTTTCTTGGTACCTTGCCTGCCATCTTGGGGTGTTTGAACAAGGGCTCCAACATTTTCTCCTTCAAGGAGATTTCGAAGTATTTTTTCTCTGAAAGTGAGCATACACAACAATTTTTTTTTGGTTTAATGAGTACTTGTTATGTAGTACTAGTGCATTCACTACACAAGTACCTAGGAGAAGATCCAGTGCAACTTTTTTGTACCAAATGAGAGTCTTTCTGATAGGAGTGTAATAAGAGGACATCTGATCTGAAAAGTCCACTCCTTTTTTTGCTGCATTGTACGCCATGACACATGATGGTTTCATGACAACCTCGCCTTTCTTTCTTTGTTTTTTTTTGCTTGCCACAAGAGTAGAAACGTCTTCAGGGCGAGTGGTTATCATCAGTACAGGCCTTTTGTCATGCCATTTAAGTACTTTTTACTCCTGTACTGCTTTCTTGACAAATTACTTCACCTTTGGCTAATTTTTTGCTAGTGACTTCTTTTGGATTGCCTTTTCGGTCACTTCGAAGGGTGCCACAAACATAAGTTTTCTTCTCAAGCAGAGTGTTGGCCAACCTTGTGGAGTTGTAAAAGTTATCTGCAAACAGTGTTCTACCCTCATTTAGAAATGATTCCATCAAATGCATGACAATTTTTATCTGCATGTGCCTCTCTTGCAGTTTACGTCTGACTTACCAGCGTAAATTTTTGCTTTTAAAGTATACCCATCAGTGGTACAAATCTTGTAAATTTTGACTCCATATTTATGAGCCTTTTTTGGCAAATATTGTTTAAAAATCAAACGCCCTCTCCCATGGAACCATAGACTCGTCAATAACTAGTGACTCTTCAGGTGTTACCAGACTTTAAAAATTTTGCATTTAAATGATTGAGCAGTTTTCTTTATTTTCCACAACCGAGGCTCTTCAGTTGCTGGTTCCTCATTATTTTGGAAATGTAGGCATTTTAGGAGACAGTCAAATCTGTCTCTGCTCATAGTTTTCTTGATGACACTATTTTGGTACATGGGATTGTTTGACCAGTACATTTGTCTTTGAGGCAATGGGCATATGCCCATGATCATCAGTACACCAAAAAATTTGTGTATCTCTTCAGTTGTACAATCAACCCCATCTAGCCATTGCTGAACGCTTTTTTTACAGGCTTTGAAGCAAGGTACTGATGTGCATACCTGTTAGTTTCCAAAACAATCAAATTCAATAATGTATCATCTAGGAACTGTTTATAAATTTCAAATGGATCATTTAAATTAAATTGGCCAACAGTTTTTAAGCCTGCATTTCCTGTGAAAGGATATATCTGCATGTCAATTTTGGTTCTGTCCACTCTAACTTATTTTCTACATATTCACAATGAACCTTACAAACTACATCTTGTACAGGGTCACTTACATTTTTCAATATTATTGCCTTCTTCGTCTCCACTCTCCTCTCTAACCCTTTGATATTCCTCATCTACTTCCATCAATTCCAATTCATCTAAATCACTAACAACGCCATCTTCTTCATTCAACTCCTCTGCACTTGTTACATCACTTTCCCTCATCTGATGGCATATATTCACTGCCACTAACTGAAAAATCGGTCAAAGAACGATCACTAAAGTTATCATCAAGGGCGTCATCGATGTCTGATTCATCCATTTTCTAAAATAAAAATGAACTCACTGAACTTACAGCAACACAGAACAATCTCTACGACAAGAAGACAGGTAATGGCGGGCTTATAAAGAAGGTCTGATTCGTATTTGTTGCTAATAGAGCGCTATAAGTAGCTCCGGCAAGTGTCGCACTCTTAAGGCTGCCAATAGAAGCTCTACGCGCACTATTTTTTTGTCACTAATAGAGGTGCGCCACCGGTGTAGCACGTCGTCTGAGAAAGTACCTTTCTTCACCAGGGACGACGTGCGCCACCGGTGGCACATACTTTAATGTGAATTAAATAATGATAAAAATATTGATTCATACGTATTATATAACATTATAGAATAATAATATGCGAATAAAACCGTTCCTCATGAACAATACTAACGTCGGGGGTTTAGAGTAGTCTATGTTATTAAAACATCGAGAATTATTGATGTTGGAATTTTTTTGAGCGTGCGCCACCGGTGGCGCATTTCGGGGTGAACGTGTTAAATCCATGCTTTATAAAATTGTAATGGTATAATAAATATATTTAATATTATAAATTTAAATTATACAAGTAGATTAAAAGATATTTTACATGCTTGATTTTAAATTTTCGTACATAAATAGAATTTAAAAAATTTTCCTCATAAAACAAAAATGATTATTATATAATTTAAATTGTGTGGGACAAGAGTAATTTATATTTAAGTCATATGAATTATTGCTTCCTTGTTGTAAAATAATTCCTTTTTACGTTAAGGTAGTACAGAATTGCGGGGCTTACATGGCACTGGTCTGGTAGAATATATCGTTCCACAAAAAGTTGTTTCTGAGAAATAAAATTACTGAAAGCATGGTACAAATAAAACACTATATAATGTGTAATCTTCAACTCAAAGTTCCACATGGGCCAGACCAGCACCATGTACCTTTACAAAGTGTACGGTTGCATAGCTCATGGTATGAGCGTTTTAGGTTTGCTTAAAATAACATCCCCAGATAAACGGAATAATGTCAAATTATGTCAAAATTATGAGCTACCAGATATTTTAGACCGAAAGATAAACCACATAGTATAGTTCATGGTTACTAGGTATAAGTATATGAGATCAGTCTTGCTTAAATCCCTCTTGAGTATAATAGGAGTATATAATTTCATATTTCAGCCTTCGCCATTTACAAGATCGAAATATCTAATAATTTTCGAATATCCATTCCTTATTAGTTTAAATATATTAAAAACTTACGTCTATTATAATACGCCCAAAATATAACTTACTATTTTACTGTTTAAGTGAAAAAGCTTTAAGCCTCCACTTTTCAGTTAGTTTAATAAAAAGTAATTCTTTGCTCTTTTTTAGTAAGTTTTTTCTTGTAAATTAGTTAAATAACTTTAATTTAATAACTCCAGTACATATACAAATTATATAACTTTCCAACCACACCGATATATGATAAGGAACTACTACTACGTTTAGAATAAGACAAACTATATCAACTAAACTTATCTCGTATGTTATTCTCCAGTTCTTATACTTCGTTGAGTTTCAACGTGGTAATGTGAGTGACAGCGTTACAGTTGATTAATTAAAGTAATTTAACATTAGAGGATAACTCTCGATATTTTTTTGCCTTCAACTGAATCAAACTACTGCTAACATAATATTTCGCCGTATGTAATACCAAAATTATTTTTCAAAATTTTTTTTTCGAATCAAATATTAATTATACCTCTGACTTATAATACTACATTAAATTTGACATAGGTTTTGTATTTAAAGGCATTGAGTAAAAATTGCCATTATAGACCCAAAAATACTTTATTAATAGTCATGGATAATGTATAAGTTATTACTCGCACTTTTATTACTACACAGGTTAGGGCTGTAAAAGTAATCATATTTGGGTGTATTATAATATTAATATTTACTAAAACAATATAATTCCTTGATCTATTAATTGTGTTCGTAAATGAATCAAGTCATTCAAACATCAACCCAGTACAGAGGAAAATTCGTTCCATATTATTGAAATCGGAATGGTTTCATTATTTTTCATATTTCAATCTCTATTGCCGTCATCAGATTTGGTTCTTCCTCATTAATTCTTTTCTTTTTTTTGTAATGGAATTGGTGAGCAAAATGCAGTTTTACTTGTGAAATTTCCCCATATCAATGAATTTATCAGATTACTATAAGTTGCATAACTACGAATACAACTGTATATAAAGCATAACAAATTAAAGTACCAAGTAAGAATATTTTGAGTAAGAATGAAAATCTGTACCATCTAAGGACAATTGTTTTACATTTCAAATCATAACCTTTTTTATCCTGATTATTATTATTATGTAATTAATATGAATTATTATTAAACAAGTTTTTTTTATAATTCAAATATATTGGAGTCTTAAAAGTTTTGCTGTCCTTTAAATAAGTTGACTTTTAAAGCCAAGCGTAATTAATATAACAGAATAATCGAATTGCGCATTATCGTATTTATATGTCAAATTAAAAGCGATCCAAACATGTACCACATATTTAATGTTGATATTTAAAGTAAATATAAATTATGTCTTATATCACGAGGTAAAATTAGAGGTATAACGTCACATCTAACACCTAACCTAGGTACGAACTGGTAAAATAATATAATTTGTATGTAATTTTTAATCTCGTAGAAAACTGGAGCCATAAAAAATCGGTTATAACTAAAAGAATTTAAAAATAGCAAATTCTGTGCACTCACCTTTTATTTGTTCTTCCAAACCAAAAACCTGTAAACTAATATTTTAGTAAGGATTTCAGAAAAAGAAATTATATCAATCGTCAATGTTTCTTAAACCGTTATTTAAAATATTTCTTGGATCTTAATTATTATTGTTAATAAAGTATACTATCAATATCGTGTTATTTGTATTACACTTAAAACATGACATTATATAAAAAAATATTTAAAATGCAATTGGTAAATTGATTTGCTAAAAAAAAATCATAACGTATAATTTTAAATTGTGTTGTAGTATAATGTCTAACATAAGATTTAGTAAAAATATAATGCGTCTATTGTTTTATATTTACGTTTTATGATTAAAATACTGTGAATGAAACTATATTTTTACTATTGGCTTTTCGTCAGTATTTAGTGGTTGGTTGGTTAGTATAGATCTATTGCAACCTCTTTTCTTTATTTATTCGGATTAAATAATTAGTACTTTATTGTTATTGGTGCATCATTTTACAGATTGCGTTTAAATATATCATATACAACCTGTTTATTGTTTTTCCTGAGTTACGTATATCACAACGCTCTGATAGGCTCAGTATATTTTTACCTCGTCTGTAGTTATGTAGTAGGTTATTTTCTAACTTGATGAAGAGATCCGATTGCTGATCTTGAAATGTACTGTTATTGATATTCCTTATCTCTAGAAAAATAGCGAATTTCCAAAACAAATCACGTTTCTTTGATTATATAATTTAGCTGAAAATTGCGTAATTTCAATTGCGCAGGATTAATAGTTCGCAAACTAGACAAATGGATGTTGTCAGACAGTGGAATAGCAATGCACTAATGGTATCATGTTGTAGTACTTATATAAATTAATAATGTCTCATATTTTGTAAATTAAACATCGTTTAAATTTATCTTAATAGATTTCTTTAGCTTTATATTGAAATGCTTTTAACGGAAATCTACTTATATAGAAAAGAATCCTCATCAAGCAGACGTAATTAGCGTTTTTAACGTAACGAATACTCTGCGTCGTCGTTAGGAACGAAGTTGTTTCTACTGAAACGTTCTGCCATTGTTCTCTACTGCTATTTACACGCTTTCCTGTATTTCTGTGGGTTTTTACTGTTACTTCAGAGTTTAACTTAATTTTAAAGTAGTACTTAATACAGATATGTGGTTATCTTTGTTTGTTGCAATTGCCATTATGAGTTGTATTGTTGTTTTTCTTCTTAAAAATTTCGTATTTTTGCTATATACAATAAAACAAGGTATTTACCAATATTTGGCTACGAGATATGGCACCTTTACATCATGAATTAAACTAGATACATTACAGAAAAGTTCACAACACCGTGAAATAAAAAATGAAACTAAATACATTGAAAAACCTTCACTTTAAATTTACCTCATTGCCTTTTCTTACAGTTACCTGCGTCATAATAATATAAATAAATTTAAACTGCGCTATAGGGTAAAAAATATATTCAATCACTCACACATGCATACACAGTGTAGGATAAAAACACATATTATAAATTTGTTATGTGTACCTAATTAGGTTCTGTCAAGTTATCCCTACTGGAAACAGAGAATTGACATTACGGTTAGAAGACATGCTGAGCACTGCTAACGATACGGTCTTTTGCTGATTGCTGTCTTTTATTGACCCTGTCCTGTTATATGCAGACCCACCCCGAGCTGTATATAATTAAACTGCAGATGTTTCTCTACGAATGCGCTATACTTCATTCATTGTCGGATACAAAAATGCTGCACAAAGATGCAAGCACACGTGTGCCACTTAGAATCAGTTGAATTGGATATTAGATTATTAGATCATCACTGATATTCATCTGAACTTATTAGTTGGTAATACATGTTTACCAGGTTATTAATACCATTAATTATTCAACATTTACAATTTATATACGACATCATCTAAATTACTATTTCTGTGATAATGTTCGCGTAGTCACCTCGATAACTTTCTCACATTTGCTTAACCATTTGACCAAGTTGAAAACTGTTCACCTCCTTCTAATTCTTATATTCTTTAAAATGCAATGTTGACTCTACATCGGTACAGACATTTAGTAGTCTAATATAATGATGATAATATTATTTCAGTCTACTCCGTATGGTATCTTGATAGCTGTAATTGATCATATTTTGATAGCAAATAACTTATTATGTCCTTGTGAAGATATGATGCCTAGCCAGAGACTAACGCTTCCATTTTATGTTAATATTGTATTTCAATATAATATATTGGGAATTTCTAACCTTTCCGATCTATATTTGGTACATTTCATAGTAACTACTGAGTTTTAATTGCAAGTAAAACATTCTTAACAGTAGCCCTATCGTGTTAGATAATATTAAATTCCTTCAGCTTTATTTTAAGTGATAATTAATGGTTTTAAGATGGAAATTATAAGTAAATATTGCCTTCATGAGTTTCAAATATTTTTTTTAATATTACCAATTCAGATAGAGTGATAATCAATTTGTTTTCTGGTTTTCGTTGTTTTTGTTCATTAATTTTTATAATCACTTATAACATAGTTATATCGAGATCTTCAAGTTACCTCTCAAGTGATGATAATATATGATAATATTGATTTAGATTGAGTAATCTAAATCAAAGTTTGTAAGAATCAACATCTAAGAACCATATATTCTAGGAGCCAACGTATATTTTGTTGAAATCGATACAGGAATTCTTTTCCAATTGTGCTAATCCTTTTAACACACACCATGTTGATATCTACAGAAATAGAACATTCTGTATCGATGCCAAGGAATCCAGTAATTAAAAACTTCCTGCTATTATATTAAACATTTTCTTCCAACTTCTGGACTATATTGCACAAAGTAACTGTTTGAACTTCTAGTATTTATTATTTAACATTAATTAGAATTGCATGATTGTGTATTAATAAAAAACAATTTTTACTAATCGATTTAAAACATAATAACTACAATAAACTAATAAAAAAATCTATACATTTAATTATTACTAAAAAAGTGTTTATTTGCTTAGAAAAAATATTATTTAATTAACAATTTCGGCATATAACATGAAATGATTATTTAAGATTAGTTACAGTAATCTACACTAAATTAAAAATCTTTATACAACTGGTTCACAATTGTCAGAAGCATGGCTCATGAGGACATTATGGAATGCAGAGTCTTCTTAAGAAATACTACGAATTAAATACTCCATTATAATCGATTAAAGCTCGGCTTTCACACAATTACAAGCGGAGTGAAAGGTAACGTTTCACCAAACAAGAACGTTTAGCTTTGGCACAAACCCTTTGTTGTTGCATTGTTTCATACTTTTGGTCCTGACAGAACAGTCAAAATAAATTACTTTAAAATGTGACAACCCCTATAGCTGAGCTATTCATGTTTGTGTATTTGAAATACTTTCACTCTATCATGTGAAGTTTACCTAATTTTTATCATCAAAATTGTATACGTTCTCGTAGTAGTAACATTTGCTATTTTACCAAATAAAATGTTTAATTACAGTACATATCACGAAAAGAATTAAGTTGTATAATTCCGCTGTATGTGTTACCTCAAACTAGAATATATATGCATTCATATGAATATGTTATAGTGGGTAAAGGACAGATGATCGGCTTAAATATTTAGTAAACTGTGTAAATTTATAACTTAGTATAAGATGTTACATATTTGCCCAATTTATTGACTTATATAATGCGTTTGACACAACAGTGAACAATATTATGATTTAAACATAGGAAGATTTAGCTGTAACGGGAGTATGTACGTATATCAATATATCAAAAAAAGTGATAAGGTGTTCATATTTTCTTGTAAATTGTGTTTTATACCAAATTATGAATTAAAGAAAAGTACAAATATGTTATTTTACTTAGTTTTAACTTGGGTGAGGGGATTAGTAAAGCTAACGTGGTTATAAACTGTACTGCAGTATTCATGCCCCTTATCACCCATGTAATGTGCTTATTGAAATAGTTACTGATATATTCTGTATAAATTTCATGTGTAAAATGAACCTGATTATAATGATTTTCGCAAATTGAATACTATAAAAAATTTAGTGACCAGCTGCAATAGATGATTATACAGCTTATACTGTTTTATGTTTACAAGAGCTACATGATTGCCTATTAATGCATTAATATATGGTTTATAACTTTGACTGATGTAATGATTTCACCTAGATCATACTTTTATATAGTGACACACACACACACACACACACACACACACACACACACACACACATATATACATACTTGCAGGGCGTATTAATATATAGCACAGTTTTGATGAATTTTACAAAACTAGATTTACATAATAAGCTGATTGATACAAGATTATTAAATGATTTGACCAAGGTAAATTTTCCTTCATTTATATTATCTATAATGTCTCTTCTTAATTTTACCATTATCTTCTTTTTATGCAACTATATAATTTGTTGAAAATTTAATTAACTAACTTCAGCTTTTAAGGTCATCATTTTCTCCTTTTGAATTAGGAAGTAAAATAATTTTTATTGTTCGTACAGTGTATTTTTCAGTGAGGGATTTAGCTTCATAAATCTTTTAACTCTGTGATGTCATTCCTCATATTGCATTAACGATTTAGTTAAGGTCAGTGTCCTACATATTAGAACGTGTAAGATTGTTCATGTTAAAGTCCCTGATGAGAAATGAAATGCAATCAATAAACCTGTTTGTTAAAGAACTTTTGTACATCGACATCACAGCTCAGATGAGGATTTACATAAATTCCCAATATTAGATGAGAATACTTTTACAGATATTTGGGATCAACGTTTCTAGTTAGTAAAATCATATCCAAAAGCAAAATATACAGAGAACTGCTGCTGATACTATATACACTGAAACTCGCTAAATCCCGATAGATTGGTGAAATATAGCATATTGTAGTAATTATTACAGTGACTAATTTGTCAGTAACAATAAAAAATGGAAGGATACATTTAAACAGTGAATTTGGTAAGATACCTATTTAATAATAGTTGTAATGATTTTTCCAATTTATTGGTAATAGTAATAAAAATAAAGTTATAGAATTAAGGAGACATTTCTATTATTATATCCCTTACTGGATTACATACACCTGAGCAATGCTTTTTTGTTTACAGGTAAGTCTTTCTTTTAAATAACATTACCTCACTATACTCATTTCAGTTAACTAGTAAATAATCTTTGTACTTACAATGCAAATAAATTAGCTGTATAATCAGAGTAATTCCATATACTATGCAGATAATAACTTAAGTGAAATAATCTATTGCATCCCCATAGAGCAATGGTAAAGCTTCAACCTTTACACCGAAACCTGGTAGTTCAATTCTAAAATACGAAACTCAGAAATATAAGGAGAAAACTCCAGTTTGTGTGCTTCCTTTAACTTCATAGAACACGTAAGTTTATTGTTATTGCACAGATAATACAATTATTCTAAACCATCAGATACTTCACTAAGTGAGGAGAATCTGAGGTCGTACAGTGCAGTCATTTTGCGCTAAACTACTTTAATCCTTCCTACATCATGACAAAGACGCTCTATCAAAGTGGTTTTATTTTATTATACTTAATAAAAGAAATTCACACAACGTTACCTCAGCACTAAAGTGACATAAATACCAAAACTGATCGATCTATCCTCCAAGGGGTATCACGTTCCTTGCTTGTTTATCGCAGCTTAGACCTCATTATTGACAAAAATATCAGTATAATGTTTTATAGAAAGGTTTGACCAGTTTTTCAATTCTACGACGGTGGATAAAGCCACTGCTAACTTTTTAAAATTAACTATTATTCTAATCATACGGAAAGGCTCAATTTTAATAAGAATATAATATCAATATTCCCTATACTCTCAATAACTCATCTCTTCATGTTTTATGACCAAGAAATAAGTAGTTAATATTTTTTTAGAAAATCCTCCTAATCAGAATACGTATCAAAATTACAATAATATTAACAGTACAAACTCTGTGCCAATAATTAGTTTGGAATTTACCGTTTAATCTCACTGTATAATGTTAGATCCGTCACATGGCTCTGTGGATTAGTTACTGAATACCCTCACATTCCAGACTGATACAAGGGGCTTAAATTGGATTATTTTCCAATCAGTAGGCCAATATGTGAGTGTCATGGCTGGCCTGTGTTTGATAACACAGTATAACTTTTATAAACGATTTTTTTCTATTAACAGTGTGGGACGTGGATTTTGTAGTATATTGTAACAAACAATCTAATTAATTATTAGGAAATATCTGCTTAATCTTTATACGTACACCTGATTTTATCGTAATCTACACTCCATAGTCTAATAAAAACAGTCTCTAGATTGCAAAGAATGTACTTCACTACTTACATAGTAATATAAAGATGTTATTATTTATTTACATACATGTCCTTGACAAGAAATCGTTGGTAAGTACATATTATAAGAATACCACATATATATGAAAATCATAAACTCACTCATTCAATTATCATTAATTTTTCGACTTAAATTTCTCCAAGCAATATTCTTAAGTTGAAATTAAGCACAAGTATGCCTCACTACTGTATTAAATAAACTAAATCATTTTTAATAAAAATCATATACCTATAAGGGCCGAAACAGGATTTTAAACCCGTCAAAAACCTATATCTTGCTTTTCTAACTTTTTCGTTGTCCTTCAAAGGTAATGATTGGCACTTATGTTAATTATGCCCTAAGAGTATCTCATCGGTAATACATATAAGAAGAAGTAGATTAGAAATGCCAGAAGTAGCTGTTTTATGACGAAGGTAGACTTTCAGACCAACATGTATATACGTTTATCATCGGGACTTAACTTTACCAAAATAACCTTATACTATAAATAATTACAATTATTGAAAGTAGTAATTTATTTTTAAATTTATTGTTTATAGTCAATTGTTACTGCAATTATATAGAGTTATCTTCGAAGATGACAGTGCTTATTCAAGTAATGAGTGGAAATTAAAATTATAAAGGAATATGAATGGTTGAAACACTCTACGCCAAATCCGCCTGTTGTATTTCTGACAAATGGTGAACAAAAGAAACTTGTCGAGGGTGATACATTGTTCTGAGGGACAAAAACCTGACACTCACGCTGTTAGTCGTTATTTAAACATCAGACAATACAAATATATATCAAATCTATTTGCGGTTAGTGTTTGAACTATGTATTGCACTTATCAGTATCAAATAAAAGCTTTATAAGTGTACTATATGTACCAATTATCTTAATTTTATTTACGAAAATTTATCTTAATAAAAATATGAACAGCAACGAAATTATTATTTAATTTCAAACCATTGTTATAGATAGACAGTTATGTTTTATTTATATGCTAAACTCAACATAGAAATATATAAAACATATGTAAATGTTTCATTGTATATATAATCAAAATTTTAGAGAAAACTGTGATAAAGGTCATTAAACACAGGTGATTTGTTTCAATATACATGTTTAGATAAAAGTCTTGAGTCATTTGTGGCTTAAGATCACTTTTGAAGTATTAAATGAATTTACAACGCATTGGTTTCATATAAGTAATTATAAGCCATTTGGGTTTATGATCCTGGTCTTAAAACATTTACTTAATAATAAAAAAGTAAAATCTAATAGTGTATCTTAGAACAATAAAAGGAAATGCGTGTAACTTATAGCTTTTCAAACACATAATAACGAGGATTTATAAATATATTAGAAAGCATACGGATTAAATGGCATAGAATTCATTTTAGACATTTAGTCATAATGATGACTAAAAAAATACTCCGATTTGAGATTTCCAGACCTACTTAATAATAGCTGAACTTTAAGTTAGGAGAGCAGTGTTTTGGGATCCTGAAGTAAGATTTATTCGGCCCAAGGATATCAGGAACACTTAATTTATGTTAGACTAATTTAGAGATGCCCTTAATCAAAGAGCTTTCTTAGTGAAGCAATTAGATGATATTTATGATATAACACCTTGGATTCTGAAGAAAATAAATAATAGGCATATATCATGCACATCAGGTTCCTTTTTTTAAGTTTTTATGGTTATGAGGACCAAAGCTAAAGCAAAATTGCGGGTGGGGATTTTTTGTTGAACGTGTGCTTGTGGGTGAACTTCTGGTTCAAATTATGTTTTTGACGCAAAGGTTTATTTGCATTTTTAACTCAACGAAATATGTAAATATATACATATATATATATATATATATATATATATATATATATATTTACATATATACACATATAATATATATATATATATATATATATATATATATATATATATATATGTGTGTGTATATATAACTAAATATCTAAATATATATATTCTTTAGGAAGAAAACAAGTGAAAAGGTATCAGCTTAAATGTGGAATATTTTCAACATTTATCTTTTCTTCATTTTAATATCTGGTGGGATATTTCTATACTTCTCAATCCTAATAATCCTTATATGGGATCGAACTAGGTTGATTTTGTATTTAATTCGCAATGTTATTAGTACAAAAACAATTTCTTTTGACTATATGTACTAGTCTTCAAATATTTCAGGTTCAAAATCATATTGAAAGAAACTTATGTGGACCGGATACTTCTACAGGAACTGTTGCTGCTGAGAGCAGCATTCACTGCAATAAGAAGACGTTGAAGTTGAGTGGTGCTTTATTTCTAGTGACTCGAGAATCTTAAACATTATTGTTAAACAAAAAAAGTGCAGTATCCGCAATAAGAAACTTAAGGCATTGAAAACTGTAGGTGTAATTCAATGAAATAGAAAGGAAATTCTAAAATTGTTAAATTCTAAAAAAGGCAACTGTTTAGTGATTATCTTGAGTATTATTTTAAACATTTTTGAAATAAATTGGCAAAAGACATAAATACAAAAACAGCTCACTATAGAGATCAAATTATAAGTTCGTCAAATAATCAAAAACATTTTTGGAAAGTTATTAGTTAAAAAATTATATAGAAAATATATTAACTAAATGCCCTATTCTAAACTTCCTTCAGGCTTCAGATGATAGTGGTAGTGACATTAAGATTGTGTCAAATTCTTTAATATTTTTTTAAATATAGGTTCATGTTTAGCAAAGGAGTGGTGCCACCCCTAATAGATGATGCCAATGGCTACCACCTAAACCCGGTCGCCAGCAGACTGGTGGGGAGAGCCGTTTTCGAGATGCACGGTCGCTCAGGGCCCGGGTTTGACGGGTTCCTGCATCAACTTTAAAACAAATAATATTAAGTACCTTCTGTCACCACTTAAATATATAATTAATTTTAGCATTACTTCAGGAGTTTTACAGAAACATAGAAACCTGCCTAACATTCAGAAATTAGTTTGTGTAAGCTTTATGACAAATCATAATTGAGCTGTTATAGACCATCCCTTTACTAAGTGTGACTGGTAAATTGTGGATGATAAAAAAGTTGATTCAGGCTAGGTGAATATACTTCTAACGCACTCTTTCGTACTAATAAAATATGACTGAATGTTTACAGGAACCTTATAAATTATAATTTTTCATATTGATTTAAGCATTTTGATTCCTTAGACAGAAGTTTCTTGTTCAATTTACCAGAATTTATTGGAGTTCTCGCAGTGGGTTTAAATTAGTTTAAAAATAATTTGAGTTGTATAAATGAGATTACTATAGTAAATGATATTGGTAGTGAACCTCTAGAAGTAAAGTAAGGCGTAAGGAAGGAAGCAAGCCAGGTTTATTGTTACTAATATTAAACATAAATTGAATATGGCACTCTTGTTCGCTGATGATACGGTTATAATTATTAATGCCAAACTTTGCATGAGGTATTTAATATATAAGCGCTTCACGAGAATTAAATGTATTATATTAATGGTATTGTGATATAATTTTTGCGATAAATGTTTGTAAATCAAACTGAAAGCTTATTACATACGCGCCGCGAGTGAGCCACCTGCTGATCTGCGGTTATTAATGCATTCATGCACAATACTACCTGCAATTTACAGCTGATTGAGAGGTAGACCGGTATACGTACCTAGGTGTAAATATTGACTTAAAACTCAACTTGGCATCTTTCTTTTTGCCAATAGTAATAATATGAGACAGATCTGACATAACGCAGTTGATGAAATTAAAACAAACAATTACTCCGAAAACCAATATTTCTAATTATTCAGCATTTGATGAAGATTATATTTTTTTACTATATATGGGTATACTAGGGTCTCTTAACCCCGGTATGGACCATATATGTAATGTGATACAACATTTATATCGACTCATAAGAGAAACGTCACGTTTTGTTAGTAAATACTGCAACATGTGTGTCAAGGAAATTTGTTGCTTTAGTTAAACCGTAAATATAGTGGACAAGTCAACCGAAATTGAGAGACATGATTGATGCCTCTACTATATCAGACCACAGATTGTACCGTGTCACGACCCACTGCGGCTTGACTGTTTAATGAACGTGTCTCTCTGCCTATCTATTTCCACCAGTTCCACCGACCACGTCACGTATGTTATCACGTATTTTAATCTACCTTTGATCCCCATGCAAAATTAACCTGGAGTAAACCTTGCCTCCCTAGCTTCTGGCCATCACCATTCATTTGTAATTATAGGCCACTCACCAAACCGTTTCAAAACCTAAATTAGAGTGGAAGATATCTGAGGGATTAGGAAAGAGACGTTTCGGATAGCTAATATTTAAAATCAAATACAATTATTTTTAACATTTTTGTAATTTAAACTATGTGAAATGTTGTATCTTCGAATAGGATATAAGTGGTGGTAAGACAGGAATAATGATTTCCTGTTTGTAATATTTTAATTAGGAGCTCACCGGATTTTTAACCAGACTGAAATACATGTTGGAATCAGTCCAATTCCAGGATCCATACGTCTGGTATCACATGATTTTCGGGGTACATGAGAATCTACAAGTGGTACTAGTGAAAACTTTATATATTTTCTCCGGCTATACGAATATATTATTCTTTATTATTGCATGTTAATATGTACTCTGTATGATAACTTGTTCCTAGATGGTCCTGGAATTTATCACAGTATGTGCATACGGTAACGAAACTTATATAAAAGTAAAATAACCTTTTATTAGTCACGCTGAATGTGAAAAAATGCCGCGTTCACTCTGAAATGAAGAAAATCTTCAAATAAGAAATTATAAAATTGTTTTGTAAAACTAAAACTGTAGACCGACCGGATGGTGAGGTTATTTGTGTTATACGTATGTATGTTATACATATAATATCACTCATCTTCTAGAAGTGTACCTAAGTAATAATTTGATTGTTTTTGCCAATGTCAGGAGTGAATCAATCAAGGGACGTATATGCACAAGTTAATTTATTTGAGGAATGATTTAATTTAACCTGTTTGGTTTATACATGTATCTCTATCCTCGTTGAATCTAATCAATTATTGTAGATATAAGGCAAACATAAAAGCTGACATTGATAGCGACAAGATTGAAATATTATACCATTCAGTATGGTATGGGAAAAAGATTATTGGTTGATATTTTAAACCCTTTCCATACATCAAAAAATTTTGAACTCTACCTGCACTAGTACCTGCACCAAGTAGGTACTACATCTACCTGCACCAAGTAATGTCTTATTTACCTGAAATTTTCCTAAAGATTTTTTGCCTAAATAGATTTTGAGATCGTATAGTGAAAATTAGCTACACTCTGAGTAAAGTCTGGTATGAAAGAAGTCAAGCTAACTTTTAGGGCAGACACTGAATGTAATTCACATTATTAACTCGAATAATAAGCAACCGTTTAATACAAAACATTAAACTAAATATGTCAAAGTTAACTTTTAATGATTAAAATATTTTAATAATATTTGGGTTATTGCGCTGAAATAAATGAAACTGTTAAAATATATAAATGTAAAAATATTTTATAGCTAATTAAATACCATTTAAACAAAGTTAAAAAGTGATGGAATTACTGATGTTAAAGACGCAGACACAGATTTTTAGTATGATGTAAAGAAGTCTGTCTGGCATCCCACAATTGCAATCTAGATACTAAATACAATATTGTTACTATAACGCAAAATGAACTCATAAATAAACATGAGAGATTCAAAACTATTATATGGCCTCCACAGACTTTTGTAGTTTAATACAGATGTACAGACAGACCAACTAGTTATTGCACACATTAGTAAGTTCTAATTTTTCAATTGAAACTTATCTATTCGACCTCACAAATCACAATTTCCAACGGTACTTACCTTGGTTATATAAAGGGATAAGAAAACCAATGAGCCAAAATCAAAAGATGTATTTCTCATTGACATTAACATGTATCAAGAATAGTCGATACCGCTATACAAAATGCAATTATATGATTTCCGGAACATTTCTTGATTATGTTTAAAATTGTAAAATGATACAGTGTAGATAACAATGAAGGAATGGGTTAGAATATTTTCTCGGATATACTATTATTTTGTATCATCAGCTTATTGAGTAACGCAAGCTTCAGGGACACAATATGCCTCATAAATAGTAACTAAGCAAAACAACTTGTAAATGTCCCTTGCAGTCACATATTAGTCTGGCAGAACGACTCATATATCTTCGTGCGCTTCTTTAACAATTCAATGGTTCTTGTTAAATCGATAAATTATACCATTTTACCAACGTAACAAAGCTTTAATAAGCTTATTGCCAAATATAATAAAAAATTTGGCAAAACCCCGATAGATTTGCCGGACGTTGTAAGCAATGAACAGGCAGAGACGGGTCTACTGGAGTTTGCCACTAAGGCAACATGTACGTGTATGTAACGAGTGACAAGTGTGGGATACAAGTATATAGAATATTTTGTAATATGTAAATTAATCATAGCAAACATCTAACTCACTATATATTAAGGTTGTTTCAGTGACAATAAATTTTGTTAAATGTGATAGCTCATTTAAAAATGTGACAAAAACTAAATTCCGGTAAAACTATAAAAATTTTAATGTTATTACCAAAATCTTTTTGAATTTAAATATGTGGAATTTAAATGTTTTGAAAATGAGTTGTTAGGGGAATATTCAATTTGTTAACATTTGGTCAATACAGACTGGTGAGGATTTGTGTAGTGAACTGTTCAGTAATGAAGTGTTTAATGTAGTCCAGGAAAGTATATCCTTTTGTTATAATTATTGTTAATGCAACAAGCTGGTTGGCAAGTGGACTTTACATTTGCTAAAAATATTTCAAAACTTATGAATGAAGTAGTCGGAACTACTGTATTATTCAAAATGTAAATTTAACTTCTCATCCAAATGCATAAATGGTACATTTATATTCAATTGCGTATTCAGTATTTGGTTTTGCAGTGAAGTTACCAACCAACGGCCAATAGAAACTAACTGTAATGTGCTTGTGGAATATAGAATATAGTCTTACTGGCCACAAAGAAACTAATTTAGAGGGAGAATAACTGTAGTAAATGGTAAATTCCGGGTATCTGTGTTTTCTTCTTAGTTATTGCGTAAAAATACATTGTGATATTTTCATAACAAGCTAATTTTTATAGCTAATTTTAAAACCATTTATTGTTTTACCATGTATTTTAAATGGGAGTGTCACTGGTGATTTACAACATGTACTTTTGTATTACCATTAACTGGTTTTCTCACCAGTAAATAACCGACCGTTCAATTCTATTATCATTCATTCAGTTTCAATAAGGTTACATGTAAAATAAAAAAAAACAATTTTAAGTTATGAAAATCACAAATTTGTATCTATTGAAATCCCTATAGATGTTTTATTTCAATAGATACGTTTTATTTGAAATTAATTTAATTTGATATTATGTTTTAATACTTACAATAATGTTTGGATTTCTACACTTTTGTTGTCTTGAAACTGCTTCTTTTTAATTAATGCTCACAGTTCACAATCCAATAAAGAGAAGTAACATCAAGTGTTTTAAATCATTCAACATATTTGATCAACTAAAAATTAATGTTTACTATTTTACATGGAGACTTACGAGTGTTAAATTTATTAACGCCTAGTTACATTTTCATATTCAGAAATAAGATACTATTTATATAGTTTTTCATTATTATAAGTAGATAACAGTTCAGTTTATCACAATGTAAGCTACCGTTGCATTGTCATACTTTTTAACCACATATTTAGCCTTTTATACAGATACATTTCAAAATTCACTAACTTTACATGTTCTATGATCAATAACTTTACTGTATATATGGTTTGCAGACATGTGTTGTGTTATCTCCCAATACGTAACATATTTTATTTAAATATTCATAAATCTATAATGGAGTACTTTATTTTACAAAGTATACTTTTTTACCAAATTAAGTCCTACAGTACCGGAGACTTCAAATGAGGGTTTCTTGTACTTTTTGTACTTTTACTAATATTAAAACAGATTATAATTTTAAACAGTAATTGAAAATAAACTTTTAATGTGCTGATAGTGAGGGAAGTTATAGAAATTATGCATTGTGCAGTATATAGTAAAATAGTGAATTTATTATAACTGTATTCACAAACTCTGACGATAACCAAAAATTCCGACTCGTCAAGCTATGTTTGTGTTATCATTAAGAAAATTTATAAATACAAGGCTTGAATTAAAGAACGTGCGTTTAAAATGTAGAGATTAGAATGGAATAATAAGGACTTGAACAAATGTAATTATTGTGGGGCTTGCCCAGAAGAGAAGCGTCAACCAAATATTATGGTGGTTTAACCAAGGTAATTAAATAGTATTTCCTAGATTTTTCACTGTTAAAATAAAAATGCAAACATTCCTGGCTTTTCGATTAAAAGAAATTTTGTCCAAAGATATGTAAAACTTATGAAGCTACGGAATTTTATAAAAGCTATGTAATGAACTAGTCAAATATTCCTTGTATTTTCAAATTGAATATCACCGAAGTTTTAAATTTCACAACTAAATATTTAACGTTTTTCTTCATTATTCGTTCACGAGGTTGAACTGCTTTTCCAAAAGGATCTCCAAAATATTAAATGGTACCTTTGATTCGGGCAGAAAAAGTTAAACAAATTGCGTGATTAACCTGGTGACAAATGTGAAATGAAAATGAAATGAAATGAAAATTCTCTTTATTTTTTCAGGCGAAGTTAGAACTACATAGTCCTTTCTTACACTTAACCTGATTATTAGTATATGTAAGTACAAGCCATTTGTAATCTTTAAAATAAAAACAAATCCTCTAACAAAAACAAAATTGCACTCTTAAATTTATACTGTGTATAAAATTAATATTTGATTACAAAATAATATTGATGATACTTTTAAACAAAAATTTAGTCAAAATATACAACATTACAATATTAAAACATTATATTTTTATTAAAATTATTTACTTACACTCACACATTCATTCATTCTGTCTGCAACAAATCATGACTAGCAATCCTCGGGCACCACGGCCGCGGACATCCGCTGCAAAAGATACAACTTAACAGCCGAAGCAAACCGATCCCGGCTCTCCAAGGATTTTAAAGGATCTGGAAGAGAATTCCACAAACGGCAAGCAGACACTACAAATGATTTATTAACGACAGTCGTTCTGTGGTGGGGGATTCGCAACGTCGACGAGCCAGTGCGGGTGTTCCTTACGCCTTCTTCAATAGCAATGAAAATCGTTTGAAAAGTATTTTGGAAACCCGGTTTTAAGGATAGAAAAAAGTAAAATTAGGATTCGGAAAGCTCTTAGATCTTGCAATTTTAACGTTGACATTAGTACATAATAAAGTGAGATATGCTCATCTCGCTTTAAATTAAACAAAAATCTTAAACAATAATTTTGGATTTTCTGCAATCTATTATTCAAAACCACAGTCATGTCATAACTACGGCACAACAGTAGAGGAAGTAAGGAAATACGAGTGATTTAATTAGTAAAAGCTTTATGTGGTGCGGTAGAAATCGTTGCATTCTTTTCAGCGTATGCACTGCTGCAAATACCTTTTTACAGGTATCTACAACGTAGTCGGTCCAGTCCAGCGTTTTCGTAATTGTCAATCCCAAACTTCTGACACTACTACAGTATGCTACAGCCTCTCCGTTTACCAATATTTCACGTACATTGTTAAAGTCATTTGTATTCAAAAGTCTAAAATGCCCAATTATTATGGGTTTAGTTTTGTCCGAGTTGAGTTTCAGTCCGTGCTTTTCAGTCCAAAGTACAATCTGTTGAATGTCCAAGTTAATGTTTTCAATAGTTTGGTTAATGTTACTAACACTGCAGTGAGCATATATCTGTAAGTCATCAGCATAAGAGTGAAACTTCGTATGTGTCAGTACCTCGCTTATATCGTTAACATATAGTGAAAAAAGTAAAGGGCCAAGAATGGATCCTTGTGGAACACCATACGTAACAGGCTTCCAGTCAGATCTAATGTCATCAACCATAACACACTGCTGTCTTCCACCTAGATAAGATCCCATCCATGTAAGAAACTCGGTGGAAAATCCTATATGTCTCAATTTTTCTACTAATAAAGTGTGATTAACAGTATCGAAAGCTTTAGAATAGTCAAACTTTACTAATACAGTGCACTGCCTTTGATCCATGGCAAACCGGATGTCATCTGTAATTCTCAATAACGCAGTTTCAGTACTGTGATACTGTCGAAATCCAGACTGATAAATGTTAAGAATATTTTGCGATTGTAGAAATTCAGTAATTTGACAATGCACTATTCGTTCAAGACCTTTAGATAAAGCAGGCAAGATGCTGATAGGCCTGTAGTCTTGCGGAAAAGCAGGTGATGGGATCTTGTTTAGTGGACGGATTTGAGCAATCTTCCATATATCAGGGAAAATACCAGTTCGCAAAGATTCATTAAAAATTAAAGTAAGAGATGGAAGTATAGCGAACAAGACACGTTTCACCAGTCGAATTGATATGTCATCAGCACCAGTTGCATTGGTACTGATTCTGTTGATTACATGCAGGACATCCAACTGCATCACTGGCTTAAATTTGAATAGAGGATATGCATGCTCCGTGGGGGGCAGACTTTGTAATTGGTTGATGTAATTTTGCAGAGCAACATTATTATTTGGTCGAGAAATTAATAGAAAGTAATCATTTAAATCATTCAAGGGAACTTGGACTGGGACTGAAGAGGGCTGCTTGCCAAAGCCCAGCTTTTTCACATTACGCCACATGATCGTTGAAGACTGTTTCTTATTAGCAAATAACGTGTTGATGTATCTCAATCTAGAATTTCGAAGGCTCTGCTTAACCCTGTTTCGGAGTCGGCGATACTGATCCATGGCCATCGCATCACCAGTCCTCCTGGCTTTCCGATAGACTGCGTCTCGTTGAGCCATTACATTTAAAATGTCTTGAGTGAGCCAAGGCACTGGGCGCCTTTTATTCACTCGTTTTTTAACAATTGGAGAATGCTTGTTGAAGAGTGACAGAATCAATGAGTTTAATGTGGCAACCATTTCATTAACGGTCGACTGAGTTTCTACAGAGTGCCATGGTGCTTGAAGTACATCTTCTAGGAAGACATCCTCATTCAAACGCCTAAAATCCCTATATTTCAAGAATCTTTCAAAAGGCTTAGGCGTTTTATAGGAAAGCACACAGAAAATAAGATCGTGTTTTGAAACTGCAGAGATTGGAAGTTGCACTTTGTGAACAATATCATTAAGATCGCTAACTGCTATAATGTCTAATAGGGTGTGGGATTCAGCAGTGTGGTGTGTAGCGTCCAGTGGTACAATAGTCATGTTGCAACAATTAAACATAGTAGTCAGTTGTTTGTAATCATTGTTCTGTGTTTTCATGAGTAAATCAGTGCTCATGTCACCCATGATTAGGACACGACTGTAGCACGGCATCAGGCGCAATAGAACATCCTCAAAGTCAGTCAGATGTCCAATCTTAGGAGGGCGGTAACAAACTCCCAGAAGTAGGGCATCTGAACCAGACAATCCAATTTCTAAGAACAGATATTCAGGTCTAGCCGAGTACTCCTGAGTTGAAGCATCCAGTAATTTAACCCTTAAAGTTTGTTTGGTGTATACCGCAACACCTCCACCCCCTTTATTGATTCTGTCGTTTCTGTGGAGAACGTATCCACTTATTGATACCTCACTACTGGGAATACTCGGCTTTAGCCATGACTCTGATATTAAAATAATGTCAAAAGTTTGCTGCCGAAATATAGCACTGATATCATCCACGTGCCCCCTCAATGACTGAGCATTAATATGGGCAGCTTTTAGTTGTTTGGGATAAGGGGACAGTTCATGTAGCAGGACTTGAGCGGTATCAGGCGGAGGAGTGGATGGGGGAGGTGTAGGAGAAGCCGGGTCGGAGTCACTGTCAGCCGCGGACATCCCCACAGCCGAGCCGCGACCGCCGCGCGCCGCCCCGCCACCAGACCACGCTGCTACAGACACACATACACACACATTCATACAATCCTTTCATTTCAACACAATACATCAATATGAAAAAAATAAACAAATATTCCATATTAGATGCGAAGAGAACGAAATACACACAGCCTTGCACTCCATAGATAATACTAATAAATATATACAGTGGTACTAAAATAAAGTAGGAGAGAGAGAGAAAAATAATTGATAACTGATAAGTTGAAATACATGTATAAATGGTATTTAAATAATAAACTTTTTAAACAGAAACAAAATACTACTTGTTAAACATGAATAAATCAATAATTACGGATATTGTATACAACATAGATAAAACTCTAAATTCCTACAAATAATATTATATTGTTGTCCTAAAACTTAATTATACACACATATACAAACTCACTACTAAATTACTAAATTTAAAAACGTACTGCATACAACCTCGCAAGAACATGGTACATGTATGCCCGCAATATTCAATTTATGTCGTTATGGAGATGAGGAGAGGGATAAACACTAATTGTCCAATGACCATGTAGCCGAGCCCCTTTTCTTCTCAGAGGTTATCCAGTTTACGCGGCCGTCTATGGTCCAGACATTTCGCGCCCCATGCTTGGCGATCGCCTGCTGGAGCAGCTCTCGCCGATGGAGCGTCAAGTCCTCCCTAACTGTCACTGGAGTCCCCTTCAACTTCTTCTTGTTATTGAAGACCTCCCTCCGTACACGGTAGCTGACAAACCTGACGATGATGGGCCGTGGTTTTCGCCGGGCCGCAGTCATCAGGCCGGCGAGCAGCTCCGACGCGGTGGGAGCGATCTATGTCGGCCAGGCTAACACTGACTCCCAACCTCTCGGTAAATAATTTTACCATCATCTCATCTGTGTCCTCTCCCTGTTCCTCCTTCACGCCAAACACCCTCAAGTTGTCGCGCCGCTGATACTGTTCGAGCTCATCAGCCCTCTGAGCCCAACCCCGATTTACAAGTGACAGCTGTTGTCTAAGTCCCGCCACCTCTGCCTTTAATAATTCTATTTCTGCCAGCGCATTTTGGACGGTGGCGTTGAGAGTGGCAGACACTGTCTCAGAGACCTGAGTCGCCACGAGCTGGACAATACGCGCAACAACGCTGTCGTCTGATAAGGCAACCCGGACGGCAGCTATTGTGAAGGCCTGCCTGCTATCAGGGCTATCTGATAAGGCCGGGTCGGACACAGCTCGCTGGGCAGGTGGCTTGACCTTGGACCCTGCTCCACTGCCACTACGCGTCTTGACAGGCGAATGGTTAACTGACATTTTTAAACTTTATCAAGTAATTAATATCAATTGATAAGTAAGTTCACACTATTGTCTTACCCTTACACACCCAAAGGTCGACACAACCACTTAGTCAAAAGTCCAACAAACTCCAATTACTTTTTTACCACTAAAATTTAATATTTAAGCGGAGCACAAACGAAGCACGTGTGTAGGCTACTCTATCATGATCTTCTCTCCTAATGTGAGCACTGTGGCGGCGGTGCGGCGTCTAGTAGTTGTTATAAGCAAAGAATGTTATCATGAACACGTCTGTCTTATCTCTTTATATACAGTTCAGATAATCCTAAGATCATCCTGAGCAACCAATATTTAAAATTATTAATACATTTAATATTTACAGCTATAATAAATATACTTTTAACCACTATTAAGATAACTTTGAGAATATTCTAATAATTACTATACTACCCTATAATAATTACTGAATATATAAGAGACTTCAATATATGTGTTGAATTATAGATTTTATTTGCCACTCTTGCTTAAAAGATGTAAGGCTATGCTTTGATTGCGTTATAAATTTCCCAACAAGAAATATTAATATGTACTTATAATGTAGCTCTGATATGGATTATATTATCATTATGAGAAATTTAAATTCTGAGTCCTTAGCAAAACTAGTGAATTTAACGAAATATAAATGACCAGTATCGTATCAAAAATATACAGAATCAAAGTTATTAATTTTTTACCATTTTCTAATAATTTTATTCTTAAAACCCAATTAGAAGATTATAATGTATTATAAAAAATATCATATTTTCCCGCTTAATTTGTGAAACTTGAAACAAAAGCACTCATGTATTCAAACATGTTTATATGTTTTTTTTTATTAAATCACAAATTCATTCTTTTTAACTCATATTAAATAAACTTTTTGCCACATTTAATGAATCTATCAACGTTTGAATGGATTTATTTAAAATGATCTTCTTATGCGCAATTGATGTTTACATGGAATTTCAAATAGAACAAAATTTACATAGTACTCTGAGTTGCCCAACCAAGACCATCAGCCCATATCGATTTACAACTGTAATTACATTTCTATTTACAATAAATTTGCAGCTCAAAATAATTATGTTACTGAAATAAAGTAAGTTTCATCATACACGTATAATGAATAAAAACCTTCGTTTAAGAACCTGACTATACTCAACCAAGTACTTGAGACTGTAATCTGATTGATGAACAAACTCGCACTTAATCTTCCTCTCAATATTGCTTGTTTTTGAAGTTATGTTATAATTTAGAGAGGTTTGTACATTTTAATGCTATTACTCAGCAAGTGGCTTAAGTGTAATAAAAGCCAATTTGATGTGCGATGACTTTATCCCACTTGAATGTTAAGCTTTGCAATGAAGTTAATGGTTATATTTGTTAAAATTCAAACGTTTATTTTGAAAAAGTATCGCAAACCGTTTCACAAGTTAATTTATGGATATTTTAGCACTTCAGCTTTCCATAAAAGTGGCCTAAATAGTTATCTTTAAGTTTTTACAATGCTTTATTCTCGAGATTAGCTACAAATTTAGTACTTATACTTTGGCACCCCCAAATATGCAGATTACCTTTCTTGAATTAGTAAACTTTATAGGCTCAATATAACATAGACTCTTGAACTCAGTCACGTTGAAACAAACTCAATATAGTTCTCAAAGGTAAATTTGCTACTATTTTGAAACCAAGTAAAGTTTTTTTAATAACAAGAAACCCAAATTTTCTTAAAAGGGTTATCTTTGCTTAAACATGTTAAACCTGCTTACCAAGACTTGCGTCATTTCCGTTTTCTCGTTACAACCTCTAAACAAATAAGGTTTACATCCGTAAACTATTACTGTATGTAACTACGGACTGAAAATAGAAATATTTTGGTATTTAGACTAGTAATACTGTTTGGAAAATTATTTTATTAATACTATGTACATACAGGAGTGCTTAAATATCGAAATCTGCAGAACATACCGATATATGGTTTTGGAGAAGTTGCCTTTGGACAATCAAGGCTGTCTCGGTTAAAATCATACTACAGCGCTGTGACACGCATAAGTCGTTAATCACAGGAAACGTGTAGTGTAACAACTTCTTGTAGATAATTTATAACATTTACACAGTAGTAAGAACAAGAAACTAATTATTATAATGAACTAATGAATACGTACTTGCACTGATCGACCACTGACAACAGATTTTCCTCTTTAATTTTAAAGAACGTATGTAAATTATTGTAAACTTGAAATACTTTCTATATGTTTTCAAATTATATAGAATTAAAAGTAAACAACAAGGAATAATACAGTTTAAGCCAAATAAAATTTGATTCGAACTTTGTTTCAAAATTTATGGATCATTTATCAGATATCAATCAATTGTAAATTTATTTATTTATCAATGCGAACAGACTGATTAAGGTTGACCGAATTCTCGGTAAGTGATAGTAAAGTACCAAACACCTGAAACCCAGAGAACAGAGATCTTCAGTTCAACTGGCTGAGCTACAGGAAATAATTACTCTTATAACTACGTATTCGATCGAACGTGTACATATTGGTGATAAGGATTCAGTAATTCAATGCCCAGCATTGTGTATTATGTTGTACTAGTAATACTCAAGTTGTAATACTAGCATGTGAATACATTGTCCTTTGGTAGGTACCAATGTTTCGGAATAAATATGTTAAGGGTTATATAAATCATGTATGTAAAATATAGCTAAATAATATAAAAAGTGTATACATAGCACAGGGAAACTTAACACTGAGTAAAATGGTGTCTGAATATTGTTATAGGACCATGGAAAACCTTTGGTTTGTTTATTGAAGAAATAATACAAATAATGGATTAATGCTTTAATATTCAACGAAAACACGAAGTAGATAAAACCAAATAATGGTCTGAGAAACTCCAAAATAAAACAAAAACATTTCAACATAACTTTTCATTAACTGGATAAAATAACGGGATATTTGGATTAAATTTTGAATGTGTTATAACTAATACCATTATAGCGGTAATACGTCCAAGAGCACCATAAAGTAATTCCAATAGCAATATAATGAGCCAGCTAATATATACAGGGTTACCGATGAAACCACAGCATAGCGTAATGCGTGCAATTTTATTGTTCAGATAAAACTGGTGAAAGCCTGATGACAACTGTTTCTGATTTGGAAAACTAGAAACTAAAGAATAAAGAATAAAAAATTATTTATTTTCTCATTTTCTTACAGGCTACATACATACATCAATACATAACGGTAAATTAATATAATGGAGTTATAATTTCCTAAATCTTGCCAGGTCTAACTGCACCATTACAAAAGACGGGAAATAAAAAATTACTTCTTCAAAATACCTATAAACTAAATTTATAGTTAAAATATAACCTACATCTAAATGCGCTTAGGCCTATACTTTACAATAAATGAGAAAATATAGGGCCTCCAAGGCTAAGCCTGTTTGGAGGTTCCTTATTATATTTTAACACATAAAAAACATCAGCAAACAACTTAATTTAACAATTTAGATCTCACTTGAGGATATAAATTAATATATTATTTAATCAAAACATAATATAATAATAGTTGTAATCAACCTGCTTATTTGAATTGGATTAGATTTTTCAAATTATTTGAAAATATATATGGGCCGTGAGGTAAAAAACCAGTTACTATGTCTGAATATATAAAACTGAATTTATATCCTCTAGTTCAAACAACCACCTTCCCAATTTTTTTAAAAATACTAATTTGTTATTTGAGTTTTTTATATTGTTAGGTAATTTATTAAAAATCCACGGTGACATAAAAATGAATGATTTAGTAAAAAAGTATTGTTTGGTTTTGGAACTCTTATATTTCCTGAATTTCTTAGTTTTAAGCTGTATTCATTTGCTTCTAAGTTGGTAGTATTTATCAAATCATAGTATTGTTTTAATACTTTATATATAAATAACATCTTGATAGGGAAAATCTTAAGCTGATTAAATAATGGTCGTGAGTGTTCAAATATATGACTGTGGGTTACTAATCTGACAAAGTGCTTTTGCTGCATAAGTAATGAGTTTAAATTTGAATCATACGCACTTCCCCAAAGAAATATGCCGTATTCAATTCGACTTTGTACGAGCGCAAAATATAACATTCTAAGTATTTTTAAATTGCAAATATTTCTTAAAAAATAAAAAATTCTTATAATATTATTGAGTTTTTTTGTAATTTTCGATATGTGAATTTTCCAATTAAATTCACTATCCATATGAATTCCCTAATATTTTATAATATCCGATTTTTTTATTGTTGAACAATCCATTGTTAAGCAATTATTGATTTGGCTTGATTTCAAAATACAGTCAGCACATCTAAAGAAAACAGGTTCAAATATAATGTCATTTTTTCTGAGACTGAAATTGACATATTTTGTTTTTTCCGTACTTAAAAGCATATGGTTCATTGTGAACCACCACTGAATTATTTCTAGATCTTTGCTCATAGCAACGTGGATATCAGTCCAGCTATCTTTGACATAGCTAAGGGCTGTATCATCAGCAAATGATGTTAGTGTTCCTTGAAATCTGGCATCGCATAGATCATTTATATATATAATGAAAAGGATTGCTCCCAATACTGACCCTTGGGGCACGCCATATAAGATTTTACCCATTTCACTATATGTGGAGTGCATTCTGACACACTGATACCTATCCCGTAAATAACTTTCAAACCAAGAATAAGCTATTCCTCGAATACCACACCTATAAAGTTTTTTTAATAAAATTGTATGATCTACAGTGTCAAATGCTTTTTTATATCTAAGAACAAAACACTTATACATTTACTTGAATTTAGGCCATTGTATACATTTTTGGTAAAATTAAATAGAGCGCTTTCGGTATTCATATTTTCTCTGAAGCCAAATTAATTTTTACTAAAAAAATCGGTCTTATTTAAAAAATTAACAATTTTCTTTTTCATGAGTTTTTCATAGATTTTTGAGAAACAAGAAAGCAATGAGATTGGGCGATAGCTATTACACGTACTGCTTAGTCCACCTTTATATATAGGAATTACAACGGCTGTTTTTAATTGTGTTGGAAAAATTCCTTTTTGAAAACTAAAATTGATCAAATATGAGAGAATAGTGACTATTTCTGGTGCGACAGTTTTTATAGTGTATGAACTAATTTCATCTATACCTGGAGAAGTATTATTTTTCAATAAATTAATTATACCAAGGATTTCTTCCTCACATACAGTTTCTAAAAATATAGTTCTTTGTTGGTGTTTATCTATAAAGTAATTTCTTATGTTTAATTTAGAAAAATCAGATGGAACATTATCGGACAATTTTAATCCACTTACTACATTAAGAAAATACTGATTAAATTCATTTGCTACATACTCTGAATCATATTCAAGTTTGCCATTTACATCTAAGACTATGGTTTTGCTATTTTTTGTTCTTTGGTTTGTAATGTCATTCAAGACTTTCCAAGTGTTTTTAGTATTGCCTTCACACCTTTCTAATGTATTTTTATAATAATCATTTTTCAATATCCTAATTTCCTCTAATAGCTTATTTCTAAAACGTATATAATGATTTTTCAATTGGATGTTTTGAGGATGATTTTTGACTAATTTGAATAATGAATTTCTTTTTTTAATCTTGTAACAGATTGTATCATTAATCCAAGGTTTTAGTTTCTTGAATTTATTTTTTTGTAATATTGATTCTCTGCTACAACTTATACAATTTTTAAATGTTTTAATAAACGAATCAAAAGCTGACGACGGATCAAGTTTATTGTAAACACAAGACCAATCCTCAGCGGCTAACAGCTGCTTTAGATTCACATAATTGATACGCTGGCCGTCCCGGTGGGGCGGAGGAGGGGGCCGGGTCTCCCCCTCCGCAACCCCACCAAGAGCAATGCATACCAAAGAGTGGTCTGTGATACCAGCGTGTATTGTTGTGACATCGATTGTTACCGAGCGCTTATCATATAAACGCGCATAGACATGATCAATACATGTTGCTGAATCTACTGTAATTCTTGTAGGTTCATTAACAAGACTTTCTAAACCATTTACTGCCATTAACCTTTGATAAAATTATCTACAAGATAATGATTTTCCAAAATATTTATGTTAATGTCGCCTACAACTAAAAAACTTTTTTCCTTCTTAAAACCATCTAAAATATTAGTAAACTCTTTAATAAACGAATCTATTGTATATGAATATAATCTATATAGAGCCAAAATACAAAGGTCAAAATTACATAATTTTAATGATATTTTTAATGCGTCAGCTGTTTGCATTTCTACTATTGTTGAATTTATAAAAGTTATTGAATTTTTAACATAAATGATAACGCCACCAGCTCTGTAGGTATCATTACAGTTTGAATATAAAACATAATTTGGTATTTCATAAAAATTTATTTCTTTACTGTTGATCCATATTTCAAATAAAATAATTATATCGGGAAAAGTATTTCTCTGTTCAATTTCAAGTATAAAAAGTTTTTACGAAGGCTTCTTATGTTTTGATGGATAATTTTTACAGAATGTTGATTAGTCATAATTAAAGATTTTATGTTTATATTTACTTAATACTGAATACAAAATAACTAGTATACTTTATTCATTTTGTAGCAAAGGTGACCTACATAATATAATAATAAAATAAAAAAATAACACTTAATATATTAACATACAAAAGAAATAGATACTGGTACTGAGTTTAACCTTCATACATAAGCTATTTATTTACATTTACCTTTGGCAGGTCAGCCTGGCAAGTTACATGAATAACTTTAGAAGCCTCCTCCTTTCGTAAAAAGATCCTTCCATCCCGCACCCAAACGAACTGATAATTGTTCTCACGCTTAAACTTCCGTGCCTCTGCCATGAGCTTCCTCTTCATCAGTGTCAGGGACTCGTTGATATATACCGGCTTGTCCATTTCCAGGTTCATGTGCCGCGTCGAGAAGTTACTTTTGACACGTCTTTTTCTTAGCAGCTCTTCTTTATCTAGTCGGCTTACAAACTTCAGCACTATTCCAGGCGGAGGACTGTTGGGCTCGGATCTTTTTCCCAGACGATGACAGGCATCAATCATTGTATTGGATATATTGAAGTCCAACGCTTTTCCCACCTCCTTTACGACAGACACCACGTCTTCATTTTTTTCCTGTGGGATACCATGGATTTCAACAGTGTTCCTTCTTGAATACTGCTCCTGCTCCTCGATGCGTGCTTCCAGAGAACTGATTTTCTCCCTGAGTATTTTATTCTCAGTTACTAGGCCATCAACTATTGCGAGGCATTTTTTCCACTTCCTTAGTTTGTATCTTGACGGCTTCGGTACTCTCGTCGATTTTACTGTAGAGTGTTTCATACGACTTATTGAAGTTTTTCTTCATTTCTTTTTGGCTTTCTGCCACTTCAATAATCTTCTTCATAACGTCTTCTATGGTGAGTTTTCCCCTCCGTTGCTTGAGACTCGAACCTCTTACTCTTTCGCCGTTCTGAAGCACAAGGTTGGCATCTCCACACTAGGTTATCCTCTGTCACACACTCTACATCAGCCTTGCTCATTTTCAGACAACTTGCGTGAAAATCCTTAACACAGTCTTTGCACGACAACCTTATCTGCTTAACCGTAATTGTTTTCAGGCACATCCCACACACAGACATTTAAAAAAATTTAATTATGTGGCAGTCACCAAAATAAAAACTCTCCAAAAACCAATAGTATTAACACAGCGCGGCACATTGACAATTGATTCACTTGCGAATTTAAGACTCCCAAGAGAGACGTGAGCTCTTATCAGACACAACCTTCCTCAACGAGCGCTGACTCATTACTGAACTATAGGACTCTTGCCAATTCTCAACATGACTAATGGAATATTCTATTTATTTTGGGTTTCTTGGAATTTGTATTTTAATTACGTTAAGTTTTTTTAGTTGTAACGGGAACTATACCTATAATACGCTTTATCAGCTCACTGCGCTCAAGTCACAATCTTTTCCGAAAGCTATTTTGTTTTGTGTCACATAAAGTTTTTTACGTAAACGTAACTTAGACCTGCTCTATCCGTTCAGTATAGTAGACGAGTTATTTTGATGAAGTGTCGTTTAATTATTGTGCATTCAATCTGACGTAACCCAGTATTGGCAAAAATAAAAAAAAAATGTATTATTAATTAAATAAATATTATTTATTGCATTTAAAAACTACAATTCTTATTTTAGAATTACTCGTTAAATTTGATTATTTTTATTAACTGTTGAACGTATTTGTTTCGATCCTAAAAATGCAAACAAACGAAAAAGCAGTAGCTGGTGCGTTTCTTGTGGGTGTTTTCAGAGAGTCTTTTTTATTACAAAATTATTATACACAGAAGAGGAGTTTATATCCATATAAACTAAAAGACATTTATAAATATAATATCATTTTGTTTGAACCAAATTTATAGAGATTTTAAAAATGTTTACTGAAATGTTACTTTACAGAAACACTTTTAGCGTAAGGCTTATTATTTGTTTTTAAAGAAGGAATTTTACGTGGTTGAAACAATTCCTTAAAAGACTTAAAAAGAATAGTATAAATACATATATGTATATATAGGTGTGTGTGTGTGTGTGTGTGTGTGTGTGTGTGTGTGTGTGTGTGTGTGTGTGTGTTTGTGTGTGTGTATAAAAATTTGATTTAATATATTTTATTACATCATATACCTTCCACCTGGTAATCAAAATTGGTATATAACAGAACTATTATATTACTAACTGGTGGCACAAAATCGGTTATGTATATAATTATCTGGTAAAACTAAATGCAAGGAGCAGTATTAAGCATACACGCTGTGACTGATTAGGTGTTGACTACTCAGTTAGTTTAAAGAGCGGAATACATGCAAATATTGTTCAATGTTTTAAAGAATAGAAATACGCAGGGTTTCGTGCTGGAATAGCCAGTTCTTCGATATCGCCTCATACATAAATGATCACAGGAAATAAAGAAAGCTTTTGTAAAAACCAGATTTTTCAACTAATCTCAGATTTGTACATCATACTGCAATCATGAAACATAAATCTGGATACAATAAGAATTTGAGTTTTCATAACAGAATTATTAATTATAAAATCTAGAAAATTCTAATCTTTCCGTAGTAAAGTCTACCCGCTGCTTATTAAAATATCTTTATTATTATTACTCAATAGTATTAGCAGGAAAATATGGCATCCTAAATAAACTAAAAATATGTTTCCTCCTTGATAACATTACGTTTTTTATGTTTTTAGTCATTATAGTTTACAAAATTAAAATTTAATTCGCTGCAGATTGTGTCTATAAGATTTTCAAGAGTGTAAAAACAATCTCCGTTATCCAGGAACAGGTCTCACAAGTTCTACACAAACAATTAAATAACTCAAAGCTGTCAATAGATGTAAACTGGTTCTGCATAGTTCTGCAACAGTCAATAAACTATCTAATAAACTTTATCTATGGTAGAACTTTGCAAACCTGTATATATCTACTGCGAAATGCAAGCATCTGCTGAAATCTGCGTATTTCAAACTTTCTACTTATCTGAAACGACAACACAAACTATCTAAAATATTTGCTGTGTTCTGTAAAAATTAGGTTTACAATGAACATATTTTAAAATTCTATGATGTAATTGTAGTCAAATTGTATGTAAGTTTAACTTGTTTTATTAAGATTTTATTTTCCAATTACTATTAATCATTAGGCAATTTTTATATATCTCAGGAAAATTAGTATTATTTATAAAATGCTACTGTTTTTGAATTTGCATATATTTTTTATGGTAAGACAATACTATTGGGGATATCGCCCGGATCAGGAAAACGTAAACGCTTGCGGTATCAGAGATACAACTATCAAACCCCTCGTCCCAGTGAGCAGCATCATCTTTATTACCTTGCTCACCTACCCATATCTCTGTACAATTCTTATTTTAGAATTACTCGTTAAATTTGATTATTTTTATTAACTGTTGAACATATTTGTTTCGATCCTAAAAATGCAAACAAACGAAAAAGCAGTAGCTGGTGCGTTTCTTGTGGGTGTTTTCAGAGAGTCTTTTTTATTACAAAATTATTATACACAGAAGAGGAGTTTATATCCATATAAACTAAAAGACATTTATAAATATAATATCATTTTGTTTGAACCAAATTTATAGAGATTTTAAAAATGTTTACTGAAATGTTACTTTACAGAAACACTTTGAGCGTAAGGCTTATTATTTGTTTTTAAAGAAGGAATTTTACGTGGTTGAAACAATTCCTTAAAAAACTTAAAAAGAATAGTATAAATACATACATGTATATATAGGCGCGCGCGTGTGTGTGTGTGTGTGTAAAAATTTGATTTAATATATTTTATTACATCATATACCTTCCGCCTGGTAATCAAAATTGGTATATAACAGAACTATTATATTACTAACTAGTGGCACAAAATCGGTTAAGTATATAATTATCTGGTAAAACTCAATGCAAAATTAGTATTATTTATAAAATGCTACTGTTTTTGAATTTGCATATATTTTTTATGGTAAGACAATCATATTGGGGATATCGCCCGGATCAGGAAAACGTAAACGCTTGCGGTATCAGAGATACAACTATCAAACCCCTCGTCCCAGTGAGCAGCATCATCTTTATTACCTTGCTCACCTACCCATATCTCTGTACGAGCGAGCGTACAGACTTTTAATTATTGCTTTGATCATAATTACCCTTTTCTTTCTATCTATCTTTCATTAAAAACCTTGTATGTTCTAGGGAAATTCTGCAACAAAATTACAAATTTATAAATTTGCAAACGATACACTAATTTTATTTAATCATTTTAATTATTTAATATTATATACAGCACCTTTTATATTAACTAGCGAGCAAAAGTGATAGTAAAATATATATTTTATTCCTAAGGTTTCTCTGCTTAAATAGATACAAAATTATGTTTATATAAAATCTTTCAAAAACTGTGTTCTATAAGTTTTAATTGTAATGCTGTTCATTCAACAGTAATTACTCAATTGGCTAATTGATTAGACAACTAGCGTCAAGTAATATACTTATATATGTTCAGAAAATAAGTGTAGGAGATAAACTCGAGTAATTATTTTTAACGCCGCTTCTTCATTTCTGGGATTGTACAGGTCTGTAAGCAGCAAAACTCTCATCCATTTTACCAGTTACATTTATGTCGGCTTATAGTAGAAGTTGGTTTACTGAAGTCATAAACCGCAAAAATAGATACATGTCCAAACATTTTTCTTAGATGAAAATATAAAATATTCAAGCTACAAGATTTGAAGGTAAGTGGATGATGCTATGATGTCAAGCAGTGAAGACACTCCCTTTATCCCGTCACGTCACTCCTGTAAAGATTAAAATTCACTTCTCGTCTCAGCGTCTCACTCTCGTACTCCCCTGCAATACACATTGGATCTTACATTGTAGTCTTTCAAGATATATTTTGTCGTCATATGAAATGGCATTGCACTCAAAATAAGTTTCAACAACCACAATAGACATTTTATACTACCAAATTTAAATTGCTATCGTGTTCAAGAACATTATATAAACTAAATTTCCAGGGAGTTTAGTGCAATCTATATTTAATTATTGGTAAGACGGACGTGTGTAATTATGAAATGATGGGCTAAACTGGTAAAAAAACCTCATAACTGGAAGGGAATGTTGGGGGAAGACGAGAAGACGTCTATTTCTGCGTTCACTTTAACGTCATTATTTGATCTATTGGATCTTACTTTATGATATGATGTTTTACTTGTAATCTTATTATTTTATGCTGTAATTATATCTTGTACTTTATATATTTATTAAAGAATGGGTGAGTACGATTTGGTATATACATACATATATATATATATATATATATTTATATATATATTTATATATTACAATTATATATATAATATATATATATATATTATATATATATATATATATATATATATATGTATGAATTATATATATATATAATGTAACAGTATAATATAGAGTAATAACAATCAAAATTGAATCAATCCGTAGTCATAAATCTCCTGCATATTAAGTGGATCCAGATTTCAAGAGAACATTACATGTTGAAGCAATCAAACAATCTTTTAAAACTAAACTATTATAAGTCCATAGGTATATAGCAAGAATACGCCTTCATTTTGAATATAAACTAAATTCAGACGTGTCATTAAGATAGAATTCTTACTTCCGGTGTCAATTGTCATCTTTATACCAAGAATAAATAATTATTATAAATATTTCTATTACTGACACTAATGCTACGTAAGTTGTAAGCTCGCTGGCTATACACTATACAATACCATAGTGTGTTGATATGAAACACTATGCACAGTACCAAATAAGCACACACACAGCTGCATGTTGATACTCTGTGAACGAACATATGGTTTCAGTATAAATCCTATCATCCAAGCGTCTCTTTGATGAGAAGAAGCAATCTTAACATAATGCGATCACCGAAGCCAGTATTTTACTTCAACATGGATGTGAAAAAATATAAAAATAATTCTCCTAATAAAAAACTGAATGAATTAGGAAATTCAATTCACTAACATGCCCTAGAACGAATGATCAAGGAGCAATTGTATACGTACAAATAGGAACAGTTTAGTAACAAGTACAGAACACTTAACGGTAAAATGTATTTTACCGTTAAGTGTTACTATTTCATTGTATTACTATTTCATGTATGTAATACAATGCAAAGTGATAGAGGTAATATTAAAGTTTGAGTGTAATAAAACGCTCAAAGTACAACTCGTATCAATAAAGTGTTTTTCGCCTTTCATCTTATTCATATCGGCAATGTAATATCCTGCAACAACCAACCCTAGGTTTATGAACCGAAGGTAATTTTCTGCTACCAATTTATTTATGTATAACAGTGCAATGGTATATTTGGAGTAATACACTTGATATGTTGTAGTTATGGCCTGGAACCTGTGGTAAATGGATTCTTTAATGGTCAAAATAAAGTTTCGAATGATCATAATCAAGTTTCGAATGAATTGTCATACGGAAATACTGTTGTGTTTCTCGTCTAAACCTTTGCAAACATTTCACTTATATATAGAATACATTTACGTAAATTATAGCTACAATGAAATCTAAGGTGTAATGTATTATACAAAACTATTTTCATAGATTCTAAGTAAGTGAGCATATAAATGTTCTACACAAAAATCAACGATTAAATATCCACATTGCCTTTTAAAATGCGATATTTGTTCTATATACGAAATGTAATATATGATTTCCTCGAGTCATTCTTATTAAGTTCAAAGTTATTTATAACCAAGTTTATATTTTAACTTTGGAATATAAAATCCGAGACAGCATAAACATTTTTGTAACGTGTGCTTAATAAATTAGACTATTAAACTTTCACCTTCTAAGCACAAAATGTACAGTTCATTCACATATAGTTAGAAGCAAACGGTTCCTGTTATGGCAGGTTAAAACAGGTACAGTCTCAGTTGCTGCTTGCAATTTATCAATTTTAAAGTGATAAGGTATATAGATAAGCTTAAATAATATCTGTACCGCACAGTGATGTACCCGAAAAGTGGAAAAATTCAATCTTATACACAGTATTGTATATAGGTTATTGTTGTTGCATATGTCTAATAAAGAAAATTTAGTTTACAATGAGGTATCTGCGCATGCACAATCGGCGTTGCTTCTAAAGCACTCAGGACAGAATAAAATATTAATGCTTATTTTTTTATAGAAATAACTTGTATTTACCTTCATTCAAGTAGACAAGAAGATCAAAACTTCCTTGGGCGTGCATTATGCTCTGTTATGATCCAGTTGTCTCCTGAAAAAATTACATATGTATCTGTAAAGTGGTGGATTTGACATTTCAAAGTTAAATAAGATAATTACTAACTGATGTATTTTGTAGGACCGATTTCCCAATGCAAAACAATCCAGCAATGATTAGAATTTATTTTTTACAGATTTTTTTTACTTTTCAGATAGAAAATAATATTTCACATTGAAAACTAATAGATAAATGGGAAATCAAATGTGTACATATGGGGTAGTGGTTGCCAAGCACTCCCTTGTCCTGCGCGGCCTCTCTCTGTGCTCGCGCGGTGGTGTTTGTGCACCTCAGTGCAATACAACACGTTAATGATCCTTCCGCAGGTCCACCTACGGAAACCTTGTTACGACTTTTACTTCCTCTAAATGATTAACGCAGTATAAATTAATTTTAAAAAAGAGAGAAGATGATGAAGCGAGTGAAACTTAATGTTAACGTGAGGGTGGTTAATAGTTATTACATTATTACTAACCACTTATCAAAGTAGACACAGGACCTTTAACTGAATTAGGGACAAGCACAATATACAGAAACATGGAGATGCTAAATTTTCTGATGATTCTGGAAGAACATTGGCTTTTTATCAAGTCCACTGGATGGCTTCTATGAGTTGAACAGTGATCGGTTGGGTGGGTGGAACGGATTGAGCATCCACACGTCCCTGATGATGAATCACCTGTAATAGGGTGGATCTTTAATTCCTAATATCGATAAATGTGCACTGGACTTTTAACGCCAGATAAGAATTATGGTGGAAAGACAAAATGCTGTGCGATTGTGCACGTACTGTGCGTTTGCAGCTGATTATTGCAGCAACCGTGTGTGACGTCATTCACAGAGCACGGAGCAGCTCTTTTCCCAAGATGTCAATTCCTAACCGCAGCTGATATTTATATTTATGTTTACAATTGATATTTTTTGTGGAGTTCCTAGATTATAGTATTTTGCTTTTGTTGTGAACAATACTTTATTAATCATACACAAGCAATATATGGATGAATTTTTTTATATATATATATATATATATATGTGTGTGTGTGTGTGTGTGTGTGTGTGTGTGTGTGTGTGTGTGTGTGTGTGTGTGTGTGTGTGTGTGTGTGTGTGTGTGTGTGTGTGTGTGTGTGTGTGTGTATTATATTGAATTGAATTGAATTGGTTTATTTCCAAAAGCTTACATTTCAATGGCCCCGCTAAGTACAACACTTATCAGCGGGGTCCAAATTAAACTATCTTAACTAAACCATACATTGTATTTATTAAATTACGTATCAAAATTGGCATTCATTACTTTGTTAAAGTTTACAAGCAAGAATAACAGCATACAGGTTTGTTTTATTTTATCTTTACATTTCAAATTATTAACACTGATAAAACCGGTCTCTTAAACTCTTAAAATTAAGTTCATGTTCATAACTAACAAATTTGCACTGGTCATATAGTGTGATTGGATTGTATGATTTATATTCAGAAGCAGTCGATGTCCTTACCCGATTCCAATCGGTATGAGACAAGAATAAATACCACCTCCCATCAGGCGTTCCTTGTTCCTTGTTCCGCCACTACCAGTGTTTATTTCTACAATTATTGCAATGCACGTGCAAAATCTAGCATGAATTTTCGCTCTAATTATTAAAGTTCATTTTAGATGATTATCAATAAATAAATAACTGTGTTAATTTATTTCACCCATGTGTAGCATTTACAGCATTCAAAATATATGTCAATTTATCTGTTTGCCTATTCAGTCTGTGATATGTGTTTGTGTTATCCCTGTGCTAACCTAATTGTGTTTTGGTATTGTGTTATTGTGTATGTGTTATTGCATTGTGTTTTGACGCATTTATATATTGATAATAATTCATTTTCCTACTCCTTCCAAAATGTAAATTACTTCATATTGCATACTGTTTAGTCATATCTAACGAATTTCCATTCCCTAACCTCTCTTACTGCAGTACAGTACGCGGCCACCACAACAACCTGCAGCTCCTCCCCTCTTTAGTCTAGGCTTTCTTACCAATGGCAAACCGTAGCAAACGGTTTATTATTGTATAGATAAAATTCATGTGTTATATTTGGCATGTGTTTACATTAAAAAAGCAATAAATAAATAAGTAATAATATTTAAACTAATAAACTTTAACAAAAACAACTTATATATCAACAACAACAACAAAAACTATAGGCTATGCTTTATAAATATATACAGGGGTGCTGAAAAGTCCCGGGACGGTCTAATAACTTTTGAACTAATTACAATATAAGAACCAAAATTTACATCAAGCTTTTGCTCATATAAAACTATTATTTTATGTATTTCACTATGATATCCTGCTTATGGGGGACGTCCCGCTAGTGGTTGGTGAAAATTCTTAAATAGAAGCATAGGTCGAGTCGTACATAAAATTAAAGCTCTTTTAATTAAAAACATTTTGGCGAAAATCTGACGTAAAACAGTTGACGAATTACAAAATGGCGGACACTCAAACATTATAAAATACAGAATTTTTCAAATGCAAACATTCTGGTTGTTAGAGAAAACTGAGACACTTAATCTTTTATTTTACTTCTTTTACTTCAAATCACTTACCAAAACAGTTATAACAAATGTTCAAAAGTGTTCGCCTTCAGTTTGCTGACAATATCCCAATCGATTGTAGAACGCTGATACATATATATATATATATATATATATATATATATATATATATATATATATATACATAACAATATATATATATATATATATATATATATATAACATTTTCTTAACAACAATCCCATCATCACATCAAAACATTTTAAACACAAACAACTGACAAAATTATCTCAGAATTTGCAACAAAAATATACAGTTTACTCTGTATCTGATTTTATCTATAATAGGGCAACCAGATCCACCATAGATTCATGAAGCTTAATCAGGTTACATAAATAATTAAAAACTATTAAGGTAGACTATAACACAATAAATAACATATTATAATAACTATATATATTAGGCCTATATGTTTATCACATATAACACAATCTAACAATGTTTATTCATAATATTCAAAAGCATAACAAAACTATAAAAAATATAACATGGACCTCAATAACAGATTAATATACACTATATGTTTTTCACAGCAATAACCAAAATCAACAACAGACCCCAAACAACAACATTACAATAACAAAACTAAACTATAAAAAATAACAATATTATGGTATAAGTTAACAATAAGTTAATATAGACTATATATTTATCACAGCAACAATCACTAAACAACAGTAAATGTCCACAATAACATTAAAATAATAACATACATACATACCCTACATAATCACAAGTTCTCCTTTACTAATAAACATAATAAGTTAATAATATCTAGAAATGTTTATACAGATCTATATTCTAAATTTATAACTCTTCCATTAACCACCTGTAAACAAGTTTTTTAAACTTACAATAATTATGTTCATTAAAAATATAATTTGGTAGACTGTTAAATAGGCAAGGAACAATATATTTGGCCAATCTTTTACCAAAAGTATTTGTTATTCTATAAACTTTGAATTTTTCAATATTTCTTCAAGCTATAGAAGTGTTCTTGCTGTTTGAAATTTTATATTTATTGTCTGCAAAATAATATACAAGGATGCTATACTTGTAGTAACCCTTTGGTGTCAAGCTATTGGCTTGTATATACAACTGTTTTTCTGTAATACCATTAGCTCTGCCATTCAACATCATATCCAGACATTTCTTTTAAAGGTTCTGTATCTTATTGAGGTGGTTCTCTGCAGCTGTTCCATATGCAATTATTCCATATCTAACAATTGACTCCACTAACGCCTTGTATACTGAAGTCTTGCTTTCAATATTCAATATATTTTTTAATCTATAAAATACAGCAACACACGAGCAAATCTTTTTCTGGATTTTCTCAATGTGGTATTTCCTCTATTGTTATCCCAAGATAATCATAGGTACATACTAATTTTATTCGGTCACAATCACATGAAGTAAGGTATAAAACGTGTGTGTAGTTGCTCACACATACATGTGTGGTATTTAAAACAGGCTCATTTCCTACTTTTTTATTTCTTAAGTGAATATTCATCATAACAGTCTTTTTTGGATTTATTACAAGTTCCATATTATGCAACCATTTATTTATTTAATTAAAATCGTTTTGAAGCATTGCTTGGGCAGTTACCAGATTCATATGAGATGCTACCAGAAGGATGTCATCTGCATATGCCCACACCTTTACATAATTAGTTACATTAAAATATTATTTATATAGGTATTAAACAGTAATGGACCAAGGTTACTACCTTGTGGTACACCACAGTTGCTTAGCTTATATTCACTATAAGTGTTTACTATTTTTACTCTGTAACCTCTGTTTTGTAAATATGATTTGAACCAGTTTAAGTTTACTCCAAACAACACCAATGTTCTCCAGGACTACTAACATCTTATTATGATTGATGGTATCAAATGCCTTTGATAGATCCAAAAATAAAGCCAATACATAACACCCTTTTTCTAAATGTTCATTTACATAGTTAGTAAAGTTCTTCAAAAGAAGTTCAGTTCCCTTACCCTTTTGAAAAGCATATTGATTCTCATTAATCATGTGACATTGATTCAAGAACCCATTTAACTTAATCACAACAAATTGTTCATATATCTTTTCTATACTGGGAAGCAATGACACTAGTCTATAATTCTCATAAATTTCTCTAGAGCCCTTTTTATATATAGGTCTCACTATTGAAGTCTTAAGACACTCAGGGAATATTCCTTCACTCAAAGACAAATTTATTGCTCTAGCCAATGCAGGTCCAAGTGAATGTGAGAGTATTTTTAAATCCTTTTGTCTTATTAAATCTATACCTGGAGGCTTATTTTCATTCACTGATTGTATAAGATTTATGATTTCTCTAGCTGTAGCCTTAGGGATATAAAGGTTTTCTCTTAAATTATTTTCTCTTATTAGTTCTTTAACTGTGTTGCATCTATGAACAGCCTGTGTAACTCCCACGTCAAAATGAGTAGCAAATTCATTTGCAATATTACCAATTGTTTGTTTCATCGAATTAATAATCAGTAAATCGGTATTTTTGTCTTTCGTTCTTCCTAATAAATTATTTATGCCTTTCCACATTTTTCTTATATCATTCCTTACATTTGAGAAATAAGTTTTGTAGTATACATTTTTTCTGTTTCTAATTTTATATGTAACCCTATTTCTAAAAAATGTATAATTATTTCTATGCCTAGCATTTGTCGGATCCGATTTCCATGTTTTAAACAATCTATCCCTTTCTTTGGTCAAATCTCTTAAATAATCCGTCATCCACTCTTTTTCAAGCCTTCTACGTGTATTGTGTTCTTGTACTTTTTTAATATTATACTTGTAAAATTTAAAATTTTCATATGTTTTTCTAAATTTGTTAACTACAAATTCAAACGCTCTATTGGTATTATCTACAGGCATATGATCCCAATTAATATTCTGTAGTGCTATTTTTAACTTAGACTCGTCATATGTTATTTTACCTTCATTTAAAACTAAGCACTGGATATATGATTTTATTTTAAGGGACAGCTTAACACCAATAGGATAGTGATCGAAAATTTTAGTTTTCATCACACAACCAAGAATTTCATTACAATTAAAAACGTATCTCATGTACAAGTGATCAATGCAAGATCTGGTCACCCTACCTGCCTTGATTTCCTCTCTAGTAAAATCATCAATAACTCTAACAAGACCTTTAGATACTAACATTGTTTCATAATCTTGAGCTATGATTTCGGTATTTTCTATAATGTTGATATTAGTATCTCCCAAAAATATTACACTTCCTACAGAAAAATACTGTCTCAAAATATCATCAATTTCTGTCACAAAACATCTAGTTGAAAACCCTGTACTTGTAGGAGGAGGCCTATAAATAGCTACAATATGTATTATACATTTTTGTTTAAGTAGTAAATATTCTAGTTTACCAGCTATGCATTCAAATGAATCTACCCTTAGCTTCAACTGACTGAAAGTAAACATTTCTGTCTTATAAAATAGTACTAAGCCTCCTCCTCTTCTACCTACCCTACATGAAATAACTTTCGAGAATCCACATAAACTGTACCCAACAATTTCGTCACATGAGCAAGCTATCTCTGACAGAACTATGATATCCAATCTAAGAATGAATTTTTGCAACTGAATGTTTAAGGCATCCCAGTTTTTTTTTATTGACCTTATATTTAAATGGAAAACTCTTATTTTAAGATCCTCAGAAATATGAGAAAACCAACTGTATATATCACTGTAATTTTCAAACCTGACAATTTTATCTAGATCTGTTTGAAGACCATCCATAATTTTGTGATGTGTTACTAAAATAATATAGGCTAACCTAAGAATCCTTATACACCAATTTTCTTTATGTCATCTAAGCTTCTGATTACAATTACATTTTCACTTCCTTCACCTCTTTTTACAAATACCTTCCCATTTTTAAACCATACATACTTATAGTTATAGATTTTAGCTCTTGCCTTGGTGTCTCTCAGCAGATTCTTGTAGTAGAGTGATAGGTTTTCATTGAAGAACACCTGTTTACCTGTATCCCGATCCGAAAGTCATGATTTCTTCCCTGCTTGAAGCCATTTATCCCGCACTTGGCTGGAAAAGTACTGTACTATTATATCAGGAGGATATATACATATATATATATATATATATATATATATATTATATATATATATATATATATATATATAATATATTGAATTAAAGTCGTACAATTAGTATAAATCCTATCTTTCCTCAGTCAAACAGAGGCCGCCGCAACGCCATGTGCTCCGTGAGTGTTGTCAAACGAGACGGAGGACGAAACTCGGTCAACAGACTGCCACACCTATTTCTCTTTCCACCTTGAACAGTTATTGATGGATGTAGCACTTAAAACGCAATACTATGAGAACAAAAGTAGGAAGTGAAAATAAATAGCATAAATTTACTAATTAAATATTGAAGGAGAATTAAACAACGTTTTTTTTTTATTATGAGAATCCATAAGAACACAAAGCTTTGAAATACTGGGTTTCTTATACATTTTGTATTTTTAAATTACACATGCCGCTCAAGTCTACGTCAAATCATGTTAAAAATTACAATTTTTATATCTTAAAGTTATATTAATATTACGTGTTGTGAACAAAGTAATAGTATAATATTACCGATAAAAACAGTGTTACAATGTAACCTGTAATTTATTGAGCCATACAATAGTCGCAAAAATTTGTTGCATGTCCAAGCTTTAAAATTAAAAGGAATTTTTGTACATATTACAACCGTTTAAGGTATTATACTGGCTAGTTATAATCATCTAAAATCAGATAATTCCTTTGTGAAATGTTGATTGGCCCAAATAATTACCCACTTAAAAAGCATGGCCAGCCAGCACCAGTCATCCTCGGCTTTCTTTGGGCAAACAATATAAGGTTGAGATGTGGAAATTATGCTTCTTGGAATCGTCACATGTTAACTTTGACACGATTCTCTCTTTTCGTGATATTTAACTCCCGTTATTTAGTTGTAACATACGTTAATGGTTTTTGCTTATATATGCGCCTCTCCGTCTGCTGACATTCATTCCCTTGTAAACTGAACTGACAGTGCAGCATCTCGAGACTGTGTTACTTTGGTAAGAACAATGCTGTGCTATGTTTCTTGTAGTGAAGCCTTACCTCATAAGAGACCTTGGAGATTAAGGCAAACTCCCATTCTGAAAATAAATAAATACATCATACATTCACAACTCATGGCATAAACTTCATTGCCCTATAATTATCTTGTTTCCTTCCTAACAAACATTTTATTTGGATCGTTATAATTATTTTAGCATATTCCAGTCAGTTTCTTAGTCTCAACTTGTATATATTTAAATCTTATCTTAAATCCTTGTAGTTAAAACGTTAATTATAGGTTTAGTTTTCTTACCTGCAATAGAGAACGAATTGCAAAAGTAATAATCAGTAATGGAAACTATAAAATGTAGGCAATTATAAAACTTAAGCTTCTTTAACTGACTTATGCAATTATTGGTGATATGTATTGACCACAGCAACAGACTGAGAAATAAATCTTTAGGAACGACAAAGATAGAGTAAAGAGGCAATCTATCACTTGGATAGCCTTTTCAATCTTTCGTCTGTAAAGCCCCAGTACTCTACGAGTCTGTGGCCTTAGATTCAGTTTGATGAATCTTTACTTCCAATGAAACATATAGGTAACCTTCACTAATTAACTTTCAATTATTCATTATTCAGGTTGACTATCAATATTTCACATTTGATTTGGCAATACAGTTAAGCGAACTAAATATATAACCCATTAAACCAAACATACCACAGAGTTAAAATAAATTAATGCTTAATCACAGCAAAGTTTTAATAAGTTTATCTAGAATGAACTAATAATCATATTGACTAAACCTATGGTGCGTACTACAGTAGATACAAAAGCACTATTTTGTTTGAGTATCCGAAATGTTATTGTAAGCTGATAGTTCTACTCCTTGCGATACAATGTTATTTCTTTGAGTTGGTCTGTGACTATGCACAGTACAATCAGATCATCTTCTTCTTAGTATTTATTTATTTCAACGGTAAACCATTTTGTACTACATAACTTATAACAAAGGTGGCAGCTATCCATAACCAAGCATTTGACTTAATATTAATCAAAATAACAAAATCAAAACACAATCAGCGAAAATTAACAATAATAACATAAAGGATTATGGCGAGTTAAAATAAGGTTTATAATGAGTGTAATGATATCTATGGAATCTGAACAACAATAATTGCAAGTTAACAACAATAATAACACGTAAAGGGTCTGGACGAGATAATAATAAAAGTAGCAGCTAAATAACAAAAATTATATAACAATAATACACGTGTAGAATCTGAACACAATAATAGTAACAACGGAAACAGCTAACAACAAAAGTTATATAATAATAATGGCGAGTTACATTATGGTCTATAGTGAGATGATATTTATATAATCTGAACAACAGTAATAACACGTATAAATCTGAATACAATAATAATAACAATAAAAACAGCTAAACAACAAAAATGATATAATAAAAATAATAATGGTGGGTTACTTTAGGGTCAATAGTGTCATGATATATATATATATATATATATATATATATATATATATATATATATATATATATAAATCTGGACAACAATAATAACACGTATATAATATGAACACAATAATAATAACAGTAAACAGCTAAACAACAACAAATGAAGAACTAACACAGGTGCCCGTCATAGTAGCTTCCCCAAGCGCGATCGAAATGACTGATAAGAGGATCCAAAAAATTCCACACCACCTGAAACCTCATTACCTTCTCTCATAATTCTTTGAATACAGCTGTGGTAGCTGTAAAGAGAAGGAAGTGCCCTCTTGAAAAATATGTCTCCGGAACGAGTGGATGTCAGAATTCTAAACTCGAGAAGATAGAGAAGACGAGGGAAGTCCAGAGCACCGTTAACCACCTTATGAAGAATCAAGATGTCCGCCATCCTTATTCTAGTCGCCAAATGTGGAAGGCCAAGGGAGATCCTCAAACAGCCAAAAGGCGTCTCCAGGAACTGTTAGCCAAGAATTAGTCCGATGAGCCTCAAGAATCTGATCTGCACCCGCTCAAGAGTATCAATGTGCCCTGTCAGGTAGGGACACCAAGCAACAGATGAAAATTCTACGATCGGACGCACTAAGGTTTTGAACAGTGTTGTCAATGTAGTTGGGTATTGAAAGTCTTTCGATGTTCTGCATAGGAATCCCATTAGTGAATTGGCCTTACTGCATATGCGTGAGATATGATTCCACGGATAACGACCCCAAGGTCCTTAAAACTGCAGACTTTATTTAGTGAGGAGCCGAAGAGAGTGTATTTGAATACAGTGGGTGAGTCCAGCCGGGAGTACGTTAGTACAGCACTTTTATCAGCATTCAGGTCCATCCCATTCCGCTGACACCAGGCTCCGACATGATCTAAAGTATCCTGTAGTCGCTGACAGTCCTCAGGAGAGTTCACTTCGACAAATATCTTGATGTCATCAGCGAACATGAGACAACCCGTAGAGATAACTTCGCAAATATCATTAATGAAAAGACTGAAAAGGAGAGGAGCCAAATGCGAGCCTTGCGGTACACCAGACGGGGCTGGAAACATTTCAGAGTAAAAGCCAGCAAACTTCACAATCGTTCCCCGATTAGTCAGGTAACTTGACAGCCACTCCAGTAGAGATCCCGTTATACCATAGCCTCTCAGTTTAGAAATGAGAAGATTGTGGTTGACTCTATCAAACGCCTTTGAGATGTCGAGCAGTATGCAATCGACCTGTCTCCGCCTGGAAAATGCAGATGTGACATAGTTATGTAGCACCAGGAGATTGGTAGAGGTCGATCGACCACTCCTAAAGCCATGTTGTTCCTCAGCGATTACATGCTTGAGATCAAATACAAGTTTATCCACCACAAGGCTCTCAAAAACCTTTGCAAGCACCGACTGAATGGCTATCGGCCTATAATTAGTTACATTGGATCGCTCACCAGATTTGAAAATAGGGGTGATGAAACTAATCTTCAGATTTGCAGGAAAGGTGCCGCTGGCGAGCAGTGTGTTGAAAAAAATTGATAGATGTGGAGCCAAAACTGGACTGCAGTACTTGATCACCGCAGGAGGTAGAGAGTCCGGACCCATTCCCTTATAGGGATCAAGGGCTTTAAGTTTTGATTCCACTTGTTGAGCAGTTAAAACGAGGCTATCTAGGTTGACAGAAGTTCTAAAGTCAAAGTCAGATGATGGCAGTTACATGTTGGTATAGACTGACGAAAAGTAATCAGCAAATAGCTCGCATTGGCCGCTAGGTTCATCCACTTCAACATCATTATATACCAGGTTCGATGTGATGTTTGCTTTCTTCAGATTGTTGATATGTGCCCAAAAAACCTTAATGTTATTAGGAATGGCGGACTCCACATAGTTTGTATAGTCACGATAGCACCCACCGGCTAACTGCCTGCACCGATTTCTAAGTTTTCTAAAAGAATCGTATAAGGAGAGATCACCAGTCTCTTTGAAACGCCTATGGACAGTTTTCTTCTCGATCACCAGGCGCCTGAGTTCAGCAGTAAACCACTTGGGAAAAGTTGATCTTTTGGAGTTCCTAATGGGAGAGTTAAGCTTGATAACATCGGCAAGGTTCCTACAGAATAGAGTGAAGTGTTCTTCAGCTTTAGTGGAATCAACCGTTGGGTAAGACAATCCCTGGATCCAGGCAAAGACGGCATCCAAGTTGCATCGTCTGAAGTTGTGACTTGAGCAAGGGTTCGAATTGGTCTTCGCACAATTGAGGTTGATTGAAACATTTAGTGGTGGATGATTTATTTTCTCGGGGATTATCACATCATCAGCTGGGTTTACTATCGTGTCAGTAAAAGGAGTAAAAATTAGGTCGAGAATAACACCTCGGTGATTTACAATCCTGTTGTGCTGATAAAGCTGAATCAGTTCTGCCAAGCCGACAAGACTTTGAGAGGCGCTGCTGAGCGAACAGGAAGACGTATCTTTCCAGTTTGTGTCAGGTTGATTGAAGTCACCAAGAATAACAAAGTTATCGATTGCAGGATTGGATGAGGCTACATCTATTACGGCATCACAAAAGCGTTCATATTTGGAAATAGGCATGTTAGGGGGAATATAGGCTGCACACAGAATGAGAGGCAATGCCTTAGTATGAACCTTCACGAAAACGCACTCAACATCAGTCACAGAAGTAGTTAGTTGGGCGCAAAGAAGAGAAGAACTAACAGCAATGAGAACACCACCACCACTGTCCTTATCGCTATTACTTATGGATCTATCACACCTGAATGTGCAAAAGTTGTGGAGTCCCAATTCTGAGTCATGAATTCCAATTGTAAGGTTGGTCTCGACCAAAATTAGTACATCATGGACACACGTAGCCGTGGCTTGTTTAAAAAAAGGGAACTTAGATCTAAGTCCATTGACATTTTGGAAATATACATTAAGAGTTGGTTTACCGTTGATACAGGCTAGTTTTTTTGGACAATAGTTGGGACGCCATTTCGGTACTTGATTGTCAGGTTCTTGGCCCCAGCATCAGTTTTCCTCCTCAGGTCATCCCGTAGGTCATTCAAATACTTAGCCTCCCCAGGAGTACGATCCCTAGCAATGGAAATACCAGCAAGTGCATCATCAAGGCCAGATCTGTCAACGGTAGAGAAGTTCCCCGTAATTTGACTGACTTCAGATACATTATTAAGGATAACCTTAATAGGTCTACTTTTCTCAGGAACCATTTAGCCAACTCTGAAGTAAGTAAAATTATATGTGATAAGCCCTGGACACAGGTGATTAAAGAGATGAGAGACGAGTTTCTTATCATGGTCCTTTTTGGTACCCGTATCATGACTCTTAGATTCAGGAAGCTTTAAAATCATAAGATTGCGAGCACGTTGAGTCCGGTCATTCATCTCAGAGATTAACATCTCCGGTGAAGTTATGTTAGTAGCAGGCGACTGCTGCTCAATAGCTGACACCCGCTCTTCTAGTATTCTATCAGTATTCATGGTTTTTCAGTGGAAATGTCCTTGTCTTATTCTATTTTATTTGCTGCTGCTAATTTTAAACGCGATATTGTATTGTTAACTGTAACGAACCTTTCTCAATAGTAAAACTCCTCAAACTAACTCCAAATTATTACTGTACAGTATCCCGTAACTTTCAAAAAGTAGGTTTTCCATAGTAAAACTGTTTCTAGTATAATTTCTGAAATACGTACCACAAAATATTTGATTTATAAATATTTTATTGGGTTTCAACAACAATATAAAAAAAGTAATTGGTGTTATCAATAATGTCAATAACTTTACAATGATCTAACTTCAAAATTCATAATATTTAAAAACCATCTCCAAAATTACCATTTCGGAATAAACATCTTAATACAACAAGGTATTTTGAGATGCTATTCTTCTTGTAGAATATCATCTCTTGCCTTTTATTCGGAACATCCTTGAGTAAAACTCATATTATATACAGAGACATAACCCGGTAAGTATCCATAATACAATACTTGCAATTTGTATCAAATTTTAGTATCATATATACGTACATTTATAAAATAGTTTTATGTAATATATATTGCCTATGTATATGCTTAAATTAGACGAGTAATACATTGTTTCATCATTTTGAGGATAATTCTACTAGCAGGCTCTGCTATCGATATTTCACAATAAAATTAAGTAGCAACAAATTTTATTCGAGTTCAAGTTGCCGTTCCTCTAACGGTGTTTCAGTGTTGGGCAATTTAATTTGTTAATTTGTAAACAGTGATAGCAATAATTATCAGAAAAAAACCATATAACAACTTGTGCAAAATTATCAAACATTTCTTTGCATCTCCATAATTACAGAGAATACTCGAGCAGTAACAAAATATAGAATTGTGTAACAGTGTCAATAGCTATTTGTAGATTTTGCACATGTTTAGACATCTTTAGCCGAAGTAACATATTGTCTTAGATTCAGTATTACGTAATGGTTAGATTCGATAGTATTTCTGAATAGTATAAATATTTTGAATGACCGTGAAAAATTTTACATATTACTAAAATGTTTTTCTTAGATAACAAACCACACAGACACCAAAGTATGTTATAAAGTATAAATATAAAGTATGTTTGGTTGGTTTTTCTTGGTGCACTGATTTAACGCACCTAATGGACTGGAGTACCATTTATTTATAATCGAAAACTGAAAACTTTATAAAATGTTGTGTACAGTCATGACACTAACTCAAGAAGCGCCATCGGTGTTACAGCTAAGTTCCTAAATGGATGACAATAGTTGGTGTAGTTACAATTCTATATTTAAAAGCCATTAACCTTGTCTCATATTTTTCCGCATATAGGACAAACAATATTTCCCTAATAAAACTGCTTTGTAACGCTTTCTAAACTTAGGTATTGCAACTGCTTACATAAGCCAAATTCTGGTTGATTCTACTCTCTTAAATTAAATGTTATTTTTCTTGAAATAAAATTTGTTAATATTTGTAAACAGCAAATAGTTATATACTTTAAATCTACTGTGAATGAAACATTTTGAAAAAGATAAGGCCGCTTAATTTTTTTCCGTGAAAAGGAATCTAAAGATAATTGGTTCATTATAAGGTTCATCAGTTGGAGGTTAGTGATGTCTAAGTAATTGGTCATAGCAGTAGTTTAACAGTTTGCCTAAGCTTAGTTAACTAAGTTGAAATTAGCCCCAAAACAGCGTTTATAGTGGATATCTGTAACCTATAAAGTTTACGTTTCTAATGTACTTTCTGCAATCGTATTTGAAAATAAATCTTTTTTCATATCATATGCTCTATTTATAAGTATATTTGTACAACAGTCATAGATAAATTTGGAACATTATACATGGAACCGATAAAACGTAAATTATTTCAACTAACCTGAACAAATTTTCTCATAAAACAGTCTAAAAAGCTTTATAAATTGGTTATTTATTTAAATTCCCACGGTATAACCATTTTGCAATTGTAAAATCAGTTAAACTGGCTAAACAAACAGAACGTAATTTGTCCAAGAGAGGGAGGGCAGAAAAACATGAAATCAGCAACCACTCTTCTGACTACTTCATGTATGTTTAGATGTCTGTCAAGCTCTCTCCGATTAAAATATATAAGGAATGTTCTTTGAACGTACTGCAATCTGTCGATGAGGCCCAAACAACTGATTAGGAGACCTAACAACTGACCCATGCCCTAGCTGCTGGAGAACGAGGGACTTGTAGAGGAAGTATAAGAGCATTTGAACTAATGTAATGTCTAGAATTTCTCATAATCAGACCAGTTATACAAGAAGCTCGGCAGCATATTTGGTCTATAATGCGACTGTAACCAAAAGAGGAGTCAAAAAATATTCTAAGGCCTTTGGTAAATATGCAATAATCAATTATCAATAGGCACTCCGGACGCTTTGGGAAATACATCTAAAGTTTTCTTAGCATAACGAACCTCCAAATATATTGAAAATATATCTATGGAACCATGAAAACAACATGTCCATGACACCATCCCTCTCCATTTAAGGAGGTGATTCTGACTGATACTGTCAAACGCCATGCTAAGATCAACGTAGATTGCATCATCATGGCGCCGTCAGCTAAAAGCCTCAAGAACGTAACATTGGAATATGAGAAAATTTGTTATGGTATACCTCCATGCCATGAAGCCATGCTCTTCGTAAATAATAATGTTGCTGCAAAATTACTGGAGGACATCTAGAACCAAAACTTCCAATACCGCGCGCAGCACTAAGAGTATCACAATCGGCCGATAATTACCCACGTTCTTTCTGTCCCAACACTTGAAAATGGGTACGACGTAACTCTCCTTCAGGATATCAGGACATTTTCCCTTGACCAAGCTTAAATTGAACATATGAAGGACTAAAGAGCCTAGTTCGGCGCGGAAATGCTTCAGGACTCCAGGAGTTTTGTTATATGGGTCGCATCTTATAGAAACGTCGAGAGCTTTCAGGCTTTTGTGGATGGCTTCAGCAGTAACTGAGGCCTCTGATAAGGTAAAGAACGTGCTATGAACCATACCTGTTGCGTGCAGGCACACACACGTTAGGGAAGATTTTGCCGAACATATTACACACCTTCATTGCGTGGGAAGATACTGAGTCATTCAACTACATCTCCTCCGGGGATGGATATATTCGTTTGATATCATTAACAAAGCTCAAAAAGACCTTTATATTTGATAAAATAGCTGAATCCACAAGATGCGCATAGTCAGCATTACAAGCTCTAGAGAGGAGTCTGCATTTGTCACACACTCTACAAAAGGCACAGTAGTCTACGTCCGTAACTGTTTTATTATAATATTTTATTTACTGTGTGTGCAATATTTTGTTCAGGACAACAATGTTTTTAGCGCTCTCGTAAACCATTTGGGAAATTTTAAGCACCCAACTCTCATCAGGGGTGAGTTCAATTTTATACAGCAGCAGAAACTGGAAAATATACAGTTAACGTCGTTACATTTGTAGTCAATGATAATTGTGCCACCCAATATGTTGTTCTTGACGTTCTCGAGGTTACGTTTCCTCACATAATGAATATATATTTGACGTATTTTACATGAAAACCATAAAACTTGTAAAAATATTTCAATTCACATGAACACATATTCTTACTAAATATTCTATAAAAAATTTGTAAACGTGTGTTATGATTCAGTATTTATCCATATCGTTGTGTACGCAATTTTTATTTCAACTTCACTGAAAAATATTTTTGTTATAGCACAACCTGTAACTTTTTCGTATATTGTTATAATTTATTGATATTCCATAAACTATACGATTTCGTGGTCCGGATTTTTCTTGCTGTTGTTGTTTCAATCGCCTATCACAGCAACTTATTTTCCTTAATAAATAAGTTTTGAAAGAAGCATACCTATATAGTATAACCCCTATTGCTGTCTACTACTGCTATACTTGGATCAGGCATTTTTTGCTTATTCTGTTCGTTGTACATGGAGATTGGATTCGTAAACACACATATCAGTGGCAGTCACAATGTAAATTAGCCGTGTTAGTTATGGAACTTGGTGAGATAACAATTTATTTCCCCATGTGGGCGCACCACATAGGATCTTTGATTACTAACGATTCACGTTGAATGTCAACCCTTTGCTATTATTGGTCAACGACACTGCCAGGTGGTTATAGTTCATACTATAATATACAGCTATTAAATTTTACTCTACTAGTTTTGATTAAGATAACTTTTAAATGTCTTGGAATATATACAGTATTTTTATTGATTGAGCTACCTACAGCCTATTTATAAGCATAACTATTATTCCCAACATATCATCAACGGAAAATAGTAAAAGTTGCGTAACCTTATTTACAGCATGTCCTTTTGCACTGACCCTGTGGTATAACATTTTACGGTTCATATAACGTGGTAAAGTTTATTGATCGGCTAACTAAAATTATTATATAATTATTATAGATGGGGTACGTTACACTATAAGCTTATTGTTAGTGGACAATATTGCTACTGTTAAAGTTTAGCTTATAGCAATGTTGGTCTATAGTGTTGGTCTGTGTATCATATACAGAGCGGAAGGAAATTCACATCTGAACCTCTTGCCATATCTAGTACGCATTTTCTCATCCATGCTACAGTATCTAGTCATTTGAAATAAATAGATTTTACAGGTTCGAATTTAGTTTTAATATATAAAATATTACATTTATTGATGACCCTAAAGAGGATTTTCAGACTTTTCTGTTTTAACCAACTCGTATGACTTTACAGGTATAGTATAAGTAAAAACATATTTTATTTTGGAAAGAGGTTTCAACACTTTAGAAATATTTTTTTATTTAAACTTTTACAGTTTTTTTATCTTATATATTTAAGTATATGTTAATCGAAATTCTGTTTCCTTTAATTTACTTCTTGATGTGAACGCTTTGATCTTAGATTACTAACAAGAGAAGAGAATATATCTAGCATACAGTGGAACATTTTTTACATGACTAATTTTGAATCTAAAACAATAGGCTTCTAATTTTACACCTGTTTTTAACGTCTGGAGCATTAGTGTATGGTTTCAATAAAGTAGCCAAAGTCTATACATTAATATTGCAGGTTAACATTTTGCAGACAATAGTTTTTCATCATACCTGAAGAAACGTTAGTCCGTAGGCAAATATATATATATATATATATATATATATATATATATATATATATATATATAGATTTTTAATCACTTTAAATAATAATTGCTTAAATCTTGTCTTATACTCTGAAGATATGCAGGAAATGTCCTTGCAATCTCAAATTCATCGTAATTGAAAGCTCAGATATGTCTATTTATTATGCTCCCACCCAAAGTTGATCTAATTAATATTAAAAAGATCATTTAATATGTTTTGTTCTAAAAGGAACAGACGAAATTCATTTCTAAGCTCAAAAATCTATAAACAAATCTTTCTCTCGGACAGCCATTTGTATATTAATACACAAAAAGAACTGAATGTGATCACTCTGAATGTGTTTTCCATATAGCTTCAAACAGCTGAGAATGGAGCCGATTTTTTCGCAGTTTATTATTTATAAACGCAATGACAAGTATTGTTACTGAGTTTGGGTATTATTCTGGCCACCTGAGTCTCCCTTTAGATATAATGAGTTCACTAAGGATTTGTGTGAATCTATAATTTCAGGTAACCCTGCTTAAAAACTGACATTAAATCAGCACCTTCATTTGTAATTTCAGCATATTTATCACATCTTGTTACAATGTTTCGAATGAAAAAGCTTGAAAATATTTCGGAAGACGTGTAGAAGTCAGAGTTGCCTGACGACGTTTTACTCAGAAACAGAAGAAGAAGAAGAAAAAAGTGCTTTATTTGTACAATAAACAAAAACAAAATATTACCCTTACTAATCTTAATAGGAACTAGCTTTAGCTCTCTAAAAAAATAAGTATTTATTTATCCTAAGTTAGGAACAAATATTAGTACTAAATACAATGGTCATTTTGACCGTCTGTCTGGTTGGCACTTTTGTACACTTCTTATAACTACAATTTAATACAAAAAATTTAATTAGCCAAAACTATAGAGACATTTTTAGTTTGGCGATTCAAATAAGGTTCAAAATATCAGAACAAAGAAAATAAAAAACGTAATATTTCACGCGCGCGCGCGCGCGCACACACACACACACACACACCACACACACACACACACACACACACACACACACACACACACCACACACACGCACGCACGCACGCACGCACGCACGCACGCACACACAATAATACAATATTTGTTTTTATTTTATTTTGGGATCCTTACAACTGTTATATAACAGTTTTTTCATTTATATTTTAATATTTAAAAATAAAATTCATAGACTAAATCCCACTGCATTTTCCACGCATCTCTATATATTTTCCAAATTGAAGCCAATCCTTTCCATCAGTGTTTGCTCTGGAATTTTTGTTCTGAGATCTTTAGCCAAATACTGCCCGAGTGAGGTACTGATTACGGCGTATTATGGACTGATTTACCCCCATCTGTCTTACGGTGTGGTCCTTTGGGAAGCTTGCGCAAACACACAGTTTCAAAGAGTATTCAGACTTCAAAAAAAAAGCAATTCGAATAATCGCCAAAATCAAATTTAGAGAGTCCTGGCAGGGAAGCTTTCAAGAAATTGCAGCTGTTGACTCTGCCGTGCCTCTACATTTTGGAAACAACATTTTTTGTATGAGTAAACAACCTTCCTTAACCAGAGGGCCGAGACATACACAGGTATGAGACACGTGGGAGTGCTAACTACCGAACTGGGAGACACAGAACGGTGGTTTATAAACGCCTGCCCTCGCAGGCGGGTGTTCATTTCCTCAACAGACTGCCCAATTCAATTAAAGATGCCCCAACGCCTAAGGCGTTTAAAGACTCGCCTTAAACGCCTATTGGTGTCACAAGCAATTCTATAATGCAGGTGAGTTTTTGGCATTCGACTGGGAGACCGCCCAATTAGAAGACTGATTCCGTTGTACTAAGTGGGTAGCATTGGCGATGGATGAAAGAGGCGTAACTGTAAAATTGTATGTGTGAGTGTGTATTGTTGTATGAGTGTTAGAAATTTTTTAAAAAAACCCCATGACGTTTGCCATACAATGTAATTATTGTCTTCGCAATAAAAAAAGATTTGATTTGATTTGAAGGTAGTCAAAAAATTCATTTTCGCTTAGCACGTTTACTCCCAAACATGTCCTTTTGCACTGACCCTGTTGGTATAACATTTTACGGTTCATATAATATGGTAAAGTTTATTGATCGGCTAACTAAAATTATTATATAATTATTATGATGGGTACGTTACACAATAAGCTTATTGTTAGTAGACAATATTGCTACTGTTAAAGTTCAGCTTATAGCAATGTTGGTCTGTAGTGTTGGTCTGTGTATCATATACAGAGCGGCGGAAGGAAATTCACATCTGAACCTCTTGCCATATCTAGTACGCATTATCTCATCCATGCTACAGTATCTAGTCATTTGAAATAATTCGAAATAGTTCGAAAATAGTTTCGAATTTAGTTTTAATATATAAAATATTATATTTATTCTTGACCCTAAAGAGGATTTTCAGACTTTTCTGTTGTAACCAACCCGTATGACTTTACAGGTATAGTATAAGTAAAAACATATTTTATTTTGGAAAGAGGTTTCAACACTTTAGGAAATATTTTTTTTATTTAAAACTTTTACAGTTTTTTTATCTTATATATTTAAGTATATGTTAATCGAAATTCTGTTTCCTTAATTTACTTCTTGATGTGAACGCTTTGATCTTAGATTACTAACAAGAAAAGAGAATATATCTAGCATACAGTGGAAAACATTTTTTTACATGACTAATTTTTAATCTTAAACAATAGGCTTCTAATTTTACACCTGTTTTTAACGTCTGGAGCATTAGTGTATGGTTTCAATAAAGTGGCCAAAGTCTATACATTAATATTGCAGGTTAACATTTTGCAGACAATAGTTTTTCATCATACCTGAAGAAACTTTAGTCCGTAGGCAAATATATATAATTTATATATATATATATATATATATATATATATATATATATATATATATAGATTTTTAATCACTTTAAATAATAATTGCTTAAATCTTGTCTTATACTCTGAAGATATGCAGGAAGTGTCCTTGCAATCTCAAATTCATCGTAATTGAAAGCTCAGATATGTCTATTTATTATGCTCCCACCCAAAGTTGATCTAATTAATATTAAAAGATCATTTAATATGTTTTGTTCTAAAAGGAACAGACGAAATTCATTTCTAAGCTCAAAAATCTATAAACAAATCTTTCTCTCGGACAGCCATTTGTATATTAATAAACAAAAAGAACTGAATGTGATCACTCTGAATGTGTTTGCATATAGCTTCAAACAGCTGAGAATGGAGCCGATTTTTTCGCAGTTTATTATTATAAACGCAATGACAAGTATTGTTACTGAGTTTGGGTATTATTCTGGCCACCTGAGTCTCCCTTTAGATATAATGAGTTCACTAAGGATTTGTGTGAATCTATAATTCAGGTAACCCTGCTTAAAAACTGACATTAAATCAGCACCGTCATTTATAATTTCAGTATATTTATCACATCTTGTACAATGTTTTGAATGAAAATGCTTGACGATATTGCGGAAGACGTGTAAAAGTCAGAGTTGCCAGACAACGTTTTACTCAGAAACAGAAGAAGAAGAAGAAGTGCTTTATTTGTACAATAAACAAAAACAAAATATTACCCTCACTAATCTTAATAGGAACTAGCTTTAGCTCTCTAAAAAAATAAGTATTTATTTATCCTAAGTTAGGAACAAATATTAGTACTAAATACAATGGTCATTTTGACCGTCTGTCTGGTTGGCACTTTTGTACACTTCTTATAACTACAATTAATACGAAAAATTTAATTAACCAAAACTATAGACATTTTTAGTTTGGCGATTCAAATAAGGTTCAAAATATCGGAAAAAAGAAAAGAAAAACGTAATATTTCACGCGCCCGCGCGCGCACACACACGCGCCCGCGCGCGCGCGCGCACACACACACACACACACACACACACACACACACACACACACACACACACACAATAATATAATATTTGTTTTTATTTTATTTTGGGATCCTTACAACTGTCATATAACAGTTTTTCATGTATATTTTAATATTTAAAAATTAAATTCATAGACTAAATCCCACTGCATTTTCCACGCATCTCTCATATATTTTCCAAATTGAAGCCAATCCTTTCCATCAGTGTCTGCTCTGGAATTTTTGTTCTGAGATCTTTAGCCAAATACTGCCCGAGTCAGGTACTGATTACGGCGTATTATGGACTGATTTACCCCCATCTGTTTTACGGTGTGGTCATTTGGGGAGCTTGCGCAAACACACAGTTTCAAAGAGTATTCAGACTTCAAAAAAAAGCAATTCGAATAATCGCCAAAATCAAATTTAGAGAGTCCTGCAGGGAAGCTTTCAAGAAATTGCAGCGGTTGACTCTGCCGTGCCTCTACATTTTGGAAACAACTTTTTTTTGTATGAGTAAACAAGCTTCCTTAACCAGAGGCCGAGACATACACATGTATGAGACACGTGGGAGTGCTAACTACCGAACTGGGAGACACAGAACGGTGGTTTATGAACGCCTGCCCTCGCAGGCGGGTGTTCATTTCCTCAACAGACTGCCCAATTCAATTAAAGATGCCCCAAAACCTAAGGCGTTAAAGAGTCGCCTTAAACGCCTATTGGTGTCACAAGCATTCTATAATGCAGGTGAGTTTTTGGCATTCGACTGGGAGACCGCCCAATTAGAAGACTGATTCCGTTGTACTAAGTGGGTAGCATTGGCGATGGATGAAAGAGGCGTAACTGTAAAATTGTATGTGTGAGTGTGTATTGTTGTATGAGTGTTAGAAATTTTTTAAAAAAAAAACCCATGACGTTTGCCATACAATGTAAACATTGTCTTCGCAATAAAAAAGATTTGATTTGATTTGAAGGTAGTCAAAAAATTCTTTTTCGCTTAGCACGTTACTCCCAAACCATTTTCTCCGAACTGTTTCCAGAATAGGACAAATACTCACAAAGTGAAAGACCGTCTCATACTCATTCCGGTTACACAAAGAACATACGTGATTTTTATAAGGAAACCAAGGTTTGTAATTTAAATCAACCAGGCCTGCCCGCGCCTTAATTGCCCAAGACATAATATTCACATCATAACAATCTATCAGGAATGTCTTATCTCCAAGATCAAGTTTTATTGTTAAATAATGTGGATGATAGACAGACGTACAAGCACGGCCTGTACGTTCCACTCGCCAGCCTGTTCGCATCGCCTCAACCACTCTAGTCAATTGGCCCACCAACTCATCGTTGTTGTCAACATTAAAATTTACCTCAATTCCACACTTGCTTTCTAAGCTCTTCCATTCCCTGAACCAGAATATTTTTTTAAATACAATCTCCTTTAATAATATTTAAGGTAAACGATTTGGTGTCATACTCCAGATTTTTCCGAGATAATTTAGATTTAATTGAAGGGTAAAGTAGTATAATTTTTCCGAGCCAGTTTCAACGAAAAGTGTGTAATTTGGTGTGTTAAAGGGGAGTATTTTTTCAAAAACATTCTTTGAACTCCCTCAATTGCGTCAAATTCTCTGTATCCCCATACTTGGGTCCGTAGCACAAAACTGACCTGACAAAAACATTAAAAAGTGTGAATTTTGCTAACAGAGGCACCTTCTTATCTTTTAAAAAACATTCCCAAACTGAATTTACAATTAATTTTGAAACTCTTGATTTTTATTTAAAATGTTGTTTCCACGATAACTGTGATGTAAATATGACCCCCAAGTATTTGTTTTCATTTACAACCTCGATCTCTGTCCCTTGGTACCGCCACCTCTCAATTTTACTCCGTTTTCCCCCTTTTCTGGACACCATTATTTTTTATTTATTCTAATTTACAATTAGATTCCAATTTTTGCAGTAATTTTCTAAATTATTAAGAAAATTACTAATTCTAATTTTCATACATTGCAAGCTTGTTGCTGTAGGTGCGAGTAGAATTATATCACCCGCGTAAAGCAACATAATTGATGAATATTATTCACCCTGGTTTTTCCCGAAAATACATCCTCCACCCAGCAAATTCGGTAAATCGTTAATAAATAAAGAAAATAATAAGGGACTCATTACACAGCCCTGCCTTAAACCCGTTTCAGTTTTAAAAGCAGGCGTCACCCCCTCTTTACACCAGACACCAGCCGAAGTTCCGTTGTACATTTCTCTGATTATTTTAGCATGTGAGTCGACAACCCAAGACACGACAGTTTATGCAATAAAGAATCAATAAGAATTGTGTCGAATGCAGAGGAAAAATCAACATAAAAACAGTATAGTTTTTATGTTGATTGTATTAGAAAATGTTAATAGTTTATATATTTATTTTGACATAAACAGGCTAAAATATGATAACATAAATCATACCAATTTTAAACTTTTATACATTTTGTGACATATAACGAATGTCCGATATCCTGTTATCCTTTAAAACCTCCCTTCATCATTTACAATATTTAAACAAGGAACGTAAAGTAGTTCGGAATCCCAGAAAATTAAATATCGGACTATTTAAGTAAACTGAAACAGAAGGGATATTGCAAACAAACTTGTTGGATATGAAGACAGCGTCAAATAATATGATGGTTTGAAAGGTATAAATTAATAAAAATATAAAACTAATGGCGGTGAAAGAAAACATTGTTCTTTAAATAGAAGGCAGAATGCTAACGCTAAGTGTTATGGCCATAAGCAGTGAACACTGAACAGATATATATATCTTCTTTGTAACTCTTGTAGTATTGAAATAACGTTCAATTCAATATATGCAGCAAAAAACATATACTGTATTTCGCCTTGAAGTAGTGGCTAATAAATCAAACAATTTCAGCGGAATGCAAATTAATTTTCAAATTATGTACTTATTCAAATCATGTTACTCATATTTGTATAAGGATTCCTTTTATGTGTGTAATGCTACATTATTATTAATGTGTTAAAATAAACCATACATTTTGTAAATGTTATGATTTCAAAAAATAGCAGGTAGAACAAATTTTAATCCTTTGTTAAAAGCATGTTTCTCTTGTGTTTTTCCTGTCATAATATATGTGCCGATTACCGACTTATTAATACACAATAATTTTGTGTTCAACCATGCATACCATAGTACAATTAAACTAGTTTGTGACAGCGTCAGATTTCAGACGCTGCACTAAGCAGAAGGTAAAAATAAGTTGAATTCAAAATTCTATGTAACCACTCCCACCATACGTACAATGTGTATAAAAATGCATGTTGAAATAGTTAGGCTAACTAGTACAAATTTAATACTTTCTTTTAAAACCATACTCCACAATTAGTTCTACAATATACATCGTACTAAAATAAAAAGATAATTTTGTAATAAGATCATTATTTGTTGTAGTATTTAAACCGTTTTGCTAATATCTAACTTCAAGACCAAAACTACAATATACATATTAACTCAAAATTCACATTGGATCAGCCCTTAGCACCATAGATATTCTGTGTAGAACACAAGGATGTTCCACCGTACTATAGAATCGTGGCTGAAGCATTAAAGTGCAATCACTTATTTACTTGACAAGATAATGAAAACACCTCTTAATCTAGATTACACGGAATGGTTACTTGGTGAACCAGACATAGTCTACAATAGTCTAGGTATCTCTGATGTTGATAGTGTAAGTGTTGAACGTTTTCATCGAGGAATTTTTATGGATCTCTTTAGAGGTGTAACCATTATCCAGGAGTCAAGTGTGTGATAGTGTCACATGCTGCACTAATCAGAAAAAGAATTGAAACTAAAGTCAACAGTCGCATTGAATTCACTTAATACCAATCACCCAATGAAAAAATTATCCCTCCGTTACTTTTAGCGTTCGCACGAATGCTGCAAATGTTTTTGTATATATTTAGTGTATTTAATGCAATTAATTTATATCCAGCCATTAATACGTTGGTTACGATAGCCGCCATAGTGCGTAGAGTACCTTAAGGGTACTCAAAATCACTCAGTATTGAATGTTTTATTTATATGTATTAAAGCCAATCAGTTATTGAACAGTACTTTAACACATTGCTTGCTCAGACTCTATAGTGTGTGCTGTTACTGAAAGTACTAAAGATCACTCACTATAGAGCTGCAGTAATGGTATTAACTAACTCGTGAAAAGAGAGGGTCTTTTTCATTACCATTATTATTTTAAAAGTTACCAAAATTATATTAAAGCAGTACAACCTGAAAACGTAGTAAGATAATTGATACGACATTTCAATACTCCTCAGATATATGTATATATATATATATATATATATATTGTTCAATATTTAATTTAATATAGATAAGCATAATCTAGCCCAGACGCATTTAGGTATAAGAGAGAGAGGGAGCGTGGTCCCAAATCAGTCGTCCGCTGTTTCCAATCAGCGCCACACCCCCTGATATCTTAAAGGGTCTGTCCCTTGAAAGTATTCTGGGCGCTCTTCCGCTTTGCGAACTGCTGCCCGTTCGGCGAATAGCAGATACCCCTCTACCAACCAGGGCGATAGCGTCCCTGGAGCGAGCCCGCTTCCCGGCATTCTGAGTGGAATCATCGGCCGGAGACCATGTAGCTCTACAGTTCGTGGGTCACTCTTTGTGCTCGACCCTTTCGTATTGACTTTGTTTTCAAGTGTTTTTCTTTAATGTGCATTACCCATCCTCCTCCCACACTCCTTTGGAGGTAATTTCAGGGTATTAGTGGAGAAGACAGTGTCCAGTGCGGATTATTCGTCGTTCTACCGCGGCCCGCCAGCGGTGACGCCCGTTCGCTACGCGCCAATTACGTCGCGCCTAAGCACTCCTGTCGTTGCTGCTTCCCCCCTGTGGATCTCTACACACAGCGAGTTTTTTCCAAGGTACTGTTAAAACTCCATCACTTGTGTTGTATTCTCCTCTCACCTCTTGTTACCTGCCCACTTTCCCGCCATTCTGCACATTGTTTTTATTTTTATTTTCATAATTGGGTCCCTCCGATTATTAATTTTTAACTTCTGCCCCGTACATTTTTGGTCCTCCGGGCCGGATCATTGTGAATCAGTCCTGTAGATTACAGTCATTTGTGTTGTAATTAATTAATTGTAACAGGCGTCGTTACGCCATTTTGAATCTGCCGTACCGACGCTACCGGCTTGTATGGTGGCGCTGCGAACGTGTTGTACTGGTAACATTGTTTCTTCTCTCGCGCAACTGGATCGTTGACGTCAACAACTATTACGTAATTGTCCGTAGGCAGTCTAATTTTACGACCGCCCCTCAACAGCTGATGGCCCGATCGATACTTGAATGCACGGCCTCCGCTGCAGTCAGCTGTACCGGTTTTTGATACTGCATTTCTCTCGCCGTAACGGAACTCTGTTTATATCTCTGAATAGAGACTCGGACACGAGTCCACCCATACTCTCTCTCACATTAGTAATATACTAGTAATGTATTTAGTTAACAACAGGGCAATATCCTGGTTTAGTTAATTGACCACTCTTTCTTTGATAGTATTAATTAACTCACAATAATTCTCCATTCCATTAATGTAACTTTGTGCTGCTAGTGGAAATTTAATTGTTCCTTGTAATTGTTTCTAAAGCAATATATTGCTCACTATTCAATTTGCTATTGAATAACATTTCGCTTTGTTCCATTGTAATTTACTTGTTAAATAAGCAACCAATTAATTGCCATTCTAAGTTCTCATGTCAATTTAAGATTTAACTTGAACTGATTTGCTCTCCTTTTCATTTCAATTATATCATTGTTGTTTCATGTTCTAGCGTAAATTATGTTAAGAAGTGTTAGATTAACTCTCTGATCGATTAGTATTGGTGATTGTAGGTCAATTCTATGGTGTACTCTTGCCAAATTATTGAAAGAACATTTCTTATCTCTAACCTACATATTAGCTACTTATTTCTCTACACTCCATTGTATTTTGTCAATTTTATTTTAAAAGGTTCATTCACCGTTCTCTACATTGTGTTCTTTATCAACCTGATTAATTAGGATATCTCTCACGGGTTACTTAATTGTTTAATAACAATTATCACTGTCTCTCTTATATTATTTTTACTAATAATTGCTCCATTTAAAATATTTTCTCGCCTTAGGGTTACATAACATTGGTACTTAGATTAGCTATTAAGGTAGCTTAGGTGGACATACCGGCACTTAATGTAATCTAATTTTGTCTTATCTCAACTTAACTTGTTCCCCCCTTTCGCTTACATTGATTTGTTTACATTACGGTATCCCTCCATTGTTTTTTAAATTATCTTTGTTAATTGTCTCATTTTATTGTTTTGTGGCACTATCGGGAAACCTTTGGTAATTCTCATTTGTAAAACTGCTTTGCCCTTTCGATATCACAATGGCTCCCAAAGGGAATTCAAATACGAAACTTATCGTAAATCAACAGATCTTATCAAATCTCGTTTTGCTTCTCTTAACGAAACCGTCACGAAAATCACTACCAGCGCTCCACCTTTGACACCAGTTCAAATCAGACAATTAAACACAGTGTTCGCGGAACTAAAGAAGAAAACGCGCGGACTTTGAACTTAACCTTCAAACGTGTCATCGAAGGTGACAGTGAAGCAGCGGATCAAGATACTCTTTCCAAAGATCAGGATGAGGTTAACGAAATATATGTCGCTATTTCTAGCTTGATCGAGGTTCATCTTGTCCACTGAACCCACAAACTCCCGCGTCCTCATCACATTCTGATTCATCCCGCGTTGTTCCCCACGACGGTAACTGGAGTCAAGTTGCCTAAATTAAACTTACAGACGTTTGATGGTTCTCCTATGAAATGGATTTCATTTATCAACCTGTTTGACACTACAGTACACCGCAGTGCTTCACTCTCTAACGTCGCTAAGTTCCAGTATTTACTGAGCATATTGGAAGGCGAACCTCTGAACTTAGTGAAGTCGCTCAATCTCTCACCCCCGCCAATTACCTCATTGCTTATCAGTTGTTGCGGGACAGATATCATAACATACGCCGCCTCACTACTCTCCATCTAAATTATATACTTGACATGCCCGCAGTCGCTAGCAACAATGCTAAACAACTTAGAGCGTTCATAACAACATTTTATGAACATTCAGAGTCCTTGAAAGCCCTGGACTGTGATATCGCCTCTGATAATCCTCTATTGTCAGCTCACTTGTTGCGCAAACTTGACAGCAAAAAACTGTCCAGAAATTGGAACAGTATCGTGAGTCCCAAAGAGAGAGCCTGGCGCCGCTCCGCATTCCCCTCCCCAAGGTCACGGAGATTATAACATTTTTAAATCTGGAATGCTCCCAGATTGAAGACGCTAGCCTTCAACACCACTCTGAGACGAAAATACTGTCTACCTCTTCCAGACCGAGGGTTGAAAAGCGTGTTCAGTTCGCCTCCCCCAAGCAAATGAATTTGTTAGCTACTGACGCTAAAATTAATTCAAACTACGAAGCTCTTTGTTTTTGTTGCCGGAAATCTGGGCACAAAATTTACCAATGTCCTCTGTTTAAGGACAAGTCTCCTATGAGCGGTACAACCTCGTTAAAGGTTAACCAGCGGTGCATTTCATGCTTGGGAAATCATCCGATTAAAGAGTGCAGATCCAAGAAACATGTTCGACTTGCCACAGGAAACACACCATTCGCTTCTGCACTTTAATAACAGCGCCGATAGGCCTAGCTCTTCCGCCACTGCGCCTCTACCCCCCCCCCCCCCACGCTAGCTGTCAACACAACACTGACTTGTGCCGCGCGCTCACCTCTCTCACTGAAACAAGCACCGTGCTGCTCTGTACAGCACTGGTCAAAACTCACTGCCCACAATGGCCAGTCATATATTTTCCGCGCCTTATTGGATTCTGGCAGTATGTCCGACTTTGTTTCTGAGCGTGCTGCTCAGCTGTTGTTAGGCTCACGTCGCCAGCCTTCTAACCTCACTGTCATTGGGTTAGCCCAAAACATGACTAACACCAGAGGGTCACTAGATCTCAATCTTGAAACATTATCGGGACACTTAATTGCCCAAAAACCATTCCTTCCATGTACTGGAAAAAAAATCTCTCTCGAACTTCCGCGGGTAGAACTTAACCCGGAAGTACTCATGCGAACAAAATCTTTTGTTCTCGCGGACCCGACCTTTGGCAAGCCTGGTCCAATCGATGTCCTCATCGGCAACTCTAACTTCCCTCAACTGCTTACCAATGAGCGACACTCTCTCGGGGCGAATATTGCCTTCTGCTCTTGGCACTATTTTTGGATATGTGATTGTTGGAAGTGCGCCGTGTCTCTCTACCGCGCAAAGAACCTCTAATCTCGCCATCTCTCTCCTCTCGACCACAGATACTGACCTCCACTCCTCCCTTCAACGATTTTGGACACAGGAAGAAACTTCGATTGTAGTAAAAAATCGGAAGAAGAAATCGCGTGTGATAAACTGTTTGAGACATCGCATACACGTGACTCGGAAGGTCGCTATGTAGTCAAGCTTCCCTTTGTTGACAACCTCGCCCACACTAAATTGGGAACGTCAAGGTCAACCGCCGCTCATCGCCTGGAGTCTATGGAGAGGCGGATCCACGCCAGAAATAACTCCCCCCTGAAGGCGCTCTATATCGAGTTCATGACCGAGTACGAGGCGCTCGGACACATGAAATGTCTTCCCCATCCTGATTTATCTGCTCCGCATTATTTTCTCTCCACATCATGGGGTAGTGAAAGAGTTATAGTAGCACTACCAAGCTTCGTGTTGTTTTTGACGCCAGTGCCAAGACCGGCTCAGGCCTATCCCTCAACGACGTACTTCTCACCGGTCCCAAAGTTACAAAATAATATTTGTGATATCCTTTCTCCACTTCCGGCTGAAAAATTTTGTTTTTTCGTGCGGACATCGGCAGATGTACCGCCAAATTAAGATTCATCCAGACGACCAAAGGTTTCAGCTCATTTCCTTTGGCGTGAAAACCCCTCCCTTCCGCTCTCTACTTACCAGCTGACCACGGTGACGTATGGTATGAACTGTTCACCCTACCTCGCCATAAAAACTCTCCGACAATTGACACAAGATGAAGGTTCCAATTTCCCTCAGGCAGCTCACATTCTGAAACACCATAGCTATGTGGACGATTTGATAGCCGGAGCGTCCACTGAAGACGAAGCTCTCCAACTTCAAACATCAGCTGATCGAGCTTCTCCGCTTAGGCGGCTTTGAACTGAGGAAATGGGTTTCTAATTGCCCAAAATTACTTCAACCATTGCCTGCCTCTCATCAAGAATCCCCTGTGTTTCTTCAACCTTCGTCGGACCCTCTGTTTCTCCATCTTAGGTATCCATTGGTCACCTGTGACAGACTGTTTTAAATATAACCTCAACTTCACATGTGATGCCCCGACTAAGCGGAAAGTGCTAAGTCTGATCGCTCGGATTTACGACCCGTGCGGTTTTTTTGCCCCCTTGCATAATGATAGCAAAAGCGCTTCATGCAAGTGTTGTGGACTTCCGGTGTATCTTGGGATGAACCCTTGTCTCCGGACCTCGCGCTAAAAATGGCGAGACTTTGTGATCGACTTAAAAAACATTGTTTGGAAGTGTCGATCCCTCGGCCGATAATGGCCACCCCCTCTAGCTCATGTGAACTACATGGTTTCTCGGACGCATCCGAGACCGGTTACGCTGCTGTTGTGTATATAAGGTGCATAAACACTGATAGTGAAGTGAGTGTGACCCAAATAATTTCAAAAACTCGTGCTGCTGCCCCGCTAAAACGAGTAACTTTGCCGCGATTAGAGTTGTGCGCGGCTCACCTCCTGGCTAATTTAGTTCATTATGTACAGTCTCAGTATTCCAGTGTATTAAGTATTGACTCTACAACTTTGTGGTGTGATTCGACTGTGACTCTGTCCTGGATACATACTCTCCCTTACCGCCTCAAAACGTATGTAGCGAATCGTGTAGCTCAAATCCAAGAGCTCATTCCTCCCTCTTCTTGGCGTCATGTGTCTAGTGCTGACAACCCTGCAGACTGTGCTTCTCGTGGGATCCTCCCTTCGGAACTTGTTCATCACACTCTTTGGTGGCACGGACCCTTGTTGGCTGCAACTACCTCCTCCAGATTGGCCCCACTTCCAGTTTTTCTTCCGCTCGATGATTCTTCCTTGGACGAGTTGAAGCCCGTTCCGCTGTCCGTCTTCGTTGCAGCCTCCCAGCCTCTCTTGGGATCTACTCACTCGTTTCTTTCTCCTCCTGGACCAAGCTGCTCCATGTGTTGGCGTATCTCCTCCGGTTCGTCCTCTCATAGCCGCCGGCAAGAACATCATGTGGGTCCTCTTTCTGTCGTCGAGGTGCGAGCTGCTCAACTTCGCCTCTTCCAATTAGTTCAACGAGAATCTTTTCCTGATGACCTGGCAGCCCTTCGAGACAACAAGAACTGCTCCATCAAGCTACAGCGCCTTGCTCCCTTCATTGATGCTGAAGGACTCCTCCGTGTTGGTGGGTCGACTAAAGCTTGCTGACTTGACGGAAGAAGTGCGCCACCCCTGTATTTTGCCTAAATCTCACCATGTTGTTAAACTTACTAATAGACCCACACTCACCTACAAAACTTACATTCAGGGGTTCAATTACCATGTTCCCTTTTAGCCCAGCATGTCTGGATTCTTCTCTGCTCGTAGTGTGGTGCGCTCACGCATTTTTCAATGCCTCCCTTGCTTTAAAACAAAGACCCAAGCCTTTGTTCCCTCTCATGGGTGATCTACCCAAAGCCCGCATAATTCCCCGCTCGACCTTTCTTGTCGACAGGCATTGACTATGGTGGTCCCTTCAACGTCAAGATTCACAACCTCCGCTCTATCCGACACACTAAAGCTTACATCTGTCTCTTTGTGTGCCTAGTGACTAAGTCTGTACATATAGAAGTCGCCACTGATCTGTCCACGGACGCATTTTATAGCCGCACTCACACGTTTTGTTTCACGTAGAGGCCTATGTACCGACATCTATAGTGACTGTGGTACAAACTTTGTTGGTGCGAGAAACTCTTTACAGCAACTAATCACTTCCTCTGGCAAGCTCCAAATTCACCAATTTTCCCTCGGCCAGAAAAATTAACTTTCATTTTAACCCCCCTGCAGCTCCCCACCATGGCGGCCTCTGGAAAGCGCCATTAAGAGAGCAAAAATTTCACTTGAAAAGAGTTCTGGGCATCTATGTTCCCACTCTTGCCCAATTTACCACCCTCACTTGCCAGGTGGAAGCAATGTTGAATTCCCGCCGCTTACTGCGCTCTCCAGTGACCCCAACGATTTACAACCTCTCACTCCGGGGCACTTCCTGATTGGAGCGCCGCTAGTGGCTGTGCCCGAACGCAACCTTGCAGATTTGCCGGATAACAGGCTGGCTCATTGGCAGCTAGTGTGCAGGCTTTTCTCCCAGCGAGTGTGGGAAACGCTGGAGCAGGGAGTACCTCCATTCCCTCCAGCAAAGACTTAAGTGGGAGCGGCCCCTCCCGAAATTTACAAGTTGGCGATCTAGTATTGGTCCAACAAGACTCTCCCTCGCTGTGTTGGCCCCTCGCTAGAATAACTAAGCTTTTCCCTGGACGTGACAGTGTAGTGCGTGTGGTAGAACTCAAGACCCCCCAAGGTACCTTCACACGCCCGGCAGTCAAAAGTGTTCCTGCTGCCGTTCTTGTCACCAATAGCTTAAGTCTATCTCAACACTTTAGGATAGATAGTTAAGACCTAGTTTAAGATGTTAGTCTTTAGCTTTATTTCTCATGTTCTTTCTCGATCATGCCACTTTGATTTGTTGAATCCTGATGATTCAAAGCCGCCGGTATGTTCAATATTTAATTTAATATAGATAAGCATAATCTAGCCCAGACGCATTTAGGTATAAGAGAGAGAGGGAGCGTGGTCCCCAAATCAGTCGTTCCGCTGTTCCAATCAGCGCCACACCCCCTGATATCTTAAAGGGTCCTGTCCTCGAAGTATTCTGGGCGCTCTTCCGCTTTTGCGACTGCTGCCCGTTCGGCGAATAGCAGATACCCCTCTAACCAACAGGGCGATAGCGTCCCCTGGGAGCGAGCCGCTTCCCGCATTTCTGAGTGGAATCATCGGCGGAGGACCATGTAGCTCTACAGTTCGTGGGTCACTCTTTGTGCTCGACCCTTTCGTATTGACTTTGTTTTCAAGTGTTTTTCTTTAATGTGCATTACCATCCTCCTCCCCACACTCCTTTGGAGGTAATTTCAGGGTATTAGTGGAGAAGACAGTGTCCAGTGCGGATTATTTCGTCGTTCTACCGCGGCCGCCAGCGGTGACGCCCGTTCGCTACGCGCCAATTACGTCGCGCCTAAGCACTCCTGTCGTTGCTGCTTCCCCCTGTGGATCTCTACACACAGCGAGTTTTCCAAGGTACTGTTAAAACTCCATCACTTGTGTTGTATTCTCCTCTCACCTCTTGTTACCTGCCCACTTTCCCGCCATTTCTGCACATTGTTTTATTTTTATTTTCATAATTGGTCCTCCGATTATTAATTTTTAACTTCTGCCCCGTACATATATATATATATATATATATATGTAGTACAAATTCCAGGATTGAGTCTCCAGAGAGTTAGTGATTTTTGGTCTTAATTGTGTAAACAAATTAAAATTGAAATTAGGTGTTGCGCTTTTTTATAAAATAAAATGTATGCGATACACTTTTGAGCTTATAATCGTATCACACATGTTTGTTTGGAGATTTAAGAACATGTGTGACACATAAGAACCAAATACCACAAAACGGCGGAACGAAAAGAAAATATTTGTATGTAGTTAAATAGTAGAACGATAGCCAAGTAAGTGACAGATCAGGGTTCGAGTCCCGGCTGGGTGACTATTATTTATTCATCAGTATTTATAAAATTAGCATATGTAGACATTATTTCTAAATGTTATACACGCTAACATTACGTTTTCGTACTACACCTTTATCGAAATTTGTAATACACATACCATATTTCACACAAGATAGTAATCAACAATGTTTTAATTGTCTGTGCATCTCAAATTGTCATATTTCCTACTTCATTTTACATCATGTTAAACACGAGAACAACTCATTACACCCTACTAATATTTTGATGTAAAAATATCATAAACATGGTTATCCTAGTAGTTATTTAGATCACGTAGTATATTCTCTATTTGGTATGAAATCACAAAAACCAAAGTACGGATTGCAATGAAATTTCAAAAATACTTTCGTCTTGAGTCTTGCTCATTGGTTTTGTCAAATTCATCCTAGCCCGTGGCTAACTCGGGAAAATGCGATTTTCATATGCATTATAAACTCTTTGAAATAACATCACGAATCGTAATGAAACATAGTATAGTGTTTCTTATTAGATGCGCGGATGTAAAATAACCGATAAAAATAATTTTTTAATTAGGTTGCCCTCTATTAGTACTAAAAAGGGGCATAACCTGGAAAAGTAACATTTACATTCCATCTCGTCCCAAATACTCCAGTGCCTTTACAAGTCCTATAAACAGCGCTAGCCTACAATGAATTAATATATGCGATAGTCAAGTGAAGTAATAATTGTAATGCCAAAACACTGTAAGAACTGCTAAAGCTGTGCAGCATGATTAGGGATACTGCAAAAAATCACTATGAAGTAAATTTTATTTCGTGATGTAAATATATTTTATTACTTTTACTTGAGGCTCTTTCGGAGTGAAAGGAATCTTTAAGTAAATGAGTTTTTACGACGAGTATTTTAAATTTTAGTTACAGTAAAACTATAAAAACTAATGTTTGAAGTCACGTTATACGAATATTGTTCAAAGTCAGTGCAGTAACAGTAGGTAAAGCCTACTGTTTCACACTAACATAACATGAGATCCCATCGTTATAAACTGACCTTTGCCCTCCCGCACCCTTCCTCGCCCTGTCTCAATAGTGAGTAGACAAGGTAGATCAGCTAAGTTAATTATCCTGACCAGTACAGTCAGGCTTCTGATCTCTGATCTTCCAACACTGTTCAGTGTTCACTGCTTATGGCCATAACACTTAGCGTTAGCATTCTGCCTTCTATTTAAAGAACAAGTTTTCTTTCACCGCCATTAGTTTTATATTTTTATTAATTTATACCTTTCAAACCATCATATTATTTGACGCTGTCTTCATATCCAACAAGTTTGTTTGCAATATCCCTTCTGTTTCAGTTTACTTAAATAGTCCGATATTTAATTTTCTGGGATTCCGAACTACTTTACGTTCCTTGTTTAAATATTGTAAATGATGAAGGGAGGTTTTAAAGGATAACAGGATATCGGACATTCGTTATATGTCACAAAATGTATAAAAGTTTAAAATTGGTATGATTTATGTTATCATATTTTAGCCTGTTTATGTCAAAATAAATATATAAACTATTAACATTTTTCTAATAAATATTTATCTCATTATTAGGTTTTTTTAAATCCACTTCCTACATTAACTTCGTTAAAATAGGTGTTTTTACCGTTTCCTTTTTTATCTAATCAGACTTTCTATTTCATTACATCCACAATTATTTGAATCACCTTTCGAAGATTAGATAGGCTAGTTTATTATTATTTATATATTTAAAAATGAGCCGTAATAACGTCTAAAGAAAGTATAGAAATTGAGGCAATGGCAGTTCCTAACCGAGTCATAAAGTTTACGGAGACAACGTTTTGTTTTCTCCTCTTTATCATACTTAATCCAAGAAACAACTTCTTTGACGTTTTGAATACGCACAGACATTGGGCGCCATGTCTCCAATAACTGGTGCAGGTTTAAGCCGTACACTTTTACAAAAATAATGTTCTTTATAGAAGTAAATAAACATACGATACTAACAGATGAAACCTTTCTTCTATGGTACTTACTGCCAACTAAAGTTGGCTGCAGAGGTATTTCCCTCCAAGTTTCAACTGCTTCGTAATGGGAAGCTATTGGCCTGCCATGGAGAGGAGGTTGATAGAGTAAAAGACTTCAGTTCTTTGATAATGACATAGAAAACCTATTCAATATATTTATTCTTTACGAGCAAACACACCAACATTGCTTCACCAGTAGCGTCGTCCCCAACTACTCCCTAACTGAACCTGCTGCACATCCAGAAATTTTCTCTCCATCAAACTTTCTACGTCGTCCAAATTGTTGCTATGTTTTTCCCATATCCTTAGAGGGCTGCTTATTTGGCAAAACACCATAATGATTGCGAGTAATTCGCAGATCTTGGGTGGGAAGTCTGAGAGTGAAGCTTTTTTTAATGTTCGATCCCAGTGTGTTTCGACCTCTAGCAACTAAAATCTCTAAATGCAGAATGAAACGTTTTGTGAAACCTCCATCGCATTCTTAGGAGAAATATATTAGGGTGAACATTGTATACCCAGCTTAAAGTATGATCTTTTCACCCCTAGATAGTCTGGCACTGATTTCCCTCGCTTCCTTCTACAAAATGTATCGTTTTTCAGGAACTTCAGAGTATAGAAAAGGTCTTACAAATGTATCGGCTTTACGTAGATCGTAAAAGCCTTAAAGTTTAGTGTTTTGTGGTCTTTTAGCCTTTCAATGATTTTTTCTTCGGTAAATGCAATTTTTGGCCATTTGAAGATGAACTGCCAGATACATTACTGGGGGATAGCGATCGCGTATAAAAAAGCAAAGAATTCGCTTGACAGGTTCAGAAGTGCCTACGTAGCGCTCTGTCTCGTACCTAGACACCTAGTAAAGTTAATACTCAATTATAAAGACTGCTTAATCGGAATTTGATAAAATCTATAGAGTTGCTAGACATTGATACGAGCTCAGAAGGTACAAGGCAGTACTGGAGTATAAAGTAGCATGCATTGATTTTCAAGCTATATCCCGTTGATATCTACAATAAATCCGCCATCTGACGGTGAACGCAATCGAAATTTAGTATAAACATCATCATCAGTCTGTGTTCCTCAAAAAAAAAAAAAAAAAAAAAAAAAAAGGCAGGGACACTTTTTGCTGTATGATACGTTAACCATACAGGGCGAATTTCTTTCTGTTGAGAGCACTACTTCTGTGAAGGATCATGAATGACTTCAAAATCTTATTGAGGACCGGGTTTACTAGCTCTGGGCTAGTTCTCTGCACAAAATAACTTTCTCAATCATAACTGGTTTCATCTTTTTCCAACTTCTTTTTTGGGGATGGCCTCTTGTTAGCTATTCTTTATGGAACATGTGCCATCTACATAACCAAAATATAGACCAAATGAGTCGACCAATTCCAAAAACTCACTAACTCCACTTTCCTAAATTTTACAGGATGAGCAAAAAACTATAGTGGTTAAAGTATAACACTCAAAGTAATTATTTTATTGTTATGAATAATAAATCCTACTACTAATTGGTTAAACAGTAAGAAATTAAATGTATTTCTTTTGTTGAACTAGAAAACAACAGTTAAATATTGGAGTTAGAGAGTTTTGGAAATGGAGATTGGTATTAGACAGTTTTGTTGCAGTACGGTTTTGATTTAGGTAGTTTTGTTGCAACATTGTGTTTTAGGGCAACAAGGTTGGGTAAATATTATAAAACTTGTAATAATGAAAAAATATGTATTTAAATTAAACAATTTTGTATGCAATTAAACTTAAATACATTTTGTTGTTTTAAATTCATTTTTTACAATGCAAAGTTGCCTCTAAGATTAAAACTTCATCCTCCATTGGATCTTCATGTTCATTAGGATCATCTTGATTAAGTTCCTGGTTTTCCCCATCATTGGTAGTAAATAGATCAGCGTAGTACCTAAGAAACTCCAGTTGATCCCCATTGTTCCCCATAATGTTTTCGTAGTAGTGTTTTTACATCCTTAACTTTTGCAGGATTAACCTGAACAGAATTTGGTTTCATCTGGGGGTTTATGTTTTCTCTGACTACAGCCTTTCTTGGCTATTCCTCTGGACGCTCCTATATCGTTTTTATAGGCTACTTCACCCCTTACTAATCCATTTCCTTTTTTGCCTCTTGTTAATATGAATCGTTTACAAGTGGAAAAACTTAAAAGTGCCATTGACCTGGCTTCTTTACTGTTGATCTGCATACTTCCATCCAGTTTTCAACATCAAAGTCCAAACCTAATCTATTGACCGTTCCACTTTCTCTAAAAAAATGTCAAAGTATGTGTTTGGATGGGTGATGCTTTCAACTTTTCTGACTTTTCTCTCTATTACCCCAAAAAAACTCTATCGGGTGGGATGTAAGAATGTCCTGGAACCGGATAGTGAATTACAATTGTCTTAATGTGCTGAGGTGCTTTAGTCAATAACCAGTTTAGTAAAGCTGTAATAAGAATGGTATTTTTATTTTGTCCTCCAGCACCATCTGCAAACAATCTAATTGTATGTACATTTTCTGGATAGACTGTTTCTGATAATCGATGGCGAACACAAGAAGCTATTTCGCTTGAAAACCTTTCGCACCTTCCATTTCAGTCCAAGCATAAATGAAAGTGTTTTCAACTGTCTGCTTTGACAGAGAAGAACCGAGACACATTGTAAAATTATATACATAAAACTGTCGTAAGAAATAAGCAGCTTGATCAGTCAACTTAGGAAAAAATTAGATTTTTTTGGCAGTCGAATGAAAACGTGATTGTCCCAGCCTCTTCAGATTTGCAATAGCTCAAAAAACATCTTACCTCTTTTTTTGTGAACTTGTAATTCTATTTTCAGTTTCCCCTTTTCTTCAAAAATCTATCACAGATAGAATCTTCTCTTTTCAGCTTAAGACATTGAGAACACTGGTCTGTTGCTGGTGACCCAAACCCTACATTATAATTCTCTACAAATATTTTCCTAAAGTACTCATACTTGACTTTAAAACTCATTTTCAGTAGTGTTGTTTGTACGATTTCCACAGACTAGAGATACTTAAAAATGACTTGCTAGGTACTGCCGTACTGGATTTCCCTCGGCAATAATGTGACTCTACAGGTTGTAGAGCCTCAATAAAGGTTTTTACTTTGGATAGTTTTTTCCTCAGACTTTTTAGAACGATGGTCTCCACCTCGAAGTTCTTTTGGCGATTCGCCAGTTTGAAACACAAGACGGCACAATCTTTGTACTCTAAATTTTGAAATATTTAAAATATCTAAAAAAGCCTTTTGGCAAACTTTTACCAATTCACTTCCTCCTTCATTGCGGTATGATGGTATGAAATATTCAATAGCCATACCTCTTTCAGAAGAATGAGGACCTTGAAGCCGATGTCTTTTTGGAACTTTTCCTTTGGCGTACCTCAGTATAAATTCGATCTTGGTCAAATTTTATTGCAAGATTTGTAGAACCCCTGATGAAAACGTCTTATGTCCTGCATATTAAGACGGGAACAGTCATAACAGTGCTTGGATCCGTTAGCTCTTTCACGATGTCCACAAGTTGGAATATTTGGGAATCCTTGAGCGGAGTGTCTGAAACAAAATCATATTCCGTAAGCTAATTAAATAACCAGTATTTTAAAACAGAAATAAAATACAAGCCGATATCATAAAAACAATCAATGCTGTGAAAATGTTAGTGTACAGTTTAAAGGGTTTTAGGTTATGTCATCATTGGATAAACATACAAATTTAATTATGTTGTCCTGTAATAAATATAGTTTAGCTTACCTCTTCTTTTTGTCCTTGGTTTTTCTTCCAGTTATCTACTCTTCTTTTTCTCTTCTCGTGGAATTGTCAGGCATTGGTTCAACATTACCGCTTTGTAATAAGGTTACCTCTGGATCAGCCATATTGTACAAAACAGAAATAACTAATGAAGTAAACAAACAATTTCCCAAGATGCACTGCTGTACAGTGTAGCCAATATATAAACACAAAATAATAACTATTTTGAAGGAACTGCCCACTTTCTGTTTGAAGAATATGTTGCCAATGACTATCATATGATTAGGAATTAGTCAGTTTTGTTGCAGTACTGCCTTGAAGTGTGCTAGTTGAAGCCTGGAGTTAGAGAGTTTTGAAACAGTAATGGAGGAAGATGAATTAGCGAGTTTTATTTCAGTAAAGGGATTGGATTTAGAGAGTTTTGTTGCAGTTGCAGTTTTTTACATTGGTATTTCCATAAGAATTAGAGAGTTTTGGAACAAGATCTTTTGCTACCTTATAAAACTCCCCAAATACTGCCAAATACTATAAAAACCTCAATTTCAAAAATTTTGGAGTTAGTGAGTTTTGGAATTGGTCGGACTCAAATATAGATTTCAAGGAATTTCATCAACTAATGTTTCCTTAAGCAGAAAATCTGTGCTGAGCTTTCCGACCTTCCTTTAGCAATTCAAATATTTCTCACCACTTTGTGTTGCACGTAAGGGTTACAAACTGATCTGGCTAACAATTAAAACAGCAACTTTGGTAATGATAGGAGTATTATAATGTCTCCTGTGAGTGAAGCCTTTTTGAAAGCACTGATATCTACCAGACTCAACAGCAGCTTTGAAGTCCTTGATATACGTGTTATGTTCATGCAGAATTTTCTGGAGCTAGCCTGCCAATACTGGTTGACATTTGGTACCCACATCGAATGTCTCATTTAAGGTTGTCACCGTAAAAAGAATGTCTGAATGGAGGATGGCTGCTGTTATGTTCCAGGCATCAAACTTCCTACTTCTACTTAAACCCTGGATGTGGATTATTGTCCATTGTCCATTGCTGTAAACGTTTCTTTCATTGTGTATAGTTACAGCTACGTTATTAACCTGAGGATTACTTTCTGAGTACTTATTTTGCAGATTTTCTGTAGATTTATGTATGTTTTTTGTAATAATTTTGAACATATCCTCTATAAACATCATAGTAATTCTCAGTATATGTGTGAACAGCCTTTCTGTTCAGTTGTGGGTGAATCTCTCATTATTTGTAAACCGCCTTTTTCTTAACTTTGTTACTGTTTCTTCTGTACTTTTTGTATTCTTCTGTAACAGTTTCACTGTTGCCTAGTTCCTTAGATATTTTGGCTTCGGGATGAGTCTTGTTTAAAAAGCCAATTTGAGAAGAATCACGTTCAGAACTACTATCTTGAGACCGCAAAACTAAAGGAAGAGTAGTTGGGGACGAATATACTGTAAAGCAAGTTTGGTGGGTTTGCTCGTAAGGATAATTAGTATATTTAAGTGGTCTTCCATGTCATTACTCAAGTCATTTACTCACTTAGATTCCTCTCCATAGCACGCCAATAGCTTCCCGTCACGAAACAGTTCAAACTTTTTAGATGGTGGACTACGATACTTAAGAATCTGTAAACTATCTATAAAATCATAAATAATTTAACTTACACACAGTGATAACTTAATATCCTGATTATTTTTGGATGAACGAATGAGATTAAATGTTTGTATCTAAACGACCCTTTTACAGTCATATATGTTATCACATTCAGAGAAATCATTGTCATATATTGATTTTTCAAGTAATATATCTATGTGAAGTAAATTGTTTTATAGCAGACCACATATATAGAACGTATGTATGGTTAAACTTGTTGTATTACGTTTTAAGCGTTACTAATGAAATATATAGTAAATATATACATGAAATGTTCATTACTAAATTTGGGGCACGTCGCATATCCAAAGAGCTATTAATTATCTTTTCATTGATCGAATCACAAGATTTTTTAACAAACTCAATATTATACATTTTAAAAGCTATATCTGTAGAAATACTAAACAGAAATTGCTACAATTACAACTTACGGAAAAATCGTTATAAGCAAATATTACTTTTCTGTAAAGGTAGAAATATAATTGCTTATATTAAAGCGGCATAAAAATAACGATATAAACGGCAAAGTGTGAAAACACAATTTAATCCTCAAACAAACTTAATGGTAGTATTTTTGTAAATTAAATATAAAATTATAAATCTAATAAGGAATATATTTATTGAACCATGAGTCGTTGATATTTATATTGTATAGTAAAATTTTGCGTCTCTAAATAAGAGAGGAACGACGAGACGCTTCTTCCGTGTATACGATTGGACATTCTTATAACGGTTATTATCGAGCTGCTTTATTGATAGTTAAGAGTTTTATTCAGTAAAAGTCACGGAAATAGCTCCATTCAATTCAGTTCCAACAAAATACGCGACCCGATTCTGATTATAAAAGCTTTCCAGGTGCACTGTTACAGATGATTAATACAATTTTTTTACAAAAATAACAATTGTACATTTGACGGTATGAGTAGAGCTGTTGATATTCCTAATTCTATATGTATTTTGTGAGCTGAACATTATTATTTATAAGTAAAAATCAAAATTCTTAAAGTTTTTAATTAAACCTTATATGTATTAAGTTAGTATGTATTATATTATGTAATTGCAATAGTTAAAGTTCTTGTGTGTAATATAATTAAACCGATAATATAACCGATGCGTGAGCGGTTAGAGAGAACATACGTGGCTAAGGCCTTGTCCTCCAGACCTGAACTAATGGTGTATTTTACATATGTAAAAGTTCTCTGATTGAGCTATTTATGTATTATTGGTTCTACAGTGCAATTTGTAAGTGGTTTTCACTCATGAAACTTTATTCGATAATAATTATAACTTTATTAATTGTCTAACTTAATTAATAATTATGTTGAAATTGAACAGTATTAAGGTGAAGTGTTGTGACGGTAATAAGGATTTCCATGAATCACGTTCCAAAATGAGCAAGGCTGATATTCATTTCCTGGAAAGGAAGGAGGTGTGTGTACGTACGAACCTTGTATTACCAGCAGACGCTGTAGCCTAAGACTGGAAACGAAGGCAACTGGTAATATTACACTTATTATGTCATGATAGAAATACTAGACTTAAAAGATTTTTTCCCAAATTAAATCAGTTATTTAATGTTTCGTACGAATTTATGAATGACAAGCTAAATCAAAATACTCAAACTATACAGCAGCATATTATTACTTCGGCAAGATAACTGCAGACGGTAACATTTAACCACAGAAAATAAATCTTTGAAAGAAAGATTGCAATTCCTTTAATGTAGGGTTGATGACATAGAACAATAATCCCGTAGGACCTGTGTGGAAATACAGGGTGTCCGTCTACAGGATAATAGCCCAATGGTGACAGTGCAGAAGGTAGGACCAGAGCTAGGGATGGAAATTAATCAGTCCATGATAGACACCTGCCATACATTGCGGAATAGGCTCAATCCCAGAGACCCACATTTTTCAGAAGGACCGATGCTGAGGAAATGCTGGCCAAGCGAAGAGAAAAGATAAGAGTTGTGTAAAATACACGTGCGACTGCCGACGGATACGCCTACCTATGTCAATGAGTATTTTATCTTCTGCTAATAGGAAACTTCTGGCACAAGCTCGGTAAGTAGGGCGAAAACACTACTACAAGTGGCTGTGGATTTGTGGAGACATAATATTTTTGAAGAAAGAAGAACAAGGACACTCAAATTATACTATCTTTGAGTGGCTTGGAAAGTAATTAGGCTTAACTTTGAATCATGCTACCAATAAAATTATTTGCATATAATTGGCAATATAAATTTATTTTAAATTTTACAACTTTGACATTCAAAATTAAAATTTATAAGTATAATGTACAGTAACAAGTTTTAGTGCAAAATTATTCTCAAACATGAATAATGATAGTTCAATGTATTTTTTATGTCAAACACCGGTTTTACAAAATGCCATCTAAATATTAGAAGCATGCGAGAATGTTTTTTATGCATTTTAGTATAATTGTCTTCATTACATGATATTTAAAAAATCATATGCTGGATTAAACGGTCAGAAGGAACCTCTTAAATGAAATTACACAATGTAATCTGTATTTAAACACCAACTACAGTTATGGAGCAAGAAGAGTAGCAGTATTCATTCACATTAGCATGACAAAGGTTACCTTGCCAACAATGCAGTTCCAAACAGCTGACACAATTAACTTATCATTTAAAAGCTTGAGCAGCCTCTTCCACCTTGTTGTATCTATACGGATTACATAGATACACAATAGATACTTTTATGGATGAAATAAATTAATATTTGACAGTAGCGACTGTAGACAGAGTAGAAATCTTCTGTTGATCGTCGATATAAATATAAATGTATTGGAAAATAGTTTACTCAGTCGATAAATATAAGAGTGCATTAACGATGAATGGCCTAAAATTGTTAATCAATTACAAATAACTACAAATTCCAAAACTTATAGTGATCATGTGGCGGCTAGGATCTGGAACAAAAATAAAACTCTTATGGACGGTACGTAACTGATCACTACATGGCAGGCGTGTGGGTCCGGAGCGGAGAGCGAGGGACACAGAGATACTATCAGCTGTTGCGGAATGTGCCACGGCTAAGGTCACTGTCTCAACAGTAATAGATTGTGACGTAACTGATAACTACATGGCAGGCGTGAAGGTCCAGAGGTGAGGAGCAAGAGAGACACAGACATTATCAGCTGTTGCGGACTGTGCCACGGCTAAGGTTACTGACTCAACCGTAATAGATTGTGAAGTAACTGATCACTAGATGGCAGGCTTGTGGGTCCGGAGCGGAGGAGCGAGAGAGACAGAGATACTATCAGCTGTTGCCTACTAGCCACGGCTAAGGTCACTGACGTAACCGTAATAGATTCTGACGTAACTGATAACAACATGGCAGGCGTGTGGGTCCTGAGCGGAGGAGCGGAGGAGCGAGAGAGACAGAGATACTATCAGCTGTTGCCTACAAACTGTGCCACGGCCAAGGTCACTGATACTGTCTCGCACTCCTCGCAGCGAACAGACTATGGTCGACTTGGCAAATTATTAGATAACGTTAATTGGTAAGATTTCTATGAACAAGGTGAGACCTCCAGTGCAGATGACGTTTAAATGAATTAATTTTAAATGTAGTCTTAGTTTATAAGTAAAAAAGAACTTCCTTTATTAAACTTAAACTTTGGATTGATGACCACACATGAAAACGTATTATAATTAGAAACTTACTATTAAAAAGAACGCGGAAAATCAAGTGTTCAAGGGCCAATTTAAAGAATACAGAAATAAACTACAGTTAGTTAATAATTAGTTGTGATAAATAAATTATATTATGTTCTACTCAGTTTATAAATTGCTTACTGAATAATATGGATATGACGCTTAAAAAGATCTTATAATTATTTGTAAAGTTTTACGTGTCACTCTTTTTGTAAATTCATTGTATATTCCATCGATTGTAATACAAATTTGTATTGTCCTTATATAAATACACAAGTTTTATCAAAATTTTCTAAATATGTAATGAAATAACAAATTACAATATAACACTTTTTTAAAAATCATAGAACGAGTGTGCCAATACATTACATCTTCTTTATGTTTTGTTATCATATTATAAGTTATATCGTACTAACATCTAAGGAATGGAGAAGACCACAACTGTGTTTTAAAAACTTTATTCGAAGGCGATCATGCGATCTGACTGAAACAGAACTTTAGTTGAAAACATGTATACAAGTATAATTTAATAAAAATTGGTACTTATATTGTTTATTATTTGAATTAATACGGTATAGAGTTTTATTTTTATTATACTACAGTTAAAATTTAATACAGAAATAACGGAATTGGCTCACTTAAGAGTAAAATGCATTTTAAAGGATTATCATATAAAATATGTTTATCTAAAACAACTGATCATTTATTATTTTGGGAACTAATTATTTTTTAAGAATATTTATTCAAATTCAGCATTTTGAAGCAACAGTTTTAAACCCCCTCTGGTAGTCCACAGCAAATCCAGTCGCGTTTATTGTATAGCAACTCTTAAGATACGGTGCTATTAAAATTGATTTTATCCCGACGTCTCTGAATTCGTACGAATAGAAACAATGTGCGACAACAGAGGTTCTATTTTTATTAAAGTAATACAGAAAAATTTAGTATAAGGATAACAGTGTTACGGACATTTATTATCGGTACATCTTACAAAATAGGACAATAATTGTTAAGGATTGAAATCTACCCTTTATCCCATAAAAAAAAACTCTAATGCGTGAAGTTAAAAATTACATAAAAATATTTCAATAAAGTAATTTTTCTTGTTAACTTTAGTATTGTGTGTACTCTTCAATGTGACGAAGTTGAGTGCTACATTTGTTCGTTTTTAAATGTTTTGAGTATGTTTTGCTTTAGTAATTTGAGGTATTGACGTCTGAAGAAGAATATAATGATTAATCCTTGAATCCTTTGTATTTTATTTAGAAACATATAAAAGGTGTTGGCTATTTCCGAGCTAACAGGTCAGTAAGGAAGAAACCTCTTCAATTTGTTGGGGGTTTGGGCTTACTATACAATGCTTACTATTGACTTGCGTGGAATGCAAGCTGGTAGAAGTAATATACGGCTAAAACACATAAGATATTACATATCTGTGTCCATTGAACGTGGTTGGTAGCCTACTGGCCCCTCGCTTATAGTACCAGTACAGATTTGATCACATGAACAAGTTGATCTCAGAGACCTGTAATATAGTAGTCGATGGTTAAAAAGGAGGGGGGAGAAGTGAGAAAGGATTGAAGCGGTGCGGAAACTGATGATCTGTTCAGTGAAAATACGAAGAAAATATGCAATGTCACTATTTATAGTCACAAAAGGTATTTTTTGAGGTAAAAATTTAATGTACACTGGACAAAACATCAATAAAATAAACATGAGTGTTCAGCGTAACCACGAGGCTGGAGAAGTTATACAGTTGAATACAGAAGTTACCTCTAAGTTGCCATAAATGTAAATAACTAAAAATAGATTGACCAGTTTAAATGTTTATCCCCGACTGTTCATAAATTTTAATTGGCCTATATCACACAACTATGGGAGTATTGTATGGTAACATGTAGGTATAGGTACGGCAACTACTCGTAAACATGCGACAATCAACGGCAGGTTCCAGCTAATTTTGTAGTTCACTTTTTAATATTATCTCACACAACACAACTAAACACAATATTATAAAAATGGCAAATGCCCGATATTCCGCTGTCCTTTAAATCATCCATCATGAATAACAAACAATAAAAAGAACTTTATTTAAGACTGTAAAGTATTTATTAGTTCTGACTATTAGTTTCATTTTCATGGCTTTCATCACTTTTTGTGTATTCCAGTTCAAATATTAAAAGTTGACTGAGTCGGGATTACACATTGTCTAATATTGAAAACGTTTTTTTTACTGGATTATTATTACTGTGTGGTAATTGTAACATGTCATATGTCTGTTGTGTAATCTCTGTTATATGTCCATATGTATTACTAAAAGCAAGAGAATCATTTACATAAGGTAATATAACAGTAAATTACCAATATTTTATTATTACATTATAATTATAAGGTGAATACCATGACAGTGTTTATAAATCTACCAATTTTTTCAAATATATAAAAATATACAAAACTTTCATGTGTAATAAGTATTTATGTACATATATTGCTCTAAATACGTTGGAAATTAATTTACATACTAGTAAATTTGTATATTTTTATGTTTATTTTAAGTATATTTTGTTATATCAATCTCACTTTCTCACTTGTGAAGAAATCGGTTTAAGAATACATGAGGACAGAGGAAAGACTTTGTTGTGATATCATTACCATCCAGAAAATTATAAATCAAAGTTTAAATCTTAGTTGACCAAAGTACATGTTTTACATTAGTTTTGTGACTGAAATTTGAAATAGAAATAATGGTTTTGGTTTTTATAAGACATTTCCAATATATTAACAAAGAAACGTTTTGGTATTTTCGTATTTAAAAACACTTTTGATCCACATACATAATTATATTAGTATGAGAAAAATGATTTTATATTCCTCCTCATCTTGACAAAACAAAAGACTGATTTTCATGATCGTGTTAACATGACGAGATGAAACAAGATTCATGTAGGGAAATAGACGTTCAGATAATAGGATTTATACTGAAACCATATGCTTCGTTCTCAGAATATCTTCATGCAGCTACGAACCTCTTTGGTAATTATATACTGTTTTATATCACTACCATTACGGTCGCTAAATATGTAGACTATACAAACATGACAGTAGTATTATTGGTATATGTGTGTATAAAAATTTATTGAATTTTGCTTAAGGATAAAACCGTTCAAAACAATATGCGCAGGAAACTGCCCATTCGCTATAACACCTGTCACTTTGGTGAAGTTAAACACTATAAAAAATATTGGACATGTTTTATATCGGTCTATTTTACACTATAATCACCACAAATTAACATTTGCTCTACATTTTTATTTGAAGGTAATTTGTCTCTCTTGATTTCTAGAGATGAAAACAAGCTTTCGGGTCTTTTTAAGTTATTATCATAACTGTCTAAAATGACAATCCTCGCACGATCTAATTTTAGGAAACATTTTTTAGAAAAATTATATTTTCATTCGATAATATTCTTATATGGCATTTCTAATTCATATAAGAACGGCCAAGGAAAAAGCCTAATTACATTCTTAAACATGTATAATTGCATGTTAAGAGTTTTATTGCTGAATTTTTTTTTACTGAATGTTAAGAAATGAAATAGACAAATTCTGTCAAACATATTGCAGGATATATTGTAACTTTTAAAGTGTCCTGATTAAACAATGACTAGAAATCTTTAGTGGTTTATGTGTAAATCTGGAATATTATTTTTCATAAGTATGACTTTTTGTGTACTACTTTTTGTGTAAATGTAAAAAAAATTTAAGTAAATGTAAGTCTAAAAGTATACTGTCCAATTTAAAAGTTTGAAGATATTTAGTTATTTTTAGTTTGATAATGGATTTCCTCAAATTTGGTTTTACGAACTATAAAAGCAATATTCCATTTTAACTCTGTACCTTATTACTAATCATAAATATTTTCGTTATTACTGTATATTATGTTCCAAACTAGAGAATACAATACATTCTACCACTATATAAATATGGGAGCATTCAAAATATTTATCTTTATGAATTAAAGTGGCCATTCATAAGCTGAAGAAAGTGAAACCAGCCAAGAATAAAATACTTTTAAAATGTTTTGATGAAACAATGACTAGAAATCTTCAGTGGAAATCTGTGTGTAAATCTGGAATATTCTTTTTAATAAGTAGGACTTGTTGAGTACTTGTTAAAAAATCTAAAATTATGCTGTCCGATTTAAAGTTTGAGATTATTTAGATATTTCTGATTTAATAATATATTTCCTAAAACTTGGTTTTATTATATTTTATGTTAACTCTGTACTTTATTACTAACCAAAAATATTTTCGTTATTACTGTATATTCTATTGTTTATTATGTTTCAAATTAGCGAATACAATAAATTCTACTACTAAATGAATATGAGAGGATTAAAAATACTTATTTTTATGAAATAAAGCGGCTATTATTAAATTGAAGAAAGTGAAACCCACCAAATAGAATAATAATACCACTGTGTTATTGCGTGCCTCAGTCACACTAACATTAATACATATGTTTTTTCAATTTTTCTGGCTCGACTTTTATTTTATGGAAATATCCTTTACAAGCTATAGAAACGTCTATTTTAAATTCTAACGAAAGATGTTTTATTGAGGCTGTTAATGTTAACTAATTTGATTACTTATGTAAAACAATATAAAGGAAACATCATTCAAAGAAGTATCTTACTAAATTCTTATAGGAGAGAACAATTTGAGCTTCACCTTTGCCTCACTCAAGTGATTCTCTAGATCCCTAATGTATCTGAATACTTAATTCACAACTGACGCTTTTTATGTATAGTATTTAGTGGGTTTTGTTTAATTCCCGTATGAAGAGTACGAGGCTAGGAGCTGTGACTAGAAGTGAACTTCAATCTTTACAGGAGTGACGTTACGGGATATACTATAAAGGCAGTGTCTTCACTGCTTGACATCATAGCATCACCCACTTACCTTCAAATCTTGTATCATGAGTATTTTATATTGTCAAATAAATGAAAAATATTTAATAGCTTGCAGAACAAATTCTATTACATTTTCCAATAAAACAAAATGTATTCAAGTAAATATAATATATCAAAGGTGGAGACCCGTGCAAGGTATAAATGTTGTAGTATGTAGATATGAATTATTAAGCTTTACTTAACGGTGTTTGTAACATTTTTTACACAGTAAATTTTTTACGACAAACCTAAGATTTAAAAACTAGGACTAACATACCCTGTTGAAAACATATATAGGGTCTCATTTGAACTAGTTTGATTTTCTTTCTAATTTTATGTTTGTGTAAATATTTACATGAAAATGCAGTGTTCTCTAAACATTACTTTTTGTATTTACATGTTTGTATAAAATATTGAAATTTTTTCTGATTTTCCATTATTAGTAACAAAAATATGAACAATCTATTTTCTTGTTTTCATAATTATTCTGATTGTAATAAAAATGACGAATAAAAGAATCGCAATTTCTCCCGAATATCCGCGGACAATTTTCAAACAGTTTCTTTGGAAACACATAAAAGTGAGAAGAAATTGTGCACAAATTTCCATATAAATCCATTAAATTCATTAATTGGACAACCTTACCATACGTTTCGGGACATTTAATATCAATTATTAATTTAGTATAACAAGTTACATTTATTTATGTATGGAAACTGCTTGACTATATGTAAATATTGAATTATTAATAAGAAAGTTTTTTTTATTTTGTAATTCGTCCTTCCTAAAGGAGGCACTTGGAAATAGTTTTGGGTGAACTTCGTAATCAGTGCTATGCTATTTTTTACTGCATAAGCTATCACTATGAAAGCTATAGCAATAACATGGAGTTATATAGTTATAATGTATAAAAATTACTAAATGCTTTTCACTTACGTACGTCTTGGAAAGTCCTGTTCAAAGCTCGTTTAAAGCCATAGTTATGTACGTATACTCATTCTATATAAGCAGTTAACATTCCAGAGAAACTTAGGCTGAGTTGGATTGTATGACGAGCAGTAATGTTTACGTACATGCGTCTCTAAAATTCCGAAAGCGTAATGTTTTCGCTATCAAATAACGTAGTATATTCTTGATGATGCGAATACGATTGCCGCGATATTTTCTTTCTTTAGATTTTCGATTAACAAACTAAATAAAATAGCAAAGTAATATCAGATTTGAGTATACAATTTTTTCAGCACAAAAGCAACCTTTCACCGTTAGGTAACCGAGATAAAATTTGGTCGGCGCATCATCTCCATAAACCCATTGCATTTCACAGGTTATTGAGGGTAACTATTTTCCACACATCTCATAAATACAAAAGCAATATTGGTAAATTTAATATATTTTAATGTATAAAGACGTTTCCATAAATGAAGATTGTATTTTAATCAATATTTCATAGCAGAGATTACTCGAGAAGTATAGTTGTTGAACATTTCAGCTTCCTAGGCAGTGGGTGGCTTAAAACATGTTGTGAAAAATCATAGACCAGCCCCTTCGTCAAATAGATTTAAGCAACGTGCAAAGTATCAACTTAGATTTTAATATACTTACGGGCCGTTTTTTTCTGATAATATATACTTTCTTACTTCAAATGTATAGCCTATAAAAAATATGTTTGTTCTCATTTAGTTTCATCGTCGAAATTTTTAATTTTTGAGAACAGTCCGCCAGTGGTAGTTGTATTATATATATATATATATATATATATATATATATATATATATATATATATATATTATTTGTAGTAAATTACTTTACAATTAAAACAAAGTGTTTTTAAAATATTGGCACTATATTTCGGTGAAAACCGTCTTCAGGTGCAAAAATTGTATAAAAATATAAAAATATAAAAAAAAAACAGTACAAACGAAAGTAAATAAACAGTGAATAAGTAATAATAATAAATACAGATGAAATGAACTAAACAATTGTTCCATATGTTTATTTCAAATTTAGACGTTTTTAGCTAAGTTATCTGATGTTGAGTCCATGTGGAATTCTGCTCTTTAAAACCAATTGGTGTGCTTGTTCTAATGTTCTGAGGTAAATTGGGTTTGAATTTGTATGTACTTGCCGAATAGGTTTGACTGAATATGTATTTCAAAAGTTTCATTGTGATTTATACCATGAGTCACGACAGTTTTCTTTAAATCTTGGTGTTTATAATCAAATCGGTGTCCTGTCATTCTTGTCCTAAAGGTATTTGTTGTTGAGCCTATATCATATATATATATATATCATATGTAATCTTATATAATACATAAATAGGTAATGGATGAATAATTGATATTTTTATATTGTGAAATATAAATAATGGAAATGTTGTATTTTCTGAAAAGTAAATCACAAAGTGTTAGGTTTTCTGATAAATAGGGGTACCAAATTCTCATAAATTATAACGACCTTATTAAAAATCAAATACTCAAAATAAGTGTCACTTACTCCACAAGTACTTCCTAACTTTATACTTTGTAATTTATATTTTGTAAACATTTCTATACGTTAACACCTGACAGGATATAATGAGTACAATAAAAGTCACGTAACCTTGAGATAAGTGACACGTGCTCCGCAACTACGTCTAAACTTGTTACTTAGTGAACTTTTATTCATTCCAACATCTGTCCACATATAACTTCTCACTTCTGAACCATGGCTCTCTGACGTTCTTAAAAATTACTGTGAACAAATAGTTTTAATAACAGTCTTTCCTTCAATATTAATAGTATATACACACACAAAACAAATACAATAATAATAGTAAATATTGTAGTATAGTATGTTTTGTATGTAGTGTAATACATTTATATATTATCAAAAGAGTAAAATGGAACTCATGTACGATTTGTTTAGTTTGGCATTAATAAAAGTATTTCTACTGAAATATTTAGTGAAATAGTAAAAATATAATTTTTGTTAGAATTTCCGTTAGCTGGAATTTACATTTTTAACTGGAAACGATTACACTTGCCTTTCCAGTGAACTATCATTTCAGTTCGAACAAAACTTACAACCGACATGGTTCAGGCACATGCGATCTTTATTGAAAATTTAATGTCGGTTCAGCAGTTAGAGGTTTAGCTAAACTCCTGGGAAGTTATATAACCGGTCTTTTGAAACATTCCCTGAGGTATGGGTGTGGTTGGCCAAGGCCTCGTTAAACAGAACTCAGATACGCCATTGAAGTGAGTTATATAATTCATGTGTATCGTTATGGTCGTACATCACACTCTATTTGAGCAGACCCTAACTGTACAAACTATAACCAGCATTCTGTAACTTCCGATGAGGTCCGTTTGCGGTTGGCAAAGACCTCGTCAAACAGACCTCAGGTGCGCAGTAGAAGTGAGTTACAGAATTCGTGTGATAGATTATGGTCGTGTATTATTCTATATTTGAGTAGAACTTAACTATACACACTGTAACAAGAGTAGGTATATAACTCATATTCTGAAACATTAAATTAAATTAAATCTAACTATTACTGTAATTGTGAAGAGTTTTTTTTAATCTACATATTGCTACATAAACTTCATTCAAATTTAGAAATTATATTTTAGGTAAAATAGAATATTTCAGTAATTGGTAAACGGACGTTTTACATAGCTATACTAGTAATGTAGTTTTATTTATTGAGAAAGAATTTGTTTTTATTTTCATACAAATATTAAGTTATTTCAGTAGTCTGTATATGGGTACATTAAATAAAATTAAAGTTTACACTACCTTCTTGTAAGGAAAGCAGTTTTTTGACCAACTGATCGTCAAACTATCCTACAAACCATTACTTCTTATATGTGTGCTACGTTGTGGTCAACATTAGAAAGATAATTAGAGTTAATAATAGTGGTACATCTCACAAGTGAAATTATCTTTATGGGGCTATAATCGTTATTGTATTTTATGCAACTTACAGTACAGTTCGCAATTATTTACTTTCTTTTTCATCACCTACAGTCTCTAATAAAAGATTTGACGAGATTTTTCACCGAGGCAATTAGTACCATCATATCAAGTTTGTTATCTTGGCCCATCAAAATTTCATGCTATTAAACCCTAGAGATCTTTGTGTTTTGCTAAATGTTTTTGTATGAATTCAGTTATAACTTTAGCACCTTATTACTGCTGGCCACTTTTTCAAAACTATTAAGTCAGTCAGTGATATTCCAACCGATTATTCTATTTTTTGAAAACCGCCTGGTTATTTTGGACTTTGCTGCGTGGTATCGACATCTCAACTCCCAGGAGAAAGTTCCGCCGACTCACGCCGTTGGTCAATAAATCACTAAACATGGCTTAACTCTGACTTAGGATATATTACAAGCTAGGGAAATTTTGAGAGGATTTATTAGTGGTTCGATCCCCATTACAACACACCCAAACGGACTAGCACATAATTTATTTATATCAAATAATATTAATAATATGTATATAATATAGTAGACGTGAAAAGAATTTAATATCGGTTTCTATAAGTTATATTTCATTGATTTTAATGACACATTTTATAGTTATACATCATATTCAAAATTATTTTGTTTCAAATTGTTTTCATACACAAAAAAGTATGATAATATCTCTCTTTTGAAATATCTAAACATTTATATGATTTGTGATTAATTAAAATGAATGTCTTACTTTTACAGATTAAGACCATTTACATAACTTGTACCAAATTAAAAAAACCTGTATTTCAATATTAAACTATTAATTTGATTTCTAAACATGGTAATAAATCATAATAGTGATTAATCCCTGTAGGTACAAGTACCTTGGGAAAGAAATTAAATATAATTATATCCTTAAAACCCTGATTTTATCTAATGATACGATCCTTAAATTAAATAAAACTTTTCTTAACTTTCATCTTATTTTCACTGGATACTAACACACGACACTATTTCGATTAAAGTAATTTTATACGGCATACGAAGACGCTCATGAGCACATCCGATTTTTCTTTTTATCATTAATCTGGAGGAATCTGATCCTGACTTTCTTGAAGGGTCTCGTCATTTCCAGCTCGCCTGACTACACCACTGCTAAATCTTTCGATGAAAATTAGTGATTACAAGTATTTTTGATATCAGCTTGTTTGGTAAATTGTCATAATGATGTTTCTTTTTCATTTTCTGATTGTTTAGCAGCGGTGTTTTATCGGACGTAGGTATCCAATTACATCCGGAGGATGTTAGTTTCGATTTATAACACGAGACTTGCTTTCCTAAGACGATTTATTCACTAATCTAATAATTTTGTCTAAAAATTATTATATGTCACGTACAGTGTTTATTTTTGTAGATCATAGATGTGCGTCACGAGTTATGTTTCCTAGGGGAATGTTTTCCGATTGGACGTAAATGGGCTTTTAAGATTTTAAGTGGTCAATTTTGTGTTCTTCATCAGTGATGAAGATTGATTGAAAGATACAAGAGTCACTTTGTTCGAATGAGGATCCATACTTAATTCCGGGTAAGGTATTTAATTCTTCTTCTTATTCAGATACATAATTTGGAGCAAGTTCCAATGATAGTGACTATATGCGCCTGTAACGGGGTGGTGAGGTATAGTCGAATCGGCAGATCTGCTGAAAGAAAACAGCTGATGGTTGTGTAATGTAGGGCGTATGTTTGTAACAGCATTTTATTGGTGACGTATCATTGAGGTAGTACGAGATAAATGTGAGTTCCTAGCAGATGCAGGCGTGATCTTTTGAGTAAACAGTCGATCCTTGTGTGAGGTATTTTGTATCATAACGTAGACACTTTACTTTCGTGGAGCTGTGACATGATGTGGGATGTGGGCGAGTCTCCAGAAGATTTAGACGTGACCTTCTTAAAAACAGCTGATCCTTGTGTGACGTGTATACTGACCTCTAAACTTAAGATGCGGAGTGGTCGTGTCATAGTATACTCTTAAAGACGTTCTTTTCTGTGGGACTCGGACAGAGTGTTGTTCACCTGACTGATTGTTTAAAACTATATATTTTACTCCCAATGGGCCTTGGGAATTTCTTTAGTTAATTTTTTTGTGTTTTTACACTTCTTAAATGAAACAGTACTCTTTATTATATAAATAATAAACATATCAGGAATGTAGATGAATAGGACATGTTTTTCGGTTTTATGTTGTTTGAGATACATTAGGACTAATGGTTGCTTAAATTATTGCGTCTCTTGGAGGATACTTAATAATTTGGGAAAAGTTGCTAAGGGAATTTTTGATGAAAAAGCTTTTTACTAAATGATTTATTTTGATCAACAACATTGTTTTAATGATATTGGTAACTTAAAATGTTATGCATCTGGCTGTAAGTTTTGTTATTTGAAATTCTATAATGTTTTTGAATTTGGAATTAGGTCTAAGTTAGGATACCAACCATAATGTCTTGTTTTTTTTCTTTCTGTACTGATCAACTTTTATTTAGTGGAAATTCTTGTTTCTCTCTCTTTAAGGGGGATTTTATTTCGAGTGAAGTCTTACAGAGCATTTTCTTTCATTATATTATAAATGTTCGTAGCGTCATAGTATAATTTGAGATTTTTAAGTAATTCTTTTCAGTGTTAAACATGTTAAATTAACACTTTTTTGCCGGAGTGTACGCTCAAAAATATTAGCGAGATGTTTTTATTCGTGATCATATTTTGAAGTTTTAATTTATGTTTTTCCCTCTTGCACAATACTTATTAATTTCGTGGTTGCAAGATTTCGCTCGACCTATAGCGGTTTCTTTTTGCATTTCTAGGACCTTTTCACAAAGTAAGAGATTTAAACTTAAATAGTATGTAATTTATAATATTCATCTGGTGTATTAGGATAATATCTTTGGGAAATGGTCAGGTTTTCTTACAAATGGTAAAGAGGCACTACCTTTGTTTTATTCTATATAATTCGTCAGGAGTTTTTTTCTTGTAAGTCAGAAAAATATATTTTAAGTCTTCCAAAAGTATATTTAGGTACTTTTGTTTGTGAGAGTATCATTTGTAAAACTTAAACACAATTTAAGGGGAGCATGTACCTTTTTGGCACCAAAATATCGATTTTTTGAAACATATCATAAAAAATACTATGTTTTATGCCCTTTTCAAAAATATATAACACTCTATATCTGAGAGGTTTAGAAATATGTGTAAAATGTGTTTTAAGAAATGTATGCACGCTTTTTTCAGCTGACAACATGGCGCGCTATGGATTGTTAGTGTCAGAATGTATTATATACATATTACTTGCTCCAATTGTATGATTATTAAGTTTTCCCCTTTAGGTTGGTAGCACTGCTTGCTTTAGATGCATTTGAAGGATGTAAGTAATCTGTAACTTACCTAACCTACACTATTGATATTATTGTTATTGTTTATGTTTACTAACAGTGTTTGTCAGTGTAATTCTATTTTGTGTGGTGCCAGTGATCAAAACTTTGGACTCTTAGTGTGTATTTATTATATAAATAAGTGATATTATTGTGTATTAGCCATGCCCAGAGTGAAAAGGTTCAATAAACAGTCTTACAGAGGTAACCAATTCAAGTAAAAATTCAAGTGAACTAGGACTAAGTGCTTCTCCAGGTACAAGTGAATCTAATAGGCCTAGGCCTAAACAATCATCTAGTTCTAAGAAGATTAATGATTCAAAGTTGCCCTAAATTTAGTGATTATGACATAAACAATGTAAATATTATAATAGATTTACAACAGATTTCTGGCCTAATAAAATCTTTCACTGCATGTAAATATTGTAGTAGTTCCGACTGCATTGACATAAGCCTAGATGAAGACTTCAAGTGTGGAATAGTACATCGTGTAAATATTTGTTGCAATTTATGTAAACATACTGACTCAGTAATAAGCTCCAAATGTGTTAGAAATATGTATGAGTTGAATCTAAGATATGTTTATGCTCTACGTTCAATCGGCAAAGGCCTAGATTCTGGTAGGGTATTTTCTGCTGTGATGAATATCGCTCCACCAAACAGCCGAATTGAAAAATATAATAAAAAACTGCTTACTGCTGTAACAGAGGTAAGTGAATGTTCACTTAGACAGGCAGCTGATGAAGTTCGTAGCCTAAATGATGATTGTCGTGATATAGCAGCCGCTTTTGACGGTACCTGGCAGAAGCGAGGCTTCACCTCTGTGAACAGCGTAATGACAGCAACATCCTTCGATACAGGAAAGGTTATGGACTTTGAGTGTTTCAGCAAATATTGTAATAAATGTGTCAGAAAACCTCTAAGCCATGACAAAACCCTATTGAAACAGCACAAAAATTCTGGTACTTGTTTGGCAAATTTTTTCAGGTACAAGTGGTGGAATGGAGGTGGCGGGAGCTCTGACTCTTTGTCGCCGCTCTGAGGCTAAACTCAATGTGCGATACACAAAATACCTTGGAGATGGGGACTCTAAGGGGTTTACTCATGTTGTGGCAAACAATCCCTATGGTGATGATGTTTTGTTAAAAAAACTTGAATGTGTAGGCCATATTCAGAAGCGACTAGGAACAAGACTGCGGCGATTGAAGAGGGATAAAAAAGGAATCAAATTGAAGGATGGTAAAGGACTTGGAGGACAAGGTAGGTTGACTGATGTAGAGATAGATCACTTACAACGTTTTTATGGGATGGCAATAAGGAATAATTTGGAAGATGTTGAAAAAATGAAGAGAGCAATATGGGCTACGTTCTATCACAAATTATCGACTGACGCAAACCCTCAGCACGAACTATGCCCGCCTGGGATTGAGTCTTGGTGCAAATACAGACAAGCTCAGGCAAATAATAAGCTAGATGATTTTAAACATACAAACTCATTGCCTGAATCTATTATGGAAGAAATAAAAACCAATCTATAAGGATTTATCAGCCCCAGCCCTACTAAAGAGGTGTCTGCACGGTAAAACACAGAACCCTAATGAAAGCATCAATAGCGTAATTTGGAATAGGCTACCCAAGACCACATTTGTTGGCATTCAGACATTAAAATTAGGGGTTTTTGATGCAGTTCTTAGTTTTAATGAAGGAGTAATGGCCAAAGTGAATGTTTTGGAACGATTATGCATCCAACCAGGACGCTTTATGGTTGAAGGCCTTCAACAAATCGATTCCAATAGGGTTAAAAAAGCTGACAAAGAAGTCCAAGAAGAAAATAAAAAGAAGAGGATAAAAAGAAGGATAGGAAAAAAGAGTAAAAATTAAGAAGATGATTACTGTCCAGGTGGATTTTAAAGTGATTATGTGTTTTTGAAGTGTAACTAAAACTTTAAAGCTGTTTTACCGAAAGTACCGTTTTGTGACATTTCGGAACACGTTGTGAAACAATTATTAGGACTTACAGACTTCCAATTTTACACACTTATTGCAGACTAGTTGGTGAGTAGATTCATGCTTTTTTATCAATATATATTATGTTTTTATAATTTAAAAAAAATATTGTATTTACATAATTAAAAAAAAAAATTTCGTTAAATTGCTACCACGATAATTTTTTTGTTTATTGAGATATAAAAAAATGTATGAAAATATAAAGCTGTTAATGTAGAACAAAACCCTAAAGTTTAAAGTCAATATGTCTAATAGTTTAGGAGATAATGGTACCGACATGTTGCAGTGTACTCCCATTTAAATAACATGGGACCCGAAAAAGGTACATGCTCCCCTTAAGTTAAATTTAAAGAAGTGGAAGGTGAAAAATCTTATAAAGGGTAAAGAATGTTCTTTTTCACCAGTCAAAGTTGGCGCTGAGACGACATATCTAATAACCTTTTAAATATTGTTTTTTTCTCACGATTTATTAGCTTTTGTTCCTTTAGAGTATTTGTGGAGGTAGTTGTGTTCAGTAGGCAAGTCACCAAAAAATCCTCCAATGGTATATTTTTCAGAAATTTTTTAGAAAGGAGTTTTATTCTTATTTGATTGATACTACTGTGGATAATTTTGAGGTTGATTATACAGGGTTTTAAAATAAAGCAGCATACAACGTTAGTGCATACTATGTATTATGCCACTATTGCCGTAATGAAATCATTGTTACAACTGGTTTTATAACAACTAGTCACTTTTCACCCTCACAGTATATTACACTACAGGTTTTCAGTTAATCTTTTTTTAATTCTATAATCCGCATTAAGATATGTATTAGTTTTTCAATTACTTAGTTCCACTGATTTTTTACACTTTTTTTACTTATATTTCGATTATGGAGAAATGAATATTGGCTTAATTTCAGCGAAGCCTATCACTACTGAGACTATACCAGTATTTTCCATTGTAACGCCCGTAGTCAGTTTATCAACATTCCGGTCATCCTAAAACCGAAGAGAAAGCCAGGAATATTGTTTACAAGGAAGTACTGAGCCAATAAAGTATAAAAGGAAACAGTAAAAGCTTGAAAAATATTATAAAAATATAGAACATTTATAATCCTTTGTAGCAGAATGATTCAAGTCCATTTATGTGATTAAAGTTAAATTTAAAATGATAAAAAATTTTATCGATTGATGAAAACTCCTAGATATCGCATGATAATCCTATCGCATCACGCTATGTACAAATATGATACTAACAAGAAACTGGTCCTTAAAATATCGGTCTTTAAATTGAATAAACATTCATATTTAATAATGCTTAGACAGAAAGTGTACTATACCGATAGAGGACAAGCTATAAAATATTGAAATATTTAAATGTAAAATACATTAGTTGCTACGATTTGTTATGGAAATCCCATATTCATTTCTATCATATGGCTACTAAATTCCTGTACATTACTTTTTCAGTTTAACGAACGTAGCAAAATACAAGTACGAGTGCTAGATGAAACGAGTTTTAAACTTTTGTTGTTTTACCGTGGAAATATGTGAAATACTGGTGTACGTTTAACGTCTTGGTATTGATATATTTTAAAAAACAAAACAACAGCAGGGACCAACACGAAACACATTTACCATTTCATGATATGAATTTTGTATTCTTTCATAACTAATCGCAAGTACTCGAGGAAAATGGCGATATAACTAAAGTTAATACACTTCGTAAATATTGAATACATAGTCTAGAAATATAAATTAATAGAAAATTTAAAATATTTCCATAAAACGGTGAATGTAATGATGGTCGATAATTATAATGCTCATAATTGAACCTATTATATTACGGGCCTGGTTTAGTGCAGAGAGTTATTGTGGGAAAATTGTAATTTATTGTAATGACTCAGATTATAGCGATGTTTGGGTACCGATGTTGTGGTCGACATGAACATTACTGTTTTTTCCAATCGTACGCAGCGGGCGAAGCCATAAAAGGTTTGCTGGTTTTCCATAAACGTGAAATTGATAGCTGTGTAGGTAGTAGGGTGTAAAGGCAGAATTCAGATGACATTAAGTTTGTCAATTTTAAAATGCTGGACTATCGGTTATTATATCCAGTAAAAGCATTAGAAAAGAGTCTAAATCAAGAGCTTATTGACATAAATAATTTTTAATAACTACCGTATAATGAATATGATCCTGTCTCAGTAACTGTAGCCTGCAAGATAAGACTTCAGGGCATTCATAACACGCATCTAAGTTGAATTATACTGTCTGCCAGGAATCGCTCCTAGGGTCCATTCTATTTATACTATATACGAACTATAATCCAAACAAAACAGTAAAAGTCCAAAGGCATGTTGACAAAATAAATTATTGTATTCAATACTGGGACGAAATTATTATTTGAATTAATACAACATTTTTTAATCCATTTAATTCAGGTGTTGTCGTTACAACGGGTCATAATAATTTCTATGATAGACATAATGTGTGTGAATTGGCGAATAATCACCTATTTGAAGTCACCTTAATTAAATTTTCTTAGAATGTACCTGAACAGAAAACTTAATTTGCAATTTTAAACATACAAAATACTAAATAAATACTAACAAGAATGGCGATGTCGGCTCTTTCATTGGCATGACGTAGTGTCATATGAAACAATGGGACATGAGGGTTATTTAGTTGTAAAGGTAAACTTAGGAACGGAAGTGCATTACATGTATCCCACTGTAGCCTGTGCTAGTGAGATGTGTGATTGTTATCCTCGTACTTGTGATTTGTCCTCCGCACTTGCACCCTGTGCAGTGACAACGCCTGGACTAGACTCCAAGCAACTTTTGAATACGTTTGAACCCTTTTCTTTCCCTTCTTTACTTCTATCTGTTCGTCATTTATGTATGTATTAATACCTCCCCCTCCTGACAAAGAGGATAAACTCCAATCCTCGAAACGTTGTGTTATACCTTTTATAACCTATAACAAAAGCAAATATCCAAAATCCTGTTATCCTTTCATGGCTATTTTTGGTTTATATCCGGGAATAGTTACTGGTGTAAACAACATATGCAGTCTCACATATGAGGCCTATTTCATTACTCAATGTACAAACATGACTTTATGTTCAGAGTAAAGTCCGAGAATGTGCAGTTGTGTAAAAAACTATGAATTTCCTCTGGCCAGTTTGAAAGCCAATTTATACCGCAACACTCCATGTACAAACATGACTTTATGTCCGGAGTATTGTCCAAGAATATTTAGATGTAAAACAGCGTATGAATTCTCAATGATCATTGTAAATTCAGATTTCTCTCGTGTAGCACCATGTTCATAACAAACACGAGATCGTGTCACACAACGAGTTTGTGTTGTTCTACATTTATACGCGGCAATAAAACCGCAGCTAAAACGTTTATTGGATATTGGATGTCGTATGTTTCCGTTATCAATACTATTTCATCGTGCAAATATAATTTAACAGTGAGATGCGGAAAATCATAGTAGATCAAATGATGTAATGTACAGTTTATGTAATTTGTAACCTTTGTTTACCTGTGGTATAAAACATTATGTTTTTTTCCACCTAGCTATACAGGTCTGAATCTATATTCGTCTATGAACACCATAGTTTATCTTTTTCATATTTACGCTATACTAAAAGTCCAACTAGAATAATATGAGTTAAAAAACATATTACTTAATTTTCAGTTTATTATGGTTATTCTGAAGAGACAAAAAAGGCCACTGCTGTTTATCGAATAAAAAATACGGGTATTAATAATTATTCTACTATAAACTGGTTCCTACTTGTAATTCTAATGTGTTATCAAACCAGCAAAGTTAAATATTAGAAATTTGATACCTTAATGATTACAAAATTAAATTTACTGTCTCAAAAAAGGATATATTTTAATACTCAATCATCACTATACGTATACTATAGCAACACTCGCTGATGGGCATATATGACTTGGAAATTTAACTGTTCTTGCTCTTGAAAAACAAATCTTTCAATCTTAACATAAACTATAACACTTTATATATATTCAAAACATTTAGATAAATACATAACTAATTTTTAATATGATTTACTGTACTTTATTAAAACATATAAAGATTATATTAAAAGCATAAACACATTTCAGTTAAACTAGACAAACAAAAGTAACAATTGAAGACCACAGGGGAAAAACTTGGTAAGTCCATTTTTTCGTTTTTTTTTATTTTGATGCCATGCAATAGAAGCAACTAAGTAACTTTATTGGGGAAAAAATCATATTGGGGAATAAGTTGATATGTCCACAGCAACAAGCATTTGAAAATGTAGTGTACAGGGGAAAAAAAACTTGGTAAGTCCATGTGATACAGGGGAAGAACTTGGCTAGTCCAGAGAAATTATTCTTTGTAGTGATGGCCAGCCTGATTTACTTCATCTGTGAAATGAAAAACAGTGTTGTCTTCTGGTTTATAGGTTATGTTTTAAGCTCTGATTTACACATGTGCTGTTTATAGGTTATTTTGTAGGCCTTATTTCACACGCACTCTCAATTATAGTGGTGTACTATTCGATTGTGATTTAAGTGTATTAAACATAATGACCAGTGATTGTGAGGATTCGGATAATCCTGTTATGGATATGAAAAAGTAGTAAGAAAAGGAAGAGTTTTGGGAGAGTGAAAAGATGTACAGAAGAAGATGAAGTTACAAAGTCATGAAACAGGTGAACCTTGTTCTTGTACTAAAACATGTTTTGACTCCCTACCAGAAAATTGCAAAAAAGACATTATTGTCAACATGAACAATATGAAAAGTAATGATGAAGTAAATATGTACTTGGCTGGCCTAATTCCATTAGTCCCAATTCAACGACGGAGGCCGAGGAAAAATGAAAATGAAGCAAGCTTCCGTGACTGCTCAGTTTGTTATCGTGTAAGAATTAAGCAAGAAGGCGTTGTGGAGGAAATTCAAGTTTGTAAACAGGCCTTTATTTCCTTACACGGTATTACCAGGGGAAAGGTAGAGATTCTGGTTTCAAAAATTAAAAAAAAATGGGGTGTCGCCTAGAGATTTAAGAGGGACTCACCAAAACAGACCTAAGAAATTCAAAGATGAAACTATTGCGGTAGTTAAGGAGCACATTAGTTCATTCACAAGTAGGAACAGCCATTATAGTTTAAAAAAATCAGACAGGGTTTATTTAGATGAGAGCCTAAACATTCAAAAAATGTTTGACCTGTACAAACAAAAGTATCCAGAGCATGCAGTATCTTATGAAAGCTACAGAACGATATTTAATAATGACTTTAATATAAGCTTTGGATACCCCAGAACCGACAAATGCTCAACTTGTGACAAATACACAGCAGAGACTCGGGCTTTAGATTTGAAACTGGGGTCAAATGAAACAGATCAAGGTGTGAGAGAGAAGCTTTTGAAAGAAAAGCGTGCCCTAGATGTTAGCCACGAGGTGCATTTAAGAAAGCAAGAGACTTTTTATGTCCGAAAAGAAAAAAGCTAAGGATACCGCAAAGCAATATGAGACAAAAGAAGCTATTAGTATGGACTTCGCCCGAAACTTTCCTTGCCCGAATATTGAAACAAATGATGTTTATTATAAGAGACAACTTTCTGTGTACATGTTCAATATACATTTTCTGTCAAATAGGGCCAGCTATTTTTACGTTTATCCAGAAACAGTGGGTAACAAAGGAGCAGATGAAGTTTGTTCATTCCTTTCTCATTTTGTCCTAAATTTTCTCCACCCATCAGTTAGAGAATTGGAAATATTTTGCGACTCATGTGGTGGGCAAAATAAAAACAATGTTGTAATCAAGCTTTGTCACTATCTAGTTCATACTGTGAAGAGATTGACTTCTATTAAGTTTACTTACCCAATACGGGGACATTCTTATCTAGAATGTGATAAGAATACTGCTCTAATAAACAAAAGAGCGAGGTGTGAAATTCCAGCAGACTGGTGCCATGGACTGGAATGTGCAAGAGTAAAACCATATCCATTTAAAGTGATAAATGTTGAGAAAATACCAGACATAATCAAAGGTTGGACGAATCATTTGGATTTAATCTATGAAAAATCTCTTTCTTTTGCAACTAGGCCGATGAGAGAACTATTGATTGATGAAACTCACACAGTTCTGATCAAAATTCGTAATAACTTCAATGGGGCTTGGGAAGAAGTTCCATTGAAACTCCCCGTTCAAAAGAAAAGGAAAGCGAAACTTCAGTTTCCTTTAACAAAAAAACAAGCTGAAATCTTTGATCTAGAGGAGAAAAGGAAACGAATGGCTCGACTCATGAACAACCTTACTAATGGAGAGTTTCCTCTTCCAGAAATATCGTATGAAGGTAAGAGATATTAATAATATTTTAAGATAGTTACGTGACAATGATTATGACGTATTATCCAGCAAATATCTTGTTGTTCTGCATTTGTATGATTTTTGAATCCATACTCGATCTAGACTAACCATTAGGATAACAACAATTTTATAGATACACACAAGCGTTTATCCTCAGATAACCGTGTTATTTATGAATGTGTTGTTTAGGGCTTTTACCAATATCTGAAGAGAAGTTCAACGACATAAAAGCACTGAAGCAGTTTTGTGGGCCGGAAGCTAAAGCCTACTTTGACAGCCTACCTCACAAAACTTGAAGATATAATTAATTGTAGCCTACAGTTTAATATTCTAATACATACATTTCAATGATATTAGTTTAATCCTCATTTAAATTAAAAATAATTAAAAAACACAACGGCTTTACTTATTTACATACCTATACTAAAGTGAAAATCTAAATTAAAGGGGAAAAACTTGATAAGTCCAGGACGTGATTTGGAAAAAGTTAAATAATTAGGATATATCAATAAAATATTATAGTTATAGGTGAAATAAGAACATACACCTACATAAAGCTGTTAAATAAATAGTTCAAAAATTAAATATATCAATATCTTTAATGTTTTATGACTTTTAACGTTAAAAAATGCTCTCCTGAAAAATTACCGAAATGTGACTTACCAAGTTCTTCCCCTGTGGTCTTCAATTGCATTACAGATCTTCTTACTTCCCTTTTTTGTGAAAATAATACAGTAATCTCTGTAAAAGAAATCCTACATTAGTTGAGAACAAATGTCTCAAATGGAAATCTTTATTCGACTAAAAAATGGGATTCCTACGCACATTGCCGTGCAGACTTGGAAAAACACTAAAAAGAAACCATTAAAATCACTGATTGATTTGGTCTCCGAATATCCAATCACAAGGCCAGAGAGATTGTTAACACAAAGCTACCTCTATAGTAATTTCGTTATCAAAGGCAACTAACAGAAATAACCTGCTGTCCTACCGTAAAATTCTTACACCGTGGTCCCTTTGTTAATAAATTACATTATTTATTTTACTTATATTTTTACACATAAATTATTTATTTTCTGAATTTTTTCGAATATACTTTCTCCCATAAATATTTAGTAACTAAATTTTTAATTGATTATCTAGCAAATGCTGCAAATAAATTACTAAACATTTTAGCAGTTTAATATTAAATTTCCATAAATAAATCAAAATGTTCAGTTTATTTTATTATTATTATTGGAAAAATATATTAACCTATCATTCAAATTGTATAGGATTGAGTACATAAGTAAATTTGGGATCATATTAATTGTTTTCCGTTATAATTGTGCAATGTTCCTGTTGCGGTAAACCAAAATGTCCAAGACCTTGGGTGTCATATCGGGCTAGCTTTTGATCTGAGGAATACAAATTTTTAAAGATTGGTACTAGCAAAACACTATGTAATGAGTATTATTTACAAGGAACTCGCCATCAGCATGCAATTATATCACGTTAATGGTTTATAGCTTATATTGTTTGTGTTCTGTACAATAACATACCGAGACAAACGGAACGGAGTAATGTAAAAAACTGTGTCTGTAGTTATTAGCTACGTTTAAGGAACAATGAGGCCAACTAATACCTACACCACTTAGCTAATAATTAGGTTTTTTTCTTAATTTACTTAACAATTAGCTAATAAACACATATTTTGTATTATTAAGTAAGCCTTATTATTAAAGTAAAGAATCCAAGGTCATTATTTCTTAAGCCCCTTTCCTCTGTAGTAGTAATAATAATATATGAATAATATCTGATTTATTTTTTCATTCATTTTTATTCAAAGGATCTAAGTGTAATTATGTACTTTACAATATATTCCTTGATTTTTCTGTAAAGTTTTTTACAACCCAAAGTCTAGTATATTATATAAAACATATAATATACTACCTTAAAAAAGTTCAAATGATTAAGCTTCCAGCTAGTATGTTTCCATTTGTATTATAGCACAAATATATTATTGATTGTTTTTAGTATGTGGTATACGGTATATTCATTAATTAGTTTACACCCAGACTGGATTATGATGAGACACTAATCCTATCTCTTGGGTATGATGGACCCAAACCGCATCAGCTAAAGTAATCTGTGTCAGTCCACAACCTGTTTTTAGTATGTGGTATTCGGTATATTCATTAACACTAGTTTACACCCAGACTGGATTATGATGAGACACTAATCCTATCTCTTGGGTATGGGATGGACACAAACCAAATCAGCTAAAGTAATCTGTGTCAGTCTACAACCTGTTTTTAGTATGTGGTATTCGGTATATTCATTAACACTAGTTTACACCCAGACTGGATTATGATGAGACACTAATCCTATCTCTTGGGTATGGATGGACACAAAACCGCATCAGCTAAAGTAATCTGTGTCAGTCCACAACCTGTTTTTAGTATGTGGTATTCGGTATATTCATTAACACTAGTTTACACCCAGACTGGATTATGATGAGACACTAATCCTATCTCTTGGGTATGGATGGACACAAACCGCATCAGCTAAAGTAATCTGTGTCAGTCCACAACCTGTTTTTAGTATGTGGTATACGGTATATTCATTAACGCTAGTTTACACCCAGACTGGATTATGATGAGACACTAATCCTTTCTCTTGGGTATGATGGACCCAAACCGCATCAGCTAAAGTAATCTGTGTCAGTCCACAACCTGTTTTTAGTATGTGGTCTTCGGTATATTCATTAACACTAGTTTACACCCAGACTGGATTATGATGAGACACTAATACTATCTCTTGGGTATGGATGGACACAAACCGCATCAGCTAAAGTAATCTGTGTCAGTCCACAAACTGTTTTGAGTATGTGGTATTCGGTATATTCATTAACACTAGTTTACACTCAGACTGGATTATGATGAGACACTAATCCTATCTCTTGGGTATGATGGACCCAAACCGCATCAGCTAAAGTAATCTGTATCAGTCCACAAACTGTTTTTAGTATGTGGTATACGGTATATTCATTAATTAGTTTACACCCAGACTGGATTATGATGAGACACTAATCCTATCTCTTGGGTATGGATGGACACAAACCGCATCAGCTAAAGTAATCTGTGTCAGTCCACAACCTGTTTTTAGTATGTGGTATTCGGTATATTCATTAACACTAGTTTACACCCAGACTGGATTATGATGCGACACTAATCATATCTCTTGGGTATGGATGGACACAAACCGCATCAGCTAAAGTAATCTGTGTCAGTCCACAACCTGTTTTTAGTATGTGGTATTCGGTATATTCATTAACACTAGTTTACACCCAGACTGGATTATGATGAGACACTAATCCTTTCTCTTGGGTATGATGGACCCAAACCGCATCAGCTAAAGTAATCTGTGTCAGTCCACAACCTGTTTTTAGTATGTGGTATTCGGTATATTCATAACACTAGTTTACACCCAGACTGGATTATGATGAGACACTAATCCTATCTCTTGGGTATGGATGGACACAAACCGCATCAGCTAAAGTAATCTGTGTCAGTCCACAAACTGTTTTGAGTATGTGGTATTCGGTATATTCATTAACACTAGTTTACACTCAGACTGGATTATGATGAGACACTAATCCTATCTCTTGGGTATGATGGACCCAAACCGCATCAGCTAAAGTAATCTGTATCAGTCCACAAACTGTTTTTAGTATGTGGTATACGGTATATTCATTAATTAGTTTACACCCAGACTGGATTATGATGAGACACTAATCCTATCTCTTGGGTATGATGGACCCAAACCGCATCAGCTAAAGTAATCTGTGTCAGTCCACAACCTGTTTTTAGTATGTGGTATTCGGTAAATTCATTAACACTAGTTTACACCCAGACTGGATTATGATGAGACACTAATCCTATCTCTTGGGTATGGATGGACACAAACCGCATCAGCTAAAGTAATCTGTGTCAGTCTACAACCTGTTTTTAGTATGTGGTATTCGGTATATTCATTAACACTAGTTTACACCCAGACTGGATTATGATGAGACACTAATCCTATTTCTTGGGTATGGATGGACACAAACCGCATCAGCTAAAGTAATCTGTGTCAGTCCACAACCTGTTTTTAGTATGTGGTATTCGGTATATTTATTAAGACTAGTTTACACCCAGACTGGATTATGATGAGACACTTATCCTATCTCTTGGGTATGGATGGACACAAACCGCATCAGCTAAAGTAATCTGTGTCAGTCCACAAACTGTTTTGAGTATGTGGTATACGGTATATTCATTAACACTAGTTTACACTCAGACTGGATTATGATGAGACACTAATCCTATCTCTTGGGTATGGATGGACACAAACCGCATCAGCTAAAGTAATCTGTGTCAGTCCACAACCTGTTTTTAGTATGTGGTATACGGTATATTCATTAACACTCGTTTACCCTCAGACTGGATTATGATGAGACACTAATCCTATCTCTTGGGTATGGATGGACACCAACCGCATCAGCTAAAGTAATCTGTGTCAGTCCACAACCTGTTTTTAGTATGTGGTATACGGTATATTCATTAACACTATTTTACACCCAGACTGGATTATGATGAGACACTAATCCTATCTCTTGGGTATGGATGGACACAAACCGCATCAGCTAAAGTAATCTATGTCAGTCCACAAACTGTTTTGAGTATGTGGTATTCGGTATATTCATTAACACTAGTTTACACCCAGGACTGGATTATGATGAGACACTAATCCTATCTCTTGGGTATGATGGACCCAAACCGCATTAGCTAAAGTAATCTGTGTCAGTCCACAACCTGTTTTAGTATGTGGTATTCGGTATATTCATTAACACTAGTTTACATCCAGACAGGATTATGATGAGACACTAATCCTATCTCTTGGGTATGGATGGACACAAACCGCATCAGCTAAAGTAATCTGTGTCAGTCCAAAACTGTTTTGAGTATGTGGTATACGGTATATTCATTAACACTAGTTTACACTCAGACTGGATTATAATGAGACACTAATCCTATCTCTTGGGTATGGATGGACACAAACCGCATCGGCTAAAGTAATCTGTGTCAGTCCACACAACCTGTTTTTTAGTATGTGGTATACGGTATATTCATTAACACTCGTTTACACCCAGACTGGATTATGATGAGACACTAATCCTATCTCTTGGGTATGGATGGACACAAACCGCATCAGCTAAAGTAATCTGTGTCAGTCCACAAACTGTTTTGAGTATGTGGTATTCGGTATATTCATTAACACTAGTTAACACTCAGACTGGATTATGATGAGACACTAATCCTATCTCTTGGGTATGATGGACCCAAACCGCATCAGCTAAAGTAATCTGTATCAGTCCACAAACTGTTTTTAGTATGTGGTATACGGTATATTCATTATTAGTTTACACCCAGACTGGATTATGATGAGACACTAATCCTATCTCTTGGGTATGGATGGACACAAAACCGCATCAGCTAAAGTAATCTGTGTCAGTCCACAACCTGTTTTTAGTATGTGGTATACGGTATATTCATTAACACTCGTTTACACCCAGACTGGATTATGATGAGACACTAATCCTATCTCTTGGGTATGGATGGACACAAACCGCATCAGCTAAAGTAATCTGTGTCAGTCCACAAACTGTTTTGAGTATGTGGTATTCGGTATATTCATTAACACTAGTTAACACTCAGACTGGATTATGATGAGACACTAATCCTATCTCTTGGGTATGGATGGACACAAACCGCATCAGCTAAAGTAATCTGTGTCAGTCCACAACCTGTTTTTAGAATGTGGTATTCGGTAAATTCATTAACACTAGTTTACACCCAGACTGGATTATGATGAGACACTAATCCTATCTCTTGGGTATGATGGACCCAAACCGCATCAGCTAAAGTAATCTGTGTCAGTCCACAACCTGTTTTTAGTATGTGGTATTCGGTAAATTCATTAACACTAGTTTACACCCAGACTGGATTATGATGAGACACTAATCCTATCTCTTGGGTATGGATGGACACAAACCGCATCAGCTAAAGTAATCTGTGTCAGTCTACAACCTGTTTTTAGTATGTGGTATTCGGTATATTCATTAACACTAGTTTACACCCAGACTGGATTATGATGAGACACTAATCCTATCTCTTGGGTATGGATGGACACAAACCGCATCAGCTAAAGTAATCTGTGTCAGTCCACAACCTGTTTTTAGTATGTGGTATTCGGTATATTCATTAAGACTAGTTTACACCCAGACTGGATTATGATGAGACACTTATCCTATCTCTTGGGTATGGATGGACACAAACCGCATCAGCTAAAGTAATCTGTGTCAGTCCACAAACTGTTTTGAGTATGTGGTATACGGTATATTCATTAACACTAGTTTACACTCAGACTGGATTATGATGAGACACTAATCCTATCTCTTGGGTATGGATGGACACAAACCGCATCAGCTAAAGTAATCTGTGTCAGTCCACAACCTGTTTTTAGTATGTGGTATACGGTATATTCATTAACACTCGTTTACACTCAGACTGGATTATGATGAGACACTAATCCTATCTCTTGGGTATGGATGGACACCAACCGCATCAGCTAAAGTAATCTGTGTCAGTCCACAACCTGTTTTTAGTATGAGGTATACGGTATATTCATTAACACTATTTTACACCCAGACTGGATTATGATGAGACACTAATCCTATCTCTTGGGTATGGATGGACACAAACCGCATCAGCTAAAGTAATCTATGTCAGTCCACAAACTGTTTTGAGTATGTGGTATTCGGTATATTCATTAACACTAGTTTACACCCAGACTGGATTATGATGAGACACTAATCCTATCTCTTGGGTATGATGGACCCAAACCGCATTAGCTAAAGTAATCTGTGTCAGTCCACAACCTGTTTTAGTATGTGGTATTCGGTATATTCATTAACACTAGTTTACATCCAGACAGGATTATGATGAGACACTAATCCTATCTCTTGGGTATGGATGGACACAAACCGCATCAGCTAAAGTAATCTGTGTCAGTCCAAAAACTGTTTTGAGTATGTGGTATACGGTATATTCATTAACACTAGTTTACACTCAGACTGGATTATGATGAGACACTAATCCTATCTCTTGGGTATGGATGGACACAAACCGCATCGGCTAAAGTAATCTGTGTCAGTCCACAACCTGTTTTTTAGTATGTGGTATACGGTATATTCATTAACACTCGTTTACACCCAGACTGGATTATGATGAGACACTAATCCTATCTCTTGGGTATGGATGGACACAAACCGCATCAGCTAAAGTAATCTGTGTCAGTCCACAAACTGTTTTGAGTATGTGGTATTCGGTATATTCATTAACACTAGTTAACACTCAGACTGGATTATGATGAGACACTAATCCTATCTCTTGGGTATGGATGGACACAAACCGCATCAGCTAAAGTAATCTGTGTCAGTCCACAACCTGTTTTTAGTATGTGGTATTCGGTAAATTCATTAACACTAGTTTACACCCAGACTGGATTATGATGAGACACTAATCCTATCTCTTGGGTATGATGGACCCAAACCGCATCAGCTAAAGTAATCTGTATCAGTCCACAAACTGTTTTTAGTATGTGGTATACGGTATATTCATTAATTAGTTTACACCCAGACTGGATTATGATGAGACACTAATCCTATCTCTTGGGTATGGATGGACACAAACCGCATCAGCTAAAGTAATCTGTGTCAGTCCACAACCTGTTTTTAGTATGTGGTATACGGTATATTCATTAACACTCGTTTACACCCAGACTGGATTATGATGAGACACTAATCCTATCTCTTGGGTATGGATGGACACAAACCGCATCAGCTAAAGTAATCTGTGTCAGTCCACAAAACTGTTTTGAGTATGTGGTATTCGGTATATTCATTAACACTAGTTAACACTCAGACTGGATTATGATGAGACACTAATCCTATCTCTTGGGTATGGATGGACACAAACCGCATCAGCTAAAGTAATCTGTGTCAGTCCACAACCTGTTTTTAGTATGTGGTATTCGGTAAATTCATTAACACTAGTTTACACCCAGACTGGATTATGATGAGACACTAATCCTATCTCTTGGGTATGATGGACCCAAACCGCATCAGCTAAAGTAATCTGTATCAGTCCACAAACTGTTTTTAGTATGTGGTATACGGTATATTCATTAATTAGTTTACACCCAGACTGGATTATGATGAGACACTAATCCTATCTCTTGGGTATGGATGGACACAAACCGCATTAGCTAAAGTAATCTGTGTCAGTCCACAACCTGTTTTTTAGTATGTGGTATTCGGTATATTCATTAACACTAGTTTACACCCAGACTGGATTATGATGAGACACTAATCCTATCTCTTGGGTATGGATGGGACACAAACCGCATCAGCTAAAGTAATCTGTGTCAGTCCACAAACTGTTTTGAGTATGTGGTATTCGGTATATTCATTAACACTAGTTTACACCCAGACTGGATTATGATGAGACACTAATCCTATCTCTTGGGTATGGATGGACACAAACCGCATCAGCTAAAGTAATCTGTGTCAGTCCACAAACTGTTTTGAGTATGTGGTATTCGGTATATTCATTAACACTAGTTTATACTCAGACTGGATTATGATGAGACACTAATCCTATCTCTTGGGTATGATGGACCCAAACCGCATCAGCTAAAGTAATCTGTGTCAGTCCACAAACTGTTTTGAGTATGTGGTATTCGGTATATTCATTAACACTAGTTTACACTCAGACTGGATTATGATGAGACACTAATCCTATCTCTTGGGTATGGATGGACACAAACCGCATCAGCTAAAGTAATCTGTGTCAGTCCACAAACTGTTTTGAGTATGTGGTATACGGTATATTCATTAACACTAGTTTACACCCAGACTGGATTATGATGAGACACTAATCCTATCTCTTGGGTATGGATGGACACAAACCGCATCAGCTAAAGTAATCTGTGTCAGTCCACAACCTGTTTTTTAGTATGTGGTATACAGTATATTCATTAACACTAGTTTACACCCAGACTGGATTATGATGAGACACTAATCCTTTCTCTTGGGTATGGACCCAAACCGCATCAGCTAAAGTAATCTGTGTCAGTCCACAACCTGTTTTTATATTTTTTGGGGGTTTGGTCATGGTAATGTGAGTGACATTGAAATGGTTGGTCGATAATAGTAATTTGAGATTATGGAATAACTCTCCGAGAGTTTATGCCGCGGAAGAAGTTTCACTTGTACTTCCCTATATTTTGCTGTTCATAATATTAAACTAATTGTTTTACTTCCACCTTTTTGGCCATAGTGACGATTATACCACTCCATGGTAATATTTTTTAAGTCCAAATATTTTCAAAATAATATATTACTTTTTTTATGGGTTTATATTAAAATGTTAACACCATTTTAGGACAATAGAATACGATTTGTTAATTCAATAAATTTTTCTCTTATTATACAGTTCATCTAATTTTGCTCTCATTATAAAATTCATTCATAAGCTATTCTGTGTATATAAGATATAATGCATTTACATAGCTTTCATCCAAGCTATTTGCAGAATAATTAAAAATTACAGTAGCAGCATTTTAAACAAATTATAGAGTTTTCCGGCTTTTCTTCTGAAGTGATATTGTAGACATTAAAATGAATAATATGATTAGTTATAGACGCCATGAAAACTATATAACATGTATGCATGATCAATTTAAAAGTGAGTTTTTTAGCCCGAGTTTGTCCATTGGCAATAAATTTTTGGGAAGTGTTTTAAAAGGAAAATATTCCAATAATTAAAATCAGTAGAATTATTTTTAAAACAAATTCAAATATAGTTTGATATAGGTGTTTGATTTATGTAAAGTACATTTCATGACAAAAACGTATATTTTATAAAATATGGAAAGTTATAAATTATCACGCTATATTAGCATAAATACCGCAGACACATTTTGAGCCCTATTGAAGACAGCAATATAGTTAAACAGCTGTGCTAGTGGGATGGCACGGCTAGTTGGATGGCATTGCTAGTTCGCTGGCACTGATAGTTGCTAGAAATTATATAGGAACATTCTTTATCTTATTTTAATTATTTCTTTGCGTATTTTAAAACACTTCTTCTTTTTACGAGGAATAGTTTCTTAGGAGCATTGTTAATTCTTTCTACTATCTAAAACACTTACTTTTGAAAATTTTACTATTTAATCCAGGTATATAAATAGTTTTAAATCCATGGAAGTTTATGAGCAAAAACTAAAAGAACGTATAAATACAGTTCATTGAATGTTTGTTTAGTGGTTTGTATATCAAGGTAGTAGAAGTACCAAAGTTATATACTAAGTCCAACAGTCTATATTTACTCTATTAAACACGAATTGGAGATCTAATTATCCAAAGCCTTCATTCAACAAATCGAATCCATTAAAATGCACATTCTACAACGGACATTACATTGTCCAATACTGTCTTGTGTGGCCTTACTTAACTCATCGTGTAGGTATTGCCGATGCCCACTGGTCTTATGGATCTTTCTTTCATCAGAGTCAAATGAAATAACAAAAGAAAAAAATTACTTTCTATTTCTGGCCACTCATTTTTCTGAAGTATTACAATTCAACTCATTTGAGAATGACTTATATTACAAAAGGTGAAGTTAGGAAATGTACTGTTCACTTTTACACCTACCCAAGGTTATCTTCTTAACTTGTTTTGTTTACCCTCTACTTTTATATTCATTGGTTTGTATACTGAAGTTTTCGTGATTAATTGAACGCCTTCATGCTAAAGATCTTTGTGTCTGGTTCAGAACGAAGTGAAGGATTTAATACTTTTAAAATTTTACACTGAACATTACTAAACTAAGAGGTGCTTGATAACAAGTAACATTTCCGATATCACTGTCATTCTTACAGGAGACAACGAGATGGTAAGACCCTCAGCATCGTGCAAAGCAACAGGAAGAGGGTTGGAGAGTATGACATTTGGCTTACTACAATGAAAGCAATAATATAAATAGAAGTAATTCCAATGTTATATGAATTAGGTAACAGTTTAATTTAATTAATCACAACATTAGTTACTTATAATAATATTCACACGAAAAGATTAACTTCTAACTTTCTACCTTGAATGTTATTCCATTCAAAAACCAATTTTATAAGAGTTGACTGGTTTTTTAAATCATAGCCTTTGAATGATTAAGTGTTTTATTCCATTTAATGTTACAGCTGCCACGAGCTTCAAATAGTTTTTTTACAGCAGTTATATACTTTGTACTAAACTAATGATATTTATATTAAATAATGGTTTATGGTTAATGATTAATGGTTTCTCCACTACATATAACATAAAAACTACGATTAAAGATGAGTCTTTATATATATATTCAAAAAATCACTTCATTATATAATTTTATGAAAAATAATTAAGCTTGACGCTATGACATGTGGCGTTCTATATTCCAATAATATTTTAATACTAAATTATGTAATGAAACGGACCCTAAATAACTATAGAGTTTTATAGATTAATATAGGAAATGCATAAAAGTAAATGTGTAGAAAATGTGGGTGTAAAAGTAAATTCACGAGAGAAACATCAGTTATGTTTTCAGTCAAAAACACGGGAGTGCAATTTATCAATTAAGCGTAATCAACCCCTTCCGTCACATTCAACATGATTGGTTCTATTGAAAAAGATAACGGCTGTGATTGCTTTTCAACAGGATGATTTCTATATTAATTTCAAAGTAAAACAAACCAGATATTTAAAAATATAATTTGTTATTAAGTCCATATTAAAACAAATAAAATAAAACGTGTTAATAGAGCCTTTGTAAGAAACTATGTTGTGTCATTAGCATGTCGTACCTTATTAAACAGGATTTTTAAACCGTTAAATGGGAAAGTAATACTGGCACTATTGTGTAACGAGCAACTAATATTTTGTTAGTTAACTATAATAGTAAAATTTACTAGTCATTAACTGCAGCGATTAAAATGTTATTAAATAGTTTCGTATGGAGATAAAATTGTTTATTTATTTGCTGAAATAATTGTGCGATGAACAGTAGCTAGATTATTCAACGAAAATAATGTTTTAAGTAAGACTATTTAATTGCAGTAAATGTTAGGTAAAATTATGAAATGGTACATGAGGTAAACTTATTATTAAATTATTCAGTTAAAAATATTATTTATAATAGTGAAACTTTTTAAATAATCCAAATGCACAATAATAAACGTGGTTGTACTTTTTCTGCTAAATATACACAAGAATTTATGAGAAGGTTCCGTAGAAATTTTTATTTACTGTGTCCCATGTTATTGAAACTCTATATATTGTTAGTTCAATGAAAATAAAAATGAAGTAGAAATCTATTAAGCAAAATAAAAAAAATCTTGACTTTAATTGCAAATTTGTTTATCGGTTTATACCACCGATAAACAAGGAAGCAAGAAAGCTAACCTCTCAGATTGGTTAAAACTACATTTACATTTTCTGTAGAAGAAGCAGTATACTTTGACGTGGTTTTCCTTCTTTTAATTTAAACTTTATAGTTTCATAAAAATTATTTACTATTTAGAGTGTGAGACACGAAGCTGGACACAATGAAATAAAACAACAAAGAGAAGGATTTTGTAACAGAAACTGGAATGAGAGGTTTTCATTATCTCACGTTCACACTCCCATTCAGTCAAGTTATACGATTTAGATTAATTTAAATTCTCCTATTAAAGCCTAAATGTTGCCTTATAGAAATTATGAGAGAGGATCAGGAAACCAATCTTAATAAGATGTTATCACTATCTCTTGTAAACACTCCCATATTATCAGTGAAGTCATGCGATTTTTACTACCTTTAAATCTCAATTATAAGAGTAATATTCAATAAGCAAAAATGGAATGACAGGTTATCATTACCTCACGTTTGCATTCCTACTTTTTTTAGTCAATGTTTGCAACTCTATTCATTATTTTTTAATGGTAAGTACAACATACACGATTACAGGTTACATACAACTTAAATGTAATAGCAGTCTATAGTTATATTGTTTAAGTGGGAAATTATACCATAATAACATTTAAGTTGTACTTTATTAAACAAATTAATATGTAGTGTAGATGGTGTAACGAGCTAAATTATTATCACGCTGCAAGTTAACTAGCGGGGATGAGTAATAAATAAATAACATAACAAATAGCTCAAAAGAAGCTAAAGATATCAAAATCAATATAACTAAAAACTATACAAACTAGTGCAGACCTCAAGAGTCGAAAAGCTGTGGACGTGCTCGATTATGCAACTATAATTATTTTAAAACTAATAAATAATTAGGATAATGAAATAACAGAAAAGAATATATAAATCTGGCGATAACCTGAATAAGTATACATGAATCACAGATAATACTGGAAACATCAAGCTAACTAATTAATGCAACCAGAACTTGATGAATAACTGATAATAGATAGGGAACACCGTTAACAAATACCATCTGAGGTGGCTGTCTGTAAACTTGGGATCTGTTACAAACTTATGACGAGTAGTTAAAATAGTCCATGTCGTAATGTTACCACTATAGATCTAAACGTTGAATAATTCAAGAAAAGCGGGATAGTCAATCTTTGCATTTAAAATACGAAACCAAAACATGATGTCACGAATAAACTACCTTTGCAGGTGCAGCATCTTCTCCGCCATATCAGTTGGGAATTCAAAATATCTGTAGCCAACACGCAGTTAAACAGATGAAGAAAAACGTGTCTGGACATTGTTGAACTGCTTACGAAAGTATTGCTGGTGGAGTAACCACACAATATAGCAGAACTCCATATGAGGCCGAACAAGTGTACAGTAAAGGCTGAAAATTTTGGAAAGGTCGACGAAGGGCCTAGACAGCTTTCTGACAAGACCCAGACGGCTGGACGCCTTGTTAGATGCGCAGTAAACTTGCAAGTCCCAGAACCAGTAGAGTCGAAAAGAACTCACAGATATTCCAACACAGTTTTTCTGGAAAGTGGCACGTTGTATCCTGAGTAAGACAAAGCCTTTCTTCGAAAGGATTATTAACTTAATAAAAGTTAGGTGTATGATAACTAAAACTGGAATAGGAGGTTGTCTCTATTTGAAGTTCGCTCTCAAAAGCTTTTGTCAGTCAAGTTATTCGATATTTAATAATTTCAAATCAAATATTAAAAGCTACATGTTACATGAATTAAATCATAAGAGGAGGATTAATAACAAAAACTGGAATGAGACGTTAATACTATCTCACTCTACCACTCACATTGTTACCAGTCTAGTTAAACAATATTTATCAATTTCAAATTTAATATCAGAGACTTAATGCTGTAGATTAATGGGTATTATTGTGGTGGACTAAACTGTCGTAGTTATTATATAGAAATAAACCCTGTCCAAAACTACAAATTTTTAAATTTCAGGTAACATTGATACATATAATTGACCTTCTTATGTTGTAAAATACCTTTAAACTCACTCTTTGGCTGAACATTCCAATATATTATGCAAAGCAAACCAAACCACAATACTAATCAGATTTGTGAACTGCAGACCATTTGACCCAAACCTGCTTTATTCAACGTGGTTAAAAGCAATTATGTTAATTACTATCGCACTCTATGCACTTCCACATAGTGTACTACTCCTGCTTTAGCGACCATTTGGCCGTTGCCACCGCATACTGAACAGGCGGGAACTCAATACAATGGTGGTCAACAAACAAGTGAAATGTTTTATTTTTACGTTCTGACACACACTTTCAGACAATTTGTTTATATATATCTTTATACTTCACACGTGCCCACGCACGCACGCGCGCACATACATGCATACATATATAAGAAAATTGTAAATTGAGTTATAATTGTAATATATTATTGTATGTTAACTTCCAGTGATGTTCTAGTTCTGGTATATAAATTTCTTTCCATACAATTAAACAAATAAGGTTGAAACGATTTAGAATATTGTACGCAAACTGATTTATTCTCAAACTAACACAGTCTCTAATCTCACTGTAATAAACACCTTAATGTAATTTGAGAAGATTTGGTAATAACCAATAAAGTTTAATATATAAATATATTTTTAATTAAATAGATTGAAGATGTAGCGTATTAAGGGCTTTTGCATAAAATTTATTTCTAATAATAGTGTCATGTGTTAATTTATGACACTAGAGATAAAGAATTCTTCATACTTGACAATACAACAATAATTTCACATCATAAAAATATTTAACTATCTGATATATATACAGGGTGACCATTCAGTCTTAGCACGATTTTATAAATTTTAAACGACAAGAGATATCGCAACCAAATTTGCTATACCGTTACTAGAAATAGTCAGCTACTTTTCTGTGTACATGGTGGTCGGATTTCCCCTTTGGAGGACGGCCCGTCGGGGGTTATAAGAAAATCTTTAATGACAGCCTATTTTGAGTTGTACATCATTTTAAGTGTCTACTTGAAATAAAAACAATGCCGCAAACCGGACTTCAAAAGGTTGATCCAGTCGGAAGACATCGCTGTTCAAAGTTTAAAAAGTCTTTCATACCATTATTACATAAGAAACTAATACTGTAGCTGTTAGAAGTTAAGGGGAATACTTACTGAAAGTCTTTCAAAGTAGGTGTGCAAAATGTTCACCATCGGTCGTCTAGCAATGTGCTAACTGGTTATAAAAGCCGGCTACTGCATTTTGTATGTATTCTGGTGGAATAGCTTGAGATTCATTTGATATCCTATGTCTGAGTTCGTTCAGATCTGTAGGCCGAGTTCGATACACTTTGTCCTTGATGTAGCCCCATAGGAAGTAGTCAAGCGGATTTAGGTCAGGGGAACGAGCCGGCCTCTCAATCGCACCACGTCTTTCAATCCACCGGTGTGGGAATACGGAATCTAAGTAATGCCTTACCTGAACACCATAGTGTGGCGGTGCTCCGTCTTGTTGGAAAAAACATGTTTGGAAGTCAGCGCCCAGAGTAGCTTGTAAAGCAGGAACAATCTCATTTTGGAGCGTATCATGATACTTGGTGGCATTTAAATTTCCATCGACGAAAAATAGTCCTATAATTGAATTACGTACAATACCTGCCCATACGTTTAGTTTTTAGGGATATTGTGTGTGACACTCACTCATCCAGTGTGGGTTAACATTATCCCAATACCGGCAGTTATGCCTGTTAAAATGGCCATTCAACATAAACGTCGACTCATCTGAGAATACAATACCGTCTAAAAGTATTTCGTTTTGGTCAATTTTATTCATCATAATTTCACTGAATTCCATCCGGCGATCAAAATCATCTTCGCTTGGTTCCTGCAACAGGGTAACACGGTATGCTTTGAAACCAGACTTCTTTAATAATTTGCGAACTGATTCACGACATATTCCATGAGATTGTGCTGCTGAATAAACCGATTCATTTGGATTTTCAATGAAAGACTGAAGAATGTCTAATGAGCCGTCTTCGTCTGTCACAGTACTTGGTCGTCCAGATCTGGCTCGATCCTTAACACTACTAGTGTCTACAAAGCGAGCAACTGTGTACTGTGCTGTGGATTTAGAAATAGGAGCTCTATCAGGAAAAGTAGCATTGAATAAATGTGTTACTTCTGCAAACGGTCTTAAATTATCATCCCAGCCGCGCATCATTAAGAGTGTAATTCTTTCACGCTCACTAAGCGATATCTTTTAAAACTTATAACTTACAGTAACAGGATATGGCTGCAAAAATTACTGTAGCTCGAGTGGAACTGATAGAAAGATAACAGCCATTATGGGGAAATCTAGTGGATGGGAAACCCTGACCTAGAGGCACTGCTTTCATTTTTGATTGTACTTCTTAATGCAGCAGGTTTTTCTGATTACACGTAGCACATTGTCAGACGGCTGAAAGGAAACATTTTGAACATCTGCTTTTGAATGTGTTCAGTAAGTATTCCCCTTAACCTCTAACAGCTACATTATTAGTTATTTCTTATGTAATAATGGTATTAAACATTTTTTAAACTGAACAGCGATTTCTTCCGACTGGATCAACCTTTTGAAGTCCGGTTGGCGGCATTGTTTTCAGTTAAAGTAGACATTTTAAATGATGTACAACTCAACATAGGCTGTCAGTTAAGATTTTCTTATAACCCCCGACGGGCCGTCCCCCAAAGGTGAAATCCAACCACTATGTATACAAAAAAGTAGCTTAAAATACTGGAAATTTCCAGTAACGGTATACAAAATTTAGTTATGTTATCTCTTGTCGTTTAAAAGTTATAAAGTCGTCCTAAGACTTAATGGTCGCCCTGTATATATATATATATATATATATATATATATATATATCTCATAGTTTTAATTTTTATATTTGCATATTTGCAGAGTACATGTTTAAAGATTAATCCCGTCTAGAATTTCAATTCTTTTTCAAGAAATATACACTTTTCAAAGAATAATACTGAAATTATTTTACAATCGCTACTTATTTAATTATATGCTGCTAAATATATATATATATATATATATATATATAAATATATATATATATATATCTTTCTTTGAAACACCTACGTGCTTAGTGTATGAGATTTAATTGCCTTTGATGTGTTCGTTGTTTACTGGAATTAGCTTTGATGTCTGGGCCTAGCATTTGGTGCTTGTTATTTCAGAAGTATTGATGCTTGATGCAAAGCTCATATCAAATATTAGATTTTGAGTTAACATTTTTATAAACTCAGTCCGAGTTTGGTACTGAATTTTAACTTTGATAGACATGAACTTTCTATCAGATGGTTAAGCCTATTGCCTTGATTGATATCCATGTAAACTGAAGACGATAAATGTTTATAAACTGAAACTAAACCTAATTTTAAGTTCGAAATTAATTAGTGGACACTAAAATGCATTAAATAAGAGGTCACTTGTATATATGAGTAAAATGTAGATCTTTTTAACGATCTGTTAAAGAATAGACTAGTCATTTGTTTAGTTGACACTTATTGTTGTGTGAAATGCGCCCAAATAAAAGCTGCAAGTTCTTGCGTGAAATCCACTTTTTCTTACACACATTATTAGCTTTACCAGGCTCTCATTCGAGGCTACTTTACCTCTGTACTCTCATTTTGGACGTAAAAACTCTTCCACTAAATAAAAGGTGTGACATTTAAAAATCATTACAATTGATCTTTTAGTGACTGATTCGCTGGGATTCGTTTCTTAGATTCAGGTAAACTATCGACAAATGCTACGCTGCCAGCAAAGGATATACTACCATTAGACGATCCCTTATTCGGTAGTCAAATAGAGGATATTAATTCAGTAATAAAGTATACTCCCCACACAGTAATCTAGTAGGAGAAATGAGGGAAGATTAGCATTCTCAGAGCATAATTGGCTGAGGATATCTAAAATCACAAGGTCAGACGTCGATATAAATACTGTACATAAAAAGGAATTTTAAAGTCGACATCTTCGACAATGGTAGTTTTCAACTATAGATAACCTGCCAAAAACTGCAGAGGAGTTGTTTTAATCTTAGAGAGAATTGCAAATAACTAGAGCTGTTTTCGTTGGTTTGCAAAATATAGTTCGTTAAAATGGTCTATAGATCAGTTAAAATATCTGAATGATTGTCTTTCTACCGATTCTCTTGAACCATGTCGGAATAGGAGAGTAGTATCATCGGCATACTGCACCAATTATCCGCCGTGCAGAAGCAAACGATGACACAACGTCACTGATATAAGTCATAAAAGCAAGGGGCTGACTTTTAATCCGTTCTGCTGCTGTCACCACAAAAGTGACACTCCTCTACTTATTAACATGCTATAATTTTGCAATACATCGCAAAGGTCTATACACTCAAATGATTTTGAGATATCGAGAAAATACTCAACGTATCTTTTCGGTTCTCAATGCCTTCCACTATGATATCAATACTACTGTGTCTATTGTTGACTTACCTCTCCTAAAACCAAATTAGTCCTCGGAAAGAAGTTTGTATTTCTAAAAGCACTTAGGAACTGAAAATATAACTAAATGCCTCCTAAAACTATTTGGTTTTAAGCAGCTTACAGGTGAAGAAGGTGACCAGTTCAATAAACCAAGGGAAATATTGATAACACTATTCAATTTATATTTCAAAATATTCTAATAAACAAGTACTTATAGTTTTCAATGCACCATAAAAACACCCTGTACCTGGTGTATCTGAATTCTCAGGGTAACGTAAATAAAAAATTGAATATATTGGTAAGTAATGTTCATTTATCTTCTAGATATAATTAATAAGAGTTAAATCTAAGTGTAGTCATAATGTTTCCGCCGCAAATATTTATTCTCCATCTATCTACCGTATTTAGCCTATTAATCAAAATCGTAGAGAGGTGTTTACAGCTGACTGTAATTTAGTTTACTGACAGTAATCAGCGAGGACAGCTTATGACAGCTCACTGACAAGTTTATTAGCTCAGGGAACACTGGTCCCAAAGCTGTACGAGATTATAGTGGAATACAGACTCCATTCTGCTCCATCAACATGTGTATGCAGTGCCGGAGCAAGGCTTATCCACAACTATTTATTTTATAAAACGTAGACCATTAACCCTTTGAGCGCCACAGCGTCGCTAATTTTGACGATACGAAAATTGCATAAAGTGCCAGCGTCGTTAATTCTCATGTTTCGTATCTCGATAATATTTTATATAGTACAAAATTACTTTTGCCAAAAAACCAGACAGCTATATTTAATACGTGCCAATCTATCGATAAATACGAGTTTTATGTTGTTTCTATACTTTTTTATCTGTGAAACTTATGTTGTTTGACTACTTATCAAAAGGCCACTATTTTTGGACGAGTTTTGCTTATCGGAGACAAAATAAATTGCAGTATCAAAAAAAACAGACTTACTTTAAACTAATTTGGAATTTACAAGTTATTACGACCATCAATGAAAACAAAAACTAAAAGAAAAATGTTTTATTATTCGAAAATGTCCGGTCATTCGTACGTCTAGTTGGTGACGATTTGGCGATAGGAAGTATGACTCATTGATTATTTTTCGATTCATTATGGAAGAAGGAACTTATAATGAATTTTATTTTGGTCCCTGTTAAGGAATAGGTAAACGGTCTGCGATAATACCGAAGTACCTATGCGATGATTTTGTCTTCCATTCACGTAACGTAGCGGGGGAGTACCGTGTTGCGTAACGGCCTTTCTTGTTGTTTATGTGCCGATAACCAAGCTTTTGAGAAAATAAAAACTAAATTAGTACCTTATACAGTATTTCACCGTATTTCTTTACAAAATTAATTAAGTTTTACGGTAAAATGATTAGAGTTTTGTCCAAGCGAAAAACATGAATTTTCGGTGTAACTATATTACGGTTATTATTTAGTAAATGTAACCTTGTATGTAAATATGTTAGTAGGTGTTTGTCTCTATATTTAATAATCAAATTTGTTTGTATTATCTTGATGTTGTATTAGATTTTTGTGAAACTACACTATTATTATGTAATTTCTAAATTCCGACAAATAAAATACAATTTATACAAAGTCGGTATCAGACAAACTTTTGTTAATATATATATATATATATATATATATATATATATATATATATATATATATATATATAATGCCATGTTTGTTTTTATTCTAGAATCGTATAATTTACATGGGTTTTATTTAGAATTACATGGCCTTTATCATGGTATAAAGAAAAAATCTTAAAAATACCATACACACTGCAATTAGGTTGAAAGTAAACTTTTTATAAAAAAAAGTAAAAACATATAAATACTAAATTTTTATATTTTTTAAAGAAAATATGTTTGTCACGTTATGTATCATATTCTGCATTTAATGAGAAAGAAATCAACAAAATTAATTATGAAAATCTATTAGGTAGTAATTTTACAACCGCCTTTTTCCAAAAGCTTACAAATATGCAATAAAACAGCCCGGCACTTTATGCATATGCTTTGGGAGAATACCTGTGGCACTCATTAATCATAACCGTAGAGAGGTGTTTACAGGTGATTATAATTTAGTTTACTGAGATTAATCAGTGAAGACAGCTTATGGTAGTTCACTGACAAGTTTATTAGGTAAGAGAACATATTAGCTAAGTTTTATCCAAATGAACAGTAACTAAATATGTAAGTTTTTTTGTACACCTAAGAGGCGTTTTTCATGTTTATACTTACCTATTTTCAGGCGTTTTGAATTTATTAAGCGACTGATGGGGGATGATTTAAAAGCATAAAAGATCTCGATTGTATAATCTGTTCATAAATTATAGACTCTACTTGTGTTCCTTTTGTGCAGGGACAACAGGCGCGACAGAGACCTTTAGATCTTAGAGATACCAGGTTAACATCCTGTTCGTGATTGCACACCTTGTACTTGTATAAGTAACGTTCCCATTTATTCTATCGGCTTCCCTCTTTTTCTCTTGTATAAGATCTTAGAAAACTCGCCTATGAGAACAAGCTGAATAAGGACGAAGGGGATAGAGTCTCTCAATGCCTTTGAAAAGACAAACGAAGAAACGACAGTGTATTTAATTAGCCGTCCCTGACATTATATACTCGATAAACACGAATGGTCCCCAGACGGAAGTTTTCGCTACTAAGCGAGGCTGAAGAATCTCAGGGTAGTAATTAATTATGTTAATAATTTTTTTGACGCAGTTTCAACCAAAAGATCAGTAGTGTAAGCTTGAAAATTATTTTCGATAAAATAATTGTTATTACCCTAGCTATTATGTATTGCAATGTTACGATGAATCTATATAAAAAATTACATAAAACTTACTTAACGAATATTCAAATCTACGTGTAATTTAGTTAGATGAATGAATTTAGTTGTAAACCGAAATATATTTTGCAATGATTGAAGCTTGGACTGAACGGTTTAATTATTTTGGAATAAGTTCAAAAATTTTAGTTCTTTTATTCACCTTCCTTAGGCCTTATCATTTGAGGTTTCCGGCTTACACCACGTGGAAAATTCGTTAGTACTTAACTGTAATACCATTTTAAAATTGAAATTTGTTCATCTAGAAATATATTAAGGGGAGAGCATGTACCTTTTTGGCACCAAAATATCGATTTTTTGAAACATATCATAAAAAATACTATGTTTTATGCCCTTTTCAAAAATATGTAACACTCTATATCTGAGAGGTTTAGAAATATGTGTAAAATGTGTTTTAAGAAATGTATGCACGCTTTTTTTTCAGCTGACAACATGGCGCGCTATGGATTGTTAGTGTCAGAATGTATTATATACATATTACTTGCTCCAATTGTATGATTATTAAGTTTTTTCCCCTTTAGGTTTGGTAGCACTGCTTGCTTTAGATGCATTTGAAGGATGTAAGTCATCTTGTAACTTACCTAACCTACACTATTGATATTATTGTTATTGTTTATGTTTACTAACAGTGTTTGTCAGTGTAATTCTATTTTGTGTGGTGCCAGTGATCAAAACTTTGGACTCTTAGTGTGTGTATTTATTATATAACAATAAGTGATATTATTGTGTATTAGCCATGCCTAGAGTGAAAAGGTTTAATAAACAGTCTTACAGAGGTAACCAATTTCGTAAAAAATTCAAGTGAACTAGGACTAAGTGCTTCTCCAAGTACAAGTGAATCTAATAGGCCTTAGGCCTAAACAATCATCTAGTTCTAAGAAGATTAATGATTCTAAGTTGCCTAAATTTAGTGATTATGACATAAACAATGTAAATATTATAATAGATTTACAACAGATTTCTGGCCTAATAAAATCTTTCACTGCATGTAAATATTGTAGTAGTTCCGACTGCATTGACATAAGCCTAGATGAAGACTTCAAGTGTGGAATAGTACATCGTGTAAATATTTGTTGCAATGTATGTAAACATACTGACTCAGTAATAAGCTCCAAATGTGTTAGAAATATGTATGAGTTGAATCTAAGATATGTTTATGCTCTACGTTCAATCGGCAAAGGCCTAGGTTTCTGGTAGGGTATTTTCTGCTGTGATGAATTATCGCTCCACCAAACAGCCGAATTGAAAAATATAATACAAAAACTGCTTACTGCTGTAACAGAGGTAAGTGAATGTTCACTTAGACAGGCAGCTGATGAAGTTCGTAGCCTAAATGATGATTGTCGTGATATAGCAGCCGCTTTTGACGGTACCTGGCAGAAGCGAGGCTTCACCTCTGTGAACGGCGTAATGACAGCAACATCCTTCGATACAGGAAAAGGTTATGGACTTTGAGTGTTTCAGCAAATATTGTAATAAATGTGTCAGAAAACCTCTAAGCCATGACAAAACCTATTGAAACAGCACAAAAATTCTGGTACTTGTTTGGCAAATTTTTCAGGTACAAGTGGGTGGAATGGAGGTGGCGGGAGCTCTGACTCTTTGTCGCCGCTCTGAGGCTAAAACTCAATGTGGCGATACACAAAAATACCTTGGAGATGGGGACTCTAAGGGGTTTACTCATGTTGTGGCAAACAATCCCTATGGTGATGATGTTTTGTTAGGAAACTTGAATGTGTAGGCCATATTCAGAAGCGACTAGGAACAAGACTGCGGCGATTGAAGAGGGATAAAAAAGGAATCAAATTGAAGGATGGTAAAGGATTGGAGGACAAGGTAGGTTGACTGATGTAGAGATAGATCACTTACAACGTTTTTATGAGATGGCAATAAGGAAAAATTTGGAAGATGTTGAAAAAATGAAGAGAGCAATATGGGCTACGTTCTATCACAAATTATCGACTGACGCAAAACCTCAGCACGAACTATGCCCGCCTGGGATTGAGTCTTGGTGCAAATACAGACAAGCTCAGGCAAATAATAAGCTAAATGATTTTAAAACATACAAACTCATTGCCTGAATCTATTATGGAAGAAATAAAACCAATCTATAAGGATTTATCAGGCCCCAGCCCTACTAAAGAGGTGTCTGCACGGTAAAACACAGAACCCTAATGAAAGCATCAATAGCGTAATTTGGGAATAGGCTACCCAAGACCACATTTGTTGGCATTCAGACATTAAAAATTAGGGGTTTGTGATGCAGTTCTTAGTTTTAATGAAGGAGCAATGGCCAAAGTGAATGTTTTGGAACGATTATGCATCCAACCAGGACGCTTTATGGTTGAAGGCCTTCAACAAATCGATTCCAATAGGGTTTAAAAAAGCTGACAAAGAAGTCCAAGAAGAAAATAAAAAGAAGAGGATAAAAAGAAGGATAGTAAAAAAAGAGTAAAAATGAAGATGATTACTGTCCAGGTGGATTTTAAAGTGATTATGTGTTTTGAAGTGTAACTAAAACTTTAAAGCTGTTTTACCGAAAGTACCGTTTTGTGACATTTCGGAACACGTTGTGAAAACAATTATTAGACTTACATACTTCAAATTTTACACACTTATTGCAGACTAGTTGGTGAGTAGATTCATGCTTTTTTATCAATATTATATTATGTTTTTATAATTTTAAAAAATATTGTATTTACATAATAAAAAAAAAAATTTGTTAAATTGCTACCACGATAATTTTTTTGTTTATTGAGATATTTAAAAATAAAGGCATGAAAATATAAAGCTGTTAATGTAGAACAAAACCCTAAAGTTTAAGTCAATATGTCTAATAGTTTAGGAGATAATGGCACCGACATGCTGCAGTGTACTCCCATTTAAATAACATGGGACCCGAAAAAGGTACATGCTCCCCTTAATATGAATAATCCTACCAAATCGTTATTGAATATATATTCTAGTGAATTTCTTTATGCTCAATTACACAAAATATAGTGGACTGGTTTGGATAGGGTTTGAAGTTTTAATTTCTGAGATATAAGAATCAAACGTAAGGCTAACTTTATTCTGAAATTCCATCCGCAAATACTCATAAATTAACTTGAAAAGAATTTAATTGCTATAAAGATAGACAATATCTTAAAATTATGATCGAATCACAGGACGCAGCTTGCCATGCAGTATTTTAGTATTTAATATTAGCATAAATAAATATCAGCTGTCATTATTTGATGCTTATAATAATAGCAAATAGTATTATCTAACATTTATTATGCATGGCAGCAATTACCTATTCAAAACAATTAGTTTACTCTAGATTTACAAAATTAACACAATAGGGAATGCGCTATACAGGGTGTACATAAAGTCCTGCACTGGTATAATATTTTCTAAACGATAACAGATATAATGAGCAAGATTTGGTACATCAATACTACACCTAAAAATCTACTTTTTTAATGAACTATCAGTTTCTGTAATATCATTAGGGACGTCCCGCAAGGAGTCAGAAGGAAATCTTAAATAGGCAGCATAGGTCAATATGCACATCATTTTAAAGGGCATATCTAGCAGAGTTTAATGCCGCAAACCGCACTTAAAAAGATTGATCCAGTACAAATGGCGGCTGTTCAAAGGTTTTACTTGGTTACATTTCATTAGTAGCATAACCCGGTAAAGCAAAACTGCAACCAAACGAATACTGCAGATAATTACTACATTATGATTGTCAGTTGTACAGAAGTGAATTATGACGTAGGTTTATCCTCAAGGGTTACAAATTTGGTCCTAATATATTGGTAACAGTGTTTAAATAGGCTCTTACGTCAATGCCGTAGTGTGGGGGTGCTCCGTCCTGTTGAAACTAGATATTCTGGTAATGTTCTCCAAACATGTTTCGAAGTGCTGGTGTAATTTCATTTTCTATCAAACGTTGGTATGATATTGCACTAAATTTCCTTCAATAAAGAAAGGACCTACCAACTGGGTACCTATCACACCAAGCCAGACATTCACCTTTTAGTGGATACTGCGTTGTGCCTCCCGCATCCAGTGAGGATTTTCGCTACTCCAGTAACGGCAATTGTGCCTGTTTACGATTCCATTCAGCATAAATGAACAATCGTCTGAAAACACAATATTGTTTGCATCAATTTCATTGCGATCTATTTTGGCCATCATAGTTTCACAAAATTCTCTACGTCGATCGAAATCAACTTCGTTGAGTTTCGTGCACCAAATGAACTTTATAAGGCTTAAAATTAGACCCTTTCAGAATCTTTTTAACAGACGTAAACAGAGATGTCATGAGTTTGTGTTGCTGAGCGTAGGGACTCTTGCGTATTCTCAATAAATGAGTGCAATACATCTAAAGAGTTGCCTTCAGTTGTCGCAGTAGCGGGCCTTCCTGTCCTATGACGATCGGAAAACACTTCCTGTTTCCATAAAGCGTTTGAACAGTTCTCCCTACAGTTGTTCTAGAAATTGGCTGCCTCTCGTGAAAGTATTCATGAAATAAATGGCATGCTTCCTCGTGTGATCGTCCGTTGTTTCCCCAACCAACCATCATAAGAAGTGTTATACGTTCACGTTCGTCAAGCGACATAGTGTAGTTGAATAACTACGAGCAATACGACAAACTCTTTTGTACTAAAGTGCACTGATAGAAAGGTTGGACAGCACTACTAAAACAATAAAACTAGAATAGCCTACTATGAATAGACTGGATAATTGGAAAGTCCAAACTGCGACCCAAAGATTAGAGCTTTTTAAGTGTTACTGTTATCAGGTTTTCCCCGTTATCAATATATTAAAGACCATATTTGAGGATAACATACGTCATAATTCACTTCTGTACAACTGACAATCATAATGTAGTATTTTATCTGCAGTATTCGTTTGGTTGCAGTTTTGCTTTACCGGGGTTATGGCTACTAATGAAATGTAACCAAGTAAAACCTTTGAACAGCCGCCATTTTTTGTACTGGATCAATCTTTTTGAGTGCGGTTTGCGGCATTAAAACTCTGCTAGATAAGCCCTTTAAAATGATGTGCATATTGACCTTTGCTCCTATTTAAGATTTCCTTCTGACTCCTTGCGGGACGTCCCCATGATATTACAGAAAATTGATAGTTCCTTCAAAAAAGTAGATTTTTAGGTGTAGTATTGATGTACCAAATCTTGTTCATTTATCTGTTATCGTTTAGAAAATATTATACCAGTGCAGGACTTTATGTACACCCTGTATAAGCTCCCAGAATTCAATTACCTTTTGACATTTTTGGACATGATATTTTTAGTAGTACATTAACAAAAAAAACCTACTCATGCACTGTTATGAATCAATGAACCATTCTCTCACTCCATGATTACAATTTGAGATAGCAAGCGAGCGCTATGAGCACGTAACAATAGCTAATGTAGTCACAACACAGTACACCAGGCATATTTGCAATTTTATAAAGTAAACAATCTAGGGGAATTGCTTCTTCCTCATGAGACATGCGATACGGATTAGGTATATAAATATTAATATAATTCCGTAATAAAACCAAGGAAATAGGATGATATAGCAAATAGTGATTGGGGAGCGAGAGTATATTAGGGAGTTCAGAGGTTCCAAGTGTACAAACTAAGGGCAAACAAACAGCGAGCCGGATCGACCACAAAGTCATAGATTTAGTTTAGAGAACTACATTATTAGTCAATATTATTTCTGAATCGTGTCATTTTTTATTTAAAATGCACGTTACAACATAATATTACATTTGAATACATTGCTTTTAATATATATTTAATGTTACAATTATATGTAATTCTTATCTATAAAATGTTTTCGATTTACAATTTTATGTGTAATTTACTTATTTAAAAATTTTATTAATTTTATCCTAAGTTTATTGACAATTCTAAGCCAATTTTTACCATTAATTGAATTTTAGTTGAACTATTCTTAAATTACGTAAAAAATGTATCTTTTATGTTTAGTATTCTTCAACCTGATATATACCTGTTATATGCTGACAGGTATTTGAGTACATTTTGACGTCTTATTTGTGTCAAATTTTAAAATTTTTTTGTAGTTGCAGTATAGGTGTAGTTTAAATATTTTAATATTGACTATAAATTCATGAAAATGCACTGAGAATATACTAGGTAATCCACAATAACATGAGAGTTTTAGAAACGAAATGTAGTTCAAAGAAATAATACTTAAAATGTGTTAAAGTAGCCAAAGTATGTACATAGTTATACCATTTTAATTTATGGAATATAACATTACTTAAAACTTCCACACCAACATTCACGCATTATTGTAAACTTTTCTGAAAGTTTGCTAATACTCGGCGTACCATGGACAGTAATATTGCAGAAATCTAATTTCTTATGCAGTCCTTTAAGTCGTCAATGGTGGGAGGTTTCGTAACAAAATCTTTGCTCTTAAGGTAGCCTCACAACCAAAAATCGCAAGGAATGAGATCCGGACACCGGGCGGCCATAAGACATCGCCAAAACGTGGAGTTGAGATGTCTCGGTAACAGTTTTTGTAAGGGAGTCATTTAGATAAATGTCGTGTGCACAGTCGCTCCATACTGCAGTTACCGTAATAAGTTAATTTCTATTGAAACTGTTGAAAATTTCAAACTAAGAATTTCTGAATCGGTTCAATGCACCGTTCTTTATTTATAGTAACTCTTTTAGCGTTTTTATTTTCAAAACAATAAAGCTTAAAATCAACACGTGCAACACCACACCAAACAGTCGCTTTTTGTCAAAATGCGGATGTCGATGATAGTTTACCCAACGATTCTCTCTTGGCCAGTAACGACAATATTTATTTTTCAATTACCATAAAGCTCAAAAACGAGCTTCATCAGACATTATTAACAGCTGAAAAATGTTTTAATTATTTCTGGTGCAATAGTCTTTGAAAGAAATAACACGTAATTCAGGATCAGCAGGATTGAGTTTTTATGTAACTGCCAATTTGTGGGATGAAATTTCAAATTACGATGTACAAATCGATGCAAACATGTGTTTGAAAATCCCAATGAGGCATATTGCTTCCGGATTGATCAATTGGGCTTTTCAGAACAGATACACATACATTTTCAACACTTTTTGTAGTACGTACAAATCTAGGCTCACTGGTTAGTTTCACTTTTAGTTCAGAATCTAAATTTCTGTAAACTGTTCATCCACATAATCAATTTAAAAACAAAAGACAATCTAATAATCATTAAGGTTTATTTTTGTAATGACAAAAAAAAACAAAAATGAAACTCAATGATTATTGGAGTGTTTGTTTTTAAATTAAGTATTATATTCAAATAAGAAGAAGCAAGTAGAATGTATTAACCCAAATTTTAATAGTATTTATACAAGAAACAGCTTTGTGACGGGGAAAATAGAATTTTTTACGAAATAACCGTTGCGTCGTAGACACAAACTCATTGTTTCCAATGAAAACTTCAATAAAAAAAGCACGCTGTTGCTCCACGATTACTGAAATGGCATGAGCTGTATTTTTAATAGTTGCTACAATCAAGTTTTGAAACATATTGAGAGCGGAGAAACAGCTATTTAAAAAGTGTTAGGTTTTATTGGAAAACCCATTGGTTTGTAGATTCGAATGAAAGTAAGCTATAAAATGTTGTAGTTGTAAGGATTTATGCATAAAAATCAAACTATTTAAAAATTAAACAGTTTGCGTTAAATTATTTAGTTTTTCAGTACAAGGAAAGTTGGAAATTTCGTAAAAAATTACTGCACAGTAAAAAATTATAACACTTTTTTTAGTTTACTAACTATATATTGAAGTAAAAAATGTTCTATATCCTTTATAAAGTATAAAATCATAACTTTTTATTTTATTTACTAAAATATTTAAATTTAATGAAACTTTTGGATATATAAATTTACAAATCAAGACGAATCAATATTTAAAATCATAATTCACACATTCTATTTAGATTGCTTTTATCAGACTGCAACATTGCGGCGAGCGGCGAGCGTTTCAATGTAGAATCTTGACTAAGAAAGATGCCGTCAGTTTATCAACTTACTCTAACCTTCTGGAATTTGTGAATTCATCTGTTGAGAGTTAAACTGTTTCGTAAAAAAAATAAATAATGGATTTAATCTCTGAAAATCTGTAAGAACGGTTTGTATTTTTTCTGTACCTGTGAAGAAAAATTTATACATGTATTTGAAACGGATAGTTAGATTATTGATAAATATTACTTTCAAAAAGCACTGAATAGTCATATAAACTAATACAGTCCATTTGAAGTAGGCATGAAACGGTTTTTGAGCACGCGTACGCGTGTGTATCGCAATGTTATTCAAATCAATAATAGTTGAATAACAAAGCAAATGGTAGATATTATTTTGATGGTCAATACATCAAATGTGTGCATACTCTCCTCTTATCTGAGCAACACCCAAATGGCATAGTCATGAGCAAATCGAATAGAAGAGATTGTTCCGACGTGTGTGTGCATTTTTCATGTAAAATCTATTCTAATCTGACTAGGGACTGGTATCTAGGTAGCATATTCACCAGAAAACAGGACGGAAGGGATTATATTGACGGCCAATACACGAGATGTTTGAGAACTTGCGATGCTCAGACTAATCCTTAAATGGTATATTCCTCAGGATACAGAGGTGCAGAGATTATATTGACGGCCAATATACGAGATGTTTGAGAACTTGCGATGCTCACTGTATCCAGACTAATCCTTAAATGGTATATTCATCAGGATACAGAGGTGCAGAGATTATATTGACGGCCAATATACGAGATGTTTGAGAACTTGCGATGCTCTCTGTATCCAGACTAATCCTTAAATGGTATATTCATAAGGATACAGAGGCGCAGGGATTATATGTGATGTGTGTGTGTGTGTGGACATGTGATTAGGCTATTCCTAAGATTTTATTTTTGTTCTGTTTTTGTAATTTTTTGAAGGAATAAATCATTATTCTCATTATTCTCTATATTGACGGCCAATACACGAGATGTTTGAGAACTTGTGATGCTCACTGTATCCAGAATAATCCTTAAATGGTACATTCATCAGGATACAGAGGTGCAGAGATTATATTGACGGCCAATATACGAGATGTTTGAGAACTTGCGATGCTCACTGTATCCAGAATAATCCTTAAATGGTACATTCATCAGGATACAGAGGTGCAGGGATTATATTGACGGCCAATACACGAGATGTTTGAGAACTTGCGATGCTCACTGTATCCAGAATAATCCTTAAATGGTATATTCATCAGGATACAGAGGTGTAGGGATTATATTGACGGCCAATACACGAGATGTTTGAGAACTTGCGATGCTCTCTGTATCCAGACTAATCCTTAAATGGTATATTCATCAGGATACAGAGGTGCAGAGATTATGTTGAAGGCCAATACATGAGTGTTTGGGTACTTGTAATACAAACTTTAATCTGCCCAATTCCCAAAATAATTTACAAAAGGAACTGATTGCACGTTGTATAAAGAAATAAAATTTAGCGAAGGAAAGAAATCAGTCTTGTCGAAGGGCATAGAAGTAAATATTAAGCACCTAGTTTTGTTTTATTTAGTTTAAAGAAGAGTATTCCTTAGCAGTCGCGATAAGATTTAAGATTTTTTAGAGAGATTTTATAAATTAAATGTATTTCAACTTAGAAGCACTTATATAAGGTGAGTAACAAGTTTTGGACAATTTACTTAATGGAAGCGAGAAGTTTTATGAGGAATGAAAACAGTTCTTTAGAACGATTTCGAGTCTGATAGTCTTATAAATATAATATATAGAGAGTTTCCTAGATTTCTGTGTTGTATTTTCAAGTATTATTCCTGAATCAAAAGACAAATCAAAATGTCTTACTACAACTTACAAAACTCAATTATTACCCATTAGACCACTTTTATGTTTCTCTTAAGTATTGTTAATTTTAGAACGAATTGTTGTAATGAGGTTAAATTCGATATGTAGCTTTATAACTTAAAGAACTAATTAGAGAATAAAATATTGAGCTTTTACTAGTTTTACTTTAGAAATGGCGGCCTCCTAAATTCTTTAATTCCTAAATTCTAAAATAACTGAAAATGCCTTATAATTAACTAGTAATTATTTGATTTTCATTAGACATTTTTATTATAAGCCCAACGATAGCAATATTAAGAAAATTGGTTGATACATAATGTAGAAAATACGCTTAAAAAATCAACGATGGAAAAAAGGATACCCCTACTATATTTGATACACGATGCTGTCGTGATGAAATACAGGCAGCACGACGACAGTTTTATTTACTGGTTACACAAAGGCCGAAAGTCAGTTTGGTCGTGTCATGATTGAAATTGAGCTGTATAATCTAACTAATCTTTACGTTTGGGAGGTCTAGATGGATGGTTGGAAGCTGTACGGGGATACGGTATGAAGGGTAAAATATAGAAACTGTGACAACAAACTTTACTACACGACAAGGAGAGAACGCCTGCAGAGAAAAATAATCCTAGGAATCCATCGTAATTATCAGGCTTTAACCGGTACAGTCGTTGGCAGCACGCGGTTGACCAACTGATCTACCGACAGGTCAAAAGCTATGGACAGATGGAAAATGGTTACTAATAATCGATGCACAATTATTTATCTTATGTATCTGGTTAGCTCTTCATGTCTCTTAATTTAAGATAGTAAATTTATTTTTTAGTACGTTGCAAAAAACACCAAATTTCTTTCTTTTCTAGTTAATACTAGAGAATAATAGTAAATTTTTTGTTGTTGTTAGTTTGTTGAGCAGTACTTGTTACTGTATGTTATTTAAATCCTCGATATGGTTTGATTTTATTTAAGCTTATCAAATATTGGTTGTGTTTTTTTTTTTTTTTTTTTTTTTTTTTTTTTTTTTTTAACTAGAAGGGAACTTTCGTTGTATATTGCAATATGTGACTAAGCCTGCTTATCAAATATTCTTAAAGGAAGGCGAAATATGTCGACCTCCCCGTGGTGCGTTTCGGGTAACGCGAACTGACATGCAAGAAAAATCTACGGAAGCGTTTAACGTCTTTTTACTTTTAACGAGCGGGGCATACAAGAGAATAAGTGCTGCTCTGCTAAGTTTAATTAACAAAACAGATTATAAATACTATGTTACTTACGTCATGGAGGTGAGAGTAAGAGCGTACAAGATCATAAAAGCAATCAAAAAGTAAACATGAGTATTTATAAGCTTTTTATTAAAAACTGACGTATTGTTATCGTTACTAGTTTGCTTATCGCAAAAAGTTGGAATTAATGTGTTATAAATTAAATTTGTTTTATTGAAATAAAATATACTTTCATAGGCTTACATACCATATTTTATTAGATTGTAGCGATAACTAATTATCTAAACGAGGTAAGTATTACTATAAATAATTTGGGGGCTAGAACATCACAGCATCTCGTACAGGACATGTACTACAGATTTTAATTGGAAAACTTATAGTGTCTATATTCACTGCCTCAGAGCATATATTTTTCAAAGAATTTGATTTTATATTTATTTCTTTGAAAGTTATTATCAATGAACTGTGATATAACACTTCATACTGCTTTGTTGGGATAATATTTTTGATGTATTTATCGAACACAAGTACTTTACGGACGATAACAGTAAAATGTAGTACAAAGTGTCTCTGCTCTGCCTGGACTTACGGGACTACACAGGTGATAATCATTATTGAAGAAGGTATGGACAGACATACAAACATATAGATGGAAAGGCATACAGGCACAGACTGGCAGACGAGCAGAATGCACACACTCGGGCTCGCTTGCGCCGGCTTAGGGTCCTAAGGTCATTTATGTTAGAGGGGTGTCCATAGTAGTTACTTCGGTCCTCTTCTCGGGTTGCTTATATGCAACCCCCTCGTAAAACCATCACAAGTGCCCACAATATTCACTTTGAGGCTCTTCTTGGGTTACGTATATATGTAGTATTTTGTATAACATCCCAAGTGTCTGCAATTGTTACAATCCGTAATAGTCAGTAATCCTATAAATTAAAACGAACAAAACTCCTAAATATATTAAAGAAACCTGATAATTACTCTCTATCATATTTTATTAAAGAATATGTATAATTTAAATAGCTTCATAATGTTTAGTTGGGATACTATTGCTGATGTATTTATTGAACACAAGTACTTTACGGACGATAAAACTCCTATCACTTTCACCTCTTAACGGACCCTAGAGTACCGCCTAACACGATAATACAGTTACACTTCCATCTCCTGTATTTCCTCTGTCAACATTACTGGCTCTGACTTGACATTTTATCCACAAATATAGTTTACTGTTTCTTACGTATAGACTGTAGCCCGTCAAACTATTTGACATTGTTTTAATTAATAACGCAACCATTTATTTACTTATCATCGTCAAGTTTACATTATCAGAAATTGTATTATTTTTCGTAATTACGTTTACATAAAAATACCTCAATAACGATAGTATGAATGAGGTAATACTTGTTAGCTTATTTCTGAAACGTTTATATATGTTAAAAAATACTCTTATAGAGTTTGCATCTGTATGTAAGAACTTCAGAAACAAGATATATCATTCTGAAAGTGGTACACAATTGAGATGCAACGTGTATATACTTCAAAATGTTTATACTGTACATGATTACATTGTTTATAATTTCACGAGCTGAGCAAAATAATTATTAATTAAATAAATCAGATAAAGTTATAATTATCTAAGGTATTTAATTTACAATAGTATTTTGTACTGTATTTCAATTTAGCTAATTAATAGAATAAAGTAAGCACACTAATAGGTTATAAACATTGTTTTAAATAAATCAAAATTAATAAACATAAGGAGGTTGCATTAAATAATAAAAAAATAAAAATTAAACATAATATGCCGTGCTGTCTTCGACTTTTCATGTCACAGATGTCTTCTTCGAAAAATATGATGTAACTACGAACGTCCCGTCATTGATAGCCCTAATGTAGCGTTAGATTTTAAAATTTAACGTTCACTGTTTATAAATAAATGCTCATGAATTAAGAGCGTTAATTATTGATATTCTGTGTTGTTAACTATAGCACTGTTTGTTTCATAATCAAGGTTAACACAATGATAAAGAATGAACACTTTTAATTTAATCTAGAAATAATAAGAATAAAGGTTAGTAAAATTAGTAAGCGTCCATATACTGCCTTTCTTTTTATGGTATCGGAGTTTCTTCATATTAAGTTTCTCAACATACTTTTACATTTAAACATGCCATCGACTAAATTTCTAAGACATTTCCGCAATCACAGTACATTTTTTTAAATTGTACATAATTTTATCAAAATTAATTTCACTAAAACATAGACACTGATCTTCTATTTGTGCTGCAGCATCGTCTTCGTTTCAAAAAGACACACACATACAGCTCTCTGCCATCCGGAAGCCTTCGTTAGACTCCGTAACAGCGCCTTAAACGCTGCCATACAAGAATTTTCTGACGCAGTCAACACATCGAAGGATTGTGGAAAAAAACTAATCAATTTCCGCCATTAATAACTAAAACGGTAGTTCGAGTCTGTTCTAAATTTTTTACGTTCCAAGGTGTTAGAATTCATTAGTACTGGTAACTTCAACATTGATGTCGTAGAACACACCATCCCTCTGACTCAGTGGTTTCAGAATATTCTCATTTGTTTTTAATTAGTTTGATCCAGGAAGACAGCAACACGAGTGACGGCCAGTTTAAGTACAGCCTTCGAGAATGTCATCACGAACAATCAGTACGCCCTGGTTCTTGTTTTTGACGCAATGAGGGTCTGACCGTTTCGCACAGGCGCAAAAGGCAAAAATTTAGAATTAATACATTTAAAATTTAAGAACGAAAAACGAAATTTTTTATATACAACTCGGATTAAATTATTGTAATAAAATAAGAGCCTCTAAAGCTCAAGGCGTTGAAATAAAGTTAAAAATGCATAGACTTTTTTGAAAGTGCGTGGAAATTAATAAAAAGCGTTACAATTAATAAAATAACTACTTAAAAATACTAAATATTTCTGCTACTAAAATTCAAAGCTTCTGGTAAATTAACAAATGACCCTTCCAAATGGCAAGTTAATTCAAAAATGATGATAAAAGCATACGAATAAATACGAGTGACTTATCAAAAGTTACAATTAAAGTCATATTCACGGCTCCTTTATACATTGAAAAGTTTGTGAGTGTGTATTGACATTTTGTGTATAGTACAAATATAAGTAGCATATTTCACTGTAGGTACTGTGCAAAATATTTTCGCCACAAACTGCAGAAATAATTATGTGATGTATTAGGGCAAAGTGTGTAGGAATTTCATAAATGACACTAGCTGTCCGTAGTTTTTTAATGTTATTTTATTGTAGGTATTGAAATATTAGGGCTACATGCCTTATGGTAAATACGCCCTTTTATTAAATAGGAAAAAACGTGTTTTCTTTCCAACAGACATCATTATCAGAAGTAGTAAACAATTATATTATTTTATACAGTATTTCCTGAGTCTAGTGATTCCTGAAACGTCATACTATACTGCTGATTTGGGTTGTTAAAGAGAAATATGAAATTGCAGTTACAATGCTTCTTACTTCTACGATTGTAAAGGTTAAATTCCAATATTTAGCTTTGATTTATGTGGTGCTTTAGTATATTGTATAGTACTTTCTAGTTTAATATTTAATTACAAACTAACTATAGAAATTAGTATATGATGGTGTAACAAATGTTTATTACTATCCACATTTTACACATTAATACAGTATAGTACAAAATAACCAAGACAGCCCTATTAATATAGTGTTAAAGGCACATTCGATTATAAAAGATCAAGTTATAGTATTTCGTACAGACTCAATGCCAAATTCAATCTTATACGAACTATAATTTTGCAAAAAAAATCAATTGTTTTTAATACAACTTGCCTCATAACTTTTTATACTTTTTCGTTGTGAGTAAAATAATGTCTACATTATTTGCGGTATACTTTTGCAACCATTAATATGTAATCGCCATAAAATTACACAGTGAAATGGTTATTATGCATAATTTAAACTATCCTATTCCTCCCTATCTCTTGTTTAAAAAAAGCACTTGAATGTCATTATAAAAGAAAAATAACTAAGTTTTGTAAATTCCGCTTGAATGCAATAGATCAAAATGTTTCCTGAAAACCGCAGTTTTTGATACATTTTTCTGGAGAAAGAACTGATTTCTCTATAAAAAGAGAGTTGGAACAAAAATGTGAAGATATAACAGTCAACCAGATCCATTGTCCTTGAGCAATAAAACTAAAATTAAATTCTCCTTTAGTATTTAAAAAACTCTGTCCAAGAAGTTATTAATGCTTTTTTTGTTTAATTCAATCGTACGCTCACGGGTTTTTACACTAAATATTAGGTAAACGTTTGAGTCAATGTAATTAATTGCTGTTAGAAAAAGTATAATTGTAATAGTCTAGAAGCCGACAGTTAGTTTGCATTTAAGCATTAGTTATGCATTAGAGTTAGTAAGCACATAATAAGATCCTTCTTGAAATCTATGGAGAAATTGTTCCTAATATGGAAATCAATCGTCAGCCGCGCCAGCCAACCTGTGAAAATAAAGCTTTAAAAGCTGCTGCACTATGTTGCTGAACTCAGAAAACTGTAATTTTCCCTGCACCTAGTGTCAAATTGGTGAATATACATGCCATGTACTAAAGCACACTTTGATTTGCAGCACAGGATCACCCCCGGTATATAAAAACAGAGCAACCTCAGCAGCCTAAACTTAATACAGGTATTATTTCGTAGTCTAAAAGCTATCTGAATTTTTTCAAGGCCCAACTCCCTACGGTAGGATTTCATAGGTTGAGTAAGGTTATACAAGACCAAAACAAGCTGCTTTTAAAACGTTGAAAGATCAAAGTTTTGTTTGGTTACGAGGACATAAACGAGTATACAACCCCATTTGACTGGCTCCAGTCAGCCCTCAGTCTAGATACATTCCCAGGAATTTTTTCGCTATAAGATCCCTCCAAGAGAACATCGTCCATCATAATAGTTGGAACCAACTGTCTTAGAAATTTATACCTTAGTGTATTATACAGATTTTTTAATGGACAAGTTTAACACAACTTAAGAGGATATGTGTAACTTGTAAGTGCCTTTTTACTTAAATAAAGTCACAACATAGACTTATCTGTTAATTTGAATTGTTAAATAAATATTATTCACCTAAGCAAGAAATAATTGCTCTCTTTGAACGTCGATTACTATGTTAACGTTATTTCTAGGGTATTATGAGACTGAACACACTCTTATTTTTCTGCAGCTACGAAACAAACCATATATGTAGCAAGCTTCGAACACCATACGCATCTAACTGTGCAGCAGTATCTCTTTAGCAGTCATAGGCCTTAAGGACATAAATAAATATGCTGAGGACGTTGTCTCGCTTCTCTAGTTCATTGACAATTATATTCAATGAGACTGACATTTACATCAATAGTTTATTTCTTCCTTGAGAATCAAACTGTTCAGATTCAGAATCTCAAATCGGTCAATGGAGGTCATTAACCTTGAAAGGAAGCAGTTTGCGATAGCCACCTGACACTATATAGGCTAAGTATTTAAATAGTTTTTTACATGTTTTAAAATAGATTTTAAATTGGGAATAACTTTTACTGTTTTCAGACAAGAAGGCAAAATATACTTCTTAAAATAATGTATTATTTTAGTAAGTAGCAATAGTTTCTTATAGCAATATTTAAAAACCGCAGAGTCCAGACTTTAATATTGCAGGATTTTTGGATTTTAAGGGGGTTCGGTATGCCCTATCCTTCCCATGTTAATTTGGCCAATTTTATGTACCTTTTTCTCAGAAACCTTTAAAGCTATCATCATCAAACTTTAGGACACTACTATGTAGACCTTTGTTAACATTTAGAGCGAAACAAAGTTAAAAAAAGAAGTTTTTATTTAATTTGTTGTAAATAAAAAATTTATTAATTTTTTGTAAAATAATTTATAATTATAATTTTTTTAATAAAAATTTAAAATAGATTTTTATAATGTCTTCCGCTCTAAATGTTAACAAAGGTCTAAATAGTAGTGTCCTAAAGTTTGATGATGATAGCTTTAAAGGTTTCTGAGAAAAAGGTACATAAAATTGGCCAAATTAACATGGGAAGGATAGGGCATACCGAACCCCCTTAAGACTGAATAACGCTAGCCACCTCACCTTTTTCAGCAACCACCAAAGCTATGTATTAATCGGGAACCCTGCCTTTGTTAGTGTATTAAAGTCCCAATGAGAGAGGAATAGGGGAGAGCTTCTGTTTGAGAAATACTTATTGAACACCTCACGAACTGTTTAATAGAGCTATTGATGACAGAAGAAGTAACGTACGAGTAAGTTTAAAACTTTTTGAACGTGTATTAAGGCCCCAGGATTTGGCAGTTCCATAAAACTAGATAGCTGACGATCGATATTTGTACTATGAGGAATTCCTCCATCGATATTAAGAAAATCTAGGTAGTTTTCTTATAAACAAAGAAAATTAGTTCTCGGCTCATGGTCTTTAACTAGAAGAACTATTAACTGTATCCTGGAATATTTACACGTAGGTGTAAAATCAAAGTCCAAACGTCAAAAACGTTTTTATGGTTAGACCAACAGATTAAAAAAAAAACAAAACATAAAACATACCTCTTTATAACGACTTGGATTGTAGATAATAATATTCTAGAGTATTAATATTTAAATTATCAATGAGACATCCAAGACGATATAAAATATTTTTTTGATTAGTAAGCTCCTAGTGAATATTCAGTAAAATTTATTACTAAATTGTATAACTATTAAATATTATCTGGTTTGTCTAAAATAAAAATCACAGATCTAAATAAAAACAATGGATTTATTTTAAGCTGGCAAATTAATAAGTTAAACGTTTCAGAATTTTCATCACTCTATTTTCCACAAAGAATTGACAAACCTTTTAGTAAATTTAAAAATTCCTTTGGCAAAAAATAAAAAATATTAATCAAGTACCTATATCAAACTAAAAATCAGAGCTCTCTTCTAAAATAAAATAATAAAGTTATAAAATAAAAATCTAATACTACTTGTAAATAACTAAAATAAAAATATTCACTTCTAAGTTCACTCAAAATTCAAAAAATAAAAATTTAAACTTCTCTTTACACTAGTTGAACCTTAACTTTCAAGTCTCTACAATTCAAATTACAACTCTCTCAAACAATTATTAATGTTCAATTAATTTCCAATTAATAATTTACAATAAAACAGTTCCAGTTAAATATTAATAAATTACTACTTTTCCAAATCTCAATTAAAGTTATTAACAACGTTAAATTTTAATTCACTTTTCTTGCAAGCATGAACCAAATGTAACTTGTATAATTCTATTATGCTCTATTGTTCTTCGAGAATAAGTTATTCAGATTGCTCTATAGTTTTTATGAATTTAATTTTTTCCAATAAAAAGACAACCAAATTAATTTAATATCAGATCAGGAAGACAATTTCAATAAAACGTACAATAAATTTGGTGCTTACCTCAAAATCCCTCGCGGAAAAAAATTTAAGAAACACGGCGCACTGTAATCAACTTACTCACGAAAAAAACCAAATGAAGGGCGAAAATTATGAGCGGGCGCTTAAATCCAATCCCTTTCCAATCGACTTTGCAGGACATCCGCTGTGTTCTCTCATTGGTCCAGCTGTATCAAACCAGGAGAACATTACTCGCAACAAGACAAGTTCTAATCAATTCAAGGCAGTCAACCTGTCTTCCTAACAATTTAAAACTACCAGTACTAAATTGCTAAAGGATTAAATGTTCGTTTTTACCCTGACTTTTCATAATCTAATCTAAAATTAAATCCCAATATTTCAATCCCAAAATTTGTATTTAATTTAAGTTTTAATTAAAAAAAATAAATCAATGTAGCTTTAAAAATGCTACACTCTTAGAAAGCACTTTGTAGTAAAACTAAGTTTAATCGTTCATCAACCGTTTGCATTTGAAGAATATACAGGGTGAATATAAAGTCAGGACCCCCCCTCTACTTTTTTCTATAGGTAATATAAGGAGATATCCTTTGGGTAGTGGTGCAATATGGAAAGGAAGTTTCATTTTATGATATTTAAAATTTTTTGTGTCCCCCAAAAATGCGAAATTTTTGGGGGCAACCCAAAAATTTCAAATGTAAACCCCTATCAAGTGACCCCTCATTTTAAAGAGCATGAAAAAACTTAAATAGTGGTGAAAACCAGAGATTGTTATCTCTTTCCTAATGCGAAATAATAACCAGTATTACTAGAACACATTTTAATAATTCACCACGTCACGAAGTCAAATTAAATGTTCAAACATTTCATTTTTGGGAATCACATTATAGGACATTTTTTTATTATTAATGGGAATCTCAATGGTCAACTGTATTTGGAAATGTTACAAGAATAAATTTTTCCTGCAATAAATACTGTTATTAGCTAGAATCAACATGAATTTGAAGAAGAAATCGTTCATTTCCAGCAAGATGGTGCCCCACCACATTATCATCGTGCTGTACGACATTTCCTTGGGAACTCAGCTACGTGGTCAGTGGATTGGTAGGCATGGTGTAATAGAATGGCCTGCACGGTCTCCGGACCTTACACCCATGGACTTTTTTCTATGGGGTCACATAAAATCCATAATTTACAAAACACCAGTAGCAAACCTTGAAGATTTAAGAAACAGGATTATTGATTTTTGCAACCAAATACCACCTCAGACTTTCCAAAACGTCAGAGAGGCGTTCACCCTACGCTTGTTTCACTGCCAAATAGAAGGAGGGCTTCAGTTTGAACATTTGATTTGACTTCGTGACGTGGTGAGTTATTAAAATTGTTCTGGTAATACTGGCTATTATTTCGGATTAGGAAAGAGATAGGAATCTCTGGTTTTCACCACTATTTAAGTTTTTTCATGTTCTTTAAAATGAGGGGTCACTTGATAGGGGTTTACATTTGAAATCTTTGGGTTGCCCCCAAAATTTCGCATTTTTGGGGGACACAAAAAATTTTCAATATCATAAAATGAAACTTCTTCTCCATATTGCACCACTACCTAAAGGATATCTCCTTATATTATCTATGGAAAAAAGTAGAGGGGGGGTCCTGACTTTATATTCACCCTGTATAATTACTTTAATTATACAATCTTAAGACCATATTGAAACAGATGTGTTTTAACAGATTTATAGAGAACATTTTCTGCTTAATAAGGACATACTTGCAGTAGGTTTCATAATTCAAGTTTCCAATATCAGTCTATCACAAGGAATGGTTAATAATGGAAGATAAGCTTCTACTGCGTTCGCCATCAAGGTAAATTGCTCTTTCTCTGCCTCTACACAAGAGTATTACGCAGTAATTGGCGAAAATATCAAGAGAGATGAATTGATAGGCTTTGTTCTAAACATCCGATATTGTTATCCAGGCCTATAAGTGCAAAGTTTTATTTTATTTGTTTAGTAACTTTGTTGAAGGAAATGTTTAATACTTTTTATAAAAAGTACATTTCTTTTCTTGGAATATATTTGTATATAGCCAAGTGTAAATTTGAACGAAAAAATTAAGTTTCTAGAATGTGCAAAAATTTATTTATTTTAAGACAGCTCAAAATAGTATGGTTACATTCAAAACAAAACTAAGTGAAATATATGGCGTCTTAGTTAAAATACCCTTTAAATTCAGATTTAAAACTTGTTTTCACTATTAAGCATTATAGGCTCCTCAGCTTGTAACCCCGAGACCCGCAGATTTTAAATTGTCAGTAACAAGCACAGTCATAAAATCCTGATAGGGCTAAATATTATAGACAACTAGTTTGTTTACGGACTTACGGCTATATCAATGCATTTACTAAGGGCTATTGATAAGTAGGCTTTATATAACTAGACAAATTTTATTTATGTTTTAAAATAACAGTAAAAGTTGTTAATCCCTACTTTGAAGAACAATCTTTATCTCATATTTTATTCGTGAATTATCTCTATCTCATATTTATAATTCATGAATAATCTCTATAACTATTGTAGAACTAGAACTGTATGTTCTCCAAAGAACTACAAGAATACATTGTTACTATTTCAAACAATAAATTTTTAGTTTTTCTGCTTGAACGCTCCGAGTTGTATTGTGGGAAACTTACGAGTGAGGCTTTGAAGGATTGACGAGATTCGACGAACCAGAAAAAAGAAGGTGCCAACCGTATGTCTCTCTACGTATTCTAGCCGTAACCACGCGCACCAAAATATTGTAGGCGCTGTTTGTGAAGCCATACTCCTTTCAAGGTTATGATTATATCAAAACTATGCGATCTGTTTTAAAAACTTTAAAAAGGGAATTTAGGTGATCCATAAAACTATATTCAATAAATTAAAGTTAAACACTCTTCAATTTACAGAAGTCAAAAATTAACTAAAGTCAAAAAAATTCTTCACTCTGATAATTGTCAAAATTAGTTCAACAGATTAGGTACATACGTTACAAAGAATAAGTATGCTAGCAGAATTTAAAATATTACCTTAAAATAAATTTAACAATTCTGAACATCGAAATAACAATATTGGTTAAGTAGTACAAACAAATAAAATATATGCAGAGTAATTTAACAATACTGCTGAAATAGTTAAAAAAACGATGGAATTAGGACCTGTAAACAAATTTCCTTAAGTTCCTAGTTTAGCACTATCTTGAAACAGTCTTTGTAACATAGTTAAAGTTGAAACATAGCACACGTAAATCTCATGGGTTCAATATAGGAAAGAATACATTTTCATTAATATCAAACATCAGTAGAGGTTGAGATGGAGTTGCAACTCGTAGAAGTGCTATGATTTGTGTTTCAAATTCTGGATATCCTACAACGAGGAATTTAACACCCACTTAACTTGTGCTCTAAATATCAAATAAAATATCAATAATAACGATACAAATCATATAAGGTTTGGAATGGAGTTCAAACCCATAGAAAAAATATATATTTTTGTTTTTCAAATTTCCTACGGTCTAAAATAGTAAATTAAAAATACATATATTCATGCTTCAAACTTTAAATGCAGTATTAAATCGTAACCACATATTAGTGTAAAACCTTATTTGACACTAACTGTACAGGATTATATTGGCTGAACGTTTTCACCCGTGAGGCTGTAAAAAATTAAATTTTGTCTGTTTGTCTGCACGACATCCCGAAAATGGACTGACTTATGTATTTAGGCTTCATGTTTATACATGACTGTAGCTAAGTTTTATTGTAATACAAGTTACCCCATGGTAATTGGTTGAGCGTTAGTGGATATTTTTACATTGGTCTTCCGAAAACAATTATTACAACATAGCAGAGTAAACTCTTTTACAAAAGCTGAGTAAAAGCATGTAAGATCTTAGCATGTAAAATTGTTATTCCTTTGGAAAACAAAACTAAATAATGGATTGGACGGTCAATATTCAAAGTTGGTTACAAGATTCGATTTCATAGCACTCTTACGTTGCGCTATTTGACTAGATAAATATATATATATATATATTGTCATATATAGCTACATTTACCTTTTGACAGTATCTAATAATCATCTTTATAAATATATAACACTTTATTTTAAGTTTCTTATTATTGCAAATCAATTAATTTTTGCTCCTTTTTTAGCTTCATATTCTCGCTTTTCATATGGTTTATAATTCTCTGGTACACTCCGGTAAATACTCATGTGTCATTGCTTATTAAGCTTTATCAAGTGTCCTCGATCAACTGTCAAGATAATGTTCCTCTCTTTTGATCTTGTCTACCATGCCGCAGGTAACGATGACACTCTGTCACTGTCAAAGTGTCAAGTATGAGTGAAACAATTCTATACATCAGTTTCACCACCTCAATTACAGAACGTGTCTCCTGCATTTGTTTTATCTTATGTTTAATTAATAAGGGATACCTTTAATACATAGGACCAAGTGCAATCTATACACTTTTACTCTTTAATGTAACCAAAACTTCTTTTAATAAACGTGTTCTAATAATTGTTAATATTTATTATAAGCTATAAGTTTCACGTTTTAAATTCAAATGTTTATAAGAATATAAATAACCAAAATGAAACGTGCATGTTAGTCATATATTCATTCTAATATTATTTTATTAAATCGAATTGGTTTAAAAGAACAAGTATAAAAATAACTTATATATTCCATACCGTATAAAGCGTAGTACCTTAATTTAACGTATTGTCAATATAGATTACCATTTGTTATTGTTTTCTCACAAGTTTAAAATTTAATCTTACTAATCTTTCATTTCTGTTTGTTAAGTTGATACTTTAATATGGATGGTCTTCTCCATTAAATTTTATTTCTGCTCTTCCAGTTCTAACCTACACTCATTACAAAAAAAATGTAAAGTGGCACATCACTAACCGTAAATATCGTTGTAGCCTAACGGTTAGATCGATAAATCTATTCTACTATGAAGATAGCTATTGGAGTGAGTAGAACACTGTTGTGTGGCCTAAATATGAGTTAGTATTTTCCCTTTTAAAAATATAAGTCGAATGAGGAGTTTCCTCAGCTTCTTGTCCTAAATACGAGGTGATATCTATTTAGCAATGTACGTACCCTTTTTGACAAGTGTTACAGCACCAAACGTAAAAACAGGTTAAATCCATGCATTGCAAGTACATACAACAATGTAGTGGATTTTTACGAATAAACGTTTTAAGATTCTTTATAAAAATAGTGAACAATATTATAACCTGAAATTTAATATTTATTTTTTAAATTTGTTTTAAGGTAAATTTAAAAAAAGTTCTTAACCAATTGTGAATCCTGGTTTTTAAATCTTAAAACAAATAAATGTTAATAGGGCTACGTTATGGTTGGGTATAGGGTTTTCTTACATGGCAATTGTGTGAAACAGCGTAATTAATTCAATGTGTTTGAAAAATTTTATTGAACATGATATTTTTTATTAAGAATTCAATGATTACATTACTGTAAAACTTTCATGATCGTTGCTCAAAGTGGCGTCCTTGTAACTCGTTGCAGATTCTGAAGCGTCGTAAGCACGATTCTCTCACCCCTTGAATAGGATTACTGTCTTGAATAACTGCAGCAGCCTCAACAACTCTAGCTACTAGATCCATTTCATTCTGTATGGGTGTACCGTTATTATAGCACATATATTTTAAAATTTATATGGAGCAAATAGCTTTATAGATTAAACAACTTTTCGGAAATACTTGCTTTATTCCGAAATTTAAGTTCACCCAAAAGTTTACAAAGTTTACAAACTTTTGATTCAATTTTCTTCAAATGTCACTCAATCGAACAAATCTAATTAAGAGTCTGATTAAAAGGTATTAAAATTAAAATTAAACTAAAAATGTTTACTTCTCCAAAAAATGGTTTAAATTAACAAAAACAAAAATAAAAAGTTCTCTTCTCAAAATACTCAAAATTAATATAACACAAAACTTGATAATTTACTTTATGACCAAAATTTAATTCACAATACTTCAAAAATTGAATTTAAATTTTTCAGACTCTGAAAAGATGGGAAACTTTAGAAATTTTTAATTACAGTATTATAAAATAAAAGATATTAACTATACGCTGGTACGGACTTACTACTTTGAAGATTACGGAGGCAGATCGGAAAATAAAACGCACTAAAAATTTAAATACTTGAACTTGAATTTACACGCGATAAATAATTACTCTAAATCCCAACTATAGGGTTAGAGGAAGAAAAACTTCAGCTTCGGACCGGTACACCTTCTCGTCGTGGCTTCAAGACTTGACTGGACTACTTCTGACCCTCTCCAGGCTTGCCGGGTCGGAACGTAGACCGATCAGCTGATTACCGGTTCAACTAACAATGTCCACGCACCGCGTCTAGTTAACAGGAGCCTACTTCCTACCGCGATTCAGCATAAAAGGAATTAGAACTATGGTACATATTTTCCCTAGCCCGAAGCTGCAATCACGGTAGGAACCTAAACCTTTATTTTAAACACTCATCCCGGACTAAGTACAATAATATCCCTCCACATGCACACTTTTAAATAACAATTCTTTTGTACTTATCACTACGTGGAGGCTGTGATGTGTAGTCCGAGGGGTGATGTGGTAGGGGTTGCCCGACGTCCAGTGTGGCTCCCCAGGTAGCCATCGCAGAGGGATGTGGTAGGTGAGGAGTCGAGGCAGGTAGCTTCTCCAATGATTGTGCGGCCGGTGCAGTGCAGCGGCCTCGTTGATCTCGTGGTTGGCTGGCTCTGGTTCGCTAATAGCACTGCTACCTGCTCCTCCAATCTAATAACAATTTCAGCCAGCGAGGCATTGAGCTCTTGGAGGACATTTCCTTTTACAAAATATTCCCTCCGTATAATTGTATGGCTTGTCAGTCTTTCACGGTGTTCTTATTGTACGCCTGCGCTAGTGTCACGAATATAAACCATTACCAGATGTTGTTAATTACAATACAATCAATTTACAGGGATTACAATGGCACAATAATCAATTGTTTACACACAATAAACCTCATATAGTGATAAAAAAACAATATTACCTGTCCTTCTACATTTGAAGGAACAGGGAAGAATTATTCACTATCAATACAAACTCATTTGTATACCAAAAAATATTACCCTGTCCTTCTCTATTGGAAGGAACAGGGGACAACAACACCACAACATTACCAAAATTACCCTGTCCTTCTACATTTGAAGGAACAGGAAAGAAAATAATATCTCATGATATATCACAATACCTCTGTGTATTAATTTCATACACCATTAATGCCATTCATTGTCCCTGAAAATTACATGGTTTACAACAACACTCCTATCACACACTTACACTGGCATTTTTATATTATGACTTCTCATCTTAGCCATACAATTGCTGAAATAAAAACGTCGTCACATCACCCTTTCATATTCCAATATTTTATTTGTATTATTATAATAAACTACTTGGGGGACTCTCATACTTAACTTGTTTTGTGTTTTGGGCCAAATTAATACATAATTATATAATCAATTCTTGAAGTTAATTTAGAAATAAATTATATTGTCATTTTTATTGTTTTTAGACCCATCTTCAATTCCTTTTCAACAATATAATTGTCCTGAAAATAAAACATACTGGACCTTTGCCGGGGGGGGGGGGAGTTAATGTTTATAGAGTTTTCAAATTTCACACTTTGTATTTAAATTTTAATTTAGGAACATATGCATCTTAAAAAAAAAGAAAACAAACTATCTTTATTTTAAAACAAAAAACACATTTTACCAGGATCAATATTTCCTTGTTATTTCTGATAAGTATTTCACATGAAAATTTTCAATCATATGCCCAGTCCTATCTTTACTTGCCGTGTCCATAAACTCTTTCACTTATCGGCCCACTTAGTTTTCACTTATCAGAGTCCACTTCGCTTTCACTTATCGGGTTCACTTGTAATTAAACTTTACGATACGGACTCTTCTGAACAAATACTTTTACAAGGGGCCGAGTTATTCCAGCTTGATTACATCCGGACCTTTTTACAATTTACACAGGACGCTCTCAACAATATTCCTATCTCTGCCCTCATTGTTCTTGAACCTTTCATACCCACACAATTATTTTATAACCCCCCTTTCAGATTACAAGTACTGTCCCTAATATTAAATTTCAAAGTGGATCTTTCACATTTTCCTAAGATTCTAACAGCGTCGTATTTTAAAAGCATTTCCGTCCCTAAAAATCATTTCAAGTATAATTCCTTTTTTGAGCAATAGATCCACATACGCTAGCTCCCATTTTTATTTTAAAAATAATTTTCTTAAAATAAATCAAATATTCCAAACTCACAATATTATTCTAAGTCCTAAGTCTTACTCACTACACAAAATTATGCAGGTTTATACACACTTTTCAAGTTTATACAAGTCTTACACAAGTCTTATACAAGTTACACACACTTTCATGAATTATACAAGTTTATACCAGTTTACAAGTTCTTTCCTGTAAATAACCTGTTGTACAAGTTTATTGCTCAAAAAGAAATAGCAGATTGCGCAATTTATGTACCGTTATTATAAGCACATATATTTTAAATTTATATGGAGCAAATACTTTTATAGATTAAACAACTTTTCGGAAAATACTTTGCTTTATTCCGAAATTTAAGTTCACCCAAAAGTTTACAAAGTTTACAAACTTTTGATTCAATTTTCTTCAAATGTCCACTCAATCGAACAAATCTAATTAAGAGTCTGATTAAAAGGTATTAAAATTAAAATTAAACTAAAAATGTCTATACTTCTCCAAAAATGGTTTTAAATTAACAAAACAAAATAAAAAGTTTCTCTTCTCAAAATACTCAAAATTAATATAACACAAAACTTGATATTTACTTTATGACCAAAATTTAATTCACAATACTTCAAAAATTGAATTAATTTTTCAGACTCTGAAAGATGGGAAACTTTAGAAATTTTAATTACAGTATTATAAAATAAAAGATATTAACTATACGCTGGTACGGGACTTACTACTTTGAAGATTACGGAGGCAGATCGGAAAAATAAAACGCACTAAAAATTTAAATACTTGAACTTGAATTTACACGCGATAAATAATTACTCTAAATCCCAACTATAGGGTTAGAGGAAGAAAACTTCAGCTTCGACCGGTACACCTTCTCGTCGTGGCTTCAAGACTCGACTGACTACTTCTGACCCTCTCCAGGCTTGCCGGGTGGTCGGAACGTAGACCGATCAGCTGATTACCGGTTCAACTAAACAAACAATGTCCACGCACCGCGTCTAGTTAACAGGAGCCTACTTCCTACCGCGATTCAGCATAAAGAATTAGAACTATGGTACATGGGAGTGGTATACACTAATTGCTTCATGTGTCCCCACAAGTAAAAATCAATGGGTGTGAGGTCAGGTGACCGTGGAGGCCAAGGGACGGGACCTCCACGTCCAATCCAACGATCTCCACACACTTCATTCAAATGTTGTCTAGCAATCAGGGAAATGTGGGCCGGTGCTCCATCGTGTTGGAACCACAATCTTTGCCTAGTTTCAATAGGAACATGTTCCAACAGCTCAGGTAAGATTTCCCTCAAAAAAAACTTCATAAGTAGGTCCGTTCAGTCTGTTTGGTATAATGTGTGGCCCAATTAAGTATCCGTCTACTATTCCAGCCCAGATATTGACAGAAAGTTTGTGCTGAAACTTACGTTGCACAATTTCATGAGGGTTCTCTTCAGCCCATAAATGTTTGTTTCGGTTATTAAATATGCCATCTCGAGTAAATGACGCTTCGTCAGTAAAGAGAACATACCTTAAAAAATCGGGTTCATCAACTAATTTGTGAAGGAACCAACGAGAGCAGTCTACCCTGAGAGGAAAATCTGCAGGTTCTAAGGCTTGTACTTTCTGATGTCTGTAAGGGCACAAACGTTCTTCATTTAACACTTTCCACACAGAACTTTTGCATACATCCAAATTATGAGCAATAGCGCGAACGCTGGTGGAGGGGTTTTCTTCTACGAATAATAAAACCTCTTCTTCAAAATCAACAGTCCGTACGGATTTTACCCGTTCTACAACATTATTTTTCAAATGTCCAGTTTCCCTAAGACGAATATGAACGGCACTGAAGACGCTATGAACTGGGTAAAGCCTATATGGAAAGCGCTCTCTGTACAATCTGCTAGCTAATCTGGCATTGCCTCCAGCAAGTCCGTACACAAAGTGAATATCAGCATACTCTTCAAAAGTAAAACGGTTCCTATCGTACAAGAAACAAAGTAATAAAAGAAATTTAAATTAACAGGAAAAACTAACAGGAATTACAAAGAAGAACAGAACATTCAAACAGTGACAATCACGTTCAAAACATAAACTTGCTAAACAATGTCTTGATAGTTTGTTTATTAGTTTTTCTTCATTTAAAACACCTGATTTGGTTGCTGATTGTTGGTCAGCTGTTTTCATGTAATATTATGCAATTGTTTTTTAAGAGCATTGTGAATAGTTTGTTTCTTCTTTATTTGTGTGTGTGTAACACATTGATTACTGTAAATGGAACAAAAATGATAGTAATTTTTTTTTTAGGTTATAATAATTGTTCAGTATTTTAATAAAGAACCTTAAAAAGTTTATTTGTAAAAATCCACTACATTGTTGTATGTACTTGCAATGCATGGATTTAACCTGTTTTTACTTTTGGTGCTGTAACTCAGTTATTTGTTATTCAATCTTTTTGAAACAAAAATTTTTGAATTGGTAATAAAATATGCTAAAAAAAGTTATCCTGGTGAATTTGTTGTCAAAGTAGCCGTTTCAAAGCTAATACAATTTGAAAATTTTGAACGGCCGCCATTTTGAAATGCAATGATATATTTGTTGAATTTTTTCACTGAAAAGGACTAACACTAGGTTAACATAACTGTTAAGATTGAATTCTGTATCTTAAGTGGTTTTTGAGTAGTAATCTTTTTCCCAAAAAACACAAACGGACAGACAGACAGTAAACTGTACGTTTCCGGACACATGTGGAATGGAGTTTTTTCCTTGTTTTAATGACCTGTATCAAGTCCTGAAATATTGCACACCTTTTATGAATCACCCTGTATATTTACCCAGTCAAACATTTGTTAGATAAAGAAAAATATCTACTTTGAACTATATAGTGGAACAGATCTAACCTGTTCTCTGCACGACAAGCTTTTCAACTTAAAGTCATATTAGTAGATTACATGTACAAGGTCATTGCCCTGGCTCTTGATTGGACTGTTCGATTTTGGCTGTCAAACCAACTCAGTAACTTGTTGGTTTACAAGAAGTGGCGGAGAAAAATGTCTTAATATTCGAAGTCTACTTACCTTAACACAAACTTTGATATATACAAATATATAGGTGTGTGTATGTGTGTGTGCGTGCGTGCGTGTGTTTTTCAATTCAATTCTACAGTAAATACATTAAGGAATGAAGTTGGTAAAGCTGTTTATTGGAATGCTTTGACTTATTTGGCCAGAAAACAAAATGGTAATCGTTTGAATTTAATGTTGTATTTGGAGGAAAGCTCATAACGGACAAGTTGCCTTGTGACAGGAGGCATGTAGCTGTGCGCGTGACCAAAACAGGTCAAAGATGTACAGTCAAACACAAAAACTTTCTATGTTTACAGAAACGCACCATACATTGCCATCACCTCACTGGTCAAGGTCACGTGCACGGCTGCACGCCTCCTGCTGTACGCAGAAACTGTCACTTGTTTCTCCATTGTGTTATAATGAATCATACACAGGTTTAGTAGTTGATATAAGATCACAAATTTACCAAAATTACCAGTTAATGTGGATGTCAATACTATAATTCTTGATCAGAATGATTATATTCTTTCTATCTTCAACGCTTTTCTTGTAGTATAGCATTTTATTCCTGAAAAAGATTAAATCAACTTCCGGATAATCGCAATCAAAATTTGATAACATATATACACTAAAACACAGTGTTTCCATGATAAATTATATGAATTTCTTTTATTAAATATTATTATTTAATGTTACTGTATATTTTGGGTCACAATATTTCTAGTATAAACTTAATTATAGGCTTTAAATTTTCTTACAGATTAAAGCATTAAAGTAATACTAAAACATGAAATAAGAAAACCGGAACTTTTGTCACCAAAAGATAATCAATTAAATGAACAAAGGAGACTAACATTTTTATTCATAATATTTACGTTACAAATTTTAACTGAAAACTTGGAATCAAATTTTGTTGAAAACAATATATAATTACAATATATTTTATATAAATCCTTATAAATCCTTAAAAATCATCCAATAAAAAATATCATAAACTATACAAATATCTTTTCAGATATACAGCAATGTGGCTGTCATAATTAAAATGCTATAAGTAAAATATAAACGTTTTATGTGCTAAAAACGAAGTTTTGTATTTGATTGTAACGTGATAATACATCAAATGTTATTTGTTAAATAAATATTTTAGGTTTTCTTCTTATAATTATTTCCAGAAAACTCCTTTATAGTAGATAATACAACACTTTAAACGTATCGGCTTAGCAGTTGCAATAAGCAGACCATAAAAACTAATGAGTTAATTAAATAATGTTTAAACATGTTCCTTAATTACTTTAATGTACAATACAACAGTAGGCTACAGCCAAAGAAGTGTACAGAAAACCTTTATATAAACTACACAACAAAGTAACTATAAAGTATGTCATCATCATTCCAGATAGTTTGTACTGCTTAATTGATGATCGGGTATAATGAACAAAAGGTTTACAAAAGAACTTACTTGCAGTGTTGAAATTAATACTTTGATTGAGAGGAAAGAAAATCCTCGGCCAATGAGATACGATGTGTGTTCGCCGCATTAAAGTCTTAAGATCCTAATGAAACTGTTAAATCTTTATCTCACAAACCATTCACTCGTTGATTGGCCAACAGACGAGCTTTTATTTATTTCATCAGCTAGCACTTTACTATCGGAATTTGAAACTTATTTAAGAGGCAAATTTTATAAAACTAAGAGTTTCACTACAATCTTTTAAACCCTCTATTTACGGAATGAATTTTGAATAGGCAGAATATTTTAATGCACATTAGAGATAAACTGATAGCCTCCGTGCAAGTGATCTAATCAAAGTAAATTTTACTAATCAGTATTTTATTAGCAATACTACTATCTCTTTTTTATATAAAATAATATAACCAAATGCTAATGTTCGGTATAAGACAAAGTCAAAATTGTTTTGGTAATTTTATCAACATGCCTACGAAGCTTATTGATCATTTGTAAGAATATTAAAAAAACTATACGCTGTGTTTTTCGAAGTAAGTTAGCTTCAAATTTGATCAATGAGTCACTAAAAGTAAAATCCATTAAAGTAACATAAATATTTAATTGAAAATATGTTAAAAATCTTATATTTTATTGCTGTTTAAACGGGTTTGAATAAATAATTTTTCTATAATGAAAATACCTTTTAATGGAACTGTTTTAAATGACATTCGAATGCTGGGTAAAATTTTGAATACTATAAAGCTTTAAAAAGGTAATTTCTGTTTTAAGGAATATATCAAAATACAGCTGTATTTTTTAGTTATTTACTAAATAATAACGTATAATGTTGTTGTTCTCTTACGACAAGAAGTTCATAAAGTGCACTTAGTTCTATAAGGAGCTTAGCGCTCCTTCCAGAGTGACAGGATTTCGGGATGGGTAATGTTAGGGATAGGAGTAACCTCTTTTTCTAGATCCATGGGGAACAATTTGTGCACTAATCTCAAAGTTATATCCCTCCGGAAGAAGGGGAGGCCAGACTGAACCAGACTCTCACCCTTGTGGTACACCCTTGTTTGGGCTAGCAAGAACCTCTGATACTTAGGGAACAAACCCCACCAACTCCCACAGTCATCTCCCGCAGTAGACTAGACCTATCGGATTACCCTTGCACCCCAGAATATCGACATTTGCCGTTAGTGATGTGCCGCTACTGGACATCCATTAGGTTGCCCATATTTATTTATTTATTTCAACGGTAAACCATTTTGTACAACATAACTTATAACAAAGGTGGCAGCTATCCATAACCAAGCATTTTACCTAATATTAATCAAAACAACAAAATCAAAACACAATCAGAGAAAAATAACAATAATAACATAAAGGATTATGGTGAGTTAAAATAAGGTTTATAATGAGTGTAACATGGAATCTGCTAACAGTAGTGTAACATGGATAATAAGGTTTATCCATGGAATCTGAACAACAATAATTATTGCAAGTTAACAACCATAATAATACGTAAAGAGTCTGGGCGAGATGATAATAAAAGTAGCAGCTAAATAACAAAAATTATATAACAATAATACACGTATAGAATCTGAACACAATAATAATAACAACGGAAACAGCTAACAACAAAAGTTATATAATAATAATGGCGAGTTACATTATGGTCTATAGTGAGATGATATTTATATAATCTGAACAACAGTAATAACACGTATAAATCTGAACACAATAATAATAACAACAGAAACAGCTAAACAACAAAAATTATATAATAAAAATAATAATGGTGGGTTACTTTAGGGTCAAAAGTGTTATGATATATATATATATATATATAGGAATCTGGACAACAATAATAACACGTATATAATATTAACACAATATTAATAACAGTAAACAGCTAAACAACAACAAATTAAGAACTAAAACAGTTGCCCGTCATAGTAGCTTCCCCAAGCACGATCGAAATGACTTATAAGAGGATCCAAAAAATTCCACACCACCTGAAACCTCATTACCTTCTCTCATAAGTCTGGGAATACAGCTGTGGTAGCTGTAAAGAGAAGGAAGTGCCCTCTTGAAAAAAATGTCCCCGGAACGAGTGGATGTCGGAATTCGAAACTCGAGAAGAGAGAGAAGACGAGGGCAGTCTAGAGCACCGTTAACCATCTTATGAAGAATCAAGATGTCCGCCATCCTTCTTCTAGTCGCCAAATGTGGAAGGCCAAGGGAGATCCTCAAACAGTCAACAGGCGTCTCCAGGAACTGATAGCCAAGACGCAGTCCGATGAGCCTCAAGAATCTGATCTGCACCCGCTCAAGAGTATCAATGTGCCCTGTCAGGTAGAGACACCAAACAACAGATGAAAATTCTAGGATCGGACGCACTAAGGTTTTGAACAGTCTTGTCAATGTAGTTGGGAATTGAAAGTCTTTCGATGTTCTGCATAGGAATCCCAGTAGTGAATTGGCCTTGCTGCATTTAAGTGACACATCGGTTTATGCTGTTCCAAGTAGTAGCTTGACCTGAAAGGTATAAACCAGCCAGAAGTAATCCCTGATGGGTACACTATAACGTATTGTAAGGGAGATATTACCTTTTTACAAATATAACATGTTTAGTAACTTCTAAACATCGAGTAAAATCGGTAGAATTTTAACAACTATGAATCTATTGACAGCTCTGGGTAACCACAGATAGAGGTTTTTTGATGGAAATGACCTCTCTGAATACCTTTTTAACGTTTGATCTTTAATTTATAGTACATTCTGTATTTTCTAATTCTTAAGCTAATATTAAAACTACAAAATATACTTAAGTTTAAAAAAAAATTGTATGTACACAGATTGAATTTTTGTTTTATCTTAAAACAGTAGTAACTTTATATATGATATATATATATATATATATATATATATATATATATATATATATATATTTATTGCTTGTATATATTTTAATTTTGACGAAGGCGTTGCACATACTCACACATTGAAGAATACGGTATCTAAAAAGCTACTGATTAATGATGAGGCCACCGCACACTTCCCCTGCTATCACACCATTTGCATTGTTCAACTCACCGTAATCATTTATTCATGCTCATCCAGTTACGTTTTCATGTTCCGTTTATGAGGTTATTAATATGTTGGGTCAATCTTTGTCCCCTTCACCGTACTCTGCAATCGTACTGCAAAAGTTGAGTAGTTAGTATTAAACATTTTGGAACAATAATTATGTTATATTTTACAAATTAAAACCCAGATATATAAAAGGGGTTAGAACATTATTTTACTGTTTTCTTAGAATGAACTTAAGCAGTAAATCAAACCTATAACAGCCTTCAAATAGTTGATGTTAAATACTATAACAGATAAACTTAACTCGAACCGCAGACTTCTCTTGGATAAACGTAACAATTCCTTACATTTATGTTGGTTTGATTTTCAAGAATACTTAAGGTAATAATAGTTGCTAGTATGTAGCTAGTGGACTAAGACATTGTGATTTTTCATTCGATGAATGGTGCAGACAAAAAAAGAAGTTACGTGGCCTTAAACCTGATAGAGTACATTCAAGACTACCGGTAGATAAGAAAAGATACACTGCGTATTGAAGTAGGCAACTGTGTTGACACACACACACACACACACACACACACACACACACACACACACACACACACACACACACACACCACACACCTAAAGAAACCTGTATTGATTATAATTAAAATTGATAATTATATAAATATAAAAAACACAAAACACACACACACACACACACACACCAAAAATCCTAAATTTACGTGAAGGAGCTGTTATAAATTTTGATATTACCATATCTTAACAATCTAACATTTTAAGTACTCTGTACACAGTATTGGGAACGACCAAATAGGCATTTTGTATTTAGTCCAAGTACTAGTAATTTTATATAGCATTACTGTGTATACATGTCTGGTACACGTATTCAGGTTGATATTAACATGTTTCTCTTCATACTTCGATTCGTATTAAAGCATTGAGCTGAATAAAGACGGGTAATATATTTGAAGTACGCGGCCATGATATATAAATTATACAACCAGTGAAACCTCACATATTCATAGAGTTTCGCTATCTCTGTAAAATCATCGTCCCTATTACGTTCGTGTGTTTAAGTAATATTTTCCAACTTTTATTCATTAATGTTACTTAATGAGATTTATGAACCTTAAAATCCTATGAGTTGTTTACTGCATCAAATTAAATTAGGAAACAATAACTTTTTCTGGTATTTAATATCCAGTTCATTTACATGAAAGCCAGACTTCGATGCTGTTTTAGAAATGAAATGGCGTTCCAAGAAATAATACTTAAAATGTTTTAAAGTAGCCAAAGTATGTACATCGTATGCCATTTTAATTTATGGAATATAGCAATAATTTAATCTTCCACACCAACATCCACACATTTCTGTAATCTTTTCTGAAAATTTGCTAATACTCGGCGTACCATGGACATTTATATTGCAGCAATCTCATTTCTTATGCAGTTCTTTAAGTCGGCAATGGTGGGAGGTTTCGTAACAAAATCTTTGCTCTTAAGGTAGCCTCACAACCAAAAATCGCAAGCAGTGAGATCCGGACACCGGGCGGCCATAAGATATCGCCAAAATGTCGAATGAGATGTCTCGGTAACAGTCTTTGTTAGAGAGTCATTTAGATAAATGCCGTGTGCACAGTCGCTCCATACTGCAGTTACCGTAATGAGTTAATTTCTATTGAAAATTTTGAACTAAGAAGTTCTGAATCAGTTCAAAGCACTGTTCTTTATTTAAAGTAACTCTTTTACCGTTTTTATATTCAAAAGAATAAAGCCCAATATCAACGCGTGCAACACCACACCAAACAGTCGCTTTTTGTCAAAATGCGGAGGTCGATGATAGGTTTACCTGACAATTCTCTCTTGACCAGTAACGACAATATTTATTTTTCAATTACCATAAAGCTCAAAAACGAGCTTTCAGACATTATTAAATGCTGCAAAATGTTTTCATTATTTCTGGTGCAATAGTCTTTAAAAGAAATAACACGTAATTCAGGACCAGCAGGATTGGGTTTTTATGTAACTGCCAATTTGTAGGGATGAAATTTCAAGTAACTATGTAAAATTCGATGCAAACTTGTCTTTGAAACTACTAATGAGGCATATTGCTTCCGGGGTGATCAATTGGGCTTTTCAGAACAGATACACGTACATTTTCAACACTGTCTGGATTACGTACAGATCTTGGCTCACTGGTTAGTTTCACTTTTAGTGCAGAATCATAATGTCTAAAACTGTTCATCCACATATTTAATTTAAAAGCAAACGACAATCTAATAATAATTTAAGTTTTATTTTTGTACTGAAAAAAAAAAAATTAAAAACAATAATCATTGGTGTGTTTGGTTTTAAATTAAGTATTATATTCATATAAGAAGAAGTAAGTAGAATGTTTTAACCCACATTTTTATACAATAAACAGCTTTGTGACGGGGAAAATAGAATTTTTTACGAAATAACCGTTGCGTCGTAGACACAAACTCATTGTTTCCAATGAAAACTTCAATAAAAAAGCACGCTGTTGCTCCACGATTACTGAAATGGCATGAGCTGTATTTTTAATAGTTGCTGCAATCAAGTTTTGAAACATATTGAGAGCGGAGAAACAGCTATTTAAAATGTGTTAGGTTTTATTGGATAACCCATTGGTTTGTAGATTCGAATGAAAGTAAGCTATAAAATGTTATAGTTGTAAGGATTTATGCAGAAAAATTATACTATTTAAAAATTAAACAGTTTGCGTGAAATTATTTACTTTTGCAGTACAAGGAAAGTAGCAGTAACAATTTAGATTTTGTTAAAAATTACTGCACAGTAAAAAATGATAACACGTTTTTTTTAGTTTACTAACTATATATTGAAGTAAAAAATGTTCTATATCCTTTATAAAGTATAAAATCATATTTTTTTTTTATTTTATTTATTAAAATATTTAAATTTAATGCAACTTTTGGATATACAAATTAACAAATCAAGACGAGTCAATATTTAAAGTCATAATTCACACATTGTATTTAGATTGCTTTTATCAGACTGCAACATATTCTTACAAATTATCAATAAGCTTCGTAGGCATGTTGATCACATTACCAAAACAATTTAGACTTTGTCTTATACCGAAAAATTAGCATTTAGTTATGTAACTTTATATAAAAAGAGATAATAGTTATTGCTAATAAAAATACTGATTAGTAAAATTTACATTTGATCACTTGCACGGATGCCCATCCGTTTATCTCTAATGTGCATTAAAATATTCTGCGTATTTAGAATCCATTCTGTAAATAGAAGTTTTAAAAGATTGTAGTGAACTCCTAGTTTTAAATCTCCTTCTTAAAAGTTTAAAATGCCGATAGTAAAGTGCTAGCTGATTAAATAAATAAAAGCTCGTCTGTTGGCCAATCAACGAGTGAATGGTTTGTGAGATAAAGATTTAACAGTTTCATTAGGATCTTAAGACTTTAATGCGGCGAACACACATCGTATCTTCATTGGCCGAGGATTTTTCTTTCCTCTCAGTCAAAGTATTAATTTTAACTTTGCAAGTAAGTTCTTTGGTGAACCTTTTGTTCATTATACCCGATCATCATTAAACAGTACGAACTATCTGGAATGATGATGTCATACTTTATAGTTACTTTGTTGTGTAGTTGTATATAAAGGTTTTCTATACACTTCTTTGGCTGTAGCCTACTGTTGTATTGTACATTAAAGTAATTAAGCAACATGTTTAACCATTATTTAATTAACTCATTAGTTTTTATGTTCTGCTTATTCCAACTGCTAAGCCGATACGTTTAAAGTGTTGTATTATCTACTATAATAATGAGTTTTGTGTGGAAATAAATATAAGAAAAAAAACCTAAAAGTTTTATTTAAGAAATAACATTTGATGTAATATCGCGTTACAATCAAATACAAAACTTTCGTGTTTTCCGAAAATAAAACGTTTATAATATACTTATACCAATTTTAATTGTGACAGTCACATTGCTAATATATCTTAATAAATATTTGTATAGTTTATGATATTTTTTATAAGTTGATTTAAATTACAAAAATGTATAAATTATATTGTAATTATATATTGTTTTAAACACAAAATTGATTCACAAAGTTTTAGTTAAAATTTTTAACGTTAATATCATGAATAAAAATGTTAACCTGCTTCGTTCCTTTTAATTGATTATCTTTGGGTGACAAAAATTCCGGTTTTATTATTTCATGTTTTTAGTATTACTTGCTTTAATCTGTGGGAAAATTTAAATCCTATAATTAATTTTATACTTGAAATATTGTGACCCATGAAATGCCGTAACATTAAAAAATAATATTTAATTAAAAAAAAATCTATATTACTTATTATGGAAACACTGTGTTTTAGTGTATACACGGTGTCAATTAAGTCTGGAACCTCTTTTTTAATTTTTGAATCATAATAGAAAGAAATACCAAAGTTTACACGTGCTTTTTGGTGATAGTACCGCATACATCTGCCCGATTACCGGCCGGATAATCCCTTTGAGGGACGGGTCCACAGGAGTCAGACAAAAATTCTTAAATAGCAGCATAGGTCAAGTTTGATATCAAATTAAAGGTCTGGGCTTAGCAGAGTACAATGCCGCAAACCGGATTTCAAAAGGTGGATTTATTTAGTCGTTATTGCTATTTGAATTTTAAAACAATTTGAATAATGTAAATTATTAAGTATTACAAGTTAACACCAATTTTTAAGTACCTGTGATCAAACTAAGTGTTCAAAATGTTCTCCTCCCATCATCTGACAATCTAGTAATCGAAGCCACAGGAATCAATAATTATTACCATTAACACAATTAATGTTAGAATGTGAAAGTGGCAGATTGAGTCATACACAGCATCCACAGAAACTTAACGTTTGGGCAGGGTATTATAGGAAATCAAATTATGGGCCCATTATTTATCAATGGTAATTTAAATGGTGACTCGTATCTAGCAATGCTCCAAAATGAGATAATTTCCTGCACTACAAGCTACTCTTGGTCGACAATTTCAAAGGAATTTATTTCCAACAAGATGGTGCGCCACCACACTTTGCTCTCCTTGTTAGAGAATACTTGGATACAATATTCCTTCACAGATGGATTTGAAGACGTGGTGCAGTAGAGTGGTCTTCTCGTTCCCACTGATTTATCTCCGCTGGATTGTTTTCTTTTGGGATACCTCAAAGATAAAGTTTATCGTACTAAGCCTCGAGATTTGGTGCACCTAAGAAATCTCATAGTCCAAGAAGCTCAAGATATTCCTCGTGACTACCTTCAAAATGCAGTGGATGGTAATCCAAAATCATCGTCCCTATTACGTTCATGTGTTAAAGTAATATTTTCCAACTTTTATTCATTAATGAGATTTATGAACCTTAAAATCTTATTGAGTTGTTTACTGCATCAAATTAAATTAGGAAAGGAACACTTTTTCTGGTATTTAATATCCAGTTCATTTACATGAAAGCCAGACTTCGATGCTGTTTTTAGAAATGAAATGGCGTTCAAGAAAGTACAATATATATATATATATATATATATAATATATATATATATATATATATATTTATATATATATTTAACTTAATATATATGTAATCAAACTTTGATTGCGATTACCCGAAAGTCGATTTATCTTTTTCAGGAATAAAATACGATACTACAAGAAAACCGTTGAAGATAGAAAGAATAAAATCATTCTGATCAAGAATTATAGTATTGAAATCCACATTAACTGGTAATTTTGGTAAACTTTTTGATCTTATATCAACTACTAAACCTGTGTTTGATTCATTATACACAATGGAGAAACAATTAACAGTTTTCTCCGTACAGCAGGAGGCGTGCAGCCGTGCACGTAAACTTGACCAGTGAGGGTGATGGCGATGTATGGTGCGTTTCTGTAAACATAGAAAGTTTTTATGGTTGACTGTACATCTTTGGCCTGTTTTGGTCAAACCCCACAGCTAAATGCCTCCTGTCACAGGGCAACTTGTCCGTTATGAGCTTTCCTCCAAATACAACATTAAATTCAAACGATTACCATTTTGTTTTCTGGCCAAATAAGTCAAAGCATTCCAATAAACAGCTTTACCAACCTCACTCCTTAATGTATTTACTATAGAAATTGAATTGAAAAACACACACGCGCACACACACACACACACACACCACACAACACATACACACACCTATATATTTGTATATATCAAAGTTTTGTGTTTAAGGTAAGTAGACTTCGAATACTAAGACATTTTTTCTCCGCCACTTCTTGTAAACCAACAAGTTACTGAGTTGGTTTTGACAGCCAAAAATCGAACAGTCCAGTCAAGAGCCAGGGAAATGACTTTGTGCATCCAATCTACTAATATGAATTTAAGTTGAAAAGCTTGTCGTGCAGACAACAGAAGGTTAGATCTGTTCCACTCTATAACCCAAAGTAGATAGTATGTTTCTTCATCTTACAAATCCTTGACTGGGTAAATATGTAGACCGACAACTGAGGTTCTGTCCTACTACCCATCTCACACACTAGTTACGTGTCGTCTCTTCGATCTTCAAGGAAGTTAACGTGTTAGATTGGTCACGAAGGCCACCAGTTCTATCTTACTTCTAAACCAAACACTTTGTACTTTCCACTGTGTAATTCAACTGTAATTGTGTTGCAGAAAGGCCAAAGTTCAGGTTTTATAAACAAGGGTATGTGAAAAGCTGCCATTGTCTAGGATTTAGAAAGGATTGAAACCTTAGGTAACCTAGATAGATGTACAATAAGGATATTTACATTTAAGTTAAAAGTTGACTTTGTAAAGTTTTAGGACTCTATATAACCCATTACCGCACTGCCTGCTGTCATGTCAAAGGAGACATTACATAACAAACGTTTTTCTACAAATGTTATATATGTATATTATATTAAATGTAAAAAGATATTCTGTGTGATAAAAGGCTAAGATTAAATAGAAGAGCTGGCAAAAGTCTAGTACCTACTTATCATTAATAAGCAGTACAGGAAACGAGTGAAATGACTGAAAACTGAATACAGTTATGTTTCAAACTTTATTTATTATATCGATTTCCTGTAATCATTTCATGTAGCGCAAGGAGGTGGTTTTGTTGGGTTTTTTATTTAAAAAAAATTAATTTGTGAACATCAGTGTAATTTAAGTTAGAAAGTTTACGTAATATTTTTGACATCCTTAAGATGGACGTTGGAACTAAAATGGTAAATGGAGGGGTGGCTCTTTAAGTCCATATACTCGTAGATATTTAAGATTCGATTGATAATATAATTGGAATACGTTCGTAAGTACAAAAAGATGACTATTGCGAGGGTATCATCAATAATAATAAATCAAAAGTTGTCGAAACTATTCATGTTTGTACGGAAACAGATATTATTCATATTCATTGAATTAAAAAACAACTTTTCCCTTTAAGGATTTTAATACTTTTATTGCACATGCATTGGATTAAGTTTTTATGGGGATTTAAAATTAACATGTTCGCCCTCCAACGTAAGGGTTTAGGAAAAACCCTTTTCAAAAAAGACATTGCTCAAAACCCGAATGTGTTAAAATCACTCTGTGGTTTATAATGTTAATTTAAAATCACGTAATGTTACAGTGATGGTTCTTTGGCGATTTTAAGGTATATTTAGTAGGTCCTATTATAATTTATAAATTGCTCGATTCTCCTAGATAAATATGACTGGTAACGCCAAACTGCTACAGGCGTGCTCTTTAAAGTTGCTATCTGTTATGCTTTGTCCCCGTTCTCTCCCTTCAATAACATTAAATCGAGTTATAGTTGTGGACTAAAGGTAAATATAACGGCTAAAATACTGAGATTGTTGGGATGTAAACAATTTATTATATTGGGTGGTATATTTCAAGTTTCTATTTGTAGGATACAAATTATTCTCAAGAACATTTTTCATAACTAACCAAGATTATCTCATTTCAAAGTATAAAATTTTTAGTGAGATAATCGATATGGGAAATCAACAATATGTTTTCCAGAGATTTTCCAAAGTTCAAAAGCTTTTCATCGTCAAAAAAAAAAAAACTTTAAACAAAGAATCATTATGATAATGTTGTCTATTGTAAATTTAGTTTTATCAGTGACTTTTTATTGCAAATAAATGAAGGCCCGAATACAAAACTTTGTCAATGTCGTTGATGATGTTATGAATGTATCCTTTTATACTGAAGATGGAGTTACAAACTAAAACATATGTTCAAATCAAAGTATTTATATTAAATCCACAGTCTAAAGTAACAATGTTTATATAATACACCATACACGATGTGACAAATTGCGGACTGGAGACGTCTATACTTAGTAAACATAATGCGATCAATGCTGCCATTATGATAAGTGGGACTGGCCAACAGCCAAGCTTTCAACGTTGTCTTGTCACTAGACTTTGTAAGGCAGTACGCCTACACAGTCTAAGCTGACTTCTTGCCAAGATTTGTGTGTCAAGGAACTCTTGTGTGAAGCTCTGGAAATGCTGCAGGATCAATATTGTATCGATTACTGTACTTTAGTTTCACTTTTTAATGTACTACATGTTTATGTTGTTCCACTACGTTATATACTATGTATTTAGATCTTTAAAAGGTTAATGGATAAAAAAAGTCTTCTTGTTCTGTACCAAACATATTATTATATAAGATATTCAATTGAGAAATGAGGGTAATATTTTTAACTAAAACCAATGTTTTTTTTTTAATTTAAACCAATTGTATTTACTTACATAATTATACACTACTGATGCAAGTTATGTTTTTAAGTTCTGTAAACAGTATGAGACTGAAGACGTTCACCAAAGAGTAAAAATATCTTCATAAAAATGGCACAGTTACTCCTCTAACTGTTTGTAATTAATAATAAAATTTACAAAATATATTGTGAGTTGATATGCTTTTAAAAAAGGAATATTAAAAATAGCGTATTATATTTTGCCTATTAGTATATAGGGAAAAAATTGATATCATAAAATGGAATTTTTTATTTTCTAAAACTTTTAAACTTAAAACTGACTATGGAATTTTATGAAAGTAGTGTAATTACGGTTTAAAATCCCGTGTTTCATGATAATATTTAATATTGTAATCCTTCTGAACTAATACCATTTAATCCTTCACTTTCATAACTGAAAATATATAGCACTAAAACGTCTATGCTTTAAAAGGTTGCACAATTTAAATTATGTCTGAGATTACATTAATGATACCATCCACGGGAATTAATTGGTACCTTGGTCAGGAATTTTATGTATGGATTTTAAGACATAAACTCAATGGGTATTTATACAACATAATTTCTGTTAGTGTGTGTATTGTACGATGAATGGTAAATTTGATTTATTGCTGCTTCCGAAGGAAAACTCTGAGCCAAAGTAAGATGTTGAGCTGCTCTTTAGAAGCCTTGGACCAGCAGAATATTTAAAGTGCTTTTTATAATGCTATTAATAAGACGATGAAGAAGTAATCCGCCACTTACCTGAGGAGTAAATGTTTTGAAGTGTCAACCGTAAGTTTTAAAAACACAAGGTTCCTCGCAAAACTGGTTTATCTCTGAAACAGAATTCCGGCTATGCCTGAAGTATCATAAATATGAACAAGGAAATAACAAATTTATTTGTTTTCAAGCAAAACCGAAAATGGTAACTTCTAAAATATAATGTATATTGGTACTAAAAATTAAGTAAAAGTTATTTTTTTAACTCTAACAAAGTTCAATATATGTTTCTTAACAATTCTATACAATAATCGTAAAAATTTTTTTTCGCGTTTTTTATTTATAAATATATACTTATACGCCTTCGGTACTAAAAAATACACGTTAATTTACAGTGCTACTCGTATGCCACAAATAAAAAGACTGAAATCTTCTTACGCTTTGTTCCATGTTACACGCTTCGATCGTAGTCTCACAATCACTGATTCCGTACCTTGAACAAGAACCATGTATCCTACTCCCCCCCCCATATTCTGTTCCATTAAGCAACCTATACAGGACCGCGGTCTTAGCAGTAGGTCCCATAGAAACCACGGCCAACAATATACCACGATAAAAACTACCTTATTGCCCACGACTGCCTCAAAATGTGCCCTACACTGATTAACTTACCTATTATAAAGAAAAATATTCTCTTTCATCTTTCCAATATAATTGTCACCCCATCTCGCTAGATATGCATACAGTAATATCGTTGGCAATGCTTTGAAAACGTGCAAACCAAAAACATCATCGGTTATATTTGTTGTAAAGGATCGCATAAGGCTTAGAACTGAATATTGTATGTGCAACACTGGCAAGGAAGTAACAGCAAAAGTTTTGTTAGGCAGAAGGAGATTGGAATTTACCGATTAATTAATAAATATTTCCGTATATTGCAAGGCACCGCTAGTCCATCCAGATGTATGTGGTTCTGTGCTCAATAACAGAGTTAATATTTTCAAATATATAAAAATCTAGATCGCGAATGTTTGAACAGAAAGTTTATTTGTCTTTCCTTTAAAGTAAAGCTTTACTTAGTATTGATTGAACGGGTAATTAATAGCCTAATTTAAAACTCGTTGTCAATTATCTTAAATTGAGGTACCCGAAATATTTTACGGTTACACAGGTGTAAACAGACGGTTTCATATTTGAAATTAAATTTGATCTTTAAACTACATTTTTTCCTTAGTAACAAACCATAGTGGAAAGTAGAAATCAAGAGTTTTACTGATTATCTTAATTTCAATACCATTTTTAAAATAATTTTAAACTTTAGTTCAAAACTACATATTAGTTTTCAGTAAATACGTTAAGTTTATTTTATACATCCGTTCCCCAATTTACAGAGTTGTAAAAATATACTATAGTAAACAGTGCGTTTATTATATATTTTTTTACTTATAGTAACTAAATTGAAGCCTGAATAGCATCATTGAACCATTTTTGAGTGAGTGTTTAAAAGTTTATCCCACAATTTAAATACTGTTTCGGTTGTATAGTGAAACATTGATAATTTTACTTATATATGAATTTAATTTACCTTAATATTATATTCTATAAAATATAAAAATGTGTCAATTTAAATTACTAAGTAATAAAAGTTTAGTTCATTTTTTTATTATATCGCTATTTATAAAACATGAAGTCGTTTCAATGTATATACGGATGACATATCAACTTATTTTTGGTATTCTTTGGTGTTAATATTCCTTTGTCACTCACAGTAGACATTGACGATACAAAGGTGTACCGATGATATATCGATTTTCATATAGTGTTTATTGCAGGCTATTGACTCCAATTCTTTACCATTAAAATTACGTTTAAAATATAATTCAACTAGTTCATGTCATTTTATAATTAATATTAAGAATATTTGCACTCAAGGATAATATATTACGTGACAGAAAGTACACGTACTGACATGTTGGTTCAGAACACGGCATAAAGTACAAAAGGTTAATACTCATGATTACGGCAACTGCCCTCTGTTTACATAAGTTACCTTTATTGTTATGATACACAACTGTAAGGGAAACAAGGCACTGGGACGAGAGGTGGGGAGTAAACACATATCCTTTGTTTGTCGATATACTGTTACACTCTTGTCATAATTTATTTACATACATACTCGCACTATTCTGGTTAAAAACTGACATCCAACACAACTACATATTGTTAAACGTATAACACATTTTTTTACTACAAGACGTACGAGTCATAGCTGTCAGTCATTAACTTATAAGTGTATATCAATACAGCATATACTTCTTAGATTTCATTTCTTAATATTTAAAGAATATGAACAGTTTTTTTTATTTTATGACAAAATAGGAACATTTATTTTGAGTGCTTGTGCACGATTAATGTGAGACTAAACCGGGCTTAAATTTTATGGCTTTAAATGATCATGTGTCAAGCAACATAACAATTGCAAACCTGTTGGTCAATAGCAATTAACCTATTTTTAAATCTTCTCAAATCACATAAACCTTGCAATAATATATTTATAAAGTAGCTTTCATTCTTGAAGAATGTTAATAAAAGTTACACAAGTAAGAAGAATGCAGTATATATGTGGTTTTATAAAAATTTAACTTATAGTCCACTAAAACCTAGGTAACTAAAATGATAGCTCTTTTAACAGACATATATCGTAGAGCTTCAGGGTCCCAAAGACAGATTTTATTTTAAACACCCGGCTTCACGATTTGGCTCACATTTATTTCATTTGGGCAATCCTCTACCAAAAGCATTGATTGATAAAATATAATTAATAAATAAGATATTCAATACAACCAGTAAAACAGCAATGAACAATACACATGTATTTTTATGTAAAAAAAAAATATATATATATATATATATATATATATATATATAAGTATATAAACAAATATTAAACAATCAGCATATTTAAAGGCAAAAAAGAGAGACTGTTAAACTGTTGCATAATGAGATGTAATGTTCCCATCATATATGCACAACTCCCCACCAAAGGTACAAATACAGGCATTAATATCAAATAGATAAATAATTAATATCAATGTCATAATATAGTATTGTCCTTCTATGTCTGTGTTCAAATCTAACAGACCAAATATAACACATTATATTAATTTATAATAAGATATATAGTACTCCAGCTGGTAAGATACAGCTTGGTTTTGAGAAGAAGAGTTCTTTACCGCTTGCAGTTAATGAGCTTCAGAGTTCTGGAGGCACTTAAATTAGTTAAGAATATTTGTCAATATGTACGCCCTTTATTAAATAATTGTGTTAGATATTTAAAGCAAGCCAAAGAGAATAATTTGTTTGTAGTATCGATTAGCTCTTTACCTAACTGCAATATAAAAATTAAAAAAAAAATTAAATTGCTTGATAGTTTTGTAAGAAACTACACTACGTTCCACGAAAGTGTTTAAAATTGTTAAACAGCCGCTAGGTGATTATACGTTAGCCAGTTTCTATGAATGTTACTGGCAAGTCGAAAAAATATAAATTAACGATATAGGTTAATAATGGCTGCGATCATCAAGTTTCTCTTTTGTTTCTTGATAGAATATTTAATGAAATTTTAAAAATGCCCTCTTGAAATGAAATTTTGAATAATAATTGCTAATAAAAATAAATTACATTATATAACTCCCTACCTCAACTGTTAGAGAGTAATAATGTCAGAACCACATAAAAGTTCTGGTTTTCAAGGAATGAACTGTTCTATATAGCTCCAAATAATCATCCTGATTGAGGAAAAATAAGCTTCTCGAGGGAATAAAACTGTTTGAGACTTGTAAGGATCTGAAGCTATATTACCACTCGTATCAGGTAGTGTTATTTCTAACTCTTTATTGGATTTCAGAGGATTCTCAGAATTCACAACCTTCCCACGTGGCTTTCGATCCCAAAAATGAAGAGCAATGTTTTGTTACATTCGCAATCGGTACATCAGGAAATACTAACTAGTGCATAGCAAAAGAAACAAACAAATCTTGTACCATATGTTAAATGCTGTTGTTAGGTTTAAACATAATTAGTGATTATATTTTCAAGAATTACATAGGTGAATAATAGCTAAGAGAGTTTCGAAGTAAATTATTTAAATACTTTACTGCTAATAACCAATAGAAAATGCCTTGAAATATTAATCTTTCACTTCTTTAGCTCTCTGTGTAAATCCACCAATAAAGTTTTATTATCACCGTTTTATAATTTTAAGAGCATAAAAATAGATTTAACGAGGAAATTTTACAATATTGTTTTTATGCGCACCTGTTATTATTAATCTATTAATATATATATATATATATATATATATATATATATATATATTAATATATATATATGTATTATATATATATATATATATATATATATATATATATATATATATTAATATATATATGTATATATATATATATATATATATATATATATATATATGACAGATACGGCCAAATACAAAATAATTGAATCGGAAAAATTAAGCGCTCTGTGGTGTAATGGTAGTACATTCACCCGGCAAGTGAAAGATCCGGGTTCGACTCCCGGCGGAGCAAGTACTTTTTGCGATTCAATGTTTATTGAAATTAAATAAGGCTATTGCCATTTATACAATTTAATGTATATATATATATATATATATATATATATATACATAGAGAGAGAGAGAGAGAGAGAGAGAGAGAGAGAGAGAGAGAGAGAGAGAGATTTAAAGATCACGCATTAGATACTTAAATAGTTATTCATATGTTAAATCAAAGAACATTACATTTTAAATTTGAGGAAAACTGGTATTAATTTGGTTTTGAATAAAAAACTCTTAAACTAATGTCTTGTGACTTTACTAGCAGTTATTTGCCTTTATGATTTATGTAAAATAATAAAAAAACAAATTTGTATGTTAAAGTTACTGCAATACATACACATGAATGATACTTAGCGTCTACAGAACCAAGAAACTAATACGAATACAAATTGTATTCTTAATATAAAACAGAAATAAAAACTTCCATTATGAGAATATGAACACTATGACGCTAAAATTGTACACACATTAGTTTTGAGCGGAAATTTACAACAACGAAATAAACCTTTATTCCTGATAAAAAGCTTAATTAGTAAAACAGTATATACTTTCAATTCTAAGTAATGCATCAAATTCTTAGACTAGATTTATAGAATTCCACATTACATGTTAGTCAGTAAAGTGGATACACTAACTGAACACAGACACAAGTGTTCTGTAGATAAGGAACAATTCAACACCAAGTTTTACGCTGATCAGTATTCAATTATTATAGGAGATAAAACGTTTCTTTACAGCGAGAGAGCTTGACACTTGGACACCATAAAAGATAATTTATGGGGTGGGTGGTGCAGACATTCTAGTTTTTCTCTTATCTGTTCACTTCACGATCTATATACACACAATCTCTATATACCAAAGAAGGCTGCACGTTTCCGTTCCAACAATTGTCCGAGGATATATTTAATTTAACATTAAAAGTACAGTAATAGTAACTTAATATTAGTTAATAATAGTTATTTGTGTGTTTTGCTCGTATTATAATTACTTAAAATTGCACACATTCCAGTTCTATATAATAAAGAAGTATTAACTGAACAGACATTCCATTTATTTTCTATCCGTGCCTGGAAAATATTTGTTACCTGTATAATGTTATATTTAGTAATATTCGAATATGAAGAAAGTTTTGAGACTTTATAAAATTGAGGTGTACTTTTGATTACTTAACGCCACAACAGAACACAGCGATGAAGAATAAAATGTTTGAAAATAATAGCAAGGGAAGCCAATGGATATACTAATACCCGAATGATGATCGATACTAATAGTTAAAAGCATAACTGTTTTTAAGATGAGAAATAACTTTAAATTCATCCTTCCGAGATACTGTACTGATCAAGGAACAATATTGTGACTGAATTGAAGAAGGAGGTGCCAATAATTTAATCTGTGAAACAGTAATGACTATAAACATGATATACAAAGGCTTTTTGTTTGATTATAATCAATTGAAAAAATATCGTTGCTCTTTCATATTTCATTCAAAAGCGAGATTAGTAATTAGCATTGTTTTCTTCTTAACATACAATTGACGATGCATTTCAGATGAAACGTTGCAGGATGTATATAACCTTTAGGCGTTGTTTAGTTTTTAGGATGTCCTAATATTTCAAACCGCAGGAATGTTTCTGTGTTTTACTGTGTGAGATCATTGTTTGAATTTAGATGTGGTAAAATGTTCAAGGACAATAGTTTGATGGTATTTTCATTTATCCAAGTAAATTTTAGTTTCTTTGAGCCCAGTATTTAATTTACATTTATATTCAGTAGTGTAGAGGGTAGAAGCATAGACTAAATTAATTTAATACTTGTATACAATCTTATAACAAGTAATTAATCAAACGAACTGTTCATACTAGAAGAGAAATTATAATTAAAGATATTGAATTATAGCACATAATGTTACATTTGTATTTACCGATATTACAATTTTTTTTATTCAATAAAATACAGATTCAATAATTATTGTAATATTGTTGACATACTAGATTAGGATGTTGCAGCGTATTGTGGAGGGTGAACACAAATTGCCGGTATGTTATACAACAGCTGGGAATAATGTATTTTCTTGAAGAAACTCTCCCTACATAAAAACTCATCATAGCTCATAAATATTGTAAAAGCTGCAGTGCTGAATACATGATCGTAACAACGCGTTATTTACTACCTGAAATAACTTTCCATATATTATACATGTTTATATAGAAAGGAATATGTTATTATTCTTAAATAGCTTGTGTTGAACTCGAACCTATTATGTATTACTTATTTTCATGTAAAATATTCATTACATTGAAATGACACTTAAATGTATAAATGCTATATCAATATATTGTGTTAGGTAATATGCCCTATAGTAAAATTAAAAGTTTTCAATTATGTTAATTGGAATATCTGTTATCTAATTTAATTTTCTAATAAGAATGTTTTCATTCTTTTACTTTAGGTTTATTTTTATAACTGCAAATATATAATTTCCAATCAGTTTTTAATAAAGAACTATCATAAAACATCACATAAATTAGAGAAAAACACAACTGAAATAAATAATCTTCCAGTATTATCTGTTAGAATCAATTGGGTGTTTAATAGTGTGAAAGGCACTTGGTGAAATATTTGTGTATTAATCTATGAATGTAGACAGCGTATTTGTAGATGAACATCTGCAGTTAAATGATACAGAACTTGGAATGAGTCCGAGTATGAAAACGTTGTGAATAAAAGAGAGCAATCTGCAACAAACCTCATCATCTGCAGCACTCAGAATGTCATCTGACTGTAACGAGATTCCTCTAGAACTCATGCCAAATCTTGGCGATTATTTAGATGTGTATATATGAAATTTTGTTGAAGCCAAAAATAAGTATAGGTAATTAATAGGTACGATACAAATATGTCTGCTATATTTTGGTACTAAGTCCGTATACAAAATATGATTACTATCTAAAATATTCAAACAATATCCTAATAAAGATCACCAACTAAACGTTATAAACGGAAACATTGAATTTATTTCAAATAAATATAAATTTAGTTTATGTAAGTAGTGAATATTTAACCTAATTTCGCTATGTTTTTTTTGAACTCTAATATAGGGTTATTATTAAATATCAATTCATATATTTTATGAAAATTTTTAATTCTTTGCTATTATTTTGTAGCTTTTTCAAAAACTAAAATAAATAAAGGTGTGTGTAGATCTGTATTTCTAAAGGCCTATTACGTTTGTTTTACATTGTAGCGGATTAACAATTAAAATAATCTGATACTGATTTTCAAGAAGAGAGAAAGTAGCTTATAGGATTTTTATTATTTTTTTCTAGGCCTGGAAACTGTTTTGTAATTTACGTAGTCTAATTAGTTACAAAAGAAACTACATTGACTATTATATATATATATATAGTTTGCTTTTTGTAAATTTTTTTAATATTCTCTTTGATTTTATGCTTGTAAAAGTCTACTTATACTTTTTTTTAATTTTTGTGATAGTTATGGTTTACTTTCTTTAAATTGTACGTATGGAACGTGATAACTATCGCAGTAAAGTTATTGGATTGTATTGTTTTCTTTGTCAGTTTTATAGAATTATTTTGCAGTATAACATCTACTTCTATGAATGCTCCTAATGTTAATAAAAGATTCACATTTACATTTAGTACAATGCTAAAACGTAATTCGGATGAATTTACAATGGAAATTGTTTTTTTTATAAACTCTGAGAACGTAAATATGTTAGTTAGTTCACGCTATATATATATAAGCCAATAGAAGCTAGGCAAGTAGCAAGACTTTGTTAATATCTAGGGAAATAAGTTATATATGAATAACATTCATCTCTAGTATATGTTTTAAATGTCAGTCCACTTAATTTTATACGCACACTTATTGGAACCTGTTAAATAAAGTTCTTATGGTGAATAAACGTGTTTTTAGTGTTTATGTCCCGAACACTATTTCATATACTATTTTTCCATACAACAATTTTAAAATTTGAGGGTGTAACGAATCTTTCCATGCTGTATTTCGCAATTGTCTACAGTTATTCATCTTTCGAGTTTTGTAGTTTTAAATCTATAAAATGTGTAGGTTTCTTCCCTAACTAACTAAGAGATCTATGTTTGAGTCTGTGCAGCGGAGCAAGTAAAATTTTCACAACCTCCAGTTAGTTGAAACTGTCAGTAGTAAATGTCTGCAAGTCAGAAATATCGATATTTATGTCTGTACTGAACTGAGCGTGATATCTTCTGGTCGGATTAATTTAGAATTCGAAGGCACTGTTCCACACAAACTGAATACATGAATACATTAGCTTTGTCATTTAACTTACGCTTTGCTGTATGAGTTTTATTTCAATATAGTTTTAATAAAACTATAAATCTGATATAAGTTTATTATCAGGTGAGTATTATTATGTGGGTTATTGAGAATGTTGCTTTGTTGAAAATTATTCGGAGATATATTTTGTTATATTATATACCCTAGGTTGTCTTATTATTAGTAATGTTTGGATAATATTGTCACTGATTACTTTTGTTTCTAATTTGAATAATTTTAGGAGCTAAAACATTTTGATTACAACGATTTTGACCTCACAAACTAAATCATAAATTTACAAAGTTTAGGTATGAAAGGAGTACAAATACAGATAAAAATACATTTATCGCGTCTTTTACAATTCTTTAATCCAACCCATTATGTCTGATTCTTGACACATTCTTTATGTTAAAACTCATACAATGTAATTTTAATACATTCTCAGTAGGCAGTTGTTTTTATGAATTAATCGCGTTTAGTTCCGTTTCCTAGAAAAAACTGGTCCTCTCGCTACCAATATTAGACAGATTATACGAACACTGTTTGTTTTAACTAATTTAATTATTCTTTCCAGTTTGAAGAGATAATTATTAAAATGTAATATATAATACTTTATTGTTGCATAATGAATATGTATTCCATATCTCACATTTAACTAAGCTCACAGATATCATTATTAATGTTATAATACTATAATGCGCTATAAATCTAACTCTGTTTTGAAAATAAACGCTACTCAAATACGTCCAATTCAAATTTGGTGAAACCTTACGTATTTATATTTTTTATTGCAATACGCATTTCAGTTCAAGTAAAATTTAATCTAAATAAATATGAAGTTTCCCCTTTTGAAATAGATGTCTTATAACGTAAAAGAAATAGGTAGTATTTTAATTACTAATGTTATAAGTGATATGTCTATGACCAGTGATATGAAATTAGGTTGTCATTTCTGACCATAAATTACACGACAAACTGTAACAAAGCTCTGAACGAAATTGCTTTCTGTTTTCATCCATAAATTTACACAATTAAACTGATGGTATTGTAAATCCAAAGTCATGTTACACAATCATTACTGTCACTTCCAGGTATAACTAAACTTAAGTTCTCATTTGCGCATTAAAGTTTCATAAGAAACATTTAATAATTGGCTGTAAGATATCCGGGTGGGATCTGACTTTTAATTTCCCACTATAAGAAGAATATTAAACTCTATACAGTTTAACGTCATTACTTAGACGTACAATTATGGTATATGTCTCAATTTAACTATGTAATGTTTACGCATCCAACGCGTTTTAGCTTTTTATGGAATGGTTCTTTCAAATATTAAAACGATGATGTAATATCGTGTTTAATAATTTTCTTCTGAGTAACTCAATAATTATTAAGTGTTTGGATGGCATTAATAAACAATGATAAAAAAAGTTCTCATGATATATACCGGTACCTAAAATACTAAAAAATAATTTATTTTAGTCAATGATAAAAAAATATCCTGGAATTCAATACTTTTAATTAGTAATAATAGTATTAAAATTTTTTAAAGCAGATTAGAATTATAGCATCGGCTTTGTAAGCCTAAATTCAAAAGTTAATTTAAATTGTGTACCTTTCTTTGGTATGTGTTTTGTATATAAACTTAAGAACGTATTTTAATAATTAGTTTAATACAAACCTTATCACTCTAATGACATATACGTATTTAAATATTTTTTTAAAACAAACCCAGCACTCTAAAGACATATATCATTTTAAGAAATGGATACCACGTCATTCTAACATATTTCAGAGCATACTAAAAGTTGAGTATATTTCGATAAAAGGAAGTGCATTTTATTAAGTACTATAATGAGTCTCTCTAGATACATGTTCCTGGATTCAGAAACACAAATCATGGTTAAACAATTTATTCAACCCATATTTTACTGCCAGGGACTTGAATAGTGATAACAAAAAAGCAGTAAATTGAGGATATTCAGTGATAAATTTATGTTCAGTAACTTTCTAGGTTAGTTTTGGTTATCAGTGACCTTTTTGATAATTCTACACACCGCCTCTAAACTAAGTAGTGTTAATGTGTGGGAGTTAAGAATGGTGTAGTCTCCTGGATGTAAGAAGTTAAGGGTGTGCTCTTGCACATATAGGCGGAGTCATTAGCGGCGATGTGACGTCGTCACTTTGCTGATCTAAATGTTTTACACCACACTGGACTATTAATTATAGCATTTTATGCGTAAGTTATGATTTAGTTATCAATTACAAGTTTAGTAATAAACTTATAAAGTCTGGATTAGCAGTGATTAGATGTAATAATTGTTTTTTTTTTTTTTTTTTTTTTTTTTTTTTTTTGGCGTTTAATAATTGTTAATCGGAGGTATAATAATGTAATAGCTTCTATACGGCCGGCCAATACATGAACTGTATGTCTACTTATCATACACACTATAATCTGACCATTGCTACAATAGCACATTCATTTAGGCCAGCTCTGATCCAGCCTATGTAGTAAATGAGGGGCGGGAGCATGACTCATTCATGTCCAGTCTCCTACATTGCACCTCCGCAGTATACTAGTAAGATCTATCGATCTCACTTTCACACCGAAATCTAAAAAATACCGGTTGGTAACCTATGTTCCATCCCTAACCATCTGAAATGACACATCGATTTTTGAGGTACCGAGTGTACGAAAGGTATAAATTAGCCACAAGTAAAACTTTCTTCTGAGCAGTCCAACATACCTAAACTTATTTCAAAGACTTTGCTTTGGCTGTTCCGATCAACCAAGTCATGAATAAACGTAAATAATTTTGAAACAGTAGGGGTAGCTGAATGTTCATGAGCAAATTAATGGTAGCATTGGTTTAAACCCACATCTATAAGCATGTATTTTGTTAATTAGGACTTTTTCAAGTAATTCTATATGGCAAATAAAAACCAATAATTTTCAAGGCCAATAAATAAATTTCAGTTTATAGTACAATTTATATTTGAAACTTTTAAAAAGTTTTGAGTAAATAGGATAGTCCAAAATTTTCCAAAAAAAACCTTGATCAGTCAACTATATAACAAAAACTCCTTTTCCTCTAAGCGTTATAATAACTAGAAATATAAATATATACTTCCCTTCAATATTTACATAGAAAAGTTGCAATAGGCATGTCTACCAAAATTACCAAGCTAAGGCTTATAATCATGAATATGAGTACATATATAATTATAACTTAAACCTGTTAATATTGTAAATTCATTTGTTTTCGCATCTAATTTAGCTCCATATACTCGCCTTTCATATGGTTATCCTTGTCTGGTACAGTACGGTAAATACTCTTGTTTTCTTGCGTATTAGGGTGTATCAAGAGTCTACGGTCACTTGTCCAGATAATATTCTTCCCTTATGATCTTGTCTTCCCTCCTGCAGGCAACAATGACACTCTGTCACTGTCAAAGTGCCAGGTATGCGTGAAAAAATTCTGTACATCAGTGTCAATGTCTCAATTACAGAATTGTAACTGTATGATAATTGATTTCATGATATTTTTCATACGTCAGGAATGCATTATTAATAAAAATATTGGTAGGATTAAAACACAAAATGGAATTTTGGAAAAATTTTACACATTTGTGGTGTTATACTTCAGTTGAACCAAAGTTTCTATAAAATAAATAAATTAACAACAATTTTTTACATTTATTACAAAGTATTTCCCATTTTAAATTCATATTATCGAAAATATATGAATACACAAGATTAAACGTGCAATTAAGGTGTTTATTCTTTAAAATTGTTTTGTATTTAAACCATTAATAAAAACAGCAATGGCAACATATCACTTATCCTACAGCACAAGGAGTCAACATCTTAATGCCAATGTAAAATTACAATTGCTTACTTTGTTTTGCCACAAGTATAAAATTGAAACTTCTTGACCTTAAGTTGTTTTTATTGTTAAGGCTTAATCTTCCCAGGGCATTTCATCTCAGCTTTCTTTATAACTTCCAGTTCTAACCTACACTGGGGACATCAAAATTAATTGCATACTAATCTACCAAAAACAGCTTCCCTGTCCCTTTTAAATTTAAGGCAATAAATCAAATTTCACACTTATAGGATTGTAAGATTCATACGCCCTATTAAGTAATACTAATAAATAAAAGTTTTAAAATATTACTTACACACATGAAAGTACCACGGCTGTATATATTTACAAGAGAGCTAAACTCTATGAATAGGTAACATTTCACTGGTTGTATCATATCTATACCGTGACTGCCCACTTCAAATACATATATTCAACGTGATAGTTCAACAAGTAATGGAGTATGAAGAGAAACACGTTAATTACATATCAACCTGCATTCGGGCATTAAACTCAAATGTACACATGGTAATGCTGTATTAAAGTACTTGTGCTTGAACTCAACATGAAAATCTTATTTAATCATTAACAATACTTTTTGCCAAGAATACCGGAATTGTTTAGATTTATTAATATGATAACCTGGAAATTCTTACGATGCTCATTCCCATAAAATAAGTTGATGACAAATGTATGTTAAATTGATACAGTTGCCTTCTGTTGCATAGGTCACTAAACATATTGTATTGAATTTGTATAAATTTCTATATTCCAACTCAATATCCAACTTTAATACGTATTGTATTTTTTCTGTTATACAATTATAAGGGTAGAATTCGTACATGCATACACAGAATCCATAGTACTAAATGTTTTCCATCAGGTTTAATGGCATGTATTATATAATCACAATATCTTAATCTACTCGTTACATAACTAATAGTATTATAAATATTTCTGAACACGGAACTCATGTTAATGTAGGATAATTATCTACTTTGTATTTAAATGTTACGTCTGTCTAAGATAAGTGTGCTGTTTAACTTAAGTAGTTCTGTTATTGTAGTCATTATCAACAATTTTAGAGCTGTTCAAGGTAGGACTATTCTTGGATTATTATTCTGTTATTTATTCTAAGAAAACAATAAAATAATATTGCCTACATTTAAATATTATGTTTCACTTTTGAAGTATATTTCAGTATTGAACTGAACTAATGAACTGTTTAACAGTCTGCAGTAAAAATGCTGAGTACAGTGTAGGGCACAGAGAATGACCAAAAATATTAATGAAATAAAAATAACAATACAAACTTTATTCAATAGAAACATGTTTAAAATCAGAACTGGATGGAAATGAATGAATGATCATGGTGAATTAAACAATGTGAATGATGTCATAGCAGGTGGTGGAGTGCGGTGGCTACATCATTAAATCAATAAACAGTACGGTAATAAATACTACTATATTTACCGTATTTAGCGTATTGTTCAATCGCTATGTCTTTTTGCAACTCGTTCATCCAAATTGAAATATATTCTAGTTAATCTTGTTTAAGATAAAAAGAAAATTAGGTACTTGTGCATATCGCCTTTTAAGAATTAAATTTTATTTAGTAATTTTTATATGATTATGGGAAGTTAGATTTGTACCATAGGTGAAGATCTAACGTTAAGAGGTGGTCGGGGGGGGGGGGGGGGGGGGTAATTTCCAACATAAAATCCTTGTCTGTGGGTACCTAGAGTTTTTTTTAATTTTCTGATTTTACCTGAACATTAATTTTACCTTTCGAAGCCACAAAACATGTCGTAACAATAAAAAAGGAATATATCTCGTATGCTAAGTTTTCATTTAGTGCACACTTCAAAAATACAGCGGGATTTTATAATATTTGATCAAACCAAAAAAAGTAATGCAATTCAATGTTTCATTATAATTAAATATTCACCCATATGAAAACATAAAATAAAAATAGCTCTTTTGATGAGTTCAACGATGCTCATTAATAATAGTTTATAGTATATAAACTATTATTAATAAGCATCGTTGAACTCATCAAAAGAGCTATTTTTATGCTATACAATTTACAAATTTTAATTAAATACATCAACGTTTTTTAATTTTGTATTCTAATGTATTAAGAATTTTGAAGGAATTTATGTCGTATATATCGTAGTTTTTTATTTGTATATTGGCAGATTTAATTGATGTATGTAGTTTAGTTATGCATACATCAATACAAAAATTCATACCCTCGTTCATATCGTTTACAATATATGCTCACCTTACGGGAAATAATGAATTTGTTCAAAAACGTAGAACATATCAAAAATGTTACGTGAATGTTGTAAAAATACCTATGTCAATACTAATTTCTAGTGGAATAATGAAAATACGGATAAATTGAATTTTTTCGGTCTCTTATTATACAGACCGTTTACAACCAAAGTGACAAATTTCTGACACACGAACTAGTCGTAATCTGGTGTGACTAGCTTCGTGTGTCATCTGTACCTCGGTATATGCAGATATACTGATTTAAATTTGCTTTACATTTTGTTGGTAAAAATTTGTTCCCTTTAACCATAAGTTTTCAATTTTGTCATTCACAGATTTGTATATTAAGGTAAGATTAGGTAAGAGTTACATAATCTTTAAATAAAAATGTGCACATTATTAATGTAACATGAGGAATGAAAATTTCGAATTATTTTGAGTTACTAAAACAATAATTAATTATAATAGTTTTAAGTATATAGATAACTTATTACATTAAACCAAATCGTAATAAAATTTTACACAATAAGCAGTAATGCACAGTACAAATGATTTAAGCAACTTTGGGCCAAAAAGTAAAAATGATAATTTCCCTATATTGTGTACCTCTAGTACTAATATTCTCCTATGTATATGTGACATAAAACATTGCATCAGAAGATAGACTATAATAGTCAGTCAGTGTTTTACATAGGTAAACTTGTAAGTCGTATTCAGTACGTCAGCTCTTATCTTGACAGAATAGGTAGTGGCAATAAAGCTTATAGTGGATTTTAGAGGCGTTCATTCCGAGTGTAAATGTGTCACGTACTAACTATAACGCATCTATATAGACCATGTAATCCCGCCAAGACACATTTGACACTTGAGACAGCAATCTATGTATTAGCTAAAGTTATTCCGTTACACAAGGAAAACAGCAAATCGGACACGAACAACTATAGACCTATCTCCTTGCTTAGTGTAATCGGTAAAGTGCTTGAGAAATGTGTAAAAAAAAAATTTCAAAATTATTTAGAATCCAACAACTTAATATCGGAATTACAATTTGGTTTTAGACAGGGAACAAATACTTCAGACGCCTTTTTCAAAATTAATAAACAAATAATACATTTACTAAATGAACATTTTAAAATTCTCTTAGTTTTCGTGGACTTAGCTAAAGCCTTCGATTCAATTGACAGAAATTTGTTGATTAATAAATTAAAATATGTTGGTGTAAGAGGAATTGCATTACAATGGTTCGAAAGTTATTTAACTGATCGGAAGCAATTTGTAACAATAAATAATCGAAATAGTAGTCCATTGGAAGTAAATTATGGCGTTGTTCAAGGAAGTACACTTGGCCCATTACTCTTTCTCGTTTATATAAACAACATAGTAAAGCTAAATATTACTGGAATGTTACAACTGTTCGCTGATGACACAGTAATTGTTTTCAAAGGAAGAACCTGGCAAGAAGTTTACCAGGTTGCTTCGAACGAGCTAACGCAAATACAACATTGGTTTCTTTCTAACATTCTAACCGTGAACGTCAGTAAAACAAAATTTTTACCAATCGCATTAAGGAATGTGAGTGAGCCACCCGCGGAGCTGCAATTAGTACTGCACTCATGCGGCGATTCAGTTAACACCGCCTGTCACTGCCAGCCTATCGAGAGGGTGGACCAGTACAAGTACCTAGGTATAATAATTGATAAAAAACTTAGATGCAAACCTCACATTAATTATTTAAAACCTAAACTTAGAAAAATGATATACGTATTTTACCCATTAGGGCAAATTTTAAATTATAATGAATTAAAAACTGTCTATTTTGCATATGTTCAGTCTATTTTACAGTATGGAATAATAGCGTGGGGAGGGGCGTTCAAAACTATCATTGATCCATTAAATGTTATTAAGAAATCTATACTCAAGGCAGCTCTAAATAAACCTAAACGTTTTTCATCAAATCAGTTGTTCATAGAATCAGATATTCTCACGATCCGTCAGTTATATATTAGGAACGTGATGGTCTACACCTATAGGCATAGGGAGGCGGTACTCGGTCGAACTACTCACAGCTACTCTACCAGGGCCGCTGTGGGGGGTGGTGTGCGGGCTCCTGTCATCGAGATGACTGTGAATCTGACGAACGCATACTACGTGGCGAGTACATTGTACAGGCGCCTGCCTCCAGTGATAAGGGACCTGCGGACCGAACCAACTGGTCTGTTCAAACGATTGATTACTACTTGGCTGCGGATGATCGGCTCTGATAACGCTGAGTCTCTCCTCACTCCCACTTACCGTTATTAACTACATTTACTATAACTACTTTCAGTTGCTGTGCCGTCGTGTCAGCATATACAACATGTTCAACCGCTTGCTTGGATAATTTTGTTTTCGTAACTTTTATTTATTTTATTTTGTGGGACTGATTGTGTGAGCTGAATTTTATTTATTGTATGGATTAAAAAAAAGTCTGTTCTACTAAAATTATTGTAAATAAGAGCTCGCCGTCACGCACAGGCCTCGGCCCATGTGACGGTATTTTCATAATAATAATCATGTAATTGTAATCATTGCATATTTGAAAATAAAGAGTAATTTGATTTGATTTGATTGGCTCCAGATTGAATGACAGCTCCATATATTGGTGTATCAGCTCAGGAGACTTCGATTGAAGAGATATGAATCTCCTTCAATGTTTCAGCTGCAATTTACTTTCTGCTATATATTACGATCTTGTTACACTCATTTCTTGTGTTATTATGACAACAAGAATTAAGCACACAAAAATATTAGAGTAAAATACAAAACACCAATAACAGAAATTAATTATAACATTAAAAGTAGTTAAAAACCATCCAGATTGTTTCACTTTAACAAGATACTGTAAACTTTTCAAAAGGCAATACTAAAACAATTCTCCTGTTACTGCGTATTTAATTTAAATTTCCAATAAACACTTATACACTAAGTATATGAGAAATAATTGCATTTGATGTGGTCTCTATTTACTGGAAATAAGTTTGATGAATGGAAAGAGCTGCTACTGATGTTCATATCAAGTATTAGATTTAGAGTTGACAGTTTTATTAGATCTTATCTATACAAGGCATGAAATCTCTGTTTGAAGGTCAAGTCTATAGATTGATTGGATGTAAACTGAGGACCGCGATAGATGTTTAGAAACTGAAACGAATTCTTAATTTAAGTTGGAAAGTATGATGACGGGAAGCAATAATATATTAAATAAGACGTTACTTGTATATATGATTAAAATAAAGCTGTTATTTTGGAACTATAAGAGAATAGTGCAGAATATTCATTTCCTAAGATGATACTAATTATTTTTGTGTACAATGCGACAAGATAAAAACGTAAAATTATCTCGTGATATGCACTCCTTCTTACGTACATACGTAACTATTACCAGGCTCTCTCACGGTCAAGCCAGGCTAGACCATGTCTGCTCTCCCCGTAGAAACTCTCCCTCAGAGTAAAGGGAGGGCGATAAATAAAACAGTTTCTAGATATTTTTTGTCATTGATTCACTTGAATTCGTTGTCAGGATTCAGGAAGACTAGTGACAAATATTGCGTATGCCTTGAACGATATGATATAGTTCCTTATGCTAGGTTAAATTTAGTCATACAGAATAAAGTTTATTTAGGAATGAATTAGATAGTTGATATAGCAATTCAGTAATTTGCATGTTCCAAAAACAGTAATCTCATAGAGAGTGAGGGTCACTTTAGAGGGTCTCCTCAGAGCATAAACCGCTAAGGATATCCTAGTGAAAGCTGAATTCACTTGATCAAACTTCGATCTAGATATACTTCTAGGAACTTAAAAACGTCAATCTCCTCGATCATGGTCTCTTCAGCTCTAACCAGCTAAAGTCTGAGTTTCTTGATCTTGGACAGAACTGCAAACAACACTTCCTGTTTCCGTTGGTTTGAAAATTTAGATAGTTGAATTTATGTATACAACATTTCAAATCTATAAAATATTTTATTTATTACGGTTCTCTGAAATCATATCCGAATAGGATAGTCGTGTCTTCGGCATACTGCAGTAGTTATTCGTGCACAAGCGAACTACGATTAAACGTCATTGACACAAGTCAGAAGCAGCAAAGGTTTAACTTTTAATCCTTGTGAAATACCCCGTATCAGTTTTGCAACTGTCGATGAATAGTTCTAAATGTTAGTTATTTGAGTTCTGGTTGCTGAGGTAAGGTTGCAGCCACAAAAGTGAAGCTCCTCTATTGCCGAATGAGCCAAACTTTTTCAAAAGACCCCAAAGATCTACATAGTTAAAGGTTTCTGAGAGAGGGAGAAAAACACTCAACATAGGTTTTCCTTTCGAAATGTTTTCCAACATAATATCATCAAAATTAATTACTTCGAGTTACCTCGCCTAAAACCAACTTAGTTCTCGGGCAGTAGTTTGTTTATTTCGAAAAAGAATTTAGAGCTGGAAATATAACTAAGTTGCACCTTAAACCATTTGGTTTATCAGTTCAATACACCAGGGGAAATATTTATTTAATATTTCAAAATATTGTGAAAAGCAAATAATTACAGTTTTCAGTAAGCCGTAAAAATAATGAACCACTTATATAACCCATGTATCAGATGTATCTAAACCCTCAGGATAAACAAATAAAATAGTTGACCTTAATAAATAAAAACCTATGGTACGTTCTTCTGTTGAACGCTGTTCAATTAAAGTAGAGTAAATTAGTAATTTCTTTCAAAATATTGTAAATTTGGAGATAATTTTAGATAAATAAGATAACATACAGATACATAACATAAGATACAATGATACATAATATTCATGTATCTATTCTTTATAATGCTTAAATCTGTGATTTTTCATACTGTTTTCACCGTAAAATTTTTCTGTGTGTATCCAATTAATCAAAATCGTAGAGTTCTGTTCAAAGCTGTCTCTAATTTAGTTAATAGACAGTAATCGCCAATAACTGCTTATAATGGGTCACTGACAAGTTTATTAGCTCAGCGAACACATTAGCTAAGTCTTATCCGACTGAACAGTAACTCAATTCACGAAGTCCTTGGTTTAAAATTCTGGCTAACTAATGTTTACGGGCATTTTGTAAGATATTAAAGTGCATTCAGATTTACAGAAATCTAAAGCTGCGTTAAAATATTTAATCCTTAGAGAATTTACTCACTATAAATGAAAACAAATTGAAAGTAATAAACAATGTTTACACAGAACATTTAGTTATAGTAGACACGCTCTTTTACTTAATATTTCACAACTTTAGAGATCAAAATTGAAAACTACATTGGGATTTCATGATATTTTATCAAAACAAAAATAGTAGTTCATTTCAATTCTTCATTATAATTAAATATTCACCCATATGCAAACATAAATTTTAAAACAGCTCTTTTAATAAGTTCAACGATGTTCATTAATAAAAATGTATCTATTAATACTATTTACAAATTTTAATTAAATACATCAACCTTTGTTAAATTTTGTTTATAATGTATTAAGGATTTAGAAGGAATTTATGTTGTGTATCGTAGTTTTTCAATCAATTATATATTGGCGGATTTAATAGATTTATATAGTTTAGTTATGCATACAACATACTACAACTGAAACCTAAAACTGTGCTAAAAAGTTTTATATCTTATAGAATAAATGTAAAATAATGTAAAATAATAAAACAAGTAAACACAGAATAATTCATTACATTAGTCATTATCTTTAATTATTATTTCACAATTTAGAGACCAGGAATTCTCGCTACTTGAAAGACCATAGGGCGTAGACCGGAGGGAGTTTTTAAATATGATTAGCGAGAAGATTCATCCCAAGGATCGTAAGAATGTCCATGTAAAGTTTAGGTACAATTGGATAAATATATTACGCGTAAAGCCAAACAAACACACAAAGTTACATTCTCATTTATGATATTTAAAGGACGGTTATGGTAGCTGTATTTACAAAAGTATCTCCTCTGTGTGTACTAAATTACTAATTCTGCTTGGCTGTTTTCAGAGCTTTTATTAGCTTTGTTTGGTCAATTGAAAATATATTGTCTTAATAATATTTTCTAAATAAAGCAACAACTTTTCTTGTGGTCGTTTACTTAAGATGTAGAAAAGTAATTCGTTAAATAATTTCGATCAATTCTTTTTATAATTAAATTAATTACTTCTTGTGTAATTTGGTAATTGTAAAACCACATTTCTTTCTTGATAGCAGATTGTATCATGGTAAAATTTGACAATTATTGTAGAAATAATAATTGGTCGAGAATTACATATATATTACATACTTTCCTCATATATGAAAATTTTACTAATATTGTTGTTAATTTTAATTTATCAGTAGTTTGAATACGCAGGTAAAAATATATGCAAATGGCTTCCTTGAGATTTATATATATATATATATATATATATATATATATATATATATATATGACTCATATATACGTGTATATATATATATATATATATATGTGTGTGTGTGTGTGTGTATTTTCGTTTTGAATTTCTTCTTTCATGGTTTTTAGAGATTTAAGATTTTACTTATACGTAGCTAAGTTTCACATATAGTAAATAAACATTTTTATATGCTAATGAGTGCCAATATTTATATAAAAAACAGTCATTGCATTTATGTCACAAGGCTTATAATTTGTATACAAATTTATGTAAAGTGATTGGTTTAACATCGGATAACATCTCAATGCATTCCTTTCAATAAGTTTCTTTAAAAATTCATCAATTATGTTTAATTTTAATGCATACAATTATTCTAATTATAATTTTTATTTGTACTAGCTTATGTTTAAATTTAATTATCTTAATTTTAATATATAATTAGAATTTTGAACCAATAATATATTGCATTCGTTTTTTAATTATTTAATTATTGAGATACAAGTCAAGTTTCGACTATTTTTTGATATAAACTACTATAATTAAACCCTGTAAAAAATTATCTGTAAAATTGGGCTTTCTTCATGATATCTTGACATGCGATTGAGGAAATTGCTTTGCCGAATCTTTTTTAGCTGTAGTGTAGGTGTTCTTTAAAGATTTTAATATAAGCTAGAAGCTCTTGTAGTTGCGAAGATTTCCGTATGAAAATTAAATTATTAACAGTGTTTGTAAAGTTATTTAGTTTTTTGTAGGAAGAAAGTAAATAGTTAAAAAAGAAACGCGATAGGACATATTATCATATGAACTTTTTTTCTTTTTGTGTCTAATATCATATCCTAAAATTAAGACAACCTCTCGCAAAACACCCTGTATATAACATTATATATATATATATATATATATATATATATATATATATACATATATATACATATATATATATATATATATATATAATACAGGGTGCTCATATGTACAGGGATAATATATACAGGGTGTTTTGCAAGATATTAGCAAAACTTCAGGATATGATATACATCATCAAAATATTCGTTTCGTACAATTTATTTCGGTTTACTTATCCATTTTAAATTAAATTATGTACGTTGTAATAGGCTTTATAACTTGCTCTCTTTTGCATTTCTTTGCAACTGTATGAATAAATAAAATGTTATTTGATTTGCTTTCCTTCTGAATAGGATAATATACTTTTCATGCTAAGGAGTATTTTAAAATTTTCTATCAACTACAGTTTTAATGAAAATTTCTGGTTATATATTCAAGAAAGCATTTCGATTTGCTGCTTAGTAAAAGCTGAATTCAGCTATACCACTTAGATACTTATTCCAGATAAAGTACAGCCACTTGTCAACTGAATCGTCAAGTCTGAAGTGCACCTCTAGACTTGTAGGCTTGATACTTCCATTATGTGGAGACCTTCATAAAACGAAGGAAAGCACCATTTGAGTTAAATTTACTGTAGATCTTATAATAAAAAGTTTGTAGTATGACACATATTTTCTTTTCAGAAACATCACTTGCAATTGAATTTGCAGATGGCTCCGTCGCAGCCGCATGCATACTGTTGCGAGTGGTCTTGAAGGAATTATAGTAGGTGTCATAGTGTTGCATAGATACTGGTGGAGAAGAATGAGCTTTTCCGTTGTCCATCCCCAAAGGAGCTAAGGCAGGCGTCGAAGAAATCATGCAGTTAGTGACCGGGTTGACTAATTTCGAGATTTCTCGTAGGAAAAGAATGGACGGACTCATTTATAAGCTGCGAAGTAGATACATTTCTTGCCTGTGACTTTGTAGAATATTTTACTTTTGTACTTGGCAGTGCACAATTCGCAGTTTTTCTGCTTATTTAAATTTTCCTGTATTTATTAAGATAGAGTCCATGGTTGGTAAACATTCTTCCAAAGAAATTTCATATGATAATATGTTCCTAAAAATATTACACCTATAGCGGTTTCTGTAATTTCACTTGACATTTCTCAATATGTGATTAGATTTAGCACCAGGTTTGGAACAAAGAAATACCGTGTAGTTATTACTGACAGATCCTTCAAGGTACTTACATATATCCTTTCCGGGACTGTTCCAGAATACATATAGTTTTCTTGTGAGACCTGGTTCAATGACTTGTTTCGTTTCTTCTTCTTTTTGTTTTTACTTCTTTTTATTTTGGGCTGTGAGACGGTGAAACTCTTATCGAACTCAGATGTTAGGACCGGCAGATCAATTACAGGACAGACATTATTTGCGGAATGAATCTCTAAGGGCTTACTAACAAGACTGTCCTCTTTTCTTTCTCGTTTGCCAACCGTATGAAGAAACTCTTCATGCAATTTGAGAAGGTCATTAAATTTTTCATTATTAATAACAAGTTCAGTTTCAAATCCTAATTAATATCTTCAAATACAGCCATTTTGATTTGTGTTACGTTACAATTTGTACAAATTTTCTAAGATTCACCTAGCGGCTCAGTGTGAGTACTGTTGTCACAGAAGCTGGTCACTCCTCTCAGCTACCGTTACAGATTTGGCTGTACTTTTATTTGGTATATCTTCTGCTGTCTCCAGGAGCGTTTTTAATTCCTGGATATATGAGATCAAGCTATACTGTCTGTCAGTTAATTTGGATATTCTAACCAGAAGTTGATCTTTAGATCTAAGGTGGAGAAATAAACAAACCAATATGGAACCAAAAAGAATTCTTTAAGTAAAACGTTTGATTTAAATCATTCTCGCGCCACCAGTACATCATGAAATTCTAACTAATTAGCTAACAGAACAAACAAACAACCGGATGTGATATTACATTAGAATAGATTAAAATAGTTAGTCATATAGTAAATTGAAGAACATTACATTTTAAGTTTTAGAAAAACAGGTATTATTAGGTTATTAAAAAACACTCTTAAAATTATCTTGCGCCTTAGTAAGTAGTTATTTGACTTTATAATATCTGTAAAATAATAAAGATAAAATTTTTACGATAAGAGCACTGAAATTCACATATCTTAAAGTATTCAAATGATATTTATCGTCTACAAAGCCAAGAAACTAATATAATTAAACAAATTTAATCTCAAAACAAAACAAAAATAAAAACTAACATTATTAGACCATGACCACTGTAACATTACATAGTTCTAAAATAGTAAACACATTCCTTTTGTCCGAAAGAAAAAAAGCTAAATAACCTTCAGTCCGGATAAAAGGCCTAATTCATCAACAAATATCTACTTTCATTTCTAAGTAACGCATCAAATACTTTGACTTGATTTATAGATTTCCACAACACTGGTCAATAAAATTAATAGTTAAGGAAGAACACTTCCAAACAAAATATTACGCTGAGCAGTATTCAATTATTGCAGGAGATAAAACATTCCTTAACATCGAGATAAGTTGAAACTTGGACACTCTAAAGGATAATTTATGAGGTTGGAGGTGTAGACGTTTAACTTTTTCTCTTATCTGTTCACTTCATGATCTCTATAAAAACAATCACTGTATATCAAAGACGGTGATTAGTTTCCATTCCCACTATTATCCTGGGATATATTTAATTCAACAATAACAATGCAATAAATAAGTCATAATTGAAATAGCAATTTAATAGTAGTTAATCATAGTTATTTCTATGTTCGGCGTATTATTTTATGTTACTTTATATTATAATTACTTACAATTACACACATTCTAGATCTATATAATAAAGAAGTATTAACTGAACGCACGTTCCATTTATTTTCTATTTGTTACCTGTGTTATTGTATACTTGATAATATACAAATATAAAGAAAGTTACAAGCCTTTCAAAAAGAAAGGGGTACTTTTAATTACATGCCACAACGGAAAACAGCGATGAAGAATAAAATGTTTGAATAATAATTGCAAGTAAAACCAATGGATATACCAATACCCGAATAATAATTTATACTAATAGAACAAACCATAACCGTTTTTGAAATGATAAATAACTTTCAATACATTCATTTAAGACACTGTACTGATTAATTAACCATATAGAACCATTAATAACTAAATTAGAGAAGTAGGGGTTAATCATTTAATCTGTGAAACAGTCCTGACTTCGACGATAAACATGATATACTGATGAGTTTTTGTTTAGTTGTAATTAATGGACAAAATATTGTTGCTCTTTTATATTTGATTTATTAAACGTTATTTGTAATAGTTTTATATTTTTATTGTTTTTAACATACATCTGACGATATATTTGAGATAATAATCATGTTGGAGAAGGTTTGTGATATTAAGGCGTTATTCAGTTTTTAGGACGTCCCAATATATCAAACCGCAGGAGTGCCTCTGTGCTTTACTGTGTGAGATCATTGCTTGAAGTTAGGTGTAGTTAAATGTTTAAGGAAAACAGTATGGTTGTATTTTTATTTATCTAAGTAGGTGTTTGTTTCCTTTTACCCCAGTATTGAATTATCATTTGAATTCAGTAGTGTAGAATCATAGACTAAATTAAATGAATACTTGTGCAAAATCTTATAACAAGTAATAAATAAAACTTATTATTTACAGAAGAGATATTATAATTACAGACAATGAATTACAGCACAATATGTAAAATGTCTATTTTCAAATATATTTATCGTGATTATAAATAAAGTTTACTACCTAATTTAATGATTTTGCTTGAACAAAAAATATTTTATAGTAAGTTATTACTGTTATCAGTACTACAGTCGTCTCAATTTAGTATAATTTTTTAAATTCAATAAAATATAGATTCAATAATTATTGTTATATTGTTGACATACTAGATTAGAATGTTGCAGCGTATTGCGTAGCGTGAACACAAATTGCCGGTATGTTATACAACAGTATATCGTTTATATATAAACTTAAGAACGTATGTATATACAACAGAAAGATAAAAATTTTTAACTAATTTTTGTATTTAGGCTTACACATCCGATGTCATGTTATTTTAATTTGCTATTGGATATGGTAGTACTATTATCACCAATTAAAAGTACTGATTTCAAGGATTTCTGTATTTTATCATTGGAAAAAAGAGTTTAATTTGATTATTTGAAAGAAAACTCTCCATAAGAGCTACATTAAACTTCGTATACGGCTGCGACCTTATTTCTAGTCGTAGGTATATATAGGGAGCATTTATTTTTATTATTGTGTATTAATGCCATCCAAACAATTAATAATTTTTGATATTTTTATGAGTTACTCAGAAGAAAATTACTAAACACGACATTACACCTTCGTTTTAATATTTGAAAGAAAACGTTACAAAAAAGCTTAAACGCGTTGGATGCGTAAAAATTACATAGTTAAATTGAGACATATGCCATAATTGTACGACAAAGTAATGACGTAAAACTGTATAGAGTTTAATATTCTTCTTATAGTGAGCAAACTTAAAGTCAGATCCCTCCCAGATATCTTACAGCCTATTATTAAATGTTACTTATGAAACCTTAATGAAATAATGAGGGTAAGTGAAGTTTAGATAGTTTAGTTATACCTGGAGGTGACAGCGATGATTGTGTGACATGAGTTAGGATTTACAATACCATCAGTTTAATTACGTAACTTTATGGATGAGAACAAAAAGCAATTTCGTTCGGTGCCTTGTTACAGTTTTTCGTATAATTTATTGTCAGAAATTACAACCTAATTTCATATCACTGGTCAAAGACATGTTACTCATAACCTTAGTAATTAAAATACTACCTATTTATACGTACGTTATAAGAAACCTATTTCAAAAGGGAAAATTTAATAGTTATTTAGATTATATTTTACTTTAACTGAAATGCGTATGGCAATAAAAATATAAATAGGCCTACGTAAGGTTTCACCAAATTTGAATTGGACTTATTTGACTAAGATTTATTTTCAAAACATGGAAGATGATATAAATATATATTATGCAACAACAAAGTATTATATGTTACATTTTAATAATTATCTCTTCAAACTGGGAAGAATATTAATTAAATTTAACTAAACAAACAGTGTTCGTATAATCTGTCTAATATTGGTAGCGAGAGGAACAGTTTTTCTAGGAAAGGGAACCAAACGCGTTTAATTCAAATACAATTACTGAGAATATATTTAAATTACACTGTATGAGTTTTAACATAATGCATGTGTCAAGAATCAGAGATAATGGGTACGATCAAAGAATTGTAAAAGACTCGATGAATTTATTTTTATCTGTATTTGTACTCCTTTCATACCTAAAATTTGTAAATTTATGATTTAATTTGTGAGGTGAAAATCTTTGTAATCAAAATGTTTTTAGCTCCAAAAATTATTCAGATTAGAAACAAAAGTAATCAGTGATAATATTATCCAAACATTACTAATAATAAGACAACCTATATGATATAACAAAATATATCTCCGAATCATTTTCAACAAAGCAAACAATAACCCACATAATAATACTCACCTGATAATAAACTTATATCAGATTTATAGTTTATTAAAACTATGTTGAAATAAAACGCATACAGCAAAGCGTAAGTTAAATGACAAAGCTAATGTATTCATGTATTCAGTTTGTGAGGAACAGTGCCTTCGAATTCTAAATTAATCCGACCAGAAGATATCACGCTCAGTTCAGTACAGACATAAATATCGATATTTCTGGCATGCAGACATTTACTACTAACAGTTTCAACTAACTGTTGGTTGTGACAATTTTAATTGCTCCGCTGCACAGACCCAAACATAGATCTCTTAGTTAGTTAGGGAAGAAACCTACACATTTTATAGATTTAAAACTACAAAACTCGAAAGATGAATAACTGTAGACAATTGCGAAATACAGCATGGAAAGATTCGTTACACCCTCAAATTTTAAAATTGCTGTATGGAAAAATAGTAGATAAAATAGTTTTCGGGACATAAACACTAAAAACACGTTTCTTCACCACAAGAACTTTATTTCAAAGTTCCAATAAGAGTGCATATAAAATTAAACGGACTGACATTTAAAACATATCCAAGAGATAAATATTATTCATATATAAGTAACTTCCCTAGATATTTACTTAGTCTTGGTACTTGCCTAGCTTCTATTGACTTATATACAGCCTGAACTGACTAACATATTTACGTTCTCAGAGTTATAAAAAAAAATTTCCATTGTAAATTCATCCGAATCACGTCTCAGCATTGTACTAAATGTAAATTTGAATCTTTATTAACATTAGAAACATTTATAGAAGTAGATGTTCTACTACAAAATAATTCTATAAAACTAACAAAGAAAACAACACAATCCAATAACTTTACTACGATAGTTATCACGTTCCATACGTACACTTTAGAGAAAGTAAACCATAGGTATCAAACAGATAAAAAAAGTATAAGTAGATTTTTGCAAGCATTAACTGAAAGAGAAAATTTAAAAAAATTACAGAAAGCAAAATATATACAATAATCAATGTAGTTTCTTTTGTAACTAATTAGGCTACGTAAATTACGAATCTGTTTCCAGGCCTAAAAAAAATAATAACAATCCTATAAGCTACTTTCACTCTTCTTGAAAATCAGTTTCAGATTATTTTAATTGTTAATCTGCTAAAATGTAAAACAAATGTAATAGGACATTGGAAATTCAGATCCGAACACAACATTATTTTTTTAGTTTAAAAGAAAGTTACATAATAAATAGCAAAGAATTTTAAATTTTCATAAAATATATGAATTGATTTTTATATTTTATATATATAAATACAATTTATAAGTAGTAGTAATAGATAAATTTTGTATTTAAAGAACATCGTTAAACTCATTTAAGTAGCTGTTTTAAACGATGTTTGCATATGGGTGAATATTTTATTATAATCAAACATAAATGACTTTTTTTAATAAAGTATTATAAAATTCCGTTGTATTTTTGAATTTTGTATTAAATAAAAACTTCGCATAAGAGAGATATTACTTTTTATGATTAAAATATGTTTTGTGGCTCTTTAAATACAAATTTATCTATTACTACTAGTTATAAATTGTAATTAAATTCATCAACATTTTTTATTTTGTGTTTCATTGTATTAGTGAATTTAGGAGAATTGCTAGTGTGTATGTCGTTGTTTTTCATGTATATATTTGTTGTGTTAATTGATGTATATAATTTAGTTATGTATACAACATCAATACAAAAATCTTATCCTCGTTGTGCATCTTTACAATATATGCTCACCGTACGGGAAATAATGGATTTTTCAAAAACGTACAACATATAAAAAGTGTTATGTCAATGCTTTGAAAATAACAATTTCAATACTAAAATACTATTGGAATAATGAAAATAAGGATAGATTGATGTCTGTGTCTTATAAAACAGAGCGTTAACATCCAGAGTGACAAATTTCTGTAACACAAAGCAAGTGACACCGTCCAGATTACGGTTAGATCGTGTGTCAACTAAATCTCGATATATGCGGCTAAACTGATGTAAAATTACTTTAAATTCTTTTATTGAAGACAATTTTTCTCCTTAACATTAAAGGGGTTAAGTATGTATAACAATGGTCATGATGAAAGTAAGTTATAAGCTTGTAGAGATACTTTTTTATTTTGTACGAAATTATATGTTTTCAATTTTTTTTGTAACAGTTCTCACAAAACATCATTCATTGAGTTTTATATTAGGCTGTGATAAGAGTTAGATATTGGTTAAGTATACGTATGCAAATTAGTAATGTAACATGAGAAATGACAATGTTTAAATATCTTGAGTTACTACAACAATAGTTAATTGAAATTGTTTAATACTATAAACCAAATCGTAATAAAATGTTACGCAATCAGCAGTAATGCACAGTGCAAATGAATTAAGCAACTTTGGATAAAAAAGTCAAAATTATCATTTCGCTATTATTCTTATTGTATTATATCTCAGACGTATATGTAACATAAAAAGTCTCATCAGAAGATACGCTATAATAGGCAGTAGGTGATTAACATACGTAAACTTGAAGTCGTATTCTATATGTTAGCTCTCATCTTGAGAGATTTGGCTGTGGCAATACAGCGTATAGTGGATTTTAAAGGCGTTCATTCCGAGTGTAAATGTGTGAAGTACAAACTATAACGCATCTCTATATCCCATGACGTAATCCCCGCCAACACGTGACACTTGAGATATATAATCTATATATTAGCTTCAGACGGAATGTCAGCTTCATATATTGGTGTATCAGCTCAGGAGACTATGCTCGGAGAAATATGAATTTCCTTCTCAATGTTTTAGCTGAAATTTACTTGCTAACATATATTAAGATATCGGTGCACTCATTTCATGTTATTATGACAACAAGAACTAAGTACAGAATTTAATTGAGTAAAATACAAAGTACGAATAAAAAATATAACATTAAAAGTAGTAAAAACCCATCAAGAATGTTTAACTTTTACAAGATATGTAAACTTAAAAAAAACAATCAATAAACTGAAATAATTCTTCACTTGCCACGTATTTAATTTAAATTTCTAAGGAACGCTTATACACTAAGTATAAGCTCAGAGGGCTTTCAGGACGATGCAATTGCCTGGGTTAAGTCTTATTTAGAAAACAGAGAACAGGTGACTAAGATGGGTTCCGAAGTCTCACATCCCCTCGAGAAATCGAGAGGAGTGCCACAGGGAAGTTGTCTGGGCCTTCTTTTGTGTACCCTTTATACAGCCGACCTACCCGATTGTGTGCGTCACTGCAACGTGCATGCGTATGCTGATGACTGCCAATTGCATCTGTCTTATGAGCTGAACTCAATCGACCAGGCTATTATGGCAGTCAATTCTAATCTTTTGAGAATAAGTCAATGGTCGATAAGGCACGGTCTCAAATTTAATGTTGGCAAATGCACAGTAACCCATGTTGCACCTCCCACCATGATCCAACGTGTCGTTGAGGCAGCTGTGCAAGTCAAACTTGGTGACGAGTTGCTAAGGGTGAGTGACGCTGTCAAGACTTTGGGCGTGGTGCTTGACAGTGGTCTCATCTTCTCTGACCATATCACTTATGTTTCTCAACAGGCTTTGGGGAGGCTTAGGGGTCTGTACAGATACCGAACCATCCTACCATTTGCAGCTAAGCTCCAACTGGTAAAATCAATAATTCTGTCAGTGCTATATTACTGTTTTCCTGCATACGGCAATAGCATCACGCACGATGAAATGAGCCGTATTCAAAGACTGCAGAACGCAGCTGTCCGTTTTATTTTCAGCCTCCGTGGACGGGAGCATGTGTCTGCATTTCGGGATGCTGCCGGACTTTTGCCAACACAGGCCGTATGCAGGATGCAGACTTGCACTTTAGTCCACCGTGTGCTGGCGGCGCGGGAGCCGTGGTACCTGGTGGATAGACTTGTGACCCGGGGGAAGGTTGCTCTCCGCGGTACCCGACAGGACGCGCTACTGCATTTTGCAAGGGTTAGGCTTGAGGTGGGAAGGAGAGGGTTCTCCTACTTCGGGCCTAAACTTTATAATGATCTCCCCTGTGACCTCAAGCAGCTATCGGTCTCGGCTTTCAAAAAGAGACTGAAGCAATATCAGTCTCACATGTATAGATAGTTTATTTTATTTGTTATTTCATATAAGTGTTGATATTATTTTGATTGTGTGTTAATTACTTTCTTACTCTAGTTGTCAGTTTTGAATTTGTATTGAATATGTTTTAATTGTTATTTTTAGTGTAAGTTCTTTGACTATGAGTTGTGCTGTAAAGCAGTATTGAGCTGATGTGTCACTCGTCAATAAAGGCATTTTTATTTATTTATATGATATACAATTGCTGTTGATGTGGTCTCTATTTACTGGAAATAATTTTTATGAATGGAAAGAGCTGATACTGACGTTCATATCAACTATTAAATTTAGAGTGAACAGTTTTGTTAAATCTTATCTTTACTAGGTATGAACTCTCTGTTTGAAGGTCAAGTGTATAGGTTTGATATTTATGTAAACTGAAGACTGCGATAGATGTTTAGAAACTGAAACTAATTCTTAATTTAAGTTGGAAAGTATGATGACCGGACGCAATAATATACTAAATAAAACGTTACTTGTATATATGATTAACATACCGCTTTTATTAAGGAACTATCATAAAATAGAATAGTAATTCTTGAGATGAAAACACTTATTTTTGTGTACAATACGTCAAAATAAAAACGTAAAACTTTGCGTGACATGCACTCTTCTTACGTACATACATAACTATTACCAGGCTCTCTCATTGTCATGTCAGGCCAGGTCACCTCTGCTCTACTAGTTTTGACATGGAATTTCTCTATCAGAATAAAAGGTGTGTGATATAGAAAATAGATCCTATCGCTTTTTTAGTCATTGATTCGCTTGAGTTCGTTTCCAGGATTCAATAACGTTATCGAGAAATTTTACGCCTGTCTCCGATAGATAATACTACAGTTTTATGTTGTTTTATATGGTAGTTGTCTATGACTCTCGTTTTGTAAGGATTTATGTCACTTAATTTCTGCGAGGTTACATGTGGTCATACAGTCAACGTTTATTGAAGTATCTACAGACTAGTAATGCAGTAATCGAGCATTTTCTCCACACAGTTATCTCATAGGGGAGATGAGGGAAGATTTAGACCGTAGTATGCTATAAGCAGTGCCTGCGTTGACAAAACTTAGTCTCCTCAGAGCATAAACAGCTGAGGATATCCTAGCGCTAGCTGAATTCACTTGATGAAACCTCGGTCTAGATTTACATCTAAAAACTTTACCTTCTCGATCTGGTCTCGTCAACTATAAACTAACCTGCTAAAGTCTGAGTTTTTTATTTTACTCGTATGCAAAATTGCAAACAATTTGTCCTGTTTCCGTTGGTTGGTAAATTTAGATAGTTAAAATGTTGTATACAACAGTTCAAATCTATGAATGTTTTGATATCTAACGAGTCTCTAAAATCAGATCTGAATAGGATAGACGTGTCATCGTAATACTACACCGGTTATCCATGCTGAAGAGACCGACCATTCTATGTCGTTGATACAAGTGAGAAAAAGCATGGGGTTGACTTTCGATCCTTGTGCTACACAATGTATCAGCTGTGAAATTGTTGATAAATGGTTCGAAGGTAGTGGTTTGTTACGTAATTTCAGTATTGTATGCTCGGAATTGCAATTGTTGTATATTTGAAATTAAAGAGTAATTTGGTTTGATTTGATATGAGTTCTGTTTTCTGAGGTAAGATTGAAGCCACAGAAGTGAAACTCCTCTAACTCCGAAGGAACAAAACGTTTGCAGTAGACTGCAAAGATCTACACAGTGAAAGGAATCTAAGACATCGAGAAAACCCTCTACGTATGTTTTCGGTTCTCAATGCCTTTTACTATGGTATCATGAAGACTGAGTCTATTTGTATTACTTCTCCAAAAACCAAAGTAGCCCTTGTACAGCAGTTTGTGTTTTTCGAAAAGGAATCTGGTAATATAACCAAGTAGCACCTCAAACCATTTGGTTTATCAGTTCAATAATCCAAGAGATGTATAGAAAAAGCTTTTGAACGCTTTAGAATAGAATTGGAGTAAATTAATATTGTTTTTAAAATAACTCAACTTTGGGAGATAATGTTAGGTAAATAAAGAATATAATGATACGGAATGTTCATGTATATACACTTTATAAAATCCGCCATACTGTTTTCACCACGTATATTTATTTTCGGTGTGTAGCCTATTAATCAAAGTCGTAGAGTGGTGTTTACAGCTGACTGTAATTTAGTTTACTGTCAGTAATCAGCGAGGACAGCTTATGACAGCTAACTGACAAGTTCATTAGCTAAGGGAACACTGGACCCATAGCTGTAAGGGATTATAGTGAAATACAGATTTAATACTGTTCAATCAACATGAGTATGCTGTGAAGGAGCAAGGCGTATCCCCCAACTATTTACTTTGAGAATTTACTCACTATTAAGGTAAATAAATTGAAAACAATAAACAATGTTTACACAAAACATTTTATTACAACGGACACACTGTTTTAATTAGTACTTCACAACTATAGAAACCAGGTTGCTATTTTTTGCTACTTTAAAGGCCAGTGAACTGTAGTCCGGAGGGATTTTTAAAATAAAAATATGACTATATATTAATCCGAGGGACCGTAAGAACGGTCATGTAATCGTACAATAGGATAAACAGATTAGGTGTGAAAGAAAAACAAACATACAAAGATACTTTCCCAATTATAATAATATTAAAATGTTTCTGGTAGCTATATTTTAAAAAGAAACTCCTATGCGTGAAGAAAATTTAATATTCTGCTTTGCTGTTTTCAGAGCTTTTATTAGCTGTGTTTGGTTAATTAACAATATAACTTTTTAGTCGTTACCTTAGTAATATTTTCTAAATATAGCATCCACGTTTTCAGCGTTCGTTTCCTAAAGATCTAAAAATTAATTCGTTTATTTGTATCAAAAATATTTAGAACAAAATTTATTGCCTCTTCTGATTTTGCTAATCCTAAAACCAAATGTCTTTCTTGATAACAGACTCTATTCTTTCCAAAAAACGATATAATCTCAATTAATATTTCTCAAAGATTCTGACTATTATTGATAAACGAATAAATTGATATAGAATTAAATGGATCATATAAACTTTCTTCATCTATGTAAGTTGCATCAATTATTATTGTTATTATAAGTTTATTAAGAAAATATTCAATTTGAATAACTTAGTTAAAAATATGTGTAAATTTATATATATATATATTTATATATATATATATATATATATATATATATAAAAAAATTGAACCATTTACATCTATTTTTAACTAAGGTATTCAAATTGAATATTTTCTTAATAAACTAATAATAACAACAGTTGATACAACTTACATAGATGAAGAAAGTTTAAATAAGCGTTGAAAAGCAGACTAACATGTGATCGGAAGACCAAATACCTTTCAAACGAATTTTATTTACATTAAGTTGTATAAATGGCAATAGCCTTATTTAATTTCAATAAACATTGAATCACAAAAAGTACTTGCTCCGCCGGGAGTCGACCCTGGATCTCCCACTTACCTGTATTTATTCTGAGTGATAGTTCAACAAGCAACGAAGTACTAAACCTACATGTATACACGGTACTGCTGTATAGAAGTACTAGTGCTTGCACTAAATATGAAAGGCTTGTTTATTCAATAGCAATACTACGTGCAGACTGCTGGAAATTACAAGATTGTTGAGATATGGAAAATACATATCATGTTCATTCTCTTGAAATTGGGCTTTTGGTTTCGTGTGTGTCTTATTGCATCTATATAGTTATAAACTTTAAGCAATATTACAACAATAGCCTACTTAAATTTGCAGTGTGTTTCAATTCTGCTAATATAATAGTCATACTCATAGTCCCGAATGTACTGCATCAGGTTTAATTAAGGCCAAATATTGTTTGTTTTTTGCGTGCACCAATCATGAAAAATCACAATATCTTCTAGTCTACTCGCTATCAACATCTATTGGTAATTTAAGTATTCTTGAACACCAAACGGTTGTTAACGTAGGATACTAAGCCAGATTGTATGTAATTGTTAAGTTAGTCTAAGAGAAGTCTGAAAGTTATTTTTTCTGTTATAGTAGTTAATACAAACTATATCAAGGCTAAGACAGATTTTTTATGTAAAAATTACTTTTTATATTTACAAAAACAGTTATAATCCTATTAAATGTTTTTAGATTAAAAAGATTCACTAAATTCAATCGATGTATTTTGATAAGTAGATGTCTTTGTTGTAATAAAAAAAATAGAAACATTTGGTTTTACGTTTGTATTTTCTTCTTCGTTTAATAGTTTTACCACCTCATAACTCGCATTGATAACCATCCTCTGATATCTGATGCCATTAAAATATGCTGCCTATTTATCGATGTGTAATGATGACAAAGTCACTGGTGAACAGCATTAAAAGGTAAATATAATGTTTAACAGATTGTAGTGAAAATCAAGTTTGATTACTTGGTTTTATTACATTTGACTTTTAAATAGGTTTCAAATATCGATAGTAAAAGTGCCAGCTGATGAAATAAATAAGAGCTCGTCTGGTGGCTAATCAACGAGTGAATGGTTTGTGCGATAAAGATTCGACGTTTAGCAGTTCCATTAGGATATTAAGACTTTAATGCGGCGAATATCAACGTTTCTGATTGGCTCTCCTCTCAATCAAAGATTTAATTTCCACATTGCAAGTAAGTTCTTTGGTAAACCTGTTCAATATGCACGGGACATCATTAAAAGCACAGAATATTTTTAAAGATGTGCTCATTTTTTATAATTACTTTGTTTCATAGTTTATATGAAGGTTTTCCACCAACACTTCCTTGGCTATACTGTTGTATTGTATAGTAAAGTATTTCAGAAACATATTTAAACATTATTTAATTTAAAAATTAGATGTTATGCAATTGATAAGCTGATACGTGAAAATCCTCATGACCTGTATACATACAATCACTATATATCAATTACAGCTGCTCGTTTTCATTCCAACTATTGTCCTAGGATATATTTAATTTAACAAGTCATTCCTAGTCCTATATATTTAGATTCAATAATTCCTGATTAAAATATTAATTAATTAGTATTTAATAATAGTTATTTGTATCTTTGGTGTATTATGTTATGTTTGCTTATATGATATACTAATTACACACATTCCAGAACTATATAATAAAGAAGTATTAACTGAACACACATTCCATTTATTTTCTAGCCGTTTCAGGACATTTTTTAACCTGTGTGATGTTATATTTGATATTATTCGAAAATAAAGAAAATTTCGAGCCTTTCATAAAGAGAGGCTTTTGATAACTTAAAGTCACAACGGAAGACAGTGATGAAGAATAAAATGTTTAACAATAATTGCAAGTGAAACTAATGGAAATACAAAATACCCGCATGATGATTGCTAATAGGTCAAAGTATAAATGCTTTTCAGATGAGTACATACTTTGAGACACTGTACTGATTAAGGAAACATGTTATGACCAAATTGGAGTAGAGCTAATAATTTAATCTACGAAACAGTCCTGACTTAAAAGATAAACATGATATACTGAAACGTTGTTTTATTATAATTAATTGACAGAATATAGTTGCTCTTTCGAACTTCATATAGAAAGCGTGATATTTCATGATTCAATTTTTTTTCTTCTTAACATACAACTGGCGATATATTTGAGATTAATACACAAGTTGCATAAGGTATGTGACCTTTAGGCCTTGTTAGTTTAAGGATTTCCTAATATCTCAAACCGCAGGAGTTTCTGTGTTTTACTGTGTGAGATAATTGTTTGAAGTTAGGTGTGGTAAAATGTTCAAAGAGAATACTATATCCGTATTTTTATTTAACAAAGTAAATGTTTGTTTTCTTGAGGCTAATATTGAGTTTTTCATTTCTATACAGAAGTGTAGAAGCATAGACTCAATTAATTTAATTCTTGTATAAAATCTAATAACAAGTAATTAAACAAAAGAAAAGTATATAAAAGAGCTGATGTTTTAATTGCAGATATTTTCTTATAGCACATTATGTAAAATTCGTATTTGCAGATATATAATAATGAGTGCAATATTAATAACTGTAATCTTTTGTAAATCTAGTCTTTATAATCTAGCAAATTTGACTTTTTTTGAACGAAAAATATATTATTGTAAGTTAATATTGATATCAGTATTAAAGAGGTCTTGTGGTATTAACATTTTTTTTATTAAATTTTTTATGGATTCAGTAATTATTGTAATATTGCTGACATACTAGATTGGGATGTTGCAGCGTATTGTGTAGTGTGAACACAAATTGCCGGTATGTTATAAAACAGCTGGGAATAATGTATTTTCTTGAGAAACTCTCTGCATAAAAACTCTCCATAGCTCATAAATATTGTAAAAGCTGCAGTGCTGGATACAAGAGCGTAACGACGCGTTATTTACTAACTGGAATAACTTTCCATATATTATACATGTTTATATACAAAGGAATATGTTATCAATAATACATTGCCTGTGTTGAACTCGAACCTATTATGTATTACTTATTTTCCATGTAAAATATTTATTACATTTAAATGACACCTAAATTTATAAATGCTATACCAATATATTGTGTTAGGTAATATTACCTATAGTGAAATTAAGTAATAAAGTTTGTTAATTGGAATATCTGTTATATAATTTAATTTTCTAATAAGAATGTTTTCATTATTTTACTTTAGGTTTATTTTTATAAATGAAAAAATATAATATCCAATAAGTTTTTAATGAAGAACTAGCATAAAAAATCACATAAATTATAGAAAACACGACTGAAATAAATAATCTTCCAGTATTATCTGCTATATTCAATTGGGCGTTTAATAGCGTGAAAGGCACTTTGTGCAATATTTGTGTATTAATCCATAAATGTAGACAGCGTATTTGTAGATGAACATCTGCAAGTTAAATGATACAGAGCTTGGAATGAGTCCGAGTATGAAAAAGTCAGAGTAAAAGAGAGCAATCTGCAACAAACCTCATCATCTGCAGCACTCAGCATGTCATCTGACTGTAACGAGATTCCTCTAGAACTCATGCCAAATCTTGGTGATTATTTAGATGTGTATATATTAAATTTTGCTGAAGCATAAAATAAATATAGGTAATTAATAGGTACGATACAAATATGTCTGCTATATTTTGGTACTAAGTCCGTATACAAAATATGATTACTATCTAAAATATTCAAACAATATCCTAATAAAGATCACCAACTAAACGTTATAAACGGAAACATTGAATTTATTTCAAATAAATATAAATTTAGTTTATGTAAGTATTGAATATTTAACCTAATCTCGCTATGTTTTGTGAACACTAATATATGAGAACTATTACATATTCATTCACATATCTTATCAAAATAATAAATGCCTTTCCATTTTCTCACTCTTTGTTTAAAAATTACATAATATAATTAATGTATAATGTATTCAGGATAGGTAACAAATAAAGGGCTCTTCAAATGTGTATTTCTACTAGCCTATTACGTTTGTTTTGCATTGTAGCAGATTACAAAATTAAAATAATCTGATACTGATTTTAGACAACCTGTTATTATTTGTTCTAGACCTGGGAAACATTTTGTACTACAAGTAGTCTAATTAGTTACAAAAGAACATATATTCACTATTATATGTAGTTTGCCTTTCTGTAATATTTTACATAGTCTATGCAAGTTAATGCTTGTAACAAACTAAGTAGATTTTTTTCAATTTTATTGATAACTAAGTTTTATTACAGTACTTATTATATGTGTATAGTTTGCTGAAAATATTTTAGCCTTTGAATGTTTAACTGCTCTTGCTATGCTATACTTTTTTGAAGTTTTTAGTTTTAAATTTGTAAAGTTTGTAGGTTTCTTTCCTTACTAAAAAAAAGAGGTCCATTTTTGAGTCTTTGCAAATAAGCAAGTAAAATTTTCACAACCACAAGTTAGTTGCATCTGATAGTAGTCATTTTCTGCATGACAGAAATATCGATATTTATGTCTGTACTGGACTAAAAGTTACATCTTCTGGTCGGATTAATTTAGCTCTGGAAGGCTCTATTCCACAAAAACTGAATACGAGAATCTATTAACTTTGTCATTGAACTTACGCTTTACTCTAAAATTTTTATTTAAATATCATTTTAATAAAACTATAAATATATTATCTTCTTACACATTTAATACAATGTTTTGGGTTTTTTTAGAACTACTTCCTTGAAAATGATTTTGAGATATACTTTGTTATATTATAATAATTATCTTATTATAGGTAATTTTTGGGCAATGTTATCACTGAATTCTTTTATTTGTAATAAGCATAAAGTATAGAGCTAAACAGTTTGAATACAAATTTTTTTGCCTTACAAAAAAAACACCATGTTAAATGAGTCACATATTTATATACGACTTTATAGAAATATATTTATACGATTAAGAGTAAGATCGCGACAGTGTATGGACTTTAATGTTTCTCTTATGGGTACTTTTCTTCCCAAATCTCAAATTTATATTTTTATAACCAATAAAAAAAAAGAAACCCTTGGAGTCAGTAATTTTTATTGGTAATGATAAGATAAGAGTTATGACATCGCTCGTGTAGGCCTAAACGTATATAACGTATATATATATATATATATATATATATATATATATATATATATATATATATATACGTTTAGGCCTACACGAGCGATGTCATAACTCTTATCTTATCATATCACATGAAAAATATTATATATATATATATATATTACTTAAAATATATATATATATATATATATCATATTTTTCATATGCTTTCAAATTGTTAATATTGACTAGCACACTGTTTAACACTATTGGTGTAACATGATGAATGGAAATGTAAAAACAATATCTTTAGTTACTACAGCAATTATTAGTTCAAATAGTTTAGGTGTATAAATAGCTTAGTAAAATAAACCAAATTTTAATACAATTTTACATAATAAGCAGTAATGTCAGTCATACAAAATGTTTTGGAAAATGAATGAAGCAACTTTGGATAAGTAGGTATATTTATTATTGCACGATTATTTTGATTGTATTCATTCTCGGATGTATACGTGACATAAAATGTTTCATCAGAAGTTATACTATAATTGGCAGTCAGTATTCAACTTATGTAAACTTGATGTCGTATTCTGTAGGTTTGCTCTCATTAGAGATTAGGCAGGGGCAATTATCTTTACAGTAAATTTGAAACGCGTTCATTCCACAGATAACGTGTGCCAAACACACTATAACGCAACTCTATAGCCTATGTAATTCCACCAACACGTGACACTTGAGACAGACAATCTCTATATTAGCTCCAGACTGACTGACAGCTCAATATATTGCCGTATCCGCTCAGGAGACTACGCTCGGAGAAATATAAAACTCATTCAATGTTTCACATGCAATTTACTTAGTACTATATACAACGATATTTTTACACTCATTTTTGTGTTGTTAAGACAACAAGAGCAAAGTACAAAAATAATTAGGGTAGAATCAAAGTACAAGTTTGGCAATTAAATTATAACATTATAAGTATGTAAAACACATACAAAATATTATATTTGTTCAAACTCCTAGGGAACACTTATATGTTTATTATGTGAGACAGAATTGCCTTTGATGTGGTCTTTGTTTACTGCGAATAAGTTTGATGAATAGGAAGGGCATCTGATGTTCATATACAGTATTAGATTTAGAGTGAAATTGTATTTAATCTTTGCTAATTTGTTACTAACACTAATTTTTGCAAGGCATGAACTCTCTGTCGGAAAAGTCTATAGGCTTGATATATATTCAAGTAAACTTAAGAATGTGAGAGATGGTTACAAACTAAACCTAAATTTAAGTTAGAAAATAAAGATTAGACAGACATATTAATTGAACAAATGAGAAGATACAATAATACAAAAACAGCTATCATTAATATAATACAATAGAATATTCATTTTCTGATTTGACAACCCTTATTGTTTTGTCAGTGCGGGAAAATAAAAACTTAAAATGCTCTCGTGATATGCACTCCTTCTTACGTACATGTATAACTATTACCAGGCTCTCTCACCATCATTCCATCTAGATATACATCTAGGGACTTAAAAAACACGACCTCTTCGAAGGTCTCGTTAGTTATAACTAACCTGCTAAAGTCTGAGTTTCTTCATTTTATACAGAATTTAATACTACTTGTATTGTATCCGTTCAAATCTCTGAACGTTTTGATCCATAACGATTCTCTTAAATCATATCTGAACAGGAGAGTCGTGTCACCGGTATTCTGTACGAATTATCCGTGCAGAAGCGACCGACGATCCAGCATCACAGACAAGAGTCTAACAATATTTTGATTCTAGTTGGACACCATGTATCTGTTTTGAAATCGTCGTTGAATGGTTCGAAATGTTAATTATTTGAGTTCTGGTTGCTGCGTCAGATGGCAGCTACAAAATTGACACTCCTCTAATACTGAAAAGGGCTAAACTTTTGCAATAGACCGCAAAGAGGTCTACACAGTCAAAGGATTCTGAGAGGTCGCAAAAAACACTCAACATATGTTTGCGGTTCTCAATAACTTCCACTTTCATATCATCAAGATTTACTACTGCGTCTATTGTTGACTTACTGTGACGTGTGCAGTTTATGGTGAGTTATGTTTTTGGTTCCCAATACCTTCGACTATGTTATTATCAAGACTTAATACTGCGTCTATTGTTGCCTGACCTACCATTCCTTAAATCAAATTAATCCTCGTACAGCGCTTTGTGTTTTTTTAAGTTTTAAAGTATTAGATTAATATTTAAACATATTGTGTTAGCTTAGGCAAATAATTATATTTCTCAATGAGCAATGTATAGGATCTATTTAAATTCTCAGGTGTAACAAATTGAATTGCTAACCTTGATAAATAAAAACCAATGTAATGTTCTTCTTTTGAATGCTCTTGAATAAAATTAAAATAAATAAATAATTTCTTTCAAAATATTGCAACTTTGTCAGAAGGTGTTAGGTTGAATATAGAACATAATAATACATAATATTCATGTATCTACTATTTATAATGCTTAAATCTGAGATTTTTCATACTGTTTTCAACGGAAATTCTTATTTTCCGTGGAAAGCACATTAATCAAAATCTTAGAGTGACGCTTACAGCTGACTGTAATTTAGTTTTCCAACAGTAATCAGAGAGGACAGCTTATGACAGCTTACTGACAAGTTTATTAGCTAAGGGAACTCTGGTCCCATAGCTGTACGGGATTATAGTAGAATTTAAAATATATATAAATTTATCAAGGTGACACATCGATCAAATTCGAAGATAACTAGCTATGGGAAACACAGTGTATAGCCCATTTAATCTTTTTACAAATTAATAATATTGGTTTTACATCATATTATATACTTTATAAACTCCATAAAAATGTTGGAGAGACCACAAAAATAATGAGCAGTTCGTTTAAAATCCACCAATTAGACTTGCTTATATTATTTAATATAACAATTGAGATAGTAGTATTAATAATATAATACTTATTAATAAAACTTACTTTTTACTATAAGAAGTATATTATATATAATTATATATATATTATATATATATATATATATATATATATATATATATATATATACACTTTCCAAAACCAGGAATTAAAGATGTATTGTATATAGCGTAAAACATCCAAGGCCAAGAAATGCTTGTATTGTAGTTCTCCTACTATCTGTATAACGAACTGAATACTAAAATTAAGGAATACAGTCCATTCTAATCAATCCTGCTATTGGTGATAATCCGTGTTAGGTATAATTTATTACATATTTAGGATACAAACATGTACAATAAATATCAATTCGATCCTGATAAATGTACTCAACTGAATATCTTATTTTGGCAATAAAACGTTATTATTGTTGTAATAAACAACTTCCTTTGTTCTTATACAGCTCATTCAATTTTTTTTCTGTAAGAAAGTACTTTTTTATAATAAAAAAAACAGTTCTGCTAAAATTATTTTTTTTAGATTCAAAAGAGCCACTAAATGTTCTTTAGTGTATGATGTATTTTATTACGTATATGTATTTGTTATAGTGACCAAAAATAGAAACATTTAGAACACCAAACGATTGTTAACGTAGGATACTAAGCCACGTTGTATGTAATTGTTACGTTAGTGTAAGAGAAGTCAGCGGATACGGTTAAGTATTTCTGTTATATTAGTTAATATAAACTATATCAAGACAGTTTTTATGTAAAAATTACTTTTTATATTTACAAAAACAGTTTTGATCCAATAAATTTTTTTTAGAATTAAAAGGTTTCACTAAATCCAATCGATGTATTTTGTTACGTAGATGTGTTTGTTATTATCAAAAAAAATAGAAACATTTTGATTTTCGTTTGTATTTTCTTCTTCGTTTAATATTTGTACCACCTCATCACTCGCATTGATAACCATCGTCTGATATCTGATGCCATTAAAATATACTGCCCATTTATCGATTCGTAATGATGACAAAGTCACTGGTGAACAGCAGTAAAAGGTAAATAAAATCTTTAACAGGTTCTAGTGAAAAACAAGTTTTATTACTTGGTTTTATTACATTTGACAATAAGTAACAAATTTTGATACTAAAAGTGCTAGCTGATGAAATAAATAAACCTCGTGGGGTGGCCAATCAATGAATGAAAGGTTTGTGAGATAAAGATTCGACTTTTAACAGTTACATTAAGATCTTAAAGCTTTAATGCGGCGAACATCGACGTATTCCATTGGCCGAGGATTTTATTTCCTCTCAATCAAAGTATTAATTTCAATATTGCAAATAAGTTCTTTGGTAAACCTTTTGTCTATTACACGGATCATCATTAAATAGTATAAAGTATCTTGAACGATGTATATCTTTTATAATTACTTCGTTCTCTTGTTTATGTTAAGGTTATCCAAAGAACACTACCTTCGATGTACTGTTATATTGTACAGGAAAATATTTAAGATACATATTTAGACATTATTTAGTTAAAAATTTTATTTATGTTCTGCTTATTAAAACTGATAACCTGATACGTGAAAAAACCTCATGATCGATATACATTAAATCAATATTATATCAAAGACGGCTGCTCGTTTTCATACCAACTATTAACCTATGGTATATGTTTAGTTGAACAATAACAGTACGGTACATTCAATAATTCCTAAAATAATAGTAGTTAATAATAGTAATTTTTAACTGTTATTAATATAAACATTAGTATACTAAGTAATAGTAATGAATAAAAGTAAAAAAAAATACTTATACACATGAATGTACTGGGGCTGTTGTTTTTTACAGAGAAAGCTAAACTCTATCAATAGTTAACGTTTCACTGGTTGTATCATATCTATACTGTGGCCGCCCACTTCAGACATATATTCAGCGTGATGGTTCAACCAGCAGTGGAGCATGTAGAGAAACACGTTAATTGCGTGTAAACTTGCATACGTGCACCAAACTTTCACGTATACACGGTAATAATGTATGAAAGCACTTTTGCTTGAACTCAAAAATAAAAGCTTAATTAATCAGTAACAATCCTGTTTAAAGAGATTACCGGAAATGTTTAGATTTACTAAATAAGGTAACCTGATAATTCGTACCACGCTCATTCGCACGAAACATACACACACACACACGCGCGCGCACGAGCGCGCGCAATCACATACGATCTCCCTACACAATAGCGTACTTCTGTGTCCAGCGTAATTTTAACTATACCCAATAAAATGATCGAATTCATACATACATACATAGAATTTATAGTCCTGAAATGTACTCCATCAGGTTAAAGGTCATGTATTAAAAAATCACATATCATAATTTACTCCCTACATCACTAATGCTATATTAAGTATTACTGAACATCTAACTAATGTTAATATAGGATACCTAGCCAGGTTGTATTTAATTTTTACCTCTGTCTAAGAGAAGTCTGCAGTTTAGTAAAGTAGTTCTGTTGTAGTAGTCAATACCAAACATTTTAGGCCTGTCTCACGTACGATTGACCACTTATGTTTATTTGTATGAGTTAAAAAAATAATATTAAGACTCCTTTTATATATTTGGGTTTTAATTTTGAAATATATATTTTTAAAGAAATATAAAATATTTTTAATCTGCTTCCAAATACTTAGTACTGACTAGCCCACTGTTTATCATTATAAGTGCAACATGATCAATGAAAATGTCATAAGAATAATTTGAGTTTATACAGCCGTTATATTTTTAATAATTTTAAGTGTATAAATAGCTTAGAAAAATAAACCAAACTTTAATAAAATGTTACATAATAAGCTGTAATGTCAGCGATACAAAATATTTTTGAAAATAATTCAAGCAACTTTGAATAGGTACGTTTAAATTAATTATTTCAGTATTATTTGGATAGTATTCATTCTCGGATGTACATGTGACATAAAACGTTTCATCATAAGTTAGACTATAATAGGTAGTCATTGTTCAACTTATGTCAACTTGGTTATATTCTGTAAAAGTTGCTCTTGTTTTGGAGATTAGGCAGTGGCAATCAGCTTTATATTGAATTTTAAGTCTGTTCAGTCCGAATGTAAATGTGTGAAGTAAAAACTATACCGCATCTCTATAGCCCATGTAACCCCGCCAACACGTGACACTTGAGACAGATTGAGACAATCTATATATCTATATAGTATTAGCTTCAGACTCACTGACAGCTCAATATATTAGCGTATACGCTCTGGATACTACGGTCGGTGAAATACGAGTATGTTTCAATGTTTCAACTGCAATTTACTTTCTGCCATATATTTAGATATAGTTACTCTCATTACTTGGGTTATTATGTCAACAAGACCAAAGCAAAAAAATAATTAGTGTAAATATTAGGTATAAGTTTAACAATAATTAAATTATAACATTACAAGTAGTTAAAAAACATCCAGAATGTTAAATTTGTACAAGAAATTTGAATGTTTCAAAACATAATAATAAAATCACACTGCGTATTTAATTGTGTGCTGCTAAATAAAAATATAATACACATCTAGGAAACACTTACATGCTAATTATGTTAGACAAATTTGCGTTTGGTGTGGTCTCTGTTTAATGGGAATAAGTTTGACGAATATAAAGAGCATCTAATATTAATATCAACTATTAGATTTAGATTGAACAGTTTTATGAACTCTTTGTCAATTTGTTAGCAACTCTTACATTTTCTAAGCATAAAAACTGTCAGAAGGTCAAGTCCATAGGCTTGATATATATTCATGTAAACGGAAAACTGCGATATATGTTGAGAAACTGAAACTAAACCTCAATTTAAGTGGGAAAGTTATGACTAGATGCAATAATATATTTGAAAAGAGTTTACTTATACAAGTAAACATATATACATATGATTAACATACAGCTCTCATTAATAAACTATAATACAATATAATATAATAGAATACTCATTTCTTGAAATGACAACACTTATTGTTGTGTATAATGCGTCAAAATAAAAGCGTAACACTCTAGCGAGCGTGACATGCGTTCCTTCTTACGTACATACATAACTATTACCAGGGTCTCTCACCGTCATTCCAGGCTAGACCACCTCTGCTCTACCAGTTATGACACAGAAATTCTCCTTTAGAGTAAAAGGTGGGTGATGAATAAAAGAGTTTCTATAGATTTTTGTCAATGATTCTCATGAATTCATTTCCAGGATTCAGGAGGACTATTTACAAATGTTACGTCTTCCATCAAAGGATATACTAAAGTTCAATGCTTCCTTATTTGGTAGTTATCTCTGCCTTTTTCTTTCATAAGGATTTATGCCACTTCCTTATGCGAGGTTACATTTTGTCGTACAGAATAAAGTTTATTCAAGTACATTTAAAATACTTGATCTACCAATTCAGTAGTCTAGCATGTACCATACACAGTAATTCTTATTTCTCTTCAGACCTGAGGGTGACAAAATTTAGATTCTCCTAAGGACATAAACGCCTGAGGATATCCTAGCGCAAACTGAATTCACTTTATCAATCCTCGATCTAGATATACCTCTATGAATTTAAAAAAGAGGACCTCCTCAATTATGGTCTCGTCGGCTAGAACACACCAGCCAAAGTCTGAGTTTCTGGTGTTTAGAATTGGAAACAACTTGTATTGTTTCCGTTCAAATCTCTAAACGTTTTGATCTATAACGATTCTCTTAAATCATATCTGAATAGAAGAGTCGTGTCATCGGCATTCTATACGAATTATCCGACCAGAAGCGACCGATTGTCCAGCATCATTGACAAAAGACTAGCTTACTTTTGATCCTTGTTGGACACCATGTATCTGTTTTAGAATTGTCAATGGATGGTTCGAAATGTAAGTTTTTAAGTTTTGGTTGCTGAGGCAAGATTACAGCCACAAAAGTATCACTCCTCTAATAGTGAAGGGCTACACTTTTGAAATAGTCCTCAAAGATTATTTTATATTATGCCCGTATATTATGGCTTTGCCTGTTAATGATTCCTGAGTTGTATTTATTATTGTTATTGTTATTTAGTTATTAATAGTTGCTGTTTTAATTTATACTCAATATTGTTGTTTACTATTGTCAGTAATATTTCTTGTTATATTTATTTAGTATCTTTTATATTTATTAATTATCAGTAGTAAGATATATTTATTACAAATTGGTTCTCATTGGAATTGGTCTGCTGTTTATGATTATAATATAGGAGTAGATTAATTAGTAGTATATGTAATATCACAGAGTGTTCGTACAATTAAACATCCCAATGTGAAGGACTGCCGAGATAAAGACAGAACACGTTTACTTGTAAACTGCATTCCCGCACGCACCTTCCAAGGTGCCTTGGGGTGGTATATAAATGTTAAATGTATTTTTGTGCATAAATTATTTTGAACTTGAACTTGAAAGAGGCCTGCACAGTCAAACGATTCTGAGATGTCGCGAAAAACACTCAACCTAAGTTTGCGGTTCTCAATAACTTCCACTATGATATCATCAAGACTTACTACTGCGTCTATTGTTGACTTACCTCTCCTAAAACCAAATTATTTTTCGTATAGCTGCTTGTGTTTTTTTAAGCTATCTGGAACAGAAAATATAACCAAGTGGCACCTCAAACCATTTCTTTTTCACTTAAATGAACAAAGAGAAATATCTAAAAAGCTATTAGTTTGAAATTTTAAAATATCGTGGTAAGCAAACAATTATATTTTTCAATGAGCCATAAAATAATGAGCTACGTATCGAATGTATCTAAATTCTCTGGTTTTAAAAATTCTATAGCTGACCTAATAAATAAAAACCTATGGTACGTTCTTTTTTGAATGCACTTAAACAAAGTACAGTAAATGTAAGATTTCTTTCTAAATATTATAACTGTGTGAGAAGATATTAGGTAAAGTATAGAATATAGTTATACATAATATTCATGTAGAAACTGTTTACAATGATGAAATCTGAGAGTTCTCATACTGCAAATCCTTATTTTCCGTGGATAGCCCATTAATAAAAAATCGTAGATTGGTGTTTACAGCTGAATTTAGTTTACTGACAGAAATCAGCGAGGACAGCTTATGACAGCTTACTGACAAGTTTATTAGCTCAGGGAACTCTGGTCCCATAGCTGTACGGGATTATAGTAGAATACAGATTCAATCTTGTTCCATCAACATGTGCATGCTGTGAAGAAGCAAATGGGAGTAATCGGCAATAACAGCTAAGACTTCCAACTAAACAGGAACTAAATGTGTAATTTTTTATATACACTTAAGACTTTTTATTTGTAAAAATAAAAATAATTTACCTTTTCTCGGCGATTTTAAATGTACTAAGCGACTAGCAGAGGATGAAATGATAATATTTTACAACATTTAGCGTTGCAGTTGGTAATTTACTTTCAAAATTACAGTCCAGCGAACTTTTATCTAGCATAGTTCTTGCCACCTGCTTCAAACGGAGTCTTTCGTGTCAAATTCTGATCATCTTACGTTTAAGGGCATTGTGTAAGGTAGAAGAGTACTTACCAAATCACTGAAATCTAAAACTGAGTTAAAAATCGTTATTCCTTACAGAATTAATTTAAAAAAATACAATAATTAACAATGTTTATAAAGAACAATTCATTGCATTAGACAAGCTCTTTTAATTATTATTTCACAACTTTAGAGAGCTGGAAGAGAACGTTCGCTACTTGAAAGACCAGAACGGCTAGCCTGAAGGGATTTTTAAAATAAGGATAGACCTGCATTTTGCCAAGGGACAGTGAGAATTTCCATATAAAATTTAAGTAAAATAGGATAAATAGATTACGCGTGTAAGCAAAACAAACAAACAAAGGCACTTTCTTATTTATAATATTAATAGAATGCTTATGGTATATATATATATATATATATATATATATATATATATATATATATATAAGTAGATATGAATATGGCGGTTCTGGCGCACTTTTGGGACAGACAGAAAATCAATGTAAAATACTGTCCATTGAACCATAAACAAATCTAATAAAATCTAACAGGAAAGCACGAATGTTAAATAACCGAATCTTTAGCTGTTTTACTGTTCAATGTTTGCTTCTACATTTATAAGCTGTTTTAATGAAAAATCAAAAAATCTTAATAAAAAATCTTTATTCTACAAAGTTAATTGTAACACAGTCTTTATCTTTTATAGTCTTCTTTCCAGTAACAATCAAGTGTAATTTTTCATTTTTGTTTAATTCTTTAATCTTTTTCTCATCCAAAACAGTCAAAAATCTGTTCGGCAAGTGTACTTTACAATCTTCCAACTCGGCAATTATTGTAAACCCGAATTTATCTTTCATTTTCTCCAAATTCAAGATTCTATATCTCTTTTTTTCTTCCAATTCCACTAATTTCTTATATTCTTTGAATCTTAGTTCACCAACCTTATTCAACTCTTGTAACAGCGCTGCCATTTATTATAGAAAAATCTTTTAACTAAATTTAGTTAAAAGATTTTTCTATAACAAATAGAACAATCTGAAAACATTTGACCAGAAATTGTGCTGATTTGTGTCAAAAATCACTACTTCTCAAAATTTAATTTTACAAATTTTTGCTCTTTAAATAGAACAATCTGAAAACATTTGACCAGAAATTGTGCAGATTTGTGTCAAAAATCACCACTTCTCAAAATTTTAGTTTACAAATTTTTGCTCTTTAAATATGGAGCGGAAAAAGATAGAGTGCCCATACTGCAAAAAAGACATTTTTGAGCATCACTATACTCGTCATTACAATTCGAAAAATCATTTGAAGAACAAAGAAATTTATGAAAAAGAACTAAATTATTTGAGGACTTGGGCTAAAGAGAATCAAATCGATGGTCATGAAAAGATGTACAATATAGAAAAATTGCGTGAATTAAAGAAAAGCTTTAAGGAAGATAAAAAAGATCTCAATCTATTTAATGATGAAAAAATTCAATCAATCGCTGAAAAACTGTCCTTAGAAACAAACGATAAAACTAAGTCTGAAATGATCGAAGAAATTGATAAAACTCTTAACGAAAAACCTAAAAATATCATTGATGTAGAAGTTTTATCCTCAATACACGGTCTTTTCAAGCAATACATTTTAACGAATTTAAACGATAAGTTCATGTCAATTTACAAATATCTATCAATTATGAGGCCAGAGATTAAAAGTTTAATAGAAAAATTTCAAGAAACCGTTAAAAATATGAAAGGTTATTTATCTTTAGAATGCGAATACGAACGAACTTTAGTGAACGGTGAAACACAAACGTGTCCAATGTACTTTACTATAAAATCAGACGAAATATTTGACGTGAACGACTTTATTACTAAGCAATTTAATAAATTAACACATCGAGAACAGACAAATCATCCAAATAAGGGTTCTGGATGGACATTTAAAAGCTGCAAACAACTAGTTTTGAGCCTTAACAAACACGAAATGATGAACGCAGGATCATATATCGATTTGCCAATGAAAATCAAAGATAAAAAAGCTTGTATAAATATCAAAAATAAAGATGATTATTGCTTTATTTATTCTATCCGATGTGCTATTGAAAAACCCGAAAGAGACTGCGAAAGATCAAAACAATATGAAAAATTTGTAAATGACGAGATATTTTCAGGTTTCGAGTATCCAATGTCCTTAAAAGATATACAATTATTTGAGAAACGAAGTTACAATTCCAAGTACAAATATCCAAAAATGTCTATCAATGTCTACAGTTTTGATGAAAAAATTAACATTGTTCCATTACAAATTTCCGAAGTTTATAATGCCGAGTTAGAAATCGATTTATTGTATGTTAAACAAGAAGACAAATCTCATTATGTGTTGATAACAGATTTAAATAGATTAGTGAGTTCTCAGTTATCTAAACACGAACATAAAAAATTGATATGTAGAAGATGTTTAAGCCATTTCTACAAATCTGGAGATTTAGCAGATCATTTAGAAATTTGCAAGCAACATGAAGTATGCAAACCTATTATGCCATTTCCAGGTCAAACAACTAAATTTACTAATTATCAAAAGAAGTTTAGCCATCCGTACGTTATTTATATGGATTTTGAGAGCATATTAGAAAAAATTCCGACATGCAAGAACAATCCACAAAGATCGACTACAACCAAGATTCAGAAGCATATTCCTTATGGTTTTACTCTATATTTAGTGTCGAATGTGACCAATCGCATGTACAAACCGATATGTTATCGAGCCAAAAATGAAGAAGAGTTGCCGAACGTTCCTACAAAATTGTTTGAAGAGCTCAATAAATTATCGAAATACATAGCTAAAAAATATAATTCAAAGAACATGAAGCCCATGAAATTGACTGACGAAGAAGAAATTTCGTATCAAAATTCAAATCTTTGCCACATTTGTGAAGAAATATCGTATCAAGACACTGAAAAAACTTTAGGGTTTTTACCAGATAATTGGAGTTCTGCTTATGATGCATTCAAAAAATGCAGAGATCACTGTCATTTGACTGGAAAATTTCGAGGTGCAGCTCATAGAATTTGTAATCTGAATTTGAAATTTCCTCAGAATATTCCCGTTTTCTGTCACAATATGTCTAATTACGATACGCATTTGTACATAAAAGAATTGGCAAAACAATACGGTAATGTTGATTTGATTGCAAACACCGATGAACGATATATAAATTACTCTGTAAATTCTGGATACGGGTATGAGTTTGATGGTGACAAACCTAGAAAGTTCATAAAATTCTCTTTCGTAGACACGTTTAGATTCATGGCGTCATCTATCGAAAAATTAGCGAAAAATTTAAAGAAAGAAGACTTCAAACATACAAATCATTTTATACAGGATGGAAGAATATTGAATGAAATTATAGAAAGACAGCCAAATGACAAAGAAGAGATTTTTAAAATATTGTCAGGAAAAGGAATATTTCCCTATGAATTTATCGATAGTATTGAAAAACTTGATTACACAGAAGAATTAAGAATTCAAGATTTCTATTCACTTTTGACAGATGAGAGCATATCTGAGAAAGATTATCAACACTACTTGAGCGTTTGGAACAAATTAAAAGAGAAAAATCTTGGAAATTACTCTGATTTGTACAATATCCAAGATGTTTTATTGCTTGCTGATATATTCGAAAATTTCAGAAACATTTGCCTTAATTGCTATAAACTCGATCCGGCACACTATCTAACAGCTCCCAGTCTCGCATGGGACGCAATGTTAAAATTAACGAAAATTGAGCTTCAGCTAATTAACGATTATAATATGTATTTGATGATTGAAAAAGGCATTCGCGGGGGCATTTCTCAGTGTATTAAACGATATGTGAAAGCAAATAACAAATATTTAAAAGATTTTGATAAGACAAAGCCCGAAAACTATTTATTGTACGTCGATGCAAACAACCTTTATGGGTATGGACTTATGCAAAATTTACCATATAACGAAATCAAGTGGATGGATCCTAAAACGTATACAACAGCAGAATGGAAAGAAACAATTTTGGAACTCACTGGCGACGAAGATTATGGCTATATTCTCGAAGTCGATCTTGGATATCCAACAAATTTACACGAACATCACAAGGATTTACCTCTTGCTCCAGAACATTTTAAAAACAAACTTTGCACAACTCTACTGGATAAAACTGAATACGTTGTTCATTCGAGAAATTTGAAATTCTATTTGGAACAAGGTATGATTTTGAAACATGTGAATAGAGTTATTGCATTCGATCAGAAGCCTTTTATGAAAGAGTACATTGATTTTAATACTAATATGAGGACCAAAGCTACAAGTGACTTTGAGAAGGATTTTTATAAGCTGATGAACAACTCAGTTTTTGGAAAAAGTATGGAAAATGTGCGAAATAGATGCGATATTAGACTAGGAAATGAAGAATTTTCAATGAAACAAGCTAAGAAAACAAATTTCAAATGCTTTAACATCTTTGACGACAACTGTATAGCGAGTCACATGTACAAACAAAAGGTTAAATTTAACAAACCGATTTACATAGGATTTTCAGTTCTCGACCTCTCAAAATTGCTAATGTACGAGTTTTATTACAACAAATTAAAGAAGTTTGATCCAGATTTGAATCTGTGTTACATGGATACAGACAGTTATTTCCTAGAATTGAAACGAGATCCTTTTAAAATTATTAAAGAAAATATAGAGGACTTTGATACGAGCGATTATCCAAAAGATCATGAATGTTTCACTACTAAAAATAAGAAAGTCATAGGAAAATTCAAAGACGAACTAAATAGCGAAGTTTTAGAAGAATTCTGTGGTTTAAGATCAAAGATGTACTCGTACAAATATCTAGACAAAAATCCAGTTAGGTGTAAAGGAATTAAGAGAAGCGTTGTAAATAAAACAATAAATATCGAAAACTTGAAGAGATGTTTGTTCGAAGATAAAGAAGAATTTAGGGAGATGACTGTAATAAAAAGTTATAAACATGAGTTGTACACTGTTACCATAAACAAGCTGGCACTGAACGCTAAAGATGATAAGAGAATCGTTCTAGAAAATAAGATCGATACAGTACCGTATGGCTATAAAAATGAAGCAAAATCTGATATATTAGACGAATTAAATAAACTTGGAAACTTTGATATGTAAATGGAAGATGATTTAATTCACTGTCACAAGTGTAAAAAGAAAACGAAAAATATAGATTCAAAAATCGTTCAAACTCAAAATGGATTGTATAGAATTGCTGCAAAATGTTCAAAATGTAAGACAAACAAGAGTAAGTTTATAAAGAATCCAAATCCAAAACCTGTTAAGCAAGAATTGAAGACTAAAGATGAGATAGAGATTGAAGCTCGAGAAATTCATGCACCAGTACGAAAAAAGTTTAAAAAGAGAAAAATTATAACATTAGGAATTGACGATTTATGGGCAGCAGATTTAGTTATAATGTCTAACTATTCAGATCAAAATGATGGATTTAAGTATATGTTAAATGTTATTGATACTTTCTCAAAATATGCTTGGTCAAGAGCTATCAAAAGAAAAAACGGCAAGGATATTTCAAAAGCTTTCGAAGATATAGTAAAAGATGCCATAAGGATGCCACAAACCTCCTAACCTACTTCATACAGATAAGGGTTTAGAGTTTAAAAATAAAGAATTTAACGATGTTTTGAGGAAATACAACATTAAGATTTATCATACTGAAAACGAAGAGAAATCAAGTATTGTAGAGAGATATAACAGAACTCAAAATGAGAGAATGAAAGTAATTTTTGAGATTAATAAAAACTTTAAATGGATCGATATTCTTCAAAAAATCGTAAACAATTATAACGATACAGTTCACAGCACAATCAAAATGAAACCGAAAGACGTAGATAAGGATGCAGAAAAGGAGTTATTAGAGACCGTTTTCAAGTATGTTCCACCTGAAATTCACACGAAAACTAAATTTAAAGTCAATGATCATGTAAGAATTGTTAGTAAAAAACAAACATTTTCGAACAAATATAAGAACAATTGGTCAAGAGAAATCTTTGTGATTTATCAAATTAATAACACAGATCCTGTAACTTATAGTATAAAAGATTTAAATAATGAAGAAATAACCGGAAAGTTTTATGAATATGAATTGAGAAAGTCAAAGATTTTTTCTATATAAATGGAGGCCCAAAAGAAATGTTCAATGTGCAAAGAATTAAAAGGTTTTGAAGAATTTTATAAAGATAAGAGTAGAAAAGATGGAATTATTTATAATTGTAAAGATTGTTATAGGAAGTATCATAAAGAGCTGTATGATAAAATAGAAAAATTAACTTTGGAAGAGAAAGAATGTCTTAAATGTAAAGAAACTAAAAATATTTCAGAGTTTAATAGTGATCACTATAGTAGAGATAAGAAAGACTCATATTGTAAAGATTGTGTAAAGAAGAATCACCATAGATTATATTATGAAGATACTCAATGTGAATGTGGAAGAACTATAAAATGGTTAAATAATTATCAAAAACATTTACAAACAAAATATCATAATTCAAGAGTTTAACATTTTCATCGTGTAATAATTTGTTCTATATAAATGGAGTCTCAAAAGAAATGTACAAAGTGTCAAGAAGAGAATAGAAAAGACTGTTATTGTAAGGAATTATACGTTAAAATGGACAAATTAACTTTAGAAGAGAAAAAGTGTTACTTTTGTAAAGAAATTAAAAATATTTCTGAATTTAATAACTGGCAGTATAGTAAAGATAGAAAAGATGCTTTTTGCAAAGATTGTGCTAAAAAAATTTTCAGCGAAAGTTATAAAAACGAAATGCCTTGTGAATATGAAAAAAAAATTCTACAATGGTTACCTAGTTATGCTAAACATTTACAAACAAAATATAATAAATCGAGAGTTTTTAGTAAAATTTAGAAACATTTTCATCGTGCAATTTAGATATTCTATAAATCAGTCGAGATTCTGCCATATTTGTAGTAAAATGATTTCCGTTGTATAAAATATTCAAAGATTCTTTCATTTGGTTGTAGAGATTTATACTATTTGGATCTCCTTGTCTTAATAAAATTTCCATTTCTGGGTAATCAATTTCAAGTTCTTTCAATCTTTTCGGTATTTCTCTCTTTTGAGCTCTGATAACGTAATAAGGATATTCCCACATGTGATTCTTCTTAATTAACACAAAAACATGGTGTTTTTTTTTATCAAAATCTTTACAAACAAGATCTGGTTTCATTAAGTCAATTTTTACACTTTGTTTTGCAATTATTTCCGTTTTGATTTCATCTTTAATTTGCAAGTGTTTAACTTTGTCCTCTAAATATTTAATCTTGTTTTCAAGTTTGTACTCACCAAATTTACGAATACTTGGCAAAACTTCTTTTGTAACCCACTTTTTAAACAATTTCGATTCTGGCTTATTAGATCTCAAAATTAAAGAATAAAGTCCAGATTCATTAACGAAAACAGTGTTATTTTGAAAGTTTAAAGGTAGTCTATTCAATAGACCCCCTTGATTTATGTCTTTAAACATTGATTTATCATCATCATCAACGTTTAGTATGATTGCTTGTCTAGTGTTTTCATATTCTAAAATTTCTGCAACATCTTTCGCTTTAAACCAGATCACATTGTTTTCGTCTACAATCGTTAAGATATTTGTGTTATTGAATTTGAGTTGATTATTGAGTAGGCCTACAAGTGACTCCATTTAGATAGAAAAGAAATTTAACTAGTAATTTTTATTTAGAGAATAAAGGCCAAATTCATTGATGAAAATAGTGTCTGGATGTAATTTTTGTAAGAGTCGCGATTCGATACCCTTGTCAGAATCTATGTTTTCAAAGCTTTTTTTGTATTTTTCTTTAACATTGTCTTTATTCGTATTTTTTGTGAATATTTGTGAGGTGGCCCTCGAGGGCTACCTTATCTTTTAGATAAAAGTATTGGTATTTATCATCATTATCAACTCGTTTTGAAAGTTTGAAGGTAAGAACGATTCGTTCCCCCCCTTGATTCATTATTCTTTCGACAATCTTAAATATATTGTTGTTTTACTCTCATTATTTATTAAATTTCCCTCAGAGTCTTGTATAGTTAGAACGATTTTTTGAATTCTTTTAATATTTTTTCTAATTGGAATATAATCGATTTCATTCGGTTTTTCACTGATTTTTGATCCATAAGCAACATTTGGGAAAAAAGTGTACAAAATTTCAGATTCTTTGTGTAAATGTTCGGTATGATTTTCAAAACTAGGTTCAACGAGATTGCAGTGCACTTCAATTACATCGAAAGGTCTAAATTTTGGCGTTTTATTTCCTAAATATACCTGATTTGGCTCAATAGTTTCTTGAACAAACCCTAACAAATCTACAATAATTGCTGAAAACATTATTCTTACTGGTGATTTTATTTGAATTTTATTAGAGAGATAATTTTTTTGCATTTCAAACTTGTTTTCGTCAAAGTTTAAAGATTTATCTGATTGTTTGAATGTTTTCAGATAATTTTTAAGGGAATTTTTTATTTGATCGAAAGTATAATATCCTTTGTTTAAACCATAATATTTTGTTACGTTCTTCTCACTAAATCCTATACAATAAGGAGAACTTTCACTAATATTTATTACAAAATTGTCAGAATAAAAACCGCTTAAACCGATAAAATAATTTGATTCTTCCTCTAAGTGTATAGGATGTTCCAAGTTTAAAAACTAATTTAGAGCTTTCTGAAGTCAACTTGAACAGCTTCATTTTCGCAAGCGTTGCTTCAAGATGAAAATCTTCTATTTAAATGGAGAAATTTTTAAAGCAAAAAGATCAGATAAAACTTCAAACGTTTGAAGAAAATAAGAAAGATCAACCAATCAGATTGTTAATTGTTGGTTCAAGTGGATGTGGAAAAACAACTTTATTATTGAATTTCATCTACAATAGGTTGATTCCTTATTCCAATTTGTACGTCTTTAGTAAATCTTTAGAACAAGACGCCTATAAAAAATTACAAGAAAGATTTGAAAATATTGAGAAGAACTTAAGTAAGAAAATATCATATTTTTATAATGCTTCTGAGGACATAGTTCCGTTAAGCGAATGTAAACCCAATTCGTTAATCGTTTTTGATGATTGTATTTTGGAAAATCAGGACGTTATTAAGGAATATTTCGTAATGTCTCGTCACAAAAACATATCTTGTATCTATCTTTCTCAATGCTTTTCAAAGGTTGATAAACAAGTTATTAGAAATAATTTGAATATGTTGTGTGTTTTTAAGCAAGACGATCACTATTCGAGAAAGATTTATAACAATTATGTGGGATCTGATATGAGTTTTAAACCACTTTAATGAATTATGTGATAAAATTTGGAAGGAAGACTACGGATTTTTAACTATTAATCTAACTTTGAAGCCTAAAAATGGTAAATATTTGAATAAATTTTCCAATATAAACGTGTGATAATCTAGTTGTTTTCATGTTTTTACGTTCACGTTTACGTTTCGTGTTCTCGTTTTTACGTTCCACGTTCACGTTCCACGTTCACGTTCATGTTTTACGTTCGTGTTTCACGTTCGTGTTTCACGTTCCACGTTCGTGTTTCACGTTCCACGTTCACGTTTTACGTTCCACGTTTCATGTTTTACGTTCGTGTTTCACGTTCGTGTTTCACTTTCCACGTTCGTGTTTCACGTTCCACGTTCACGTTTTACGTTCCGTGTTCACGTTTCGTGTTCACGTTTCCACGTTCCACGTTTAAAATTTTCCTAAATAAATGGCGAACGTAACTTCAGAAGAAGCAAAAAAACTTGATCAAATAGAAAAGAAATTAATCAAAGAATTTAAAGAACAGATTCGAATTGATGAAAAAGAACAAGAACTTATTCAAAAAATTAATCAACCTGTAACATCTGCAATAAAAAATGTTGAGGGCAAAATTGAAAATGTTTTAAGCAATAATCAAAATTTGATGAATTTGGTTCCAGTTGTACGACAATTTGCTGATATTTCGATACCAGAATCTGAGTTTGAATTGCCAAAATTACCATCTTCAACACCATTTAGACCTCGAATCATTGAAGACTCTACCATAGTTGAACCAATAAGTCCTGGAACAACGGATATAATAATTGGTGAAATTGGTAAAAAATTTCTTCCTAGAGCAAAGGATGATAAATTTGGTTTGTATTGGGACAGAAAAAAGAAAAGTTTTATGATTGGAAATTTGCCCGTGAATTTTGAGCATAATGATATCATTATTAATGAAAAAACATATGAAGGAACTCAAGGTTTATGGAGATTATTAACAGGCACTGATGTTCCAAAAGACGGTTTATATTCTGAAGAAGACTTGAAAAAGTATACTGAAATTTTATGGAAATCTGATTCAATTTACAAAAATAATGATCCATCAACTAAGAAACCAAAGTCAAGTAAAGGTAAAAAATATCTCAATTTGATTAAACCAATTTGGGAAAAAACGAATCGAAGGATCTGGTATAAGAAAATACAGTGATAATAAGATTGAGTACAGATATATCGACGATTTGACAAAACTCGATGGAATTATAAATTATATTTATGCTCAAGAGAAGGCTGGAAACAACAATTTTTTGAACGAAAAGAAAGCGATTAAAGATTTTATTTCGAACAAACTTGATGAAATGATTGAAAAACCTGATGGAATTAAATATTTAAAACGAGTTTTGCCGGCAATAAGTTCATCTATGATTGAGGGTAGTGGACTTTTGAATGATTTTATCAACAATTTACCTTTTGAATTACACGTACCAACTTATCAGTATCTGGGGCCTGGCACAAAACTCGAAAAAAGACTAAAAAGAGGAGATCCTGGTATAAATAAATTAGATCAAGCTGCTATGGAACACGATATTTTTTATGCAAAACATAGAGACACAAATTCCAGACATATCGCAGATAAAGTTTTGCAAGATAAGGCAATGGATAGATTTTTATCAAAAGATGCTAGTTTAGGTGAAAGATTTGTTGCGCTTCCAACAGCTGGAGCAATGTTTTTGAAGAGAAAACTAGGAATGGGAATCGAAGAGAACTTGAAATTTTAACTATATAAATGGAGGTGAATGTAAATTTCAGCAAAAATCAGAAAGAAAAAATAAAATCCGCTTTTAAGAAGAAAATACCCGTTAGTATTCAATTTAAAATAGATCAACTAAAAAATGGCGAAGATAAGATATTTTTAACAAATAGACAATACAATAAACTCGAAAAACATAAGAAAAACAATAAAGGAACCAGAATAGAATTTTCTTATAATCAGTTGAAAGAACTCAAAAATGGTGGACTTTTGAAAGATTTATTAGATTTTGGAGAAAATATTCCAGTTGTTAAAAATGTTGTTCCTTATGTTCGTAAAGCTGCTCCAATCGTTAAAAAAGATGTGATTCCTATTGTTCGAAACATTTTAAATTGGTTAGATAAAGAGTTGGAAGATGTTACAGGATCTGGATTAGATGAAAAAACTTTGAATTACGTGAAATCAAACATTGAAAAAAAAATTTAAACCTTTAACATTCGGGGAATTGGAAGAAATCTGCAAAAATATTAAACATTTTAGAGGAATCTTCATGAGAGATACATTACCTGAAAAAGTTAAGAAATTTGAATGTGGAATTGTGAATTTAGACTCGATTATGGGAAGTGGAACGCATTGGATTTGTTATTATAAAAATGATAAGAATGCATGTTATTTTGATTCGTATGGAAGAATTGAGGACAAACCACCTATAGAATTGATTAAATATTTGAAAAAATCAAGCGTCTACTACAATGATTCTCAGATTCAAGACTATAAAGATCCCCCAATTTGTGGTCATTTATGTGTTTTTGTTTTGAATGAACTGAGTACTGGTAAAGATTTTAAAGAAGTTGTTAACAAATTATTGCTTAATAAATATGGATTCACAAAATATTTTTGACGTATTTGGAACACAAATTATTCAAAATGTAGATAATAGTTTGAATTTTGATAGTTTGAGAAATGAGTTTGATAACAAGTTAGAAAATGTATTACAAAACCTTCCAGATTCAGATATGTTTGCTGTCGAGATTGAAGATTTTAAAGCAGAATATGATAACAAACTTGTAAATTTCATGAGTTCAAATGAAGTTGCTGATAAAATAAAAACATTGGAAAAAGAAGTTGATGATGGTGTAAAAAAATTATTTACCAATTTAATGTCTCATATCGAAAAAGCTGATGAAATTACTGAAGCGATCAAATTTGAAAAGAATTATGTTAGTTTGGCTAATAAAAAAAGAATTGTCGGTGTTCGACCTGGTATTGACAAACATGATGTTGTTGTTAAAGAACAAATTTTAAAACCTCTAAAATTATCAGAAAACATCGATATTGTTGATTTACATGATCCGAATGTTAAAAATGCCTTAGATTTTAAAGGAAAAAGAATTAGCGGTGTTAGTAAAGGAATTAATCCATTTGATGTTGTTGTAATGATTCAATTAGATGATCCTATTAAAATGTTTAATGAACTAAAACAAAATTATGAGAATCATAAACAGCATGTTAAAGATTTTACAACAGAAGTCTATGACAAGTTAGAAGCCAGAAATAGAAGATCAGTAGACGATGTTGGTGAAATTAATGAAAAAACTTACTAATTTTAAAGAGTCTTTTGATAAGTTTAGTTTAGATGCTACGAAAACTTTTGAGAATATTGGTCATAAATTTGTTGAATACAATGATTCTTATGCTGTCAAATTTCAAAAATTAGAAAAAAAACTTAATAATATGGAGGAAGATCTTACTGAAATAGGTATTCGCGTAGGGTTTTATGCACGATAAATTTTCCCTAAATAAATGGCGCTCATATATTGTGTGAGGTGTAAGGCAAAAACTGAAACAAATGATATAAAATACTATGCAAATATCAATGGAGTTAAAAGAATTTCGGGAAAATGTGCTGAATGTAACTCAAAAAAGAGTCAATTTATAAAAACTTGATTTTGAAATTTTTTCCTAATAAATAGAGATGGCGGGACATTACAGTGCTTTCGATCTTTTTATCATGCAACACGAAAGAGATTTGAAAAAAGAACATTGGGATGATATTTTCTCAAAAATATGAATTATCCGAAGATATGATGAGATTATACGTAAACAAATTGAATTGGTATAACATTGCTAAATATCAAACTTTATCATCAGAGTTCATTCAAGAAAATATACATTATCAATTAAAAGATCATATGTCTGTTCTTTGTCTCTATCAACACTTGAGTATAAAGTTTTTGGATGAAAATAAAGATACAGTTGATTGGAACAATATTATACATAGCGGTTACTATCCTGTGCAAATTTTATTGAAATATGTGACCGAGATCGCAAAATTTAAGGAAGAGAATCCTGAATATGACGAAGTAGATCATTAAAAAATGACTCTAATCTTTTTAATTATTTTACTAAAATTTATATCTTTTCTTATAAAAACGTACATTAGATCGATGAAAAAATGATACACGATGTTTAAAATTTCTCTTATTAAATGGCGGACTACAGAAAATATGCTAGTGATATTGAAAGGGCGGAGTTTAAAAATTTCTATCCAATTAGTAAAACAACATTTGAATGAACCGAATAAAAGAACTGAGTTTAATATTGATTTTGGAGATAACTTTTGCTCGTCTAACTTCCAGTTTTATATTTCTGGAACTTTAACAAAACAAGATGGTCAAGCATATCTTGGAACTGATAATGTTAGATTAATCGATAATTTTATACCGTTTTTATTTTCTAAGATTGAAGTAAGAAAACACAATAAATTGATAGAAGAAGTCGAAAACTGTGGCCAATTAAGCACAATTAAAGGAACTATTTCGTATTCAAAAAGTGATGTTATTTCTCAAACTTCTAATGGCTTTGAATCAGATTTTAAATTTAGTGTTTTTGAAGCAGCTGGAAATTTATCTCATTTTGGATTAGGATTTTTTGAAAATGTTACTATTCCGATCTATAAAGGAGGATTTTATCTAAGTTTTATAAGAGCAGAAGACGATGATGTGATTCTGAAGACTGCAACTGGAAATGTTATGCCTGTTGATGGAAAAATAACAATTACAGATTTTTTTATTAGAGTTCCAATGATTGATTATAAAACCACGAGTAAAATTAGGTTGATTGATGAAATTACAAAAAGTCAAAACATTATGTTTAATTTTCTAGATTGGCAATGTATTGAACAAAAAGGTATTTCCGGAACAACTTATTCGTTCGATATTACAAATATTTATAGAAATATCTTCAATCCCAAGTTCGTTATCATTGGTTTTCAAACAGGTAGACAGAATAATCAAGAAAAAAATCCTTCAAAGTTTGATAGTTTGGATGTAAAAAATATCAGAGTAAAATTGAACGGTTCTTATTATCCAGATGAATTACAAAACTTAAACATTTCAGGAGGTCTTTTCAGAATCATGTATCAGATGTATCAAGATTTTAAGAAAGTTTACTGTAATAATAAGGAAATGTATTACAATCCTAAAGAATTTTTAGCGAATAGACCTATTTATGTCATTGATACAACAAAGAGTATGACAAATATTTCTGGTTCAAAGAACGATATAATTATCAATATGGATTTTCAAAAAGCTGTTACAAACTCGACATGTTATGTGGTTGTGGTTTCTGAGAAATTTTTAGCCTATGATGTGATTAAGAACGATATTAGAGAAATTCAGTAAAATTCACGTTATTTTCACTATTATTCATCGGATAATTTTAAAACTTTACAGAATTGTTAAAGACATTGATATAAGTATTCATTTTTAATTTCAAAAGAATATCTTAAAAAATGGGGATGATATTAACAAAAAACTATTCCAAGGTCATCTTAAGGGTTGGACCGGAAGTTATGATTTTAAAAAATACTTTAATATTTACTGATCCTATATACCAAATTTCAGCAAAAAAGCTCCAATAGTTCTCGAGATATAAGAGTTTTAAGATAAGGGATGATTGGGGTAGTTTTTGAAAATTTTGTTATTTTCATGAAATTTTAAGTTGAACTCGCTTGTTTTTGAAGTTTCAGATTTTTCTGATAATTTTTTTTATTTTTTTATGAATATTAAGAAATAGGGGATGATTTCACCCTTATGGATAAGTTAAGTCGAAAGAGTTAAGTATTTACTATATGTGTACCAAATTTCATTAAAATCGGTTGAGTGGTTTTTGAAATATAAAATTATTAATAAATTTGTAAACTAGCAATCCTAATTGAACAACTTATATAGCAGAGATATAGCTTATATCTTTCGAGACTCTCCGTAGCTCAGTTGGTAAGACGCTTGCCTTCAAAGCCTGAGGTTCTGGGTTCAAATCCCAGAGCTTCAGGCGCGCTTTTTATTGAGGAAGACATGGTTGTCGTTCAGTGGTTGGGGACAAGTCTTTACACGAGTGGCCATAGTGTAATGACTATAGAACAAGCCGAGTAATGACAACTGTGGTTGGCGCGCCATTAAATTTGCTTCCTCACCTTTCCACTTCATTCCTTAATTCCTTCTCTTCCTTAATTCGTTCATTACATTCATCATTCACATCATTCATTAATACAACATTACACTTACAAAACACCCGACACAAATTCCCTAATTGTATCTCTCCATCAACTTGTACACAGTAGTTACCAAAGAAAAATGAGACTTGGGAACAAAAAAATTCCAGAGTCTAAGACCCGAATTACAGCTCCTAGCCATTAACTTGGTTGGACAGTAGCAGTGCAGGGCCAAGTCTCTAAACAATAGACACCGTAGAAGTTGAATGTGATGTGATTCCCATAGCGCAAACACGCACACTAACAACACTACACCAGAGACACAATCATTCATTTTGTATGTCTTTCATTATATCGTAATGAATTGCTGAATAGCAAACGTTTCTCTTTTCTTCGTCAGAACCACACACACACAATATATCTGTTTCGTAAATGTTTTTTCCATATAATTTATCCCAATCTACAACAAAAGCGTGATCTCTTATAAATTCCTTTGATAAATCTTGTTGTTTACAAAGACTTGTTAAAAAACTAGCTGTATGCATATTTCTTGTCCAGTATGGATATTGTCTTCTCAACATTTCAACAAATAAGCAATGAAATTTAGCATAAAAGCGATGAAAAATGTCAGATTGTTGGTGTTTTAGTTTATTTTGTAAAAATCGGAATATTTTTCTTATTTTTCTATTATTTAATTTAAAATCTCCTATTACATTTAACATATTTATACTATCTAAGTTGTCTGTAATAAATTGCATTGAACACTTTTTAGTACTTAAAAGTTCTCTGAATTCGTTTTCATTTAAGGATTCGTTTTCACTTAAGGAAAATATCAACATTTGTTTAACATATTTAGGTAATTCAAAGAAGTCTTTATAACTATTTCCTGTGGTAAGTTCTTTAAATGCTAGAAACTGAAGTGATTTTGGAGAGTTCATGTTGTTTGATGACTATTTAGTAGAATAGATTTTTTATTTAAGAAAAATAATTTGCTAAATTCATATTATTCTCTTTCATTCCTTCTAAAACTTCAAAAATATACTCTTTCGCTGATGAAAAATCTCGATTTCTTCCGGAATAATCTTTGTAATCATAGACAAAATATCCTAAATAGTTGTACAATAGAATGAAATTATTTCTATTTATCTCTGTTGTAGAAATGTAAACACAAACATTTGCGCTGAAAAATTTATATCTCGGCAGAGTTAGTTCCATAATCTCCATTTAAACAAAAAATCTTTCTGTTTAAATGGAAGAGTATAATGCCAAGTGTTCTAATAGAGGAGAAATTATCGATAAAAGATATTTAGTTTGTAGAGATTGTAATTTAATTTTGTACGAAAGACCTAAACCTAGGAAATTTCGAAATAAACTAACACATTTGAATAATCTGCTTACAAAATTACAATACGGAGGTGAAAAACAAACAAAATTTGTTACAGAATTTAGAAAACAGAATAAAAATTTTTACTTATCTCTTGGAACCATTGACAAAATTATTTTCCTTTTCAAAGAATACATTAGGTTTGTAGGTATCGATACACATGTTTATTATGAGAATATATTACCTGTATTTTTTCATTATCTGGATGTTGAATTTGTCTACGATTTTAAGCCAGAAATCCTCGATGATTTTATAGTACATTTGGAGAAAGTAAATGAAGAACCTCGTCAAACAATGAAGATGTTGGCAATTCCCTCGACTTCTCGAGTGATTGTTAGCAAATTTCATTTTTTCCGTCTTTAAATTTTTTCTATTTAAATGGAGTTCTTGAAAGAGTTAAATGATATTGGAGAATGTAAGTTTAAAGAGTATAAGAAGTTAAATGAATTGGAAGAAAGGAAGAAACATAGAATCTTGAATTTGGAGAAAATGAAAGATAAATTCGGGTTTACAATAATTGCCGAGTTGGAAGATTGTAAAGTACACTTGCCGAACAGATTTTTGACTGTTTTGGATGAGAAAAAGATTAAAGAATTAAACAAAAATGAAAAATTACACTTGATTGTTACTGGAAAGAAGACTATAAAAGATAAAGACTGTGTTACAATTAACTTTGTAGAATAAAGATTTTTTATTAAGATTTTTTGATTTTTTCATTAAAACAGCTTATAAATGTAGAAGCAAACATTGAACAGTAAAACAGCTAAAGATTCGGTTATTTAACATTCGTGCTTTCCTGTTAGATTTTATTAGATTTGTTTATGGTTCAATGGACAGTATTTTACATTGATTTTCTGTCTGTCCCAAAAGTGCGCCAGAACCGCCATATTCATATCTACTTATATATATACAATTTCGTTTTAAATTTCCACTTTCATGGTTTCTATAGATTTACGATATTACTAAGAGTTAAGTTTCACATATAGTAAACTAAAAATTGTATAAGCTAATAGAAAGCCAATATAAAAAAAATCATTGACTTTATGTAACAAGGATTATTATTTTGTTTAGAAAGTTATATTAATGTTGGTTTTAACATCAGATAACATCTAAATGTATTCTGTTCGATAATTTCCTTTTAATATGTAACATTTATCTTGAATTTTAATCCATACAATTTTTCCAGGTAAAAGTTGTATTAGTATTACCTTTCTTAAATTTGATTATAAAATAGTTTTTAAGTTTTTCACTATTAAATTATTGATATATACGTCAAGTTTGTATTGTTGTATACATAAAATATAATTAAACCATGAGAAAAATTACCTGAAGAGTTAGGCATTTTTCATAATATTGACATGCGATTGAGGAAATTGTTTTGCCCTCTATTTGTTGATTTTTTTGTAGCTGCAATTTAGATTTACTTTGAAGATTTGAATGTAAGTAAGAAGTCCTTGTAGTTGCAAAGATTCCCGTATGAAAATAATAGTATTAGCAGTGTTTGTAAGTGATTTAATTCTTTTAGAAAGAAAGTTGTACGATAAGAAAGAAACGGGATAGGACATATTTTCATATAGACTTTATTGCTTTTTATTTTCTGAAGTTAAGCCAACCTTGCGAAATTTTAGCACATCTTAAGGATATTTTATAAATATATACAGTATATATCATCATCATCAAAATATTCCTTCCGTACAGTTTATTTTGGTTTACTTACTCTCTTTAAATTTAAATAAATTATGTACGTTGTAATAGGCTTTATAACATGCTCTTTTTTGTATTTTTTTTAACTTTAAGAATAAATTCAATGTTATTTGATTTGCTTCCCTTCTATTTAGGATAAAATCATTTTCATGCCTAGAATTATTTTTAATTTTAAATCAACTACAGTTTTATAGAAAATTTACTGTAATATATTACAGATAACATTTTAAATTGCTGCTTAGTAAAAGCTGAATCCAGCTTTACCACTCAGGTACTTATCCCAGATAAGGTAAAGCCACTTGTCAACTGAATCGTTAAGTCCAAAGTGCACCTCTGGACTTGTAGGCTTAATACTTCCATTATATGTAGACATTACGTTTCATAAAACCGAAGAATGTACGATTTGAGTCCAAATTACTCTAGATATAATAAGAAAAAGTCTGTAGTATGGACACATTATCTATGATTATATTTTGTAATTCAAAATTAACTACGATAAAATCCCTTTGTTTATGCTTAATATTTAACAATATTAAATTAGCAGTAAACGTTTTTATTTTTAATGTTCTTTAAATCTGGTTGCTTACGTATAAAAACTCTAATATTATAAATTGTTATTATTATAAAGTAGCAAGTTATAAACTTTCATTGGTTTAAGTTAATAAAAAATTCGTCTTCACAACATTTAAACACATTTCACACAAAAGGAAAGTTATTGCTAAAATATGTAGCATATGTGCATATGCATATATCTGGCATTATATAATACAATATATATATATATAGGGTGATTCATGAAGTTCTCCCCCCACTTCTACAGCACATTGTACTAGTAAAAATAATGAAAAAATGTTATATAAACATAGGTCCGAAAACGCTTCGTTAGCGAGTTACAGCTAGCGAAAGATTTCGCCTGAATTCCTGGGTAAAGAGTAAAATAAAGCCATACTGAACTTTTGGAAAGGTTAATTAAGTAAGAAATATCGTGGATTCTTATGTATTTTTACCTAATAAAGCTAATAAAATAGGTTTCAGAACTGTACCTGTAGCAGTTTTTGAGGGATTCAGGGTTAAATGCAAAAAATTGGGGCACGAAACAATGTTTTTTTAAGTTTGATGTACAATAACTTTGTTAAATTGGTAATAAATACATAAAATCAACAAACATTAATTGTAGAGAATTTAATTCTGAGAAAATTGATATAATCAAAGTCTAAAATAAAACAGAAATAAGTACCAAAAAATCGATTTTATTCAGTATAATACATTACTAGCTGTAAAGAAATACCGTACGGTATTTAGTTAAAATAAAACAAAAACAAAATGTTTGTTCCTTATTGATGAGATAAATTGAGAAAACAAGATTAACTGTTAAATAAATTTGTTTGTAAATAAAAATATCATGTTTTATTACGTTGTATTTTTTTTTAAATAAAAATTTACATCAAATGTTCGAAAATAAATGAAGCAAACATTTTCCCATTATTGTTTACTAATCATCGAAATGCAGTTTTTTGTTTTATTAATTTCTAAGTTGGTTACGCACGAATAACAGCTGATCAACAATGGTATTCTGTACTGTTACATTAGAACTGTGTATTAGTGGTGTTTTGCAAGCTACAGCAAGAGATCGGGTTCTGTGAATCGTGTTATTAAATGCAATTTTTCTGTGAGTTATAATTCGATTGTTTATTCAGCGAAAAAATGCCTTACTTATTTACATCAGAGGAATACGCTGATATGGTTTTTATTTTGGGTTACTGTAATGGTAATGCTGGAGCTGCTGTAGAAGAATATGAACTACGTTACCCTAATAGGAGGATTCCAGATACCAAAACAATTTCAGGAACTTTTCGTACTCTTCGGGAAACAGGATCACTACCAAGTACTAGAACCAATTATGAACGAGCTGTCCAACTTGATGATGATATTGTTATTAATGCTGTTCATCGCAGTCCAGGTGTAAGTACAAGACGTATTTCTAGGCGGATAGGAGTTTCACAGTCAACGGTGTGGAGGTCACTTAATCGAAACAAATTTTATCTGTTTCATAAACAAAAGGTTCAACATCTACAGCTAGGGGTTGGTCCGCTTCGCTTGGAGTTTTGCAACTTTTTGAATATTAATAATCAACTCTACAAGCGTATTTTGTTTACGGATGAGGCACAATTCACTCGGGATGGTGTCAATAACTTGCACAATGAACACTCATGGGCAGAAGAAAATCCACATGAGGTAGTGGAACAGAACTTTCAACACCGATTTAGCGTCAATGTCTGGCCTTTTGCACAATCGGCTGATTGGACCTTTCATATTACCTGGACGCCTAAATGCTGAGTTCTATTTGCATTTCCTTCAAGAAGAGTTGCCGCAGCTGTTAGAGAATGTTCCTTTACATCTCAGACAAAATTTGCACTTCCAGCATGACGGAGCACCTCCCCACTTTTCACGTGCCGTTTCTGCTTACTTAAATCATCAATTTCCTGGACACTGGATTGGTCGTGGAGGGCCTCACCCTTGGCAACCAAGATCACCAGATCTATCTCCATTGGATTATTGCATCTGGGGATGGATGAAAGACATTGTATACAAGGCAAAAGTGAATTCTCGTGATGAATTAATTGCCCGTATTATGGATTCGGCTGTGCAGATACAGGGAAGTCCTGAAAAATTAAGAAACGCAACAAAAGCAATACACAAACGTGCTGAAAAATGTATTGATAATGATGGCCTCATTTTCGAACATCTATTATAAAAAGGTGCGTACGGTTGGCCCAACCTGATTAATTTTGCTTAAAACTAGTAATGTATTATACTGAATAAAATCGATTTTTTGGTACTTATTTCTGTTTTATTTTAGACTTTGATTATATCAATTTTCTCAGAATTAAATTCTCTACAATTAATGTTTGTTAATTTTATGTATTTATTACCAATTTAACAAAGTTATTGTACATCAAACTTAAAAAAAACATTGTTTTCGTGCCCCAATTTTTTGCATTTAACCCTGAATCCCTCAAAAACTACTACAGGTACAGTTCTGAACCCTATTTTATTAGCTTTATCAGGTAAAAATACATAAGAATCCACGATATTTCTTACTTAATTAACCTTTCCAAAAGTTCAGTATGGCTTTATTTTACTCTTTACCCAGGAATTCAGGCGAAATCTTTCGCTAGCTGTAACTCGCTAACGAAGCGTTTTCGGACCTATGTTTATATAACATTTTTTCATTATTTTTACTAGTACAATGTGCTGTAGAAGTGGGGGGAGAACTTCATGAATCACCCTGTATATATATATATATTGTGTGTGTGTCTGTGTGTGTGCGTGCGTGTGTGTGTGTGTATTTTGGATACCAGTAAGTAAATTTTTTTTAATAAATAATTTATACCTCTAGATATAGAAAAGCTAAGATACTAAGCTTTGAACATGATTTATGACAAAGAATAAAAATTAAAACACTATATTTTGTGATATACTTAAATATCAACACAATTGCACCAATTTGAAATGATAAGCCAAATAATAAAAGAACCAGAATATTTATCAAACCTTTACAAAGTACTAAATATTTTCCAATTTTTATACAAATTCCAACGGTAAATTGCTCAACGATATGCGTCAACGCATAAGCAAGCAAGCCATCTATAGAATTTTTCCGGTACAAGCCGAGGGTATCATATATTTTTTATGTAGCAATATTATTTTGCTTTAATATCAAAATGTTCAAAACGCGGATTGTTTGAATATTATTATAACAATTAAAACTGTACGTTTTTCAGTTAAATCCATCAACGCATAATCGAACATGATCACTTTAAAGGTAATCAGTCTTTCACAAACAGGGATCAACAAACAGCTGATTTCCTCACCCGAGAAATATGTGTTTTCCCGGCTTGTGGATAAATATACAAAATGGTCTCGAGCAGTTTAGTATAGAGAATAATTTATGTCTGGAATAATGAGTAAAAATTAGCCTCCGAAGTTTGTTACACCCTTCTGTGATCACTCTGTATTTGTTTACAAATACATGTAGAATACATAGTTTGTAATATTTCCATTTTTATTGTTGGAAACGTATAACAATTACATAATGTAATTTTATTGTTTTATAAATAATACTTTCCAAAGCCGTGAATATTCATATAAACTAAAACAGCCAATTTGAAGTAGGCACGGAACGGTGAGCACTCGTATGAATGTGTGTCAATTGAGTTGAATAGCAAACCGACTGGCAGGGATTATTTTGATGGTCAATACATAAACTGTATAAGCACATGACACGCATACTCTCCTATAATACCCAAATAGCATACCTCCCAGCAAATCGAGTGGAAGAGATTGTTCCCATATATGCATTTGTCATGGGAAATCTACTTTAATCTGACTAGTGACTGGTATATAGATAGAATATTCACGTGAAAAAAAGGGAGCACGGATTATATTGCGGCCACTACACGAGATTTTTGGGCACTTGCGATACACACTCTATCCAGACTAATGCTTAAATGGTATATTCATCAGAATACAGAGGGGCAGAGATTATATTGCGGCCACTACACGAGATTTTTGGCCACTTGCGATACACACTCTATCCAGACTAATGCTTAAATGGTATATTCATCAGAATACAGAGGGGCAGAGATTATATTGCGGCCACTACACGAGATTTTTGGGCACTTGCGATACACACTCTATCCAGACTAATGCTTAAATGGTATATTCATCAGCATACAGAGGGGCAGAGATTATATTGCGGCCACTACACGAGATTTTTGGGCACTTGCGATACACACTCTATCCAGACTAATGCTTAAATGGTATATTCATCAGCATACAGAGGGGCAGAGATTATATTGCGGCCACTACACGAGATTTTTGGGCACTTGCGATACACACTCTATCCAGACTAATGCTTAAATGGTATATTCATCAGCATACAGAAGGGCAGAGATTATATTGTAGCCAATACAAGAGATTTTTGGGCACTTGCGATACACACTCTATCCAGACTAATGCTTAAATGGTATATTCATCAGCATACAGAGGGACAGAGATTATATTGCGGCCACTACACGAGATTTTTGGGCACTTGCGATACACACTCTATCCAGACTAATGCTTAAATGGTATATTCATCAGCATACAGAGGGGCAGAGATTATATTGACGGTCAATAAACAAGATGTTTGGGTACCTGTAATACAAACTTTAATCTGCACATAGATTTAAATATTGAAACAGCTAGTATTTTTTTAAATTCAGTTTAAAGAAGAGTACTGTTCAACCATTTGATAAGATTTGATCCGAAATAAAATCTTTTATATGTCTAGATTTTTAAAGAGTCTTGCTACATTAAAGTTATTTTGGCTTAGAAGTACTTTTATACGGTAAGAAACCGGTTTTAGACAATTTATTTAATGTAAGCTAGCAGTTTTATGCAAAGTGAAAATGTTTCTTTGTTGGTCTTGATGAATGCTATTCTGGTGGGCTTATTAATATGCAGGGCGTCCCAGAACTCTACCTATTGCTATTATTTCTGGACCTTAGACAAACCAAAATATCTTAAAGACTTTCGACATCTCTATAATTACCCGATTAGCCACAATTTTGACTTTTCACTTAAGTACTTTTACTTTGAGAACTGCTTGTTGTAATGACGTGTAATATAGTAAATCACTATATAACCTAAAGGCCTAATTAAAGAAAATATTTTTAACTTTTACAGGATTTATTTTTGAAATAGCGGCTTCCTAAAATTTTTAAGCGTCTATAACTTAAAATAAATACATACAATAAAGTTATTTTGTTTTAGTTATAGAACTAAAGATTAAACGCTAAGATAGCAATTTTAAGATAATCGGTTGATAAATAAGGGAGAAAATACGCTTTTCAAAAATCAATGATGAAGAAATGGATACACCTACTATATTTGATACATGATGCCATCGTGATGAAATATATGCAGCATGACGACAGTTTTCTTTTAATATCGTGGATCGATACAGTTCAACAATGGTCCTGGCAATTTTATCGAGCTACCAATCTGTACAATGTTGGGTAGGACGATGGTTACAATTATGACATGTTTAATGACCACCTGATTAACCAATAAGGCAACATAGATGGAAAAATGAAATATGATAATTGACGCACCATTACTTTTCTTATACATCTGGTTTACTTTTCATGCTTCTTTAGTTTAAGAAAAGTTTCTTTTTCTAACAAAAATTTAATCCAGTTTGCGAGAGGGGCCCTATTTACAAAAATCCCCATTTTGTATTTATTTTGTTAATCTTAGGGTATAATGGTTTATTTTCTTTTTATACATAAGCTTTTAGCAGCATTTGTTACTGTGTGTTATCATAACGCTCGATTTGGTTTGATCTCACTTAAGCTTAATAGATAATGTTTAATATGTTTTGTTAAAGAGAGGACCGTAATTTAGTTTAATATCGTAATATGTGACTGGGCTTGCTTATCAAAAAACATCCAGGGAAAGCAAAATATACCGAAGTCCCTTCTTGCGTCCTGGGTAACAGCAGCGCTAACAGACATACAAGGATAATCTAAGGAAGCATTTGAAACCTTGTTCCTTGTCACGAATGTACGCAATTATAAGTATGCAATAACTGTTGCATTTGCTAAGAGATAAGAAAAAATCAGTTTATAAATACTACATTTCTTACGTCATGGGGGCGAGATTATGAATTTACAAGATCACAAAAGATAATAAAAAAGTAAAATTATATACTGACGAGATTTTGATTGAAACTTACTCAATTATGTTTATCGTTCACAGCGTGTTCCTATCAGTAATTTTGACAGTACACAATAGTTCTGAAACCTTTAAATTAAAACGCCAAATAACTGCTAAATTTATTAAATTACCTTCATAGTTACTCTCTATACTAATTTATTAAAAAATATTTAAGATGTGAATAGTTTCATACGACTGTATAGTTGGGATAACATCGCTGATGTATTTATTGAACACAAGTACTTTACGGACGATAAAGAAAGTCGCACTCCTATCACTTAAACCTCTTAACGGACCCCGGAGTACCGTCTAACGCGATAATACAGTTGTACTTCCATCTCCTGTATTTTCTCTGTCAATATTACCAGCTCTGGCTTGATATTTTATCAATAATCAAATATAATTTATTGTTTCTTACTGTTTCAATTGTAGAACCGTCAAACTACTTGGCATTGTTTCAATTAATAGTGTATTCACGTTTAAATGCATCATCGTCAAGTTTAAAGTTCAAGACACTTACCTTTTTTTTAAAAATTAAATTTACATAATAATACCTATGATATGAATGTGGCAGTACAGTACTTTAAGAATGCCACCTGAATTCTTAAAACACTGCATTTAGTTTATAGTACTAATTTCTAGGTTATTTTCAAAACGTGTTCCAACATACAATTCACTCATAGAGTTTGCATTTATGTATGAAATTTAGAAACAAATGCTAGAATTCTGAAAGTTGTATATAAAGGAAAGATACAATAGGCATATACATTCCAAAATGTTGATTCTTAATTGGTATTATGGTAGGTCTATTATGGTACTCATGTGTTATAAATATATTTTAATAATAAATACTATTACTTGATAATACTATTACCTGATAATACAGTTACACTTCATCTCCTGTATTTTCTCCGACAACATTACTGGCTCCTACTTGACATTATATCCACAAATAAATATAATTTAGGGTTCCTTATGTAATAATTTAGGCTGTAGGACTGTAAAACTACTTGGCATTATTTTAATTAATACTGCAGCTAAGTTTTAACGTGTAATCGTCAACGTTTAAATTTTCAAAAATTCTAGTTTTATTTTCGTAATTTACATAATAATACGTTTACATAATAATACCTATGATATAAAGGTGCCAACACATTCCTTTAGGAATGTATCATGAATCCTTTAAATATTGCGTCAAGATTGTAACATACATTTCACTTATAGAGTGTGCACCTATGTACGAACTTTCGAAATAAATACTATAATTCTGAAAGTGGTATGTACATTAAAGATGCAATAAATATATAAATAAATCAAAATAATAGGCGTGAGCGAAGGAGTTATTGTGGTAATAATAAATAAAAAATACAAACTTAAATTAAATAGGCCGTGATGTCTTTGACTTACAACGTCACAGAAGTCTTGCTCAAGAAACATGATGTTAGTACTAATGTACCTGTATTAATTGTTCTAAATGTAACGTTCGCCTTTATAATTAAACGTTCCCTGGCTATAAATAAACACTCATGCATTAAGAGCGTTAATTACTGATTATCTGTCTTCTTAATTATGGCACTAATTGTTTAATAATCAAGGTTAAAAAAGCGATAAAGAATAGACAGTTGTAGGATAAGAATAAAGGTTAATTAATTTTGTAAATACATCCGTAGGCCTACTGTCTTTCATTGCATGGTATGAGAGTTTCTTGAAATTTTATTTTTCATCGTAATTTTAAATTTAAAAATGTTGTCTAAATGTTGTATAATTTATCTAAAATTAATATCACAAAAACAGTAGACACCGATCTTCCATTTGTACTGCAGCACCGTCTTCATTTTATATAGACACACACACAGACAACTCTCTGAAAGCTGGAATCCATCATCGGTCACTAAAGCTGTGCCTCGAACGCTGTCATACGAGACTTGTTTACAGTGAAGACACCGAAGGATTATGAAAAAAAAAAACAAAACAAAAACGATTTCCAACTGTAATAACTAAAAAGGTAAGCTAAAAATACCTGCACTCGATATTTGAAAATATGTTTCAAATTCCAAATAAAAACATCCAAATTCAAATTCACTGAAAACATTTTCAGTTTTGAATAAAATATTGTATCGATTCAAATTAAACCGCTATGGCTCTTGGCAGAAGAATCGCAGTTTGATATTTTCATAACTTTTGAGCATTAATCTACACTATAAATGATGTTCTGTTCAGAAATTACAAATAATATTTAGTAACAATATTCAATCAAACGTAATACAGAGGGAGGAATGTGCCAATTCTTTTCAAACCGAAACTGGTTTTCCAATTCGTCAGTGTTGACTACACCCGTGAGATTTTAAAGCGAAAGGTATCTCACGGGTATCAACTAACTGGTAGAACTATTCAAAGATATTGAACAAACTTATGTTAAATTAACAGACGATCCCTTTCAAGTGGTAATCGAATTCAATAATATTAAATAAGGATGATCCATGCATCACAAATAACTATCGTTCTGTTTCCATCCCTACTGTGCAAACTTTTACAAAATGTATTCATCAAAGATTCATCGGGTATTCAAGATGTATTCATCAGGAAGAGATTCATCATTTACTTGAACGACTCGAATCTCTTAACCCTGAAAACTGTGGCTTCAGAAAAATTTAATCGATCATTGATGACATAACAAAACTCATTGACTTTCATGTTGATGGTTTGGAGAGATAAGAACAAGCGCTTAGTATATTTATTGACTTTTCGTAGGCATTTAACTGTAGACATCAGGTGACACTGTTTCATCAGTTATGGACAAGTGGTGGCCGAGGCTAAAATGGCTTTCATCACACCTCATGTGCGGATCCAATGTCCTATGGTGTGCCTCGGGTTTCAATTCTGAGGTCAGCCTTTTACGTTAACAGGTTGAATTCAATAATGTAAACTGGAGAAGTAATTTCGTATTTGGACTTTCTGCACGTCATGAGATCGAACTCTTTACTGAACTAAACCCATATGTAGAGCACGTTTTAAAGATCCAACTGAAAACAAACTGTGCACTAACTAACATAATCAACTGTTGTCTTCACCAGCAAGAACAAGAATAGTGAATTCTGATAGCGGAAGAAGCTATACAAGATGTACCGAATACACCAAGTTTCTGGGGATGCACCTTACACCTGGACCTAGTATTGACCAGGATCGATCACATCTACGGTGTTTACTTAAAGGTTGTCTCAGGCGGTCATGTCTTACGCTCTCATAGCATAAAGTCTACTGATTGGATATACTTAAAACAGCCTACTTTGATCTAGGATATCCATATTTGGCCTACTGTTTGAGAATGTGAGGCAACTGTTCCAAATACAAATTGAATATAGTATTTAGAACACAAAATAAAATTCCCAGTATCGTTTGTAGCTATACTCCAGAGTGTCGTGTAATGATGAGACCAGCATATTAAAAAAAAACACGAAATAATTCTGCGGAAGCACTTTGAAGTAAAACTGAAGAAAAAAATAAAGAAAAAAAAACTTGAAGTAAAAACTGAGTTTTGAAGATATTTTTATTACTCTTATAATACAAACTTTAGACCACATTGAAACATATGTGTTTTAAAAGATTTATATTACATTTTAGGCGCCTTAATAAGGACATACTTGTATAAGGTTTAATAACTAGTGTACCAATACAAGGCTATCACAAAGAATGGTTAATAATGGAAGATTAGCGCCAGCTAGTTTCTCTGTCAAGGTAAATTGCTCTTTCTCTGCCTCAACACAAGAGTATTAGGAAGTAATTGACGAACATGTTAAGAGATATGAATATTGGTGGGCTTTATTATAAACATTCGATATTTTTATCGAGGCTAAACCCGAATACTTTGTTTTATTTTCTTTATATTATTTGTATATATTAAATGTTTTTTATTAAATTTTGAACTATTTTTATAAGTATTAGTTTTATTATATAGGACTACATCTGTATTTAGTAAATTATAAATGTAAACAAACAAAATATTACGTATCTAGAATATGAAAAGCTTATATTTTATGGTTGCCAAAAATATTATAATTCGTTTTTAAATAAAGCCAATATTATGTACTTAAATGGTTTGGCATTTCATTTTTAACTCTGTATATATTAATAACCTTTAATTTTACTAAATTTACATTATGAGAACGCATATACACACACATACAAACATATATAAACGCATATATGTGTATAAAATTGAAAACATACGATTCGTCTTGCTAAGCTTTACAAAGTACATTAGTCAAAGTTGTTTTCAAAGATGGGGTTAAACACGTTTTGGTCACAGCCTACCATACATAGTTCTAAATTTATTAGATATACCGTTGTTTTGTGTGTGACAAATTTAACAGCGTTAACCTATAAAAATATGTCCATCTGAGTTTAAATATCTAAACAACGTCAACCACACCAGTTAACAGTGAAAGGAATTTGTAAATTTGTGTAAATCCACAGTCGCTCATCCAGTGGGCGGTTAAATTTATTCCATGTAGTTTAACTATATAAATGCGTAATATTATAGTAAGTCTACGTATGTGTTTACGAACAGTGAAGAAGATGGTTTACATCATTGTAAATAATAAAATAAATAAAATAAAATAAATAGTTAACCGTGTCCATAGTTAAATATTTTATCATTTTAAAGAAAACATATTCCACAATGGTTTATGGGTGGAAGCATTAGAATTATAAAGTTAAATCAGACTTACTATATGTGCTATAAATATATTTGGAAATATTTGAACTACAGTTGGCTATGGATGGTAGTTAGTTTAAAACACTAAAAAAATTTTAACTACAAACTAATTCGTTATAACATAATTGCATGTTTTAGATTTTTAAAATTATAATTACTTTCAAGGTGCTCAATTTCTTACTTTCAAAATATAATTATAGTTTTTCAAATTTCCGATGTTTACGATATGATGGTAATTGATAATAATAAAATTATCTTTATGTCAGTTATATTGATATTTCCGTCTAATCCATACTGAGGGTAGAGATGAGTATTGAAGATTCTACCTTCTGGTGGGGATGATTCAGGACTAAACGGCACTATACTTTACAAACTGAATACAAGAATCCATTATCTTTTTTAAATAACTTATGATTTGCTTTAACAGTTTTGCTTACATTTAAACCTATTTAGGTATGAAAAGAAAACTTTCTATTCAATTTAACGTATAGGTAAATTAGTTATCTTGAGACCTTTTTAAGAAACGGCTGTTCAAGATCCTAGCATTCTTTTTCAGAGAACCTGTATTTGATTACTTTCCATGTGATATTCTTAATGATTTATCATTTTGTAGATTCAAATAACACATTTGGTAACTGATTATTTTAATTTAAGGAGATATTTTTTTAATTATTTATGGCATTAGTAATATTCATATAGCAATTTAAAATTGGTCAGTTCCGATACTTTATAACAGAATCCTTGCAAAAATGTCCCATTTCAAAATAGATAACTGATAATGTGTATGCAAAAATATAGTATTTGAATTTCCTTTTATAAATAGCATACCTACAACAAGTAAAATGAAACTCGGATGTCATTTCTAACACTAAATAATAAAAGTCTTACAAAAATGGCTTTTGGTGCGAAATTACTTTGTGCTACCATCCATAAAATAACGTTATTAAAATGATGGTACTGTAGGTCCTAAGTTGTATCAAATAATAATCACTGTCACTTCTAGGTTAAAAAATAAGTATATTATTTACCCACATTATTTTAACATGTATGTTTGGGAAATTGTGTTTTATTTATTTTGTGGGATTATTAACAGTGGGATTAATTATAAAGCTTGCAACTATTGCTTAATCTTTTGCTATTCCTTTATGACTAAAATATTTTACAATGAATAGACTTATATCTGTAGATGTGATATATGTCATACAGTGTTGAGAGCTTATTAATTTTCCATACGTGAATTTTAAGATTTGGCAATAGGGAAACGACCTTGAGTTGGCACCCCTAACAACAAGTTTAAACTTTATTCTTATGGCCAGGCAAATGTGTAGTCTTGCACATGTTGGCGGAACACGAGATGTATGTAGGGAATACCCAAACAGTGTACCTACTTTAGCCAGCTCTCTTCCAGCCTGTCCAGCCAAAGCTGGTAGGAGACAGCATTACCCTATGGCCAGGATAGCAACAGCCTTTAACGATAATAGAGTTCCACCCACTCTAATAGTTATCAACAGCAGTAGACTAGTCACACCGATCCACCATTCCACCTAATATCTGGACACATGCGATTAGTGATGCATTTACCATTCCTGTACATCCATAGCATTACATAGGTTTCATATACTGATATATATATATATATATATATATATATATATATATATATATATATATATTGCAGGGTTTTCGATAGGTTAAGATTATAATACTTCTTTTATATTTTAAAAATCTTTTTATTGGTGAGAAAGTAGTGTATTTTTAAACATTCTAAATAATACCCTGAAAATTAAACGATATAAAAATGACCCCATCTCGTCTAAACTATGTGTCCACTTGAAACATGATTAGATAACTTCCATAATAATATGTAAATGAATCAAATTAAATGTATATTTCCATATATCGCCAAATTTTATTTTAAATTTCTTATTATTTTAAATCTATTCTTGCTTCTAATTTATTTTAATATAATCGGCTATCATATGGTTTATACCTCTCTGGTACAGTATGCTAAATTATCAAGTGTCTTTGCTTATTAGGTTATATCAAGATTCTACGGTCACCTGTCAAGTTAATGTTCCTCCATTATCATCTTGTCTACCATGCCACAGATAACGATGACACTCTGTCACTGTCAAAGTGTCAGGTATGAGTGAAACAATTCTATACACCATTGTCACTGCCTCAATTACAGACACGTGTCTCTTGCATTGGTTTGATCATATTTTAAATACGTACGTAAGAAATGCCTTGTTAATAAAAAATAGGTACAATTAAGAAAAACAAATAGGGAATGTTGTATAAATCATATGTATATTTAGTTCTATACAAATAGAACCAAACTTTCTAAATATACGTGTACTGGTAATTTGTAATATTTATTATAAAGAATTTCACTTTTTTAATTACAATTTTCATACAAGTATGAAATCACAAAATAAATTCTTTATTTCTGTTTTTTTAAATTGCTTCTTTAATGAGACTTGATCTTTCCTAGGAGGGTTGACTTCAATCCACTATACTGCCAAAGATAAGCAGCTATACTGCTGTTGGAGTAAGTGGAGCACTACATTATAGTCTTAACATGACGGAGTATTGTTCCTTACATTTTGTTATTGTAAGAAACTGGACTTAGTTATCTTTCTATTATTCCAATATAACATATATAATAATGATAACATGATTTCTGACATTATCCATTGTTATATGTTATAACATTGTATAAAAGGCATAACACAGCGTTTCGAAGATTGAATGCTATCCACTTCGTCAGGTGTGAGATATAGAGCTTCTAATCCTCCCTCATGGGATCTCAAAAGGTGCCCCCCTTACTTATCCACGCCGGAAGCAGGCACAAAGGTCCCCTTAAGATCAAGTCGGATGAGGGGGTTCCTCAGCCTCTTGACCTAATTTCAGGATGATATCTATTTAGCGATGTACAAAGAAAGCTGTGAAAATGTACAATTAATATTGGGTTGGGTTATTGGCAAATTTCTAATACTGTTCAGAACTAGAAACGCAGATGAAAGTGCTTGAATCGGGTTTTTTTTTAAAGGGCGACATTCCACAATAACAATAAACTTTACAGTAACTACTAAAAACATCTTGTCTTATTATATATGTAATAAAAATAGATTTTTATTTTTTGAATATTTTGTATGTTATGGTTACAACTAAATGGTTAAAATGTTATATGTTTATAGAAGTACAAATACTATGCTTTCTAACCCTCTATTCATTAAAAGTTACTGCAATTTTTTTTAAAAGGGCGATATTACATTACTTAAAACTTGTTTAGACTGATAAAAAGATTTACGTACACTTTATTAAAATTAGAAATGTATATTTTTTAATTTAAAATTAATTTATACAACATTAATAAAATATATACAAAATACAAGGCTAAAACATTGGAAAATAAAGTGCATCACAAAACGATGAAATATTAACTTCTATTAAGACAATGTAAAATTACTTCACGGGGAGTGGTGGGGGGGAAGGGGGGGGGGGGGGTGGGGGGGGGGGGGGGGGGTTCAAAGGGGGGGGGGGGGGGGGGAGTAGTTTACTTATATTGGAAAATATAAGATTTAACTTAACAAGAGTATCTTTACAATATAACATGATAACAAGAAACAACTAATAAAAGTTTAAAAATACTTCGTTGTGGTTGGCCACGCAAACACTACGTTATAAATAATGAAAAACAATCAGGAACATGTTCCTTAAATTTTTTGAATATCTTGAAGTTTGGCCTTCTTTATGGGAAGTTTCCCATTGTGGGTAAGCACCCAAACGAGGGGGAAATACGAGTTTTGTTTTTCCCATACGAAAGTTATGGACCAATGAGACCATTGTATCATAGTAAATTAACCACCAATGATCCCCTTCGACACAGCCTTTTTTAGATGATTGATATACAAAATTTATACAACGTACTTATCTGGAAATGAATTTTGTTATGTTTTGCTGTTTCATTTCCTTTTGTTTCTTCAGAAATACAAGTTTTTTGTATAATAATTCTTTCAATCCACGATTTGAAGTCTTAAAGAAAATTAAGAACTTTCAAGAATGGACTTCCTTTATTGTGAGATGGAATATACAGTCTGATCATGTTTTTTAAGGCTTTTGAAATTAATCAAAAATCCCTGTCACATGGGAAGAAAGCTGTGTCCTGGGAAGGAGGAGAAATACTGGTGACTTGGAAACTCACTCATTTTGTATTCTTAAAATTTTCAGTTATCAATACGCACTCTAATCTAAGATGCATAAAAATGTTAGGTTAAGAATTAAAACTACAGAATTATTGTTTGATTCTTAGTTACCAGCTGAAAAGATTCTAATATAAAAATCTATGATGATTTTTTTAAAAGGTCGTGATTCCCTCAGTCAAACATGTGTGTTTTCAAGTTAACTTTGGAATCTCGCCCATTTAAAACAAACCATCAGTGGAATCTCGCCCTTTAAAAAAAATACGGAATATTCAATGTTATTTTTTACCCATATAGAGTAGAGTGAGATTAGACACGACCTTTTTAAAACAAAATTATGTATTCTTAAATGTAGAAAAAAAATAAAACCAGCATAAAAACAAATTTCGGGAAAAATGGTCATTTCGCCCTTTAAAAAAACGACATATGTACTGCTTAACCTTCTATCAATTGTTGCCTTTCTTCATAATAGCAACGATTTTCTATTTTTTCACAAATTGTTAACTATGTACAATTAAAAGAGTGATTTAATTTAAGAAAAACTTACTGGCATATTTTGATACCCAATCATTGTTATTTCGATCTAGGATTTTAATGGGAAACTGGTGAGATTCAGTTTTTTTATACGAATTCTGAGATAAGAGGGATGTAAAAAATTTAAGGAGAACTGATTCCAATACAAAAAATACTCAAACAGCATCAAGGTCTGGCTACATTTAAATGAGCCACTTCAAATTTTACCCGTATTTATTCAGAGCGATGGTTCAACTAGCAATGGAGTAAGAATATCAAATACGTCGATTACGTATCGTGCACCAAACGTACATGTATACACGGTAATGCTGTATAGAAGTACTAGTGCTTGAAATAAATATGAGAACCATGTTTCTTCATCAGCAATACTGTTTACAGACCACTGGAAATTTTAAGATTGTTAATATATGGTAACCTGAAAATCCATAGCATGCTCATTCATTGAAAACTGTCGGTTTCTTGTGTATGTTTATATATATATATAAATGAACATACACAAGAAACCGACAGTTTTCAATGAATGAGCATGCTATTATTATATATATATATATATATATATATATATATATATATATATATATATATATATATATAATAAATGTTACGTATAATCCATTCTGTTTTCATCAGTTCTATTGTTCACGAACAATTTATGTACATTCCAACAATAGCCTACTTTGAATATGTAGTGTATTCTTTCCAATTCTACAAAACAATATCGATATTTGTGAAAGTACTACAGGTTTAAGGCCACGTAATTGTTTTTTGTTTGCACCAAAACCAATATCTTAGTCTGTTAGCTACATACCAACACTACTGTATAAGTACTTTAAGTAGTCTGGAACACCAAACTAATGTCAATCTTGAATACTTAACCACGTTGTATGTAATTGCAACGTTAGTCTAAGAGAAGAATGTGGTTTGAGTTAAGTAGTTACAGTAGTTAGCACCAACTATTTTAGGTTTTATTTACTGCTTTATTTCATTCTAAGAAAAGAGTAGGCTAAGGCTCATTTTATACACCTGGGGTTTAATTTGCAAAACTATTAAAATATTGTTTCAAAATGCAAAGTATTAACTAATCAACCATCGGTAGGTTGATGTACGATTGCAGAGTACGGCGAAGGGTACAGAGATTGACCAAAAATATGATTAACCTCATAAAATGTAATTCGTTTGAAAGAGGACTGGATTTACATGAATGCAGGATCAGGGGAAGAGTGCGGGGGTAACATCATTAATCAGTACTTCCCTGATCGCGTATTGTTCAATCGCTCTGTGTGCAACATTTTCGTCAAAATTAAAATATCTACAAGTTACTTATGTTTTAAGATAAAATGAAAAATTTATCTTGTGTGCATATAAACTTTTTTTCCCATTAATATATATTTAGTAATGTTTATATAATTGTTGGAAGTAGATACAGAGTATCCTGTAATTGAAAGATGAAACCTTAAGAGGGGATCAGTGAGATCATTTACAAAAAAAAAAAAAAAAAAAAAAAAAAAAAAAAAAACTGGATGTCTGCAGTTACCCAGTGTTGTCGATATATGTTTGTTCGAAGTTTTTTACAGTCGATTGATTTTATCTGGTGCTTAGAAGCTACAAAATATGTTCTAATCGTGAACGTGGAATATCTCTCTTATAATACGTTTTTATTTAAAACAATATTAAAAAATACAGCAATATTTTATTATATTCTGTTAAAACATAATGTAAGTTTTTTATGTTTTATAATATTCAAATAGTTACAATATGTGAATAAATTTAAAAACAGTTCTTATATAAAGTTTAAAAAGTTGCAGGCAAAAATAATTTTTTATTGAAACAATAGCAAAAAATAAACAATTTTATAAATATGTTGAATAAAATGTATATTTTATTTTAATGAAGTGAAACATAATGAAATTTGAATCTAACTTGCTATAAAAAAAAAACATAGCGTAGAGCCCATTTAAAATGTTCTTATAAATTATCAACATAGGTTTTTACATGCTCTTATATAGTTTATAATCTATATAGGCGCGTTAAATAGACTAAAACAATTTAGAGTTTGTATTTAAATCCACAATTAATACATGGTAATGGTATCTAATATAAAAATAGAGATAGTAGTATTGATAATAAAATGCTGTATAGTTAAATTTTATTTGTTTTTGACATAGCAATTTTATTTGGTTTAGATACCTTGTTTAATATATACTTAGTGCAATATATAATACGGTAATTCACATTAGAATTAGCTTTCGAAATACGTATAGAATTCGTAAACATTGTTTAAACGAAATGTTTAAGTTTGTGTCAGTGTGTTTTCGTAGATGTAAAATCTCCGAATTGAGAATTAATGTGGATTGTATACAGCGTTTAACATCCAAGGCCAACAAATACTTGTACAGTAAATCCTAGTAGCTGGATTACAAACTAAATACACATATGAGGGAATATACCCCAACCTAATCAATGCTGCACATGGCGATTAACTGTATTACGTATAATTTAACATATACTTATGATATAAAAATAATATAATAAATATCAATATGATCCGGAGGAAAGTACTGAAAAAATACTTATTATATTTATAATAAATCACTTCCTTCCAATTGTATAGTTCATTTATATGTTTTTTGTGGTGGGTACACTAAATATTTTGTGGCCTAGTAGTTTTTCTTCCGTAACAAAGTACTGTTTCATAATTTCACAAAAACAATTATATTCCAATTAAAACTTTAAGATTAGAAAGGGCTACTCAATGCAATTGATGTATTTTGTTACTTAGATGTTTTTGTTATAACCATAAAACTTTGCGCAAACCTTTTAAATTGTGGTTTGAGTTTTTTCGTTGTTTAATAGTTTTTCAACCTCATTACTAGCATTGATAACCATCCGCTTATGTATAATGCGCATTAGGATATTTTGCCGATTCGAAATGAAGATTGCGTCACTTTTAAACAGCAGTAAAAGATAAATAAAGTGTTTAACAGATTGTGGTGAAGCTCAAGTTTTTATTACATTTCACTCTTAAATAACTTTCAAATATCAATAATAAAGTGCTAGGTGATGGAATAAATAAAAGCTCGTCTGGTGGCTAATCAACGAGTGAATGGTTTTTTAAATAAAGATTCGACGTTTAACAGTTTCATTAGGATTTTAAGACTTTAATGCGGCGAACATCGACGTTTCTGATTGGTCGAGAATTCTCTTTCCTCTCTATCAAAGATTTAATTCTAACATTGCAAGTAAGTTCTTTGGTAAACCTTTTGTTCATTATACCAGGATCATCATTAAAAAGTACACAATATCTGGAATGATTCATTAATTCTTTATTATTACTTTGTTCTCTAGTTTATATAATTTTTTACCAGAAAAAACTTACTTGGGTATATTGTAGTATTGTATAGTAAAGTATTACATAAACGTATTGCAACATTATTTTATTTAAAACATTAGTTTCTGTGTTCTGATTATTGCAACTGATTACCTAATACGAAAAAAATTAAACTGAATCCATACGTTGCTATAACTAATAAAAATTTGTTTATTACTATTGTTACTAATAAGAGGGGTTGTTTTCAAATTTAATTAAACATGCGATTAAGACAATATTACATTTTAAAGAAATTAGTTTTTTTGCAGCAATTATTGCACTTTATTATTACATATATTCTTTATAAATCCTCGGAATAGATATTCGTAAACAGACTACTTACATAATAAAACTTGACTATTTCGGAATAATAGGAGCTTCACATTCTTTAATCTCGTAATATCTGAGGAGTTGGAATTCTAAAGATCATAAAAGAACTGTTTCAGTAAATTCAAAGGAAATAAATTGTGGGGTTCCTCAAAGATTATTTCTTTCTGCCTTCTCTACTCTTTCTTCTAAGTACTTTTGACCCTGCCAGTTTGCGTTACTGGAATACAATGCATCAAGCCTTACAATTTTCGGATGGCACATGTATCTCCATAAAGGCTCAGAGACGAACCGACCTTAAATATGTATTTCTATTGAAATCAGTAGTTTAATAAATTTCGAAGAATACGGCTATTACTGAATGAAAATAAACATCAAGTACTATTATATCTGTATCACCGATAGATCCAAACGATTGAATCGGTTGGCTACATTGATTTTGGAAGACGAGCAAGCAACTGGTGAATATCTTTCTGTATTTCTATATTATATTTTACTAGTATATCTAGTATAGTTAAAAATATAAAAATGTTCGAAATAAATGGTACCTACAATGTCTGATATATAGCGACTATTGATTCGGATGTTACGAGTCTTAATTTGGCGTACGTCACGGCCCTATCTGGCATGGTGTAACGTACGGCATTCTTTTTAGGGTTCCATAAAGGTTTAAATACTAAAATTTTATTGTCCGTATCTCTGACGCTGCAAAATGGATGCATATTTGCACAATAGCCTTACAGTCCACTTCAGAAGAAGTCATGTAGTTCGTGTTGCGGATATCAAAGTTAAGCCTTAAAAGTTACTTATAAATACGTGTCCCAATGTTTATAGTATCATTTGTCTAGCTAGGATATAATCATTTAGTGGTTGCTTAATCATTGTAAACATCATCGTGGAAGATAGGATATAAACTTTAAAATCTATCAAAAGGTTTCATAATTTTTTATTTTTATATTGCAGTTAGTTAAAGAGCTAATCAAATTATCAAAACTATTTAATCTCTTTTAATTGCTGTAAATCTCAAACAAATTAATTTAATAAAGGGTGTAATACATTCTGTACTAATTAAAGAGTCTCTAGAACTCTGAAGCTCATTAAATGCTAGCGGTGAAGAACTCTTCTCCTCAGATCCAAACTATCTCTTACCAGTTGAAGTCCCAGACATCTTACCACCAACTAGGACTGTGTGCAATGATTTGCCTGTGTCAGTTGAAAAGATAGACATGAAAAGACAAATAGTATTAACTATGACATTCATGTTAATTATTTATCTATTTTGTTATTAATGCCTGAATTTCTTACTTTTTATGAAGCGTTGTGGACATTTGATGGGAACATTACAAGTAATTATACATTAGTTTCACATTCTGTCTTTTTCGAGTCTTTACATATTCTAAAAATATAATAATTATGTATACATTTTTGTATATTTTTAAACTTGGTTTTTGAATACTTAGCCAAATTTATTTTTACCACGTCACGCATGTACTCTTAACTACAATTCGACTAGTTTTATTGAATATCATCTTTGTAAATTATATTTTTTCTATTAGTGCTTTTGGAAAATTTTTGCACATATAGCGACCCAAATGCATTACTTGTGAGTCAAATCGAAAGGCCTGAAGGTGTCTTGATCATTAAATCTCACTTTGGGTCCCGGAAGCTCTTTGATATATACCTGTTAAATAAAGAAGCTATACTTATTAGATATCCAGGTATTAATTTCAATTCATATTTGACAGAAGACCTTATATGACGCATTCTTCCTACTTGTGTAGTACTGCTAAACATTGTTCAAAAATGAAGGTTAGATTGTAAATATAGTATTGTAAGGTAATATGGAAAGAGAAGTTTCAAAAATAGTTTTATTTCTTTTAATTTACAGGTTTGCAGATATTATGTTTCTTCAACAAGGACTTTCATAAATAACTTGAAAAGATCATGGAGATAATTGAACACCATAACAGTCCGGTTTTAGTCTCACATTGATAGTCTACAAGCACTCAAAATGAATTTCAATATTATATCCGTATATTAAAGGAAACAGGTCATATTTTTAACTAATTAAGAAATAAAATGTATTAGGTATAAGCTGTATTGATGTACACTTACACGTTAATGAATGACAGCTATTTATGATAGTCTTTTAGTAAAAATGTATGCTACACGTTGAACAAAATGTAGTTGTAATCGATATAGTTTTACGTTTTTAAAGAAACGCAGTGCGATTATACGTATGTAAATAAATTATGACAAGGATATAACAGTGCATTGACAAACTAAGGACATGTGTTTACTCCCTACCGCGCCCCACCCTATGCCTTGATGCCCTTACAGTTGAGTATTATTATAATAAACGTAGTTTTTTGTACATAGAAGGCAGTAGCTGTAATTATGAATATTATCTTTCTCTACTTTTCTGTCGTGTTCTGAGCCTACAAGTCTGTACATCTACTTTCTATCACGTAATATATTATACTTTATGTGCACATATTCCTTATATTAGTTATTAAATGACATGAGATAGAAGAATTTTATTTCAAACGTAGTATTAATAATAAAAAATGACAAAATTTCCAATAAACAATATATGAAAATCGTTATAACATCGGTATTCCTTTGTAGCGCACATGTCTACTGTGTGTGCCAAAGGAATATTGACATCAAAGAATACCAAAGTAAGCTAGGAAATCTTCCGTATATGCACTAAACGGAAGAAGATATATATACGGTTTCATATATATATATATATATATATATATATATATATATATATATATATATGATATATTTGAGCGTAATTGTAGACTATTCTTCTTTATAATAGGTAAGCTAATAGGTGTAGTCCAGTTGTGGGCAGTGAGGAAGTCTCTATCGTAGTCTAATTGTTGGCCGTTGTTTGTACGAGTATGTTTGTATGGGACCTACTGCAACGGCCGTTGTCTGGGGGGAAGTAGTCTCTATCGTTCATTTTCAAGGTACGGGCTCATCAGTTTGTAAGACGATCGAAGCCAGTGATATGTGATAAAGAGTACGAAGATTTCCATTTTTCCGAGGAACCCCATGTTTGTCAAACTTATTTTAGACACTTCAAAACAATTACTCCTCAGGTCAATGAGGGATTACTTCCTCATCGTCTTATTCACTTCATTTTTATGAGCAAATTAATTATTTTTTCTCCTTGTCGAGAGGCTTCTATGAGGGCAGCTCAAAACCTTATTTTGGCTATTGAAGCAGCAATAAATAAAATTTACCATTCATCATACAATACACACACTACTATTCTGTGAAAAATTAGAAATGATTATTAATTACAATCAGTTACAGGAGTAACTGTGTCTTTTTAAATATTTTTGCTCGTTGGTAAAAGACTCAAGTTGCATATTTTACTAGTATTTACAGAATTTGTATAAGTAGTATATTTTCATTAAATTTACATACAATTTGTTTAAAATAATTCAACATTACTTTAATTACAAATATTTCCGTAACATCTGAATGAAAATGTATACATAATAATATGTTTAGTACAGAACAAGGAGATTTTTTTATCCAATGAACAGTTAAGGATTTAAAAAAATGGTATATAACGAAGTAAAACAGTATAAGTACTTTACAAGGTGAAACTAGGTAACACTAAAGTGTAATAATAAATACAAAATTGATCCTGCAGTTTTCCTACAGCTTCACAGAAGAGTTCCTTGACACACGGAACTCTTGGCAAGAAGTCAGCTTAGACTGTGGAGCGTACTGCTCTATAAAGTCTAGTGACAAGACAATGTTGAAAGCCTGGCTGTAGGCCAGTTACACTTGTCACAATGACAGCTTCTATCGCTTTATGTTTGCTACGTATAGACATCCTAATTGTACGAATTTGTCACAACGTGTATTGGCCTCTTTGATTGAAGTTTGTTTTTTGACGATGGAAGGATTGTGAAGGAAATAGAATTTTTTCGGGACATTTGCTATTGTTCAGAGATACAATACAATCAGTAAAACTACGTTTCGAGATCTGCAATCCGATCTCTTCTTTAGGTAAATGACTAAAAAATTTATCACTAAAATCTTAGTTTAATGTAAACAAAACATACTAGAATGTTGTGACATTTTTTATAATAGCAGCATTAATCGCATTATATTTTTCTAAGTATTGACATATTCAGCGTACGACTCTATCAAATCATGTTTTTATTTATTATATAAACATTGCTGCTTTTGGGGGGGGGGGTGGGGGGGGGGGGGGGTGGGGGGGGGGGGGGGTGGGGGGGGGGGGGGGTGGGGGGGGGGGGGGGTGGGGGGGGGGGGGGGTGGGGGGGGTTGCCAAGGTGACAGTGAGAATGTCCATATAAAAATTTAAGTAAAATAGGATAAATAGATTACGCGTGTAAGCAAAACCAAAACCAAACAATAAGGCACTTTTTCTTATTTATTAATATTAATAGGGATGCTTATGAGTAGGCTAAATTTACAAAAGTATATCCTCTGTGAACAGAAGAAAGGCTCTGAACAGAAAGCATTAAATTACAAATATTTATGCTTTCTTGTTCAGAGCTTTCAATTAGCCTTTGTTTGGTCAATTCACAATTTCAAATTCTGGTGTTTTCTTGTAATTGTCTTAATAATAATCTCTAAATAAAAGTAAACCACTTTTTTCCTGTATTCGTTTTCTTGAGATCTAGAAAATTAATTCGTTTATTATGATAAAAATACTATTTTTAAATTACATTTATTACCTATTTCTGTATTTTCGTAATTCTAATAAAAACTATTTCTTTCTTGATAATCGGGACTGTATTTCATTTAAAAAAAAACTATGTAATTCCGTACTAAAATAAATTTCTCAAAGATCGTTGGAAAATTATTGTTGAAAAGAATTAATTTTGGTCAATAAATATATAGACTCTTCCATACTTTCTTCATCTATGTAAATTTTACTAATTTTTGATTGATTTAAGGTTGTGCAGTTTACAAAACCAACGTTAAAAATTATATGCAATTGGTTACATCTCTATATGTATTATATATATATTTTATATACTATATATAATATGATGTATACTATTATCATATATTATATATATAATACTATATATAAATTACTGTATATATATATTATATATCACAATTTCGTTTTAAATTTCCACTTTCAGTGGTTTCTATAGATTTACTGATATTACTAAGAGTTAAGTTTCACATTATAGTAAACTAAATAATTTGTATAAGCTAATAGAAAGCCAATATTTAAAAAAATCATTTGAATTTTTGTCAAACAAGGATTATTTATTTTGTTTAGGAAAAGTTATGTTAATGTTGGTTTTTAAACATAAAGATTCAACATCTAAAATGTATTCTTTTCGATAATGTTCCTTTTAAATTATCGAATACATTGGTTATGTAGAATTTTAATTGCCCATTACAACTGTTTTGGTTGGTTCATTAGTTGTAATTGTTCATTTGAGAGGGTGGGTATGTAGGGGAGGAGAGGGGTGATAGTTTTGCGGTCTTGTGGGTGGGGTAGAATCGGGATGGTGGTGATTTGGGGGGAAGTGTCGATGGTGTTGGGTATGGTAGGGTTTGGTATCTCTGAGACTGGAATAGGATGCGGGTATTTGGTGTGTGGGGGTGATTGGATGTTAGCATAGGCGGTGATATCTGGGGGATGGGGGGAGAGGGCCGGTGGGCTTATGTGGATGAGTTGCCGGGTGTGGGAATGGGCTGCGCCGGGGGGTGGAGGTGGGGGATCAGCGGGGCGTTAGCTAATGAGCGGGGGAAGGGGGGATGGGAGGAGTTATGATGTGAACATTGTTTTTTTATGGTAGGACTATTGATACTTTCTTTTCAATTTGTATTATATCCTCATTGATCCTTTCATATCTCATTTAGACCTTTCCTAAGTTCTGTATTTGTTATTACCTTTTCTTAAATTTGATTATAAAAAATAGTTTTTTAAGTTTTTTCATTACTCAATTATTTCTGATATATATCCGTCAAAGTTTGGATTGTTTTTTTCGTATACATAAATAATATAGAATTAAATCCATGAAAGAAAATTACCTGAAGAGTTAGGCATTTTTCATAATATCTTGACATGCGACTTGAGGGACATTGTTTTGCCCTCTATTTGTTGATTTTTTTGTAGCTGCAATTTAAGATTGACTTTGAAGATTATGAAATGTAAGTAAGAAGTCCTTTGTAGTTGCAAAGGATTTCACCCCATTATGAACAAATAAACAGTTTATTAGCAGTGTTTGTAAGTGATTTAATTTTCTCTTTTAGAAAGAAAGTTGTACGGATAAGAAAGAAAACGGGATAGCGACATATTTTTCATTATAGACTTTATTGCTTTTTGTTTTCTGAAGTTAAGCCAACCTTGCGAAATTTTAAGCCAAAAAACTTTCAATCGGATAATTTATAAATTAATTTATATATATATATATATATATATAATATATATATATTATCATCAAAAATATTACACCTTCCGTACAGTTTATTTCGGTATTAATTTAACTCTCCTTTTAAATTTTTAAATAAAATTATGTACAGTTGTAAATACGGCTTTATAACATGCTCTTTTTTGTAATTTTTTTTTACACTTTAAGAATAAAATTCAAATTTTTTTATTTTGATTTGACTTTCCCTTTCTACTTTTAGGGGGATAAATATTAATTTTTTTCATGCCTAGAATTATTTTTAATTTTAAATCATACTACAGTTTTATATATAAAATGTACTGCTAATATATTTACACGATAGCATTTTAAAATTGCATGCTTAGTAAAAGCTGAATTCAAGCTATTACCACTTAGATACTTATTCCAGATAAAGTTACAGCCACTTGTCAACTGTATCGTCAAGTCCAAAGTGCACCTCTGGACTTATGGGCTTGATTACTTCCATTATGGTGTATAGACCTTCATAAACAAAGGAAAGCTACCATTTGAGTTAAATATTAACTGTAGATCTTTAATGAAGAAAAAAAGTTTGTTTTAAAGGGTTAAAATATGGAACCACATTATCTTAAGCTATGATTATAATTCTTTGTAATTCAAAAATTAACTACGATAAAAAATCACCTTTGTTTATGCTTAATATTTTAAACAATTATAAAATTTAGCAGTAAACGCACTCCTTTTTATTTTGAATGTTCTATTAAAATCTGGTTGCTTTAAGTATTAAAAAATCTCCTGATTATTATAAATTTCGTTTTTATTATAAAGTAGCATATGTTACTAAACCTTTGCATTGGTTTAAAGTTAATATAACATTTCGTTTCTTCACACACCATCTTGCAACACATTTCACACAAAAGGAAAGTTATTTTTTTTTTAAATTTTTTTTAAAGTCCTAAAATATATAGCCATATGTGCATATGCATACTATCTGGTCATGTATTATAAATATTATATATAGTCCTATATATATATATATATATATATATATAATGTGGTGTGTGTATTTTGGATACCAGTGAGGTAAAAATTTTGCGGATATACTTTAATATTAACACAATAGCACCAATTAAAAATGATAAGCCAAATAATAAAAGAACCAGAATATTTATGAAACCTTTACAAAGTACTAAATATTTTCCAATTTTTATACAAATTCCAACGGTAAATTGCTCAACGATATGCGTCAACGCATAAGCAAGCAAGCCATCTATAGAATTTTTCCCGGTACAAGCCGAGGGTAACATATATTTTTTATGTAGCAATATTATTTTGCTTTAATATCAAAATGTTCAAAAACGCGGATTGTTCGAATATTATTATAACAATTAAAACTGTTACTTTTTCAGTTAAATCCATCAGCGCATAATCGAACATGATCACTTTAAAGGTTAATCAGTCTTTCACAAACAGGGATCAACAAACAGCTGATTTCCTCACCTGAGAAATATGTGTTTTCCCGGCTTGTGTATAAATATAAAAAATGGTCTCGAGCAGTTTAGTATAGAGAATAATTTATGTCTGGAATAATGAATAAAATTAGCCTCCGAAGTTTGTTACACCCTTCTGTGATCACTCTGTATATGTTTACAAATACATGTAGAATACGTAGTTTGTAATATTTCCATTTTTATTTTTGGAAACGTATAACAATTACATAATATAATTTTATTGTTTATAAATAATACTTTCCAAAGCCGTGAATATTCATATAAACTAATACAGCCAATTTGAAGTAGGCACGGAACGGTGAGCACTCGTATGAATGTGTGTCAATTGAGTTGAAAAGCAAACCGACTGGCAGGGATTATTTTGATGGTCAATACATAAACTGTATAAGCACATGACACGCATACTCTCCTATAATACCCAAATAGCATACCTGCCAGAAAATCGAATGGAAGAGATTGTTCCGATATATGTGTGCATTTGTCATGTAAAAATCTACTTTAATCTGACTAGTGACTGGTATATAGATAGCATATTCACCAGAAAAAAGGGAGCACGGATTATATTGCGGCCACTTAACGAGATTATTGGGGCACTTGCGATACACAAGTGCTTAGATGGTATATTCATCAGAATACAGAGGGGCAGAGATTATATTGTAGCCACTACACGAGATTTTTGGGCACTTGCGATACACACTCTATCCAGACTAATGCTTAAATGGTATATTCATCAGAATACAGAGAGGCAGAGATTATATTGTAGCCACTACACGAGATTTTTTGGGCACTTGCGATACACACTCTATCCAGACTAATGCTTAAATGGTATATTCATCAGAATACAGAGGGGCAGAGATTATATTTGAGGGTCAATACATAAGATGTTTTGGGTACTTGTAATAAAAATTTTAATCTGCACATAGATGTAAATATTGAAAAAGCTAGTACTTTTTTATGTCAGTTTAAAGAAGAGTACAGTTCAACCATTTGATAAGATTTAATCCGATATAAAAATCTTTTATATATCTAGATTTTAAAGAGTCTTGCTACATTAAAGTTATTTTGGCTTAGGAAGTACTTTTATACGGTAGAGAAACCGGTTTTACACAATTTATTTAATGTAAGCTAGCAGTTGTATGCAAAGTGAAAATGTTTCTTTGGTGGTCTTGATGAATGCTATTCTGGCGGGATTATTAATATGCAGGGCATCCCAGAACTCTAACCTATTGCTATTATTTCTGGGCATAAGGACAAACCAAAATATCTTAAAAACTTCCGACATCTCTATAATTTACCCGATTAGCCACAATTTTGATTTTTTCACTTGAGTATTTTTTCTTTGAGAAACTGCTTGTTGTAATGATGTGTAATATAGTAAATAACTTTATAAACCTAAATGCCTAATTAGAGAAAATATTTCAAAGTTTTTACATGATTTATTTTCGAAAATAGTTGCTTCCTACAATTTTTAAGTTTCTATAACTTAAAATAAAATACATATAATAAAGTTATTTTGTTTTTAGTTATAGAACTAAAATTTAAACGCTAAGATAGCAATTTTAAGATAATCGGTTGATCAATAAGTGAGAAAATATTCTTTTCAAAAATCAAAGATGAAGGAAAGGATACACGTACTATATTTGATACATGATGCCATCGTGGACGAAATATAGGTAGCACGACGACAGTTTTCTTTTAATATCGGCAACTTTATCCAAGCTATTAATCTGTACAATGTTGGGTAGGATGAGGGTTACAATTACGACATGTTTAAATGACCATCTGATTAACGAATAAGTCAACATTAATGGAGAAATGAAAAATTATAATCGACGCACCATTACTTTTCTTATACATCTGGTCTAAGAAAAGTTTCTTTTTTTAAAATATTTTTTATCCAGTTTGCGAGAGGGGCCCCTATTTACAAAAAATCCCCATTTTTTATTTATTTTGTTAATCTTAGGGTATAATGGTTTATTTTCTTTTGTTATACCTAAGCTTTCAGCAGCATTTGTTACTGTATGTTATCATAATCATCGATTTGGTTTGATCTCACTTAAGCTTATCAGATCATTTTTTAATATGTTTTGTTAAAAGAGAGGACCGTAATTTGGTTTTATATCGTAATATGTGACTGGGCTTGCTTATAAAAAAACCTCCAGGGAAAGCAAAATATGCCGAAGTCCCTTCTTGCGTCCTGGGTAACAGCAGCGCTAACAGGACATACAAGGATAATCTAAGGAAGCATTTTGAAACCTTGTTCCTTGTCACGAATGTACGCAATTATAAGTATGCAATAAACTGTTGCATTTGCTAAGAGATAGGAAAAAATCAGTTTAGAAATACTATATTGCTTACGTCATGGGGGCGAGATTATGAATTTACAAGATCACAAAAGATATTAAAAAGGTAAAATTATATACTGAAGAGCTTTTGATTGAAACTTAGTCAATTATGTTTTATCGTTCACAGCGTGTTCCTATCAGTAATTTTCACAGTACACAATAGTTCGGAAACCTTTAAATTAAAACGCCAAATAACTGCTAAGTTTATTAAATTACCTTGATAGTTACTCTCTATACTAATTTATTAAAAATATTTATGGTTATGATGTTGAATAGTTTCATACGGCTGTATAGTTGGGATAACATCGATGATGTATTTATTGAACACAAGTACTTTACGGACGATAAAGAAAGTCGCACTTCTATCACTTAAACCTCTTAACGGACCCCGGAGTACCGCCTAACGCGATAATACAGTTACACTTCCATCTCCTGTATTTTCTATGTCAATATTACCAGCTCTGGCTTGATATTTTTATCAATAATCAAATATAATTTAATTGTTTCTTACTGCTTCAATTGTAGGACCGTCAAACTATTTGGCATTGTTTCAATTAATAGTGTATTCACGTATTAATGCATCATCGTCAAGTTTAAACTTCACAAAACTTACCTTTTTTTAAAATTAAATTCACATAATAATACCTATGATACGAATGTGGCAGTACAGTACTTTAAGAATGCCTCCTGAATTCTTAAAACACTGCATTTAGTTTACAGTACTAATTTGTTGCTTATTTTCCAATACGTGTGTCCAACATACAATTCACTCATAGAGTTTGCATTTAATATATGAAATTTAGAAAAAAATTCTAGAATTCTGAAAAGTTTGCATATAAAGGAAAGATACAATAGGCATATGCAATCCAAAATTTTGATTCTTAATTAGTATTATGGTAGGTCTATTATGGAACTCATGTGTTATAAATAGATTGTTATAATAAATACTATTACTTAAACCTCTTAACGGTCCCCAGAGTTTCGCCAACCTGATAACACAGTTACACTTCCATCTCCTGTATTTTTTCTCTGTCAACATTACTGGCTCCTACTTGACATTATATCCACAAAACAAATATAATTTAGGGTTCCTTATGTAATAATTTAGGCTGTAGGACTGCACAAACTACTTGGCATTATTTTAATTAATTACTGCAGCTACGTTTTAACGTTTCATCTTCAACGTTTACATTTTCGGAAATTGAGCGAAGGAGTTATTGTGGTAATAATAAATAAAGATACAAACTTAAATTAAATAGGCCGTGATGTCTTTGACTTACAACGTCATAGAAGTCTTGCTCAAGAACATGATGTTAGTACTAATGTACCTGTATTGATTGTTCTAAGTGTAACGTTCGCCTTTATAATTAAACGTTCCCTGGCTATATATAAACACTCATGCATTAAGAGCATTAATTATTGATTGTCTGTCTTCTTAATTATGGCACTAATTGTTTAACAATCAAGGTTAAAAAAGCGATAAAGAATAGACAGTTGTAGGATAAGAATAAAGGTGAATTAATTTTGTAAATACATCCGTACTGTCTTTCATTGCATGGTATGAGAGTTTCTTGAAATTTTATTTTTCATCGTAATTTTAAATTTAAAAATGTTGTCTAAATGTTGTATAATTTATCTAAAATTAATATCACAAAAACAGTAGACACCGATCTTCCATTTGTACTGCAGCACCGTCTTCATTTTATATAGACACACACACAGACAACTCTCTGAAAGCTGGAATCCATCATCGGTCACTAAAGCTGTGCCCTCGAACGCTGTCATACGAGACTTGTTTACAGTAAAGACACCGAAGGATTATGAAAAAAAAAACAAAACAAAAACGATTTCCAACTGTAATAACTAGATAGGTAAGCTAAAAATACCTGCACTTGATATTTGAAAATATGTTTCAAATTCCAAATCAAAATTAAACATTAAAATTCAAATTCACTGAAAACATTTTCAGTTTTGAATAAAATATTGCATCGATTCAAATTAAACCGCTATGGCTCTTGAAAGAAGAATCGCAGCTTAATATTTTCATAACTTTTGAGCATTAATCTACACTGTAAATGCTGTTCTGTTCAGAAATTACAACTAATAATTAGTAATAATATTCAATCAAACGTAATACAGAGGGAGGAATGTGCCAATTCTTTTCAAACAGAAACTGGTTTTCCAATTCGTCAGTGTTGACTACACCCGTGAGATTTTAAAGCGAAAGGTATCTCACGGGTATAAACTGGTAGAACTATTCAAAGATATTGAACAAACTTATGTTAAATTAACAGACGATCCCTTTCAAGTGGTAATCGAATTCAATAATATTAAATAAGGATGATCCATGCATCACAAATAAACTATCGTTCTGTTTCCATCCCTACTGTGCAAACTTTTACAAAATGTATTCATCAAAGATTCATCGGGTATTTCAAGATGTATTCATCAGGAAGAGATTCATCGTTTACTTGAACGACTCGAATCTCTTAACCCTGAAAACTGTGGCTTCAGAAAGATTTAATCGATCATTGATGACATAACAAATCTCATTGACTTTGATGTTGATGGTTTGGAGAGATAAGAACAAGCGCTTAGTATATTTATTGACTTTTCGTAGGCATTTAACTGTAGACATCAGGTGACACTGTTTTATCAGTTATGGACAAGTGGTGGCCGAGGCTAAAATGGCTTTCATCACACCTCATGTGCGGATCCAATGTCCTATGGTGTGCCTCGGGTTTCAATTCTGAGGTCAGCCTTTTACGTTAACAGGTTGAATTCAATAATGTAAAATGGAGAGGTAATTTCATATTTGGACTTTCTGGACGTCATGAGATCGAATTCTTTACTGAACTAAACCCATATGTAGAGCACTTTTTAAAGATCCATCTGAAAACAAACTGTGCACTAACTAACATAATCAACTGTTGTCTTCACTAGCAAGAACAAGAATAGTGAATTCTGATAAAGGAAGAAGCTATACAAGATGTACCGAATACACCAAGTTTCTGGGGGTGCACCTTACACCTGGACCGAGTATTGACCAGGATCGATCACATCTATCTACGTGTGTTTACTTAAAGGTTGTCTCAGGCGGTCATGTCTTACGCTATCATAGCATAAATCTACTGATTAGATACTTAAAACAGCCTACTTTGATCTAGGATATCCATATTTGGCCTACTGTTTGAGAATGTGAGGCAACTGTTCCAACTACAAATTGAATATAGTATTTATAACACAAAATAAAATTCGCAGTATCGTTTTGTAGCTATACTCTAGAGTGTCGTATAATGATGAGACCAGTATATTAAAAAAAAACACACGAAATAATTCTGCGGAAGCACTTTGAAGTAAAACTGAAGAAAAAAATAACGAAAAAAACTTGAAGTAAAAACAGAGTTTTGAAGATATTTTTATTATTCTTATAATACGAACTTTAGACCACATTGAAACATATGTGTTTTAAAAGATTTATATTACATTTTAGGCACCTTAATAAGGACGTACTTGTATAAGGTTTAATAACTCGTGTACCAATACAAGGCTATCACAAAGAATGGTTAATAATGGAAGATTAGCGCCAGCTAGTTTCTCTGTCAAGGTAAATTGCTCTCTCTCTGCCTCAACACAAGAGTATTAGGAAGTAATTGAGGAAAATTTTAAGAGATATGAATTGGTGAGCTTTGTTAGAAACATTCGATATTGTTATCGAGGCTAAACGTGAATACTTTGTTTTATTTTCTTTATATTATTTGTATATATTAAATGTTTTTAATTAAATTTTGAGCTATTTTTATAAGTATTAGATTTATTTTATAGGACTATATCTGTATTTAGTAAATTGTAAATGTAAACAAACAAAATATTACGTATCTAGAATATGAAAAGCTTATATTTTATGGTTGCCAAAAATATTATAATTTGTTTAAAATAAAGCCAATGTTATGTACTTAAATGGTTTGGCATTTCATTTTTAACTCTGTATAATATATTAATAACGTTTAAGTTTACTAAATTTACATTATGAGAACGCATATATACACACATACAAACATATATAAACACATATATATGTATAAAATTGAAAATATACGATTCATCTTGCTAAGCTTTACAAAGTACATTAGTCAAAGTTGTTTTCAAAGTTGGGGTTAAACACGTTTTGGTCACAGCCTACCATACATAGTTCTAAATGTATTAGATATACTGTTGATTTGTGTGTGACAAATTCAACAGCGTTAACCTATAAAAATATGTCCATCTGAGTTTAAATATCCTAACAACGTCAACCACAACAGTTAACAGTGAAAGGAATTTGTAAATTTGTGTAAATCCACAGTCGCTCACCCAGTGGGCAGTTAAATGTATTCCATGCAGTTAACTATTTAAATGCGTAATATTATAGTAAGTCTACATATGTGTTTACGAATAGTGAAGAATATGGTTTACATCATTGTAAATAATAAAATAAATAAAATAAATAAACAGTTAACCGTGGCCATAGTTAAATATTTTAACATTTTAAAGAAAACATATTCCACAATGGTTTTTATGGGTGGAAGCATTAGAATTATAAAGTTAAATCAGACTTACTATAAGTGCTATAAATATATTTGGAAATATTTGAAACTATAGTTGGCTATGGACGGTAGTTAGTTTAAAACACTAAAAAAATTTAACTACAAACTAATTCGTTATAAAATATAATTGCATGTTTTAGAGTTCTAAAATTAATTATAATTACTTTCAAGGTGCTCAATTTCTTACTTTCTAAATATAATTATAGTTTTTTCAACCTGAATATGTTTTTATACGATATGATGGTAATTGATACTAATAAAATTATCTTTATGCCAGTTATATTGATATTTCCGTCTAATCCATACTGAGGGTGGAGATGAGTATTGAAGATTCTACCTTCTGGTGGGGATGATTCAGGAATAAACGGCACTATACTTTACAAACTGAATACATGAATCCATTATCTTTGTCAAATAATTTATGATTTGCTTTAAAAGTTTTGCTTACCTTTAAACCTATTTAGGTATGAAAAGAAAACTCTCTATTCAATTTAACGTATAGGTAAGTTAGTTATCTTGAGACGTTTTTAAGAAACGGCTGTTCAAGATCCTAGCATTCTTTTTCGGAGAACCTGTATTTGAATACTTTCCATATGATATTCTTAATGATTTAACATTTTGTAGATTCAAATAACATATTTGGTAACTGATTATTTTAATTGAAGGAGATAGTTCTTTTTAATTATTTATGGCATTAGTAATATTCATATAGCAATTTAAAATTGGTCAGTTCCGATACTTTATAACTGAATCCTTGCAAAAATGTCCCTTTTCAAAATAGATAACTGATAATTTGTATAGAAAAATATAGTATTTTAATTTCCTTTTATAAATAACATACCTACAACAAGTAAAATGAAACTCGGATGTCATTTCTAACACTAAATAATAAAAGTCTTACAATAATGGCTTTTGGTGCGAAATTACTTTGTGCTACCATCCATAAAATAACATTATTAAAATGATGGTACTGTAGGGTCGTAAGTTGTATCAAATAATAATCAATGTCACTTCTAAGTTTAAAAAAAAATTAAAAAAAAATTTTATATATATATATATATATATATATATATATATATATATATATAATATTTACCCTCATTATTTTAACGTGTATGTTTGGGAAATTGTGTTTTATTTATTTTGTGGGATTATTAACTATTGCTTAATGTTTTGCTATTCCTTTATGACTAAAATATTTTACAATGAATAGACTTATATCTGAAGATGTGATATATGTCATACAGTGTTGAGAGCTTATTAACTTTCCATAAGTGAAATTTAAGATTTGGCACTAGGGAAACGATCTTGAGTTGGCACTCTTAATAACAAGTTTAAACTTTATTCTTATGGCCAGACAAATGTGTAGTCTTGCACATGTAGGCGGAAACACGAGATGTATGTAGGCAATACCCAAACAGTGTACCTACTTTAGCCAGCTCTCTTCCAGCCTGTCCAGCCAAAGCGGGTAGGAGACAACATTACCCTATGTCCAGGATAGCAACAGTTTTTAACGATAAGAGAGTTCCACCCACTCTAATAGTTATCAACAGCAGTAGACTAGTCACAGCGATCCACCATTCCACCTTATTAGGTGGACACATGCGATTAGTGATGCATTTAACATTCCTGTACATCCATAGCATTGCATAGGTTTGATAATACTTCTTTTATATTTTAAAAATCTTTTTATTGGTGAGAAAGTAGTGTATTTTTAAACATTCTAAATAATACCCTGAAAATTAAACGATATAAAAATGACCCCATCTCGTCTAAACTATGTGTCCACTTGAAACATGATTAGATAACTTCCATAATAATATATAAATGAATCAAATTAAATGTATATTTCCATATATCGCCAAATTTTATTTTAAATTTCTTATTATTGTAAATCTATTCTTGCTTCTAATTTATTTTAATATAATCGCCTATCATATGGTTTATACCTCTCTGGTACAGTATGCTAAATTATCAAGTGTCTTTGCTTATTAGGTTATATCAAGATTCTACGGTCACCTGTCAAGTTAATGTTCCTCCATTATCATCTTGTCTACCAAGCCGCAGATAACGATGACACTCTGTCACTGTCAAAGTGTCAGGTATGCGTGAAACAATTCTATACATCATTGTCACTGCCTCAATTACAGACACGTGTCTCTTGCATTGGTTTGATCATATTTTAATACGTACGTAAGAAATGCCTTGTTAATAAAATAATAGGTACAATTAAGAAAAGCAAATAGGGAATGTTGTATAAATCATATGCATATTTAGTTCTATACTAATAGAACCAAACTTTCTAAATATACGTGTACAGGTAATTTGTAATATTTATTATAAAAAATTTCGCTTTTTTAATTACAATTTTCATACAAGTATGAAATCACAAAATAAATTCTTTTATTTCTGTTTTTTAAATTGCGTCTTTAATAAGACTTGATCTTTCCTAGGAGGGTTCACTTCAAACGTTACTGTTCTAACCTTGAATGGGTTCAAAAAATCTAATTTCTCACTTACATTGAGGAAACCGAATGAATGTCTAGGAGTGGCACATCACTAACCGTACACGCTATTCCAGCTCAACGAGTAAATCGATATATCCACTATACTGCCAAAGATAAGCAGCTATACTGCTGTGTGAGTAAGTGGAGAAATACAGTATAGTCTGAACATGAGGGAGTATTGTTCCTTACATGTTTTTGATTGTAAGAAACTGGACTATAGTTATCTTCCTATTACTCCAATATAACAATACTGTATACAGGGTGTTCTGAAAAAAAGGTGCCCATAAGTCAGGGCGTGATTCCTCACATCAAAATAAGAAAAAAAGGTCTAATTAACATAGGTCCGAAAATGCTTAGTTACCAAGTTATACAGGGTGAAAGATTTCGTCTGAATTTCAGTTCCCCTGCTGCAACGAAGCCCTACGGGTATTTGTTGGCTGTTAATTAAGATGTACAATTTAGCGTACTTTATGTAAAATGAACTGAAAAAAAATTGAATAAAACCGTTTCCAGACCTGTAGCTACAGTAATTTTTAAGATATGTGACGAAATACGCGAAACTTGGTCCCGAAAAACAAGTTACATTTAGGTTTGAAGCAGATTTACTATGTTAAATGTACAATAAACACAAAATATTTGTTCACGGTACTTGTAGAAAATTTAATTTCGAAGAGAAAGATGTAAAATAAGTCTATAATAGACAAACGCAAACTTTAAAAAATAATCCTTAATTACATACAAAACGCATGAAAAATAGACAAAATCTGTGAAGCTCTCTACAAATGTAATATTGAAATTAAAACAGCTGTTTTATTAAAATATTTGATTTGAGAAACAAAATAATTTCTATTTAAAACATATGTTTTAACAATGTAACATTGTTTATAATAATTTAAATAAACATTACAAGCAGCTATTTTTCCATTGCTCATTAAGTGCGTGTGTTGATCTGTACTTTAATACAAGTTAGTGCGAGTGCCGTTGAAGTTAATTTTTGATAGCTAATAATATCTTATTCATCATGGCAGGTAATATGAATATTATGTACACTAATGGTGAAATGGCAGACATGCATTTAATGTACGGTCTTGCACATTGCAACAGTTGTCAGGCTAGACGACTCTATCAGGAACATTTTCCTCATAGACAGTTACCGACTCATAAAATGTTTTCTTCCATTCATAGAAGGCTAAGCGAGACGGGAACCTTTAAATCTGGAAAAGTTGGTAGATCAGGACGGCCACGTACAACGTGTACAGCTGAATTGGAGGAGGGCGTGTTGGACGAAATAGAGAATCATCCTGGAAGAAGTACTAGAGAACTAGCCTTGGATTTCGGTGTTAGTAATTCAATTGTCTGGAAGATTTTACACGAGCAGCAGTTGCATTCTTATCACTATCAAAGGGTCCAGGCTCTTTTGCCTCGAGATTACGTTCCTCGTGTTCAGCTATGCCAATGGCTTATCCAAAGGTGCAGAAATCCACATTTTTTAAATTACATTATCTTTACTGATGAAGCAAAATTTTCAAGAATGGCTATTCTTAACACCCACAATACTCACATGTGGGCAATTGAAAATCCACGTGCTATTTCAGAGAACCGTCACCAATATCAGTTTTCTATAAACGTATGGGCTGCTATTCTGGGTGATAAAATTTTTATTAGTTTTTTACCTGATACGCTCAATGGTGAAAATTATTTACATTTCTTGACGACTAATCTGAATGAGTTACTCGAAGATGTGCCACTATACACACGCAACAACATGTGGTTCATGCAGGATGGAGCTCCAGCTCATTACACATTACAAGTAAGAGAATTTTTAAATGAAGCATATCCAAACAGATGGATTGGTCGAGGAGCCCCAGTAGCATGGCCTGCAAGGTCACCTGACCTCAATCCTCTAGACTTTTTCTTATGGGGACATTTAAAGACGCTTGTCTACGACTCGCCTGTGGATACCATAGAAGAGTTGCGAATAAGGATTGTTAACGGGATTCAAAGGATACGTGAGACACCTGGGATCTTCGAAAGAGTTCGGCAGTCTATGAGATGACGGCTGGATGCTTGTATTTTGAATGAGGGGAAACATTTTGAACATCTACTGTGACGTGGGTAGTTTTTTAGGACAAGTGTAACTTTTTTGTTGAATGATAATTCAGATAACTTTTTTATGTATGATAATGTATGATTGTTAAAAATATTTACTTGATAAAAAATAATAGTAACTCATTAATTTGTTTTAATAAAACAGCTGTTTTAATTTCAATATTACATTTGTAGAGAGCTTCACAGATTTTGTCTATTTTTCATGAGTTTTGTATGTAATTAAGGATTATTTTTTAAAGTTTGCGTTTGTCTATTATAGACTTATTTTACATCTTTCTCTTCGAAATTAAATTTTCTACAAGTACCGTGAACAAATATTTTGTGTTTATTGTACATTTAACATAGTAAATCTGCTTCAAACCTAAATGTAACTTGTTTTTCGGGACCAAGTTTCGCGTATTTCGTCACATATCTTAAAAATTACTGTAGCTACAGGTCTGGAAACGGTTTTATTCAATTTTTCAGTTCATTTTACATAAAGTACGCTAAATTGTACATCTTAATTAACAGCCAACAAATACCCGTAGGGCTTCGTTGCAGCAGGGGAACTGAAATTCAGACGAAATCTTTCACCCTGTATAACTTGGTAACTAAGCATTTTCGGACCTATGTTAATTAGACCTTTTTTTCTTATTTTGATGTGAGGAATCACGCCCTGACTTATGGGCACCTTTTTTCAGAACACCCTGTATAATAAGGATAACATGATTTCTGACATTATCCATTGTTATATGTAATAAAATTGTATAAAAGGCATAACACAACGTTTCGAAGATTGAATGCTATCCAATTCGTCAGGTGTGAGATATAGAGCATCTAATCCCTCATGGGATCTCAAAAGGTGTCCACCTTACTTATCCACGCCGGAAGCCGGCACAAAGGTCCCCTTAAGATCAAGTCGAATGAGGGGGATCCTCAGCCTCTTGACCTAATTACAGGATGATATCTATTTAGCGATGTACAAAGAAAGCTGAGAAAATGTACAATTAATATTGGGTTGGGTTATTGGCAAATTTATAATACTGTTCAGAACTAGAAACGCAGATGAAAATGCTTGAATCGGTTTTTTTTTTTAATGGCGACATTCCAATAACATAAACTTTACAGTAACCACTAAAAACATCTTGTCTTATTATATATGTAATAAAAATAGATTTTTATTTTTTGAATATTTTGTATGTTATGGTTACAATAAATGGTTAAAATGTTATGTTTATAGAAGTACAATTACTATGCTTTCTAACCCTCTATTCATAAAAGTTACTGAAATTTTTTTTAAAAGGGCGATATTACATTACTTAAAACTTGTTTAGACTGATAAAAAGATTTACTTACACTTTATTAAAATTAGAAATGTATATTTTTTAATTTAAAATTAATTTATATAACATTAATAAAATATATACAAAATACAAGGCTAAAACATTGGAAAATAAAGTGCTCACAAAACGATGAAATATTAACTTCTATTAAGACAATGTAAAATTACTTCACATTTTTTAAAAGTAGTTTACTTATATTGAAAATATAAGATTAACTTAACAAGAGTATCTTTACAGTATAACATGATAACAAGAACAAGTAATAAAAGTTTAAAAATACTTCGTTGTGGTTGGCCACGCAAACACGTCGTTATAAAATAATGAAAAACAATCAGGAACATGTTCCTTAATTTTTTGAATATCTTGAAGTTTGGCCTTCTTTATGGGAATTTTCCATTGTGGGTAAGCACCCAAACGAGGGGTAAATATGAGTTTTGTTTTTCCCATACGAAAGTTATGACCAATTTGACCATTGATCATAGTAAAACCCTTCGACACAGCCTTTTTTAGATGATTGATATACAAAATTATACAACGTACTTATCTGGAAATGAATTTTGTTATGTTTTGCTGTTTCATTTCCTTTTGTTTCTTCAGAAATACAAGTTTTTTTATAATATTCTTTCATCCACGATTTGAAGTCTTAAAGAAATTTAAGAACTTTCAAGAATGACTTCCTTTATTTGAGATGGAATATACAGTCAATCATGTTTTTTAAGGCTTTTGAAATTAATCAAAAATCCCTGTCACATGGAAGAAAGCTGTGTCCTGGGAGAGAGAAATACTGTGACTTGGAAACTCACTCATTTTGTATTCTTAAAATATTCAGTTATCAATACGCACTGTAATCTAAGATGCATAAAATGTTAGGTTAAGAATTAAAACTACAGAATTATTGTTTGATGCTTAGTTACCAGCTGAAAGATTCTAATATAATCTATGATGATTTTTTAAAAGGGCGTGATTCCCTCAGTCAAACATATGTTTTCAAGTTAACTTTGGAATCTCGCCCATTTAAAGCAAACCATCAGTGGAATCTCGCTCTTTAAAAAAAATACGGAATATTCAATATTATTTTTTACCCATATAGAGTGAGATTAGAGACGCCCTTTTAAAACAAAATTATGTATTCTTAAATGTAGAAAAATAAACCAGCATAAAACAAATTTCGGAAAAATGGTCATTTCGCCCTTTAAAAAAACCGACATATGTACTGCTTAACCTTATATCAATTGTTGCCTTTCTTCATAATAGCAACTGATTTTCTTTTTTTTCACTAGTTACGAACTATGTATAATTCAAAGAGTGATTTAATTTAAGAAAAACTTACTGATATATTTTGATACCCAATCATTGTTATTTCGATCTAGGATTTTAATGGGAAACTGGTGAGATTCAGTTCTTTATAAGAATTCTGAGATAAGAAGGATGTAACAAATTTAAGGAGAACTGATTCCAATACAAAAAATACTCAAACAGCATCGAGGTCTGGCTACATTTAAATGAGCCACTTCAAATTTTACCCGTATTTATTCAGAGCGATGGTTCAAGAAGCAATGGAGTAAAAAGATTAAATACGTCGATTACGTATCGTGCACCAAACGTAAATGTATACACGGTAATGCTGTATAGAAGTACTAGTGCTTGAAATAGATATGAGAGCCATGTTTCTTCATCAGTAATACTGTTTACTGACCACTGGAAATGTTAAGATTGTTAATATATGATAACCTGAAAATCCATAGCATGCTCATTCATTGAAAACTGTCGGTTTCTTGTGTATGTTTATATATATATATATATATATATATATATATATATATATATATATATATATATATATAATTTATAATGTTACGTATAATCCATTCTGTTTTCATCAGTTCTATTGTTCACGAACAATTTATGTACATTCCAACAATAGCCTACTTTCAATATGTAGTGTATTTTTTTCCAATTCTACAAAACAATATCAATATTTGTGAAAGTACTCCAGGTTTAAGGCCACGTAATTGTTGTTTGTTTGCACCAAAAACAATATCTTAGTCTGTTAGCTATATACCAACACTACTGTATAAGTACTTTAAGTAGTCTGGAACACCAAACTAATGTCAATCTTGAATACTTAACCACGTTGTATGTAATTGCAACGTTAGTCTAAGAGAAGAATGTGGTTTGAGTTAAGTAGTTACAGTAGTTAGCACCAACTATTTTAGGTTTTATTTACTGCTTTATTTCATTCTAAGAAAAGAGTAAGGCTCATTTTATACACCTGGGGTTTAATTTGCAAAACTATTAAAATATTGTTTCAAAATGCAAAGTATTAACTAATCAACCATCGGTAGGTTGATGTACGATTGCAGAGTACGGCGAAGGGTACAGAGATTGACCAAAAATATGATTAACCTCATAAAATGGAATTCGTTTGAAAGAGGACTGGATTTACATGAATGCATGATCAGGGGAAGAGTGCGGGGGTAACATCATTAATCAGTACTTCCCTGATCGCGTATTGTTCAATCGCTCTGTGTGCAACATTTGCGTCCAAATTAAAATATTTACAAGTTTCTTATGTCTTAAAATAAAATGAAAATTTATCTTTTGTGCATACAAACTTTTTTTCCCATTAATATATATTTAGTAATGTTTATATAATTGTTGGAAGTAGAATATACAGAGTATCCCGTAATTGAAAGATCAAACCTTAAGAGGGGATGTCTGTCAAAAAAAAAAACTGGATGTCTGCAGTTACCCAGTGTTGTCGATATATGTTTGTTCAAAGTTTTTTACAGTCGACTGATTTTATCTGGTGCTTAGAAGCTACAAAATATGTTATAATCGTGAACATGGAATATCTCTCTTATAATACGTTTTTATTTAAAACAATATTAAAAAATACAGCAATATTTTATTATATTCTGTTAAAACATAATGTAAGTTTTTTATGGTTTATAATATTCAAATAGTTAACAATATGTGAATAAATTTAAAAACAGTTCTTATATAAAGTTTAAAAAGTTGCAGGCAGAAATAATTTTTTATTGAAACAATAGCAAAAAATAAACAATTTTATAAATATGTTGAATAAAATGTATATTTTATTTTAATGAAGTGAAACATGGATGAAATTTGAATCTAACTTGCTATAAAAAAAAACATAGTGTAGAGCCCATTTAAAATGTTCTTATAAATTATCAACATAGGTTTTTACATGCTTTTATATAGTTTATAATCTCTATAGGCGCGTTAAAGAGACTAAAACAATTTAGAGTTTGTATTTAAATCCACAATTAATACATGGTAATAGTATCTAATATAAAAATAGAGATAGTAGTACTGATAATAAAATGCTGTATAGTTAAATTTTATTTGTTTTTGACATAGCAATTTTATTTGGTTTAGATACCTTGTTTAATATATACTTAGTGCAATATATAATACGGCAATTCACATTAGAATTAGCTTTCGAAATACGTATACAACGTATAGAATTCGTAAACATTGTTTAAACGAAATGTTTAAGTTTGTGTCAGTGTGTTTTCGTAGATGTAAAATCTCCGAATTGAGAATTAATGTGGATTGTATACAGCGTTTAACATCCAAGGCCAACAAATACTTGTACAGTAAATCCTAGTAGCTGCATTACAAAACTAAATACACATATGAGGGAATATACCCCAACCTAATCAATGCTGCACATGGCGATTAACTGTATTACGTATAATTTAACATATACTTATGATATAAACATAATATAATAAATATCAATATGATCCGGAGGAAAGTACTGAAAAAATACTTATTGTATTTATAATACATCACTTCCTTCCAATTGTATAGTTCATTTATATGTTTTTTGTGGTGAGTACACTAAATATTTTGTGGCCTAGTAGTTTTTCTTCCGTAACAAAGTACTGTTTCATAATTTCACAAAAACAATTATATTCCAATTAAAACTTTAAGATTATTAAGGGCTACTCAATGCAATTGATGTATTTTGTTACTTAGATGTTTTTGTTATAACCATCAAAACTTTGCGCAAACCTTTTAAATTATGGTTTGAGTTTTTTTTTTTTCGTTGTTTAATAGTTTTTCAACCTCATTACTCGCATTGATAACGATCCGCTTATGTATAATGCGCATTAGGATATTTTGCCGATTCGAAATGAAGATTGAGTCACTGTTAAACAGCAGTAAAAGATAGATGAAGTGTTTAACAGATTGTGGTGAAGCTCAAGTTTTATTACATTTCACTCTTAAATAACTTTCAAATGTCAATAATAAAGTGCTAGGTGATGGAATAAATAAAAGCTCGTCTGGTGGCTAATCAACGAGTGAATGGTTTTTGAGATAAAGATTCGACGTTTAACAATTTCATTAGGATTTTAAGACTTTAATGCGGCGAACATCGACGTTTCTGATTGGTCGAGAATTTTCTTTCCTCTCTATCAAAGATTTAATTCTAACATTGCAAGTAAGTTCTTTGGTAAACCTTTTGTTCATTATACCAGGATTATCATTAAAAAGTACAAAATACCTGGAATGATTCATTAATACTTTATTATTACTTTGTTCTCTAGTTTATATAATTTTTTCCAGAGAAAACTTCCTTGGGTATATTGTAGTATTGTATAGTAAAGTATTACATAAACGTATTGCAACATTATTTAATTTAAAACATTAGTTTCTGTGTTCTGATTATTGCAACTGATTACCTAATACGAAAAAAAATGAAACTGAATCCATACGTTGCAATAACTAATAAAAATTTGTTTATTACTATTGTTACTAATAAGAGGGGTTGTTTTCAAATTTACTTAAACATGCGATTAAGACAATATTACATTTTAAAGAAATTAGTTTTTTGCAGCAATTATTGCACTTTATTATTACATATATTCTTTATAAATCCTCGGAATAGATATTCGTAAACAGACTACTTACATAATAAAACTTGACTATTTCGGAATAATAGGAGCTTCACATTCTTTAATCTCTTTAATATCTGAGGAGTTTGAATTCTAAAGATAATAACAGAACTGTTTCAGTAAATTCAAAGGAAATAAATTGTGGGGTTCCTCAAAGATTAGTTCTGCCTTCTCTACTCTTTCTTCTAAGTAGTTTTGACCTGCCAGTTTGCGTTACTGGAATACAATGCATCAAGCCTTACAATTTTCGGACGGCACATGTATCTCTATACAGGCTCAGAGACGAACCGACCTTAAATATGTATTTCTATTGAAATCAGTAGTTTAATAAAAATCTAAGAATACGGCTATTACTGAATGAAAATAAACATCAAGTACTATTATTTCTGTATTACCGATAGATCCAAACGATTGAATCGGTTGGCTACATTGGTTTTGGAAGACGAGCAAGCAACTGGTGAATATCTTTCTGTATTTCTATATTATATTTTACTAGTATATCTAGTATAGTTAAACATATAAAAATGTTCGAAATAAATGGTACCTACAATGTCTGATATATAGCGACTATTGATTTCGGATGGTACGAGTCTTAATTTGGCGTACGTCACGGCCCTATCTGTCATGGTGTAACGTACGGCATTCTTTAGGGTTCCATAAAGGTTTAAATACTAAATTTTTATTGTCCGTATCTCTGACGCTGCAAAACGGATGCATATTTGCACAATAGCCTTACAGTAACTTCAGAAGAAGTCATGTAGTTCGTGTTGCGGATATCAAAGTTAAACCTTAAAAGTTACTTATAAATACGTGTCCAATGTTTATAGTATCATTTGTCTAGCTAGGATATAATCATTTAGTGGTTGTTTAATCATTATAAACATCATCGTGGAAGATAGGATATAAACTTTAAAATCTATCAAAAGGTTTCATTATTTTTTATTTTTATATTGCAGTTAGCTAAAGAGCTAATCAAATTATCAAAACGATTTAATCTCTTTTAATTGCTGTAAATCTCAAACACATTAATTTAATAAAGGATGTAATACATTCTGTACTAATTAAAGAGTCTCTAGAACTCTGAAGCTCATTAAATGCTAGCGGTGAAGAACTCTTCTCCTCAGAACCAAACTATCTCTTACCAGTTGATCCCAGACATCTTACCACCAACTAGGACTGTGTGCAATGATTTGCCTGTGTCAGTTGAAAAGATAGACATGAAAAGACAATTAGTATTAACTATGACATTCATGTTAATTATTTGTTATTAATGCCTGAATTTCTTACTTTTTATGAAGCGTTGTGGACATTTGATGGGTAAATTACAAGTAATTATACATTAGTTTCACATTCTGTCTTTTTCGAGTCTTTACATATTCCAAAAATATAATAATTATTTATACATTTTTTATATTTTTAAACTTGGTTTTTGAATACGTAGCCAAATTTATTTTTACCACGTCACACATGCACTCTTAACTACAATTCGACTAGTTTTATTGAATATCATCTTTGTAAATTTTATTTTTTCTATTAGTGCTTTTGGAAAATTTTTTCACATATAGCGACCCAAATGCATTACTTGTGAGTCAAATCGAAAGGCCTGAAGGTGTCTTGATCATTAAATCTCACTTTGGGTCCCGGAAGCTCTTTGATATATACCTGTTAAATAAAGAAGCTATACTTATTAGATATCCAGGTATTAATTTGAATTCATATTTGACAGAAGACCTTATATGACGCATTATTCCTACTTGTGTAGTACTGCTAAACATTGTTCAAAAATGAAGGTTAGATTATAAATATAGTATTTTAAGGTAATACGTAAAGAGAAATTGCAAAAATAGTTTTATTTCTTTTGATTTACAGGTTTGCAGATATTATGTTTCTTCAACAAGGACTTTCATAAATAACTTGAAAAGATCATGCAGATAATTGAACACCATAACAGTCCGGTTTAGTCTCACATTGATAGTCTACAAGCCCTCAAAATGAATTTCAATATTATATCCGTATATTAAAGAAAACAGGTCATATTTTTAACTAATTAAGAAATAAAATGTATTAGGTATAAGCTGTATTGATGTACACTTACACGTTAATGAATGACAGCTATTTATGATAGTCTTTTAGTAAAAATGTATGCTACACGTTGAACAAAATGTAGTTTTAATCGATATAGTTTTACGTTTTTAAGAAACGCAGTGCGATTATACGTCTGTAAATAAATTATGACAAGGGTATAACAGTGCATTGACAAACTAAGGACATGTGTTTACTCCCTACCGCCCCACCCTATGCCTTGATGCCCTTACAGTTGAGTATTATTATAATAAACGTAGTTTTTGTACATAGAAGGCAGTAGCCGTAATTATGAATATTATAATTCTCTACTTTTCTGTCGTGTTCTGAGCCTACAAGTCTGTACATCTACTTTCTACCACGTAATATATTATACTTATATGCACATATTCCTTATATTAGTTAATAAATGACATGAGTTAGCAGAATTTTATTTAAAACGTAGTATTAATAATAAAAAATGACAAAATTTCCAATAAACAATATATGAAAATCGTTATAACATCGGTATTCCTTTGTAGCGCACATGTCTACTGTGTGTGCCAAAGGAATATTGACATCAAAGAATACCAAAGTAAGCTAGGAAATCTTCCGTATATGCACTAAACGGCTTCACTATTTTCAAACATTAACATAAGAAAAATCTGTGAAAACAGTTATTACTTTAATGTAAATCAATCATTCACATGCACTCGTCTAAAAAAAAATGTTAAAGAACAAATTAAAATTTTTATAGAAAGTATAAAATCAAATTAAATTCATATATGAGTAAAAGTATTAGGTTACATCTATAGAACTTAAATAGCAGTAGTTAAACGGTGAGATAGGCTTTTAAAAAATCGCTCAAGAACTATTGAGTGAAGCTATTCAGGCTTTCTTTTGGTTAAATGTGAGTATATATATATATATATATATATATATATATATATATATATATATATGTGATATATTGGAGCGTAATTGTAGACTATTCTTCTTTATAATAGGTAAGCTAATAGGTGTAGTTCAGTTGTGGGCAGTGAGGAAGTCTTTATCGTAGTCTATTGTTGGCCGTTGTTTGTAGTATGTTTGTATGGGACCTACTGCAACGGCCGTTGTCTGGGGGGGGGGAGTAGTCTCCATCGTTCATTTTCAAGGTACGAGTCGCCCGGCTCATCAGTTGTAAGACTACGATCGAAGCCAGTGATATGTGATAAAGAGTACGAAGATTTCCATTTTTTCCGAGGAACCCCATGTTTGTCAAACTTATTTTCGACACTTCAAAACAGTTACTCCTCAGGTCAATGAGGGATTACTTCCTCATCGTCTTATTCACTTCATTTTTATGAGCAAATTAATTATTTTTTCTCCTTGTCGAGGGCTTCTATGAGGGCAGCTCAAAACCTTATTTTGGCTATTGAAGCAGCAATAAATAAAATTTACCATTCATCATAATACACACACTACTATTCTGTGAAAAAATTAGAAATGATTATTAATTACAATCAGTTACAGGAGTAACTGTGTCTTTTTAAATATTTTTGCTCGTTGGTAAAAGACTCAAGTTGCATATTTTACTAGTATTTACAGAATTTGTATAAGTAGTATATTTTCATTAAATTTACATACAATTTGTTTAAAATAATTTAACATTACTTTAATTAAAATATTTCCGTAACACCTGAATGAAAATGTATACATAATAGTATGTTTAGTACAGAACAAGGAGATTTTTTTTATCCAATAAACATTTAAGGATTAAAAAAAATGGTATATAAACGAAGTAAAACAGCATAAATACTTTACAAGGTGAAACTAGGTAACACTAAAGTGTAATAATAAATACAAAATTGATCCTGCAGTTTTCCTACAGCTTCACAGACGAGTTCCTTGACACACGGAACTCTTGGCAAGAAGTCAGCTTAGACTGTGGAGCGTACTGCTCTATAAAGTCTAGTGACAAGACAATGTTAAAAGCCTGGCTGTTGGCCAGTTACACTTGTCACAATGACAGCTTCTATCGCTTTATGTTTGCTACGTATAGACATCCTAATTGTACGAATTTGTCACAACATGTATTGGGCTCTTTGATTGAAGTTTGTTTTTTGACAATGGAAAGGGTTGTGAAGGAAATAGAATTTTTTCGGGACATTTGCTATTGTTCAGAGATACAATACAATCAGTAAAACTACGTTTCGAGATCTGCAATCCGATCCCTTCTTTAGGTAAATGACTAAAAAATTTATCACTAAAATCTTTGTTTAATGTAAACAAAACATACCAGAATGTTGTGACATTTTTTATAATAGCAGCATTAATCGCATTATATTTTCTAAGTATTGACGTATTCAGCGTACGACTCTATCAAATCATGTTTTATTTATTACATAAACATTGCTGCTTTTGCCTATAAATAAAAAAATGAAAATTTTGAATTTAACATTGATGTGTGAGTTTGTAACTGTATCCTTCAGTATTAAAGAATACATTATGAATAACGAAACGTACATTGATATAAACGACATTGATAAGGTTTTATTTTCGGGGCTTCTTTCATTTGCAACAAGAATGATCGATCTAAATTTAAAATTGTACATAATCATAATTATTCCTTATTTAAAGTTTGTAGAAAAATGGAAAACCTCCGTAACACATATTGCTTCTCCATTATGATGTACACTACAAATAAAAACTTGAAATATGAATTAAATATATTTTTTTCATCTAAAAAAATCTCAGTATGTCAGCCAATATATCTGTCTTTAGAACAAAATGAGAACTTGAGTTAATGTTATTGGAGGGAGAGTAATGGGGCAAAACATGAAAAATAACAACTTTAAAGACAACGCCTGTAAACATTTGCAGTAACCAGTCATATTATATTATCTAGCAGACTCAAGAAGTTTATAAGTTCTAAGAGGATGTGCTATGCATGATCTCAAGATCCTTAAAGAATCGTCAATGAAGCATTTATTTTTTAATGTTAAAATTAACATTATTAAGCACATACTGATGTTCACGCATTCGAGTTTTAAGCAAAGAACCTTTTCTAATACCTTACATTGAATTTAAGTCCACAAAGTAATCTCCAGACAAGTGCAATAAAACGATTAATATCCTTGAAAATGAAGAGCATTTTCTGAAAAAATTGATTTGCTATATTTTTATTCCTTTTTACATACAGCTGACGATACATTTGAAATAAGTAATCCTGAGTGTAAATGACGTTGCAGAAAATGTACGACCTAATCGCGTTCTTGACCTTTCAGCATGTCCTAATATGTCCAATCGCAGGTGTTTCTGTGTTGTACTATATGAGATGATTCTGTGAAGTTAGGCGTAGTACAATGTTCAAGGAGACCATTATGATCGTATTTTAATTTACTTCAGGAAATGTTTGTTTCCTTGAACCTAGAATTTTATTTAGATTTATTATTTAGTCTTCATTACATTAGATGTTCCGAGCAACCTATTGAAACTCTGGCAGCTCGTTCAAGCCATTCGTCATCAAATCTGGTGAAGGTGGCAAATTGGATTTATACATACTCTCCAGCAACAGACTAAGAGGAACCAAGCCAAAACAAACCTCAATATAGGGGACTTGAGTTTTGGTGATTTAGACAACTCCACCCTCTCTCACTTGGCCTCTTACCAGATTTACAGCCGTTCACTCGGGATCAGACGGTGTCGTGCGCGTGGTCACTCTTAAGTCTCCCAGTGATCATCTTAAACGCCCTGTTGTTAAGGTGTTCCCACTACCTTAAAATGAACCAAACCTATACGCCCCAAATATTATCTCTAGGTTAGCTCTTACTATTTTCACTGTGTGTGTTTAACTTTGAAGCTTGTATACTTCAATAGGGCAGGTTTACTATTTAATTAAGAATAATCAATGAGCGAGTGAGAGAGAGAATCGGGTGTTACCTATTTTAAGTTTATCATAGTAAATCCACGACCGCCCGAGCAAGCCGCTCGGCTAAGAAGTGGGGTTGTAGCTCTTCTACAGGATGGTCGTTTTGACCTTACTCTCTCTCATTACTAATGTCTCTCTTCTGCACACATTCTCTTTTCTCATCATCCCATCTCACCCTCTCAAGCTCACCATTCTTTTGTATTTATTGTGTTGCATGTTGGTTATACCTCGTTCACCCTTTATGTTCCCCTTTATATGCGCTAAAAAGTGTGTACTTCCACGAACGTGGACTATCCATCAGTGCGAACCTCTATGAACCTCTGTGAACCTCTGTGAACATCCTATAAATGTTCTGTGGTCTCGACTACCTCTGATCTCGTGCTCCTGGACCAGGAACTAAGGTCGGCCGGGGGGACTATGGTCCCGTTCTTGTGGAACTCTCTAAAGACAACTCCTCAATGAGAGTGACTCCTTTGCCACATTCCTTAAATTATTCCTAAAATAGTTTCCTCTTGAAATTTGAAGATGTTTGAAGACCACCGAATGTTTAAAAAAGAATTAATCTAAAATAAATGATCGATTCATATTATACCTTTCCTCTTGTAAGTTGTTTGGTCCTCCAGGCAGGATGTTTAGTTTAATTTTATTGCAATTTCTCTTTACGACGTATATATATATATATTCAGAAGTATAACGTTCAAAAATAAGATACACGACGTAAGAAGCGTATAAGTATAGACTAAATGAATGTAATACTAGTATAAAAGTATAATAACAAGTAACAAAGCAACTGTTTATACTAGACGAGATATACGAAAAGAGCAGATCTTGACTTATATATAAAATACTGATTATAATGTTGACTACAAACTTTACCAACTTTTTAAACAAAAAAGTTTGATTGTAAGTTATTGATACCAATATTACAATGATCTCACGTTAATAGATTTTTGTATTGACTAAAATATGTATTATATACACGGATTGACGGCATGTTTTACAACAACATAGAGGGTAATGTATTTTCTTGAGAAAGACTCATCGCTTAAAAACCTTCTCATAGCTCATAAATATTGTAAAAGCTGTTGTTCTGAAAACACAGGAGTAACGTCTCGTTATTTATTAACTTGAATAAGTTTCCACATGTTACCCCCCCATTATTATATATAAAGGAATATGATATTATTATTACGTTGTCCGTATTAAATTCGAATAGTTGTGTATTATTTATTTCTATGTACAATATTCATTACATTGAGAAGTCAATTAACCAATTATACCAATGTTTTGTGTTAGGAAATAATATCTCTTAAAATAAATTGTATTTTCAAATTTTCTAATTATATTTTTTACCTATATCTTATTTTGATGTCTGCAAAAGTGTAATTTAGTTTCAGTTTTTTAATACATAAAAAGTAAAAAACAAACACATAACCGTAATAAAACTATTATTCTGTATTACCTGCAAAGAATCGAAATGTGTGTTTCATTGTTTGAGAGACCCAATGTATATTAATCTAAATATGTAGATGGAGCATTCGTAGATGAAATGAACATCTGCATTTGAATTACATAGTGCTTGGAATGAGTCCAAGTATGAAAAAGTGTGAATAAAAGAGAGCAATCTGCAACAAACCTCATCATCTGCAGCACTCAGAATGTCATCTGACTGTAACGAGATTCCTCTAGAACTCATGCCAAATCTTGGTGTGTATATACTTTTATATATATATATATATATATATATATATATATATATATATATTATATATATATATTATTGAAGCTGTAACATACTATCATAATCAAAGACAAATTGACACACAAAACTTAGTACTTCATTTATTAACGAAATTAATCCATTTTGTGCTTACAATGAATTGCTTCCGTTTTCAGGATACATTTTATTTACAACAAAAAGGCACGGCCATTGGAACTCGTATGGCTCCGTCATATGCCAATCTTTTCATGGGAAAACTAGAAACAGATTTTCTCAACAGTCAAAATTACAAGTCCTATATTTTAGAAACGTTTTATTGATGACATTTTCTTTATTTGGACACATGGGAAGAATAATTTAACCAACTTTTTAGAACATTTAAAACAATTTTAGCAAATTAAAATTCACATTTGAGACGTATTTATTGAAAATGGACATTTAAAAAGCAAAATTAACGTAAAACAAACGAATAATTTGGAATATTTAAACTACGACAGCTGTAATCCAGTCCATATCAAGAGGAATATACCAAAAAGTTTAGCATGCAGAGCTCAAAAATTATGTAGTAATACAAATGACTTGGAAAAAAAATACATTGACGATATTATGAACGCATTCTTAAGAAGAGGTTATCCACGAAAATTACTTAAAGATAAACTTAATGTAAAAAAGAAAACACTACATTCTAAATTTGAAAACAGTGATCCAAAATTAATAGTTCAATACCATCCAGGGCTTCACAAAATTATTAATATTCTTAAAATAGCATTTAGTACCTTACAAAAATTGTAGTTCAACTAATGATATTTTTAAAACAAACTCCTAGAGTAATCTTTAAAAGACCGCCTATTTTTAAAGATATATTGGTCAAACCTAAATTACCAATGACAAACACCAATGAAAAATCAATACCAAAACAAAAAGGATCACATCCGTGTAATAAACCAAGATGTTTGATTTGTAAAATTTTACTAAATTCTTCAAATTCACTAGTAGCAAAACACGCAAGACATATCCTATCATCGGCAACTTGTCTTGTGAATCTAAAAATGTGATTTACCAAATTCAATGTAAAAAAATGTCCAGCAGATTATATTGGCTCAACAACAAATACCTTGAGGACAAGAATGACTGGACACCGATTTGATTATTAACACCAAGATTTAAAGAAAACTGTCGTGACTCATGGTATAAATCACAACGAAACTTTTGAAAATACATATTCAGTCAAACCTATTCGGCAAGTACATACAAATTCAAACCCAATTTACCTCAGAACATTAGAACAAGCACACCAATTGGTTTTAAAGAGCAAAATTCCACATGGACTCAACATCAGATAACTTAGCCAAAAACGTCTAAATTTGAAATCAATATATGGAAACAATTGTTTAGTTCATGTCATCTGTATTTATTATTATTACTTATTCACTGTTTATTTACTTTCGTTTGTACTGTTTTCTTTTATATTTTAATATTTTATACACTTTTTGCACTTGAAGACGGTTTTTCACCCAAATATAGTGCCAATGTTTTAAAAACCACTTTGTTTTAATTGTAAAGTAATTTACTACAAATAATATATATATATATATATATATATATATATATATATATATATACAAAATTTATTATATAAATACTCAAAAACACCAGTTACTATAAACCAACACCAAAAGTTGTAGCTATTTAGGCTAGAGGATAAAGCAGACAAAGTCTCTACATTTTCTAATACTTGCCTTTACTCTCTTCATATTTCTATACTGTCAACTCTCGGGCGAGTAAATTCACTTACTTTCAGAACTGTGTTCCTCAAAGAAAACATATCTTAGCTAGAATATTCTACTTATCTACTTCTTATATGATTCTTGACGCATCTAATATATAATAATACAGTACAGTTTTTGTCATTAATTATAAATTTATTGGCCACAAAAACAACATGTCTTGAATACAGAAATGTTTAAAAATACTTAATGATTCTTTAATAACTTTCATTGCAATTTACTGCAGAAAATGCAGTTTCTAATATCCTAGAAAGGCTTATCCATTTATTAGAATAGTGGAGTTATTATAAATCCTTTTTTTATGTTCAAATCTTTGAAAAATTTACTTTTGAAGAAATGAAAATTCAGGACCATTAAAACTGAAAATATATGTTTGGGGATCTAAGGATCTAAACGGACGACGCTGAAAGTTTTCCCCTAGTATTCGGATTGTACATTTCACTATTACGTAGAAGGTATAAATGTTGGGTGCACCCTGAAGGAAGAATAATATAAGTTTTCATATTAATATTATATTTCACTATATATAAAAACGTAACCGTAACTGTAAAATATATTGTGTTGGTCAAACAATGCACTTGATTAGTTATACCACAATACCAAATAAAACATTAACTGCTTGCGTTGTAATTGGTGGTATTTAACCAACCAAGCATTAAGCGTTGGAATTGACGTTCCATGATACTTTGACGATATGCAAACTTATGTCTTAATTTACGTTTATTATTGAACCACTCTGAGTTATATAACGTTATTCCGGTAATTATTAAACGTTTTTCATTAAAATACATTTATTAAACTTTATTTCATTACCTACATTTATTAAAATATACTTAATAAATAAATATCATTAGGTACTGAAAATAAAAATAAAAATATTAGATAATTTGTAAGATTAGTAATATCATTGTTTTCAAATAAAGTTGTATTTCTTACAATTATAGATTTGTAACAGACTCATTAATTGTTGTTCTAGTTGATGTTTCAAAACTTGTTCAGAAAAACGCAACCCCTGTATCTTAAAACTCATATGCTCTGTACTTTATACTAACCAGTTCATCCAGAGTGCAATACAAATGAGTTATAATTTTAAGAGACATGTTACAGTTGAAGTTTATAAATTGCAGCAATACCACAACTCTTCTTAAGTGTTTAGTTATTATGTGATATAACATAAGAACACATTTCACATTCTGCCGAGCCTGTTTATAGTCTACCAAAATTTAATATTATCATGAAATGTAACCAAAATTTCAATAATGCATTGTGGGATAGTCATTATTATTCTCTAATATCATCTAATATTTCTAAACGCCTGTTAGAAAATAATATTAGACAAGCATTTTAAGTGCTTATCATTAGTGAAAACACCTTAAACTTCCGAAATCAATAAATTAAAACGTTAACAAGAATACTAATGCAGTTAAATTGTTTTCAACATTATTCCCTTTTGTACTTGATAAAATATATTTTAAACGTTTAACTTATTATAACATGATTCCATAAACAACATGATTCCATAATAACATAAAACTAAATATAACATCATAATTTTTTTCAATTATTGGTTAAATTAACTGCATACTTCGGATAATATTGCTGGTGTATATTTATTGAACACACAAGTACTTTACGGAAGATAAAGAAATGTCGCACTCCTATTACTTAAAACCTCTTAACGGTCCCCAGAGTTTTCGCCAACCCTATAACACAGTTACACTTCCATCTCCTGTATTTTCTCTGTCAACATTACTGGCTGTGACTTGACATTTTATCCTCAAACAAATATAATTTTACTTTTTCTTAAAGTGACAATGGAATCTGTTGAGAGTATTCTACACTGTTCAATGACGAATGCAAAAAGTTTTTTCTACATGTCATTTTAAGTGATCTTTCAATTTATCTAGTTTGACAAATTGTCATTTTACATTTACATTTAAATTCACATAATATATGAATTTAACTATATTAGTAATACAGACAGGAGCAACAAACAACTAATACCTGTCAACAGTGACATGTTTGATGCTCCTGGCTTGTGCACGCGTTTCGTTAAAGTGGTCGTGATCACTTATGCGTTGCGTTGAAAAAAGTACCGTTAAAATTGTTATATAAATTTTAAAATATTTGATATCTTCCAAATGTTTATAAACCTATGTACAGCTGATAACTATCAAAAGATAAAAATTATGCATTTAATAAAGTAACTTTGGAATTATGACGAAATCGATAATTGGCTTCTAGTAAATTTTGCAAAAGATATACTGGTATTTTTATAATTTGGTTTTAAAAAATATTTCAACAAACGCAATTTTTTTTAAATTGAATACAATAACACAATAATTTTTTGTTTATTTCCCCCTTATCAATTCCTAATTATGTGGAAGTTTTGTTTCTTTAACCCTAGTTTTAAAAAATAATCATGAACTAGCGGCTAAATGAGACACATCTAGATGTGACCATTTTTTTGAAACTATGAGTATTAGTAGCCACAGAAGTTGGTTGGCAACACCCTTTTATGAAAATTCTCTATATAGAAGAACACAGTGTTGAGAAAAATGTAGGCTTTTTATAAATTACGTTTAAAACGATCTATTCGATATGCTGTGCTACAAAATACTTGGACAACTGGGTGTTTTTGAAAGAGAAAGTTTATTCCGTTTAGAAGGAAAGAAGATGTATTGAATAGTAGTTACCCACAACTGAAGCGTAACTAACCAATTAATAGGTTTCGGAACCTAAAATATTGTATAACGTAACCATAAATGTTAATAAAAAAGCGTGATATTTTCTTTGCAATGCAATGTGGAACTTGTTTATAAATAATTTAGCTGTACAATTCTAACAATTTGCAAAAATATCTTCTGCATTTTATAATCATTCAATATTTAATTACAAAATCGAATTTATTACCTGGTATATTATCAAAATAAAAGATTACTATCGTTCTGTTTAATTTATAATCTCATTGGGAAGGCTTAAATGTATAATAAATTGAATAAAAGAACTGAGTTTTCAGCTGACATTCTGTGTCGGTTAAGACATAAATTTTCACTTCGTGTCTAACACATATATTTGAAGGTGCCAAGAAAATATCTGTTATTTACTTAATATTTACAGAATATAATGTTTTCTATATCATCACAGGAGTTCATAGACTAGACGTAAGTCTTTGTTACAAATGTATTTAAGTTAATTTTGAACTTTTCCGTGATGATTTACATGATTTCCGAAATCCTTTTATCATTTGAAAGATAAAATATTGCCAATAACAATGTACACTTTTGAACATTAACTCAGTGTACGATAGCATAAAAAGAGAACCGGAAACTGGGGGTGGTTTACTAAGCAGGGACATGTGTCTTCTATTTGTAATCTATAGACTATAAATTAGTATAGTTTATAGTATAGGGTGATTCAAAAAGAATACCACAAACTTTAAAAAATTAGAGAAGAAACATAATATAACCTTATGTTGTACATCATTACAAGGAGTATTTAAAAAAATCTCTTTAAATCAAACAAAGTTCAGAGATGGTGAATATGACACCCTCCAGACAATCGAGCAATATCAACCCGATACTCAAACTCATTCCACACTATCAGTAGCATATCAGACGTAAAAGTTTGGATAGCTTTTGTTATTTCTTGTTTCAAAATGGAGGACGAAACACCACATCCTTAGCATACTCCTATAAGAAAAAAATTGTAGGAGGTAAGGTCAGGCTTCTTGGAGGCTAATGATGAAGTGCTCTGTCGCGGGCCGCCTGGCGGCCGATCTATCTATCGCCTTGGTTAGTTGACGTTCAGGTAGTCATATAGAGATAAGTGCCAATGTGGTGTTGTTCCGTCCTGCTGGAATATGAATTGTTGTGCTTCTTGTTGAAGTTGACGGAACAGCCAATTCTCCAACATCTCCAGATACTGTAGTCCAGTTACATTAGCACCTTCGAAGAATAAGGGACCAAAAGATTTATTAGCTGAATTGCACAGAAAACGTTCTCCTTAGGCGAGTCACATTCATGCTCAATTGTTTCCCGCGGATTATGAGTGCCCCATAATATGGACATATTGCCTGTTAGTGTGGAAAGTAGCTTCATCACTAAACACAAATCTTTGAAACGAAAGATTCATCTGTTTCCATTCGAGCAAGTATAAACTCACATAAAATCAATTTTTTTTAATCTTATCAGCTGCAGAAAGGGCTTGAAACCAATTTGGGACGATAAGGTTTCATTACTAAACTTTTTTGTAGGACTCTCCATACAGTTGTTTGTGGAAGTTTGCAGTTCTCTGCTAGCTCTTCGAGTCAATTTACCTGGGCTGCGAACAAATGCTTGCTGTATGCGTACTACATTTTCATCACTCGTGCGCGGTCCTCCAGAACTTTTCCCTTTGCAAAACACCGATTCTCTATAAACTTTTTATACCAACGTTTGATTACACCACCTATCAGGAGGTTGAACACCATACTTCGTTCTAAATGCACACTGCTGTTGATTCACTTCTGACGTACTCAATAAACACAAAAAGCTTTATGTTTAGCAGTTGCCACCTTAGCATCAACTGACGCTGACGCCTTGTCAAAAGCACTTCAAGTGGACAAATGAGCTACTAAACGAAAATTTAGAACTTCTTTAATTCGCCGACCGATAGTGCTTAGCTCTCTTTTTATTTTTCTGCAGAGTTATAAATTTCTAAAGTTGTGGTATTCTTTTTGAATCACCCTGTATTATCTATGAGCATTGCATTATAAGTAAGAAAACCTGCGTATTAATTTTAAATACAAACCTCCACAAGCACTAATATCTAAGTTTTGATGTAATAATATCTACGAGGTCTAGTTAGGTAACACTGCCACATTGAACAGTGTCTACCCATAGTAATGTGTACTATTTGAAGTACAAATATCTAATCAACGTCACTCGCACCAGTCTCCCGTGATTTATACACATTTATTAAATCTGTATAAAAGCAAGGAATCTTACCCTGATACAAACTTTATGTAATAACCACGTAAATGTTATGACTATAATATTTATAAGAGCGTGATGATGATTATTAAGCATCTACGTAATATTTAACCAAGCGAATATTAAAAAATCTTAAAAAGATTTGATCATGATTTGTTTGTAGAAAGCATTAAGAATTATAATGCGGGTTATTTTAGCCTTACTAATACTCTATATAATTTATTGTTTAAATGTATTAAATGTATTTCACCTATAATTTTTAATTACTGCATACAAAATGTAACTGAAAAGTGGTATTTAATGAAAAATCAATTAGTATATCTTTAAAATACATCGATAAATATGCAATAATAATTGCTCTTAATGTCTTAATTTTTCACTTTCATAATCTAATTGAGGTTTGTCAACCTGCACATGTCTCTATAACGATATGTAGATAACTGACAGTAGTAAATGGCTGCATGTCAGAAATATCGATATTTATGTCTGTTCTGAACTGAGCGTGATATCTTCTAGTCGGATTAATTTAGCACTGGAAGGCACTATTCCTCACAAACTGAATACATTAATCCATTACCTTAGTCACTTAACTTGAATCTTTGCGTTAAAAGTTGTGTTTCAATAAAGTTTTAATAAAATTATAAATCTTATACAAAATTATGATTTTAATAATAGTTGAATAGCATGATGAGAGTGGTAGAGAATTTGTTTACCTGAAAAGATTTGGATATATATATATATATATATATATATATATATATATATATATATATATATATTCCAACAAATTCAAATAAGTTGCATGTTACTCTATGCATTTAATAATGTTTAGGTTTTATAGACTTGCAAATGCACTAAAAATTAAATCTACCACTTTCTTTAAAATTTTTTATTCTTACCCAAATGCATTTATTTGAAAATTCATATAATATATTTTGATTATATCTTCAGGAATCTTTTTTTACTGTGTAAATTTGTTTTATTCCCTTTTCTAAAAAAAAACCATTTCCTTCACAATCAATATTAGACAATTTATAGGAACACTGGATATTTTAATTATTGATTATTCTTTAAGGTTTGAAGAGATAATCATTAAAATGTAATTTATATAAAAATTTTATATAATAGTAAATATTTATAACATAACTCACATTCAAGTAAACCCACAATTATTATTCTTAATCGTGCTCTTAACACTAAATTCGGTATAAATCTAACTTTACCCTGTTTTGAAAATAAACACCTGGTGATCTAATTTCAATTCAAATTTGATGACAATAAATGTATTTATATGTTGTATTACTATACATATTCCAATTTAATATAGATAACTATTAATACTCTTTAAATTGATTTTTTTGAAATAGGTAACTGATAATTTAAATTTGAACAGCTAGTATTTTAATTAGCTTATGTTATAAGTAACATTCCTAAGACAAGTGAAATGAGATTCCGTTGTAATTTCTGACAATACATTATGCGACAAACTGTAACAAAGCCCCGCACGAAATTGCTTTCTGTTCGCATCCATAAAGTTACGTAATTAAACTGATGGTATTGTAAATCCCAACTCATGTCACACAGTTATCGCTGTCACTTTCAGGTATTCAAAATAACTAATTTTTCGCCTTACCCACATCATTTTAACATAATTGCTTCGCATATTTAATTCTATTTATAGGTAAATCTATTATTACGTAAATGTGGAATATAAGATTGAGTATATAAAGATTGCAAGTACCTGGTGATTGTGTGAAAAATTTAGTTGCTCCGCTGCAAAGACTCAGACATGGATCTTTATCCCATCGGTTAGTTAAGCTTTTTATTAAACTTCATTGGTCTTAAATTTTATTCACTTTGTTTCTTATTACATTGTTTAAAATACTATTTTGATATGTGATCTCAACAAATGCGATTATGAATATATGTCCCATCCTTAAGAAAATGACACACCGATTTTTGCTGTAACCCAATGTAGGAAGATATAAATCAGCAGCCAAAAGCATAGGTTTCGTTTTGAGGAGTCCACCATACTTACACTTATGTTTTCCATATATTTTTCGGGCTTTACTGGTCATCCAACTTACGTATAAACTTTAACAAATTGTCAATAATTGTTAAATAGTAGGGGCAGGTGAGTGATAGGTGTTCGTGTGCAATACTAGTGTAGCATAGGTTTAAACCGATATTATTAGCACAATCTATAGGCAGGAATTTTAGTGGTTTTTGACATCATTTTATTATGTTTTTGCCTTTTTCAATTGTTTTGAAATTAAAAATGAAAAAGTTCAATAAGATTGCAGTCTACTAAATAAATTTCAGTTTACAGTACAATTTATATCAGAAAATATTAAAATTTGTAGAGGAAGTAGTAGCCTATAGTCCAAAAATTAAAAATAAATCTTGATCAGTCAGTGATAACAAATACCACATTTCCTTTAATGATCACTATTATTATAAATATATACTTCCCACAGTATGTACATACAAAAATTGCACTGCAACCCAACTGCTCGAAAATACCAGGCTAGGGCTTGTTATAATCAATATGAGTACTTATAACATTATAATTTAAAACTTGTTATTATTGTAATTTAATTTGTGTTTACGTCTAATTTAGCTTTATTTCGTGTGGTTTACACTTCTCTGTTACAGTACGATAAATACTCTTGCTTGATTGCTTATTAAGCTTGATCAAGAGTCTACAGTCGCCTGTCAAGATAATATTCCTCTCTTTTGATCTTGTCTACCAAGCCGCAGGTAACGATGGACACTCTGTCACTGTCAAAGTGTCAGGTAAGAGTGAAACAATTCTATACATCATTGTCACTGTCTCAATTACAGAAAGGTGTCTGCAGCATTGGTTTTGTCATATTTTTTAATATGTAAGGAATGTCTTATTCATAAATGGGGGGGTGGGGGGGGGGGGGGGTGGGGGGGGGGGGGGGTGGGGGGGGGGGGGGGTGGGGGGGGGGGGGGGTGGGGGGGGGGGGGGGTGGGGGGGGGGGACACAACTGTCGTTATGTGACAGCACTGCTTGTGAGCCAAAACAATCATCTGTTTTAATTTTAGCCGCTCTAATCAGCTCATTATAAAATTAAATTGTCAAATTGTGGTCATAATATCATATATATATATACACACACACACACATAATAATATGATATTTTATATACAGGGTGATTCATGAAGTTCTCCCCCCACTTCTACAGCACATTTTACTAGTAAAAATAATGAAAAAATGTTATATAAACATAGGTCCGAAAAACGCTTCGTTAGCGAGTTACAGCTAGCGGATGATTTCGCCTGAATTCCTGGTTTAAAGAGTAAAATTAAAGCCATACTGAACTTTTGGAAAGGTTAATTAAGTAAGAAATATCGTGGATTCTTTATGTATTTTTACCTGATAAAGCTAATAAAATAGGTTTCAGAACTGTACCTGTTAGTAGTTTTTGAGGGATTCAGGGTTTAAATGCAAAAAATTTGGGGCACGAAACAATGTTTTTTTTTAAGTTCAATGTACAATAACTTTGTTAAATTGGTAATAAATACATAAAATCAAACAAAACATTAATTGTAGAGAATTTAATTCTGAGAAGATAGATATAATCAAAGTCTAAAATAAAACAGAAATAAGTACAAAAAATTTTTATTCAGTATAATACATTACTAATTTTAAGCAAAAATTATATCAGGTTGGGTCCAACCGTATCGCACCTTTTTTATAATAGATGTTTCGAAAATGAGGCCATCATTATCAATACATTTGGCAGCACGTTTGTGTATTGCTTTTGTTGCGTTTCTTAATTTTTCCAGGACTTCCCTGTATCTGCACAGCCGAATCCTCATAATACGGGCAATTAATTCATCACGAGAATTCACTTTTGTCTTGTATACAATGTCTTTCATCCATCCCCAGATGCAATAATCCAAATGGAGATAAAATCTGGTGATCTTGGTGGCCAAGGGTGAGGCCCTCCACGACCAATCCAGTGTCCAGGAAATTGATGATTTAAGTAAGCAGAAACGGCACGTGAAAAGTGGGGGAGGTGCTCCGTCATGCTGGAAGTACACATTTTGTCTGAGATGTAAAGGAACATTCTCTAACAGCTGCGGCAACTCTTCTTGAAGGAAATGCAAATAGAACTCAGCATTTAGGCGTCCAGGTAATATGAAAGGTCCAATCAGCCGATTGTGCAAAAGGCCACACACCAGACAATTGACGCTAAATCGGTGTTGACAAGTTCTGTTCCACTACCTCATGTGGATTTTCTTCTGCCCATGAGTGTTCATTGTGCAAGTTATTGACACCATCCCGAGTGAATTGTGCCTCATCCCGTAAACAAAATACGCTTTGTAGAGTTGAATTATTAATATTCAAAAAGTTGCAAAACTCCAAGCGAAGCGGGACCATCCCATAGCTGTAGATGTTGAACCTTTTGTTTATGAAACGGATAAAATTTGTTTCGATTAAGTGACCTCCACACCGTTGACTGCGAAACTCCTATCCGCCTAGAAATACGTCGTGTACTTACACCTGGACTGCGATGAACAGCATTAATAACAATATCATCATCAAGTTGGACAGCTCGTTCATAATTGGTTCTAGTACTTGGTAGTGATCCTGTTTCCCGAAGAGTACGAAAAGTTCCTGAAATACTTTTGGTATCTGGACTCCTCCTATTAGGGTAACGTAGTTCATATTCTTCTACAGCAGCACTAGCATTACCATTACAGTAACCCAAAATAAAAACCATATCAGCGTATTCCTCTGATGTAAATAAGTAAGGCATTTTTTCGCTGAATAAACAATCGAATTATAACTCACAGAAAAAATTGCATTTAATAACACGATTCACAGAACCCGATCTCCTGCTGTAGCTTGCAAAACACCACTAATACACAGTTCTAACGTAACAGTAGAGAATACCATTGTTGATCAGCCTGTTATTCGTGCGTTACCAACTTAGAAATTAATAAAACAAAAAACTGCATTTCGATGATTAGTAAACAATAATGGGAAAATGTTTGCTTCATTTATTTTAGAACATTTGAAGTAAATTTTTATTAAAAAAAAAATACAACATAATAAAACATGATATTTTTATTTACAAACAAATTTATTTAACAGTTAATCTTGTTTTCTCAATTTATCTCATCATTAAGGAACAAACATTTTGTTTTTGTTTTATTTTAACTAAATACCGTACGGTATTTCTTTACAGCTAGTAATGTATTGTACTGAATAAAATCGATTTTTTGGTACTTATTTCTGTTTTATTTTAGACTTTGATTATATCAATCTTCTCAGAATTAAATTCTCTACAATTAATGTTTGTTGATTTTATGTATTTATTACCAATTTAACAAAGTTATTGTACATTAAACTTAAAAAAAATTGTTTCGTGCCCCAATTTTTTGCATTTAACCCTGAATCCCTCAAAAACTACTACAGGTACAGTTCTGAAACCTATTTTATTAGCTTTATCAGGTAAAAAATACATAAGAATCCACGATATTTCTTACTTAATTAACCTTTCCAAAAGTTCAGTATGGCTTTATTTTACTCTTTACCCAGGAATTCAGGCGAAATCTTTCGCTAGCTGTAACTCGCTAACAAAGCGTTTTCGGACATATGTTTATATAACATTTTTTCATTATTTTTACTAGTAAAATGTGCTGTAGAAGTGGGGGGAGAACTTCATGAATCACCCTGTATATATAAGACACAGGATAAAAGGATCTGTTATTTTGAGTGTACTTGTAGTAAAAACATGACTATTCTAACTTCAGTGTTGTGGAGAATTTTAAATCCATAATATATAACACACGTTTTTAGACACTCTTTTATTTGAATGAATGAAAATTGAATGAATAATTGATAAATTATTAAGGAGGCGGAGTTAGGGCTATCAAGCCGGCTCTACCACTCAACCTCAAAAGTATTCATTTAGATTATACTAAAAATTTAATTCATAGAAAACGTGTCTAGACAATAAGTTTTAAAACTTAACATGTATAATGTACACGGAACACTCAGCAGATTAATCATATTTGATAATGACGACAATTATTCCAATACATTTATTCATTGTTATTTGGAACTTACCTGTAACATGTATAATGTACACTGAACACTCAGTAGATTAATCATATTTGATAATGACGACAATTATTCCAATACATTTATTCATTGTTATTTGGAACTTACCTGTGAAATGTTTTTGTCATCTGCATACTGTTTTGATGAGTTTATTACAACTGTACAAACAAAAATAATGAAATTTGAAGCAAACAGTCTCAGCGATATTATTGAGAGTCTGTAGCAATGACAGCTGGAAAAGTGAGAGTGGCGAACAGCAAAAGGATGGTCATGCCTCACTGCCACCATGTTAAGGCGATTGCCCGATCTCAGGTGGCTTCACTTCAATGCTACGCATCGTCACTCTATGTCATAGTTCCCATGTGAAATAGACACAGTCAAGATGGTGTGGCAAAATGCTATGTAAAGGGTTAATGCCTAAATCATAAGTTTTGTTTTGTAAACCTTTTTTCAAATGTCACCAAAAGAAAAAGTTAAGTGATGTTCAATCAGACGATGTTGGGTGCCATTCTAAAGCTTCTGTGCACAAAATTTGTTGCAAGTACATTTCAAAATACTGTCTTACTCGTTGGCCATATTGAGGAGGTGTAACTCTGGCCTAAAATGAGACTGCTGGAAAGAATAGGCCAGATGCATTAACAATACAGGTAGTATTTGGTTCTGAAGCATGTTGAGATAAATCTCAGAGTTTCCATCAATAAAGAGGGCGGTCATATTGCTTGCAATCAAAATGCATTTCAGCCAATGTTTACTTTTTCAAGGTATTGATTGTGAGACTCCATCAATCTGTGAGGATTTTCATTAGCACTGTTAACACAAGTTAAAAGTAAGTTTTTATGGTAAACATTATTGTAATAAATTATTTGCATATTTTTCTGATAATTTATGTCTTTTACCATAGAAAAGGATATTTTACTATAATTCTAAATATTTTTAATTACAAAAACATTAAAGACTCCTTTGAGTTTTTGTTTTGAAACAAAAAACAACAATATATCTTTTCACAGTTTTATGTTTATAGTTTATGTTGGATAAAACATTATCACTAACTTAAAGACCTTTTACTGTATACAGGTAAAGTATTTACAGGTTTGAGTGTTCTATTATAGTAATTTACTACCCTTCAATCAGTTTTGCAGTGGTAAAAAACACAATTTTCAACACTTTCATCATGTGACTATTACTTTAATTATATTCACAATCACAATACAATGCCTTATTAATTTCAAAATTGCATAAGTTTTCATGATTCATCATTACATGCAATGTAAACAAATTGTTAGAAAATAATTACAATGGCTCCAAACAAAAATAAGTGAAACCAATAATAAATAGAATAATCAGGATAGCCACTTTTTAACAAATAATATTTCTAATTTAGGTTCAGCAACCAATATTAAGTAATACAAGGTCATATGCGGACCATGTTTCTTGTACTTGTCTCAGTAATTGGTTCTGGGCAGTCATCATATGACCAGTGCATGTGCCTACCTCAATGGAATAAAACTAATTCTACAAAATATATGCATGAGTTAATTGGTGTCATCTTACCTTATAGGATATTCTGCTCCTGGTTGGTATAGAATACCAGCTAAATTGGTAATGGACAATGGACAATTTCAAACCCATATCACTTTTGTTCACTATCACTAAATTAATTGAGAAATATGCTAAAATAAAATTAAATGAATAAATATTTGAATGAAAATAGAATAATCACACCGATACAGTTTGGATTTCGAGATGACTTAAGTACTTCTGATGCACAAAAAACCATTATCAACAAAACCTTTACAAACTACGAAAAATGCCATTAAGGGAATTAGTCTAAAAAATAATATACTTTTAACTTTTTTAGGCATGAATAAAGCATTTGATACTGTAAAAAGTTAACAACAAAAATTGAAATACATTGGTGTTAAAAATAATATTAAAAAATTATTTACTACTTATTTTGAAAACCAAACTCAGAAAATCTTAATTAATGGAACTAAAACTGACATGCGGAAACAGAATATGTTGTTCAACAAAGTCCTTGATTCTCTTTTTTTTTAAATTTATATAAATAACATATTGAGGATTCCTTGAAGTGGATATATCACTGTAAATATCACAAAGTCAAAACATCCTTTTTTATATAAAAAATCAAAATGATGCAGGGGTCCAATATTTTTCAGGTTGCATTCCTCTGACAATCTTCAGGACAGCTACCTATGGTTGCGGCGTAGTTGTGTGTGAAACAGTATAAGTCAAATGTGATAATGGATATAAAAATGAACTAAGTTTCACATATTCAACATATTAAAAAACATTTGAACACTATGATCTATTGTTTCATTCAGCTTGCTCAGGTTTTGTCGGTGCATCGCTGTAGGATTTTATAATTTGCCTACATGCAGTCGGTGTTAAGTGCGGTATTGTGGCGTGAGGTTATATTTCTTTGGCAACGTTTGAGCCGTTTGTAGTAGGCCAAAGAGCCATGAAAATAATTATTAATACAAACGGAAGATATCCAGTGGATGAACTCTTTTTACATTTTCCTGTGCTTACCCTCAGACCTGTGCTTACCGCCTAGGACATTGCCAGATGATGGGAGGGGAACATTTTGAACACTTACTTTGATCACAGTTAAAAATTGGTGTTTACTTGTAATACTTAATAATTTACATTGTTCAATTGTTTTAAAATTCAAATAGCTATAACTACTGAATGAATCCACCTTTTGAAGTCCGGTTTGCGGAATTGTACTCTGCTAAGTAAGACCTTTAATTTGATACCAAACTTGACATATGCTGCTATTTAAGAATTTTGTCTGACTCCTTGTGGACCGTCCCCCAAAGGGATTATCTGGTCGGTAATTGGGCAGATGTGTGCGTTACTATCATCAGTAAGCATGTGTGAACTTTGGTATATTTTTGTATTGTGGTTTAAAAATTAAAAAAGAGGTTCCAGACTTAATTGTCACCCTGTATATATATAAACATAAAAATGAGGTATTTCAAGAAGATATCATCATTTTAAGAAGAACATGATGATGTTTTGATACATGATCCCCAAGCTATTTTACCCCATTATAGAAATACAAAATTACATGGCGCACCATTTATATCACAACATCTCATATAACTTGTTAGAAGTGGAGGATCACAGTCTCGCTGTGTTCAAGCAAGGGGTGAACGAGTGGCTCCTCTGCCTAGGCGGATTCAAGCATTTAATTTTGTCTCCGTACACCTAATATAAGTATCATATACACATATATCTATAGATGGACTTTTACTTCAGCATACACATTTACTAATCAAAGTTCAAAATATTGTATTGACATTTTTCTTAGAAAACACACACCATAAAACAAGATAACATTGCTTCCAGCCCAAATTGTCACTCATTATCTTAAAATATTGTTTTCTTAAAAGCAGATAGTTACATATTCATACAAATCTGGGAATACAACTACATGTTCATTTATCCAGATCTGCTGCATGACATTTAAAAACAAATTTAAGTATCTTAGTTAATGCTTTTTTTTTGTTTTGAATTTCCAGTCTTTTTTTATTTTCTATAATTTTATATTAATACAGAATACAGTGTGTTTGTATGAGGCATGGACTGACTGATGGACTCACTCCCCGCATACAGACGACTATCTTTATGGGAAGATATTCCTCTATCTTTATGGGAAGATATTCCTATTGATGTATATATGTTAAGTAAGAAACTTTTGTGGAATAAATGCTTGAATAAATACTAAACTATAATGTGCCTCGTGTTGTTCTGAGAGAAGAATGTGGATTATTCCAGAAAGCTCTGTAAAATATGTAAATTATGTTAGTTGTCAGTTACACTTAATGGTCTAGATTTTGAATGGTTTTCAACACTGCTTGTCAATTCATAACAGTTTTTATAATCGTTGCATGTGATATTGGTCTCCTCTCTAGAAATATATCACTAAACAAGTACTGCATATTACCTCACACAGTCACATATATTTACATTCATTGATAATGTTGTTCGTTCACCTTGCCAATGCCTTCGCAGAATGAAACAACGTATGTGCTCTAGATGTTAACTCTCTACCAGTCTATTAGAGAATTAACACTGATTGGATTCTTATCAATAGAAAAGATAATAAGAAAGGTTAAATCTTTATCTATAAAAATCTTGGAAATCCAACAGTTCAAAATAAATGTAATTTCTTTCGTTAAAAGAAAGTGACCACTAATTATTACGATTTTTTTCTTGTCACCTTACTTATAGGTGACAGCTACAGATGTAATTGTTAAATATTAAAAATTAATCAAGCTACAGATGTAATTTTTTTAACAAGTATGAAAAAATGTTTATTATACAGAATTACTGTTGTACATCCATTCAAAAATGTTTTCCAAAAATACAGGGCGATTCAAAAAGAATACCACAACTTTAGAAATTTATAATTCTGCAGAGAATAAAAGGAGAGCTAAGCACTAGCTGTCGGCGAATTAAGGAAGGTCTAAAGTTTAATTTAGTTGCTCATTTGTTCACTTGAGGTGCTGTTGAGAAGGCGTCAGCGTCCGTTGATGCTAAGATGGCGACTGCTAAACAGAATGCTTTTTGTGTTATTGAGTACGGCAGAAGTGAATCCGACTACAGTTGTTCAGCGTGCATTTCGAACGAAGTATGGTTTTCAACTTCCTGATAGGTGGTGTATCAAACATTGGTATAAACAGTTTATAGAGAATGGGTGTTTGTGCAAAGAGAAAAGTTCTGGACGCCCGAGCACGAGTGATGAAAATGTAGCACGCATACAGCAAGCATTTGTTCGCAGCCCAGGTCAATCGACTTGAAGAGCTAGCAGAGAGACGTAACTTCCACAAACAACTGTATTATGAGTCCTACGAAAAAGTTTAGTAATGAAACCTTATCGTCTGAAATTGGTTCAAGCCCTTTCTGCAGCTGGTAAGATTAAAAGAATCGATTTCTGTGAGTTTATTCTTGCTCAAATGGAAAAACAGATGAATCTTTCGTTTCAAAGATTGTAGTGATGAAGCTACTTTCTACACTAACGGGAAAGTCAACTGGCACAGTGTCCGTATATGGGGCACTGATAATCCGCGGGAAACAATCTAGCATGAACGTGACTCACTTAAGGTGAACGTTTTCTGTGCAATTCAGCCAATAAAGCTTTTGGTCCCTTTTTCTTCGAAGGTGCTACTATAACTGGACTACAGTATCTGGAGATGTTGGAGAATTGGCCTGTTCCCTCAGCTCGAACAAGAAGAATAACAATTCATATTTCAGCAGGATGGAGCGCCACCACATTGGTACTTCCGTGACTACCTAAACGTCAACTACCCGAGCCGATGGATCGGCCACCAGGCAGAACGCTACAGAGCACTTCATCACTGGCCTCCAAGAAGACATGACCTTACTCCCGTAAGTTGAGGCAGTTGGAAGATGTTGGTTTATCAAAACGTTTATTAAATATTGAAGCTACCCCAGTAGTTGAATGACGAGTGAGAGGAGAAGCTCATCTGCAAAATCCACTGTTTTGTCTTCCTGAAACTGATCTATTACATTGGACACTTATTACATTATTACACTAATGTTTCTATTTGCTAAAAATCAGTCCCGATTAGTTCTTTTCCTACAACTTCCTTATCGTTATTTAAAGCCTTTTTTTTAACGAAATCAGCGATTATTCCTTCTTATTAATGTTATTGATAGATTTTGATCATATATACAATACATAGGTATTATGTTATAAATACTGTTTATTTAAATTAAAATTATATGTCGGACTAGACTTTTATTTTAGTTCAATTACTTGTTTTCTGAACTATAATCAATTAATGTGTTAACTAAAATTATTTAAAAGACTGGGCTAATAACACAGGTGATATTTTAATTATGCTCAGGTGAAAGGATGTTATATCAATACAATTAATTTTTCAAGAAATGGATATGGCTGATAATACTGTACTAGTATTATAAATATTTGTTTTTATAGAGTATGTTTGGACTTCATCACGATAAAAGTTTTGAATTGATTGTGTTGAAAAGTGAAATAAATCTATTGGAATACCGTCTCATATTTGTTATAACAGATTTATAATAATCATGAACACGTTCATAAATCTGAATACATTTGTTAAAACAATTGTTGGGTGAGGAGTCTAGAATAGAATGATTATAATAGAGATTTTTTTTAGCATAGTTAGTTAGAGCAAGTTTACAAATTATGTCAGACAAATAATTATAGCTGAAGGGTTCTTTACTGAAGCATCTGAAATTCATTGATAATTCCAATGTTGATGTTATTAGATTAGACTAATAACAAGTATTTATGTGAAGTTGATAATGTCATATTGGATTTAAGGTTAATTTAAAACATATTTTGTTGTTTAATATGCACTTCTTTTACTTTTGATAAACCAATATCTGTCACAAGGATAAGTTTTTGGTTTTATAATAGATTTTATTTTTACTTACCATTAAAAAATAAACCAACAATGTTTACAAAAAGCACCAATTTAGCCTATACTTTACATTATCTGAAGTCTTTTATATACAGAATTGTGATGGTTTACTATATACTTTGTTTTTTACAGTGTCACTCGAGCTTTTGGCTTTAGCCTTAAAAGATTCGGTGCTGATTGAGTTCAGTTGTTAAAGCTTCAAAAGAGAATAATACAAAATAACAATTCAAAAGTAGCCTAATATTTAAGAGCTTGAGAAATTGACCACCCGCAGGAAGTAACTTACATCTTAACAATCATATTACACCTACAAACCAATATATTAACTTTGATTTATTCTGAAAATCACTATTATTTAATTACACATTTAACTTGCTATTTTGTATCAGTTATTTGATATACCACATATATAACATATACTATACAACATTGAAATGTGTTTTTATTTGTCTTTATGGATTTGGTGTGACAACTGATTTTGGTACATGTGCATGACATCCGGTTGCAAGTTTTAATCTTTCAGTTAACATTTGAAATTATGTATCCTATATTAATAACTTCAAAAGTACAAACCGACAAATCTAATCTGTATATATTTATAAGTATGCAGTGTTTAAATTTAAACAGATTTTTTTTGTTACTGATATGTATAGCTAATTTGCCTATTTATTTTTAATAAAAATCCATTGTCCAAGTATTTATGAAGCAGCTAACATAATATGCCAATCCCAGCCAACAGTAGGCTATATGGTTATTGTTTTTAAAATTGTTCTGATCTTTTTTGTCAAAATGGATTGGTGTAACATTTATCTTGTTCAGGATAAAATTTGAAACAATATGTGTATTTTGGAATTTTCATTACTAACTGCATTTTTAAAGACATGTATACCTCATCAATTAGAAGAATTGGTTTTGCTCTACTAGTCAGCAAGACCATTTCTACAAGCAAAGTATTTAGGCTTTTCTTTATCTTATAGAACATGCTTTTCTGAAAAAAATATGATATATGATGATGCATTTTATATTTAAAACTTATTTTAGAAAACCATATTAAATAAATGGAAATGGTCCAGCATGTTTAAGTGATACAATTAGCACTTGAATGGTCAAAACAACACTCCTTCTATCCGATAGCTCATCTGACAACCTAGCTATTAAATCGTATAAAGCAATGAATATGGCATATTAATACTGCCATGAAAATTAGTTAATTGTCAATAAGTTAAAAACAAACAAACTGGGTTTTGGGAGAAGGAAAAATGAAATTCCTAGTCTACTTGATGTTGGAATGAGACATGAAGTGCAACTTCTAGGAATAAGCTGATAATGACTTATTATGGACTGGACGTGTAGACTTGCTATGCAAAACACCAAACACCTGCCTCTTTCTACTAAAACACATTACTCATATTTCTGACATTACTACAGTAAAACTGATACATCACTCACTCTTTGAGTCACATCTAAGGTACGGAATTGCTACGTGGGGAAGCACCTCAGCAGGTAACATCCTAAGAATCTTGATTAAACGAAAAAAGGTATACAAATGTTTGGAAACCTTGGCCCGAGAGATAGCTGCAGGGAGACATTAAAAAACCAAGAATCCTGACAATAGTATACATCTTAGAAGTGGTGCTATATGCTGATAGTAAAGAATCGACCCGCCACCATGATCTGCACGGCTGACACCCGGCTTAGATTGCAGTACACCCTTCCTGCACCTTTCGCTATATGAAAAGAATCCACCCTACATTGGCCCAAAATTGTCAAACAGGTTACCAGCTGAAATAAGAAACCTCACAGAGAAGAGAAAGCTTGACAACTAGCTATCACAGAGACCTTAATACTCACTGCACGAGCATCTACATCATGAAGACAACTAAAATAATTGACTTAAATATAAATATTGTTAGTATTATGACACCATCTCTGGATGTTTTGTGAATAACGAATAAAGATCAATAAAGTTACTGTTTTTGTCTTCTTGTTTAGCAAACATTTGTTGAAAAAATGTCCCCTTACTAATGTACCTTTCATGATCTCTGATATCCTAAATAAATGAAATAACTAGCCCAACATCAACAAAAACAATTATCCTTTATAAATTATCTTTTACAGAACAAATTACGGAACTTGTGCGTTATACTAAACCTCACTTATTTGTTTTAATTTTTCTAAAAATAAATAAACTGGTATAAAAATAACTTTCCCACATCCGTATTAACCTACCCAACCTATATCTTAACTTTTATATTCGTATTTTAACCGATCCTACTTGGGGCATTATATTGGTCTCTTGGAGCGGTTGGCCTCAGGTGGAGTAAACTGAATAACATGCATTACAGTCAGATAAGGTAAGTTTTTTGTTGTTGTCTAGAATTGTATAAGAAACAGGTATGACACGCTAAAATGTGGATAGAATAGGTTAATACACATGCAGTGTATGATATAGTTGGCCTAAAATTGCTGCTAAGTAAATTGACATGAGATATCAACTTATATAAATTGAACCAACACCTCAAAAAAGCAACAAGGAAATGTTTATTCATGCTTAATGGGTGTTTCTCTAAAATTCATATTGAAAACATACTAAAACTAAGCATGGTTAGTATAATGTATAAGTACCCAAATTATTCTATTAAAGATTAACTTTTATATTAAATTCCAACTTATTCCTACTAAATGCCTAGCCACAACTAGAACGTCTTGGGTAGATTTCATTTTGTTATTGAATGCTGCTCAGATTTTACTGCTTTAATAAAAATTAAATATATCTCGCTTTATAGAAAAAATAAAACAGAAAGTAACGAATAGGCATACTATCCTTAGAGATTAAATTATTAACAATAAATGAACTGGAAATCTATGAAGAAAATGTTAAGAGAGAAATACTACACCAGCAGACTACACTATATGGCAGTTACTTATACTTTTAGTTTTGTTATACTACAAAAAAAGTAACAATCTGAGAACAATGTTTATTTGTTATTTCAAAGAATTTACAGATGAATGTTTTTATAAGACGTCATTAAAATTAACATGTATGTAAAACGATTTTACCTTGTAACAATACAACTAATTAAACTTATCAGTACTGTATTTTATATCTAAGGCAGTACATTAACTTTAAATTTTTAATCAATACTAACAGTACATGAAACAACAATATAACAAAATGAGAAACAATATATATTTTGTGATAAGCTTAGTCAAAGAATTTGGAAAAATAATGGTTTTGAACAACAAAATTAACAGTACAGCAACTTCAACTCACAACCTAAACTAATAAGATTAATTAGTATCAAAAGTTAAATAGTACTGTAAATGTTGAAAAAGCAAATTAATTTATTTAAAATGGCAGTGTATTAATTTAATATTATATAAAAAACCAATATAACAAACTGAGAACAATGATTATTTTCTTTAAAGAATTTGGAAATGAATGTTTCCGTGCTACGCCATAAAATGTACAAGTAAAGTAAATGTACTTCATAGCAACACAACTAAATAGACTAATTAATATTGAAAGTTTCCTGAAAAATTGCACAAAACAGGCACATGTCATAAAACAGTTAACAAGAGAAAGGTTTTTTAAAATTTAGCCTATTAGCTAGGGCAGTCTGAGCATTGAAGCAAAACAGCTCTTGTTATACAAAATGAACATAAATTATATTTAGTAGTTTACTAAAAATCCTTTTAAGTACAACACAATAAACACAGAAATAAAATATAAATCATTCAGTCTATCCCTCTTAAAACACTTCCTTATATTAAACTGTATCTACTGGTATATTTATCTTACAGACAGCAGAGGGATTTGAGAGGAATGTACGAATGTTATTCTCAAATTTTTCCCTAATAAAGCTAAATTCCATAATGTTTGGCTTTGACTGAAGCCAAAATCTGTCAAACTCATAGAACAAGTAACAATAAAATTGGTGAAAAATTCTAATACTAGGTAAGCTCTTTGTAGCATTGTACACATGTGTCTTGGCAGCACCATCTTTAAACAAATGATATGCCATGCTGGTCAAATTTATTCCAACAATAGCAAAGTCATAACCATACTTTGGATGTAAGGAATGTGAAAGAACATGACCAGCTGGTCCAGGATACTCTTCAGCAAAATAAATGAGATTGTCAAGACCTAGAATCCCCATCCCTCGAAAATCAGTCTTTGGATCATCACCTTGAAATCCTATTTCTCGCCACTGCTTCGAAGTTCTTGAAGTCAATGGTTCGTCTGGTTTCAGCTTATTCCACAGTTTCATGAGTTTTTCTTCATGGCTTTCATCTTCAGAATCAAACTGAGTCAATCTCAAGCTTTCAATTTCTTGCAGGAGTTGTCGATATCCCCATACATGTTCAACACACCTTCCAAAGGACTTTAAAAACTGGCGATGAATGGTTGGGTTTATTTTCTTTGCTAACACTACAACATGCACAGACTTCTCAAGTGCAGCCTTGTACATAGGACCACTTAGTTTCTTCTCATCACTCAATTTATTTAAGTACGTAATTAAGTCTTTTATGTACTCATTTCTTGACAGGTTTAAAGACTCTTCCACTCCGTGAGATCTAGGATAACCTACTGGCTCACCATAGCAGATTCTTTGTAACTCACAAAGTTTGGTGGTTTTCCTCAAAAACCATTTAATACAGGGCCGAAAAAACCAATACAAATAAGTATATATTGAGTGAAAAGTTATCATAATGAAATTCAACTGATTAAAAACATTAAAATAGTTCACTAATTTCACTTCTAGGTTATAAACAATACGTCAATTAGTTCCTGCCTTCAACACCTTAGAGATGCCCAGTAACCACAGCAGACGCCAAACAAAAAAATTGTGTAAACATTTTAAGTGATGCCAATCCAGTGTTGACAACAGTCGATTAAAATGTCTCTACGCGCAAAGAAATATTCATAACCGCGATTTCATTTTTCCTACTAGTTAAAGGACAAATAACCAAATTAGCTATGTTCTCAGAATATTTTAATGTCATTATATAGCTTGAGTATATGCCATCTCAATGAGAGGAAACCGAAATAGTTATCCGGAAACTTGACAAACCACCTCATCAGATTTCTTCATACACACTGATTAGCCTCATATTCTTTCTAAGTTTTTTAAACGTTTAAATTAATTGATTATTGAGCTTAATTTGTTTCCAAATCATCAATTTGAATCAAACGTCAACATTCAATAACTGGACATGTGCATACGGAAGTAAATGAAACTAAGCAATTGGAAGAAAGGTAAGTTCTGTTGTTTAGCGTTTTCTTTTTTATATAAGTCAGGCATTCGACAAAGTCTGGCATGATTGCATTTTGTTTAAGATAAAACCACGTCTTCCTCACACTTTTTATAATGTTATTAAATGTCTATCTGAAAGATACTTTGGAATTAAATTTCAAAACTATTTATTGTTCAGGCCTGAAAAAGACTGAATCTAGAGTTCCACAGGGAAGTGTAAGTATTGGTTTCTCTGTTGTATTCACTCTTTACAGCATATATAACAATGAATCAAATGACGTTGAACTGCAACCTTTGCAGATGACGCTGCAATTTAGCCCCTCATCAAAAGTCATTTATAGCTTCGCAGATGTATGAATGACAAGTTTAGCTCCAATTCACCTTCTGTGTTGCAAGATGTTTCGAATTCAATAATGAATTTGCTCAGTCACTAAAGAATAACAGTAAATAAAATAAATCTATGCTTTTGATATTTACTCTTCTTAAAGTGAGACATTTTTGACATGATTTTCTTAATATGTAACGTTTAACTAACTCAACAAAATTATGTCATATACTCGTATTTTGGAATCCACCTCTATAATTAACATAGCGTATTTAGAACAATCTACTTACTACACCTAAATACAAAGTTGTAGTAATATTTATTTATTTATTATTTTTTTTTTAACCAAATCACATCTCTCTCTTATAATAATTTGTTACTCTGCAAAGTTGTTTGAAACCCGTCTGACCACATGGGATTAAAACGGTTGGCCACTGTATCCTTGTCTAATCTGAATATAATTCAACGTTTCCAATCCAAAGTGTTAAGACCAATACTGCAAGCTCCATGGTTAATTACAAATGTGGTGATTCACAGAGATACTGGAATTGCATAAGTAGAAGAAGAGATATCAAAGTTTAGTTTATGCTTCCCAACTAAGATTGAAAGACCTCAAAACCATCTTGCTTTGAATTTATTGGAACATGCTCACTATAGTCCAGTGTTCCAGAGCGGTCGTCATAAGAAGACAGTGTTTTAGCTATTACGTAAAGCAAAATCCACCTACATGCAATACAAAAAGCTCACTTCATATCAAAACGAACTTTGCAGAAAGCTAAACAACATGCTGGGCATACAATGTGTGAAAGTCTTTATTACAATAATAATTTTCAAATATAGCATAAGATAAATTGAGCGAGACAAATTAATTATGTGTGTTTCAAAAGGTTATGGTAATAATTTATGTAATAATGAAATTTGCTATACATTTTTTCAAACAATCATCAAGGCTTCTTACGAATAAAATCCAAAATTGTAAAAAAATGATATCTTTGTATGTTTACAAGAGTTGTTACTCTGCACCCCATCAGCTATAGAATTGGAAGACACCATCTGGACTCCAGTCAACAGCCCCTGGATTAGATGTCATTCACTATCTGATAATACAAATTTTATCTTCCTGAGCAATGATGTTACTTCTGGAATAGGGGATAGTATCATTGAATCTTGAAATAATACTAAGCTATCGCGGATTTGAAAACCAAATAAAGACAAAGCAGATGAATGGTCTTACAGACCAATCTCTCTAATCTCCTGTGTAATAAACACGTTTAATTTAATGGTTAAGTATAGATTAAAATTGTTTATTAACAAATATAAATTAATTTCATTTAGTCAGTTTGAATTTAAAGTGAAGAGTATGTGCAACGATGGTTTATTGACAATGGCAGCCAAGATAAAGAACTTTACAATCGATAGAACAACAGTTGTAGCTTCCCTGGATTTGAGCAGTGCCTATGACTCTGTTTCTACCAACTCTTCTTAGTAAGGTGCGCACCCTAGGAATGCCTCCAAGATTATTTTAGCACATCTATGAATGTTTCAGTAATGGGATGTTGACCTATATTAGCAACCGGGGTAAAATTTCCCCGTCTGCTCATAGAACACTTCCTAAAGTTTGTATGTTTAACCCTATTATGTAATTACTAAAAGGAAACATTAACAAGCAACTTCCAATACAAGTCCAGCCTTGTTACACCCGGACGGTATAACTGTAGTCTGTAGCGATAAAGAGCTCAACGTTAGTGAAGTTTGAATGCAAGAGACATTGGTGGAACTTGTACAGCATCTGAACAGGTTTTGTCTAGATACAAGCGCAAGCAAATGCAAAATTATTACGTTCGTAAGAAAAAGATGGTGCAGACATTGTTTTGATAGTTGATAGCCAAAATATACCTATATCTAGCAACGATAAGAATATGGGTATAAACATTTCATCATAAAGTAAGCTTACAAGCACACTCAGTTACAGGTTAATAAATCCCATAAGGACATTGACATTCTGAGGTCTCTAGCCTACGGAAGGCAAGGATTCCACCCCATAAACAGTCATGCATTGCTTACAGACCTCAAAATAGATTTTGAACCTGAAATTTACAGAAAATCCATGAAAAACTACAACTCTCACCAAATGTCATAAGGTCACTTAACCATAAGTATGCAGACTATTTAAGGATTTATACCTATGGTTTTCAAAAAAAGGACGGTACAGGCTCTGTTATATACATGCAGAACCTAAAGGTTATGAATGTAAATTGCCATGCAAAGCAACCAGTTTTACAGCTAAACTATATTTCACTAAAAAGGCTGTGTGTTTGTAACATTTTGAAACATGGCAAAGATTTTACTTTACAGAGGGTTCCAAGTCACATTGAGACCTATCTCATGGGGTTCAAAGGCCTACCCCCCTGAGCCATTAGAAAGAGTAAGTTTCTAAAAAAAAACTGTAATGAAGCCCATATTAAAATATAATAAATTAACATTATTACTTATTTAAGTCATGTAATATGTGTCTAGAAACATACATGTTCCCATCCATGTGATCTAACAATCAATGTCTTTGTGTGACCAAGGTCCTGTTCCTTTATGGAGTAGTAAGTCGAAGTACTCCATATATATATATATATATATATATATACACACACATGCTGTTACATCTGATTAACGTTTGGGTTTTGAATTATAACACTTATCCCAAAGTAATTAAACTCAAAACAGTCGCTAGAAAATAAAACAATTATGGCAAAAATTGAACCACCGTATGAGAGAAATAGTTTGTAAAATCGAATTCAATAAACAGAGTGTTAACGATAAAATAGATAATATTTTGTTTGTTTTACCAAATTTTACTCATCTGGATTGTTTGTGTAAATGTTATCAAAGTTTCATGCACAAAGTAGGTTTAACCTGCTGAATCCAGCAATCAAGAAAGAAGATAGAATGCAGTGATCAAGCCAAAAGAGTATTAATTCTTCAATAGAAAGTAATTTGTAAAATTTGTAATGTTCCACCTAGAACACAATTCATGCAAGAATCTTTCTGTTTTTCTGACTATTGTCTTTGTCTTGTCTACATCTATTGTTCTTTGTTCTAAAACTGTATTATTATTCGTTAAATTAAATTTGTCATCTCTTTCAAGTTTCGCTGATGTGCAAGTAAATTTCAATAGAAATAGATAAAATAAAAATATTTAATAATAAATATTGTAAATTTGTAAATTTATTGTCAAATGTCAATTGGCAAGTAAAAATACTCTAGTAATGAACGCAATTTAAACATCAGGGTATTGAAATGTTCAATGTATGTCATATTGCAAGTGAGAATGTTGCTATTTGAGAGACTTCAAAGTATGTCTGATAATATTTCTAAACAAAGATTGTTCATACTTATTAAAGAAGTTGCTCAATGTTATCAATATATAGATCTTAAGTTAATCTTCGTATTTTTTAAATTTCATCTCATTAACAATTGTTCGTATTTATCTTTATGCCTTTTGACAATACAATATTCTTTAGTTTTTATTGTAAGCTTCTCTCTTATATTAAAACACTGGTTTACTACACTCATCTTTCCTGGAATGTCCTTTACAAGACAGAAAGATTGAAAAGTTGGAGCATTGCCCCTTAAACCAATCTTGCGTATAATTGATGGTAGCTTATGAACGACTATGCTCCGAATTCTTCAATAGCTCGAGTCGAATTTTTCTCCAGGTCTTATAAAATGTAGCAACGCTGATGGAATCTGCTTTAATTAAAATCCTCTATCAGTGCATCCTCTGAGATAGTTCCATTACTCAAACCGGAACGAAAACCACAACTTTAACTAACCGTATACAAACACAACAGTAAATAAGCGTTATAATGTATATAAATAGGCACGATATGTTTATGTACTTGAATATAAGGTCTACATAGTTAGTTTTACGCTATTTTGTGTAGCTAATTTTAATTGTCACCAATGCTGTAGCTGGCTTTTTTATATTTCTTGCAGTTGAAATTTGAAACCTTAATGTGGTTTATGTTGTATGTTGCTATTCTTTTTGCAAGCTTCCTCTATTGTTTATCTTTTTTTTAGTACTTTTCAAATTCTTAAATAATATACATAGTTTTAATTTTATAGAACATGTAGCAATTATAGATTCTCTCGATGCAAACACGTATAACTATACAGATAAAAAATGAAAATGTATTCAGCTGTTTTGTTGTTTCCATTGTTTCTAACCTGAAACCTCCTCGTCGTAGTCCTAGTCCTAATATTAATTTAGTGAAGTAAATAAAATGAAGCAATTCCTATGAAGCACTAGCCACGAGTTTAAGAATATTCTCAATTTGGTGTGAATAAACAAGTGCTTGACTCGTGAAGCAATTGCTCAATGAATGGAGAAGATTCCGGATAATTCTTGAGCAATTGCTTTACATACGTATTGCTTGCTTCTCAATTTTGAAGCAATTGCTTCAATCCGACACCGATGGAAGACCGATTCGGGACTTGTTGCGACCTGTCTTTCTCCCTCCCTCCCCCCTTCTACACCTCCACTTCAATTTTAGTCCAGCTCGTCTACTTTTCAGAGTTGCTCAATTTATCACAGTTTCTGATTTGTTATCGTTTGTTTTTTTAACATATATATGATGTCTTCAAGTGAGGATGAAGTGGAAGAAGAGCCTGTAGACAAGAAATTTGATAGGTCTCTTTTTGTAAGAATTTTGAAAGATTATCCAGAGGTGATGGAGAAGTCGAAAATACCCTCTTCAATTGCTAAAAAAGAGAAATCTTGGGAGTTTTTTTCGTCTTCTTTTAGGCTATGCCTTTTTATCCATGCAGCCTCGTAGTTCACTTTTGTGGTTGCTTCACCCTTAGATTGAATTGTTGATTGTGATGATCTAAAATTAGATACAAACAAACATAAGTTAGTGTTACATAATGGTTATTGACTTAGGATTTTTTTGTTAATCAGTGGTCAATAGGTTGACTTTTAACATACATGTATCACTCAACATAATTCCTAGTGTTTTTTTGTCTTTGTAGTTTTGTAAAAGATCAGGATATCTAAGATAAGAAGGGTTTTCAGTATGAAAAAGGTGGGTCACTTTTCTTTGGTAGGTGCCCATCAAGCTTTCATATCCCAGAAATAGGGAGGTAGGCCGCGGATGAAGAATCCCAGGAATGTATACCACATTTATGTGTTAGTGTTGGAGTGAGTTTGTGTGTAACTTTAAAATTACATTTTTCTTTTGATTTGTCTAAGGAAATTAGTTATTTCGTTATGTATTTCAATTTGGTTTGATATAAGAGCTTGGTTTAGATTGTGTTGGTATTTTTTTAATGTTTCTTTCAGATGCTGGTTTCTGAAAGTATAATAATGTGGGCATTCAAATATCAAATGTTCTAGCGTTTCGTCTTGATTTAGTGTGCATTGTAAACATAAAGGTGTAAAGTATTGATTTTTAGTATGTAATATTTTGTTAACTCTAGTCTTATTCTACAAATTGTAATTGTGTCCTGTCTGTTCAGAGTTATTTGTGAAAACCAGGGTTTTTGGGAATGTCAGGCTGTATTTTGTTGTGCCATCTGCCTTTTGGGGACTCTTTTATTTCCATATTATATTTTCTAGTTATGTCTTTCTTTCTCCCTCGCATGTAGTCTTCTATGGGGATTGTTATGTCCTTTACAATATCTCCACTAGTTGAGGCATCTTTGGCAAATCTGTCTACTGCTTCATTGTGTGTTATTTCAACGTGTGACGGTATTCAATAAAAAATTAATCGCTTTTTACTATTAATTGTCTCAATGAGAATTCTATTGAGCAAATCATTGTCTTGTTTTTTTTTTTATTTCCATAGTATTTTAGAGCATTTATCGCTGATTGTGAGTCTGTGAATATTACTATATCTTTGTTCTGTATTTCCCTACAATATAATGTACTTTTGTAAATGGCGTATAATTCAGCTGAATAATTTGATATAATGCTGGGTAATGTGTATTTGGCTATGAAATGTAGATGTGGTATATAGAAGGCAGCCCCTGTCCCTTCCTCTGACTTTTTGATCCATCAGTGTAAACAAACAAGTTATTTTTATAGGTTATGTTTACTGTCAGATTATGAATCTGTCTAAATCCTATATCGTTAATTTGGTTTTTCTTTTCTTGTACATTTTCATAGTTTGTTAGACATTCAAATTGATTTTTTTGCCATTATGATAGGGACATTTGTTTTCCATTCGTTGGTTCTTTCAGGGATATGGTTCTGTTTTAGGCCAAGGTATAAATTTGATATGTTACTCACTGATTCCAAATATAAAGGAGTCTTTTTCTTTTGCCAGTATTGAAAATTGCTTTTAGTAAAGTGAAGAAACAATAAGGCATTGTTTGCTGGGTGTTCCAAGTCTGTCATAACCTTATAAATTAATTTCTCGGTAAGTAGCAACCTCCTTTTATGTAAAGGAAGAATCACAGTTTCAGAATTTAGGGCTATGATTGGTGTAGTTTTATATCCTCCTTTGGCAGTTCTTAGTGATAGGTTTTGTACCATGTCTAGTTTAATTAAACTTCTTTTAGAAACGTGTCCAAATAAAAAACTCGCGTAGTCAAGTTTGGGTCTAATTAATCCTTTATAGATTCTAAGGATAAATTCTGGATGAGCCCCATTTTGCCCACTGGACATTATTTTTAAGATATTTATGTCCTTGAAACATTGTTTTTGAACAGAAATAATATGTTCATTGAAGTTGAGTTTGTTGTCTGTTACTACTAGATTTGCCATATGTACCGGTTTGGCCGGGACAGTCCCGGTTTTACAAGCTTGTCCCGGTGTCCCGCCCGTTGCCTGCTTGTCCCGATCACGTCAGAGGAGCCGAATGTTTAAAACAATTGAGCTAGGCCTAGTTGTAGTTTAGTCTAGAGGTTTACAACTACACAACACTCTATCGGTTCAGCGTGGTCCCGAAATAAGAGAGTTTTCAGTTCAGTTGAGAGAGTTTTCTCCATGATGAACATTGCCTGGAGTGATGATCGAGGATTAATGTACAAATCCACAGTTCGAAATTTAATGTTATGCAAAGTTAACTTTGCAGTTAGCTGCACTGATTTTATGAAAAAAATAAAAAGCAAAAAAGACTTATTTAGAAAGATTTGCTCTAGTGAAAAATACGAATGATATAAAAAATAAGCCTTGCTTTTACATTTTATAGCTGTCAATGTTTTTAAGGTATAACCTGAAGTAAGCTTGTATTGTTTAATGGTTTACATTTATTTAATGAAAGCCGTGTAAAAATATAACACAAACTGTATTTTTATTGTTATAAGATATAATCACTTTTATACTATTTAGAAATTAAATTAAATTCATACAATTATACACAAAGTTTTTTGGTTTTTATGTTTAATTTGACTTCATATTTATCCCCCCCCACGCATTTCGAACAGAGGCGTCCCGGTTGGCCGGTGAAAAATTATGGCAAGCCTAGTTATTACTCATAGTAGTTTAATTTTATCAACATTTGGGATGAGCAGTCCACCAAGAGAGAGGGTTATATTATTTAGATCAAATCTCTTTTTTCTGGTAAAGCAAATAGTCTTACTCTTTTTAGGGTTAAACTCCAGGCTATTTTTGTGTGAGTATGTTTCTAGGTTACTAAGAGTTTCTTGTATCTTTGTATGAACTATTTCGTAGTTTTTATGTGAACTATAAATTATTATGTCATCTGCGTATTGTAGTGAGTTAACCTGAATAGGGAGTTCCAGAACTATGTCAGAAATATATATAGAGAAAAGTAGGGGACTTAAGACACTGCCTTGAGGTAAGCCTCTGTGTTGGTTATTCTACTACAGTGCATGCTAGGGTGTTTCAGTGTTACTTGTCGTCCAGTTAGCCATTTATGGCAATGTTGAACAATGTATATCATATTTTAACATTTTTCTGAGAAGGGAAGTAATGTCTACCTTATCATATGCTTTGGTAAGGTCAAGTGATACAGCAAGTGAATATTCGTTGTATGTCATTGCAGTGTTGATTTCCGTAATGAGGTGAAGAAGATAATCACCGCATCCTTTATTCCTCCTAAATCCATATTGAGTGTTCGGTATTATGTTATTTTTTTCCACAAACCATTGAAGTAGTTTTTTAATTAAGGAATTGAAAATCTTCATTAGACATGAGATAAGTGATATCGGTCGGTAAGATTCTTCATTGTTTTTATCAGTGTTAGGTTTGAGGATAAATTTAAAATAGGTGTGTTTCCATTCCTTCGGCATAGGTATTCTATTGTTCCAAACTTCATTTATTATATTTAAAATGATCAATTTTCCATTGTGGGGAAGATTATTTATCATGTTATAAGTTATGTTGTCAAAGTCTGGGGCAGTATCCTTCTTTTTAGACGAAATTACTTCCTCTAATTCGGTTATTGTAAAGTTGTTTTCCAGTACGTGAGTAGGCCTATTTTCTGGTATTGATTTAGGAAAGTTGATCTCTGTAAGTGTTGCAACATAGTCTGGTATAATTTGTTTCATGACCTTGTCACACAAATCTGTATTATATATAAGAGGGTCTGAGTAGTCAGGGTTCTTGTTTTTAATTTTTTTAACGACTTCCATGCATATTGTGAACATTTTTTGTCACTTATTTCAGCACAAAAGTTTTCCCATGCTATTTTTTTTTGCATGTTTTATGATTTCTTTCGCTTTTAGTTGTGCTCTTTGATAATTATTGTAATTATAGGCTGTCATGTTAGTTTTAAATAATAATCTGTGGTGAGCAACTGCTTTAGAGCAGTTTGGAGTCCACCATTTTTCTGTCGTAATGTCGTTAGTGTGTTTAATTGTTCTTTTAAATGGTATATATTTTTCTGCTGCTTCATTAAGAATGTTGTATAAGTTTTCTGCATTACAATTTTTATTTTCCGAGAAAGGCCTATTATTGTCAAGACTTATTTCGTTGGATATTTTTTGTTCTATGAAATTTTTATAGTCTGTCCATTTAGCTTTAGTATAATTTCTATGCTTTTTGTTGTCTCCGTTCAGTATTTGGTCATCCACATTTTTATCCATGGTAAAGTTTAAGATAATTGGAAGATGATCACTTCCCATTGGGTCGCTATAGATTTTCCATTTTTGTAAGTTTAAGTACATGTTTGGTGTTATACATGTAAGGTCTATGGTCGTTGGTCTCCTATATAGAGTAGGAACTGTTTTATGTACATTGTCATTGGCTAATATGAATTGAGAATTATTGTATGCATCAAATATGTCCTTGCCTTTCCGGTCAGCATACGAACAATTCCAAAATGGATGGTGTCCGTTGAAATCACCGCTTAAGATTTTGTATCCTTGATCATCTTCAAAGAGCTTATTCCAAAATGTCGGAGCAATTTGTTTTTCGGGGCAGTATATGTTATATATGGTTATTGGTGCTTTATATTTTTTTATTTTAGTTATTGATATCTGTATAGGTTCCTGAGTAATAAAATCTATTTCTTGGTATGGAATGTCTTTATTGACCAAAAATGCAATTCCCCCATAACCGTCTTGCCTGTCTTGTCTGATGACATTGTAGTTTTGGTGTGTAATTTTAATTTCTTTATTGAGCCAGGTTTCTTGGAGAATTGCTACGTGGATTTTTTGTTCTTGTAAAAAATGGGTGAATTCAAGCCACTTTGGTTGAATTGATGTAGAGTTCCATTGAACTATATTTAGTTGCCCTATTTGGGATTGTTGAAAAATATTCATTTAGCGAGTGGAGGTAGTTGGGGATTGATTTAACAGGTTATTGTTTCCTGCGAGGTCTATATTATCACTAGTATCTAAGTTTTCCTTGGCTGAGAATACTGGGTCATTTAAATAGTAATCAAATAATTCATCTAATTCACTTTGGGTAGTGTTTTCCTGTATGCTGTTTCTAAGCTCTTCTATTTTTGCTTTTACCCATCTTACCAGCCATTCCCTATCGTTGGGTGGAATTATTATTGTGGAGGGTTTTTGATAGGGTTTCTGATTACTATTCTTTTGGCTATGGTAAGTGTGGTCTTATAGGTTCTTATTGGGTAGATTTTTATTTTGTCTGTTAGCCTGCCTAATGGGTCTTTGGTAGGAGAAAGTTGATTCTGTTTCAATGTGATTATTGTCTTTTTCAAGGCTATTAAGTGTTTCAAATTTATTTTTCAGTGGGATTCGGTTTTGCTCTGCTGGGGATTTTACTGCTTCGGAGTATTTTTTTGGTTGAACTGGGATGAAGTTAGGTTGATGAGTTTTTTTGTATTCAATAGGGAAGAACTGGCTCGCTGTAAAATAAGATTCTTTATGTAGGCTCATGCGGTTCTTAATGTTTTTTTGCCAGATGAATTCTGGGCAGTTTCTGGAATTACTGCTGTGTTCTCCGCTGCAGTAAACACATTTCAGTATTTTGTTACAATCTCCGTCATGGAACAGCTCTTCACAGTTTCGACATAATCTTTTGTTGTTACAAGGGGAATTTGCTACGTGCCCGTAGGAGAAGCATCGGTAGCATTGCCTACCGGTATTTGGTAAGGTTCTACCCTCATCAATACGTGATTAAGTTTTATTTCTTTTGGTAGTACGTCAGAGTCAAAGGTTATTTTCATGTAGTGTGTGTCTACTAGTAAGCTTTTTTTAGTGCCATTTTCGTTTACCTAGATTTTTTTTCTTAAGTCTATACGCATTTAGAATTAGGTTTTCACTAATTGCTTCATTAGTGACTTCGGACTCTGTTACCTCCGGATCTATGAAAACTACTCTTACAGATTGTACCCGCAAAGTGGATATAAATACTTTGTAACTCACCAAATCTTGTCTGCTTATTAAATTACTAGCGGATACATAGTCTGAGCATGTTATAGTTATGTTTTTTCCAGATCTCTTAATAAATTCAATACCGTTGCATTTTTTAAGTATTTTTCCAATTTGGAAGGGGCTTATTTTCTGTTTATCTTTGCTTTGAACAACTACTTCAAAGGGGCCTCGGTTATTAGGGCTATATTTAGGGAATAACTGATTTTTTTATTATCAGGTGATCTCATATCGTTATTACCTTTAGTCTCATTTGGATCGATAGAAAGTTGTCTTTTTAGGGATTGTGAATTGCTTTGTTCAATATTTGTAGAATTAATATTTTCATTTTCAGGAACTTCCATTACTGAATCATTTTTTACCATTATAGATTCAACAGCCTTTTCAGTTTCGCTTGGACCAGACATGGCTAAACCTGCCCTGACAGGTCCAGCCGACGAGCCTACTTAGTGGACTGTTTTGAGTTTGTGTTAATTTTATGCTAAAATCAAGTGTTTAATAAAGCTAAAAGGTTATTTTGATCTAATCTAGTGTATTAACATATAATTACATACTAACATGCAATTAATTACATTACTACACATAAATCGGGTTAGGACAGAGATCAGCAACCACGATAGGATATTTCACGTCCACACTGTAGTATAGCTAACTCAAGAATGGACTACCTACTCTCACGAGTGCCAAAGAAGTCTCTGATTGTCTGGAAGTCTTGGAAGTCTGTAGCAGAAAAATATATAGTTGGCAGGAGGGGCCCCTCCATCCCCACTCTTTCACTCCGCCAGTCTTGATCACCCCATTTCTCTGCTGCATGAGAAGCTCGTGAAAAATATGTAAGACATCAGCTGGTCACAAATTGACATATTGTGTTCAATTGAAAAAATGTTGTACAATTAAAGCATAAAATGATAGCATAAAACAAAATAAGTTGTCACACGCAGTGTTCATCAGTACGGTACAGCTAAGGTAAGAAACTATTCAGAAAAAGAAAATTAGAAAGTAAATACTGATAAGATATTAACCTAAAAAATACTAGCGAATATTTAAGTATGTATAGAACCTCTCATAATAATCTTCAGTCAGTTTCAGTTATTCCATTTGGTTGATTTAGTGAGATAAGAGTTAATAGCAATTCTGTAGGTGAGGGGGATATGGGGATAAAGCGCTTACATCGGAATTGGCAACCAAAAATTGCCAACTCCGATTGCCGACGCTAGTTGCCGAAGGAAGTTTACAATTTGTATCTGCAACCATGAACACATTTTGCTTAATTTTTACTGCAACTTGCAACCAAAACATTAGACAGTATATAGAATGTCGAGTGCGGAAGAGGTTGTACTTGTTGCGGCAGCGTGTGTTCTAGGTAAATTGAGAAGACGGAGAAGATTCTGGGTTCGACCTTCATTGCAGAGCAAGGTATAGTGGCAGCGATGTATTGAATGACTTTTTTTTTTTTTTTTTTTTTTTTTTTTTTTTTTTTTTTTTTTTTCCCCTTCTGAGGGAAGAGGACACTTTGTCCCCGCACTTAGTCCTAAAAGGACCTTTGCGCCTCCCTTACTTTTATTTGTGCCCTCAAAAACCGAGGCTTTTGCAAAAAACCAATCAAATTTAAGGGCTCCTGTTCTCTGATGTCCTTGGGGCTGAGGAGATATGCTCCCAAGTATCTTTTCCTAGTCTCTACGATGGCAGGACAATCCAACCAAATGTGCTCTGCTGACTCCTCCTCCTCTCCACAGAGTCTACATTCGCTGCTCCTACTAAGGCCTACCTTCACAAGGTGCTTCCTCAGAGGGCCATGTCCTGTCAACATTCCTAATATCAGTCTTATATCCTCCTTATTCTGGTCTAGGAGAGCTGTCCACCCTTTTGCATAAGGAGAGATAAACATTTTCGATATATTCTTAAACCCGAGGCTCTGCTCCAATTCTTGTATCTTGTCCTCTTTTCCCAATCTTTAACCAGAGCTTTAATGCTGGAGAAGGATATTCCACAACCTGGCTCAGGCCCCACCAATATGGATTCTGCTCCCTTTTTTGGCGAGGATGTCCGCTTTTTCGTTTCCATGAATTCCTTCATGACCGGCACCCATCCGAGTGTTACTCTGTTATTTGTTGCTAGCTCTGCTAGGGCCTTCCTGCATTCCCAGACCGCTTTCGAATTAATCGAACAGGTATCCAGTGCCTTCAGTGCAGCCTGACTATCAGAGAGTATAAGGTATGATAATCCTTTTGTCCCCAACTGTGTGAGTCTTCTAGAACATGAATCTATTGCCATGACCTCCGCCTGAAAAAACTGAGGCATGTCTTCCTAGGGGCACAGCCATGTCAACTCCAGGTCCATGTATTCCATATCCTGCCCTTGAGTCTAGGAGTGAAACCATCGGTGTAAAACTTCAGGACTCCTTTTTTAGGGTAGGCCTCCCTTTTAATCCATTCCTCCCTACTTCCGATAGAGACCGTGTATGGTTTTTCAAAGGAGTATTTCTTAACCATAGTATCAGATACTTTGGTTAGCATTTCAGCCTCAGGGAAATTTTCCAATATCTTCATGTGGCCTTCTAGGGAGGTAGCATTTATTACCTTTGTTCCTAGAAGCTTCATTGCGCTCATCGCAGCTGTTCTCATCACTTCCTGGCCAAGAGGAGTATAACCCAGAACCGCTTCCATTGCTAGTGTTGGGCAGGAGCTCATTGCTCCCGTGATGCTTAAGCAAGCTAACCTCTGAAGACTCTGTAGCCTTTTTGCAGCTGTTGTTTGTTCGACCTTCGGCCACCACACTAAAGCAGCATATGTGACCATTGGCCACTGAATGACTTAAATAGAGATGATACAGATCCTTTGACGGGAGAATTGAGATGCGATGGCAGTATAAAAAACTTTTTAAGAATGTCGAGCATCAATTTTGAATGTTTAATTGTTGGTATTGGACACATAATTAGCAAAAAGGATACTAACTACAGAAAAGGAGTTCCAGTGCATGAAAGGTAGCTATAACTTTGCGATTTTTGGCAACTGGCAACTTATACAAGCATCAGTTATTTGTTTAAAGTTTCAAAAAGTGCGATATCTCTCTTTGTGCCAGATGTTTGTGAGGCTTTGATGTTTCTTGAAGGATAACATACAGGTGAATAAATGTTAAATACCTATCGACCACTTGGAGCCGATAGGTGGGAGGGGTAGCGGGGTTAGTTGCAGACTCAAGTCGCCGCTCAATTTGGCACTGCAACCGACCGAGGTTGGCAACCGCCTTTGATCTTTACCGACTTCAGTCGGAAAAACCAAATTTTGGTTGCCGACTCGTAAAATCGGACTGCAACTACAGTTGGCAATGCGAGTTGCAGTTGTTTTAAGGCGTTAGACTAAAATTGCCGATAAAAGTCTGCAATCATTGGTTGCCAACTCCGGTGTAAACGCGGCTTTAAACTCTTACTGTAGGAGGAAGTAAACCATTTGTTCAATGAGATCCACCTCCGTTAACTGACCAACAGGAATATGTATAACGGAGAATAGTTTTGATGTAAGTGGTTCTGGTAGAGACTGATAAAGATCGGATGACCGTACTTAACGTCCGGAGTGGCAAATACAAGTTTCGCATTATTAATTTATTGCTATTGTCCTCCTGAATAAAATAATATAAGGTTTAAATGGGTGGAAATTATAAATAACGAGGTTATATAACATTAAAAGTGAAACTACTTTTCTCGTGCAGAGTAATATTTCATTGTTCTATAGGTGTCACGTTGTCTTGTTATAATCGTAAGTCAACCTCCTTTTGGTTGCTGCTGACATCAGCCGTTACGCCATCTTTAAATACGTAAAATAACAATAATGCTGAAATCAGCAAAATTCAACCCAAATATGACACTTTTGTTAATCTAGACCTTCTAAGAATAAAAGTTCATATGAGTCTGACACAAGTGCCTCCGGCCATAAGCATGGGCTGTGGTTGCTGCCCATGCTGATGGTGACATGTAAAACATCCCTTGAGGTAGTACTTGATAGATAAGTACAAAATAACATTTTAAAGGTTTGATCATGAATTCCTCCCAACTATTACTGCTTTAATAGGAAACACAACTTGAAAAAACAAACAAATATTATAAATTCATCTTCTATAATTTCTTCTACAATTTTGCAAGAAAAGTAGTTTCACTATTTATGTTCATTATTTGTCATTTTCATACCATAAAACCTTACATTGCTATGTTCAGTAAGATGGTAGCAATTGGTTGATAACACGAATCTCATTTCTGGTGTGGATAAAAATAAATTTGAAAATAATGCATGCAAATTGAATAAAACTTTCAACAAACCAATAAATAGTGTACCAAACAAATATAAGTTAATAAATAAGTAAAACTAAGTGACCACTTCATATTTACATATGGACCATGTGGTAACTTCCGTTCACATAAAAGTAATTTTCTTGATTTAAAAATAACACACAATCACACATCGAACATATACTTTTACTATGAAAAATCATAACCAATTAGAAAAGAATAAATTAATTTCCTAATATTTTAACTGCTCATGTAATCTACAATAAAACACGTTAATAACTTTCAAAACTAATTAACTAGCCTATATTAGTGTTAACACACCGCGATTGAGTAATAGATGCCATTGTTGTTGAAGAGACTGCACGAGACGATTTATGGTCCCTAACTTAGCTGTTCTGACCACAGAACACTCAGATAAGCTATCTGGAACAGATAACGCTGAAAATCAGATAACAAGTAGCACAGTACACAAATATAACCACAAATGTACATTCCCATTTAAATTATTAAAAAACAAAGTTATTTGTGATTTTCATCCCCTTAAACCATATACATATATTTGTTCTAGAAAATTAACAAAATATGTTAATAACATTGAAATTTTGATTGGCTACTCCGGCCGTTAACCACACTAATTAATATATGAATGGACAGTTATAGAAAACACTTATCATTACTGTATTGACGGGTAGAGTTTAGCACCAGCAACAAAAAAAAAGTGGTGGAGCCTTTTATTTGGGTGGTGGTATTTAACTTTGAAAAGGAATTCTGCCAAGTGCCAGACGAAATGCACACTATAACAAGGTATACTTGCCTTCACTTAGAGTAAGTGTCTCTCAATAGTGTTGGTATAGGCACCGGTATCTGGATCAACGAAAATTATGGCATGGTTGACGGATAGGTGTCTAAATCCCTCCTCACCGAGACAGTTGTGCCCTACTATTGTTGAACCTGGCAGAACCTATTCCCTTGTAATCTGTAGCAGGGTGTCCCTAAAAGGTTTTTTTTACAGGGACAAGAAATGATTCCCTACTCTGCCTTTTGATACCCCCGAAAACCCACTGTTCCTAGATTCTCCTGCCATGATTGTATTTCCCTCTCCCAAATTTGGTCTTATCAATTTCAACAACTGTGAGAGGACCACCAATTTTCTTAAACAATGTTAAAATATGGTGGAAATAAAGTTAGCGGCAGAAAGAATTCCAGTCCACCACTGAATGTCCTGACTCTTCGAACTCCAACGAAATATACCTTTGTCGCTTTGGTTTCAAATGTAATAAAGTGGTCACCAAACCAAAATATGTCTCAATGTCCAGTCGTGTCCTTTAAAAAAAAATGATCCTTCACAGGCAGATTTTATAAATTGCACCATTTAAAACTCTTGTTTCTACTACTTTTATGAAATTTCCTATCAAAACTGAACATCAAAATATTCCGGTTTACAAACAACACACACCCACACTGTGAACAAACACATTTGTTAAAAAAAAATACCATGTTCAATTAAAAATTCAGTTGTTTTGTTTCAGTTACTTGCTTACCCAAAGGGAGTGATGTTGGCAAGAAGGAGACCATTCTGTCCTTATCTACTATTTTTTATAAATGCTATTATAAGGAGGTAAATAAATACATACGTACATATTATAAATATAAAAAGTTAACAAGCGCTTATGTGATTTGACCTTGAATTTGGGGACTATCTCAAATGATTTTTCTTTTTTCACCAGAAGTGTAAGAAGTTTTTCTTCTTTCACACTGATGACCAGAGGCATTTCCGATCAGTACTTTTCTGATATCAGATCGGCGACCAAGTCGGACAATATCAACGTACCAATAATAATCGCATTGTAGGGGATATTAGTATTGTTAGCTGTAAATCTTCATGATTGAGACTAATTCACTTTTGGCTTTCATTAATTAATCAAACTTTAAAAGGCTGCCATTTCAAATGAATTAGTGGCATTGTGTTTCCCCTGAGAAAGACATTTAAAATGAGGTATACAACCTGACAATGTAACTTCAAAATCAAACTAACTCACTCAGTGTAGTATGATTAAGGAAATATTTATTCATATTAACTACCTCAAGCAAATAGTGTGGAATCGAAATTGGAATTTTGTACTTTCTTAGGGTCTCCCCTATGTTGAGTAGTGTCCAGTGATGAAATTTGGAAATTTAAAACTTTCAAAACAGGTTTTTTATGATGATGGACTACCTGAAATAACTTTATATATAGGCTGCATTTGCTTTGTAGGCTTATTTGTTAATTAATTCACAGTAATTTGCAACATTCATATGATATAAGAGGTAAGTCTTTTTTTGTATTATGGAAGTAGTTTGTTTATATTTACAACAGAGTTAAAAAGATTATTTTTTACAATAGTTTACTTTTTACCTTTGTATAGCGGGAGACCAGTTTAGTGTATTGACATAAAACAAAGTGCTTTCAGAATAAATTGCCCATGGGGAGTCAATTGAAATTATGTTTAGGATCAATCTATTTCAAATCACCCAATAAAAATAAAATTTGTTGCTCAACATTTTTAATTTGCCTAATTTTTTTATTATGAGTTCCCTATGGGTAGACAATCACAAAACACTATTTGAAAAAATTTTACAAGCCATAGTTTTTTCCTGGCGGCCATTTTTTAAATGGCGGTTTTGCAGATTTTAGTAAAATACGCGGTTCGCGAAAAGTTTAATTGCCAAGCTATTTTTAAAGATATCAGAATAATCCAAAAACCAGTGTGTTCAGCATAAAATGAACTTCAATTTGACATTATAATAATGTTTCTTTTGTGCAAGAAAGTCAGTCAAACTTGTTCTGCAAAATCTCGGAAGAAAATCATCAATTGTTACTTTTTAAGACCATAAAAGTTTAAGAAGGAAAAGAGACTCACTACTAATATTTTATTTCTTTGTTGAAAACTTATATAACTACCTACTGAAAAAGTTTTAGCCCTGAGAATGCTCTCCTTTTTTTTCTAGAGCTTTTCAAAAATGGCCGAAAGCCTAATAATGTCAATTTTCTAGGGTTAATAACTAAAAAGGGACTGAATGAAAATAAATGAAAATTTTACAGAATGTTCTTTATACAAATAGGAATATCTCATAAAAAAATTATGACTGATACTTAACTGCATTTAGAGATATACAGCATTGAATTTCAGTTAAAAGCGCTACCCTTTTTCTCGCTTGTGCAATACCAAGTTAGCAAACAAGGGCTTGTTTAAATCATTATGTTAACAATAAACTTATATTTAATGCTCAAAACATTATATTTCTTATTTAAACAAACCTATAAATAAACAATACTCATAACCACAAAATAGCACTTGCGCACTTTAGGAAAAATAATTTGCTTAGATCTATTATACTGTCAAAATGTATATCATAATCTATGTACAGGGTGTTCAAAATTAAGAATCGAGTGTTCGAATCTAAAATTTTTTAACTATAAACATAGGGCAAATCATACATAATTTTAAAGGTTTTGTTACTAGGAACTCATTGGGGAAAACAGAATTCACTTATCTAAATCTGTTTCAAAAATGGCCACTGTTTTTTTTTTTTTTTTTTTTTTTTTTCAAAAAATGTTGAAATTTATGGTACATCCTTTATTTTTAACCCGTTTGAGTTTTATTTATTTTGATTCCGATTTCTTGATCACAAGAAACTCGGATTCATTCTGGTATGCTACATGAGTACTTTTAAAAGTAGTCACCCAGTATATTGGAACAGCTAGTGATCATGCTAGAAACAGATTGATGGCATTTTTCAAATTAGCCTCAAGAATCCATAAATATGTTTATTTCTAATAATAATCAATTTATTGATAATGACATTAATTAACAGTATAAAGAATTATATGTGTACACTCGTGATACCTCTAACAAATGAGAGAGTTATAATGAGCTGTGTGAAGCTGGCGGCAACCATTAACCAAAATATGCCAAAAACTAGTGGTTAAAAAACAAATGATTCGACTAGTGTTTGGTTAATGGGTGTCGCTAGCGATCTAGTGTCGCCCACTTTGTTTTTGGAATATTTCACATAAGAATGCCAAACAAACACCGAAAATAGCTAAACAAACGATTCCAGTATTTTTTGGCATATTTTCGTTAATGGGTGCAGCTATAGATCTGCCTTTGTATTTTGAATATTTCGCATATTAATGCCAAACAAATGCTAAAAAGCGCTAAACAAACGATTCAACTAGTTTTTGGCGTATTTTGGTTAATGGGTGCCGCCAGCTTCACACAGCTGTCACAATGGCCAGTGGCATAAGGGTCATCGTCCCCCAAGTGTGTTGTTGTAATGAAACATTGGTTTCTGGCATTTCTGTGTAAGTATATATTTCAAATATAGCTACAAAATTGATTTTTGTAGGGCAGCATTTCATGTTTTATAACCTATCTGTGTTTATTTAAAAATGTTAGCTATAACAATATAAATTTTAAATTTACTACATTTTTATAACAAATAATCTGTTATAGTAATTATTTTGAGTTATAGACAATAGACAATATTCTTTATTCAAAAAACGTTGAGTTTAGAATTTTTGTTAATACAATAAAGAACATACAGAACATAAAGTTTAAAATATCAGTTCATGATGCAATTGATTTCCAGTTCATAAACTCTTGAATAGTGTAGAAGGGTCGCTGGAGAAACCAACTTTTGAGTGAGTTCTTCAGGTGTTTGATTGGTGTTTTCTTCAGAGAGTCCGGTAAAATGTTGAAATAGATTGCTCCTTTGTATGATGGTTTTCTCTTATATAAACTTAGGTGGTGTGTTTCAAGAGCAAAGTGGTGTCTATTTCTTGTGTTTTAGCAGTGATGGTCTCCAGTTCTAGTCTGTTCAGTTGTTACGGAGTGCAAAATAGTATCAATTATGTAAATAGCTACTACTGTTAAAACCTCAGTTCTCTGAAGGCTTCCCTGTAGCTGTCTCGTGGTCTTAGTCCAGTAAGAACTCTGATGGTTCTCTTTTGTATTACTAATACTCTTTGTAAATTTGTTGCTGTTGTACTTCCCCATACAATTAATCCATATCTAAGATGGGACTCAAAGGGAGAATGGTAGGCTGATTTACACATATCTATATTGCTAATTTGTTTAATTCATCGTACTACATAAAGGCATTAGCTAAGTTTTTTGCAGAGTTTATCCACATGAGGCTCCCAGGATAGTTTGTTGTCTAGAGTCAGACCTAGGTATTTTGTTGATGTTTTAACCTCTAGCTCTGGGAGACCCCTGTGATGGTTTCGGGAGGCAGTGAAAATCAGCTGCTGTGTTTTCTTCTCATTTAGTACCAGATCATTGATATGGCAGTATTGCTTTGCCATATCAAAAGCTATATACGAATTGATGTCAAGTTGTTCTTTGTCTTTCTCAGTAAGGCAGTGTCATCACAACCTTACAGTATTTCTCCAGATATTGTGGGAAGCCATTTGTCAAAAGAGTGTAAAGCACTGATCCCTGAAGTACACCTCTTGTTACTGGTAACAGTTCCGACTTTATTTTGTGAATTATTCCGTTGCTTGATGATGTAAGCTCTACCAGTTGTTACCTGTTGCTCAAGTAGCTTTTGAACCAGTTTGCCTCTTTGTCTTCAATTCCTAATGATCTGAGTTTTTTTAATTACTAAGCCATGCTCTAGGCAGTCAAAGGCCTTACTGAAGCCTAGGAAGATACTTGTGGCTATACATCATTCTTCTAGTTTGTCGATGATAGATTCAACTAGCTGAATTATTGCTGTGGTTGTTGATTTATTCTTCTTGAAGTCCTGCTGTCTTGGAGTAAGAAGTTCATTTTGATTCAGGTGGCCTAGAAGTCTTTTCAGGATGACACGTTCTAGAATCTTTGAGAAGGTGGATATTAGTGAAATGGGGAGGTAGTTGCATGGTTCATTCGTTTGGCCGTCTATATATTTAGGGTATATTTTTGAAGTTTTTAAACAATTTGGAAATATTCCTTGGGAGATAGATTTATTAATTCAATTTGTTAGTGGGATGAGAATTTCATTTTTGCAATATTTAACCAGTTTTCATGAAAAATCATCTTCTGCTGAAGACTTTTGTTTTAGTCCATTGATAATTTTGCCAATTTCATCACAGTTTGTTTTATAGAAGTACAAATTGGATTTTGAGGTGTCTTGGGTTATTGTTTTCATGTGCTTGTTACTCTGCGTACTGTTCATGAGTGTTCTTTCAGCTGTGGTTGCAAAAAATTCATTGAGATGGTTTGCTATTTCTGTTGGTGAAGAGATGGTTTGAGGTACAAGACTTTCTTTTAATTATATTCCATAAAACTTTGGTCTTGTTGTCTGCTTCCTCAAATCTGTTTGCGATCTCTTCTTTCCTAAGTGTTTCAGATCATAGGCTTTCTTCTTTTGTGCTGCTTCCATCTTATCCCCTGGTTTCCCTGTGAGAATTGCTCGGTTTATGGCTTCTAGGTAATTGTCCTTGAGCTCATTGCTTTCTGCATCCCATATTTTTTTGAGGTTGTTCTTTTTTAGTTTCATAGTAGAGAGAGGACAGGAGATGTCTAATGCTTGTTGAAGTGTTTTGTGGAACATTTCAAGTGCGTCATCAACATTGCTTGTTTGTAATACCTTACTCCAGTCCTTTACTTCCAGTAAAAGTCTTAAGTCCTCCATTGTATGTTTGTTTATTTTTCTTGTCAGTGTCTGTGCTGGGATGGGTCTTTTGTCTGTATTGATGTTACAAAACTGGGCACAGTGGTCGGATATGCCTGTGTCGAGGACTTGGATAGATATGTCAGCTTCACTCATGTTTGTACATATAAAGTCGATGGAGGTTTGGCTACTATGTGTTATTCTTGTGGGGGGCAATTTAAGTCTTCTCAAGTCATATCCTAGGAGTGCTTCTTCCAGTTTCAGTGTGTTTTCATTCACTGTCATAGCATCTACATTTATATCACCCATTACAATCGTAGGGGTATTTGTTGTAAGAGCGTTGTCTAGTTGAGCCATGAGTACTTCATTGGCTTGGTCAAGATTACTGCTAGGTTTAACAATTACTCTAATTTAGGACAGTTGTAACATTTCTTACATGACCCTTGTTTAAAATATATTAACCCGAGATCTATTGCATAACATTTGACACAAAATCATTGTATTTTATTGTCGATGTATTTTTTTCACAATATTATTCATTTTTTTAATTGAACGTTTTCTTATTTCAATACTAATTAATCAGAGAGGTTACATAGATTAACACAATAAGAATTTACAAACCTGGAGATTATGTAATGTTTTTGAGGTAACTGAATAAAATAAAAGAAGAAAAGTTTTTATGTTAAAATTTTTTTTTACAGTAAGTTCAAGACTTGACATAGGCAAACTATGTAATGTGACAACAAAGCCGAGAACAAGGACGAGGTGGGGTAGTACATCGAGGACTCGATGCCCAACTTGTGTTCTTCGAAGGCAAGGCAGAGGAAGAGGAAGAACATAGTCATATTGCTCCTTCAACAGAGCAATATCTCTTCCTGCCTCTCCTGTTCCTGCTCTTCCTGCTTCACCTGCTCATCCTCCCTTCTAGTCCCTCCTGCTCTTCTCTCCTGCACCTCCCTCCTGCACGGGTAACGTTTCTAACCATGCACAATTTTTTTTTTTAATAAAAGGAGAAGCCGATCCCCTTTTTAAGCCTTATTCTGCCCGTCCTCATGGGCCACTGGCCTGTGCGAGGATCTTATCAAACAGAATAAAGGGGAAAGTCGATACAGTGCAAGGTCAATGGTATTGATAAAAAGTGCAAGGGTCACAGACAGGATTCGAACCTGCGCTATCTCTAACTCAGACTCAAAGTTCGACGTCTTAGACCGCTCTGCCATCGGCACTCCCAACAACAAAACACAATGTCAACAAACAATGAGCGACAATGTCCTGGTCGCTCGCTTCTACATTATACACCCACAGTACAGTAGAACCCCTCATATCCGGCCACCACGGGACCGAGCCCCTGGCCGGATAACGATTCGGCCGGATAAACCAACCTACAGTACACAGCACTTGACGAAACAAAACAATTGTACTGTACTGTACTAACCGCACTGGAAATAATCAACGAACTGTTTACAGGTTAAACCTATTAGCTCAACTGAGGACAACACAGGAAAATGTAAACAAATAGATACACCAAAATAATGCAAGAGTCGTGGGAGACTAGTGCGTGCAACTGCGCGTCTGCAAGCCGTGGTAAATAAATTTAGATTTTGGGAAGGGGCCGGATAAACCGAGGTGCGGTAAAACCGAGGCCGGATATGAGGGGTTCTACTGTAGCAAGGGATAAAGAGACACCGCACTTTTCCTGCCCCCCTCCCCTTATACTACTTCCTCCATAACGCATCCCTTTCCACAACATTGCCCGCCATGTCCTAACAATATAAACCCCACATACACATTCCTCCCTCCCTCCAGCACCATGTCCATCCTCATCTTTTTCGGGGTGGGAATCCCTTCCCCCAATAAAATATTGTAATATTTTTAGTATGGGTTAGTATTCTTAATTCAAGATTTTTACTATTATTATTTTTAGTGTTAATTCTTTAGTGTACCTTATATGTATATATTTCAAACCTGTCCTTGAAGGAGACAGTCATGCCACATTACTTGACTCAGCATTATAGGGAACTAAAAGTTAACAAGTGACTTGAAGAACAAGTTATTGATGGTGGGCTAAAAATTGTTCCTTTTATTAAATAAAATATTGTATTTGTTTAGTACTTTTTTAAGAATATCTAATATTATTAATTTTAATAGTTTTAGTGCTAAATTTGTAGTATTACCTTGTATGTAATTTTGTAATAAATTTGATTGTTCTTAAATTGCCTATTATTTCACATCATAAAAATCAGAGCAAATAAAAGTGGGTATAAAAATTAAATTAATTTTTGGTGTATGTAATCTACTAACAAGTACTACATGTGTGCAATTTTGAAGCCATTATTATTTTAAAGAACAAAGAACGTTATTTGCATTGACAAAATAAATTTTAAATGGCTAATTCATCGGTAATATAAAAAATTTTCTTTGTGCATAAAACCGGAATTTATGTGTATAAATATATAGTGTAACTTACATTGTATACTTTCATGTCAGATATATGTCTCGCTGGATCCATTTTATATTTTTGAGAAAAAAAGTAATGTTCTTACAGTCAACTTGCAAATCTAAGTACTCATTGGTAACCTAATAAAAAAAAAACTATTTTGTACTGGCTTGAGATTTTGTACTGTGAGACTGTACTGCTGACCTCTAAGTTTCACTGTTACTTTTCTTTCATAAAGAACTTTGAAAACAATATGTAACATGATGGGGGTTTGTATTTAAAATTTTTAAGTTGGGTCCAATATTTGGTATTCAGGGCAAATTTTGTGATACTAATCGAAAAGTACAGTTTTGTACCCTACACGGGTATACTGAGCTTGGTTCTTCTAGGTGCAATTGTTACAAAGTTAATATGGGGTATGTATACTCCATCTCTAGTTATCTCTAAAAATAAAAATTTAGCCATAAAAAAAGCTTACAACTGGCCATATTGATTGTAGATTTTTGTCACTGTTACTGTTTGATCACCTCTGTCTATGCGGTATACAGGGTATTTCAGACCACCCATTTCAAATGTCTGGTGGTGAAAATGGATAATTGCAGAAATTAGTTTAGTTTAAACGGATTCCCACTAAATTAACCCTAAAGAACTTCAGAGGATGTCATTTTTGAATCTTAAAACTTACAAACACATGTCATTTTTGACATAATTTTATATATCATTGCATCCTAAACATGGTGAAGAAGCAATGTAATTATCTCTATTATTTCAAAATGGTGGTCTAAAGTGTATAGAAAACATACTTCTTTTGTTTTTTATTGTCACCCCTTGTAATACGAACCACAACAAATTTATGAAATTTCAAATAATACCATGCATGGCTGTATTTTCCAAAATTGTTACTATTATATAATTTACTTTTTTGAAAATGTAAAAATGCTCATAACCGAAAAATTGTAAATGATAAGTAAGCTAACCATTACAAAACTGTGACAAATATACTGTATTTATGGGTACCAATTGGAAGTTTACATTGTCTCTTTATAAGTAGTTAGATAATTATGAGGCCAAAAAATAAAATATTTAAAAAGCTGTATTCACTACTGTAATAAATATCACTTCAGCTATGTGCTCAAGCCTAGCTGCATTCTTAGCTACATAAAAGTGTTATTAGTTGTTATTAGTCTAGATTATCAGATATAATTGTCTACCATGACCCAAAGCACTTTATGCATGTTCTTAGAACGTCTGGTTAACAGGATTTTGGCTGTGTAAGGGTTAATTTATTTATGTTAGTTATGGGATAAGTCAATAAAAGTAATTTATTTTTATTTTGTTGTTTATTTGGGTTTAAATAATTAAAAATGAACCATAATCTCATGCATGTACCAACAATCTAACAACCAGTACCTTCATATATACAAATGTGTTGCTGGTGTGGTTACGTAAATTTTATTTAATCCCCTAACCACCACACTTGGTCTATATCATGCAGTACTAAACACACATGTTTGAGTTGCCTCATTTCCAAGATACCACTTCTTTTGATTTTGTAATAACAGTGTGTATATTATGTTATTTACTTCGTTATTTGGGTGGCCCTATTAGATCGGGTACAAGTAGGATATTGCTGTCTGTTTGGTGTTGCAATCTTGTGGACATTAAGCAAACTACTTGGTGCCTTGTGTATTAAACTGTGTTGTATGCGTGTTCAGGAGGCTATGTGTTGTTTTACCTAATGTTTCATAGTGTTTTTTTAATGTTTATTTGGTGACAGTTGTGCAAATAAATTCACTATTGAATTATACATTTATATTTTCAACCCCTAATTGGAATGTAATATAATTAAATATTTTTGCCTTATTGTTTGCTCTAAGCAATATAATAAGTAAGTTGTTCAACAGTATGTCAAAAACCATTAAAAACAAAAAGTACAATTGGGACTCAGGTGTTGCCGAGAACTGGTCTTGCGGAGGTTAAAGGGTTGAGTCCTGATAAACGATTACTGTTTATTTGGGTTTAAAAATGAAAACTGAACCTAACCAAAACCATCATACACATTTCCCAATGTAATCTATTAGTAGCATTATATACACATGTGGTACAGGTATAGTTAGGTAAATTGTATTAGTATAAAATAGTTTTTTTAGTGTTCAGCTCTTTTAATGCCAATGCATTAGTGGTACCGAGTATGGTCATAGTTTGGGGGCATCATCATATAGTACAGTAGGTTATAAGGTCTTCATAACATCATCAAAAATGAGAAAAACACACAAAGAGCATAGAACACAACAATAAAGGCTACAAAACAAAACACTTTGCCGACCTACTTAAACCGATTGGAGGCATGTTTTAGATTGTGTGGCGACCTATACGCACTGTTGATGCAGCGGTTGACATGCAAGGATAGGCATTCTTGGTATAATAGAAAACAATTATAATTTTACTCCAATAACTAGTTTATTTCAAGAACTTTATTATTGTTACTCATCATCTAAATATTGTAAGGATGTGCATTTTGTTTTTCTACAAAGACTTAGGGAAGATCGTTAACACAGCAAGTTGTAAATAATAAGGTGATGTATGTTCATCTCACCTGAAGTTGTAAATAATTGTGTATTTCTGCAATCTGTCCTTTTAGGGAACAGTCATGTCATATTAAACATAGCTCAGCAGTAGAGGGAACTGAAAGTAAATAAGTGACTTGAAAAGAACAAGCTGTTTATTAAGGACTAAAAGTTGTTACTTTTTTGGTGCATTAATTTAGAGCAATATCGTTTTACAAGTGCAGTCCTTTTTTAGTGGACAATCCCAAGCTCCTCAGTACGAATATCAGTAGCTATATCAGTATGAAGTACTTTTTACTGTTATTATAAGAATATAGCTAAGAAGGATTAATCAACAGTTTTTTCATTCTGGAAGCATAAAAAGACATAACAAAATGATATTTGCCCATAATACATTGTCTTAAAAAGTGGCAAGCTAACCTTTTGTAAATAGAAATGTCTTTTAATAAACTAAATGACTAATGGTGATTTACATTTACTCCTATTGAAAAGTTCCTACTAATACTTTTAAAAAGAACATTTATATTTCGGGAAATAATCATCATGTTTTTATTGCAGTAATGTACAAAATATTTAAAATTTTTCTTGTTTTACACCTATGTAGCAACATAATGGGAAAACTATTCAGGGAACAAAGACAACATTACTGCAAATAGATTGTTTTGTGAGAAGTTCAGAAAAGTGCTGCATGATAGCAGCATAAAGTAGAGAGGTGATGATAAAGCAGATCAAAATGTTTGCCCGGGAGAGGTTAACACGTTAAACGCACTGTGGCAAATTACCATTAAGACAAATTTGTGTTAATATTTACTTTGTTTGGGGAAAGTATGGTGGGAGCATCCATGTTATCTTCATTTATAAACTATACTTCTGACTTTGGGTGAAACCAGTCTGCAGTAGTTTTCGGTAATTAATTGATAATTAAGTTCATGTGAGAACATTTCAATAACGGGTATGGGAGGGCAGACTGTGGTTTTTTTACTGATATGAGTAATTTGCTAAGTGGCATTTATTTACTTATTTATTTGTTTACTTGCAATTCTTTTTATCAACAATATGTGTACTTAGCTAGTGTTATAGTGGCAGAAGAATAAGTCATTGGCAAATTGCTAATGTTGCTTGTAGTAGCGGTATTTTCAATGTTGAAGGAAACATATATTTCTTTTTATTCTGGAAAATGATTTCCATCTTAAAATTTGTATGCGATAAAGGTAGTGAAATTACAGAGAAACTTGCTCTCGTTATGGAAGATTTACTCAATTTTTATTGTTTGTATAGCTGTTTATACAAGATGTGAACAAACTACTGCAGTGGGTGTACTCGAAGGCAAACAGAGAGGCTTGTAATGACATGTTAATAGTGTGCAATGATTGAATACGATTTTACAATAAAGTGAATGATGTATTCAGTGATTTACATTCTTATTTAAACGCTATAATAAAAAAATCAGTAGTTTAAAATTTTTTTTGAAGAATAACAGATTCTGTCAAGAATTAATTTTTATATGAGGTAGATCTATATCAGTAATAAATTTAATAGAGGAACAATATAAGGCAATTTTGTTATAGTTTGTTGTTGAAAATTCGTATAGATCAACTACTTCTATGTCAGACAATATGAGGCTCTTAAACATAATATTTTAAATGAAAGTAAGCACAGAGCAGACAAGATTTATCTAGTGCATAAGCTGAACAAGGAGGACTTTTGACGTAGAATAGATTTTTGTGATGGAATTATGATTAAATTGGTGGTTTGAAGAAATTACTATATGATTGTTGTTTCAGTGATAAAGCAACTTTGTTTCTGAACAGGGAAATTAATATTATATAATATTTATATATTTAGATAATATTTTCCAAAATACTGTATAAGTAGACATGGTTATGTTGAATCATCTGTTAGATCATACAGTTTTTTACTACTAGACTACTTACTTTATATGAGTTTATGTTTAAAGAGAGAGTTTACAAAACAAAATCACTTTTTGTAACATGTAACAATGACATGTCCACAATCCTGTTATCCTATCAAACCTTCCATCGTCAATAACAAACTTTAAACAAAGAAGTACAGAATACAGAAATCTTTATTCGTATACATGGAGTACAGAATTGTGTCAATATAATTTAGTTGTACAATCAGGTATTTAAAAATTCTTCTAGGGTGTAATATGGTTTCTGCAGCAGCCAGGCCTTAAGTGCTGTCTTGAAGTACTTCTCATCTCTGCGTCTCTTGAGGTCCTCTGGAAGTTGATTGAAAAGTTTTCTCCCCATGTATGTAGGTTTTCTTTTCAAATAGGGTCAGGTGGTGTGTGGGGAGGGCATAGTCATAGGCGTTTCTGGTGTCATAGCTGTGTGTGTCACCTAGCTGGTCAGGTTTCTGAGCTATTGTGAAGCAGATGGTCTCGCAGATGTAGAGTGAGACAGCTGTCAAGATCGCTAGTTCTCCAAATGCCTGACGGCATGAGTCTTGAGGAGTCAGTCCCGCAAGAATTCGAATTGCTTTCTTTTGTAGAACCAGAACCCGCTCCCTGTTTCTTACTGAGGAGTTGCCCCACACGAGTAGAGTCCGTACCTCAGATGAGGTTCAAAAAGAGAGAAGTATGCTGTCCTGGTAGTATCATTGTTACAAGTACTTTTTATTCTTTTAAGGGCATAGATACTAGAGTTGAGCTTGCTGCAAAGACCATCAATGTGTGAGTTCCAAGAGAGATTGTCATCTATTGTTATGCCGAGATACTTGGCTTCATTATCTTGGATTATTTCAGGTAAGCCATAGTAGTCATTGGTTCTTCGGCCTTTCCATATTAATTGTTGTGTTTTGCTCTCATTAAGAACTAGGTCATTATGTTGGCAGTATTGCTTTGTCATATTCAGGGCTATAAATGAATTTATTTCAAGAGATTCTGTCTTTTTTTGCAATAAGAAGAGCGGTGTCATCTGCATATAACATAGCTTGGGCCCAGTCAAGAAGATAGCTTGGTAGGTCATTTGTCAGCAATATGAAGAGCACTGGTCCAAGTATAGATCCCTGAGGTACACCTCTAGTGATTGGGAGTAAGGTTGATCTTGCTTTATGGGATGTGTTGTTTCTGGTATAATTTACTTCCACTAGTTGCTGTCGATCTTTCAGGTAGCTAGCAAGCCAGTCATGTGATGCTCCCCTAATTCCCATATTCCCTACTTTTTGGAGCAGTAGAGAGTGGTTTAGGCAATCAAAAGCCTTGCTGAAGTCTAGTAGCATGGCGGTTACTGTTGTACCTTCTTCCAGGATTACAAAACATGGCTGCCAAGTAAATATCAGGAGCTAGTGAGTTCAGTGAAAAGTGAGTTTTTAGCTAGGAAAAAGATTATTAGAAATAACAAAATGCTCACCTCAAGTTAACATGGAGACCGTGAGTTCAACTAGCAATAAGACTTTATAATATACTCACTCAATCTTTAAAGAACTCAAATTAAAAAATTAAGCACTGTCACTCACTAAGCTGGCATTCCAACTGCCCTATTAAACATATTTTACTCTTTAAAAAAAAACTTCATTTTTGAGTTACTTGCAACTTAATAAATGAAGTATGACAACATTAAAGATAAAATAATAAAAGCACTTGCAAGTAATCATACACACGTATGCCACTGCCATACTGTAGAAATAGCTGACACTTCGGCAGTAAGGTCATTGGCATTACACCTCTGTAGCTGAGCTGTTCGTCCGTAGTCGTCACTCAGTGAAACAACACAACGTATTCATTGCCCCTGCATTTTCACATATGCAATATTGATACAGCTGTGCAAGTAGCACATTCTCAAGGCAGTATTGTATACATGCGTAGAAAAAACTGTGACAATTTGATCTTTCTTTGCACTTTGTATTGTCTATTGTTATCTGTCTTGGCATTTCTGACAAGAAACTATGTATGCACTAAAAGATACAGTCTTTGTCAAATTAAGAGGTCATCCAGCCTGGCCTGCATTTATAGACAAAATAGAAAAACTAAAAACTCGATTGAGATTTCACATAGTTTTCTATGGCACTCATCAAACAGCTGTCTGTAGTGAAAAAGAAATTTATCCATTTTATGACTTTCTTAAAAATGAAATTCCAAACATTCAAATTTTAAAACCTGACCTCCAAAAGGCACTAGACGAAGCAAATAGGGCATTGCTAACAGACCAAAAATCTGGTTCATCCTCCAAACATTCTAAAGTAATTTATGAATGCAGTGAACAAGAACTCGAGGAAAAAATTCTAAACCTAACTTCAAATGAAATCCAGGAACTGGAAACATCCCTTACTCTTGCTGCAGAAGCAGGAAATTTATTGCTTTTTTAGAATAATAAATTGAAACAACAGATTTTTGACCTTAGCCATAAGAATTCAGGTTTAGAAGATAAACTAAAAGCTGCAGAAGACCAAGTAGAAACCCTTACTCAGCTACTTTGTAGTGAAAAAATGACCATAGTATAGAAAAAGCCTATCTTCTTAGGAAAATTAATGATAAAGAACAAATGCTAAAAGATGTTGAGGAACAATCAGAAAAAGACCAAAACATGCTTGAAAGGAAGATAAAAGACCTTCAAGATGCCATTAACAAAAGTAAGCTTGACCATTCCTCTTTTAAGAAAACTGAAGAGGATTACCATAAGGCAACAAAAACCAATGAAATAATGATAAAAATGCAAACAGACATTACTGAAAAATTAAAGAAAGAAATAGATACCCTAAGAGATACAGTAAAATCGTTAAGGGAAGAAAAGGAGTTTAATATCAACCAATTTCAGCTTGTAAAAGATAACCTGGAAACTTGTAATACTGAACTGGAGGCAAGAATTCCACACCAAGCCAAACAAGAATGAAGCTAGCAATAATGAAAACCACATTAACATACTTAATAGTGTACCTTCCACCTACCATTCATGTTGCTTTCCTCCAGATGAAGATGTTTCATGTACAAGCCAAGGACTTTTAAAAGAAATACCTGGTGAGAAGTTTGATAAAACTCTACAAAAACCTGATAACCAACCTAAAACCTTATCTCCACTTTTAGCTGACAATGAGGACATCAACAGTGTGTCATTGAAAGAAATTGAAGACCGAATTAACTCTCAGACCTCTGTCTCCGAGAAGATTATTATAGTTGAGCCCATGATACACCGCTACTTTGATGGATCCTACCCAGTGCTCAGGGACAAGAAACAGGGGGGAAACTTCTTAGAAGATAACCATAAAGCAATAACCGCGGACATATACGAAATTGAGGAAACTCGGGCTGAAGAAGTAATGGAACTCCGCAAAATAAAAACCTACCATCCAAAAACCATAAATGCAGAACAAAATCTTAAACCCCATAGAGAAGGACAAAAAATGCAGAAATCAAGAATCTTTTTAAACTCTGCATACCACAAACGTAATAAGCAAACACCACAGGAATTGGACCAGCATTGCACACCCACAGCAGAGAAATATGTTATTGAACCAACACTAAATTGTGCATTCAACTCCTTCGGTACATCTCAGCTCCAGCCCCCTTGCACAGCCTACAAATTGGACAAAGATGAAACTTTCATCGACTTCTTTAATAATAACATAAAAGACTACTTAAAAAACTTAAGTAAGGCTTCTTTTTCCAACAGTTATTATGGAAATGATATAGGGAGAGTCAGCCAAACTCCCTTTAACAAAAAACTGAACCACGATATTTTACCTCAAGATGGACAAATACCCAACCAAGACATAGGGAGAGTCAGCCAAACTCCCTTTAGCAAAAAACTGAACTACAACATTTTATTACAAAATGGACAAATACCCGACCAAGACATAGGGAGAGTCAACCAAACTCCCTTTACCAAAAAACTGAACCACAACTCTCTATCCTACGCAACAGAAAATGAGCTACAAGAGCCCATTAACATAATACGTGGTAATGGTGCAAATCAAAGTTTTTTAGACCTCTGCCAAAAGATAAAAGTAAAACTAAAAACAAAATAGTCTCTGTGCACAGAAACACAGGGGAGAAATTTAATGACACAAGTAAACTGACTATATTACATCAGAACATCAACTCCATGTCAAATAAAGTGAACAGACTAAACCACTTGTTAGACGAATTCCTCCCTAGCTAACGGAGCACAGACTAAAACATGATGCTCTTGAAAATACCAAAATTCCTAACTATGAACTGGTAGGAAGTTTCTCTAGGATGCATCATCAAAAAGGAGGTGTAGCCATATATAAACACTTAAATCTGGGAAATAAAGTGGACAGGATTGATACAATTCCAGCACTAGAGATGATATGTGACCCAACTTATCAAAATCAAAGAAGGTCAAAAGAGCATCTATGTGTTGGGTGTTTATAGACCACCATCTGGCAATCGATCACTTAACAGAGATCTTGAACACAATCCCCTTTCAACAAAGCATTATAATTGGCGACATCAACATGGACAACCTAGTTCAAGACAGTCCCTGTTTGAAACTTAATGACGCTCTTGCACAATATGGTGTTAGGAGATTATCACTGCCACCTACCAGAATAAACAGCATTACATCAACATCAATTGACTGTGTCTGCTCCAACATCCCTTTACCAGAAGTCACAGTAGATGTCTTGACCACAGGGCTTTCGGATCACAACGCACAGCTGTGTTCAACAAATCTGAAGAAATCACCTGTTCCCACAACTTATTCAATTAGAAGACATCTTAATAAAAATAACCTTGACAGCCTGAGTGACTACTTAAAGGGACTTAACTGGGGATTAGTGCTTAATGCACCAGCTGTGGACACTGCTTTTAGAAATTTTAGCCAAATACTTAACTCTGCAATGAACCTAACATGTCCTTATAAAAAAACCAAAGCAAAGCGTAATGCAAGAGCTTGTCACTTTAATGATCCAGAAGCTCAAAGACTGAAGACCGAGTTTTTAGAAGCCTTAAATAGAGAAGAAACCACAGGTTGCGTAGCTGCTAAAACCCAAACAGCAGAAAAGAAAAAAGCCTATGATATGAGACTGAAATATCTAAAAAAGCAAGCAATAGTAGACCGCATAAGCAACTCAGAAAACAGGTCAAAAGCAGTCTGGGACACAATTAATAATGAACGCCATAAGAAGAAACAGGACACTCCACTTGAATTGACAGTCAATGGCAACAAATTAAACAATCCATTCGAAATAGCTGAGCACCTAAATACTTATTTTACAACTATAGCTGAGATAACACTAAAAGAAGCAGGTCAAACTTCAGATATCTCAAGGAAGCCTCAATGCACCACCAATGCACCTGAATTTGTTATTCATAGCACTACACAGGCAGAAGTTAAGAAAACCATCATGGCAATGAAATCAAAGCCATCAGCAGGCATAGATGATGTCTCATCTATCTTACTTAAGCACTGTGTTGATGAAATTACACTGCCTCTGACTGATATTATGAACAAGTCCTTAGCTCAGTGTATTTTTCCAGCTGACCTCAAGATTGCCAAAATAATCCCTATTAAGAAACAACCACAAAGCACAGAAGCTGGCCACTTTAGACCAATATCTCTTGTATCAACCATCTCCAAGATATTTGAAAAAATCGTTTTAAACAAGATTAATAACCCACCTCATGGACAATAATTTGCTCAGTAAACATCAGCACGGATTTTTATCCTCTAAATCTACAACCACAGCTATCACTGACTTCTTTGAGAATGTAATTGACCAAATTGAAACTGGAAAAATAGCATCTGCTATTTTCTTGGATCTAAGTAAAGCTTTCGACACACTGGGACATAATTTACTTCTTACTAAGCTGATGACTTTAGGAATCCAAGGCAATGCAATAAACTGGTTTAATAGTTATTTGAAGAACAGGACTCAACTAGTAGAGCTGAAATATACAGCTAATAACACAGTTTACCATGCTAGGTCAAAACCCCTCAATATAACAAGAGGGGTCCCCCAAGGCTCAGTACTGGGTCCAGTATTGTATGTATTGGTAACAAATGACCTCCCAGATTACCTAAAGGAGCAAGCCCACACCACAATGTACGCTGATGACACAGCTCTTATACTTGCTGAAAAAGGCCCTAATGATTTAGATTGTCAGGCCTTCATTGCTTTCAATATGGCAAAACAATATTGTCAAGAGAACGATCTTGCACTAAATGACAGCAAAACTAAACAAATCCTGTTTACAAGAGCTGCAAACTTAACCGAGGGGTTGCCAATGGTGGAAGTAGAGGACGAGACCAAATACCTAGGAGTGATCATTGACCAACATCTGTCCTGGACCCCTCATGTGGACATGGTGTGCAGGAAACTGAGTACTGCCCTGTATGTTGTAAAAAGAATAAGGTCTGTTGCAGATCTGTCAACGGCCAGGGTTGCTTATTTTGCCCTATTTGAGTCTGTTGTGAGGTATGGTTTGATAATATGGGGAGGGTCAAGTATAGGAAATATGACTAAAGTTCTAAAACTTCGAAAGAAAGCGGTAAGAATATTGGCAGGTCTAAATCATCTTGACTCGTGCAGAAGTGCTTTCAAAAACCTTGGAATTCAGACAGTGGTGGCTCTTTACATACAACAAACCATTCTACATGTATTTAACACTGATTACAATAGACTGGGTGAAATTCATTCATATGGAACCCGCAATGTGACAGACTTCGTCTTACAACCTCATCGACTCACCATGACTACCAAGAAGCCATCTTATGCAGTGCATGGCTTGCTGACAGGACGTTTTACTCCATCGAGGAATTTTTAAACTGGACATGACATTTTTATCTTGATCTATGTTTTAAACTAGATAAAATTTTTACATATCAGAATCAGAATCATTTATTCCATTGATCTGTTTACAGAAATAGGACAAGTCATTTTAAAATTACATACATTGTTTAGAGCTAAAAATTACATTAACACAAAAGTGTTGTAAAAAGTTCACATGAAATTTAAGTAATGTAGCAATAAATAAAAGTAATTATAGTTAGTTATAAACTAAAACCTAACATTAATATGGCAATTCATGAATTCCTCAATGCTGTAAAAAGGATTTTTCACTAGCCAATCATATAACTTTTTTTTAAATATTTTAAAGGAAACAAGTCTCGCATCATCAGGCAGCTTATTAAAAAAATTTATAAAATTCAATTTAAACGAGCTTTTAGTTTTAGCTAGTCTGTGAGGCAATATATCAATCTTATTCCTTTCCCTAGTGTTGTATTGATGGATCTCCTGTCTTGTATGAAAAAGATTCAAATTAGATTTTGTATACAATAAAACTTGAAAAATATAAAGATTTACTATTGTGGGAATTTGAAATTGTACAAAAAGAGGTTTGCAGTGTTCAAGTGGGTTGGCTCCTCCAATATTACGAACAGCCTTTTTCTGTAGCACAAGAATGTCAATGACATGTGAAGAATGACCCCATACAAGTAGACCATACAATATGTGCGACTGAAAAAGCCCAAAATATGCCAATCTCAAATACTCTGGACTAACAAAACTTTTGAGTTTCCAAAGTAAGTAATTTACTCTAGAGATTTTGTTACAGACAGTATCTATATGAGTTGACCAGTTTAATTTTGAGTCTACATTAATTCCTAGGAGCTTGACCGATACCAAATTGATTTCCTGTTTGAGGCTTAAAGTAATACACTGTGTTTTATCCAAATTGCATGCTAGCTTATTTGCTGCAAACCATTCATAAGCCCTTTTCTCAGATTGTTGAGTAATTTGTGCCAAACAGTCTAAATTATGATGACTAGAAAGTATGGTGGTATCATCAGCGTAAATCACTGAATGAGTATTGAGGTTTTTAGGAAGATCATTAATATAAACGATAAAGAAAAAAGGCCCAAGAATAGAACCCTGTGGAACACCAGTTTCCACGGTTTTCATTTGAGAGCATTTATTTCTGACACGTACATATTGCAATTTATTGGAAAGATATGACTTAATAAGTCTTAAAGCACAATCACTAACACCGTAAAATGCAAGCTTATCAAGAAGAACATCAACAAGGACACTGTCAAATGCTTTACTGAGGTCACATAAAACTAATGAAGAGGAATCCTTTTTTTCAAAAGCCTCTAGGGTATGATCAATTATGTTTAATACAGCCGAAGTTGTAGATCTTCCCTGGCGGAAGCCATATTGACTATTTGAAATTAAATTATGAAACTCAAAATAGCCATTCAGCTGGTTGTACATAATTGATTCAAAAATTTTAGAAAATATAGGGACAATTGAGATTGGACGATAGTTATGTACACAATTTTTGTCACCTTTCTTAAACACTGGAGTAACTTTTGACACCTTTAGTAAAGGTGAAAAAAATCCCTCATTCATGCAGTTATTTAAAATTATCGCTAGGGGTTCACTTATAAATTCAATAGTACTTTTAATAATGAAATTCGACAACCAATAATAGTCCATAGCTTTTGAGTTTGAGAATTTTGACACAACCTTTATAACATCCTCGGCTGTAACTGTTAGCCAAACAAATGAATTTTGATCAATCATTCGTTCTCCCAAAAAGTAATCAGGACTATGGTGGCTGGGGGGAATTCCTTCACTAAGCTCTTTAATTGAGTTTATGAAATATTGGTTGAATTCCTCAGGATCAAAATTTACATCTTGACTGTGTGTAGGTGAGTGTTCATTACTAATCCTTCCAAGCAGCCCTGCATTGGTTAGGAGCTTTACTAATATACTGCTCAACTGCAACTTTTTTTGCTAGTGTTAATTCATTCCTATACCTTTTTTATGTTGAATATATACATTATAAGCTGCCTGAGTTTGCTCTGACCCCCTTAAATTCAAACTTTTATAAATTGTGAATAATGCAAGCATTTCATTTCTTGTTTTGGCTAAATACATATTGACACATATTCTGTACTCGATGTATATGAATAAAGTTCTCTTTGATTGATTGATTGATTGAAGTTTGTCGACAATAAACTCTGTCAGTTGAACTATAGCCGTGGTGGTGGATCTTCCTCGTAAGAAGCCATGCTGTTGAGGCGTCAAGATGTTTTGAGTAGTCAGATGTGCTGTCAATTGATTCAGAAAGATTTTTTCAATTACTTTTGATATCGTTGGAAGAATCGATATAGGTCTATAGTTTTCCACTGATGTTGTATTGCCTTTCTTGTGTTTAGGAAATACTTTTGCAAGTTTCAGTTTCATAGGAAAGACACCTTGTGAAAACGACAGGTTAATTATGTGACATAAGGGATTTGCTATTTCATCCTTACAGTGTTTTAGGATTGTGGAAGAGACTTCATCGACACCTGCAGCTGGTTTTGATTTAAGGGATGTGAGTATATGAAGGACTTCTTCCGGTGTGGTTGAGAGTGGGATGAAGTCAGGTACATCGCCATAGTCTTTCCATGTTGTTAGCTGATTATTTATGGCCTGGTTAGCGTTACAGAGAGTGATGTCAGCTATTTTTGTAAAGTAATGGTTGAAGTGTTCAGTTATTTCCAAAGGGTCCTGGATCAGTTTTTCATTGATTATAAGTTTAAGTGGTTCGTCCTTTTTACTGTTATTGCATTTTTCGTAGTTAATAACCTCCCAAATAGCCCTTTGTTTGTTATGTGAGTTATTAATGAAGTCTGAGGTTGACTGTTTCCTCAGTTTTTTCAAGTAGAGGTCATAGTTCTTTTTTCTGATAGCTGTTTCTATTTTATCACCCTCACTGCCAGTTGTTAATTCCATTTCCAGGGATCTTAGAAAATGTTTTCTCAACCTCTCAGATTATTCATTGGTTACTTTGAATTTTGATTTTATTTTCGGGCGGGATTTTTTGTGTGGACATGTTGCATTAAGAGTTTGAATGAGTCATCATCATCATCATCATCATCGTTAGACGTTTCCGTTCTCACGGGTACACAGCCTCCTCCACTTTAGTCTATCGTTCCATGTCTCCTCTTCATCCACCTGTATTTTCTGTAGTCCCCTTCTCTCTATGTCTTTCCACACTTGGTCCTCCCATCTTCCTCTCGGTCTTCCTCTTGGTCTTCTTCCTCCTTCCTCCTTCTCCAGTGCTATTCTAGGCATTCTATTATCTCCCATCCTCTTCACATGCCCTATCCACTGTATTCTTCTTCCTTCCATTGTCTCTTGCAGTGAAACTACCTTCAATCTTTCTCTGGTTATTTCGTTCCTTATTCTATCTCTTCTTGTAGTCTTCTCTATCCCTCTTAAAAATCTCATTTCTGCAGCTTGCAATCTGCTTAAATCATTTTTAGTCCACGTCCACGTCTCTGCTCCATATAATAAAATTGGTTGGAAATAAGATTTATACATCAATACTTTTGATTCTTTCCCAATGTTCCAACTCCACACAATCTTCTTTACCATATTGAAAAACTTTCCACTCTTCCATATTCTGTTTCCTATCTCTTCTCTTATTGTGCCCCTATCTGTTATGATACTTCCTAAATAACAGAATTCCTTCACCTTTTCAAGTCTTTTTCCTTCAACTAACACGTCTTTGTTATTTCCATCCCTTCTCTTTACTTTCATTACTTTACATTTTTGTATGTTCATCTCTAAACCATATTTCTTCGCCACTTTTGCCCATTTGTTTAACTCTCGTTCTAACTCTTCTTCCCTATTTTCCCATATCATTATGTCATCCGCATATGCTATTGTCTTAAGTTCTTCTGCTCCTCTGTTTCCTTGTACTTCTAGAATAATTTCATCCATTATAATATTGAAAAGGAAAGGTGACAATATGCTTCCCTGCCTTGTGGTTTTAGGAAAGGTAGGTCAACGGTGGATGCTATTTTTGTGATGAGACAAGTGTTAGAAAAGAGGTGGGAATACGGAAAAGATACAATGGTAGCGTTTATAGACCTACAGAAGGCATATGATAAGGTACTGAGAGAAAGGATATGGGAGAGTATGAGAAAGAGAGGATTGCGTGAGGGAATAGTAGAAAGAATAAAGAACCTGTACGGCATATGTAAAAACAGGGTAAGAATTGAAGAAAAATATACAGATACTTTTAAAACAGAGAGAGGAGTTTGAATGAGTATTTCATGAAAATATTCATTGGATTCTTCCACAGAAGGGGAGTTATATACATTTTGCCATGTCTCTAAATGAAGCAGGTTTTTGAAGTAATCTAGGTTTTTCTGTGAGAAATGTCTATTGGTTAAAATGGGCAAAGGTAATTTTTTGTTCGGAATACTAAACTGAGCAGAGCTGAGCTTTGTGGTCTGATAGGCCAGTGATAATTAAATCAGTGTCAATTTTACCTATGTCAAGGTTAGAGCAGACAAAGTCAATTGATGATTTAGAATTCAGAGTTACTCTAGTGGGTGGGAGATCTATCCTGGTGATGTTATGACTGGCCAACATGTCTTAAGTTTTTGGTTTTTATAGTCATGATTCAGCCCATCTACATTAATGTCACCCATGATTATAGTAGGACATTTCCATGTTAGAATAAGGTCCAGAGTACTAGATAAAATGTCAAGGGCATTGTCAAGGCTTCCACTTGGTGGTCTGTAGACTCCAATTACATAGATTGTGGTTTTGCCAATAGTCACATGTACTACGTGAGTTTCACCTGTAAGTTCACAGGCAAGCTCAGTTGTTAAATTGTGTACTTGGTTTCCTAGTGTTTCACTGGAAAAAATTGCTACACCTCCTTTTCTGTAGGTATGCCGAGAGAAGCCTCCTACTAAGTTGTAGCCTGGCAGTCTAGTACTTGAGAGCTGATACTCTTTAAGACCATGCTCTGACAAGATCACCAGGTCAGGTGAATGAATGAAGTTCTAGAATGTGTGTCAATCTGTTAATTTTCCCACCTAAGCAGTCTATGTTTTGATGAAATATCCTTAGTTGATTTCCTTGGTCAATAAGGTTGTGATTAGTTTTTGTCTGCTTTTTTTGGGAGTGAGGGTTTCTAAAAAATTATTTTCAAGAGTGTTTGCAGGGTCAGCTTCTGAGTGGGAGGGGGAGATTTGTACAGGAGCGGAGTGTGGTCTGGTGAGAGCATAGAAGTAGTTGTTATTTATGTTTTTGTAAAACTCTATGTGTCTATTAAAAAAAATGCTTCTATGTCTTCATCATTGGGGCGGATTTTTGCAGTTGATGGTGGGTATTGTATCTGTTTTAAATGAAGAATGCAGTTCATTTTTTTCTGAGTGGTTTGTCTGGCTCCAACTATGTCAATTTCCGTAGAACAGTTAGGTTGTTCTGGAAGGGGTGTTATATCATTTAGTTTTTTATAAGTGGTTTGTCTGGCTCCAACTATGTCAATTTCCGTAGAACAGTTAGGTTGTTCTGGAAGGGGTGTTATATCATTTAGTTTTTTATAAGTGGTTTGTCTGGCTCCAACTATGTCAATTTCCGTAGAACAGTTAGGTTGTTCTGGAAGGGGTGTTATCATTCAGTTTTTTATAAGTGGTTTGTCTGGCTCCAACTGTGTCAATTTCCGTAGAACATTTAGGTTGTTCTGGAAGGGGTGTTATCATTCAGTTTTTTTATAAGTGGTTTGTCTGGCTCCAACTATGTCAATTTCCGTAGAACAGTTAGGTTGTTCTGGAAGGGGTGTTATATCAATGTACAATTGTACAAGGTAGATTGTAATGATAAAAGTGCAATGATCATAGACAGGATTTGAAACTACGCTTTTTAGCTCAGATCCAAAGTCTGGCGTCTTATACCATTCGGCCAAGGGCACTCCCAACACAAAAAAAAAGCACAAGAATAAGCCCATGTTAATAATTTAATGTATGCCATAAAGAGGGTTACATGAAATCGTTATATGTACAGTGTGTCATAACAAGTTGACTGCGGCAGACGCATTATGGCACAGAACCACAATGAGAGTAACCAAGATTACTCAGTGTAGAGCTGCATTGGAGGTGTTAATACATATAACAGTCTTCTAGGATGTATTTTTGAGCTCAACAATACTGGTTTATTCTACAACTCTATAAAAAGATGCTTTCGAGCTATAACCATTTCAAACCTTTTTTTTTTAATAGTAACTATACTATTTATTCAAATGGTAGTTTAAATATAGTGATTCTTACATGCATCTTATTTGAAGATGCATTGCTGGAGCAGTATGATACTTGTACAACTGTTCTTTTTCTTCCCACTCTCTAGTAATTAAGAACTGTGGAAGTTACATATAGAGAGGGGCCCGCTCCTTCTTATCCAGTTCTCGAAAATAAGTACCTATATATTGTACAATTTCAGATAACATTCCTTCAATTGGAGGCTTGTTGCATAGGGTTAATGTTCACTGGAAGACACTAAATTATTAAACATACCACACATTATCACTGACAAATAATTGAGAGGTTTAGATTCAGGTGATCCGTCCAGCATCAAAAATAAACTTCAAACAAAGAATAGATTCAGATATCTAGATTTAGGCTATGCATGTCTAAAACTAGCTGATAATCTATGTTAGTTGTTGGTGGGTAGTGGTTAGGATCAGATGCAATAGGCCTTTTATACAGCATTTTCAGTGTTTTAATACAGCAAAGTTAAAAAGCTTTTTGGGAAAAAGGTAAACACTTTTGTAGTACTCTTTGAACCCCATTTTGTTGAACAACTTTGTTGACACAATGTTTTCAGTCATGATGTTTCCAAATGGAATTCGTCCTTGACGACGAATTTCTTTTGCCATTTCTCTGATGATAACTTCTCCATAACCTCTTGATCGAAAGTTAGGGTTGGAATATAAAATAAAAATTCCACCAGAATGGAAGCTGACTGAAGAACTCAACATCTTGTTATCACTTTTTCTGAACAAGCCTGAAAATTGATCATACAACTTTATTAGAGTGACAGTAGTTGAGGAAACCTTTATTGAAATAAAACTATTAGGAAAAAGTTGTGATGTAAAATTACAGTAGATATATTTAAATTCACTAATTACGTTCATCTTATGGAATTCAAGACCTAAATAATTAATAATATCAAAACCACTTAACATTTTCTGTCAATAAAATAATTCAGTAATTAATAGAGTCTATTTTCTCTTTGGTATTATCATTTGCAGTGATTCATACTATTTATTTTCATAATCAGTAATAAATTTCAAATTTATTTTTATTGTTATCATTTCGATGTTATTTCATATATTTATAGAAGTTGGATGCATCCTGTATTTTTTCATACAATTTAATTGTAAGCTACTAAAAATAAAAACAAATAATCTTTTCAGTTTAAAAGATTCACAATTATTGAAGGTGGGGCTTGAGGATCAACCAAGGAACATAGTCAAATTCGTCCAGCACCGTCCTTTGCTTAAGATTAATAACCCCAGCTAATGTGAAGTCCTTATAAAGTATTGGAACATTTACCAGTTTGTAATGTGGGAGAATTAACTGCTTTTGCCTTTGAGTTCAAGCTTTAAGATGGAAATTTCTATTCTCAAAAATATGGATTTTCAAGAAACTAGCCAAAAATACATATTATTCATAGGTGGTTTCTTACTAGGTCAGTCTCAGTGTGTATGGTTAGTAACAAATTGTAAAGCAGAATTACCAAGTCCAAAGTTATTTTGTATTTGCAGAGCAACAAACTTCTCAGATCCTGGATACTTAAAAGGCCAGTTTTCATTAACTTCTGCAACATGATGTTCATCCAAAGATCCTAAATATACGTCTTCTGGAAGCAACCTGCAAGACATAATTTATTAACTTCTGCAGCATGAGTTTTATCCAAAGATTCCTAGTATACGTCTACTGGGAGCAACCTGCAAAACGTTATTTATAAGAGAACAATTCATGTATCTACAGTGGGAAGGGTTGATTCAATGTGAATGTTGAGTTTAGCTCCAGTTCACCTTGTTAGTGCAATGTCTGAAATCTGATGCTGCCTCATACTTGACTCTTGAATCTGGAGTCATAATCATCTGAGGAGATTTTTTTAAAAGTCGGCTAAGAGGAAGCTCAAAACAAACTCTTTGTATTGTTTTGACATCAAAGACACCTAGATTACTTCTATATTTTGTAGTCTAGATGTCTCTGATGTCTAAACAAAGGAAAGAGTTTATTTGAGCTTCTTCGTCATCAAATTTTTTTTGGATCCCTTCAGATGAACATGACTCCAGATTCCATGAATCAAGTGTGACACCGTCTGATTTCAGATGCTGCACTAAGAGGAAGGTGAACTGGAGCTAACTCAACATTCATAGAACAATTAAATATTAACTTCTGCACACAGGACATTATTTATAATATAAAAACTTACCAGAACATGATACAATAACAGAACAATTATATATATAGTATTTGTCCATTCAAAAAGTATCCCAATTAGTGTCATATCTCTTAGCTGTCACAGGACAATGAAAACAAACGTGAACTGTGTTGGTTAGTTCCGTAACAGTATCAGTTTATTTCTAAGCGTGTTGAGTTCTTCATCACATTTTAATGTTTGATATAAAAATGAAAAAGTGAAGGAATTATTGACAGAAGATAACCGATTAACTGTAAAATTATTCAATGAGAATTTAGGAATCAGTTTTGATTCAGTTAAGTTGCTTTTGGCCGATGATTTGGGTTTGAAATATGTTTTTACAAAGTCTGTACTGAAATTGCTTTCACCTTGAAGTAACCTTTCTTAAAAATATCATTACTGGTGATGAAATATGGTTTTACAGGTACAAGCAATTTCAAGATGTAGTGGAGTTACAACAAAATACTACGAAGCAACTTTTAAAAACGTGGTTTGAGCAGTGTAAACAGTGCAAGGAGCAAAGTGTGTGGCATCAGAAGGGAACTACTTTGAGGGATTGTAAGACATCAAATCCTTCTTTCTTAATAATGCCAATCCAGATACTGTTTTTGATGGATCTTGTATACTTCAACAGCATAAATTCATCCAGTAAACATCATCTTGGAGCGACCTGCAGGACATAATAATTCCTACAACAGAACAGTTCAACATTAACTTTTGCAGCATGAGTTTATTCAAAGATCACAAATATACATCTAGGAGAAATCTGCAGGACATCATTTATAATAACCTCTATAACAGAAAAATCCAAAGTATTTATTTACTGAATTACTTGAACTGATTTCTAAACTCATGTTGAATTTGTATTTTAGTAAACTACAACTACAAAAAACAACAATTTCATACATTTACATTTTTATTGTTAAATTATTTAATATTCAATTTTAAATCCACATTTAAAATCTCAAATAAAATAAAACACTACTTTAACTTGCTATTTCATGTTTGTAAACTATGACTAAATTAAATCTTAAATGCATTCTAAAAACAATAAAATGAAACAGAGTTGGTAAACCAAACCAAGAAATGAGGTAAGGTCAATAACCGAAATTGTTGTTTTATATATGTCTAAGCTCATGTTCCAAGATTTAGTAAGACTAATGTAGGACCACTTACTTGTTCTCAATGTCACTTTCAGGCGGGAGGAACAAAGTAGCGCCTTCTTCCGTTCCAAGATCACATCCTTTGGCAGCAGAAACTTGCTGTATCGTTGGCATTAGTCGTCTTGCCGTAACCTCAAACATAAATTTCTCTGTCCAGGGAATTCTGGTTGTTTCACTCAATACTTTTGAAAATTCCGTGTAGTCTGCAGCAGTTGTATATGGATATATTAAACTCACTGATTCTGCCTGCAATGATTCATACTCGTACAAAAATGGTTATAGTGGTTTACACAACTCTTGAGAGAAAGGTGAATCCCTTCTCTTGTAATTTAAAAATGGTACTATTTTTAAAAACAATAAGTTTGCATCTCAAGATACAACTGTAGTTTTAACTTTCATTTTAGCGCACTATAATTTGCTCTTTTAATAATGAAAATTAAGTATATATCCTATACATTAACTCTGTGCCAGCTGCGTAAAGAGTGTTAAGTCAAAAAACATAGTTTTGAGATATTCACGTTTGAAGTTTTCAGTAAATCTGAAACCTACACTTTTTAATAGTATGTGGACATTTTACTCCTACAGACCTCCTATTTTCCTTAAAATATTAGTTTGTGTATTACCTTAAAAGGTACTATACTTCAAAATAACGTAACAATATTTTCTTTTATTAGAAAAAAATGTAAAACTTTTTTTGACTTGGACTTAACACGGTTTACACTAATTGCATGGACTTAACTTATTTTATACTAGAAGAAAGCTGCGATTTGAAACAGTAAACTTTTATTACACTGTCTTTAAATATTTAAATTGTTTGTAGGGTTAAAAAAACAAACTTTAAGTAGTTTATTGTTTAATTAAGTCAAAGGCTAGATTAAATATTTATACAAACACAAAAGTTTTACTCTGGCAAACATATTGGTAAATTGACAAAATTTAATTTTTTGTGTTTCGGAATAGCTGTAAAAAAGTTAACAATTCTCTAAATCTTACAGAGCAGTGAATTATTAATATTCAAAAAATTATTTATTTTTTGAAAATGTCTATTAAACCCTTTCCTTTGGCGGATTGTTTTTATATTTATTTCTTTTCGTTTTATTACATGTTTTCTTCTTTTTTGGATTTTGTGCGTTCCTCCTTTTTACAACTAATGGTACTGCCTCTTCAGTTTCTTCATTTGGAATGTCATCTGGATAGGTATCCTTTGCTTCCTGTGAAGTCTTCAGGTCTTTATAAAATTGGTGAAACACAGGTAAAATAAAAGGTAATAGGTCAAGGAGGTCTTTCTTTTTGTTTTCAGGGATAGGGTTTTGGCCCTTGTAACGTAGACTAGGGGTCATTGCAAAAGTGGTTTCATTACATCTACTTTTAAAACTTATACATTGAAATGATTGATTGGGGTCCAATGAAGTTTTGTAGAAAAATGATTCCCAGGTTCACTTTTTAGGTACTTCAACCACTGCTCATTTCCTCCAATTGAAACTGTTTCCTACAACATCTTGCTTGCGCTGCTGGAGATCACTTTTGAAAAGCTTAGCAAAGTCAAAAAAGTCTTCAAGTTCTTCATTACAATAAAAGGATGCTTTGATCCGGTACTTCGTATAAGCTGGCTCCAATCGTGGGGGTGGTTAATGTTTCTGTGAAAGGTTTTTTTACGTTTTTCAATTAGAGCGTGAGATGTATCACACTCCTTGTGCGTATGCCCAGGTATCAAACATTTATGGTTGATTTCATTTAGTCCTGGCGAATTCTGTAGGGTCACCATACACATAGCAGCTATGTGTGTGTTTTTGTTCTGGCTCCCACATGTATCTGTGTACATTGTCAAACATGTCGCATCAGGTTTTGTAGCTTCCGAAATGAACGAATATATAAATGAACCCACTTCATTGGCACCTCTACCAGCTATACCTTCATGCCAAAGGTAGCAGTAAGTTAAGCCTTCAGTGCAGTCGTAGACTGTTAGGTTGAAAGTCCAAAGTTGGCGTTTATATAGAAAGCCACAGAATTGTGAACTAGAGGAGTTGGCAGGCATTGCTGCAAATCGAATGTCACTGTTTTTAATGGTATGGTCAACATTTGATTTTTCTTTATCTAACTTTTTAGATTCATATGCAAACTCTGCATCTTCAAGATGACAATTTTTTTTTTAAATACGCCCCTTTTTCATCTTCCGAAGAAAAATCTGTGCTTTTACCTGCACCACACATTTCCAAAATCCGCTTAGATCTTGATGACATGATGGTAAACTAACTTGTACACTACACTTTACATTAACCAACAAACTATCAGGTTATGATGATTATTATGTGCTTGTTTTCCAGAGTATGGTCAAATACAACTACTGAAAACTAAAGTAGTCAAATCAGGCTTTAAACAGTGTAAAGTGTGTTAACTTAATAAATAAATTAGTGAATAGTGCGTTAAGTCACAAATTGCTTGGACTTAACACACTAAACACAAATAGACCTTAAGCAGTATAGTTTGAGTAAAATGTGACCATGGACTAAACACACTTTACACACAATCAATATTGTTCACTTTTTACTTATACCATTGGCGCACAAGTGAATAACTTGTTTATTATGTGAAATTGGACTTATCACCCTATACACAAACGTAGATATCATTGTTCTGCATGCGGGGTGTAGCAATAACTCATTTTGACCAATTTTGGACTTAACACTCTTTACGCAGCTGGCACAGAACTAGTATCCTGTTTTTATATATATACAGGGTTTGTCCGGAAAATAATAGGACTGATTTTCTTTTGCCGAGATTGTACTTCGGAGCGAGCGCGCACCGACTGGATTCGGTAGAGGGCGTTCCTAGCTAAAGAACAAACGGCTGGTCAGTTGTCTCCGAGCACCTGAAACAGACATTTTTGCGTGACGTGTTTATGTGAGTGGTGCAAGCCGAAAATGCAGCGTTCGTTAGAGCAGAGGTTCGCGTTTACATCCAGTGTGAAACTCGGTAAATCTGCGACAAAGACATTTGATATAATCAAGCAGGCTTACCCAGATGTTGCTTTAGCAAGAAGTGGTGTGTTTCGGTGGCACCAGGCCTTTTTGGAGGGCCGGGAAGAGGTCGCTGATGAAGACCCGTGCAGGAAGACCTTTGACTTCGACAAACACCAACAATGTGACTCGTGTTTCGCAAAGTTTTTGAACTCAGACCGTCGACTAAGTATTCGTTTAATTGCCCAGATGTTAAATTTACCGAAATCTGTGGATCCTGACATTGTGACGGAGCATTTGAACATGCGCATTGTGTGTGTGAAGATGGTCCCAAAAGTGGTCACTGACGACCAGAAATTGCGGCTCACACCGCCTTTCTTGTGAACAGCTACCTGACCAAGGCCGGCATCCCAACTCTTCCACAGCCGCCCTACAGCCCATATGTGGCCCCCCGGACTTTTTTTTGTTTCCTCGCCTGAAAAGGCCATTGAAAGGCAAGCATTTTGAGACAACAGAGGGGATCCAAGCAGCATGCACCGCGGGTCTCAAGGCTATTCCGGAGAATGCCTTCTGTGACGCCTTCAATGCTTGGAAATCGCGCTGGCACCGCTGCATCGACGCAGAAGGAACCTATTTTGAACGTTTTCAAAGAATTGTAAAGATTTGTTCAATACATTTTTTTAAATCGACTCAGTCCTATTACTTTCCGGACAAACCCTGTATACAGAGGTAACTACCTGCAAACTCAAATTTCGGCCATGGCCTGACACAACAGCCGCAGTTGTGTGTTATAATACCGTTAACACATGAAGTTGAAAGTAATTACTTCAATGGGGAGTGCTTTAACATACAGGGTCTACAAAAAGTCCGGAAACAGCATTTTATTTTATGAACTATTGCAGATAAAGCAGCGAAACTTTACACATAAGTACTATTCCCAACAATTTACTTTTTAAGCAAATATAAATTTTTCGATCATACTGGGGATGGTCCACAAGAAGTCAGAAGAAAATCTTAAATAAGAGCATAGGTTGAGTTGTAAATTGAATTAAAGGTCTCTATTAGGAGAACACAAACCCATGAAGAAGAAACAATGAAAACCTAAAAACCTCACAGCATACGAAAACCAACTTTTCCTAATTGTGAATGACTTTACACCACCACATTCGGAAATGGTCCTAGTTGGCAGCATTGCGTTCTCCTTATAGAGACTAAAGAAACAAGTGTGCATGCACTGAGTGCTGATAGTAGCACTGCAGAGTCATTATGGTGAAATACTACTCACTACCTTTTTGCAGCTCATTTAAACCTTGTTATTCTCCCAAACAATACACTAGAATACATCATAAAATTTAAATACACAATTCCAACTTACACCAATCGCAAATGTTGACTTAACAATGTATACACCATCTTCAAAATCCCCATACTTGTAAAGAACTTGTTTTGGATTTTGTATATTTTCTTTGTGATATTCTTCTAGTATTGACACAAACTGATGAAGCTGAAACAATAAAATTCAACTATTAAAAGTATATTTTAGTTTAAAATCAATAATTTTAGTTTTATAATTCTCTCTTTGTGCATTTTCTATTATTTGTTGTACTATTATAAAGATAATTCTTACATTTTTTTAGTGCGTACATACAAAATATTTAAAATAAATATGACAGTTTGTATAAATATATACTTATTTATACAAAAAATATATATATGTATGGTGGGTTTGTTTTAGAGAAAAAACAGCACAGTGCCAGTAAATCAGACTAGACAAGACTGAATATGACTGGTGCAAAGAAAATTTGAATTCATTAACTCATTGGATACAACATTTATTGTGCCAATTTATTTATGTATTTATTGTACATATGTATATATAGCAAATAACAATTTTTAAGAAGATTATAGTATTGAACTACTACTTCTATTACTTTATTGCTGTTTCTCTAATAATAATATTCTGTATTTTGTATTATAAAAACAATTTATTATGATTAAGTTTGTGTAGAATGCAATTAGAAAATTGTCAAACAGACTGTAAGTATAGACATTTTAGTTTTCCTTAACTGTAAAAGTATCCAGTACAAGTTTACTGTTAAATTTTACCATAAATATCAGAATACAAACTTTCCGAAACTGTTCCGAAAGTAACATCCTTCCGGTTCATTGTAAATAAAACTGAAAAGTTTTAAATTAATATTTTATTACATACATCTGAATACCACAACTGTCCTTTATTTTTCTACATTATTTCAATGTCAATTTAAACGCTTTCGCACTAACTTAGAAATTCTTTCTACATAAAATCTGCCACCTGTGCCACGAGTCAATTGGGCACTGCATCTTTGAGTTCTTCATTGACTTCAAACCACTACGAGTCCAGCCATCTCTTCAAGTGCATGAATAGGCCACTTGGAGCCAAATCTGGGGTTTATAGCGGATGAATAAAATATCCCATTTGAATGATCTAAGAAGGTCTTTGGTTTTTTGTTTTTGAGCATTGTGGGGATGGACGTTATTATGCACAAAAATTACAAGAGACCATGGTGATATTTCTAAACAGCTCTTCGTAGGGTTTTTACAACTCCAACATATGAGTCCACAATAATTGTTTCTCTCCATGTTCCATAAATTTTATAATCCCTTCTGAGTCCCAAAACACAATTGCCATCAACTTTCAGCCAGAAAAATCCTGCCGTAGTTTTGTTGGTTTGTGTGATGTTAATCCACACCTTTGATTATTCTTAGTTTTCCGGATTCATGTACCTAACAGATGTTTCATTGCCTGTTACAATTCTATTGCAGAATTATTGTTCTTCTTGCTCGTAATCCATAAGAAAGTTACGAGCAGATGCCTTGCACTGTTTTGTGATTTTTAGGCAGAATGTTTGGGGCCCATGGAATACAGAACTTTGGCAGCCTAATCTTCTGTCAATATCTCGTACAAAATGGTCATCAAAGTTTGTGGGAAATCAGCACCAAGCTTTGAGACAATGAACTGTTGATTGTCACGAATCTTTCTGTCGATTTTCCTGATGAGTTCATCGGTGACCACAGAGGGCCTGCCACTTCTCTCTTCATCATAGATGTTTATTCAGCCATAATGAAAAATCAAAGCCATTCCTGAATAACTCCTTTACTTATTAGTTTTGGTCCATAAGAGTGCAAAGTTCTCTGTGAATTATTATCTCTGAATTATACTTGGCTGTTAAAATGTTGGCTAAGACGCTCATGTAGGACCTTCACTTTACCATAGCTGGATGCTGCATTACTGGAGATGTGCGTTAAAACAACAATGGTTGTGCTACTCTCTTTACTCCCCATGCAGTGAGCAAACCAAGGTTACTTTTTGACATTAGATGTTATCTGATATAAGCAAAATTCTTAAATTTAAATAGTTAAAATTTAGTATGCTTATTAGTTATTTTAGAGTATTCATGAATATACAATATTATTAAGACATTATAATATTGGCGTTTTAGTTGGTAAAAACTATATTTTGAGTCAATTTTGTTTTATTCTCTGAAGGAGAATAGCTCCTCTTTCAAAATTGACTGAATACACTGCTTAAGTGTGTGCAATCACATAATAGCTGAAGCCATAAAAATCTGTAATAATAATAATAATAGATTTATTGCTATAAACAATGCATGCAATTGTCATAAGCAATAGTCAACAGAATATTGAAAAATTTCCTTCAATGTTACTCAACTAAGCACTTGCAAACACACTTTTAAAAAGTCACACTCAACACATGACACCAGATACAGCTTACATATCAAATTTTAATTTTGAAAGATTCAAATTTCCCAATGGCTCATCGTGATCTCATCATCAAAGTAGAAGGCGTTTGACACCAAAATTATCTTTTAAATTATTTAAAGTGTTTGGTACTATCAGGAAAACCATTGAGTAATCCTGTAGCAACAAATACAGGTAAATGTTTGGAGGATGTAAGTCTATGTTCCTATTCCTTGTCTCATAGTCTCATAGTGGTGAGCACTTCTGCCTCATACAAGATCGCACTTTGTTTGACAGTACATGATCACGTCCAAGATATAAAGGCAGGACAATGTCAGGAACCCAAGCTTCCTGAAAGCATCTCTGCATTAACCTCCGTAATTCAATTTTGTGATTAATTCTGATTTTTCTTGGAGTCTGAAGACCTGTTCCATCTTTTGTTTTCTTCAGTCCTCCTAGAGTCTTATTTCGCATGACAATTGCGGATAAATAAGACTGTAAAAAGCCATCTTCAAAATTCTTGTAGGTTACGTAAGACAACCACCATTGCTCTGTTTCAAAATTGGAATCACTTTAGATGTTATAAGAAGAGATGGAAAAAATTACCTGTTTCCAATGACAGATTGATTAATTTGGTGAGTGGCATCAATATATGCCTGAAGCAACATTTGAGCAACCACACTGATATTCCATTGATGTCACAAGTTTTCTTTGATTTCGGTCTCTGTATGACGCGAGCCACCTCCTCCTCAGACAGGAGTCAGACCCATAGACGACATGGGAAATACATTATACAGAACTAGAGGGCAACAACGTGAAAATAATGTGGCATATGATAAGTACTTATTAAATTAATTCGCCACTCTTTGAGGATTTTTAATAATGTTTCCTTCAACTTTAATCTCAACCAGCTTGGTGTGACTTTTAGTAATCCATGTTCTTGAAGAATAACCAATAATTCTCCATGAAGCTTTTTTACAAGTTTTTTACAGTTTTTTAACGTTTTGTTGATTTTATACGCTTTTTGCAGCTTGAACGACTTTCCGGTAAGTTTGTTGATATTTTCTGAAAAAAATGATTCTTTTGAGTCTTAATCAAAATTGTGTGGTAAAAACCTCAGTTTTCTCATGAGACATACCTGTAGCCACTGAAGACTTTTGTCAAGACTTTTCTAATTGGTTAATTTTTTTTACGTGCAAGAAATATTCAGAAAGTAATTGGAACAGTTATTAATTGCATTAAGCATTTGATCGGTGTCTGCAAAGTCAATAAAAAATGCCATGTTTCATCATTCATTGAGATGGCAGATATTCTGAGGCTTGACAGTTCTTGACATTCTGAAAGTTGGTTTTTTTCTCTTCTGGCGTACATTCAAAGACGACAGACTCCTGCATGAAATAGTCAGAGGGTTCTACATTAAAAACAAAGAAGGTTGAATTAGGAATATTTTGTGAATACGTTGTTGACGGCAGTACTTGTTGCAGTAACTTGAGTTTGTGTGTTCATGGACAATTTATTCCAAATGTGTCTAAGACCTCTCAAAACCATGGTTTAAGGGGGTGTATGGGTTCCATTATGTTGATAGTCAAGTCCCCAATGATAATGAAATTTCATTGAGTTTGAGGAAGTGAGACTCAATAAATTCTTCAAGTTTTCGGAAGAAAAGAGTCACAAAAATTTCTGTGACTGATCTATATAATTCAGTCATCGTTATTTTACCGCCCTCAATAACAAGTTTACATTAAGTGTTTGGATAGCACGGGTCATTCAAGCTTAACACTTTGAGTGCCGCATCTGGGAATAGATTTATCGTTTAAAGAATACTGCCTGGTATTTGAAAAAAACTATTGTTTAAAACATATTTATAAAAAAGAATAAAGTATTTTACATGGTTGGATTCCCCTTACTTTTTTTCATTCTTTTTACGCAAAGGTAAGTTAATTTTTATTTAATTTAAGTAACAGATGAAACATTCAGAAAACTTTTTGTTGAAAAAAGCTTTTTGAACAGGTTGAGTTTACAAAAAGTATTTTTGAACATATATTGAGCCATTCAAAACGTGTTTGATGTGTTCAGAAGAGCTGACAAAACTTTTTTGCAAATATTATTTATAACTTGTTATTGATACATCTGTCAGTTAAAGTGGACGACTGAGTGTAAAAAATAATGATGCAAGCTAGTTAGATTTTGCTCCGTAAAACACCCAAACTTAAACAGTGTGCACATTCTAGTATTGAATTGTATTACTAAGATCCTTATAGACATCATAGAGTACAAAACCTCTACAACAAAGAGGCCTACCAGTTTAATTACACGTAAAATTTTGATTCCGTCAAGTAATAAAACCTCCAATCAAGGTATTAAAATAATTCCAGAAGAAATAATGGAAATTTACTTACAAGGAAAATGTTGTGGCCAGTCTTTTTTCATGGCTTCCAACACTCTTGGGATTTCATCCACAGTCACCTCTTGAAGAATATCAGACGCCATTATTTAAAAATCTTGCAATCATACATCATAGTCAGTTACGAGAGTCACATGAAGTTTAAAATACAAAACAGTTTATATATAAAGCACATTCCTTTTTTGTCATAAACAGAGCTTTTTGGCTAATAAAACACACAAAAATAGATTAATATTTTTTATAAAAAAATATAAATAGAATGACAGAGAATAAAACTAATAAATATAAGCTAAAAGACTCAGGGTATCAAGTCCATATTTGTCAGAAAAAATGTAGCAAGCCAACCCCTAATAGTAATAAGCCTACTGAAAGTGGTAGAGGTACTTTTTCAGTCTAAGTGTATATTGTGATTTTGTTTGAGAACTATCATTTGACCTTTTAAGATAACTTTAAATACAACAAGTTTTTGTTTTAAGAAGAATTTTAATTGGATACTCCATTCATTATACATTGCTATTTAAAAATAATGAGTTTTAGTCTTCTTAGTATTCTTCATGTTTTAACTTTTGTAAATTTTAAAAACTGAATTAATTAAAACTGCCCCTCCACACATTTCTTGAAAGAATACCTCAGTAATAAGCTCGGTGAAAGATTCGGTACCCTTTTATATCATACTAAGAACAACAAAAGACAATTAAAAAAAAATCTTTTAAAGTTTTGGCACACTCTGTCAATACGGTTTAATATATTTAACTTCAATTTTCACCAAAACGATTAGTGTAATGAGATATTTAACATTATTTATTATGAGTTTATTGTATAATATATTATTTCTCATTACTATCAATATAAAATTTCAATATTTTTTAAATTTGTCTAAGTTATTCATCATGTCAATGTATTAATAAAAATTGATTGCATATCTTTTAATGTAAATATTTCCATATGACTCCTGATAGGCAAACAATAAATTTTTAAATGTTGATATATAAATTTATTGAATAAGAATAATTTCTTATTATAACAGTATAAAATATCTATTTTACAGTACATTTTTTTCTCAATTGAGGTGAATAATTAATTACATATTCAAATGCTTAATAAATGTTTATTGAATAAGATAACATTATTTTTCATTACTAGCAATATGAAATATACATTTTTGTTAATAACTGTGTTTATTTTAAATAATTTCCTGTCAGTTTCATTGAATATAAGCCCTAATATGTACTCATTCAATAGTAATTGATAAGCATGGGAATGAGCTGTGATTAGACTCCAGGACATTTTATTCAATAGTTTAAATTTATTTTTATAAATATTTATAAATCTCATTTAATTAGTGAGATTTATTCGAACGTATAAATATTTTTGTAAGAAATTGATATCAGTGGAAAACAGATTTAATGTACTTTGAAAATAAAAGGTTAAAGAAGAAATTTATTAGATTGTTATTTATTCCACAGACATTCTTAACATATGATAATAAAGATTTTACTATTAAGTCAACACTGTTGAAGACATAAGAGATTGGAAAAAATCCAGTACTATTGTTAATGTTTAGATTACAATTTTAACTTACATTGTGATTGTTAAATACACTCACTAGTAAAATAATATAGTCAGTTAGTATACCATTCAATATATGCTACTCATGAAGCTACTTTCAAATCACTTACCAAACTGCCACAATAGAAAAAGGTGATTTCTCATAAGTTAAACACAATTTAAAATACTACTAACCTAAACATTTTACAGAAGTAAACATAATATTTAACCAAAAAATATATATCTACATGCATGTATAAGTCATAGGCATGAATTGAAAGTAAACAAAACTTGTTATGAAACAGATAGAGATTTTTTAGACAGTTCAGTTTCTTACCTAGAGATGCATACAAACTGTAAATCTACTTAATTTAGTAAGCCAATTTTAAGTGGGTATTCAGATAATGGACTCAGTGATAAGATACACTTAATTATATAACATTGTCTGATACAATACCCTTGCTTATTTCGCAATTTTAAAACAGTAACACATAACTATGAAAGTATATAATTTATTATATCAGTATGCATTCTTTTACCTTCTGTTACAATTTTATTGAAATATTATTCTTGTATGCTGAGTGTCCAAGAAGTCAACGTTCCATCTCAACTTTAGAATGCTCATGAGAGAACTATATTAATATAATGTGTTAAAATAGTTTGGAAGTTAGTCTTATGGGTTTTAGGATGACTGTCCCCTGAAACTGGAAAGGATGACGAACTCAAAAAAATTTTAATTGGGATGTTTAGCTTTTGATTTTATTAGTAGGTATTGTTGATTTCTAATTATTATTGACTTTCTTCTCAGTAATGCAATATTTCCTCCTTTCTTCCTTTCTTATTTTTTAAAATTTGGTTACACTGATCAGTTAAGGGAATGTAATACTGAAACATCTAAACAACAATAAATGTTTTATTGTTAATATTATATCAAACAATTAAAGTGTTGGTAACAACTGAAAACTGTTTCTAATGTATCATATATATGATACTTGTAATGAGTACTTGTGATAAATAACAATTGTACTCTGTGTACATAAGTATTTTTTTTCAGAATTAAGTTATCATTTTGTTAGAGTGGTGGAATAGTGTTTTTTAGTGTTGTTGGTTTTATCTCATTAACTTTCATCGATGTGTAAGATTAGAGATTCATTAAACAGCTATTTATCTCACCCAAATGCCTATTTTCTTCCCTATACATAAAATACTGTGTAGAAAAAAGAATTTCAATGGTAAATATACTTTAAAAAACAAGGTTGTTTTGTTCACCAGGTAACATTAGCGCTAAGAAGCCCTCTCTAGCACTTAACTTGGGAGCCATAAGTTTAAAAGTGACTTCCAAGCCATCACCAATGGCTGAGTAGCAGGCAGACTACATGGAAGAACAAGATCGCTCAGAAATCACCATTCCAAACAGCAGCTACGCTCGACATTGCTTGAGTTGGTACCACCAAATGTTTGAATTTCTGCCCAAGGTTTACATGTTTTCATTCAGTTTATCTTGCTATAAACCGCCATAACCGCTAGACTGTGTCATTGGTAGCATAGCAGGTACGTGTGCATTGGTTGATTTTGACCATATTCATATTGTGGGTGGAGTTGAAGAATATTTGGACACATAATATTCATTTATTTTTAAAGTTTTTTTATTCTTAGGAAACTCTAACCTAGAAACTATAACTTCAATGAAAACAAAATTTTCTGAAAACTACAAACTACACGCACACATGCACACCAAAAACAACACCTATTATTATGTCTTGCTATCATGTATATGCGGGATACTGTGCCTATTAATTTGCATTTTTATTGGCATTGAGTAGCCATATAGTTGCTTATTTAATGTTCTATGTGTGGTAAGACATGTTTTATTAAGTGTTTAATTTAAAAACAATAATGCTTTTTCTATTATTATTATTAATTATTTTAAATAAAAAGTCACAACATTCATTAAATTAGAACACTGAATTATTGTAAACTATACACATTTTTCAAAAACCCTGAACACATTTGGATGTACATAAGCTTTAACTTTAATATGATGCACCCATCAAGTCTGGGACCAATAACAATGGAGAAAAATAATGAAACGTTTAACATTGTTCTTATAATACAAATCCAAGGTCATATAAGAACACCTTTTCCATTTAAGATAAGTAAAAGTAAAGATTACTGAAAAATGAAAATTGTAATAAAAACTGTGATAGGGATATTAAATATTAAAATGATCTGACTTAAATGAAATACAGGCCTAACTTTTGAATATTTTATTTCCAGAAAACATTTTAAGATTTGTTAAACCCAATAAAAAAATAAAAAAACTTAGAAATTAACTAAATTTTATTTGTATGATAGTTATTAAGACAATAATTTTTGTTTTATGAAGTTATTTTGAAATTAATAATAAAAAACTAAAAATGTCTTACAATTAATATTTAAGAATTACTAAATATACGAGTAGCTTAAAATTTAAAGATACAGTGTTTACTAATCTACATCTTACATTATCTGCCAATATAGTAGGAAACTATGTACCTATACTGACTGTACACTGAAATGCACTGCAATAAATACCATCTGGTGACAGGTGTGGGGATTAATGTTTCTAAAATCACTTAATGAAGATCAATACAAAGCCCCGCCTGTCATCAGTGAATCACGCAATGATCCCTCTATATTACTTGTCAGTTACTGGGAGAGCATCAGAGAAATACTCTAAAACTTGCCAGAGTACTCCGAAAGGGCCTGACATGTATACTAGGGGGGCAGAGTGATTGAGTGATAGTATGGCTGGCAAACTGCAATTTTAGATTAAGAAGGTTTCTGAAGTATTAAAAAGAAGAAACAAGAAGAATATACACTCCAAATGATTAACCACTTTGGTCTTAAAAAGTTTACAGGGAGCATATATGATTGCTATGCCTTCAGACTTAGGTCCGTCCCTCTTGGAGTAGAACAGTGTTGTCTACGAATTTGGTATTCTTCATTCAATTTTCATAAAAAATATAAATCTTATTCTTGGTCTTTCAGAATAGTGATTGATTAGTAATATATGTATATACTATATATTACATATATTACTAATCAATCACTATTCTGAAAGACCAAGAATAAGATTTCTATTTTTTATACAGTATATATATATATATATATATATATATATATATATATATATATATATATATATATATATATATATATATAAAACGTCCTTACCTGACGACGTCTTATTGTGTACTGTTGATGTAGAATCTTTGTATACAAATATTCCTACAGATGATGGTCTCAGCGCTGCCCAAAATTACCTTGATTCATGCCCAAACAATTCCAAACCTAGTACTAATTTCATTCTCAAACTTATGACCATGATTTTAACCTTAAATAATTTTAAATTTCATGATCAAAATTACCTTCTAACTAAAGGAACTGCTATGGGCACACGGATGGCTTCTTCTTACGCCAATATTTTTATGGGACTATTGGAAAAGAATTTTTTAACTAGTCAAAATTATAAACCTCTAATTTGGTTCAGGTACATAGATGATATTTTTATAAAATGGCAGCATGGTATCAAAGAACTTAACGACTTTCTTTTTAATCTCAATAAATTTAGCATTTTAAAATTTACATGGTCTATTTCACCAGATTCTGTAACATTCTTGGATACTGATGTATTTATTGAAAATCATAATTTGAAAACAAAAATTCATGTCAAAGACAGTAACAAAATGCAATATTTGCATTTCACCAGCTGCCATCCAGTTCACATTAAAATATCTATCCCCAATAGTTTAGCAATAAGGGCAAACAATCTTTGCAGCAATCAATCTGACTTCCATAACTACATAAACAGACTGTCCCATATACTTTTTGAAAGGGGGTATCCAAAAAAATTTTGTTGGTAGACAAATCAGAGCACCTAAAAACATTTCCAGTGCTATTAATCCTAATGGTCCTAAATTTATCACGCAATATTTTCCTGGCCTTCATAAAATCAACAAAATTCTAAAGGTTTCTTTTCCTATTTTGGAATCTTCCCCTGAAACTAGAAATTTATTTTCTAAGCCTCCCAAAGTAATTTTTAAAAAACCTCCAAATTTACAAAACATTCTCTCTAGACCGAAATTAAAGTATGAGGGCAATCCAAAAATTAATAACATCAAATGTAACGTGTGCAATCCTTGTAACAAGCCAAGGTGCGGCATTTGTAAGTTGTTAATAAATTCTAAATCGTTTTAAAGTAGCACAACTGTAAAAGAATATCCTATTAAAGGTAACATTGATTGCACTACAAAAAACATAATTTATCAACTAACCTGTTAATTCTGTCCCAAAGACTATATTGGAAAAACCATCACTCCTTTAAGAGTGAGAATGGCCAATCATCGATTTGATGTTGTTCATAAAAATTATGAGATACCATTATCTGCTCATGCGATTCAATACAATCAAAATAAATTAGAAAATTGCTTCAGCCTAAAAGGAATTCACCATTTAGAGCCAAATCCCAATCAAAATACTAATCTGATAAATTTAAGAAATGTTGAAATCGCACATCAATTAATTTTAAAATCAAGGCAACCAGATGGGTTAAACCTAAGATGATTCTCTTTTCCTTCTTATAACAAAAAAGTTTTAGTTCTATGTAAACATTTACTAATATTCTACACACAGCTGATTGGAATCTTGTTGTTTATGGTATTTATTTGTTAAAATTTTATTTTGGTTATGTCTTTTGTTCTTGGTTCGAGTTCTGTTTGTATGTTTTAATTCAGTGTGGTTCTGATGAAGGGTTCTGTGAACTTGAAAATTAAACATGAGCACTGAATTTTTGTTTCTGTTTTTGTATAAACTTTAAAGTTAGAAGAGTATATATATATATATATATATCGTTTGGGCGTGAATCAAGGTAATTTTGGGCAGCGCTGAGACCATCATCTGTAGGAATATTTGTATACAAAGATTCTACATCGACAGTACACAATAAGACGTCGTCAGGTAAGGATGTTGTATATATATATATATATACAGGGTGTATATTATGTCTGGAAACACCCAAATATATCCTTTAATAATTTAAATATAAATTTGAAACCTCTTACAATCGTGATAGAGATTGGGCATCTACTTTTTGGAACAATGTTTTGTTATGTCACACCAACGGGGGACGTCCTGCCGAGGGTATCGTGAATATTCTTAATGGAAGCCTATACCTTGTGATACATAATTTTAAAGGTAATAGCTTACTGAATTGAATGCCACAAACCGCATCTCAAGGGAATTATTCTATCAGAAAATAGAGCATTTTTAGTATTGAAAATTTACTGATGTTCAACAATGTAATTTTTAACATGGTTCTTGCCACAAAATGTGTTACACTAATTTTTTAGCATTTTTTTAAATGTTCAATTAAATAAAACAAAAATTTCATTTTAAGCTGGTTCTATTAGCACAAATTTGCCAGTTTTTTATTACAGTACAATTATGGAAATACTTATGTTATTGATTTCTTATTACAAATAAAAAATAATGTATGCTGTTAGAAAAGTCTTACAACAAACGTTTTACCTGCATTTGGTGTCAAAGCAATTGTTCGAACTGTGTTCCTTCTACGGTTTGACAATGAGCCAATCTTGTGTAAAATGATTCGACAGAGTTGCCTAACATTTCTTCAGTTATCAAAGCAATCTCCTCTATAATCCTGTTTCTTAGGTCTTCCAAATTATGAGGCTTTCTTCTATAAACATTGGATTTTAAATGACCCCATAGGAAATAAATCGATTGGTGACAAATCCGGAGATCTTGGAGGCCATTCGATTTCTCCTCTTCGGCCAATCCATTTATGAGGAAACCTTAAATCCAAATACTCTCTTACCTGTCTCCCATAATGGGGTGGAGCACCATCCTGCTGAAACCATACATTATCAAAGTATTCCTCCTGATGCAATTTGAATAGCTGGGATTATTTCATTTTGGAGCATATTGTAGTAAAGTTCGGCATTTAAATTTCCATTGATGAAAAAGGGTCCAACAATTTTGTTACCTAAAATTCCACACCATACGTTCAGTTTTTGTGGTTGCTGTGAATGGGACTCAGTAATCCAATGTGGGGTTTTCACTAGCCCAGTAACGGCAATTGTGCCTGTTAACATTGCCATTTAGGAAAAAAGTTGCCTCATCAGAAAATAGTATGTTGGTCAGAAAATCTCTATTGTCATCACATTTGCGCATCACAAGTTCACAAAACTCATCAACTCTTCTGTCGTAATCATCCTCACTTAACTGTTGGAATAAATGAACTTTAAATGGTTTGTATTTATTAATTTTCAAAATCTTACTCACAGACATAGGGTGCATATCATGTTGCTGTGCAGCTTTTCTGAGCGATGTATGTGGGTCTTCAATAAATGTTTGCAAAACATCTAGTGCATGTTCTTCATCTGTTGCAGATTGTATCCTACCCGACTTTGGCCGATTACGTACACTCCCTGTCATTTCAAAACGCTCAATAGTTTTTGATATTGTTGAAACACTTATGGGATTCCTTTCTGGGAAAGTGTCATTAAACAAATTACAAACTTCCCGATAAGATCTTTGACGATCGCCATATCCTCGCATCATCAACAAAGTAATTCGTTCTCTTTCAGACAATTCCATTAAAATGCCAAATAAAAACTGAACTACTGTAATTAGATAACTTGTTGACAGCAATGCTTCAGAGACACTGATTAACTCGACAGGAATGATATGACCTTTGTCCATTTGTAATTCCCAAGCTTAGACCTGTCTAGTGAAAGCTCCATGCTCAACAAACTGAAACCTGTAGACCAGATGATTAATAACACAATAATGTTTCTCATAGGCTAGTGACCTTTGTCTCTTTAAACCTTCCTGCTGACTGGAAAACACCAAGTACAGATTCATAAGTAATCAGAGAAAGTGACTCATAAGTTTTCTTCATTGTAATAAAAACTAGTAAATTTGTACTAATGAAACCACCTTAAAATGAAATTTTTGTTTTATTTAATTGAACATTTAAAAAAATGCTAAAAAATTAGTGTAACACATTTTGTGGCAAGAACCATGTTAAAATTACATTGTTGAACATCAGTAAATTTTCAATACTAAAAATGCTCTATTTTCTGATAGAATAATTCCCTTGAGATGCGGTTTGTGGCATTCAATTCAGTAAGCTATTACCTTTAAAATTATGTATCACAAGGTATAGGCTTCCATTAAGAATATTCACGATACCCTCGGCAGGACGTCCCCCGTTGGTGTGACATAACAAAACATTGTTCCAAAAAGTAGATGCCCAATCTCTATCACGATTGTAAGAGGTTTGAAATTTATATTTAAATTATTAAAGGATATATTTGGGTGTTTCCAGACATAATATACACCCTGTATATATATATATATATATATATATATATACTGTATAAAAAATATAAATCTTATTCTTGGTCTTTCAGAATAGTGACTGATTAGTAATATATGTATATATATATATATATATATATATATATATATTTATATAGGCCAGTCTCCAAAACCACCAAATGAAGTGTTGAAGATATGTATTATTTAGTACAATTTAAAAGATAGGATAGTTTTTATCTCGATTAATAAACATCAATTTTTTGTATTGTGAATTTTAGATTTCAATTTTCTAATTTCTTCATTATACAACTGTTCTGTGTAAACATCACGTAAACGTTGAATCAAGCAATGTCAAGTGTGGCTGCTGCTTGGATGGGTGACCGCTGAGCGATCCTGTCCTTGCAAGCAGCCCGCCTGCTCAGCCATTGGTGGTGGTACAGAAATCACCTTTAAGCAGTTGGTCCCTAGGTTAAGTATTCGAGAGGGCTTCTTAGCCCTAACTTTGCCTGGTAAAATAAGACATCTTTACTGTACTTTAAACATAGTTTTATAACAGTGCAACTTTATGTTTAATTAATTCAACCACTATTTTCAATTTGTTTGTATTTGTCATGAAAGCATAGAGTAAGCTTGATAGTAACATCACTTTCGAAGTATAATTGCGTCAATTATTATAAACGAAAGTGTCTTCATGAATCTTGCTTTACATTATTTTGATTGTTCATAGAATTCCCTCATTGTGTACATGGGTCGTTCTAGAAGCCAATCTTGAAGTCTATTTTTGAGATTCTTCTCACTTAGTAGTGAGTCTTCGTAGTGTAGTATGCTGGTAGAATGTTGTCTGTTGCTCTACTGGTGTTATATAAATGTATATCCTCACTCATTTGGTGTATAATTTCATCTGCATGTGTTCTTTTTATATCAACATTTTTGTATAACCGCTGTTTAGCGTAAAAAAAGAAAATATTCAGATAAGAAAATTAAAAGTAAATCTCAAGGCCAGGCAATATCCGTTTGCAGCTTAGATTTTAAAAATCCATGTTTCTCTCATGTGCAATTATATGTTGCATGCTTACGTGTTAGCAAACCATCTAATTTATTTTTATAAGCAAAAGACAGATTATCTAAAAATATTTTACATCAAATAACGCTTAATTAAATTTTAATTAGTAGTTTATTACTTAGAATAACATAATTTTTTTAGTAAGAATCAACTTTTTCATACTTTATTGATAAAATTTGGTGGTATATATGTTATGGATAAACAACTTTGACAATTTTGTAGAAGCTGTGTTGGCACATTAATAAAAGCCATAATCTGGGAAGGGCAATTTGGAAAGTGGTAAATAATGAGCTTGGCAGCTCAAATTCTTGAACAATTCTATTGTCCTTACTCATGATAATGAAGGTATTCAAACCCCAATTTATATAGAAAGAAGGTTTAATGAATATTTTGTTTCAGTTGGAAACCAACTATCACAACTGGCTTAATTTGATACAGCTCTTGAGTATCTTGAGAGTATCCTAGCTCTTTAACAACAAAATAAACCTCTTCTTTATTTGTTTGAGCTGACTACAATAACTGAGGTTCTAAACTCAATTTTAAAACTAAAAAAACTCAGTCAAGTGGATGGGATGGTGTTACATCAGAATTTCTTAAAAAATGTGCAAATCTCATAGCTTTTTCCATGGCACAAACAATAAATTAACCCTATTTTTGAGGGTATTTTCTCAGAAAATATAAAGTTATCTATCATACCGCTAATTCATAAGAAGGCTAAAAAACTGAGATTTCCAACTACATACCATTTAGTCTACTTTCTTCCTTTGTTAAAGTGTTTGAAATTATCATTCTGGTAAGCTTTCAACAATACTTTGACTCTAAATACACTCTTATCTGCATTTTAGTTTGGTTTCCGAAAGAGACATTCAACTTCTAGTACACTTCTAGTACTATTAATAATGTAATGGAAGCCATTGTGGGAGCTTTGGATGGGTCGCAGTGTGTCGGTGTGATATACTGTGATTTAGCCAAGACTTTTGATTGTATCAACCATTTCATTCTTTTGGCTAAACTGGAAAGATATGGATTGAACGGTGCAGCTCTCTCACTTCTCTCCTCATACTTCTCTGATAGGAAGCAGTTCATTAACAAATAAAGGATAATTTCAAGAAGGTTGGATGAGGGTCATCTCAGAAGTACCTCAAGGCTCCATATTTGACCCTTTTTTATTTTCTTTGTATACAAATGACTTTCCTTCCAATATGAGTTCAGACATTGTTTGCTATGCATATAACACAACTGCTCTGTCTTCTTGTATATTCACAACCTCGAAATTATCATGAATCATTCATATGTTGTCTTGAATAGATGGCTTAGGTCAAATGGTCTTGACTTGAATGAAGAGAAAAACTAAAATAATGATTTTCTCACCATATTTCTGTGATTTAGTGGGTTTCAGCATAAATGGTATCATCCCATTAGGGTCTGCTCCTCTTCTTGGTGTTATTTTGGATGATAAACTCAACTGGTCTAAACATATTAATACCCTATGCACAAACCTGTCTTCAATTAATTTCGTTTTCGAGTATTAATACCTGTAGTTGGTAAAGAAACTATCCTAAAAATTTACTATGCTTATGTGTACAATAGGTTAAAATATTTTATTGGATTCTAGGAGTCGTCTAGTGAAATTTTAAGAGGTCTTAGACTCTAAAAGAGGATTGTTCGTGTTATCTGGTCATCGTGTTCACTGTAAGCCTTTATTTCAACAACTGAATCTTCTCAATCTTTCAAGTATCTACATACTTCAAGTTTTAACCATTTTTCAAAATAACCCTCATCTTTTTGCAGAAAATACCTTTAATCACCAGTACAATACCCACCACATGTGTAACATGGTCCACCTGATCTAGAGATTGACACTTCTTAAAAAGGGCTTGCACTATGCAGTTTCCAGAACATGCTTCTTCTGCGGCTAAAAAACCTATCCAGCTCAAAACACTTTCTAAAAAAAAGTTAAAATCATTTTGCTGGAGAGATGTCTATATTCTTTACATGAATTCCTGTCAGATTGTACCAATACATAAATTATATTAAATGACCTTTAGTGGTCTTATTTGATTGTTCTTGTTTTAGTTTGTGACATTTCCTATCACATTATGTTATTACAAAAATAAATAACTTCTGATTGTATGATAGTCTTGGACCTAGCTGAAGACTTTTCTAAAAGTCAAGCTGTGTTCGAAAACTACAGAATGATCAAATTGCAAGAATATAAGAAAGCACTTTGCAATTGGGTTGAGGTAAGCTTGAAAACTTTTTGTAATGATTGTTTTTAGACTTAAACTGTATAACTGATGAATCATGAGAAGATCTGACTCTGTAAAACAGCTGAGTTTAAGAAAAACATTTACATTTATTTATGGCTGCCTTGTTCATTGATTTCTAAATAACATTTGATTTATTCTGCAACAGCACTGAACACATTCAATGAACAGTTTTAAATCATTATAATTTAAGATTTGTCCTAACTGATGGGTTATTCTATGTATAGGTTTTAAATAATTATGTGCTTTTCTCACCTAAGTTTTTTTTATCAATAATTACAATTTACACTTTAGTACTTGTATAGACCTACCCTCTCAATACAGGCAGTGGCAGATAATGTTGGCTGGGTCACCACACAAAAGCAGCACCAAATGCAGATCTGTGAGTGGCTCACACGCATTTTCCACTGGGATTGGTAAACATTTTATTTTACTCACACTCAGAGAGTTAAAACGTTAGTATGAAACCAATTTTTTATTGGCATTAGTTTGCACAAAGCTAACTCACACTTTGAACTAGGTTTTTCCTATGGTACAAGACCAAAGCATACTTCTTTGAACGACTCAGAAATTTATTTCTGTGGCTCACTATATATTATCATTAAATATTTATTGTTAGAATTTACTTCCAACCACTTCAGTAGCTTTTGAGCAAATTTAATACTGTTTTTTTACACATACAAGTTGTAATTTTCTAAATAACAAATAACTGTAAATTGACTCAAAGTCTTTAGCTAAGTCAACTAAAACTAAGGATTTTTAAGTTTTCATTTAGTAAATTCATTATATCTTTATTAATTTTGAAAAATGTTTCAGAAGTATTTCCCCCAGTTGTAACCAAATTGTAATTCACATATTAAGTTATTCAATTCTAGATCACTTTAAAGTTTTTTTTTCACATATTTATTTAGAACATGACAGATAATACTAAGCAAGTAGATCTATAGTTGTTTTTATTTACCAGTACCAGTAGTTAATCCATCAAACTGCTCTTGATCACATTGTTGGTTATATTTTTTAATTCAGTATCTGAAATTTATATAGAAGTAACATTATTATAATATAACATTTTAGAAAAGTAATAATTAAGATTGTCTGAAATATACAGTATCTGCCAGGAAGTTCTTGTTTTTTCTTGTTTTATGAAGTTTATGTACAATAGACAGATATCTACTGATATCATGTTGTTATCAGACTAGAATAGCTCAGTTGCTAAGGTATTGGATTATCAAGACAGAGGTTCCTGGATCAAATTCATGTAACTGGACTTTACTTTTTGCTAGTACAAAAAAAAAAAAAAAAAAAAAAAAAAAAAAAAATTGTCATACAGCTATTTTATAGAAAAATATTCATATTATCTATTTTATTATTTTATATAACTTTAATACTAAATTCTGAAGATATTTTTCTTCTACTTAAACAAATAAAAATGAAAAATAAAACACCAAAATATCCTTGTGGACAGTGTAATAAAAATGTTTGTAAAACCAGCCATGGTATTTTTATGTAAGGGAATATGCTCGCTGTGGTATCATTGTAAGTGCACTTCTCTCTCTTTGGAAGAATTTAAAAATTTAGAAAAATCTAACAAAAAGTGGATTTGCCATAAGTGCATGTCTATTGATGTTACTTTGGGCCTGGAAGATGAAATAATTGAAATAAAATAATGATGTAACTCAGGAGCTCGTCTCACAACAAGAAATAATTAAAGCACTAAATGAAGACTTAAACGAAGCAAATACAGTAATAAAGCAACTAAGGAACCATAACATTCAACTTGAAAATATAATATTAAAGAAGGAAGAAACAATAATTTTACTGGAAAGGCAACTCAACTTGAATAATCAAACTAAAAATCCTAAAAGAGTCAGTGATGCATTGAGACCTAATGCAGTTAATTTGCAACATAGTTTTCCCAACTTACAATCCACACCAGTCAGCACTAGCAGAACCGATAACATGGTGTTGAACTCTAATACAAAAAAGGATGCATCTTTTACTTTGGCTGTTAAAGGTAGAAAAACTTGCTGTATTCAATCATCTGCTGTTAAGATAAATAAAAACTTGAATTCAATTTTTTCAAACAACCGTTATGAGGTTTTAAAATGTTGACGAGGAAGAACAATCTGAAGATTTAAGAAATAGTGACTTCTGCAGAAGACTGCACAAAACCTATAACTAGAAAAATGCTTATCTGTGCAGACAGCCATGGGAGAGATTTAGCTTGGCATTTAAATAAATCTCAAAAAACACATGACGCAGTCGGTTTTGTCAGGCCAGGTGGGCGAACAAAACAAATTCTAGTCAACAGAAATATTGAAGAAGCAAACCTCAGTGAGCAAGACAGCCTGGTGATACTCTGTGGAACGAATGATGTGGCTAGAAATGAGGCCGGTGAAGTTATTGATGGTATTTCTGCAACACTGGACAATGTCAAGCAAACAAATATTTTTCTAGTTGATGTGCCAAACAGATACGACTTAGCGAACTGGTCATGTGTCAACCATGAAGTTAGAAAAACAAACCAGCGCCTACTAGAACTTAGTGAAAAGTATAACAATGTCACATTGTTGGAGGCAAGCAAAGCCGAGAGACATTTGCACACACACCAAGGCCTACATTTCAACTACAGAGGAAAGAAGTGGCTAGCAGAAATGATCGTTTCAGCAGTCGCTTCTAAGAAAAAACCAGACCATCAGGATAGACCAAATGTTGAGCAACCTCCCCCACCAGGTACCGAGTCTCTGACGGGAAACGACTCTCCAGTGGTGCAAAACATACATCCTTAGAACTCTCAACAACATCATTTAGTACTTATCATTGTAATGTACAGTCTATTAGGAATAAATTAGATCTAACTGACATTTTTTTAACTAGTCTTAATATTAGAACAGATAATTGCCTTAACACGAAGAATAAAAATATGACTGTTTTTTATAGTAATATACAATGCTTGACTAATAAAGTTGATGAACTTGACACATATCTTCGTGGTCCTACACGACCTTCAATAGTGGGGATGAACTCAGACTTACTGAGTGGGGATGAGTCCTGTGTAGACGCGTGTGTTATCGGCTCCGTGTTTAAATCTAATATTATAAAACCCTCAGGGGCGGTCTTACTTTCAAGGCCGTACGGGTAATGGCGACCCCGAGGTACCCTAGCTAATGCTCCAGATCCCTTCTCTTCTTGTTCTGGAGGCCTATGGCTGGCACACTTTTCTATGTGTCAGCCTATCTCTCTTCTTCACTCTCTTCTATCTGAGGTAAAGTTCCTCAACTCTTCGATCTAGTTTCCCTTTCATTTCTCCCACTAGGGGCCAAGCCACGGTGGAACAGCGTAGGCCAGGGCTGAATGGCTGGTGGCAAACCAGTCTTTACTATGCGGACTCTGGACACCGGCGACCCTCCAGTTTAAAAGCAGCTTACCCAGGCATGCGGGGCTCTGTCTGGGTGGACCTTCCATTCCCTAGCTTCTCGTGGGAACAACATGGAAAAAAACAAACACAAAAATCAAAACAAACCAACCCTTGAAACAGTTCCTGAAGCTGTTTCAAACCTACCTCTTCCTGCTGAGGTAGCTCCTGAAACTACCTCGCACATACCACCACCTGGCAACACAACTCAAGAGGTTGTTATGCCAACATCCCTACCTTCTCCTCAACAAAGTGCCTTAGGAACACAGGAGGTTCCATTGCACACTGAAGCTCCCATACATGGCAAGGCTTTATCTGAGGAAGGCAGCACAAGCGCTGAGGAAGCAAAATCCCTTCAAGATATAGAAGATCAGCTCCTCAACAGCCCAAGCACTCCCAAGTCTACAGGTACGCTGGATGATGCCACAGAGCAACTCGGCAACCTTAGAATGAAGAGGCCCAATCTCACCACTGCTCAAAGAAGAGAAGCACTAAAGGCTAAACTTCTCGAAAAGGGTGAAGCTTTTGACCCTTCCAAGTGGAGGAGGGGGGAAAAAGAAGAGGAAAAAAAAGAATCAAGAACGGCAGGAGGTCTCAACTCCGGGCCCAACTGCGGGTGCCAAGGCGGGGGTGGGGTCGGCCAAGCGCCCCAGAGGCACTTTGGTCACCCCGCCCTCCGCGGAGGGACCCGCAAAGAAGGCTAGGAGGGAAACCCAAAAGCCCGAAGCCCACGATCCCGAGGCCTCTGGTAGCACACCCAAGGCTACCTACAGAGAGGTCGCAGCAATCAAAATGGCCATAGCCCTCGAAGGCTACCCGGAAGCGAAGCTAAGTGCAGAGCAAGGAGAAGCCATCGAGGACGCAATTATGGAAGAAATCCAACCCCTGGAGGATGGTTCCGTTCCATCGTTTGCGGGCACCTACCTAGAGAAAGGTGTTTTAATTGCTTCCTGCATCAACGAACACACCAAACGTTGGCTGGAAGAAGTTATTCAAAGGATAAAACCTCTGGGAGATGACATCTCTCTGAGAGTGGGACTGCGTAAGGACATCTTGAGGTCCACTAGGGTGTTTTTCAGAGCTCACCCGAAGCTTCTGAAGAAGACACCTGAAAAGGTACTTGAGATGTTTAATAAGCAGAACCCCAACCTGAATGTAAACGAGTGGAAAATCCTTCCATCCAAGCCAGACCCGAAAGGTTACGGATTTCGTCTGCTTCCTGGACGAGGTCTGCTACAAGGCTGTGAAGGCTTCCAACTGTAGAGCCAACTTAGGACTCTGGCAGGTCTCAATTGTCTCCTCGACAGTCAAGGACAATGCCACGAGTTCTACAAATCAACCTCCAGCACAGTAGAGCTGCCTCGGCAGCCTTCTGCCAGTTCTTCCTCCAAGAGGGATTTGATCTGGCATTGATACAAGAACCATGGCTTCACCAAGGGAGAGTGGCGGGCCTAAATGAAACCAAAGGTAAGTTAATTTACTGCACCTCTCTAAGGAATGTCAGAACCTGCATCCTGTTGAGGAGAGGCTTGGATTTTCTAACCCTCAACGAATTCTGCTCCAGAGATCTTACTGTGGGCACACTGACCTGGAAGAATGGAGGCACAGTGCAGAGCACAATTGTAGGCTCCGTATACCTGCCATATGATGCCAGGGAACTCCCTCCATCAAGAGACCTAGAGCTCCTGGTGGAAGAAGCACAAGCCAGACGTCAACAACTTCTTCTAGGTTGTGACGCCAACGCCCATCACTCTGCTGGATGGGGCAGCACAAACACTAACCCCAGAGGTGAGGCACTTTTACAATTTCTTCTAAGTAGGGACCTATTTATATGTAATAAAGGTAACCGCCCTACGTTCGCAACACGAATTAGACAAGAAGTTATTGACATAAACAATCTGCACACAAGGTATACTTGGAATGGTTGATAAGTGGCACGTAAGCGAAGAGGCCTCATTATCGGATCACAGGTATATCCGCTTTAACCTGCAAGATGAGGCTGCAGAGGTCCTCTATCGCAATCCCAGGAGGACTGACTGGTTGGGATATAAGTCTGACCTTCAGTCACAGTTGGGATCGGTAGGCGGAAGGGTGCGATGCTTCACAGACATAGATCAGATAGCTTCTGACCTGCAGAATGCTATAATCAATAGCTTCCACGACAATTGCCCATTGCGACGGGGGAAGAGTCGAACCAATACTAAGTGGTGGACTGCGGACCTCGCTCGCAAAAGGGCTAATGTCAGGAAGCTGTACAATCAATGCAAAAGGAGCCGTATCTGGGAGTCCTATCATAGAGCTCTTACAGAATACAGCCTAGCGATTAAAAAAAAGCAAAACAAAGTTCCTGGAGGCAGTTTACACAGAAGGTAAATGAGTTAAGCGCGGCAGCTAGACTGCAACGCTTACTAGCCTCAAGTCCAACCGGTCACTTGGGATCTTTAAGGTCCCAGGGAGGTCAACACACTTCCGGGTCTAGTGATAGCCTCAAAACTTCTCCTTGAGACTCACTTCCCTGACTGTATCTTTGAGAATGACGACACTGGAACGTCTGGTAACCGCGAGGCAGGCTCACGGCCCAAGAGCTTGTCGTGGTAGCTGGGCCATTGCCAGAAGGATTGTCACTCTCTCTAAAGCCAAATGGGCAATTTCTAAATTTGCCCCTTTCAAATCTGCAGGAGGGGATGGAATCTTTCCGGCCCTGCTTCAACAAGGGCCGGAGAATCTCCTTACCCTTCTATGTGAACTATTCAGGGCGAGCCTAGCCTATGGGTACATACCACAAGTCTGGCGTCTCAACAGGGTGGTCTTCATCCCTAAAAAAGGGAGAGCGGACTACTCTGTCCCTAAATCTTTTCGTCCCATCAGTTTATCTTCGTTTCTACTGAAAACATTAGAAAGACTGGTGGAGAGGCACCTGAGAAAGGGAGTTCTCTCCAGACACTCCCCTTCATCGCAACCAACATGCATACCAGCAAGGCAAATCCTGTGAATCAGCACTGCACCAACTAGTCAGTAGGATTGAGGATAGCCTGTCCGCCAAGGAATTGGCATTGTGCACCTTCATAGACATTGAAGGAGCTTTCGACAATGCCCAAATTCACTGCAATGGTAAGTGGAGCACAGCGACGTGGCCTCGAGCCAGCTCTGTGCCGGTGGCTTAGGGCCATGCTGTGCTCCAGACGGATCAGGGCCGATCTTAATGAAGTATCGCTTGTGATCGCACCCACAAGGGGATGTCCTCAAGGAGGCATCCTGTCACCTCTACTGTGGAACCTAGTAGTAGATGGTCTACTTGAGGACCTTACTAACAACGGAATCTATGTCCAAGGATATGCAGACGACATAGTCCTTATGGTACAGGGAAAATATACAAATGTTGTTGTTGATATCATGAATACCAACCTTCAACATGTACACAACTGGTGTCAGGGAGAGGGACTGAAAGTAAATCCCTCTAAGACAGTAGTTGTACCATTCACTAGGAAAAAGAACCTAGAGTCTCTTTCTAGGCTGAAACTCGCATCCACTCAGCTGGAGTGGTCAAAGACAGTCAAATATTTAGGACTGACTCTAGATCATAAGCTTACGTGGAATGATCATCTTAATAATATCCTGCACAAAGCAAAGTGGGCGCTCATGACGTCCAGGAGACTTGCAGGATTCTCATGGGGCGTAAAACCCCACATAGCACTATGGCTTTACAAAGCAGTTGTAAGGCCTCAAATCACTTATGGTTCATTAGTCTGGTGGACAAAGGTGAATCAGGTAACTGCCAAAGCCAAGCTTGAAAGCTTACAAAGGCTTGGCACAATCTTTGTAACCGGAGCATTCAGGAGCAGTCCCTCAGCGGACCCTCGAGGTGGCTTTAGGACTTCTACCTCTTGATTGTCCATATAAAAGCTGAAGCGCGCGTAAGTCAGCTTATCGGCTGATGGTTGCTGGCTTGTGGAGGAATGGCGCGTCTAACGCGAGCCATGGCGCCATCACTGAAGCTGTAAACCCAAGCGCTATTCTCGAAATGGTCTCCGACACAATGAGAACGGAGTTCGTATTCAATAAGCCATTCTCTGTTGACTTCTACTCCAGAGATGAGTGGAAATCGCAAGATAACATCCCAACAATAAGAAAGAGCTTTGTCTGGTACACGGATGGCTCGCTTATTAAGGGTAGAACTGGATATGGAGTGTTTAGTCAATCCCCTAGAACTGCCCTTAGCGGCAGTTTGGGTCGGAACTGCTCCATATTTCAAGCCGAAATCTATGGTATCCTAGCCTGTGCCAACCTAGGCCTCACCAGAAGGTACCAGGGAATGAACATCTGTATAATGTCAGACAGTCAGGCAGCTCTTAAAGCTCTTGACTCCAACAGCATTTCATCCAGGCTTGTGTGGGAGTGCTTTAACACTCTCTGCAAGCTTGGATCACGCAACTGTGTGCGTCTTGGTTGGGTACCCGGGCCACACAGGCATAGGTGGCAACGAATGCGCCGACAGGCTTGCCAAAAGCGGAGCAAGCATGCCATACACCGGTCCAGAACCGAGTTGTGGTATAAGCAAGTCAGCCGCTTACCAAAGTATAAACAAAATGGTCCAGGAAGACACAACCGCGTGCGGTGGCAGAGTCACCAAGGACAAGCACTCGGCAAAAGACTGCTTGCCGATTCTAGCTCCGGATTCACCATATGGCTGATGGGGGCTGGGCAGGGATCGGGTTAAGCAAGTGATTGCCTTGATCACTGGACACGGCCACTTCAGGAAACACCTAAACACTCTAGGTTTACGAAATGAGGCCTCGGAGTGTAGACTCTGCAATAAGTCTGAAGAGACTGCAAAAACACATAATACTGGACTGTGAGAGACTGGGAGCAAGGAGAAAGGGCTCTTTTCGGTGACAAACAACCAGGCGACGAACCAGATGCTAGTATCGGGGAAAAGCTTCTTAGCCTAATTAAGGGCACGAAGATAGGCTTACCCCTCTAACATCAAAGGGGCACACAATAAGCTCAGGTTGACGTGTGAGGATCTATGAATCCACCCCAATATCCCAAAGGAAAAAAAAAAAAAAAAAAAAATATTATAAAGGTTTATCTAGACATTCTTTGTTTAAAACGTATACTAATCTAATCCTGGGTATTTGCGTTACACTTGTGTTGAAAATTCCTTTTATTTAACTTTAGTGGTTTTGTGACAAATCGTATAATTATTATATGATTAACTCACCAACCGGCAGGTAGAACCCGTCAGAGGTTAGCTGATAAGGCCGAGCGATCGATATCTGTACCGACCCTTGACCGCTCTAGCGATAAGCCGACTCTAGCGACCGTCGAGATGTCTAAAAACATTGATAGCAAAGTTATCGAAGAGTGTGTCCACAAGGTGTTATTAAAGGACGATGTGTTCGGTAAACTTGTTGACAAGCTGGCCGAGCATATTAAAATATCGGTCCAAGCGGCGATTGCGGACACTTTGAGGGCGTACACCGACGAACTCACACCGCCTAAATGGACAAGTGGCATCGCTGACCGAGCAGCTAAATCGCAAGACAGATGACCTCGAACAATATCAGCGTCGGTCCTGCCTTCGGGTGTTTGGGGTACCTGAGACGACCGGAGAGGACACAGATCAGCTGGTCATCGATATCTGCCAGAAGAAGCTCGGTGTTCGCCTTCAGGAGGCTGATATCTGCCGCTCCCACCGGATTGGCGCAAAGTCCAAACCACAGCCTGATGGGACCGTGAAGCACCGACCGATTATCGTGCGCTTCATAAGCTATCGGGATCGTCGGAAGGTCTTCGGCGAGAAGAAGAAGCTACGGGGGTCTGGAATTACAATCAGGGAGGATCTAACAAAAAGCCCGTCTGGACGTCTACAGTGAGAGCCGTCGCTATTTTCGGACTGAAGAAGACGTGGACTCTGGATGGCTGGGAGAACAATGTACATAGACCGGGAAGGACGGAGATGCAGCGCCACCAGGATAGAAGATCTGCCGGCTGCGCCAACAACCACAGAGACTTCGCACGCACAATAAAGTATAGTTTTTAAAATACAGCCCTAGGATCTAAATTTTACTGGACATCAAACAGGTACGTTCGATGAAGTTGAATAGAAGACTGATTTATTTATATAAAAAATTATGACTTTTCTATTTTTTTTTTTCTGATCAAAAATGTACTTTTTACCAATAGAATATTTTTAGTTATTTATTTACTTACTTTTGCAACAATTAGAAGAATTATATTTTATTATATTTTTTTGTTTAACTTTATATATTTATGTTACACAACTATCGTTTAAACTGTTATCATTTCAGTTAAGTTGGATTCGTTTATATGCAGTTTTTATTTTTCTATGACAAGATTTTTTTTCTCTTTTTTAAATTTGATATATATAAGACCATTAATTGATATTAAATTTTTTGCATTAATCTTAAAAATGGCCAGGTTAATATACGCTTTAGTATAAATCTGCATAAGAAATTAGAACTTTTGAATACGTTTGTTGGCTAAGCAATACTTTATAATTACTTTTTCAAATTTAAATTGTATTTATGCTTTACTATTAGATTCCAAGTGTGTTTTGATTGTGTATGTATATGTATATAAAATGTACTTTAACAAGTGTAAACCATAGACTTTAATGAGTGTTGTTGTATTTTTAAGCAAAGGAGCTGAATTTTTCAATGACAATGATAAATTTGTCGTACAAAAAATGAATTGATTGTGTTTGAGTATTGTATGTGCGGGTGTGAGAAAGTGTGTGTGCATGCTTGTGTGTGTGCGTGCGTGTGTGTGTGTGTGTGTGTGTGTGTGTGTGTGTGTGTGTGTGTGTGTGTGTGCGTGCGCGCGTGCGTGTGCGCGCGTGCGTGCATGCATGCGTGCGTGCGTGCGTGCGTGCGTGCGTGCGTGCGTGTGTGTGTGTGTGTGTGTGTGTGTGTGTGTGCGCGCGTGCGCGCGCTATTCTGTCCTCTGGGGTCTGCTCCTCGCTGGCTCGTCGCTGCGTCGTGGCTGAGGGACCAGTATGACTGACCCTCACAGTGATGGTTGTAACACGGTGACGGCTCCTTCCTCTCCCTCCACAGCCGACATTCTCTCTGCCCGCCTCGATCCCTATCCAAAACATCTCAAAATTGCTCACATAAATTCCCAATCCCTTCTAGGACATATTGATGAGGTCAATTCAATATTCCGGTATAATAATTTTGACTTAATAGGTATTTCAGAGACTTGGCTTAAGCCGGTAGTTTTGTCTCATGAAGTAGCGCTCCCTGGTTTTTCACTCTTGCGGAATGACAGGATTAATAAAAAAGGCGGTGGAGTTGCGCTTTATGTGCGGTTGGGTTTGAAATACAAACTTTTATATTCCTCACCTTCTGAGTATTCAGCTAAGCCTGAATTTATGCTAGTTGAAATTTTATTTCCAGGTTATGAGCACCTCCTGTTAGGGATCTGCTACCGGCCTCCGAGGGTAGGATTTCATGGTCGATTTCGAAAATGCTCTCTTGCGCTACATGCCGACCTACACTCGTGTCTTGGTGATGGGGGACCTGAACACAGACCTTCTAATGACTAGACGCAACTATGACTACAATCAACTGACTACTATGTTTGACTCGTGCAATCTGACTATACTGCCATTGAATCCCACACATCACACTGCTACTTCCCATACCTTACTCGACCTTATGGTGGTCAGTGATCCTTCCGAGGTCCTCCTTCATGGGCAGCTTCCAGTCCCTGGCATCTCACATCATGACCTCATATACTGTGTTCTAAAAACTAAAACTCCTATTGTTAAGTCTTTGTTTATAACCTACAGAGATTTTAAAAATATTGATGAGTGTTCTTTTGCTTGTGATGTTGCAAATACGCCTTGGGAGTCCATTACCCACCTTGAAACAGTCGATGAAATGGTTGACAGGTTTAATTCCTTTGTTCTGGGTCTATATGATAAGCACGCTCCATTAATTACAAGGAGAGTTTCTAAGAAGCGCCCCGTCCCCTGGTTAAACACCTGCTATAACGCAGTCTTATGGCTCAGCGCGACTCTTTGTACCGCAGAGCTCGTAGAACTAATGACCCAGACATCCTCGCTCAGTATCGTCAGCTCCGCAATAGAGTTAAACAGGGACCTTCGTAACTCTCGGCTGCGATATATTCACAGTTTGTTTCCTGATAAAAGATCCTCATCCACCGAAATGTGGCGGAATGTTAAATCTTTAGGTATGGGCAAGCGGAAAATGGATATTCACTGCAATATACCATTAAACGAACTTAATGATTTTTTTATTACTGCATCACAATCAACTAATCCAAATGCTATTGAATCATTTCTGCAAGAACTAGACAACCAACCTCCACCCATCTTCCCATATGAGAAATTCATATTTCAACATATTCTCCAGGTTGACACTCTACGAGCTATAAACAGGGTTAAAAGTAATGCCACCGGAACTGATAAAATATCTATTAAGATGCTGAAAAAGATCCTTTATGCTGTGTGCTTCCTGTGGTGACTGTTATATATAACAAATCTTTAACCACTGGAGTTTTTCCTGAACATTGGAAGTCTGCCCTTATCCGTCCAACAAATAAAATTTCTTCTCCCACTGAAGCAAAAGATTTCAGACCAATCAGCATTCTCCCTGCTCTCTCAAAGGGTTTGGAAAGAATAGTGCACTGTCAAATTTCAATATTCCTAAAAGAAAATAATATTTTGAATAAGTTTCAATCAGGATTTCGATCAAATCATAGCACTGAAACGGCGCTTCTCAGTGTTACTGATGACATTCGCCAAGCGATGGATAGAAGTCAGTGCACTATTATGGCATTGTTTGATTTCTCCAAGGCATTTGACTGTGTTATATTCGGCTTGTTGTTGAGAAAGCTGCGTGCTTTAGGATTTTCCGAGGTTAGTATTACCTGGATTAAATCTTATCTCTCGAATCGGCGGCAGTGTGTAAGTGTGGCTGACAAAGTATCTGACTACAGGATTATCACTGGTGGTGTGCCGCAAGGTTCAATACTGGGACCTCTTTTATTTTTACTCTACGTAACTGACATTTGTACAGTACTTACATTCACTAGATACCACATGTACGCTGACGATTTACAAATTTACGCCCACTGTGGGGTCCGTGATATACAAACGACAATACGCAACATAAACTTTGACATTCAAAAACTTGTGGAATGGACAACGAAACACGGACTGAAGCTTAACGAAAACAAAACCCAAACAATTGTCATCTCTCACTCACGACTAAAGAACTATATAGACACAAATAATATGCCCAAAATTACTGTAAACAACGTTTCTCTTCCGTACTGTGACAAAGTAAAAAATTTGGGTCTAACTATGAACACAACTCTTGGATGGTGTGATGCTGTTGTGGGCATCTGTAAAAAGGTGTTTGCTTCAGTTCACTCACTAAAGAGGATGCAGCACTTCTTGCCAGAACGTGTGAAACTTTTACTGATAAAAAACACTGATTTTTCCTCATTTTTCATATTGTAACTCTATAATCAATGATATGACTGTGGATCTGGCTAACAAATTGCAGCGATGCCAAAATTACTGTTTACGTTTTGTATTTGATCTAAGACGTGACAATCATATAACGCATATCTATATTCAAAATTCCATTCTAAAATTGGCCGATACAAGATTATTAAAAATTCTTATTTTGGTGTATTCTAGTCTTAACTCTGGAGAGCCTATATATCTGGCTGACAAATTCAAATTGATCTCTGAAACGAGCGCAAGAGAGGACAAGAATGGCCTCATCAATGCTTCTTATTCCCCGCCATCGAACCTCAACTTACAACAAATCATTTGTCGTTACTGCTTGTCGAGCTTGGAATTCCCTTCCTAACCATATTAAGTCAGTAGGGAGTCGAAATCGGTTTGCAGCCTTACTGAAAGCTAAATTGCTAGAAACGATGTCAGCGACGGGTTTAGTTGGGGTAGGTTTTGGAGGACGGATAGGGTGCTAGTGAATGTGTGTATGAATTTTTTTGTATGAATGTATTTATACTAAATTCTTAAAGATACCTTTATTATATTAATTTTGTTTTATTTTAAATGTACAGTAGTAGTTTTATTTGACTTAAGTTCTATATTATTATATTAGGGTTAATTGTAAGACAGGGCCTTATGGCCCTAAATTCGCCCTTTTGTATATATAATACAAATAAAAGTCATTTGAATTTGAATTTGAATTTGAATAGTGTGTATCACAGAACATTGGCTGAATGAAGGTAATTGTTCATTATAATATACCGGAGGGTTACATTATAGGCAGTATTTACTGTCGTAGTTTCCATAAGCATGGTGGTGCTGCAATCTACTTAATAAATAAGAACCTTGATTTTGAACCAATAAATGTTTCAAATTATTGTGTTGAACTGCAATTTGAAGTCTGTGCTATTAAGATTTTAAGCTCAAAAACAATTTTATTGTGCTGCTATAGGCCTTTCATCTGGAGATGTTAAAATATTTTTCAATGGACTTGAAAGTATTCTTAACCTTTTATTAAATTTTAACTCAAAGATTGTTATCTTTGGTGACCTGAATATTAATCTGAGGGTCAATAACAATGTTGCTCAACAATTAAGCTTTTTAGTGACGTCATTTGGTTGCCACTGTGCTAAACTTTAAGGCAACTCGGGGTGAAGCATGTCTAGACACTATGGTGACTAACATCCCTCATGAAAAATACAAATTAAGTGTTATAGACCTCCCCCTATCCGATCACCATGTGATTTTAGTTGAGTTAGTTTCCTGCGAACAGTCTGATGGTGTTGTACCTGCTTTGATGACATTTAGAGTTTTTTCACCCAATAGAATCAGCCTACTTAAAGATCATATGAGTACTATTGACTGGTCGCTCCTTCTGAGCGGTCAGGACGCAACATCCTCGTGGAAACTTGTTCTTTGGAGCAATCTTAAACTTAATGGAGATCTATTTTCCATGCAAACTACAGAGGTGCGGGAAGAAGTGGCCTAAAAAAGGTAATACTGGTAGTTGGTACTCGCCAGAAACTTCATGTACTCAAGAATCATGTAATGACGCTGCACACTATAGCTAACTGCACTAAATCACCCGTGGACAAGCAGGCCTACATCACTGCAAGAAATCAATATAAATCTGCTATTCGTGATGCCAAGAAATCCACCAATGAACATTTTATTGATACTTCGGGCAACAAAACTAAAGCTGCATGGCAGGTGGTGAAATCTTTGACTAGATCTTCTTCTTCTCAATTTGGCATCTCACCTTCTCTCGAGGAGTTCACCACTTTCTACGGGGGCAGGGTGGAGGAGCTGCGACAGAAGATTCCCTCTGCACCAACATCAGCGGATGTGCTCTTGAAGAAAATACCCAGACCTAATGTTTGTTTCAGGTGGAAGAGTGTTCAATAGTTTATGTTTATTGGAATAAAAATTAATTGGAAATGTACTTATTTATTCATTTCAATAACACCACATAACGAAAATACTCCGGTTATTACATTCTGTGTTTAAAATAATTGAAACCATAAATTTGGATTATAAAAATATTATGAATTATAATATTTCATCTCTACTTATGCGTTTTTGTTGCCTAAAGGACGCTAGGATGTGATCGAAAAGGTTTAATGGGCATTGGTTGCACAGGTAAAACTTCAACTGAACAACAAAAAGAAAAAAGGAATCTGAACGTTTCATCGTCTACCACTGGCTAATTGGATCATTTCCGTTTTAGAATCTCAGATGAAGAAACACTCTGTTAGTGGTAGATGATGATACGTTCAAATTCTGTTTGTTTGTTGTTACATCGCAGTGGTGATGATGTGTTATCTAGAAGCTCAAAAGTAAAAAATTTAATGTCATGTGAGAGGAAACAATACCAACTTCCAATAGAGTCATATTTGGTATCGATAGTACCCAGCGTCTTTTGATTCAAAATTATATGCTCAAGATAATGCTATAAGAATTCCATGACGAGACCAATGCCAAACTTTTTTAGACCACCAAGTCAAGATTAAAAGTTGTGATTGTAATTGAAATAGCAACATTTTTCATATAATTCTAAAAGTTACATACTCAATTACAGTGTATTTTTACCTGCTGTGTATAAAGATTTGGTTTGTATAAATAATCAGATCACAAGTTTCCGAGTTATGAATGTTCAATGTTGCAATTTGGTTGAAAAGCGCCAAAAACCTCTACCCTTTTTTAGTAGAAATCGATTTATAAACTGGGAGTTACTATTAGTAAATTGTTTGCTTTATTTGACTAAACGCAGAAATGAACAAGCTATACTCTAATGCAGGGTTTCTCAACCTTTTTGAACCTACAAACCTCTTTTTGTGTCAGAAATTTTGAAGACCCTTGATGTAAATTGCAATTGGAGTGGGGAGGCGTTTCAACACCACTAAATAAGAAAAATAAGCCTCTTATCGCCTGTAAAATGCTGTGGGTTTATTTTAAATATTTGATAAAAACTAAATGTAATTCTTCCACTAATGAAAGTACAATAATAAAACCGATATTTAACACAAAAATGAAATAAAAATGTAATATGTTTTGATCGATTTATAAAGCTTGTGGACGAGCGCGATCAGTCTGTACTGCTTGCTTCCTGTGGGAGATTTTATTGAACTATCTCAGGATGCCGATGACTATCTTCTGTCTGCTCAATGCAAACAGTATGTTTCTTACTTTTCACTTTTCATGTGTTTATTTTTTTACTGTTTTAAGTAAGTTCAAAGTTGTAAATGGTTAAATTTTCTATAAAGAAGTGCTTGCTTTGAGTAACGAGACAGATGAAATAAAAAATACAGGAAATTTGACCGAATTCATGTCCCTTGGAAATAAGCAGCAGTGTCATGTGTGTATATATCGCGTAACTACCAAAGTGCGAACACCCCTAAAGGGTCGATTCGTATTTTACCGCTAAAGGCATTGTACGTGTTAAATACCTTTAAATTATAACATTATCGAAAGCCTATGAGTTTATTTTAATGTTTAGAGGTCTTTAAATTTTATGTTATATTGTTTCTAGTTAAAAAATATGCGTGGTTTTTTCCATATGTGATGTTTCGTTGTTATTCTCTATGCAGTGGGAAATTATAGTTTGTGAACGAATCATTTTGTTCTTTATTCAGAAGTTTTTTTTATTTGAATTGAGCAAAGTTTTATCATACAGTCTTGATTATATAAAAACTTCAGAATGGGTTGTTCTTGGTATCTCGAGTGATATTCATGTCATTAAAATGGAATCTGACATGACTGACTTTGATGAGTCTGAAGTAGAAGTATTGTATCTTGTTAGAGATGGTAGCCTTGAAATGTGTTTTATAAATATGTATAATACAATATAAATAAACCTTTTTAACATTTTTGTAAACTTTTATTTATGTTACTATGTACATTTCGAAATCTGTGATTTCATCTTCAGGTACAAAGGTTAAGTTATGAAAATAAATAATTAAAACCAATTTGTCATGTGTTTTTCACTACCTTGGTGGCTAAATTTAATTTTATATGTGATCAATGTATATTGTTTAAAAGTCTATCGAATAATACATTTTTTGTTAGAAAATCTTTGTCATTTAATAATATATTATGATTAATTTTGGCACTTTTGTAGATTTCAAAATGTTCTAAAGTAGATAATAAGCGACTTTTTTTGCTTGTGTGTAAAATTTCAAGATTGTTTTTCGATGTTAGTGTATGTATGGCCAGTGTTATTTAAATGGTCTGCATATTTTGAATTTGACGATGTTTTCAATGCTTTTATGTGTTCATTAAATCTAATTTTGAAGGATCGGCCGGTTTTGTCCAATGTAAACTAACATAAATAAAAGTTTACAAAAAGTGTTAAAAGGTTTATTTATATTGTATTATACATAATTGTATCTTGTTTTCTTAAAAAAAAAAACTGAATTTATACTCGGTTATACAACAGTTAAACTTCATAAATACAAGGTAGAAGAAAAAAATATTAATTTGCATGAGAGTCAATTTTGATTATCGTTTTATTTCACATTGCGTTGCTTAGCAACTCTGAAACATGGGTAAAAATTTGCCACTGCTCTTACCAAACATAAAAAATTATTTCCCATTTTATATTCTTTGAATTCCCATATCCACAATATATTTTTGTTTTCAAAACTAAAACTTTTCCTACAATTTGGCTATTTCCAGACTGTTGTCTGAACAAAACTCATTTTATATATTTTAATTATAATACAAATAAATTAATGTAATAAATATTTTTTCACATGTCAAATACTAAATAATAATATACTGCAGTAGAATATAAATATAATTTTTTATTATTACTTCAAAACTAATCTGTAGCTATATTCTTTGATTCGTTAATAAGTAATAAGTTATACAATAACAACTTTATTACATATACTAACATTATAGGATTTTTTATACAAATTTACAGAGGGACCCACTGTAAGAAACTTACAAAAATTAGAGCCACACTTTAGAATATATTCTGATTTAGACGGCTTCCAGGCTTTAAAAACAATAACCAGTAATAACTAACAATCAATTTAACTCGTGTGTGTTGGTATATAAAAATTACATTAAATATTCTAATTTAAAATATTAGGTATTTATTAAAGGAAAGAAAAAACAAAATTATTGACAAGACATGTCTTTATTGACCTAACTTGTACAACCCGCAAACTACAAGACCCACAAAGAATACCATGCTCTATAGAATAAAAATACTATAAAACAGCTTCACATTGTATCTTGACATTAATACTGAACTAGTTAAGTTACCTTCTTATGAGTAAAGCTGAGAAAGACAAACAAAACCAAATACAAGAGTAAATACAAAGTCTTATTTAGGAGAATGTCTTGTAAAAATATTAAACAAAAACCGTAGTAAGAAACAACAGTCCAAAACAATCTTAAAAATATGCAAGCTAATTTGCAACAAATAGAGTCGTTTATTGGTCCCATTAATAAGGCAATTCGTTTGGTGGAAGTAAAACTACTTAATTAGTAGCACCAGGTTAAGCAATTAAAGGCTAAAACAATCAAATAAAATAAGACAACACATTTTTTTTAAAGGGAAATGTAATTGAGTTTTGATAATAAATTTCAAAATTAAAAATTCACATCAAAAAATGTTTTGGGGGGGGGGGGGGTGGGGGGGGGGGGGGGTGGGGGGGGGGGGGGGTGGGGGGGGGGGGGGGTGGGGGGGGGGGGGGGTGGGGGGGGGGGGGGGTGGGGGTTATTTGGTTAAAAACTAAATTTTACTAAGAACGATCACTATATGACTAAATTTATTACTCAAATAGTAATGAGTTAATTATTTTCCAACGAGTTTTTACTTGTTTTTTTTTAAGATAAATAAGTTATTGGAAATATGTAAAGATTAAATAAAATTGCATAGGTTATATTCTATAAAAAATATTTACATTTTATTTCATCCCATATTAAATATATATAATGCTATGGATCAAGCTAAACAAGACAAACTAAATAGGGAAAACGTAAATCTGTTCCATAAACATATGATTTCCTGTCAACTTTAATATGTATACAGTTAAATGATAAACGGTTTTGATTTCAGAACTATACAAAGAACACAAAATACAAATCCTAAATAGTATTATACACTTCTTAAACATTTCTTAACAATTCTAAAAGAACAGTAAAAATAGGAAGATTATTAGCATTTGTTTTAGCCATAAGGAGTTAAAATTACGTTAGCAAGGATGGGAAAATTTTTAATTAGACTGTATATGTACGTGACTTCTTCCTCCATAATATGTTATGTATGTCTTTTTAGTGCAGTAAACGTTTATATTTGAAATACATTGCATTTTATTATCACGGTAGATAAACATTTAGTATAGTATATTCATTACATTTCTATTGTGTATGTAATTATTAATTAAAATTTTTATATTTTAATGCAATTATTAAAATAACTGATATTATTTTTACCATTATTATTTAATGCTAGTACAACGTCGTTTATTTTTAGTCTTAGTCTTTTTTACAAACACTAAATTATATTGATAACATATGCACATATATTTTTTGAAATGTGATCTTTATATTCCTTTCCTATTATGTGCACATATTGCATCAGAGACGGGTATAGAAAGCTGTATACCTATACAGTAGTAAAACAAATAGTAAAAAATATGTTACAGTTTTAACTCATAAAGCAAATTTGGGAAAAAAGTAGGTTTGGTAAAATACTAAATTGAGAGATATCAGAATCTGTCTGCAATGAGTTGGATATTGAGAAATGTACGAAACGGAGCCGCTTAATTCAATGGAGCGATGAAGCGAGATTTATATCGGACTCCAAACCACGCAAACTTTGGTCTCAGTTCGTCGATTTCATTGTTAGTCAATGTTGAAGACCAATGAAATTTATTGCAGTTCTCTAGTGTCTGTGATAAAACTTTATAACAAGTGCAAGATCACTTAAAGTTGATTCTATTTTGTTATTTATTTATTAAAGATTTTCAGTTACATAATAACATTTACTACCGTATTGTTTTTAATTATTACATTTATTCTATGCAGTAATTCTGTATCCATTATTCCACGTTTATGTAATTTAATACACAGCAAATTTTCAATGGACATATAACTATTTACAAAATATTCTTCATTGTTTAAAAAATACTACATGGAGTTATTAATAGGATAGAAAAGACTCTTTTGTAATATTTTCATCAACCTTTAACCACAGAGTGTTATCAAGGTTCATAGGTTGAATTATCCAGACTTTTAAATGTAAACATGCTTCTAGTTTTGCAGTAGGTCTATTTTAAAAGTATTTATGTACAATCATTTTTAAAGAAAAATATTGAAAATATCGGTCTTTAATTTAAGGGGATCCGGAAACCAAAAAAATTATTTTTTATAAACTGTTATTTTATATTTTTTTAGTAAAATATGGCTCATTCTGAGTTCATTGATATAAAATACTTCTAATTATAATAACATATTTACCTCACGATAATTAGTTAAAATATGTTGTATATGCACAAGACGTTTTGCTCAAATATAAGCGTGCCCTTCAAAATTATTGCCTGTGTAAACTATTATATATCCATGGCCTCAAAACAAAGAGTATAGACATAATAATGCTATGCCACAGTCTATAATGGCTGCAATAAAGCCAACCTTCAAGGCACTCGTTGACCAAAACCTACTAAAAAAATGTTTACTTACATGGTAAGACGCAAAATGTCAACGAGAGTGTCAATAGTGTCATATGGGCTAGGATTCCAAAAAATAATTTTGTTACTTTAAAAACTCTTGAATTTGGAGTGTATGAAGTAGTTACTTTTTACAATGATGGACACATTACAAAATGCAGAGTCCTACATGAAATGAGTCTTCAACCAGGTATTCGCACAATAACCGTAATGAAATTATTGGACTCTGAATGTATCCGAAGTGCTGAAAAAGCAGTGTCAGACTTCACGAGACAAGCAAGAAGGAAAAATAGGGTGCGGAAAAGAAGGCTGGAGGAAAATGACGAAGAAACCCCTGCTTATGAGGCTGGAATGTACTGATGTAATTGATAAAATGAATATTTTTAGTTTTTTACAGTTTTCCGCAAATCTCATTTTTTAACATATAAACCCCATTTACTCAGGAACTAGTAAATATATTGAGTTGAAATATTTACAAAGTGTGCATAATAGTGTTCCACATAAGCTGAGTTTTTTATGGCGTAAAAACTGAATCAGTTTTATCTTTATAAATAAAAAAACACATTATGTGTATATAGAGTTGCTTGAACCACAGTAAAAAATTCAATTCAATACGTCCAGTCGTTTTTATCAAACTGGGATATTTATTAACATTACCAAGATGGGCATTCCGGGTCCCCTTAAACTATCAAGTGTGTAAATATTTGAATTTTAATGTATTTCTATAACGGCCAAACTATTTCTTGTATTCAAACATAAAATTTCGCACTCAATTTATTTTAATCCATGTGTAAGAGGAAAAAGTGCTTTATTTCAAAGATTACATTAACATACACAGTATTCAACTTGTAATCTTTGCACAACAAACAATGGTATTAAACTTCTGTTTAGTTGGACACTGCATTTCAAGTAATATATGTTCTATACTTATTCGGCTTATATTAATATCTAACAGAAGCAAAGCGAAAACACCTTTACACGTCTTATTTAAGCTTAAAAATAATTAACATGAATATTAATATTAGCAATGTAATTTACTACTATTATTAATTCTATTGTTATCTTTGTACATATTTATAATTTCTGTTTCGTATAGACTTTATCAACTAAACATTGACTCCAATTAAACTAATATACATAAAAATAAAGGACAAGGGATAAACATTGTGTATAGTTATGTTTTATCTTGGATACTTACTTGCCTACATTCAAACTTATAAATAACAAACATGGTAATAAGTGTAGTAAAAAATATAATAAATAACCAAAATTATTTGCAATGTTTGCAAAGTTAGAGGCTTTACTTCTGTGGACTACTATGTCTTCAACATAAAAATATAATGTTACGAAAAAGTAAACAATTAACATAGACATAGATATTACATTATTAAAATTAAATTCATTGAGTTGCTCCCACCTAAACTTAAAACTGATTAAATGTATTTCCCTAAACTTAGTCAATCCATTAAGTTTAAATAGCTTTCATATTATTTTTAGATAATTTACAGTTTTATTCGTAATGTAAGTTTAATCAACGTATAAACATTGACCATTTTTCGTTGTTTTACACACGTACATTATATGCTCATACTCCGGTAATCGTAACAACATCAAACATCAGAAACAAAAACACATTCTATGAGAACCAGTTAATCCCCGTTTACTATTATATCAAAGTGTAAAATTAAGCATTACGTAAATAGACGGAGATATCTAAATTGTTTGAGTTATTAAAATAAGAATATATTATTTGTAAGGTCCTACGTTTTAATATTATAGGAAAATGTTAAAATTAAAAAAGTAATAACCGTAATATTGTACAAAATTACGGATCGTTGATATTAGGCAAAGAATAAAGTATCATAGGATCAATTATTAAGCAGTTATATGAAAGAAAATAGAGATACTTATGAGGTAAAGCCCAATGAAAACTCACTCTATACATACACACTATGCTACCTTTGATATGTTATTAAAACTAAACGTACAACTACAATAAACCCCGAAAGTTGAATATTATGATACTTATTTTATACTAATTTTTGAAGCACTTTTTGGAGACATAACGGCCCTGTATTCTCACGCAAGTGCTCTCTAATAAAACTTTAATTAACGCAAAGTTTCACGAAAGTTTTAATGGCATCAGTGACAACTTCATTGTATTTGGTTGCACATTGCGTCTTTGCTTTATTTAATGCAAGTTAAATTTACTCTAAATTTGTACTAAACTATAAATAAGTATATTTTAAGAATTTCGATGGGTTGAGATGCCTTAATTGGCACCCCTCCCTGAACTTTAAATTTTTCTATAAAGTGTCATATTACGGTGAAATTTCTATTTCATATTATATAACTTTGGCCGGGAATGTACCTTTTAAAGTAGGCTATGTTTACTAACAATAGTCAAATTTGTAAAAATTGTAAGGATCTGGATTTTTTTGGAATATTTTTTTGTTTAAGTTTACAGAGTGGACTCTCGGTAAAATAATTATTTACAGTTTTACAGGTACCAATGTACAATAATTATTAAGCATTTGAATGCTTTCGGGCAAATAAATAAATCAATTAAAATCCAGACATGGCATTCATCGTATTACAAGGCAATTCGTATATGCTTAATAATTTTATTTCCATTGTCGATAGTTTTTATTGGAGTTGGAGATCTTAAATTGTTTACCCTATCTTGAATTCTCGTGTATACGAAAACATTTATCCAATACATATTGAAAAAGTAGAATGGTGATACCCACTGGTTGAGTATTAGTCTCCTTCTTAAAATCGAAGAGATTCATAACCTAGTGTACGTTTTGCCATTGGCTGCCTAGGTTTTTATTCATATCAATAATTGTTTTCTTGCGTCATATAAAACTCTCTCCAATCGTGTGTCTGCTAGTACTGTTAGAACAGTCGAGGTTTGACTTTGTTCAGTAAAACCGTTTTCCATCCAGATAAAACGATTGCTTACTAAAGCACCATTCTGAAGAGGGTTTCGATTCAAAACCTGCTTGTAACCGCCGCGCCGCTCACCGAGGAACGTGTAGTCCTGAGATTTTGGAGCTAGGTCGAGGAAGCCCATACGAGCCACGGATGGCCCCGTGCCTTCCCGCCTATGTAGTAGTACAACATATATCTGTAATAATTTCTAATTCATATACGACGCATACATGGTTAACCATTTATCATAGAAAAAGGGGTTTAACTGGTTCTCATAATGTGTGGTTTATGATATTAATATAATTACCGTTGTATGTGCGTCTTTTGAACGTGTGTGAAACAGCGAGAAGTTATCTTTGTATATAGATTAAAGTGTATGATTTATAAAATATTTTTAAGGAAATATGAACTATAAGAGCTCCTTAGCCTAAGATATAAAGCAGTAAATCATTACCCAATTTATTAGGAGCAAAATTTCTCTTTGGTTTTTTTTTTTTTTTTTTTTTTTTAAGATATCTGATTTCAGTGAAAATCTTGGTTTACGTGATGTACTTTATATTTAATAGTATTTAATACTCGATGTACCACCCTACAACTTTTATTGCGCCAATATTCGAACGCAGCATTACCGAATTGGACTAACGAATACAGCTATACATGATTAAAGTAATATGTGCTACGTGAATATTGTGTATGAAGTACAAAATCATTCAAACTTGATGCATTACGCCCAAATATTTCATTGCTCCACTAGATAATACAGAATTGCTAATGACTAACTAATGACTATAGCCTTACATGATTCAAGTAATATTTGCTTCGTAGCTTGTTTATTAAACTCATTAATACTTGATTCATCACGCCCAAAAATTGCATTTCTCCAATGCATAATGCAGCCTTACCCGACTGGACTGACAACTACAAACTGACAACTGAATGCTACGATGGTATTGAAAAGTATATTGAGAAAAATAGTCGTATCTAAGCATTTAATTTTCAAACTTTGAAATTGATAATAAGAATTTACTAAAGTAGGCTACGATATAGTGCAATATCTCTTGGACATACTTTCAAACTTCAAATCTCACTACCTATTTCTGGACGATTCTGATCTAATTTATAGGTGTTCATAGCTTTTATTTTCTATTGAAAATAATAACTTAAAATTTATGAATTAAAATAAACAATTATATAAATTTTTAATTATTGCTTTACTTAACCAATAGTAAGAAGATCACAGCTATAATGTTATGAATGAAACGTTTCTATGTATTATTCTGTCTATAATATTTTCTCAAATGGAAATGCATTAAGCTGTTCATTTGGAAACAAAAAGGACATATCCTGATAATAATGTCTTTTCAGTGTGTTAGCAGTTTGATGTTGTACGTGATAGGAATCAAATAAATATGTTCCTTTTCCATTCTTACTTTCTTCTCTATATTTCTTCTACGAATGTTATTGTTACATTGATTGCCAATAAAAACCGCTATTATAAAGTAAATTGTTATAGGGCATCACTGTCAGACACTTTCTGATACGACCATGCAACGTTAAATCATGGTTAAGAAATATTTATTTATTTCTATGCGTCAATCTTTCCATCTGTGTTAAAATCATAAGAATTGATACTACAAAAACATGTTCATGATATACTTTATTTTTAGTGAGGAAACTTTAACTTAACAAAGCTAACTTAACTAAAACATGTATTCAGAAACCACCATGATAATCCTATGTTTCAATAGTTGAAAACAAAGAATACTTAGAATATATTTATGAATTCATCCTGTATGTACCTTGAGAAATATTAACCTCTAGTGTTCAAAAGCAATCGTATTCTTTAGTAATATTGTTTTATAGAATCAGCTTTGGTTGACTGTGTTACGTAAAATAAACTGATATAATTTTAAATAGCTTAAATAAAATTTTTGCCTTTAATAATTCTTTACTACCTATCTAAACTTGATTTAATATTTTTTTAGTATGTTTGGTTTTGAAGGCAATATAAATCAGCACCTATATATTTCACATTGGTATGTGTAATATATGTATAATTGCAGTAAATATTTTTTTGTTATTTCAGAAAACGTCTCTTAATTTAATAAAAAAGGTAAATTAGGTTTGTCAAACTATTGAGATTAAATAACTAATTTACCCTCGATTACCCGGATGCTAAAACTGCTCTCACACATTTAACAGTAGTCAGACTTTCATTAGGGACCTATATTAAGATCACGTTAACTGTCAAAGTTTGAGAGAGAATTAGAACATTTTCTAGCCGAGCTTACTAAACTCCTATAACATTTAAAACATATTTGTCTTCGAATTTAAACTTTCTGTGTTTAATATCATCCTCTAGATATCTAAAATCGGTTTTCTGTAACATAAGTACTTTTCCCTCCGGCGAGAATTTTTTTAAATGAGATAAATAATACATTTTCCTACTTAGAACTATAATGAAATATCACTTTTATAAGCAAACAATAAAGGATGGAAAGACAAACTTAAATATGTTTATATAGAAACTAGCCTGTTTGCATAAAGATGGCTTCTCTTTTCTTCTCGTGGTAACCCCTAAATCTCAAGTTAAACAATCTAAAAGGTTATCTTTAAAAAGTTCTTGACCATAAACCCACAATACATAGGTAATAAGAATTTTTGAATTGGAAATAAAGAATATTGGTTGGAATATCACGTTTAAATTAGGAATTTGAAGGAGTAAGCTAAAGTAGTTTAATCCTTATAACTGTATAACTAAAATACTATGTTTATTCTCATATATGTTATTGCCGAAATAACTGTAATACATCTAGTATGTGAATATTTTCCTTATATAACGCCGATAAACTACAAAATGGCATTATAAGTGGATAAAAGTAATACACATTTCATTTTAATACTGTATTTCTGTATATGTTTTGAACTGCCTCATGTATCTTACTTTACTATGAACTTTTGTACAGGTGAGTGATATAAAACTGTTTTATATCACTGTACTGTACTGTACTGGGTCTTGTAAAATTAGACGATATTACTATAATTATATACATGTTTTAAAAGTTGTAAGATGTATTAATAGGCCTTTCTTTAGCATACACTACAATAGGTTATGTTTAGTAGTACTTACTTGCAGTGAAACCCATGTTCTTTTGCTTTCACAGTTTTTCCTTTCCAACTAACATACTCTTCATTGTGTACTCTGGCTTTCTTAATCTTTTCAAAATGATAATCTTTACTTTTACCTTTCTTTCTTCTCTTATTTAAGTTATTTTCGCTTGAACTGTCACTGGAACTCATTGTGCAATACTAAAGTAAACAACACACTAACGTTTGCCAAAGAATAATAAGAATAAGAATAAAACATCAGGTGACCGCTTGGTTGCCAACCGCCACCCAGTCAGTTTAGAAATCCCACATGTCCAGGAGATGTGGTGTTTCTAAAATGACTGCTTATTTCCAACTACTATATTAGCCATAAGGAACTGCAGGAGATGTGGGGTTTCTTAAATGACCGATTCAATTATAACTTAATAACAGCTAAAAATATTATACTAAATAAATATATACATAAGCTAAATATTGAAGTAACCCCGTAATTAAAAAGTAAATACATTATAGTATTCTTCAGGAATTTATATTTTCAGTGCATAATACGAGTAGTTCTAAAGAGTATTTAGCTAAGTAGAATCTGATAAGCACACATTAGCTTTTGAGTATGAAAAAACAGTGGGAATACTACTTATTTTTTTACTTGTATCTCTTGTTGGTAAGATTTAGTTTAAACCATTTGAGCTACAAGATATAACTGTTTTAAACCCGTAGAGTGGAGAATCCATAAGAATAGTGAAATAGTATACATGTATGTTCCTCTCAATTAATTCACTAACTACGGAACGATTATTTAGTTTATTAAAAGTGTTATGTCAAGTTATGTTTGTTATTGATATCGTGTTATTTGTTTGTATGTAAAATATTGTCAACAGCTGCCAGTAGTATAAATGTGTATACAGTAAAAAGTTAAAAGTTATACAGTAGATATAATTCGCTAACTACGGAACGATTATTTAGTTTATTAAAAGTGTTATGTCAAGTTATGTTTGTTATTGATATCATGTAGTTTGTTTGTATGTAAAATATTGTCAACAGCTGCCAGTAGTATAAATGTGTATACAGTAAAAAGTTAAAAGTTATACAGTAGATATAATTCGCTAACTACGGAACGATTATTTAGTTTATTAAAAGTGTTATGTCAAGTTATGTTTGTTATTGATATCATGTAGTTTGTTTGTATGTAAAATATTGTCAACAGCTGCCAGTAGTATAAATGTGTATACAGTAAAAAGTTAAAAGTTATACAGTAGATATAATTCGCTAACTACGGAACGATTATTTAGTTTATTAAAAGTGTTATGTCAAGTTAAGTTGGTTATTGATATCATGTAGTTTGTTTGCATGTAAAATATTGTCAACAGCTGCCAGTAGTATAACTGTGTATACAGTAAAAAGTTAAAAGTTATACAGTAGATATAATTCACTAACTACGGAACGATTATTTAGTTTATTAAAAGTGTTATGTCAAGTTATGTTCGTTATTGATATCATGTAGTTTGTTTGTATGTAAAATATTGTCAACAGCTGCCAGTAGTATAACTGTGTATACAGTAAAAAGTAAAAAGTTATACAGTAGATATAATTCACTAACTACGGAACGATTATTTAGTTTATTAAAAGTGTTATGTCAAGTTATGTTCGTTATTGATATCATGTAGTTTGTTTGTATATAAAATATTGTCAACAGCTGCCAGTAGTATAACTGTGTATACAGTAAAAAGTAAAAAGTTATACAGTAGATATAATTCACTAACTACGGAACGATTATTTAGTTTATTAAAAGTGTTATGTCAAGTTAAGTTGGTTATTGATATCATGTAGTTTGTTTGTATGTAAAATATTGTCAACAGCTGCCAGCAGTATAAATGTGTATACAGTAAAAAGTTAAAAGTTATACAGTAGATATAATTCGCTAACTACGGAACGATTATTTAGTTTATTAAAAGTGTTATGTCAAGTTATGTTTGTTATTGATATCATGTAGTTTGTTTGCATGTAAAATATTGTCAACAGCTGCCAGTAGTATAACTGTGTATACAGTAAAAAGTTAAAAGTTATACAGTAGATATAATTCACTAACTACGGAACGAATATTTAGTTTATTAAAAGTGTTATGTCAAGTTATGTTTGTTATTGATATCATGTAGTTTGTTTGTATGTAAAATATTGTCAACAGCTGCCAGTAGTATAAATGTGTATACAGTAAAAAGTTAAAAGTTATACAGTAGATATAATTCGCTAACTACGGAACGATTATTTAGTTTATTAAAAGTGTTATGTCAAGTTATGTTTGTTATTGATATCATGTAGTTTGTTTGTATGTAAAATATTGTCAACAGCTGCCAGTAGTATAACTGTGTATACAGTAAAAAGTTAAAAGTTATACAGTAGATATAATTCACTAACTACGGAACGATTATTTAGTTTATTAAAAGTGTTATGTCAAGTTATGTTCGTTATTGATATCATGTAGTTTGTTTGTATGTAAAATATTGTCAACAGCTGCCAGTAGTATAACTGTGTATACAGTAAAAAGTTAAAAGTTATACAGTAGATATAATTCACTAACTACGGAACGATTATTTAGTTTATTAAAAGTGTTATGTCAAGTTATGTTCGTTATTGATATCATGTAGTTTGTTTGTATGTAAAATATTGTCAACAGCTGCCAGTAGTATAAACTGTGTATACAGTAAAAAGTAAAAAGTTATACAGTAGATATAATTCACTAACTACGGAACGATTATTTAGTTTATTAAAAGTGTTATGTCAAGTTAAGTTGGTTATTGATATCATGTAGTTTGTTTGCATGTAAAATAATTGTCAACAGCTGCCAGTAGTATAACTGTGTATACAGTAAAAAGTTAGTTATTAGATATAATTCGCTAACTTAAACGATTATTTAGTTTATTAAAAGTGTTATGTCAAGTTAAGTTTGTTATTGATATCATGTAGTTTGTTTGCATGTAAAATATTGTCAACAGCTGCCAGTAGTATAACTGTGTATACAGTAAAAAAGTTAAAAGTTATACAGTAGATATAATTCGCTAACTACGGAACGATTATTTAGTTTATTAAAAGTGTTATGTCAAGTTATGTTTGTTATTGATATCATGTAGTTTGTTTGTATGTAAAATATTGTCAACAGCTGCCAGTAGTATAACTGTGTATACAGTAAAAAGTTAAAAGTTATACAGTAGATATAATTCACTAACTACGGAACGATTATTTAGTTTATTAAAAGTGTTATGTCAAGTTATGTTCGTTATTGATATCATGTAGTTTGTTTGTATGTAAAATATTGTCAACAGCTGCCAGTAGTATAACTGTGTATACAGTAAAAAGTTAAAAGTTATACAGTAGATATAATTCACTAACTACGGAACGATTATTTAGTTTATTAAAAGTGTTATGTCAAGTTATGTTCGTTATTGATATCATGTAGTTTGTTTGTATGTAAAATATTGTCAACAGCTGCCAGTAGTATAACTGTGTATACAGTAAAAAGTAAAAAGTTATACAGTAGATATAATTCACTAACTACGGAACGATTATTTAGTTTATTAAAAGTGTTATGTCAAGTTAAGTTGGTTATTGATATCATGTAGTTTGTTTGCATGTAAAATATTGTCAACAGCTGCCAGTAGTATAACTGTGTATACAGTAAAAAGTTAAAAGTTATACAGTAGATATAATTCGCTAACTACGGAACGATTATTTAGTTTATTAAAAGTGTTATGTCAAGTTAAGTTTGTTATTGATATCATGTAGTTTGTTTGCATGTAAAATATTGTCAACAGCTGCCAGTAGTATAACTGTGTATACAGTAAAAAGTTAAAAGTTATACAGTAGATATAATTCACTAACTACGGAACGATTATTTAGTTTATTAAAAGTGTTATGTCAAGTTATGTTTGTTATTGATATCATGTAGTTTGTTTGCATGTAAAATATTGTCAACAGCTGCCAGTAGTATAACTGTGTATACAGTAAAAAGTTAAAAGTTATACAGTAGATATAATTCACTAACTACGGAACGATTATTTAGTTTATTAAAAGTGTTATGTCAAGTTATGTTTGTTATTGATATCATGTAGTTTGTTTGTATATAAAATATTGTCAACAGCTGCCAGTAGTATAACTGTGTATACTGTAACGAATATCCGAACGAGGTTTATACATGTTATTGAAACAATCCAAGTTATTATAGTGTTTAACTAATGTTCTTTAATTTAGTTCACACTTCTCATCTTCCATCTAAATTTCAATGTAGAAACTTAAGATAGTATGTACAATTCTATTACCCTATTAAGTATCAATTAACTTTTCCATTTTCAGTTTTAACGCAGAATATATTAGGTCTCAGATAATATAACGGCTGTTAACGTAACTTACTCATTAAATATCTGAAATCAATCTGATTCAGTTTAACTTAATGGCATTGAAAGATGACAAAATTAAATAAAAGAGAATAGTGTAATATTTTATGGAAGACCTATTCCCTTTTATGCCTTATTCTGCCCGTTCATAAGGGTAGATACAGTACAAGTTTGGTAGTACTTAAACTGCTAAGAAAGCATGCAAGAAAGAGGTTAATGCTGGAAGTACTTACCAAATACTATACATGAATACTTATGACGTATGTATAAATCTACCGTAATGGGGCAATTGAACGAATATTTTGATTGCATGTTTCTATGATATATGTTTTACGAGATAGTTGCCTTTGTTTTGTCAGAACAGGTAGGATACATAAAGGATGACTAATTCTATTCAACTTTACAGACTTTTGAGATCTTTAAAGACAAGTTAAAACCTACGTAAATGTTACTGCTAATCCTATGCAGCGGGTGAAGCCGCAACGGACATGCTATTATCTTTATAAACGAGTATAAGTATTTTACAAATATAAATTTAATTTTAATAGTTTAATATCGTCTGTTCCAGTTTAAGATATCATGTCAATTCCAGGTATTGCCTCAGTATTATATTTTACTGATGACTGATCTCCATAGCAAGACCAAAATATCTCACGGTTAAAATTCAGTTAAATCTATTTTTGCGTGGAGTAAATATTTACAAGTGATTCACGTAATTATATACGTAGATATCAAATACATGTTTGAACGCTCGTGAGATGTCAACTATATTACTGGAAATGTCAACTAAAGCGTGTGAAAGTAACTAAGCAGGAATGGATACTAATATGTATTTTGTTGTAATACTGTTGCAAGTTTCCAGGTTAATTTTAATTAATACATATTATAAACTCACATAATAAAATAATTGTGTTTAAACAAATAGAAAGTGTCGTTAAACAAATAAAATCTAACATTCTAATGTGGATTAATAGTAAAGTTATAATTATATTATACGAAACACAAATACGTTTACATAATCTCCAGCAAGAACTTACCTTTGTGATACATGGTTTGTCATACACTATGTTTTACTAGGCCTAGTATTCCTACATCATGACTACACAAAAATCTATATCGTATCGTCCTTTGAGTTTGTACTAACCTTTTGATTTGATTTTAAATGAAATTGAAGTACCTACTCAGCTGCTTTTGAGTATCGAGCTTAAAATACTACTCAATATAAATGTGTAAAGGCAGTGTGTGTAAACCGCCACATTGCTGACCGCAGCTCTACCATGTATTACGTTAGGGATAATGTGGCTCTTGAATTTGAGTTGAGTATTATTATGAAAATTTAATGCAATTGTTTACTTCACATGTAGATAACTACGTTCTAACAGATTGTGTTAAAACCGCAATATTTGTTTGTTTATTTTGTTCGTCTATATTTAAACGCACGAAAGGATATTTACTGATTGAAATATTTCTTAAATCAGTAAATATATTTTATTCATAGGAGGTGAAACGTAATAAGATATAAAGGAATAATTATAGAACAATTTAACTTTTAAATTATATTTATAAACTTGTAATCACCAGCGTGGAATATTACGTAATGTTACAGAGTTGTATAATTATGAGAATTACATAAGAAGGAGTAGGAAACCTACTTAATCTCCATCTAATGAAAGAATTTTCGTCTATAATACCATCATTGATACAAAACTATATCAATACGTTATTGGTGTATTGTGCTCCAAAATTTGGTTATCGCGGTATGAATTTGATATGTATATTAGAGTTTAAATGTTATAGTATACTCCATTTAGTATAGTTTTGCCTGATCTAGACCGTAGTATCCCTTACTTAAGGTATCCTAAAGAAAATTTAGTTTGTAGCGTAAAAACCATGATTTTACAAATAATTAGTGGGCTGAAAGGTTCATTGACGTAATTTTCATTTATATTTTTTCCTTAATTTAACTTAGTTAAATATTTATTTCAAAGTAATATCAGACGAAGCTTTCTTGTGCATCGATGTTTGTCTAAGTAGAAGGATAATCGTGTTCCACCTCTTACGACCATTGAAAGAGGAGGGTATACGAGAGCTTACGATATACATACATACATACATATATATATATATATATATATATATATATATATATATATATATATATATATAAAGGGAGAGCACTAGAGACTAAGTTAAACTTAAAACTTTGTTGAGATGGTGGAATATGTATTTATACTAAACAGGTTTGTTATAACAGTGATAAGAGTATAACAAACTGAGAATTTCTTATAATTTATCTGTCCATAGAAGTTATATCTACGATAAAATTAGTATAGAGTATAACATTTTAATTAACTATAAAGTTTATTCTAATTTAATTGTAATGCTACCTTACTCATCATAAACTACTTTATACCAATGGGAAATAATTTGAAACCGATATAAATTAAAAAAAAAACTTATTGCTAGCCTACGTACATATCCGAACTGACACCATACAGACAAAAGTTAGCAGAGTGACAATCAATGGCTTACCAACTTTGATGTTATAAAGTAATTATTAGGCAATAGACATAGTATTTAAACATTTTTCTTTAATTTTAGCTTAAAAACCTAGCCTGAAGATGAATAGACCTAGTTGGTAATCAAAGTTAGCGAATAAAACTGATAATTTATGAGATGCGAACTGTATTTATAAATGTAAAAATGCTGCAATTTTAAACAAGATAACGTTAAGGAAGGAACACGTACTGCCATTCATAAGGTTTTAAGGGGGTTAAGAAATTGTATTTACATAAATGTGCCGGTAAGTTTTATTTTGAAACAAACAGTACACAATGAAAAATAAATTGAAACTAGTATTGTTAACATTATCAACTGAATTTATCTATAATTATTTTTATGCTTGCCAGATTTACTATTTGACACTTTCATATATTGATTTGAAATATCTTTTTATCTTAGGAATAAAAACATCAAACCCCAAAAGCTTTTCCAACGAACTAAAAGGTGTATTAAATAAAATATTTAAAAAAGATAAACAAGAAAACAAAAGAAATTATTTAAATGTAAAAATTATAAATGGACCACAATAAAAGTTATATCAAAACCAAAAACCTTATTAAAATAATAAACATTACATAATTATGCACCAAATTAATTTAAAAATTAGGTATGATAACGTTATTTGTTTATGACATAATTTATTCAATTAATAAGCGATATAAATTGAAGATTATTTATTTGTACTGGTTACTAAATTATTTTTTAATTCTTTATTGCAACTTCAGTATTGCGGTCTAAAAGGAAATGCTATTTTTGTATATAAAAAATGTAACTGAATGTCAAGGAAACTATTTAGCCTGATTTTAGCTTTTAAGGTAAATGAACTACAATGAAATAAACAATAATTAAAAAAATGACTATTTTAGGTTAATTATAAATTATTGTTAGTGACAATTTTCACTACATATGTTCAATGAAATATATTTTTAAATAACAGTAATTAACCCTCCTAGTGATTAATATGTTTATTATGAATGATAGGTGCTTATTCGGATTTGGAGTGTTTCGCTGGGGGTTTCTTAAAAAATAATAAAAATTATAAATTTTATTGAAAATACAACATATTATATACCAAAATATTCCTAAAAACATAAAGAACGATTTTGCAATAAATAAAACTACTTACCTTTGTACATATCCCTTAAATCTTGCTCAAAAATAAAAAAAAACTGTTTAAAAAAAAAAAAAATTTTACTACAAAAACCACATAGTATAAAACTTACTAGACAAAATTCAAAGATAGCCAATTTTTTCTAAATTTCATGAAGATAAATAATATATACAGTTTTCGTACAATATTTTACTTGAAAAACCTGTTATGATGGAAATATATACAGTATGTACATGGAAGAAACCCTTCCATTTACTCTTAGGCACAACTACTATCATGCTTTCTCTTCCTCCCTTGATACTTTGGTCTCCAAAAATGATCCAATTTATGGAAACACTCTCTATGAACACCAGAATTGCATCCTGGACACTAGAATAGTGATCTTCCCCTTTTTTTGTGTGGCCACATACAATACATAGCCGCTCTTGTCTTCCTGGTAAGCGTTGGAGGGAATGGCCTGCACCAGGATTTGAATTATAATCATCGGGAAAATTGTCTGCACTGATATCACTGTCACTCACATCACTCATTTGTTCTTCTAAAACATTTCTAATATCTTGTGAACGTAAATCATCCGCCATTTCGAACGTATTACGATCGGAATAAACGAAATAACACCGATAAAACACGCCGACACAACTCATAGGTTAGCGGCGCGGCGGGTAGCGGCCGCGAGTAAAACACAACGTCGTAACAAATACTAGCTATTTGTTAATTCTTTTAACAATTCATCTGGAGACATATCTAGAGAAAAGAAGAGACGTTTCTGTACACAATGCAGTAAATAACGGCCGAATTTAACCGAAGATAGCCGGGCAGCGATGACGAATTCGAAGGCATGTTTGAACGTCGACGCATCGACCTCTATCATTCATATTAAACAAATGAACGTCGCTAGAGCGGCTTCTATCACTGTTATTGTTTTCTTCTTAAACCTTGTCCTTCAAGACTATCTCGAGAGAATTTATCCTGAATAATTTACAATATTTTACCGAAGAAACAGGATATTTAAATATTCTCAAATGTATATAGCATTTAGATAATATACAGTATATAATAACTTTAAAACAGACAAAAAGAACATTTAATATCGTCAAAACATAGTATGTTGATATTTTTTTTATTAACGATTCTATAAGTGTGGAATGTACAAAACTGTGTATTATACAAAATTTTTATTAAAATAAATATTTACATTGAATAGTAACGAAAACCCAGCATAGACATTCATGATTTCATAAAAAACCTACAATTTGACTGTGCTTATGATTGGTGTAGATGTTTAATAGTTTACTATGTACTTTAATCTATCATGTAATATATGAAGGTACTTATATAAATAAATATGTAGCTAATATGAGCTCAAATCTCTCTCGAGTTCGTAAGTTTCCTAAACAAGATGTGGTAATTTTATTTAAATTTATATTCAATATAATTTAAAAAGTTTATATTTTTCTGCATGCATATGTTATCTCCAAAACTGTGAACTATGCATGTAAAATTATTGGTGGCTAGTGCTTCTGGAAAATACTCAAGTTTATATTTTGACTCTTAGTTACGACTGCTCAAATTGGGTTTGACATGGTAACGTGTACTTAGCTAAGTAAACTACAGACAATTATAGTAAAATACACAACGTAAAATGGATTCGCTTCTGCCCATATTATATAGGCTAACTTCGTTACGTGAAACCATTATGACGTATAGTTTATTATACGTAACAATACTGATCTTGTCGTATGTCCTATGTTTGACTACAATGGATAATTTCTAATCATTTTATAAATCAAACCTTTTTTGATCGCCTTTTTTTCTATTTTATGTTGTCAATCGCCCAGATACAACCCTACGAGACTTGTCTAGGAACGCCCTTTCCACAATACAGTATTATACTTAATATAGCTTATCCCCAAAACATTGAGTGAGCGGATTTACCTCATTGAAAGGCAAAAAAGTGGCAATTCAAAGTTTGATCGTGTGACACACAATGTGTCCAGCATATGTGGAATCTAATTACTAGGCAAGGCACCAAAAATGATCGAGAGAGGCCAAAACCCCCTTAAAACTCTATAACTACGAGATTGTCACCATTATTGCATGTTACATTTCTTTGCCTAATTGTATGTGCTGAATGTTGTATGCATGTGTGTAGTCTGATGCTACTTCTATTAACATAATTAGATCAGTACAGAACATAATATCACAATGTCAATAGACTTTTTACAAAAAAACTGTTACATACAAAAACACCCGTGGTTAAAAAAAAATCCGTTGTAAGCTTTAAATGACATGGATTTCATGTATGTTATGCTTACGTGTTTGCTTTTAAGACTTTCAAGTTAATAATTTCCTAGTGGTTCTCTTTACAAATAGGGCCAATAGACATATGGAAAATAATGACGAAGTCTTGAAAACCGCTTGGAAGACTTTCCGATCAATCATAGAAAATATTAAACATGTCTTTTACTTACACTTTATTAGTGATATTGATGATAGTGTACTGGTAGTACACTATCATGTACACTATCATTCGTGTATTAGTAGCGAAGTTTCATTTATTAGTTATTTGCACTTCTTTTTTATTGCTTCAGGTGTTTCTTATTCAAATATAAATTTAAATTAGTCCAAAAAATTTACAAGAAGCTAATCTTTAATTTTCCTAAAATAAAGTATCCTCCTTCTATATATGTAAGTTTACAAAAGATTTCAGAAAAAAAACCTTTTTTCACCGATTTCACCAATCGCGTCCTCATCTCTAAAATTCCGCTTATACTCACTATCGTAACATAAAGTCATCGAAACCACGGTTTTATTTTAGAAAATAAAACATTTTAATTTGTAAGACAAGCGAGAACACGTCTACCGATATTATCGTCAAGCAACTATTGTAAAAGGCAGTCTAGCAAACTTTTCACAGTTTAATACCATGTAGATGATTGCTAGTTTGCTTTTAAACCTTCGTAATAGTCTGCTTTTAAACTGTAATTCCTATTTCATTGTATGAATCAATGAACAAATTGTAAACTTTTCTTAATATTTCTACATATAAAAGTTCACCTAAACTTTAAAATTGTTCTTTTTCAAACAAATATTTCTTTCTCTTAATTTTATGTGTGCGCACAATATCAGTTTCAATAAATGGTGTCAAAATCTGGTTATGTTTATTCACTTAGTCAGTTATGAACACATTCAGTAATGTTTACTCAGCCTATTGAGATGCGCAGTACCTGAGCTCTTCCTGTGCGATTCTTGATATACTATGTAATTTTAAATACTGATTTATGCTTATTGGAAAGGTTCTCTTATCTCGAAAAAACCATCTTCTTATCATAATATATTAAAGTAAAGGAGAAATGTAATACTTTATATTTGAACATATAACTTATTTATCATATGGGGTTTGCTTTTCCTTGCGTCACTGGATATACTGTAGACATTCCTTCAAATCACATTAATCTTCTAAACGTAAAAAATTTACTCACAGTAAGAGCACTGAACATTTTTTATTATTTTCTTATAACTAATCACGGACTCAAAACATAATAACTAATCAAATTTGAATGAATTATGAAGTCAAATCAAGTTATTGTAATATCTCATTCTACGGTGTTGTTTTAGATGGAGCTAATATCTAGTGCTCTATAGTATAAATACATCACGGCTGCTTTTTACCACAGCTTAAATCAATAGTTATACAAATTACACCTGATTAAAAAGCAGGGTTTAAACGTGCTGTGAGTAGAGAGAGTGTATTTTGCACATTAGACAACTCAAGGTTAGACAACTGAGTATAAGAAAATATTGCTTTTCAACAATGAAACGTAAACTACAACTATTATTAATATTTTTATAATTAACGTAATAGCACAAATTTAAAATGTAAATTTGTTCTAAACATAAAATGTTTAAAAATTATGTATTTCTAAAATAAAAAGAACAAAATAAACAATCGTGGAAATGGTTGTTTGTGAATGAAGAATGCGAAAAAGAAGAATGCTAAAAAACGTGTAGTTTGAATTCAACCTGAATTATATGTGTATTCAGAGATGAGAATCAACATTTACAACGGTTACTTTGACAATAAAGTCCACAATATGCAAAATAGGAATAAGCAAAAATAACTTTAAATATCCAACCGTAAAACTCTATGTTGTAGGGCTATGAAGGAAACAGGATTTTTCTTCAAATAACTAGTAACACAACGTTTCGAGATTTCTAATCTGATCTCTTCTTCAGGTAAATATCTAACCTAAAATATAACCTAACACACAATTAAAAACTAGGCTAAAATAATCAAATCATACCAGAGCGTTGTGACACGCCTAAGTCAGGAATTACAACCTCCATGTTGTGTATCAACTCTAAAACACGCACTTGAAAACTACACACAATATTAATTATTATAATTGCACTACAGAATATAGGTCATAATACGTCTGCATTCGTTGACTAACCATCTACGACCTAGTAAGGCTAGTTTTGAACACAGCATCACACCTTTAAAAATCTTTTTACAATTTTAATATACGAGTATATTTGAGGTAATGCATTTTAAGTGTAAGTTTAGGAGCTGAAGTTGATTTATCATAAATAAAATGGCATTTTATTCTTCAATATGTGTGAAAATGGTTTTTATTTTGTAAAGCTTTAAAATAATTAACTATAATATTCCAACACACTTTATTTATTTCATAATTTATACTATTATATATATATTCCTCATTGTGAATTCCATATCATCTTCTGTAAATATTTTACCCATATTTGAAGTTAATCTGTTTCTAAGTAATAATTAATATAAAATATAAGTCAGGAACTTCCGTTTGTTACCCACTAATTACAGAAAAGGAAGCTAGTTACTAGCTCCATTAAGTCACTTTATTTGTTTACAAATTTGTTCAGTATTTGGAACATAACAAAATATAAAATTAAAACCCTTAAAATACAAAAACTACATTACTTCATTAATATCTTGTTAAAGATTTTATAATCAGAATTTTATTGTAAAACATTTCCTATAAAATACTGCAGGAAATAAAATCTACTTGTATTTCTGTTTACACAAATTAACAAACGAACTGTAAACGATTTAAGTTTTACATACGTAATATATTCCTTCCACATCTGCCACTCGTTAAGTAAAGAGGTTTTGATATATAATTAGTTTCCTATAAAATACTGCAGGAAATAAAATCTACGTGTATTTCTGTTTACACAAATTAACAAACGAACTGTAAACGATTTAAGTTTTACATACGTACTATATTCCTTCCACATCTGCCACTCGTTAAGTAAAGAGGTTTTGATATATAATTAGTTTCCTATAAAATACTGCAGGAAATAAAATCTACTTGTATTTCTGTTTACACAAATTAACAAACGAACTGTAAACGATTTATGTTTTACATACGTATTATATTCCTTCCACATCTGCCACTCGTTAAGTAAAGAGGTTTTGATATATAATTAGTTTCCTATAAAATACTGCAGGAAATAAAATCTACGTGTATTTCTGTTTACACAAATTAACAAACGAACTGTAAACGATTTAAGTTTTACATACGTACTATATTCCTTCCACATCTGCCACTCGTTAAGTAAAGAGGTTTTGATATATAATTAGTTATAAAAAACACCCACATACTACAATATATTCTAAACAATCCCGCACTGAAATATACCCATGAATTGTGAGGCGGTGATACAAAACCCTTGCAGACCATTAGCTGTTTCTACTATGACATGGCTAGGGTCCAATACAGTCTGCATGATTAAAATTTCATCTGAAAATCAGATAAATAAAGTCAGATGGACGTATACTCGTTGACGGCAATAGCCGATTATGTTTGCTTACTGCATCAGACGTTCAAGACGGATCAGTAATTTTCCATCTAAGTAAATCTGGCAACGATGTTAGGTGCATGGTGAAGAGGGGGGGGGGTTAACAGCACCAACCACAATCGGACTATTTGCGTATGGGCTGTTCTAGTAACTTCTCCAATTTAAAGTGATAGAAGATTCAAAGCAAGACTACTTAATTAATACGTGGTCTTAAAACTAACTGAAGTGTAAAGCTAATCGCGTAGTCTACGCTGTTAGAGTTACACACATTCAAACTCTGTAACGTTATTCTTAATCGCTAATTACTTGGTTTATTAGATGTTACATTTTATAAAGAGTGTAATATTATCTTAAACTCGTGTTACTGTGTCTTTTTTAAACGTTATTTGATTTCGACGTATCTTATATGAGGTAAGCAATGTATAAGACTAACTTTTAATATAACAAAATATTTTCTGTGTAAATCCATTCGTAATGTAATGATTATAAGTATAAGTATAAGAGTAAGGAACATAATTTAAAATTAAGTGGAAGTGTTGTAATCCATAATAAGCTTTGATCAAAGAGTTTATTAATTGAGGAAACAACACCCTGTTAATTTAATCGTGTAAATTGGTGAATGGCGCTTTACTTGAATGAATGAAGGGATGTTTGATAAGCCACCCTAGTTGGTTAATCTAACTGAAACTGGAATAAACCGATTATATCAATGATAGAAGCTGCATGAAATACTGAAGGAATATAATTTGACGTAACTATTGAAATTATGTTTTAACGTTACACGATTTCCTCGATCTCCTTTTGACTCGTTTATAGACACAGTTTGGAGAGAATTCACTGTCTCAGAATCGTGTGTTTACGGTTGCGAGAGAATTCAAGGGTGGAAGAGAAAGGATTGAACACTAAAGTCACAATCAACGCCCAAGGACGAATCTTACAGATGCGATTATTGTCTATTTAGAGCGCACTGAACGTGACCACCATTTAGCCCTGTAGTAAATATTATCCAAAATGCGTATCAGCTATGGAAATGTTCAATATATAATCACTGATCAACTCAGTAGTTTCAGAAAACATAGTGCTCGATTAGTTGCGAGGTTTTGTTGATCAAACACCAAGAACAGGTCAAGCGGGAGATCACTGGATGTCTTCCGGATCAATTTCAGCAAGAAGGTGAGGCGATTTATGAGCACTTCTTTACCTTTGATAAGACTTAGGTACATCACTACAATATTGGCAAGTAAATAATGGAGGAGAAAGATAGTTTGTCCTGTGAAATCCAAACCAGTCTATTTGGTGGAAAAGTCCTTGAAACGATTTTTCGGACCCCAGGGAAATTTTACTTGTTGATTTTCTACATTGTTAAAGTACAGTGAATATGACATGACGTCAATGGATGCCATCGGCAGAAGCCGCTTAAGGAAACCAAATACGAGTCATAGCCATCATAAATGTCATTCTCCTCCATGAAAACGCCAGGACTCACACTGCTGCTTTCACAACGGATACACTTGAAAAAATCTGCTGGAAATAGTATGAAACTCTTCCTTATAGATCTAAATTATTCGCCTGTGACAGTTTTTGTTCGAGCCTATGAAAGAATCACATAGACGGAAACTATTTAAGAGAGAGCAATGAAGAGTCAAGGGGCACGTGCGTGACTGGCTTACAAGTTACCCTCAAACAATCTATGACCAAGGAAATACTGAATCCTCCAAATCGGTGCAAAATTGAGTAGGTAACCCAAGATATTATAATGAAAAATTTAAAAATATTATGTGTATAAAATATTGCAGAAAAGTGTTATTTTCTGATAAGACAACCTTCCTTGTACTGGAGCAGCGATCAAAATTTGTTGAAAGGCAGTCAATGAATGACTTTCTGCTAGCTATTTTAACCAAAGAGTTAAACATCTCACCAAGAAAATATACTGGGGCTGTTTTCATACTCAGTAACTAGCACTCCTTTTTCTATTGAAGGTACTATGAACAGTGAAAAGACCAAAGCATTGCTGGGGCAATGTTTAGCTATAAAGCTTAACACATTCCAGGACGAAGGGACTGCAAATTTATCAAAAAGGCTCACCTCCATGCCTCGTATTCAAACCAATGATAAAATACTTCCAGGATAATATAATATTACCTTTCTTGGAATTCACTTGATCTTATCCCTTTTGAGGATTTGTGGGAAATATGTAAGGGAAAATAGACTGAACAAATTGATTGTACGACTTAAACAATCCTGGTGGTAGCAGTGATTCAAGTGCGGTTTAGAGATGAAGCTATCACAAACAATTGCAAAACAACATGTGAATTACAAGCCAAGTGGAGTGAAGAAAGTAATAAAAGTAAAAAAGGGGACATATTTTATAAAATTATTGTAAAAAAGGTCATGTAAGTGTACCTAAATGTACCTCTTGCCTAATTAAGTCATATTTTCAAATTAATTATGCTTGTTCTCATTCAATCGCACAATAGTGTATTTCAACCATAATTTTGCTTTTATTTAATTTAAGGCGATTTCAATAGGATTGAGTACAGGGATTATTTAATGTATAATTTTAGTACATCGCATCTAATTACAAATTAAAACTTTTTTCGGTTACGTTCTAGTCTTAATAACAGTTTAAATGTTGTATTTTGTATTTTTATAGACAATGAATTGGATGATGTCCCCAAATTTAAACATTAAACTGTTAAATTTTATATATTCTTAAATTTTAAATATTTTCCAACAGCCATTTCAAGTTTAATATGTGGTCAACACAAATTCAAATCTATCGCGTGGAGCTGTAAACTTTTTACACTGGCTAAAATACTAATATTTTTCTCAAAATATAAAAAAAATATGAAAACTATTTTATTTCATACATTCTAAATGATCTTATTTCCTTGAGTTGTTTGAAAAAAAAAATTTAACCAATTAAAACTGTGAGTGTACTTGTGTTTCATGAAATATTTATAATTTAAATCATTTGTAAGTTAACTTTTATATACACACACATATATATATATATATATATATATATATATATATATATATATAATATATATATATATATATATATATATATATATATATATATATATTTATATATATCAAACTACACATGTATGTCTGTGATTCAGAGGTAATAGTAGCTCTATAATTGTTAGTTAAAATTTAATAGATATTATGTATCAGTAAAAATATGTGACAAAGCTGTGTGATTTTAAACCTTTTTTATTTTTATTTAAAAGAGAAAGTGCCAGGTTAATCCTTTTATTTGTGGTTTATTGCGAGTGTGTGACAATAGCGAGCGTATTAGACGTCACAAAGATGCATATAAATGGGTACATGCAAGTCAGTATAATATATAAGATAAATCGCAATAGGGATTAAAGAGTATATACCTAATAACTCCAATGTGGAAATTATATTTATATCGCATAGTCTTTCTGACAAAGTCAACATCGGAAGAACTAAGTACCAGGTGAAGTCGCGGTTGTAAAAGTTCTCAGATAATAAATTCAAGAGGGTTCCAGCAACGTATTTTATTTCTCTCTGCATTAAACGTAAACCACGATATGGTAATTGGAGCGTTTTATTTCAATGGAAGTGGTACCTGTTTAGCATATTGTTAACGTTTTCAGCTGCGATAGTACAGTAAAGCTGAAGTATACAATAATAATTGTGTTTGAATGTGCGTACAGCATAATTTCAGTGAGATGCTGTATAAACTGCACTATGTTTATGTAACAATATCTTATTTAATTGTAATGATTTAGTAGCTCTGACAGTTGTTTATAACACTAAGAATCTATTTTCACTCCTTATATCAAACATACAAATTTTCTCGTACAGTGCAAACATAAACTTTTTACTTGAATAGTGAAGGATATATATTAAGCAAATAACAATTCAAAAAATGTGCACTTCACGTAAACAGCTTTTGTTTATTATTGTGCTTAAAAACATAACCCACCACTATCTTTAATCTAATTTAGAAAAACACGTTTTGGGAAAAACTTAGGCAAAGCGAATAGTTACAAATTACATTCTATTCAGTTAAATCTCAAACTATGCACTGTGTAAATATTTATTATTGTTTTTGTTTTTTTTTTGTCAGTTACAATCTCCAAAACGGGGAAAACTCTGCTACAGTGTACATAAAGTGCACACTCTTATAACTGTGCAAATATTTTGTTGGTGTAAATACAACTGTACTGTCAAATACAACTAGAGTTTTTATTTTCCAGCGAAGTGGATTCGTTTACTTCACAAGACCTGTGCAATATTATTTTCTGTCTATGTACAAAAAGTAAGTTGCATTTTTTAACCGACGGTTGTAATATAGCATAAATTAAAGGTTATATTTTAACTTTCATAGATTTGTGTATACATAAGTCATTTACGGGTGGGCGTTACCACAGCGTAATCTCTGCCTATGTAATCTGTTTCACAGCTGTGTTTGACCTGTGTATTCCTACACAACCTGCCAAGATCGCCGTGTGCAGTTCTCCGTGATCTAAAGTGTGCTAGGTCATGTGTTGTTATCCGTAACTGATACTTTGCGTCCAGTATAAACGTTTCACATGCACGTTTGACCTATGTATGCCTGAAGTGACTATTTACTTCGCATTTATACAGCTGTTACATTTGATAACGATTTCTTTCTTCCAAGCTCACTGTGTCCTATTATGCATGTTGGAAGTGTGCTGGGAGATGTGGTGTTGTTATCTGTAACTAATACTTTGTGTCCAGGATTAACGTTTCATATGCACGTTTGAACTATGTATGCCTGAAGTGACTTGCTACTTCGCAATTATACAGCTGTTACATTTGATAACGATTTCTTTCTGCCAAGCTCACCGTGTCCTGTTATGCATATTGGAAGTGTGCTGGGAGATGTGGTGTTGTTATCTGTAACTGATACATTGTGTCCAGGATAAACGTTCCACATGCACGTTTGACCTATGTATGCCTGAAGTGACTTGCTACTTCGCATTTATACAGCTGTTACATTTGATAACGATTTCTTTCTGCCAAGCTCACTGTGACCTGTTATGCATATTGGAAGTGTGCTGGGAGATGTGGTGTTGTTATCTGTAACTGATACATTGTGTCCAGGATAAACGTTCCACATGCACGTTTGACCTATGTATGCCTGAAGTGACTTGCTACTTCGCATTTATACAGCTGTTACATTTGATAACGATTTCTCTCTGCCAAGCTCACCGTGTCTTGTTATGCATATTGGAAGTGTGCTGGGAGATGTGGTGTTGTTATCTGTAACTGATACATTGTGTCCAGGATAAACGTTCCACATGCATGTTTGACCTATGTATGCCTGAAGTGACTATCTACTTCGCATTTATACAGCTGTTACATTTGATAACGATATCTTTCTGCGAAGCTCACTGTGTCCTGTTATGCATATTGGAAGTGTGCTGGGAGATGTGGTGTTGTTATCTGTAACTGATACATTGTGTCCAGGATAAACGTTCCACATGGACGTTTGACCTATGTATGCCTGAAGTGACTTGCTACTTCGCATTTATACAGCTGTTACATTTGATAACGATATCTTTCTGCGAAGCTCACTGTGTCCTGTTATGCATATTGAAAGTGTGCTGGGAGATGTGGTGTTGTTATCTGTAACTGATACATTGTGTCCAGGATAAACGTTCCACATGCACGTTTGACCTATGTATGCCTGAAGTGACTATCTACTTCGCATTTATACAGCTGTTACATTTGATAACGATTTCTTTCTGCCAAGCTCACTGTGTCCTGTTATGCATATTGGAAGTGTACTGCGAGATGTGGTGTTGTTATCTGTAACTGATACATTGTGTCCAGGATAAACGTTCCACATGCACGTTTGACCTATGTATGCCTGAAGTGACTTGCTACTTCGCATTTATACAGCTGTTACATTTGATAACGATATCTTTCTGCGAAGCTCACTGTGTCCTGTTATGCATATTGAAAGTGTGCTGGGAGATGTGGTGTTGTTATCTGTAACTGATACATTGTGTCCAGGATAAACGTTCCACATGCACGTTTGACCTATGTATGCCTGAAGTGACTATCTACTTCGCATTTATACAGCTGTTACATTTGATAACGATTTCTTTCTGCCAAGCTCACTGTGTCCTGTTATGCATATTGGAAGTGTACTGCGAGATGTGGTGTTGTTATCTGTAACTGATACATTGTGTCCAGGATAAACGTTCCACATGCACGTTTGACCTATGTATGCCTGAAGTGACTTGCTACTTCGCATTTATACAGCTGTTACATTTGATAACGATTTCTCTCTGCCAAGCTCACTGTGTCCTGTTATGCATATTGGAAGTGTGCTGGGAGATGTGGTGTTGTTATCTGTAACTGATACTTTGTGTCCAGGATAAACGTTCCACATGCACGTTTGACCTATGTATGCCTGAAGTGACTTGCTACTTCGCATTTATACAGCTGTTACATTTGATAACGATTTCTTTCTGCCAAGCTCACTGTGTCCTGTTATGCATATTGAAAGTGTGCTGGGAGATGTGGTGTTGTTATCTGTAACTGATACATTGTGTCCAGGATAAACGTTCCACATGCACGTTTGACCTATGTATGCCTGAAGTGACTTGCTACTTCGCATTTATACAGCTGTTACATTTGATAACGATTTCTTTCTGCCAAGCTCACTGTGTCCTGTTATGCATATTGGAAGTGTGCTGGGAGATGTGGTGTTGTTATCTGTAACTGATACATTGTGTCCAGGATAAACGTTCCACATGCACGTTTGACCTATGTATGCCTGAAGTGACTTGCTACTTCGCATTTATACAGCTGTTACATTTGATAACGATTTCTCTCTGCCAAGCTCACCGTGTCCTGTTATGCATATTGGAAGTGTGCTGGGAGATGTGGTGTTGTTATCTGTAACTGATACTTTGTGTCCAGGATAAACGTTCCACATGCACGTTTGACCTATGTATGCCTGAATTGACTTGCTACTTCGCATTTATACAGCTGTTACATTTGATAACGATTTCTCTCTGCCAAGCTCAGCGTGTCCTGTTATGCATATTGAAAGTGTGCTGGGAGATGTGGTGTTGTTATCTGTAACTGATACATTGTGTCCAGGATAAACGTTCCACATGCACGTTTGACCTATGTTTGCCTGAAGTGACTATCTACTTCGCATTTATACAGCTGTTACATTTGATAACGATTTCTCTATGACAAGCTCACTGTGTCCTGTTATGCATATTGAAAGTGTGCTGGGAGATGTGGTGTTGTTATCTGTAACTGATACATTGTGTCCAGGATAAACGTTCCACAAGCACGTTTGACCTATGTATGCCTGAAGTGACTTGCTACATCTCATTTATACAGCTGTTACATTTGATAACGATATCTTTCTGCGAAGCTCACTGTGTCCTGTTATGCATATTGAAAGTGTACTGCGAGATGTGGTGTTGTTATCTGTAACTGATACTTTGTGTCCAGGATAAACGTTCCACATGCACGTTTGACCTATGTATGCCTGAAGTGACTTGCTACATCGCATTTATACAGCTGTTACATTTGATAACGATATCTTTCTGCGAAGCTCACTGTGTCCTGTTATGCATATTGAAAGTGTACTGCGAGATGTGGTGTTGTTATCTGTAACTGATACTTTGTGTCCAGGATAAACGTTCCACAAGCACGTTTGTCTTATGTATGCCTGAAGTGACTTGCTACTTCGCATTTATACAGCTGTTACATTTGATAACGATTTCTTTCTGCCAAGCTCACTGTGTCCTGTTATGCATATTGGAAGTGTGCTGGGAGATGTGGTGTTGTTATCTGTAACTGATACATTGTGTCCAGGATAAACGTTCCACATGCACGTTTGACCTATGTATGCCTGAAGTGACTTGCTACTTCGCATTTATACAGCTGTTACATTTGATAACGATTTCTCTCTGCCAAGCTCACCGTGTCCTGTTATGCATATTGGAAGTGTGCTGGGAGATGTGGTGTTGTTATCTGTAACTGATACATTGTGTCCAGGATAAACGTTCCACATGCACGTTTGACCTATGTATGCCTGAAGTGACTATCTACTTCGCATTTATACAGCTGTTACATTTGATAACGATTTCTTTCTGCCAAGCTCACTGTGTCCTGTTATGCATATTGGAAGTGTGCTGGGAGATGTGGTGTTGTTATCTGTAACTGATACATTGTGTCCAGGATAAACGTTCCACATGCACGTTTGACCTATGTATGCCTGAAGTGACTTGCTACATCTCATTTATACAGCTGTTACATTTGATAACGATATCTTTCTGCGAAGCTCACTGTGTCCTGTTATGCATATTGAAAGTGTACTGCGAGATGTGGTGTTGTTATCTGTAACTGATACTTTGTGTCCAGGATAAACGTTCCACAAGCACGTTTGTCTTATGTATGCCTGAAGTGACTTGCTACTTTGCATTTATACAGCTGTTACATTTGATAACGATTTCTTTCTGCCAAGCTTACTGTGTCCTGTTATGCATAATGAAAGTGTGCTGGGAGATGTGGTGTTGTTATCTGTAACTGATACTTTGTGTCCAGGATAAACGTTCCACATGCACGTTTGACCTATGTATGCCTGAAGTGACTTGCTACTTCGCATTTATACAGCTGTTACATTTGATAACGATTTCTCTATGACAAGCTCACTGTGTCCTGTTCTGCATATTGAAAGTGTGCTGGGAGATGTGGTGATGTTTTCTGTAACTGCTACTGTGTGTCCAATAAGTCAATATTATCAATTAAACAAACCTTAGTTTCTTCGAACATTATATATATATAATAGAGCGTTGAAAGCAAGTTCATACCTTTCCCAATATCGATATTATCAAACATATACCTGCTGTATTCATAAATAAAGAGACTTGTAACATATATGTAACATGAGAGCTGACGTGTCTTAATTAAATACTGAAAGTTTGTATTTTTCTGTCAACAGACACTATATCTCACGTGCTTTATACTCACCTCATAATAATTAGTTATTATCATTGTTTTATCTGTAAAATCTATAACTATACATGCTCTAGGCAAAATATCTAAAACCAAGGGTCAGGTTTTCCTTCTTTAATGAATATTAGTTAACACTTAATTATGTTTCATTAATAAATAATTAGAAATAAAGTAGCAGAGTTTGTGACAGACATGTTTATTCTTTAGTATACTTTCAAACGTTTTGTCAATGAAAGGTATTTATAAGGAATCGTTGTTATTACCACACAACAACACACGTACACGTTGTGATAACGTTATATATATAATCATTGAAGGATGGGATAATAAATTATTACCCATGTGAATTTCAATGTTGATAGTTTTCATCAATTAAAATTAAATATTCTGTTTTATCGGTGTTAAATGACAACTTAATACAGCTAAAAGCATGCAGAATAAAAAATTAACCTTGTAAAATATAGTCTTTAGTTGAACACGAATTATCTGATTATTACTTGCGTAGTTGAGAACAAATAAAAATGGGACGGTACAATTGAGCAAACATTTTTTAGTTTTCTCTAAGCAATGCCAATTAACTAATATCATTATTACCAAAATTTAAAATGGGAAATGTAATTTCTCTTCCAGGAAGTTTTGTTGTTTCATATAGGTAAAACAATTAGTTTTTTAAGGTTCAGTAAAAATTGTGTCTACCTGCTCAATTTTACGTTATCGAAATTATTGAAACATTAAAATTTCTTTTCTGAATAATCCTTAACACTTGCTAAACAGTGAAACATTAAAAAAAATCGTTACTTCTCAAATTTTTATACAGTAGAAAAAATGACACGATTTTAAATACAGATTACAAGATTATATTATAAATGGTGGTTATTAGAAGAAATGTTAGTATACTCAGCCAGACAAACCTCTGTCCACATGTTATTAAACCGAACCTATTTTTATAGAAATAACAATTGTACGTGATTGACATGATGAATCAACGCTTTCAAGCCTCTCAGTGGTCGTCAGGGCTGGTATGTTATAAATTATTAATTTTTGGACTACTATATATACATATTAGCAAATTTATATCTATTAAAAGAGTTAGATTTATCAACAATATAAGAAAAATGATTAATTTTAGACGCGTATATTTCACACACAAAAACTGTTATATCAGGAGAACTATGTTTGCAGTATTTTTTATATCTTAAAGGTATAACCCAAGTGTCTAAACTATCAATGGAATCTATATGTAATATGAACCACATGATTATACGATTATTGGTCTGGTCTCAAGAGTTCCACGATTATACATATCCAAGAGTTTTATTTACAAATAAGGCAAACCGACATAGAACACTAAATGACGAGGTATCTGAAACTACTTCTGCAACTTTCGCATCTACGTTTAAATAGAAAAGTTTAAATAGAAATGAAAGCCCTGTTATATTTATGAGGATTATCAAGTAATTTACCAATTAAATTATGTGTTTTTATTCCTTGACATTCTAATTTATTATATCAATAGTGTTGTATTCTAATTTAAACTGAATGTTTGTTATACTCATTGTAGACACAGTGTTCTATCAAAAGCCCAATTGAGGGATTAACATATCGTTAAGAAAAAAACAGTTTAATTTAAGGACGAGCTCTTCTTATTGAAATACACTATTTTCTATTATTTTTTGAAAGAAAAGTCACAATTATCCAATAATTTTATTTATATATACGAGGCTTTTCAACATCAAAGATGTCATCGTTAGGTGTGAATTAACAATTTGAAATAATATAAATATTTTACATTCAGCTGATTAAAGCTTAATACTAGGTTTGTTTAGTTAAAAGTAAAATGAAATAAATATCGATATATGTATAAAGTTTGTGTCAAAAACAATTTTGTTATATTTTTAAAGGAATGGTGAATTTCGAATCGGTCAAAAATCATTTATGGAATATGTTCATCGTAGGCTCACTTTCGTGCAAGGAATATATATCAAGTTTTTATATCCTAGCACCGTATGCCATATGTTACTGTCAAAAACACGCCTGAATAAATTTTAAATTTCAAAAGAAGTGTAAAGTAAATGCTGCGTTGTATTTTATATATTACTTATGACTTTATGTAAATGAAGAGAAATCTATAAAGTACTGTTGTTCTAAGTAGACGAAATATATATACGGTACCGGTATTTTCGACATGCTTTTAACTTTACTACTTTGTATGAAAGCTCAAAACGTAATAATAATATTTTCAATGCTTGAAATGCTTTGTTCACATCTTTAAAATCATTCATTTAAAACAATTTAAGATTAGGGTAACTAATAAAATGGTAATTTTTGACACTTAGACGTAAAGAAGTATAATAAGAAAAACATATACCGGCCCAGAAAATAAAAACTAGTTATTCTACAAAGAAATCTACAGTTTTAATAGTAATGACAAATGTACTAGATGTTAGTGATGATATTTTGGATGTTTAGAGAAACCCACATCAATCCCGCCACTTTCAACTTGTTTCTGTAGCCCTTAAACCTCTGCTGCTCTGATATTAAGCAGATACTCTACTGATACGTGAGATGAACACATGTTTACTTTACGAAATTACTGTTTACTTGAAGAGAGGCACGTTGCCTTATTTCTACATATTTTGAGTAAGAAACTTACAAGGAACCATGTACAGCTTCTATGCCAACTAGCAGGCGATGATTGCAGAACATGAATCGTTCTGTATTATAATTGAAATTAAAAGTATTTGGGATTTTTGTGAATCGGTTGTGCAGAGAGAGGATCCCCAAAAGCTTCATGAGTGTTATCTACCACATGAACGACTGCAGCCTCCTCATTTACTATCTACAACTTCATGTATCTCATATATAACAGACCTGAGTAATAAAAATTAACTTGCAAACTACTTCCATCACTAACCTTTCTGTGAGAACCAATTGTGGTTCCAATAGTATGCTGTTAGGTTCCAAACTGTAGTGTTAGGTCAGTAAGATCTAAGACCATGTCCACTGTATTCACCAGCACCCTCTTCCCACCTACAGCTCATCACGGAGGTAAAGGCAGACACATGTTGAGCTCAGTCTTCTATGTCTCCGAGCCAAAAGAATATTAATTGTCTCGTGCTAAGTGCTGAAATTTGCTAGACTAAACATTTCAGGCTGATTCTTGAACACCGAGACTTAAAGTATTATGCAAATACAACTCCCAATAATTTTATAATATAAAGACCGAAAGCCGCAAGTGTTCGTAAAATCCAAGGGAAGTAGATATAAATAGGATATACTACTTATTCAATAAGGTAACCTGTCAAGCACTTTATGCTGCCCGTCCTGATGGGCCTACTGGCCTATGCGAGGGTTTATGAAAGTGAATACGGGGAGAGATAATACAGTACAAGGTCAATGGTACTGATAAACAGGCACAGTCAGGACTGAATAATTGATTTTTACTTGCCGATATATTATATCAGAATCTTATATAAACATACATACATACATATATATATATATATATATATATATATATATATATATATATATATATATTTATTTATTTATATATTTATTTATTTATTTATTCAGAAATAATGTCACTTCTATTTACAGATTCACAGAAAATCTTTACAGACGTTTTTATTGGCGGGCCATCTTAGTTAAATATAAATGCAAATTAGTTCCTACGGAAACATGTATGTTTGGTGTTTACTTGCCTCAGAACTCGTTAATTTATTTAACTAAACCCTAACTGGTTAGAACGCCAATGGCTTCTTTACAGTTGTTTATAAACCTAACATGAATGGCAATGTCAAGCTTTAACCTTGAATAGAAGTTCGAAAGGTTTTATCCGTATATATGATCCAATCAAATAAAAAAAAAACACTATGATTTTGGAAAAAATCTAGAAACTAAATAAAAGGTAAAGTTTAAATATTTACCATATCAGCATTAAAAATATAATTATCGAACTAAAAATGTATTTAATACATTTTTTCCATATTTATAATGTTTGGACCGTGTTATTTTTTATTACAGGTAGATATGTAATTGACAGTATATATAATTTTAAACAATGTTCACGTTATAAGCTGAAATTACACTTTAGTGACGTATTTCCCGAACAATGATAGAGACGACTTGCACAATCAGGAACATGATATTGCTCCGTGTAATTCAAACACAATTACAAAGCAGACGTACATTACGTGGTTGTCCCTATTACAATGGCACCGACGAACAAAGGAAATTGCGATTGATAGGCTCGCTTGAACAAGGTACGGTTGATATAACATGTATTTTTCATTCCACTCCTAAACAAGGTGTTTATTGTAGTGGTATGGTACATGACTTGCGGGAAACCGGGTTCATAAAATTTATCTTTAACAACAAACAAACGAATAATTGTATATGAGGTCGTAAATTTTTTAGAAGTTAACAGTTTTGTTTTTATATTTTGTTTGTTTTTTTTACGTTAAAAGTGTCTTATTAAAAATAATAAAATAATATAGGACAAATCATGTACTATAGGAGAAATGAATGAACTTAATGTTAATGGTACACACCGTAGTTTTAATTTATAAAAAGTATTCTTATGTAAACGAAACATTCGTCCTAACCAAATTTTGGACTAATCTACAATAATTTAGATTTCTAAAGACTGACTTCTATAAAATACCTATGTAATATTTTTCGTTTCAATTCTTTACCTTTGTAATTTATTTATGAAACATTTTAAGGTCGCCTTCAAATATTTCTAACATTCAATGTTAAAACAATCAAATGTATTACTCATAATTTTGACTTCTAAGTTTGATACAATACTTTTACTATTTGTGTGCAAAATATAAAACGTTTATATTAAAATCACCTAGTGAAAAAGACTGCCTAGGATAAACGTAACCCTAAAGTACCAAACATTGTACACTTTCAGACCTTCTATGGATTTGATACTCGGAATGACATGTTGAGGTGAAAACTCCGCCACCGGTTTCCCGGCATCTTTGTACTTGTCAGGTTCACTGTCTCCGTACGACGTGATGTTGAAATTGTGTACTATTCAATTAGACTGTGTAAGTTTTTTCAACGTTAACATAAACGCCGTGAAAGAACTGCTTGAGTTTCGATAGTGGACAATTTGTTTCAAAAATCCCTGGAATTTCTAGATCTTCTAAAGGTTTGTAGGTGATATAATTCTTAGTAAAAATGAAATAAATAGTGAATTCCGTTATAGACATGGTAAATTTGCTGCGGAATCATATATGGAGATAGTACATATCATTCTTTGTCAAAATTATATGTATGCTTTAGAAGAATCTATATTGAGACTTACTGACATCGAGATTGGCCGAGCGTAAGTGTTAGGATTTGAACAAGTAACATATTAGAACATTTATCCTAATTAGACCAAATTTTACATCGCCATGTCTTGATTATTTAGTGCCTTATTTCAATAATACTATGAGATTCAATATAAGAACAAAAATGTGAAAGTATCATGATGGGGGATATTATGAGAAAGTTATCAACTGTTGACTTTAATATTTGCATGCAAATACATTTTAAATTGACAAGAATGTATTCCATAATGGTGCATGTTGAACAATGGAATTTATCTGGCTGACGTTGAAGCCTATAACTCTGTAGGCTGTCACAATCTGTATAGGATTTCATGATCTTTTTGTCCGTTGAGAGGATGGAAAATTCTCGTCCGTCTATATGGTTACAGGACATATCGAGATTAGTTTGAGCTACAGACTTGTTGTATGTAACCCCTTCGAGTCCCAGCATTTTCATTAATAGGGCTCAGTAATACTTTTAATAATCATTTATTCACTGTAAAAGCAAAATGAAATATCTATCAAAATTTTCAAAGAAAGTTAATCCTTATTTCACTACTTGAATAAGTTAATTAAATAAAAAATCTCCCATTTTAAAGAATTTAAAGTTACAAATTATATATAGACGCATTTCTAAAGGATATTGAAATAGCGGATATATGGCTTTTTATAAGCTATATAGCTGCGAAAAGACCATTTGATTGTGGTGGATGCCAAATCTTGATTGCCTGGTTTTATAACATGGAAGTTATTAATGGTTATTTTATTATTTTACTCCCATTAGTCTTAGTATGAATTACATGCAAACTCATGATAAACCATCCAGACTATTTATATTCTCAGGCGTGTGGCTCTAACACTAGATACTGCCTAGTAAAGAGTTATTATAGTTTCATATGTTTATAGCTATTTAGAGCCGAAATGATTTTTCTTATTAATACAGAATATGTAAGTATTTGCACTATATTTTCATCAAAGCTTTCAAGTTTTACGTACGAGTATATAGTGTAATAAGGTAACATTTATATATTTCTATACAATCAAATTATTAGTTTGAAAATTATTTCTCACAACAAGCGTGCTAAGGCTATTATCTCTCGTCAATAATATATATAAACATTTCATCAACTTAGGCAGGCATTATATTTCAAGAGAACTTCACTACAAATATCGATTTCAAAAACTATTTTGACAATTCATCAATTACTAATGTACGTTAGTTTTATAAAGTGTAAAATATAGAAAATTCTCTCGTTATTTGAAAGCTCCTCCAATGTTACGCATATCTGTGAAGACTGTTAGGTCCTGCTTCTAGAATTCTGTAACATTTGAGGCGTAGTATCTATTCTGAGTATTAAAGTAGCTAGTTAAAAATGATATTTAAGATACATTTCAGAAAGTCTCGGTATTTTTTGTTGAATCTTGTATGAACTCAAAAAGTCTTAAACTACCCCTTTTCACTTCCTCAAATTATCCCAAGCTTAATCAATTCCCTTCCTATGTATTTATAAAATATAACTAAAACAGATCTAATTTCCTGCAGCATTGCTACCAGGATTTGGTACCATGTTTTGAATGAAAAATCTTGTTCAAAACGTATTTAATGAAATATTCTTTTTATATCACAGCAATAATTTTGCATAAGTTAAATTTAAAATTTGTAAATAGGCTACGGTACTGTAAAGGTTAGAACTCACTAAAATTCAGCAAATATTTTCCAACGTAAGCAACTCCGCTACCTTAACGGGTAATTAATTTGTTTATATCGCAACTTGGGTGAAAATGCCATTGGTCTTATTTATTTTTTGAGCTACACATGCACTTAAGTTACATGAACGATAACTATGAGACGAGAGTTTACTCTTATATATTGAGATAATTCTTAATAATGTCTTACAGGTATATATGAACTAAAAATATAATTCATAGTTATAACTAAAAATAACTATGAACTAAGTGTAGGCGTTTACAACGAAATTGAAACCTATAATTCAATATTACTACGGGAAACTAGCAGATATTAAATATTTCTTCAGTAACGCCAAACATCGCAGAATGTGTCATGTTCTGAAGAAAGGAGATCGACAAGACTATACAGCTTGGGAATAAGACTGAAATTCTTATTTGTAGGAGCACTGGAGATAAAAGAAAATACCCTTAGATTGTGTGACTAAAGGTGCTCTGAATGCAGTAATACATAGCAACTCAGGAAAACGAACGCCAGTTATAACAGCTGTATTCTATAGATCAACCGATGCAATCTCAACATCTTCTCCAATAGCTGCGCTGGAACCTTGCACTCATTGAAACCAGGGTATCAGCTCAGAATATTTATGACACTTTCGAGTCACTTAATGTCTCCTAACTGAAATGAGAACCAAATGGGACAACGATCTTTGTGTAACCTTAAAACAATTGCAGGTTTATTGAGATATATTGTAATAAACCTAACCTAACTTTTTCTACCTAAGATCAATTTTAAGTGAACTATCATTATGAAGCATAATATAAATTTCTTATTATGTGATAGTTGAAAAATAAAAATGAAATATCATTTGTTGTAAAGTATTCTACCTTCCATGAATTTATCCCCTTTTGCTCTTATTGTCGAACAGTTACTGGCGCTAAGGCCAAATTATAGCAAACGAAGAAAATATTTATATTTCAATTTTATATTATACACTTTTTATTACACTTTAATATTATTTTTAAAATATATATTATTAATATTGAACCATATGATATATTATGGTTGACTCTTAATAAAAGAATACTTAAAGTCAAACAAATGAAACTATTAAACAATTGCACTTTTTTAAATACAAGACTTGAAGAGTAATTCCACAATATTTCTTATTAACATACATAATAAATGTTACCATTTTAGGCAGTTGCATTATTAACATAAAATCATGAATTTTTATGTACTTTTGATAAGGACTTTAATAAAATTAATATTTTAAAACAATGCGCAAATAAACTGAATAAGCAACAACTTGGAAGAAGAATAATACTTCTAAGAAGTTTCCAGGGAGTTATTGCTAAACTTATTAAAGTGCTTATTAGAGTTTAATCAGCCGCTTAATAGTTGAACATAGTTGACTTTATATAAATCAATTAACGGTCAAAGACAATTCACTCCATGCAATTTTACATCGAAATCGGAAGGTCCGGTTGTTAACTTTACATTTCATTAGTTTACGTCAGTTTAATATAAAAATTAAGGATATTTAAATACAATTATTTTATACAGGATTCAATATTAAATTTATTACTAAAGCTGGTGGAACAATAAAAAGCCAAATTTATACTCCCCGCAAGTGGATGTCTCTCGATGTAGGCGGTAATACAAACCTACGGCATTGAGTATAGCTCACTATTTGAGTAGTATTAATAAGCAGAATGTAATTTGGAGGTGCATCAGATCACTACTACGCTTTTTGATATCTGAGATTAATAATTAGAATATTTTTACGTTTTTGGAATATTTACACTTTTTACTACATTAAATGATCCTTTAGTTTAAGAACAGAAGTATTATATGCCAGCTACGAATTCAAACAATCACCTTTTCACGTGATACAACACTAAGAGGTCACTAGTGTAGAGAATGTTGTTTCTTGTTTATTTGCGGATTATATACGAGAAACTATGAATTATGAGACTGGAAGCCACGATATACGGCATGTATCTCACTCAGCAGTATATAAATCAATATTCGAAACATGGAACACGCTTTAAACATTGATTTTAATACATTATCTAACAGTGTTTTACGTTTTCATGTTTTGATTATTTGAATGCCTACCAACTAACACCACAGATTACAATCGAGTTACTAGTGGAGTAGAGTTGTCGGTGAAGCTTGTACATTAAAATAACATGTAATTACATAATAATTAACATAAGAAATAATATACGCTTTTTATGGGTAATATCAGATAGCCCATAATTACAAAAACAAAACGAAATTTTAAAAGAACCGTCCAGATCGAAGAAAGACAAAGATGATAATGGTTTTGTTTTTATTTGTCTGCTATTCTTGAAGGAACCTCTTTGATTTTTGTATAACTATTTTGATAGCTTAAAAATATATGTAGGGATAAATAATAAAATTTAAAACTTTGCAATAAGAATAAATATATGGAATGTTTTTATGAGTGGATCACTTTCAGCTAAGATATTCTTTAAACATTTCAAAAGTTTATTACTAGTTACGTTCTGAATAGTATTGATAATTAACTAATTATTATCATTCCTTGTCCTCTAGAACAATGACTTTCCTCTTCAGAGCAATAGCACCTCTCTCTTTAAAACCAATTATTGGACACGCATTGTTGCCTGAAGAGTAGCCAACAATTAAATCAGATAACAGACCACTTGATGTAGCGTTATATTAGTAGGTAGAAAATAAATTACAGCTTGAGTACATTATGGTAATGCCTAATTAGAGAACAAACAGACTATGGAACAAACTGTTAAGTTTGTTAAGTGTACTTAAATATAATATAAAAAATTAGTATAATAGTCCATAATAATGAATATTTATAAACATTTAGATGAAAACAAAGGTTTGTTTTAAAGAAGGAACAATAAAATATGTTTAAACAGCAAGTTAATTATACCTATTGTCACTGATTACTTCGGCACTGAAAATAGTTGTAAATTTATAACTTAATTTAGATGATTATTATTACTTAATGAAAATTGACCAGTTGACTAACACTGCGGCTTCCACGATTTCGCTAGGACATTGATGTAAACGGCATTCAACTGATGCGGTAATGGACGCCATAGCATATAGACTTTGTGAAGTGACAAGATTCTGTGGAGTGCAGGGTTAAAAATATTTATAAAGGGATGAAGTTACTAACGTCAATTATTCTGTATAATACCATAGCCAAATACTAATATTTCATCCATATTTTATACTGTACAAAGGTTTATTTCTACAGATTTATCATAACTTTCTAATGATAAAAGAAAAGAAAATTCGGAGTCGGTAAATGTGAACAACTGTTTGACTCTGTGGTATGATAGGGTACGATGGAGACCTATTTTGGTTTGGTGAGGTTAACAATTTCGGCCCAAGGTATCTATTTTCTTCCTGTAAGTGTAAATGTGATAAATGGGAGTCTTCAAATGGGGCTGAGAGTGTCAAGAAGGGTCAGGTGTAATTTTAGTGGGTAGGAATGGTTATGTTAAAGTGTAATCAAGGACTTACGGACTCTCCCCTACAGTCTTCGGTCATCTACTTCTAGATCTACGGACTTGGTATTTCTTACGTAGTTCCACCGAAATGTGAAAAGTTTTAACAATAAGAGAGATTAACAACTACCATTAGTAACGATAAAAATTACCTTTAGTGTTGTAACCGAGAAAAAAGGGTAGATTAAGATTTAAAGACGAATTTATAATATTCTTTTGTTTATGTATTATTATCTGAACCAACAAATAACCTTAAGACAGATATTCTTCGACACGGAATAATATACTGATTTCTTGCATTACAACAGTGATTATTCCCATAATTTTAGTTTGAGCAATTAGTGTGTGAATGTGTCTTTGTATTAGACATTATTGTTATATTATAATTAGTACCTATACAAAAATATAAAATCTAATAATGGTGATGAAGTAATAAAATGAAATAAGAACAACCTAATACTATTTTATAAATACAATACATGTCAATATATTTTAATTGAAAGTGCTTAGTAATTGAATAAATTAATGAATGAAATATGATAATAATAGGTAGAAATAATACTAATTATAAGAATGTTTGGATCAAATAAATGTATGTACATGAAAAACATATCAAAAACCTACATAAATCTTAAAATTAAAAATGCTTTCAAAACATATTAACATGTATGCATGTCTTCGCCTCAGGAATAGGCACTACACTGGTGGGTTATTGTGGCTAAGCCTGAGGTATTTGGAGATCTGTCGAACTAATAACCAAGAATACTCAAAGGCATTTTATTAAAATAATCGTATTTAAATGGTTGTATCAAATATAATCATATTTTCATTTATTTATATATAAATAAATATTTTACTATTACATTATCTCTTTTTATTTAAGACTTCAAAGATTTTTGCCACAAAGCCTATAACCATTTGAATTGAGTTATTAAAAAAAAATTAAAAAACTCTTCACAAAATAGCTGTTACCGTAATCAGGAATAATTTAGTATTTCAAAAACCTATAATTATTGCCATAGGAACGTACCACAGGAGCTGCACACGTTATCAGTGATAACTATCTAGACTGTAAGGATGCCTGTATCTAGATTGTTAGTGGACGTTACGTCTTCAGTCGTAGGTGGTTAGTGGACGAATGAAGACGTATTGTGACCTGTATTCCGTATTTTAGTTTTAATGATTAGTGTTGTGTATAGTTTTTTATTAAGTGCATGTTTATAGAGTTAATGAATTTGACAAACAACAGGGTGGTTGCGATTCCTGACCTAGGCATGTCACAACGCTTTGGTAAGAATGTTTTATTTTAACCTAGTTTGTAATTATGTATTAGGTTAGTTCTTTATCTGAAGAAGAGATCAGATTGCAGATCTCGAAACGTAGTGTTACTGATTTCTTATTTGACTGAACGATGGCTAACGTCCGGAATAATCCTGTTTCCTTATTAATATTAGTAGGTAAACATTTTATTTTTCTATAAAATGTTATTATTGACCTTGCAAAGCTATCCGTTAGACTCTGTACGATGAATAAATATACTACAAACAAAAAGAAATAGAATTCCATCTTATAACAGAGTTTTCTCAAGACATAGTTGTTAACATTTTCTCGAGAAGTCAATTTATTTTATTAAATGGGTTTCAAATAATGCCAATGATTTACTAAACATTATCTCGTTCTCTCTCCAATTTCAATAAGACTATCAAAGTGTTCTCCCATACTTCTAGAGTACGGGTCCAAACATACTGTCCTCTAGCAAGCCAAGTGCTTACCCCAGCAGGGATCTGCCTAGTTTATACCTTCCAGTTGAACCTACCACTGGGTGCAGCAAATACCGATGTGTCACTTAAATCTGGGCATCCTTATAGATGTCCAGGAGCGGCACATCGCTAACAGAAAATCTCTAGATTCTGGGGTGCAAGGGTAATTCAATAGGTCTAGTCGACTGAGGGCTGTCGGAGTTGGTAGGGTTGGTGTGGTGGAGTTCCCTTAATATCAGCGGTTCTTGTTAGCCTCAAAAAGGGTTTGCTACACCCTGCCTACTTCGACTGCAGGGGCTGGCATCCCCTTCTTCCTGGGGGCATTGTTGTGATTAGTGCCTTAATTCTTCCTCATGGATCTCGATAGGAGGAAGCCCCAATCCCTTACCTTACCCGCCCAGAACATTCTCTTCCTCCTGAATTAGCGCTAGGGTTCTAAGGTTCCTACAGGACTAAGTGCATTTTATAAGCTTTTTGTCCTAAGAGAACATAAACCAAGTGCTTACACGCTGCCTAAAAGGTCGGGAAGACCATTCACATAATATGATTTAGATCATTTATTTAAATTGAGCCTTAAACATCGTTAACAATTTTACGTAGGTAGTAGCACTCAGAACTGCCGTGATAGATGATATACACACAGCAAAAATTCTATCTGTATTAACGTTTCGATATCCCGATACAGGCCTGCCTTGCTTTAATCTCTCCTTTCCCAAAGTAATAACCTGTGGATTCACAATACATAAATGTGCTTGAAATAGCCTCAAGTTTGCACTGATTGCTTCTTTTATATACAGTTTGTCAGTTTTTTAAGATGAAGAAATAGAATTACAGGAAGAAACCTGTCATTAATAGGAAAAGAGAGTAAACTTGTGCTGTATCGACCTGCCACCTACTTCGTCACTTCTTCCAAAGAATTAATAGTTAAAACTTCTGAACTGACCCTATATTGACGAAATTATGTACGGATATTAATGATCTTACACAATAGTAATAATGAAAATTACTAAGAAAGAAGTTGCGATAGATTGGCAATATATGGAAATACCTAGCGATTTTACATATCAAATCCATTGATGTTTAGACAGAAACCAACGTATTATGGAGACGGCCTGTGATTCTGTAGACATGTATACTCCTTATTTAGAGACTTCTTAACAAGTGGCCTAGGATATTGTTTGAGCAAGTTACACCAACCAGATTTGTCAATATTCTTATAAGATTTTATATTAATAACCAAACAGATCGTGTATGTATCCTAAACAGGTTTTATATTTATTACAGATTTTAAATTGATTTCAATCAGATTTTATATTGATTCTAAACATATTTTACAATTAAATTATACAGATTTTATGTTTATTCCTAACAGATTTCACAATTATATGCAACATATTTTAATGAATGATATAAGGATAAATTTTTTATAATTAAGATATTTTTTATTATTTCATAAATAATTTTACTACGAATTAATTGAACTAAAACAATGTTTTCATTATTCTAAACAAAACTGATAAGCTCTTTAATTGTAGGGGTTTATTACATAAATATGTAATATACAAAATGTGGGAACTTGTCATAATGTCATCTTAATTTTATTAAAAAGAGGTCCATAACGAAATGCCAACGAACATTTACAGCTCATTAGTACATGACTACAATAACCTAATAATTTAATGTATGTAAAAGGTTTTTCTTTATAATCTTTTCTATTTCTCCCCTCTAATTAACCAGTACATTGTACTGCGAAACTATGGAAAACTTGCGTGGCACTGGACGCGACAACTCGTCACTCACAGTGACGTTGTTGAGGTACTGATAGTTCCATAAGTGACCGGTAGACAGCGCACACAGTTCACTAAAAGTTGCGAGAGGTAACTGCCTAACAGGAAACGAATTAGAAAAGTTATTTACACTATCGAGTTGTTGACAAGGAAATTTAAAATTTTGGATGATTTTTATACAAAAAACATGTGGGTAGTTGTGGAAACTTAACTTCTTTTGAATTTTCACATCGTATAGTTTAGTGCAAAATTCGCTAACGGATATGCGTGTAATGTCGCTATAAATACTCCGGGAGAGCTTCAGCTGACGGGTGGACCGATGTTACTAGGTATCAACAAATATATCATATACATCATTTATACACTTATACATTACTTATATATATTTCGTAATCCCTATACCTCAGTAACGCCATTTGTTCACCTTTTTAGTTTTAAATTATCATTATAGCCATATTTTTTGGAGAATAAACTATCAGGCAGTTCTAAAAACTGTTTGAATTCAAAAACTAAATATTGTAACTGATCTCAATATTAAGCAAATGTTTCTTTTTATTTGTCTGCTACCTTTATAATCATGTAATTGTACAAATTTTCACATATTAATAAGCTGGACAAATTTGAGTATTGTTAGTGACCAATCTTGTAACCGAAATCTACTGAAGGAATTTACATTATATTCTAAAATTATTTACATTTTTTTTATTTATAAAGTAATATTAATGTAATATGGGTGAGGAAATATTTCTATTAAGGGAATACATTATTTATATATAATTATGCTAATAGAGCGTTCATTTCCTCATCTTTTCGATGAATTCTGAGTTATATTTTCTAAACGTGACAAAAACTGGCAGTAGTTTCACCAATGATTTTATCACAGTCCGACGCTCCTTTCAGTAATATGCAACAGTATATCACAGATATAGCTAAACCTTAGTCCTAAAAATCAATTTCAATCAGCGCATGCCAGAGAGATAAATATTTGCTACTCACGTTAAAGTATACGAAGATGGCGTTATTATCGCAATTGTCGCACATTCTAAACAGGTAGTCAAGAAGATTAAGTTTACTGGGCATTATATTACAGTCCAATTTGATTTCCTTATTAAAATAAACGGAACAATATAACCATATTATTTCCAAAAAAACACTCTCTTCTTTAGTTCTTCTAGAACTTGAAACTAATACTTTTTCTTATAACATCCACCAGACTACTAAAACAGAGCTTCTCAATTAGAAGAAGATCTTCTTATTACAGCACCGGGTAAAATCAAAACTATTTTGAATAATTATATGCATTCGGAAAAAAGGAAGTGTGTGATTTTAATTTAAAATATATTAAAATCTATCCTCAAACCATACAACGTAAAAATAAACGCATCCCGAAGGTACACAGCTAATCTGAAAAGAGCATGATTGAAACTACCTCAGTGTCAATCAGCCAACTAGAAGCAAAGATATTGACAGGAATGTCAATATTGTATTTGCCTTGGATTTTTAACTCTTCGTCTAATTTTAGATACGCTTTTCAAGTTTTCTATCTCAATAACGTTGTTATTGACCTTGATTCTCTGTCTCCCTATACTTTTTTCGTGCATTAAATTGGAACTATGAAACCCTAGAATGTTTTGCAGTAGCAACACATATCGATATAATGATGATAACTCCTCAATAGACTTCTTACCTAAAAACATCCAGAGTAAACTTGAAATGTCACCATTTATATTTCTAAAAATTAAAGAATTCAACAATGTCTCGGGTTAACGATCAGCGACAGGTCTATCAAAGAATACGTAGCCTCATGCCAAAGTCACGGCGGCAGCCTCCATTGCTTCAGAAATACTTTATTGGTTATGACGAGAATGAGGACTTACGTATCAAATGGTATGAGAATACAAATCACAGTTGCATATACACAAAAACTATATTCTGAAATTTATAGCCTCGATTGACTTCTTACCTAAAATCATCCAGAATAAACTTGAAATGTCACTGTTTAGATTTCTAAAAATGAAAGAAGTCAACAATGTCTAGGGTTAACGATCAGAGACAGGTCTATCACAGAATAGGGAGCCTCATGCCAAAGTCACGCCGGCAGCCTCCATGGCTTCAGATATACTTTGTTGGTTATGAAGAGAATGAGAAGTTACTTATCAACTGGTATGAGAATACAAATCAGAGTTGCATATACACATCAACCTCTTGTAACTGCCTAATCTGCTATAAATCCGTAATATAAACAATACATTACTTAACTGAGAGAACAGTTCCATTGACAGGAGATATTTTCCTTTTTCTTAGTAGTCTTTGGAATGTATCTCAATGTCCTTTCATATTTACTTTGTTTCATGAAAGCTTGTCTTGGTTCAGAAAAATTGCTGTAACTAATAAAGTCTGGTTCCTCATGAGTTACAATTATGTTACACAGTGTCAGTGAATATTGTATACTACTTTAATATATATATATATATATATATATATATATATATATATATATATATATATATATATATATATATATTGTTCAGGAAAGGTACGTAAATAAGCGGTAAACATTAACGATAATGTTAATGGTAATGGCACATGCTCAGCTCAGTCTTGTCAGTCTTTGAGCCACGAGCATATAAACTGTCTCGTGCTAAGTGTTAAAATTTGCTAGGACCAAACATGTTGCTGGACTTAAACTGTTGTGTAAATATAACTTCCAATAACTTTATAATAGGAAGACTGAAAGCCGCTAGTATTCGTATAATCCAAGGTAAGTAGTATATAAATACTATATACTACTTATTCAATAAGGTCCCCTTTCAAGCACTTTATTCTGCCCGTCCTGATGGGCTACTATAATTGATTCTTACTTGCCGGTATATTACATAAGAATCTTATATAAATGTACACACACACACACACACACACACACACACACACACACACACACACACATATATACACACACATATATACACACACACATATATATATATATATATATATATATATATATATGTGTGTGTGTGTGTGTATATTAATTAAGAAATAATTTCACTTCTTTTTTAAGATTCACAGAAAATCTTTACTGACATTTTTATGGGCGGTCCATCTTAGTTAAATATAAACGCAAATTAGTTCCTACGGAACCGAGTATGTTTAGTGTTTACTTGTCTCAAAACTCGTTAATTTATTTAACTAATACTTAAATGGTTAGAACGCTAACGACTTCTTTCCAGTTGTTTATAAACCTAACTTGAATGAAAATGACAAGGGTTAACCTGGAATAGACGTTCGAAAAGTTTTATCTGTATATATGATCAAATAAAAAAAAACACTATAATTTTGGAAAAAATATAGAAACATAATAGGAATCAATGGTAAATGTTAAATACTTAACCCATGTTTTCTTTTGAACCGAAAGTGCATTTCCCGTAGTTAAGTTGGGAGCACATATAAAGAGTTCTTATAGATGAGGAAATCTAGTTAATCTGCAAGTAATCATGCTGAAATGTCGTGTAAAACACTAGAAGCCCCATATTTGTAGGCTTAAACTGCTCATTACGATAGACCAATTTTGTTATCTTGGTGTCCCATACGAGCATTAAAAATATTGTTATTGAACTAAAAATGTATTTATTAATTTTTTCCATATTTATAATGTTTGGACCGTGATATTTATATATTACAGGTAGATATGTAATTAACAGTATATACAATTTTAAACAATGTTTACGTTATAAGCTGAAATTACACTTTAGTGACGTATTTCCCGAACAGTGATAGAGACGACTCGTACAATCAGGACCATGATATTACTCCGTGTAATTCAATCACAATTGCAAAGCAGACATACAATACGTGGCTGTACATATTACAAAGGCAACCGACAAACAAAGGAAATTACGATTGATAGGCTCGCTTGAACAAGGTACGGTTGATATAACATGTAAATTTCATTCCACTCATAAACAAGGTGTTTATTGTAGTGGTATAGAACATGATTTGCAGGAAACCGGGTGTAACGTGTCTATAGTAAGGTTATCTTCTATAAACCAATTACAACTATTTTTGTTTTAGTATAAGAACGATCAATTGTGTATTGAATTAATAACCCTTTATTTTAAGAATGCACAAGTTCCAATGGAATTCAATAATTAAACTCAGTATAAAATAATAGTAATTTTAATAAAATTTAAAATCAATAATAGAGCAACGCCAAGCTATCTTTTTTACTTTGAATTTATTCTCAATTATTTCATATTTTTAACCCATCAAAAGTTCACAAGTCCAGTCCTAAAATTAACAATGAATCAAATCATTCAATAATTGTGTCCTTCAAGTTTTCAGTGCTAATATTTTCAACACTAACTCAAAAAATATTTTCACTGAATTTCAAAATAAAATAATCTTCTTATAATATAAAATGAAACAAATAATAAAATAAGGCTTCTTCTCAAAATAACAATCAAACTAATTATTAAGGTAATATTAATATTTAATATATGAACAAAATCAATGTCCAACCGGTTAAACTCAAATTTTTACCAATTTTAAAGTACTAATTTTCTGTAAATTTCCGATTTACAAATTATTGAATTATCCAGAATTATCCGCTTGGCTTTGAATGTTAAATTTAGGAACTTCTTAAAATATATATATATATAGAATCTCAGAACATAAATACATTTTCTTTTTCAGTAGGCTATTCCTGATTTAACTAAATTGAACAGGAAAATATCATCAAGTAATTTTCTATTTAAATATTAAATTCTAACTTTCACAGTACCTCACTCTTCTCCTGAAGACTTCACCAAGAAACCAAAATGACTATTATAGATTAATCAATTTAAACATTAAACTTTAAATTTAGAAAAGAATTTAAATCTTAAACTAAACCTTCCTACCAAAAAACCCCTGAAAACGTGGTTGAATCCACCAGAAGGGTCTAGAAATCCCTCGCACCATCTAATCAACCTATCATTGGCCAATCAAAATTGAGCAAACACAATGTCTGAACTGGATGGTACCCATCCAACCCAGACCTGTATCCTATACTCAATACCTAGAGACAAAAGGAAGCTTCTAGGCATTCTTCGAACCCGAATCGACAAGAAATTCAGCACTGCTGGAAGGATCACAATCTTTCAATTCACTTATTATATTAATTCACAATTCTCTTAATTAAAATTAATTATAAAGATTCCCATAAATAATTAAATAATATAGGAAGCATCCTATATCCTCCCTACCTTCAATGCTAGAAGCAAGGCTTCTAGTAATAATAAGGACAAACTACTAACATCAATTAGCAAGGGGCTTTAATAATAATGAGGACAAACTACTAACATCAATTAGCAAGAGGCTTTAGTAATAATGAGGACAAACTACTAACATCAATTAGCAAGGGGCTTTAAAAATAATGAGGACAAACTACTAACATCAATTAGCAAGGGGCTTTAGTAATAATGAGGACAAACTACTAACATGAATTAGCAATTAGCAGGGCTTCTATTATTAATGAAGACAAACTAATAACATCAATTAGCAAGAGGCTTTAGACCTCACCTACAGTTTACCTGAAATCAATTTTTTTTTTTTTTTTTATACAATATTCATCTTACAAATTCAACCTTAAATATTCATTAAACAAGGCAGATTAAAGACTAATTACTCACTACAATATGTTTACCTACAATTACCTACAATATGTTTACCTATTTACCTACAATAAAATCAAGTTAAATTCAATTTAAGCTCAGAATATTTAAATTAGTACATCATCAATTAAGGTTATAGTTTAAAACATTAAGTTACTTCTCTAAACATTCTTCAATTGAAAACCATAATTTATTCTGTTAATTTAATTACACTACATCAAAAAAATCAATATTTTAGAATCACTATAATCTTGATACCTAACAGATTCAGGTATATATAAATAAAATATTTACATTTAATGTTTGGTTAAGTCCAAAACTGATGAACATATGTTTACAAACAAAGTTTAAAATGTAAACAAACAAGAATGATTAATGAATCTCAACTATCTATACAATCTTCTTAACATCAATTAGAGTATTAAAATATTATTTATTGTTACAAATCTTTGAATTCTAAAACCTTAATTCTCCTAGTTTGTTTCATACCTTCAAGGCACATAAAGTATAATAACCTGTTTTGAATTTATTATAATTAAGGCAAAGGCTTAAAAGATCCTTAAAACTAATTATTTAATTATAACAAGTTTACTTTAACAATCAATAAACATTACTCATTACATAAACATAGATTAATTTTGAAATGACTTTAAGCAAATACAATGATCCAATATACAAATGATGTAAATACAATGATATTTTATATTTATTATCATTAAATCAAAATTTTAAAAGATCTTTGAAAGTAATTATTTAATTATTAAAACTTTAGTTTAAAATTCAATAAAATATTAGTCAGTACATAAAAAATTGATTAATTTTGAAATTAATTAGAGCAAATACAAAGATCCATGTTTTTACATAATTCATTTATTTAAATGTAAAGTAAGTAATCTAAAACTAACTATTTCGAAGAATTCAGATGTGGATAGTTTGTAGATAACGGCTGATGTTATTGATTGAGAGCAGTTAACAATCTTATCTTGGTCCTTTGTTTGCGAGGCCCACTGATATCGGTGCATACAGCTGCGGAGGCCAGCCCGGTCATTTCCTTCACCTGGTCCACACCCAACAACTTCGTTTCCTGGTATTGGTTTTGTCTCGTTCTCAGCCAATATGTAACATTTATTTAGAACCCTTTAAAAGTATATATGTAAAGGTTAAATTATCAAATGTCCCTTTTTATTCACCCAGTAGAATTCTTTGTATACCCCCAAAACGTTTAAGTTATTTCAAAATAAAATGCATTTCATCAGTGAACAACTTAATCAATCCGCAGCACAAATTTTTACCATAAGGACCTTTCTACATCATCTCTTCTCATCTTTAACTGTGCAGTGCAGTGCTGTTAAAATAATGTTCTTTCTTTACAAATTTTGGTAATTATTGTGGTGCAAATTAATACAAGTTAAATTATTTTTATTTTTATTTTTACTCAGTGCTAGTTACTTGTTTAGTTATTATGGATAACCAATCCAGGTAACAATTATATATATAAGCTGTATCCTTTTTCACTAATTATTTTAATCTTAATTTAGTGCTTATAATGAGGTAATCTCATGTGTATTTTCTCACTTTCACTGTGTAAACATTTACTCAGGGTTGTTGGAACATTTCATGTTATAGACCACAACCTGGGATTTTCACAACAAATACAGATTATTTTTCCATCCAAATTTGTTATTACAACAGGAAGGGTAGGATTCACATTCACCAAATATATATATATATATATATATATATATATATATATATATATATATATATATATATATATATATAATGTGTCTGTATGAGTGAAGTAAACACATGTCTCATTGTACTTTCACTCATATGGTAACATGTATGTAGATTTCATAAATCATTAGTAATATCTATAACTACTTGGTTTGTTTATAAAATCTCAAATTATTACATACTCATTAATAGTACATGTTTCATGTATTAAACACTCACAGTCCATCTCCTACTCTGAAATTTACACCATACACTTTCTACACCTATATTCATTTTACCATCATTGTTTTACCAGCTTCATGTTCATGCTGTGAACTCGCTTATATATATTTGCATCTCTCAGATCTTGCACCACAAAACTGACATCTGAAATTACGGCAATAATTTTGTAGGGTCCTTCGTAAATGGCATCCAACTTCTTTCTCTGAAAATTAACTTTACAAAACACAATATCACCCTTCTTAAATCTAACATTGTTACAATATTTACTTAGTTTCTGATTTTTTTAACATTGCTCCTTCAAATTTCTGACTGCATTGATTAATTTATTTTTTTCTTTCCTCGTAATTCGTTATCTATTAAGTCCTTCAGATTCCACCTCAAACTTAAACTATTGTTTGGTTTATAATTAAACAACAGTTCAAACGGGGTTGATTTCACACTTTCATTAAATGTAAAATTTAGTGATAACTGAATTTTCCCAAATCTTTAGCCCATCCTCTTTTATTTTCAGAATAATAACCAATTAAAACTTGATTTAAATTTCTTAAATATCTTTCACTCTTATTCCCTTGAGGTGAATATGGAATTATAGTCTTGAGTGACACTCCCATTTTATAAAAATAACCCTTGTATTCTTCAGTAGTGAAACAAGTAGCGTTATCACTCACTATACATTCAGGTAATGATAAATTATTAAAAATACCATTTTCTAAGGCTCTTAAAACATTACCTGATGTCATTTCCCGCAGTGGAAGGAACCAAGCGAATTTACTCATATGTTCTACAGCTATCAGTATATATTGATATCCCTCTTTCGTCTTACGAAGTGGTCCATAGCCATCGCTGTAGATCTTCTCAAATATTCGGCTTGAAGTATTTGAGTGCAGTGGCATCCCGGGTCGTTGGAACATTGCCTTGCTAGTAAGACAGGTTTCACACTTTCCAATTTCTTTCTTGACGAACTCCTGTAGCTCAGGGTAAAAAATTAGCACATATTTTTTTAAGGTCCTATTAACTCCTGAATGACACCCCACTTCCTGCAATGTGTGATGATATTGATATACGGCTTCAAATAATTGTTTAGGTAACAGAATTTTTTCCTCTCCCTTCAAGTTATTTCTATACATGACAACTCCCTTTTTAACAAAATAACATACTGAGTTAAGCCCTTCCTTTATCTCCACACTTCCCTACAAAAATCATCTTGTTTTTGATGCTCCAGTATGTCTTTAAATGCACAAGGAGTACTAATTAAATTGTTACACTTTATTTTATTATTTTCTAAAACACTAACGTCACTCAACTGTTGATTTATTTTACAGCTCTTTTTGTTACCACTGGGGTCATTGTTAGATTGAGCCTCTACATATTTTTCTAACTGCTGTAAGACCTCTCCATCCCTCTCCTCACCATTACTGAATAATCTACTTAAGAAATCAGCCACTTTATTTTCCTCGCCTCTAGAGTTCATCTTTGACATCAAACAAAAAGAATGTTTATATATGAGGTCCTACATTTTTTGTACGTCAACAGTTATTTTTAATTTTAAAAGTTTGTTTGCTTTTTACTTTAAAAGTGTCTTATTAGAAATAAAAAACGAATGTTATAGTAAACGTACCATAGGAGAAATGAACCAACGTAATGTTGAAGGTATACACCGTAATTTAATAAACATACAAAGTTTTCTTATGTAAACGAAACATTCGTCCTAACCCAAATTTAGGACGAAAAACTGGATAACCATTAACATAACATGTATTCATTTAGATAAATCATCCGTACTGTGTATATTATCGAGCTTGTGGCTCAAACATTACATACCGCTTAGTAAAGATAGCTAGCACAATAACTGGATAACCATTTACATAACATGTATTCATTTAGATAAATCATCCAGACTGTGTATATTATCGAGCTTGTGGCTCAAACACTACAGACCGCCTAGTAAAGAGTTATTATAGTTTAATATACCTGTATTTATAGCTTTTTTACCGAGCCGAAATGATTTTTTTAAATTAATGTAGGCTATGTAAGTATTTGCACTATGTTTTCATGTAATCTTTCAAGTTTTACGTATATAGTGTAATAAGGTGACATTTATTATATCTATATAATCAAACTACTAGTTAAAAATTATTTCTCGTCAAAAAGCTATTAAAATATTTCATCAACTTATGCAGGCATCATATATTAAGAGAAATTTATTACAAATATCGATTTAAACAATATTTTGATAATTCATCAATAACTAATGTACGTTAGTTTTATGTGGTGTACAATATAGAAAATCTCATTATTTTAAAAAGACCTCCAATCTTACGAATTTCTATGAAGACTATTGGTCCTGCTTCTAGAATCCTGTAACATTTGAGGCGTAGTATCTAGTCTGAGTACACATTAAGGTAGCTAGTTAAAAAATATATTTACGATACATTTCAGAAAGACTCCGTAAATTTTTGTTGAAACTTGTGTTAACTCAAAAGGTCTTAAACTACCCCTTTTAACTTCCTCAAATTAACCCAAGCTTGATCAATTGTCTTCCTATGTATTGATAATATATACCTAAAACGGATCTATTTTCTTGCAGAATTGCTAAGTAAAACTCGTAGCTTTCAATAAAGCAGAACGATGATGATTGCAATGGGAATGTACAGGAAATTAACCTTTGTAAAACAGAACATAGTCTTAAACATTTACCCCAGTCTTGATATGTAGTCCCTTTCTGAATTCCAAAATTAACAACGATTACAATAATACTATGAAATGTATTATATAACTGTCTCATACATATTTTTACAAGAAAACATTTGATCACATCATGAAATGGGAGAGATTGTAATTAAAGCAACACTCCAAGTAAAATCTATCGATAGGGCTAGCATGATCATTCATCAACTTCATATATGGGAATTTAATATTATTTGAAATTATAAAATACCTTTCATAGCCATTGACAAAGAAATAGCTTTTCGATGTAGAAGGAAACACAACACATTCTTGTTGTAATGCAGTTTTTACCATTAGTGTTATAAAGCAAAGATAGGAAAAATAGAATTTGCTGTGACAGGATTTAAGTATGGAACATTAAGAGTAGAGTTGCGTCCTGTGGCTCATGCGACTTAAATATCTTCTGTTTATTTGATTTCGAAAGTTAATTAACGTTACCTATTTTTTACTTACGGTATTTTGTTATGCCTTATTTTACCGCAATAGCTAAAAAGTATTGTTATTAAGTATATTTTTTTTATTTGCATAAATAGATTTGGTACCTTGTTTTGAATGAAAAATCTTGTTTAAAACGTGTTTTAAGGAATATTTTTTTTTATTTCACAGCGATAATTTTGCATAAGTTAAATTTAAAATCAGTGAATAGGCTACGGTGCTATAAAGTTTAGACCTCATTAAAATTCAGCAAATATTTTCCAACGTAAGGCAACTCCGCTACCTTCGCAGGTATTAATTTGTTTATATCGCAACTTGGGTGAAAATTCCTTTGACCTTATTAAGATTTGTAAGCTACACATTCACTTAAGTTACATGAAAGATATCTATGAGACGAGGTTTTATTCTCATATATTGAGATAATTCTTAATATTGTCTTACAGGTATATAAAAATAAGTATGATTTAAGTGTAGGGGTTTACTACGAAATTGAAACCTATAATTCAATATTACTACGTGAAACTAGCAGATATTAAATATTTCTTCAGTAACGCCAAACATCGCAGAACGTGTCATGTTCTGAAGAAAGGAGATCGACAAGCCTATACAGCTTAGGAATAAGACTGTGAAATTCTTATTTGTAGGAGCACTGGATAAAAAGAATATCCTTAGATTGTGCGACTAAAGGTGCTCTGAACGAAATAAAACATAGCAACTCAGGACAACGAACGCCAGTTATAACAGCTGTATTCTATAGATCAACCGATGCAATCTCAACATCTTCTCCAATAGCTGCGCTGGAACCTTGCACTCATTGAAACCAGAATATTAGCTTAAAATCTTTATGACACTTTCGAGTCACTGGATGTCTCCTAACAGGAATGAGAACCAAATGGGACTTCCATAAATCCAGGACAAATGTGACGAGTGCAACGATCTTAGTGTAACCTTAAAAAGATTAAAGATTTAGTATGATATATTGTTAAAAATGCAACCTAACTTTTTTAACCTAAGATCAATTTTAAGTGAACTATCATTATGGAATATAATATACATTTCTTATCAAACGTGAAAAATACAAATGAAATATTATTTGTTGTAAAGTATTCTACCCTTCATAAGTTTATCCTGTTTTGCTCTTGTTGTCGAACAGTTACTGGCGCTAAGGCCAAATTGTACTAAATCGAGAAAATATATATATTTTAATTTTATATTATACACTTTAAATTACACTTTAATATTATTTTTTGAATATATAATATTATTAATAGTGAACCATATGATATATTCAGGGACTCTGAATAAAAGAATACTTTAAGTAAAAATATATTATTGAACACTTGCACTTTTTTAAATACGATTCTAGAAGAGTAATTCTTCAATACTTCTTATTTACTATTTATACATAATAATTGTTACCATTTCAAGCAGTTGCATTTTTTTTTAAGAAAATAATTCCTTTTTCATGCACTTTTGATAAGGACTTTAAAACAATGCGTAAATAAACTTAATAAGCAACAACTTGCAAGAAGAATAATACTTCTGAGAAGTTTCCAGGGAGTTATTGCTAAACTTATTAAAGTACTTATCAGAGTTTGTTCAGCCGTTTAATAGTTAGACGTAGTTGACTTTATATAAATCAATTAACGGTCAAAAACAATTCACTCCATGAAATTTTACATTAAAATCGTAAGGTCCGGTTCATAAATTTACATTTCATTAGTTTATGTCAGTTTAATATAACAATATTAAGGATATATAAATACATTTATTTTATACAGGATTCAATATTAAATTTATTACTAAGGCTGGTGGAACTATAAAAAGCTAAATTTATACTCCTAACAAGTGGATGTCTCTCGATGTAGGCGGTAACACAAACCTACGGCATTGAGTATAGCTCACTATCTGAGTAGTCTTAATGAGCAGAATGTAATTTGGAGATGCATTAGATCACTACTACGCTTTTTGATATCTGAGATTATTAAGGAGATTATTTTTTCGTTTTAGGGAGATTTATACATTCAACTGCACTAAATGATCTTTTAGTTTCAAAACAGAAGTATTATATGCCAGCTACGAATTCAATCAATCACTTTGTTACGTGATACAATACAGAGAGCTCACTAGTGTAGAGAATGTTTTTTCTTGTTTATTTGCGGATTGTATACGAGGAACTATGAATCATGATACTGGAAGCCACGATATACGGAATGTATCTCACTCAGCAGTATACAAATCAATAGTCGAAACATGGAACACGCTTTAAACATTGATATTATTACATTATCTAACAGTGTTTTACGTTTTCATGTTTTGATTATTTGAATGCCTACCAACTAACACCACAGATTACAATCGAGTTACTAGTGGAGTAGAGTTGTCGGTGAAGCTTGTACATTAAAATAACATGTAATTACATAATAATTAACATAAGAAATAATATACACTTTTTATGGGTAATATCAGATAGCCCATAATTACAAAAACAAAACGAAATTTTAAAAGACCCGTCCAGATCAAAGAAAGACAAAGATGATAATGGTTTTGTTTTTATTTGTCTGCTATTCTTGAAGGAACCTCTTTGATTTTTTATAACTATCTTTGTAGTAAATACATGTGGGAATAGATTATAAATTTTAAAATAATTCTTCAATAAGAATTATTACATAGAATGTTTTTATTAGTCGATCACCTTTAGCTAAGATATACTTTAAAACATTTCTGAAGTTTATTACTAGTCACATTGTGAATAGTATTGATAAAGAACTAATTATTATCATTCCTTGTCCTCTAGAACAAATGGCTTTCCTCTTCAGAGCACTAGCACCTCTGTCTTTAAAACCAATTATAGGACACGCATTGTTGACTGAAGAGTAGCAACAATTAAATCATATAACAGACCACTTAATGTTGCGTTATATTAGTAGGTAGAAAATAAATTACAGCTTGAGTACATTATGGTGCTGCCTAGTTAGAGAACATACAGACGATGGGCCAAACTGTGAAGTTTGTTGTATGTACTTAGTTATAATATTAACCGCTAAATATAATAGCCCACAATAACGAATATTTATAAACATTTAATTGAAAACAAAGGTCTGTTTTAAAGAAGGAACAATAAAATATGTTTAGATAGCAAGTTATTTTACACCTAATGTCACTAATTACTTCGTCGTTGAAAAGAGTTTTGAATTCATAACTTAATTTAGATGATTAATATGACATCATGAAACTTGACTAGTTAACTAACACTGTTGCTTCCACGATTTCGCTGGGACATTGATGTAAACGGCATTCAACTGATGCGGTAATGGACGCCATAGCATATAGACTTTGTGAAGTGACAAGATTCTGTGGAGTGCAGGGTTAAAAATATTTATAAAGGGATGAAGTTACTAACGTCAATTATTCTGTATAATACCATAGCCAGATACTAATATTTCATACAGATGTATTATACTGTATAAAGTGCAGTTCTACAAATTTATCATAACTTTCAAATGATTAAAGGAAAGAAAATTCAGAGTCAATAAGTGTGAACAACTGTTTGACTCTGTGATAAGATATGGTAAGATAGAGAGGTATTTTGGTTTGGTTAGGTTAACAATTTCGGCCCAAGGTATCTATTTTCTTCCAGTAAGTGTAAATATGATAAATGGGAGTCTTCACATAGGGCTGAGAGTGTCAAGAAGGGTCTGGTGTAATTTTGGTGTGTAGGACTGGTTATGTAGAAAAGTAGTCAAGGACTTACGGACTCTCACTTAGAGTCTTCGGTCATCCACTTGTAGATCTACGGACGTGGTATTTCTTACGTAGTTCCACCGAAATGTGAAAAGTTTTAACAATAAGAGGGATTAACAACTACTACTAATAACGATAAAAATTGCTTTTAGTGTGAGTATATCTTTGTTTTAGATATTACCGTCATATTAAAATTAGTACTCATACAAAAATTTCAAACATAATAATGGTAATGAAGTAGCAAAATGAACTAAGAACAACCAAAACTATTTTATAAATACAATACATGTCAATATATTTTAATTGAAAGTGCTTAGTAATTGAATAAATTAATGAATGAAATATGATATTCAAATAAGATAGAAATAATACTAATTATAAGAATGTTTGTGCAAATTTTACATGAAATGTACAATTTGCAAATTTATGTACATGAAAAACAGATCAATAACCTACATAAAGCTTAAAATTAAAAATGCTTTAAAAACATATTAACATGTATACATGTCTTCGCCTCAGGAATAGGCACTACACTGGTGGGTTATTGTGGCTAAGCCTGAGGTATTTGGAGATATGCAGAACTAATAACCAAGAATACTCAAAGGCATTTTTTAATTAATTAATCATATTTAAAACGTTGCTTCAAATATAATCATCTCTTCATTTATTTAGATAAGTAAATATTTTACTATTAAAATATCTCTTTGTATTTAAGACTTCAAAGATTTTTGCGACAAAGCCTGTAACCATTTGAATTCAGTTATTACCAAAAAAATTTAAAATTTAAAAACTCTTCATAATATAGCTGTTGGCGTAATCAGGAATAATTTAGTATTTCAAAAACCTATAATTTAGTTGCAGCTTGAAGAAGTAAAATTATCTTTGTCGTTTACCATTTTAATTACTTTAGGAAATGCCATAGGCACGTGCCACAGGAGCTGCACACGTTATCGGTGATAACTATCTGGACTGTAAGAATGCCGTGATATGCTTCTATAATAATATAATTGTGCAAAATTATGAAAATTAATATAATTTTTTCTGTATAATTAATGTGGATTTCCTACTTCATTTTGACAGTATTATCTTTGTTAAACATAAAAAATGCATATATACATGCACACCTACATTTAAAACAATTTACAGGTGACATTTCTCTTATAACGTAAAGGAAATTTTCACGTGCGCGTAGAGGGGATTACGGTGATATTCAAATATATTTTTAGCTTTACAACGAAATTAAAGTACAATAAAACATGTAATGATCATATCATGGTAAATGCCTATTGTTTCAGCTCTACACGTTAGGTTCAAGTGTACTCAAATTAAATGATATAAACATATACATGCATACGTACATGTACACATACAAATAAACCACACTAAAATAACACTGATTTTTAAAATGAACTTAGATTAACATAATCAATATTATGTTTAGTTATATCTAATAGACAACAGTATGACAACACAATATTTATGAATACATTTTTAAAGGTGAATACTCCAGGAAAGTATTTCAAATAATCTTTTTGTACAAATGGAAGAAAACTTGTGACTCAGTAGATTATATAGGCATTAAAAAAGAATAACTAATTTTGGAATGTTATTTTTCATAAAGAATTATAATATCCATAACAATGAACTTTTCTTTCGAGGTGCAACTAACTATTTCCCACATCAATAACACTATCTAAGTGTTCTGCCTTGTTTCTAGAGTACGGGTCCAAACATACATGTCCTCTTGCAAGCCAAGTGCTTACCCCAGCAGGGATCAGGCTGGTTTATACCTTCCAGTTGAACCTACCACTGGGTGCAGCAAATACCGATGTGTCACTTAAATCTGGACATCCTTATAGATGTCCAGGAGCGGCGCATCGCTAACCTAAAATGTCTAGATTCTGGTGTGCAAGGGTAATTTAATAGGTCTAGTCCACTGAGGAAAATGGCTGTGGGAGTTGGTGAGGTTGGTGTAGTGGAGTTCCATTAATATCAGCGGTTCTTTTTAGCCTCAAAAAGGGTTTGCTACCCCCTGCCTACTTTGACTGCAGGGGCTGGCATCCCCTTCTTCCGGAGGGCACTGTTGTGATTAGTGCCTTAATTCTTCCTTATGGATCTCGATAGGAGGAAGCCCCAACCCCTAACCTTATCCATCCAGAACATCCTTTTACTCCTGAAGCAGCGCTAGGGTTCTAAGGTTCCTACAGGACTAAGTGTAATTTACAAGCTTTTTGTCCTAAGAGAACAGAAACCATGTGCTTACACGCTGTCTAGAATGACGGGAAGACCATTCATATAATATGATTTAGATCATTTATTTAAATTAAGGCCTTAAATATCGTTAACAATTATACGTAGGTAGCAGCACTCAGAACTGCCGTGATAGATGATATACACACAGCAAAAATGCTATCTGTACTAACGTTTTGATATCCCGATACAGGCCTGCCTTTTTTTATTTCTTTTTTTTGTAACAGAGGGCTAGGTTTCCTAGGCCTGGTAGTTGCCTCTCAGCCATCCGGCTTATTGTGCACCCTCTTCCAGGTTTAAGCTGTATCAAATCCCAGGCCTTTACAAAACCACGAGATCTTCTGAACAGTGCTTTCCTGATCCAACCCCTATTCCGTATGCGTAAGAACAACTAGGGATCTTGAGCGTTTGCTCTGTAATGCCGGACATTCAAATATGACGTGCTTGGCTGTTTCGTCAGCCTCGCCACATTTCCTGCACAGTGTTTCCTGAACTGGAATACCTATTCTGTTCAGGTGACTTCGGAATATCCAATGACCTGTAATAAAACCAGTCACCTTTCGGATCTCCGTTATACAGGCCTGCCTTGCTTTAATCTCTCCTTTCCCAAAGTAATAATCTGTGGCTTCACAATACATAAATTTGCTTAAAACAGCCTCAACTTTGCACTGTTTGCTTCTTTTAGATACAGTCTATTCGTTTATTAAGACGAGGAAATAGAAAAACAGGAGGAAACCTGTCATTAATAGTAAAAGGGAGTAAACTTGTGAAGTATCGACCTGCCTCCTACTTCTTCCAAAGATTTAACGGGTAAAACTTCAGCAATGACCCTATACTGACAAAAATATGTATGTATATAAATGATCTTACACAATAGTTATTACTATTCAAATATAACGATAGGTATTAACAATAGGTAGGTATAGGTAGGCGGTTAGGTATTTTAATTATTATGAAAATTACTAAGAAATAAGTTGCGATAGATTGGCAATATATAGAACTACCTAGCGAATTTACATATTAATTCCATTTACAATTAGACAGAAACCAACGTATTTTGAAGATGTGATTCTGTAGACATCCCTCCTCTCCATTTAGAAACTTCTTAACAAGTAGCCTAGGATATTGTTTGAGCAAGTTACACCAACAGTGCGGGGAAAGTGCTCGTTGAGAGGAATACATTGAAAGTGTATCGTTGCTTCTAAACCGATTTGTCAACATTCTCATAAGATGTTATATTGCTACCAAACAGATCGTTTATATATCCCAAACAGGTTTTATATTTATTCCAGATTTTAAATTGATATCATTCAGATTTTATATTGATTCTAAACACATTTACATTGATTAAATACAGATTATATATTTATTCTTTACAGATTTCACAATTATATACAACGTATTTTAAAGAATTATGTAAAGATTATTTTTTTATATTTAATATATTACATGTAGTATATGTAGTATACAAAATGTTGGAACTTGTCAAAATGTCATCCGTTTAATTTAATTAAAAAGTAGGTCTATCACGAAATTCAACGAACATTTACAGCTCACTGGAATAAGACTCGGACAACCTAATACTTTAATTTATGTAAAATTGTACTCTTTATAATATTTAATCCTTCTCCCCTCTAATTAACCAGTACATTGTACTGCGACACTATGCTAAACTTGCGTGGCACCGGACACACAACTCGTTACTCACAGTGACGCTGTTGAGGTACTAATAGTTCCGTAAGTCACCGGTAGACAGCGCACACAGTTCACTAAAAGTTGCGAGAGTTAACTGCCTAACAGGAAATGAATTAGAAAAGTTTTTTACACTATCGAGTTGTTGACATCGAAATTTAAATTTTTGGATGATTTTTATACAAAAAACATGTGGTTAGTTGCGGAAACTTAACTTCTTTTGAATTTTCACATCGTATAGTTTAGTGCAAAAGTCGCTAACGGATATGCGTGTAATGTCGCTATAAATACTCCGGGAGAGCTTCAGCTGACGGGTGGACCGATGTTACTAGGTATCAACAAATATATCATATACATCATTTATACACTTATACATTACTTATATATATTTCGTAATCCCTATACCTCAGTAACGCCATTTGTTCACCTTTTTAGTTTTAAATTATCATTATAGCTATATTTTTTGGAGAATAAACTATCAGGCAGTTCTAAAAACTGTTTGAATTCGAAAACTAAATATTTTAACTGTTCTCAAAATTAAGCAAATGTTTTTTTTATTTGTCAGTTACCACTATAATCATGTAACTGTACAAATTGTCACATATTAATCAGCTGTACAAATTTGGGTATTGTAAGTAAACAATCGTGTGAACGAAATCTACTGAAGGAATTTATATTATATTCTAAATTATATATACTTGGGTCACCGCTGAAGTTCTCACTAAGAGACTGTTATAAAAATTTCGCAGCCTAACTGCGGGATCTTGCGAAATACCACAATAATTTTAATGTGGTATTATGAAAATCATAAACCGTAAAAAATAAAATTACAATAGAAGTTACAAAAGTAATTCTATAAGAAACAGAGAGACGGAATGGAGAGGGTAAGAGTGCTCTATGTATATGATCAAGAAGATATTTGATTTGTTTCTTTTAAAAATATTAAAAATACATGTCGTTAAAATTATCACAAAAATCCAACCTCTAAAACTACAAAACCTATTTACACGAGACTTACTATATATTTTACACTCAAAATTTCCTGTTTTGCTCTTGCTATTACATCACTATGTAAATCGATTACTATCTTTTATATCAATATTCTGTGATAAAATTAAATTTAGAATCAGTTATATCATTTATCCATGAAGTTTAGGTATTATTTTTAAATTGATTATAATTCACTTATATTTGCCATGATTAAATTTTCCATAGACATCGAGTGCATAACACTCATCTGAGTTAAAATATTATGTTTATTGAAATTATTTAAATGTTTGTATTTATTTATAAAGGTAATATTAATGTAATATGGGTGAGGAAATATTACTATTAAGGGAATACATTATTTATATATAATTATGCTAATAGAGCGTTCATTTCCTCACCTTTTCGATGAATTCTGAGTTATATTTTCTGACACTTGACAAAAACTGGCAGTAGTTTCACCGATGATTATGTCACAGTCCGACGCTCCTCTCAGTAATATGCAACAGTATATCACAGATATAGCTAAACCTTAGTCCTAAAAATCAATTTCAATCAGCGCATGCCAGTGAGACAAATATTTGCTACTCACGTTAAAGTATACCGAGATGGCGTTATTATCGATATTGTCGCACACCGTAAAGAGGAATTTAAGAGGATTAAGTTTACTGGGCATTATAATACAGTGCACTTTGATTTACTTATTAAAATAAACGGAACAATATATCCATATTATTTTCAATAAACACTCTCTTCCTTAGTTCTTCTGGAACTTGAAACTATTACTTTTTCTTATAACATACACCAGACTACTAAACACAGAGCCTCTCAATTAGAAGATCTTCTTATTACAGCACCGGAGAAAATCAAAACTATTTTGAAGAAATATACGAGTATGCATTCGGAAAAAAAGGAAGTGTGTGATTTTAATTTAAAATATATTAAATCAATCCTCAAAACAACCTAAATATAAACGCATTCCGAAATTTACACTGCTAATCTGTAAAGAGCATGATAAAAACTACCTCAGTGTCAATCAGTGGCTAGAAGCAAAGATATTGACAGGAATGTAAACATTGTATTTGCCTTGGATTTTTAAATCTTCGTCTAATTTTAAATACGAATTTCAAAATTCAAATTGAAATTTTCTTTATTGCAGTAGACAATTTTTTACAATTGTATTGCATGCGTCCAACTTATTCTAATAAAAGTTGTGTTTTAAAAAACAAATCTTAACAATGTTACATTGATTTAACATTCTTTTACAATCGTCAGCACAAAAACTTTATTCATTTCGGCAACAGAGTTAACAAATTAATTTTATCATTCCCAGCGATTTGTCATGAACTCATGAACGGAATAAAACGCATTCGACACCAAAAGATCTCGTAATCGAGCTTTGAAACGTTTCTTTGTTGCCAATTCTTTGATGCACTCCGGGAGTCTGTTGATCACTTTAACACCAACCTGAGATGGAAGTTGTTCATAAGCCATCGTTCTGTGAGACTGAACTCTCAGGTTGTCCCTTCCCCTCGTATTATAGCCGTGGACATCACTACCATGTGTCAATTCGCATTTGTATCTACAATACAGGGCAACTTCCAGGATATAGAGGCAGGGCAAAGTCAGTAATCCCAGAATCCTGAAGGCATCTCTACACGACTCTCTAAATTTTAAATTTTCGATGATTCTGACTGCCTTCTTTTGTAGCCGAAAGGCTCTTTCAAATTTGTATTTTGCGCAGCCACCCCACAATCTTATTCCATAAGAAAAGTGTGGGTATACTAGCGCAAAATAGGCCATTTAAATAATTTTTTTGTTCAGAAAAATATTTTGCTAAGTTCCGCAGAGCAAAGATACCATTTGAAACTTTAGAACATAGCCCGTAGATATGATCACTCCAGGTCAGCCCTCTATCGAGGTGCATTCCAAGGAATGTAGTAGAATCGAATTCCTCTATAAGAGAATCGTTCACTATGACTACTGGTAAATTTTTCATTTTCTTGCTGCCGCAAGTTGAAATTAATGAAGTTTGTTTTTTGATTGTTTATTGCAAGGTTTTTTTCTTCAAAGAATTGCATGCATGAATTAATTTCCATGTAGGATCCTATTTCCGTCATTTTTTGACTTAGATCTTAGACAGAGAGTCGTGTCATCTGCGTATTGAACAAGATGTCCACTTTGAATAGTATAGTTCAAATTGTTAGCGTAAATCAAAAAGAGAACGGGGCCAAGAACGGATCCCTGAGGGACCCTTCTGTCCATTCTTATTTTACGTGAGATTGAGTTTTCAATTTGGACACACTGTCTTCAAGGAAAGTCTTAATCCACATGTGTGGCAGCCCCCTAATACCGCAATGTTCAAGCTCAGACAGTAGTGTAGCATGATTTACGCAGTCGAAGGCCTTGGACAGATCCAAGAAGACACTGAGTGAGTACTCTCGTCTATCAAAGCCCTCCGATATCAGGTCCACAAGCTTGTTTATTGCATCAATCGTGGAAACATTTTTTCGGAAGCCAAACTGGCTAGGTGAAAATATATTAAACTGTTCCACAAATTTTAACAATCTCCTCAGAAACAATTTTTCAAACACTTTACTGAATATAGGTAAGATTGAAATTGGTCGATAATTGCTGGTCAGGCAAGGATCTCCCTTTTTGAATACTGGAATTACCTTTGAGAGCTTTAGATCTGTCGGAAAAAATTCCCACCTCAAAGGATAAATTAACCAATTTTGTTAGTGGTTCTAAAAAGTGCCTGTAGCAACGTTTGATCAACCACATTGAAAAGCCATTAATGTCATCCGACTTTTTGGGTTTGCACTCCCGAATAATCAAATCAACCTCCTCGCAAGTCACAGGAGTCAGCGCCATGGACGTCAGCGGTCCTTTGGATGGCACATGTTTTGACCCCCGATATTAAAATCCAGGAGAGGTAACTCCAACAGAGGAAAAAAAAACTGTTGAACTGTTGAGCAATGTCCGAAGTTTCAATAATTACTGTCTCGTTAATTTTTATTTCGTTTATTTTTCTCATTTTACTTTGAATTGTGGGTTTTGATTTGTTAATAATATTCCAAGCAGTTTTTTGAAAAATTTTCGGCGTTTTTCAATTTTAAATCTATGTCATAAGCTTTTGCGGCCTTCATGACTTTTTGTAAATTCTTTTGTAATTCTTGGAAAAAAGTATTTAAATTTTCATTGTCAGATTGGCAATATATTGAATGAAAAAATTTTAATTTTTCTCGCGATACAAGAATTCCGCGGGTAATCCAAGAACTTTTGTGTATCTTCGCTTTTACTTTTGAAGTATTAAAAGGACACGAATAATCTACGTGATACAAGAGACATTCATGAAAAGCTTTAAACATGTCCTTGAATGAATTGCAATGATTAAAAAAATTCCACGATTCATTTTCAAGCCTTTTATTCAATCATCTAATGTTTTGGGGAAGAAATACTCTTTTATTGACAAGTCTGATCCTCTCTAACCAGCGGGTCACATCCCAAGACGACTACATGCCTGTGCAAAATGGTCGGAGATAGAGGAGTCAAATACGGATACGCGATAATCTTTTAGATTCGTAATCACATTATCGATGGCGGTGCTCGATGTTTTGGTTACTCTAGTTTGTGATTTCACTGACCATTTCAAATTATGTGAATCAAGTACGTCGCGGAATCGCTGGGTCATTGGGTTGGTGAGATTCAGTACATTGATGTTAAAATCGCCAATAAGTAAGAATTTATGATGCTGAAGAGAATTTAGAAGAAAATCTAGTTTATCTAGGAATATACTAAAACACCCACTTGGAGATCTGTACAGTCCAAGAACAACAAAAGTTTCAGATACATCTAAAGAAAAACTGACACCCTCAACCTCAAAGTCAATTTCCGAACTGTAGTAAACTTTGAATTGCTTGATTTTGAATTTATTTTGCCTCACAAAAAATAGCTACGCCCCCTCCTTTAAATCGTTCAAGGTGAAAAGGTTTTCACTATTCGTTCTTTCAAGTTTTCTATTTCAAGATCGTGGTTATTAACCTTGATTCCTTGTCTCCCTATACTGTTTTCGTGCATTAAAATGGAACGTCAAAACCCTAGAATGTTTTTCAGTAGCAACACATAAATATATAGTGATGATAACTCCTCAATAGACTTCTTACCTAAAAGCATCCAGAGTAAACTTGAAATTCCACCATTTATATTTCTAAAAATTTAAGAAGTCAACAATGTCTAGGGTTAACGATCAGAGACAGGTCTATCACAGAATAGGGAGCCTCATGCCAAAGTCACGCCGGCAGCCTCCATGGCTTCAGATATACTTTGTTGGTTATGAAGAGAATGAGAAGTTACTTATCAACTGGTATGAGAATACAAATCAGAGTTGCATATACACATCAACCTCTTGTAACTGCCTAATCTGCTATAAATCTGTAATATAAACAATAAAAAACTTAACGGAGCGAACAGTTCCATTGACAGGAGTTATTTTTCTTAGTTTCTTCAAATGTCTTTGGAATATATCTCAATGTTCTCTAATATTTACTTTGTTTCATGAAAGCTTGTCTTGGTTCAGAAAAATTGCTGTAATCATAAAGTCTGGTTCCTCATGGGTTACGATTATGTTATATAGTGTCAGTGAATATTGTATTCTACTCAGATTCATATATATATATATATATATATATATATTTCAGAAAATGTACGTAAAATGAGGTAAATATTAACGATAATGGTAATGGTAATGGCACATGCTCAGCTCAGTCTTGTCAGTCTTTGAGCCACGAGCATATAAACTGTCTCGTGCTAAGTGCTAAAATTTGCTAGGACCAAACATGTTGCTGGACTTAAACTGTTGTGTAAATATAACTTCCAATAACTTTATAATAGGAAGACTGAAAGCCGCTAGTATTCGTATAATCCAAGGTAAGTAGTATATAAATACAATATAATACTTATTCAATAAGGTCCCCTTTCAAGCACTTTATTCTGCCCGTCCTGATGGGCTACTATAATTGATTCTTACTTGCCGGTATATTACATAAGAATCTTATATAAATGTTCACACACACACACACACACACACACACACACACACACACACACACACACACACACACACACACACACACACACACACACACACACACACACACACACACACACACACACACACACACACACACACACACACACACACACACACACACACACACACACACACACACACACACAAACACACACACATATTAATTCAGAAATAATGTCACTTCTTTTTTAAGATTCACAGAAAATCTTTACTGACATTTTTATGGGCGGTCCATCTTAGTTAAATATAAACGCAAATTAGTTCCTACGGAACCGAGTATGTTTAGTGTTTACTTGTCTCAAAACTCATTAATTTATTTAACTAATACTTAAATGGTTAGAACGCTAATGACTTCTTCCCAGTTGTTTATAAACCCAACTTGAATGAAAATGACAAGGGTTCACCTGGAATAGACGTTCGAAAAGTTTTATCTGTATATATGATCAAATCAAATAAAAAAAAACACTATAATTTTAGAAAAAATATAGAAACATCAGAGAAATCAATTGTAAATGTTAAATAACTAACCCATGTTTTCTTTTGAACTGAAAGTGCATTTCCCGTAGTTAAGTTGTGAGCACATGTAAAGAGTTCTTATTGATGAGGAAATCTAGTAAATCTGTAAGTAACCATGCTGAAATGTCGTGCAAAACACTAGAAACCCCATATTTGTAGGCTTAAACTGCTCATTACGATAGACCAATTTTGTTATCTTGGTGTCCCATACGAGCATTAAAAATATTGTTGTTAAACTATAAATATATTTAATAATTCCTTCTCCATATTTTATAATGTTTGGACCGTGATATTTCTATATTATAGGTAGATATGTAATTAACAGTATGTACAATTTTAAACAATGTTTACGTTATAAGCTGAAATTACACTTTAGTGACGTATTTCCCGAACAATGATAGAGACGACTCGTACAATCAGGACCATGATATTGCTCCGTGTAATTCAAACACAATTACAAAGCAGACATACATTACGTGGCTGTACATATTACAAAGGCAACCGACGAACAAAGGAAATTGCGATTGATAGGCTCGCTTGAACAAGGTACGGTTGATATAACATGTAAATTTCATTCCACTCCTAAACAAGGTGTTTATTGTAGTGGTATGGAACATGACTTGCAGGAAACCGGGTTTCTAAAGTTTATCTTTGACATCAAACAAAAAGAATGTTTATATATGAGGTCCTACATTTTTTGTACGTCAACAGTTATTTTTAATTTTAAAAGTTTGTTTGCTTGTTAATTTAAAAGTGTCTTATTAGAAATAAAAAAACGAATGTTATAGTAAATGTACCATAGGAGAAATGAACCAACGTAATGTTGAAGGTAAACACCGTAATTTAATAAACATACAAAGTTTTCTTATGTAAACGAAACATTCGTCCTAACCAAAATTTAGGACGAATAACTGGATAACCATTTACATAACATGTATTCATTTAGATAAATCATCCAGACTGTGTATATTATCGAGCTTGTGGCTCAAACACTACAGACCGCCTAGTAAAGATAGCTAGCACAATAACTGGATAACCATTTACATAACATGTATTCATTTAGATAAATCATCCATACTGTGTATATTATCGAGCTTGTGGCTCAAACACTACAGACCGCCTAGTAAAGATAACTAGCACAATAACTGGTTAACCATTTACATAACATGTATCCATTTAGATAAATCATCCAGACTGTGTATATTATCGAGCTTGTGGCTCAAACACTACATACTGCTTAGTAAAGAGTTATTATAGTTTAATATATATTTATAGCTTTTTAGAGCCGAAATGATTTTTGAAAATTAATGTAGGCTATGTAAGTATTTGCACTATATTTTCATGTAATCTTTCAAGTTTTACGTATATAGTGTAATAAGGTAACATTTATTATATCTATATAATTCAATTACTAGTTAAAAATTATTTCTCACAAAAAGCGTGCTAAGGCTATTATCTCTCGTCAAAAAGCTAATAAAATATTTCATCAACTTATGCAGGCATCATATATTAACAGAATTTCATTATAAATATCGATTTAAACAATTTTTTGATAATTCATCAATAACTAATGTAGGCTACGTTAGTTTTATGTGGTGTAAAATATAGAAAAATCTCATTATTTGAAAAAGACCTCCAATCTTACCAATTTCTATGAAGACTGTTTGGTCCTGCTTCTAGAATCCTGTAACGTTTGAGGCGTAGTATCTGGTCTGAGTAAAAACAGCGTATTAAGGTAGCTAATTAAAAAAGATATTTACGATACATTTCAGAAAGACTCCGTAACTTTTTGTTGATACTTTTGTTAACTCAAAAGGTCTTAAACTACCCCTTTTAACTTCCTCAAATTAACCCAAGCTTGATCAATTTTCTTCCTATGTATTGATAATATATACCTAAAACGGATCTATTTTCTTGCAGAATTGCTAAGTAAAACTCGTAGCTTTCAATAAAGCAGAACGATGATGATTGCAATGGGAATGTACAGGAAATTAACCTTTGTAAAACAGAACATAGTCTTAAACATTTACCCCAGTCTTGATATGTAGTCCCTTTCTGAATTCCAAAATTAACAACGATTACAATAATACTATGAACTGTATTATATAACTGTCTCATACATATTTTTACAAGAAAACATTTGATCACATCATGAAATGGGAGAGATTGTAATTAAAGCAACACTCCAAGTAAAATCTATCGATAGGGCTAGCATGATCATTCATCAACTTCATATATGGGAATTTAATATTATTTGAAATTAGAAAATATCTTTCATGGTCATTGTCAAAGTAATAGCTTTTGGATATAAACGAAACACAACACATTCCTGTTGTAATGCAATTTTTACCATTAGGGTTATAAAGCAAAGATAGGAAAAATAGAATTTGCTGTGACAGGATTTAAGTATAAAACATTAAGAGTAGAGTTGCGTCCTGTGGCTCATGCGACTTTAATATCTTCTGTTTATTTGATTTCAAAAGTTATATAACGTTAGCTATTTTTTACTTACGGTATTTTATTATGTCTTATTTTACCGCAATAGCTTTATTATTTTGTTATTTGCATAAATATATGTGGTACCGTGTTTTGAATGAAAAATCTTGTTTAAAACGTTTTTTAAGGATTTTTTTTTCTTTCACAGCGATTATTTTGCATAAGTTAAATTTAAAATCAGTGAATAGGCTACGGTGCTATAAAGTTTAGACCTCATTAAAATTCAGCTAATATTTTCCAACGTAAGGCAACTGCGCTACCTTCGCAGGTATTAATTTGTTTATATCGCAACTTGGGTGAAAATTCCTTTGCCCTTATTAAGATTTGTTAGCTACACATGCACTTATGTTACATGACAGATAACTATGAGACGAGTTTTTATTCTCAAATATTGAGATAATTCTTAATATTGTCTTACACGTATATAAAAATAAGTATGAACTAAGTGTAGGGGTTTACTACGAAATTGTAAACTATAATTCAATATTACTTCGGGAAACTGGCAGAGATTAAATATTTCTTCAGTAACGCCAAACATCGCAGAAGGTGTCATGTTCTGAAGAAAGGAGATCGACAAGCCTATACAGCTTAGGATTAAGACTGTGAAATTCTTATTTGTAGGAACACTGGATATAAAAAAATATACTTAGATTGTGCGACTAAAGGTGCTCTGAACGAAATAAAACATAGCAACTCAGGACAACAAACGCCAGATCTAGCAGCTGTATTCTGTAGATCAGGCGATCCAATCTCAACATCTTCTCCAATAGCACCACTGGAACCTTGCATTTATTGAAACCAGGATATTGGCTCCCAATCTTTATGACACTTTAGAGTCACTGGATGTCTCCTACCTGGAATAGGAACCAAACGGGACTTCCATAAATCCAGGACAGATGTGACGAGTGCAACGATCTTAGTGTAACCTTAAAAAGATTTATTATGATATATTGTTAAAAATGTAATCTATCTTTTTTAACCTAAGATCAATTTTAAGTGAACTATCATTATGGAACATAATATAAATTTCTTATCAAACGATAGTTGAAAAACACAAATGAAATATTATTTGTTGTAAAGTATTCTACCCTCCATCAGTTTATCCTGTTTTGCTCTTATTGTCGAACAGTTACTGGCGCTAAGGCCAAATTATACTAAATCGAGAAAATATATATATTTTAATTTTATATTATACACTTTAAATTACACTTTAATATTATTTTTTGAATATATAATATTATTAGTAGTGAACCATATGATATATTCAGGGACTCTGAATAAAAGAATACTTTAAGTAAAAATAAATTATTGAAAACTTGCACTTTTTAACATAAGATTCTGGAAGAGTAATTCTTCAATACTTCTTATTTACTATTGATACATAATAATTGTTACCATTTCAAGCAGTTGCATTTTTTTTTTAGAAAATAATTCCTTTTTCATGCACTTATGATAAGGACTTTAAAACAATGCGTAAATAAACTTAATAAGCAACAACTTGCAAGAAGAATAATACTTCTGAGAAGTTTCCAGGGAGTTATTGCTAAACTTATTAAAGTACTTATCAGAGTTTGTTCAGCCGTTTAATAGTTAGACGTAGTTGACTTTATATAAATCAATTAACGGTCAAAAACAATTCACTCCATGAAATTTTACATTAAAATCGTAAGGTCCGGTTCATAAATTTACATTTCATTAGTTTATGTCAGTTTAATATAACAATATTAACGATATATAAATACATTTATTTTATACAGGATTCAATATTAAATTTATTACTAAGGCTGGTGGAACTATATAAAGCTAAATTTATACTCCTAACAAGTGGATGTCTCTCGATGTAGGCGGTAACACAAACCTACGGCATTGAGTATAGCTCACTATCTGAGTAGTCTTAATGAGCAGAATGTAATTTGGAGATGCATGAGATCACTACTACGCTTTTTGATATCTGAGATTATTAAGGAGATTATTTTTTTCGTTTTAGGGAGATTTATACATTTAACTGCACTAAATGATCTTTTAGTTTCAAAACAGAAGTATTATATGCCAGCTACGAATTCAATCAATCACTTTGTTACGTGATACAACACAGAGAGCTCACTATGTAGAGAATGTTGTTTCTTGTTTATTTGCGGATTGTATACGAGGAACTATGAATCATGATACTGGAAGCCACGATATACGGCATGTATCTCACTCAGCAGTATATAAATTAATAGTCGAAACATGGAACACGCTTTAAACATTGATTTTAATACATTATCTAACAGTGTTTTACGTTTTCATGTTTTGATTATTTGAATGCCTACCAACTAAATCCACAGATTACAATCGAGTTACTAGTGGAGTAGAGTTGTCGGTGAAGCTTGTACATTAAAATAACATGTAATTACATAATAATTAACATAAGAAATAATATACACTTTTTATGGGTAATATCAGATAGCCCATAATTACAAAAACAAAAGGAAATTTTAAAAGAACCGTCCAGATCGAAGAAAGACAAAGATGATAATGGTTTTGTTTTTATTTGTCTGCTATTCTTGAAGGAACCTCTTTGATTTTTGTATAACTGTCTTTATAGTAAATACATGTAATAATAGATTATAAATTTTAAAATAATTCTTCAATAAGAATTATTACATAGAATGTTTTTATTAGTCGATCACCTTTAGCTAAGATATCCTTAAAACATTTCTGAAGTTTATTACTAGTCACATTGTGAATAGTATTGATAAAGAACTAATTATTATCATTCCTTGTCCTCTAGAACAAATGGCTTTCCTCTTCAGAGCACTAGCACCTCTGTCTTTAAAACCAATTATAGGACACGCATTGTTGACTGAAGAGTAGCAACAATTAAATCATATAACAGACCACTTAATGTTGCGTTATATTAGTAGGTAGAAAATAAATTACAGCTTGAGTACATTATGGTGCTGCCTAGTTAGAGAACATACAGACGATGGCCAAACTGTGAAGTTTGTTGTATGTACTTAGTTATAATATTAACCGCTAAATATAATAGCCCACAATAACGAATATTTATAAACATTTAATTGAAAACAAAGGTCTGTTTTAAAGAAGGAACAATAAAATATGTTTAGATAGCAAGTTATTTTACACCTAATGTCACTAATTACTTCGTCGTTGAAAAGAGTTTTGAATTCATAACTTAATTTAGATGATTAATATGACATCATGAAACATGACTAGTTAACTAACACTGTTGCTTCCACGATTTCGCTGGGACATTGATGTAAACGGCATTCAACTGATGCGGTAATGGACGCCATAGCATATAGACTTTGTGAAGTGACAAGATTCTGTGGAGTGCAGGGTTAAAAATATTTATAAAGGGATGAAGTTACTAACGTCAATTATTCTGTATAATACCATAGCCAGATACTAATATTTTATACAGATGTATTATACTGTATAAAGTGCAGTTCTACAAATTTATCATAACTTTCAAATGATTAAAGGAAAGAAAATTCAGAGTCAATAAGTGTGAACAACTGTTTGACTCTGTGATAAGATATGGTAAGATAGAGAGGTATTTTGGTTTGGTTAGGTTAACAATTTCGGCCCAAGGTATCTATTTTCTTCCAGTAAGTGTAAATATGATAAATGGGAGTCTTCACATGGGGCTGAGAGTGTCAAGAAGGGTCTGGTGTAATTTTGGTGTGTACGACTGGTTATGTAGAAAAGTAATTAAGGACTTGCGGACTCTCGCTTACAGTCTTCGGTCATCCACTTGTAGATCTACGGACGTGGTATTTCTTACGTAGTTCCACCGAAATGTGAAAAGTTTTAACAATAAGAGGGATTAACAACTACTACTAATAACGATAAAAATTGCTTTTAGTGTGAGTATATCTTTGTTTTAGATATTACCGTCATATTAAAATTAGTACTCATACAAAAATTTCAAACATAATAATGGTAATGAAGTAGCAAAATGAACTAAGAACAACCAAAACTATTTTATAAATACAATACATGTCAATATATTTTAATTGAAAGTGCTTAGTAATTGAATAAATTAATGAATGAAATATGATAATCTAGGTAGAAATAATACTAATTATAAGAATGTTTGTGCAAATTTTACATGAAATGTACATTTTGCAAATTTATGTACATGAAAAACAGATCAATAACCTACATAAAGCTTAAAATTAAAAATGCTTTAAAAACATATTAACATGTATACATATGTCTTCGCGTCAGGAATAGGCACTACACTGGTGGGTTATTGTGGCTAAGCCTGAGGTATAATATAAATATTTTACTATTAAAATATCTCTTTGTATTTAAGACTTCAAAGATTTTTGAGACAAAGCCTGTAACCATTTGAATTCAGTTATTACAAAAAAAATTTAAAATTAAAAACTCTTCATAATATAGCTGTTGGCGTAATCAGGAATAATTTAGTATTTCAAAAACCTATAATTTAGTTGCAGCTTGAAGAAGTAAAATTATCTTTGTCGTTTACCATTTTAATTACTTTAGGAAATGCCATAGGCACGTGCCACAGGAGCTGCACACGTTATCGGTGATAACTATCTAGACTGTAAGGATGCCATGATATGCTTCTATAATAATATAATTGTGCAAAATTATGAAAATTAATATAATTTTTTCTTTGTAAATAATGTGGAATTCCTACTTCATTTTGACAGTATTATCTTTGTTAAAAAGTATAAAAAATTGCATATTTACATGCACACCTACATTTAAAACAATTTGCAGGTGACATTTCTCTTATAACTTAAAAGGCATTTTCTCGTGCGCATAGAGGGGATTACGGTGATATTCAAATATATTTTTAGCTTTACAACGAAATTAAAGTACAATAAAACATGTAATGATCATATCATGGTAAATGCCTATTGTTTCGGCTGTACGCGTTAGGTTCAAGAGCACTCAAATTAAAATATATAAACATATACGAGTACATGCATACGTACATGTACACATACATATAAAACCACAATAAAATAACACTGATTTTCTAAAATGAACTTAGATTAACATAATCAGTATTATGTTTAGTTATAACTAATATAAATTCAGTATTACAACAGAATATTTATGAATAAATTTTTAAAGGTGAATACTCCAGGAAAACTTTTTTAAACAATCTTTTTGTACAAATGGAAGAAAACTTGTGACTCAGTAGATTATATAGGCATTAAAAAAGAATAACTAATTTTGGAATGTTATTTTTCATAAAGAATTATAATATCCATAACAATGAACTTTTCTTTCGAGGTGCAACTAACTATTTCCCACATCAATAAGACTATCTAAGTGTTCTGCCTTGTTTCTAGAGTACGGGTCCAAACATACATGTCCTCTTGCAAGCCAAGTGCTTACCCCAGCAGGGATCAGGCTGATTTATACCTTCCAGTTGAACCTACCATTGGGTGCAGCAAATACCGATGTGTCACTTAAATCTGGACATCCTTATAGATGTCCAGGAGCGGCTAACCTAAAATGCCTAGATTCTGGTGTGCAAGGGTAATTTAAAAGGGTCTAGTCCACTGAGGAAAATGGCTGTGGGAGTTGGTAGGATTGGTGTAGTGGAGTTCCATTAATATCAGCGGTTCTTTTTAGCCTCAAAAAGGGTTTGCTACCCCCTGCCTACTTTGACTGCAGGGGCTGGCATCCCCTTTTTGGAGGGCATTGTTGTGATTAGTGCCTTAATTCTTCCTCATGGATCTCTATAGGAGGAAGCCCCTACCCCTAACCTTATCCATCCAGAACATCCTTTTACTCCTGAAGCAGCGCTAGGGTCCTAAGTTTCCTACATGACTAAGTGTAATTTATAAGCTTTTTGACTTAGAACAGAACAGAAACCAAGTGCTTACACGCTGTCTAGAATAACGAGAAGACCATTCATATACTCGTAATACGATTTATATCATTTATTTTAAATTAAGGCCTTAAACATCGTTAACAATTATACATAGGTAGCAGCACTCAGAACTGCCGTGATAGATGATATACACACAGCAAAAATGCTATCTGTACTAACGTTTTGATATCCCGATACAGGCCTGCCTTTTTTTATTTCTTTTTTTTGTAACAGAGGGCTAGGTTTCCTAGGCCTGGTAGTTGCCTCTCAGCCATCCGGCTTATTGTGCACCCTCTTCCAGGTTTAAGCTGTATCAAATCCCAGGCCTTTACAAAACCACGAGATCTTCTGAACATTGCTTTCCTGATCCAACCCCTATTCCGTATGCGTAAGAACAACTAGGGATCTTGAGCGTTTGCTCTGTAATGCCGGACATTCAAATATGACGTGCTTGGCTGTTTCGTCAGCCTCGCCACATTTCCTGCACAGTGTTTCCTGAACTGGAATACCTATTCTGTTCAGGTGACTTCGGAATATCCAATGACCTGTAATAAAATCAGTCACCTTTCGGATCTCCGTTATACAGGCCTGCCTTGCTTTAATCTCTGTGGCTTCAAAATACATAAATTTGCTTAAAACAGCCTCAACTTTGCACTGTTTGCTTCTTTTAGATACAGTCTATTCGTTTATTAAGACGAGGAAATAGAAAAACAGGAGGAAACCTGTCATTAATAGTAAAAGGGAGTAAACTTGTGAAGTATCGACCTGCCTCCTACTTCTTCTAAAGATTTAACGGGTAAAACTTCAGCAATGACCCTATACTGACAAAAATATGTATGTATATAAATGATCTTACACAATAGTTATTACTATTCAAATATAACGATAGGTATTAACAATAGGTAGGTATAGGTAGGCGGTTAGGTATTTTAATTATTATGAAAATTACTAAGAAATAAGTTGCGATAGATTGGCAATATATAGAACTACCTAGCGAATTTACATATTAATTCCATTTACAATTAGACAGAAACCAACATATTTTGAAGATTCTGTAGACATCCCTCCTCTCCATTTAGAAACTTCTTAACAAGTAGCCTAGGATATTGTTTGAGCAAGTTACACCAACAGTGCGGGGAAAGTGCTCGTTGAGAGGAATACATTGAAAGTGTATCGTTGCTTCTAAACCGATTTGTCAACATTCTCATAAGATGTTATATTGCTACCAAACAGATCGTTTATATATCCCAAACAGGTTTTATATTTATTCCAGATTTTAAATTGATATCATTCAGATTTTATATTGATTCTAAACACATTTACATTGATTAAATACAGATTATATATTTATTCTTTACAGATTTCACAATTATATACAACGTATTTAAAGAATTATGTAAAGATTATTTTTTTATATTTAATATATTACATGTAGTATATGTAGTATACAAAATGTTGGAACTTTTCAAAATGTCATCCGTTTAATTTAATTAAAAAGTAGGTCTATCACGAAATTCAACGAACATTTACAGCTCACTGGAATAAGACTCGGACAACCTAATACTTTAATTTATGTAAAATTGTACTCTTTATAATATTTAATCCTTCTCCCCTCTAATTAACCAGTACATTGTACTGCGACACTATGCTAAACTTGCGTGGCACCGGACACACAACTCGTTACTCACAGTGACGCTGTTGAGGTACTAATAGTTCCGTAAGTCACCGGTAGACAGCGCACACAGTTCACTAAAAGTTGCGAGAGTTAACTGCCTAACAGGAAATGAATTAGAAAAGTTTTTTACACTATCGAGTTGTTGACATCGAAATTTAAATTTTTGGATGATTTTTATACAAAAAACATGTGGTTAGTTGCGGAAACTTAACTTCTTTTGAATTTTCACATCGTATAGTTTAGTGCAAAAGTCGCTAACGGATATGCGTGTAATGTCGCTATAAATACTCCGGGAGAGCTTCAGCTGACGGGTGGACCGATGTTACTAGGTATCAACAAATATATCATATACATCATTTATACACTTATACATTACTTATATATATTTCGTAATCCCTATACCTCAGTAACGCCATTTGTTCACCTTTTTAGTTTTAAATTATCATTATAGCTATATTTTTTGGAGAATAAACTATCAGGCAGTTCTAAAAACTGTTTGAATTCGAAAACTAAATATTTTAACTGTTCTCAAAATTAAGCAAATGTTTTTTTTATTTGTCAGTTACCACTATAATCATGTAACTGTACAAATTGTCACATATTAATCAGCTGTACAAATTTGGGTATTGTAAGTAAACAATCGTGTGAACGAAATCTACTGAAGGAATTTATATTATATTCTAAATTATATATACTTGGGTCACCGCTGAAGTTCTCACTAAGAGACTGTTATAAAAATTTCGCAGCCTAACTGCGGGATCTTGCGAAATACCACAATAATTTTAATGAGGTATTATGAAAATCATAAACCGTAAAAAATAAAATTACAATAGAAGTTACAAAAGTAATTCTATAAGAAATAGGGAGGGTAAGAGTGCTCTATGTATATGATCAAGAAGATATTTGATTTGTTTCTTTTAAAAATATTAAAAATACATGTCGTTAAAATTATCACAAAAATCCAACCTCTAAAACTACAAAACCTATTTACACGAGACTTACTATATATTTTACACTCAAAATTTCCTGTTTTGCTCTTGCTATTATATCACTATGTAAATCGATTACTATCTTTTATATCAATATTCTGTGATAAAATTAAATTTAGAATCAGTTATATCATTTATCCATGAAGTTTAGGTATTATTTTTAAATTGATTATAATTCACTCACAGATATAGCTAAACCTTAGTCCTAAAAATCAATTTCAATCAGCGCATGCCAGTGAGACAAATATTTGCTACTCACGTTAAAGTATACCGAGATGGCGTTATTATCGATATTGTCGCACACCGTAAAGAGGAATTTAAGAGGATTAAGTTTACTGGGCATTATAATACAGTGCACTTTGATTTACTTATTAAAATAAACGGAACAATATATATCCATATTATTTTCAATAAACACTCTCTTCCTTAGTTCTTCTGGAACTTGAAACTATTACTTTTTCTTATAACATACACCAGACTACTAAACACAGAGCCTCTCAATTAGAAGATCTTCTAATTACAGCACCGGAGAAAATCAAAACTATTTTGAAGAAATTTACGAGTATGCATTCGGAAAAAAGGAAGTGTGTGATTTTAATTTAAAATATATTAAATCAATCCTCAAAACAACCTAAATATAAACGCATTCCGAAATTTACACTGCTAATCTGTAAAGAGCATGATAAAAACTACCTCAGTGTCAATCAGTGGCTAGAAGCAAAGATATTGACAGGAATATAAACATTGTATTTGCCTTGGATTTTAAATCTTCGTCTAATTTTAAATACGAATTTCAAAATTCAAATTCAAATTTTCTTTATTGCAGTAGATAATTTTTTACAATTGTATTGCATGCGTCCAACTTATTCTAATAAAAGTTGTGTTTTAAAAAACAAATCTTAACAATGTTACATTGATTTAACATTCTTTTACAATCGTCAGCACAACAACTTTATTCATTTCGGCAACAGAGTTAATAAATTAATTTTATCATTCCCAGCGATTTGTCATGAACTCATGAATGGAATAAAACGCATTCGACACCAAAAGATCTCGTAATCGAGCTTTGAAACGTTTCTTTGTTGCCAATTCTTTGATGCACTCCGGGAGTCTGTTAATCACTTTAACACCAACCTGAGATGGAAGTTGTTCATAAGCCATCGTTCTGTGAGACTGAACTCTCAGGTTGTCCCTTCCCCTCGTATTATAGCCGTGGACATCACTACCATGTGTTAATTCGCATTTGTATCTACAATACAGGGCAACTTCCAGGATATAGAGGCAGGGCAAAGTCAGTAATCCCAGACTCCTGAAGGCATCTCTACACGACTCTCTAAATTTTAAATTTTCGATGATTCTGACTGCCTTCTTTTGTAGCCGAAAGGCTCTTTCAAATTTGTATTTTGCGCAGCCACCCCACAATCTTATTCCATAAGAAAAGTGTGGGTATACTAGCGCATAATAGGCCATTTTAATAATTTTTTTCAGAACAATATTTTGCTAAGTTCCGCAGAGCAAAGATACCATTGGAAACTTTAGAACATAGCCCGTAGATGTGATCACTCCAGGTCAGCCCTCTATTGAGGTGCATTCCGAGGAATGTAGTAGTATCGAATTCCTCTATAAGAGAATCGTTCACTATGACTACTGGTAAATTTTTCATTTTCTTGCTGCCGCAAGTTGAAATTAATGAAGTTTGTTTTTTGATTGTTTATTGCAAGGTTTTTTTCTTCAAAGAATTGCATGCATGAATTAATTTCCATGTAGGATCCTATTTCCGTCATTTTTTGACTTAGATCTTAGACAGAGAGTCGTGTCATCTGCGTATTGAACAAGATGTCCACTTTGAATAGTATAGTTTAAATTATTAGCGTAAATCAAAAAGAGAACGGGGCCAAGAACGGATCCCTGAGGGACCCTTCTGTCCATTCTTATTTTACGTGAGATTGAGATTTCAATTTGGACACACTGTCTTCAAGGAAAGTCTTAATCTACATGTGTGGCAGCCCCCTAATACCGCAATGTTCAAGCTCAGACAGTAGTGTAGCATGATTTACGCAGTCGAAGGCCTTGGACAGATCCAAGAAGACACTGAGTGAGTACTCTCGTCTATCAAAGCCCTCCGATATCAGGTCCACAAGCTTGTTTATTGCATCAATCGTGGAAACATTTTTTCGGAAGCCAAACTGGCTAGGTGAAAATATATTAAACTGTTCCACAAATTTTAACAATCTCCACAGAAACAATTTTTCAAACACTTTACTGAATATAGGTAAGATTGAAATTGGTCGATAATTGCTGGTCAGGCAAGGATCTCCCTTTTTGAACACTGGAATTACCTTTGAGAGCTTTAGATCTGTCGGAAAAATTCCCACCTCAAAGGATAAATTAACCAATTTTGTTAGTGGTTCTAAAAAGTGCCTGTAGCAACGTTTGATCAACCACATTGAAAAGCCATTAATGTCATCAGTTTTTTTGGGTTTGCACTCCCGAATAATCATATCAACCTCCTCGCAAGTCACAGGAGTCAGCGCCATGGACGTCAGCGGTCCTTTGGATGGCACATGTTTTGGGTTGCATATACACATTAACCTCTTGTAACTGCCTAATCTGCTATAAATCTGTAATATAAACAATAAAACAATTAACGGAGCGAACAGTTCCATTGACAGGAGTCATTTTTCTTAGTTTCTTCAAATGTCTTTGGAATGTATCTCAATGTTCTTTAATATTTACTTTGTTTCATGAAAGCTTGTCTTGGTTCAGAAAAATTGCTATAATCATAAAGTCTGGTTCCTCATGGGTTACGATTATGTTATATAGTGTCAGTGAATATTGTATTCTACTCAGATTCATGCCTCCTGCTCAGCTGGGGCGAAGGGGGTGTACTCAGGAACCAAACGCAGCTCAGATTACAGCAACTTTATTAACTTAAACAACAACCCTTCCGAACCCACGGACACCACGCGTCACGACCATCACTAGGCTAAGCCCTACACTAGATCGGCCCTCAGGGAGCTCGGACGTCCGCTCGCGCCGGAGTCCTCTCACGTACACACCGCCTCGGGCGCTCACCTTGCTGACCTCCCCCTCCAGTACTTCCAGACGGCGGGAACATGGGCCCAGACGTCACACACTCCCAGCCAAATTAAGGGTGGTCGTTGGGGTGGATGCCCTTTAGGAGTTCGTCCTCTTCATTCTTCCAGGCCCTGGCAGCTGGTCCCTTGGCTGTGTTCAGCTGGGCGGCTGGGTCACGTGCACAAGTTACCATGGCGTCTACCCTCACGTTTCGCCGCGTATCGCTAACAGTGTGGCTAGCGGTCGGGGTTCTCCAACAGTCAATAGTTGTCTTTAGATGTGGAGGAAACACATGGGGAACAACGACACTGCGGCAGCCACTTCTCTGGGACAGTCATTTACACTGGCACATAAAGTCTCTGGCGTTGGGACGGCTCGATCACACATAAAGTCTCTGGCGTTGGGACGGCCCGATCACACATAAAGTCTCTGGCGTTGGAACGGCCCGATCACGAGCCTCAGTCGTTCGCTCCCATCGGTACCGCTTCACTAATACATTTCCAGGGAAAGTTTATTAACTTTAATGTTATTCCAGCAACAGGCAATGAATCGTTCCTCACAAAGGTTTGCCTTCTACAAAACCATGTTGTCCTACGAGAGCCTATCTACCTACTCTAGTTAGCAATGTTTGCTATTGGTGTAATCGCATTTATTTGACAGAAACATTAGTTCATAGAAACTTACTCTTAAATACCCGCGGTGGTGTCCATTCCCTTATATTATACATCTATCCTTACGTGTAGGTATATTCGACATTTAATATTAAAAATACATTAATCAACTTTACATGTCTTTATAATTACTTGAAGCGAGAAATTATAATTGTATATGAATAAATGAGTTCGTGACACATTCCGGAACCATTCAGCTGTTCTGTGCGAGTAATACAAAACAAAATATATTAATCCTCTATATTGCCCTTTCTTATGATCTAGTACAATGACGATATTCCAATTCAAACATGATAATATTATTATTAGAACTATTTACCAAATTACTAACTAGTACAATAATCCTTATGATCTACCCATACTATAACTTACTATTGCAAAAACACTTTTTTTTATAGATAATAACCTTACAAAGTGGATATTATTATAGGGACCCAAACTAAATAATTGTAATTATAAGTCCACGACAAGGCTATTCTAGATATTTGACATCTTCCTACTCATTAACATAGACAAGTGAAACAAACTATAGTAGGACATTATAAGCGTAACCATATACTACAGGATACAGATATTTTACAGTGCAAGAGGTGGTACAAAGTTTTGTAACTGAAGTTGTGCACAGCGGCAGTGTCTACGTGACAAAAGTAGCTGTGGTCAGCAGTAGCCGTCCGGCCTCTCTGGTCACCTGACCTCTCGGGTCACCGGCCTGGCTCTGAGCTACTGGACTTCCCACCGGTGCTCTAAGACTTAGCATGAAATGACTTTGTTTTTCAACAAAGCTCTTATCTCTTAAATTTTATTCTTTACATACATCTAACTACCTTTTAACATAACTACCTCAATACCACACAAGAATATGTTAATAGCTAACTATACCCGAACAACTTATAAGTTACTTTGTAAGCATTGACAAGTTAATACTTGATTATTTTTATTCCCCAAATTACAAACAAATTACAAAAGTAATGACTTAGTTCTTAACATTGGTTAGCATAACCATATACAACATTTGGTTTCGTATACGGTGTTGCAATCTTAGAAACTAACTTGTCAACGCTTAATTCATAATTACGTTAATGACAAGTGGAAGAACAACACAAATTATTATTAAATGTTGTACATCAGTGTTATAATACAATAGGCAATTATATTTTACTAACAAATTATTATGTCATTGCGACGTACCAATCCTCTTAAACATTAAGTCTTAACCTAATCTAGGAATTCTAAAACTATTTCAAGGGTCCCCTGTATTTACAGAATAATTATGAGTTTACAATTTAATTATTATTAGTCAAAATCAACTTCTAACCATTCCACGCTGATATTGGCGTATGTATACGTACCGCTGAAAACAGAACATGTATTTCACCTAGTCAATCATAATAAACAGTTTTGGAATATAAACTCTTATATTAGCTAATACTCATATTCACTCACATTCACTCTGAGTGGCCACTCGGTTTATTTTTTTCATTCAAACTTTCACATTCCCCACATTTTCATTCACACACTGGACTTACATGTTTACGAATTCATGATAACAATAATATCCTGAAATAATATATTTTATACATTTTATTAATCATACACTATAACGTTCACAGTTATACATTTTACCTCGAAGTTTACCTATGGTTACAACGATTACCTGGTATCCTTTATACCTGATCACGAACTTGGTCCCACCATTCAAGAGTGATTCTCAGCTCCTTTCCATCGACCTCCGTGATAGGTAAGTTCTTTGGCAAGCCGTCGTCTCTGACGTCACGTTTGGCGGTCATCGCTATGTCGTCGCCTTTTCGTCTCGATACCTTGGATCTCCAGTTTACCCATAATCCCACGACGTACCGACAACCAATCAGAACCAATATTATTATAATGCCACAAAATAAATCCACAATAAATTGTTCCTGATTCGGGGAGAATATTTCATTTTCTGCTCTCACAAATGCTCCTATACCTAAGCCTACTAGATGGGGATTTCTCACAACAATTATGGTTAGTAAACAAAAATAAATGGAGTGCAGCACGGCTGATAGTGATGTATACATGTCCCTCTCCACTGACAAAACCTTAAGCGTCGGGCTCTCTAACTTTCTATGTTCTGAAAAAGATAAATTCCAGTGCGGCAGCTGACTAGGCCATTCGTTGTCTAAGCATTCGTCTAGTGTCTCGAAAGTGCTGGAAACATGATTAATTTTAGAGGTGATTTTCAAAGTTTTTAATTTTGACCACGAAGCTGGAAGTATGTGTGCCACAGCTAACTTATCCGCTTCCTGTCTACACGGATAGCTTTCTGAAACCAAAATGTGGGAGTCAGCGACTAAGCTACAATCACACGGCACTCTCACGTGTAGTGCACCCAGGCTCTTACGCTCTGTTATCTTAACTGTAGTGTTCGAAGTGTATCTGCACACAAACTCTAAATGCTCAACAATATGGGTTAGTACATAGGTGAAGTCGTCTATCTGGGTGATAAGTGGCACGTCACCTGACACACATGAAAATACACATAGTGAGCTCAGCTCTTGTATGGTCGCACCCATAAATGTTTTTCTAGGGCAACGTGATCCGGACACAGCATCACCGGCGTATCTAGGGACATAGCATAGTGGATTAATATTCGGCTGGCAGTGCTGCAAGGCTGCTCCCTGTATCACTACCATACTGTCTTCACTGTTAACCAAAAATGACGTTTCCTGCTTAATGGTACAAGTCTGGTTATTCCACGCAAAAGGTATTATTAAAGGGGTATACAATGTCCATTGGGACGTAAGTTTCTTGATTGGAATCTGCAAATTTATTAAGATTGAGTTACCAGAAATTACACAATCAGCTATTTCTAACTTAAGGTATTTAGACACTTCCTCCACTGGTATCGCTAGGTCATAGCTGTCCGCTTTTAATGCAACTGTCAATTTTGTTATATCCTCTCTTAGCTTATCTACAGTTATTATAGAATTCGGGATCTTCCCCTCTCGACATTGACTCAATATCTCTAGGCGTGTAACAAGTTGTAACAATTGTAACTGACGTACTGTATGGTGCGCGCTCACCTGTAACAAACTAAAACTCTTGTAATCATTTCTCTGTTCGTTTGTGAATTCCTGCTTCTGAAATCGATCGATTAACTTGGTTATGTTAACGCCAACATCCACGACACGTGCGAAGGTCCTCTCTACTTCTGCACTGTAATTATTCAGCTATTTCTAACTTAAGGTATTTATACACTTCCTCCACTGGTATCGCTAGGTCATAGCTGTCCGCTTTTAATGCAACTGTCAATTTTGTTAAATCCTCTCTTAGCTTATCTACAGTTATTATAGAATTCGGGATCTTCCCCTCTCGACATTGACTCAATATCTCTAGGCGTGTAACAAGTTGTAACAATTGTAACTGACGTACTGTATGGTTCACGTCCGATATCTTAGCCTCGACCTGGTATGGTCCATACCATCTGTGTAGCAGCTTAGTCGATCTACCCTTCTTGCGGATGGGAGTCCACACCATTACTTGTTCCCCTGGTTCAAATTCCACATGTCGATGGGTCCTATCAAACCTCTGTTTCTGCTTCTTCTGTGTACCGCTGACTATCTTCTGTACGTCTTCACGGCACTTCTGAACTCTCTCCAGCACTTCCTCGACTTGTGGGTCCTCTGACGCATGTTGGCGTAGGGACACGTCTATGGGGAGTCGTGCTTCTCGACCATACATAAGGAAAAAGGGTGTGTGTCGAGTTGTCTCTTGTACAGATGTGTTATAGCTAAAGCAAGTAAGGCTTACATACAAATCCCAGTCTCTCTGGTTACTGCTGACATAATTCGACAGCATTTGGGCCAAAGTACCGTTAAAATGTTCTGTCAATCCATTACACATGGGGTGGTAGGCAGTTGTAAATACTGGTCGTATTCCCAATACTTTTAACAATTCTTTCACCAAGGAGGATGTGAAATTCGTCCCCCTATCTGACAATATCTTCTTTGGGCATCCGAACCTACAGATTATCCTGTTTACTAGGAACTTCGCTGTTGTTTCAGCAGTCGTGGTTCTCGTTGCCTCGGCCTCTGCCCACTTTGTGGCGTAGTCTACTGCTACTATTATATACACATTCCCTTTCGCTGACCTCGGAAACGGTCCCAAGAAGTCCACTCCTATGGTATCTAATGGCTGTCCCACGGGAATAGGTTGTAAGAGCCCTGCGGCTGCTCGTTTGGGTGTCTTGCGACTCTGGCAGTCCGGGCACGTTTTTACGTATCGTTCAACTTCCTTAACCATATTTGGCCAGTAGTATCTGCTTTTTATCTTGAATAATGTTTTACTGAACTCCAGATGGCCGCCAGATAATGGACTGTCATGACATTCAAATAACACCTCATCTCTGATACTTTTTGGGATCACTAGTAACTTCTTGTGACCTACATGTGCGACATTCTTCTTATGTAGTAACCCGTCTTTAACCATAAAGCTCTTAGCCAACCGTCGATCTGCGCTAGCTGCTCCGTCGGGGTCTTGAACTGCTTCTATTATCCTCTTGCAATCGGGATCTTCTCTCTGTAGACTGGTGAGATCTTTCAGGTTAATTGCTAACATTGGGACATCATTGGTCTTGTCATGATCCTCCGGATCGTCTACCCCTCCGTGATTCCTTGATAGACAGTCTGGTACCACGTGCAATCTCCCTTGCTTGTGTTTAATCTTGTAGTCAAATTCCATAAGTTTGAGAGCCCAACGGCACAGTCTGCCCGATAGGTCTCTGTTCTTGTCTAACCAACATAGCGCGTGGTGGTCCACCACTATAGTAAACTTTCGGCCCCATAAGAACTGCCTAAAGTGTTGCGCCGCCCAGACCACAGCGATGCACTCTTTCTCAGTTGTAGTGTATTTCTTCTCGGCGTCCGATAACCTTCGTGAACCATATGCTACTGGAAGCACTGTCTCTCCATCCTTTTGCATAAGGGCTGCGCCTACTCCTTGGTCACTCGCATCAGTGTGCAACTCAATGGGCAACTTTGGGTCAAAATGTCTCAGAATTGGAGCTGATGTCAGGCGCTCCTTCAGATCTACAAAGGCTGCCTCCTGTTCAGGACCCCAATGGAATCTTACATCCTTCCTGGTAAGATGGACTAAAGGACCAACTACCTTAGAGAAATTCGGCACAAAAGATCTGTAATAATTACACATACCAATAAAGGATCGCAGAGCTCTTAGTCGTCTTGGAGCCTCAAAGTCTTTTACTACTTGTATCTTGTCAGGGTTGGGACTTATACCTTGGGCGTTTACCGTATGTCCTAAGATCTTGACTTCGCTATACCCGAACGAACATTTGGTTGGATTAAGAGTCATAGAGGCTGATCTAAGCCTTTCCAAGACCTGCCTTAATCTGCTCAGCATGTCATCATATGCTGGTGCCATGACCAATACGTCATCGAGGTAAACCAGACAGCTCCCTCATTTCAACCCTGCTAGTACCTGGTCCATACATCTCTGGAACACCGCTGGGCTAGTCTTGAGTCCAAAGGGGGTACATTCCTACTCCCAAAGGCCGTCTGCTGTTATAAAAGCAGTTTTGTGCTTATCCTCCTCCTTAATTGGTATTTGCCAATAACCAGAGTTCATGTCCAGGGTGCAGAACCATTGACATCCGTTCAAGTATGTCAATATATCTCCAATTAATGGTAAGGGATACGCTAGTTCTTGGATACATAGGTTCAATTTACGGTAATCTACACAGAACCTCCATGTGTCGTTCTTCTTCTTTACGAGTACAACTGGGGATGCGTAAGCGCTGTTACTTTTCCGGATGACTCCTTTCGTTAGCATTTCATCCACCTGCTCCCTGATAATCTCTCGCTCACGATGGCGACACCCTATAGGGAGGTTGATGCACTGGGGTATCGTCAGTGAGCGGAATGGCCAGTTCACACTCGTTTGTTCGTCCTATTTGAGATTTCTTCCAGGCAAAGCGGTCTCTAAACTCTGTCAGCAGTTTAAGTAGGGCTTTTCTTTTCTCTGGGGATAATTGCGGATTAATATCTATTTTCGCCTCCTCAAGCTCGCTCTTTTCTTGTCTTGCTCCCTCGACTTCGCTGGTCGGTTCTTCTCGCAGTTCACAGATTTCATATACCTCCGCTAACACTTCGCCTCTTTGTAGGCACCTTTTATCATCTGCCAGATTCATCACCAATACTTAGTTAGGTGGCTCGGCGTGAGTCAATCCGTAGGGCACTAGAACAGATTTTTCTCTAAATATTCCTTCCTTTGGTTCCATAACTCCTAAAATGGGCCACAAACCTTCGTACTTAATTTTCAGGAGTCTCTGACTTCTTGGAGGGAGTTCAGTAGAATCATCACATATTACTCTCGCCTGTATCTGTTGTCTTTCTTCAAACTGTATGTGCTTCAACCACGGGGGGTCTGGAGGTGGACGCAAATACTTGGCGTCTTTTTCCGCGCTGAGGAAATCTACTGAGATTTTTCTTCCGTTGGCGATTATAAATTGGGCTCTTCTCCTCAAGAAATCTATTGTTGTACCAAACTTCAGGTGGAAATCGTTACCCAGGATACAACAGTCACCCACTCCTTTGGCCACAAACACTGGGAACAATATCACACAGTGGCTGATTTCTAAGATAATTTCTATTCTACTCAAAATCTGTACCGGCTCATCGGTGGCTGTCTTAACATTCATTCCTTGTACTGCTTTAATCCTGTCTCTCACGTTGGCTACCAGATTCTCATCAACACAACTCACACAGGCCCCAGTATCTAATATTATTGGCATTGTCCTCTGATTTAATTTTCCTTTTATTTCCAATACTCCCACGGTCCTAACAGTACTGGCCTCTGGACGAGGGAATTCCTTGGGTATAGCGTTGGTAAAATCCCCACGGCGATACTCATGGCGTGGATTACGGTTGTATCTCCTCCATGTGTCATGCCATTCTCGGCGCTCATGTTCTTGGCACAAGACCCTCATCCTCTGTTGTTGGGAGCTCATTCTAGCGGAACCACTCGCTCCCTGATTTAGTGGTTCCCTCTGTCGTTTCCCTGATTTCCTGAGCGACAGGCAACAGCATAATGACCGGGTCTATTGCACTGGTAGCATATCACTCGACCGTCACTAGTTCTTCCACGATTCGAGGTGGAGTAGGCTCCTCTTGCTCTCCCTCGGTTCCACCTTCCATACTGTTCATCATCTTGGGCTCTTCTTTCCCTCGGAACTTCGAACGGAACCCTCGGCTGTTGCTTATTGTTCTCAGTCATGCGGCCTCGTGTATCTCGATTCTTCTCCTGCTGTTCTAGAAGACGCATGCTTAACTTGGCAAATTCAGATGTTAAGTTTTCTAGTTTGCTTTCTAGCTCCTGTGTTCTTTCCGTCTTGGATGGCTGACTGGCGTTCCCTGTAGTTGTCGCCTTTGATGAGACTTCCCCCAGTAGGTGGTCTACCCGCTGTCCAGCCATGAAACGTGCGGTCTGGATCTTCCTTACGTTAGCCAGTAGGCTTTCTAGAGTGTCATTGGTCATCACCATCACTTTCTCCAATAGAGATGGCCTTAATCCTCTTAAAACATGTTTGATCTTAGTTCTCTCGTTCATTCCGGGGTCCACTTTTGAACATAAATTTAACACATCTTGTACATACGATTCTACGGGCTCCTCCTCCCCTTGCATCATCATCCGCAGTCGGAACTCCATCTGTTCATCCCAAGCGATTGCTTGAAACGTATCCTTCATTCCATTCTTTACCCGCTCCCAGGTGATATTGGCTCCTAAAGATTGCTCTAGGTTTTCGTACCATTTCAGAGCGGCCCCTTCCAGGTAACAGGGGAGAATAACCAACATCTTATCCTCGTTCCAGCCATTGGCCTTTGCCACTCTTCCACATTGGGCTAGATACTCCTCCACGTTGTCCTCCATTCCGCCCCTGAACTTTCCTGGAGTAATAACAGGCCCCCTGGCTTCAGCCATAGCTTCTACTTCCTCTTCACCGTCAGGACCACTACCAGGTAGGGGAATTAAATCGACTTCAGCTACGGTTCTTACTTCCTCAAGATGTCTTTGGGGTTGTCCTGGGTCTTCGGGAACCTCACTAACTGATGTCAGCCTTGACTGACTTCTTGTTTTTACACTAAACTTGATGTTTGGGAACGACATACGATTGCTCCACCCTATCACGAATTAAGATTTAAATAAAAACCAAATCAGAAACAAAATTAAATCAAAACAAAATCAAAATTACAATCACAATCCAAATCAAATCAACAATTTAAATATACATATTCCCCTGAACACAAGGGTTATTCTAAACACCACAACATTTCAATGCCGCGACAGTCGTCGTACCAATTGGGTTTGACCTGGCCTACCCATGGACAAGCTCTCTCTCTCTCTCTTTTCTTTTTTTTTTAACCACTTTATAAAAACACAAACTATTTCCCAAAATTATTCTATTCACCAATAAAAAGAAACAGCTTTGTTTACATCACGGTTAGGTTGCCTCCCTTACCGGTACCTTGGTTCGACGCACTGTGGCTGCTAAGTAGGCTACTCTTACAACAACTACAAAATTATGTACGGCTTACAAGCTACGAGAAAACAAATAAAATTATTTACTCCAAATTACACTTTGCTTTCAAAAGGTAACTACAATTATTTGGATCAAAACTAACTTTCCCTCTTGTTCTTTCAATCTACATTTTTTTTCAACTTAATCAATTTACGTAAAAAAACAATCCGAATTTTAAAAAGAAATATTCACTATTATATTATATTACTAACCTGGGATCGTTAATCCGTCTTTGGTTCTGGATCACCTCAGGATACCCGGCTGCCTCCACCAATTTGTCACGCCTCCTGCTCAGCTGGGGCGAAGGGGGTGTACTCAGGAACCAAACGCAGCTCAGATTACAGCAACTTTATTAACTTAAACAACAACCCTTCCGAACCCACGGACACCACGCGTCACGACCATCACTAGGCTAAGCCCTACACTAGATCGGCCCTCAGGGAGCTCGGACGTCCGCTCGCGCCGGAGTCCTCTCACGTACACACCGCCTCGGGCGCTCACCTTGCTGACCTCCCCCTCCAGTACTTCCAGACGGCGGGAACATGGGCCCCGACGTCACAATATATATATATATAATATATATATATATATATATATATATATTTCAGAAAATGTACGTAAAATGAGGTAAATATTAACGATAATGGTAATGGTAATGGCACATGCTCAGCTCAGTCTTGTCAGTCTTTGAGCCACGAGCATATAAACTGTCTCGTGCTAAGTGCTAAAATTTGCTAGGACCAAACATGTTGCTGGACTTAAACTGTTGTGTAAATATAACTTCCAATAACTTTATAATAGGAAGACTGAAAGCCGCTAGTATTCGTATAATCCAAGGTAAGTAGTATATAAATACAATATAATACTTATTCAACAAGGTCCCCTTTCAAGCACTTTATTCTGCCCGTCCTGGTGGGCTACTATAGTTAATTCTTAGTTGCCGGTATATTATATAAGAATCTTATATAAATGTACACACACACACACACACACACACACACACACACATTAATTCAGAAATAATGTCACTTCTTTTTTAAGATTCACAGAAAATATTTACAGACGTTTTTATTGGCGGGCCATTTTAGTTAAATATAAACGCAAATTAGTTCCTACGGAACCGTGTATGTTTAGTGTTTACTTGTCTCAAAACTCGTTAATTTATTTAACTAATACTTAACTAGTTAGAACGCTAATGACTTCTTCCCAGTTGTTTATAAACCTAACTTGAATGAAAATTACAAGGGTTAACCTGGAATAGACGTTCGAAAAGTTTTATCTGTATATATGATCAAATCAAATAAAAAAAACACTATAATTTTGGAAAAAATATAGAAACATCAGAGAAATCAATGGTAAATGTTAAATAACTAACTCATGTTTTCTTTTGAACTGAAAGTGCATTTCCCGTAGTTAAGTTTTGAGCACATGTAAAGAGTTCTTATTGATGAGGAAATCTAGTAAATCTGTAAGTAATTATGCTGAAATGTCGTGCAAAACACTAGAAACCCCATATTTGTAGGCTTAAACTGCTCATTACGATAGACCAATTTTGTTATCTTGGTGTCCCATACGAGCATTAAAAATATTGTTATTGAACTAAAAATATATTTAATAATTCCTTCTCCATATTTATAATGTTTGGACCGTGATATTTCTATATTACAGGTAGATATGTAATTAACAGTATGTACAATTTTAAACAATGTTTACGTTATAAGCTGAAATTACACTTTAGTGACGTATTTCCCGAACAATCATAGAGACGACTGGTACAATCAGGACCATGCTATTGCTCCGTGTAATTCAAACACAATTACAAAGCAGACATACATTACGTGGCTGTACATATTACAAAGGCAACCGACGAACAAAGGAAATTGCGATTGATAGGCTCGCTTGAACAAGGTACGGTTGATATAACATGTAAATTTCATTCCACTCCTAAACAAGGTGTTTATTGTAGTGGTATGGAACATGACTTGCGGGAAACCGGGTTTCTAAAGTTTATCTTTGACATCAAACAAAAAGAATGTTTATATATGAGGTCCTACATTTTTTGTACGTCAACAGTTATTTTTAATTTTAAAAGTTTGTTTGCTTTTTACTTTAAAAGTGTCTTATTAGAAATAAAAAAAACGAATGTTATAGTAAATGTACCATAGGATAAATGAACCAACGTAATGTTAAAGGTAAACTCCGTAATTTAATAAACATACAAAGTTTTCTTATGTAAACGAAACATTCGTCCTAACCAAAATTTAGGACGAATAACTGGATAACCATTTACATAACATGTATTCATTTAGATAAATCATCCATACTGTGTATATTATCGAGCTTGTGGCTCAAACATTACATACCGCTTAGTAAAGATAGCTAGCACAATAACTGGATAACCATTTACATAACATGTATTTATTTAGATAAATCATCCAGACTGTGTATATTATCGAGCTTGTGGCTCAAACACTACAGACCACCTAGTAAAGATAGCTAGCACAATAACTGGATAACCATTTACATAACATGTATTTATTTAGATAAATCATCCATACTGTGTATATTATCGAGCTTGTGGCTCAAACACTACATACTGCTTAGTAAAGAGTTATTATAGTTTAATATATTTATAGCTTTTTAGAGCCGAAATGATTTTTGAAAATTAATGTAGGCTATGTAAGTATTTGCACTATATTTCCATGTAATCCATGGGATCTGTTACGTTTTACGTATATAGTGTAATAAGGTAACATTTATAATATCTATATCATTCAATTACTAGTTAAAAATTATTTCTCACAAAAAGCGTGCTAAGGCTATTATCTCTCGTTAAAAAGCTAATAAAATATTTCATCAACTTATGCAGGCATCATATATTAACAGAATTTCATTATAAATATCGAATTAAACAATTTTTTGATAATTCATCAATAACTAATGTAGGCTACGTTAGTTTTATGTGGTGTAAAATATAGAAAAATCTCATTATTTGAAAAAGACCTTCCAATCTTACCAATTTCTATGAAGACTGTTTGGTCCTGCTTCTAGAATCCTGTAACGTTTGAGGCGTAGTATCTGGTCTGAGTAAAAACAGCGTATTAAGGTAGCTAATTAAAAAAGATATTTACGATACATTTCAGAAAGACTCCGTAACTTTTTGTTGATACTTTTGTTAACTCAAAAGGTCTTAAACTACCCCTTTTAACTTCCTCAAATTAACCCAAGCTTGATCAATTTTCTTCCTATGTATTGATAATATATACCTAAAACGGATCTATTTTCTTGCAGAATTGCTAAGTAAAACTCGTAGCTTTCAATAAAGCAGAACGATGATGATTGCAATGGGAATGTACAGGAAATTAACCTTTGTAAAACAGAACATAGTCTTAAACATTTACCCCAGTCTTGATATGTAGTCCCTTTCTGAATTCCAAAATTAACAACGATTACAAGAATACTATGAACTGTATTATATAACTGTGTCATACATATTTTTACAAGAAAACATTTGATCACATCATGAAATGGGAGAGATTGTAATTAAAGCAACACTCCAAGTAAAATCTATCGATAGGGCTAGCATGATCATTCATCAACTTCATATATGGGAATTTAATATTATTTGAAATTAGAAAATATCTTTCATGGTCATTGTCAAAGTAATAGCTTTTGGATATAAACGAAACACAACACATTCCTGTTGTAATGCAATTTTTACCATTAGGGTTATAAAGCAAAAATAGGAAAAATAGAATTTGCTGTGACAGGATTTAAGTATGGAACATTAAGAGTAGATTTGCGTCCTGTGGCTCATGCGACTTTAATATATTCTGTTCATTTGATTTCAAAAGTTATATAACGTTAGCTATTTTTTACTTACGGTATTTTATTATGCCTTATTTTACCGCAATAGCTTTATTATTTTGTTATTTGCATAAATATATTTGGTACCGTGTTTTGAATGAAAAATCTTGTTTAAAACGTTTTTCAAGGAATATTTTTTTTATTTCGCACCGATAATATTTTGCATAAGTTAAATTTAAAATCAGTGAATAGGATACAGTGCTATAAAGTTTAGACCTCATTAAAATTCAGCAAATATTTTCCAACGTAAGGCAACTCCGCTACTTTCGCAGTTATTAATTTGTTTATATCGCAACTTGGGTGAAAATTCCTTTGGCTTTATTAAGATTTGTAAGCTACACATTCACTTAAGTTACATGAAAGATATCTATGAGACGAGGTTTTATTCTCATATATTGAGATAATTCTTAATATTGTCTTACAGGTATATAAAAATAAGTATGAACTAAGTGTAGGGGTTTACTACGAAATTGAAACCTATAATTCAATATTACTACGGGAAACTAGCAGAGATTAAATATTTCTTCAGTAACGCCAAACATCGCAGAAGGTGTCATGTTCTGAAGAAAGGAGATCGACAAGCCTATACAGCTTGGGAATAAGTCTGAAATTCTTAAATTAAATATTCTTTTTATTTGCCTATATAATCTATTGAGTCACAGGTTTTCTTCCATTTGTAAAAAAATATTGGTTGAAATAATTTCCTGCAGTATTTAACTATAAAAATTTATTCATAAATATTGCGTTTTGATACTGTTTTTTATTATTTATAACTAATCATAATACTGATTATGTTAATCTAAGTTCATTTTAGAAAAGCCGTGTAATTTTATTGTGGTTTTACATGTATGTGTGCATGTACGTATGTATGTATACATATATGTATATGTTAATATATTTTAATTTGAGTATTATTGAACCTAACGTGTAAAGCTGAAACAATATGCATCTACCATGATATGATTATTACATGTTTTATTGTACTTTAATTTCGTTTTGAAGCTAAAAATATATTTCAATATCACCGTAATCCCTTCTACGAGCACCAGAAAATTTCATTTCAGTTATAGGAGAAATGTCACCTTTATTGTTTTAAATGTAGGTGTGCATGTATATATGCATTTTTATGTTTAACAATGATAATACTGTCAAAATGAAGTAGGTATTCCTCATTAATTACAAAGAATAAATTATAATAATTTTCATAATTTTGCATAATTATGTTATCACGTAAGAAATAGGTTTAGTACTCTATTGATTTTAAAATCATTTCTCTGCATCTTCATCTTTACAAACGATTTATAAAACTTAGAGTTAAACGTTCAATTATAAACGGAAACCTTTAAAATGTGTTTCTAATAAATTTGTTTGTATATACATTATATATGTGTACATAATGCTCTGTTTGAGTGTTGTGTTTATGACATGTAATAAGGTATACAATTGAAACCATTAAAACATCAGCATTATATTTGAACTGTAAAACTAATGTAACATTGAAACTTGCGTAATTCCAGATGTAGTTAAACCAGAAAGATTTCATCTCAGTTAGTTCAACTGTTGTAACAAATAAATCTGGTTGTTTGTTACATTTAACAATACCTACTTATTGCAGACTAGCGTAACAAATAAAATGAAATTTTTGTTGTTGAGAAAGGGAAACGATTGCAAACAGATTAGATTCAGTTACGTATATTACGTTACTAGCCTTTGAAAATTATAGATGACTGTGACACAAAGTGGGTTTACAAATTATTATTTTATAACAAGATATAAAAATTAATTTTACCCTAGATTTAACTCTTACACTCATTTCAAGGTTCATTTGAACACTATAAGGGAATACTAAATCAGAGTAACAAAATAAACCTTGCCTAATCAATACAATTTAAAAAACATAAAAGGTAATCACACATTTGATAAATTAAAAAAAATATGTTTACTCGCCTTTACTAATGTCGAAAACATAAGGTTCACTACGCAGACCTGCTAAGTACCTCTCTATCACCTGTCCTCGCTCTTGCACAGTCGATACCTAGCCAGATCTACGTGTAGACTTATATTACTCTGGAACGGTAACAACATAGTTACTCTCTGAGCTGGTAGAACACAGTCATGTACATACACTTGTATACTGTTAAAAGTGTTATACCTTAGTTTAATATATACATATTTTAAACCGTATTGTAAGTTTTTCAAATAATGACATTTATGGAATATATGAGTAGCCCCGTCAATCATGTAAACTTGTTATTATTACCTGTATTCTAACATTAGTTACATACATTAATTATTATTAATACGAGATTTAAGAAAGTAAATACCATAAGTAATTAATCGATACTGTAGATTATCAAAACATACACTTTTTTATGTTTAATGTAATCATAAGATGTTAAAGGATGGGCAGTATTACTGATTTTCCTTGGTTTGAAACTTGAATTCTGAGTTATTGGTGTTCACTGAAAGGTTTAAACTTTTAAACTTTACAACGATCGGATCGCAATATACTTTGAATGAGTAAAAACTGTTTAAACCAGGAAGAATATTACGTAAATGCAGCTTTCAATTTACGATAATATTTACATTAGTACAGAGAATACGTGTGTTACTAGACTATAATTAGCAGATTATTTTGTAGTACCCCGCAGTCTACTTATACTTAGATGTACATTTCTTGTACTGTGGTGATAATTTATCCCTATTTTAATTATTTAACTGCTGAATCTCATGTTTGGGTAGTAACAAATACTATGGAGGATAGTAGTAAAATCTGACAACAGGAATAGTTTTTAACAGCTTTATAAATATACAGAAGTAATATTACTGACAGAGAAGCCAATAAGAGTATACGATGCCTCGGCTTCCATCAGCTATACAAAGTACGATGTTGGACTGAGAGCACTCTAACAGTTCATAGACATTCCGCGACAACCCGAAAACCTACGGCTCATAGATGTTGTATCTATACTATACTGCATACGGGTATAGTATTTTGTTCGATATACAGAGCTAACCCAGCTATACAAAGTACGATGTTGGACTGAGAGCACTCTAACAGTTCATAGACATTCCGCGACAACCCGAAAACCTACGGCTCATAGATGTTGTATCTATACTATACTGCATACGGGTATAGTATTTTGTTCGATATACAGAGCTAACCCAGCTATACAAAGTACGATGTTGGACTGAGAGCACTCTAACAGTTCATAGACATTCCGCGACAACCCGAAAACCTACGGCTCATAGATGTTGTATCTATACTATACTGCATACGGGTATAGTATTTTGTTCGATATACAGAGCTAACCCAGCTATACAAAGTACGATGTTGGACTGAGAGCACTCTAACAGTTCATAGACATTCCGCGACAACCCGAAAACCTACGGCTCATAGATGTTGTATCTATACTATACTGCATACGGGTATAGTATTTTGTTCGATATACAGAGCTAACCCAGCTATACAAAGTACGATGTTGGACTGAGAGCACTCTAACAGTTCATAGACATTCCGCGACAACCCGAAAACCTACGGCTCATAGATGTTGTATCTATACTATACTGCATACGGGTATAGTATTTTGTTTGAGATACAGAGCTAACCCAGCTATACAAAGTACGATGTTGGACTGAGAGCACTCTAACAGTTCATAGACATTCCGCGACAACCCGAAAACCTACGGCTCATAGATGTTGTATCTATACTATACTGCATACGGGTATAGTATTTTGTTCGATATACAGAGCTAACCCAGCTATACAAAGTACGATGTTGGAAAGAGAGCACTCTAGCAGTTCATAGACATTCCGCGACAACACGAGAACCTACGGCTCATAGATGTTATATCTATACAATACTGCATACGGGTATAGTATTTTGTTAGATATACAGAGCTAACCACTTACAATATACAAGTTTATGTTTTAGAGAGGACTTTTTAAACTTAAATTAACCACTAATAAAGTAATTTCTAATGTCACCTCCCACACTCCCCGTCATGTCACAAGGGAGTTACAACTAAAGTATGATCAAAATATTTGATTAGTTTGAGAGTGTTGGTGTGGAGTTGGGTGAGGTTGAGATGTATGTCTGTCTACTCTGTTGTTTCTCGATCTTCCTGTCTCGTTGTTTCTTTCCCTATTATTTTTAACCGGTTTCTAATTAAAAAGATCACAATGTAATTTGGGTGTATTATTACATTAGTTTTTATCACTTCCTTATTCTAAATATTCAATTTAACAAAACATATTAAGTAAATATAACGATGATTGCTGCTCTCAGATTGCGCAAGCCTACCTACCATTATATATATAGTGTGTGTGTGTGTGTGTGTGTGTGTGTGTGTGTGTGTGTGTGTGTGTGTGTGTGTGTGTGTGTGTGTGTGTGTGTGTGTGTGTGTATTGTTTATGTATATTTCATAGTTTATAAAAAAATTTCATATCCACGAAAAGAAACCTTTTGAGACTCCTAGAAGATGGATGTTAAAATAGTTTCGTGAATAAGCCGTTATGTTATTTACCTACTTATTAGAATGCAAATGATCTAATAAAGTACTGCTTGCATAATAATGTGTTTTTATCACTTGATGCACCGTCTCTTAAAACGATACCATAATGTTTTATCATTTACAGTCAAAGGAAAACAAGTTATATGAATAAGCATAAGAATGTTATGTAAGAATTGTTTACCAATTTTATATTTTGAATTATTACTTTATATATTATTTGTATTGAACCGATAAGTCTTATGATGAATCAGTAATGATATCCCATGTCCAATATTTCTCTTTATAATCTTCTACCGCTTTAAATATTACTTCTAATTTTACAATTGACCGCTGAGTTGGTATGTCATTATATTTTTTGGTTTGCAATTAATTTTATTTTATTCTGTTTATTCCCGAAAGTCCTTAAATACTATAACTTTTCTTTTTTGAATTATCCCCGCAAAACTGCTATATTAGGATGTAAACTTAGGACTGCAATATCCTCTACACTACTTAGTGTTAGAGTTGTTGAATATTTTAGGATTACAATAGGTAAAAATGTTCTAATCAGCGAAATCAGAAAAGTAGATGTTTTAAAATTTAATATAAAATAAACAAAACATATATCACATGATGATTCGTATCTAATGAATAGTGGTATATATTTATATAATAATATACTTCAAATCACTAATGTAAAATCTTATAAGTGGACAATAAGAACAGTATTTTGAGGAAGGGATTTGGCCTAAAATCGTCAAATTATGATCATGATACTAGTGGAGTAGAGTTGTCGGTGAAGCTTGTACATTAACAATAAAGTCTTGGAAATGGAGAGGTACAGTCTCTGGAGTACCGTGTTTTACGATCTTGTTTAGTAGCTGATGAGATATGGTTGCCTGCCGAGCAAAGATACAGGTTTTCCGTGTCGTTAATCTCTGATCGTGTCAGATGCAAAAAGATATTGCATACTTAATACTTAAGTTAAGTGAAAACACGAAAAACTTTGGGTTGGGCAGAGTAGAGTTGTCAGTTAAGCTTGTACAATAACAATACCTATATGATTATTAGCTAGAGACTCTGTAGTACCATGTTTTATGATGTTATTTAGAAGCTGACGAGATATGGTTGCCTGCCGAGCAAAGATTCAGGTTTTCCGTGTCGTTAATCTCTGATCGTGTCAGATGCAAAAATATATTGCATACTTAATACTTAAGTTAAGTGAAAACACGGAAAACTTTGGGTTGGGCAGTGTAGAGTTGTCGGTTAAGCTTGTACAATAACAATACCTAGATGATTATTAGCTAGAGACTCTGTAGTATCATGTTTTATGATGTTATTTAGAAGCTGACGAGATATGGTTGCCTGCCGAGCGAAGATTCAGGTTTTCCGTGTCGTTAATCTCTAATTATGTAAAATGATAAACCCAGATTGCTCAACGTAGTACTTAAGTTCAATTTTAACACAAAAAGCTCCGCATTGAACATAATTAATGAAAAATCCCGTGATTCCGTGATCTAATCTGGTGGGATAACCGATAACTTATTATGATAATTTAGTTCAGTTTACACATAAAACACTTTGCATTGAATTAGTTCAAGTAGAAAATAAACAAAATATCCAACCATGTTAATGTTATGTTACTAGGTATAAAAGCCTTTCAAGTGATAGAATAAATACATGTACGTAAACTTTTCCCTATAGGAACGACAAGTGATATCAACAGTTTCTGAATCAACAGTTTAGCTAAGATATATAAGACACATTATTTTAATTTTTTTTTTATTTTGCGTCGTAATAAATTTTGATTCCATACTGGATTTTTCTGTGCCAATGATATATCACTACTAGGAAACAACAAAAAAATTAACGAATTTGAGTTTTACATTTCGTTTGAGATGTGCATAGTGCATAAAAGTGTAACATAAACTTTTAAAGCCATTCCTAACGTTAAACGGTGCTTCATTGACTAGCCCTTTTTACTATTATTTTGAAACCCATGGGTGACAAGGAACTGGATTTTCATATGAATCCCGTTTTATTATTTCGTAGAAAGTAACCAAAAAGAAAGAAATTTGAATGTGTAAAATTATTTTACAGTCAATAACATCTTATACAGATTCAAACATGTGATAGGAGTTAATAATAATTTACTAACTGGATATGTGTTGATATTATCTGTTAATTTTAAATAAATTAAAACGCAGACTTATAACACTGATGAAATATAACAGAACCATAAAAAACTTTAATGGCTTCCTTTAGACCGCTATTAGCCTGATAGACTAGTGAGTAGTAAAAGCAGTGCGCTAATTATTATCTTCTCTTGAAACTTAAAGGCAAACTTTATGATTTGTAATTAATTCTGTCTTTATCAGGATATTATTTTAACCATGAAATTAGAAAATTAAGATTCAATCCATACCGTTACGCTCCTTTCACATTACACGAATTCGCTCGTGCGGGAAAAATCGCCAGGCAATTGTTCTCGATCGACTGTTGAAGAGCACGAGACCTTTCACATTGCACGATTAGAACACGGGCACGTTTTGTAATCGTGTTGCAGCCGTCCAGTGCCACTAGAACCGCACGGCTACCGTATAGTCCCCTAGCTCAGTGGCCTACGTGACCAAACGCACGCTTTCACACTAGACGGTTTTCAGTCGTACGGGAACTGTCCCCAGTATTGTTTCTACCGCGTTCAGTTTTGGTGGGTTGTTTGCAAATTATGGAAGGGGTTGACGCTGAAGTTTTAATATCGCTAGTTGAAGCAAAAACTGTGTCGTAGGACAAAACTTTAGAAATGTATAAGGATAGAAATGCAACAAGGAAAGCCTGGGAAGAAGTATGTTTAGCACTCAATCCGCATTTGGAGAACAATGGCGATGGAGAAAAAATGCATTTAGTAAGTACTATAACTATTAACTTTCTATTAAACAAACTAAACTTACTTTTTGGACGTATGTATATTGTATTTTGTAATGTATATTGGTTGTTGTATATTTCACTTAAGTTCCTATCTACAACAGAGACACTTTTTATTTTTATTTCATTTATTTATTTATTTTCACATATATGACAAATTATACTTTAGGCATTTGCCAGGATACACTTCCGACTTCTGTCAAAAAATATGAGGTAAGAACACTTCTGATATTGTTTGCTTCCAAGCCTCCTCGTGTAGTGCTTTCCCCTGATACCTCTTCCAGGCCTGTCATCGTAGTTTTGTCCTCAACAAGATATCCGTCTCTATCACGTACATAATTGTGCAACACAATGCACGCATTGACGATGAGCACTGCAAAATGTGGGTGAACGTTGATAGGGCGATGGAACACACGCCATTTATTGCTCAGGATGCCAAACGTACATTACACATATCTTCGTGCTCTGCACAATCTATAATTAAAAACCCTTTTTTAAACTGATAAGCGTTTCCCTCCAAAGGGTCTCAGTAGATGTCTGTGTAAGCCAAATGCTTCGTCTTCAACAAAGAAGTATGGTATTTTAGGACTCTCTGTTCCTGGAAGAAGTTTTTCCTCAGGTAATGGTGGAGAACCACTTTCTATTGATTTCCACAATTTGGACCTCTTAAATATTGACGAGTCACACTCTTTACCATAGCTCCCTACATCAACGTAAACAAATCTGTACTTTGTGTCTGCTACAGCCATAAGGACAACAGAGCAGTAATCTTTTTAATTAAAATACATTGATCCTGAGTCAAACGGACAAGTCAGTATTATATGCTTGCCGTCCACAGCTCCAAGGCAGTGAGGGAAGTTTGCGATACTTTCAAAGTTGGAAGCAATTGACTGCCACATATCACAAGTTGGAGTCGGTATACACTCTTCTCGCATTTCTGACCAAATCGAAGCACATACTTCTTCAATTCCAACTCTGTAGCTGTAGTGCAAATCCGTAAACGTACAGCCACTCGCCAAATATCTGAAATAAAGTTGAACATTGTCGTTAATAATGATCATACTGAATTGATTGTATTTATTTATTTTTTTTACAGGCAAAAGTAGTGAAAAGGTGGACAAACCTCTGAGATTGTTTCGCAAAATCGAAAAAAGATGACAAATCTCCTACAAAATTGGATCTGGGGCTAAAAAACGTAAGAAATATGTATTTTCAGACCAACTTTAATTTTTGAATAAGATCTTCAACGAAAAAGAAACGGGAGACAGCTTGAACCCAGATAATTGTACCAGGATCACTCGAAGAAGATGATGAGCCTGAAGGCACCACTGGTGAACCTGAAGTATCTACCAACGTATACCTGCCATCCAAGCCCGTAGGAACAAGCACACGAAAGAAACTAGATGAGGTTGAGGTGAAAATGCTCAAAGCTCTGGAACCTAAAACGCCCTGCAGTAAAATGTCCTTCCTTCACAGTTTAATGCCTCATTTGACAAACTATTCCAACAGTGAATTCCTTAACTTTCAAGTGGGAGTATTAAACGTAATAGAAAACATAAACAAACTAAAGGAGCGAACTGACATACGAAAGTAGTTGAAAAACCTCTGGTCATCGTTTCTAAGATCTTCAAATAATGTGTGGAACATCCTGACTTCCTCTCGTCTCTGATTAATTGGGTGAATCCAGTAAAGGCGTTTCTAAGATCTTCAAATAATGTGTGGAACATCCCGACTTCCTCTCGTCTCTGATTAATTGGGTGAATCCAGTAAAGGCGTTTCTAAGATCGTCAAATAATGTGTGGACAATCCCGACTTCCTCTCGTCTCTGATTAATTGGGTGAATCCAGTAAAGGCGTTTCTAAGATCTTCCAATAATGTGTGGAACATCCCGACTTCCTCTCGTCTCTGATTAATTGGGTGAATCTAGTAAAGGCGTTTCTAAGATCTTTAAATAATGTGTGGAACATCCCGACTTCCTCTCGTCTCTGATTAATTGGGTGAATCCAGTAAAGGCGTTTCTAAGATCTTCAAATAATGTGTGGAACATCCCGACTTCCTCTCGTCTCTGATTAATTGGGTGAATCCAGTAAAGGCGTTTCTAAGATCTTTAAATAATGTGTGGAACATCCCGACTTCCTCTCGTCTCTGATTAATTAGGTGAATCCAGTAAAGGCGTTTCTAAGATCTTCAAATAATGTGTGGAACATCCCGACTTCCTCTCGTCTCTGATTAATTGGGTGAATCCAGTAAAGGCGTTTCTAAGATCTTTAAATAATGTGTGGAACATCCCGACTTCCTCTCGTCTCTGATTAATTAGGTGAATCCAGTAAAGGCGTTTCTAAGATCTTCAAATAATGTGTGGAACATCCCGACTTCCTCTCGTCTCTGATTAATTGGGTGAATCCAGTAAAGGCGTTTCTAAGATCTTTAAATAATGTGTGGAACATCCCGACTTCCTCTCGTCTCTGATTAATTAGGGTGAGTCCAGTAAAGGCGTTTCTAAGATCTTCAAATAATGTGTGGAACATCCCGACTTCCTCTCGTCTCTGATTTATTGGGTGAATCTAGTAAAAGCGTTTCTAAGATCTTCAAATAATTTGTGGAACATCCCGACTTCCTCTCGTCTCTGATTAATTGGGTGAATCCAGTAAAGGCGATTGCGCCTTTGTCTTTTCCGACGCCGATACAGTTTCCATAACGCCATAACTTGTTCACGCTCCATTAGTTTTCTCTCATCCAGACCGGACTAAAGTTTCCGATGAACTGATAAAAATGTACGATTTACATCGCTCAATGTGAAAGTAGCAGTTTCACGATTAAAAATTGGGCGGTTTTTTCCCGTACGAGCGAAATTGTGTCTAATGTGAAAGGAGCTTAACGAAAAATAATAGAAATTTAAAAATAAATATTAATATTTTTGTAAACTGAACATCAAATGAAAATATTTTTATGTATAAAATTGCTCACGAATATAATGTGAATATACTATATATCGAATATATATATATATATATATATATATATATATATATATATATATATATATTCTTCGTAGATTCAAGAATTTTGTACAAATAAAGTAACATAGCTTTTAAATTAAAACTACTGTTTGTATGTAATAACCACACTGACTAACCCGTTTTAACAAATTTTTATCAATGTCATCCTAGTATGTAATAAAAAAATAACAGTATATTAATCTGAATATATTTCAATTAAATTATGTCTACAACACTATTTTAAATATTCAAGCATCTATTGGATTATATCTTGTGAAATATACTGTGTTACTACTAGTAGAAATAATACTCTATTATTATTAAAAAACTTTGTTTCTACACCGTGCTTTGGGATTACAATCATTGTGTTGTGTTCAATGATTAGACGTTGAGAACACCTATTAATATAGATTATACTTCATTTTGTGTTTAATTGTATCTGATGACTAAACTATGAAAAAATTTGGGTTTGAACTTCATCGTCGTCGAATGTTTTTGAATCTCTTCAGGGAGATGTGGACTTAAGATTCCAGTAGACTAGTCCATATCAGCAATAGATGTCCGACGCTACATTAGGTGGTAGGAAAGTGGAGTTGAACTCAACATTCGCGATATGTTGCGACACATTTTTCCTACACAGTTTTATTTCATTTATATTCATCTAAGATAATACGTATTAAATTTTTGACACAAGGTTATTTATATTACTACCTGTTGGGTTATCTTGTAATGAATAAACAACTGAAACCGATGTATTTAGCATGAACTTAAACTGCACTATTTGTTACAAGCGAATAACATAGTAGTTAATGCAGTTTTAAAGATTACATTCAGTTCCTGAGAAGAGACATATACCTGAAAAGTAGCAACCATGTAAGTTGTTGTTGAGTAAAAATTGGAACTGACTTATCCAATTTAGACTTATCCCAGAAAAAGGAAAGCCACTTTTCATCTCAGTGAGCCGTTATGTCTTAAGTGCGCCTTTAGGCTTGTAATTCCCACGTAATCCCTGAGCTTTTAGCTTAATAAACCCTCACTCTTTACCATGTGTAAAGAGGAAGCACGATTTAGGTTTGATTAATATTTTATCTAACATCATAGAAATAACATTTCAACACTACAGGCATAGTATACTATATAATAATTTTTAGCTTACAAATTAGTCGATATTTAACTGGAATATTGTTAGGACCATTTTCTTGGAGATGGATTCACCACGAGTATCGTAGAAAATTATTTTGCTGCTTTTACACTGATGATTTTACATCACTATAAAAGTGGTATACGTAGATTTTCTAGCAAAGACAAGGGAATAGAAATAGATATAGAAATCACCGGAGTAATTTCAATAGAAAATTAGAAGGAACTTCATTGGAATTGAGTTGTACAATTAGATGTGCTCTATGCGGTATACCAAGATAAAGGCGCCTAACCACTGTAACTGCATATCGCATATTTTCACAAATTGCTGTAATAGCGCTTTATGATACTGAACTGTTATATATTTTATCTTTATAGGGAAAATAACTTAACCAACCAATAAAGGAACTGCTAACAGGTTCTCGAGTAAGGAAAAGATATATAATGGAAGTAAATAAGAAGCCAGAGGTATATATTTTACGATGAAGAAGGGCAAGTAGAATAGCGGAGATGGCTGACCAGGAATGTTGGTTAGGTGATAATTATTCCAGAAACGATTTTACTACCTGTTGCGTTTTAACAGCGAGTGCAATTAGAATAATATAATTTCCAAACTGTCTTCATATAAATTTAGACATATCCTTTTGATTTAAGGATAGAATAGTGTAATGTCGCCGCCAAACTGTAATGTTTCTGTGCACTGCACCATTAATGATAATAATTTGTAAAGGTTGTGAAGTAAGACTCGAATAGACTTTGCAATTTACACCGGCGGAGCGGACACAGAAATTCGTGGTGTTATATGGTTGCTGGAAGAGCATGGAGTGAAAGTTAAACGCTCTAGTTTGTTGGAGAGGGATGATGCTTTTATGTGATTGGTTAGTAGGATCGCGTGACTTGCTCCGCCAATGCAATGTTTATTAAATAACCGCATGATTTGTAATACCACCATAATTAATTAACAAGAATATAAATGTTATTAAGAAAACATAACATCTTTAAACCCAGATAGTAGAGTCAATATAACTTTAAAAGAATTATCAGATTTTATAAGAAAATTAGGTCACAGCTGCATAAACAGATATGCAAACCTCATTTAATTATTTGGTTTATTTCATGAAGAAAGTGTCGTGTTAGCCTGCAATCAATTTTATATTCAGTTAAAAAATCTAATTCTATTGAGATTCGCTCACTAAATAATTTTTCTTTAAGTATCCAATTTTAATTATCTGGCCTAAACGTTTCGTAGTTTTTAAAGATTGAGCTAATTTGCAAGAGTTTAGTGAATAGTTAATTTAATTTTTATTATAGAATAATTTAATGAACAAGTACAGCCTAATCAGGATTGTGCAATTTAATTCATACGTAACTCAGTACAATTTATCATACTTTTAAATTTATAGAATTAAATAAAAACTTAATGTTTATATGATAATGTACTGACATGTTTTTTTACACCTGATGTCGATGCCCTTTTTCTCTAACTATTTATTGTTCAAGCGTGACATAGGCTGCTAACCTAATTCCACTTTTGCTTGAAAATAAGTAAATCTTTGTTTCACAAAGTAAATGTAGAATTAAAAGTTCTTACAGCCCATTCTTTGTAAACAGAGAGCTTTCAGGCGGCATATTTAGTTTTGATCGTAGGGACTTCTGCCTTTCTCTTTGTTGATTATCCACCACAGAGTTTTCCTTACTGCTGGAAAGAATAAAATTCATTAAATAGCATTCTGAAAAGAACTGTTTGTCAAGCTAGGATATGAAGTAGTGTTAATTAACTTACTATTAAAGTTTTGGTCAAAAAAATATTTCCCATTACATTTATATAAGGTACAACGTAGCATTATGTTTAAGATAATGAGTAAGGGTTATAATATATATATATATATATATATATATATATATATATATAATATATATATATATATACATATATATATATATATATATGTATATATATATATGTATATATATATATGTATATATATATATGTAAATATATACACATAAATACATACACTATATTTATGCCGATTTTTAAAATGTTGGTTTCGTGAGGCATATCAAAATCTAACAGAAGTTGTGTTTGATAGACCATTATCTGAGCAACATGTTCTGCAGTTACACGTTAGGACACAAAAAGACCCTGACTAAAAAACTTCTACAGATATTTATTTTACTGTTTAAACAAATATATCTTTAACGAAAGTGCACTGCTCGTGCTTTCAAAACACGATGCCTCTGAGTATATTACTGTTTAATGCAATTGCAGTAAATAATTTAGTTTAGTTATTAATTTAGTAATTAGTAATTTTAGTAATTAGTAATACAATTTTAGTAATACAAATTTTAGTAATTAGTAAATAATTTAGTGTCTATATCTCACAGTACAGAGATTGAGCATGAAGGCAAGCATCAGTAGCCAAGTAATTTCTAGATATTGTACTCTCTCGACCAGAACTGAAGATATCTACCATACAAAGGCAGTGTAGAGCGTTCTTTCGTAATTAAATTACGCTATTGAGTTTGTGTTTATTTGTTTTCCCAGAATACTTTATAAGCCGTACCAGCGTGTTGCAACATTACACTTTTTTATTTGTCCTTTGTAATTGCTATGTTCTTGACAGTGTAGTAATATAGTTACTGTTGTTGTATAGCATATTATACATATTGCAATTATTGTTGTTAATATTGTTTTTCATTAAAATTTAAATATTATATTATTGTTCACTATTATTAAGTTTGTTTCATCATTCCTTTAAAGTGTGTATTTTAAGATAAGAATTATTATCAATGTGGCATTATTTTTGGAACGTATAAAATTGTGGAGTGACAAGAAATTTGTAAATCTAAATTTAGAGATCTGCATATTTAAATTGTTCACGCGTGTTTTATTAATTTATTATACCCCTCAATGTTAGAACATGTTTAAATATTCTGTTATAAGAGTATTCATGATATATTTAGTAGTATATTACTTTTTTACATCTAAATAAAATTGTTGTGGTTGTTTACGTGTAACGTTATAATTGGTACTGTTTAATGATGTTATTGTTAATATCGCAACTGCTAAATTGTTACACTGGTGCAACTTTTTCTCTCTGTATGTTAATATACTGTGATAAACTATGTGATACAACTATATTTAATCGTCACTTTCTTTTCCTCCATAACCCACTACGATAAGTTTTGTACTATTTGGAATTGACGCCTGTATTTAAGTTTTTGCGTATTTTTGAATGATACGTGCATTTACAAACCTGTTTATGTTTATTTAAATATCTATATTGAGTTTCACAGAAAACTTTATAATAAAAAAAGTAGATCTATTTAAATTAGTGTGTTGCGTTTATCTCATATTGCAATACTAGAATTTATCTTTACTATTACATAATACTTACTATATTTATTTGTACAAAGGTACATGTGTATATCCCTACATGATCAAATGCGGGAATTTAAACATATATTACTTTACTGACTGATATTTTTTGCTATATTTCAAGGTCCGAGTTGACTGTCCAATAGCTTTAATAGTTGACGCGTTTCCTGCAGCTTGGCTTAACATTGGTACTCGCCTACAAATCCTCCCACCTGAAAACCATCTTAAAAAATCTGTATTTTTTAGACATTCAATGCCATTTAGTGTCTTAGCTAGCTTTTACTCACTTAGTTACATTGGCCAATCCACTGTTATTTGAGGGAAGTAAAAAAATATTTGTTTACAAAGGAAAGATTTACATCTTTATAACAATGTATTAGTATTAATATAGAAATGCTGTTAACATTTATGTATATTACTGTATTTATGTATTGGTTATTGAAAATATATCTAAATGTACCTTATTATAGGGGATTACAACTGGTAACATTCAAGAACAGTTTTCATTGAATGCTATCATGAGGGCTTATGATATTAAATGTTAAATAAAGCAAAATATATGTATATTATAAACTACCATTTGCATAGTAATGGGTATTCCGTTGAGTTGGATTAATTTTCCAGCATCCCCTCTGAATGTTCTTCCCCATATTTGGTGAAAATATCGGATATCTGAAAAGCTGCCACAATCTTATCTCAGTGCTACAGTAAGGCTGAATTGGAATTCATTATTTTCTAAATGCAATTAAATATATATATATATATATATATATATATATATATATATATATATATATATATATATATATATATATATATAGAATTCTCTTTTGAACAGATAAACGGTTAGATCAAATAAAATACACAATAGGCTATAATGCAATATTGATTAAATTGTATAAAGATATACCATAGCTAAAATATATTAGCAGCTACTCAAATACTAAATATTGAAGGTCATAAGAGAACGAAAAATTAAAAGGTTTACAAAAGTAAATAAAATGCTTATAGAACTAAATATTGTATGTGGATAACTAAAAATTAACACCTCTTATACAGACTCCTTAAGGAGTTCTTAATATTACAGACTGAATAAATTATTTGTTAAATTTGAAAAAATATCACACAGGCAATTATAAACCACAAGAGTGACCACAATTCGATGTTTCTTTACAGTCAGGAAATAGTGCATTTTGGTGTCCGCATTTGCTTACATTAATATGAAATTAAAAACAAGGTGGAACGTCTTTGGATATTCAGAATTTAAATATGCAAATAATATTCCTATAAATTTCATACAAATAAATATATATATTTATATATATATATATATATATATATATATATATATATATATATACTGTATATATTCAAAGTGGTAGAGCACATATATACTAAATTCAGACACTATAAGGCCTTACTCCCTTAGCCTCATCCATGATTTACAATAAGTTTAAAGGTGAGTTTCCTGAAGCAATAAAATACATTTCTACTATCAGTCCTTCCAATAGAAGCTCATTTATCGTACTGTCACTTGCCTGTTATCGTGATAAACTGCGATTGTAAATGGAAACCTCACATTCAATTGGCAATGTTCTAGCTGAACTGATAGTGTAGCGTGTAAATGTAGTACAGCACAAACACAGTGTATTACATCGGGAGGAACAATGGCACTATTGTTCAGTACATGTACTTGAAATGGTACAGCAGATAATGACGTCAATAATAGATATGTAAAGAACTTTTGCACTTGTAAAAATCGTGAAAAAACATAGAATGGGCAATACACGTTATTGTAATAAATAAATTATAATTATGTAGTAATAAACTGTAAACACAAGAGTATGAGCATAAATAATTTATACCCAGCTCCAATGATAAAAGCGAAACAATAAACACCAACATACTAGCTTAATTAACAGTATGTTGGTGTTGTCAAAGAAAACAACCCTATTTGCAGTAGTTTCAATAACCATTTTGTGTATTGTAGCCATGACAAGACAATTTAAACAAACTAGTTTATTTTGCGGATTAATTTAATAAATATACATATATACAAAAGTGTTCAATTTAATTCATGTCACATTTTAACATAAGTAACCTAACTACCCTAACTCATACAAAACAATTCTTTTGGCCACATGGTGTTCTAAGTTTTATTATTTATTACATCATTATTGAACATGAATTAATGAAAATAATACGATAATGCATTGCATAATCATGTATGCCCAACCATTGAATTTGGCTAAGCGCCTTTTTAGGCCTAACATTTAGTATGCATGAAAAAATTCTTTTTTGTTTTTGGGGATGTACAATATCTGTATATGTTATGATTATCTGTTAATTGGCCCTCAGGATATCTCAAAAATGAAGTGAGCTACACATTTTTATTTTGCATCCAAACTCAATAAAGCCTATTACATGACGGATGGTGTACAATACTCCTAGCATGTAACTCTAAAAAATTGGTTTTTTGTAATAGTGTAATAAACATAGGTACAAATATTACACTCTTGAACTATGCTGTATGGTAACATTATATTATTATTATTATTGAGAAATAGTTTTATGATGTACAGTACTGTACATCTTTGTACAAATTAGGGGGTTACTTTTGGGGATTGCTAAAAACATAATCTATTTAAATTAATGTTACGTCGAAGACAATGTCTGTAAACGTAATATTCATTTATGATAAATGTTCAGGTCAGTCGAAGACTCGAGATTTATTTGCATTTCATATTTTGTAAAATTTAAAAGTTTGAAAATGTTAAATACTTTGGTATAGTGAATGTCTTGTCAGAGTTGTGAGGACAAAAACTCGCTTGATTGGTGTGAGCTCTTGGTTTGTTTGACACAGAAGAGGTTACGTGGATACCTATAGTGTACGAATAACAACTTGCCACTACATGGGAGTGAAGATAAACTTTAGTGCATATGAATCGTGATCACTATATTTTTACATAAGTGTCTTCTGGCATTGTATGTTTATATGTATTTAGTCCATGTGATCCAACAATAAAATTTCATATTACACTGTATCTGTTCGTGTTTCTAAGATTATTTTTTTATATCTTAAGACATATGACAGATTGTGTACGTAAGACAAAAATATATAAAATATGTTTATTGTAATAAAGAATCAAATGAGTCGTTGAGATTATATTTCTTACTTTAACAATATAATTATACATTTTATTTATAAATAATTAATTTCCACAAGTGCGGGGACTTTTTTAAATAGTAGTTTTAATAAATAAGGCTTTGAACATTTTATATAAAAATAATTGCACTCTCTTTAGGATTTTCAAGCAGTTCCTTGCCAGAATTTAAATTTTTACTAGTTCTCGAGAAAATATGTATTAAGTTTGTTGTACATATTATGTTCTTATCTATCTCTACATCATGTTTACAATAACAGGGATGTAATTTTATTTCATGAAGACTTTAAATTTACAAAACTGCCGTAAATAAAAGACTATATATATCTTTGGGCCAAGCTCTATAGGCAGAGAGCCCTTTTTCTACATCAACGTGTCAATAGGCATACTAAGGCAATAAACATCTGACATTGGCGTCCAAGCTGTCAGTCTGACAGAAATGGGGTCTTTTTATGTCAGCTGCTAAATTATTCGTTAAAACGTTATAGTGATAAATCATAAACTGCATCACTTTAATTTAAATTGCTGTACTTTGATACTTTTCTCATACAAAGCCTATCTTAACATATCGTAAATTAAAACAAATTCTATTCTCTTACGATGCTCATCTCTGACAACAGTTAACGCTTTAAACAATTCTTAGTTCCTCAGTTTCCAAATGTGTCTTTAGATAAAGCTGTATTCATTTCATATTCGAGGTAAACGATGGATGCAATTATTCAGATCGAGCTTGTTATAAAAATAAGCAGTACACGCATGGAAAAAGTGATAAACTTGGAAGTTTTTGTAGCGTTTTCATTAAAGTATAAAGTTTTAGACTTCAATTCTACTTAACACACAAATACATTTTTGTGTCTACGTATGCACGTTCCATCAATTTCAAATTAAATATATTTATACTAACTTATATAAAAAGAGAACGTTTAATTAAGTGGACCAAGAAAGAGACGCGCGTTGGATGTAAAGCTGTTGGGATGTTGTCTGGCAATATTGAACCATGTTTAATCAATAGATACACTGTGATATTAATTAGGACTGTTATATTAAAATTAAATGCTGGATTAAGCATTAAAAATTTTAATATTGACCTTCTTTAGTTCGACATCGTTTCTTATTTATCTTGAATTCAACCTTGTAATATTTAGAATGGTACATAAATCTATAAATACAGCTCACATACTTATGTAAATATATAAAAACAGGTTTTCTACTCCTACTCCTATATTTTGCTTAAGTATTAGATTAAGCTTGCTTCTACGTAAAAGTCCTTTTAAATATTGGTGATTCGATTTTATAAATCACAAGGTTCAAAGGCGAAGTTTTATAACACGCTCTTCTAAAATACTCTTGTATCACTACGATTTAAAAGGAAAATGTAAAATATACATATGTATAGGCTGTATGGTATGGATAAATATAAGGAGTTTAATAATCGAACCATTCGAGCAATTGAGCTTAATAGTTTCATTCTTTCCATTCCTTTCACCAATGTAGTACAGCTTTGTTGTAACATAATTATTAAACATGAGTTAGGGAGATTTCTTAGAAATATGCCTATTGCAATGTCTCTCCTTACGGAATTTTCGGGAGATTTTTGCATTTCCTTCGATAATGAATCCTAGAATCCAAAACTACCATGGTCCATGAATTTATGTAATTATGCACATTACTAGAATCAGTTCGTTAACCATTTTTAACTAAATGCTACAAGATTCGCATTTCACCTAAAGTTTAAACTCAAATTATAAAACACTAGCTTTTTATTAGATTAAATCATAAACATCTTTATTTCTTCACTTTATGATAATTTTTCAGGTTTACAGATGATAGCCATTCTAAGTTTGAAAAACAATATATTATTAGTTATTTATCAGATTTTAAACGTTTATTTGTAAGAAACTCGTTTGTAGACTCTTCATTGTACTCTTTTTTTATGTGTTCCGTACTTAATTGTAATATGTATTCGCGGGTATTTTCTCCACGTGGAGGATTTCCAGATTATCCGCTGCTAGTCAAGAAACACTGTCTATATGGAAAACTGTTAATCGAAATATCTTCACCAGTCAAAGTTTAAATGTAAAATTTAAAACAAGAAAATACAAAAGTATAACAATAAAAGGTAATACAAAAAATAAACTGAAATATACAAATAGATACTATAATAGAAAGATGGAAATGAAGTATAGAAAGGTATATTCCACTTGTTGAAGTTAGTAGGTGAAATATGTCGGTGTTGTGCAAACTAATGCCACTCAGAGCAGCATGGAACTTACAAAAGAACAGGCCGACTCAGAGTGACAGGTAGGATGTGAACATTGTGCAGGCATTTTTTAATCCCTGAAGAGCTATTACTAAGACATGTCAGTGTAGCGCAGAATATACCGTAGAACATGACGACTATCTGACTCTGAGTGACAGGTAGGATGTGAACATTGTGCAGGTATTTATTAATCCCTGAAGAGCTATTACTAAGACATGTCAGTGTAGCGCAGAATATACCGTAGAACATGGAAACTATCTGACTCAGAGTGACAGGTATGATGTGATCATTATGCAGGCATTTTTTAATCCCTGAAGAGCTATTACTAAAACATGTCAGTAGAGCGCAGAATATACCGTAGAACATGGAAACTATCTGACTCAGAGTGACAGGTATGATGTGATCATTATGCAGGCATTTTTTAATCCCTGAAGAGCTATTACTAAGACATGTCAGTGTAGCGCAGAATATACCGTAGAACATGGAAACTATCTGACTCAGAGTGACAGGTATGATGTGATCATTATGCAGGCATTTTTTAATCCCTGAAGAGCTATTACTAAAACATGTCAGTGTAGCGCAGAATATACCGTAGAACATGGAAACTATCTGACTCAGAGTGACAGGTATGATGTGGCTATTATGCAGCCAGTTTTTAATCCCTGAAGAGCTATTACTAAAACATGTCAGTGTAGCGCAGAATATACCGTAGAACATGGAGTCTATCTGACTCAGAGTGACAGGTATGATGTGTCCATTATGCAGGCATTTTTTAATCCCTGAAGAGCTATTACTAAAACATGTCAGTGTAGCGCAGAATATACCGTAGAACATGGAGACTATCTGACTCAGAGTGACAGGTATGATGTGTCCATTATGCAGGCAGTGTTTCATCACTGAAGAGCTGCTACCAAGACATGTCAGTGTGGGATGGGACTTACAGATTTAAAATAGCAATAGAATAGATTTTAGCTAAATTACTGCTCAATGATAATGTTACAATTCAGTTAAAATCAAAGATAATCTAGGGTATACCCTAAAATAATTACGTACGTGATTACGGGATGTGCCATCGTTACACGATGAGCCTGTGACAATGCAATGTTTTTAAACCCGATAATATATTGGATTTCTAATTCACACGATCCAGAAGTTAAGTTGGGGTAAAGAGGCAGGATATGGCCTCTGCTTCAACTTGCAGTTATGATAGTTAGTTCATCTCCGTTCCATGTAAGTGTTTCATATTATATCAGTAGAAAATATGGTGTTTCCTGCCAATCCCCCCAAAATATGCATGTACAATATTCTCTAAAAACATCTTCCTCAGAAGTTTATTTACTACGTAATGGCTTGTGAAGTAGCTTGTTAAAACTTTTAGATGTATTTATCGTGTAAAAACATCATATTTCGTCCCCCGTCGTAGTTCAAGAAAGTTCTTTTGCTTACCCCATTACTAGATAACTGTTCCAATAGGCTTCTTCTTTTGTTTTCTTTTCTTTCCTTTAGTTTACAATTAAGAAGAGTTCTAATCAATCGCTTAACGATTCCAAATTATATTAGATATAAACACGAATAAAGTAAGCTTTCGTAGTAAGACGTGAGTTTCTTATCAATAGCTGTTTCTACATCAAGTATCTCATCTCCACAAAAACGTTCTTTAACTTTGTTACCTCATTCTGCAGAATTGGATCAGGTGCTTGTCGTGGGATTAATGGTGAGTTCTCAAATAAATCACAATCTATCACGAGTCTCGTTGATTTTAAGTTTTATTGTTGCATTAAATAAAACAAGTATGGATAGTTCTTAAAAAATAGGTTTTATAAAAATAATTCTATTAGATTTTTAAAAATGATTGAATTTAAATCATATACTTATATATATTTTTATTTTTGGAGCATTAAATATAGATTAAAACCCAAGCGAAATATAAAGGGCCATGTGTACCATTCAGCCACATTTAATATGTTAATAATCTTTTTGACGAATAGTTATCATTAATTGATCTATATTAATAAAAGAAACTAAATTTACACTTAAAAGTTTGTATAAAACTTTAATGCGAAAATTTTTAGGTAGAATTTTAATTCTTTGCTAAACTCTACGTACACTACTAAATATACAGATGAATTGGGACCGCGCTAATTTGTAAAAGTTGCGTTAATTTATTTAACTTTGAAAAGTTTATTTTAGGAGATATGTAATATTTAAACATATTTTGATTATGTCCCATAATTATTCTATATAGTTATTAGAAATTATGTGTACACTCTAGTTACTTTTTTGGTACCGTGAGTTTTGTAAATATCGCAGAAATTTACAAACAAATATGTTTTTAAGTATTTTATTTCATTTTACTAAATATTATATTTAATTGGATAGATAAACGTTGTAATAATCCTATATTTAATAACTATTAAGCCCAGTTGAATAATTAAGGTGTTAAATACATTGTTACTATCCAACAGTTAAGGTGACACAGTATTAACATTTATTTTTATTGGCTATTTTTTCGTTTTTTTTTCTACGTGTAATTCTGAATCCACTGACGTATAATATATGTATACACGATTTAATTTTATACACTAAATAAATGTTTATCTGGAGGCCTGAAATGAGTTTTATGGCCATTTCAGGGCTGATGCCGCCTGGTACTTCGTTATAGTATGCATCTTCTTATTGCCTGTACTATTTCGTGTTGTGGGTTGGCTACTCTGTTTAAAATATAGAAATTCATCAGCAGTCTGTAGTCTGACATCTGACACCATATATTATTATTGTTTACATCTGTTTTATGTTTATGTTCTTTACAATATATTACTGTTTCTTTGAGAAGTAAATCTTATGAATTCCTATAGTATATCTTGAGTGTTTCAAGATGCCTAGGATAAAAAAGTTTAATAGAAGACGTTTTGTTGGAAATAGATATTCTTTCACCCAGGCTGAAGAAAGGGTTAGGCCTAATGACTCATTGTCAACGGACGTGCCAAATACAGAAAGTACGTCTAGGCCTAGGTCTAGATCATCAAGTCCTGAGTCTAAAAATATTGCATCTAAAAGAAAGTTGAAATATCTGACTTTAACAGGTGAAAGATCTGAGTATGTACTAGAGGAAATGTGTAAAGGTAACATCCTAGTTGACTTAGAAAGTTGTTACCTGAAACGTTATGTTCTGTCATGAATATGCCTCCACCACCTAGTAAATTTTTCAGATACAACAATGTACTTTTGAAAAGTGTAAAAAGCAAGTACTGATTCCATGACAACTGCCACGCATGATGCTGTGGTATGAAATGGTGGAAATAGTGGCATTTGCGTTGCAGTAGATGGAACGTGGCAAAAGCGCGGACACACGTCCAAACATGGAGTTATTACAGTGACTAGTGTGGAAAATGGAAAATTTTTGGATGTTTTGTCTCTTAGTAATCCAGTTTGTAAAAATTAAAAAAGATCATGACAATTGCTTAGCAAACTACGAAGGGACAAGTGGCGGTATGGAGGCTGCCGGTGTTGCAAATCTTCCAGCGGTCTGACAAACGTAACATACCTGTTAGGTACACCAAATTTTTTGGGGATTGAGACGGTAAGGCCCATGATACTGTTGTGGCCCACAAACCATATGGTGATAGTGTGCCTATAACTAAGCTTGAATGTGTAGGACATGTTCAAAAGCGTTTAGGCACACGTCTTAGACGTTTGCGACAAACTTACAAAAAACAAACTCTGTCTGATGGTAAGGCTCTGGGAGGACGTGGCCGGTTGAATGATGACACAATTGACAAATTACAACAGTATTATGGTAATGCAATAAGATATACCTTAGGCAAAACTGTTACTGATATGAAAGAGGCGACTTGGGCAACTTTTTTTCACAAAGCCTCGACTGATGCTGAACCACAACATGGTATGTGCCCCGTTGGCGGGGATTCATGATGCAAATATAACAGGGCAGCAGCAAGAGGACTTCCATGTCCTGAACACACTAACTCCTTGCCATCAGCTGTAAGCCATCAAACCTGTTTATAGAGACATCACTGATAATAGCCTACTCAATTGCTGTTTGCACGGTATAACACGGAATTGTAATGAAGCATTTAATCAACTGGTTTTGGTGTAGGCTACCTAAAACTACATTTGTGAATGGACTGACAATAAAACTTGGAGTTTTAGATGCTGTGCTGTGTTATAATGAGGGGGCTTTGGGTAAAGTCAGTGTTTTGGAAGACTTGTGTGGAGAAGCGGGACCCAATTGTGTGTTAGGCCTAAAAAAGCAAGATGCGAGGCGAGTAAAAGGTGCGGAAAGAGCCTTTTAGGAGCTCAAAAAGAGGGCAAGAAAGGCAAAGAGAAATATCAAAAGGAGGCTGTAAGATGAAGAAATGAATTATGCAAATCCAGAGTACGGTGCAGGCCTATTTTAGTTGATTGTTGTGTGAGTAAACTTAACTGTCAATAAAACCTGAGTTCCCAAAAACTTAGTTTTTATTCACATTGGTACCATTATTTACCCCAATTTTTTTCAGATTAAGCTGAAATTTTTCTTAGTTGTTCTTTTCAGTTCTCTTAACAAAAATAAGAAGGGGTTTTTAAAAATTCTAATTATTTAGTATTTTTTAAAAATTATAAAACTTGTTTGGTAAAATATTGACTTTCTTAAAAAATATTCCCATTTGTTAATTTTTTTAATGTAACAAAACTCCATATTATTATTACTAGGAGATCTGTACAGTACAAGCTGTAAAACTTTAAAAAAGCTGGATGATTAAAAAAAAGTTATTTGTACCTAAAAAGTGCTGATTTAACGTGGTGAAGATGGGGAGTACTGTGTCACCGGAAAAGTTGTTAATATTATTAAAACAGTCATTTTATATTTGTTAAAATTCTACGAAAACACTGTATCTTCTTCAGCATTCAAGATTAAAATACGAAATTTAATAAGAGTAGATAACATGAGGTTATGACAAGTTTGGAATGCAATATTAATACATGACTAAACATCCGCATTACTTGGAGGAGAGCACAGAGTAAATAGAGGTGATATTGTAGCACGTATAACTTCATATAAGTTATTTCCAGGAATATAACAAATAGAGTTATACGTACTGAAAATTAACTGAAATCTCTTCTTGGTTTTTTTGGATGGATAATTATAAGCCAATCAAGGAAGAGATTCTTTATAATCTGATGTCGTTTCGTAAGTTTTACAATCAACACCATGCACATCGCCATAATTAATGACCATTACATTCGTTGGAAGGGGGGGGGGTTAATAGTTTTTCATATAATACAGTGTACATTCTTCATGATATAAAATCGACGTCACTAAATACCTCATGAGTTTATTATTTACACAATTTGTATTCTATTTCAAATACTTTACACATGAGGCCTAACTTTAACTCTTTATTAGCCCCATCTGTTATTTACAACAAATTCATTGGGAAGGTAATTCTTTGCGTTGCCTGAAAGTCCAGAGTTCTTTAACATGTCACCATTTGGAACTAAACTGTTGAAAGATGAAAACTTAATGCCTCTGTTTAAGGATCAGGGATAATTAAATCACAGAATAGATAACCTCATGCCAAAGCCTAAATGGTAGTCTTAAAATTTTTTTAGATACAATTTGTTGGTAATGAAGAGAATAAGAAGTGACGTATTAAATGTGAAATAGGATATGAATTCAACTTGAATAAAAACAACACATATATTCTGAGGTTTACAGTAGCTGCTATTTCTTTTCCTAAGGACTTAATGAATTCCAAGTTCTGAATAATGTCAATTGGAAGTCTTTTTTATCACAGCCAGGTCGTTTAGATACAAGCACGCATAGATAATTTGAAATTTTTATTTTCGGTCACGATAGCTCGGATAGATAGGAAATCGGTATCCATAGCAGTAAAGTCTTAAATCAGCTTCTGAGAAAAATAACATGTCTGAGAAGCTATGCTTACGTGGAACTTAAAGACGCAATGAGAATGAACTATAGTCATTTTCAAGTTCTGATATTTTTGAAATGATATATTGAGCTATCGTAATATTTTCATAGAAGGCCCAGCTGTGCGGTTAAATTACAAAAGCTGGTATTACAAATTTCAACAACCTAATTTAAAAATTACATCTACCTGAAATCAGAAATATCTCGGAACTAACAGAGCTCTTAAATACGGTTCATTCCACTCATGAAAGACATGAAATAGTAGAGAATTTTGTCCACTTAAACATTAAGCACATGATAACGCTGCTTATTTATGGTTGCATTTGTGGCTCCTCTACGTTACACATGTACTATGTGAAATAGATGAAATAAGGACTAACCACAAGTTTATATTATCCTTTGGTTACAAGTTAAGATACAAGATTAGTTCATTCGACCACAGTTCATTGACGAAATCCCTGAAACAGCTTAAAAACCCATCCTTTTTAAAATGTTTAAGACTCTAATTATTTACGCCCATGTAGAACCTCAAAGGCCACTTCCCCGGTACGGTAAACTTAACTTGTTAAAAATATCCTGGGCTAATGTTTAAAGGCTCTAAACGGAGATTACCGTCGTTAACAGTATTATTGGCAGCCCTTATTAACTATAGACCCATTAAAGATATATATTTATTTTTTAGTTTCATATACTTGCATTTTTTCACCAGGGCTTTCTCATATTAAAAAATTCTCATAATAAAAAAACATGTTCTTGTTTAAACTGATAAAAAAGCACCTTAATGGAAAATTAAAGGGAAGATTATAACCAACAATATAAAAAAAAAGCTAATTAATTTATGAGAAACATAAAAGGGTTTAAATTTTTTATATTATAAAGGGAAACTTATCCGACTCTCCTTAAATGATCAGATTTAAATCACCAATTAAAATGAATTCTCAGTTGATTTGACTGTGTTTCAAGCCACAAAACTATCGTCTGTATTTTATATAATGAAAATAGTATACAGGTTGCGAAGAAGACTAAATGTTAACATTGACTCTGAGGGCTAAATGGAATTAAATGTAATACGTAAAATAATAGCTGTTACTGATTTGAATGTGAGTAAGACTTTATTTTGCAGACAGTAATACGAAACTAAAAAAAAATAAGAATTTACTCAACAGTTTAGTAGTCACCACATTATAGTAACAGGTACTTATGGTCTATTGGACTATTTATTTCCCTGGAGTGTAGCGATTGTTAATAGCGAGGTATTTAATTAATGTTTGTTGATTAAAACAGTTTTATTTTAAATTTAAATGGTTTTGAGAAAAATTAAATCCTCATTTAAAGAGATTTTAATAAAAATTTATTTCATATCAGTGAATTATATCAGCTAGCATAATACTATTATTTTAAAATACTGTATGACAATTTGATTCTCAGTAATTTAGAAAATGAATGAAAAATACACCTTAAAACATAGGTAATGCTTTGGCTAGCTTTATTTTAGATATAACGCTCAATAGTTTTGGAGCCAAGACGCAATTTGCATTGGCTCTTGGAATCGATCGTTATTTAATGAAGACGATAGAGGACATTTTCTAAAAAACATCGATTGTCAGTTGTGTTAGTGAAGGTTAAAATGGCGTCGTTAAAAGGATTAATATTGAGGATAGATTTCAATAGTGTTTTCCTAATTAATATATATTTCTTCTTTTTTTACAACAGGTCTCAACCAAAGAGTAAATGGTAAATTGAAACTATTAATCAAATAATAATTTAGAATAAATTAATTCAAACAATATTTTAACCCTTAGAAATAACAAAATACTAAATGAAGCTAATATTTTCTATTCAAATCATCATTTGTACTTAATTCGAAATAAATAATAAAATAAATCATATAAAGTTTATTCAATTAAATTGTAATATATAAATAAACTAATGCTCATATACAAAACAGTACCCTTGAATAGTTTTATTTATTAAATAAAACAAATTTAAAATCTTAATATATAACTTAACTTTTATAGCGGATATCGGAAGCAAATTTCTTATATAAGGTAACTTAAAGAAACCGGATGTTTCTTGTGTCACTAACTTCTGGCATTAGGAAATGGAATAGTTAGTGAAATATTAGTAAAAACAGAAGGAAGAGATCATCTAAAATAAGATTAAGTTCAGACGGTGATGATATAGGAGGTTTTAAATTAAAATACATAACAACTAAAGGTAAGGCTGTTTATGGAAAATAATATGGATATATTGCCACTTTAATTTAAAAACATTTTCCTACAGAGGTTTGTATTAAAATGCCCTGTAAACTTAATTCTTTTGACTACATGTGCAAAGTCAACAACACTAGCGATAATAACGCTAACTAACTTCGTATAGCCATAACTAAATATGAATTATTTATTCCAATAGTATTAGCTCTATATCAGATCCTTAAGTGTAAGGTAGAGATATATCTGCCTTACCTGTTATTGCATATTACTGTAAAGAGCGTCGGACTGTAGTAGAGTAATTGTTTGAAAACTCTATCAGTTGTTGGTCAACCCGAACTCATAATATGTAACATTATGCATCAATTATGAAAAAAATTAAAAAAAAATACACAAACTAATTCCAGTAATCTATAACAATAAAGATAAATCTGTATTCCGTAGGTAACAATAATTTCCCAATTCGTAGTATATATAAACAGATAAGTTGTTAGGTCAAATTGTAGGCAAGATAGAACAAATTATGTAAAAGTGTATAACTGAAACAAACATAATATTTAACTTCAGATTGGTGAAGATATAAGATTTGAACGGAGTTTCTAAGGTAAAGTTTATGACGGGAAATATTAACGAATATTTTAGTTATCTCTCGCAACTTTCAGTAAACCACAAAAACTTAAAATAAAAACTTATCTTTACTGTTAAATTAAATCAATAAAAGCGATTAAAAGAGACATAATAGTAGAAGAAAAAGAAAAAGAATAACAATCCGTAAACAAATTATCAATATAATATATGAGTTCCTGAAATAAAGAGTTTCTAGTATAGTGTATTACTAATGAATTTTGAAGATGCTATATCTGAAAAAAATGTAATATATGTTAAAAAAAGAGAATAAAAGGAAATTAAAACACAAACAATAACTTTGTATAATATAAAACTAAATTCAATAAGAGAACATTAAATTAGCTTGATGCATTGAAAAAATAACTAGAGAATCATGATACGGCAGGAATAGTTAAGACTTTTCTTCCAAAAGCCTCATTATAATTTGACGTTTATACACGTAAACTTGAGATCTCAGCAACAATGTTTTGTGCTACTTTTAACGTCATAATGGTTCAAAATAATGAACGTACGTATGAATACAAGTAATATAATACCCTAATTTAAGAGAAATATTGTTAATTATGTTTATATTTTACACATTTCTCGGGTAATGCTGCAAAATTTGTATCAAAACCATTCTTAGAGAACACTTGCGAGGTGAGGTAAACATTTCTACTAGGTTTCATGTAAGTTAGGTTTTGTATTTTCAGAAATTGCGGTTGTTTTCGAAATTTCACTACAGGTATAGAAATATTTAACATAGAAAAAAGATGAATTACTGAAGAGGTAAGATGAACATAAGTAGGAGACTTTATGTAATCCATTTAGTATATTCCGACCACAACAAAATCTTCCAGTTATAATGAGAGGTACAGCTTATTAATACGTGAAAAGTCTTATAATTACATGAAAATGACGTTAACAGTCTAAATAAACATGTATATTACTTTTACAACTGATGTCATGTGTTTTTATTTTAAATAAGATATTCTTAGTTCATACGATGGTAGGGGAACATTTTGAACACTTACTTTGATCACAGGTACTTAAAAAGTGGTGTTTACTTGTAATACTTAATAATTTACATTGTTCAATCGTTTTAAAATTCAAATAGCTATAACTACTGAATGAATCCACCTTTTTAAGTCTGGTTTGCGGAATTGTACTCTGCTAAGTAAGACCTTTAATTTGATACCAAACTTGACCTATGCTGCTATTTAAGAATTTTGTCTGACTCCTTGTGGACCGTCCCCCAAAGGGATTATCTGGTCGGTAATTGGGCAGATATGTGCGTTACTATCATCAGTAAGCACGTGTGAACTTTTGTATTTTTTTATATTGTGGTTTAAAAACTTAAAAAAGAGGTTCCAGACTTAATTGACACCCTGTATAATATAATAAACAAGTCTGTTTTTTATTTTACAGAAATTTCACTCGTACAATTGATTATAATTCTGTTTCTTTATTATTCTACTTTTTGATATGTCACAGTAAAGAGAATATGTATGTAGCGATTTTAAAACATAATCTAAGACATACAATCTAAAACAATAAAATCTAAGACAAGTTCCACAACCTGGCATGTTTTAGAACTAAACATTTGTATCAGAGAGAAGGAACTAGGGGTTCACATACCTTGGCCTACACAGTACATACGCATTCTCAAGTATTATATATAAGAAATACTAATAAATGTTATTGAAAATGGTTACTAGAATGAACTTCTGCAAACATTTAATTTATTTTTTCCGTCTGATAATTTTATATCTCTCTATCTTTTTTTTTGAAACAATTTGTTAAATTATGCCTTCGTATGTTTAGGAATTTTTCTTTTAACACTAATCATATGACCACAGTACGCTTCTAAAATAAGCATTTTATAAAAAAAATCATTTTTAAATTTTCATTTATAAGTTGCGGCTGTACGAAATACCAATCATCATAAGTTATTATAAATTATCCAATTTAGCGCTATTAGTAGTGTATTATCTCATGGTCCACGAAGCGTAAAGAGTGTCTTAAGAAAGATATATGAGAACATTGGGAACAGTAAATGTGAGTGATTTTGATCACTTCATTCTATTAACAACATAATAACATAATAACATTCTGATAAACCACATTATTTCGTCTATCCAGCCACAATATTATTCTACGATAAGTAAGGGATTTTCCTGAAACTCCCCAAGCTACAATCTGAACTGTTTTGTACTCGAGACATTTTGAACATATTGTAACCTGTCAGGCTCTAAAATTTTATATTCTACACAAATTACATAAACTTAATATTTTGTGTATAAATATACATAATTAATTATATCTACTTAAAGAAACTTAAATACGCGCACTAGGACTAAAATACAAAGCAATTACCTAGAGCGTATTTTTTAATTTCTCTTCTCTCGTGTTTGTTGGTTACTTACTCTTTACTTACTTACTACTTACTTACTGTATACCTACACATATACTACATTCTTTATTTACAGAATAATATAAAGCGTTATACCATCTAAGATAATTATTAAAGATTATATCTGTCAAAATGTTAATAAATTGGAACATATAAATTTTGTTCTACTGTATTAAATAGATTAGCTAATGACCAATTCTTAACTTTATTAAAGCTTTGTGTGACACATATTGTGAGACCTACAAGTTATTATTAAATATTTCAGCTCCCTTGTAAGGGTCTATTCTCATATTCTCAAAAATAAGATGGTCATAAAAAGGAAAATGGAAGTCTACTCCAAGTCTTGAGTTGTAGGAGTGTAAATGTCCTCTCTCAAGGCCCTAGGTGACCGCCTCCTAAACATAAGAACAATTACCTGTCAACCCTGGGATGGTGACGGCAAATTTTCTTTTTTTGTAAGCTGATCAATTTTGAGTGCGCTAAGCTTTGCCTGGTAATGAGTTACTGCAGACCACAAACCCATAGTAATGTTTTTTTCCTAATAAAACAAAGTATTCTTCTTTACTTTTGGTACGCCATTAATTGTTTTTAATTCTTTTTGAAGCTCAATCTCATTAATATTTTTTCCATACGGCGTATCCATTTTAGATCTTTATCGATTGTCATCCCAGAATACTTTGCCCTTAAAAATGTGAGGATAGATAAAAGTAATTTTATTTCATAAATAGGATATACAACGTACTGGTTGATTATATTCTAAATCCTTTTAATATAAGCAATAATTAAAACAAATATATAATTTGTTTATACAATTAACACTTTTTTTTGACCAAATGTCCATTATTTATTACTTATATGTAATACTGTTTACACGTAGCAGTACCTTTCACTCAGTCTTATATGCGTTCCGTAATTGAACTGGGTACCTAGTATATACCAAATGTTTGAAAATGTAATGTTAGTATCAGTAATTTAAATACAGCTCATTTGTAATGTTCCTTACTTAAAACGTAGAATATAAACTGCTTATCTTAATAAATCCTGGATGTAATTTACACCTATAAGACGCCATGTATTCACATTGTCCACCAAGTTTTTTCTATTTGCATATGCGTTAGTTTGAAGAGGCATTAATCTGAACCTTATTTGAAAATACAACATTCAATTGGACACAGATTGCAAACCATTTGTTTATTTAAGTATTTATATGGATTATTTATATACAAAACATGGTTTGCTGCTACTCCGAAATAGAAAGTTAATATTTTAGTGTAAATAAGGAAGTAGCTGTGATGAGTATATATCTGTCACAAAAATTGTATTACACACTTAACATTTCATTATAATATTCAGGTGGTATTTTAGTGGCTCCATTTCATAAACAAGGAAAAAGAATTTTATCTGCTTTACAACTATCTGTTACCGTATTTACACAACATGTAATATGCTCTGCTCCATTCACTGTACGATTATACTGGTAAAAAAAAAATAAAACATAATATTAGCACTTATTTAACATATGTTTTTATATAATCTAAAGTCTATGTTCCTCTGAATATTTTATTGACCTATGCTCCTTTTTAAGATTTCCTTCTGACTCCTTGCGGGACGTCCCCATGATATTACAGAAAACTGATAGTTCCTTCAAAAAGTAGATTTTTAGGTGTAGTGTTGATATACCAAATCTTGATGATTTATCTGTTATCGCTCAGAAATTATTATACCCGTGCAGGACTTTATGTACACCCTGTATAACTATCTTATTGCTTGTTATTATTTCCTTACTTGTTATTTAATATGTAAGGAAATTGACTTTCTTTAAACATTTTACTATTTGCCGTTTAAGAACTAATTCCAATAGGCTATCATAAATATAACATTTACAAAACGAACCAAAACTACCACTGCGAGTTTCAAAGTAGGCTTACTTTTAGTATTATAGTGATGAAACAGACTACAGGATTAGAGACAGTTAAATTCTGTACTCAATCGCGCACAGTTTAAATGTCTCTAAGTCCAAATCCAACAATACCACCAATGATCTACCATTGTTCTAAGTTGCCATCCCATGATCTCTAAGTCTACTCAGAAATAAACAATGCGTTTAGATAAAGTTTTATAATGTATCTAGGTCTATTGCTATAATTACATGCATATTTTTATTTAAATTTGGTAGATGCTAGATAAGTGAGGTTGAAGATGATTGGGCGAGGTGGATGAACCTGCCTAGGTTTGCTTGCTCCTTGGTTGCTATATAATTTGTAAAATATATGCTTACCCATATTTATTTCATACATATTATGTAAAGCTAATCTTCACTGACCTCCTCTGCTACGGAGTAGTATGCAGTTTTATTCACGTTACAACATGTTTTCAGATTACCATAAATACACGAATATTACCGTTGTACGATTGTACTCTTAAGTAATAAAATGAATTTATAAACATTTAGTTGCTACTAACAACCTGAAGCTAAATTATGCGGTATTTTAGATAGTAAGATTAGCATTGAAATGCAGCTTTTGGTAGTTAGTGCTATTAAGATCTGCAAAGGTACAAAATAGACATGGTACCAGAAATAAATTCTAAAAAAACACTATCGGAAATGGTTGTCCAGTGCTACTGTATTACAGTGGGCTGAAAATCCATATCTTTATTTGATACTAATTGTAATAGTTTAGAGAGACCTGAATTTTACAACTCAGTCAAAAGTTCCAAAATTTCAATTGCAGGTATCACTTGTGGACTCGAACTATTGACGTAATTTCCGGAACTGGAATAGTAGTTCTCCGCTACTGGTGTAGCTATTCGACCAGGCTTGAATCAATACTTTTTTCAGCCTATCCACACTGGCATCAACAAGCCTGTTTATGTTTAAATTTGTATATTTATTTATAAAAGAAACCAATAGATACTTTTCACTCATCCTCAAAAAAATATCCATTCCCGCAAATTATTTAAAAGTGTCATCACCATATGACAGGAGCATAATATTTTAAATACTACCACTGTATTGTACTATAGTCACATGTCCACAGTCACGATAAAATAAATAGAAAAAAACATAAGAAGAAAGAAAAAGAAACAAGACGGCGATCTGAGGACGGTTTGTGCAAAAATAAACATTGGAGCCGGAACTACACGCGGTAAGCTGCATAATATTTCTTACACGTTAGGGAACTTACACTGCGACAATTAATCAGAGTAGAGTAGGGGGGGCTGCTTTAGCATGTCACTATAGTACGGCTCTACTGCAAATGCAGCCCACCGCTTTAAATCTGTTAAACTATACTTAGTCATTATACAACTTAATGGTTTAAGAAATATGCAGTGTATAAATTCTCAGAAAATAGCATCATATTTGAATAACGTTTGGATTTTAAAATGGAATATTATATACAGATTGTTGTATATCATGCTTTGAATATGAGATAGAATGTTATGACCGCCAATAAAACATAAAGAGCACCAATATTAACCGTACCTATTGAAATAATCGTTCAGTGTTTCCCGCCAATAGCTGGTCACTAGGTCAGCTGTTGTTGCCATCTCTGATATATTGCCAATTAAAATTCTATTTCTAGTTCTGTTCGAGGTCTCATTTTCTTTCAAAAGAATTATACCAGTATACCTAGCATGTGCGTTTTGTTTTCAAACGGTCAATATATTTAAACGTCATATAAAATTTAGGCATTTAATACATAATTATTTTAAAGTGCCTTTACAACAATGAGGTAGGCATTAACTTATGCTGTAAATAAAATGTTTAATTACTGCAATCTAAATTATATAATAAATTCATTACGTTTTGTTTGTTAAATAGAATACATCTAATTATACAGTTAATTAACTGCAACCATTATACGTAACGTGTGTAAGACAAGCAGGGTTTTTGTCCACGGCGTGTTTAAATTAATACATAGTACAAAATATTTCCAAGATATAGGTATAGTTTATCAGATGATAAAAAGGACCTGAATAGAAACTTTGTGCCTGCCTTTTAATATGCAAGAAAATGTTTCAACCTTAAATATATTGTAAGGATCTTCCATAGTTTCAAGATGCTTACATAAACCTTACGGTATAGCGCTGTCTACGCTTTACATAATATGAAAGAAATGTTAACAACCTAAAAATAAAGAACATCAGCTCCTTACACTGCACAAATTTACAAATTCTATATATAGCTGTACCCAAAAATTTTAGATGAAAGTTTGCTGATTCTCTGTTACACGGAATGAATAAAATGTCTTTTGAATCCGTATTATAAGTTATATTTGTTCTACTTAATTTCTCATAAAGCATTTAAATATATTATTTGTGAATTCCCTTGATGAAACTAGTATACCCAGTTGCAGTAAGACTTCACAAGGAAGGATACATTTTGAAACAACCCTAGGAGAGAAAACATGTACTGAGTTTTGATTAAAGATTGCAGAACCCTGAAAAGTGCATACCATTTGTATGTTTGACTAACCAAAAAGAATAAAAACGGTTTATATATATTGCTCAGTATTGTATTAAGTTTAAAACACATACAATGATAAAATTTTAATTTAAGTTTTAAAATTCAGTAAAACGACACTAGCCCTTCTGGCTTTCACAATAAGTCGAAATGTCTGCATTTTTCCTTTGTTAAATTGAATTGAACATTTCTTGTGTGTAGAATGTTATGACCGCCAATAAAACATAAAGAGCACCAATATTAACCGTACCTATTGAAATAATCGTTCAGTGTTTCCCGCCAATAGCTGGTCACTAGGTCAGCTGTTGTTGCCATCTCTGATATATTGCAAATTAAAATTCTATTTCTAGTTCTGTTCGAGGTCTCATTTTCTTTCAAAAGAATTATACCAGTATACCTAGCATGTGCGTTTTGTTTTCAAACGGTCAATATATTTAAACGTCATATAAAATTTAGGCATTTAATACATAATTATTTTAAAGTGCCTTTACAACAATGAGGTAGGCATTAACTTATGCTGTAAATAAAATGTTTAATTACTGCAATCTAAATTATATAATAAATTCATTACGTTTTGTTTGTTAAATAGAATACATCTAATTATACAGTTAATTAACTGCAACCATTATACGTAACGTGTGTAAGACAAGCAGGGTTTTTGTCCACGGCGTGTTTAAATTAATACATAGTACAAAATATTTCCAAGATATAGATATAGTTTATCAGATGATAAAAAGGACCTGAATAGAAACTTTGTGCCTGCCTTTTAATATGCAAGAAAATGTTTCAACCTTAAATATATTGTAAGGATCTTCCATAGTTTCAAGATGCTTACATAAACCTTACGGTATAGCGCTGTCTACGCTTTACATAATATGAAAGAAATGTTAACAACCTAAAAATAAAGAACATCAGCTCCTTACACTGCACAAATTTACAAATTCTATATATAGCTGTACCCAAAAATTTTAGATGAAAGTTTGCTGATTCTCTGTTACACGGAATGAATAAAATGTCTTTTGAATCCGTATTATAAGTTATATTTGTTCTACTTAATTTCTCATAAAGCATTTAAATATATTATTTGTGAATTCCCTTGATGAAACTAGTATACCCAGTTGCAGTAAGACTTCACAAGGAAGGATACATTTTGAAACAACCCTAGGAGAGAAAACATGTACTGAGTTTTGATTAAAGATTGCAGAACCCTGAAAAGTGCATACCATTTGTATGTTTGACTAACCAAAAAGAATAAAAACGGTTTATATATATTGCTCAGTATTGTATTAAGTTTAAAACACATACAATGATAAAATTTTAATTTAAGTTTTAAAATTCAGTAAAACGACACTAGCCCTTCTGGCTTTCACAATAAGTCGAAATGTCTGCATTTTTCCTTTGTTAAATTGAATTGAACATTTCTTGTGTCCTTCAATGTCGTAATAGCGAAATTTTTACAATTACTACTGTCATAGATGTCTGATAAAATTATATTATTATATCTTAATAATTTATTGAAGGTGTTGAATATAGGTTCTCCATCAGGATATGGTAAACATAAATACAATACAATATACAATTCAGGAAACCGCCACTTTTATTTTTTTCACGCATCCAATTACAATTGTCTATTATTGTGTATTGAGAAATAATTTTTTTGATACACAGACACACTCGAAGTTACATGTAAGCTATGTAATAGTTACGTCATTAATAGAATAACAATCGTATTAGGAATAATAGAGTATTACTATTTGCGAATATCACATCAGCAGTGATGTAAAAAACTCCCTGTTATATTCGCATTATATTTCGTTTAAAATTTTCTTACATAGCACGAGTAAAAAGTTAACAATCCTTTAAAGAAATGAACAATAAGAGGTTTTACAGTTATACAATAAGGTTTTAAGCCGTATTTTTATTTGGAAGGATAATGACTTAAGTTTAGTAGCTGATTGAACCTTACGAGACACGGTAGCCAGTAATAATTAAAGGATATTTTTATTTAAGGGGTGGAGCCGTGCCGTCTTAAAACTTATTGCCCTGTTACTGTTTTTCAGGTGAGCCTTACAATTCTGTTTAGGTTAGATTTACTAGAACCTATTGGCACCCCTAATACCTAGATTACAATGTCGTCTTGTTTCATAGGTAGCTTACAAAACCAACATTAATAACGTGTGGGATATTGTTTATAAAGCAGTTAATGGGTACAATATTATGGCTGATATGAGATGTAGCTCATACCCTCATTAGTCACGTAAAAGGAAATAATTCTTTTTTCATATCCTAACATAACAATTTTTATGTTTTAATCCTGCATGACTAAAGAAATTTAGCTAAATTAGTTTATGGATAGTGTAAGATATCAGATCATGTTTATATACGTTTTGTGATGATCCTTGGCTTTATGTAGCTATTTATGTCACCTATAAACATAACCTTGTACACACGTACACGTATCTGTTTAACTACCCCAGTGTCCGTGGAGACCGTAGCACAATTGCTTAATCATTATTATTATTTCTAGGGAAAATTGTACATAGACAAAGTCACATCTAATATTCATTGGTTCCAAACATAATATTTAATACTTTCATCATGTTACTCAGTTGCTGTAATGCCATGATGCGAGCGTAAATATATTATTTATTGGAATAAATCTACTCACAACAATTTAAGACTATGAACACAATTTTGACAAATTTGGTCCTTTAAGTTGTACTTAACTTGGAGCAACATAATATACCTCGCTAAAAATCTCGCTTCAACAGGGATGATTAACTCAACAGATAGTTGTAAATTTGTTAGATCAAAAATCAATAAACAAAACAAGTTACAAAAAATTTACAGAATCCTGAGAAAATTAGCAACATAGAATAACAATACTATACATAGAGAAATAAGTTCATTGTTCTTAAAAGGTATTTTAGTATATAAACCATATTTGGTTTCTAATATACTGTCGGAAACAAAAAAAATAGCACAATAAAAATAATTATAGTTAAACGGAATGAATACATAACATGCCTAACACTTACGTCAGGAGATATCGAAACGAAACTTTACAAAGTAAATAAAAAAAATTTAATTTTCAGGAGAACAGAGTTGAAAAAGTTTGGTTCAAACTTTATTGAATACATGCGACCACGAGGTAACCACAATAGACTAGGTCAGAATCTAGACCAGGGTGCTCATAGTAGAATTTGCTTTAAAACGTGTGAGATCCCCACTACCCTACTCTATCAATAGCTGAAAATACTATAGGTAATGATATAACAGTAATTTTACTCTTAATACAGGTCGCACAAACATATAGTAGGTTCCAAAACAAATTGAAATTTATCCTAACACCATACATATAGTAAAAGGATATAAGAAGGCCCCCTTCACAAAGACTTGCAGATTTCTTTTTCTAATTAGTGTCTCGAATTAAACGTAATAGAAATAGATAACAATTTTCTGCAATTGCTATAGCCTTACTACACCGTCCATGGTAGTGGAGGCCTATTTTGGATGTGGCACAAATTATATCACTGAAGCATTGTCAGCTGCTCTGTTTCCTCCAGCCCGAGTCGCTGTGATTCTTATGTATTTACCAACTTTTTCTGCAGTTACTATAACCTTACCACACCGTCCATGGTAGTGGAGGCCTATCATGGATGTGGCACAAATTAGATCACTGGAGTATTGTCAGCTGCTCTCTTTCCTCCAGCCCGAGTCGCTGTGATTCTTATGTATTTACCAACTTTTTCTGCAGTTACTATAGCCTTACCACACCGTCCATGGTAGTGGAGGCCTATCATGGATGTGGCACAAATTAGATCACTGGAGTATTGTCAGCTGCTCTCTTTCCTCCAGCCCGAGTCGCTGTGATTCTTATGTATTTACCAACTTTTTCTGCAGTTACTATAGCCTTACCACACCGTCCATGGTAGTGGAGGCCTATCATGGATGTGGCACAAATGAGATCACTGGGGTATTGTCAGCTGCTCTCTTTCCTCCAGCCCGAGTCGCTGTGATTCTTATGTCTAGTTACCAACTTTTTCTGCAGTTACTATAACCTTACCACACCGTTCATGGTACTGGAGGTCTATCCTGGATGTGGCACAAATGAGATCACTGGAGCATTGTCAGCTGCTTTCTTTCCTCCAGCCCGAGACGCAGTGATTCTATAGGTCTAGTTACCAACTTTTTCTGCAGTTACAGTAACCTTACAACACCGTTCATGGTACTGGAGGTCTATCCTGGATGTGGCACAAATGAGATCACTGGAGCATTGTCAGCTGCTTTCTTTCCTCCAGCCCGAGACGCAGTGATTCTATAGGTCTAGTTACCAACTTTTTCTGCAGTTACTGTAACCTTACCACACCGTTCATGGTAGTGGAGGCTTATCTTGGATGTGGCACAAATTAGATCACTGGAACATTGTCAGCTGCTTTCTTTCCTCCAGCCCGAGACGCAGTGATTCTATAGGTCTAGTTACCAACTTTTTCTGCAGTTACAGTAACCTTACCACACCGTTCATGGTACTGGAGGTCTATCCTGGATGTGGCACAAATGAGATCACTGGAGCATTGTCAGCTGCTTTCTTTCCTCCAGCCCGAGACGCAGTGATTCTATAGGTCTAGTTACCAACTTTTTCTGCAGTTACAGTAACCTTACCACACCGTTCATGGTACTGGAGGTCTATCCTGGATGTGGCACAAATGAGATCACTGGAGCATTGTCAGCTGCTTTCTTTCCTCCAGCCCGAGACGCAGTGATTCTATAGGTCTAGTTACCAACTTTTTCTGCAGTTACAGTAACCTTACCACACCGTTCATGGTACTGGAGGTCTATCCTGGATGTGGCACAAATGAGATCACTGGAGCATTGTCAGCTGCTTTCTTTCCTCCAGCCCGAGACGCAGTGATTCTATAGGTCTAGTTACCAACTTTTTCTGCAGTTACTGTAACCTTACCACACCGTTCATGGTAGTGGAGGCTTATCTTGGATGTGGCACAAATTAGATCACTGGAACATTGTCAGCTGCTCTCTTTCATCCAGCCCGAGACGCAATGATTCTATAGATCTAGTTACCAATAATCAGAGGAGGGCAATAGTAGTAATAGAATCTAGAATTGTTGTTAACATATCAATACCACCTAAAATATTTTAGTGAATATAACAACATTAATCTGTTTAAAAACCTAAAATAAAATTTGAAAAACCAAAAATCATTGATCTTCAATTCGCTTCTCGTTAACAAAGTATCTAAAAAGTTACAGTGTAGAATGCAAACAATGTTAAAGTTCAAATTTTTAACCAATTATCAAAATAAAAAAAAATTTAAAAATATTTTAGTTACATGTTTAACGGCGACCAAAGTGTTTTAAAGTTTTTGTTAAGTAGAGTAGTAGGTGCCTTTTAAGAAAAAAACTAAAAACTTACAATTTGAGGATAAAAAAATACACCGTAATAGAAGGTTAAAAAATTTATAATGACGAAAATTACGTTTACTGTCTTTACTCTCTTACAAACGTGTTTTTAACTAAAGGAACAGTAATTCAGGAGCTCGTAACAACCTACTATCTAGGATCCCAAAGACTGTAAAACACATAATAGTGGAACACGTAATCACTGATAATAGAATTAATTTTTAGTAACATTCCAATTAGAAGGCACATATTTTTTTAGTAACATCAGCTGAAGAATGGCGGCAGCAAAAAAAATCATCTAAAATCTGTCTCTGACGGTCATAAGGTGGAGTGTAACGAGCCAGCACATGTGCTGCAGTCACGACACATTTATTTTTGCAGGAAACACAAATCGACCTAACTAATAACTTATTTTATTAGTCTTAAACTCTCTGCTGATCCAATAGAAATAACAATTTACAATTATCGGCATAGACTTAGTGGGTCTAGGCTTATTATATAACAAAATTCATTTATACTATGTAAAGTTTACATAGAATGCAATCAAGAAAAAATTTTTTAAAAGGCAAAAAAAGACTACTGATAAACAAAATGAAAAGTTACAAAATTTAAATACCAATGCTAATTAACGTAAAGGGTCAATGAATCCCACTTACTAAAATGTGTACACATGACAATGTCCTAAGCTATTTCGTGACCTAACCCACCCATTAGTTTTGGATTGTAATTACCTTGAGTTGAGTTTCTTGATATTTAATGTTACTTCACTAACTCTCTGATCTCAGCAAAATTGTTCTTTATCTATGTTACCCTTGTTCTGCAGAATTGTCTTAGATGGTTCCTAATGATGTCTCCTATCAATAAAAAATTATTTTGCAGTGTCTTCGACTTTTTTTTGGGTACTTCGCATTTTACTTTGTCCATGAGCTATTAAAACTTTTATTGGTTGGCTATTTTATGTTTTATAGATTAAATTAATGCTTCTAGCTTTATACAAACACTAAAAATACACTTTTGCTGTTTTCAAATTTTGTGTTTTGAAGACATTCTTATTTTAAAAGATTTATATATAAATTAAAGAACAGACAAATTGTAAAGGGGACATGTTTTCCAACTGACCACTACATTTGTCTTGTTGTTTTTTATGAATAGTTATTACTTATGTTATCACTACTATAAGAAGAAAACAAATTGACACTTATAAAGTTCTCTGCGATGTGTATGCACAAATTTGATTCTAATAATTTTTTTTTTTGATTGATTTTATGCATTCATAAAATATGCAAACGGTAACAATATTATCAGATATACAAATGTTCAAAGTGTGTTTTTTGTTAAATCTCATTATATGTATAGACATTATTCACCAAAGAAAACCGATTAAACTGTTCATATATGGATACATAGTACATATGGGGACCTCTAATAGTAATATTATAGTTTTCAATAATTCTAATCCTATAATATTGACATTATCATTACTGCGGTTTTTGACGAAATGTTAGCGGTTAGAATGCAAAGTTTGCAAAACAGTATCCTAGTGAGAACCGAAGAGGTAAGATGAACAAAAAGTTAGGTCATTATAAATCCATTTATTATATTTCAACCACATCAAAATATTTTCAGTTATAACGTTAAGTACAGCTTATTAATATGTGAAAACTCGTAGAATTAGATTAATATGACGTAAACAGACTTAATAAAGATATATCATTTTTACAAAAGGTTGGAGTATTAAAGTATCAGGTTATCATTTATGAAAATATAATTATATCTATTGATCAGATTAATGGAATCAAAGGTACGCTTTTACATAATCTACCCTCGGCTGAGAACTGACGAGGTACAATAAACAAAAGTTAGGCCGTTTTATGTATATTCATATAGTACATTTCGTAAACAACATAATGTTTTCACTCATAATAAAACGTACAGCTTATTAATACGTGAAAAGTCGTATAATTACATGACAATGACGTTAACAGACTAAATAAACCTGTATATTATTTTTCAAACAGATATCATGTTTTGTTATTATATATAATATAATGTTTAATTCTGTTTGATTCATTCATCCTGAAAAAATTGATTTATAATTAAAAAACTAAAATGGTGAAAAAATGGCGTTACGGAGGTATATGGATACGAAACTATATATATATATTTATATATATATATATATATTTATATATATATATATATATATATATATATATATATAATGTATAAGTGTATAAATGATGTATATGATATATTTTTTGATGGTCCACCCGCCAGCTGAAGCTCTCCCGGAGTATTTATAGCGACATTACACGCATATCCGTTAGCGACTTTTGGACTAATACACACGATCTAAAAACTCAAAAGAAGTTATACTCTTGCAACTAAATACATGGTTCATGTCTAAAAAATCACCCGAATTAATAAATTAACATTTTAACATATCGATAGTGTAAATACCTTGTCTTATTTCTTTACTGTTTAACAGTTACTTCTCGCAACTTTTAGTACACCACATGCGCCGTTTACCGTCCACTTATATAACTTTCAGTACCTCAACAGCATCATTGCAACTGACAAGATCGCATAGTCCACTACCACACAAGTTTTGCATAGTGATGTAGCACTATGTGACGGTGAATTAGTGGTGAGTAAAATAAAATATTCAAAAAGAGTAAACATTTTGGTTATGAAATAATATTAGTTTGTGGGAGTTATAAACAAGTAAACTATAAAACTTCGTTAACAGTTTGGGTTATATTAAATTTAAATAGCTAAATAAAACCAGTCCAATTTTTAAATGTTTCAATATTTTCATTTTATATAGATATTATTAAATTTTACATTTCAACATCTCGCTAGTAAAAATTACCTTTTTTCATGTATATATTTTTTACAGTTACCTCTCGCATCTTTAAGTAAACTGCATGCGCCGTCTACCGGTCACTTATGGAACTGCAGTACCTCAACAGCATATCTGTACAATGAAATGGTGAATCATATGTCAGAAGGATAAAATATTCAAAAGAGTACAATTGTGTTTGTAAAATGATTAAATATTGGGTTATCTGAGTTATGAACATGTCAGCTTTAAACGTTCGTTAACAGTTTGAGTAATCTAAAATTAAATTAAACTAAGTGGATCCAATTTTCAAATGTTCAAATATTTGGTATAAAATATTTATACTTATTTATATAAAAAATTATAGCACTTATCGTGTTTTACGTAGTTAGTAAAAGTGTTATACGTTTTTAGTTTTTTTTTTTAATTTAAGTATAATCTACACATTTTAATTTATTACAAACGAATATATGAGAGACTCAGTTCCAAAACTCACTATCTCCATCTTATCAAATTTACAGGGGGGCCAAAAAACTGTGACAGCTAAACTAAATTACCCTCAGTGTAACCAAAATATATATATATATATATATATATATATATATATCTATATATATATATATATATAGCTATATATATATTGCTTTAAACAACCAGATCACACATAATAAAACGTTTTAAATGAGTTTTTGTTTAATATATTTGAAAAAAGATTGTGTAAATATGGAGTTAGACAGTTTTGGAATTGGATTTGCTTATTTGGATAGTTTTTTTGCAGTAACGAATGGATTTAGGTAGTTTTGTTGCACTTCAGAAAGACTTTTAAGGATGTTATGATCGAGAAATAACAAAGGCAAAACTAGTTTAAAAGTTGTTTATGATGTTACAAGATTATAATATTAGTTCAATGTTTTTATCTTTAAAATATCGAGTCTTTAATATGAAAATCACATCATAAAATTAATATAATAGTATTAAAACGTCTTATACTACAAAATCTCCTTCTAAGATTAAAATTTCATCGTCCATTGGTTCTTCAACATCATTGCCTTCGTCAAGTTCTGGCCCTTGGATGGTTTCCCTGTTGAACAAATCAACATAGAATTTCAGTGATTCAAGCTTTTTCCAGTCTTCGCCGTTATGCTTTTTAAGAAGCTTGTCCACATCTGCTACCCATTTGGGGTTGACGGTGACATGATTTGATTTTCTAATAGCAACGATTCTGTCTATCCTGCAGCCTCTCTTTGTGATACCTTGTAATTTCCCTAAGTCCGTTAGATAACTGATTTCTCCTTGAACCCTTCCACTATTATTATTTCCTCGTGTTGACATAAACCTCTTGCACGTAGAAAACTTGAAGTGCCATTCAGCTGGTTTTTTACTGTTGCCTCCTTCCAATCCTGAACCTCAATGTCCTTACCTAACCGTTGCTGATTCATTGAAGATTCGTACGAACTCATCAGAGTGTACGATCTTTTCCAAATGCCTTACCTTCCTCTCAATAACCTCAAATACCCTATCTGGAGGAATTTACGAATGCCCAGGAACTGGATAATGCATTAAAATATTTTTTAAATGCATTGGAGCTTTAATGTTTAACCAGTTCAGAACAGCTGTGATAACTATTGTATTGTTATTCTGTCCCCCCGCTCCATCAGCAAATAGTCGGATGGTGTCCACATTTTCTGGAAAAACAGTGTTCGATAGGCGATGAACGATACATGTAGCTATTTCACTAGAACCCTTAACAGCTTCAATTTCAGTCCAACAATAAATAAAAGTATTTTCGTGGCTCTGATTGTAATGTGAAGTGCCTAAACACATTATGAAATTACTAACATAAAACTGCTTTAATAAATAGGCGGATAGGTCAGTTAACTTAGGAAAAATCAAATTCTTTTGACAATCAAACGAGTATGTATCCTTATTGTCATTGCCCTCTTTTAATAGAGTGAAAAAGGTTTCACCTCGTTTCTTGTAGATTGCTAATTCTATTTTCAGAGTGGATCTTTCTTCTTCATTTAATGTTAATTTAATCCTTTCTTAAGTTCTAGACATTTAGAACTGATCTGTGGCAGATGAACCAAACCCTACATTGTAATTTCAACAAAAACCTTCCTGAAGTATTCGTATTTTACTTTTAGCCCTTCATTGTCTACATTGCTGTTATAGGCATCACACATGTGTTGAATACTTAGGTGAATTGGAAGATATTGGCGTTTTAACTTCCCACGACAATAATGAGAATCTACGATTTGAAGTGATTCAATATACTTTTTAACTTCCACGAGTTTTTGTTCCGAATGTTTAGAACGATGGTCTTCTCCTCTACGCTCGTTAGGTGACTCTCCAGTCATTAGTTCTTTTCTGCACAATCTTTGTGCTCTAGTTTCTTATTTAAGTTTTCATGGGAAAACATATGACCAGTGTATGCTATCATGAGATATTTCCCTTCTCAGGAAACTCAAAGCATATAGTTACCAAGCAACACCTTAAGGCGAGCTAAAACATTCCTGCATACACATAACGAAGCAATAAGCTGCTGGCATCAGTGGACATATTGGACCACCGCAAGCTTATCTTTTTCTGAAATCGTAAAGGTTTTCAGTCCGTTTTTTTATGACACCCTGATGTGAAAGTGCATATTGCCAAGTTTCAACTGCGTGGTGGAATACATTCATACGGTACGAGAGGATTGGCAGACCAGAATTTTCGAAGGTGTTGGCTTGCAGAAAAGTAAAAAAAAGTGGCTTTATGTTTTAGAATGTGCTTCCATTGGAGATCAGCAACTACACTGAGCAAGGTTGAAAATTCCAAAGAGCACTCTACAGCATCGTAAATTTGAAAAAGTATTTACTATTATGCCAATAGTAATAGTCAAGTTATTTGTGTGTGTGTTTTTTAAGAAAATAAATTGAACAAGACTTACACAGTCCTTCCATTTTGAATAAGGATAGTTTAAGATACCTCTAGTTAAACTTAAAATGTAATGTAATTAGTTTCTTATTTTTAAGTTAAATTAGCATTTTAAAGCGAACAGGGGATGTTATGAATATATAAATATCATATAAATAAATAATACATATATATATATATATATATATATATATATATATATACAAGAAAATAAACAATTTATGCTTAAATATAAAAATAACACGATTTACAGTATTTGTTTACATTTTTATACTCAAGCATATATTATTATTTTTTTTTATTTTCATCATATATAATATATATACAGTATATATACATATATAGTTAATTTATAGTAACTTATACAATCAGATATAAGGCTGTTAAGTTTATTTTGATTTCAGTGTGTAAATTATTAGTTTTTCATATTATTTTTTGTAACGAATTAAAGGCTATTAAAACTGTATCAAAAAGATTACAATAAGTATTTATTTAGATTTATCGAGGTTTAAGGGTTAGAAATCACTGAATTTCCCCATTTTTATCTACAAAACATAACAAAAAATAATGTAAATTTTAAATGTTAATAAAATATAATATTTACATTCTTCTTGCTCAGATTATGAGGTTTTAATAACGTAGTGACAATCTAGTTTCAAATAAAATAATTCATAGTTACATTATTTAGAAAAATTCGTTTCTACCTTAATATGATGAACTATTTGATCCCAAATAACATACATGGTTGTGTTATTTGTAACAGCATGTTATATTTTGAGAAGTAATGTAGCGTAAAAACAATACTCGCTATGCATATGTTGCAATCAATTTTGCCAGAATACAGTTTAGTGGAGTTGACTTGTTCCAGTGAAAAGGAAAACCGTGGTGGATAATCGACAAAGAGAAAGGCAGCACTCACCATGATCAAAACCAAATGAGCCGCCTGAAAGCTTTTTGTTTAGAAAGAAAGGACGGTATTGCCATAGATTGATTTTTCATTCTCCAATTCCTTTTCCATACACAAAGTTGTTTCTTTTCACTACGGATACTGAATATAACGGGTTAATACATGACGCTTGAAGTAACACAACAAACATTTTCTTTGTAGTTGATAATACGTCTCACATTGTAAATTACACTGTTTTGGTATGGCCAGTGCAATAATATCACCATTGTTTGCAGTGAATTACATCTAGTACATGTGTCATGGTTCACCTTCTGCGACCGCATTACCTAAAGGATATCTTTTTTCTATTGTACAAAAAACACGTTTTACCATAAATATACTATTATAAACGTTCTTAAAGCATTAATATGACCCTACATTGGGTGGCCGGTTTGGAAACTTCATATAAACATACCGTAAGTCGTATTTTACCTAATTTTTACCAGATTATTTCATTACATAATAAAATAAAAAAATAACGCATACATTGTGTATTACCTTTATAATTGAACACTATCAGAATTAAAAAATACATACTTTTATATAGAGTGATGCCATAGCTCCACATTCGCAGATGGTTAAAGTAAAACTGATATTTTACAGATATTTTTCAAAATCTTATTGTTAGCCACTAATAAAAGTACCTCTCCTTTAATAACTACTTAGCTCACTGTTATTACATTACAGATCGCATATTATCATAAAGTATAACACATGCCATTATATTAAGTTTCATATCTCTTATTCACCTTGGTAATTTATATTTAAAATTATAACCAGTACTTTAGATTATCTTTAATTTTTTGTTTTCTTTCATAGTTTTTTTTCACATTTTTGTTGGTGTAAATTTATGTAACTTTTAATATTTTCTTTAAAAATACAAAAAGTTTTATGTGAATTATTTGAATTTAGGAAAAATGATTCCATTAACAAATGAAAAAAAGAAAATTCACATGTTTTTTATTTGGACTTCTACTGCTCTCATTTTGACTGCTTCGTAGCTCTTCATTAAATTAAATATAATTTATTTTAATTCTGGCACATTTAATGTCGATCGTGTCAAGGTATTGTTTCAAACCTTTCCCTTGCCTCTATATTGCTTACAGAACATGTTTCTGAAAGAGAACATCACTTACGCAAGGGATTTTGAGGGATATCAGATTGTGTTTGAGAGACCGGTATTGTTCAGCGTGATGATAATAAAACAAAATTTTGTGTGTGATTCCTAGAGGAGACAAGACGATGACTTTTATAAGTATACTATTTCGTCAGGGGAGGCAATATTTCATTGTAACGTTAACGTTTAAATGAACCGTTATAATATGTTATATTTGTCATGTAGAACTTTACATTGAATGCATAATGAAGAAGATTGGATATACTGTACATCGTACACAACTTGTGAAATAGACAATCTTATTAAAGATAATGGATTAAAAAATTATCACTACCGTTGTATCCAAAACAACATATGTACCCGCGTGAAATTTATCTTGGCTTATTTAAGGCTGTTCTAATAATTGATCGGATTGGAAAGCAAATTATACTTTATATGAATTGTTAGATAGCGGCTTATGAAATTCTAGATAAACTATTTTGAAATGAAGTTTAAACTTTAAATAATATATTTTTCATCGAGATCTAAGAAATCCCATAACAATTGTACAAAACCATTCAAGCACACCTGTGGAATATTGAACCACAGCCTATTTCGCTGTTAAGTGCGGCTCGCCGCTACTGGATATCTCACTAGCCCTGGGATAGTCCAAAATTGCCTTGGTCGGTAAAGAACTGGGTCAGCTGGAAATTCACCTCCCCTTGCTTCCCCATTCCGCTCATTCACCCATCACCCTGGTCTGTCAACGTGGTCTGTCAAGGACGGCTGGTTTTGTGAAGGACAGTTTCATTAAGCACTCAAAATCCGGAGTTTCTCTGTTTTGCTGGCATCGTGAGCTTATAGCCTATTTGGAGATGCCACCTGGCGGCACTCTATAAATTTTTATCGTATCTGCCATGCCGTAATCAGCTAGATAGAGTATGATCTGGTTCCATCACTTATCCGAATACCCCCTGTTGTCTACAGTACTTGTTAAATTCTTCTTTATTAAGTTATATAATGTATATAACATTTTGTTACAGAAATCCCCTTTACCTTTCGGTTTGTAACATGCATATTACTAAGTTTCTAGATATTTTCCAATATAACATCCAAATTAGATTGTCTATTCCTGCACGTTGACCGTCGAGGCACATGAATTTTGCAATCCCCCCATCGTTTCTTGTCAGACCAATAATTGTATTTGGAGTTTCCAGCTATCAATAACTATTGTACAACTACCAACCCCGTACCGTCTTTGAAACAAACGTGGCATTTAACATTCTAGGTAAAATAATAGCGAATGATCCTGCTCAATTATATTTATACATCTTGCATGACTCACAAATAAAGATAGCGTTCTGGATACCATTATTAAGTAGCTGTAACTTCGCTAACCTACTAACCTCACTACGTTTGGAAAAGTGTCTTTTTAGATATTGCCGCGTCTTATCAGTCTTCTACAATTATCGCCCTTCACTTCTACTTTGATAGCAGAGAAGGATACGTCTTGTATTCTTAGACTGGAAATCACGAGATCGATTCCCGCATCAGGCGTTATATGTTTGCCATACAGTTTATTTCTTATCAAAGTTACCGTATTTTATTGTAAATAAACTTTTCACCTTTTATAATATTTCACAAATTTTTATTTATTGCATATCTTTATTTTTAAAGTATATTTTAACTATTAAATTATTTATTTATGCCAAATATGTCTTTTACGATAGAACAAAATAAGACTGGTAAACCATGTATAGCTTTCAATAATTATAAATACAGACAAAGCAGAACTCTAAAAACCGGTGAGGTGTCCTTGCGCTGTCTAGGTAAAAATTGTGGTGCATCGATAAGAACTGATGTAAATACGACAAGAGTGACTATGTCCAACCAGAAACACAGTGGATAACATCCAGTTACCATGCGTCTTCTCTCATCGCAACTATTGCATTCCCTTTAAGCGAACTCGTCTTCTACGGCTCCTGGGTCCACCGCGCTGCCTACTCCCACCGCGTCGCCTGCACCCGCCACCTCACCTGCTGCAGCTACCCCGGCCGCTGTTCCGCCCGCCACGCCGCCTGTGTGCTCCACTCCCTGTACCGACTCTGCACTTGCTGCTACTCCATGTGCCATACGCGATCCAACAGTGCCTGGAGACGAAGCTGATGAGATCTCTTGTCTTAAAAATGAGATCGAGCGCTTGAAACACGAATACAAGATGCTCCTGGACCATACCATTGATTCAGATTCCCGGCTGCTTCAGTTTACGGATCAAATTTTCACAGCAAACACCTCGTCACGTATCGACCAGACCGCGCGCGTTTCCACGACAGTAGAGTGTGGTGTACAGTGTGAACCGCTTCTTGACGAACAGGAGTTTTCAGCACTCAGTTGTAGCAACTCGAATTTGCAACATATTATTTTGGGGCAATCTACAGAGTGCTCGGGCAATAAATGCACCGAAAACGCCGAACTTCTGAGCAGCCAAGAACCAATGTTTAAAAAAGCAGCTGAGAACCTGTGAGTGCGCGGATTCCAAACGCTCACAGACTTGGACTAAAGTGCAAAATAAAAAATACACACCCCATTTCCACACATAATAAATTTAATATATTAACTTCTGAAAATAAAAAACCGTCTGATCCTAAGCCACATGTAAATACTAAATAAGAAATTAAAGCACCACAAGCAACACATACTCTTAAGTCATGCCGGAAACCTCCTGAGCCACGCTCACTATCTTCAAAAACCTAACCATCAGAGATAATAGCCACGCTAGATACATCGCGGGACTAGTGGGGAACGGATCAGCTCTGCAACTTCAGTTAGAGGAGTCTGCATGCCCGGCGCCCGACTGCTCGACGTCATCGGCTCTGGCCAAGCATCGTGTGAGTCCGGACCTAGCTGCGAGGTATTGATCGCCGGCACCAATGACATGGCAATCGGTGAACAGCTTAACATTTATCGCTATTTGGAGATTTACATCGTAGCCAAACCGCCCAGCCGGAAACTGGTCCTTGCTACCCTGCCGCACCACCACGACCTGGATCCGAACCACCCCATCCACGGAGATACCGCGCTCGTGAACGCCTTTATCGAGGAAATGGCTGCACGTTACAGAATCCAGGTGCTGAATTTTGATGGCATAGGTCGAAGGTACTTCACGAGGCACGGTCAGCACTTGTGTATGCGGGGCAAACGGCAGCTAGCAGGGACAATAGTACAGAGTCTCATTGCCATGGAATTAACATCCTCGAGAGCCCAGGAATGTCCTACATCAGTCGCCACGCCAGTCTCCACGACTACAACTGCTGTCCCCGATAAATCAGCCGTCTCGTGCCGGCGATCTCCGACGTACCAACACATCACTTATGCTGAGGCCGTCACGGGATCACCTACTCCAACTCCAAGCAGTGACAAAAGACTGCCTTCTGATTTAAAAAACTTGCTGCTACCGAATTCCACAAATCTGACATAGAAGTGATTTTAGATCCAGCTCCAACATATCACCAAACTAGATCTAAATGTTTTTAGCCTTCACAACACCAAAATTCAAAATTCCAACATTAGAAAATTAAATTAATTCACCAATACGCTCAGAATGCATCAAATAAGACTGATAAACTGGCGCTATAATGTGAAGAATTGAATCCTGACGTATTCGTAGTCTCGGAACACGGATTCAGGCCTGAAGCAATACACCTTTTCAAAATTCAAAATTTGGATTTGGCAACACATTTCTGCCGAAACTATGTCAAGGGGGGTAGTGTGGCAATTTTTGTTAAACAGTCCTCAACATTCGAGACATTCAAAACCAACAATATTACAGAGCTGGATTTTGAGTCTGCAGGTATCAAAATCACTACAAACTCACTGGAAAAAATCGTTGTTATTGGGCTATACAGAACGCCCAATGGCAATAGCAATTCTTTCTTTGAAAAATTTGAAAACCTTCTAAATTCTTTTTTTCGAAATTCTACAAAATTTTTAATTATTGGTGATTTAACATCAATGTAATGGACCACACTGACCCTCTTACCCAGCGGCTTGGCGATGTTCTTATTTCCTTCAATCTAAATTTGTCCGTGAATTATCCTACACGAGTGACCGCTACGACGAGCACTTCCGTAGACAATGTGATTACTAACATTCCAGGCACAACAGTCTCTGTTGTGGACACGGCTATCTCTGACCATTTCGCACTCGAGGCCTTGGTTCGTGGGTGCAAACTGGATATTCAAAGTCCAAAACTAAAAATCATGAGGTCAATTAAACATCAGAATATATGCTTGCTGAATAAATTCCTGAGTAACGAATCTTGGGCATTTTTAGACGAGTTCAAAAGTGTCGATGACATGTATCAGGCATTCAGCAATGGCTTTAACTATTATTTGGACATTGCTTGTCCTTTCAAAAAAATCAAAATTAACCTCAAACAAAAACGAAACTCCTGGTTGACCAAAGGAATACTTGTATCTCGAGAAAAGCTTAAATTCTTTCATATATATTCACTCAAACTCAAAATGAAAATTTCAAAAACTTTTTCAGAACATTGCGGAGAATTTACAGAAAGGTCTTACGGGCTGCCAAGGCCAATGATCTTAATAAACGCGCTGGATACCTGTGAAAACTTTTCAAAAACAGCCTAGCCTGGAAAATTATAAACGATCGTCTCGAGATACAAGTTTAAAAAAACATACTAAATCAATTGCTATAAAAATTGGAGACAAAATTGTTCAAAATAAATCACAAGTTGGCAATGAATTTAATAAATACTTCTCTTCTGTCGGTTTGGTTAATTCGTCGCTCAGAGAACACCAACCTTGCGAAAATGTTAGAATTCCAGTTGCATCCATGGCATTGGCCCCTGTGTGTGTGGATGAGGTGGCGCGTGTTGTGCAGAAGCTGAAGCCAAAGAAATCATGTGATGCCAGTGGAGTATCGGTGTGGCTTATCAAACGCTGCTTTAGGCATATTTTGAGACCACTAACAAAACTGATCAATCTCTCATTTGAAACTGGAAATTTTTCATCTCTTTTAAAAACCGCTAAAGTCATTCCAATCTTCAAAAAGGACGACCCCTGCTTAAAAAGCAACTACCGTCCTATTTCGATCCTTCCAGTGTTCAGAAAAATCTTTGAAAATGTTTTATATGAAAGAATCGTAAGCTTTCTAGAAGACAACGGAATTCTGAACCCTGAAAAATTTGGATTTAGAAAAAACAAATCCACAATTGGTGCAGTAAATAATCTTGTAGGAAATGTTTTCGATGGATTGGGAGAGACGAGAGTACGTGCTTAGCGTATTTCTCGACCTCTCCAAAGCTTTTGACTGCGTACACCATGAGACACTGTTGTACCAGTTAGATAAATGTGGCGTCCGGGGCCTCCCGCACTTATGGCTCACTTCTTACCTCAAGGATCGAGACCAGTGCGTAGAAATTTCAAATGCTGTTTCTGAAAAAATCTAAATGGCTCATGGTGTCCCTCAAGATTCAATCCTCTGGCCCCTTTTATTTCTGATATACGTCGGCAGATTGAATTCAGTAATCCACCATGGGAAACTTATTCAGTATGTTGACGACACGACTCTCTGCTTCCAAATTAATCTCTCAAAGATTTTGAGATCACATCATTCACAGAATAAATTCAGTTATATAGTTATATAGTTCCTTTTGGAAATAAATTTGAAAACCAACCAGTCGAAATAAAATGTTGTTCATTTCTCTCTCCGACAGCCAGATGCAGAGCAGCCTGCTGTTTTTGTGGATGAGGACCTTTTATAGGAAACTCATTCCATGACGTTTTTGGGGATGCTCCTTGTTAGGGGAGTGACCTGGAACGATCATAACGTATGTGCTAAGGCCTCCTCAGGCATATTTGCACTGCGAAAACTAGCAATGTACTGTTCCCCAAGAGTTTTAAAGATGGCTTATTATGGCCTTATCCTTGCAAATTTAGCGTATAGAATAAGACTCTGGGGAGGTTGTTCCAAAAGCAAAATGGAGCGATTTTTTAAACTCCAAAAAAAAGCCGTAAGAGTAATTGGAAAGTTAAACTTTAGAGAGTCGTGCATGGAATCTTTCAGGGAGTTGGGATTGCTGACTTTACCCTGCCTCTATATTTCTGATCATGTACTGCTTCTCCAAGTGTGTCTTGGTTCGTGGCAGGGAAGTTCACCAATATGAAACCAGAGGCAAGGACAATTTCAGAACACAGCAACAAAGATTGACGTTGTCTCAACACTTCCCGCAACAAGTTGGTATCAGACTAATCTACAAGCTCCCTGAAAGTGTGAAAAATTCAAACAACACAAATCAATTTAAAACTCGTCTGAAGCGCCTTCTGGTGTCTAAAGCGTTGTTTTATTATGTTGAAGAATTCATGATGAGCCGCTGGGAAATTTAAAAATCGAAATTTAAAATCAAAATTCAACAGCTGGATCTGATGTCGGAATGTATGCTTCTGTATGAATGTTTAAAATTAATGTCTGACTGATTGAAAACGTGTGCATGGTTTTTTTTTCAAAATGTGTTAAAGTTGACGATTGCAATACAATGTCAGAAATTGTTTCAATGCAATAAAGATATTATTATTATTATTATAGATTGCTTTTCAAATTGCGTCTCAACTCTCCTCTCAATTTGACGTTTTATCTTAATTCCTATATTAATTGAAGAATTTCCTTTTTATAACCAGAAGATTAATGGGTGGAATTACAGTCAGCAACAAAACAACAAGATCTGAAATTTTAAGGTAAGTGGAGATTATCCTCTGATCTCCATAAACTATCCTTCTGAAATTCCTTTTTTAGTGATCCGTCAACTTTTTAGCATTTTAAATTCATTCCACACCAAGTTATATTTCCGATTTTCCGACTCTCTTCACTGTATTGCTCAAGGCAATGAGTCCCTAAAGTATCTCCACATTTGAATTGAAGAGACTTATTAGTAAGAAGATTTAAGTTACATAATTGAAGTATTGGTGACACCACTATATGTAATATCCTATTTAGTACTTTATAACATTCCTTTCATAATTATATGCAAATAGTTTTATATTCTATGTTGTTTTCCTTCCCCAAGTTATAAAAACCTATTGTATCTAGGCCTATTTCTAATACCTTAAGACTCGTAAGAAGGCTTCACTTCTGGCTTGTTTATACCTTCTAGTTCAACCTACACTTGATAAAGCAAAAACCAATGTTACACTTTTAACTGCGCAACTCTATGGATATTCAAGACCAGCACTACCAGCACATTTCTATATTTATGGGGATGCAAGAATAGATGGATAGGTCTTGTCTACTTAGTAGGATGAATTATGGATTGGGTGGAGCTCCCTTAGTATTAAAGGATGTTGATTTACCCTACCCAAAGACTGTTGAACAGAGCTGTATTGTATCAAGAAACTTACGGTTAGATCGGCTGCATGTGGCCTACCAAGCTGTAGGAGCATAAATTATGGCGGATCTTAAAACATAAAATAGCCATAAATACTACCCTTATTATTTACCTTTTTTGATGACTGAACCATTACTAATTTCTTTAAGTAAATTTAATCAAGAGTGCTTAAATGTAGAATTTGCATATAATTTGCAATTTGCATATAATTGTAGAACTCATGGAGATGTCTCGCTTTAAAAATATAATCAATACGTACTGAGTGGCTTTTAGTTTTTTATACGTTTATTGGTTGTTATGATAATTCAGAAATGTACTATACTTAAAAAATTTAATTTAAAAAATATACACTTAAAATAATTAAATAATATAGCAATGGATATTAATCTTTAAACTACCATAGCTTCTATAAAATACTACAGTAAGGGTTTAAAGGTTGTACTTTGCTTGACCTCAATATTCTTCTCACGGGTTATTTAATTACTGCCTAATCTTAAACTGTTAAACCCTTTACTGTAATCTAAGATAATAAACTTACGTGTATGATGTCATTACTAACATGTAAGTTTAAATCAGCGTTTTGTTTTATAATCTATTCACTAGAGATGGTATCCATAGTTGGGTTTTAATAAATCATAACTCTAGGTTAAAGAATATCCTTTATATATGCCATAACGAATGTCTATTCGTCTATCTAATCTATTTTTAAACAAATTTTTACTAACGATTACCTTTTGTGATTTGATTTGCCTTTAAATTTACCAAAAAAATCTTAATTTGTTGTTTCTGGTGGATATAAGGGTTAGTTAGTCATAGATGTATACAGTTAATGTTTTAATGTTCACTTTTAATCAATAAAAAAATATTATATTTTTGGATTTTATTTACATGTATAAGGACACATTGCTCTATAAAACAGGTAAGAATTTTAACGTCAATTTGATTACAGTAACTTAAGTTTAGTTAATACAATTTTTGTCATCTGATTTAAAGAATAAATAAACAAAAGTGGGCAGACGTAAACACTAAAATATCGTACAGTAATTCCACTATAAGTTTTGGGTTGTAACAACAAATATTCAGTGTATGTGTCCTTGTACCATAAAAATGTTTAGCGAAATTTAACGTAGCATCTAAAACTAGAGTAAACTGTAAACTTTCCAACAAGTTATATAACTGAATGCTCTCACAGGTCTGAGTAAAATTTAGAATTTAGTGCGTTTATATGTGTGTCCAATACTTTATTTTATCTACGACTTTTTTCACTACCCAGAGTGTTGTATGAAAATATCTAAACTGTTACATTTATCAAGGGCATAATTCGTATATGGCTGCAGAATCACAATCACTGTACTTAAAAAACTTACGAAACCGTTTATTGAATTGTTCCTCTCAATAAATTTCAATTAATATTGACATTTATTATCAAATAGTGATGAGTTATCAAATCTAACAAATCTGCCATTAATAATAATATCTTGCTATTTATTTATTTGAGAATTAACAGAAGGTAATATAACATAAATATTATTTTCCATGTTAATAATCTTACAGGAAACGAGAGGAAAAAGCGGATAAAGAGAAGAAGATACATTTTTTATTGCTTTGTATAGAACGAGGCTGCTTTTTATAGTAACAAGTTTTGTTGAAATATTTAATTCCAGTTATTTCTAATAACTCCTAATTTATTTTCTCTTCAATATATGAAGTGTTTAATATCACTTAGGTGATATTTTAATTATTACTTATTAATTAGGATTTAATAGGATTTAAATAATACGGCACATGTTCACAACACAATGTATTCTTCCAAGCATCTTCTTAAAACTATCTTACGTGGAGCTGTGTGCCATTACAATACTGGTACACTGCCACATTCATATCAATATAGATATGTACTATATAAAATATACAACATATTACCAATATGTAACATCCTCCTTTTTTTTATAAAAATGATAAAACAACACAAACAGATTAAAGTTAATATAATTATGAAAATGGATGTTACCAAAAACTTTCAAACAAAAGTTATCTCTAAACAAAGTCATTCAAATGAGCAGGCTTTCTGATAGCCCGACCACATCTAGTTGTTTGGTTTTGCACTGGGCTATCACGAACAACATTAGGTCTTTCAACAACATTTTCTATATTGTTATCATTTGGCCTACCCACATCATTTTCTACAATTAAATCATAATAATTATTTTTACCAACTTCATAATAACATTTTCTCAACATTATTCTATTTCTACGATACACTTGCCCATATTTATCTTCAACTACATAGCTTCGTGGGGGAAAGCTTAACTTTTCAATTACTTTACCACCTATCCACTCTTTACCTTTTTGAATCAAAATATTATCACCTTTCTCAAAACTACCAAGTAACTTTGATGATCTGTCATAATATTTTTTAGATTTTTCATTTAGGCTACTTCTGTTGACATTAACTATTTTAGGCTTGAGGTCATTAGTATTTACAGGCAATTTTGACTTTAACACTCTATTCAAAAACAATTGTGCAGGACTGACATTCACATTACTAAGAGCAGTATTTCTGTAATCTAAAAGTAACAACTCAATATCCTTACCACTATCCTTGGCCCGTCTCAAAAGATTTTTGCATATTGCAACAGCTTTTTCTGATCTACCGTTACTTCTAGGATAAAATGGACTACTTGTCACAGTTATGAAATTGTACTCATTGACAAAAGATTTGAACACTTGAGAACTATAGGGAACATTGTCTGAAACAAAGCGTTCTGGCACACCAAACTGAGAAAAAATATTTTTTAAAACTCTAATAACACTGTTGACTGACTTATCATACAATTTTCTCAATTCTACCTAGTTAGAATAAGCATCAGTAAATACCAAATAATTTTGACCACCATACTCTAGTATGTCACTATATACAAATTGCCACGGCCTACTAGCCGTTTCGTGAGACATTAATGGTTCTTTTACGTTTGCAAACCTATATTTTTCACATATCTGACAGCTCAAAACTAGGTTTTCAATGTCTCCGTTTATTTTAGGCCAATATAGAATTTGCCTTGCTCTGGCTTTACATTTAACTACACCAAGGTGAGATTTATGTACTAAATTTAGCATACTTTGTCGCAAAACAGAAGGAACGATGATTTTGTTGCGAAAAAATAACAAACCATCTTCATATGATATTTCATCTTTAACTTTATGATAAGTTTTCATTTCATTACTCAAACGTATATATGAAGGCCATCCTTCATGTATGTATTTCACAATACCTTTCAAAACACTATCATTCTCAGTAGCACTTTTAAATTCTAGTTTTTTACTTTCAGACATACTTAACTGATTTTTTAGGCTATGAACCATAACAGATTTTTCAAGTTCACTATTCAAATAACTTTCATTCTTTTCATTCATTTTACATGAAACTTTTCTAGACAATAAATCTGCTAAAATATTAGATTTTCCAGATAAGTATTTAACTTCAATATTATACTTAAGTAGATTAATTTTAAACTTTTGTAACCTATTAGAAACCTTATGCATGTTTTTTGAAACAATTGAAACCAAAGGCTTATGATCAGTATATACAGTAACCTTTTGACCATAAATAAATTTATGATACTTTGACAGGGCAAAACACATAGCTGCCATCTCCTTATCTATTATGGGATACCTTATTTCTGTATCGGTTAACGCTTTAGAAGCAAATGCTATCGGATACCCTTGTTGAAGGAGACATGCTCCAAACCCAAAATTAGATGAATCAACAAAAATTTCACACTCTTTCTTAGGATCAAAGATTTTAAGCGATGTTGCCTCAGCAACCTTAGACTTAAGTTTTTTGAACGCTTCTGTATGATCTTTTGTCCACAAAAGATCAACATCTTTTTTTAGCAATTGCCTTAAGGGCTCAGTTAACTGACTCATGTTATGTACAAACTTAGATAAGTAGTTAGTTACACCTAACACACTTTGCAATTCTTTTTTACTTTCCGGCTCTTCTAACGCAACAATACTTTTGACACGTTCAGGCTCTGGAGTTACGCCTTCTTTAGAAAATATCATACCAAGATATTTGACACTGCTTACTTTATACTGTAATTTTTTAGCATTGAACTTAACATTATTTTTTAACGCTCTTTCCATTACATGTTTTAAAACTTCATTATGTTCTTTTTCTGATTCAGTTGCAATTATGAAGTCATCAAAATAAATTCCTACATTAGGAATATAACCAAACATTTGTACATTATATTTTTGAAAGATTTCCGGACTTACTCTTAACCCAAAAGGTAGTTTTTTGTACTTATATTTACCAAAAGGAGTTATGAAAGTTGTTAACAAGCTACTTTCATGATCTAATTCAATTTGATGAAACCCATCTTTCATATCAAGTACAGTAAAACAAGACTTTCCTCTCAACAATAGTTCTAACTCATCTTTAGAGGGAATTGGATAAGGATCCAATTTTACACAATCATTAAGTTGAGCAGGATCCAAACATATACGTAAGGATTTATCTGGTTTCTCTACTATTACAATGTTATTAACTCAATCAGTCGGATAGTCTACAGGTTCAATTATTTTATTTTCTTTAAGCCTATCAAGGACCTCTTTTAGTTTAGATTTGACTGATTCAGGAATTCTTCTAACAGAATTTATTACAGATTTAGAATTTTCTTTTAACTCTAGAGTCAATTTTTTAGGGAACTTTCCTACTCCAGTAAAGACATTTTTATGTTTATTTACAAAACTTTCTTTAGTATGTGAAGCTAGACCTACTTGCAAATTATTAACTCTTTTAATCAAATTCAACTTTACGCAAGCAATTAAACCAAGTATTGGGACACTTTCGGTTTTTACTACTACATATTTTATCCTGTATTTTTTACCATCAATCTCCGAGTCAAGAACAATATTTCCTAAACAACTTAACTCTTGATTGTCATAGCTTAGAATTCTACTATTATTAGGCTCAAGTCTTACCTTAGGTAACTTTAACTGATTCAACACATGTAATGGTAACACAATGCACTGCGCACCACTATCAAGCTTAAAACTTACATTTTGATAATTTATTTTCACATTTTGCATCCACGACAACACTTGCACTTTCTTCTCAAGACTGTTTACCTCTCTGGACACATCTGCTTTGGACTGGACCATCCTGGACAACTCAGCTTTGGACTGGACCTCCCTGGATACATCTTCTTGGAAAAGGCGCCTATGAAAATATCTTCCATGTCTTCTCGCTCCATTGTAGCTTCATGAACGGTTTTCTTAAGTTTTGGTTTATTTTTATTTGCTCCATAACAACCAAAGGCATAATGGTTCTTAAGTCCACATTTCCTACAAGTTTTTCCATACGCAGGACAATTAGCCCTAGTATGCTCAGTTCCACATTTTAGACACTTATACGTTTGTCCTTTATTAAAATCTTGACGAGCTCCTTGACCTCTTGATTGGTCGCTTAGTTTTTGGTTTGGACTAAAATTATTGTTTTTAGGCCTATCATTAGTGAAATACTTAGGTCTTATATAACCTTTCTTCTTGATTGCATGCAAGCCTACGCTATCTGCAGTACCTAGGCCTACCTTGACTTGAATCACCTGTGCTTGCTGCCTACTCAGTTCAGTAGCTCGACACTGCTTCAACGCCTTAGACAAAGTTAAATCGCTTTCTCTAAGTAGAGCTTCCTGTAACTGTTTGTCGCTAATACCAATCACTACCCTATCTCTTATTAGACTGTTTTCGTCTTCTTTAAAATCGCAAGGTTTGGCTAGAGCTTTCAATGACGTAACGTAATGATCTATAAGTTCATTTTCTTGTTGTATTCTACTAAAAAACTTATACGTACAGTACAAAACATTCTTCTTAGGATTGAAGTATGCATCATAGAGTTCGATCACTTTTTTGAAAGTATCTGCTTCGTCTTGTTTAAATGTATTATAAATTGCCATACCTTCATCCCCTATGCAATGTAAAAGCATTGCTACTTTAACCTAGTCTTCTTTTCCATCATTGCCTGATGCAAGGAGGAAATTTCCAAACTTTTGTTTAAACAGAGCAAAATTGTTTGCTACGTTTTCATCAATCACTAACCCTCGAGGTTGTTTAAAATCCATTTTTAGGTTATAATTTCAATCTATTAACATTACTTAAAAACAAGGTTATCGCGATTATTACTTCACGACACTACTTTTACAGTATTCACACCTGACACCATGTTTAATATCACTGAGGTGATATTTTAATTATTACTTATTACTTAGGATTTAATAGGATTTAAATAATACGGCACATGTTCACAACACAATGTATTCTTCCAAGCATCTTCTTAAAACTATCTTACGTGGAGCTGTGTGCCATTACAATACTGGTACACTGCCACATGCATATCAATATAGATATGTAATATATAAAATATACAACATATTACCAATATGTAACATGAAGTACCTTCATTTAAACTTATTACTCTTTTCCTATGAAAACCCCTCTTAAAGTAACCTACAGATTTATGCAAAGCCTTATACACGTTGTATTTTATATTGCATATGGTAATCAAAAGATACGTAAAATATTTATTGTTCACATATTTGTAAGGAACAGAGCTAGTTTTTGTTTGGAATATTAGTTTTAAATAATTATTTATACATCTGAGAATCTATAAATACGACTTTTAGACTAAATGTTCATAGTTTGCAGTTGAATTGTGTATAATTGATTGTTTTCAGTTTAATTATTCGGATTATATGTAAGTACGAACTACGTAATACTAACATTACCCGGAAAAATAAAGAATTTATAATTTCAGTCATGTTTATGCTCAGTGCATATAAACGTTATATAAAATGTTTTAGTATAGCAATATGACTTAGATTTAATGAAGATTTAATTGTGGAGGAGGCTACACTAAACTAGAAAGCATTTCCTCTGTTGTAAGTATTTAGTAGCCACCATATCTGGCATTATTGAGAATTTTATAATTCATATAGTAAAATAATACAACCATTAAATATTAATGCTATTATTTAGGGTGATGTAATTGGACATACATAGTACAGATATAATAAACATTCCAAAATATGTATAGTTATATTTCCTTAATAATGTCAGGTTGACAAAGTTCTTTAATTAAAATAGTTATTTTTTATAATTCTATGATTTGTATAAAAAATCACATTTAACAACTATAAGTTATATATTCAAATCTAAATATACATATATTAAAGATAAATATTTAAAGCTTGAATTAAAACTAATTAATTTTTGTCTGCTTTACATAACTATCCACATGAATTATTAAATTGAGGCTGAGGCTGGAACGCCTTCAGAATTGCCCCTGCGACATATTAATGTGTTAGCCGACGGCGACTTGCTCTGGCACAGGCTGTACGACCTGGACTTTGCGAAACTAGACTTACTGAGACAGCTATATTTTAATAATAGTTAACACCTGGACTTAGTGAAACCTGGACATAATTAAATCGCATTTGATATTAAATTTGTTTAGAGGACCTAAACAAAAGAGCAAAATACATGGACCTGGACCTAATGAAACCTGGACATACTGAAGCTTAGCTTCAATCACCTTGATTTGGTTGAGTCTGAAACTGAATGAGTATTACCAGATTGGTGGCCACAGTTGCTGCCATAGATGTTAAAATTTGTCTGTTGACATGAAAAAATCGTGCTGCAGAAAACTCGAGGTGTTTTCTTTTGAACTGCAACAAAAAGGAATTCAAAAGTTTACTCAGTCCTGGGTTAACATTTTTGTTGGTTATAAACTTGCAGATTACTGTAATTGTCTCATACGCAGCTTGAGTGACGTCAGAGCTTGACGAGACGACCATACATAGGTAACATATAAGAGACAGTGTCCAGAATAAATGTGAAATGACTAGTATCACGTCTTTCATTAAAAGATGTATAGAGATAAAAAATAGAGAGGAGGTTGTGGCGTTTGCCACTTTGTTTTGTTGGCTGTTTGACGGGCCGGCAGCTGTTTCCCTACAGCTGGTCGAGTCGTCTGTTTTTTCCAGATGGTTTACCTCTATTTCTAGATGTTTCTGTGGAATTCTGCCTGTTTTGGTTGGTTCTAGTTTTCAGGTTTCTAGATATCTGGAATTAGGTTTCTTGCCCTCTTCTCTTCAGGCTTCCGTAGGGCGAGGACGTCTTAGAGTTTTAGTGGTCGGAGTTTTATAATCAAAGCTGGCTGCCCGCTCCCTCGACGAACCGGCACGGTGTTTTGGTGTTAATATCGTGGGGCCTACCTTCCAATCAACGTTTCACGACCTCGTTTAATTAATTAGGACCCAGTCGTACAAATTTGTCGCAAGGTAACATATAGAAAACTACGGAAGGTAGAAGCCAGTAACAGGTCACTGTAGAAATCGCCGGCTTGGCCTACGACATCACAAAGCAAGTGGTAGGCGATCATGAGAGATTTGATCGTTTCATTGTCGTTATTATCCTGATTGAGACGTGGATGTGGTGGATTCCGGTGTCGCATTGACTGTCTATAAATGTCATTGTTCACTTCTTGTGTAATCTTCGTGTTGATAATTTTGGATCTTTTGGCCACGCAGTGAGTGACAGGTTAAAAAAGGATAAAAATACAAGCTTGTTCACAGTGTATGATAAACAAACAAACACCACTTAAGCTATTCTTTAATATAGTGGTGTTATTTTCTGCCAAAGATACGATAGTATATATGTGTACTACCAGAGCTATCATTGGAGCGGCTATTAAGATAGCAATGAGGGAGGTAGACTTCACACTCAGACCACATGTAGTTGCCTCTAGTTGAAGATTGCGATCAAATCTATTCAGAGTGTTGCAGACTTCTAGGAACTTTGAATACTTTCTGCTATAGTTGTTGAATGTTACTACATTTATTAATGTATTAGAGACCGAGAGTGCAGCTGCAGTAAATAAAATAGTGTTTGTTTCTGTATTATGTAATTTGAATGAGTATCTGCTTGTAAGGATCATTTAGATAATAAAGCCCCAAAACATTACTTGGAATATAGTCACAATCAAGCTCCACCAGAATACTGCTGGAGAAAATGTCAGCTTTTTGTTTCCTGATGCTTGTATGGCATACTTTAATGTAGCAGGCCTAAGCAATTTTGTGAACAGGTCTAAGCAAATAGCCTGAAGCTAAATATGTTTATGGCATGTGTTTGGGAAATCATTCATACCACGTTAGCGCTTCAGATATATCCGCTTCCCAATGAGTTTCGAGTGCGACAAGTTCAAATGTGAGGCTAAAGTGAGCCAGGAAAAAGAGCTTTAACAGGTGTTTTGACAGCGATCAGTGCATCAACTGGCCAAGTCCTTGCAGCAATAAAACCCATTCAGCTGTACTTTGCAGCTATAAGTAGAAACAAGGAGAATCACGAAACAATCGAATCCCTAACAAAGTGTTTGTTCAAGTTGATACTATAAAAATGGCTGTTTATAAAGCCGTGTAGAGCAACAACAAGAGAAATGTGGTCAAGTGCTTTTTGTCCAAAGTCTTAGGCCTAGAACCGGGCTAAAATTGTGTCACGGTGCTAAAAAAATGACGCAGTGTGGATTCGAAAAGCCGAAAAAGGCGCTGACGTAATAGCAAAGAAATGCCGAAAACCAATACCTTTAAAAGTAAAGAAGTGAATGTAGGGAAGAAGGTGAAGACCCTGATAACCCATCCTATGCTCCAGGACAGTACTAAAAGGTAAAAATCCTACAAACCTCTTTTACAATTTTTAAAATTTTAGTTTTTCCCCTTATGTCCCCTTATGATAAATGTTTAAAAACAGTATAATAGAGAGAAGCCTGACATCTTTTACACTCTTTTTGAATGAATATTGTATATTTTATGAGTGATTATTAACAAATAACTATTACAATCCCATTTTAAAAACTCAATAAACTGAAACTTGTTTAAAGCAATAAAACTGTTGCCAAGACACTTATAACATAAGAAATTCTTACAAGTGTGTACCACATACGGCAGTATAATTGTACTCAATGCTTACCTCATATCACTTCAGGTTATTGAGTAAAGTGTACCTAAGTTAACACTGTGAAATATAGGAGATGACTCCCCTTAATGTAAGCAAAACACTAAACCTATAGTAAAGTGTACGTCAATACTATAAATATGACACATGGTACTTATAAAGCCACATAACACCTCTTACTTTTGTTACTGTTACATTAGCTCTCGGCATTTAATATATAACTGTATTCTTTGTTCTTGGCATGATTATTTTTTAGAGTTAATTTTAATAGACTACTGGCATTAATTAATTAGATATAATAAGGTAATATTTTGCTATTAGAGTGGTCTGGTTTTAATTATACATTGACTAAACAAATAAGTTATACATGTATTGATGTTCTGTGACAAACATGAGGACAATATAATCTACATTATTTCCTGTTCGATGTAAATTTTAAAACTTCCTGTAAAGTTATTAATGTCTAAATTTTTTGTATATTTTGGTTTATAACCATCATACTTCAGATTGTACCTCGTTGTTCTAAGTAGTTATATAAAATGCAGCAATAGAGGATTTTGGAATAAAATAAACTTAAAAAATCAATTGAAATTCAATATAAATATTACATAAAATTTGTATATAACATTATAATATAGATAAAAATCGTTCATACATCCGTAGTTTACGTATTTATTTCTGCACAGTTTCATTACGACGGCGGATATGATAGGGTAGCCTAACTAGATGCATTTAATAGTACCATCTTCTTAACAATATTTTTTATCTCAGTGGTTAGAATAATGCAGTATAAGTCATATTCTTGAGGTTAAGATTCCGATATACGTATAATATTTTTGAATCGTATATTTTAATTTTAAATTTTTCATGTACCTGTATGTGTTTTTATTAAATTTTACCACTACTAAACAGTAATAAAAAATAATGATTAAATTTTTGTTTGATTCCGCGTTTCGTGTAAACACGGTTTCAATAAATATAATATATACACAAAACAAACAAGGAAATAAACTGAGAGAAAACGGGGCATATCTCCGTATTTTTATTTCAAGTGAGTGGCCGACAAGAACGACCAAAAAGAGGGATTGCAATATCTGTATACCTAATAAATTTTATACACTAGCAAGGCATTTTACCATTTATCTCAAAAACCTATAAAAGGTTTGTACAAACCAGTTAACAAGAAATATTTAATTAACATTCTTGCTAAGCTGTAATTTTCACTTAATTTTTCTTATTATTAGTTTTTGCTGTTTTAGGGCTTAGATTAGACTTAGATCTAACATTTCAGAAACAATTCATCGATGATAAAGTCAATGCTATGTAGCACAGTAAGGATGTGTGTAAAATAATTGGCTGCACGCTGAGTTATTCGTAATATCACGTGTATAACGATTGCTAAACTTAATACGGTCATGATTATCTGTTCTCCATTTAGCTTAAAAAATATAGTCACTAATTATTTACTTGAAAAATGCTATGCTGCTAGGTTTGTTTGCACGACGTACTTCTGGGATAATTTTATAAAATATGCTAACTGTAAAATAATGTTTATTTGTCTTTTATTCATTCACAGAGAGCTATTTTATTTTAATAAAGGAACAACATATAGATTATAATAAATTATAACAATATACTATAAAGTTAATTTTGAAAAATGAAATTGATTTTTATTATAGTGAAAACCATAAAGGAATCTAATGTAAAACAGAAAGTTTGGTGTAAATGGAACCAATACAACCTAATTTCAAGGCAGAGCTTAATTACGTTTAATTGATACATTGTTCCTCGTGTATGTAATCTAAATTAACGTTAGCAACTGTGTTTTATTAACTTTCATTGAAAGGCATTTTTTATGTGTAACTGTTTGATTCCTTAAGTATTTAAAATCAGATGCCAATCCAAAATTGTAAGGTTGTTTGCTTTGATGCAATTAAAATGATAAAAGAAACAAATAATCGTACAAAAAATGTTATAATATATATTTAATATTCGCCAATACTAGAATGCTCTCTCGTCCCCTTACCCTAAGGTAAATAAACTTGATACCTCTCTAAAATCGTGGTAACAAAACTGATTTTTATGGATTTGTAAAGTGATTCTATTACCTCCAAACTTCATATTCATATCCATGAAATGCCCAAATTTTACAGTCGTAATAATTATACCCTTGAATAATAATTTGAACAAAAAAAAAACACTTGAATTAAAAAGAATCACTGATACATTTTGAACCTGTGTTGCATAGTTCTGTACGCAGCAATAACACATCTTCAATACGGATCTGTACCGAATACAGGCCATCGCTCCTAACTGTGTCAGTCAACCTCGTACGGTATGAATATACCATTTTAACCACATGGCACGACCTGATAATATTTCAGTTTTTGTTCAGGAATGAAACTAGTCATTTGATATATTGAAGTAATTTTATAATAATAACTTCACAAGTATTTTTATATAGACACAGTACATACTATGGCCTGTGGGGAAGCATAGTGATTATTAAAACCGAAACAATGAAGCACATGATTTTGGTCAACTTCAGGTTACTTGAGTAGTTAAAATATTTAAAGTAGTAGTTAATATGTTCCAAAAATATAGGAAGAGCGTTGCAAACTCGAAGCTAATGGGAAACGTAATGTTTTGCATTGTACAGAGACTGATAGAATTAATCACGCATAAATATGGGCGTTTTGAAATACTTATTGTTTAAAAATACCATAGTAGGTATTTTCATCCTATAGGTAAAATTAAAAATCTGCACTATCAAATAATTTTTATTGTGTTATGCTGTAGGCAATAGTATAAATATAAGTCATCATCATTAACCCATTGTGTACATAACCTCAAAATGAGTGAATGTTGTATAGTTTGTTCCGACCCTCTTCCAGCTGAGGAGGATTATGCTATTTGTTCTATTAACAGTTGCAAATTGCATTTTGAATGTGCTGGAATTGCCCAAAACACTTGGGCTACCATGGGCCAATCTAGAAGAGATACATGGAAGTGCAAGGTTTGTCGCAGTAAGTCAGTTACTAATGATGCTATGAGTAAGTTGCATGAAGATTTTCTTGTCAAAATGGAGCTAACAATTAAAGAACAATTTTCTGTATATGCTAAAAAGTTTGACTCTCAACTAAAGGAGCTTACAAATTCTATAGAGTTTTTCTCTGCCAAAATGGATGACTTTGAGAAGCAAATTTCCGGGTACCAAACTCAGGTAAATACTCTAGTTGATTCTAATGTTCGTCTTACCACTGAGAATAAAACTTTTAAAAAGGAGCTTGAAATTTTGAGAGTACAGCTTGAGGACCTTGAGCAATACAACCGCAATAAAAATTTACAAATTGATGGTGTTCCTGATTTAAAAAATGAAAATATTGAGGAAGTTGTTAACAAGCTTTCTGACATTGTAAGTGTTCCATTAGATTTTTAAAAAACGATTTGCAAGCAGTTCATAGGGTTCCTACTAAGAGAAAATCGGGTGTAAAACCTATAATTATGCAATTTTCAAATAGGCAAAAAAGGGACTTGTTTCTGAAAAGTGCAAAATCTGTAAAAATTAGATCAACTTCTTTTGGACCTGGCTTACCTGAAACTTTCATTTATGTTAATGAACACTTGACACCTCATCATAAAGAACTTTTATTCAAAGCAAAGCAATTGAAGGAAAAGGGAATTCAATTTGTGTGGCCAAAGGATGGTAAGATTTTTGTCAGAAGAAGTGCGTCACAAAATGACAAAATTATACAGATTAAAACTCTCGATGATGTTGACAGACTTTTGAATTCTGCTGAGGGGTAAGGACTTTGAATTCGTTGGCAGACTTCCTGTTGCTGTTTTGTTTGTGTTACTATAAAATTTTATTGTGTTTTAATTGTATGTGTTCAGTCAAACATAAATTTCAAGGAAAATTACAAATATTCCACTTAAACATTCGTAGCATAAGAAAACATTTTGACGAGTTGATGGTGCATTTGAATGGACAAAGTAACAAATATCACATTATAAACTTATCTGAAATATGGATAAAGTCAGGGGAAGAGGATCGCTATCAGATTTCGGGTTACGACATGTTGATGCAACCTAGACTGGAAAATCAGGCTGGTGGAGTGGCTCTCTACGTGGACAAGCGACTTGGCTACTCTTATCAGCTAATGGCCCTTCCTACTGCAGAGATAGTGCACATCGCTCTCCTGTTTGATTGTACAGTGGGCTCTAACTGCAGACTTTCTTTGTATGCAATGTATCGCTCATGTAGATATACGTTCAACCAATTTAAAGATAGTTTTATAGAATTGTTACAGCATGATAATGATCCTACTGTTATTGTCGGTGATATGAATATTTGTACTTTAAAGGATACCGGTTCTGGGCCGCAATACTTGAGCATACTTGCTTCATATGGGTTTAAAAATTATATAGATGTTCCCACAAGAGTTATAAATAATACAAGGTCATGTCTAGATCATGTTTTAATTAGAAACTCAAAGCAGATATGTTTTTAAATGTAATGTAGAAATATTGGGTATAACTGATCACTGCGCCGTGACTGTGGATATTGCAATAAATAAATTGCATGAACATAGTCAGGGATTTCAAAATAAATTTTATAAGGTCTTGGATGAAAATATGCTGAGTCGTCAACTAAAATTTGCTGACTGGGACAATGTGCATAACTGTAATGATGTTGATGAAAGTGTATCAGAATTTTACAGGATATATAATAATTGTTATGATAGGTCATGTGTGCTAAAGTAAAACAAGGGGAAATTTAAAAAACGAAATCCTTGGATTACTTATGATCTAATTAATTTAGTAAACAGGAAAAACGAGTTGTACATAACGTATGCTAGAAACAATCATAACTTACATGTTAAATTGCAGTACAAAACTTTATCTAAATTAGTGACTAAGGAGATAAAAAAAGCTAAAATTAATTACTTCTCTTCTCTTGTTGAAAGAAATAAAGGCAACACAAAGCAATATTGGTCTATTGTTAGGAATATTATGAATAAACAAAAAAAGTCTTTGTCAGTTATACATATGAATGGCATTAACACGGAAGTGACAAATAACGAGAAAATAGTGGCAAACTATTTTAATGAATACTTTGTAAATGTTGTGGGCGAACTAAAATATCAAGCTTTCGGTGAGGATTTGTTTTTAGACAATGAGTTGGATTTTAAGTTTAATAATGTTCTAAATAATTTTACTGTAAGTCAATCAGATATTAGTGCGGTTCTTATTAACGCAAAAAACAAGAAAAGTTGTGGTATGGACAATATTAGTATTATTAATATTAAGAAAAATAGCAGTGTTTTTATTCCACTGCTATACAGCATATTCAATAAGTCGTTTGAAACAAGAAAAATTCCCTAACAGTTTTAAAGTAGGTGTAGTGGTGCCGATTTTTAAAACCGGAGATAGCAAACTTGTAATGTCGTATCGTCCCATCACTCTAATAAATACAATGGCTAAGCTTTTTGAGATGCTTATAAAAAATAAATTATTATAATTCCTCTTAAATAATAATATATTTTCAAAGAACCAGTATGGATTTTTACCAAACAGGGGAACTGATCTAGCTGTGGAACGCCATGTCTATACCATTGTGTCATCCATTGAAAAAAGAAATTTAACTCTAGCTTTATATCTGGATTTTCAGAAGGCTTTTGATGTGGTTGATATTGAAATATTGTTAAATAAACTAAAAAAGTATGGAATAAGGGGACCAGCTTTAACTTTATTAAGATCTTTTTGTGCTAGGAGGAAGCAATGTGTGAAGATTCGGCAGGAATATAGCGAATTAATGGAGCTTAATTATGGGGTGGCACAGGGGGGTGTTTTGGGACCATTGTTGTTTAACCTGTACATAAATGACTTATTGGAAATGAAGTTAAATTCAGAAATAACTGCTTATGCAGATGATACTACCTTGGTATGTTCAGCCTCAAATCGTTATTCTCTAAAAATGAAAATAAATGAAGACATTAAACAAATTTCCCAATGGCTTATTAGTAACAAATTGTTAATCAATAACTCCAAATCTAAGTGCGTTATATTTTTCGACACTGATATACCTAAGGAAAATTTGAGAAATGAATTTGACTTAATGTGTCACGGACATCAGTGTTTATATAAATGTTCTTGTTCAAAAATTGAAATTGTAGATTCAGTTAAATACTTGGGCTTGTATATTGATGATAAGTTGAAATGGCACCAACATGTGAAATATTTGACGTCAAAGCTAACAAAAATCAATTATTCTCTTTACTTCATCAGGAATTTCTTGAAGAGTGAACATCTGAAACAGCTGTATTTATCATGGGTTGAGAGTACGTTAAGATTTGGTATTATACATTTTGGAGGTACGTATCCTACTGTTTTGCAGCCTCTTGTAATGACTCAGAGACTTGCTCTTAGAACAATATACTTTATTAAAAAAAACTGAAAGATTAACTTACTTATTTTTACAAACTAATATTTTAACATTCGAAAAACTATATACATTGTCATGTTTAATGCATGTTCATAAATTTCTGAGTACCTACGAGATTAAAGAATTCACTGTAAGGACGAGAGCTGCAAATACGTTCACTTTAAAACTTGATAATTTTTTTTAAAGATATAAGCCGTAGACAGTTCTGTTATAAGGGGAAGGAGATTTACAATGGAATGATAAGGAAGTTTGGGAAGAGTGTCACCTATGACAGTAAACCGAAATTTAAAATGAAAGCAAAGCAATTTGTAAATGATGGCATTAATGTATAGACATTAAGTAGGAATTTAATTTATATGTATAAGTATTGTTATACTTCTTATTTCCTGTTTTTAATAGTACCTTTTGCTTCACATGTTTGTTATTGTTTATATTTATTTTATATTGTTGTTATTGTTTATATAATCTATTTTAGTTATTGTTTGTATTGGGGGGGGGGGGGGGTGGGGGGGGGGGGGGGTGGGGGGGGGGGGGGGTGGGGGGGGGGGGGGGTGGGGGGGGGGGGGGGTGGGGGGGGGGGGGGGTGGAAAATATTATGACAAGTATTTGAAATAATTCTTTTAAAATCCATTGTCACGTATTGTGAGGTTGATTTCACCGCTCTGAATTGTAGAGACAGGTTCGCTATGTGAAAATGTTAGGGGACGGAGATTCCAAGGCCTATTTACATATGTGTAAAACAAAGCAAGCCTTATGATGTAGATGTTGAAAAATTGGAGTGTGTCGGCCAAGTTGAAATGCGGCTTGGAACTATGCTCAGAAAATTTAAAGAAAAGCTAGGTGGGACAAAGCTTGCGGATGGAAAATCAATAAAAGGCGCAGGACGACTGACCGAAAAAGTCATAGATGAGCTACAATAATTATGGGAATGTCATTAGAGGTAACTCAGGAAATTTGGAAAACATGCACAAGGCAGTGTGGGCTACATATTTTCACCGACATTCCACGCATGAGAACCCAAGTCACGAGTTGTGTCCTCCTGCTCCAGATACCTGGTGCAAGTATGGAAAAGATCCAACTGGCTATAGACACAAGAAGTCATTGCCAGAGGTCATCATGAATCAGGTTAAAACCTATTTTCATAGATCTAAGTAATAAAGAGCTCATGAAAAAATGTCTTCATGGGCGCTACCAAAATTGTAACGAGTCATTTAACAATATTGTTTGGAGCCGTCTGCCCAAAGCCAACTTCATTAGTAAAAAAAAAAAAAAAAAAACACTATACCTAGGACTTTGGGATGCTGTGATATCATTCAATGATGGAAATTTAGGTGGATTTAAGGTGCTGGAAGAACTAGGTGTTAAGGATTTAGGCCAATATACAATTGCTGCCCTGAAGAAGTTTTATGACACTCGTATCAAACAAGCCGACGGAGCAGCGGAAGATATGACCAATGAGGCCAGAATAAAAAAAAGGAGACTGAACATAGATCAGGAAGTGAAAAATGAAGATGAATACTGCCCAGGAGGGTTTAAACTTAAGTAAGTAAAATATAGTGCCTTGTTTGTTATTAAAAATTTAATTTATTTACTTATTCTACGTGTTCCGAAAAACTGTATTTTTTTACTAATGACCCGATATCTCAGGAACTACTAACGCTGCAGACTTGAAATGTTTACTCAGTGGCACACATGTAATTGCAAAAATTTGGTAGTAACCTAGTATCAATTTAATTATAAATAAATTTTAAAAAATATATATTTTATATGAAAACATGGGTTTTTTTTTTGGTCAATTTAAAAAAGGGTCATAAATTGAACATTTTTAACAAAGTTTTCATTATTTTACTACAGCGGATTCCTTATATAACAATAAAAAAGGTCTGAAAATTTCATCGTCCTATTCCAAGTACTTCTTGAGAAAACGGGTTACCAATATTGACAATTTAACATGGGCGGAATACAAGTGTTCAAGTCCCCCTTTAATAAGGCCTCAGGTTCAGGAAATTTTATACATATCATACATTTTAATTCTAAAATTTGATTCCATAAAGAAAAATGATTTAAATTTTTTTTCTAATAATTTATTTCATACAATAGTTGTTTCTGAAACGGTTTAAAACCCTATATTTCATCCATGTTGTTTATTATTAATGATTATAACTTCAATCATGATAGAAAGGGAAAAAAATGCGAAGCTATTTCTGAATATATAAGTAAGGGGTTAAATAATATTTGACTTAAGATGCTCTATATTGTAACAATCAGAGAAGTTAATGTTAGAAATATGGTTTAAATGGAAAATGCTCATTTGTATATTGTCACTCAAAGATAGGTTATATGATGAAATGCTGTAATGTACTTTCAAACTTGATAACTTTTTTTAATCATGTTATGCTATTTGGAGGTTTTAATACGGATCTTCGTAATAATAGATTATTTTCTAAAACATCACAATTATTTGATCGTGTTATATTTTGAATTCGTTTACTACATTAATTTGCCTTAAATTCTACATATCACAGGCCCTCTTTCTGGTTCTTTGTTTCAGGTGTACTGAATTAAATTTAAAAGCTTACTATGCAGTAAAGATAAGTTAATGTTTATGGATTGTGAAAATATTGAAAAGAATAAATTGAAATCAAGTATGCTGGTTTAAGTTGGAATGAGAGATTTACAAGCAATTGTAATATTGAACAAGTTGAACTGTTAAGAAATATACTATGTACGGTATTTGATAAAAACGTTCATATAAGAAATATCAATAAAATTTGAGAGTCATGTCTTAGCATTATAATGAAGAGTATTAAAAACATGATGCAAAAAAGAGACAATATGTGTAAGACGTATGTGAGAAACAAAAATATTGATCTTAGGGAAAAGTTATAGATTTTTGAGAAATGGAATCTAACTATTAGTAATATATGGTAGAAAAATTTTAGAACACATTGTACAAATGTGCTTTATTGTAAAAAATCCGATATTTGGAAAAAAAAAATTTCAAAAAATGGAATGGGCTGGGAACGTACCGAAAAAATTTTCAGATCCAGTTGTGATATTGAACCATTTAACTATTTATTTCTTACAGTGACAAGTTTAATGAGTACAAATAAGATTATTTACCAAACAAATTTTAAAAATCCATATGATGTCAATATGTTTTTAAATTTAATGGTATTAATTACCGTATACACCTGTGGTGTAATTGTAGCACATTCACTCGGCAAATGAGAGATCTGGGTTCAACTCCCGGTGGAGCAAGCACTTTTTGTGATTCAACGTCTATTGAAATAGTATATATATATATATATATATATATATATATATATATATATATATATATATCTTCGCCCATCTTGCATAGTGACGTATCGCAAAGTGGCGTATCCGTTGCTCTAACCGTTTCCGAGATAATAAAGATTTTATTTTTGACGTATTCACCAAAAGTGATCACACTCTTCTTGCATACAGACGTAAGAGATGATGAGACACTTTGCAAGATTGTAATTCGTCCCAGTTTGGGATTTTATGTAAATGCATACTGTCGTAAGTGACTGATACGTCAGTTTGTGAGATTGCATTTCATTAAACCTCCCTTTTCCCGCAATGACTGGTGTAAGTACAAATGTTTTTATTTATTTTTCTTCTTGTGAAAACTTGTACAATTTTCACTGTAATAATTTTTGTTTGTTTCAGACATGAAGAAATTTTCATATTAGAAGTCTTTTTACTTTGGTTTGTTTTCACTGCTTTATGTATGCTGTAGAATCATGTGGCCACAATATAACACAGAAAATTCTATAACACAGCAATCAAACAAAGTAATTGTAATTAATGAAGATGATACTGAAAATAGCAGTCTTTTTGGTTATGATTCGGACCAGATACATCTTTTCGGCTTGGAGCATGTGACATTGCTCTTTGCAAAAATGATGTATACGGTAGTTGTGAGTCTTGTGACCGTCATGTTTGTTTCTAACACCATCCAGGAGATGATGCTATCTGCACCCACGGCAAGAAGAACAAAGTGCCAAAAACAAAGAAAAAAAATAAAGAAAATAAAATATCCGAAACATATAAATCCAAATTTGCAAAGACGGAATCTTTAAATAAAAAGAGGAAAAGACTTAATCAGGCAGAAGACTCGGCAGGCATTGAAAGGGAAAAGCGAGAAGACAGCAAAAAAAAATTAAATGACATTGTATCAACTAAAGAGATTGGAGAAAGGCTGCCTTAAGACTATTACGTTGAAGGTGCGTAAAAAGAAGTATCGGAGGCAAAAATGAAACGTGTAAATAAACGGAAGGATGCAAAAGAACGAAGAAACAAAGGACAAGAATACACTAGTAGCATAGCACAGAAAATTGTACCGGCTAGAAAGATTGGAAAGAGATGTAATGATGAAGCACGTAGAAAGTATAAGAGAGATTGTAATAAAATAAATGAAGAAGAAAGGACAAACATTTTTGAAAGCTATTATAAACATGGGGAGTTGCGGCTCCAAAGATAATTTATAATACGTCATGTCAAAATTTTTAAAAGTAAAAGAACAACAAAGAAACATCTCGCAGAGTTTAATACAGTTAATTATTTTTTAACTTCTCAAGGACAGCAAATACAAGTTTGTAAAACATGTTTTTAAACACCTTATAAATTTCAGAGAGAACAGTTCTCACTGCTTTGAAAAAGGTAAATGTCAGTGGAATGGTGGAAGAAGAAAAAAGAGGTGGAAAAAAATTTCAAGCGATAATAGATAAGGATGAGAAAAAAAGACAGCTTTGTGCAGAACATATTGATCGCTTTCCTAAAGTGGAATCCCACTATTGTAGGGCAAGCTCCACAAAAGAGTACTTAAGTGAAGACCTGACGCTGCAGAAAATGTACAATTTGTTTTTAAGAGATTGTTCTTTGGAAAAAAAACGAGATACCAAATTTTAGTACGTACTCCAGAGTTTCATGAAAAACCCTAGCAATACACAGACCAAAGAAAGATCAGTGTTCATTGTGTCGAAGCTATAGAGAAGGGAATGAAGAACAGAAGAAACACCTCAGTGAACGATATAATAAGCATATAAAGGAGAAAGAACAAGTTTGAAAAATCAAAGAAACATTAAAAATGAAAGCTCAAGAACAAAATAGTATTGTTTGTGGGGTATTTGATCTCCAACAAGTTATTAGTCTTCCACTGACAAAAGAAACTGCCATTTTTTACAAGAGACAATTATCAAATTATAATCTGACGTTTCAAAAACATCGGAAATAAAGAGTGTCACTGCTATACGTGGCATGAAGGCCAAAGTCAAGGAGGAAGTTCTGAAATCAGTACAGCAATTCAAAAGACCTTGAAATTTTATGATGAACAAGGAGTAAAGTCAGTACATCTATTTTCAGACGGCTGTACTGGACAAAACAAAAACTCTATAATAGCGACAATGCTCCTTTACTCCATTAATAAAGCATCCAGTTTAAAGGATATATCTATTAGATACTTCGAGGCATATCATGGCCAAAATGAAGGGGACTCTGCGCACAGCACGATAAGCTCAGAATTATCGAAATCTGGTGACGTCTATGTTCCATCTCAACTGGTGCCTATTTTCCGACTTGCTCGAAACAAACAACCGTATATTGTTCACGAGATGCAGTACAATGACTTCCTAGATTTTAAGCAACTATCTAAAGAAAGGAACACGCTTAAGGCCACATCTGCCGACACTAAAGAGGGAGTAAATTGGTTTGAACTCATGGAAATTCGTGTTGAGAATGAAAATCCAGATATGATATTTTACAAGACCAGTCATTTAGATACTACATAGAAATCCATTACTCTATCTAAGAAAACGAAATCAAGAGACTCTGGATAAAGTAACCGTTATAGAGCTTAACAAAAGTACGGAAAAAGCAAAGATTAGGTGTCACTGTGTTCAGGACCTACTCCTTTTATTAGAAACGAAGATTATAAAAAATTGTATTTATCATTAACACACGACTTACACTAATTGCAAACATAAGTTCCTGAATCATACAAAGACTGAATTGATAAGTACATGTAATAAGACTGACAATATTTTTAAGCCTCTAAAGGGAATATTATTTCAAGACAAGCAATATCGTATTAGGGTATCCATACCGGTACTTACTTTGATTTTGGAATAACATCTATAGTTTACTATACACAAAAATTATGTTTAAAATAATTTATTTTTATTTAGTTTTAATCATAGACAAACTTATTGAGTTAAAATAAGTGATTTTTGCACAATAATCATTTTTTAATACAATTCATATTACTTACTATTATTATACTTTGAAAAATAATTGAAGAATTGATACGTTCTCTGTATATATTATAATAAGACTGACAATACTTTTAGCCTCTGATTATTGAAATGAATATTTCAAGATAGAGTATTATCGTATTAAGTTTTCGTTATCCATACTTACTTTTATTTTGAAAACAAGGTCTATATTTTCTCTATAAAAAGATTATGTTTTCATTTTATTTTATAATTAACTTAGTTTTAAACATAGGCAAACTTATTAAGTTAAAATAAGTCGTTTTTACACAAAAAATATTTTTTAATACAATTTGTATAATTTACTATTATTATTCTTTGAAAAGTAAGTGAATACTGATTTTAAGTTTCTACATGTACAAATTGTTTTTAAACAACTAAATAACTTTATTTATAACCATTTCACTCTTCATTCATTAAAATTATTAGTGTATTCCTTTGATAGTTTACAGATACGTCAGTACTATAAGCCATCTCCATAAGTCCATTGGTAGTATTATGATCTTGCATAGTGGCGTATCAACAAAATCCTCCATTTTGACAAGGAAATAGAAGGCGTTTTAAATTCTCTTCTAAATTATATTAAACAGATACCCCTTATGTACAGTAATACGCAAAATCCAACTTTATACTATTAATAGTTGTAGAGCAACAAGTAACTGAATATAGCAAAAAACTTGTTTTCGCTCTCCTGAAAAGCTGACAAAATGCACTTACGTTACTATGCCCATCTTTCATAGTGACGTATCTGCAAAATTGCGACTTTTTGCTTATTTCACGTCCAGAATTGTTATGCCTTGCTCTATAATCTCACAAAGTGGCGTATCTGTTGCTCTAACCGTTTCCGAGATAATAAAGATTTTATTTTTGACGTATTCACCAAAAGTGATCACACTCTTCTTGCATACAGACGTAAGAGATGATGAGACACTTTGCAAGATTGTAATTCGTCCCAGTTGGGATTTTATGTAAATGCATACTGTCGTAAGTGACTGATACGTCAGTTTGTGAGATTGCATTTCATTAAACCTCCCTTTTCCGCAATGACTGGTGTAAGTGCAAATGTTTTTTTTATTTATTTTTATTCTTGTGAAACTTGTACTATTTTCACTGTAATAACTTTTGTTTGTTTCAGACATGAACAAATTTTCTTATTAGAAGTTTTTTAGATTTGAAAAAATTTGACGATTTGGAAATATGAGTTTCTCCTTAGATGATGACGTGCCTTTAATGAACATTAAAAAAACAAAGGGTTCCCATGACTTCACATGGTGAGAAATAAAATAAAAACAGTGGTGAGAATCACTGTAATGAGGTTGAAATTTAACAGTTATTTGCGTGTGATGTAGACAAAGAAAACTTTTTGCAGTCAGGAATTTGCCAAGTAATTTTTAAAAGTAAAAGAACAACAAAAGAAACATCTTTCTGTGGTGTAATAGTAGCACATTCACCCGGCAAATGAGAGATCTGGGTTCGACTCCCGGCGGAGCAAGTACTTTTTGTGATTCAACGTTTATTGAAATAGTATATGTACTATAAATACTATATATATATAATCGCTCATGAATAAAGACCTTTATATATATATATATAATATATATATATATATATATATATATATATATATATATAAAGGCCTTTATTCATGAGCGATTTTCAACATTGATGTTGTTTTACAAAATAACTCAGGTCATGTATAAACTAAACATACAATATACAACCAAACAATAAAAATAACTTCACAATATTCCTTAAGCTAACATTTTTTTTAATTTGTCTTTAAACGCCCTCATACTTAAATATTTCATTTCAGGCGGCAGGCCGTTGTACCGCTGGGGACCGAAGTGAGAAAAGCCCTTTTTCCCTCTTTCAAGGCGCACGCGCGGCACCGCCAGCAGGGCATCCTGTCTCGTCTTACGCTCCCTAATCATTGACCGGGCAACTAATTAATTTTTTAGATATATTGGCCTACTGGTTGTCAGTACCTTGTGGACAAGAGACACAGTTTCAATTTTGCAAGTGTTCTGTATTGATGGAATTTGAGGCAATTTACGATAAGAACTGATATGGTCATATTTCCTCAAACCATACAAAAATCTTATGGCTTTTTTTCTAACTTTGTTAAAATTAATAATTTTTCTTTGGTCAAACTATTTCCAAATGCAGGGAGAGCATAATATAGTAAAGGTAATATCAATGACTTGACAATCTGGAGCTTAGCTGAAACCGGCAGGAACGACCTCAGCCTGCAAACAATCCTCAATCTACAAATGACCTTCTGATATATATATTTTACATGACTTGTAAACTCTAGTTGTGAGTCTATTTTAACACCCAGAATCTTAACAGTTTCACTGAGAGACAGGGGCGAGTTGTTTAACATGACGTGAAGAGATTGGCCGGCATTATTAAATCTCAGATTTAAAATTGTACATTTATCTGGGTTTAACTCCAACCCATTTCTTTCCGACCACATTAGCACTTTTGACAAATCATTTTTATTTTTTTTTTAGTGCCGTTTTTGCTTCTGAGGATGGGTAATGAAGCAATAGCTGGCAATCTTCAGCATATGAGTGCAGGGAACAAAACCTTATCGTGTCGGCAAGATCAGACGTATAGATGGAAAACAAAATAGGACCGAGGCAGCTGCCCTGTGGAACTCCACCAGACCTGTGCAGTATGTTAGAGGAATCATTACCTATTTTGGTGATTTGAGATCTTCTACTTAAATAAGATGCAAAGAGTCTTACAGAGGCATCATCAAACCCATAAAATTTTAGTTTTGCGATGAGCATTTGGTGATTGACAGAGTAAAACGCCTGTGAATAATCTAAAGACGTCAAGGTACAGCAGAGATTCCTATCAACTCCAGAATACATGTCATCAAGAATATCCACAAGAGCAGAGGAAGTGCTGAAATCCTTTCTGAAACCAGATTGATGTTCAGGCAAGACATGTTCTTGTTCTATAAAGGATGAAACTTGTTCAACTACTATCTTTTCTAATATTTTGGAGACCACTGGAAGAATCGAGATAGGTCTGAAGTGAGAGGGTAATGAAGGATTGTTAGAGTTTGGCAGAGGCAAGACAATACTTCGCTTCTAAGAATCAGGAAAGCAGCCAGTCACCAGGCATCTATTTACTAGGTGAGTGATAACGCCAACACAAAAAGGACTGAGATCCTTCACCATTACAATATTTATACCGTCCGCTCCACAGGCCGTGGAGGAGATGATGTTCATCACTCTTTTTATGTCTTGTTCGGTAATGGTCTTAAATGAAAAACTGTTTTTAATTCTATCACACTGACTGTTCTCATAACACTCCAGCTGTTCCTCACTGATTCCTTTTTCACAACCCATTCGAGAAAAATAGTCATTCAAATCATCAGGTGAAAAACCATAAACATCACCTGCCTGTTTGGATTCCCATGCACCCGAGGATCGAAGAGTAGCCCAAAAAGCTTTCGAGTTTTTTAAGTTCAGATTATCATTGTAATATTTCTTTTTGGCATTCCTTATGGTGTAACGACCCTTATTCGTCCCGTTATAAGACATCTTAGCGTCTCCTCCCACGGCCCTACGTCTAGCCCTACACCCTTCGTTTTCTTTCCGCCAATAAATCCTTATTCCCGCTACACCTAAAACATCTCCTCTACTCCCCTCCTATCCGTAAACAACCAGCGTTGTCCTAATTACCCCTGCGTCGTGTCCTAGTTCCACGTACCTCTTTTGCCCTTGACCGTTTTATTTTCCGCCTTCCGCTATTACCGACGTCCTGTTGTTCCTAACTTATCTTATCTTAGCGTCTCCTCCCATGGCCCTACGTCTAGCCCTACACCCTTCGTTTTCTTTCCGACAATCAATCCTTATTTCCGCTACACCTAAAACATCTCCTCTACCCCTCTCATATCCGTAAACAACCAGCGTCGTCCTAATTTCCCCTGCGTCGTGCCCTAGTTCCACATACCTCTTTTACCCTGACCTTTGCCCGCACCATAGCGGTTATCCATGTTTCCGCTTACCATTATATGTTTCCTGTCCTCGTATCCTACTAATCCGCTTTGGGGCGTCGCCTTCAGGTAGTCGGCGTCGTCCTATACACACTTCCTCTTATAGTTCCTGTGTCCTTCGATTTCCGACGTTACAATAAGCCCTGTCCTATTTTCCCACGATCAGTCCGGCCCCTCCGTCACTTGACCCTACCCTGCGCCGCCGATGAAACTTCCCGTTAACTTATCGCCTTCCGCGTCTTTCCCCATAAACCTTACCCTCTCCTAAACACTCCTACATGCCCACCTAATTCCTACCTCCCTTACGTCCTGCAGCGCCGCTTTATACAAGTCGGCACATTTTTCCCTATGGCGACGGACCCCTAACGACCCCATCCCTGCAATAAAGAATACGGTCGAGTATTCAGAAACAGCAGCGTCGCCATTTCAAACAGGTTGGAACAAGCAGACCATATAACCATACGGAGAGATGTTGCCGGCACCGCAGCTGGCAGCAGACTGACAATATTAGGGGTTCTGCGCATGCGCCAACCTGGCTGTTATATAAGGGAGCCGATCACCAGCACAGCTCTCATTCGTTCCTGAAACACCACTCCAGGTACAGCGGCTCAGTAGACCTGGGAGACCATCACAGGAAGCTCTCCGAGACCGACCACGCTTCGCCACTCTCAGGTAAGATAATCGCCCTGCGCTAGAGCAATCCAAGCGCCTCTTTGTCTTTCCCCGCTAGAGAGATCCAAGCGGAACCTTTCTTACGAAGAACACTCCTACTAAGAACACGACTTTGAAAATCCATTTGGCCAATAACCAGGAAGTTGGGGTCCGAAAAACTTATACATTTCCTTGTATTTTGCATAATAAAGAAACCGTCATAAAAGCGATACACGTGACCAAGTTGTCAAATCCGATTATAGGAATGGATAACATTTCCAAGCTTAACTTAATTACAATGAACTTTGAGAGTTATTCAAATAGAGAATCAGTTGTGGACACCAAACCACAACTTTCTGCTATTAAACCTCTTACGCCGGATGAAGAACACATACCTAAACAGTTCTTAGATGAAGAATTGCCTCTCCTGGCTGAATCATCTGGGCGTAAAACGTTAGTCGCACATCAGATTTGTCTGAAAACTTCCCAGCCAATCAAACAACGCTACTATCCACGGAGTACGGCTATGCAAGATATCATGGATAAAGAAGTAGACGTTATAGAAACTTCCTCTAGTCCTTGGTCTTCACCGGTGGTCCTGGTCAAGAAACCGTTTGGAAAATATAGATTTTGTGGTGATGGTCGTCGTGTGAATAAAGTTTCTACTAAGGATGTCTACCCATTCCCGAAAGAGTCACCTGACGCTTCGTCCGGCTTTGAAGAAGCCCTAGCCAAAATGGGCTTTAAGACTCCCCCAGGAGTTAAGGATCTCGTAACCTCCAACGATTCAGCTTCGGAAGTACGAGGAATCGAGCTTCTTACAGAAAAGGAAATGGATGTGGATCCTCCACCACCTGAGCCACCCGTTCATCTAGAGGTGGGACCCGCCCGCACAAGCTCTTCCAAGCCCTCCGGAAAAACAGACCCTCTGAGGGCTATTTTGAGTGTTCGACGCAAGAGAGGGAAAACGAACCGACAGCGAGTCTTTTTGGAAGATGGATCGTTTATTAGGATGAACTTGAAGAAGATAAAAAACATTTCTAAGGTCTATCCAAAAGGGGACTTACATAAAATAAATAAGTCATAGTATAAATAATTTAATTTAAGGTTACCATTAATACCAATGTGTGTCAAACGTAAGTTCCTTTGTTAACCAAAGTATAAGTTTGAAGTTCTTTTTTCGTTGTGTATAGTTTTAAGTTCCTTTTTTCGTTATGTATATTTAAGCAAAGTGGTATTTTAAGTTCCTTTTAGTTATCAAAGCAGGGTTAGATTTAAGTTATTTTAGTATTTCTATAGTTAACTTTCGATTATTTGTTTTAGAAGGTATATTTTAGATTTAGATTTGTATTAAAGATATCTTTCTTTTTCTTTCGCTTTTCTTTTCCTTTCCGAAAGAAAGAGGGGGATGTAACGACCCTTATTCGTCCCCGTCCTTAATCCTCTCCTTTTCTAATAGAAACCCTGTTTACCAGAGTGCAGTTTCCCTTATTGCCCTTGACCTTTTTATTTTCCGCCTTCCGTTATTACCGACATCCTGTTGTTCTTAACTTATTTTATCTTAGCGTCTCCTCCCACGGCCCTACGTCTAGCCCTACACCCTTCGTTTTCTTTCCGCCAATAAATCCTTATTCCCGCTACACCTAAAACATCTCATCTACTCCCCTCCTATCCGTAAACAACCAGCGTCGTCCTAATTACCCCTGCGTCGTGTCCTAGTTCCACGTACCTCTTTTGCCCTTGACCGTTTCATTTTCCGCCTTCCGCTATTACCGACGTCCTGTTGTTCCTAACTTGTCTTATCTTAGCGTCTCCTCCCACGGCCTTACGTCTAGCCCTACACCCTTCGTTTTCTTTCCGACATTCAATCCTTATTTCCGCTACACCTAAAACATCTCCTCTACTCCTCTCATATCCGTAAACAACCAGCGTCGTCCTAATTTCCCCTGCGTCGTGCCCTAGTTCCACATACCTCTTTTACCCTGACCTTTGCCCGCACCATAGCGGTTATCCATGTTTCCGCTTACCATTATATGTTTCCTGTTCTCGTATCCTACTAATCCGCTTAGGACGTCGCCTTCAGGTAGTCGGCGTCGTCCTATACACACTTCCTCTTATAATTCCTGTGTCCTTCGCTTTCCGCCGACGTTACAATAAGCCCTGTCCTATTTTCCCACGATCAGTCCGGCCCCTCCGTCACTTGACCCTACCCTGCGCCGCCGATGAAACTTCCCGTTAACTTATCGCCTTCCGCGTCTTTCCCCATAACCCTTACCCTCTCCTAAACACTCCTACATGCCCACCTAATTCCTACCTCCCTTACGTCCTGCAGCGCCGCTTTATACAAGTCGGCACATTTTTCCCTATGCCGGCGGACCCCTAACGACCCCATCCCTGCAATAAAGAATACGGTCGAGTATTCAGAAACAGCAGCGTTGCCATTTCAAGCAGGTTGGAACAAGCAGACCATATAAACCATACGGAGAGATGTTGCCGGCACCGCAGCTGGCAGCAGACTGACAATATTAGGGGTTCTGCGCATGCGCCAACCTGGCTGCTATATAAGGGAGCCAATAACCAGCTCTCATTCGTTCCTGAGACACCACACCAAGTACAGTGGCTCAGTAGATCCTGGGAGACCTTCACAGGAAGCTCTCCGAGACCGACCACGCTTCGCCACTCTCAGGTAAGATAATCGCCCTGCGCTAGAGCAATCCAAGCGCCTCTTCGTCTTTCCCCGCTAGAGCGATCCAAGCGGAACCTTTCGTCCTGTGCTAGAGAAATCCGAGCGCCTCGATCCTCTCGCCCGCTAGAGCAATCCAAGCGGAAACTTTCGCCCTGCGCTAGAGAAATCCAAGCGCCTCTTCGTCTTTCCCCGCTTGAGCGATCCAAGCGGAACCTTTCGTCCTGCGCTAGAGAAATCCGAGCGCCTCTATCCTCTCGCCCGCTAGAGCAATCCAAGCGGAACCTTTCGCCCTGCGCTAGAGAAATCCAAGCACCTCTTCGTCTTTCCCCGCTAGAGCGATCCAAGCGGAACCTTTCGTCCTGCGCTAGAGAAATCCGAGCGCCTCGATCCTGTCGCCCGCTAGAGCAATCCAAGCCTAACCTTTCGCCCTGCGCTAGAGAAATCCAAGCGCCTCTTTGTATTTCCCCGCTAGAGCGATCCAAGCGGAACCTTTCGTCCTGCGCTAGAGAAATCTGAGCGCCTTTATCCCCTCGCCCGCTAGAGCAATCCAAGCGGAACCATTCGCCCTGCGCTAGAGTAATCCCAGCGCCTCTTTCTCTGTCCCCGCTAGTGACATCCGAGCGGAACCTTAGTTAGACTCTTTCCTAACGCTTTTATTTCCAAATTACTATTGTCCTTACTCCTCCTCATACCCTACTTGGAGCCTGGGCTGTGATGATACCGAGCGTTTGTATTGAGTCCACTTAGGTTGACTCTGCTCTCAATCTGAGCCTTTGGTTTCCCAATTCTAACTACCTTCTCCCGACCCCTGGAATACTTTACCCCATTTCACGACTGAGACGTTCTGGGTCAGTTACGGTTACGATACGTTTGCGAAAGGTCGTTAAATAGATGCATGTTTTGTAGGAATATATATATATATATATATATATATATATATATATTCCTTACAAAACAGTATTTATCCTGTTGAATGGAAGGACGTTATAAATAAGTGTTTCAACATGTTTACGATTTTGCTAACTATATATTTTATTTCAGTATCAGTCTGGATTTAGATCTTGTTTTAATACTCAGGCGGTACTAATAAGAATTAGAGATAATATTAGATTAGCTATGTTAGTTTAATAGAAAAATAAATATATTGGGGTTTCTAGACCTCACACTTTCCTAGATTGTGATCGGCAGCTTTTTATATCCAGTCTATAATCTAATAACTTTTTTTAAGCACAGTTTTATGGTTAAATCCTACTTAAAAGGAGGAATGCAAAGGGTAAAAACATTAGGCAGATCTTTCTTCGGAGTTGCATTACATTTTGGCGGAATTAAATAAAACTATAAACCCGCTAAATTTAAATTCAACTATAATATATCAATGGTGTATTCATCATGGTCTAACTCGTATACAGACATAAATCCACCAAAATCGACTACACTTTCTCTAAACCACAATAAAAGCCAATAACACATTGTAGACAATGTAAAGGCTAAAAGTCAAAAGAAACGATGTTTTACAATAAAAAAAACATTTACATGATTAAAAACTTGTTATCAAAGCTAAAGTATTGTTCTTGTCCTTTAAGCAATAAATCATCCTTGAATAAATATCCGTTTTAATCTAATAAGTCAATAGCTACAATTGCCTCACACTGTAACGTCAGTTATACGTGACACGTTTTATAAAATATTATAACATTACTAAGTATTTCTTGGTTAGGAAGAGAAAGAATAAAAAGAATATCAGACAATGAATTCAAATTGTTCTTCTTAAATATCCAAAAATACTGCTTGACTTGTAAAACAGGTTTTTACAGGACGCATGTCACTTACACAAGAAACATATTGAGATCTTCAATGGAGCTTTAATGTACACCTTAGATAACAACAAACCTGTCTTCCGTAAAATATTTTCAATATAAATTATATGAAAATGTTGAATCCTTATAAAATTTTTAACCATTGGCTTTTGCGATGTGTTTTAATAAATGTATCCCTTTGCTATAAGTTTCCTAGAGATATAGTAGCTGAAAAATCAGACGATGACGGAACTATACCTCTTCCTGAGGTCGGGCCTGGGCATGAGCTGACGGCTGAGTCGATACAATCTCCAGTTGGCGAACACTGACAGGTTCACAACATCCCGGCATAGGTCCAAAGGAGAATACAGTCAGAGTCTTCTCATGTCTTTTCCTTATTGAGTAAGAATACAATATTGTGTTACTACTTGTACTTATCCAGGTTATAACAGCATTTCTGTAGCCTTAAATTAACTATAATATATAAATGGTGTATATATATATATATATGGTGTATGTGTATTCATTGCTTAACCACAAGCTTACCGAAGAAGTCATCAAATAAAGATACTTTCCAAGAAGGTTGGCGTTAACAGTCGTATTAACTTTGGCGGCATTCTAGAGTCAAGTGGTAGTCATTGTTATGGTTTCAAAGGGGCCTGGGTCAGACGACGAAGATACGGAACGACGAGAGTCTATCAGCTCCACCAGATGACTCTAGGTGTGGCGGTGAACTGTACATAAAATGAGCATAACACAATTATTTTATCGTCACACGCCTTATCAGATGAGTATAATATTCTCAACAAATACACTGCACATTTAAATTTTCTTTTTACTTTCGTTGTGTAATTTAAACTTTAGCAAACCTGTATTTATTGCTACCAGCCAGTTGTGCTGTCTGTCTTTCTTTTTCAATATATTAACTATATTAATAAGGTTTCTCGTAATAAATGTTTGCATGTCTTACAGTATACTTATAAGCTACTTATTTTTGATTGGTTTTTTTTACTTCAGGTAGCTTCGCCTAGATTTGGCTAGTGAGAAATGCCTACTCTCAATAATGAAGTATATTTATAGATTTCAAAGTGCTTAAATAAATAAATTGCATATAAAGAATTGAAGGCGAAAAAAATAAAATTATCCGTCCGTCTCCTTTCTAAACATGGGTAATTAACTAAGAAACTAGTAAAAAGTGTTGTCTATTCCCACCTTTATGAAATTATTAAGAAATAAGGTACCATAATTATGACTAAGCTCTTCTACTCAGCCCATAAATGATTTACATCAAGTAAAATGTAGGCCCCAGTATGAGATTAAAAAATTAAAAAAATCTTATAACTTGAATGACAAAAATAGGAGTGCGAACGTGAGATAGTGATAACCACTAATTTTAGTTTTTGTTACTAAATCTTACCTTTGGGATTTTATTTTAAAATACACATACACTTGACTGGAACTATAAATAATTAAATTATAATAGCACGCAATTATGAATTTGAATTTAAAAGAGCGAGAAATCCATCAATGTAACCTCATGCTAATTTTAAACCAATCAATATTACGTTGGTTTTTAATTACACTCCTCTTTTCGTTTTACAGAGTTTTAAGAACTCCTCATAAGTTTCTCCTTTCGTATAACACAGAAGAAAAACCATGCTGTTATTTTGACTTTGATTACTTGAACAAATTGAATTAATGTTAATAACATTTTAGGCTGAAAAATTTAATATTTATTAATTTAATTACTATATAACTTAACTTTAGTTAACATTTGCCGCAACTAAACGCTCAAACAGAAACATTATTTTCATTGCATAAGTTATGTAGTTTTATTACACAGCTATGTTAGCTTGGAAATCATATTTTATAGATTTTGTACAATAAATGTTCACAAGACTTACTTGCTACAGTCAATGACTAGTAAACTTTACGTTTATAGATAGCTAAGCACATCTGTTAGTTGCGTGTTAAACTGTGAAATAACAGTATGAGAACACGTTTTCGGGATATATTACTTGGAGTCATATTGTTATCAATCATATTAAATACAAAACCGCTGTTTCGCATTTTATGGTTTAAAAGACTCTTCAATAAGTTATGGAGTGCTAATACACAATATATTTTCATACATTGGCTCTGTTAAACATTTTGTTTTGCTGTCAAGTTTCACTACAAAATAATTTTATAAATTACCCTAGTAAAAAAAAAAAAACAATTACAGCTGTTCTGCTGTTTAATGGAAGCAATCCTGATGAATGTCGTGGAAGAGCTTGATTAGTTTTAATTGATAAATTGCACACCCGTGTTTTGACTGAAAACGTATTGGTCCCGTGAATTTACTTTCGCGTACACATTTATGGAACCAATCGTGTTAAATGCCACGGAAGAGCTTAATGATGTTTTGTTGATAAATTTCACTCCCGTGTTTTTACTGAAAACATAGGTGCTATTTCTCTTGTGAATTTACTTTTAATAACAAATATGTATAATACATTAATCTATTAATGTGTAATTACTATAATGGATCTATTTCATAAAATAAACTGTTATAAAAACTATTTGCATAAAGAACTAAATTTTCATGAACTAAATTTCAAGTTGTAAAATGTTGTATAAAATTCTCATATAAAATAGTTTTCTAAAGTTATATTTTGAAATTAATTTGCAGTCCCAGTTTTTGCATTATGTTTTGTTTAAAAAACAGTAAATAATGTACTGTAAATACGATTAGTTCAGTAGAAATAACACAAATTGTGTAAAAAATACTATTTTAAGAGGGAACTGAAATGAGAAATGGAATAAAAAATTTATTCAGTGAAGTGTTATTATTGAAAAAATCAGCATCTCCTATATAGAGATTCTGTTTAAGGAATATAATTCAAGCTAATACTATTTATTTAATTATTTATTTGTTTAACTACCAACGGTCAAAAGACCAATTTGCAACGTGTTACATTTTTACAAAGTTTCTCAAGATGACTAATACTTATACACACAAAGGGCCAAGCCAAACATGCAATGGGACTTAAAACTTAAAAAAAACTTCAGGTATGAGAAGGGACAAGCCATACATGCAACTGGATTTTAAACTAATTGGCGCTTAAGCTAGGGGACTAGCCAAACATGCAACTAGACTGGAATATAAATACAGCTAACATTATGTAACAATAACAATAAATAAAACTATATAATTTACAATAAATATAACTACACTAGAAAGGTAAATAAAATCTACATAGTTTTAATAAATATTAACAGTTTTAGAGTAACAAAATAGAATCTATAGAATTCGTAATAAATTTTAACAAATAAATAACAATAATTTATAATAAATATTGAGGATCATGATAAGTAATTAGAATTAGGAAAAAAACTAATGAACATGCACCATATGTTATAATAAATACAGATTTGATTGCTGAATACAGACTCAATGCAGTGCTTTCCAGTCCAACAACTTCTTTTTGAAGGCCTCCTCACTTGTACAGAACAGATCAATGTCGTCCGGCATGTTGTTGGCCAGCAGTTGGAGGCAAGGAAAAGTGCTGTGGAACAAGTACTGGGTTGACTACTGACGTCTAGCGAAAAGATGGGTGTGGCGCAGGTGTCGAGAAGTGCGGAAGTCCAGGTTGACAGGTAGATCAGGGGCATCAATGTTCGAGTTAATCAGCTTCCTCAGGAACAGTAGGTCATTGATTATTCGTCTTGTGTGAAGTGGCATCAAGTTCAACTGAAGTTGCAGATCATGAATTGGAGGAGTGCGGTAGTCGAAGCCTAGCAGCACACCAACAAAGCTGATGAAACGGGTTTGAACGTTCTCAAGTCCATAAATCTGTCCAGTATTGCTGCACAAAATAATGATACAAATATAAAGATTATCTATTTTGTTATAATATTAATATAAGTAAGCAAAAGTAAGCAATTGCTTAGGTTTTTACAGCTATTTATTGGATATTAAGCATAAAAATAACTTGTATTAATACTATCGCTTTCATTATAATAAGACAGTCTCAATCTCCAACCCTCTTCCTGAAAGTAAATTTCCGTATAAAAGAACGTGTGCGTATTTGTAATTGATTCAATATTATTTGTGATATATAATATGGAGTAAATTGGCCTAGTCATAAATTTCTACTTTCTCAATCAGACATGCTGGAGTGTGATGATGCTACCGAGTGGGTAGAACAGGTATTTGCAGTTCCATAATATAGAAGAGGTAGCTCATTCGGACAATAGATAGATTTCACTTGGGGCCGTAAATACAATCATAATTTTAATAAATAAATCTAAGATCGTCTTTAAAATAAATTTCAAATAAAACCTGTTTCCTTAGAATTACAAATCTCTATGTATTTCAAAGAGAAACAGCTACTATACAATACAAAATACAATACGTAATATATATGTTTTTGCAATAGATAAAAAATTGTAATTAACATAACTTAAAATTGTCAATTACTATTTACATTTATAAAGAAGAAAACAGGATTTTTACGGACGTTTGCCACCGTTCAGTGAAACCAGAAATCAGTAACACTACGTGTCGAGATCTGCAATCTGATCTCTTCTTCAGGTAAAGAACTAACCTAATACATAATTACAAACTAGGTTAATATAAACAAATCATACCAAAGCGTTGTGGCACGCCTAAGTCAGGAATCACAACCACCATGTTGATTGAATCAGGAATAACCATGTTGATTGTCAACTTCACTAACAATAAAAACATGCACTTAATAAAAAACTATACACAGCACTTATCTATAAAACCGAACTACAGAATACAGGTCACAATACGTCTGAATTTGTCTACTAACCACCTACGACTGACCAGAGGGCCAATGGCAATCATCACGGCAATCAAAAACAAGATGGCGGAAATAAAAAAGAAGGGGAACAGGAATAGGCCTTTTTGATATTATTATTTCATGATAGATGAACTTCTTAAAACCATATTATGACTCCACATTGGTTTATTACAAATATCTGATCCGTTTGATACTTTTGGTTTTATTCTTAGTTAATTTTTGGGAATTGGCAACCAAAGCGGCCTAATCTCGACTGATAGTTGTATGATTGGTTGGTCTGCCAGTTTAATCTATGTTGCCTCAATTAATTTCCTTTTGAAGAAATGTGGTTCCCGATGTATTATGTCGGCTTCATCCCAATTCATGTGATGGTCTTTGTACCAAGAATAGTGTGCAATTTTTTACTTATCTGTGAGACCATTTCTTGTGTTTTCTTTGTTCTATTTTATACTTACGTTTGGTGGTCTTTTTGTCTCGCCTATGTATTCCCTATTGCAACTACATTTTACACTGTAAACAAAGTTTTTTAAATCCTGTGTGCCATTTTTTGGTTTTTTTTACGAGACTTTGTCTAAGAGTATTGTGTGTTTTAAACGTGGTTGTAATGTTGTACTTCCTACATACTCTTCTAATTTTCTCCGATAATCCCGGCCCATAAGGGATTGACATAAATGCAAATTTATCACAATTCTGTTTTTCTGACTCTGGAATGATTCTTCTGGTTCGTTTGCACTTATTTATTACTAATTGAGGGTATCCATTACTTCTGAGATCCGATTCAACTTTCATTAATTCCTCTTTTAATCTATCTTTATCTGAGCACAAGCTCTTTGCTCTATCAAACAACGAGTAGGCTACTCCTTCTTTGACAGATGCTTCATGGTTGGATAGATAATTTAAATATTTTTCTCAGTCTTAAGGACATCCCTATCTCTTAATACACAAACATCCAAAAAGGGAAGCTTGTTTTGAACTTCCACTTCCATTGTGAGGTGGATGGAAGGAGAAATACTATTAATGTGATTCAAAAACTTATTTAATTCAACGTTTCCTTGAGAAAAAATAACAAAGGTATCATCCACATACCTCCACCAAATCTTCGGTTTCAACTGAGCTGAAGCCAAAGCTTTTCGCTCAAATTCCTCCATACAGATATTGGCGAAAATAGGAGACAGTGGAGAACCAATTGCCATCCCCTCAACTTGACGGTAAATTTTACCCTGTAACTCAAAATAATTGCATTGAGTACATAGTTCTATCAGTTCCATAATTACTGGTATCGTATTTAAAATTACTAAAAGATAATGCAATTGAACAGTCGGGCAGTGTACTAGCTTGTAAGCATAATATTGTTTACCATTTTACCGTGGAATTGTTGTAAATCAGCAGCGAAACTCCCATTTAAAATAACCTGTGACACAACAAACAGCTGTTAGCCTTCAATAATGGATTATTTCGTATTTATAATGACCCGATCACAATGTGTCTATCACGCAATAGCAAGGAAGGAAACACTCATATCGTAATTTAACTTTTACTGCAGTCATTCTTCCTCTAAATTAGTTTCTGTGTGGCTAGTAAGACTACATTGTATATTCAACAAGCACATTACAGTTATATTCTATTGGCCGTCGGTAGCTTCCCTGCAGTACCAAATACTGAACACGTAATTGAATATAAATGTACTATTTATGCATTTGGATGACAAGTTCAATTTATATTCTGAATAATAATGTCGTTCTTACCACTTCTTGCAGATGTTTTGAAATTGTTGAAATTGAAAATGCGTATGTAAGCTGCTAATGGAATTGTTATATTGACAATATTCATCGGAAGAGAACAGATTTCTCTGGATTATATTCATCACTCAACAGTTTATTACAAAACTCAATTAGTCTGAGTTTAACAGCTATTATCATGTTGAATATTCCCTTAACAGCTCGTTTCCGAATAATACAAACATAATTTTGGCATATATTGGAATCTAAATAGTTTGTATGTAAATCGCATTTTTGTGAAATGGTTAATGGTTATTATTACAAAAACTACATTAAGATTCACTGATATAATCGTTAACTAAAGTTACTTGGTTATATCACGATAATTTACAAAAGAATTTTGTTTGCAAATGATTCTAGTCTTATCTTTGAGGGCGATAACTCAAGGGTCATGAAAAATCAGTTTGACGAATAGTCTTCACGTTTAACTCTACGGTTCTCATCTAATAAACTCTTCCTAATCACTTCAAAAACTGAGCAAATCATTTTATCATCCAACCGCCTTTTTAATATTCTCGTAAAATTCCATCTAAATAATGGAAATTTCGGTACTTCATCTGTTATGAAATTTTGTTGGTATTCGTATTCAAAATCTAAAATGGGATGTCAACATAGATTATTTATGTATAAAAATAAACTCATATATTTATGCTCAGAGATGACTAGCTTCAGTTGGTTTACAGGATGCCCTACTACACGCTTCACACGGAGACCTTAATCCCCATTTGACATACACCTTAATATTTTGAGAGTGTATCTCTTAAATCATTTCCAAAGGATTTTAGTCCTACAAAAAATGCGTTTAGAATTGTTTGCGGTATGCGGTCACGTAACAGTTCTAGAGAGCGTTTTCAGTAGGATAGTATCTGAACGCTATCTTTACTACTAATATACCATGCAGTAATTTTTATTCACAAGTACCGTAGTTATTTTAGACCTTAGACTCATAAATGTAACACGAGGTACAAACATAATTTTGTTCCTGACAATTTTAAACAATCTCTTACTAAGCACATTTTTATCAAGGAACTAATTTGTAAAATAGTATTCCAACCGAAATAAAATTATATAAAAGGTTTTAAGAAAGAATGTAGTTTCTATCTGTCCCAGAGGCCTTTGAACAGCCTAATATATACCCTTTAAGCTAATATATTACTAATTTGGGTCGATACAGTTATTGAATTGAGCGGTTTTGTCGGTGCTGCATCATAGACATATTATTTATACGAGTATATTTATATGGATATAAATTGTAAACAATTGGTTAATTTATTGAGCTATTTTATTTTTTGATTAACACCATACATAATGTTCAATGTTACAATATATATTTTTTCTTTGACTTTGAAAGACTGATAGCCAAAATGTTGTTAACGTGGTTACAATCATGGGAATAGTATTAGCGGTGCATTTTTCATTTTTACCAAAATAGGATCTTTGTCCATTGTATTACAGACAATGTGAAAACAATTGAAACTACAAAAACACCGCGACTAATGAAGGGCTATTTCAATTTAACATAACTTCCATTGCCTTAATGAAATGGAGACAAATTACATGAAACGTCTAAGGAGAGATTTAATCATATAGAAGTCAGATTAAAATATAACGATAATCAAAACAGTTGTACAGCTAGTGAATACAGAGTAAATATTGAGCTTTTTCAGATTGATGCTGGAAAATTTTAGAACAATACTTAATAAAATCCATCTCATCTCAATTTGCAGAAATAGTGGATGGATATTGTTATAGAATGAAAATTTAAATATTTATTAAGGATAAGGTGTCCAACCAAAGCACGAAAAGCTATAGCAGTTTATTCCTGTCTACTCAGTTATCATGTTAAGTAAAGTAACAAGAGCTTGTAACTGACTGAACTTAGAACTTGCTTAACTGTCCTAGAGGATTACAGAGAAATAATGCATTGATACGTGACATGGGCGTATGGAAATAGATAGACAGACAGACACGTTCATTAAACAGTCAAGCCGCAGTGGGCCGTGACACGGTACAGTCTGTGGTCTGATATAATAGAGGCATCAATCACGTCTCTCAAACTCGGTTGATTTGTCCGCTATATTTATGTTGTTTCAAGAGTACACGAAACCCATGTTGGTTCATTTACCAACGAAATATGACTTTTGTCTTATGAGTCGATGTAAATGTTATATAACTATCTGTACTATGCTAAGTCACCCTTTAGATAAAACATATATGATCTATACCAGCATCAAGTCGGAACTCGATACTATCTATAATGTAAAAAGTAAATGTTGTGTGGATAAAGATATTATATTTTTGAGTACCGGTACTTATTTCTTTTTTCCATCAACTGTATGCATGTTATTTTTTTAACTATTACCGTACTAAGGTAGCGCAGCATGTCACATGCGTGATACGATAAATAATTCTGTACCGGAGAAAAATAAACTGACAGTTGTCTGTGGTATTGTTTATTAATTAGTTTCTAGATATATATATATATATATATATATATATATATATATATATATATATATATATATATATGTACACGCTACGTTTATATAAGGAATGTTGCGTGGAACCTACTACTAATGTCCTTACAGCAACGAAGACAATTTACTGTCCAGCTACTATTGTATCTTATAAGTATGACACAAATTGAAATTAAAGTATAATTGGTATACAACATGTAAGTAGTTTATAGAGAAGGCAAAGTATCAGCCTACTTTATAAACCATTAATAGTATATTATCTTTTATAGAGGTTAAATATTCATGGAAATTATGTTTATATGACATGGATTTATATAAATATGTTATACGATTTCTATTTTGTGTTAGAGTAAACTTTAAGTAAATATTCTAACAGGATCATAAGCCCCTTAAACATATTCCAACTCATAGTAAAGCGGTGCTTTAGCGTTGCATAAAATAGCCTTTCAACAAATATTTTACATATAAACTAAAACATAATAACAACATATAATAAACCATTAACAGTATATTATCAATAATTACAACATAAACTAATCATTTCAATGATTTGACCACATGTGTTCTTTAAATTAGAAAACTGTTAGTTGGGTTGCATGTTCGTTATCAAATTGTTACGTTCAAACACTTCTAAGTTAGGTTTTGTATGCAACTGAAAAATTTCAGATCATTTATAGCACAAACTCGAGGTTACAAACTAGGTTTTACTATGTGTTCAGTTGGTTATTTACCTGAAGAAGAGATCAGATTGCAGATCTCGAAACGTGCGATATAATTTTTATCTCTGAACGATGGCATATGTCTGGGAAAATCCTATTTCCTTTTCAATCCTTCCATCGTCAAAAGCAAACTTCCAACAAAGAATTTAATTTAATTTAATCTCTATTGACTGGTTACTCGGCTTGTTGTCAGAATCATGGAAAATTTTTAAGTCTTGTAACATTATATTTAAAAATATAGGAAATAAAATATACTATGTATAACGAAACTTTCCATAATCAGTATAATCTACAGTATAATATAGCTTGGAAATATTACACGTTTATACATTTATATTATTTCGTAGCCTAAGTATTGACGTTTACTATTTCCAAGCTAGTTCCTTTTAATTTGCTTGTAGTAAATTATTGAGAAAAGATTAAAATTAAATGAGATGTAGCTTAGAATCTTTTTGTTTGTTACAATATAATAAAAGACGCACTCCACGCAGTTACTATAATATAAGAAAACGTAATTTATAAAAGTTATCCGGTGTTATGAAATACAGGCCAGCCATGGCACTCACATATTGGTCTACTGATTGGAAAGTAATCTAATTTAAGCCCCTTGTATCAGTCTGGAATTTGAGCGTATTCAGTAACTAATCCACAGAGCCATGTGACAGATCTCACATTATAGAGTGAGATTAAACGGTAAATTCCAAACTAATTATTGGCACAGAGTTTGTACTGTTAATTCGATTATAAATTTGATCCGTATTCTGATTAGGCGGAATAAAAATACCTCCAGTAAAATAACGATAAACCATTAAAGTTTATTTGACAGATAAGGAGGTCACATTAGGTATAAAATGCAGTGGATGTTTAACAATTATCTTCTACGAATCTTTCGCTATTAATAGATCTAGGGATGGGTTATTGAGAATAGTTTTATTGCGCGTATAGTGTGCCGTTAGAGACAGAGTGATAATTTGCATAAGGTTTAGTAATATCACAGTTAATTGCATAAGGAATATAGAACTATTAAATCTTTCTTAAACCAATTTCTAAAGAAGGTTTTTGGAATAATATGGCTATAGACTATAATTAATATTCGTGGAAGGATGAACGTTGAACTGCTTAGAAGAGAGACAGATCAGTATTGATATGTAAGTAGCATTCAAACACTGGTTCTAAGGTACTTTTGTGGGAGATTTGTTTATTTTGCGCAGCACAATAAGACCAGATGACTATGCAATCTTTACTACGATGTAGAGTAGACAGAATGTTTTAGGGCGGTTATCCTTTATTGCGTGGACCTCAGATTGTTCTAATTTCGTACATCGATATTTCAATCCGTTTGGAATATATCCAGGTGTTTCAGGATTTAATTTACACCTCGTACATATCTATATCGGTAGGGCAGACTTTCTTAGTTTGGACATGGTAATTAGTATTAAAGTGTAGAATGTTTCAAAAGTTTTCAGAAAAAAATGATCTATCTCTTTATCGTATCACCATATAAAAGCAGTGATAGCCTTAATCAAGAAGTACTTTGGTTTTCAGAAATCTCATAGGCTAATGGATTATTTTAAAGAGGATATATACATTACTTTACACAATATTAACGAATGTCGGGTACATGAAACTCCCACTCACTAAGACGAGTGATGAGGGTTCTAGACCAGATGGTATAATGTTCGGGTGTGACGGATTTAGAGCACCCATATCATCATAATGCTGGGCAATATATCTATGGAGGATATATATTTTACTTTTCACAGTTAACAGTTAACCTCTGTAGCTAGGTCTATTAATTATTAATTTCACATGAAAAGCAATGCAACTGATACAAGTTTTATCTTTTCAACGAACCTAAAATATTAGGTTACAATATTGTTATGAAATTATAAGTGCAATAGTAACTAATTAAAATGATATAGTATTTATTATTAAGTTACCTTGGCACTTAATACAGAGTTTAATAGAGGCAATTATCGTCTCCGGAGCGATTATAATACGTAATTAGTGCAGGAACTAAACATTCAATATCCTGATGATTAACTTTTGTCTACGTGTGCAGGGAGGAAGTTGTGCAGAGTTTAGTTTTTCTATTGTGAGCCGTTATAATGTTAACAAAGGGTCACCAGACTTGTTATTAACCATGGATCTTAATATACTGCTATATTGTATATATTCATAATATGTTTTTTTTTTGTTTGGCCCTTTATAATTCCCCAATCGTTTTGCATGTAAGGAAATGCGCAAAAATTGCTGCGTAAACTATTTCATTGTACCGATTGTATTAAATAGTAATTTTGGGGTAACTGGATTACCGGTGGAAGGAGTAGGCCTAGAAGAATGATAAGGACTGGACAGTACAAAGAAGCCTTCTATAAGCGAGGCGCGCATCGCAGTGATGGGAGAGTTTGATAACGAAATTGAGAGGTGGGGTGAGGTAGACGTGTCGTACCTCTCGGCTCAGTTGATCTGTAGTAGTGGTAACGATTAAAGCCTTTGAAAATGTTTAGAGTTGTTTCTTGCTAATCGTCATCGAACCTGCGGGTAAGTGATCTTTTAACTGGAGTCCAGTCAATATTCATTCTTAGTTATTTTTGATAGTCTTGGAGAAAAAAATATTGTGAAAATTAAATTTAATGGGAATTTAGGAACTTGTCCTTTTGCTCCGTGCAATATAAAACTTGTTGGTGCAGTAAGCACATGTATATAAAGTGGTATGTAAAAAAATACCAAAAGAGTTTTGTGGTATTACAGATGTTTTCAGCAATTTAATTCTTTAAAACTGAAAAGAATTAAATTTAATTCTCTAAAACTGAAAAGAAGTAATATCTATATTCTCTAACACAGAAGAATTTTTATAAAACAAATATTGTTGATATTTAAAGTAAAGCAAAGAAATTAGTAACAGAATAAAATTAAATTTTTAAGATAAATTAAAGTGAAGAATTGCCCGATAAGATTAGAGTGTGAAAGTCTTCAATTTTGAAAATTGAATAAAAGACAAGCTGTGAGAACTTTGTAAATTTTTTGAGTGTTGAATATATTACAAGTTTGAACTTAAAAGTATTCAAGAAGTTTGTAATTTAATTTTAATTTCAGTGATTATTTTCAAGAAGAAGTTTTATTTTAGTTTCAACTTTATTAATTTCAGAAGACTTTCGTTCCTTTTTGAACCTTCACAAAACTTAAATTACAAAGCTATCCCCTCATGTGCCAGTAAAACGGTACATCATGACTATTTTTCAACATATTTCTTTAACGACTGGAGGTGTATTACAATTACACACATTTGTTTAGTCCGCGATTATACCTTTGATTTATGTTTATTATTAAAGATATACTAAGGTGGACCGCTTTACAAACTCTTCACGACGTATAGCCAGAAAACTGTGCGCATATCATTTAATAGATTTTCTGCCAAAGCATTATTGCTATATACCATTTACTGTTTATTTTCTTTTCCTCTAATCCGGTTCAAATGCGTGTACGAAAGGGGTTTAATTTTTCATAATTCCTCATCCTTAGAACTTATTTCTCATTTCCGTTTGTTAATATCTGTCTATTAGTTCATCTTATAAAAATACACTGTTTCAATATACGTTGCATTATTTTTTTAAGTAAAATCTATCAAGGTGATTTTTTTGCATCCATTTTTAATTACAAGGATTACATTTAAAGCTAAAAAACAGATAAAAAAACTTTAACTGGAACCAGATAAAAAGTAGACTGAGCAAAATATTAATAACTAATTTAATATAGAGCAATGTCAATAGTTTAATGAGCATCGAATATAAGGATACTATACGCTAAGCCACAGTAGTCACTGTTATAGATGTATCTCTATGTATAAAACAGTAAGGTGATAGTTTCCAAACTTAAATAGCCTGGTACAATCACGCACCAAATCATTAGGTATTGCTACAAAAACATCATCATGAAAAACTTGTAAGTGTTTTACACTTTATTTCATAATGTTTTAAAAATAAATACCTTGTAATAAATCTAGATCTAAAAACATAAAGTTATAATAAATTTAAATACTTAGTCAAACAGATTAATGAGCGTGGTTGTATTAAATCTCAGGTCGACTGGAGTGATAGGCAATCACAGCCCACTGAAGCAACAGTTCACCTGATAACGTTTTAATTAAACTCCCTTATTAAAGTCGCTTAAAGTTTTATTCGGAGAGGAACTTTATCATCTAATGGCTATAAAAGGATAGTGAAGTAACTGCCTGCAAGTTAAAATGGTAAGATTGACTAAACGTACAACTACACCTAATTCACATTTAAAACAATGAACTGTTACTAAACATTACGTAAGCGAATGTAACAAGTTAATATCCCCAACTGTCACAGGTATACCAACCAATTCAACAGCTGCACTACAGATAGAGGAATTTATCTGCGCTCATGGAACCCAAATACTACCCTTTAAAAAAAAAGTTATCTGTGTGGCGGGTTGCGTTTACTTGCTCGCCGCTGAGATGAAAGCGCAATAATGTTTTGAAAGTCAGTTTAAACTCTCGATTTCGATTTGCCGATTAGTATCGAAAAATAAGTTATTTTGAAAAACACGTTAAGCGAGCCTATAAAATTGATAAAAAAATTAAAAATTCAATTCTCAGTGAATTCAATAATATTTAGGTATTTAAAATACTGTAATAAATATAATTTTATAAAAACAAATGTACCTAGAGTGATTGTTTTTTATTGGAGTTCTTTGATTCCTTCTGGGTCACTGTCACTGCTGTCTGTATCCGAACCATCTCTAACTGATATAATAAAGGATTCTATAATACTGTCACTCTGGGACTCTGCGGCTGTAAATTCCTTTACGATTTTTTCCACGTGCATGCACTTTACTGACTACTCTTCTGCGCCCATACTTGGTACTTGTCTTCTCAGAGAGATTTAGCTTGAGACATAAATATGGTGCATTCCTTTTAGCTACATAACTTTTAACTTAGACACAAATTAACTCAATGGAGTGAGGTCTAGGTAGTAGGGTGGAAGTCGTAAGATGTCTTGACCAGAACATCTTACAAGGATGTGAATACTCATAACCAACAGCAAATAGTATAGCTTTGTAACAGTTGTGTCTTAAGTTTGCCAGGCATGTCTTAGTTTATATAGCTGCACAAGTTTGTACAGTTCAGGTAAAAAAATATCGTCGCTGAATAGCATTCCGTTTTTTTAAAGCCACGCCTTCATATCTTGCTTCATAACTTTTTAAATAGGAGCCTTGTCAATTTGTTTCTTGTGGTAGGGCGCGTTATCGTCGATTTGTTGTGAATATGGCTGTAAATTCGGCATAATAGTTTGTTTCATCCACCTCATAAAAGTTTCCCTATTCACGTTTTCGTGGTAGTCCCTATTTTGGTTGCTTACTTCCAACAGGTAAAAACATTAGACCAACCCTTTCTATCCACCGGCATAAATAATTATCAGTCTCTCGCCCTTGCAAATCGAAACGTGTAACCCTCTATTTAAGACATCAGACTAAGTTTGGTTAGATACGTAAGACGATGGTATATAAGACTCCTCTAAATACATTATTGGGAGTCCTTGCTCCCCGTAATGTTTTAATGCTCTGAAATATAATATAATTTTCTCTCGGTTTTCTGTTTTTCCAATTAATAATTTCCTCTAGTTTGCTGCCCTTCGCCAAATAAACCTCAGATCCTTTAATATCTATCTCAAACTTTTTTTACAGCCCAGGACTTTTTTTTCCATTACCGCCTCCCTCAATAGTTTTTCAGTCCATATCCGATGTTCTACAGTGTGAAACTGTACACTAGTATTCTCACTACAGACTTATCTAGTCATCTAAATCAAGAACTGTTCTACGTCGTCGGCTTCTTTGTGTAGTAAAACTTGCCTTCCACTGATTACTATCCTTCAATGTTTAAGCTCACTGTTTATTTTAGTCAAAACTCGCTCTGAAATAGGAAACCGTTGCAGGTTAAGTTCTTTGACAAGCCTTCAAAAACATAATAATAACGGTTTGATGGTCTGTACGTTCCTTCAAAATTGTATAAACATTACTCACGATTTCGAGAATTATTCTACCTTTGAATTTTGACTTTAGCTCATCAGACGTTATCATTAAAAACACAGCTCCAGCAACCACCAGACTCAGCACCGTCACAAAACAGAAAGTCTTTAGTGAGCGAGATGAGTTTATTGCGTCAGTACGATTCCGATAAGGGAGGCTATCATCGATGAGTTATAAGAAATGTTTTCAGGAAGGAGCGCATAACGCTACCCCGTCACCCCTCCTGCCTATCACCACACACTCAAGGCCACTCGCGAAGTCCTCGAACTGTACCCCTGGCCATGCTCGGAACTCCTTTGAAACTGTTCCCAATGATACTAATAATTAAGCAGGACAGCTAATGCTAAACCTGCCTAAGTCTCTTTTCACTATATAGATATCCACGCAAATGCTATACTCTAGCGTCTTTAAAGCTACATTGATTTATATTTTTTATTCAAACTTATTAATTAAAAAGTTTGGGAACGAAATATTGGGATTTAATTTTAAATTAGATTTTGAAAAGTCAGAGTAAAAACGAACATGTAATCCTTTGGCAAGTTAGTACTGGAAGTTTTAAATTCTTATGAAGGCGGTTGACTGCCTTGTATTGATTAGAACTTGTCTTGTTACGGCTATTGTTCACCTTGATTGATACAGCTGGACCAATGAGAGAACACCGCGGATGTCCAGTAGAGTTTATTAGAGGGGGGGAGTATATAAGCGCCAACTCATTCGCCCTTCTTTTGGTAATTTTCGTGGATTAAGTTGATTACAGTGCGCCGTGTTTCTAAATTTTTTTCCGCGAGGGATTTTGAGATAAATACCTAATTTATTTTACGTTTTATTTAAATAGCCTTCCAAATCTGATATTAAATTAATTTTGTTTCCTTTTTAAAGGAAAAATTAAATTCATAGAAACTATAGAGCAATTAGCATTATTAATTCTCGATGAATAATAGAGTATAATAGAATCATATAAGTTACATTTGGTTCAAACTTGCAATAAAAGTGAAGTAAAATTGAACTTTGTCAATAGCTTTAATTGAAATTTGGTAATTTATTAACATCTAATTGGAACAACTGTTTTATAGTGAATTGTTAATTGGTAATTTATTGAACTTTAATAATTGTTTTTGAGAGAGTTGTAATCTAAATTGCAAAGACTTGAGAGTTAAGGTCCAACTAGTGGAAAGAGAAGTTTAAATTTTTATTTTTTGGATTGTGAGTGAACTTAGAAGTGAACATTTTTATTTTAGTTATTTCCAAGTGGTAGTTGAGTTTTATTTTAAAACTGTATTATTTTATTTTAGAAGAGAGCTCTGATTTTAGTTTGATATATTTTATTAATATTTTTATTTCTTGCCAAAGGAACTTTTAAATTTACTAAACGGTTTGTTAATTATTTGTGGAAAATAGAGTAATGAAAATTCTGAAACGTTGAACTTATTAATTTGCTAGTATAAAATAAATCCATTATTTTTATTTAGAACTGTGATTTTTATTATAGACAAACCAGATAATATTTATTAGTTAACAAATTTAGTAATAAATTGTACTGAATATTCACTAGGAGCTTAATAATAAAAAAAATATTTTATATCGTCTAGGATGTCTCATTGATAATTTATATATCAATATTCTGGGATATTAATATATACAATTCAACTCGTTATACATAAATTATTTAATCTTAGTTTGGCTTAGACGTCTTCCACAGAATCTTAATAACAGTTATCTCTTTTAGTAGTATGGTCTACGAAATGTTCTATCTATTGCTAAGATCTGTTACTGCGATCTCTAAATTGATGGAGAAATATAGGAGTAAGTATCACGTAACAATACTGCTGATATATTTGTGCTGAACGAGTGTCACATATTCTAGACATAGTTTTGTCACCTAGGTACAAAACCTATTAGACAAGGATAAGAACTGTTCCTGCCTTTCAACAGTTGCCGGAATTATGTTAAATGATCAGCTAGTTTTATCTTGAACTTTTACATCCCTCCTTTTCAGAACTCTGGAACCAACCCTCTTCCGAAAAGTAGCTGTCAGATGTCCTTAGATAACTATGTATAGGAAAACTGTAACACACGTTCATAATTTCAATCATAGTAGTGAGATTATTATCCAAAACGTACATTGTATAAGCAATATTTTCCATAATAATACCGTAAGATATGTAGGTACCTGTTTACTATCTGCAAACTGCATTTATACAGCTGGAATATATTTATTATGAAGGTTGTTCAGTCAACTAATTTTATATATTATGAAACATTCTTACTCCGAAACGACTATGTTAATCGTGATTAGAAATAAGACGTTCTCTCCAATTTGTTATATTTTTGATATTCGGCGTAAAAACTTAAAAAGACTAAGTGATATTTTCAAAATAGTATATATCAATTAAACCTGTAAAATTTATCGGATGTACCTTATTAAAACGTGTATGGCAATAGTTTATGAAATGAAAGAAAAATAACTAAACTCTCTTTATGATTTATCGTAGTATTAATTATTCAAAATGTTTTGAACGGTGCTCATTTTCTAATACAATATTTATTACATCGAAAAATAACTGTCGTTATTGGTAAATGCCAGTTAATTAAAATTTATTACAATTCTTGTATGAGGTTAAAACAGTCAACTGTCAATCAGAATAATTTATAAGTTAACACTCTATTTGATATTATAGAACTTAAAAGCAGATTTTCTTTAACTCATTTGCATACTAGTACCATATACGTTTTAATCATATATGTATAATAAGGTTCTAAATATATATGTATCAGTCTTTAAAAAGGTAAGTTTAAATGGCAAAAACAAGCAAAAGGTTTTCTTGACTTAAATGTAACTATTTATTAATATTAACAAAACAAATAATCATACGTGAATGTAAATCTTAACTGTGCAGACATTGGCATCTTTAAAATTTAAAATATTACGACAAGACTTAAATTCGGGCCATTCCATTATTCTTAAAAAAACTCAAGAAAATTTAGAATAATTGCAATCATTTTTAAAAGATTCAGAAGTTTCATTTTCATATATAAACAGTAATAGACAAAATAAACCCATATTTAGATAAAGTGGGACAGATTTTACAGTGTATGATTTATTACTGCCAATTCTAGATGCCATTTCAAATCATAGCATAGTAATAAAACAAACTGTTTACTAATACTTAAACGTACAGTTTTAAACTGTTTGGTAGTGCTTCATTGTGTAAATGTACTGTAATACCAAGTATTTGAGGATGTTTTTTATTATAAATTTCAAAACTTTTATTTTTGTGTATTTGGCATAACAGCGGCAGTTATCACAGCAATATTTCAGACAGTACCTTATGGAGTTTATCACAACAGCTTAAATAAATCTGTAAAGGATGTTCTCAGAAGAGAAAATACTTGTATCTTTACAGCCCATCAGCAAAATTATTTGACTAGGATCGGTACAACATTTATCACTGCCAAATTCGACTAGCTAGTTTGCATTGAGCTGCAGTCACATAAACTTGGCCGACTCTATTAATTCTCCCACCAAATATGAATTAATGAATTTGGTTCGATTCCTGCAAGGAGAAGTGAATAGTGCAGCAGAAATCCATTTGAGACTTTGCCGTGTTTACGGAGAAAACATTGTGAATGATGTTGTACGTGAATGGTGTAGTAAACCAACGATGTTAACTGGTACCCACAAACATTGCCAAATGGATTATATTTCTCTAATAGGTCCTTGAATTTGACATTACATCATCTTGATTTCTGAAAATTAAACGTTATTATAATAAAGCTTTAATGCAAGACTATCATAAGATGTGTGTATCTCAATAGAACAATTTAGTAGATCGCCATATTGTACAACTATTTGACCAAAAAAAGTACTACTACAGTGCCGGGTTTCATTTTAAGAAGAAAATGTTTAATAAGAGAAGAGCATAGAGACAGATGTTGAGGAGTTTAAAATATCTTCTTTATTTAAATTTACCGTCATTAGATAAAGGAGAACTTATAATAGCCAAGTGAGGCCTTATGTATAAATGACTCTTTTTTAGGAAGAGAAATATATCTAGAATTTTGATATCAATTTGCAATAATTATGTCTAAGCCTTCCGTAAATAGTTCTTTCCACGGAGATAATGGGCTGTTGCCATAAAATAATTTATATGCTTTCATTTTCTATTGAAGTCTATGTCACTCACATTATGAACAATTATTAAAAGTTCATTAAAAATCACTAAATCTTTTTCATTGTTTGAACAGTATTACTGTTCCGAGGAATATATTTTTATAGATCTGCGAGCATTAAAAAATATACATAATTAACTGGTGGGACTACATTTATTTCTAAAAACTACCTAACACTTACTAAAAATGTATTACATTTTTTCATTAATATAAAACCTCGACGAAGATACTCAAAATGAAAAATGTATATAATTAGGCCAACAGACACAACTGTATTACAAAATATAAAGTATGTTATAATCTAAGTAAATTGGCTTTCACATTGTTTCATCAAGAGCACAACTGCGTGTACTGCGATATACTGACACGATCTATAAGCACGGTGGAGCAACTAAATGTGTACACAAAGTAGCCAAGGTGGCAAGAGTTGATTTAATAAGAATGATGAGTTTAGCTCCAGTTCATCTTCTTCTTAATGCCGTGTCTGGAATTCGATGTTTTTACAGACTTGACAACATGGAATCTAGAGCCGTGGTCTGAAGATTTAAAAACAGATGACGAGGAAGAAGCTAAAATCAAATAATTTACTTCGTTTCCACATTAGATACACCGAGACTAAACAATATAAGATATACAGTAATGTTTTTACCTTCTTAAAAATATAAACTATTACTTTTGTCTACAATCTCTTATAAACGTAATAGTATTAGCAATACTCTAAATTAAATATTGAAGTCAAACTATATGAGCGAAGTGTACTAAACTGGGATGACTTTGTAGATTAAACCCATTATGTACATTAAATGTAACAATATAATTACGCTAAATGATATATTTATTGAATTAAATTAATAATCTGAAGGATGTATTAACGTTTCAGTGCGAAATGTATATTAAGAACAAACATCAGCTTCCTTGTGACAGAGCAGACTCCAGGAGACATGTTTGATGACGCTATGCCGAGGGCTCCAATTCTTCATTAGACGCGCTTTATATCATCTCTGTACACTTTGTTCCAGTAGCTATGAGCAAGACTACAGGCATATTGGTTTTCTTATAGACTTCTTATATATTGCAAACCCACTCTCTCTCCTAAATACTACAAAAAGAAAATCAGTTTACCATAGAAGTAGCGCACGGATACTTATTGTATACTCTGTAAATAGTTTTTCATGATTCATTCCTTACATGATCAACCAAAATATCGATTTGTATGCATTATATTAAATTTAACTTTTATAGTTTTTCATATCTGGTCTATTGTGTATAGAGGTTAATATGAAAGGATCATAATATTTTAAACTCAACAAATACTATTTGTGATTATCGTGTGTACAATAACGAAAGATCGAACGGAATAAATAGGAAAGAAAATGGCTATCTTGGACAGTGTTTTACTCGCATTCATTGCTACGTCTTAAAGACGCAACCTCGGACGAACATTATAGGACCAGAAATATTCTTGAGGGTACAAATCTAAAAAATTGCTTTTGACACACAGAACGCGTAGCACACTGTATTGTTTAAATCATAAATAAATAAATGAATAATATATACAAAATATATGAAAATTATGAAATCATGAAAATTATTCACGATTTCTCCAATGTTTGGCTGAAGACTGAAGGAAGACCAACATAACTCTTTCTGAGACCTCATCGAATGTGTGTATTTGTGTTCCGTAAACAAAGTCCTTTCCGAAGCCGCACTAAAAAAATCACAACTTGTGATATCAAGAGAATGGGGTAGTCATTATTAGTTACAATCTAATTGGTAAGGTTGACTATTGGGTGGTCTATGTTATGTAATCCAACCTTTTATAATAAACCCGTCTAAACAATGACAAAGGTCTGATGACCAGTGGGGATACGCATCAATGTAAACGAAGAGACTTGACTACATACAATTGTGAAGCAAACGTCTTTTATGTGGTTGACCTAACTTAAACCTGGGAAATCGTATTAGCAATATTGAGATTTAAATTGTACTAATATTTGTGGACACCCAATATAACAATAGGAAGAAACTATAGTGAAGGGATATTGAAGTTAATGGTAATTAATGTAAATGGAAAGTTTGGTTTTGCGTCTTTAAATGATGAGGATCAATTTTCAATTAGATTAAATGTTTATAAAAACTAGTTGTAGGACTAAAAGCTAAGAAACTAGTGTTGTTTGTGGAACAGTTTGTAGAAATAGTATACTGGTACAAAAAAAGGTTAATTACCTATCTAACTAACAGTTATTAATAATTACTTTACATAATATATCACCGCGTTCCATTATTTAGATAAAACATTGCTTTGTGAAACAGAGGATACGAATGTTTTAACTAATTTCTACTGAAAACAAACATTCATTTAACTTTGCAACTATTTTCCAATACTTTATTTTACTTTTAATGAAGTGTGTTTTCTTTGATGTAATAAAGTCATTGTTATATTGATGGTAATGTATGCAAAACACTTGAGTTAAATAAGTAGTGTTATAATAATAAGTGATTAAAAATAGAGCAATAATATTGGAATTGCGTGAGGGAAGTAAAATTACTTTGACATTGAAAAAAACTATTAAAGGGAATTTATAGATTCTGTTTTGATGTAAAAAATATAAACGCGAATTACGTACTAGGATATTGGATAAAGTTTTAACGATTTTTTATAATAAATCATAGTTAATAATTTCAAAAATACGTAAATATTTTAAAATACAGATGAGGTGAAAAGTCTTAAAACCGTCTAATATCTTCTGTACCAGTACCTGTGTGTATAAGTTATATATTATGTAGAAAATACTGAATTTCAAAGAAAAAACTAAGTTTGCTGTCTTGATCCAGCAACGATAACGTAAAGTTCGTTACTAGTAAAACAACAAATATCAGGAACGGCTATAAATATTTGGTTGGGTATTCAATGATAACTTAGTAACGTCAGCTACGTAATATTTTAAGGCTTGTTGGATAAAAATAGTTCACTTTCTATAGGTGGCTTCTATCACAGAATATAATTAAGTCAGAGATATAAGAATAGAAAAATTAATAATAGGAAAGACAAAATCAAAACAAAACAAAATCGAAAACTTTAATTGTAGTTGATAAATAATGTAAAATTTATTTCAATATAACTTAGTTTTTTTAGTTATTGGGCAGTTATTCTTTCCATTATTGCGTTTTGTTCAAGAAGTGTAAGTAAATAATTATTAGAAAAATTATAATTTCACTGTATAAAATGGCAACTTCAGTGTTAATACATAGAAGTATGATTTAAAACATAGAGTACTTTTAGAAACGTCCCAAGTATATTCGTAGTCTATGGAATGTAGTTCAGTTCATATCAAATTAATTAGTACAAATAAATTCTCCTGAGTGAATAAAACAGGGCACTAGTCTGAATGTTTTGAATTAATTTTGCCGTACTTGTTTTTAGAACTAAATGTGTACTAACTGATAGTCAGTTATCATTGTTTTGTGTGTTATTGATTGTTTACAGTATAATCTTAACTTCCTTTTCGACCATGTATAGTAAATAAAAAATAGTGTATTATTTTTATATTTAAAATGTAATGTTTTACTTTATAATTTACAAGACAATTATATGTATTATGAACATGGACTTTTGAACTCAATTTCTAGTTAAATTAAGTTAATTGAAAAGGCTTTGTCGAGAAATGTATAGATTTGTTTGAATTTGATTGTTTTCTATAAATTATCGAAAAGAATTAAATGCTAAAGTTAGTAATACCATAATAATGCAACTTTCCTTTGACAAAAAGTAAAAAAATAGTACAACTCAAGTACGTGAATAAAAACTTATATATACCCTACTTAATCTTGTTTAATCTTACCAGTTCGCTAAGAAAGACACTGAGATTCTGCTGACACTGGGATACCGCTATTGGGTTTATCTCAGATTTTCTCTTCTAGTCAGGATTGAATCACTAGCGTTTTCCGACGTAAAAAACATTATCTCACATTAAATTATAATAGTGTATATTCTATGACATTGTCAAAGATGAATATTATGTCCTGGATTTGAAGTATTCATGGTTTACATATAATTTTCACTGGTTATAACGTAAATCTGCATCAGCTTTTTCAGGGTAAAGCTATGAAATAATTGAGACTCTAAAATAAAATAAATTTTATGTTGAATGTGTTAAACAATAGTTTCAATTTTAACAACAATCATTGCAGAGATTTAAGTAAATTACTACTTCAAATGAAAGCAGCACTAAATGCTATAGAGAGATAATAATAATTGCATTGAAAAATTTGTGTTGTAAATTTTAAATGCAACATAAAATAAATATATTAAAGATAAAATTAAAAGAACAAATTTCCCAATAATTTCACAATAGGTACTCAAAACTGTTGAGCTTATGGCAATAAGCTTGGTAAACAAGTTGGGATATGGTATTTTAAAAGTCTTTTAAAGAAAAACGGTTACATGATCATTAACATGCCTCAACGATACATCTTTCTACCTTCTTCCATCGAGTGTGTCCTGGCCTAACTCATTGTATATTAAATAAATTATGCAGGTATTATATTTAGTTATATTCTAGCCTGTTTTAAAGTATAGCACGAAATTAAACAAAAATACTACAAACAGCCCATTATTGGCTGCTACATCAACGTATTGGGGCTAACATGTACGTACATGAACATATAGGACACTCGGTCTTCCATGTCTTATTGTATAATTTTTTAAATATTTTTATAAAATGCGGTCTTCTTTAGATATGGTGCCTTGAAAATAAAGCACATTTATAAATAGTTATTTAGAATATCGAAATAGATGTTACCCTACTTAAGTAAAGTAAGAAACTAGAGGAGATTATGATTTTAGTAAAAAAATGTTCGCTATTAAAAATTATTCGATAAATTAAAACTAAAGTCTTAAAATTTACTTATATCACACAAATTAGGCGATCATCCAACATAGTTTTTATTAAAAACAAATGTGTCACACTGTTTCACTAATGTATCATTTTCATAGATAACTAGTCATAGTATTCAACTCGTAAATTCTCGACCGAGCATCTGCAGCATCAAAATCCCAAGAAGTAAAAGGTGACGGTATAGTCATGCATAACCTTATGCTCTAAGTGCCTTACAGTCCCAGCTTGGAAAACACTTGCTATTGTATTCTGTAGTGGCACATTTATAAATACATGTAGCATATTAATACAAGTACCGATGGTAATTCGAGAAGTATTACTGCAATAAACCCTTTCTAAAATAATAAGTTCTATTTTTTATTTTTTTAAGACATTTCGTACAAAGCTTTGGAAGAATAAAGAGTAATCTTTTTTGTATTTATACACATTGTGTGTATGATATTGAGATAATATTAAATTCTAAAGAAAACAAGTTAGAGTAAACCTACACGTAGATGTATGTCAATATACCGTTTTCACTGTTTTAACTTGCTGTTCTTGTTTTATGATATAACACCAGTAAAGGTTAGTATTGTAGAAGTAGATGTTTACTTGTACTTACCTAGAGAAAAACTGTTATATTCTGCCCATGGTAGAGTTATACTATTTAGATTGGGTAACATTTAACTTGCGATTCTTACTGTTGCGTTTACGCAAACATGTCATAATATATAAGTTATGTAGTAACTAGTGCCAACCAGGAAAAAATATCAGGATTTTAAAATATCTAAACGCCAACATATTCATATATCTTAGGCCCAGATTAGTCAATTTAAAGTAATAATAGTTAATTTAAATATTTAAAGCTCAACTTGATACTTCTAATATAGCTTTACGATTTATATTTTATATATAAATTTTGTGTCCTAATGAATAATCTATTACATTACAATTATTATAACAAAGAAGGAGTACGCTACACTACGTGCAGCAACATACTTCGCTGAGGTAGCATGCAGAATTATAAGTATATAACCCATGTCATTGTCAAGATACCCTGCGGACAGACAGACAAATATACGTTGTTCAGAAAAGAAAGGTTTTAATTAAAGAGACAGACCAAAGCGGAACTGTGTGATCGTACTGAGTGACTTACTCCAAATCTTTCAGCCAAATGCCATGGTTGTAACTTCACTATAACAGAACTTCTTATTCTCTATGTATAAAATAACAGTTGCTTTTTATAAGTACAAAAGAATGGAAATATTGCTCTTAAAAATTTTGTTTAGTTTTGTAATTTATTCTATAACTTAATTTAATTTTTTATATTACATGAGCTATTTATAAGGGCACAACTTAGCATTTTAAATGCGTTATTTTGTTAAATATTTGTTTAACTTTTGGAGTAAAACAATCGATATTATGACTATAGCGTCACTATAGTTAACTTTAAAGGTCAAAAGTTTAAAAGTTTATTGTTGGTTGTGCTAGGATCTATACTATTTATTGCGTATTTGTAGAAGATTTTTTTTACCACGGTGGTATGACTTTCTTATTTTCGTATAATATTCGTGACATACAACAATAAACTTCACAATTGTACAGTCAGAAAAAGTGGCTTGGATATGTGACATGTGAACTGCTTAAATTTGTTAGGGTTGGTTTTATCTTCAAATAAAGTATAAAACCTAAAGGGTGTTTTTTTAACGTTTTAATCAACTTAAAATGTTTCATAAACTGTAAGTACAATGTACGAAGATAAAATGTTAATTAAATAAATTTTTGTGTATTTTTTTCACAATAGGCAACTATTCCACACTAAAGCTTTCCTAAACAAAATTAATTCTATTTTAGGACTCCTGCCGTCCTGGTGGCTGCCTGAGTCATCCCTGTCAAGCTCTTGGTAGAAGAGAGGAAGGCGGTTTATCAGAGACAAGGCGGAGATCGGCAAGGACGCAGCAAGATCCGAAGAGCGCGCCCGAACCTTCCAGCAGTGGCAACACAGCTGGGAACACGAAACCCGAGGACGATAGACTGCGCGATTCATCGAGCAAGTTCAACCATGGGTCGAAAGGCGGTATGGCAAGGTAGACTACTACCTCACGCAGTTCCTGACAGGTCACGCCTATTTCAAGTCTTACCTGAACCAGAATAGCAAGACCGGTTCACCGGATTGCATCTACTGCCCGGGCGTTCCCGACGACGCGGAACACACCTTCTTCCGCTGTCAGCGTTGGGAAAAGCCCCGCCTGGAGGCCCTAAGAAAACTCGGTGTTTTTTTCTGCGAAAAGATTATGGAGGATGAGGGGAACTGGGATTATTTGTTACAATTCGTCCGGGGCATCCTCTTGGAAAAGAAACCCGATATAGACCGCGATGTGGCCCATATCCCTTGAGTAAGCGGCTGGATAATGAACGAGCCCTACGGGCTTAAGCCAAATCTAGGCCTAGCCTGACGTAATGTGATAAACAATTCCAGGTTAGAATCCTAAAGAAAAGAGGAGGTTTTTAGTGGTAAACCCGGTTATAGGGGAATCCCACACTACAGGCTGGCCACTTGAGTGCGTAATTGCATTTTTCCTGCCTCTCCTTAAAAAATAATCAATAAAAAATACACTTCTTTTAGTCATAGACCTACAAAGAGCGCACCTTTTTTTCATTGCTTTCTTTTAGTCTGAATGTATTCAATCTTATTGCTATAAATAAAAGTAAAATTATTTTTGAAACACAAACGTTACAATGTATATGTATGGGAAGTGTTCTTAAGAATTTTGGCTCCAGATCCATATGTACTTAGTAGTAAATAAAATACCTCTTGAATCCCACTACTAAATATCAATATCTTACTGGAATAAAATCACCCTCGAACACTTCATTGTGTTTATACTTTTTATAATTCCCCCAAAATACACTATAAGCCATCAAAAACATTTCATTCTATGCTTTGCCAATAAAACTTTTGCGATATACATGCTCTGATCGAATAAAATAGTTATGTGATCTCAACAAGCGCATTTATGTGCTAGAAATATGTCATAGTTAATTCTTAAATACATTCAAATGGGAACTAGACATGTTGTGAATGATGAAATACGTACACCTTCCTCTTAGTTGCAGCATCTGGGATCTACCGTTGTTACAAACTTGACTCCTGAAATCTGGAGACATGTTCGTCTGTAGGGATCTAAAAAAAAACAAAAACGTGTCGAAGATATCCCAGAAATCCAGAGATCCAAGAGATGATTTGTTTATTTCAATCAAATGCCCTGTTTAACTTTTTAAACTTAATATATACTGAATAAAGAAAAAAATTTCAAGGAATTGCTTCGAATAATAAGGAGATCTAGGACTATAATTAAGCTATGACAATAATTTTAATTATTAATTACCTAATATGGGTTTAAATAATAACAAAAACACACAACTGTAAGTTAGTATGATACATATTGAAAATATTTAGTTAAGAGCGCAAACTAAAATTCTTTTTTTATTGTAGGATATATCGTATTGCCAATGCAGGAAATATCAGATAATATATTCTAAATAAAGAGATTTATCCTGACAGTAAAATTAGTAATGAGTTAATATTCCTTTACGCCTACCCTCATATATAACAACAAATAAAACAACTAGTAACTTGAATTGTTAGTATGAGCTTATTCCAAAATGCTCTATACGTAAAAAATATGTTTTTTTGCTTATGTAAAGTATTCAATTTGAGTTTAACCTATTACGAAACATGTCCTAATCTGTCTATGACGAGATGTTGCTACTCCTGCTGCCAAAAGTGGATTCCACCAACCATTTTCTCACAATGGAAGTAGTTCAAACTCTCCACGCGTATATTCAGAAATCGTGCCTAAGCATTGTCACATGCCTATGTAATAAATCATAACATATTTAATATAATCACATTGTTACATTATTTTAGGCTAAATGGACTACTAATTCAAAAGACAGCGAGAGAGTTAGAACAAACAAATAATTTAGGCACTTTATGTTATGTGTATTTTATTATATATTATGATTTAATTAAGTTTCACAAAAAAAATTCATGTTATATAAAGTCTGACACACTCTAAAATGGTATACTGGTTACACGGGTTGATAATTATGGTTCTGGCTTTGAACATGGGGTATCAACGAGGGCTTACGCTGAACATCCCTCGAAATAGTACCGACCAGTATATTTTAAGATACCAAACTTCTGTTCAGTACCGCTAGAGCAATACATATTACAAACTTACCTAAGAATACTGTTATACGTGTGAGGAGGACAGTGATCACTACGCTTAAGTAAACAAAGATTTAATCTCCTTTATTATTTTAAATTAAAAATTAACCCTTCTGACAATTCTGACGCAATAATACGAGTAGTTGCTTTAGAGTAAAATCACTACACTGACCTGTGTATATGTATGCAGAAGACTTCACTCACTAGTCACTAGTGCTACCAAAATAAAACAAACCACGCTGGTTCTTAAAACTAAACTTAGAAATAGATGTAAAACACTCAGGAATGTAGAAAATAAATCATTACCAAGATGCCTAAAGAAGTTGCTCTATGACAAGCTAATAAATGTATAACAAAATTCACCATAGGAGTAGAGTTTGTGGCCAATTACTCATAAACGCAGATGGTAAACCTATTCTACACGCTCAAATGCCCTTTTTATGAATGTTTAAAAATTACACATCTGATACCTACCGCTCCTTAGTATGCTGTTCCTCCATGCAGAAATCTTGACTAACCTGTATCCCTACGTCGATATATTATTTGAGATATAATCTAAAATTAAAGTACTGTATTACTTGGTATGCTATATAGTAAGACTGCCAGTGCCTACAAATTTTTTCTGGGGATGGAAGTGTACTTGTTTTAGAGTTTTTAAAAGATATGCAACTTGTTTTCATACTAGGCAATTAATGGCGTACGACATACTATGATACCCAATTACCATCCGTAACATCTGGTTTTGCGTACTAAGAAAACCTGTTTTATGATTCTATACCACACATTTCAGCCGTATATGTAGTTTATCTTATTCTACAGGCTTTGTAGTGTAAACAATGTTTTAAGCCAGGTAGGTTTACAGCATGTACAGCAATAAATGTGAGACACAGCGCAGAGAAAATCTCATATTGTCAAACCACCGCATTTCGTCCGTCCAACAAAGTGAAGAAAATCCAGTAAAGCCCAAAGATTTTCTTTGGCCAAACTTGGGATAAAGTTAGCTTATCTAGTTGTTGGCCAGTAATAATATAGTCTATTATAAAATTTACAAATTTATTTTACCTGAAAACTTGATACTTTTAGCTTTTAATGAATCATCAACTATCAATTATTATTATTTCTATAATTATATTATATATATGTATATATATATATATATATATATATATATATATATATGTATATATATATATATATATATATATGTATATATATATATATATATATATATATTGATTTATTTATGTGTTTACAAGTATCTGTTCAACATTCAGTCATAAGAAATTTAAGTATAGTAAGACCTACCCAGTTGTCTTGTTTAAATTACATTATTAAAAAATACCTTACTAAAAAGTTTATTTTTAAAATATCAAAACTAGACGAAATATTTTATCAAATATTAAATTTAGAAACATTACCGTTTTAATACATTTTAAATATATAATGGACACAAATTTTTTATTTGAATAGTAACGTGATTTATTACAGAATCATTTACTCTGCATTTCAGCTGATTGTCAATATTTCGGTGTGATAATAGTAGCAGGTATTAGTATATTTAAGTTAAAAGCAGTTTATATTACTTTTATGACACATACTGTATTTCAAGATAATTATAATGTTTTTCATATTACAAAACAACTATTTTATTTACTAATAAATGTAATATTCATCCTATGATTAATATTTGGCTCTAGGCCCAGGTAGGTTCTTCCCAATTAAACTATTATATTTTTTAAATCTTTGTGGAATTAAATAGAATTGTTACAAGTTTTATATAGCTACATATGTATATATAATAAACTATGTATAACTACTTTATTGTTACGCTCTGATAAATGGTTTCAAACATTATTTATATATGTGTTTTTATACGTGTGTTGCAATACTTGTATATGTGAATGTATACACGTCTTTTTACTATTTTTTGGGAAAACACACAATTTTTAATAACAATTTCAATTTTATATTTAGTCATGTCGGACTAAAGGCATCTATTTTGTAGAAATACCTTTGCGTGTGCACTTTTATCCTAAAGTAATTATGTAATCATTTCCTAAAATTGTATTGAAACAATGGATGTTAGTTATTCATGGGATTATTCATGACGGATTTTGTTTATCAGTAATGTACATTTAGTTCCAGTCTAACTCAACAAAATATATAAGATTACAGGTTTAGTGATCGATAAAGTATATTGTGTTATTGGATTCTTGAACATAGGAAAATAAATTACACTTCAAATGAAACATTTGTTAATTAATAGTTTAGATTAGTCACTGAGACACAACCGTCCATTGAACCCATTACCTTATAGAAGAAAGGACCATGTGGTCCCTAAACTTTGCCTGTATGAGTAAAGAACTTTTAATTTAATTTATCTCTTAAGTAGAGAATCGTAATTTATTACTGGATTGTGGTCGTTCCTAAATTCTAAATTAATAGTTGGCACATATAATATACTTTGATAAATGTGATAAATATTGGTTATGGCGATAGTTACTTGTTGTTATATTGTAAGTAGTAACAATGCTATTAAGACCACCGGTTCATGAGTAAGTTCTGTGAAATTATTACTGTTTGTAATAACACAGTGACATTTCGGTACACCAACATCGAATTCTAATTAAAGCTTATCTTGCAATATACAGGGAATGGTATTCTTAGTATCCAGTAAAATCCTTGCTATGTAAATGGAACGTTTTGTGCAGTCCTTACTGAATGTGTTGTATACGCTTTAAAGTTAATTTACTATGTAATATAAGCAAGTAACTGAAAATGACCTAATTGAATTAAAACTCAATTCACAACCCCAGTACTTATTACTGTGGTGGTTCGAAAATCATCTCTTAGCCGTTGGTCCCCGGGTTATGTGATAGGCAGAGGTTCATAACTCTAACTTCGCTTAGTAAAAAAAGACCTCGCGTTACTTTATTTATTTCATAGTCACATATCTCTCTCTGAACCATTTACTTCAAATATTTATTACACGTACAGTTTAATATCTTAACATTTGCTATCGATGGGACCTCGATATCTAGACATATTGATTTACTCATCTCACACTTCACACTCATATCATTACTCACAACTGACTAATTATTTCCAGGATATATCACCTGCTCGTAGCTCTCCACTTCAAATATATATTACTAATACACTTTGATATCTTTAACGGCACCAATGGGACCTTCATAACTAGATATATTGCAATAAATAAAAATAGGGAACCGTACCTATATTTAAAAGGTTTCAAAGTATTTAGTTGAAATATATGTAAGGTTATTGCAGATTAATTAACTGTATAGTAGGACTTTTCGATTAATGTATTTTCAATAAATGTTACGAATTTCTTAATATTAAATATCTTTTACATCCAATATCGGTTATACTGTCTAGAGTTATGTATATAATACATATTATATTATAATATTATATAATAAATATATATTAAATATTATATATTAATTGTGTGTATATATATATATATATATATATATATATATATATATATATATATATATATAAAATCTGCATTAAATTATTATTTTTTTTACTCTGTACGGTTATGAGTACTGTTCTTTTTTTATAATTTGTTAATTGATTGCGCTTGCCTCAGTTTTGATATTGCAATGTGTACAAGCATTTCTTAAGACTATTCATTATTTTACTATGTTTCCTGGTGTTGCACTGACGTAATTTTCCTGTTAATACAAATATAACTATCATTTGATTTTTATAACTATTTTTTCGTTTTATAGGTATAAGCCTTATTGTGAAATTGTTTTTGTATTGGAAAGGAATAAATAAATCTTGCTCGGCTTAATTTGTCAATACAGTATACGTTTTGAATATTTCGCGTCCTGTCTTAAGCTTTTAATAATATAATGTTCAAGTTCAAAAAGGATTTATCCTTTTTTTAAAGATATTTCGTTTTTAACTAACCATTAGTATTATCTCACTTACTTTTAAAGTATATAGCAAAAGATGTTAACATGTAAATAATTTATTTGCTAGTTTCAAACAGAGCCTATTAAAAGCCTCGATTAAATGCAATTGCAAACTGACTTTGCCCTTTTTAGAAGAGTGGTTTGGGCCTGAAAATAAACATTCTACATGGCTATGGATCTTAACATTTTGGTTAACAATTAAGTTTTTTTCCATTACTTTAAAGTTCGCAAGTTATAAACAGTTTGTTAGTTTTTTATTTAAACCCCTCCCGTGTACATCAGTGTCTTATTTGTTAAAACACATACTATTATTGTGTTCTTCATTGCAGAGAAATTGGCTGAAGAATTTAGTTATAAAGAGTTTATCGACCAAAGTCGTCTAGATTATACAAGTTGAGTTTCGCCAAGTAATTTAAGGAATAACTAGTTTCTATCATCGGACTCTTGTTTATAACAATCTACGGACTTCTAATTGACCGTGCGACGTAAGAGTATACAATCAATCGATAGAAAAATACTGCCAAAATTAATATTGTACTGCACCAAAATTAAATATTTGATAGATTTGCTGCATTATCTAGTTAAATTCTCTACCTGTTATATATAAATCTAACAAAAATTATTTTATGTTTTGTTTAATAAGTATTACCCAGCGTGTATAATAAAATGTAAGGAAAAAATATATTACTTTTATAACCAAAGCATTACAGTCGTGTTAACCGATGCAATCTTTATAAGAAATGCATCAATCAAGGAATTCATTAACGAATAAGTGAATGTCCATTGATATGGCTATAATACAATATTTTAAAGAATTTTTCTTGTTTAAATTATACGCAGTAAAATGCTCTTGGAATATCCGAAAGAAAGGATTGTTAAAACCAAAATCATAGTCACACAACGGCCCAACTTACCCTTGTCACAGGGTATTATCGTCACATATTTTGACTTGTGCATAGAACAAATATACTTATATTAAAACATTGTAGGCTACATAAAGAACACATATTCAGACTTTGTAAACATTTAGCAATAACATAGTTTAAGCTAGACACGAATTTAATATATATAAAAAGTTAACGAATAACTTTTAACCTATTTAACATTGGCATATATTCATGTCGAGATATTATCAGAGAGAATACACACTACATTATTATTTTATAATTTATCATAGTTTAGCCTGTTAAAAAGATATAGTTACCGGACAACATACAGAAAGATTTGACTATTATTCTCCTAAGAAGAAGTAGCAACACATTTATAAACAGATTTAACAGTTTATTGCTAACAAAGTTTGAAGCTCCAGTTAGAAGCATAAACATATTTTTGAATAGTATTAATGGTTTAATGATTTCTTTAGTAGCTGATCTACTCTGAGAGAAACAGTCTAGCCTAATACCAGCAGAAATGATATCGGGCGAAATATTCCTGCTTATTGTTTATAAAATATAAAGTTGATAACATAATGTGTAGTAAATATATCAAATTCTAAAGATATAATGATAAAGATGTATTTGTACACCTTAGTATCCTGAAGTATTGTCATGGGTTCGCTTGATATTGAATCAATTAAATATTTATTTATCTTGTAAATACATTTCAATAAAACACACACTTACAAACCTAAAAATACACTGGCCTTAAATATGTTTCTTACTGTCACACCTTGATACTGTAAATTTCCACTAATAAATATATTATATTTTTGATTAACACAGACAAAGTCTATAATTATCAACACAATTCTAACTGTGACGAGTATTATCACTAATTGATTTACCTAACGAGGCCACTTATGGAGCTCAACTCACCCGCTACGTCACGGTTGATACAGCATCATATATGGCTATTGGTCCTTCAAGAACATTTGCATTGGAGAACTTACTCAACAAGTATTGAAAGATCACAGGACCGTTCCTCCGCTCATGTAAGGAGAGGGAAACGAGGACACACCGAGGACTCTCTCTCCAACGATGCTATTCGTCTATTATCACTTTTTTGTTGTAAGGGATCTTGCATTTTCGAATACATTCCCTTGCATTTGAGATTTGCCTGTTTATCTGGAATATTTCCTCCCATTTCTATATCACTAACCTACTCCCCTTGTTCTGCCCTAGAACAGTAGCCTCGAAGTTGAAGGGGGGCGACATGATACCTTCCTATAGTTCACGCCATCTTCACTATCTCTACTTTTTCTAAGTAGTAAAAATAGAAACGAACTGTGTCGTTAATTCTTGAGACATTGATAGGAAAATACTCCTGTCTAGACCATCGTAGCCACAACCTAATTTATGGATACCGAGCTTCTTCACGCCTAAGTACGCCAGGTGGGCTCTCAGATTGAGAGACTTCTCTACAATGACTGATAAGTAAATTCATGACACGGTTTGTCTTTGGCCACCAGTTAGAATAGTTGCCGATCCCAAAGTCTATGGCCTAGTACTTTCCCCTTAACTGGTCTCTGTAGCTGAAGTACCTCAATTCCCCTAAACTTCTTTTTGAAGACCGTGGCAATCCCTCGAGAGGCTGTAAAATTTTGTGAGAGGCAGTTAACATGGATATACTTGGTTGGGAGAGCAAATAAATCATTCCGAATCACCGTGTTCATTTAACTTACTTTACCAAATCTAAGCTGTTTATCAATTCATCTATATCGGTTTCTATTAACTGAAGAGCTCGAATCTCCAGGCTTTCTTCTCTTAAGTTGTCCCCATGATTCCAGGAGAGTCGGTCAAAGTGGAAAATTCATTCCTTCCCCCTCAATGGTTCCTTTATTTGATAGACAACGTCATTTCTCCTTGTTACCACCTCAAAATGCCCCTCCCAAGCTGTTTATAATTTTTTAGAAAATCCAAGGCGTCTTTGCGGTTTATAAAAAACAAGATCTCTTTGCTAGTAGCCTCCTTTATCAGCTTGAACGTCGTATCGGTCCTTTATCTTATTATTCTCTTCAAGGCTTTAGGCACGTACTCTCTCATGAGTTTCAGCGAGCTGCATCTACAGCTCGGTTATATAATCTTACCCATTTAAGATTTGAATTCAAGAACTTACTAGACACGTCATGAATTGTCACAAGAACCACCCACCGTTCATGTAAGTGTATACAGAAACTAACAAGATAAAGGAGACGACCCAAGCCACCAAGCGCGGGGATCTTAAATATTCGATCACTTTATCTTGTATTAGAAGTTGGCCTGGAACATTCTCCCACATTTTGTAACAATATAATGTTAGCTTCTTTACTAAATCCTTATTATTATTAATTCTGATTTTGCCTCTCTCCCTAAAGTGTCAAAATAGGGTAGGGTTAAAGACATGTTTATAATGCATTAAATGAAAGACCACATAATTGATTTCTTACTGTGTCAACACAAGAAGAAATCTTTGTCCTATAGCATAAAAATTGGATCTGTATAATTTTGGAATTTAATATTTCGGCTCAATTAATTTGATACTTTGATCTTTCATTTTATAGTTATTTGGATTAAAACTAAATTTTACTAAGAACGATCACTATATGACTAAATTTATTACTCAAATAGTAATGAGTTAATTATTTTCCAACGAGTTTTACTTGTTTTTTTTTAAGATAAATAAGTAATTGAAAATATGTAAAGATTAAATAAAATTGCATAGGTTATATTCTATAAAAAAGATTTACATTTTATTTCATCCCATATTAAATATATATATATAATGCTATGGATCAAGCTAAACAAGACAAACTAAATAGGGAAAACGTAAATCTGTTCCATAAACTTATGATTTCCTGTCAATTTTAATATGTATACAGTTAAATGATAAACGGTTTTGATTTCAGAACTATACAAAGAACACAAAATACAAATCCTAAATAGTATTATACACTTCTTAAACATTTCTTAACAATTCTAAAAGAACAGTAAAAATAGGAAGATTATTAACATTTGTTTTAGCCATAAGGAGTTAAAATTACGTTAGCAAGGATGGGAAAATTTGTAATTAGACTGTATAAGTACGTGACTTCTTCCTTCATAATATGTTATGTATGTCGATTTAGTGCAGTAAACGTTTATATTTGAAATACATTGCATTTTATTATCACGGTAGATAAACATTTAGTGTAGTATATTCATTACATTTCTATTGTGTATGCAATATTAATTAAAATTTGTATATTTTAATGCAATTATTAAAATAACTGATATTATTTTTACCATTATTATTTAATGCTAGTACAACGACGTTTATTTTTAGTCTTTAGTCTTTTTTACAACACTAAATTATATTGATAACGTATGCACATATATTTTTTGAAATGTGATCTTTTTATTCCTTTCCTATTATGTGCACATATTGCATCAGAGACGGGTATAGAAAGCTGTATACGTATACAGTAGTAAAAAAAATAGTAAAAAATATGTTACAGTTTTAACTCATAAAGCAAATTTGGGAAAAAAGTAGGTTTGGTAAAAAACTAAATTGAGAGATATCAGAATCTGTCTGCAATGAGTTGGATATTGAGAAATTTACGAAACGAAGCCGCTTAATTCAATGAGCGATGAAGCAAGATTTATATCGGACTCCAAACCACACAAACTTTGGTCTCAGTTCGTCGATTTCATTGTTAGTCAATGTTGAAGACCAATGAAATTTATTGCAGTTCTCTAGTGTCTGTGATAAAACTTTATAACAAGTGCAAGATCACTTAAAGTTGATTCTATTTTGTTATTTATTTATTAAAGATTTTCAGTTACATAATAACATTTACTACCGTAATGTTTTTAATTATTACATATATTCTATGCAGTAATTCTGTATCCATTATTCCACGTTTATGTAATTTAATACACAGCAAATTTTCAATGGATATATAACTATTTACAAAATATTCTTCATTGTTTGAAAAATACTACATGGAGTTATTAATAGGATAATAGGATAGAAAAGACTCTTTTGTAATATTTTCATCAACCTTTAACCACAGAGTGTTACCAAGGTTCATAGGTTGAATTATCCAGACTTTTAAATATAAACATGCTTCTAGTTTTGCGTTAGGTCTATTTTAAAAGTATTTATGTACAATAATTTTTAAAGAAAAATATTGAAAATATCGGTCTTTAATTTAAGGGGATCCGGAAACCAAAAAAATGATTTTTTATCAATTGTTGTTTTATATTTTTTAGGAAAACATGGCTCATTGTGAGTTTATTGATATATAATACTTCTAATTATAATAACATATTTACCTCACGAAAATTAGTTAAAGTATGTTGTATGTGCACAAGACGTTTTGCTCAAATATAAGCGTGCGCTTCAAAATTATTGCCTGTGTAAACTATTATATATCCATGGCCTCAAAACAAAGAGTATAGACATAATAATGCTATGGCAGAGTCTATAATGGCTGCAATAAAGCCAACCTTCAAGGCACTCGTTGACCAAAACCTACTAAAAAAATGTTTACATGGTAAGACGCAAAATGTCAACGAGAGTGTCAATAGTGTCATATGGGCTAGGATTCCAAAAAATAATTTTGTTACTTTAAAAACTCTTGAATTTGGAGTGTATGAAGTAGTTACTTGTTACAATGATGGACACATTACAAAATGCAGAGTCCTACATGAAATGTGTCTTCAACCAGGTATTCGCACAATAACCGCAATGAAATTATTGGACTCTGAATGTATCCGAAGTGCTGAAAAAGCAGTGTCAGACTTCACGAGACAAGCAAGAAGGAAAAATAGGGTGCAGAAAAGAAGGCTGGAGGAAAATGACGAAGAAACCCCTGCTTATCAGGCTGGAATGTACTGATGTAATTGATAAAATGAATATTTTTAGTTTTTTACAGTTTTCCGCAAATCTCATTTTTTAACATATAAACCCCATTTACTCAGGAACTAGTAAATATATTGAGTTTAAATATTAACCACAGCTTTAACCACAGTAAAAAATGCAATTCAATATGTCCTGTAGTTTTTATCAAACTGGGTTATTTATTAACATTACCAAGATGGGCATTCCGGGTCCCCTTAAACTATCAAGTGTGTAAAGATTAGAATTTTAATGTATTTCTATAACGGCCAAACTATTTCTTGTATTCAAACATAAAATTTCGCACTCAATTTATTTTAATCCATGTGTAAGAGGAAAAAGTGCTTTATTTCAACGATTACATTAACATACACAGTATTCAACTTGTAATCTTTGCACAACAAACAATGGTATTAAACTTTCTGTTTAGTTGGACACTGCATTTCAAGTAGTATATGCTCTATACTTATTCGGCTTATATTAATATCTAACAGAAGCAAAGCGAAAACACCTTTACACGTCTTATTTAAGCTTAAAAATAATTAACATGAATATTAATATTAGCAATGTAATTTACTACTATTATTAATTCTATTGTTATCTTTGTACATATTTCTAATTTCTGTTTCGTATAGACTTTATCAACTAAACATTGACTCCAATTAAACTAATATACATAAAAATAAAGGACAAGGGATAAACATTGTGTATAGTTATGTTTTATCTTGGATACTTACTTGCCTACATTCAAACTTATAAATAACAAACATGGTAATAAGTGTAGTAAAAATATAATAAATAACCAAAATTATTTGCAATGTTTGCAAAGCTAGAGGCTTTACTTCTGTGGACTACTATGTCTTCAACATAAAAATATAATGTACGAAAAAGTAAACAAATAACATAGACATAAATATTACAATATTAAAATTAAATTCATTGAGTTGCTCCCACCTAAACTTAAAACTTATTAAATGTATTTCCCTAAACTTAGTCAATCCATTAAGTTTAAATAGCTTTCATGTTATTTTTAGATAATTTACAGTTTTATTCGTAATGTAAGTTTAATCAACATATATACATTGACCATTTTTCGTTGTTTTACACACGTATATAACATGTTCATACTCCGGTAATCATAACAACATCACACATCAGAAACAAAAACACATTCTATTAGAACCAGTTAATCCCCGTTTACCATTATATCAAAGTGTAAAATTAAGCATTACATAAATAGACGGAGATATCTAAATTGTTTGAGTTCTTAAAATAAGAATATATTATTTGTAAGGTCCTACGTTTTAATATTATAGGAAAATGTTAAAATTAAAAAAGTAATAACCGTAATCTTGTACAAAATTACGGATCTTTGATATTAGGTAAAGAATAAAGTATCATAGGATCAATTATTAAGCAGTTATATGAAAGAAAATAGAGACACCTATGAGGTAAAGCCCAATGAAAACTCACTCTATACATACACACTACGCTACCTTTGATATGTTATTAAAACTAAACGTACAACTACAATAAACCCCGAAAGCTGAATATTATGATACTCATTTTATACTAATTTTTGAAGCAATTTTTGGAGACATAACAGCGCTGTATTCTCACGCAAGTGCTCACTAATAAAACGTTAATTAACGCAAAGTTTCACGGAGTTTTTAATGGCATCAGTGACAGCTTCATTGTATTTGCTTGCACATTGCGTCTTTGCTTTATTTAATGCAAGTTAAATTTACTCTAAATTTGTACTAAACTAAAAATAAGTATATTTTAAGAATTTCGATTGGTTGAGATTCCTTAATTGGCATCCCTCCATGAACTTTAAATTTGTTCCATAAAATGTCATATTACCGTGAAATTTCTATGTCATATTTTAACTTTGGCCGCGAATGTACCTTTTAAAGTAGGCTATGTTTACAAACAATTTGAATGCTTTTGGGCAAATAAATAAACCAATTAAAATCCAGACATGGCATTCATCGTATTACAAGGCAATTCGTATATGCTTAATAATTTTATTTTCATTGTCGATAGATTTTATTGGAGTTGGAGATCTTAAATTGTTTACCCTATCTTGAATTCTCGTGTATACGAAAACATTTATCCAATATATATTGAAAAAGTATAATGGTGATACCCACTGGTTGAGTATTGTTCCCCTTTTTAAAATCGAAGAGATTCATAACCTAGTGTACGTTTTGCCATTGGCTGCCTAGGTTTTTATTCATATCAATAATTGTTTTCTTGCGTCATATAAAACTCTCTCCAATCGTGTGTGTCTGCTAGTACTGTTAGAACAGTCGAGGTTTGACTTTGTTCAGTAAAACCGTTTTCCATCCAGATAAAACGATTGCTAACTAAAGCACCATTCTGAAGACGGTTTCGATTCAAAACCTGCTTTTATCCGCCGCTCACCGAGGAACGTGTAGTCCTGAGATTTTGGAGCTAGGTCGAGGAAGCCCATACGAGCCACGGATGGCCCCGTGCCTTCCCGCCTATGTAGTAGTACAACATATATCTGTAATAATTTCTAATTATATATGACGCATACATGGTTAACCACTTATCATAGAAAAAGGGGTTTAACTGGCTCTCATAGTGTGTGGTTTATGATATTAATATAATATAATTAGTATGTGCGTCTTTTGAACGTGTGTGAAACAGCGAGAAGTGATCTTTGTATATAGATTAAAGTGTATGATTTATAAATTATTTTGATGGAAATATGAACTATAAGAGCTCCTTAGCTTAAGATATAAAGCAGTAAATCATTACCCAATTTATTAGGAGCAAAGTTTCTCTTTGGTTTTTTTTTTTGAAAAGATATCTGATTTCAGTGAAAATCTTGGTGTACATGATGTACTTTATATTTAATAGTATTTAATACTCGATGTACCACCCTACAACTTTTATTGCGCCAATATTCGAACGCAGCATTACCGAATTTGACTAACGAATACATGATTAAAGTAATATGTGCTACGTGAATATTGTGTATGAAGTACAAAATCATTCAAACTTGATGCATTACGCCCAAATATTTCATTGCTCCACTAGATAATACAGAATTGCCCAATTTAACTAATGACTATAGCCTTACATGATTCAAGTAATATTTGCTTCGTAGCTTGTTTATTAAACTCATTAATACTTGATTCATCACGCCCAAAAATTGCATTTCTCCAATGCATAATGCAGCCTTACCCGACTGGACTGACAACTACAAACTGACAACTGAATGCTACGATGGTATTGAAAAGTATATTGAGAAAAATAGTCGTATCTAAGCAATTAATTTTCAAACTTTGAAATTGATAATAAGAATTTACTAAAGTAGGCTACGATATAGTGCAATATCTCTTGGACATACTTTCAAACTTATAATCTCACTACCTATTTCTGGACGATTCTGATCTAATGTATAGGTGTTCATAGCTTTTATTTTCTATTGAAAATAATAACTTAAAATTTATGAATTAAATTAAACAATTATAGAAATTTTTAATTATTGCTTTACTTAACCAATAGTAAGAAGATCACAGCTATAATTTTATGAATGAAACGTTTCTATGTATTATTCTGTCCATAATATTTTCTCAAATGGAAATGCATTTAGCCGTTCATTTGGAAACAAAAAGGACATATCCTGATAATAATGTCTTTTCAGTGTGTTAGCAGTTTGATGTTGTACGTGATAGGAATCAAATAAATATGTTAGTTTTCCATTCTTACTTTCTTCTCTATATTTCTTCTGCGAATAACAATAACATTGATTGCCAATAAAAACTGCTATTATAAAGTAAATTTTTATAGGGCATCACTGTCAGACGCTTTCTGATACGACCATGCAACGTTAAATCATGGTTAAGAAATATTTATTTATTTCTATGCGTCAATCTTTCCATCTGTGTTAAAATCCTAAGAATTGATACTACAAAAACATGTTCATGATGTAGTTTATTTTTAGTGAGGAAACTTTAACTTATCAAAGCTAACTTAACTAAACAATGTATCCAGAAACCACCATGATAATCCTATGTATCTATAGTTGAAAACAAAGAGTACTTAGAATATATTTATGAATTCATCTAGTGTTCAAAAGCAATCGTATTATTTCGTAATACTGTTTTATAGAATCAGCTTCGGTTGACTGTGTTACGTAAAATAAACTGATATAATTTTAAATAGCATAAATAAAATTTTTGCCTTTAATAATTCTTTACTACCTATCTAAACTTGATTTAATATTTTTTTAGTATGTTTGGTTTTGAAGGCAATATAAATCAGCAACTATATATTTCACATTTAAATGTGTAATATACGTATAATTACAGTAAATATTTTTTGTTATTTCAGAAAACGTCTCTTAATTTAATAAAAAAGGTAAATTTGGTTTGTCAAACTATTGAGATTAAATAACTCATTTACCCTCGATTACCCGGATGCTAAAACTGCCCTCATACATTTAACAGTAGTCAGACTTTCATTAGGGACCTATATTAAGATCACGTTAACTGTCAAAGTTTGAGAGAGAATTAGAACATTCTCTAGCCGAGCTTACTAACCTCCTATAACATTTAAAACATATTTGTCTTCGAATTTAAACTTTCTATGTTTAATATCATCCTCTAGATATCTAAAATCGGTTTTCTGTAACATACGTATTTTTCCCTCCTATATTGAAAACGAAATATTACATTCTCCTACTTAGAACTATAATGAAATATCACTTTTATAAGCAAACAATAAAGGATGGAAAGACAAACTTAAATATGTTTATATAGAAACTAGCCTTTTTGCATAATGATAGCTTCTCTTTTCTTCTCGTGGTAACCCCTAAATCTCAAGTTAAACAATCTAAAAGGTTATCTTTAAAAAGTTCTTGACCATAAACCCACAATACATAGGTAATAAGAATTTTTGAATTGGAAATAAAGAATATTGGTTGGAATAACACGTTTCAATTAGGAATTTGAAAGAGTAAGCTAAAGTAGTTTAATCCTTATAACTGTATAACTAAAATACAATGTTTATTCTCATATATGTTATTGCCGAAATAACTGTAATACATCTAGTATGTGAATATTTTCCTTATATAACGCCGATAAACTACAAAATGGCATTACAAGTGGATAAAAATAATAAACATTTCATTTAAATACTGTATAACTGTATATGTTTTGAACTGCCTTATGTATCTTACTTTACGATGAACTTTTGTACAGGTGAGTGATATAAAACTGTTTTATATCACTGTACTGTACTGTACTGGGTATTGTAAAATTAGACGATATTACTATAATTATATACATGTTTTAAAAGTTTTAAGATGTATTAATAGGCCTTTCTTTAGCATACACTACAATAGGTTATGTTTAGTAGTACTTACTTGCAGTGAAACCCATGTTCTTTTGCTTTCACAGTTTTTCCTTTCCAACTAACATACTCTTCATTGTGTACTCTGGCTTTCTTAATCTTTTCAAACTGATAATCTTTACTTTTACCTTTCTTTCTTCTCTTATTTAAGTTATTTTCGCTTGAACTGTCACTGGAACTCATTGTGCAATACTAAAGTAAACAACAGACTAACGTTTGCCAAAGAATAATAAGAATAAGAATAAAACATCAGGTGACCGCTTGGTTGCCAACTGCCACCCAGTCAGTTTAGAAATCCCACATGTCCAAGGTGGTGGCGGGGTGGCTGTGTACGTCAGATCACACTTCCTTGTCTCTGTCCTCCTATCATCAGATACATCCAGAGATGGACGGCCAGAATACATGTTTCTGGACGTCTGTGTTAATGGAACACACATTTTAATTGCTGTTTGTTACAGAGCTCCTCACCTGGGCTACATGGCTGAGTTCGAACATGATCTTCTAGGTTTTTTGGCTCACTACAGTCATGTTATTGTGATGGGAGATTTTAATACTGATTTACTCGGACCAATTACTTATGACCAAACTTTTTTAACTAATATGTTTTACTCGTGTAACATGACCATACTTCCTCTGCAAGCCACTCACCACACTGAGACTGCCGACACCTGGCTTGATGTCATTGCTGTCTGTGACCAAACCCTGGTTGCGCACCACGGACAACTTCCTGCTCCTGGCCTTTCCAAACATGACCTTATTTTTCTTGCTTATAAACTAAGAACTCCCAAGATCGAACCAAAAGTTATGATTTATAGAAACTACAAAAATGTAAATCCTTATTCCCTGCTTATCGATGCTTCTCTAACTCCATGGTATGAGGTCACATCGGCTGATAATGTGGACACTATGGTATCAAAATTTAATTCATTAATGAATGGTCTTCTTGATAAACACGCTCCATTTGTTTCAAAAAGAGTAACCAAACAGCCTGCTCCATGGATCTCAGAATTTATTCGACACCTCCAGAAGCAAAGAGATAGAGCTTTCCTTAAGGCTAAGCGGTCCAAGTTACGTGATGACTGGGCTGCATATAAAAAATTAAGGAACAATGTGCAACAACAAATTAGAAATGCCAAGATCAGGTTTTACTACTCTTCCCTGTCTAAAAAACAATCTAGCAGAATGTTGTGGTCGAAATTAAAAGATCTTGGAGTTGGCAAGCCTAACACTTATTCACCGGTTACCCTTAATCTAGATGATATCAACAACTTCTTTGTTGAGATTCCTGTTGATCAGTCTGGGGCTCAAGATTATGTCTCCGAGCTCGAAGGTGCTACTTTTAATAAACCTGGGTCTCAGTTCTCTTTCACTCCAGTGACAGAGACAGAAGTGTCTATTATAAGGATGTTCAGCAACGCAGTTGGGGCCGATGGCATTCCTATAAGATTAATAAAAGACACTCTTCCAGTCACTCTTTCAACTATCACTGCTATATTCAATAAATCTCTGGCTACTTCAATGTTCCCACTGACATGGAAGTCTGCTTTAGTTCGCCCACTTCAGAAGTGTTCCTCTCCACTAAATCCTTCACAATTCAGGCCAATAAGTATACTCCCTGCTTTATCAAAGTGTTTGGAGCGGATTGTTCATCAGCAGTTTTCAATATATCTAGAAAGTAATAACATTTTATCAAATTTTCAATCTGGTTTTCGCTCCAACCACAGCACTACTACTGCACTTCTAAAAATAGTTGATGATATACGCCTTGGAATTGATAAGAGTCAGGTAACCATTTTAACCCTTTTCGACTTTTCAAAGGCTTTTGACTGTGTTTATTATCCCCTTCTCCTCATCAAACTTAGGAAGGATGGTTTCTCTGATGGTAGTGTCAAGTGGGTTGAGTCTTACCTTTCGGGACGGCGCCAGTGTGTCAGATCAGGTGAGAAGCAGTCGAGATGGAGACCAGTCACTCGTGGAGTTCCACAGGGTTCAGTCCTTGGGCCACTTCTATTTTCACTTTACATCGATGACATTACTACTCAAATTACCCATTCCAATTTTCACTTATATGCAGATGACTTACAAATATACCGCCACTTTGCCTTAACAGAAATGCAAACTTGTGTGACTCTCATGAATTCCGATATTGACGCTGTTACTCACTGGACTTGGAAACATGGACTAAAATTAAACGTAGACAAAACTCAGTGTATTATGATAGGTCATCCAAAGCTTGTTCGTAAAATTGACTTTACTACGGCTCCCAAATTAAAACTAAATGATCAAGAGCTAGAATACTCTGAGAAAGTTAAAAATCTAGGACTTATTATTGACAAACACTTGAGATGGACTGAACAGGCTTCTTTGACATGTAATAGGGTCTTTGCCGGTGTTCACTGCCTTAAGCGGCTGGCTTCATATCTACCACAGCAAGTTAAAATAATGCTGATAAAGACTCTTGTACTGCCTCAATTCAACTACTGTGACATAGTCATTAATGACATGACTGTGGAGCTTTCAAATAGACTCCAGCGTGCTCAGAACTTTTGCATTAGGTTCATTTTCAATCTCAGACGTGATGATCACGTAACGCCCTAGTTCAATCAATTATCTATCTTAAAATTAAAAGACCTTCGAGACTATCACTCACTCATTCTGTTGCACGCTCTTTTAAATACAAATTGTCCTAGTTATCTTTCAAACAACTTTCGATTTATGTCTGAAATAAGTGAAAGAAGTACAAGGAGGGGTACATCCTTATTATCTATCCCAATTCATCGAACAACTACCTTTAGCAAATCGTTTACAGTTTCTGCCTGTCGATTGTGGAATGCTTTACCCGTGAACATCAGAGCCATCGATAAGCGCGCTCGCTTTGGGGCGGAGGTCAGGGCCTTGATGCTGGGGGCTCAGGGGGTATAGCGATTGGCGGCTTTGGTGTGCGGTACTTAGGGCAATTGCATGCAAGTTGAATGAATGCGAGTGTGTGTCTTGCGATATTATTGTAAATTTGTATATAGTTACACTAATTATTGATGATTGTTTTTATTTTAAGATTCATTTAATATATAGTGTAAATAAATAGACTAAGTTTTAGTTATAAATATATTCATATATATATGTTAGTTTAATTTTTATGAGGTTAAGTGGTAGAGAGGACTTTATAGTCCTAACTTCGCCTCTAATAAAGTAATTTTTCATTTCATTTCATTTCATGTCCAGGAGATGTGGTGTTTCTAAAATGACTGCTTATTTCCAACTACTATTAAAGTATTCTTCAGGAATTTATATTTAGGTGCATAATACGAGTAGTTCTAAAGAGTATTTAGCTAAGTAGAATCTGATAAGCACACATTAGCTTTTGAGTATGAAAAAACAGTGGGAATACTACTTATTTTTTACTTGTATCTCTTGTTGGTAAGATTTAGTTTAAACCATTTGAGCTACAAGACATAACTGTTTTAAACCCGTAGAGTGGAGAATCCATAAGAATAGTGAAATAGTATATGTATCTTCCTCTCAATGAATTCGCTAACTACGGAACGATTATTTAGGTTATTAAAAGTGTTATGTTAAGTTATGTTCGTTATTGATATCATGTAGTTTGTTTGTATGTAAAATATTGTCAACAGCTGCCGGTAGTATAACTGAGTATACTGTAACGAATTGATATATAATTAGCTTTATTGGGTAAGCAATAGCATATGCCGATAGAGTGAAGGGCTCATATCCGAACGAGGTTTATACATGTTATTGAAACAATCCAAGTTATTATAGTGTTTAACTAATGTTCTTTAATTTAGTTCACACTTCTCATCTTCTATCTAAATTTCAATGTAGAAACTTAAGACAGTATGTACAATTCTATTACCCTATTAAGTATCCATTAACGTGTCCATTTTCAGTTTTAACGCAGCATATATTAGGTCTCAGATAATATAACGGCTGTTAACGTAACTTACTCATTAAATATCTAAAATCAATCTGATTCAGTTTAACTTAATGGCATTGAAAGATGACAAAATTAAATAAAAGAGAATAGTGTAATATTTTATGGGAGACCTATTCCCTTTTATGCCTTATTCTGCCCGTTCATAAGGGTAGATACAGTACAAGTTTGGTAGTAATTAAACTGCTAAGAAAGCATGCAAGAAGGAGGTTATATGCTGGAAGTACTTAACAAATACTATACATGAATACTTATGACGTATGTATAAATCTACCGTAATAGGGCAATTGAACGAATATTTAGATTGCATGTTTCTATGATATATGTTTTACGAGATAGTTGCCTTTGTTTTGTCGGAAGAGGAAGTATACATAAACGATGACTAATTCTATTCAACTTTACAGACTTTTGAGATCTTTAAAGACAAGTTAAAAGCTACGTAAATGTTACTGCTAATCCTATGCAGCGGGTGAAGCCGCAACGGACATGCTATTATCTTTATAAACGAGTATAAATATTTTACAAATATAAATTTAATTTTAATAGTTTAATATCGTCTGTTCCAGTTTAAGATATCATGTCAATTCCAGGTATTGCCTCAGTATTATATTTTACTGATGACTGATCTTCATAGCAAGGCAAAAATATCTCACGGTTAAAATTAAGTTAATTCTATTTTTGCGTGAAGTAAATATTTACAAGTGATTCGCGTAGTTATAAATGTAGATATCGAATACATGGTTGAACGTTCATGAGATGTCAACTATATTACTGGAAATGTCTACTAAAGCGTGTGAAAGTAACCAAGCAGGAATGATACTAATATGTATTTCGTTGTAATACTTTTTATAGAATTATTTGTCAAAAGTCTGTCACAACTTGAATATTTGCAAGTTTCCAAGTTAATTTTAATTAATACATATTATAAACTCACATAAAAAAATAATTGTGTTTAAACAAATAGAAAGTGTCGTTAAACAAATAAAATCTAACATTCTAATGTGGATTAATAGTAAAGTTATAATTATACTATACGAAACACAAATACGTTTACATAATCTCCAGCAAGAACTTACCTTTGTGATACATGGTTTGTAATACACTATCATGTTACTAGGCCTAATATTATTACATCATGACTACACAAAAATCTATATCGTATCGTCCTTTGAGTTTGTACTAACCTTTTGATTTGATTTAAAATGAAATTGAAGTACCTACTCAGTTGCTTTTGAGTATCGGGCTTAAAATACTACCCAACATAAATGTGTAAAGGCGGTGTGTGTAAACCGCCACATTGCTGACCGCAGCTCTACCATGTAATACGTTAGGGATAATGTGGCTCTTGAATTTGAGTTGAGTATTATTATGAAAATTTAATGCAATTGTTTACTTCACATGTAGATAACTACGTTCTAACAGATTGTGTTAAAACCGCAATATTTGTTTGTTTATTTTGTTCGTCTATATTTAAACGCACGAAAGGATATTTACTGATTGAAATATTTCTTAAATCAGTAAATATATTTTATTCATAGGAAGTGAAATGTAATAAGATATAAAGGAATAATTTTAGAACAATCTATCTTTGAAATTATATTTATAAACTTGTAATTACCAGCATGGAATATTACGTAATGGAACAGAGTTGTATAATTATGAGAATTACATAAGAAAGAGTAGGAAACCTACTTAATCTCCATCTAATGAAAGAATTTTCGTCTATAATACCATTATAGATACAAAAATATATCATTACGTTATTGGTGTATTGTTCTCCAAAATTTGGTTATTGCGGTATGAATTTGATATGTATATTAGAGTTTAAATGTTATAGTATACTCCATTTAGTATAATTTTGCCTGATCTAGACCGTAATATCCCTTACTTAAGGTATCCTCAAGAAAATTTAGTTTGTAGCGTAAAAACCATGATTTTAAAAATAATTAGTGGGCTGAATAATTAGGTATATCGTAAGCTCTCGTATACCCCCCTCTTTCAATGGTCGTAAGAGGTGGAACACGATTATCCTTCTATTTAGACAAACATCGATGCACAAGAAAGCTTCGTCTGATATTACTTTGAAATAAATATTTAACTTAAAGTTAAATTAAGGAAAAATATAAATGAAAGTTACGTCAATGACCCTTTCAGCCCACTAATTATTTGTAAAATCATGGTTTTTACGCTACAAATTAAATTTTCTTGAGGATACCTTAAGTAAGGGATATTACGGTCTAGATCAGGCAAAACTATACTAATTGGAGTATATATATAAAGGGAGAGCACTAGAGACTAAGTTAAACTTAAATTTTGTTGAGATGGTGGAATGTGTATTTATACTAAACAGGTATGTTATAACAGTGATAAGAATATAACAAATTGAGAATTTCTTATAATTTCTCTTTCCATAGAAGTTATATCTACGATAAAATTAATATAGATTATAACATTTTAATTAACTATAAAGTTTATTCTAATTTAATTGTAATGCTAACTTACTCATCATAAACTACTTTAAACCTATGGGAAATAATTTGCAACCGATATAAATTTTTAAAAACCTGATTCCTAGCCTACGTACATATCCGAAATGACACGAGACAGACAAAAATTAGCAGAGTGAAAATCAATGGCTTACCAACTTAGATTTTATAAAGTAATTATTAGGCAATAAACATGGTATTTAAAATTTTTTCTTTAATTTTAGCTTAAAAACCTAGCCTGAAGATGAATAGACCTAGTTGGTAATCAAAGTTGGCGAATAAAACTGATAATTTATGAGATGCGAACTGTATTTATAAATCTAAATATGCTGCAATTTTAAACAAAATAACGTTAAGGAAGGAACACGTACTGCCATTCATAAGGTTTTAAGGGGGTTAAGAAATTGTATTTACATAAATGTGCCGGTAAGTTTTATTTTGAAACAAACAGTACACAATGAAAAGTAAATGAAACTGGTATTGTTAACATTATCAACTGAATTTATCTATAATTATTTTTATGCTTGCCAGATTTACTATTTGACACTTTCATATAATGATTTGAAATATCTTTTTATCTTATGAATAAAAACATCGAAACTCCAAAAAGCTTTTCCAACGAACTAAAATGTGTATTAAATAAAATATTTAAAAAAATAAACAAGAAAACAAAAGAAATTATTTAAATGTAAAAATTATAAATGGACCACAATAAAAGTTATATCAAAACCAAAAACCTTATTAAAATAATAAACATTACATAATTATGGACCAAATTAATTTAAAAATTAGGTATGATAACGTTATTTGTTTATGACATAATTTATTCAATTAATAAGCGATATAAATTGAAGATTATTTATTTGTACTGGTTACTTAATTGTTTTTAATTGTTTATTGTAACTTCAGTATTGCGGTCTAAAAGGAAATGCTATTTTTTTATATAAAAATGTAACTGAATGTCAAGGAAACTATTTAGCCCGATTTTAGATTTTAATGTAAATGAACTATGATGAAATAAACAATAATTAAGAAAATGACTATTTTAGGTTAATTATAAATTATTGTTAGTGACAATTTTCACTACATATGTTCAATGAAATATATTTTTAAATAACAGTAATTAAAATCGTACGTTTTCTTAAATATTACTAATAATATAGTAATGAATATAATTTTAAAGTAAGGGACATGTATTAGCCTACTTTTGGGCAGGACTTGCTGATTTTAGTTGAATATTAAATAATGTGTTAAAAATTTTTTTATATAGATATCTTGATAGAGATAGTTTTTTAAGCCTCTGAAATTTTAACTAGGATACGTTCTATTCCAGGGAGATATTGATTATATTTTTACATAAATAAAAATTAATGAACCTTAATTTATCATAATCGACCATAGTCTGATTTTCCGGGTCTGATGTATCACTTCACGCCAAATTATTTTAACCGCTAGGTTAAATATACACATGAACATACGTCCTTACCCACAAATTTTCCCTCTTTAGGTGGTTTAAAAGAAAAATATTGACACAATAGACATTTATAATTACAAATCAATTATTAATCTATCTTAATCCAATGCAACGAACTACACTTGACGCCAAAGCGCCTGACAACTAGTCCAACCTTGGGATGCCAAAAATATTCTGTGATATTAAACTGTGAAAGAAAGTAATTGGCTTTAGTAAGTTTTGGTGGATGACCAAGTAATATGAGAAAAAACTTTCCTGCCTTTACAAATCATGTTGAAAATAAAACACCTAGTTTGGTAGGGACTAAGATGGCCAGCAGTCAACGCTCTTACAACTATGTTAACGTAACAGACTTTACGGAGGCAACCAAAAATAGGTCTCCTTCGACATTATTATCCTTTGGTCAAAAAAGGCAAAAATCTTATTTCTGACGAAAATATTTACAACTACGTTTCCGAGATGGCTTTTGACACAATATTTGGTGACTAGATCTGTTACGTTTTAGTCTTCACCAGAATTATTTTTAAAATTACTGTAAAATTTATTCGAGAAAAGTCTAAGATCTAAAATAGTTTATTTAAGTTAATTAATCTCATGGGGTTTTTATTTTTGGGACTTTTATCACCACAATTGCATTTAGATCCTCACAGAATGAAAAGGTGTCTTTCTCACTAAATATCAGGATGCAATTTAATTTACTGTTATTGTTTTCTTCTTAAACCTTGTCCTTCAAGACTATCTCGAGAGAATTTATCCTGAATAATTTACAATATTTTACCGAAGAAACAGGATATTTAAATATTCTCAAATGTATATAGCATTTAGATAATATACAGTATATAATAACTTTAAAACAAACAAACAGAACATTTAATATCGTCAAAATATAGTATGTTGATATTATTTTTAAATAATGATTCTATAAGTGTGGAATGTACAAAACTGTGTATTATAAAACATTTTTATTAAAATAAATATTTACATTTGAATAGTAACGAAAACCCAGCATAGACATTCATGATTTCGTAAAAAACCTACAATTTGACTGTGCTTATGATTGGTGTAGATGTTTAATAGTTTACTATGTACTTTAATCTATCATATAATATATGAAGGTACTTATATAAATAAATATGTAGCTAATATGAGCTCAAATCTCTTACACTTCGTAGGTTTCCTAAACAAGATTTGGTAATTTTATTTTAATTTATATTCAATATAATTTAAAAAGTTTATATTTTTCTGCAAGCATATTTTATCTCCAAAACAACTTGAACTATGCGTGTAAAATTATTGGTGGCTAGTGCTTCTGGAAAATACTCTAGTTTATATTTTGACTCTTAGTTACGACTGCTCAAATTGGGTTTGACATGGTAACGTGTACTTAGCTAAGTAAACTACAGACAATTATAGTAAAATACACAACGTAAAATGGATTCGCTTCTGCGCATATTATATAGGCTAACTTCATTATGTGAAACCATTATGACGTATAGTTTATTATACGTAACAATACTGATCTTGTCGTATGTCCTATGTTTAACTACAATGGATAATTTCTAAACATTTTATAAATCAAACCTTTTTTTGATCGCCTTTTTTGCTATTTTATGTTGTCAATCGCCCAGATACAACCCTACGAGACTTGTCTAGGAACGCCCTTTCCACACTACAGTATAATACTTAATATAGCTTATCCCCAAAACATTGAGTGAGCGGATTTACCTCATTGAAAGGCAAAAAAGTGGCAATTCAAAGTTTGATCGTGGGACACACAATGTGTCCAGCATATGTGGAATCTAATTAATAGGCAAGGCCCCAAAAATGATCGAGAGAGGCCAAAACCCCCTTAAAACTCTATAACTACGAGATTGTCACCATTATTGCATGTTACATTTCTTTGCCTAATTTTATGTGCTGAATGTTGTATGCATGTGTGTAGTCTGATGCTACTTCTATTAACATAAATAGATCAGTACAAAACATAATATCACAATGTCAATAGATTTTTAAAAAAAAAAACTGTTACATACGAAAAAAAACCCGTTAGTTAAAAAAAATCCGTAAGCTTTAAATAATATGGATTTCATGTATGTTATGCTTACGTGTTTGCTTTTAAGACTTTCAAGTTAATAATTTCCTAGTGGTTCTCTTTACAAATAGGGCAAACAGACATACGGAAAATAACGACGAAGTCTTGAAAACCGCTTGTAAAACTTTCCGATCAATCATAGAAAATATTAAACATGTCTTATGTTTATTTTGTTATATAAACTATTTAGTAAGTCACACTCCTATAATAGGACATCTTTTACTGAAACTAACAAATATTAAGGTTTTAATCCCCTGTGCTATATAATTTTATTTGCTACATAATTCTTGTAAAAGACGGCCTTTTAACATATAGAGACATCAAAGGTGTCAAATAACATGCAATATTAAATATGAATAAAAAATATTATTTTTATTAATGTTTTGTGTAATGTATTATTGTACAGCTTTATATGATTAATTTTGATAAGATGTTTTAGAATTAGTTACATTTCATAGTTGAGATACTAGGCAACTGTATTTATAAGTAAATATAAGTATTTCATGCTACGACTTAGGGAAATAACTGTTAGAGCTGATATTGCGCTTAAATGGAATTATCTGTACACAATATAAGGTTAGCAAATAATATAGCACACAATATACAAATTATGATTTCGCGACACAAGGTCACTATTTACAAGTAAGTTTATTTATTTTTATTATTATTTATTTAACATATTTCGTTTTAACATGTTTTATTAATGAGCCAGTGGCTGTTTGATACGAATTACACCTGATTTAAAAGCAGGGTTTAAACGAGCTGTGAGTAGAGAGAGTGTATTTTGCACATTAGACAACTCAAGGTTAGACTGAGTATAAGAAAATATTGCTTTTCAACAATGAAACGTAAGTCTAATGGCTGTACAACTACAATTGGCTGTACAATTTAAAATGTAAATTTGTTCTAAACATAAATTTTTTTAAAATTATGTATTTCTAAAATAAAAAGAACAAAATAAACAATGGTGGAAATGGTTGTTTGTGAATGAAGAATGCGAAAAAGAAGAATGCTAAAAAACGTGTAGTTTGAATTCAACCTGAATTATATGTGTATTCAGAGAGGAGAATCAACATTTATAACGGTTATTTCGACAATAAAGTCCACAATATGCAAAATAGGAATAAGCAAAAATAACTTTAAATATCTAACCGTAAAACTATGTGGTAGGGCTATGAAGGAAACAGGATTTTTCTTCAAATAATTAGTAACACAACGTTTCGAGATTTTTAATCTGATCTCTTCTTCAGGTAAATATCTAACCTAAAATATAACCTAACACACAATTACAAACTAGGCTAAAATAAACAAATCATACCAGAGCGTTGTGACACGCCTAAGTCAGGAATTACAACCTCCATGTTGTGTGTCAACTCTAAAACACGCACTTGAAAACTACACACAATATTAATTATTATAATTGCACTATAGAATACAGGTCATAATACGTCTGCATTCGTTGACTAACCACCAACGACCTAGTAGGGCTAGTTTTGAACACAGCATCACACCTTTAAAAATCTTCTTACAATTTAATATACGAGTATATTTGAGGTAATGCACTTTAAGTGTAAGTTTAGGAGCGAAAGTTTGATTTATCATAAATAAAATGGCATTTAATTCTTTAATATGTGTGAAAGTGGTTTTTATTTTGTAAAGCTTTAAAATAATTAATTATAATATTCTAACACACTTTATTTCTTTCATAATTTATACTAATATATATATTCCTCATTGTGAATTCCATATCATCTTCTGTAAATATTTTACCCATATTTGAAGTTAATGTGTTTCTAAGTAATAATTGATATAAAATATAAGTAAGGAACTTCCGTTTGTTACCCAGTAATTACAGAAAAAGGAAGCACATGAATTTCAAATACCATAAAGCAAAATCTTTGAAATGTTGCTCTAAGGCAACATTGAAAGCCACTCAATATAAAGAGAATTCATTTCACGTTGTACAGTCACCAGCCAACCGGATGTTGGGGAATAAAATGAATCCAATAAAACGCTTCGACCTTTATTACAGAACTTTATTCATTTAATATTCGGTAGAGATAGAGTAGTAAAGGAGCGATTATGTAATATATCACTCACCATATCATCAACGCGTGGTAACTCTGTAGTATTTTTCATGTATACTAAAATTTTAATTGTGTGATAAAAATTAAGTTCCTCTATAAGTACCTGAAGATGAATTCTTGGAATCCGAAATGTACATTGTACTAATAAAAAAATGCAAAATTTTTCAAATATGTATTGTTATTAGTTATATAAAATAAAGTTACTTACGTTACCGTATAACCTTATGCAGATAGTTAGTTGCTTAACACAGACATACATAGTCAGGGAAACAAACATTAGATACCCGAGTTTTAATCAAATACGAACTAGAAAATCTGCAATAATGATAGTTTCATTTACATTTGGCTTACATAAATTAAAGTAAAGTAAAGATGTCTTATCTAACCAGGCGAAGTTATGGTTAACAAGCCCTCTCTAACAATTAACCTAGGGACCAACGTCTTAACGTGACTTCTGAACCACCACCAATGGCTGGGTAGGTAAGCTGCTTGCAAGGACAGGGTCGCTGAGCGGTCACCCATCCAAGCAGCAGCCACGGTGCTTAATCTGGTTATCTTAAGATAACCGTTGTACCCGCTACACTGAACCATTTAGTTGTGCGTTTACACATTAAATAATTAAATTCTTTATAAATCATAACTTTCTATTTCAGCGTCAAAAATATCGTAATATTAAAGCTTTTACGCTTTCTTACCGAACAAAAGATTTTAAAATGCATAAATAAAGAAATTTTGATACAAATAAAAACTATTCTGACACATTATAGTTACAAAATAACTGTTTATATGTAGCAAGTTTTAGCATTATGTGAAATTAAACTTTTATTAAATTGCCATTTAAACGTTTATAATTTAAAAGTAGTTCACAACAACTGAGATGGTCTCTTCATGAAGCTTTTATAACGAGATTAGGTACAGTAAATATATTGTGTGTTTGATTTAGTAAAGCATTATTGTTCTTAAAAACGTTTAAGACGTATTAACACCGATATCACTTACTAGGTGATTGTTAATTCACCGCAGCTGGTGTGCACCACCAGACTGACCACTATAACTGTTGTTATTGCAAATAACCAAGTATTAATTATACAATAATTTGGAATTTTCACTATACACCCTATTTCAAGAGGCCTAAAACTCCTAAATTAAGGGAGCAATAGACATTCATACGTGTATTGCAAAATTAATAATAATATTTTGTTCTAATGATGTTCACTGTTATGTTATAACTATTTATTAATAATTTTAAATGATTTAATTTTAAGTTTGTTTTAATATTACCACATCTTAACTTATAATAGATATAAAATATTAATTCTATATAAATGAATAATTTTTTTTAATACATGAAATAATGTTTGTAACGATCAATAAGAGTAAAAAGCTTGAGGTCGTGTAAATCCTGGGTTATAAAATTATATTCTTTGTATATTAACAAAACTAATCTTATACTTAAATGAATGAAATACATAGTGAATAAAAAATAAATAATAATCAACTATGTTTTACATAATACCTCATTTTAATTTTAACACAAATCTATAACTTCAACTTGTTGCTCACTGCGTAAGATAAATGTCTAGTACAATATAGACTTAAAAGTGAAATATACCTTGTGTTTATAATAGCATACAAAGGCAAGGTAAAACTATTTCACACACTAACCTCAGACAATATAAAGAGTATTAAAAGGGTTATTTATGTAGTATATTGTTAATTTATATAGACTAAATTTAAAATATTTGTAAAAAAAGATTTCTCCTTCTTTGAATAAACATATATGACGCAATCCTAGAGTTAGAGTTAAAGCGTCTTGCACGTTTTGGCCTATATCACTTGGAAGAGAGTAAATATTTGAACGTAAAATGGCAAATGTTTAAAGGCTCTTATGACTAACAGTTATGCCTATGCACTGAGGGCAGTTTACCGTATGTAAGCAAAACATAAAATTTAATGTAGATAATTTTCCCGTACTTCTAACGTAAATATACTAATACGAATATAATATATGCCTTCTATGTCAGCTATTAGAACCCAAAACCAAGTTTAGTGGAGCTTTAATAAAATACAATCTTATTTTGAGTTTTATTGCAGGTATAATTGTAGCGGCTTATTATTTAAGTGTAATCAAAAAACGTAAACCACAATTTTTTAAGTCTGGATTTTATAAAAATTTACAAATTTTTTGCATTAAGTATAGGGTGGAGCGCGGTAATTTGCTGATTTGGAAATGAAATAAAAAAAATTATGAACCTTAGAAAAAATTATTTTTTATTTTAATTATATTGAACAGTAAGGGAATTTTTTAAATTAAATGGTTTTTAAATAATTTATCTGGCAAATGTCGACCTTCGGCACCCACACACTGCTGCATACGTTTTCTGAAGTTTTCATTAACTCTAACAAGCATGTCGACTGGTATTCTGCCAATTTCTGCCTCAATATTGTTCCTTAGGTCTTCCAAGGTGTTGGGACGGTTGATATACACCTTCAACTTCAGGTAACCCCAAAGGAAAAAATCGCATGGGGTCTGGTGAACCTACCATGTTCTGGCCAGTTCACATCACCCCTCAAAGAGATAAGCCGTTCAGGAAACATTTGCCTCAAACAATTCATGGTAACCCTCGCTGTGTGTGCAGTGGCACCATCCTGTTGGAACCATGTATCCTCTAATTGCATTGCCTCAAGAGCCGGCTGAAAAAAATCCTGTATCATAGTCAAGTACCGTTCGGAGTTCACAGTTATGGCACGACTGTTATCCTGAAAAAATTAAGGGCCAATGATGCCTACTCGTGATATGGCGCACCACACAGTGACGCGGTCCGAATGCAGAGGTCTCTGGTGGACTTCTCTGGGGTTTGTTTCACTCCAGTAGCGCATGTTTTGCTTGTTGACACACCCACTGAGGTGAAAATGTGCCTCATCAGAAAAGAACACAATTGCGTCACGTGGTATAGTTGCAAGCATGTCTTCACAAGAAGTACGCTGTGTCAAATAGTCCCGTGCTGACAATTGATGGACTACTACGCACATTTTATACGGGTGAAATCTCAGTTCATCATGAAGAATCCGGTGGAGAGAACGTCTTGAAATGCCAAGAGCAAGTGATTGCTTCCGAGCAGAGCGTTTTGGAGATTGCAGTACTGCTGCTCTAACTCTATCGATGTTTTCCGGTGTTGTAATCCTTCTCTGAGTTCCCCTTCGTACACATGACACATTCCCTGCTGTTCTGAATGCAGTTACCCAATTTACAATTGATTGCCGACCAGGAACACGTCCGCATGGAGGAACAGCGAATCGTAAACGAAAAGCACGCTGCACTGCAATGATCGAGTGGGCATTTGAAAAATACGCTTCAAACACAAAACGACCTCTCCTCTCGTGTCTACTGCATGATGGCAACTGGAACGCGGAGGAATACAAATCTCCCGTCAGCCACTATAAGCCACGCCCACTCTCCCCTCTCTTCGATCAACAGTGCCGCCACAGCCTGCAGTGCAAAAAAGCAAATTACCGCGCTCCACCCTGTATATTGTGGTAACGGGTAACTTAATTTTTCTCATTTGACAGTATATTGCTCTCCACCGACATTATATAAGATATAAAATATTATTATCGAAAAGTTAAGAAATGTAGATTAAATAAACATGATATATTGCATGATTAGGAAAGGAAGAAGACGGAAATAATTGTGTTTTACTTGTGAAATTAAAACCGAGGGTACTTGCTCCAGTTCCATTATAAGCTCCTTGAGAATTCAAACCACAAATTATCCTCTTGAGACTATCACTAGATAAAATTCACCGTTTAATAAACAGAAACAATTATCTTGGCTGAAAATAGTATGCCGCTATGACAGTATATCTGTACATATTGAATATAGTAAATGGTAGCATTGAAAAATTGGATTTAATCTCGACCAATTTACAGTTACTCAATTTAAATATCGTAACTCTTAAAAATACACTGATGTCCTTATTGGTGAAAGCACACTCGAGGTTTCCTCAGCCACTGTTCCAGTAAGCAATCTTAAATATTAACTGCCGTATTTATACCAGTACCTAACAAACTAACGTAAAATTGTTAGATGCATTTATTTCCATTTCTTAACATTTTTATAGATAAATAAATATCATAACCAAGGTCATTTATAAAACAAAATTAATACTATAATTTGTTATCGTTTTATATTTTATAAGTCGTGGTCCAAAATTCTATGCAACGCTTAAAATATTATAAATTGTCAGTACATACGAACTAATCTAAAGCTATCTATATAAAACATTTATATTTACTTAACTACCATTATAACATTGTTTTATTTTTCTCTGCTTTCAGAGTAACAGAAAATTCAGGATAGGTAAGGTAAGGAGTAGGGGCCGCCTCCTATAGAGATCCATGAGGAAGGATTAGGGCACTACATATCAAAGTCATATCTCCCCGGAAGAAGGGGAGGCCAGATCTGAGCCAGCCTCTCCTCCAGTCAAAGCAGGCAGGGGGTGGCATACCCTTATTGAGGCTAGCAAGATCCTCTGAGGTTAAGGAAAAAACTCCACCAACTCCAACAGTCATCTCCCTCAGTATACTAGACTAGACTTATCGACTTGCCCTTGAACCCCAGAATCTCGACATTTGCGGTTAGTGAGGTGCCACTCCTGGAAACCTATAACGTTGCCCAGATTTAAGTAACACATCGGTTTTTGCTGTCACCAGTGGTAGGATCAACTGATAGGTATAAACCTGCCAGAAGTGATCCCTGCTGGGTTTAAGTAAGTTTACTTAGGTAGTTTAATTCATAAAATGTCAAAATTTGTTACTAGCTCCATTAAGTCACTTTATTTGTTTACAAATTTGTTTAGTATTTGGATCATAACAAAATATGAAATAAAACCCTTAAAATACAAAAACTACATTACTTCATTAATATCTTGTTAAAGATTTTAGAATCTGAATTTTATTGTAAAACATTTCCTATAAAATACTGCAGGAAATAAAATCTACGTGTATTTCTGTTTACACAAATTAACAAACGAACTGTAAACGATTTAAGTTTTACATACGTACTATATTCCTTCCACATCTGCCACTCGTTAAGTAAAGAGGTTTTGATATATAGTTAGTTATAAAAACACCCACATACTAAATATATTCTAAACCATCCCGCACTGAAATATACCCATGAATTGTGAGGCGGTGATACAAAACCCTTGCAGACCATTAGCTGTTTCTACTATGACATGGCTAGGGTCCAATACAGTCTGCATGATTTAAATTTCATCTGAGAATCAGATAAATAAAGTCAGATGGACGTATACTCGTTGACGGCAATAGCCGATTATGTTTGCTTACTGTATCAGATGTTCAAGACGGATCAGTAATTTCCCATCAAAGTAAATCTGGCAACGATGTTAGGTGCACGGTGATGAGGGGGGGGGGGGTTAACAGCACCAGCCACAATCGGACTATTTGCGTATGGACTGTTCTAGTAACTTCTCCAATTTAAAGTGATAGAAGATTCAAAGCAAGACTACTTAATTAATACGTGGCGTGGTCCTAAAACTAACTGAAGTGTAAAGCTAATCGCGTAGTCTACGCTGTTGGAATTACACACATTCAAACTCTGTAACGTAATTCTTAATCGCTAATTCCTTAAATTATTAGATGTAACATTTTATAAAGAGTGTAATATTATCTTAAACTCGTGTTACTGTGTCTTTTTTTAAACGTTATTTGATTTCGACGTATCTTGTATGAGGTAAGCAATGTATAAGACTAACTTTTAATATAACAAAATATTTTCTGTGTAAATCCATTCATAATGTAATAGATTATAAGTATAAGTATAAGTATAAGAGTAAGAAACATCATTTTAAATTAAGTGGAAGTGTTGTAATCCATAATAAGCTTTGATCAAAGAGTTTATTAATTGAGGAAACAACACCCTGTTAATTTAGTCGTGTAAATTGGTGAATGGCGCTATACTTGAATGAATGAAGGGATGTTTGATAAGCCACCCTGTTAGTTGGTTAATCTAACTGAAACTGGAATAAACCGATTATATCAATGATAGAAGCTGTATGAAATACTGAAGGACTATAATTTTACGTAGCTACTGAAATTATGTTTTAACGTGACACGATTTCCTCGATCTCCTTTTGACTCGTTTATAGTCACAGTTTGGAGAGAATACACTGTCTCAGAATCGTGTGTTTACGTGTGCGAGAGAATTCAAGGGTGGAAGAGAAAGGATTGAACACTAAAGTCACAATCAACGCCCAAGGACGAATCTTACAGATGCGATTATTGTCCATTTAGAGAGTTCATTGAACGTGACAACCCTGTAGTAAATATCATCAGAAATGCGTATCAGCTATGGAAATGTCCAATATATAATCAGTGATCAACTCAGTAGTTTCAGAAAACATAGTGCTCGATTAGTTGCGAGGTTTTGTTGATCGAACACCAAGAACAGGTCAAGCGGGAGATCACTGGATGTCTTCCGGATCAATTTCAGCAAGAAGGGGAGGCGATTTATGAGCACATCTTTACCTTTGATGAGACTTAGGTACATCACTACATCGTCGAGTCAATGTTGGCAAGTAAATAATGGCGGAGAAAGATAGTTTGTCCTGTGAAATCCAAACCAGTCTCTCTGGTGGAAAAGTCTTTGAAACAATTTTTCGGACCCCAGGAAAATTTTACTTTTTGATTTTCTAGATAGTCAAAGTACAGTGAATATGACATGGCGTCAATGGATGCCATCGGCAGAAGCCGCTTAAGGAAACCAAATACGAGTCATAGCCATCATAAATGTCATTCTCCTCCATGACAACGCCAGGACTCATACCGCTGCTTTCACAAAGGATGCACTTGAAAAAATCTGCTGGAAATAGTATAAAACTCTTCATTATAGATCTAAATTATTCACCTGTGACAGTTTTTGTTTGAGCCTATGAAAGAATCACATAGACGGAAACTATTTAATAGAGAGAAATGAAGAGTCAAGGGGCACGTTCGCGACTTGTTTACAAGTTACCCTCAAACAATCTATGACCAAATCGGTGCAAAATTGATTAGGTAACCCAAGATATTATAATTAAAAATTTAAAAATATTATTTAATAAATACCAAAGCATTGCTGGGCCAATATTTAGCTATAAAGCTTAACACATTCCAGGACGAAGGGACTGCAAATTTATCAACAAGGCTCACCTCCATGCCTCGTATTCAAAACAATGATGAAATACTTACATGATAATAATAATATAACCCTTCTGGATTAGCCTGGGCATTGACTTGATCTTATCCCTCTTGAGGATTTGTGGGAAATATGTAAGGGAAAATAGACTGAACAAATTGATTGTACGAAGAAAACAATCCTGGTGGTAGCAGTGATTCAAGTGCGGTTTAGAGATGAAGCTCTCACAAACAATTGCAAAACAACATGTGAATTACAAGCCAAGTGGAGTGAAGAAAGTAATAAAAGTAAAAAGGGGACATATTTTATAAAATTATTGTAAAAAATCATGTAAGTGTACCTAAATGTACCTCTTGCCTAATTAAATCATAATTTCAGATTAATTATGCTTGTTCTCATTCAATCGCACAATAGTGTATTACAACCATGATTTTGGTTTTATTTAATGTAATGCGATTTCAATAAGAATGAGTACAGGAATTATTTAAATCATAATTTTAGTACATTGCATCTAATTACAAATTAAAATTTTTTCAGTTACGTTCCAGTCATAATAAAAGTTTAAATGTTGTATTTTGTATTTTTATATACAATGAATTAGATCATGTCCCCAAATTTAAACATGAAACTGTTCAATTTTATATTATTAAACTCTTAAAATTTTAAATATTTTACAACAGACATTTCAAATTTTATATGTGGTCCACACAAATTCAAAATCTATCGCGTGGAGCTGTAAACTTTTTACACTGGCTAAAGTACTAATATTTTTCTCAAAATGTAAAAAAATATGAAAAGTATTTTATTTCCTACTGTCTAAAAGATATTATTTCCTTGAGTTGTTTGAAAAAATTATTTAACCAAACAAAACTGTGAGTGTACTTGTGTTTCATGAAACATTTATAATTTTGATCATTTGTAAGTTAACTTTTATATATATATATATATATATATATATATATATATATATATATATATATATATACACACACATCAAACTACACATGTATGTCTGTGATTCAGAGGTAATAGTAGCTCTATAATTGTATAGTTAAAATTAAATAGATATTATGTATCAGTAAAAATATGTGACAAAGCTGTGTGATTTTAAACCTTTTTTATTTTTATTTAAAAGAGAAAGTGCCAGGTTAATCCTTTTATTTGTGGTTTATTGCGAGTGTGTGACAATAGCGAGCGTATTAGACGTCACAAAGATGCATATAAATGGGTACATGCAAGACAGTATAATATATAAGATAAATCGCAATAGGGATTGAAGTGTATATACCTAATAACTCCAATGTGGAAATTATATTTATAGCACATAGTCTTTCTGACAAAGTCAACATCGGAAGAACTAAGTACCAAGTGAAGTCGCGGTTGTAAAAGTTCTCAGATAATAAATTCAAGAGGGTTCCAGCAACGTATTTTATTTCTTTCTGCATTAAACGTAAACCTCGATATGGTAATTGGAGCGTTTTATTTCAATGGAAGTGGTACCTGTTTAGCATATTGTTAACGTTTTCAGCTGCAATAGCACAGTAAAGCTGAAGTATACAATAATAATTGTGTTTGAATGTGCGTACAGCATAATTTCAGTGAGATGCTGTATAAACTGCACTATGTTTATGTCACAATATCTAATTTAATTGTAATAATTTAGTAGCTCTGGCAGTTGTTTATAATACTAATAATCTATTTTCACTCCTTATATCAAACCTACAAATTTTATCGTACAGTGCAAACATAAACTTTTTACTTGAATAGTGAAGGATAAATATTAAGGAAATAACAATTCAAAAAACTTACACTTCACGTAAACAGCTTTTGTTTATTATTGTGCTTAAAGACATAACCCACCACTATCTTTAATCTAATTTCGAAAAACACGTTATGTGAAAAACTTAGGCAAAGCGAATAGTTACAAATGACATTCTATTCAGTTTAATCTCAAACTATGCACTGTGTAAATATTTATCACTGTTTTTTTTTTTTTTTTTTTTTTTTTTGTCAGTTACAATCTCCAAAACGGGAAAAACTCTGCTACAGTGTACATAACGTGCACACTCTTATAACTGTGCAAACATTTTGTTGGTGTAAATACAACTGTACTGTCAAATACAACTAGAGTTTTTATTTTCCAGCGAAGTGGACTCGTTTGCTTCACAAGACCTGTGCAATATTATTTTCTGTCTATATACAAAAAGTAAGTTGCACTTTTTAACCGACGGTTGTAATATAGCATAAATTAAAGGTTATATTTTAACTTTCATAGATTTTTATATACATAAGTCATTTACGGGCGGGCGTTACCACAGCGTAATCTCTGCCTATATAATCTGTTTCACAGCTATGTTTGACCTGTGTATTCCTACACAACCTGCCAAGATCGCCGTGTCCTGTTATGCATATTGAAAGTGTGCTGGGAGATGTGGTGTTGTTATCCGTAACTGCTAGTGTGTGTCCAGGATGAACGTTCCACATGCACGTTTGACCTATGTATGCCTAAAGTGACTTTCTACTTCGCATTTATACAGCTGTTACATTTGATAACGATTTCTTTCTGCCAAGCTCACTGTGTCCTGTTATGCATATTGAAAGTGTGCTGGGAGATGTGGTGTTGTTATCTGTAACTGATACTTTGTGTCCAGTATAAACGTTCCACATGCACGTTTGACCTATGTATGCCTGAAGTGACTTGCTACTTCGCATTTATACAGCTGTTACATTTGATAACGATTTCTTTCTGCCAAGCTCACTGTGTCCTGTTATGCATATTGGAAGTGTGCTGGGAGATGTGGTGTTGTTATCTGTAACTGATACTTTGTGTCCAGGATAAACGTTCCACATGCACGTTTGACCTATGTATGCCTGAAGTGACTTGCTACTTCGCATTTATACAGCAGTTACATTTGATAACGATTTCTTTCTGCCAAGCTCACTGTGTCCTGTTATGCATATTGGAAGTGTGCTGGGAGATGTGGTGGTTGTTATCCGTAACTGCTCGTGTGTTGTCCAGGATAAACTTCCACATGCACGTTTGACCTATGTAAGCCTGAAGTGGACTTGCAAACATCTCATTTAAAACAGCTGTTACATTTGATAAACGATTTTCTTTCCTGCCAACTCACTGTGATCCTGTTATGCATAAATTGAAAGTGTAACTGGGAGATGTGCTGTTGTTTATCCGTGTAAACTGCTTAGTAGTGTGTGTCCAGGATAACGTCCACATGCACGATGACCAATGTATGCCTAAGTAGACTTGCTTCATCTCATTTATACAGCTGTTACATTTTGTAATAACGATTTCATTTTGCCAAGCTCACTGCTGTCCTGTTTATGCATATTGAAATGTGTGCCTAGTTCATAGTGTTTTGTTTATCCGTAACTGCTAGTGTGATGTTCCAGGATAATACGTTTTACCCCCCACTTGCACGTTTTGACCTATGTATCCCATCGAAGTGACTTGCTACTCTTCGCATTTATACAGCTGTTAAATTTGATAACGAATTGTCTTTCTGCCAAGCTCACTATGTCCTGTTATTGCATATTGAAAGTGTTCTGGGAGATGATTGGTTGTTGTTATCCGTAACTGCTAGTGTGTGTAAAGGATAAACGTTCCACATGCAAAGTTTGACCGTCATGTTATGGCCTGAAGTGACTTGCTTACATCTCTATTTTATATAACAGCTGTTACATGTTGATAACGATTTCTTTCTTCTGCCAAAGCTCACTGTGTCACTGTTATGCATTATTGAAAGTGTACTGGGAGATGTGCTGTTGTTATCCGTCAACTGCTAGTGTGTGTCCAGGATAAACGTTCCACATGCACGTTGACCATGTAATGTATGCCTGAAGTGACTTGCTTCATCTCATTTGTACAGCTGTTATACATTTGATAACGATTTCTTTCTGCCAAGGCACACTGTGTTCCCCCCCTGTTTTATGCATATAGAAGTGTAGTACTGGGAGATGTGGTGTTGATTATCCGTAAACTGCTAGTGTGTGTCCAGGATAAACGTTCCACATGCACGTTTGACCTATGTATGCCTGAAGTGGACTTGCTACATTCATTTATTAACAGCTGTTACATTTGATAAGCGATTTCTTTCTCTGCCAAGCTCACTGTGTCCCTTTTATGCATAATTAGAAAGTGTACTGGGGAGATATGTGGTGTATGTTATCTGGTAAATGATACAGTAGTGTCCAGGATAAAACGGTTCCACATGCACGTTTGACTATGTATGCTCTGAAGTGACTTGCGACATCTCCATTTATTACAAGCTGTTACATTTGGATAACGATTTCCTTTCTGCCACAGCGTCACTGTGTCCTGTTATGCATATTGAAAGTGTACCTCTCGGGAGATGTTGGTGTTGTTTATTCCGTAACTGCTAGTGTGTGTCCCAGGATCAAAGTTCCACATTGCACGTTTGACCTATGTATGCCTGAAGTGACTTGCTTCATCTCATTTGTACAGCTGTTACATTTGATGAACGATTTTCTTTCTGCCAAGATCACTGTGTCCTGTTTATGCATATTGAAATGTGTTACTGGGAGATGTGGTGTTTGTTATGCCGTATTAACTGCTGAGTGTGTGTCCAGGATAAACGTTCCACATGCACGTCTTTGACCCCTATGTATGCCTTAAAGTGACTTTGCTTCATCTCGATTTGTACACTGTTACATTTGATAACGATTTTCTTTCTGCCAATGCTCACTGTGCTCCCTGTTATGGCAATTGTAAGTGGTACTGGGAAGATGTGGTGTTGATTTATCCGTGAACTGCTAGTGTGTGTCCAGGATAAAACGTTCACACATTGCACGTTTGACCTATGTATGCCCTGAAGTGACTTGGCTACATCTCAATTATATACAGCTGTTACATTTTGATAAACGATTTTCTTTTTCTGCCAAGCTCACTGTTTCCTTTTATGCATATTGAAAAGTGTAACTGGGAGGATGTGGTTGGTTGTTATCTGTAACTGATACATTTTTGTGTCCACGGATCAAACGTTTCCTACATGCACGTTTGACCTATGTATGCCTGAAGTGGGACTTGCTACAATCTCACATTTATAAAGCTTGTTACATTTGATAATCGAATTTCTTTCCTTGCCAAGCTCACTGTGTCCTGTTATGCATATGAAAGTGTACAGGGAGATGTGGTGGTCTTGTTTACTCGTAACTGCTAGTGTGTGTCCCAGGATAAACGTTCCAACATGCACGTTTGACCTATGTATGCCTTGAAGTTGACTTGCTTCATCTCATTTTAAACAGCTGTTACATTTGATAACTATTTCTTTCTGCCAAGCTCACTGTGTCCCTGTTTATGCTATTGAAAGCTGTAAGTGTACTGGGAGATGTGGTTGTTGTTAATCCGTAACTGCTAGTGTGTTCGATGTCCAGGATAAACCGCACAACCTTTCCCACAATTGCACCGTTTGACCTATGTATGCCTGAAGTTGACTCTTTACTTGCTTCAATCTCATATGCTAGAGCTGTATACATTTGATAACGAATTTTCTTTCTGCCAAGCTCACTGTGTCCTGTTATGACATATTGAATAGTTGTAACTTGGGAGAATGTGGTGTTGTTATCCCGTAACTTCTAGTGTGTGTCCAGGATAATACGATTCCATCATGCACGTCTTGACCTATGTATGCCCGGAAGTGACCTTGCTATACACGTCTAATTATACTGCTGTTTACATTTGATAACGATTTCTTTCTGCCAAAGCCTCACTGTGTTCATGTTTCATTATATGCAATATTTGAAAGTGTGTACTGGGGAGATGTGGTGTTGTTATCCGTAAACTGCTAGTGGTGTGTCCAGGATTAATACGTTCCCACATGCACGTTTGAACCTTGTAATGCCTGAATGTGACTTGCTACAATCTCATTTTATAACAGCTGTTAGTTACATTTTGATAACGATTTCATTTTTCTGCCAAGCTCACTGTGTCCTGTTATAGCATATTGAAAGTGTACAGGGGAGATTTGTGGTGTTTGAGTTATCCGTAACTGCTAGTGTGTGTCCAGGATAAACGTTTCCACATGCAACGTTTTGACCTATGGTATGCCTGAAGTGACTTGATTCATCTCATTTATACAGCCTGTTAACATTTTGATAACGATTTCTTTCTGCCAAGCTCCACCTTTGTCCTGTATATTGCATATTGAAAGTGTACTGGGAGATGTGGTGTATGTTTATCCGTTAACTGCTAGGTGCTGTGTCCAGGATTAATACGTTCCACTTGCCCGTATTGACCTATGTTATGTGCCTGAAGTGACTTGCTTTCATTCTCATTTTGTACAGCTGTTAACATTTTGATAAACGATTCTTTCTGCCCAAGCTTCAACTGTGTCCTGTTATGCATATTGAAAGTGTACCTGGGAGATGTGGTCTGTTGTTATCCGTTTAACAGCGAAGTGTGTGTCCAGGATAAAACGTTCCACATGCACGTTTGGACCTATGGTATGCCTGAAGTGACTTGCTACATTCTCATTTATACAGCTGTTTGAACATTTGATAACGATTTTCTTTCTGCCCAAGCTCACTGTGTCCTGTTATGCATATTGGAAGTGTGCTGGGAGATGTGGTGTTGTTATCTGTAACTGATACATTGTGTCCAGGATAAACGTTCCACATGCACGTTTGACCTATGTATGCCTGAAGTGACCTGCTACATCTCATTTATACAGCTGTTATATTTGATAATGATTTCTTTCTGCCAAGCTCACTGTGTCCTGTTATGCATATTGAAAGTGTGCTGGGAGATGTGGTGTTGTTATCCGTAACTGCTAGTGTGTGTCCAGGATAAACGTTCCACATGCACGTTTGACCTATGTATGCCTGAAGTGACTTGCTACATCTCATTTATACAGCTGTTACATTTGATAACGATTTCTTTCTGCCAAGCTCACTGTGTCCTTTTATGCATATTGGAAGTGTGCTGGGAGATGTGGTGTTGTTATCTGTAACTGATACATTGTGTCCAGGATAAACGTTCCACATGCACGTTTGACCTATGTATGCCTGAAGTGACTTTCTACTTCGCATTTATACAGCTGTTACATTTGATAACGATTTCTTTCTGCCAAGCTCACTGTGTCCTGTTATGCATATTGAAAGTGTGCTAGGAGATGTGGTGTTGTTATCTGTAACTGATACATTGTGTCCAGGATAAACGTTCCACATGCACGTTTGACCTATGTATGCCTGAAGTGATCAGCTACTTCGCATTTATACAGCTGTTACATTTGAAAACGATTTCTTTCTGCCAAGCTCACTGTGTCTTGTTATGCATATTGAAAATGTGCTGGGAGATGTGGTGTTGTTTTCTGTAACTGCTACTGTGTGTCCAATAAGTCAATGTTATCAATTAAACAACCTTAGTTTCTTCGAACATTATATATATATATATATATATATATATATATATATATATATATATATATATATATATATATATAATAGAGCGTTGAAAGCAAGTTCATACCTTTCCCAATATCGATATTATCAAACATATACCTGCTGTATTCATAAATAAAGAGACTTGTAACATATATGTAACATGAGAGCTGACGTGAAGTAAATACTGAAAGTTTGTATTTTTCAGTCAACAGTCACTATATCTCACGTCCTTTATACTCACCTCATAATAATTAGTTATTATCATTGTTTTGTCTGTTAAATCTATAACTATACATGCTCTAGGCAAAATATCTAAAACCAAGGGTCAGGTTTTCCTTCTTTAATGAATATTAGTTAACCCTTAATTATGTTTCATTAATAAATAATTAGAAATAAAGTAGCAGAGTTTGTGACAGACATGTTTATTCTTTAGTAATTATACTTTCAAACGTTTTGTCACTGAAAGGTATTTAAAAGGAATCGTTGTTATTACCACACAACAACACACGTACACGTTGTGAAAACGTTATATATATACAATCATTGAAGGATGGGATAGTAAATTATTACCCATGTGAATTTCAATGGTGATAGTTTTCATCAATTAAAATTAAATATTCTGTTTTATCGGTGTTAAATGACAACTTAATACAGCTAAAAGCATACAGAATAAAAAAATAACCTTGTAAAATATAGTCCTTAGTTAAACACGAATTATCTGATTATTACTTGCGTAGTTGAGAACAAATAAAAATGGGACGGTACAATTGAGCAACCTTTTTTTAGTTTTCTCTAAGCAATGCCAATTAACTAATATCATTAATACCAAAATTTAAAATGGGACATGTTAATGGGACATTTCTCTTCCAGGAAGTTTTGTTGTTTCATATAGGTAAAACAATTAGATTTTTAAGTTTCAGTAAAAATTGTGTCTACCTGCTCAATTTTACGTTATCGAAATTATTGAAACATTAAAATTTTTTTTCAGAATAATCCTTAACACTTGCTAAACAGTGAAACATTTACAAAAATATCGTTACCTCTAAATTCTAATACAGTAGAAAAAATGACACGATTTAAATACAGATTACAAGATTATATTATAAATGGTGGTTATTAGAAGAAATTTTACTATACTCAGCCAGACAAACCTCTGTCAACATGTTATTAAACCGAACCTATTTTTATAGGAATAACAAGTGTACATGATTGACATGATGATTCAATGCTTTCATGCCTCTCAGTGGTCGTCAGGGCTGGTATGTTATAAATTATTAATTTTTGGACTACTATATATACATATTAGCAAATTTATATCTATTAAAAGAGTTAGATTTATCAACAATATAAGAAAAATGATTAATTTTAGACGCGTATATTTCATACACAAAAACTGTTATATCAGGAGAACTATGTATGCAGTATTTTTATATCTTAAAGGTATAACCCAAGTGTCTAAACTATCAATGGAATCTATATGTAATATGAACCACATGATTATACGATTATTGGTCTGGTCTCAAGAGTTCCACGATTATACATATCCAAGAGTTTTATTTACAAATAAGGCAAACCGACATAGAACACTTAATGACTAGATATCCGAAACTACTTCTGCAACTTTCGCATCTACCATATGAAAAGTTTAAATAGAAATGAAAGCCCTGTTATATTTATGAGGATTATCAAGTAATTTACCAATTAAATTATGTGTTTTTATTCCTTGACATTCTAATTTATTATATCAATAGTGTTGTATTCTAATTTAAACTTAATTTGTTTTAAAAACTTATTAGAAGCTGGTATTCAATTTTCCCTAAATAAATGTTCGTATCCTCTTCCTAGATATGTAATTATACAAAGACCATAAGCACACTCGTATCAATCTCGTTCGTGTCATTGAATGTTTGTTATACTCATTGTAGACACAGTGTTCTATCACAAGCCCAATTGAGGGATTAACATATCGTTAAGAAAAAAACAGTTTAATTTATGGACGAGCTCTTCTTATTGAAATACACTATTTTCTATTATTTTATGAAAGAAAAGTCAAAATTATCCAATAATTTTATTTATATACACGAGGCTTTTCAACATCAAAGATGTCATCGTTAGGTGTGAATTAACAATTTGAAATAATATAAATATTTTACATTCAGCTGATTAAAGCTTAATACTAGGTTTGTTTAGTTAAAAGTAAAATGAAATAAATATCGATATATGTATAAAGTTTGTGTTAAAAACATTTTTTTTTATTTTCTTTAAAATATAACAAAATTGTTAATTGTTGATTGTAGAATGGTGAATTTCGAATCGGTCAAAAATCATTTATGGAATATATTCATCGTAGGCTCACTTTCGTGCAAGGAATATATATCAAGTTTTTAAATCCTAGCACCGTATGCCATATTTTACTGTCAAAAACACGCCTGAATAAATTTTAAATTTCAAAAGAAGTGTAAAGTAAATGCTGCGTTGTATTTTATATATTACTTATGACTGTGTGTAAATGAAGATAAATCTATAAAGTAATGTTGTTCTAAGTAGACGAAACATATATACGTTACCGGTATTTTCGACATGCTTTTAACTTTACTACTTTGTATGAAAGCTCAAAACGTAATAATAATATTTTCAATACTTGAAATGTTTTGTTCACATCTTTAAAATCATTCATTTAAAACAATTTAAGATTAGGGTAACTAATAAAATGGTAATTTTTGACACACTCAGACGTAAAGAAGTATAATAAGAAAAAAATATACTGGCCCAGAAAATAAAAACTAGTTATTCTACAAAGAAATCTACAGTTTCAATAGTAATGACAAACGTACTAGATGTTAGTGATGATATTTTGGATGTTCAGAGAAACCCACATCAATCCCGCCACTTTCAAGTTGTTTCTGTAGCCCTTAAACCTCTGCTGCTCTGATGTTAAGCAGAGACTCTACTGATACGTGAGATGAACACATGTTTACTTTACGAAATTACTGTTTACTTGAAGAGAGGCAAGTTGCCTGATTGATGAATATTGATTAGTGGAATTACTCAAGTCTCGTAATATCAGTTCGAATCAAACACATCGATTCAGCTAACTACATTACGTTACACTATATTCAAAATATCGATATATCTCTACTAACGATGAGATACACACCTGATAAGAGTGGTAAATCCATGTTTATATGGCAAAAATATAAACAAAATTGGAAGATACATAAAAAAACGTATCAATCAATATCACGGTGCACATGACATACAATTTCTACTATTTATGGTAGCCTGTGATTAGAGAGACAAATCCACATCCAGGATCACATGACATACAATTTCTACTATTTATGGTAACCTGTGATTAGAGAGACAAATCCACATCCAGGATCACATGACAACGTAATGTTGGTTAGCATAGATGGACATCGACCGAGCCAATAACAACCCCATGCAATAGCCCGTTTACCCTAACTGTTCCAATAAAGAGAGAAACTCTCATCTCATCGGCCGTACTCATATAACTCTTATACAAAACACTGACATATTCTGACAATAATACCATTTTAGGACAGTTAGAACAGGAAATCCCATTTCGGCAAGTGATAAACAGCGTGAACTGATTGAAAACGTATTAGATTCAGTGCTATATTTCCCCCTTAGAGATTACGTAGGTAATTTCTACGTATTTGGAATAAGAAACATACAAGGAACCATGTACAGCTTCTATGCCAACTAGCAGGCGATGATTGCAGAACATGAATCGTTCTGTATTATAATTGAAATTAAAAGTATTTGGGATTTTTGTGAATCGTTTGTGCAGAGAGAGGATCCCCAAAAGCTTCATGAGTGTTATCTACCACATGAACGACTGCAGCCTCCTCATTTACTATCTACAACTTCATGTATCTCATATATAACAGACCTGAGTAATAAAAATTAACTTGCAAACTACTTCCATCATTAACTTTTCTGTGAGAACCAATTGTGGTTCCAATAGTGAAACTGTAGTGTTAGGTCAGTAAGATCTACGACCATGTCCATTGTATTCACCACAACCCTCTTCCCACCTACAGCTCATCACGGAGGTAAAGGCAGACACATGTTGAGCTCAGTCTTCTATGTCTCCGAGCCAAAAGAATATTAATTGTCCCGTGCTAAGTGCTAAAATTTGCTAGACTAAACATTTCAGGCTAATTCTTGAACACCGAGACTTAAAGTATTATGCAAATACAACTCCCAATAATTTTATAATGTAAAGACCAAAAGCCGCAAGTGTTCGTATAATCCAAGGGAAGTAGATATAAATAGGATATACTACTTATTCAATAAGGTAACCTGTCAAGCACTTTATTCTGCCTGTCCTGATGGGCCTACTGGCCTGTGCGAGGGTTTATGAAAGAGAATACGGGGAGAGATAATACAGTACAAGGTCAATGGTACTGAGAAACAGGCACAGTTAGGACTGTATAATTGATTTTTACTTGCCGATATATTATATCAGAATCTTATATAAACATGCATACATACATACATACATACATACATATATATATATATATATATATATATATATATATATATATATTTATTTATTTATTTATTTATTCAGAAATAATGTCACTTCTATTTACAGATTCACAGAAAATCTTTACAGACGTTTTTATTGTTGGGCCATCTTAGTTAAATATAAACGCAAATTAGTTCCTACGGAAACATGTATGTTTGGTGTTTACTTGCCTCAGAACTCGTTAATTTATTTAACTAAACCCTAACTGGTTAGAACGCCAATGGCTTATTTACAGGTGTTTATAAACCTAACATGAATGGCAATGTCAAGCGTTAACCTGGAATAGAAGTTCGAAAGGTTTTATCCGTATATATGATCCAATCAAATAAAAAATACTATGATTTTGGAAAAAATCTAGAAACTTCAAAGAAATAAAAGGTAAAGTTTAAATACTTACCATATGAGCATTAAAAATATAATTATCGAACTAAAAATGTATTTAATACATTTTTCTCCATATTTATAATGTTTGGACCGTGTTATTTTTTTATTACAGGTAGATATGTAATTGACAGTATATATAATTTTAAACAATGTTCACGTTATAAGCTGAAATTACACTTTAGTGACGTATTTCCCGAACAATGATAGAGACGACTTGTACAATCAGGAACATGATATTGCTCCGTGTAATTCAAACACAATTACAAAGCAGACGTACATTACGTGGTTGTCCCTATTACAATGGCACCGACGAACAAAGGAAATTGCGATTGATAGGCTCGCTTGAACAAGGTACGGTTGATATAACATGTAAATTTCATTCCACTCCTAAACAAGGTGTTTATTGTAGTGGTATGGTACATGACTTGCGGGAAACCGGGTTTCTAAAATTTATCTTTAACAACAAACAAAGGAATATTTGTATATGAGGTAGTAAATTTTTTGGAAGTTAACAGTTATTTTTAATTTTAAAAGTTTGTTTGATTTTTACGTTAAAAGTGTCTTATTAGAAATAATAAAAGAATGTAGGACAAATCATGTACTATAGGAGAAATGAATGAACTTAATGTTAATGGTACACACCGTAGTTTAATAATTTATAAAAAGTATTCTTATGTAAACGAAACATTCGTCCTAACCAAATTTTGGACTAATCTACAATAATTTAGATTTCTAAAGACTGACTTCTATAAAATACCTATGGAATATTTTTCGTTTCAATTCTTTACCTTTGTAATTTATTTATGAAACATTTTAAGGTCGCCTTCAAATATTTCTAACAATTCAATGTTAAAACAACCAAATGTATTACTCATAATTTTGACTTCTAAGTTTGATACAATACTTTTACTATTTGTGTGCAAAATATAAAACGTTTATATTAAAATCGCCTAGTGAAAAAGACTGCCTAGGATAAACGTAACCCTAAAGTACCAAACATTCTACACTTTCAGACCTTCTATGGATATTTGATACTCGAAATGACATGTTGAGGTGAAAACTCCGCCACCGGTTTCCCGGCACCTTTGTACTTGTCAAGTTCACTGTCTCCGTACGACGTGATGTTGAAATTGTGTACTATTCAAATAGACTGTGTAAGTTTTTTCAACGTTAACATAAACGCCGTGAAAGAACTGCTTGAGTTTCGATAGTGGACAATTTGTTTCAAAAATCCCTGGAATTTCTAGATCTTCTAAAGGTTTGTAGGTGATATACTTCTTAGTAAAAATGAAATAAATAGTGAATTCCGTTATAGACATGGTAAATTTGCTGCGGAATCATATATGGAGATAGTACATATCATTCTTAGTCAAAATTATATGTATGCTTTAGATGTATCTATATTGAGATTTACTGACATCGAGATTGGCCGAGCGTAAGTGTTAGGATTTGAACAAGTAACATATTAGAACATTTATCCTAATTAGACCAACTTTTACATCGCCATATCTTGATGATTTAGTGCCTTATTTCAATAATACTATGAGATTCAATATAAGAACAAAAATGTGAAAGTATCATGATGGGGGATATTAAGAGAAAGATATCATCTATAGACTAAAATATTTGCATACAAATAAATTTTAAATTGACAACAATGCGTTCCATAGTGTTGCATGTTGAACCATGGAATTTATCTGGCTGACGTTGAAGCCTATCACTCTGTAGGCTGACACAATCTGTATAGGATTTCATGATCTTTTTGTCCGTTGAGAGGATGGAAAATTCTCGTCCGTCTATATGGTTACAGGACATATCGAGATTAGTTTGAGCTACAGACTTGTTGTTTGTAACCCCTTCGAGTCCCAGCATTTTCATTAATAGGGCTCAGTAATACTTTTAATAATCATTTATTCACTGTAAAAGCAAAATAAAATATCTATCAAAATTTACAAAGAAAATTAATCCTTATTTCACTACTTGAATAAGTTAATCAAATAAAAAATCTCCCATTTTAAACAATTTAAAGTTACAAATTCTATATAGACGCATTTCTAAAGGATATTGAAATAGCGGATATATGGCTTTTTATAAGCTTTTTAAAAGCTGCGAAAAGACCATTTGATTGTGGTGAATGCCAAATATTGATTGCCTGGTTTTATAACATGGAAGTCATTAATTGTTATTTTATTATTTTACTCCCATTAGTCTTAGTACATGAATTACATGCAAACTCATGATAAACCATCCAGACTCAGTATATTCTCAGGCGTGTGGCTCTAACACTAGATACTGCCTAGTAAAGAGTTATTATAGTTTCATATTGTTTATAGCTATTTAGAGCCGAAATGATTTTTCTTATTAATATAGACTATGTAAGTATTTGCACTATATTTTCATCGAAGCTTTCAAGTTTTACGTACGAGTATATAGTGTAATAAGGTAACATTTATATATTTCTATACAATCAAATTATTAGTTTGAAAATTATTTCTCACAACAAGCGTGCTAAGGCTATTATCTCTCGTCAATAATATATATAAACATTTCATCAACTTAGGCAGGCATTATATTTCAAGAGAACTTCACTACAAATATCGATTTCAAAAAACTATTTTGACAATTCATCAATAAATAATGTACGTTAGTTTTATGAAGTGTAAAATATAAAAAATGCTCTCATTATTTGAAAGCTCCTCCAATGTTACGCATATCTGTGAAGACTGTTAGGTCCTGCTTCTAGAGTTCTGTAACATTTGAGGCGTAGTAACTATTCTGAGTACACATTAAGGTAGCTAGATAAAAAAGATATTTAATATACATTTCAGAAAGTCTCGGTATTTTTTGTTGAATCTTGTATGAACTCAAAAAGTCTTAAACTACCCCTTTTCACTTCCTCAAATTATCCCAAGCTCAATCAGTTCCCTTCCTATGTATTTATAAAATATAACTAAAACAGATATAATTTCGTGCAGCATTGCTACCAGGATTTGGTACCATGTTTTGAATGAAAAATCTTGTTCAAAACGTATTTAATGAAATATTCTTTTTATATCACAGCAATAATTTTGCATAAGTTAAATTTAAAATTAGTAAATAGGCTACGGTACTGTAAAGGTTAGAACTCACTAAAATTCAGCAAATATTTTCCAACGTAAGCAACTCCGCTACCTTAACGGGTAATTAATTTGTTTATATCGCAACTTGGGTGAAAATCCCATTGGTCTTATTTATTTTGTAAGCTACACATGCATTTACGCTACATGAACGATAACTATGAGACGAGATTTTACTCTTATATATTGAGATAATTCTTAATAATGTCTTACAGGTATATAAAAATAACTATGAACTAAGTGTAGGCGTTTACAACGAAATTGAAACCTATAATTCAATATTACTACGGGAAACTAGCAGATATTAAATATTTCTTCAGTAACGCCAAACATCGCAGAAGGTGTCATGTTCTGAAGAAAGGAGATCGACAAGCCTATACAGCTTGGGAATAAGACTGAAATTCTTATTTGTGAAGCACTGGAGATAAAAAAATATCCTTAGATTGTGTGACTAAAGGTGCTCTGAACGCAGTAAAACATAGCAACTCAGGACAACGAACGCCAGTTATAACAGCTGTATTCTATAGATCAACCGATGCAATCTCAACATCTTCTCCAATACCTGCGCTGGAACCTCATTGAAACCAGGGTATTAGCTCAGAATATTTATGACACTTTCGAGTCAAATGAGAACCAAATGGGACAACGATCTTAATGTAACCTTAAAACGATTAAAGATTTATTGTGATATATTTTTATAAACCTTACAAACTTAAAACGATTACAGATTTATTGAGATATATTGTAATAAACCTAACCTAACTTTTTCTACCTAAGATCAATTTTAAGTGAACTATCATTATGGAGCATAATATACATTTCTTATTATGTGATAGTTGAAAAATAAAAATGAAATATCATTCGTTGTAAAGTATTCTACCTTCCATCAATTTATCCTCTTTTGCTCTTATTCTCGAACAGTTATTGGCGCTAAGGCCAAATAATAGCAAACCAAGAAAATATTTATATTTCAATTTTATTTTATACACTTTTTATTACACTTTAATATTATTTTTCAAACATATATTATTAATATTGAACCATATGATATATTATGGTTGACTCTGAAAAATAGAATGCTTAAAGTCAAACAAATGAAACTATTAAATAATTTCACTTTTTTAAATACAAGACTTGAAGAGTAATTCAACAATATTTCTTATTTACTATTTATACATAATAAATGTTACCATTTTAGGCAGTTGCATTATTAACATAAAATCATAAATTTTTCATGTACTTTTGATAAGGACTTAAATAAAATTATTACTTTAAAACAATGCGTAAATAAACTGAATAAGCAACAACTTGCAAGAAGAATAATACTTCTGAGACGATTCCAGGGAGTTATTGCTAAACTTATTAAAGTACTTATTAGAGTTTGATCAGCCGCTTAATAGTTGAACGTAGTTGACTTTATATAAATCAATTAACGGTCAAAGACAATTCACTCCATGCAATTTTACATCGAAATCGTAAGGTCCGGTTCTTAACTTTACATTTCATTAGTTTATGTCAGTTTAATATAGCAATTAAGGATATTTAAATACAATTATTTTATACAGGATTTAATATTAAATTTATTACTAAGGCTGGTGGAACAATAAAAAGCCAAATTTATACTCCCCACAAGTGGATGTCTCTCGATGTAGGCGGTAACACAAATCTACTGTATTGAGTATAGCTCACTATCTGAGTAGTCTTAATGAGCAGAATGTAATTTGGAGATGCATCAGATCACTACTACGCTTTTTGATATCTGAGATTAATAATTAGAATATTTTTACGTTTTTGGAATATTTATACTTTTTAATGCATTAAATGATGATCTTTTAGTTTAAGAACAGAAGTATTATATGCCAGCTACGAATTAAAACAATCACCTTTTCACGTGATACAACACTGAGAGCTCACTAGTGTAGAGTATGTTGTTTCTTGTTTATTTGCGGATTATATTCGAGAAACTATTAAATATGATACTAGACTCCACGATATACGGAATGTATCTCGCCCAGTAGTATACAAATCAATAGTGGAAACATGGAACACGCTTTAAACATTGATTTTAATACATTATCTAACAGTGTTTTACGTTTTCATGTTTTGATTATTTGAATGCCTACAAACTAAGTCCACAGATTAAAATTTTCTTCCTGTAAGTGTAAATGTAATAAATGGGAGTCTTCAAATGGGGCTGAGAGTGTCAAGAAGGGTCTGGTGTAATTTTAGTGGGTAGGAATGGTTATGTTGAAGAGTAATTAAGGACTTACGGACTCTCCCCTACAGTCTTCGGTCATCTACTTCTAGATCTACGGACTTGGTATTTCTTACGTAGTTCCACCAAAATGTGAAAAGTTTTAACAATAAGAGAGATTAACAACTACCACTAGTAACGATAAAAATTACCTTTAGTGTTGTAACCGAGAAAAAAGGGTAGATTAAGATTTAAAGACAAATTTATAATATTCTTTTGTTTATGTATTATTATATTTGAACCAACAAATAACCTTAAGGCAGATATTCTTCGACACGGAATAATATACTGATTTCTTGCATTACAATAGTGATTATTCCCATAATTTTAGTTTCAGCAATTAGTGTGTGAATGTGTCTTTGTATTAGACATTATTGTTATATTATAATTAGTACCCATACAAAAATTTCAAATTTAATAATAGTGATGAAGTACCAAAATGAAAGAAGAACAACCTAATACTATCTTATAAATACAATACATGTCAATATATTTCAATTGAAAGTGTTTAGTAATTGAATAAATTAATGAATGAAATAAATTATTCAAATAATATTTAAATAATACTAATTATAAGAATGTTTGGTGCAAATAAATGTATGTACATGAAAAACCTACATAAAGCTTAAAATTAAAAATGCTTTAAAAACATATAAACATGTATACATGTCTTCGCCTCAGGAATAGGCACTACACTGGTGGGTTAATGTAGCTAGGCCTGAGGTATTTGGAGATCTGACGAACTAATAACCAAGAATACTCAAAGGCATTTTATTAAATTAATCGTATTTAAATGGTTTTATCAAATATAATCATCTCTTCATTTTTTTATATATAAGTAAATATTTTACTATTAAATTTTCTCTTTTTATTTAAGACTTCAAAGATTTTTGCCACAAAGCCTATAACCATTTGAATTGAGTTATCACAACAAAAAATTAAAAATTAAAAAACTCTTCACAAAATAGCTGTTAGCGTAATCAGGAATAATTTAGTATTTCAAAAACCTATAATTATTGCCATAGGCACGTGCCACAGGAGCTGTGCACGTTATCAGTGATAACTATCTAGACTGTAAGGATGCCTGTATCTAGATGGTTAGTGGACGTTACGTCTTCAGTCGTAGGTGGTTAGTGGACGAATGAAGACGTATTGTGACCTGTTTTCCGTATTTTAGTTTTAATGATTAGTGGTGTGTGTAGTTTTTTATTAAGTGCATGTTTATAGAGTTAGTGAAGTTCACAAACAACAGGGTGGTTGTGATTCCTGACCTAGGCGAGCCACAACGCTTTGGTAAGATTGTTTTATTTTAACCTAGTTTGTAATTATTTATTAGGTTATTTCTTTACCTGAAAAAGAGATCAGATTGCAGATCTCGAAACGTAGTGTTACTGATTTCTTATTTCACTGAACGATGGCTAACGTCCGGAAAAATCCTGTTTCCTTATTATTATTCTCAATGCCTGAATAAGTGATTATAACCTACACTTAGGTGGAGGTTTTCTATAAAATGTTATTATTGACCTTGCAAAGCTATCCGTTAGACTCTGTACGATGAATAAATATACTACAAAAAAAAGAAATAGAATTCCATCTTATAACAGAGTTTTCTCAAGACATAGTTGTTAAAATTTTCTCGAGAAGTCAATTTATTTTATTAAATGGGTTTCAAATAATGCCAATTATTTACTGAACATTATCTCGTTCTCTCTCCAATTTCCCACATCAATAAGACTATCAAAGTGTTCTCCCATACTTCTAGAGCACGGGTCCAAACATACTGTCCTCTAGCAAGCCAAGTGCTTACCCCAGCAGGGATCTGGCTAGTTTATACCTTCCAGTTGAACCTACCACTGGGTGCAGCAAATACCGATGTGTCACTTAAATCTGGACATCCTTATAGATGTCCAGGAGCGGCGCATCGCTAACAGAAAATGTCTAGATTCTGGGGTGCAAGGTCTATTCAATAGGTCTAGTCGACTGAGGGCTGTCGGAGTTGGTAGGGTTGGTGGGGTGGAGTTCCCTTAATATCAGCGGTTCTTGTTAGCCTCAAAAAGGGTTTGCTACATCCTGCCTACTTTGACTGCAGGGGCTGGCATCCCCTTCTTCCGGGGCGCATTGTTATGATTAGTGCCTTAATTCTTCCTCATGGATCTCTATAGGAGGAAGCCCCTACGCCTAACCTTACCCGTCCAGAACATCCTCTCCCTCCTGAAACAGCGCTAGGGTTCTAAGGTTCCTACAGGACTAAGTGCATTTTATAAGCTTTTTGTCCTAAGAGAATATAAACCAAGTGCTTACACGCTGCCTAAAAGGTCGGGAAGACAATTCACATAATATGATTTAGATCATTTATTTAAATTGAGACTTAAACATCGTTAACAATTTTACGTAGGTAGTAGCACTCAGAACTGCCGTGATAGGTGGTATACACACAGCAACAATGCTATCTGCATTAACGTTTCGATATCCCGATACAGGCCTGCCTTGCTTTAATCTCTCCTTTCCCCAAGTAATAGGCTGTGGCTTCATAATACATAACTGTGCTTCAATTTGCCTAAAATATGCACTGATTACTTCTTTTAGATACAGTTTGTTCGTTTTTTAAGATGAAGAAATAGAATTACAGGAGGAAACCTGTGATTAATAGTAAAAGAGAGTAAACTTGTGAAGTACCGAACTGCCTCCTACTTCGTCACTTCTTCCAAAGAATTAACGGTTAAAACTTCTGAACTGACCCTATATTGACGAAATTATGTACGGATATTAATGATCTTAAACAATAGTAATAATGAAAATTACTAAGAAAGAAGTTGCGATAGATTGGCAATATATGGAAATACCTAGCGATTTTACATATCAAATCCATTGATGTTTAGACAGAAACCAACGTATTATGGAGACGGCCTGTGATTCTGTAGACATGCATACTCTTTATTTAGAGACTTCTTAACAAGAGGCCTAGGATATTGTTTGAGCAAGTTACACCAACCAGATTTGTCAACATTCTTATAAGATTTTATATTGATAACCAAACAGATCGTGTATGTATCCTAAAAAGGTTTTATATTTATTCCAGATTTTAAAATGATTTCAATCGGATTTTATATTGATTCTAAACATATTTTACAATTATAACATACAGATTTTATGTTTATTCCTAACAGATTTCACAATTACATGCAACATATTTTAATGAATGATGTAAAGATAAATTTTTTATAATTAAGATATTTTTGATTATTTCATAAATAATTTTACTAAGAATTAATTGAACTAAAACAATGTTTTCATTATTCTAAACAAAACTGATGAGCTCTTTCTTTGTAGGGCTTTATTACATAAATATGTAATATACAAAATGTGGGAACTTGTCATAATGTCAACTGTTTAATTTTATTAAAAACAGGTCCATAACGAAATGTCAACGAACATTTACAGCTCACTAGTACATGACTAGAATAACCTAATAATTTAGTTTATTTAAAAGGTTTCTCTTTATAATCTTTTCTCTTTCTCTCCTCTAATTAACCAGTACATTGTACTGCGACACTATGCAAAACTTGCGTGACACTGGACACGACAACTCGTCACTCACAGTGACGCTGTTGAGGTACTGATAGTTCCAAAAGTGACCGGTAGACAGCGCACACAGTTCACTAAAAGTTGCGAGAGGTAACTGCCTAACAGGAAATGAATTAGAAAAGTTTATTTACACTATCGAGTTTTTGACATGGAAATTTAAATTTTTGGATGATTTTATACAAAAAACATGTGGTTAGTTGCGGAAACTTAACTTCTTTTGAATTTTCACATCGTGTAGTTTAGTGCAAAAGTCGCTAACGGATATGCGTGTAACGTCGCTATAAATACTCCGGGAGAGCTTCAGCTGACGGGTGGACCGATGTTACTAGGTATCAACAAATATATCATATACATCATTTATACAATTATACATTACTTATATATATTTCGTAATCTCTATACCTCAGTAACGCCATTTGTTCACCTTTTTAGTTTTAAATTATCATTATAGCCATATTTTTTGTAGAATAAACTATCAGGCAGTTCTAAAAACTGTTTGAATTCAAAAACTAAATATGGTAACTGTTCTCAACATTAAGCAAATGTTTTTTTTTTATTTGTCAGCTACTACTATAATCATGTAACTGTACAAATTGTCACATATTAATAAACTGCACAAATTTGAGTATTGTTAGTGACTGTAACGTGTCTATAGTAAGGTTATCTTCTATAAACCAATTACAAATATTTTTGTTTTAGTATAAGAGCGATAAATTGTGTTCTGAACTAATACCCTTTATTTTAAGAATGCACAAGTTCCAATGGAATTCAATAATTAAACTCAGTATAAAATAATAGTAATTTTAATAAAGTTTAAAATTAATAATACAGCAACGCCAAAGCAATCTTTTTTATTTTGAATTTATTCTCAATTATTTCTTATTTTTAACCCATCAAAACTTCACAAGTCCAGTCTTAAAATTAACAATCAATCAATCATTCAATAATAGAGTCCTTCAAGTTCTCAGTGCTAATGTTTTCAACACAAACTCAAAATAAAAATCTTCATTAAACTTCAAAATAAAATAATCTTCTTCAAATATAAAATGAAACAAATAATAAAATAAGACTTCTTCTCAAAATAAAAATCAAACAAATTAAGGTAATATCAATATTTAATATATGAACAAAGACAATGTCCAACCAGTTAAATTCAAAATTGTATCAATTTCAAACTACTTATTTTCTGTAAATTTCCAAATTAAAAATTATTGAATTATCCTGAATTATCCGCTTGGCTTTGAATGTTAAATTTAGGAACTTTTTAAAATATATATAGAATCTCAGAACATAAAATAAATTTTCTTTTTCAGTAGGCTATTCCTGATTTAACCAAATTGAACAGGAAAATATCATCAAGTAATTTTCTATTTAAATGTTCAATTCTAACCTTCACAGTACCTCACACATCTGCTGAAGACTTCACCAACTATCAAAAATAACTATTATAGATTAATCAATTGAAAAAAACAAACTTTAAATTTTGAAAAGAATTTTAATCTTAATACTCAACCTTCCTACCGAAAAATCAATACAGCAAGAGTAGGCTATCACTTTACACGAACTTCTCTCCCTGAGCACACAGCAAAGAATCCCCTGAAAACGTGGTTGAATTCACGGGAAGGATCTAGAAGTCCCTCCCACCATCTAATCAACCTAACATTGGCCAATCAAAATTGAGCAAACCCAATGTCTGAATTGGATGGTACCTATCCAACCCAGACCTGTAACCTATGCTCAATACTTAGATACAAAAGGAAGCTTCTAGCATTCCTCGAACCAGAATTGACACGAAATTCAGCACTGCTGGAAGGATCAAAATCTTGCAATTCACTTATTATAGTAATTCAAAATTCTCCTAATAAAAATATAAAGATTCCTATAAATAATTAAATAATATAGGAAGCATCCTATATCCTCCCTACCTTCAATGCTAGAAGCAAGGCTTCTAGTAATAATGACAAATTACTAACATTAATTAGCAATTAGCAGGGCTTCTAGTAATAATGAGGGCAACCTACTAACATCAATTAGCAAGGGGGTTTAGTAATAATGAGGACAAACTACTAACATCAATTAGCAAGGGACTTTAGATCTCACCTTCCTTTTAACAGAAAGTTAAAGAAAATCTTTATACAATATTCACCTTACAAAGTTCAACCTTAAATATCCATTAAACAAAGGAGAACTAAGAATAATTACTTCTTACAATATGTTTACCTACAATATCTTTACCTTTTTACCTACATTAAAATCAAGTAAAATTCAATTAAAGCTCAGAATATGCAAATTAGTACATTATCAATAAAGGTTACAGTTTAAAACACTAAGTTAATTCTCTAAACATTCTCCAATTGAAAACCATAATTCATTGTGTTAATTTAATTACACTACATCAAAACAATCAATATTTTAAAATGACTATAATTTTAACACCTATCAGATTCAGCTATATATAAATCAAATATTTACATTTAATCTTTGGTTAAGTCCAATACTGATGAACATATGTTTACAAAGTTTAAAACGTAAATAAACAAGAGTGATTAATGAATGTTAAATATCTATACTATGTTTTTAACATCAATTAGAGTACTAAAATATTATTTATTGTTACAAATCTTTGAATTCTAGAACCTTAATTCTCCTAGTTTGTTTCGTACATTAAAAGCACATAAAGCATAATATCCTGTTTTGTATTTATTATCATTAAATCAAATTTTTAAAAGATCCTTAGAACTAATTATTTAATTATTACAAGTTTACTTTAACAATCAATAAAACATTAGTCAGTGCATAAACAACTGATTAATTTTGAAATAAATTTAAGTAAATACAAAGATCCCTATTTTTAAATAATTCAATTATATAAAAGTAAAGTAACTAATCTAAAACTAACTGTTTTGATGAATTCAGAAGCGGAATGTCTGTAGATAACGGTCCTGGTTATTGATCCAAGAGCAGCTAACAATCTTATCTTGGTCCTTTGTTTGCGAGGCCCACTGATAATCGACAGTCCCTTCCGAAGCAGGTTATTCTGCAAACTGCTCCTGGTTCCAGCTCGGTCATCTCCTGCACCTCGTACACACCACCAATGACTTAGTTCCCTGGTATTGCATTTGTCTCGTTCTCAGCCATTGCTCCAATATGTAACATTTATTTAGAACCCTTTAAAAGTATACCTGTAAAGGTTAAATTATCAAATCTCCCTTTTTATTCACTCAGTAGAATTCTTTTTATACCCCCAAAACGTGTAAGTTATTTCAAAAGTAAAATTCATTTCATCAGTGAACAACTTCATCAATCCACAGCACAAATTTTTACCATAAGGAGCTTTCTACAAGATCATCTCTTCTCATCTTTAACACTGTGTAGTGCAGTGCTGTTAAAATAATGTTCTTTCTTTAAAAATTGTGGTAATTATTGTGGTGCAAATTAATACAAGTTAAATTCTTTTTATTTTAATTTTACTCAGTGCTAGTTACTTGTTTAGTTATTATGGATAACCAATCCAGGTAACAATTATATATATATATATATATATATATATATATATATATATATATATATATATATATATATATAAGCTGTATCCTTTTTCACTAATTATTTTAATCTTAATTTAGTGCTTATAATGGGGTAATATCATGTTGTTTTTTTTTTCTCACTTTCACTGTGTAAACATTTACTGTAAACATTTACTCGGGGTTGTTGGAACATTTCATGTTATAGACCACAACCGGGGGTTTTCACAACAAATACAGATAATTTTTCCATCCAAATTTGTTATTACAATAGGAAGGGTAGGATTCACGTTCACCAAATATATATATATATATATATATATATATATATATATATATATATATATATAGTGTGTCTGTATGCTTGAAGTAAACTCATGTCTCATGTAGATTTCTTAAAACATTAGTAATATCTATAACTAATTGGTTTGTTTATAAAATCTCACATTATTACATACTCATTAATCGTACAAGTTTCATGTATTAAACACTCACAGTTCATGTCCTACCCTAACCACACACATGTCTCATTGTACTTTCACTCATATGGTAACATGTATGTAGATTTCATAAAACATTAGTAAAATCTATAACTAATTGGTTTGTTTATAAAATCTTACATTATTACATACTCATTAATCGTACAACTTTCATGTTTTAAACAATCACAGTCCATGTCCTACCCTGAAATTTACACCATACACTTTCTACACCTATATTCATTTTACCATCATTGTTTTACCAGCTTCGTGTTCATGCTGTGAACTCGCTTAAATATATATTTGCATCTCTCAGATCTTGCACCACAAAACTGACATCTGAAATTACTGCAATAATTTTGTAGGGTCCTTCGTAAATGGCATCCAACTTCTTTCTCTGAAAATTAACTTTACAATACACAATATCACTCTTCTTAAATCTAACATTGTTACCATATTTACTTAGTTTCAGATTTTTCAAACATTGTTGCTTCAAATTTTTGACTGCACTGATTAATTTATTTTTATTCTTTCCCCGTAATTCGTTATCTATTAAGTCCTTCAGATTCCACCTCAAACTTAAACTATTATTTGGTTTATAATTAAACAGTTCAAACGGGGTTGATTTCACACTTTCATTAAATGTACAATTTAGCGACAACTGAATTTTTCCCAAATCTTTAGCCCATCCTCTTTTATTTTCAGAATAATAACTAATTAAAACTTTATTTAAACTTCGTAGGTAGACACTCTCCTTTTAATTAAAAAAAACTTTGTATTTTTCACTAGAGAAACAAGTAGCGTTGTCACTCACTATACATTCAGGTAATGAAAATTTACTAAGTAATACTATTTTCTAAGGCTCTTAACACATTACCTGATCTTATTTCACGCAGTGGAAGGAACTAAGCGAATATATTCATATCTTCCACAGCAATCATTATATATTGATATCCCTCTACGATGTTCCACATTGACTACTACCTCTAATTTAATAAGTTGTCACAATCGTTTTCTTAAATCTACTGCCACAGACCGGTTTAGGATAAACACCCTTAAGTTTAACTTCAAACAACAGTTCGTCTTTACTAAGTAGGTCCACTTTCAGCGACATCGTTCACTAATCAAAGTTCAGTACTGTTCACAAAAGTCACTTTATATTACAGTTTATTCCTAACAGAATTATTTTTTATTAAAAATAATTTATCAATTAATTTAATCTCTTCCTTTAAAAGTTCACACAAATACCAATCACTGTTCAAAACTGCTTCACATCAACCGGCTCAATTATACCTAGCAGAGTTGCGCAATTATGTAACGTGTCTATAGTAAGGTTATCTTCTATAAACCAATTACAACTATTTTTGTTTAGTATAAGAGCGATCAATTGTGTTCTGAACTAATACCCTTTATTTTAAGAATGCACAAGTTCCAATGGAATTCAATAATTAAACTCAGTATAAAATGCTGGAAGGATCACAATCTTACAATTCACTTATTATATTAATTCACAATTCTCTTAATAAATATAGATTCCTATAAATAATTAAATAATATAGGAAGCATCCTATAGTGACCAATCTTGTAACCGAAATCTACCGAAGGAATTTAGATTATATTCTAAAATTATTTAATTTTTTTTTTATTTATAAAGGTAATATTAATGTAATATGGGTGAGGAAATATTTATATTAATGGAATACATTATTTATATATAATTGTGCTAATAGGGCGTTCATTTCCTCATCTTTTTGATGAATTCTGAGTTATATTTTCTACACGTAACAAAAACTGACAGTAGTTTCACTAATTTTTTTATCACAGTCCGACGCTCCTTTCAGTAATATGCAACAGTATATCACAGATATAGCTAAACCTTAGACCTAAAAATCAATTTCAATCAGCGCCTGCCAGAGAGATAAATATTTGCTACTCACGTTAAAGTATACCAAGATGGCTTTATTATCGCAATTGTCGCACATTCTAGACAGGTAGTCAAGAGGATTAAGTTTACTGGGCATTATAATACAGTCCACTTTGATTTCCTTATTAAAATAAACGGAACAATATAACCATATTATTTCCAAAAAACACTCTCTTCCTTAGTTCTTCTAGAACTTAAAACTATTACTTTTTCTTATAACATCCACCAGACTACTAAAACAGAGCTTCTCAATTAGAAGAAGATCTTCTTATTACAGCACCGGATAAAATCAAAACTATTTTGAATAAATATACCTATGCATTCGGAAAAAAAGGAAGTGTGTGATTTTAATTTAAAATATATTAAAACAAACTTAAAAATAAACTCATCCCGAAGGTACACAGCTAATCTGTAAAGATCTGTAAAGGTCTATCACAGAATAGGGAGCCTCATGCCAAAGTCACGCCGGCAGCCTCCATGGCTTCAGATATACTTTGTTGGTTATGAAGAGAATGAGAATTTACTTATCAAGTGGTATGAGAATACAAATCAGAGTTGCATATACACATCAACCTCTTGTAACTGCCTAATCTGCTATAAATCTCTAATATAAACAATAAATTACTTAACGGAGCGAACGGTTCCGTTGACAGGAGTTATTTTTCTTAGTTTCTTGCAATGTCTTTGGAATGTATCTCAATGTCCTTTCATATTTACTTTGTTTCATGAAAGCTTGTCTTGGTTCAGAAAAATTCCTGTCTGGTTCCTCATGAGTTACGATTATGTTATACAGTGTCAGTGAATATTGTATACTACTTTGATATATATATATATATATATATATATATATATATATATATATATATATTTTTTTTTCAGGAAAGGTACGTAAAATGAGGTAAATATTATCGATAATGGTAATGGTAATGGCACATGCTCAGCTCAGTCTTGTCAGTCTTTAAGCCACGAGCATATAAACTGTCTCGTGCTAAGTGCTAAAATTTGCTAGGGCCAAACATGTTGCTGGACTTAAACTGTTGTGTAAATATAACTTCCAAAACTTTAGAATAGGAACACTGAAAGCCGCTAGTATTCGTATAATCCAAGGTAAGTAGTATACGAGTATAAATACAATATACAACTTATTCAATAAGGTCCCCTTTCAAGCACTTTATTCTGCCCGTCCTGATAGGCTACTATACTTGATTATTACTTGAAAATATATTATATAAGGATCTTTTATAAGCACACACACACACACACACACACACACACACACACACCACACACACACACACACACACACACACACACACACACACACACACACACACACACACACACACACACACACACACACACACACACACACACACACACACACACACACACACACACACACACACACACACACACACACACACACACACACACACACACACACACACACACACACACACACACACACACACACACACACACACACACACACACACACACACACACATGTAATTTGCGTTTATATTTAACTAATATATATATATATATATATATATACATTCATTAAATTTGTGTATAAATGGCAATAGCCGAATTTAATTTATTGAAATAAACATTGAATCGCAAAAAGTACTTGCTCCGCCGGGACTCGAACCCGGATCTCTCACTTGCCGGGTGAATGTGCTACCATTACACCACAGAGCCCTCACTTTTTACGATTCAATTATTTTGTATTTGGCCGTTTCTTTCACATATGTGTTTAAATAACCAAAATAACAAACCCGACAAGTGAGAGATCCGGGTTCGAGTCCCGGCGGAGCAAGTACTTTTTGCGATTCAATGTTTATTTCAATAAATTAAATTCGGCTATTGCCATTTATACACAAATTTAATGAATGTATATATATATATATATATTAGTTAAATATAAACGCAAATTAGTTCCTACGGAACCGTGTATGTTTAGTGTTTACTTGTCTCAAAACTCGTTAATTTATTTAACTAATACCTTACTGGTTAGAACACTAATGACTTCTTTCCAGTACTTTATAAACCTAACTTGAATGAAAATGACAAGCGTCAACCTGGAATAGAAATTCGAAAAGTTTTATCCGTATATATGATCCAATCAAATAAAAACACACCATAATATTGGAAAAAACCTAGAAACTTCAAAGAAATAAAGGGTAAAGGTTAAATACTTAACCCATGTGTTCTTTTGAACTGAAAGTGCATTTCCAGTAGTTAAGTTGGGAGCACATATAAAGAGTTCTTATAGATGAGGAAATCTAGTTAATCTGCAAGTAATCATGCTGAAATGTCGTGTAAAACACTAGAAACCCCATATTTGTAGGCTTATACTGCTCATTACGATGAACCAATTTTGTTATCTTGGTGTCCAATACAAGCATTAAAAATATTGTTATTGAACTAAAAATGTATTTAATAATTTTATCTCCATATTTATAATGTTTGGACCGTGATATTTCTATATTTCAGGTAGATATGTAATTGACAGTGTATACAATTTTAAACAATGTTTACGTTATAAGTTGAAATTACACTTTAGTGACGTATTTCCCAAAAAATGAAAGAGACTGACTCGTATAATCAGGACCATGATATTGCTCCGTGTAATTTAAACACAATTACAAAGCAGACGTACATTAGGTGGCTGTACATATTACAAAGGCAACCGACGAACAAAGGAAATTGCGATTGATAGGCTCGCTTCAACAAGGTACGGTTGATATAACATGTAAATTTCATTCCACTCCTAAACAAGGTGTTTATTGTAGTGGTAGGAACATGACTTGCAGGAAACCGGGTTTCTAAAGTTTATCTTTGACATCAAACAAAAAGAATATTTATATATGAGGTCCTTCATTTTTTGTACATCAACAGTAATTTTTAATTTTAAAAGTTTGTTTGCTTTTCACTTTAAAAGTTTCTTATTAGAAATAAAAAATGAATGTTATAGTAAATGTACCATAGGAGAAATTAACCAACGTAATGTTGAAGGTACACACCGTAATTTAATAAACATACAAAGTTTTCTTATGTAAACGAAAATTCGTCCTAACCAAAATTTAGGACGAATAACTGGATAACCATTTACATAACATGTATTCATTTAGATAAATCATCCAGACTGTGTATATTATCGAGCTTGTGGCCCAAACACTACAGACCGCCTAGTAAAGATAACTAGCACAATAACTGGATAACCATTTACGTAACATGTATTTATTTAGATAAATCATCCATACTGTGTATATTGTCTAGCTTGTGGCTCAAACACTACAGACCGCCTAGTAAAGATAACTAGCACAATAACTGGATAACCATTTACATAACATGTATTCATTTAGATAAATCATCCAGACTGTGTATATTATCGAGCTTGTGGCCCAAACACTACAGACCGCCTAGTAAAGATAACTAGCACAATAACTGGATAACCATTTACGTAACATGTATTTATTTAGATAAATCATCCATACTGTGTATATTATCGAGCTTGTGGCTTAAACACTACAGACCGCCTAGTAAAGATAGCTAGCACAATAACTGAATTACCATTTACATAACATGTATTCATTTAGATAAATCATCCAGACTGTGTATATTATCGAGCTTGTGGCCCAAACACTACAGACCGCCTAGTAAAGATAACTAGCACAATAACTGGATAACCATTTACATAACATGTATTCATTTAGATAAATCATCCAGACTGTGTATATTATCGAGCTTGTGGCCCAAACACTACAGACCGCCTAGTAAAGATAACTAGCACAATAACGGGATAACCATTTACATAACATGTATTTATTTAGATAAATCATCCATACTGTGTATATTATCGAGCTTGTGGCCCAAACACTACATACCGCCTAGTAAAGATAACTAGCACAATAACTGGATAACCATTTACGTAACATGTATCCATTTAGATAAATCATCCGTACTGTGTATATTATCGAGCTTGTGGCTCAAACACTACAGACCGCCTAGTAAAGATAGCTAGCACAATAACTGGATAACCATTTACATAACATGTATTCATTTGGATAAATCATCCAGACTGTGTATATTATCGAGCTTGTGGCCCAAACACTACAGACCGCCTAGTAAAGATAACTAGCACAATAACTGGATAACCATTTACGTAACATGTATCCATTTAGATAAATCATCCGTACTGTGTATATTATCGAGCTTGTGGCTCAAACACTACAGACCGCCTAGTAAAGATAACTAGCACAATAACTGGATAACTATTTACGTAACATGTATCCATTTAGATAAATCATCCGTACTGTGTATATTATCGAGCTTGTGGCTCAAACATTACAGACCGCCTAGTAAAGATAACTAGCACAATAACTGGATAACCATTTACATAACATGTATCCATTTAGATAAATCATCCATACTGTGTATATTATCGAGCTTGTGGCCCAAACACATACAGACCGCCTAGTAAAGATAACTAGCACAATAACTGGATAACCATTTACGTAACATGTATCCATTTAGATAAATCATCCGTACTGTGTATATTATCGAGCTTGTGGCTCAAACACTACAGACCGCTTAGTAAAGATAACTAGCACAATAACTGGATAAACCATTTACGTAACACATGTATCCATTTAGATAAATCATCCCATACTGTGTATATTATCGAGCTTGTGGCCCAAACACTACAGACCGCCTAGTAAAGATAACTAGCACAATAACTGGATAACCATTTACGTAACATGTATCCATTTAGATAAATCATCCGTACTGTGTATATTGTATCGAGCTTGTGTGGCTCAAACACTACATACCGCCTAGTAAAGATAAACTAGCACAATAACTGGATAACCATTTACGTAACATGTATTCATTTAGATAAATCATCCGTACAGTGTATATTATCGAGCTTGTGGCCCAAACACTACAGACCGCCTAGTAAAGATAACTAGCACAATAACTGGATAACCATTTACGTAACATGTAACCATTTAGATAAAATCATCAATACTGTGTATATTATCGAAGCTTGTGGCTCAAACACTACAGACCGCTTAGTAAAGATAACTAGCACAATAACTGGATAACCATTTACATAACATGTATCCATTTAGATAAATCATCCGTACTGTGTATATTATCGAGCTTGTGGCTCAAACACTACAGACCGCCTAGTAAAGATAACTAGCACAATAACTGGATAACCATTTACATAACGTGTATCCATTTAGATAAATCATCCATACTGTGTATATTATCGAGCTTGTGGCCCAAACACTACAGACCGCCTAGTAAAGATAACTAGCAACAATAACTGGATAACCATTTACGTAACATGTTATCCATTTAGATAAATCATCCGTACTGTGTATATTATCGAGCCTTGTGGCTCAAACACTACAGACCGCCTAGTAAAGATAACTAGCACAATAACTGGATAACCATTTACGTAACATGTATCCATTTAGATAAATCATCCATTACTGTGTATATTATCGAGCTTGTGGCTCAAACACTACAGACCACGCCTAGTAAAGATAACTAGCACAATAACTGGATAACCATTTACGTAACATGTATCCATTTAGATAAATCATCCATACTGTGTATATTATCGAGAGCTTGTGGCTCAAACAATACAGACCGCCTAGTAAAGATAACTAGCACAATAAACTGGATAACCATTTACGTAACATGTATCCATTTAGATAAATCATCCCGTACTGTGTAAATTATCGAGCTTGTTGGGCTCAAACACTACAGACCGCCTAGTAAAGATAACTAGCACAATAAAACTGGATAACCATTTACATAACGTGTATCCATTTAGATAAATCATCCATACTGTGTATATTATCGAGCTTGTGGCCCAAACACTACAGACCGCCTAGTAAAGATAACTAGCACAATAACTGGATAACCATTTACGTAACATGTATCCATTTAGATAAATCATCCGTACTGTGTATATTATCGAGCTTGTGGCTCAACACTACAGACCGCCTAGTAAAGATAACTAGCACAATAACTGGATAACCATTTACGTAACATGTATCCATTTAGATAAATCATCCATACTGTGTATATTATCGAGCTTGTGGCTCAAACACTACAGACCGCCTAGTAAAGATAACTAGCACAATAACTGGATAACCATTTACGTAACATGTATCCATTTAGATAAATCATCCATACTGTGTATATTATCGAGCTTGTGGCTCAAACACTACAGACCGCTTAGTAAAGATAAACTAGCAGAATAACTGGATAACCATTTACATAACATGAATTCATTTAGATAAATCATCCGTACTGTGTATATTATCGAGCTTGTGGCCCAAACACTACAGACACGCCCTAGTAAAGATAACTAGCACAATAACTGGATAACCATTTACGTAACATGTATCCATTTAGATAAATCATCCATACTGTGTATATTATCGAGCTTGTGGCTCAAACACTACAGACCGCTTTAGTAAAGATAACTAGCACAATAACTGGATAACCATTTACATAACATGTATTCATTTAGATAAATCATCCGTACTGTGTATATTATCGAGCTTGTGGCCCAAACACTACAGACCGCCTAGTAAAGATAACTAGCACAATAAACTGGATAACCATTTACGTAACATGTATCCATTTAGATAAAATCATCCGTACTGTGTATATTATCGAGCTTGTGGCTCAAACACTACATACCGCTTAGTAAAGATAGCTAGCACAATAACTGGATAACCATTTACATAACATGTATTCATTTAGATAAATCATCCGTACTGTGTATATTATCGAGCTTGTGGCTCAAACACTACATACCGCCTAGTAAAGATAACTAGCACAATAACTGGATAACCATTTACGTAACATGTATCCATTTAGATAAATCATCCGTACTGTGTATAATTATCGAGCTTGTGGCCCAAACACTACAGACCGCCTAGTAAAGATAACTAGCACAATAACTGGATAACCATTTACGTAACATGTATCCATTTAGATAAATCATCCATACTGTGTATATTATCGAGCTTGTGGCCCAAACACTACAGACCGCCTAGTAAAGATAACTAGCACAATAACTGGATAACCATTTACGTAACATGTATCCATTTAGATAAATCATCCAGACTGTGTATATTATCGAGCTTGTAGCCCAAACACTATATACCGCTTAGTAAAGAGTTATTATAGTTTAATATACCTGTATTTATAGCTTTTTTACCGATTTGAAATGATTTTTGTTTTAATTAATGTAGGCTATGTAAGTATTTGCACTTTATTTTCATGTAATCTTGCAAGTGTTACGTATATAGTGTAATAAGGTGACATTTATTATATCTATATAATCAAACTACTAGTTAAAAATTATTTCTCGTCAAAAAGCTATTAAAATATTTCATCAACTTATGCAGGTATCATATATTAAGAAAATTGTATTACAAATATCGATTTAAACAATATTTTGATAATTCAACAATAACTAATGTACGTTAGTTTTATGTGGTGTAAAATATAGAAAATCTCATTATTTATTACAGACCTCCAATTTAACGAATTTCTATGAAGACTGGTCCTGCTTCTAGAATACTGTAACATTTGAGGCGTAGTATCTAGTCTGAGTACACATTAAGGTAGCTAGTTAAAAAAGATATTTACGATACATTTCAGAAAGTCTCCGTAATTTTTTGTTGAAACTTGTGTTAACTCAAAAGGTCTCAAACTACCCTTTTAACTTCCTCAAATTACCCCAAGCTTGATAAATTCTCGTCCTATGTATTGATAATATATACCTAAAACGGATCTATTTTCTTGCAGAATTGCTAAGTAAAACTCGTAGCTTTCAATAAAGGAGAACGATGATGATTGCAATGGGAATGTACAGGAAATTAACCTTTGTAAAACAGAACATAGTCTTAAACATTTACACCAGTCTTGATATGTAGTCCCTTTTTGAACTCCAAAATTAACAACGATTACAATAATACTATAAACTGTATTATATAACTGTCTCATACATATTTTTACAAGAAAACATTTGATCACAACATGAAATGAGAGAGATTGTAATTAAATCAACACTCCAAGTAAAATCTATCGATAGGGCTAGCATGGTCATTCATCAACTTCATATATGGGAATTTAATATTATTTGTGGTTAGAAAATATCTTTCATGGTCATTGTCAAAGAAATAGCTTTTGGATATAAACGAAACACAACACATTCCTGTTGTAATGCAGTTTTTACTATTTGGGTTATAAAGCAAAGATTAGAAAAATAGAATTTGCTATGAAAGGATTTAAGTATGGAACATTAAGATTAGATTTGCGTCCTGTGGCTCATGCGACTTTAATATATTCTGTTCATTTTATTTCAAAAGTTATATAACGTGAGCTATTTTTTACTTACGGTATTTTATTATGCCTTATTTTACCGCAATAGCTTAATGTTTTTGTTATTTGCATAAATAGATTTGGTACCGTGTTTTGAATGAAAAATCATGTTTAAAACGTTTTTTAAGGATTATTTTTTTTATTTCACAGCGATAATTTTGCATAAGTTAAATTTTAAATCAATGAATAGGCTACGGTGCTATAAAGTTTAGACCTCATTAAAATTCAGCAAATATTTTCCAACGTAAGGCAACTCCGCTACCTTCGCAGGTATTAATTTGTTTATATCGCAACTTGGGTGAAAATTCCTTTGGCCTTATTAGGATTTGTAAGCTACACATTCACTTAAATTAAATGAAAGATATCTATGAGACGAGGTTTTATTCTCATATATTGAGATAATTCTTAATATTGTCTTACAGGTATATAAAAATAAGTATGAACTAAGTGTAGGGGTTTACTACGAAATTGAAACCTATAATTCAATATTACTTCGGGAAACTAGCAGAGATTAAATATTTCTTCAGTAACGCCAAACATCGCAGAAGGTGTCATGTTCTGAAGAAAGGAGATCGACAAGCATATACAGCTTAGGAATAAGACTGTGAAATTCTTATTTGTAGGAGCACTGGATATAAAAAAATATCCTTAGATTGTGCGACTAAAGGTGCTCTGAACGAAATAAAACATAGCAACTCAGGACAACCAACGCCAGATCTAGCAGCTGTATTCTGTAGATCAGGCGATCCAATCTCAACATCTTCTCCAATAGCACCACTGGAACCTTGCAATTATTGAAACCAGGATATTGGCTCCCAATCTTTATGACACTTTAGAGTCACTGGATGTCTCCTACCTGCAATAGGAACCAAACGGGACTTCCATAAATTCAGGACAGATGTGACGAGTGCAACGATCTTAGTGTAACCTTAAAAAGTTTAAAGATTTAGTACGATATATTGTTAAAAATGTAACCTATCTCTTTTAACCTGAGATCAATTTTAAGTGAACTATCATTATGGAACATAATATAAATTTTTTATCAAACGTTAGTTCAAAATCACGAATGAAATATTATTGGTTGTAAGGTATTCTACCCTCCATCAGCTTATCCTGTTTTGCTCTTATTGTCGAACAGTTACTGGCGCTAAGGCCAAATTATACTAAATCGAGAAAATATATATATATTTTAATTTTATATTATACACTTTAAATTACACTTTAATATTATTTTTTGAATATATAATATTATTAATAGTGAACCATATGATATATTCAAGGACTCTGAACAAAAGAATACTTTAAGTAAAAATAAATTATTGAAAACTTGCACTTTTTAAAATACGATTCTAGAAGAGTAATTTTTCAACCCTTCTTATTTACTATTTATACATAATAATTGATACCATTTCAAGCAGTTGCAATATAAAAAAAAATTCCTTTTTCATGCACTTTTGATAAGGACTTTAAAACAAAGCGTAAATAAACTGAATAAGCAACAACTTGCAAGAAGAATAATACTTCTGAGAAGTTTCCAGGGAGTTATTGCTAAACTTATTAAAGTACTTATCAGAGTTTGTTCAGCCTTTTAATAATTAAACGTAGTTGACTTTATATAAATCAATTAACGGTCAAAAACAATTTACTCCATGCAATTTTACATTAAAATCGTAAGGTCCGGTTCATAACTTTAACATTTCATTAGTTTATGTCAGTTTAATATAACAATATTAAGGATATATAAATACATTTATTTTATACAGGATTCAATATTAAATTTATTACTAAGGCTGTTGGAACTATAAAAAGCTAAATGTATACTCCTAACAAGTGGATGTCTCTCGATGTAGGCGGTAACACAAATCTACGGCATTGAGTATAGCTCACTATCTGAGTAGTCTTAATGAGCAGAATGTAATTTGGAGATGCATTAGATCACTACTACGCTTTTTGATATCTGAGATTATTAAGGAGATTATTTTTTCGTTTTAGGGAGATTTATACATTTAACTGCACTAAATGATCTTTTAGTTTCAAAACAGAAGTATTATATGCCAGCTACGAATTCAAACAATCACCTTGTTACGTGATACAATACAGAGAGCTCACTAGTGTAGAGAATGTTGTTTCTTGTTTATTTGCGGATTGTATACGAGAAACTATGAATCATGATACTGGAGGCCACGATATACGGCATGTATCTCACTCAGCAGTATACAAATCAATAGTCGAAACATGGAACACGCTTTAATCATTGATATTATTACATTATCTAACAGTGTTTTACGTTTTCATGTTTTGATTATTTAAATGCATACCAACTAACACCACAGATTACAATCGTGTGACTAGTGGAGTAGAGTTGTCGGTGAAGCTTGTACATTAAAATAACATGTACTTACATACTAATTAACATAAGAAATAATATACGCTTTTTATGGGTAATATCAGATAGCCCATAATTACAAAAACAAAACGAAATTTTAAAAGAACCGTCCAGATCGAATAAAGACAAAGATGATAATGGTTTTGTTTTTTTTGTCTGCTATTCTTTAAGGAACCTCTTTGATTTTTTTATAACTCTCTTTATAGTAAATACATGTAGGAATATATTATAAATTTTAAAATAATTCTTCAATAAGAATTATTACATAGAATGTTTTTATTAGTCGATCACCTTTAGCTAAGATATACTTTATACATTTCTGAAGTTTATTACTAGTCACATTGTGAATAGTATTGATAATGAACTAATTATTATTATTATTCATAGTCCTCTAGAACAAATGGCTTTCCTCTTTAGAGAACTAGCTCCACTCTCTTTAAAACCAATTATAGGACACGCATTGTTGACTGAAGAGTAGCAACAATTAAATCATATAACAGACCACTATATTAGTAGGTAGACAATAAATTACAGCTTGAGTACATCAGTCTAGCTCAGTCCGCCGAGCTGATAAGACGCACCGTACTTATCATCCGGTCATCCACCCGGTCGTGTTCGCGTACACGTTACTACTTGACGCGACGTGCTACGCAGTGATTTCGCTATACAGTGTTTATTGAATTTCAAATGAACTTAAGTTGATTTAACTATGTCGTCTCACTGTGGCATCTGTGGATTATCCTACGGGAATGACGAAAATGAACAGAAGATTAAGTGCGCCGGAAGTTGCGAAAACCTCTTCCATTATCGGTGCGTCCAAGAGGATGTTGATGGAGCGAAAACCCGATCTTTTAGGGATTGGAAATGTAAGAGTTGCAGAGGTGAAACAGCTATTAGTTCGGAGGGTAGGGCTGAGTATATACAAGAACTCTTTAAAGTAATAAAAGAACTGAAATCAGAAGTTGCCGAGCTGAAATCAACTAGAAATGAGTTAAATAGCCTATCCGAATCTATGCAGTTCGTCTCAAAGAAGATGGATGAATCGACTAACCTAATGAAAGAAATTAAGGTCGATTTAGCAGCTCTGAAGAAAGAGAACGAATATCTGCGTAATAGGAATGCCGCCCTCGACACAGAGGTAACTTCTCTGAAGGATAGAGTTCGTCAGCTAGAACATTACTCAAGAAAAAACAACCTTGAGATAAGTGGGATCCCTGAAACTCCGAAAGAAAACGTCTTCAGCCTAGTTAAGGACATCGGAGCTGCCCTTGGTGTACAGATACAGGAAAACGACATCTCAACTGCCCACCGAGTTCCATCTTTCAAGAAAGACCGCCCGCAGCCCCTCATAGTACAATTCTCAAGGAGGACAGCTCCTGACACTTTACTCAACAAATTCAAGGAAAGGAAGGTGATGACAGCAAAACAGATTCATGCCGCTCTTCCCGCTCAGAACGTCTACATCAACGAACATATGTCCCCAGAAAATAAGGTATTTCTGTCCAAACTGAAACAGAAGTGTAAAGAAGTGGGTTACGATTACGCGTGGTGCAGAGACGGAAAGTTTTTTGTCAGGAAGTGTCAGGGCGAACGTTACTGCAGAATTGACAACTATGAGGCACTTGACAAGCTAAAGTAAAATGTGAGTTGTGTTATTATTTATACTATCTATTGATCAATTGTTTACATACTTCTTTGTTGTTTGTTCTTATTTTTTGTTGAGTTTGTTGTATATTTTATTGTTGTTAAATGTATATATATATATATATATTATAAATTCCACGTTACGCATTTATTTTAGATAACTTTATAAGTGCATAATGGACATAGTTTCAACTAATTTTCAATCCGATCTGGATTGAAAATTATATCTGGATTTGAACCTGGAAATAATATAAACAACTATAGACTAATATATACAAACATAAGAAGTCTGAGAAAAAACTTTGATATTTTAGTGGCAGAAATAGGTGTTACGGAACATAAATTTCATTTTATTATACTTAGTGAAATATGGGTTAGTAGTCATGAGACAGATTTTTATAATATTCCAGGTTACACATCATTTGCCAAGTGCAACGATACTTATAGAGCAGGTGGTGTTATATGTTTTGTACATAATTCAATAGATTGTAAATAGCTAAATTCCCCTTTCAATATGACAACAGCTGATACACTTATCCTTGAAATTAATATAAACAAAACCTACTTTAAACTAATATGCTTATACAGGCTACAATTTATATCTGAAAATTCATTTCTATTGGAACTGACTCAACTTGTATCGGAAATGAAAAATAACATTATTTATGTTGGGGATATAAATATTAACCTATTGGAAACAAATGAAATAACTCAGAGCTACAATGGTATAACGAACAATAATGGGTTTTTGTCTTTAGTAAATACTCCAACCAGAATAACAAACAACTCAAAAACACTTATTGATCACATATATGTTAGAATTAGATATATTGATCTCTTTTCCAGTGATGTGTTTGATTCAGGAATAACGGACCATTGTGTTCTGGGACTAAAGTTTAATAACAAGTATAGCACGTCAGTTAATTTAACAAATTGTAATCCCAGTATTGACAGTTTCGTGCCTGATTTAGATATGATCAAAAATAAGTTACAAAATACTGATTGGTGTGAGATTTTTTATGAAGAAGATGTTAATTGTTGTTACAATAAATTCCAAGAAGTGTTGAGTAGTATTGTTAATAGTAGTAATAGAATAGCTGTAATTGATTGTAAACTAAAGAAAGCTAAGTTAATAAGGCCATGGATTACTAGGAATATTCTTAAAAGAATAGCCAAACGAAAAAAGCTTTACACAATTTGTAAGAGGAGACCATATGATACAACATTTAAAAATTACTTTAATAGATTTTCTAATAACCTAAAACAAGAAATTGATAATTCAAAAAACACATTTTATGCAAAAAAGTTAGAAAGTTGTAAAGGTGACATTTCTCAACAGTGGAAAATCATTAATAATGTAACAGGTAGTTCTAAAAAAATGGTGTCGACCTGATTGAGTTAGATAATGGGACTTGGATAACTGACCCCAGTACTATCGCAGAAGAAATCAACAAACATCTTATCTCGGTACACTCTGATAAGCCAGTACAATCACTACCGAAACACTAACTCCTCTTCCTTTTCAGAACAATTCCTTTTTTATTGCTCCTACCTCCGTGGACGAAGTCAAAGCGGTTGTTCGCAATTTAAAAAATAAGAAATCCACAGGTTTTTGACAATTTTAATTTAATTTTATTAAAACATATAGTGGATGACATAGCTCCTGTTTTAGTGTATATAATAAATAATAGTTTCAGTAAAGGTGTCTTTCCCGAAAGTCTTAAACTAAGCTCAGTAGTACCTATATTAAAAAAAACCAAAATTTATATAAATTGGACAACCTGAGACCTATAAGCCTTCTTTCAGTTTTTTCTAAATTATTCGAGAAAATAATGATGATAAGGCTGGACAGCTTCCTAAATAAATCTAACTTCTTTAGTACTAAACAATTCGGTTTTTACTAGGCAAATCAACGGAGAGTGCGTTAATTACAGTAAACAGATCATATTTTTGCTAGCTTAGATTCTAAACTTAAAACAACAGGTCTATTCATTGAATTTAAAAAGCTTTCGACATTGTTAATCATGAGATCCTTTTTAAAATAAATTAGAATCTGTCAGGATAAGAGGAGTAGCCTTTAAGCTGGTTCAAGAGCTTTATTACAGGACGAAACAACGAGTTAAAATTAATAACACCTTTAGTGAACCACTCACTGTTCAAACAGGGGTACCTCAAGGATCAATGACCTCAGCAACCCTTTTTTCTAATTTTCATTAACGATTTATTAAATTTAAACTTTCAAGGAAATATTAACGCTTTTGCTGATGATATTGCGCTCTTTTACTCAACATAAAAATTTAATTATAATAGGAAATTCCCATAAATCATGATCTTTTACTACTTTAAAAATGGTGCTCTATAAACAGAATGCAAGTAAATGTTAGCAAGACAAAGTTTGTAAATTTTGATTTTGCTGGCTTCGACATACCCTTTCCGTTGGTTTTCCATTCCTCAACCTGTAATACTCAATTATGTACCTGTCAGCCGTTAGAAAAAGTAAAAACTATTAAATACTTAGGAATAATACTGGATGAAAAAATTCTCTTTCGAACCACATGTATATGACTTACATAGAAAATTAAGATCACAAATTAGAAAATTCTATTTTTTAAGAAATTTTTTTAATAAATCACTTTTGAGAACACTTTATTTTGCACTGATCAATTCAAGACTGCAGTACGCTTTGCCTTGCTGGGGAGGAACGTTTAAGTCGTTAATGGATAAATTAAGAATTACTCAAAATTATTTTCTTGAGAATAATTTTAAAACAACCAAAAAGAAAAAGTTCATTTCTTTATACCAGCAGTTGAACATCTTACCAATAAAACATCTTTTTGTTTTTAAAGTTCTCAGATTGTTTTTTATTAGAAGTGGAAATAGAGAGAACACATTGCCTAATTTATCTGCAACAACACAAGAAGTTTTGGAAATAAATTCTTTAAACTACCCAAAGTTAATAGAGTTATCTTTCGTAACTCTTTTTCAATATCGGGGCCCCAAATACTTCAATCAACTTCCACTCCAAATAAGGAATATTAACAATATAAAACATTTTTGTAAAGAAAACAATTGCTTGGATTTTTGTTTCAACATAATGTGGTATACCTGAACAACGTGCTGGTATAAGCAAAATTATTTTGGATAGAGATGGAGATATGTGGGCCTATTGGTGTTTTAGTTGTTGCTAATGTATAATTATATTGTTGACCCATGTCATAACACGCTTTATGGACAAACAAATTTAATTGATTAATTATGTATTCTTGTGTATTAGCTTTCAGATGTCACAGTTTGGCGAATTACTAAGTGTTTATTGAATGCTAGACTGAAATAACTATTATGCAAAAAGAATGTATATTTCCCTTTGTACAAACTGATCACACTACTGGACAAAGTGATCAGTTCAGATTTCTCGACCTTTTTATTGTAATACTTTGTGAATTTGTGAATTGCAATATGAGAAATAAAAAAATTCATTTATTCATTATGGTGCTGCCTAGTTAGAGAACATACAGACGATGGGCTAAACTGTTAAGTTTGTTGTATGTACTTAGTTATGATATTAAACGTTAAATTTAATAGCCCACAATAATGAATATTTATAAACAATTTGTTGAAAACAAAGGTCTGTTTTAAAAAAGGAACAATAAAATATGTTTAGATAGCAAGTTATATTACACCTAATGTCACTAATTACTTCGTCATTGAAAAGAGTTTTGAATTCATAACTTAATGTAGATGATTAATATTACTTCATGAAACTTGAACAGTTAACTAACACTGCTGCTTCCACGATTTCGCTGGGACATTGATGTAAACGGCATTCAATTGATGCGGTAATGGACGCCATAGCATATAGACTTTGTGAAGTGGTAAGATTCTGTGTATTTTAGGGTTAAAAATATTTATAAAGGCATGAAGTTACTAACGTCAATTATTCTGTATAATACCATAGCCGGATACTAATATTTCATACAGATGTATTATACTGTAAAAAGTGCAGTTCTACAAATTTATCATAACTTTAAAATGATTAAAGGAAAGAAAATTCAAAGTCAATAAGTGTGAAAAAATTTTTGACTGTGTGATATGATAGGGTACGATGGAGACTTATTTTGGTTTGGTGAGGTTATCAATTTCCGCCCCAGGTATCTATTTTCTTCAAGTAAGTGTAAATATGATAAACGGGAGTCTTCACTTCGGGCTGAGAGCGTCAAGAAGGGTCTGGTGTAATTTTGGTGTGTAGGACTGGTTATGTAGAAAAGTAGTCAAGGACTTACGGTCTCTCACTTAGAGTCTTCGGTCATCCACTTGCAGATCTACGGACTTGGTATTTCTTACGTAGTTCCACCAAAATGTGAACAGTTTTAACAATAGGAGGGATTAACAACTACCACTAGTAACGATAAAAATTGCCTTTAGTGTGAGTATATCTTTTTTAGACATTATCGTCATATTATAATTAGTACTCATACAAAACTTTCAAACATAATAATAGTGATGAAATAGCAAAATGAAACAAGAACAGCCTAAATCAATTTTATAAATAAAATACATGTCTATATATTTTAGTTGAAAGTGCTTAGTAATTGAATAAATTAATGAATGAAATATGATATTCAAATAAGATAGAAATAATACTAATTATAAGAATGTTTGGTGCAAATAAATGTATGTACATGAAAAACAGATCAATAACCTACATAAAGCTTAAAATTAAAAATGCTTTAAAAACATATAAACATGTATACATGTCTTCGCCTCAGGAATAGGCACTACACTGGTGGGTTATTGTGGCTAAGCCTGAGGTATTTGGAGATATGCAGAACTAATAACCAAGAATACTCAAAGGCATTTTTTTAATTAATCATATTTAAAACGTTGCTTCAAATGTAATCATCTCTTCATTTATTTAGACAAGTAAATATTTTACTATTAAAATATTTCTTTGTATTTAAGACTTCAAAGATTTTTGCGACAAAGCCTATAACCATTTGAATTCAGTTATTACAAAAAAAAAAAATAAAAATTAAAAACTCTTCATGAAATAGCTGTTAGCGTAATAAGGAATAATTTAGTATTTCAAAAACCTATAATTTAGTTGCAGCTTGAAGAAGTAAAATTATCTTTGTCGTTTATCATTTTAATTAGTTTAGGAATTGCCATAGGCACGTGCCACAGGAGCTGCACACGTTATCGGTGATAACTATCTGGACTGTAAGAATGCCGTGATATGCTTCTATAATAATATAATTGTGCAAAATTATGAAAATTAATATAATTTTTTCTTTGTATTTAATGTGGAATTCTTACTTCATTTTGACAGTATTATCTTTGTTAAACATAAAAAATTGCATATATATATATATATATATATATATATATATATATATATATATATATATATATATATATATGCACACCTACATTTAAAACAATTTACAGGTGACATTTCTCTTGTAACTTAAAGGAAATTTTCACGTGCGCGTAGAGGGGATTACGGTGATATTCAAATATATTTTTAGCTTTACAACGAAATTAAAGTACAATAAAACATGGAACGATCATATCATGGTAAATGCCTATTGTTTCAGCTGTACACGTTAGGTTCAAGTGTACTCAAATTAAAATATATAAACATATATTTGCATACGTACATGTACAAATACAAATAAACCACACTAAAATAACACTGATTTTCAAAAATGAACTTAGATTAACATAATCAGTATTATGTTTAGTTATAACTAATAGAAAACAGTATTTATGAATAAAAGTTTAAAGGTAAATACTCCAGGAAATTATTTCAAATAATCTTTTTGTACATATGGAAGAAAACTTGTGACTCAGTAGATTATATAGGCATTAAAAAAGAATAACTAATTTTGGAATTTTATTTTTCATAAAGAATTATAATATCCATAACAATGAACTTTTCTTTCAAGGTGCAACTAACTATTTCCCACATCAATAAGACTATCTAAGTGTTCTGCCTTGTTTCTAGAGTACGGGTCTAAACATACATGTCCTCTTGCAAGCCCCAGCAGGGATAAGGCTGGTTTATAACTTCCAGTTGAACCTACCACTGGGTGCAGCAAATACCGATGTGTCACTTAAATCTGGACATCCTTAAAGATGTCCAGGAGCGGCGCATCGCTAACCGAAAATGTCTAGCAAGGGTAATTTAATAGGTCTAGTCCACTGAGGGAAATGGCTGTGGGAGTTGGTGAGGTTAGTGTAGTGGAGTTCCATTAATATTAGCGGTTCTTGTTAGCCTCAAAAAGGGTTTGCTACCCCCTGCCTACTTTGACTGCAGGGGCTGGCATCCCCTTCTTCCGGTAGGCATTGTTGTGATTAGTGCCTAAATTCTTCCTTATGGATCTCGATAGGAGGAAGCCCCAACCCCTAACCTTACCCATCCAGAACATCCTTTTACTCCTGAAGCAGCGCTAGGGTTCTAAGGTTCCTACAGGACTAAGTGTAATTTATAAGCTTTTTGTCCTAAAAGAACAGAAACCAAGTGCTTACACGCTGTCTAGAATGACTGGAAGACCATTCATATAATACGATTTATATCATTTATTTAAATTAAGGCCTTAAACATCGTTAACAATTATACGTAGGTAGTGGCACTCAGAACTGCCGTGATAGATGATATACACACAGCAAAAATGCTATCTGTACTAACGTTTCGATATCCCGATACAGGCCTGCCTTTTTTTTTATTTATTTATTTTTTTGTAACAGAGGGTCAGGTTTCCTAGGCCTAGTAGTTGCCTCTCAGCCATCCGGCTTATTGTGCACCCTCTCCCAGGTTTAAGCTGTATCAAATCCCAGGCCTTTACAAAACCATGAGATCTTCTGAACAGTGCTTTCCTGTTCCAACCCCTCTTCCGTATGCTTAAGAACACCTAGGGATCTTGAGCGTTTGCTCTGTAATGCCGGACATTCAAATATGACGTGCTTGACTGTTTCGTCAGACTCGCCAAATTTCCTGCACAGTGTTTCCTGAACTGGAATACCTATTCTGTTCAGGTGACTTCAGAATATCCAATGACCTGCAATAAAACCAGTAACCTTTCGGATCTCCGTTATACAGGCCTGCCTTGCTTTAATCTCTCCTTTCCCAAAGTAATAATCTGTGGCTTCACAATACATAAATTTGCTTGAAATAGCCTCAACTTTGCACTGTTTGCTTCTTTTAGATACAGTCTGTTTGTTTATTAAGACGAGGAATTATAATTACAGGAGGAAACCTGTAATTAATAGTAAAAGGGAGTAAACTTGTGAAGTATCGACCTGCCTCCTACTTCTTCCAAAGATTAACGGGTAAAACTTCAGCAATGACCCTATATTGACAAAAATATGTATGTATATAAATGATCTTACACAATAGTTATTACTATTGAAATATAACAATAGGTATTAACAATAGGTAGGTATAGGTAGGCTGTTAGGTATTTTCATTATTATGAAAATTACTAAGAAATAAGTTGCGATAGATTGGCAATATATAGAACTACCTAGCGAATTTACATATTAATTCCATTTACAATTAGACAGAAACCAACGTATTATGGAGACGGCCTGTGATTCTGTAGACATCCATCCTCTCCATTTATAGACTTCTTAACAAGTAGCCTAGGATATTGTTTGAGCAAGTTACACCAACCATGCGGGGTAATTGCTCGTTCAGAGGTATACATGGAAAGTGTATCATTGCTTCTAAACCGATTTGTCAACATTTTTCAAGATTTTATATTGATACCAAACAGATCGTTTATATATCCCAAATAGGTTTTATATTTATTCCAGATTTTAAATTGATATCATTCAGATTGTTATATTGATTCTAAACACATTTACATTGATTAAATACAGATTTTATATTTATTCCTTACAGATTTCACAATTATATACAACGTATTTTAAAGAATTATGTAAAGATTATTTTTTATATTTAATATATTACAGTAGTATATGTAGTATACAAAATGTTGGAACTTGTCAAAATGTCATCCGTTTAATTTAATTAAAAAGTAGGTCTATCACGAAATTCAACGAACATTTACAGCTCACTGGAATAAGACTCGGACAACCTAATACTTTAATTTATGTAAAATTGTACTCTTTATAATATTTTATCCTTCTCCCCTCTAATTAACCAGTACATTGTACTGCGACACTATGCTAAACTTGCGTGGCACTGGACACGACAACTCGTTACTCACAGTGACGCTGTTGAGGTACTGATAGTTCCAAAAGTGACCGGTAGACAGCGCACACAGTTCACTAAAAGTTGCGAGAGGTAACTGCCTAACAGGAAATGAATTAGAAAAGTTATTTACACTATCGAGTTGTTGACATGGAAATTTAAAATTTTTGGATGATTTTTATGCAAAAAACATGTGGTTAGTTTTGGGGGGGGGGGGGGGTGGGGGGGGGGGGGGGTGGGGGGGGGGGGGGGTGGGGGGGGGGGGGGGTGGGGGGGGGGGGGGGTGGGGGGGGGGGGGGGTGGGTTGTTTCCATTAATTTGAAGTTTTCCCATTGCTCTCAAGTAATAATGAGAGCCATTGAGGCTGACGCTTATAAGAAAACTTAAATCAGGGCAAATTTTCAAAGGAAGATTCAGTGTATTCTGTAGCTAGCAAGGTTTAGTTCTGTGATTTTATTGCCACGTCAGTATCGTCGAGTGTTTCATAAAAGTACATCTAGCAGACGCAGCACTTTATATAAAGGAAACAGACAACTTATAGAACAAAACAAATTCAAGTATGCCAAAATCAGGGAGATAAAACGATGTACAACATTCAAAGCAGTCTTTACGGAAATTTAGGTTTGTGAGTTGAATGTTCAAAAGTCTAGAGTTCACAAAGTGTTAGAGAAAAAAAAAACTTAAATTGCATGCTTATAAACCTTAGCTATAACATGATTTGAAGCTTAATGACAAACTGAAAAGATATGACTCTGATGTTTGATATTCTGAATGAAAATAAACCGGATCGAAATTTTGTAAGCCGCATTGTTTTAGTGGTGAGACTACCTATCACTTATGTGGAAAAATTGCACCATCAAAATATATTTCTTTGATTCTCTGGAGACAAAACTTTTGCTGTGCTTTTTCATAAGACTGCACTATGAAAGAGCACTGAATCCATTTAGTCACTGAAACATTTGTGAGAATTTGATGTACCTTAGTATGATATAAAGTCCTGTATATGCTTTTCCACCAATTGGAAAAAATATACATTTAATTTTCAAGACTATGGATTACCTCCCTAATGACAAATATATAAAAATGGCACATACACATAAAAAACATGTTTTATTATCAAGACCCTTATCTCTCATTTTCAAGGCGGAAAATAATTGACATTATAGTAGTTATTTATTTTGTCAAAATAAATAAATATATAGATATGATATATATATATATATATATATATATATATATATCAACAAAACAATATAATATATTGCTTTCCTTTACTATTTTAAAGTAGGAAAATGAAATGTTGATGTATATTACAAAAGAAGCATACAAAAAACTATATAAATTTACAAATAAAAAAAATCAAGAATATACGTAAATTTATTTCCTAAACATTAAAATAAAAAACATACCACTATAATAATATATAGCAGTTAATATCAAAAAGAAAATAATGCTATTTAAAATATATTTTAAAATATTATTCAAATTGCAAATTATTTTTATGAATTTATGGGAATATAAACAGCACTAAGAAATATGCTGTCGTTATATTTTATAAACCAGTCAGTTGGTAAGTGAATAGGGAATAAATTACCTGAAAAAAGTACGTGTATTTTAGTAAACAGCTGTTTAAAACTGAAAGAGGCTCTAATAGGATAAACATTAACACTTTAAGCTCTAAAAACCATAACCTTAGATTCAGATGTATAACAAATACACAAAAGCCACATAGGGAGTGTAAAACTGCGATTGATTTTAAATAAATACGTATACAAAATAATAATTAGACAATTAGGAGACTAAAGACTAATTTATTATACCCAGATTTTGACTTATGTTTAAAAGAAAATTTTATATGTCATCTAACAATGGATTTGAAAAGTTTGAAAAAAAAAAGGTTAGATGACATATTTTATAACTATAGGACAGACCCAAGGTTCAAGAATTTTGATTTTTTTCCTGGTAGAGTATACTGGGAGCTGAACTGAATGGAGCTAACTTCGTGAGTCATTACTGAATAAAACTCTCTGTATTCATACAAGTATATCGATGGTGAGTATAATGGGAATGTCCAAGCTTTCAATCTTTATATAGGATGAGAATCTCGTCGTTCATCTCTTATTTAGAGTTAGGAAGCGCTCTTTTCTCTGCATTATAAATATCAAGTACTCTTTAGAGTCAATTTTATTTGTAGAGTTCAACTAATATAGCCCTTCAATTATTTAATGTTGTATGTCTTATTATAATTAAAGAGTTGCTATTAAAGTTATTTCAAGATGATAGAAAATATATTTATTTCAAAAGTTTGCTATTTATTGCGTTATCTGCATGCCTCGTTAAAATATGCTATTATATTTTCCTTGTAAAAAATAATAAAAGTATTTATTTCGTGTATTTATGTGTATGATATAGCTTCTGTTAGCACCTTTGTTAGTTGTCAATAAATATTACTTTTAATATACATAAACATTTTTAATTATTGGAACTGTAGAAAATTCAAATGCGTCAATTAAAATTAAAATAAAATATTATTAGTATAAATAACAACAACTTTATTTTTATTGGTGCAGTAAATATACTGTAGATAAAAATTTAATATTCCCCACAATTTCCATCGCTCAGTGCTACAAATAACATTAATGATCTCTTCTTCAGGTGAACAGCTAACCTAACACATAACCCTTACAATCCTCACATTGTAACAAACAAACTTTCAAAAAAGTATTCAATATTCATTTACCCACTTAATAATATTAATATGTTAAATTTTATGTAAAAATTAAATACATTTTTATAGATGATAATAGGTCAAATTAATAATAATAATTTCTCTACATTCAAATTAAGCTATATGATATCTCTAAATATATTTGATTTATACCAATGTTTCCTCTATAAATCTGAGGTAACGGGGTTCAAAAATACGGTTATTATGTTGATCTCATTGCAATTATGCTATGGAAGATAAAGTGAACTTAAAGAAGTACAAATGACCATTACAACTCTTTGATGAAGAAAAGTAACTTTGCCTTATAAAATAAAAATGGAGAAATATATTTTAGATTCTAGATTAAGTACATTTTATAGTATGCTAACCCATGAGATTAAAAGTCATTGTTATTATCAGTATGGTTTTTAGCACATGAACAATACAACCGACACTGGATGTATGACTGGTGGTGTGTGGACGGGGTCTCAGTAGGACAAGGTTCTATTTTGGAATTGTTGGGGTTGGGTTTCCACTAATCCGGTGATTTTCTACGGATTTTATTCCCCTCAGCTTTTATAGCGTTTGATATTTCCTGCAGCTGTACTCGCTTTCCCCGTTTGTTGATGTGAACTGTACACGGTAAGAGAGTGTTTATTTCTCTATACATAAGATTAGATTTGTCGACATAACATCATTTCATTTTTGTCATAGCCAATGACTTGTACAGCTGAGGCTCACGGTAACGGTAAGGTTTACTGTTTACAATTATGTTTGTCTCTACTTTCAACGAGAATAAAGACATCGTTAGTATCAGGTAAAATACTTAATTATACTTATTTTTTTTGTAAGGTGCGTAATGAAAATATCCGTAAAAAAGAATGTTTTTCCCCGGTTAACATTGCACCAAGGTATTACATTTCTTCCTAGCCCTTGAACAAGGAGATTAGAGGTTTTCCATTCACAACTTGACTGGACAGTAATTTTGTTACGGACGGAAGGAAACTCAGGCGACTGTGTTCTGTAACAAGGCGAGGCATGTTGAATATGAAGCTCGACAATGTACTTCAGATTGGGACTAATATCATATTTTTATATAGTAGTTGGGGAAAAAACGTAATGAAATGAAAATAAAACTAATTTATTACAGAGGTGTATTCAAACTCCCAACGTTATATATATAGAGAAAATTGAAAATTGTTGACTTTAGCTAATGTAAAATTTGAATACACATTACAAGAACAGTAAACAAATTTGCTTATTTTGTGTAAAATAACTAATTTACTTAATAACAGAGAGAATGTAATTTTCACTAATCTTATTTCATTATTTATCTATCAAAAAACAACAGTTTTTTTATTTTAAACAAATTTTAGGCTTAATGAAATGAGCATCTTCACATTTAAGTTGAATCACGAACATTATGGATAAGTTACGGCACCTTATCAGGTATCTTCTCATAATTTGAATTTAGAAAACTTCACCAAGCATTTAAATACAGCTATTGTTTCAATTTTTCCACTATTTTTCTCTGGCCAATATTCGTTCCCTTATTTTCCCAATCTCATTTCCCACATTTAAAATTATCCTACGTTCCTAAAAACGAGAAAGAAGTTTATTCTTTTTAAACCGATTGTGGGAGTACTCGTTTAAATACGTTTTACATTCTCCCACGCAGATTAACAGTACTATTTACTAGTCCACGATTGATTTGATATACTGGCCCATACTATCATCATGTGCTGCGTGTTTTTGGGTATCGCCTATTTTGCAGTTCATCATTTTACCTCGTCTTTACGCAATATTGGGACGGTAATGTGCAATAAATAGTACCGCATAGATTAAGGCACGTGTGGCTATCTAAAAACGGTCGGCCGGTATGTAGAACCTTTTATTAAGTTCAAATCAGGAACAAATTGATTTTACTGGATGTGATATGAAATCTAGTACCCTTTAAAAGGTTCTCTTCATATTAATGTGACCAGAAACATAGTGTATTACTACGTATAAATCAACGTATGTGTTGATAGACACCTTTCATTTGATCAGTGCTACTTAAATGTAACTAGCTACCTAATGAAATATAAATTCCCATCCCAAAGGTCACTAAATATAGAGTTAACTATAACGGCTGAAAATAAAACATTAAGACAATTCCTTGTTAGTGCGAACATAATGAAACAAAATAGGGAGAAACGTATGTTTCTAACTTCAGAGACCCACTACACTGGCCGTTCTACTGATTACCAAACGTATTATAGAGACTAATAAAATATTAACTTAAAAAACCAAATACCGAGAAAACCGTATGTTTTTAAACATCTAGGCTCTATATTAAAAAGCTGAATTTTTGAATTTAAAAGCTAGTGTGAACATTTTTGGATAATTGTAAGTTCGGATAACACCTTTCCGGATTGCATAGTCTCTACTGAACTTCATATACGTATTAAGCACTAAATATGCATGAACAACAATATAAAACCAATTAAATTTTTACAATATTAATTTTCAATACTAAGAAATCTTATTATGTTCCAATTTCAAACCAAATCGAATCAAAAATATATATTATTTAAATACATATAAATGCATAGAACATAGTAAATAAAATAGTTTTTATTATATGATATCAGAACTATGTATTATATACTATTAGGATATGTTAAAAATACCATAACTTAAGTATTAATTGCTAGTATAAAACAAATTGCATTAAATCTAAAAGTGATAGACAATAACGCCTTTGTTAATGGTCCAGGTTAAGTAGTTCCATTCAACAGCTTGTCCACAGAGTAAAAAGCATGTTTTATCAAGAACTGCTTTAAATTAATTTTAAAAGATGCCTCAGATGAAGAAGCTTTAAAACTGTGCCGCAGAGCATTAAATATTTTCAGACCAACATATGATATGGATCTTTTGAAGATGTGGTAGTGCGGAATGATGAGTGTAACTATGTTTCTACTAGAGTACAGGTAGGGAAATATCGCAGGTTTTAATGTATATATCGCGACGGAAAATATAAACAGTGAATGCAAAGTGAGAAGGTTTCCATTACTGAAAACTGCCCGAAAACTATCACGACTACCAAGTATCCACATCACTCTAACAGATTTTTTGTAGTAACTTTAAACTCGGTAGAGATATTTAACTGAGGCTTTTTATCTAATGGCCAGCGTATACGTCAAATATCCAAAATAAACCAACCTAAGCGTTTTCATAGATATAATGTGAATAAATATCTCAATGAATATATACAGACACTTACTTGTTGATATGATTAATATGTTTTGACCAATCTACGTTAGAGTCCATGCAAATCCAAGGACACAAAATAGTAAATTCCTGAACAGGATTTAATATCAACCAAGATTACCTTAACAATCCTATTGGTTTTGAGCCTGAAATGTATGATTCTCGTTTTTTGGTGCACAATGTTAAACTAACCAGTAAAATAAACGATAAAATAGTGCATACTTACAACACAAGTAAGTAAACCCCCACTTATCAAAAAGGGGTTTAAGAAAACGTTTGACGCAAAAGCCACTCGTTCCTCCACAACTCTATATCGTTACTGCCCTACACTCCAGTTTGGAGCCAGAGATAGAGCAGTTTTAAACTTGCTGGCCGACCGTTAAACACTAATCCACCGTTATTAAATTCTTGATTAGGGCTCTCTGTTAGCTTATAATTTATAAATGGGATTTTCTCTCTAAAATCTTTAATATGTAGAATCTGTCACATGATATATCTCAATATTTCAGTGTGTGATGTAAACTTTATATATGAAAATCGTTAAAATGGCATCTTTGATTTGTTAATGAGAAATTTAAAAATATTATCTGAAACATACTTCAGTAAAAATAACAGTTAATAAGTATTGATTTGTATTAATAATTTAAATGCTCATTAGAGATAGTTTTATCAAATTCGGGATGATTTTTATATTCTTTAAAATCTTTTGTATCGTGATTAACGAAAATAAAATAAATATTTAACAATGAGTGTATTTAATTATTTATTTATCCTCAAAACTTACATACTGTCATCTCTAATATTCAGTATATTCTTCATTAGGCTTTAAAAAATAACAGTTACTTATGCTATGGTTTCTGTTTCACCTTGTGTCAAATTATTGTTAACAATGTTTCTTGAAATATTTCTCTCTTTTTCAATATCTCGCCATATCCATTCGATATACGCTAAGCATATACTGATCAACTGAACGTCTGTTGACTGAAAAAATATCTCCTTATTAAATCGAATATATTTGAAAAGTTAGTTAGTTGTGTTTCAAATAATTTTGAAGCGGTCAAATTACACTATAGCTATGACACCGGCCAGGTAACACTTATTACTATAAAGGACCAATATCGATATACAGAGAACGTGGGATACATTGAGAGAAAAAAAATCTATGCTTTGTTTACAATTTACCTCCAGAAAATTTCAAACAACAGAATTTAACATTACAGTCTAATAGAAGAATATTAATGGCCTCGGCCAGTGGTTGTGATCCATCTAGGATATGACCAGAAGAGAAGGTGTATATGTTTAGTATCCTCAAATATCTGTAACTGCAGTGTCTGGCATATGTTAAGAGGAAGTTAGAGAACAGGGCCGTTAACTGCTCAAGACATAATTATATTACATTAAACTTTAAAATAAAAAAATATGGCGTGGGTAAAGCACAACCCCTCGGTATATTGGGTTAATGGCCTCAGTTAGTGATAGTGGCCAAGCAGTGGTATAACCAGATGAGAAGTTATGTATATTTAGTGTAGGAAAAAGTAAATTTAACATAACAGTCTAATGGGCTAGTATTATTGGCCTCGGTCAAGGATGGTGATCCATTTTGGGTATAACCAGATTAAAAGGCACGTGTGTTTATTGTAAGGATTAAGGGTCTCAAACTATTGTCTCTATCTAATATTTTTCGGCTCTGATTAAAAAATGTCAGGAAATAAATTTTTATTTATTTAAATTCAATCAAAAAATGTTATCTCTTACCCAGAAGAATAACTAATTGTTCTATTACATGAATATATATATATATATATATATATTATAGCATAGCATTAAAATGTTATCTTAAGAGATATTTCCTCCTTCGAAGATTCGATTCGTAAGATTCATATAGATCTCATTTATGTTAATAATAACATTCTTGTTAACTAATTTTCTTTCATTCATTACTGAAAATAAATAAAGTTCGAATAAGAAACACTGTAATATAAACAGGTTGTCCCGTAACTTTCTGGTCAAAGATATACTAGTGTATATTTAGGTCAAGACAAACACATTTACCACAGGAAAATGTGTCTACAGTACTTAGTTTATGTATGTGCGTATGTGTTTTATAAAAAAAGTTATTAACTAAAATAATAAATTGAATTGTACTAAATTTGGTTCAAATGTTTATTATAACAAGGCCAGTTACTAACAATAACATTCTGTAATAAGTTCAAAATTTTGACCCAAACTTTTCACTTGGAATATATCAAAACCAGCAATTTCCTTCAAGAATTGCAAGAATACAATTATATAAAGGATTTTGTCATTTTAAATGGAATAAAAAATCATTGATTTACAACCGTTTCAAGATATAGCCCACATTGAAATTATCAGGGAATCAATACAAAAAACTGAATAACCGGCACCACGAATATTTTATGATTTTTGTAATAGCTTAGTGTCCAATACTTGATGTTGGATTTATCACACAAACGAATGCTTTTTCCGATTATAAAAACCTTTTTGTCTAAACATTACTGTAAGTTTGGGCTTGTTGTTTATTATTACTAACAGACAACAGTTAACCTAGGTAAAGTACATCTATTTAGCTTTTTTTACCAGTTATTTTGAACAAAGGAAGCATGTAAATAAAGCAGTTTGTTACTGTTAATTATGCTTGTAGATGTTTGCTCTTGTTTCATAAAGATGTGTATTGTTATCAATAACTTATTAAGAGTACTTTTTGCTGTTAATACTTCTATTGGTTTTTTATTTAGATAAAACTTATCAACAGAGCTTAATTAACTTCATTACTTTAAATTTTAACAACCCTGGATCTGAGCGTACTAGTCATAAGATGTCGCTGCCGTTTATCAAATCTCGTCTTTTGTTTGTTATTTGTTGAGAATTATAATGTGAGTTATGTCTTGTCACAGTAAATATGCTCTGATCTGTTATTTATTTTTCGGTTTTAAATATTGTTTGTGTCATTATACTTCTAATTAATAATCTTAAAACCTTCTAAATAGTAATATAATTGTAATTTCTACGAAAACTGCTGGTTTTAAATATATTTATATATAAAAAACTGTAACGCCCACCATTCTGAAAATATTAAACATAATACCCAAATATTTTGTATGTAACTTGGCCTGTTATTACTAATATTTCAGCAAAATTTGTTATAACTTACATTATAATTTTCTAAAATAAAATTCTTTTTAATAAAACACATAATAAATACATATTGGTCTTGCAGTATAAGAAGCGGCCGCGAACACAATCGAATCCTGATTATTGATTTACATCGAATCTTTGATATATTTATGACTATCTTATAATAGGTACTAAAAACAAAATATCGGGCCAAACAACGTAATAGATTTTTCAAACAACAATATCGTCTACTAGATTTAAAACTTAAAATTAGTATATTAACGATAAATAACAAACTATCTATGCTATTTACATTTATAAAATGTTAAAAAAGAACATTTACTGCATTTTAATATTTTCAAGGTTAAGCGTGTATGACTTCTTGTGAAACAAAGAACATTGTCATTGTTATGTCTGCGATTAGTGAATAACCAAACAAATGATTTCAATTTTAATCTATTTATGAATATATTTTAATTTGAGTAAATTATTAATGATAATGCCGAAATAATTACATTTTTAAAACAGTACTATAGAGAAGGTATACTTTTTTTTGTAAGATAATATATTTATTTTAAATAACATAAAATTACTAAACTTTATTTAAAGTATTTTTGAGCGGCGTAGTACTTGTGATTGGTTTACAGGATAAACATGTATGATATCGTGTAAAAAGTATCGAATGTATAGGTCCACTAATAGTCAATACTTCTTGCCGATACACATAATATTCTGCAAGATGATCAGCAATACAGTTACTCCTGAGGCCAGTTTTTAATAGTTTCTTTGTGGCTCTCTGATTAGATTCTGTAGCTTGGGTTTCGCAGAAGTTAGAGGATCGACGAAATTTTTACAGTGGTTTACATTAAATTGGTCATAGCCTTTGGCTTTTAGGCTAAAATAGACGTAAATAGGATTAAAAATATAACGTTTGTTGCTCATGGTTTTACATATTTCACAATTATTAATGGGATAAGTGAATATGCATTAAGTTTATTTTCAGGGCAAATTTGCAAATGGAATCTACCAAAATGTCTGTCCCCTTTAAAATGTCTACCTATATATTACTGTTTATTTTCGTCATTCCGATTACCCATATACCTCTACTAGTCTTCCACGGTTTTTCTTTTTTTTCAGATCTTTGCTTCATAATGTCAACTAAAACTCCTTCGAAATCAAACTATTCTTTCGTTTAAAACTTGTCATTTATATATATATAAAAATATCGTAAAACATAACTCTCTTAAAAAAATGCCCAACCTGAAATAGTACTTCTGCAGGTGCTGATAACGGCAAGACTACATTAATTAATAAAAAGCCTAGTTGATGTTACTTAGTTGATTTGAACTAAGACATTAAAACATTACACTTTTTCCAATATACGTATTAATACCACCAAATTTTGATTGCTCAAGAAAAGTCTTTTAAAGTGTGTTTTTGATACATTGTGTTTGTTCTGACTTTTCATGCAGTGAAACACTATTTGATTTTCACCTTTTATTCTATTTTTTATCTCTTCACTACAAAGTGGATACTCCGGATTTAAAAGAGCAAAGTGTTTATCTTGTAACCATTTTAAACGTTGCTCAAAAATATATTTTTAGACAGTGACTGCATATTCATCGCCATTGCTCTTGCCAGTTTCACTAGCCTACTCACAGCATAAAGTAAATAAAAACAGCTGACAGTGACTTCACTAGCCTATTCTGCACGTAAATAAAACAATAAGCTAGAATTGATTGATTTTTAATATATACTGTTTAAATTTTTAATTCGATGTTATCGATATTATTATTCGATAATCAGGATTCGATTGCGTTAAAAACCGCTTATTATTCTGCAGCCTTTATTTGAAACCAAGCACCGAAGATCCATTTCCGTGTTCAAAACGTGTATTTTTTCTTGATCTAAGCAATAAAATAACATGATATAACATTGTCATAAGAGAAACAATTTATAATAATGCTTAAGTAAAAATTATTAATAATATTACTTATAAATTACTATAGTGGCTTACCCAGTAAACATTACTGCATTTATAAATAGCAGTGTACGACGTTATGTCACTATATACATGGATGCTCCTTTAATTGTCAGTCCCTTATGGGACAAAAATATATCCATATTTTTATTTACCTTACTTAATTGTGCATTGATTGTTATGTTTACAAGTCTCCAGGTTAATAAAAAACACAATTGTTATCGTAATACAGACTTTTTATATACGATTTCAAATAAGCTGTGAAACAACTATTGACAGACTAAGGATGAAAATATAATTTTACACCATCACCCGTAGTGCATATATTTGCAAATTTACTGTTTAATACGTTAATTACATAGGCAGATTGTATTAATAAAATAGGTAGAAGTACATGTATCATGTTCATTTAGAAGTTTTAATTTATTAAAATAAAAATTTCATTAGAATTGTTAACATTCCAGTTATTTATTTGAATATAACAATATTTTTGGTATAGTTATTTTTATTTACATGGATATAAATATATCAAGAAGGTATAAATACGCCACACTTCTTCTTTTAACAGGTTTCTCTTAAGTTGCATGTATAATTTTGTATATGTAGTTAAAATAACTGTCAAGATGTATACACCCATAAAGACAGAAAATCATGTAAAAAAGAAATAAAAAAAAACATATGCATCATAGAAATTATTCTTGTATAAAATGAAGTTTCATGTAAAATTTAAATCTTGTATATGAAACATCTTGGTACATTAAGCTTTCATATATTTATTCATTACATAAGGTTTTATATAATTTTTTAAATAAAAAAGTCTACACTAAAAGATGTTTTATACGTAGGGAAAGTTTGGCTACATGGGTTAATATTTTACATGTATGAATACCTTATAGCTACATCAAGTTCGTCTATTTTGATATTCTCTTTGCCTTCATGGTTACCCATAGTACCATGCCATGCATCATCGTACTCAGTGTTCCACACAAACACATGAAGCTTCATACAAAATTTCAAGCGTATAGGCCTTTTACTGGTATTTTTTGAGATACTGTATGGACAGACAGGCAGATAGACAGACAGACAGACATAAATTATTTTTTCTAGTTTTACGAGAGACATGCTTCGCTAATGGTCAGTTAATTAGGTACAAATTGTCCAAAATAAAGTTAACATTTTATGTGTGAAGTTCCAAGTATTAAATGAATTAAAATTTATGCTGGTCAAACAGCAAAGCAAAAACTGCACTATAACAACAGTAATACCATCATGTGTAATTTAAAACACTTTAACTTGAATAAAAAGAACTGGTATGGTGATCCTAACAAAAATAAATTGCATTCTCTATTTTGTTCCACTATGCTAGAGCATCATACTGTGATTTCTCCCTCCAAGGTTCCTTCATTCTTTAGGGAGAGGTTGGGTTGCTACAACGTTGTATCAGACCTGAGTATAACATTACGTCAATTTACTTGTAGCAGATTCTTATCTCGGGATCCACTTTACTTCTTTCCAAATAGGGCTTCAGCCACTTGGCAATCATGGCTGGATATTTCTTTATTTGATACATTGCGACTTGCCAGACTTACTTGTTTGACACGCCAGAGGTGCCTTTCTATATGTTTTATTAGCTTCTCTTTAGCTCTTCGTTTCCGCTGGTTACCCATGTTTCACTTTTCCCAAGAACAGGTGTACGTAGAGTGATAATCATAAATAATAATACAGCAGTTGAAAACATTTGGCTTAATTACAAACTAGCATCCCGTGATATCATGTTCTCAGTCATTAAATGGAAACAATATTGAGAAAAATTAAATGTGATTAAATAATGATTATTTGGATTTATATGTATTATATAAATTTAGCCATAACATATTTTCTTATAAAACAAATTGGTATGTGAAATTTCATAAGGTTTATATTTATTAAAAAACATTAAAAAAACCCTTATAACACCTCGAACTAGCCGTAGAGAAAAAACGACACAATGGAATATGAAATACCAAAGAAATGGCACTTATAATGTAAAATGTATACGTATTATCTTTGAATAAATAATCTAAAAGAACACATTGACGATGTAAAATATATATGAGTATTTACTACGACATAAAAGAACTTTCAAAATTTTATTGAATGGTATTGTTTTATGTATACAGTTTTTTATGTTTTACAAAATATTAAAAGCTGTTTTCTGTGTAATATATTTTATTTTATAATTGTTTTCCTTTATTAATTTTAGCTTTTATTTGTATGAAGATTTTGTTTATTACTCGTGAATACTTATATAAAAATAAACTAGGTTAATGCAGCATATTACAGAACCTTTTCTTTGTAACAGTATTTTATTTACGTACAGTTTTCATTTACAACTATTTTGACTTTTATTTCTAAATTATTAAAGACTATTCCAATATTTCTGAACAGTTATAAATACAATAGCACCAAATGACTAACATATGAGAGTAATCGTAACTTATAACATGTGCATATTAAATATGAAATACTCAGCTTACATTCTCAAAAGTCAGATCCAAAATTAATTGACTAGACTGAAGTAAAACATAATAGTATTACTTATTTACAAGATTAAAAATCCTCTAAAAGGTATTTTTTAATTCTTTTAAAATACAGAAACAGTACGTTATGTACGTTTGTGGATAAAATATGAAGTCGTAGCCTGTAGTGTTGTTAGCGAAATGCAGGAGATGGAAGTGTAACTATATTATCGTGTTACGCAGAACTCTGGGGACCGTTAAGTGGTTTATGTGATAGGAGTGCCACATTTCTTTATCGTCTAGAAAGTATTAAAGTTTCGAAATACATCCCATTTGTCACGTTCTTATCAAGAACCATATGAACCCATATATACTTTATTGTTTTAGATGAAAAAAAAAATGTCAAGGCTACTTAATAAAATTTGTTTTATGAATTTAAAAATTAGTTACTGGAGAAAATCATGAATAATAAATAAAGAGAACTACCAAAATGAACTATTTTGAATAGAACTAAATTATTCAACAATATATTGATCAAATGTTTGAATAAGATTTTATAAATAAGTATACCTATTTATAGCAACAATAAATTTCATCTTGTTTATATTTTATTTCTTCTTATAGGACGTTGCCTTAAAATTTGCTTTTAAATGTATTAGATTTTTACTTTTGAACCCTTGCGCACAAAAAGATTTGAATTCATACAATTCATTGAGTACAGTGGCTTTTAACAGTAAAAAGTCTTTCTATTTAATACCACACTGTAGACTGGATTAAAATTTAAATATTTAGTAATAGTTTTTTCAACATTATAAGACTCAACATTTTATATTAGTCTACGTATTTGGTCCTTTGAAATTACGTCTCAGCGTTTGTTTAAGAAATATTTGAAAGAAAGAATATGTACTAAAATGTAGTGATAATGTTTAATTGGAGTGCTTTAAAAATAAGTTTTTAGACACTCTTTATTTATATTCTTTAATAAATACCACCATATTTCGTGGATCTTCCATTAATATATTAATTTTATGGTTTTGTACATGTATATTATCTCGTTTTAATTTTTCTATATATTTCATATGAGTTATGTTGAGATAAAAGTCAATCTGTTTCTATGACAGTAACCTAAACTGAACATGTGTCTTAAAATACCTATGGAACTCACTGTCTTTCGTAATGCAAGTATGATTAACGTAATGCAATATGATTTCGTAGTGCATAAGAACTGGATAACACATATTTTCAATACCCGATCTGCAACACGTTAATGTTTGCATGACGTGACTCAGAACCAGTCCCTGACATAAATAATCAGTCCTGATAATCACCTTATCATTGTATCAATCCGTCACATACGGTAAAGTAAAATTAGAGATTGATACCAAATATGGAAGTCACTGATCATTCAAAAATCCTGTTTCTAAAGTCTACTTAACTGGGATGACTTGCTATATTTTACCAAATATGTACATGCCATATTTTATGATTTTAAAAGTGATTGATTAACAAAATAAGGTGGAATATGATAGCCTTTTGGTGTGAAATGTACAAAAAACACAAAAAAGCCTTCTGGTACCAGAGTGGGCTCCAGGATGCATGTTTGATGACGCTACGCCGAGGGCCTCCAATATTTCATCATGCGAATCATACGGACCTTCTCTTTTTGCAACTGCTAAGAACACAACGATGTTCATAACTCATAGTACGTTCTTCACTTTGATTCTGCCTTGAATCCAGTTTATTGTTTTTAGTGTATCCTTAACTGAATCAAAATTGAATTTTTTTATTTATAGAATATTTTTTACTTTCATAGATACATATACCTTTCAAAGTAGTGATCATATATACTAGCTAGAAGTACCGATGCCTTGCTACAATAAAATATTACGCAAATTATGCGAATAATATAACATTTCGTTTGGCTAAAGGATAAAATAAATACCTTTAAATAATTTGTTAGAAATATGAAAAAGCCTGAAGTGAATTGCTACGCAAAAAGCTCAGACTGCAAATCTACGGATTAGAAAAGTATTTCGCTAATCGAATTGCAATATTAATTTCAGGATACCTTACACGTGAACAGTGCTCATATAGTTTGCTCTGAGAGAAGTAGTAATCCATTCCTTCTGTTCTTACAACCTATCTTGCACTTTGATTGTTGTTATATGGAAATATAACTTAATAGGAAGCTAAAGCTTTTAAAGATTACGTAGTAGTTGGATGAAATCATTGAGATTATGAGTCGAAAAATCTTCTTCCTTACCACACCTTGCTTCAATAAAGTTTATATGAAAAGCTTTAACCCGTACTCGTTTCTAATTCAAAAGTTTCAGAGGAAACAGATGACGAAGAAGCATTATTGGAGCGCCAACTTTCAACTGAATATTGTGACGTGGAATCCCAGGCCTATTTGAAGTGTGGAGAATCTCTATAGGGTGGTGAATTGCCTCCTCCTCCCTACAAGAGATTAATATTTCATTCTTCAAAGGGAAATTGGCCTTAAGTTGAACAAACAATATTAACAGCCATGTTTTTGAACTAATAATCATTAATCTTATCCATAAGAATGTAAAATATAAATATATGTAATACCAATCATGTAAATTGTGTGTGTATATATATATACATATATATATATATATATATATATATATATATATATATATATATACTGTATATATGAATATTGCTTTAAGAAAATAATGTTGTGTGCAAATTTACAATAGGACAAGTTTTTAAACTTAGTGTTTTTAATTCTAAAGTCAACTAAACTGTATAATCTAAACTTTTTAGAGTTTAAAAGACATAATCATATCTAAAGGTTACACACTCGTATTTTGTACTTTAATTCAAATGTTTGATAACAGTTCATATTATTAAAAACATATTATCAAAGTTATTGGTTTTAGATGAAGGTACTAACTAATGAGGCTCTATATATATATATATATATATATATATATATATATATATATATATATATATATATATATATATATATAGTTTTGAATTAGCCACGCAAAGACGCATGCTGCCTAAATATTATAGAACGTTTAATAAACACAAACTCTGCCGTTGGAAACCACAGCTGTTTGCTGTTTAAAACTTAAGGCATGTTAAGATCGTTAATAAAAATGTATTATTGCTATCTATCATAGTCATATTATAAAATGTTTCATTTTCACTAAAACATTTATCTATAACTGTGACTCGCTTTACATTTTCCATGCATGTATGTTTGAGAACAAATATCAATATGTCTTCAATAATTTACGAATTAATATTAATATAGATATACACCTTTAATTTATGGTTTCATACAAATTACTCTAATTTCTCATTTTTTATACGTTATCAGATGATTGTAATAATTCTGTAAAATGTTTTACTCATTGGCCTATAAATCAAACGAAATTTTAGTGTCACATATGTGTGTAGTAGATAATATTTTCTACGAAATTTACCCTCTTAATACTATGAAATAAAAATCTTTTTAGGTAATAAAAACACTCCATACCGACGTCTTTGTAAAAGCACAATAAAGTGAAAACTTTCTTATTATTATCTTGCTTATTCAATAAATAAGAGCTATTTGGAGTCAGTGGAAACCACTTTGAATAATCACTAATTTTAAAACATCCTTCCAGGTTCAATCTATCTTAGATATTGTACGAAAACGTCTAAAGAAACCCCTACATTCTTAATGCAGCAGACTCTATGCAGTGCAAACTCAGCTAAGTTGTGAGGTAAATTTATCTAAGTTTCTAGTAATAACTGTCATGTCTACAACTGGTCTAGACAGAATCTTTTAATTTAGGTTCATTAGCACTTTGTCAGGAGAAGCCCTTAACTAAAGATTCTCTAGGGGAAACTAGAAAGTCCATAAATTGAATTGTAATCCTGGGTTTAATTTAATAGTATCAACCAAGAAGGGTACATGTCTGCATTAAATATAAGCATGCCTTTCAATAATAACCAACCCCTTTCATAAGACCCGTCTTGAGGCTCATGTAAGGAATTTATGAACTTTTAAGATTTAAATGAAAAGTTGAGCATTAGTGCGTGATAAAACTTGTTGCTCTATTGTGAGTGTTCTGACATAATTGGGATCTTAGGAAGGAAAGTAAGAAAGTTTTTCGATACCTGTGTTTTCCTGTTTAATAACCGATTTAAAAAAAACAAACTATTTAATGATTTCTTCTCTTTTGGAGGCTCATATGAGGTATCAAATTTTATTATTGCACGGCAAATAAAATTTAGTGTACAAATTCATGCTTTTATCGTTCGTCTTGCTGAAAATTTAAGAAATATGCCAACATACAGTAGGAGCGGTACAACAAGTATTCAAAAGCTGTTAGCATAACGTCATGAATATAAAAGTAAATGTTTTTTATTTGAGTTGCCCTTAACAACATATTAGTATAAGGGCGTAGGAAAAGTGAACATAACAAATCTGTAACTTTTTATTACGATGTCGAAGAATAAATTAATGACCCCCAATTATTTGATTGGTTTGAGCATCATTTCTCTTTGCTATATATATTAAATATACACTATACAACTCAAACTACTATGTTAAAAATCTATAACAATAGACTTTGGATTATAAATGATTTAAATAAACGAAACAGACACATCCGTAATAGTTCTAAAGTGGATTTGTACGTTTAGTTTAAAACTGGTTAAATTCATTATGCACTTAAACAGTTATTACATTGAATCGTACTACTGTTTCTCTGTGATAAAATGTACTGTGGAGGCAACAGCTGTTAATTAATTGTGCTATGTGTCAATGTATAATTACCATTTATTTAATCTATTCTCCACTGCCTATTGTTTCATAGCAGTACACAATTTATAATAAAATAGCAATGTTTGCTTAAAATTGTATTTTATCTTTTTAGTGTTAGTATATTCTGCTCTTGTTTTACCATGACATAAAAACGAGGTGTTAAAATTAAATATAAAATGACATACTTGTAATGAATTTTTTAAAAAGTTGGACTATTGTACGTTAAATTGACTGTACTGGTACTAACAGATGTCCATACTAAGAAATATGATACTAAGAAATATAATAAAAATATCCAAACATTGTCATGGATGCTTGAATTTCGTAGCCTGCAACTATTTACCGGCACAACGTTTCACAAAAGTTGTTCAAATTCTTTCACATTAGCGGCTTGACAATGTGCCAAACAACTATCTTTGGTTCTTGCTGATCTCGGACTTCAAGATCTAGGCTTATTGTTCAATGAGCTTGTTTCATTAAAACTTTTTTTGTTTTGCAATAGCAGATTTTGATGTATGGTATTGTATAAGATATAAAATATTTTTATAACAAATACTGTGTTTTAATTATTTTCATCCCTGCAATAACCTAAACCAAAAATTAAAAAAAAAAAAATATAACTCCTGCACCCAAGCATTGGAATAGTCTAATCCAAGAGACGGGTTTAGTACATTTAAACAGATTGGCAACAAATGTTATATTTGTTTATTTAAGAACAAAATTAAAAACACATACGTGTAAAATTTTAAATTATCTTCTAAAAATAAATATGTTTCTTTGAAAAGAGGTTTATTAATACATCTCTGACATCTTTTACAGTACATGTCAAAACGGGAGCATAAACTGTCGTTGTGGTGATTGATATTTTCAAGGAATTTTACTGAGTCACTAATCCAACTGATGGAGATGAAATAAATTGGATTCTGCAACAATTTTGTTAGTTATGTAAACTCATATTTAACACATAGAGCTACAACTATAGATGAGGGCAGCTCATCGTGAGTATAATAACATCCGGCATAAAATTACATATATTATTAAGTTTTTCCTAAAGCGTAAAAGAATTTGGAAACTAGAAATATTATGATAATAATATGACAGCCGGGCATGCAGTGTACTCCTCATCAAAGTCGCGACATTGAATTCTAATCAGGATTTTTGCCCTCCGGTCACAGTCCAACAGATATTTAAAGGTAAATATAGCCTTGAAGAGGTTCGCATTAGTTGCGTCTAAACCTAGTGGTGTTATATTTTAGATTTTCTCGTGTGTGTTCCCTTTTACAGTGTTGGGCCAGTGATGTGTGTGTGTGTGTGTGTGTGTGTGTGTGTGTGTGTGGGCGTGCGTGTGTGTGTGTGTGTGTGTGTGTGTGTGTGTGTGTGTGTGTGTGTGTGTGTGTGTGTGTGTGTGTGTGTGTGTGTGTGTGTGTGTGTGTGTGTGTGTGTGCGAGGACAGTACAGCACGTGGTGGACAATCTGAGAATCTGTAATAACAGCGCGTGTATCCTGTAAACGTCGGTGTGTATCCAGGTCAATATCTCCTAATGACCCCCGTCACAAACACAAACATGTCACAGGTCAAAGGTCAACATTCTGAGCATAATATTGGGTTGATCGTCAGGGCCAGACATGCCTCTCCCAGGGGGGAGGAGCGTTATAGTTTTTGCGAGATTCTGAAATTAAATTCTTAAAATACCATTTTCACCAAGAGAGTATCTCTTTACATTTATTTTTAAAAAGGGTAAAAAGTGGTATCTCACCATATTGTCCTATGTCGCCTTATTATACGCCGTACATCTTAATTATATAAGGATGCATATATTATTTTGCATAATCGTGTAAAAGTTAATAATATTTTTTTTCCTAGATAGTTTTAGATAGGAAGGAAAATATCATGAGAAACCACATTTGAAAACAGAGAAATATTTACAGTATTGAAACACTTAACTTTTATTTTTAAACAGTTTTTAAGTTAAAATATACGTTAATCCGAATCTGTAGAACTAAGCATATTAATAAGCCGTAGAAGGCGGTTAAAATAAGTATTAATTAGTAAATATTTATAGCTAAATTCTTTTTGTGGTTTTCCATCACTAGGTTAAAATTTCGCCTTCACTTGTACCAAATATAAAGAAACACATGGAGTTGGATACCGCGGAGATCGTAATAATGAATACTCGATTTGCAAAGTTTACTTATATGTTTAATTGTGGTACAACAAACATGAAAACCCTACTTGTAGATGTTAAAAATAAATAATGTATTGCCATGTTAATACCAAATAGAGTGATAATAAATTAATGATATCATGGGTGTCGGCCTAATGGTTATAATGTTCTATGGGAATTTTGAATGCGAACTTAATAATTATTTAAAGTTTAAAATTGACTTCCCTTCACGTGATGTCTACTCACAAGCACGGGCATCAGCATCTTGGCTCGACATTGCAGCTGTAGCCGGACTCATAGTTACAATCAAACACAGAGACTCCAAGTCGAAATCAGAAATTGAAATTTAAAATGAGAGACTCAGTTGAACTCGCCTAAAACAAAAGGCCGACGGCATTAGCCATTTTTGAGACAACTTAAGACTCATGACAACGTGGTCTCGTCAGAAGGACATCACCTCACAATTATTAATATTAATCTGCCAAATTAAACATCAATCGAGGTAAGTTACTTTATTAATTACAACTTTACTTAATATTATATTCAAAATTAAATAGCTAACATGAAATAGTTAACTTGTAGTACGAAAATATAAATTTTAATTACGGTCATAGCGCGCGAGATGTTGCTCGGCAGCAATATGGTCAGCTACAAAGTTCACGAGAGAGGACATAATACTCGTGCCAACTAGGGTATTATTCCGCTAAGAATTGAGTTCCAAGAACAACGGATGAAACATATATGAACCAGTAACGAGTATCAGGGTTGCGAAAATAGGTATTATATAAAATACAACTGAATAACGGTACACAATACAAGATTAACTTTATTTGACTGCTTATTGATTCATAATTTGAAAAGGCATATCAATGTCCTATACCATAAAAATCATCCTACCGTAGAAAACAACAAAGAAATAAAACCCTGGCACAGTGTAAACTGTAAAAGTCCTTACGTTATAAATTCCCAAAGGTTCTCGCAAATGTACTTTATTATCTCTGAAAAGCATATCATCGTATTCTTACAGAGAGGAAGATTCCAATAAGAAGTATTAGTTATTAAACTAATAACTCTTTAGTCTTTAGTCTAAACTAAATAACCAGAGTCTTTGGCTCTGGTTCAATTTTTATCTTTTTTTAAAATCATCACATTATGACAACAAAATAAATGCAGTCCCCCAATTATGTGGAACGTTACTACAGTTAGACAACATTCATTACAATATATAATAGTATCTAGTTGCATCTTAGAGATGTATTTGCATAGACGGATTTTGAGCGATATCAAATATGTTAATATCCTTCTGTGAAAGCTGTGGATAACGGATTATAAAAGAACTTTTTCATTAAAGGATTCATAGCGGAAAAGTGCAATCAACTGACTTTTGGAATATACAAACTGTTGAAATTGAAAAAAATGACCTAATAAAAATTTCCTTCGACTTGCATCTATACATTTTATTAATTAAATTGTTACACAATTTATCATTTATAATTTCATTTCTTTACGGCTAATGAATGAGTTTTCGTAGGAGAGTTTTAAATGTTTTATGATATAAGATGATTAAAGTATTGAATAAATAAGATTACAGATAATGAGGTGAGCATGTGTTAAGATTCATGTTGTAAAGAATTAATATTAATTAGATTTTGATTCAAATTCAAAGATATGATATGATATAAATTTTTAACAAACCAGTTATTCATTTGGAATAGAATTTGTATTTATTTCTAACAGATTGTACATTGATTTATAGCAAATTTTATATTAATATTCAAATGTTACATTTGTTTTTACAAGTTTTAAGTTTTTTTTATTAATGGTATATTAATACTGAAGTTTACAAAATGTTTTGAAAGATTTTAAATTTTGTGATCAAATTCAAAATAAAAATGTTTAGTTTTTTCACTCCAGCAGCGCAGATTTGAGTAACGGTAAGACGTACACATATACGTACACACACACACACACACACACACACACACATATATATATATATATATATATATATATATATATATATAAACAGAGTGAGGGTGTGTCAACAGAGATTAATTATTGATGGTTCACAAAATGTCCTGGAAATCTCATATTATTATTTGCCGGTTATTTGCTGCAAACACGTTCATAAACTTATTTACATAATAGCAAAATTTCGTGAATAAAACGGAACATAAAATAACTTCCTAATCACTGTATCTCAAAATATCAAAAATAACTTGTAAAGTTGGGTCACCAAAGTATTGTGATAATTAAACTATTGTTTTCATTTCATGCAAAATATGGAATGGTAATAATGGTATTCGTAGGCCAAGGCGAATAGTAAAAAATCCCATCTGGTGAGGAAAATCTACACCTGTATAAATGTTTCCATGTTTACATTTCGTGTGCTGTTGCTCAGTTTCAAAATTTATATGAGGTAAAGCTCTGCTAGAGAGAGAACAAAAACGGACACATTGTTATAACTGTGCTAACATTTAGCTTGTGTAAACATGTGATTGCAAATACAACTCTAATTTTAATTTACAAGCGAGGTGCTGTTATTTGTTTCTCATTGTACGTATAACGCAATTATAATTGAGTTTTACTGCTATTTAAGGGGACTGTTACGCCTATCTTAGTCCATATAAACTTAATGCAGGTTTCTAAAATAATGAGTCATGATAGAGCTTTGATTTTTTTTGTCTTTAAAAGCACTCCTTTTTATAGTTCGTGACCAACAAAAATTACAATTTATCATCTTTTAGTATTAAAAAAATAATTTTAAAAAGTTCAACCTTTTTAAAACTAAAAAAATCACAAAATATATTTTATTTCTAAAGATAATACTTTTTATTTTGTAAAACCCTTTGATCAGGACCTAGATTATAGTACAAAGTACAAGTAGTAAAAATTTGAGAGGTCTGAGTTCGTAAATGGCTGCTGAGAAAACTTGCATCTAAATAGAAAAAAACCAACTTACGGGAATCGAAGAAAATGTCTTAACTACAATAGCCCAGTAGTTTTCCTGAGCTGTAGGATGGATTATCTTGGGTCTTCACTTTGTGTAAACATGTCTTCAAGGCGTTTTATTTTCAAAGCTCTCTTGTTCCTTATTTTCTTTTCTAGTTCTTGAACTTTCTTGTCCGCTTCCTTCATTCGCACTATTTCTAGGCGCTTCATCGCTTTTACAAAATTTTTCCCTGGACGTAGGTTTAATGCTTCCAAAACTTGTAATTTACTAGAAAAGCCGTCACTAAAGCTACAAACTGCAGAGTAAACACCAAATTTAAGGGTAGGCAGAGTTACAAAAGTTCTTTTTGGTATTAGGGACCAAATAACACTATTGAATGACTCATTTTGGTTTTGAGTTTTCCCTTTCAAACATCGCTCCACAGTTTGGTTTCTAAAAGGTCTTTGACTATGGATTTTATAAGACTCATAACACACTCAGGGATGTGAAAATGTTTATCATGGTCATACATTTCATTGGTCAGTAAACTCAGGTTATATTTACACCATGTCTCATTGTCTTTAGGGCATAGCTGATGAGTAGGTTTATCATTTGATGACAATCGTGTGAAAGTACACTGCCCATATTGCCTTTCTCATCTCTTCAACACTCTGCACATTTCGCCTTATAGCCAGGCCATAATAGGTCTGCAGTTTTTGAATATTAGGCTCACTTAGCCTACCCTGCCCACCTAATCCCTTACCATCCTCAAGTTTTACTTTACCCGAGCAGATTTTTAATTTTAAAAGCCGCTTTCCCATCCTCTTTTTGACAGTAGTAACAATAATAGTAACCTGAAATTAAAAGATGCTAGACAGTATAGCAAACATAAAAAAGTTAAATACAGCAAAACAATGAAATATATGAAAGTGTTAGCTAGTGGAACATGACTGATGTTCAGTTAGTGTCGAAAAATGACATGCAAGGGTTTCAATAATATATTTTTTTTACCAACTTCTAATAATCATAGGAAAAAACTAATTACTGCAATGAAATCAGTACATTCCAAAGAAAAAAATAAGGAAAAATAAAAAAAATTATTATTTTATTAATTTTTTTGGGTAACAGTCCCCTTAATAGTTGTTGATTTTATATATTTTATAAAGCATATATAATTATATATATATATATATATATATATATATATATATATATATAATGTATGCATATATAGTAAAACATCCGGTAAACATTGTTTTACTATATAAGTTCTTATTCTCATATAGTATTCTTTTATAAGAAATACATTTATGTATGTATGTATGTGTATGTATATGTAAGTATATATATATATACTAGCCATATAAATTTACATTTTTTTGCCATATAAATTCTCATATAGTATTTGTACATGTGGTTTATGAGTGGATGAAGCATGGAGAGCTGTAAACGATGACGGAATGCACAAAGTACAAAAACATTAATATATTTTCATTTAATATAATTTATTGCTAGCCAATCTTTAGTTAACACAAACAAACTGGTTTGCCTACTCTAGAGCATGGTACATAAAATTTTGTGAAAAGCAATACTTTTACGTAGATTGTTTCTACAATCTACGATGCAAACCTGGATAAAGATTCTGGTTCCTGTGAATTATATTTCCGACGCTAATATTAAATTTCCCTTCTTTCCAAGATCAAGAAAAAAATGTATAACTGGTCTATTTATGGTCCTTGTAAATTACTTTGATATTAGTGATTTTCGATTGCTGATTTTGCCTCTTTTCTTACCAAAAAGCTATATATACATACCCAGTACTGATAACCTTACTTTTGTCAAAAGACAAATAATTTTGGTTTAATAACAGTGTTTAAATATAAAGTAAATGTCAGAATACATTATCTATTATATTTTCACTTCTAACCAGTTACCCGATCCTTTGTACGCAATTTAGTAGGCGTTGCACGTGTATGGCCACTACTGGTTTGAGTGAATTTTATTTCCGAAGCCAACGTTAAGTTTGCCTTGTTGCCATGATCATAAAATACGTTAACAGTTTATATTAGTAGCCATCCTAATTTACTTTGTTAGAAAATAACACTATATTTTAGATCTAATGCTAAATATCTTATAAAAATGCACAGCTAAATGTACGTTAACAATGACATTACGCGTTTGTTTAATTTTTAACTGAAAACATTGTTAATATTATAGAACATTAAGAGCTGGAAATAGTACATTCGTTCAAAAGCACAGTCCAGCGAATTTTCATCTAGCATAGTTTTTACCGACTGCTTCAAAGAGAGTCTTCGTTGTCAAATTCTGACCATCTTATGTTTTTGAAAAAATATATAAGTACTACCGAATCGCTGAAATATAAAACGATAAAAGTATTTTCACTCACTATAAATGTAAAAAATAAATAATTATAAACAATGTTAAAAAAAAACTGTTGATATCATTAGAAACGTTCTTTTCCCTAATATTTCAGTAATTTAGAGTGATTGTGTTACTTACTTGGCTAGAAGGCATTTTAAAAATAACAATATAAATATATTCATTCCAGGGACCTTCTGAATCTCCATGTCAATTTTCAGCGCAGTCATTGTAATAGTTTATGGATGAATAAAACTCAAGTTAATTTTACGGAAAGACAATAATTTAAGTGACATTTAATAAATAATTAAAATTACTTAATGAAAGTAATTACTGCTCATATATTTAAAAATTGAATGTTAGAAGATTTAAACTTTTTTGTAGGCTAGGGTATCCTGCAAAAACATGTACTTTTAAATAACTTTAAAAGTTACTCTAAAATTCAACCTTTAAGTTCAAGCATAGATAATTTATTTTAACCCCAAATATAAATCTTAACTTAGCGCCTTCAAGTGATATCTGGCTATAAAACTAACATAACTATATCGTAATTGCAGTTTGAAATATGCAGCGCTTTGAAAACTGTGATCTTCTAAAATTTATTGGTGGATAACCCTGAACACTTCGGGGTATGAAAAATAGATAGTAGCCGATTCTCAGACTTGCAATGCATATAACATTAGGTAAAAATCGGTAAGGCCGTTTAGGACGTGTAAGCTATCTAACGTTGTGACACTAGATTTTTAAATATATATGTACATATATAAGTATATATATATATATACTTTTATATATATATATATATATATATATATATATATATATAAGATTTGTAATTTATTGCTTAGGCCCTACCGAAAAATTTCCTAAATATTGAATATTGTATTTGTTATTAAAACATCAAATATGTAACTAAATCATTGATATCACCTTCCTCTGGATCTTTGATATTGTTAAGCGAGGTATGATTATATCCATATTTTTCACCAATATTAAACCACTTCGCACAGTGAATTAGAGGTTTTGAACATCTTAAATATTGATATTCATTTTGAAAAGACGAAATAAAATCAAATTTCATTCGATTTCTATCAATTTCTCGGATCAGTTTTGTTGACAAACAAACGTTTGACCAAATAACTGCTTATAAGTACCATAAATAGTACAGAAAATTTTAAATGGATACAATCAATTTTACATCACATTTAAAATACAAAATAATAAAAAAAATTACTACACTTGTAAAAAAAAGGTTTTTACTGGTATCACAAACTCGATCCATCATTCTGCTATTAGGAAACAGTTTATCCCAATATTCCAGAGTAGAGCTTTCCACTGATGAAGTGAGGTCATTCCAGACGGTCAGATTAACTTTATAAACTAATTGCAACCTTCCTAGAGTCTTGTATATATTAAAGCGCCCATCGTGGGTGCCACTCTGTTTAAACACACTGTCAATATACTGTGAGAATTAATTTTCCAAAAAAGACGGCTCATAGGGATTGTAAGATTTAGTAAACCAAAAGTTTGTTAACAGTGAAATTTTGAGTACCGTAATTTATTACTATGTATTGCAATTTTGATCTTTCATAAATAACGTAGAAAAAATATTTTACCCATTCATAATAATATAGCAAGTGAACAAAAACATAGATAATTGCATCATCGAATAATGATGCAATCAAATTTCGATCTAATAACAGAAATTTATATAAAATGCTAATAGTTGAATTTTCCTGTACAAAACGTCGCAATTGATACAACTTCTTGTCTACATTCAAATACTCAAACTAAATTTACGCTATAACTACAAGAAAATCGGCAGAAAGAAAACATCTAAATTTTATGAATCTACTTTCATGATAATATGAATAATCATGCACATTTCAAATAATTTAGTATTTAATTTAAATACTGTTTTGTACATTTTAAAAACATATAGCTTATAATTATATTAATGATTTCATGATAAAAAAGTATATTATTAACTATTCAACATCAATGTTCAATGATTAATAATTTATTCAGATGAAACTATTTATTTACAATAGTCATGGAACATCAACAACAGTTATAAATAATTACTTAGACGTAAAAGATTCGATTGGTGGAGTTATACAAACATAATATAAACATTATTTTAACATTTTAAACTATTTAATTAAAAACTATTACAGTAAATGTATTAAAATGTCATTTTATGATTAGAAAAATCTTAATTAAAAGTTACAAAGCTTGTGAATATATGCCTAATACATTCTTTGCGATTATTAGCTATGAATCGGCTTTCTACATTCAAAATTTATATTATCAAAATTTAACTACTATCCAAATTCAGTATAACCAATCAAAAAATTAGGAGATGTAACATAAAATTTAACTATTGGAAAAAGATAAATCACGTGTTTCAGGTAAACTCTAGTTAAAACCTCAATCTATTTCTACAGTAAACCCTTAGAATATTATTTTAGCTTATATCCAGAGTTCAAAATTGAATTTTTCGAAAACTTAAAACAGTATCAATTTGTCCAATTTAGAAGAACAAAAAAAAGTTTATTAGATACAAATATTTTTCCTCAATTAGCATTTGACCAATAATTTGTAAAATCTTTTTAAAAATATTTATATGAGATATAATATTTGTTTTGGAAAATATACACTATTTTATTACGAAAGCAGTTTGGTTCAAAAAAAATCTAAAGTGATATTTACTTGTTTGATTTATTTATAATATTAATAATAACCCTATAAAGCCTTTTATACAGTATAAAATATTACTTTAAAAACTAAAAAATAAAAGTGATAGCTAAGTAAAACTGTAAACTTAGCCATTCTTTATCCATCTTGATATTAAAGATTGTAATAAAAAAATTTAAATTAAAATTTTGGACTAATAAAGAGGGGACGCAGTTATACCACCTGCAGCCTAAGCTACCTGGGGAAGGAACTGCTCGTGCTCGAGTGGTCCTCGAGCTCACTAGAACAGGCGTTTCTGCGTAATGTGGTTTAAGTAGTACCTCAGAGTTAAAAAGGTCAGTTTCCTTCAAAAAAACTATGCCAGCCGACGATTACGTGTGGCTGCTCTGGCATATGAGTTCATCCTTGTGCCATGGGGAAACGACGCGACGTTTGAGCAAATATGTAGACATTCTGCATAGTGAAGATGTTTCAACGTTGTGACGTGTCTTTTCTCAACACAACCATTTACTGTTAAGAATGACACGTATCGCATACCCTAGATGAGCCCAATCAAGCGGGGATTCTATCCAGGGGTCTAAATTTTATTCTTATGGATTATGTATGTCAGTTGGGTTCAGATATATTGTTATCACATAAGATGGTGGTAAAGTTTAAGCATTTAGTAAATCATCATTACCCAACTGACTTTGCAAAAATGGAGAATTTAAAATACAATGGCGCCGATGTGTAAGATATTTACTATAATCAATTAACGAAAAGGATTAGACACAAAAGCGTAAGTACCTAGATCTCTATCTCGTAAATCAAAGCTATCTCAACCGAAACATGTAAAACCGATATGTTATGTAAAATCGTATGAACAAAAGTAATATCAACAATAAGAATAATATATAATGTTTGGTCAGTATCGTATGAACAAAGATTAAGTAAGATAGTAAGTAAAGTAAAGAACCACTAGTACACAATTTAAAGGTTAGGTCCTAATTGCAAGAACATATGTTAAGTAAGATAGTAAGTAAAGTAAAGAATCACTAATACCAAATTTAAAGGTTAGGTCCGTATTGCACGAACATAGAGTAAGTATGATAGCAAGTAAAGTAAAGAACCACTAATACCAAATTTTAAAATGTTAGGTCTGTATTGCACGAACATAGATTAAGTAAGATAGTAAGTAAAGTAAAGAACCAATAATACCAAATTTAAAGGTTAGGTCCGTATTGCACGAACATAGGTTAAGTAAGATAGTAAGTAACGTAAAGAACCACTAATACCAAATTTAAAGGTTAGATCCGTATTGCACGAACATAGATTAAGCAAGATAGTAAGTAAAGTAAAGAACCACTAATACCAAATTTAAAGGTTAGGTCCGTATTGCGCGAACATAGGTTTAATAAGATAGTAAGTAAAGTAAAGAACCAATAATACCAAATTTAAAGGTTTAGGTCCGTATTGCACGAACATAGGTTAAGTAAGATAGCAAGTAAAAGTAAAGAACCACTAATACGAAATTTAAAGGTTAGGTCCGTATTGCACGAACATAGATTAAGTAAGATAGTAAGTAAAGTAAAGAATCACTAATACCAAATTTAAAGGTTAGGTCCGTATTGCACGAACATAGATTAAGTAAGATAGTAAATAAAGGAAAAGAATACCAAGAATAATACGTTATAAGTAAATTTCGTGTGGCACAACATATAAAAACGATACAGAATATGAACGAAAGGTTAATTATGATAAGTATAGTAATTGAAGTAATAAATTACCAATAGCAAGAAGTATTCGATATGTCCGTATCTCACGAACTAGTCGGCAGGAGTGAGGTTAAGATCTCAGCGCACCGAGGGTCTTATCGTGGTGATCGGATTGTGTAGACTGACCTCTCGCTCCTCTGCTGGCCGGTTCGTCTGACGAGTTTGCGTTGGAGCGCATGCGCGAGTTATCGTTCATGCCCCAACCCGTCAAGCGTCCAACATGTCGTGGCACGATAGCTGAGGCGAACTTGTTTTATCTGGATCCCGTTACTCATTGTTGACGGGAAAACTAATCCCACAATAAAGCTTGAATGGACGACCCAAGATAATAATAAATAAAAATTACACCGTACTTTTTAGTACCTCACGACGTTTTTTTCCGTCTCTTCAGACAAAAAACAGACATCAGACTTCAGCTGTGCATCGTACTCAGTTGTAGATTGAGAGCTTTGCTGTGTCTTCGAGTAACATCCAAGGCATTGTAGGAGACTAACTTGACTACTAAAAATGTCCTGGTTAAAACGGTCTGATAGAATTGCTGGTTAATTGGCCAGATAAACTAGTTATCACTTTTGTTCCAATATAATAGAGCAAAATATGCCACCGTTACAAAGGTAATTCTGTCATGTAATGGAATTTTGTGTTTATAAGAATGATTTATACTTTTAAATGAAATATTTATACAGTGATTGGTTTCGTTATCCATGAGTTATAATGATGCCATAGCTGAGTTCTCCAAAAGAAATAATACTCACTTCTCTGTTGTTAGCAGCAGAGCATTCTGATAAGATTTGAGTCATGTAAAAAACATTTCATTGGAAAAAATAATAATTAACAAACATATTCCAGGAGGTTTATTACACAATGACAAGGTGCACAAACCTTAAATATTTCATATTTTATAATAATAATCTCTATAAAGACTGCATGTCTGTGTGTGGAGAGGAGCTATTAGAACAGACACGGACACACATTCAAAGTTATATAAGTGTTCCTACTGTTTTAAAAGTATAATGACATAGATAACTCTAATTTTTTAATTCTTAAACACAAATAGTCCAATGAAAATGTTGTAATTATATTACTAAATTCAGACTATTTATAAATATTAATATACTTATTTATAATATTAGGGGTTTAATTTAGGAATGTTCATAGCAAATATGTGAATATTTTTTTGTAAATAACACTACGCCTCTATTATTTATTTAGGTCACTATTCAATAAGGATCATATCATTAGAAATTTGTCGGTTCCTGTAGTTAAAAATAGTACAAATGTTTTAGCTAATTACAGTAAAATAAACAAATGTTTGAAAAATTTATTACATGTAAGTATATTATTAGTAGTTTACACTAGTATATGTAGGAAACATTTCGTCTTATAATTGCTTATACAAGTTTACGTATTTATCCAGTTTTTTGTTTTCATAAAACAGTTATTTAAAATGATTAAAAATACGAGAGCTTTGCAATTTGTAAATAATGTTAGTATTTGTCTGTAAGACCCCAAAACACTAATTCTGTATTAAAGATCCTTTTAAATCCAGAAACGTTATAAAGGAGAACGCTACTTTTGTAAAATATTACTTGCTAAGATATCACTGCATCACATATATTTTTAATAACAAAATAATTGTTTAGCTGTTTCTAAGCAACACCTTTAAAATTTATATAATAAAGTACAGCTGACTTCCTATTTATTAAAAATAGACATTTCGAGTCATAAGATTTGGTTAAAAAAACGCAAATATATTCACAAAACTAAACTTTTTAAGTTAGCGGATGCTGTTTTCTTATTTTGTTAATTAACTATGATTTTCAAACAACTTATTAGCTGGTAAAAAGCTCTTTATTGGCAAATGGCAATTAGTTTGAAATTGTTTTGACCATGTATCCTCAAAATGAATGTGAAGCATTACAACAATACAAGCTGGAACTGTTTTAGAGTGAATTATAACAAGGAGATACGAACTAAACAATACTGTTATTCAACTAACACAATGTTTTGTCAGGAGTAATGAATGGTTCACATGCATCCTACAAATTCACGTGAAACATCACCATCAGACTAACACAGGTTACAAATGTTAATAGATTGCTTTATAAGTCGAAGATAATTTATCCGGAGCTACGTTACTGTAAAACACACATACAGTTTTATATAAATAAACAAACCAAAACATCCAGCAAGCTTCAATTATAAAACACAACCAAAATTTATTACACAGTTTTTTCCTGGACTACACAAAATTAACAGTATTATGAAAATTGCCCATAATGTCCTACTTTCCTCTCCAGATACCCAAACTTTTATGGCTAAAGCACCTAGAGTAATATTTCGAAAACCTCCAAATTTGAAAAACAAACTTGTCCAACCTAAACTACCTAAATTACACCAACCCGTTACTAATGGATGTGAACCGTGCAACAAACCACGTTGCGGTTCTTGCAAAATTATGAAAAACTCTAGGGAATTCAAAAGTAACGTAACAGGTTTAACTTATCCCATCATTGGCAAAGTAAAACTGTGACTCTAAGAATGTAATTTACCAAATTAATTGTAAATGTTGTGACAAACAGTACATTGGACAAACATCTAACCACCTTAGAGTCAGAATAACAGGGCACAGATTTGATATTTTCCATAAAGACAAGGAGAAGCAATTGGCCAAACATGCTGCTGAGCACAAAAAAGACAAAATTGAAGAATGTTATAACCTTAAAGGAATTAATAAGGTCTTCCCTTGTCATGAAGAAAATTTAAATAGATTAAAATTAAAAAATCTGGAACAAGCACATCAATTACTTTTAAAATCAAAATACCCAAATGGTCTAAATTTAAGATAATTTTAAGTTTTCCAAATTTCCATCTGTGCCATTAATGATATATCAGCTGGGTTTTTTAATGTTTTAGTTGCGTATTTAAATTTTTGGTTATTTTATTTTATTTGTTGTGTTTCTTGTTTCTTGTTTTCTTCATTTATATTATGCTTCCTGAAGATGTGGGTATTAAATCCCACGAAATATATAGAAGCCTTGTAATCTTCGTTTTTCATTTCAATAAGTGAAATAATATATATATACACTTGACATGTGAATCAAAAAATATTGTTTACCAAATTCAGTGCAAGTTATGCCCTAAAGATTATATTGGTTCAACGATAAATTCACTTAGAACAAGGATGACTGGGCACAGGTATGCATATAAACATAAAAAAACAGAGCAACCTGTAGTGGCACATGGCTTAATACATAATTTAAATTTTGAAGAAACATTTTCAGTGAAACCAATTAGAAAAATATCACAAAATTTAAGTACACACAGTCTGAGAACCATGGAACAAGCCCATCAACTCGTCACTAAATCAAAAATTTCCAAGAGGATTAAATTTAAGGTGACTTAGTCAACAAAGTGAATTAATAAAATTAAATCATATGTTCACCATTGTACAATAATTCATTCTTATTTTTCATTTTCTGTGTTGATGTTTTATGTTTATTCTGTTCTTATAGCCCTATTTATACAATTTTTGTAATTTCCTGAAGACGGCTTAAGCCGAAATATAGAAAATGTTTATTACAATAATTGAAGAATTCTTATTGAAGATTAATATATATATATATATATATATATATATATATATATATATATTATATATATATACCCGTCGCATAACTCAAGAGGGATTTAGTTTGGATATTAAGTTTAGCTCCATCCAATCTTCCGCTCAGTGCAGAGTTTGAAATCACTATCATACTATCACAGACTTCACACCTTAATGTAGACTATCCGCCTGAAGAGATCCAAAAGATTCGGCGACGAAGGCTTTGAAAACGAAGTCTTCCTACATCAGAGACATCTAGGCAACAAAACAGTACGTCCAGTATAATCTAGAACAACATATTTGTGCACCTAATGAGGCAATAAGAACACGAATTCAAGCATCCTTATATGAACTAACAAAAATGCATGCTTAAATATAAGTTTGTACAAATTGGAGGTGATAGAATATACAAAGTTTTATCCAATGTATAAAACAAAGTAAATAAATTTAGAAGAAACTTTAATGTAATCAATTACTAAAAAAGACTGCTCAGCAAATTTATGGGGGTCAAATTGTTCAAATAAATGTAAAAAGTTTAAAGTAAATGTATAAAAGTATATGTAGATAAAGATTACAGTAAATGAATGAGACAGAATATTAAAATATATTTATCCGTAACAGCTAGTACTATTGGTAAAAATATATAAAATTAATAATACCTATAAAGTTTTGGTCTAACATATTTTACTAACCTTAAAACTCTCTAAGTAATATTCCACAAATTTTGCTAACAGTTAGTGTCTGAAAATCTCACTGAACGATGCCAAATGTCCGGAAAATTCCTGTTTCCTTCACAATCCTTCCATCATCCAAAATAAACTTCAAACCAAGAATAGTTACAGGAATTACTTTTAAAATTTACTTTATAATAATTGCACGTAATCTTTTAAGTATTATAACTGGTACTTTTGTAACTTTAAACAGTTGTTTTTATTTACCGAACTACTAAATATGTCTATTTGAAATTTTACACTCTTGTCATATAGCTATATGGGCGTTTGGGCTCATTATAATATGCACAGTTATACAACTGATGCATTTTAAACATGTTACTCTGTTATATAATCAATCAATATAGGTACTTTAAAACTATGTATATGAAAATTATTCTAATTGTCACCACCAAAAAAAAATTGTCAAAAGCTGCCAATGACGCAATGTAGAGGGTACGGCGGTTATCGCAATATAACCGACTCAAGCAACATCGAGCCTGGCTTCTCCTTGCATGGGTCAGAGCTGAGCGATTTTGTCCTTAGTAGGTGCCCGCCTGCCCGAGTGCCCGGCCATTGGAAAGAGTTCAGCTGTCACTTTTAAGTCGTTTGTCCACAAGTTAAGTGGTAAACCTAACAGAGATACTACGGAGCCAAAACGTTGCTAAATCGTATCAATCTCTTATTGGAACACACTATCTTTGTAATATAGCATTACAGAACTTTCTATATCGTCTGTGTAATGCAATTTCAGTATCCGTCTAACAGGTATAATATTAGGCCAACCATTGATGATCATATCAAACTCTTATTATAAAACGCTATCTGAATAATTTAATCTTACATAAATTCCTATATCATCTGTTGAATACAATTCCAGGATCCGTCTATATAAAAACTACTGAGCCAACCGTTGGTAAATCATATCAAACTCTTATTAGAGAACCCTATATGTATAATATAATATTACAGAAGTTAGTATATTGTCTGGATATTTAATAAAAGTATTGCTGTGATTTAAAGTCAGGAAAAGTTGTTTGTGTTTTATTCTAAATCACAGTTTTATGTATAAAATGAGCAATATTTATATTTTATTTAATTTGACTTAACATCACGAATTTTTTCAAAACTTCAGTTTTCAAACTTATTTCATTTTCCAAGCGCCATGAATAGTCTAATATCCCATTATGGCTATAACGTTTTCAACCTATAAAGTTTAACTTTACACTTTTTTTCATTTTACAGATGTAATATAAGTTTAACTTTCATTTATATCGCTAAAACTAATAACACAATAAGTCCATTTCAAATTTTACTTTTAAAACGTTAACAGTCAACCCTGAAGCATCCTATACAACCACTGTAGTTTTCAAATCATATAGTTTTATAGCAATCAAATAGTTTAAAGATTTTTATATTTAAGTATCGCTGAAATGAGTGATTGAAAAATTAAGCAGGAAAGGTTTTTTTTCCTTCAAGATGTTGGCAATATTATTTTCCAACTCAATTTCACTAGTATATTGTTGTGGTTAATGAAAGAAGTTTAATATTATGACATTATGGGAGTGGTTTTAATTTACAATACTTTTAAAAAGTTTAATGCGTATATATATATATATATATATATATATATATATATATATACAGTCATAAAACTTGTATAACTGGCAATAGCCTAATTTAATTTCAATAAACATTGAATCGCAAAAAGTACTTGCTCCGCCGGGACTCGAACCCGGATCTCTCACTTGCCGTGTGAATGTGCTACCGTTACACCACAGAGCCCTTACCTTTTACGATTCAATTATTTTGTATTTGACCGTTTCTTTCACATATGTGTTTAAATAACCAAACTAACATATGATCGGAAGACCAAATACATGTCAAATGACTTCTATTTACATTCGTTAAATTTGTATAAATGGCAATAGCCTAATTTAATTTATCAGTAATATATATATATACTATATATATATATATATATATACTATATATATATATATATATATATATATATATATATATATATATATATATATATATCAGTGTGGAAGTAGGTTAATTATTGACAAAATTGCTATAGAATTTGGTTTTTATAACAAAATAGCATTTTGTATATGTGATATTTTCCACTGTTTTAAAAAGAAATATTTTGTTAAATACTTTTAAAAGTATTTTTAATAAAAATTCAGAAGATATTTTTTTAATAAATGTTAATAATAATTTTTACCTAATATTATACTGTCATATAGAACTGAATTGCTTAATAGACCACTAGCTACAGTATGTTTATTTGTATGTAACGTTTAAAAACAAATACATATTATTTTAATTCTCAACCAAGCTTTAATTACAAATAGATGATTACTTTATGATATTGATTTTTATCTAAATTTGCTAACTAAACCAATATTATAAATTACTTTTTACTGTAACTGATACTGACGTGTGACCATCAACAGAATGTATAGTTAACCTCTCTTACCTAACTTCGCAATAAGTGTACTGTCCAGTGGTTTGTGTGGTAACCCACACGGTATAGTCGTGTATATACGAATAATTATGTGGTTGGCGCTGTTTATGACATAACATAGTGCCTGGTACTGATGTGTAGCCATTAACAGAATGTATAGTTCATCTCTCTTACCTAACCTCGCAATATGTGTATTGTACAGTGGTTTGTGTGGTAACCCACACGGTATAGTCGTTTATATACGAATAATTAGGTGGTTGGCGCTGTTTATAACATAAGATAGTGCCTGGTACTGATGTGTAGCCATTAACAGAATGTATAGTTCATCTCTCTTACCTAACCTCGCAATATGTGCACTGTCCAGTGGTTTGTGTTGTAACCCACACGGTATAGTCGTTTATATACGAATAATTATGTGGTTGGCGCTGTTTATGACATAAGATAGTGCCTGGTACTGATGTGTAGCCATTAACAGAATGTATATTTCATCTCTCTTACCTAACCTCGCAATATGTGCACTGTCCAGTGGTTTGTGTGGTAACCCACACGGTATAGTCGTTTATATACGAATAATTAGGTGGTTGGCGCTGTTTATGACATAAGATAGTGCCTGGTACTGATGTGTAGCCATTAACAGAATGTATAGTTCATCTCTCTTACCTAACCTCGCAATATGTGCACTGTCCAGTGGTTTCTGTGGCAACCCTCACGGTATAGTCGTGTATATACGAATAATTATGTGGTTGGCGCTGTTTATGACATAAGATAGTGCCTGGTACTGATGTGTAGCCATTAACAGAATGTACAGGTTCTCCCTCATAATTGACCTCGTGGTTAGCTCTGTTTATTGTGACATAATATAGTGCCTGTTAATGACATGTGACCATTATCAGATTTATAGTTTATCTCCCCTAAGTAACCTCGCACTGTGGGCACAGTCTCTGTGGTAACCCATACATTATAGTTGTACTCGATTAATAATTATGTGGTTGGCAATAATGATAACATAGTGGTTGGTACTGACGTGTCACTTTAACATAGCCCGTTCTAGTGTACGACCTATGTAATCAGCTCAATTGCTGAGACCACAGTGTTTCTTTATACTGGTTGGTTTATAACCTGTTAATACGAGATTTCAATTAAAAAAAGAAACATATTAAGGCTTTTAAGTTAGAATGAATTTTAAAAATATACATTGGCAGTAAAATTTTTAATTTATAAGTAATACATATGTAAACTCAAATAATTGTGTTAATAAACACCTTTAATTATTTCAATCTTACTACTAAAATTTGTGTAGTAAAAAATAGAACTATTACCTAACAATACAAATACATATTATTTTAATACAAAACCATCATACTAGTAAGTTACATAAAAATTCAATCGGTTAGAGGATGCACTTATTGTACTTATTTGAGTTACTAGTAAACGCGAGCTATTACAAGGCACAAGGTAGGTATAACCGATTATATTGTCTTTTTTGCTCTCAGATTAGTGACCTTGTTCAATTTCTTGGTGACAGTTATTATTAAAAAGGTGTATTTCCAACAGTTTACGTGAATGAAATAGCTGATGCAGTATTTCTAAACAAGTCAAAATAGCCAGAATGTTTATATTTATAAAACATTTAGTACTTACCCAGTAAAGTTTTTCTTAGACAATATCTCCTTGTGACAGCAAAAGTACTGCGCGCACTCTACCTATTAAAATTGATCAATTATTCCAAAAAACAGTTTTTGTGAGTGGGTAGTTTGGCCCCAGGTCTACTAGTCCTCCTAAAATATTGTATTACCATCTGATAGCGGATGTATATTTTAAGTTTATTCTAACTTAAAACCCTTCATATTTCTTTTTGTATCTTATTTGTTTTAAAATCTCGTAGTAACATGTTATAAAGCAAGCAATATACAAGGTGTTTGAAAAGTCTGGGTACGGCTTAATATTTTACAAACCATAGCAGATAAAATCTATAAACTTTGCATAGTGTCATATGGCTATGTAAACTATTTTTTCCTTGCTTTTTACCATGACATGGCCAACCATGGGGGGACGGCCCACAGAGGAAAAACATGAAAATCTTAAATTAAAGCATGGGTCGAGTGATACCTCATTTAAAAGAGCTCACTTAGTAAAGTTGAATGCTGCAAACCGCATCTCAAAAGGGTTATCCAATCAGAAATGGCGGGTTGTTTTAGGTACACATTGTGAAGTACATTATACGCTGCCATTTCTGAATGGATCGTCGTATTCTGATGCGGTTGGTGGTGTTTCACTCTAATAACCAATGTGTTTTCACTGACTTTTTTTAATTGCCAAAATTATGTCATAAATTTACAACACAATAAATAAAACTAAAATTAATTCTTCGTCTTTATGTTTATGAATTAATTAAGTTCTACCATTGTTCTTTGTTGGTGAAACAGTTAACTTACCACTTAATATTTTAATTGTATTTTTTTGTTATTTTTTATAAATACTAATCAGTGAAACCATTGGTTTTAACGCTCACTCAATGACAAGCTGCGTGTTCCGAATAAGATATTATCAACACTCGAAACTCTAAGCGCTATTTAAAATTAGAAAAAACTTATGTTTAAACAGTTACACTCAAATAAAGTTTACTTGACCCTTTAAAATAAAACCAAATATATTGTTGCTTTAGGTAAATCATAAAAGAAACATATACTATATGAAAGTATGCCGAAAGTACCCTACATTATTCTAACATACACCTGATTTTGGAGTTCTGAGAGTGTGTTAGAAAAAAATCGTAATACAAGCGTAATTTCAGCTAAAGTACGAGCTCGTATTTAGTATCTTGTTATCATAAAATGTAGGAAGCGGGGAACATGAATTCTCGTTATACAGGGAGTTCTGAGAGTGTGTTAGAAACAAAGTGTAATACAAGCGTAATTTCAGCTAAAGTACGAGCTCGTATTAAGTATCTTGTTATCATAAAATGTAGGAAGCGGTGAACATGAACTCTCGTTATACAGGGAGTTATGAGAGTGTGTTAGAAACCAAGTGTAATACAAGCGTAATTTCAGCTAAAGTACGAGCTCGTATTTAGTATCTTGTTATCATAAAATGTAGGAAGCGGGGAACATGAACTCTCGTTATACAGGGAGTTCTGAGAGTGTGTTAGAAACAAAGTGTAATACAAGCGTAATTTCAGCTAAAGTACGAGCTCGTATTTAGTATCTTGTTATCATAAAATGTAGGAAGCGGTGAACATTGAACTCTCGTTATACAGGGAGTTCTGAGAGTGTGTTAGAAACAAAGTGTAATAAAAGCGTAATTTCAGCTAAAGTACGAGCTCGTATTTAGTATCTTGTTATCATAAAATGTAGGAAGCGGTGAACATGAACTCTCGTTATAAACAGGAAACAAAATATTCTAAATTTCTTACTTTACCAACAAAATATTTCCTTGGTACGAGTAATTTTTTATAACGGGATATTCAGCACTGTTTTTTAATTGTACAAAATCGTTTCAAAATTACTATATTCCTGCCTTAAATATTATAAATATGTATAAGTTGCAATATTACTCAGATCTAGACATATTAAGCCTACCTACAATTTAATAAACTAAGTATATTATGATAAGGGCTAGTGTAAATGATATTCCATAGAATTCATGTAGGGGCTTGCCTGCGTGGACCGGTAAAGTGTTAATCAAGTGTATAACTGTAGTGTTATATTTATTTTGTAATATTCACTAAAACTCTGTGACAAATGAAATCGTATAATATAATAGATTTAATAAAAAACAAATAAAACTCTGGCGGACAATTAAAAGAGTAAAAAACTTGAGCGAGGATTATGGTTGGTAAAAAAGGTGGAAAAATGGCTTTTAATAATTAAAACGAAAAGTAGCAGACTTACATTAGCGACATATTCACTGTCGCACTGCACGGCACTGGATCACACACACAAACACAAACACACACACACACACACACACACACACACACACACACACACACATCTGGACAGTCTGTTGGTTGTCATTCGGACCATCGGCAGTCTGGAGACTTTTTCCTGAATCACAGTTCACAGAGATAATGTATTTATATAATTTGTGTTGTTGGTATACGGGTTAACAGGATTAGGACAAAGCGGTATTTTGGAACTCCTAAACTAAAAGTTATATACTACAACTATCGGGTATACTGAAACTGTAGCAAGGTTAAAAATAAACAAGTGAAGCATTGAGTGGCAAAGAAAGATACACAGAAATATGCTCAAAACGACGAAAACTAAGTCGTTTATGAAGACCTGTTTTTATATCAAGTCCCTGGAGGTAGTACTTGTAAGTATGCAGCAGACAGACAGACAGACCGACACAATAGGGCGCTTTAAACGCCGGTTTCTTGGAGCACTGAACTTGTGGGATAGATTATTGACAGCCTACTCCATCTGCTCAGTATATATATATATATATATAGAGAGAGAGAGAGAGAGAGAGTAAAATTATGTTTCCACCGTTCTCTTAGTGTAGGCGTCTGTTGTTATTGCACATCAAAGTAGGCAGGATGACTGTATTATACTGTGGGAAATGTGTAGATTCTCTCTGTTGTCACTTTAAAAGAATATAAATGTGCGTCCAGAATTTTCTATACATTCTGTATTAAAGTATGATTTAAAATAATGAAGGACTTATTATAAATAAAATATAACATATAATACAATCAAGTTAAGCGCAAATACTGTATTGATAAATAGTTACATCGTCAAAATATTTAACATTTACCATACATTTTGAATAAACGTACAATGTAATTGGATCGATAGAAGGACGTAATTATTAAGACAACATAAATTTGTGGTCCAGATTGTACCATCGTTTGTAAAATCAGCTCTGAGAAGTAAACGTTTTCAAGAGGCAACGAATTTAGATTTGATAACAGTCTTTAAGTTTATGCCCCTGAGTTTGCAAATTATTTGATCGTAGAGCAAAAGCTGTGACACATCTAATCTCTTATTTGTGCACCTTCCTCAATGCACTTAACTCCGCGTGAATAGTGGTATCACATTAGCACTGAAGGGGGTACAGAGTGTTCCAATCGGAAAAATATTTTCTGATTATCAAGAATCATTTGATGTCTTCAGTAATCCAATGGGGTCCTCATTCATGCTGCTTTATCGATTGCTGTGATTGTTTACTTAAGTCAAATTATGATTTGTTACAAAGTTCTTTGTTTATACTAACTACCAGTTAATCGCGTCTTCGCAGGCAATTTCACAGATTATGCACCTGTTTGAGTACTTCTGGCTTGAGTGAATTAAATTTCCCTCGCTGATGTTGAATTTTCTATCTTCCCACGACCAATAAAATATGTAAAATAATGTATATTTATCGTAATTGTAATTTACTTAGATGTTAGTATTCATTGTTCTATTGCAAATTTTCCTTTTTTTCTCATAAAGAAAATAGATATACATACACTACTCTGAGAATCGAACTTTTATCAAAAGACATTAGTTTAGGTTTGATAACATTCTTTAAGTGTAAATTAAAGGTTACGCTACATTGTCTCTTATATCTGTACTGCTGACAGTTAACCGCTCCTTCGCACACAACTTAGTAGGCATTGCACGCGTATGACTAATGCTGGTTCGAGTAAATTAAATTTTTGACGCAAATTTTTAATTTTCTTTGTTGTCAAGGTCAAAAAGTTTATATTTAAGGCCATGCTAATTTATTTGTTGGTTAGTAAAATCTTTTCGTACTAATACCTAATATTTTATAAAAATGTACACCTAAAAGTACATTGACAGTGACAATACGTTTCTTTATAAACTGAAAAATATTAATAATATTGTCGAACATTTAGAGCTGGAATATGTACATTTGTTCAAAACCACAGTGTAGCGAACTTTCATCTAGCATGGTTCTTACCGAATACTTCAATGGGAGTCTTCGTTGTCATATTCTGACGATGTTATGTTTTAGGGCATTTTTAAGGTATATGGGTGCTCCCCTTAATCACTAAAATCTAAAACGGTAATACAATATTTTTTGTCATTATTAATTAATGTAAAAAAATTTTAAATAATAAACGTTTACACACAACCGTTGATATACTAGAAATACCAATGGGCGATACTTTAAAGACCATAGGTACTTACCCCGGAGGTACTTTCGAAATATGAACAGGTCTATAATTGACACAGGTTTGTATGAAAAATAAAGTCATCGGTTGCGACAGTTCTAATTTGTAAAGTATGAAAAAATCAAATTAATTTAAAAAAAAATCATACATATAAGTAACGTTTAGTAAATAATGAATATTACTAAATAATCATCATTACTGTATATATATATACAGATAGATAGATATATATTTAACGTATCTTTCTCTGTGTCTATCTACTGTGTGTGCAATCATACATAGATCTTAAGCTGTACGGGTATGCGAATTAATAACTAATTCACCAAGCAAAAATTAAGTATGTGTTGCAATCAGTACCTATAAATCTCTTTGTATTTAATCCGTTTAAAATCAGAAGAATATCTGACAATGACTGATGTGTGCGACATGCAGAAAATTTGCTGTTACCCAGTTCCTTCCATATAAATCCTCTACATTCAACACATATGGCTCGTAACGTACAACAAATCTAATAACCTCAACATCCCTGTCATTGAATAACATAAGAGGTATCGTCATATCAGCCGACAGTTATTCATGTGTTTGTAACTCAGGAAATGCCCGATATTACGAGCTGTGATCAATAAAAGATGCAGATTTACGAGCCTCCTCTCTTGCTTTGAACTTTTCATCACTAAGTAACAAAACATATATAATGCTTATGATAATAAAGTTTTGTACTAGTGATTATGTTAAAGGTACCTTCTAGGCATGCTGATTATTATCTTCTTACTCAGGAATACTTTCCATTCCTAGTTCACGGTATGTTGAATCTTTTCAAAGCTATCAAGATAAATCAACGTCTAAAGTCTTATCTCTCAGATAAGAACTGGACACAAACTGGTGTATAGTTCAATTACCTGTAACCTGTGAAACAAATGGTACAAATGTAGACAACGTTTCGTAACGGTTTTGAATTTTTACTTAAAAGGTGTTTATGCTATAGTAGTTTAACCATCACTCTAGTTAAGGTTAAAAATAAACTACACATATGTACTCGTATATTCAGTTTATTAATGTTCCACTTCAAGTATTGAGCAGTGGAATTTATTAGTTGATTTCAATTTTTTCGCTCTAGTAAAAAAGCAGTAACCGTATTCAACGACAAGAGCTTATGTCAGGTCATTGGCAAGTTTATTTCCAAGGGGATCGCGAGTCTCTAGGTTGTACAGGATTCACGTTTATTACAAATTAAACCCCTTTCTCTCATCACTTGTGTGCAATGACGGAGTAAATCCAATCCCACCCAACATTAACTGAATACATAAATTTCGTTATATGCTTAAGAGCCTATTCTGGATCTGAATTGTCCGTTTGATTTTAGTGAAACCACCTGGTGAACAAAGCAAGATAATGTACAAGGAGGTAAAACCTCGGTTCATTTTATCTTCAGGAAATATAGACCGTCACATTTTTCATATTTAACTAGTTAACCGGAAAATTAAAGCGATACATCGTTACACTATTAATGGCGAGTCTCTTGCCATAATTCGACAATTATGGTGTATAAATAAATCATATAAATAATACTAGAAGAATAATGAAGTTAAAAAACTGTATATTAGCAATAATAGCTGCATTTTAAATTATATAGAGTCATGAATTGATAGTTTTTTATCCAAATTATCTGACAAGAGCTTGCACTTATTGCTCTTTAACAGAGAGCTTTTACTCCTTTGTCTATGTTTAAATAATTATCCTTTTTCTATTAACATTTTCAACTATTAAAATACTTGAAATAATAACACATCATAAACAGAGCCTATCGAACAAGATTAAGTATTAAAAAGAATACATATCATCGTAAAATGTTTTACAGGATCTGTGATAGAAATTAGCGTTATGCTTAATTTATTATTTCGGTATGTTTACACTTTATTATAGCTAATCTAAGATGTTTATAGATAGACCTCTGGTTTGTGGAATGATTTTTCTTCCACAAGGGTCTTGAAATAAGATGTTATTTCAAGATTGTTTAATTTTAATCATTATAACCGAAGATATCTTTACCTTAGTATAAAATCAGATATGCAATTTGTATATAATTTTTAAACTCTTAATTTCATAGTTGTTGAAAAACCATATAGAACAGTTCATACAAAGTGATATATGTTTCTAATCTATTTAAATATTTAAATAGTTTCAGATATTTCATTTACAAGAGGATTCATGCACTGTTTTGGATATGACGGTGATTGGTGTTCTAATATCTTTAGGAAAATACAACTTGTGTACCAGTAATATCATACCATGATTAACCACTTTTGCCCACGCTCGTGTGACATAAGATAGTGCTCTTGAACTCACGTACTCGTGGCTGTTGGTCGTGCCCTGTATCCTGAACCACTTTTTGGACTCGATGAAGAGATTGTGGAAGGTTACGAGGATGATTTCAATCCTCAAATAGTTTCGTTATAACTTTTTAACATATAACGTTGGTCTATAAATCAAACGAAACATTGGTTTCACATATGTGTGTAATATATATTATTTTCTACGAATTTTACACTGAAGTTTACTCTTAAAAATACTCTTAAATTAAAATTAAATTTCATTTCATAAAATTTTTAAGTAACTCCCCATACCGATGTGTAAGTCTTTAAGCAAAAGCACCACAAAAAACGTCAAAACTTTCTTATTTCATAAATAAGCACTATATAGAGTAAGTGGTAACCACTTTGAATAACCACCTTTGATTTTAAAAACATCATTACAGGGTCACTTTATCCTAGATATTGTATAAAAAGTCTAAAGACACCCCTACAGTTAATCACAGAAGACTCTGTGTAGTGCAAACCCAGCGAATTTGTGAGGTAAAAGTGTCTAAGTTTCTAGTCTACAACTGGTCTAGACAGAACCTATTAATATAGGCTCATTGCCACTTTGTAAGGAGAAGCTCTTAACTACAGGTTCTCTGGGGAAAAACCAGAAAGTCCTAAAAGTGAATTGTGATCTGAGACTCAATTTAAGATTATCAAACAAGAAGAGCGTATGCCTGCATTGAATAGAATCGTGCCTTTCAATAATTACTATGAGATCCTTTTAGAGCCTCGTGTAAAGAAGTTATGAATTTTACCATATAAATGAAAAGCTAAGCATTAGAGCTTGATAACGCGTACTGTGCTGCGTTATTGTGGGTGCTCTGATATAATTGGGATCTTAGGATATGGGAAGTAAGAAATTTATTCGATACTTGTGTTTTCCTCTTAGATAACTACCGATTAACAAAAATAAACTATTAAATGAGTTCTTTTCTTTTAGAGGCTTATATTATGTATCGATTTCATTATTTTACGACAAATAAAATGTAGTGTACAGATTCATGCTTTTATCATTCGTCTAGCTGAAAATTTAAGAAATCTGCCAACAAACAGGAGGAGCGGATTAGGAAATGGTACAACCAACAAGCATTTGAAAGCTTTTAGCATAAAAACGTCGTAAATATAAAAGTAGGTTTTTAGCATTGGAGTTACCCTTAATAATGTATTAGTAGAAAGGCGTAGGAAAAGTGAGCTTAAAAAATATTTAACTTTTTATTACGATGTTGAAGAATAAAATAATGACAGCTTCCAAGTTTTTGATTTGTATGAGCAAAATTTCCCTTTGCTATGTAAATCTGATCTTGCTATACTTTTTAGTTCTACTTGAAACACAGTTTAAAAATATTTTTAGCTTATGTTATTAAAAAGTTTTAAAAGTACCAATAACAAATTATTTTGCGTTATATTTTATAAGTATATAAAACCCCTTTAATGAATGAAAAGGATAATATCTGCCGGTATTTCGTAGATATTACCATTGAAAGATTAAACGTAATTACATTTAGACGCGGTTTTACAAGTGAAAAAACGTTGCTGGTAAGATGCAACGGGAAATTTATACAGAATATTTTAGAAGTTGACACTAGGGAAATATATATTTATCTCTGAAATGTACGGCTTGCCATTTTGTTGTCCACTACTACATATGTTCTTCAATCTTACTTAACTTATTTTATATCAATAATGAAGCATAATTTCTTGCATAATTAATGGGAATATTAAGTACAGTAACACAATTTCAGATAATGATGCCAAAATTAAAATAATCTGAAAGACCGTTTAAAACATTCTTATGTTAAAACTATATAATAACACATAAATCCATACAAGGTTTTTGAACTTTATTCTAAAATTATTTACTGCTTTAAGCCACGCTTCTGCGCTTGTGCTAATAAATTTTGGTAAGTAAGGTACATATACAATTTAAGGAATTATACAGATATTTATGAATTATGTCAGATTCATATGTTTAGTTATGTTTAAAATACTTTCTGTTATTCGTATATTTTGAAAGACTATTTCTCACAGTTTAAGGGCACTTTTTACTCAATTAATTTAACATGTACCTCAAACGTTTCAGAAATCATATATTGTAAATTAGAAAACATTCTATCTTCTTAATACTACCAAAACTGAATGACTAAATTTAAAAGCAAATATTCAGAATTCAGAACGAGGAGATCGACATTTAATAGGATTTCAGCAAAGTTATCAGTAAGGAAATTGTTGACTCTCATTAACTAATTCCTTCGTAATAACACCAGAAAAATATTCAGAACGAGGAGATCGACATTTAATAGGATTTCAGCAAAGTTATCAGTAAGGAAATTGTTGACTCTCATTAACTAATTCCTTCGTAATAACACCAGAAAAATATTCAGAACGAGGAGATCGACATTTAATAGGATTTCAGCAAAGTTATCAGTAAGGAAATTGTTGACTCTCATCAACTACTTCCTTCGTAATAACACCAGGAAAATATTCAGAACGAGGAGATCGACATTTAATAGGATTTCAGCAAAGTTATCAGTAAGGAAATTGTTGACTCTCATTAACTAATTCCTTCGTAATAACACCAGAAAAATATTCAGAACGAGGAGATCGACATTTAATAGGATTTCAGCAAAGTTATCAGTAAGGAAATTGTTGACTCTCATTAACTACTTCCTTCGTAATAACACCAGGAAAATATTCAGAACGAGGAGATTGGATATGTAATGGTTTTTCAGTGAAGTTACCAATAGTGTAATTGTAAATTCTACTGAACTACTTCCTTCATGACAACCAATAAAATAACACTGTAGAAAAGCCAGTTTAATATGTTTAACTGATGTAAATAGATTGATACCAAACTAAACTGTTAATATAATAATATCCTATTATTTTAATACAAGTTAATTTCTTATAGTTAGTGCGGGCGGCAGTAGTGCGGAGGCTGGGTGAATATTAACCTGTTGGGAAAGGGAAGCTGACTGTACAATCCATGTCCTCTTTTATACTGGACGCCTGACACTATTTATTAGGAAAAAGGTTATATTTCTTTAAAAATTTATAATCTATTATGTGATAATGTGTGAAGTCAAACTTTTAGTTAGTGCCCCGTTTTAGATTTGTTAAGTAGTATTGAGTAATAATGTATAAATGAATAGTTTCATCATGAGTAGAAACGTCTTTCGATTCAGTGAATTATTTTTGAGGTTAATTAATTAATAATGAATACCAATTATATTTTGTCAATAGGTTTATGTAGCTATTCCAATTTTCAATTAGAACTGAAAAAAATAAAATGTAATTTTCTAAACATTCAATTCAATACCTAATGTTTTCTAGTAAAAAGTTTAAATTTAATAATAATTTATTTAATTGTTTATTACCTTGATCTTAATAATGGGATGTCGATATAAATGTAAAAAGAGACGAATTTGTGCTAGGGTAGGTGTAGCGGAGACTAAAGTAGATAAGGTACACCTTGCGTTTAAGATAAAATAATATTTATTTATTTAAGCATGATCCAGTTAAAAGTTACACAGTGTAAAGTTTTGTACAACGGGTAATAGTACTGGCAATTTTACAATAGTAGCAACGCCACATAAATAAACTACGTTTAAACTTGAAGAGTGATTGTCATTTAATATACTAAAGTATTTACAAAATTATGTGCAAGTGGAATAGTAAACAAAATCAGAGATTACCAACAACATTGAAATCGGTTAAACTTGACGATGGTATTTTCCTATGAAGCCATAAATTTGGACATAAACCCCAAGTCCTTCAAGGCCAGCTTCTGCAGTAACTACTTGATTGTGGCCTGGCCTTATTTGCGGATATCTCACCGTACTTTTGCTGATCTTGTTGCTGCTTCCCCCAAGACTCCGGTAATTCAGAAAACTGGCTCGATATGGAGTTTTACCCTTAGTTATAGATATCTACAATTCCTGGTGCACATCCCTGCTCAGCGAGACAGCTTTCTCGCCACAATTCTGTACGTAGGCGGTTATCTCATGGTGACATAACTAAGGGATCCTTCAAACGTATCTTTATTTTTACTAACTTTAGCGATGTTAAAGATTAACATTTACAGGAATATAGAGCTATGAAAAAACAGAAAAAAATATATACCTATTCTTTAGTTTTATAAATATTAATATGTTTGAAAATGTTAATTAATAATTTTGTTATTATTGTTATTGTAGAAAATAAGACACAAATCCTCTATTTGACATATTAATTTGTTTTTTGAACACTTTTTTTCAACACTTTACTTCTCTTTGATAGGACTTTTTCTGTAACAAGACAGACTAGTTTACAGATTATTGAAAATAAGCAATTCATTTATACTTTTAAACAATCATCCTAGACAGACGTAAACCATCTTCATTGTACGTTACAAAATCATCTTCACTCAGACCTAAAAAGCACTTTCATAAACGACACCTAATTTGAATCAACATAACCTGGTATTTGCTAGAAATATTTCAGTAAATATTTCACAGCATAAAAAACATTCGAAACATATTCACAAATTTTAAACCTTGGTTCATCGTTTACATAGAACATTGATACAACGAAAAAAAATTAAATCAATGCGTCAAATTATAAATAATAATGTGTTTAATGTGCATAAAGATTCTTTTACTACACCAAAAAAACATTACTTGGTATTAAAAAAATATTTTTTAATGTAAAACACATAATTTATTTCTTCTTATGGTCTTTTTTAAAAACAGGACGAAAGATTTACGTAAATGATGTGATGTCTTTCTACAGGTCTGCACGAATCAAGAGTTTAATACAGCCCTTAATAACATTCTTAAATTTCTTAAGAAAGTGGCCTATGTAATCAGGAAATCATCTGACCCATTCTAAATTAAAATTACAAGAACAAACTATCTTTTGATTTTGATGAAGATTATCCATCATTAAACCTCTTTTAAAAATTCAAGAAAGAACTATGATTTAGTAAAGTGCTATCACTTGATAGCACTATACCTTGCTATCTAAAATGGTTTGAAAAATATTGTTCTGTCATGATGAGCTTTATTGTTTTAAAATAAAATCTCAGAGATCCTCTCAAATACAATTTAAAACTAAATAAATCTGATATATAAGATATGTAAAAATTTAAAATAAATTATTTGGGCCGTGTATTAGCCAGATAAAACAGTTTAAACTGAAGGCAGAAACCTAATATTTGGTTTTGAAATTCAACTATTTTATCTATAATAAATTAAGAACATGAAAAAACTCTTTTCGGAGGATTACCTTTGCAATGCAAAATTGATTTCTTACTCGTTCTATAAAAATATATAAATTTAGTTAGTTTACACATATATGTTTTTGTTTAAATATTTTCTGACATTGAAAATATAATTATTGGATTGTTTCTTACTTTATGCTTTTTAAAAAAATACTCAGTTGGCTAGTAGGAAGGTGAAGTTATTATATTTCATTAATTTTATTACTTAAGCCTTTAATTAATTAATGGCAATTGCCACCAACTTCATATAACACAGTTCAGATGTAGGCTTGTTTCCGTCTGGTGGTAAAAATGTGTAAAACACTGAAACATTTATAACACGAGAAACAATACAAGTGAGTAAAATCCAGTGAAGGTATCTAATATTGTCAAGGTACAATGTTTTGTCTGACCAACGAAGCAGAGAAAATTTTGAGCAGTACAACGTAAATCCTTGGAAAAACCAGGGATCAATGTATTACATTCAACATGTGTATTGTAGTTTTGTTTGAGAGATTGTCTGGACCGTGTAATTACTGTAGCTTAGTTCTATACTTACTTACACGCATTGGCGTACTATATATATATATATATATAATTTCATTGTATCTTAAAACCAATCTTGCACTTTAACATGTCAAAAAAATATACTTTATAAAACATGATCTGAACTGACAGAATTTTTACAATCATACTAAATATTGGTAATTATTTGAAAACACTGAAGTATTACAATGACAAAATCATGCACTGAAAATGTAAGTAAAATGTGTATAGTTTATTCAAACTACTGCGAATAATAATGTAAGATTTTACCTTCTTATTAATGAACTATGCATTCATTAAAATATTAAACAATATATATATTTTCTCATTGTGTGAGATATTACATATACCATTACCATGTAAAATGCATTTTTAATGACACACACACACACACACACACACACACACACACACACACACACACACATATATATATATAATGGAGTTTATTTTACAATACTAAATGAAATAGGGATCTTGATCATATAGATATATTAAAGAACGAATTTATCAAATAGAAAGCTAAAGTTGGTAAAAGAAAGGTACAAATTACTGCAACTACTTTCGGGAACTATGCCATTTTTTACTTGGTTATAAATTAAAAACACTTCATTCATTGACTGTTTGTTTGCAGTGGTGAATGATATTCGTCATCTTGCAAAAGTGTCTTAAATTTTGAGATTAATAATGCTTTGCGTGTTATCTGTACGCCACTTAAAAGAAATGTAGACGAATTAAATTTGACATTATTTCCGGAAATCTATCACATAACATTTTCCAATTGTTATGAAATTACGAAATCCAAAATTACAATTTTCGATGAGCTTCTCTAATTTGTATGCGTATTGTGCTATCTGAAAGAAGTGATAATATCACAGTGCATGCACTATCACTGTTTTCATATTTTTTATATGATACAAATTTTCATCACACGCATATTTCTCCTTTCACATCTGATAATAATGAATGCAATAATGAACATTTTAACTCTAGATATACACTACACAATTCAAACTACCATGTTTTAACTTTATAACAATAGGCTTTTGATAGTAAAATATTAAAATAAACTACCAAGACACATCAGTAGTTGTTCCAAAGTGGTGTACATTTAGTTTCAAACTGTTCAATCTGATTATGCAGTTAAAGTATTGATATTGTACTAAATCGTTTTACTGGATCTCTGTGGGAAATGTACGGTGGAGGAAACAGTTGTGAACTATTTGTACAACGTATCAATGTATAATTACCACCGACTTTAATCTATTATCTACTAGCTATATTTTGTATCAGTACACAATTGATTAAAAAATAGCAATATTTGCTTATAGTTGCACTTGATCTTTTTAGTGTTCTAATATTCTGCACGTGTTTCACTACGACATAGAAACGTAATGTTTAAATTAAAAATAAAATGGCATAGTTATAAGGAATCTTGTAAAAATTAATTAAAACTGTTGCACGTAAAATTTACTGTACTATTAATAACACATGCCTTTACTAGGAGAGATGATCATAAATATCTCTTAATTGTAATTTTATATATACAGGGTTAATGTCTAGAGACCCTCTATTAGTATTGTAACGACTCAAAATAGAACAACTAAACTCTGCCAACTTCTACGTCATGTGATGAAGTACTTTTGTATACAATTACTTCATTTATAAACCTAATATGGGAGTGACCAACTATATTTAAGGACGTGATCATAGATAGCTAGCAACGAGCAATCTTAAAAAAACTGTTTCCAATTGAAAGTTTTAGAAGTAATAATGCAACTTACAACAGGTTAACGGTCAACATGCTGAGGTTAATAGAGCGTTGATCGACATGTCCATACATGCCTCTCCCAAGGGGGGGGGGGAGTTATAGTTGTTGCGTGATTCTGAAATTAAATTCTTAAATTGCCATTTTCGCCAAGAGAGTCTCTTTGCATTCATTATTGAAAAACGATAAATTGTGGAATCTCGCCATATTGCCCTATGTCGCCATAGCTCATGCAAGTTCACCTCCATATACAGACACGTATATAAGACGTCTTATTGTACGGCGTATATTAGAATTATTTAAGGAGGCATCTATTATTTTGCACAATCGTGTAAAAGCTAATAATAGTCTATTTCTCTAGATAGTATGAAGATATTCATATGGACAAAATAATGAAATATAATAAAACAACCTTTGACAACAGATAAATATTTTAAGAAACAATAGTTTTAACTACATAGGGTTGTTTAATATCTCTTCAGAACTTTTATTTCTAACATTTAAAAACCAAAACTACATTAATCCGAATCTGTCGTACTAAGCGTTTTAATATACTGTAAAAGGTGTTTAAATAATTATTAATTAGTAAAAATGTACAGATAAATTCTTTTTGTGTTTGGAAAATCACCAGGTTAATATTTCGATTATACTATGGCATCCGAGATATTTTGAATCTCATGGCATCCGAGGCGTGCCTCTCCAGTGGCTCAGATCATTTCTAAGCCACAGAACTCAAATTGTCCAGATCTCAAATAAATTATCTGAACCAAATCACCTGAGTTATTGTGTCCCACAGGGCTCAATTCTCAGTCCAATTCTCTTCCTGATCTATGTCAATGATGTAGGTTCATCACTTCTGCACGGAAGACTAGTGCAGTATGCTGAAGACACGACTCTCTGTTTCACTGGCAAATCAAAATTGACTCTGGAACAGCATAGTTTTGTTGAAATCAACAACTGTGTCCAAAATTTTAAACAGCCTCAATCTTAAAACAAATTCTGCAAAATCCAATTTTATAAATATTTGCTTTTACGACGACCAGTAGATATTCATGATGAGCCAGCTGTTATGTTGGCTGACACTATGCTGGGAAGAAGTATATTGTTCGAAATTCCTGAGAATATACTAGATCGAGGGTTGACTTGGAACGATCACATCGACCACGTTTGCTCCAAATTGGCCTCAGGCATTTATGTTTTGAGGTCTCTAGCCAAATACTGCCCGACTCAAGTTCTGATGATGGCGTATTATGGCTTGATTTACCCCCACCTCACTTACGGGCTGGTGTTGTGGGGAGCTTTTGTGCAAACAATCAATTCCTGGAGAGTGTTCAAGCTGCAAAAACAAGCAATCCGCATTATCGCTAAGTTGAAATTTAGAGAGACGTGCAAGGAAGCCTTCAAAAATTTGCAACTGTTGACGCTGCCCAGTGTCTACATCTTGGAAACAACTCGGTTTTTTATGTCTAAATGTGCCATGACGAATGGCCGAGACATACATGTGTATGAGACTAGAGGCAGAGATAACTACCGAACTGGTAGACACAGAACGGTGGTTTATGAACGCTTGCCTTCACAGGCAGGTGTTCAATTCGTCAATAAGTTACCAGATTCAATTAAAACCACTTCAACACTCAAAGTGTTAAAAACTCGTTTGAAACGCTTTTTAGTGTTAAAACATTTTATAATGTTAACGAGTTTTTTTGCTTAAGATTGGGAGACCACCAATTAAAAAGACTGACAAAATTCGTCGCTGGAAGTGGGAATAATTGGTGAATGAATGGATGCAGGTACGTTTGCAAAATTGTATGTTTGAATGAGATTTCTTGTGGTGTGTTTGACAAAACTTTTAGCCAGTAAAAAGTAAAAATATGACATTTTGCCATGCGTTGTACAATGTTCCGGCAATAAAAAACTGATTTGATTTGATTTAATACAACATTATTTTTAACATTATTGGACTACGTAATAATTCCGATTTTGAAATGGCTTTTATATCCAAAGACATCCTCTTACTATATAGAACAACAAAAGAGCTAAAAGCCAGGCGCAGTGTAAACTGTAAAAGTGCTTACGTTATAAATTCACGAGAGTTCTGGCAAATGTACTTTATTCTCTCTCAAAACACTACCATCTTACTGAGAGGAAGATTCGCGTAAGAAGTTTTAGTATTAATGTCTTTGGCCCTTGCTTAATGTTTTATACTATTTGAAGATCATCACTTTTGACGACAATATAAATCCAGTTCCATAATTTTGTGGAAAGTAACTTCAGTTAAATAACATTTATTACAAAATGTCGTCATATCTAGTTGTATCATTTCTAGACTTGTATCTATATAATTAATTTGACATTATTTCATATGGCATTTTAAATTATACACATTAAATTTTTCAATCCAGTTGCGCAGATTTGAGTAACAGTATAATATAAACATATATTATTTACATATATTCACTTCGTGATATTTTTAAACAGAAGTGATTGTGTTAATAGAGGTTTATTTTTATTATTATTGTATCCCAACATGTCCTGGAAGCCTCATTTTATTATCTGATAGTGTACACTTATGCAACATGTTATATTATTCTAGATAAACTCATTAAAATAGGATACTTATAAATTTAATCGCTGTGGAAGCATAGTCATCAAAATTTTTAGTGGCTTATTCCAATTGTCACCAACAATAAAACATAGTCAAGAACTGCTTACGCAGTGTGGCGGGTACGGCGATTATTGCAAATATAACCGAGTCAAGCAACATCGAGCCTGGCTGTTCCTTACATGGGTGACCGCTGAACGATCCTGTCCTTGATAACAGCCCGCCTGCCCGGCCATTGGAAGGAGTTCGGCTGTCACCTTTAAGTCGTTGGTCCCCAAGTTAAGTGGTAAACCTAACAGAGATGATACTGAGACATCTTAGTTGTTAAATCATACGTAACTCTTATTAGAAAACACTATCTGTGTAATATAGTATTACAGAAGTTTCTATATCGTCTGTGTAATGCAATTCCAGTATCCGTCTAACAGAGATGATACTGAGACATCTTAGTTGTTAAATCATACGTAACTCTTATTAGAAAACACTATCTGTGTAATATAGTATTACAGAAGTTTCTATATCGTCTGTGTAATGCAATTCCAGTATCCGTCTAACAGAGATACTACTGAGACATCTAGTTGTTAAATCATACGTAACTCTTATTAGAAAACACTATCTGTGTAATATAGTATTACAGAAGTTTCTATATCGTCTGTGTAATGCAATTCCAGTATCCGTCTAACAGAGATACTACTGAGCCAATCGTTGGTAAATTCTATAACACACTCATTACAAAATGCTCTCATTATAATATAATAATACACAAGTTAGTATATTATCTGTCAATTTAATCAAGTTTACCTTTGATTTGAAGTCAGGAATAATTAATTGTGTGTTTTATTATAAATCTGAGACATAATCTTTACATATGAGATAATTTTACTTATTATCACGCAGGTTTTCAAAACTTCAGTTTAATTTCAAACATTGTTGATTTTCCAATCGCTATGAATAGTCTAACATTCCATTATGGCTATTACGTTGTCATATGTAAAATATAGTCCAACGTTCATTCATATCACTCAAACTAATAACGCAATAAGTCCATTACAAATCTTACTTTTAAAATTTTAACTGTAAACCCTGAAGCATCCTATATACACACTGTAGTTTTCGATAGTGAAATAGTTAAAGATTTTAGTATTTAAGTATCGCTCGAATGAATCATTAAGAAATGAAACAGAGATAATTTAACTTCCTCCAATATGTTTGAAATATTATTATAAAACTCTATTTCCGGAATATATTGTAGTTAGTAAAAGAAGTAAAATATTGTGTCTTTACGGGAGTGGTTATATTTTACAATCATTTTAAAAGGTTTAGTGCGTATAAATAAATTATTTCGTATTACTTTCGAATCAATTTGTTTGGAAAAATAACCAAAATAAATACACGTTGATTTTTAAAAGTGATTGTGGTAAAAATATTTGAATCATTTCAGTTAAAAGTTGTAAACTTATGTAAAAAGTGTTGTAGTTAATTTGGCAGCGTTTAAAAAAGACCTATAAAATTTACTTTTTTTGATAGCTAATTTTGTTTTACTGGTATCCTTATATGATATGCTCGTAAAAAATCGGTAAAATTAAAACAACTAAGAAATTAATTTCAACACATGTAGGGTCAAAAATATTTTGAAACTGACAGTTCATATCGGATAACATTACGGGGTTTGTAGGATAAGCAGTCTAACTAATATACGTAGTTAACAGACAAAATTGTAACGTTTTTAGAATTCGTCATAGAAAAGAATGAGAAGGAAAATACTGGGCACTATGACAGTTCGAGTGATAGAGAGGTGCATTTATAATTTAATATTACGTATTAGGTGACCCTTGTTTACAACAAAAGATTCCCAATCTTTTTTCTAAATATTTTAAAAATGTTATTTATAAAAAAGGGGACTAAATGTAGTAATAATTTATTTCAGTAAGTGTAAAATCACACTATTATACAATGTTAAATATATATTTTTCCAATCGTTAACATTTGTAAAATGTAATGCTGATCTATATTTTATTGTTTGTAGGCTTACTGAAAAGTGTATATAAGTTTAAGAATATTTAACGTAAAGTGGATTTTATAGAATTGTTATGTGATTGTTTCTTAATATTCTGGTTTGCGATGTGAACGAATATATGTCTCTGTGAACTAACAAGTGTATTTTAGTAATTAACTATTTACTTTTCTTCCATTAGGCAATAACAACAATCAGTATGAGTCAGGCCCTAATTTTTTTATCAATAAAAAACAACAGTGGTTGCTTACCATATGATAGAAAAAGCAAACAAGAAGCTATGCCCTAACTAACTTTAGGTACTGCCACAATTAACGCATAGTACAGAATGCAGTCTATAACACGTGTATTAGTTTACTTCAGATCGTGTTTGTTCTTTAACTGTGCCACTACCAGGAAAGTATCAACACAAAATTAATATATAATATAGTTAAAGGCATTTTCAAGCGTTCGATACACATTTTCTATCACGGATTTATAAGCTCACATAAGTAGGTACGAGAGAAAGACAAGAATGCTGGCAGACTGACATCTAGGACACCATTGTGAGATGTTTATTACCTTAGTATGTCTATTGACACGTTGATGTTGGAACATGGGGTCCCTGACAGTTGGGTTTGTCGTTCTCAAGTCAACACTGACAGCATTATATGTAATTAGAAAAAATACACTTATATATCAGGGGTTAAATTAGGTTAATTATTGTAAAATAGTTAAAGAAATCAATGTATACTTATTTTAAATAATCAATGTAGCTTAATAATTATAATAATAATAAATAGTGTATAGGCATATAAGTTTATTTAAATACAACGTAAAAGACCTAATTTTTAAAAATTGCGCATAACATACTATACAATATATATCTTGGTATTATACCACAATACCATAGGAGCTTTTTCGTATCTGTGATATGTACCACTGATACCCTAGGAAATATTTTGTTAAATTAATACAGTTTTTATAATAATTATGTAAATGTTTTTTATATCAATGTTAATAATTTTTTTACCTAAAATTATATTGTCATATAAAACCAAATAGCTTCTAAGACCACCAGCTACACTATGTTTGTTTGTGAGGTTCAGAAGCAAATAAATATTTTAATTCTCAGCTAATCTTTAATGAAAAAAGCATATTATTACTGTATAGTATTGATTTTTATCTAAATTTACTAACTAACCTAATGTTATACATTCCATTCGACTGTAAATGTTACTGACGCGTGACTATCAGAATGTATAGTTCATGTATCTTACCTAACCTCGCAATATGGGTATTGTACAGTGGTTTGTGTAGTAACCCACACGGTATAGTCGTTTATATAAGAATAATTATGTGGTTGGCGCTGTTTATGACATAAGATAGTGCCAGGTACTGATGTGTAGCCATTAACAGAATGTATAGTTCATGTATCTTACCTAACCTCGCAATATGTGTATTGTACAGTGGTTTGTGTAGTAACCCACACGGTATAGTCGTGTAAATACGAATAATTGTGTGGTTGGCGCTGTTTATGACATAAGATAGTGCCTGGTACTGATGTGTAGCCATTAACAGAATGTATAGTTCATGTATCTTACCTAACCTCGCAATATGTGTATTGTACAGTGGTTTGTGTAGTAACCCACACGGTATAGTCGTGTATATACGAATAATTGTGTGGTTGGCGCTGTTTATGACATAACATAGTGCCCGGTACTGACGTGTAGCCATTAACAGAATGCACAGGTTCTCCCTCATAATTAACCTCGCGGTTTGCTCTGTTGATTGTGACGTAACATAGTGCCTGGTACTGACGTGTAGCCATTAACAGAATGCACAGGTTCTCCCTAATAATTAACCTCGCGGTTTGCTCTATTGATTGTGACGTAACATAGTGCCTGGTACTGACGTGTAGCCATTAACAGAATGCACAGGTTCTCCCTCATAACTAACCTCGCGGTTTGCTCTGTTGTTTATGACATAACATAGTGCCCGGTACTGACGTGTAGCCATTAACAGAATGCACAGGTTCTCCCTCATAATTAACCTCGCGGTTTGCTCTGTTGTTTATGACATAACATAGTGCCCGGTACTGACGTGTAGCCATTAACAGAATGCACAGGTTCTCCCTCATAATTAACCTCGCGGTTTGCTCTGTTGTTTATGACATAACATAGTGCCCGGTACTGACGTGTAGCCATTAACAGAATTTACAGGTTCTCCCTCATAATTAACCTCGCGGTTTGCTCTGTTGTTTATGACATAACATAGTGCCCGGTACTGACGTGTAGCCATTAACAGAATTCACAGGTTCTCCCTCATAATTAACCTCGCGGTTTGCTCTGTTGTTTATGACATAACATAGTGCCCGGTACTGACGTGTAGCCATTAACAGAATTCACAGGTTCTCCCTCATAATTAACCTCGCGGTTTGCTCTGTTGTTTATGACATAACATAGTGCCCGGTACTGACGTGTAGCCATTAACAGAATGCACAGGTTCTCCCTCATAATTAACCTCGTGGTTAGCTCTGTTGATTGTGACGTAACATAGTGCCTGGTACTGATGTGTAGCCATTAACAGAATGCACAGGTTATCCCTCATAATTAACCTCGCGGTTAGCTCTGTTGATTGTGACGTAACATAGTGACTGTTAATGACATGTGACCATCAACAGAATTTTTAGTTCATCTCTCTTAAGTAACCGCGCAATATGGGCACAGGTGGGGAGGTATGTGTTTCTGTGGTAACACATACATTATAGTTGACAGTACACGATTAAATATGTGGTTGGCGATGTTGATTGTGACATACGACAGTGCCTGGTACTGACGTTTCACTTACTGGTGTATGTCCTACTTCCTTAGCGATATTGCTGAGACCACAGTGCAACATTATATTGCTTGCTTTATAAACTGTTACTACAAGAGTTTAAATAAAAACAAATATAAAAGGTATTATGTTTCAAATATACATCGGTCAGATAGCTATTTATAAGAGTACACATTTATAAATTAAAATAGATGAATTAATAAACAACTCTAATTAATTAATTCACAATACTATAATTGTATATAGTGAAGATATTGAGCTATAAAAAAACAATTCAAACATATATTATTTTAAACGAAACCATTATACTGGTAAGGTACAACAGGTAAAAATCTATCATTAGCGGCTGCAGTTAGAGGATATAGGTAATGTACTTTTTTTACTGCAAGTTATCATGAGCTTATTTGAGGCTCAAGTTACTTTGACTTTTGTTTATCTCAGTTTAAATTGCTTGCTGATAGTAATTATCAACAAGATGTATTCCCTACAGTCTACGAGAATGAAATAAGTGACACGGTATTTTTAAACAAGTCGAAGTAGCCAGAAGGTTATATTTATATGACATGCAGTTCTCACCCGATAACATTTATCATACCTAAAAACTCTAAGTGACAGCTAAATCACAGAGGGCATTCTACCTTTTAAAATTGATAAATTATTCTAAAAAATCATGTTTGTTAGTGGTTGATTTGGCCACAATTCCACCAAACTTCCAAAAATATTATATTACCATCTGATGGCCATGTATAATTTTAATCTTTATTCTACATTAAAACCCTTCATATTTGTTTTTGTAGTTTAAATTTCGTAGTTACCTGTTATAAAGGAAGCAATATAAATGATACACTCAAGTATCAGCAATTATAAAGAAAGGAACAACAATTTAAATAATTATTTGAATTTCTTTCTTCATTACAATTTGTGTTAAATATGCCTTATAAATTCTGGTTTAACCTTTTAAATGAAGGTATTCCCATTCTAATTTATTTCCGTTGACAAGTTTAAGGTTTAAATGTCTTAATTAGGATTTTGGATTTTAAAATGCATGTGAAAAAGAATATTCCAGGCTATAACACAAGTTACAGAAATATCCATATTTATTGGAAAGCGTTAGTAAAGCCTTTTAATCGTTGGTCTTGAAAAATGATATATTTTTTATGTCTGTCTTATTTTCCACACGATATCTTGAAAACCAACTTACTTATAGATTTAAAATTATGCACGACCTTTACATTTATATGAAGATCACTGAGTCCAATAGGTTCATGCTCTCAGTGGAAATTTGCTCATCTTTAGGAAACAGTTTTACGTTGGCCTTATGGGTAACAATTTGACAACGAGAAAATAGAAGAATAAATAAATTGTTAAGCAAACTAAATACACTCATGAAAGATTCTATTATAAGATGTACTAACACATATAGATTAACTATCCAAATACGTACAGGATAATTTTATGGTGACTTGTATTGTAGAACCACCTTCATCACAAAAATATGAATGTATCATGTGACAAGACATATCGATAAAGATTTCATTAGTATGCTTGAAATTTAGCATGAAATGTTGCGTTTCACGATGCGTTTGGCTAAGGGTCGGTAAACCACACACAATTTTTGTTTTCTTTGCAGGGGATCTGCAAATCTCTTTGCCATACCACTGCTTCTCGTTCTTTCGTAATAACAAAATTAGTTACTCCCTTGAATTGTTTTGTTGAACCTCAGCGAAGCCCTGTTACACGGCACGTGCAGAGGGGTACTCCCTCGTGGTCAGTAGATGGAAACATAGAAACAACGTGTTCTGTATCTCTCACTAGTTTTTTTTTTTTTTTTTTTTTGGGGGGGGGTTGAAGATTGAGGTTTCAATCTCACGGAAACTTCTTCACAAGTTTTTGTCTCACATGGTTTGGACAAAACATTACACTAGCAGCTGTATAGTGTATAGTTGTACACAAACCCTATTCTTTAATAACTCATACTCTATCTCACTGTGATGTTTAAAATTGTATAACATATTTATACTGACAATTTAAAAGCCATACTTAATGTAATAGTATTAATTCAGCTTGCGTGGTTTATGTTATTTATTTTTATTTTATGCATTACAAAGCTTATAATAAAAATAAGTTATTTGAGTAATCCCTAGCATTAGAATTACTGCATAAAAATTAGTTTCATATGATCTACAAAAGGATGGTGCTCAACCACATTACAAATGGTAAGGAAAGTACTCAGCAACATACTTGACGAGTGGATTGGAAGACAACTGATTGGTCCCCAATATTACACAGTTTCATGTTAAAATTTGGGGAATTTACTCAAAAGTAATTAGATCTTTACCAACTCATAACACTAAACCTCAACATGTTTTATGTAAAATAGTAAAAAAGACTTTTAGCAATTGACATTTTGAAATAATTTGAAAATATTTTGAAAATATTTTATAAATCTTTTGTAATAGATTAGAGGCATTTTTAGTAGCTTGATTTCAGACTCCCAAATTTATATCAACAATATAAATCACTATATATATATTTAAAATTTATTATTTTATTGTAAAGTAATCTTATATTTCATTATTATGCATGGAAAAATAAGTTGTGGAATATCGTGTATACTAAATATTATTTGCTTTAGTGTATAATATGTTTAATAGTTTATAACACTGATCATGTTGTATAATATTTTATGCATATTATATAAAGTAACCATACTAAAACTTTTAAACGCACATTTCAAAGGATTATGAATAAAAGTATAGAGTTTCTTGGCTTTAGAAAATAACTCATGGCGAAAATAAACTGCTGGTGGGGAAATTAATTTGCAAGGAAGGGTCATGCGGGCAGTGTCCTTTGAAAGTCTATTCACTCTCTGATTAAACCAATCCCACATTAAACCCATCTTCTTATGCCATATGTTGCCTATTTTTATTTTTAAATGGTATTCAATTTCACTAACAGTTCAACAGTTTTAATTTGAACGTCCTATCGAGTGGCTACTAAATTCTTACATTGTGAGACGTGCTTATCAGGTTCAGAGCAGCTTTCTCTGTAATCTAATGTTAATAAAATCTAAGGCACAGTGATTTTCAAAAACACGTGATAATACTCCTACATGTACTGAGGCTTATAAATAACATAATTTTTGTTCTTTATTTTTACAAGTGAAGGGGTTTCATACATCCTGTACGCATGTAACTTGACCTTAACCTAAACAACCGAATAAAATACGGCTAAAAACTATGAAAAATAAGGGAGATAAAATAATGTCTTAGTTTTGTATAAAAAACTATTTTGTAAGAGACCATTTTTGTTTTTTATAAACATATTTTTATATGAAGACCTTTACACATTATTCCATTATTATAGAAAATATATTTGCAATGAAGACATGCAATGATAAATTTAGGGGGAGAATAGTACTTACACCTTTAATAGCTGTATTTTGCAAAGGTTACCCAAGAGTGGGTTTGTAGGACTTGAAACATTGACACTAGGAGTTACTGATGCAGTGATAACATTTAATGAGGTGTCACTTATTAAAGCCAATGTTTTGGAGAGAGCTGGAATAAAACCAGGTAAAGTTACGATTGAACGACTTAAAATAATCTAACGGGAAAGAATGTTAAAGGCAGACAAGGAGACCGAAGATTTTCTGAATAAAAAAAAGAAGAAAAAGAATATGAAGAATACATACCAGGAGGATTTTAAAAGTAAATTTTAACCTGTTAAACATAAGTTTTTCTTTAACCGCGTGTTCTGAAAACTTGTTTTTTCTCACATAGGTACAATTATCTCCTAATCTTTATGATATAGAGCTTTGAAAGTTTTACTAGGTTTTTTAATTTCATCATCATCATCATCTTCGAAATAAAATTTATAAAATAAAAAACGTGCAATGAAGAGTTTATTTATATAACACTTTTTTCCTTACTTATTTTTTTATTATAGCAAAAACGTCAGTGTGTGATGTTACTGACAGTATTAGGGATATTATTGCAAAATTTGAAGTCAATTTGCCTAATAGTTTGGCAAATAAGTACATAGGATAAGTACTGCATTGCCATTTAAATAACATAGGAGCACGCTAAGCGTTATTCTCAGCTTAATTCAATATTAAGTGGCACGGGAAAAAAGTTATATTCCTAGAAATAAAACTCCTATATAAAATGAATTTTAAATAAAGTAGGCTATAATCTATTAGAAAGAACTAATAAGACAATTTTCCAGCAAAGATTATTTGCTTATAAAGCAGTCTTGTTCTAGAGAAAGCACTAACTCAGATTATCGTTCCTCTTTATTGACTTCTATAATGTAATACACTTACCTTTCCTTTCTTTCTTTTATGCTTCAAGTAGTATTGGCAACATAAATAATATTATATATCTGTTTTATTATATCTCTCATTTATTATGAAGTAAATACATAATAGTTAATTACTAGTTGCAGAAGATTTCTGAAATTTTTACGCTCACCCAGTGTCGAGATGCGTGTTCTATGCATAAGATATCAACAATTACAAAAACTGAGGTTCCACAGTTACACTCGAATTTAGATGTTTCGGTATTGTCAGATTACAAACTTCAAAGTCATATGAATCTAAATCATAAAAGAAACGTATACTGTATAAATTTCGCCGAAAATACTCTACGTTATGCTATCATACACCTGATTCCAGAGTTCTGACAGTCTGTTAGAAACCAAGTGTAATACAAGCGTAATATCAGCTAAAGTACGAGCCCGTATTTCGAATTTTGTTATCATAAAATGTACGAAGCTGCAAAAACATGAACTCTCGTTATATACGGGAAAAAATATTCTAAATTTCTTACTTTATTGAGAAAATATTTCCTTAGTAAGAGTCCTTTTTAATAACAGGATGTTCAGTATTGTTTATTTAACAGTACAAAATTGTTTCAATATTCTTTTATTTCTGCCTTGGATAATAAAAATATAGATAAGTTGCAATATTATTCACAGTTCAACTTACAAGGGCACCTGTCACTCAAAAAACTAAGTAACTTTGATAACGGCTAGTGTAAATGAAATTCCATAGAAATGTAAAGGCATACATGGTATGGTAATGTATTAGTCAAGTTTAATAAAATGTAATGTGATGCTTATTTCGTAATATATTTTTATTAAATTAAACTAATACTTCTAATACGTTTATTCGATAAAAGTGTATCATACACTTAAAATCTGCAATTTTTGAAAACGTATATTATATAAGTGGTAGTAATAACAAATACGACCCTGGCTGACTATTTACGGAGAGTAAAATACTTATTAATAATAAAAGAACTTAGACGAGGATTACGGTATATTAAACAAATGGGGAATACAAGCTTTGAAACATTTAATAGAAACAGATTCAGACTTTCATTAGCGACATCTTCACTGTTGCAGTGCACGGCACAGGAACACACTCACACACACACACACCTGGACAGTATCGTATTTACTCGGAATATACACAGTCTGGACACTTTGTCCTTAATCACAGTTCACAAATATACTGTCTTCTGATAACTTTTATCATAACCCATAACAAATGTTGTTGTTATGCAGGTTGACAGGGTTAGAACGGAAAGGCTTCATAAGCTTTACAAATTGGAAAATGCCGGCTGTTAAAAAGATATATAGTGGACCTTTAGACAGCATCAATTTTGTATAGCATAAACTATTTACGTACTCAAAGTGCTTTATTTTTTATAGTGATTCAGAAACAGCGTTACTTTTTTAATTACAATGACCTTTAAATTAATATGCTAGACCTATTTAAGATTCCTACACATCCCGCGGGCCGTTCTCTTAGTGTGGGCGTCTGTTGGTTATTGCACAACAAAGTAGGCAGTATGACTGTATAATACTGTGGAAAATGTGTAGATTCTCTCTGTTGTCACAAATACAGTATTGCTAAATAGTTAGAACGTCAGAATATTAAAAATGAACCTTACAATTAGGAAATACGTTCAACATAATTGGATCAATAGAAGGCAAATAATTATCAATTTAGAACGTACGAGGTGTTATTTTAATAAGATCTGGGATATAGCCACGTTTCTAATATCAGCTCTGTGAACTAAAATTTATCAAAAGTCAACTAATTTAGATGTTATAACTGTCTGTTTATGCCCGTGAGTGGGCCAAATTATTGTATCGTAAAGCAAAAGCAATGACATATAAAATCACATATTCGTGCACCTTCTCAATGCAATTAAATCCGCGTAAACAGTGGTATCACATTAGCACTGCAGGGGGTTCAGAGTGTTCCAACTGAGGCAATTGTTTCTGATCATCAAGAATTGTTTTAATGTCTTTGGTCATTCAATGGGTTCCTCATTTGTGTTGCTTTAACGATTGATGTGATTGTTTACTTAAGTCAAATTATGATTTGTTACAAAGTTTTTTGTTTATACAAACTGCCAGTTAATTACGATTTCGCACGCTTTTTCACCGGTTTTGCAAATGTAAGAGTAGTTCTGGCCTGAGTGAATTAGACTTCCCACGGTGATGTTGAATTTTCCATCTTCCCACAACCTAGAATATATTTAAAAGAATGTTTATTTATCGTAATTGTAATTTACTTTGATGTTAGTACTTATTGCTCTATTGCAGATTTTGCTTTTTCTAATCAAGAAAATAGATATACATACACTACTCTGAGAACCCACCTTTTATCAAAAGACATTAATTTAGGTTTGATAACAGTCTTTAAGTGTAAAGTAAAGGTTAGACTACATTGTCTCTATTATCTGCACTGCTAGTAGATACTCGCTACTTTGCACACAAATTAGTACGCGTCGCACGTTTATGACCAATTCTGGTTCGAGTGAATTATATTTTCGACCCAAATTTTTTATTTTATTTGTTGTCATGATCATTGAAATACGTTAAAAAGCTTACATTTATGGCCCTTCTAATTTATTTGTTTGATACTAAAATCTTTTTGTCCTAATACTTAATATTTTATTTAAATGTACCGGTACAACTAAAAGTACATTGACAGTGAGACTACGAGTATTTTTTCATTTATAAACTAAAAAATATTGTTAATATTTTAGAACATTTAGAGATGTAATAAGTACATTTGTTCAAAACCACAGTCCAGCAAATTTTCATCTAGTTTGGTTCTTACCGACTGCTTTAATGGGAGTCTTCGTTAACCATCTTATTTTTTAATGTAGATGAGTGCTATCCTAATCAATAAACTCTAAAACGGTAATACAATATTTTTACTCACTATAAATGTAAAGGGATTGAAAAAATTAGCAATGTTTACACACAAAAGATTTTAAACGAGAAATACCAGGTGGGATCTTGTCGCTAATTTAAAGACCATTGGTGCTTAACCCGGAGGTAATTTCAAAATATGAACAGGTCTATAATTATCTCAGGATTGTAGCAAATATATAGTCATCTGCTGCGACAGTTCTAATTTGGAAGTTATGACAAAATCAAATTAATTTTACAAATACATACATATAAGTAACGTTTAGTAAATAATAAAAATTACTTCATAATTGTCATTATTGCTCAAATTTATAAATTAAACCTGGACGATGTTTTGTAGGCTGAGGTGCCTAGCGAATCATAACAAAATCAGGAAAAGACGCATTTTACAAGTATATGTACTTTATTATATATTATAACAAACACTCATACTTTAAGTTTAACCAGAAAAGTATTTTAAAGACAAATATATACAATATAAATTAGCGCCTTAAAATAGTGTTTTGCTATTTAATAAATGTAAATGTCTCGTAATTAAAGTTTTTTACTGTGCAATTATTTTTTTACTGCTTGAATTTATAAATCTAAACCATTCTAAAATCTACTAAAACACACATAAAATGTCATTACCATCGTTCCAGCCGATTAGGATTTCACCGAATTAAACACATAAAAAACACACAGACGCGTGCACTCGCGTGTGTTTTTCAAGTGTATGAAACTCAGGAAATTCCCGTCATTATCAGCTGTGATCAATAAAATGTGCAGATTTATGAGCCACCTCTCATGTTCTGAACAAACAACTACTCTAACTCTGAACTACGTAACAAAACATTTATAATGTTTTATGATAACAGTGTGTAGTACTAGGCAATATGTACGAGGTACCTTCTAGGCATGCTGATTATAATTCCTGCAACTTCTTCCGGAGGAATACTTCCCATTCCTACTTGACGGTCTGTTGAATCTCTTCAAAACTATCCTCAAATTATTTCTACTCTATTCAAAACTAGTGATTGTGCATGCCAGGCCACACCATCCGCATTATTCCTTGATTATAAAACAAAAGTGCATGTTGATTTTCTAAGTTCGGTTTTTAAAACTATGGCTGTAACTGCACGTCATGTTCTAGTGTGGATTCTTAAAAACACTTTTTGTGTGTTGTAGTTCGGCTACACCGTCAACCATGCCCGTAAGAAAAGCTACTAGTGTCCAGAAGCCATTGGACTGACTCAGAGATTCGTATCTCAAAACAATCATTTTACGTATAAACACAAGCCAATACTATGTGATAGATACTAGTGTTAAGTATTTAATGCGTTAAATAACTTGTTTTTTATTGCCTAATATGAAAAGGCTACTTTTATTGAATAATAATTATGTATATATTTTTTGTGCAACTTATACTCTATATTTGCCTTTATTTGCTAAACTGTATATACTACATTAATTCCATATCTCTTTCTGCGGCCTAGTGCCTACAATACCATTCCTTACTGGATTAAAATATTCACGTACAGTGACAGACCAATGAACCATTGTATCCCGAATGAGCTGTTTACTGTAAACTCACCAACCAATCACAACGGTTGACTTATCAATTGCCTACCTTGCAAGCGACAGCACGCTTGCTCGTTATACTCTCGGTCCCGCCTGGGGCACTTATGTACTCTCTAGCCACTGCTTACCATACTTACTCTCTCCCCCATGTGTTACTCTCTTATTTAAATATTAGTTTATTTCTATTTGTTGTACATTTACATTAACATTAAAGTCAGTGCTCTGGATTGGCAATCTCTACCAGAACGTCTCTGCTCCCGGACACCCGCGTCTACCGTGCTCTACAGGACTGGCCACAGTGTTATGAACTATTCGTTTGCGGTCGTATTGTGCGTGAGTGAATCCGTGAAGGACATCTTCCGTCTTCACGCCTGCCTACAAGACAGCAGCCTATTTCCACACTTACTGATCACAACCTGGCCCTCAACAACAGCAGACTACGGTTAGGTACCTCTCATGAAAACAAAGGTAACTGTTTATTTTCTACACTTTATTTGAATATGCACTGTTCATAAACTCATTATGTGTAACCTAGTGAACTCTTGTTAAAATCAGGTCCTTCTTAATCGAGCCTCTAAAATATTATCTAACGGTTCTCATAACCAAAATTCATTCTTTTCATGGTCCTTAGCGAGCCGGATAATAAGAACTTTAGTCCATTGGTGAATATCAGTGCAATCTCAACTCTTATAAGCTATATACAGTGCATATTTCAAAGTGTGGTTTCAGGTTCTTTCACGATTGCAAAGTCCGTGCATATCGATTTTCCAGTCCCCTCTCCAGTCATATCAGCTGTGATCATATCAGCTGTGACGTCTGATCATATCAGCTGTGGTGCTCTGTCGACTGCATTGTTTTGTTGACAAACAAGCTTTCAGACTGTTACAGCACAGGTGAAACTGATTACTGTGTTTAATGGTTACCGCTTCTCAATACTTGTTGGTTATCAGCCCTACTTGTAATACTCATTATTCTAAGCAGGTTACGCGAACTTAAATATAAACAATCTTGGTTACTGACACTTTACCTTGAGCAGGACTTGCACCCTTATTGCAAAATTAAATGTTTATTTTGTCAACACTATATTCTAGTCTCAGCTTAAAAAGAAAAAAAAGCTACTTACTGCTCACAATGGTTTATTATAATTTCTATTTGAACATAGCTCACGCATATGTATGCATGGTTTATGGTTACTGTCACAACACTACCATACTTTACCACTGACAGTTTACATGTAGTACGTGCGCATAATGTTTCCAGAGCCTCTGCTACATTATAGCTGAATTTAGCTCAACAATAACCTTAATTGTTGTTTATTATTTAATGACAACTTGTTTTGTTTACGTTTTGCCATAATAACAGTTTATTTTATTTTCTCAAAACAAAACTATACTATAGGCCTATACAAGCCTACTCTACTTATTGCATTATTATTGAGTTTTTACCTCAAAAAAACTAAACAATTGGTACCTGAAGATGAAATCAATGATTTCGAAATGTACATAATAAAAAAAAATAAAAGTTTACAAAAAGTGTTAAAAGGTTTATTTATATTGTATCATAAATATTTTTAAGTTGTGTTTCATTGTATTATATTGTTTAGATACTTCTTATTTCTTGGGGAAAATACTTCAGAGGAAAATAATTTAGTTTCTATTTTTATCACTGTCTCAATTCAAGAGGACAATATTTTGTTTACTTTTCACCTTTGAAGTTTTACTCAGATTGATTAATTTTCTACAAACACTTTCAACATGGTGATGTCTCTTAAAGTGGCCAATGCAAAGCGAGAACACCTCTTTTCTCAGATACAAAGTATCTATGATTTAACTAAGAAGACTTCCGATCCAAATATACTTCAGCAGTTGCTTGTCAGAGCTAAATCTATTCAGAAACTTAGACAGGAATTTTCAGCGATATTAGACTTGTGCCACGAGTTGGAATTAAAAGTAGATGCCGACTATACACCTAACTATTCCGCATTAGCGAGCGTGGACGAGTTAGTTGATTACGTTTCTGCTAACGTGCTTATGATTGAAACCAAGAGACAAGCTAAAGCTAATAAAAGCGAAACTATTCCGCCTGCCTCCCCTCAAGTCAACGTCCGGCTACCGAAATTGGAATTAAAAACTTTCGACGGAGCTGCCTTGGACTTCTGTACGTTCATCAACGTTTATGAACAAGCCGTACACAACAATGCGCACTTAAGCGATGTAATGAAATTTCAATATCTCTTGAGCGTGCTTTCAGGCGAACCACTCTCTCTGATAAAGTCGCTAAATATAACTGAGCAAAATTATGCAATCGCTTATCAGCTGCTGAAGGATCGCTGCCATAATACTAGGCGTCTACTCACACTACATTTAAACCAAATACTAGACCTTCCTGTCATCTCCAGCACATCTGTGAAGAATACCCGTGCTTTCCTTAATCTTTTTCACGAACATACGCAATCACTTAAAGCGTTAAACAATGACATCACTAGTAACAACCCACTTCTCTCAGCCTTGTTATTACGCAAGATTGATAATCGGATGGTCACAACACGCCTAGAACAGTTTCGAAAAAAGGAAGAGCTTCATACTTTGCCCTCGGTTGAACAAATAATTGAGTTTCTCAACCTGGAATGCAGCCACATTGAGGACAGTAGTCTACATGACCATATTGTGGACCAAAAGAACGCTTCAAGTTCTTATCTTGGGTCAAAACCCAGATTTGATAAACCCAAATCGTCTCTTAAAAACGTGAGCTTGTTAGCGGCTTCCTCTCCACCCTCCTCGGCCTATAAACAAGGCCCATCATGTTTTTATTGCCATCAGAGCGGTCATAAAATTTATGGCTGTCCCAGCTTCGGCCAAAAGACACCTCAAGAACGGCACGGGATTATTAAACAGCACAACCGCTGTTCTTCTTGTTTGGGGACGCACAGATTAAGTGAATGTCAGTCTAAATTCACGTGTCGAACATGTCGTGGTCGTCATCATACCTTGCTACACTTCACTGATCGGCCAACTCGGTCCAGTGTTAGTACGTCGGACCGCGTTCGTCCCGTTGTGGAGAACGGCCGAGACGGCGGCCGGTCTGCGCAGAGCAGTGCAACACCTACACCTGCTGTCCGCCCCTCGCCTGCGACCACAGCGCTCTCACCTCCTAGCCCGGCCGAACACACCACACTACACGCTCATGGCACACTGCATCAAGACCTCGCCCCTAGTACCACGGTTCTTCTGGGTACTTCTCTTGTCAAGCTCACCGCCTCTAACGGACAAGCTTATGTCTTTCGTGCCTTAATTCATTCAGGAAGCATGCTAAATTTTATTAGCGAGAAAGCCTCCCAACTGTTGGGTACACAGCGCCGTCCGGCCACTATTAATGTCGCCGGCCTTTCTCAAACCTCTGCTCACACACGCGGATTTTTAACTCTGGGCGTGGAAACTATTGCTGGCCACCCAGTTGCCGCCCCGCACTCGTTCCACATATTGCCACAAATCACTGTAGACCTCCCACGAGTGCAAATATCTCAGGAGGTCAAGAATAAGGTTAAAAATATTACACTGGCTGATCCAACCTTCCACCTCCCTGGTGGCATTGACGTGCTTATTGGTGGAGCGCTATTTCCACATATTCTTACTCACGAGACCTACTCTCTTGGTCTCAATTTACCTCACGCCCTGGGTACCTGTTTTGGTTTCGTGCTGATGGGGACGGCTCCCTGCACACCACTGACGCAGTCTGTCTCTACTATGGCTGTCTCTCTTCTCTCGACTGCTGAGGTGGACCTCCACGCCTCTCTGCAGCGTTTCTGGACACAAGAGGAACTGCCTGCTCCCAGTAAAAGGTCTGCAGAAGAAACTCAATGCGATGAATATTTTTCTACCACGCACTCCAGGGACCGTGAGGGTCGATATATGGTCCGCCTCCCTTTCAAGAACACCAGTACTCATCTGGGAAGTTCCAAAGTTCATGCTGAAAGTAGACTCTATTCACTCGAGCGCAAGCTCCACGCTCCCACTAATGTGGAGTATTATAATATATATTCTGATTTTTATACATGAATATCTCTCTCTAGGCCATATGCAGGGCTGCCCTACTCCTGACTTAAGCACTCCCCACTACTTTCTGCCACACCACGGTGTTTTTAAGGCACAAAGTAGCACCACCAAACTACGCGTCGTTTTTGACGCCAGTGCCAAAACCAGTTCCGGACTCTCTCTCAACGGCACTCTGTTGACCGGACCTAAACTGCAAAATAATATTTGTGACATTCTTCTGCGCTTCCGCCTTCAGAAGGTAGTGTTCTCTTGTGACATCAGACAGATGTACCGCCAAATCAAGGTGCATCCTGACGATCAACATTTCCAACTGATCTTATGGCGTGATCACCCCACCGACTTGATGTCCACGTTCAAGCTCACGACAGTTACCTACGGCCTGAACTGTTCACCCTACTTGGCTATCAAAACGCTACATCAATTGGCAGAAGACGAAGGTCACCGCTACCACCCCATGCTGCTGAGATTCTCAAGCACCAGAGCTACGTCGACGACCTGATCTGCGGAGCTGAGACTGAAGAACTCGTCGCTGAACTTCAAGATCAACTCATCAAACTCCTTCGGCTCGGTGGCTTTGAGCTCCGGAAGTGGGTCTCGAACTCTCCGAGACTTCTGCAACACCTTCCTGAAGATCATCGGGAAATCCCAGTTTTTCTGCAAACCTCTCAGGAGCCTCATTTCTCTATTTTGGGCCTAAAATGGACCCCTCTGACTGACACTTTTACGTTTAATTTTAATTTTTCTTGTGAAAACCCCACTAATCGTAAAGTGTTAAGTCTCATTTCTCAAGTCTATGACCCCTGTGGTTTTTTGGCGCCTTGTATAATGCTTGCAAAAAATATCATGCAACTCGTATGGATTTCTGGCATAGATTGGGATGATCCGCTCCCTCCAGAAATATACCAAAAATGGCACGCCTTTTTATTTGAACTTAAGCACGTTGCCACTATTACAATTCCTCGTGCTATCCCCTACTCTGCTGCTACTCACTGGGACTTGCACGGTTTCTCTGACGCCTCAGAACTAGGCTATGCTGATGTAGTCTACATCCGCTCTACCTCCAATGACACGGTGCACGTAAGCCAAGTTATGGCTAAAACTCGCGTCGCTCCTCTCAAAAGAGTGACGCTGCCCCGACTGGAGCTATGCGTAGCTCATCTCCTGGACCAACTTGTGAAATATTGTGTTACTCAATTAGCTCCCACCCGCAAGTTTGGTTCTATTGTTTGCTGGTGCGACTCTACTGTGACCCTCCCGTGGATCAAAACACCTTCTTATCGCCTCAAAACCTATGTGGCTAATCGTGTGGCGCAAACTCAAGAGCTTGTGGCTGTGGAGTGCTGGCGCTACATACCCAGTGCTTCCAATCCTGCTGACTGCGCCTCCCGTGGGATCCTTCCCTCTCAATTGGTGGATCATCCCCTTTGGTGGCATGGACCCGACTGGTTACGTCTCCCCTCCTCAGCCTGGCCAGATACTGATTCCAGCCTGAACTCGGTCTCTCTGGAGGAGCTAGGGGAGCTGAAGCATTCCACTCCTGTCATTGCCTTGGCCACAGCACCGCCTACGTGGGACCTCTTCATCCAGTACTCTTCCTGGAGGAAATTGTTGCACGTGATGGCCAACGTCTTGCGTTTTATCCACAACTGTCGTTCACCAAACCGCCACTTCGGACCTCTCTCCAAGACAGAACGGGACTCCGCCCAGCTGCGAATTTTCAAGACCATGCAAGAGGAAGCTTTCACTGAAGATCTGGCTCTACTGCGAGACCGAAAGACGTGTTCTACCAGACTTCAACGCCTCGCCCCATTCCAGGGTCCGGATGGACTTCTCCGCGTCGGCGGCAGACTGCGCCACGCTGACCTCCCGCCGAACGTGTCTCACCCGTGCATCCTGCCCAAGAAGCACCCTGTCGTGGACCTCCTCATTGACCATGTCCATGTTAAACATCTCCACTCTGGCGCGCAGCTTACTCTCTCTCTGCTCTCCCAGCAAGTCTGGATCCTCTCTGCACGCAGCGTGGTGAGATCTCGCATTTTTAGATGTCTCACATGTTTTAAGAATCGGCCTAAAAATAACGCCCCTCTCATGGGCGACCTCCCCAAAGCTCGCATTACTCCAGCCCGAGCTTTTCTCTCCACCGGCATGGACTATGGTGGCCCCTTTTCGCTCAAGGTCCATAATTTACGCTCTGTCCGCATTATTAAGGCCTATATTTGTGTTTTTGTTTGTATGGTTACGAAGGCCGTTCACATTGAGGTGGTGACGGACCTGTCCACCGAAGCTTTCTTTGGTGCTCTCACTCGCTTCGTTTTTCGTCGTGGCCTGTGCACAGACCTTTATAGTGACTGTGGCACAAACTTCGTAGGTGCTAAAAATGCCCTACACAAAATCCTCACGGCTGACCAGCGCAAAGTCCAAGACTTTGCTGCTGACCGTTCAATTCGATTCCACTTCAACCCTCCTGCTGCTGCCCATCAAGGTGGAATTTGGGAAAGTGCCATCAAGAGTGCTAAACACCATTTAAAACGTGTCATGGGACTCCACATACTAACTTTGTCTCAATTCATGACGCTCACAAGTCAGGTTGAAGCGATGCTCAACTCCCGCCCGCTCACCGCTCTCTCCAGTGATCCCAACGACCTTCTCCCACTGACGCCTGGACACTTCTTGATCGGCTCTCCTCTGGTTTCCGTGCCTGAAGAGAACTTGCTTGACATGCCCACGAACCGCCTTTCTCACTGGCAGCTGGTTCAAGCGCTGCACCAACGTATCTGGAAGCGTTGGCAGCGAGAATATCTCCAGACTCTTCAGCAGCGCCTCAAGTGGAGCACACCTTCCCGCAACCTCCAACCTGGAGACCTCGTCCTGGTGCATCAGGATACTCCCGCTCTCTCTTGGCCCCTTGCACGGGTCACTGATGTCACTCCAGGACAAGATGGTACAGTTCGAGTGGTACATCTCAAGACCTCAAGTGGAACTCTCACTCGTCCAGCAGTGAAGGTGTTTCTCTTACCTCACCTCTACAATTAATTAACTGTCTCTCTACCACCGCCTATAACCTTTGCATCTTATCTATATTGCTCTTTCTCTCATTGAATCCCAAGGTGATTCAAGGCGGCCGGTGTGTTAAGTATTTAATGCGTTAAATAACTTGTTTTTTATTGCCTAATATGAAAAGGCTACTTTTATTGAATAATAATTATGTATATATTTTTTGTGCAACTTATACTCTATATTTGCCTTTATTTACTAAACTGTATATACTACATTAATTCCATATCTCTTTCTGCGGCCTAGTGCCTACAATACCATTCCTTACTGGATTAAAATATTCACGTACAGTGACAGACCAATGAACCATTGTTTCCCGAATCAGCTGTTTACTGTAAACTCACCAACCAATCACAACGGTTGACTTATCAATTGCCTACCTTGCAAGCGACAGCACGCTTGCTCGTTATACTCTCGGTCCCGCCTGGGGCACTTATGTACTCTCTAGCCACTGCTTACCATACTTACTCTCTCCCCCATGTGTTACTCTCTTATTTAAATATTAGTTTATTTCTATTTGTTGTACATTTACATTAACATTAAAGTCAGTGCTCTGGATTGGCAATCTCTACCAGAACGTCTCTGCTCCCGGACACCCGCGTCTACCGTGCTCTACAGGACTGGCCACAGTGTTATGAACTATTCGTTTGCGGTCGTATTGTGCGTGAGTGAATCCGTGAAGGACATCTTCCGTCTTCACGCCTGCCTACAAGACAGCAGCCTATTTCCACACTTACTGATCACAACCTGGCCCTCAACAACAGCAGACTACGGTTAGGTACCTCTCATGAAAACAAAGGTAACTGTTTATTTTCTACACTTTATTTGAATATGCACTGTTCATAAACTCATTATGTGTAACCTAGTGAACTCTTGTTAAAATCAGTGTGTTCGGCGTCTTCACTGCCTAGTGTGAAGTGGTCCTTCTTAATCGAGCCTCTAAAATATTATCTAACGGTTCTCATAACCAAAATCCATTCTTTTCAACTAGTAAACTGAAAAAATTGTAGACTGCATGTAAGAAAATAAATCATGATTAATCAACTTCTAATGTTGATATCTTTCTATTAAGAACTGGACACAAACTGGTTTATAGTGCAATTACCTGTAACCTCTGAAAGAATTGGTTCAACCTTAGACATTTTCGTAACGATTTTGAATTTTCCTTTACAATGTTTTTATGGTACATGCCTTTTACAGACATGTAACCACTACACTGGTGAAAGGTTTAATAGAAATTATATATATCAGCTCTTATATCCAGTTTGTAAATTTCCACTACAAGTATTGATCAGTAGAAATTATTTGCTGCTTTAAATTTGATTCGCTCTAGTAAAAAAGCTATAACAGTATTTAACGACAAGAGCTTATGTCAGATCATTGGCAAGTTTATTACCAAGGGGATCGCAATTCTCTGGGTTGTACAGGATTCAACTTTATTATCAATTAAACCCTGTTCCCTCACTACTTGTATGCAATGACGGAGTAAATCCAATCCCACTCAACAGTAACTAAATACATACATGTTTTTATATGCTTAAGAGGCTATTCTTGATCAGAATTGTCCGTTTGATTTTAGTGAAACCATCTGATGAACAAATTAGGACAATGTAAAAGCAGGAAAACCTCGGTTCTATTATATCTTCAGGAATATAGAATGTAACATTTCTCATATTTAGCTAGTTACCTATGAAATTAAAACGATACACCGTTAAACTATTAATGATGAATCTCTTGCCAGCATATGACAGATAAAGTTTATTTATAAATAAATAAATATAACTAGGAGAATATTGCACTCTTACAAAACAAAAAATGGCTTTATATTGGCAATAATATCTGAATTTTACATTATTTAGAGTGATATATAATTGTATATCCATTTTAACTGATATGAGCTTGCACTACATTGCTCTTTAACAGAGAACTTTTAGTCTTTCTGTACAATTAAATTATTCTTTCCATTTTAACATTTTAAGCTTTTAAGATACTTACAATAACATATCAAGAACATAAACCTTACAAGATAAATTTTCATAAAGGATGCATATCTTCTAAAAAGTTGCACTGGATCTATAAGAAAACTAAGTGTATGCTCCATTATTGCTTCGGTAAGTTTTTACTTTATTACAGCTAATCTGAGATGATAATAGAGATACTTTTAGTTTGTAGCATTATTTTTCTACAACAAGGGTCTTGAAATTATATGGCATTCGAATATGGTTTAATTTTAATCATTGCAACTTAAGATATCCTGAACCTAATAACTAATAAGATATGACATTTTTGTATACATTTTAAAAAGTTAATTTCAAAGTTGATAAATCTATATAGAAAAGTTCATTCAAATTGGTACTTGTTTCCAATCCATTTAAATATTAAAACAGTTTCATATTTATCATCTTAAACGAATTCATGTACTGTTTTGGATATAACGGTAGTTGTTGTTCTAATATCTTTAAAGAAAGAAAATATGGGAACCAATAAAATGTTAACACGTTTTTCCACCTTTGTCTGCGCTGATGAGACATGTATCAGAGCTCTTGACTTGTGCTCGTGCCTTAAATCCTGTACCACTGCTCTAGAATGCCTGGGTTCCTTTCTCCGTTCAGGATTTCGGGCAGATTTCGGGTATATTTCACCCATTTGCTACCTCATCATTTTATTTTTATTATCTTTCTTTGGTAACAGACTGACTATATTCTCACTCCATGGAGAGAATTGTAGAAGGTTTTTGAGTATTATTTAAATCCTGATACAGATTTAAAATCGTTTTAGATTATTGTATTAGAAAATGTAAAAAGAACTAATACAAAATTATTTTACGTTATATATAGTAAGTATATTAAACTCCTTTAATGAATGCAAACGATCATATCTGCCGGTATTTGGTAGGTTTTACCTTTGAACGATGATACGAAATTACATGTATACATTTACAATTTCCTTGCAAAAGAACCTAGCTGGTAAGAATGGAAAGATGTTGTTTTGTTGCCAGAAGGCAACAAGAAATTTATACAGAATATTTTAGAAGTTGACACTGGGGAAATGTTGTATTTTTATCTCTGAAATATACGGCTTGCCATTCTGTTGTCCACTACTACATATGTTCTTCACTCTTACTTAAAAACACCATTCTTAGATTCTTCTATTTCAGATAGAAATGCCAGAAATAATCTAAAATATATTTTAGTATATTCTTACGTTAAACACATTAAGAAACATATAAAGCCAAATATGGATTCTAAACCTTATTCTAAAGTTATTTACTATTTTAAACCACGGAGAAGCTTGTGAAAAATACAATTTTCAAGTAAAGTACATTGAAAATTCAAGAAATTTACAGATATTTATCAATTATCTCAGTTTCATATGTTCATTTATGTTTACAGTACTCTCTGTTATCCGTATATTTTGAAAGACGTTTTCTCAAAGTTTAAGGGCACTTTATATGCAATTAATTTAAATTGTACTCCAAAGGTTTCTGACATAATATATTGTAAATTAGATAAACATTTATCGACTTAAATAGTACCAAAGCTGAATGACTAAAGTTATAAGCTAAATTAATATTCAGAACACCAGGACATATATTCAAAATAACGACAATTAATAGGATTCCAGCAAAGTTACTAGTAAGGAAATTGTTAATTCTCATCAACTACTTCCTTCGTAATAGCGCCAAAACAATATTCAGAACGAGGAGATTGATATGTAATGGGTTTTCAGTGAAGTTATCAATACGGAAATTGTAAATTCTCCTCAACTACTTCCTTCATAACAACTAATAAAATAACACTATATAAATGCCAGTTTGATATGTTCCACTGATGTAAATAGAATGATACCAACTAAACTGTTAGACTAATAATATCTTATTTAATACAAGATAATTTTGTTGTAATTTTGGGGGGGCTTCAGTAGTGCTGAGGCTAGGTGAATATTAACCTGTAGGGCAAGGGAAGCTGCTCGTACATGTTCCTTTTTATACTGGACGCCTGGCACTATTTTTTGGGTAAATAGGTTAAATTTCTCAATTTTCTTTAATTGTCATAATTTTTCATTTGAGAATTGAGAAATAATGTATAAATGAATAGTTTTATCATGAGTAGAAACGTCTTTCGTTCCAGTGAATTATATTTGAAGGTTGATTAATTAACAATGAATACTAATTATATTTTGCCAATAGGTTTTGTATTTTGTTGACAAACAAACAAGTAAAATTGTAAGTTGTATAACTGAAAGTTTTCCTAGTAAAACATTTAAATCTAAAATTCCTTATTTTATTGTTTATTGCCTTGCTTTTAATTACGGGATGGAGATATAAATGTACAAGGAGACGGACCTGTGCAAGGGTAGGTGTGGCGGAGACTAAAGTACATAAGTGACACCGTGCGTTTAAGATAAAATATTATTTATGTGTTTTAAGCATGATCCGATTAAAGGTTACACAGTGTAAAGTTTTGTACAACGGGTAATAGTACCGGCAGGTTACCCTTAGTTATCGATATCTCCATTTTTTTTTTGGGGGGGGGGTGTACCTCCCTGCTCAGCGAGAAGACTTTATTACCAGACTTCTCTACCTAGGCGTGTATCTCATGGTTACAGAACTAAGGGATCCTAAGGGATGTTAAAGATTTACGTTTACATGAATATAGGATTATGAAATATCCGAAAAAAATAATGATTTATTCCTTAGTTTTATAAATAATAATATATCTGAAAATGTTAATTAATAATTTTGATATTTTATAAAATAAGACAAACATCCTCTATTTGACATATTAATTTGTTTTATTAAAAAAATTTAACACGTTACTTGTCTTTGATTGAACTTTTTTATAACAGAACAGTATAGGGTTACAAATAATTGAAAATAGACAATTCATTTATACCTTTAAACCACCATCCTACCTGTAGACAAACCTTTACCTTCTTCATTACACGTTACAAAATCAACTTCACTCACACCTAAAAAGCTCCAAAAACGACATCTAGTTTGAATCTTGCCATCAACATGACCTCGTGTTTACTAAAAATATTTAAGTACAATTTTCACAGCATAAAAAACATTCGAAAAATATTCACATATTTTAAAGCTTGTTTCACAGTGCACTAAAGAACATTGTTACAAGTAAAAAAAATGTAAAGCAATGCGTCAAAGTAACTATATTATTGTGTTAATATGCATAACAATTATTTTAATACACTACAAAAATATCATTACTTGGCATTAGAAAATATTGTACAATGTAAGTCACATAATTAATTTCTTCTTATACTCTTTTTAAGAAACAGGTCGAAATATCTACGTAAATGATGTGATGTCTTCCTACAGGTCTGCACGACTCAAGAGTTTGACACAGCCCTTAATAATATTCTTAATTTTCTCAAAAAAGTGTCCTCTGTAATTATGAAATCACCTGAACCATTCAAAATTACAAATACAAGAACAATCTTTTTATTACGAGGAAGAGTATCCATCATTATACCTTTTTTAACATTCAAGAAAGAACTCTTATTTACTAAAGTATAATCGCTTAATAGCCCCAAAAAGTTTGAAAATTATTGTTCTGTCATGATGCGCTTTATTGTTTAAAATAAAATTTCAGAGATCCACTTAAATATAATTTAAAACTGAACAAATTTGAAATATAAGATATATACAATTTAAAAAAAAATTATTAGGGCCTTGTATTAGCCAGAGAAAACAGTTTAAACCGAAGGCAGAAACCTAATATTTGGTTTGGAAATAGAACTATTTTATACGAAATAAATTAAGAACTTGAAAAACTTCTGTCAAAGAATTACCTTTGCAATGCTAAATTAATTTCCTACTCGTTCTATAAAATTCTATAGATTTAGTTAGCTTATACATACATGTTGTTGTTTAAATATTTTCTGATATTGAAAATATAATTGTTACATTGCTTCTTACTTTATTATTTTTCAAAAACAACCTCAGTTGGCAAGTAAAAATTTGAATTTGTTATATTTCACTAATTTTATTACTTAAGCCTGTAATTATAATATGCCAATTAATTAGCTTCAAGTTCATATAACACAGTTTATACGTCGGCTTGTTTTCGTTTGGTGGTAAAAAATCTTTAAACAATGAACAATTTATAACACGAGAAACAATAAAAATGAGTAAAATCAAGTGAAGGTATCAAATATTGTCAAAGAACAACGTTTTGTCTGGGCAACGAAGCAGAGGAAATCCTGAACAGTACAACGTACATGCTTGGCAAAACCAGGGACCAATGTATTACATTCAATATGTGTATTGTAGTTTAGTTTGGGAGATTGTCTGGACCGTGTAGTTACTGTAAACTATTTATATATTTACTTACACGCATTAGCGTACTACATATATATTATTTCATTGTATCTTAAAGCCAATCTTGCACTTTAATATGTCTGAAAAAAGTATACTGTATAATAAAATGTTTGTGTTTATAATACATTTAATAAACTTAATAATAACTTTTTTTGTGAGCGAGTAATATTATCACTTAAACTAGAAATATAATTTTATAAAAACCTGATCTGAACTGACTGAAGTTTTACAATTATACAAAATATTTCTCATTATTTAAAGTCACTGGAGTATTACAATGACAAACTCATGCACTGAAAATATATGTAAAAATTTGTATAGTACATTCAAACTGCTGTGTATAATATTGCAAGATGTTACCTTCTTATTAATGAGATATGAATTCATAAAATATTAAACAATACAGAAATTGGAGAATGGATTTTATCCTACAATACTAAATTATATAATGATCTTGGTCTTATAGAGATATTACAGTTACGTGTTTATCAAACAGAAAGCTAAAGTTGGTAAAAGTTTCGGGAACTACGTATGACATATTTTTACTTGGTTATAAACTAAAAACTCCTCATTTATTGACTGTTTGTTTGCAGAGGTGAATGATAATCATCATCTTGAAATAGTGACTTAAATTTCAAGAATAATAATGCTTTGCGTGTTACCTGTATCCCATTTCATACAAAAATCTAGAAAATATAATTTGACATTCTTTCCGGAAATCCATCACATAAAAGATTCCATTCAAAGTACCTTTTTTAATTTATACCAATAGGCTTCGGATAGTAAAATATTTAAATAAAATAACTGTAGTTGTTAAATAGACACATCAGTAGATGTTCCAAAGTGGGTATGTACATTTTTAGTTTCAAACTGTTCAAACTGATTATGCAGGTATACGATTGATATTGTACTGAATCGTTTTACTGGATCTCTGTGGGAAATGTACTGTGGAGGAAACAGCTGTGAACTAATTGTACAACGTATCAAACTACCGTGTTTTAATTTTATAACAATAGGCTTTTGCAATAATCAAATCCTATGCTACGGAAACACAGCTTAGAGTGCTCATTAAGCTCCCCTTGAAAAATGATAACCAAGTGTATGAAGTTTTCAATGTAATAACTTATCCTGTTTTTGACCCTTCTCTAAAAAGATGGGTGAAGTGGGAAGTAGACGACCAAAAATTAATAGTTAGCAAAGACAGACAAACCTATACCGTTTATTCATCTGACCATTACCGAAGTGAGTGTAGTTTCGGCCCTTTAACAGTGTGTCCTCTGTCGGAAGTATTATTTAATGTACACCAACGACCAAATTGTCCAATTGAACTTTTGCTGAAAGAGAAAATTACGTTGTGCACTAGAAAGTTGATATCCGGCCTGAAATCCCTAGTCCTAATTAGAACTCCAACCCGATGGATCTATACTACCTCGGGTGAAGCCAAAGTAGTATTGAATTGCTTTAGACGGGATGCTGGTCTAAACGTTAGTACAACCATTCTGAAAGGGGTGGGTGAAATTCCGAATCGGGATCGATGTGACCTGATTGCAGACGGGTACAGGATGCCTGCCCGATTCTTCGACAGCTCCTGGCACTCGAGCGATTTTGGAAAGATAACTTTTCCTGAAGTACATGGGATATATAGTAAAGAAGAAACCGAACTGTTGAATCAGGACGTGAATGATACTTTGAAGATCCTCCAAGCATTGGATGACCAACTTGGCACTCTAAGCGTAAAGGAGTATTCTTTAGAGAGTACTTTCAAGCACCTCAGAGTCAATCGTTTTAAGCATCATATAGTTAAGCAGGTCATATTGAGTGGATCTACGATTACTGTGTTATTAATTGTTGTTTTTATCTGTTTGAGATATCGAGTACGAGTTGCCAATCTGCTCCGTGCCAGCCTGAGAGGTAGCCGACGGCACCCCGAAGCTACCCGGACCGATGCGGAACTCGGAGACCTTGGGAAGTCGATTGTCCCAGATGAGCAGACCGTTAGAGACAGTAACCAACCAGAACGAGAGTGCGTGCCAGAAGGATCTGGTATTATCGCATAACCGAAATCCAAGCTTGATGTGTACTAGCCGTTACGTATGTGCCAGACGTATGAGGATCCTACGAACGTAAGTGAATTCTAATATTGTGTTGAGCTCAACCTGAACGAGGAACTTTCGACAGTGTTTCGAGATTGATGTGTCTCCGTGTGAACTTACAAGGGTCGACCCATGGTGCGCTTATTATAGGCCTTGAACAGGAAAATCGAATTTTTCTAACATTGGGACCATTTACAGGGGTTTAGTTAGTAAGTAACAAGATTTTGAAATGTTTCGTCATATTACAACTTTTGTAACATTGTAACAATTTAACGTTGTGTTATTAATTTGTAACGAGTAGTTGTAGGGTTTCATTGGAGGCTGGTAATGGAGAATTATTCATAAATTAATATTACTATCGATATCCAATGAGTGATATCTGGTGACCACAGAAAGGTAAAGCCGGCACCCACTCCCCCTATACCCATTCCTATCGCTTCCCAATACTGGACTGTGGATGCCTAAAGAAAATAAATTCTTAATACATGATGAGCACACAGCAATTAAGACTGTGGTGAATGCCTTGCTGTGGGATCTCCCGGGCCCCATCAGCAAGACAACTGCTGTACCGTTGCCAGCCCTACCAAAGTGTTACGCAAGCACTTTTAATATTATTTTAAACCAGCTCACGAATAGTACTCAGACTCCCAATAGTATATAGATGATTGTTTAAGGAAATTATAGGTTGTAATTCGTGAATTTTGTTTGCTGTTCAAGTGAGCTAAATAGTACTTGATGTTTTAATGTGTTGTTATGTTAAACATATGCATGCCTCTAAATTTAGCTTCCAAAATGTTAGATTAAGAAAATATCAAGCGAACAATGTTTGGCACTACTAGGTGTATGGCAATGCCAACGACTTAAGGTAATGGTTAAGCGACTTAAGGTTCTGTTATAAGGGTTTTAGTTGCCTCGTTTTTGGCTATGAATGGCAGTGTATATGCCAAATTTTATATTGGTATTTTTTAACTTAAAATGTGTATTCTCGTGTTAGTAGTAAGACATTGTGACTTAACAACTGTTTCCAATTTTAAAGGGGTGACTGACCTACGGCGGCCCCGAGTGAAAGCCCATGCGGCCTCACCTATCCTGGGCAAGTAGTAGGTTAAAATTTCCTAATCGACACACTTAAATACCTTTTGGTAATAATTGGACCTAAACAATCCACTGTGGTGTGCTCGACAAAAAAAAGAGAAAAAAAGGAGTAGGAAACTAAACTTAGCGATCTCCTCCTTCTCCACAACCCCGCGAATAGTTGTTGGGTCACTAAGGGTTGTTGTTTTAAAAACATGTTTGGTTGCCTAGTATTAGAGTGTCTTTCTTGTTCCGAGCGTATTAATGATAGATGTCACTATTCAACAACCATGTTACTTTAATTACTTATGTTAAAACTTTATTTCATTTTCTGAAACGAAATTTGTTATTGTTGAATATGTTAGTCGACCTTAAATTTTGAAGTCTATTTTTGAATTAATGAAGCTTTTGTTCTATTGACTTTCTGTGAAGGAAGGGGCACACTTGAGCGACGTATGTTTGCAAGTTTCCATCGATTTTAGCAAGATATATTAGTACAAATTTAACTTCGAAAGAGAGTCCAGATAAGGACATCCAACATCTTTTCCTTTTTTTCTATTTCAATATCTAAATACCAGTTGAGATTAGCTGAAACAAATTCCTGAATCAATTAAAAAAAAAAAAAAATAAGGGACACCTGTAGAACATTGGACTTACTGTTTTATGTTACCTCATGTTGAGGACAGCATGGTCTAAGGGTGAGGGGTGTGTGACGGCCCATTAAGAAAGCCCCTAACCAATTGATACTGCGAGGTCAATATTATTATTGACCAGTGAAGTACTACAGTATTTATATTGTAGTATTACCAACCAACGATTCTTCATTGTTCCTAACAGTAAAATGTAAGTACTATTACTTACAAAATATCTACCGTCACCTAAATTATTAAAAGGAAATAAGGAACAGTGATTATTATATATTTAATTAGTATGATATAAGTCCAATTAATAGTTGCTCGGAATATTCTAGTTGATCTCAACTGAGTTGTTAAGCGGAAGTAGCCCGATACCCGTGGCAGCTTTAGCTGCAGCTGGCTGAGGAATTTGCTGATTCTGCTGACTCCAGCCTGTGTCTGGCCAAGTTGTGTCCTTTCTAGACTCTGTTAGGCCCAAGTAAATCGTTTGGAAGCAGCACCGTACGGAGTCTAGTCCGCCATTTTAACAATACTTGTAGCGAAAAAGTATGTGCGTGGAGTGAGTTGATCGCCGGTACTCGAACGTAACGCGTCGCTCCGTGTTTGCCCTTCCCTCTATAATCTTAAATTTTTAACCTACTGTTTCGCTGATGAGTGATTAATATATTTTAAAATTACAGTTTAGGGAATGTGAATAGTATTGTAATAATTATTAATGTGAAAGATTAAATTAAAATCAGATTTTTGCGGCCAACTAGTTTTCTGATTATCTAATTCCCAAGTCCCGTCCCGTCCGCTACACAAAGTAGATATGTACATTTAGTTTCAAACTATTCAAACTGATTATGCATTTAGAGGATTAATATTGTACTGAATCGTTTTACTGTATCTCTGTGGGAAATGTACTGTGGAGGAAACAGCTGTGAACTAATTGTACAACGTATCAATGTATAGTTACAACCCATTTAAATCTATTATCTACTACCTATATTTTATATCAGTAAACAATTTATTAAAAAATAGCAATGTTTCCTTAAATTTGCAATTGATCTTTTAATGTTAGAATATTCTGTCTGTATTTCACTACGACATATATACGTAGTGTTTTCGTTAAATGTAAATGGCATAGTTACAATGAATCTTGTGAAAATTTATTAAACTATTGCACGTACAATTTACTGTACTATTAGTACCAAATGCCTTTATTAGGACAGATGATAATAAATATCTCGTACTTGTAAATTTGTATATACAGGGTTATTAAAATGTCTAGAGACCCCATGTTAGTATTGTAACGACTCAAAATATAACAGCTAAACTCTGCCCACTCTTACGTCATGTAAAGAATTTCTATGTGTACATAATTACTTCACAGATAAACCTAAATTTGGAAATTTTGGCAACTACAAAATTGCCAATTCTAAGCGAAATATATACATTCGTTTTTAAAGATTGTATATTATTATTAAAATTTTTAATTTTTCAATCCAGTAACGCAGATTTAAGTAACAGTATAATACAAAAATATATTATTTACATATATCCATTTCGTAATATGTGTAAACGGAAGTAGTTGTGTGAACAGAGATTGTATTTGTCTTATTCTAGGATCCCAAAATGTCTTGGAAACCTCATATTACTAGCTGATAGTTTACACTTACATTGCCAGAAACACAATTATTGCATTATGTACATATCAACACATCACAAATTTCACGAATAAACAAATCTTTCCTAATTGCTGTACATTTAAGTACAAGAAATAACTTTTAAAACTGGATCGACAAAGCATCGTGATTAATATACTATTGTATTTATCTCCTGACTGATATGATATCATGATAATGGAATTCGTAGGCCATAGTGAATGGTTACAAATCCTATCTGGTGAGGAAAATCTACAACTAAAAATTTTTCCATTTTTCCATTTCGTATATTGTTGCTCATTTTCAAAATTTACATCAGGTAGAGAACTGCACAGAGAGAACAGAACGGCACACTAACAAAATTACTGTGCTAACATTTAGCTTGTGCAAACGTGTGATTGTAATTACAATTATACTTTTAATTTACCAGCGAGATGCTGTTATTTCCTTTTCATTGTATGTACAATGCAATTATACTTGACTTTTACCTAGCTCGTTGCTTTGTTTTATATACTTTATTAAGCATATTCTATTTTTTAATTACAAATAAAATATTTAAGAATTTTTTATATGCAATACATTTAGTTTTATGTATGTATATAAGTATATACATGTTAAAAACAATTTTTCAATATTGTATTTGTTATTAAAACATTAAATATGTAACATTGTAAAATGTAATGCTAATCTATATTTAATTGTTTGTATGCTTAATGAAGAATGTATATAAGTTGAAGAATATATAATGTAAATTGGATATTAAAGAATTTTTATGTGATTATATATATATATATATATATATATATATATATAAAACTCTGTAAATTAACAAGTGTATTTTCATACTTAAATATTTACTTTCCTTCCAATAGGCAATATCAACAATCAGTATGAGTCAGGCCCATATTTTTGTAAAATAAAAAAACTACAGTAGTTGCTTACTATATGATAAAAAAATCAAACAAGAAGAAATTCCTAACTAACTTTAGGTGCTGCCACAATTAACGCAGGTACAGAACGCAATCTATATCACGTGTATTTGTTTACTTCAGATCGTGCTTGTTGTTTAACTGTGCCACAACTAGGAAAATATCAACACAAAAATAATAAATAACACAGTTAAAGGCATTTTAACCTACCGATACACATTTTCTATCACGGATTTATAAGCTCACATAAGTAGGTACGAGAGAAAGACAATATTGCTCGCAGACTGACATCTACGACACCATTGTGAAATGTTTATTGCCGTAGTGTGTCTATTGACACGTTTCATGTAGAACATGGGCTCTCTGCTAGTAGAGTAATATGGGTTAAGCTCACATAAGTAGGTACGAGAGAAAGACAAGACTGCTGGCAGACTGACATCTAGGACACCATTGTGAAATGTTTATTGCCATAGTGTGTCTATTGACACGTTCATGTAGAACATGGGCTCTATGCCAGTAGAGCTTGTCGTTCTCATGACAGCATTGACAGTATTATATGTTATTAGAAAAACTTACGTATATTTCAGTGGGTTAAAGTAGGTTAATTATTGTAAACTAGCTAAAGAAATCATTTTATACTTATACTAAATTATTAATTTAACTTAATAGATATAATAATAATAAATAGTCTACAGGCAGATGTGTTTATTTAAATACAATGCAAAGTGCCTTATTTAAATAATTGCGCATAACATTATATATATACCAAATAAATCACTAGTGTCAATATTTTCACTATATACAATTATAGTATTGTGAATTAATTAGTTATAGGTGTTTATTAACTAATCCACTTTAGTTTATAAATGTGTCCTCTTCTAAATTACCATCTGACTGATGTATAAATGAAACTCAATACTTTTCATATTTGTGTTTATTTAAACTCTTGTAGTAACAGTTTATAAAGCAAGCAATATAATGTTACACTGTGGTCTCAGCAATTGAGCTGAGGAAGTAGGACGTACACAATTAAGTGCTAAGTTAAAGTGACACGTCAGTACCAGGCACTGTCGTATGTCACAATCAACATCGCCAACCACATAGTTAATCGTGTACTGACAACTATACTGTATGTGTTACCATAGAAACTGTGTCCATATTGCGAGGTTACTTAAGACAGATTAACTATGCATTCTGCTAATTGTCACATGTCATTAACAGGCACTATATTATGTCACAACAAACAGAGCTAACCGCGAGGTTAATTATGAGGGAGAACCTGTGCATTCTGTTAATGCACACATCAGTACCGGGCACTATGTTATGTCATAAACAGCGCCAACCACATAATTATTCGTATATACACGACTATACCGTGTGGGTTACTACACAAACCACTGCACAATACACATATTGCGAGGTTAGGTAAGATACATGAACTATACATCCTGTTAATGGCTACACATCAGTACCTGGCACTATGTTATGTCATAAACAGCGCCTACCACATAAATTTATTCGTATATACACGACTATACCGTGTGGGTTACTACACAAACCACTGGACAGTGCACATATTGCGAGGTTAGGTAAGATACATGAACTATACATCCTGTTAATGGCTACACATCAGTACCTGGCACTATGTTATGTCATAAACAGCGCCTACCACATAATTATTCGTATATACACGACTATACCGTGTGGGTTACTACACAAACCACTGTACAATACACATATTGCGAGGTTAGGTAAGATACATGAACTATACATCCTGTTAATGGCTACACATCAGTACCTGGCACTATGTTATGTCATAAACAGCGCCTACCACATAATTATTCGTATATACACGACTATACCGTGTGGGTTACTACACAAACCACTGGACAGTGTACATATTGCGAGGTTAGGTAAGAGAGATGAACTATACATTCTGCTAATGGCTACACGTCAGTACCTGGCACTATGTTATGTCATAAACAGCGCCAACCACATAATTATTCGTATATACACGACTATACCGTGTGGGTTACCACACAAACCACTGGACAGTGCACATATTGCGAGGTTAGGTAAGAGAGATGAACTATACATTCTGCTAATGGCTACACGTCAGTACCTGGCACTATGTTATGTCATAAACAGCGCCAACCACATAATTATTCGTATATACACGACTATACCGTGTGGGTTAACCACACAAACCACTGGACAGTGCACATATTGCGAGGTTAGGTAAGAGAGATGAACTATACATTCTGCTAATGGCTACACGTCAGTACCTGGCACTATGTTATGTCATAAACAGCGCCAACCACATAATTATTCGTATATACACGACTATACCGTGTGGGTTACTACACAAACCACTGGACAGTGCACATATTGCGAGGTTAGGTAAGATACATGAACTATACATTCTGTTAATGGCTACACGTCAGTACCTGGCACTATGTTATGTCATAAACAGCGCCAACCACATAATTATTCGTATATACACGACTATACCGTGTGAATTACCACAGAAAACCACTGGATAGTACGCATATTGCGCAGTTAGGTAAGAGAAATGAACTATACATTCTGATAGTCACGCGTCAATAATAGTTACATTCAAATGGAATGTATAACATTAGGTTAGTATGTAGATGTAGATCAATACTATACGTAATAAAGTGCTTTTTTTATATGTTACCTAAGAATAAAATTTTTATTTGCTTTCGAACGTTACAAACAAACACAGTGTAGCTGGTGGTCTAAGAACCAATTTTGTTCTATAATTTATATATTGATTTAGAAAAATAATTTCTTTATTATTATTATAAAATCTGTATTTTCAAAATATTTCCTAGGACATTAGTGGTACATATCACAGATACGGAAATATATATATATATATATATATATATATATATATATTAATTTATATATATATATTACATATATATATATATATATAAACAAAAAACATATATCATATATTCTTCCTTCTTTAGAATTTGTGTTAAACATAGCTTGTAAATTCTTGTTTAGCCTTTTTAATTAAGGTATTTCTAATTTAATTTAATTTACTTACATGTGTAAGTTTAAGGTGTAATTGTCTTAATTATCATTTTGGTTTTGAAATATCATGTAGAAAAGAATATTCCAAGTTATAAAACAGGTTACACACGTATACAGAAATATCAGTATTTATTGGCCAAGCGTTGTTTAGCCTATGAACCTTGGGTCTTGAAAAATGTCATTTCTGGTTTTTTGTACATCTGTCTTTCTTTCCACACGATATCTTAAAAAGGAACTTACTTATAGATTAGAAATTATGCAAGACCTTTACATCTATATGAAGAACACTGAGTCCAATTAAGGTGCATGTACTCAATGGAATTTCGCTCAACGTTAGGGAATACTGTTACGTTGGCCCTATAGGTACCATTTTGCAACGAGAAAATAGAAGAATAAATAAGTTATCAACCAAACTAAATACACTCATGAATTATTCCTAACCATCCAAATAAGTACAACATAATTCTATGGTGACTTGGAGTGTAGAACCACCTTCATCTCAAAAATATTAATGTATCATGTAACAAGATATATCGAGAAAGTTTTCATTAGTATGCTTGAAATTTAGCATGAAATGCTGCGTGTCTTTTGATTCAATTTGGCTAAGCGCCGATGAAACAAACACACAGTTTTTTATTTTCTTTGCAGGAGATCTTTGCCATATGACTGTTTTTCGTTCTCTAGCAATAACTAATTAACCTTGAAATGTTTTGTTGAACCTTAGCGAATCCTCGTTACGCGACACTTGCAGAGGCGTACTCCCCCGTGGTTAGTAGACGGAAATATAGAAACAACGTGTTCTGTATCTCTCACTAGTTTTTGTTTGGTTAGAGATTGAGGTTGCAAGCTTCCGGAAACTTACAGAACAATCTGTTTTTGTTCACAAATGTTTGTTTCACGTGGTTTTGGACAAAATTTTACACTAGCAGCTGTGTATATTCATATTTAAAAACTCTTCCGTAGTATCTCATACTCTAACTTACCGTGATGTTTGAAATCATATAACATATTTATACTGACAATTTAAAAGCCTTACTTAACGTAATAGCATTAATTCAGCTTGCTTGGTTTATGTTATATATTTTAATTTAAATTTATTGCTAATACATGGCATGAAAATTACTGCATGAAAAATTAGTTTCATATGGTCTACAAAATGATGGTGCTCCACTACATTACAGTTGGTAAGGAAGTTACCCAGCAACATACTTGAAGATTGGATTGGAAGACAACTGATTGGCCCACAATATTACACAGTTTCATGTTAAAGTTTCGGGAATTTACTCAAAAGTATTTAGATCTTTATCAACTAATAACACCAAACCTAAACAAAATTTTTCTAAAATATTAAAACAGGATTTTTTGAGCAGTTGACATATTAAATAATTTATAAATCTTTTATAATAGATTAGAGGAATTTTTTAGTAGATGATATAAGATTCCCAATTCTGCATCAACAATATAAATTACTATATTAAACAAATTTCTGATTTTATTATAAGGTAGTCTTATATGCTCGTCTTATATTATTCATGGTAAAGTAACTTGTGGAATATCGTGTATTCTAAATATTTTTTGCTTTAGTTAACAATTTGGTTAATAATTTATAATACTAATCGGATTGTTTAATATTTTACGCGTATTCTATAAAGTATCCATATTAAACCTTTTAACGGACATTTCAAAGGATTATGAATAAAAGTGAAGTGTGTCATGGCTTTAGAAAATAAACTCTTGGGGAAAATAAATTGCTGGTGGGGAAATTAATTTGCAAGCAAGGGTGAAGCGGGCAGTATCCTTTGAAAATCTACTCACTCTCTAATTTAACCAATCCCACATTAAGCCCACACTCTCATGCCATTTTTTCCTATTTTATCGACAAACGGTATTCAATTTAACTAACAGTTTAAACAGTTTTAATTTGAACCTCCTATCAATTGATTTAGTTATGATTTTATTACATCGGATGATTCTTTTTGATACACTCTGTATATGCACGTCGTTTTAAATATATTTTACAGAAATTTGAATTTTATGACAATTTATTGTATCTTAGAGTACATATAAAACTACTAGTTTTGTTGATTCCTGTATATGTACCAATGTAATATTATCACATTGCTTTGTTGGTATGTAAGTCGGAATGGGCCGAGGTTGTCACTGTGTATGCTATATTCTAAATAGATTACTTTATGAAATTAAAATCATCCTTGCTCCATATCTTTGGGATGATCAAGCGATGTATGACTTTGTCCGTATATTTCACTAATACTAAATCAGTACGGAAAATTAAACGTTTTGAACAACTTACGCTTCGATTTGCTGTATGAAGAATCTAAATACAACCGAATCTAACTCTAAACTAGTTTCAAACCCCTCTAGAGACAGGTTGGTGCTGCCCCTTTGGATCCTTGATTAACTATAGATAAAGCATGTAGATGACTATGAAATTGTGTGTCTGTAGCTTAGTATTTTAGTAAATGAAAAGATGAAAACGTAAAATTTATAGTAAAAGTAAAAATTCTAATATATATACAAGTTTATTATAATATGACGCTCCTTGACCAGTTTTGGTGAAAAACAAATTTCTGTCTAAATAACTGTCCATAAACACCATTAATAGTACAGACAATGTCAAATGGTTATAATACAATTTTACATTTTAAATAAAAAATACCAATACATTATTTATTATACTTGTAAACAAATAAGAGGCAACGAAAGTTTTATTTAATCATTCTGCTCAATCCAATGAGTATAACTTTCCACTGATGAAGACAGAACATTTCAAAAAGTCAGAGTAAGTTTATAAACTAATTGCATCCTTCTTAGATTCTTTAATATATTAAAACGCTCACTACTCAATGTAGTGATCCAGTCTGTTTAAAAACTCTGTCCACTGTGAGAATTATCTTGCCAAACATGACGACTCACAGCAATTTCCAGATTTAGTAAATTAAAAGTTTATTAACATTGACATTTTGTGTATAGTACATTAAAACTATGCATTGCAATTTTAACCTTTACTAAACGATATAGAACCATTTTATTAATGCAAAATAATATAGCGAGTGATATAAATCATCGAGTATTAAATAATCGACACCTTTTCTTCAATCTGCAGTGTAGTACAAAACACTTTAATTCTTGCATTACTCTACAGCTCCCTAGAGCGCAAACTGTCTTTCTACAAAAAAAACATACGAATTTACACACACTTATAATAGTTTATTTTCCAGCATAAATCATCGCAACTAATAGAACTTGTTGTCTACATTAAAATATTCAAAATACATTCACACTGTAACAACAAAAAATCTACATAAAACCATGTTTGGGCAAAGGAGTGAGTAGACACTCTGCCTAGTGAAGCTGTTTCGACGTTGTCTCGTCCCTTCAGACACAAACAGACTTCAGCTGTCATAGTGTTAGAGCGTTCTCAGTTGTAGATTGAGAGCTATGCTCTGCCATCTAGTAACATCCCAGGAATTGTATGATCTATAGTCTACTACTAAAAATGTCCAGGCTAAAACAGTCTGATAAAATTACACCTAGTTATCCCTGTTGTTGCGCTATAATAGACCGAAACATCCCACTGTTACAAAAGTCATTCTAAGCTTCTAATTTATAATAAAAGTGTTTATAAGAAAAATGTATACATGTTAGGATTAAAATATTTTGTACTGTGATTGGTTGCGTTATCCACGGGTTATAATGATGCCATATCTCAGTTCTCCGAAACAGTTAATACTCACTTCTCTGTTGTTAACAGCAAAACATTCAAACTCCACTTCCGGGTGTTGAGAGGATTTCTTTGAACAAACACGGCTACACATTCACAGCTATATAAGTGTTCGGATTATTTTAATAGTCTGTTGAAATAAATAACTCAATATGAGAAAACTCATATTACTTTTATAACCCAATTAAAATGTTCTAATTGTGTTAATAGAGTCGATTACATACTATTTATAAAATATTAATATACTTATTGATACAATTAGGAGATTAATAATTTAAGATTTTACATAACTAACATGCGAATAGTATGTTTTATAAATTACGTCACACTTGTTTTGTTTATCTAGGTCACTATACAATGTTAAATAATGGCAAGAATAAGGATCATTTGATTACAAATTTGTTTGTATTTAAAACATTACAAATTTGCTAGCTCAGTAGTAAAATGAGCTAATTTGGAAACATTAATTACATAGAAGTATATTATTAGTAGTTTTCTGCTAGTATTTAGTAAACATGTCGTCGTTTAATTTTTATATTTAGCAGTTTTTTTTATAAATATTTTGTTTTCTTAAAATAGTTACTTACAAAATACGAGAGTTTTGCTATTTGTAAATCATTTTTAGAATTACTCTGTAAGACAAAAAAAATCCTTTCTTTATTAAAGATCTTATGGAATTCCAATATCATATTAAATAAGAATTCTTTACTTTTGAAACATTTTACTTGATTTAATATAACTTTCACTTTAACAATATTTTTGTAATAACAAAACGACCTCTTAGATATTTCTAAACTTTAAGCGACACCTTTAAAACTAATATAATAAAGTCAAGAAACATTACTATCAGACTAACACAAGATAGACATGTTTGCAGATTTATTTTGTAATAAATTGATTCTTTAAATAATCAATTTATTTATTAATATATACGAGATCTATGTACACCTATAAACTTTTAAAACTGTGTTTGGTCGTTGGTGTCGCACTACTCTACAGGTAGTTCAAATACAATGTAATGGACTGTACATTTTACAATGAATTGCACAGTAAATGCTCTATATATATCAAAATATTAATCAAATGGCTATATAATAATATTTCCAACATCTTGGAGAAAATAAAACAATTTCTGCTTAATTTGTTTACAATTCAGTTCAGCGACATTTTTAAAATGCTAAAATATTTAACTCTTTTAAGTAGACCTTGCGCCCCTTGCGGACAGGGCTCTGATTGGTCGAGAGGGGGTCACGTGATCCAAGATGGCGGCCGCGCATGCGCAGAGGGAGAAATTCCCACATGTGCGGGAGAAATTCCCTCATGCGCGGGAGAAATTCCCTGCTCACACTCTTATCCTAGTGTTTTGGGGTGATTTTGGGTGTCAAAATCGTTGTTTTTCGGTAAAATCGGTGATTTTGGGTGTCAAAATCGTTGTTTTTCGGTAAAATCGGTGATTTGTTGGGTCCGGTGAGGGAGAAACGAGGGACGGAGGGAATTCCAACATGGCTGCGCCCATGTATCACGTGATCAAAAAAAAAAACCATTATGGCCGCGCCCACGTAAACATAACCTCACTTTCTTAGATGGCGGTCCCCGTGGCGCGCGCTGGCGGGAAAAATTCCCTAGGGTTCCCCTCACACTACAAAATAATTATTTATATATAATAATAATATAGATAAAAATTAAGTAAGACGTTATCTGAGTGTGGTTGCGGAACACTCGTACTGTGTGTGAAACACAGTACCCAGGTTAAGCATTACCGAGGTATAGGAGTCTGTCCAGTCTGAAACTGGTTGTCACTCCACGACCCGATAATGCCCCGTCCCTTGGAAAGTGAATTTTTGAAACCAATTGAAGAATTTAAAATGGAAAGTGAATATTGAAACCAATTGAAGTTAGAGCTGGAGTTACCTCGGGAGGTATATGTTGAACCTCCCCACGATTAAACGCTCGGCACGTGGGACATGTGTGTACTCTGTCGGCACAGGTCCGACAGAGAGTATGACCGCACAGCCGAAGAGCAACCGTGGGAAGATTCACCATACACACAGGACACTCAACTTTACGCGGCTGTGACAGAGGTGTCTCCTCGGCGTCCGGGGGTGGAGGAGTGGTGTTATTACGCCTGGAATCCTCCATTCTTTCCCCAACGGATCGTAGGAAATTCTTCTCCAAGTCCTCACGAAGCTCCCGCCAAGTTTGCGGGGCGAGTCTGATCTGTCGCCTATGGTCGGTATCTAGAAGGATGCGACTGGCCGTCCATTGCAGCTCCCGCATCAGTACTCGGATACTGTGGAGGGCCGCAATACATTCCCGCGCCTCCCAATCACTGACCCTGGGCTAAAACAGAAGAAGAAGAAGAAAGATTACATCACTTGTAAACAAGTCATAATGTACAATTCGAGTAATTCAATACCGCGTACCGTAGGCTGAATTTGTGGGAGCTCCGGTGACGGAGGTATTGAGGGGGCGTACTCTGACGACGATAGGAGCGTAGAGCCAGACTCCGTTGACGATCCGCCGGCCGGTGAGAGGCCTGAGAGGCCATCATGGAATGGTACCTGGGAGGGCGGGCGAGTTTGAAGGAGTGCGTGACGGTGCGACAGAGGGATTCGCTACTTCCACGACCCTGGACTAAAAACAGAAGAAGAAGAAAGATTACATCACTTGTAAACAAGTCATAATGTACAATTCAAGTAATTCAATATCGCGTACCGTAGGCCGAATTTGTGGGAGCTCCGGTGACGGAGGTATTGAGGGGGCGTACTCTGGCAACGATAGGAACGTAGAGCCAGACTCCGTTGACGATCCGCCGGCCGGTGAGAGGCCTGAGAGGCCATCATGGAATGGTACCGGGGAGGGCGGGCGAGTCGGAGGAGTGGGTGACGGTGCGACAGAGGCGTCTACGGAACGGCGCCTCTGAGAGGTGTCATAGCTGTTATCGTCACTGCCCGCAGGCAGTGACCATCCCCAAACGCCTGTCCTCTGAACAGCTGCAGACTGTGATTGAGACAGCAATGCAGGCTGCAGTGAGCTGATCTGTACATATACATACACCCTCAGATATGCTATTTATCACACATCCGTAAATTGTACTTTCAATTGATGGAACTAACCCTTTGATCCAGACTAGTTTCATCCCAGACCTCCTGCGGGCTCGTTCAGGCGATCCAACAGTTCCGTGATCTCCCTATCGTGCTCTTGACTCTCCGCCCGGTCAAGAGCCTCGACAAGGTCGGACTCTGCAAACATCTGTAAAACACGAGGAGAATCATCAGTGTACGCCGCTAACCGTTCAATATCGGTACATAGATGAGAGAATGGTTATTACCTGCCCAAGATCCTCGTCACAGAATTCCATGTAGTCCTCCACACGTCTCTTTTACAAAAAAAAACAAACCCGTTAGTCATAAATTCCTTAAGGTAGTACATACGTAAAGTGTAACACGTAAAATATCACAGTAAAACTCACAATAGGCCTGAAACGGTGAGGAGCCAACGAAAAGACATCCTCTATCACGCAGATAGGTCGCGCCGTCTGCAAATAATACAGAGGATATAAAAATTGAAAAAACCTGTCATATGACGAAAAAAAAACAACATTAGTACTATTTTACGTACCGTAGTGGGAATGGGTACCGGCTCACTGCGGGGTCTGGCGGGGTCCTAAAACAATATTTATAAGTTATGCGATACATGTGCTAGACAACAACAACAACAACAACAACAGAAAACAAACACGAAACAAACACTCACTTCCTGACCTCTGCGAGACCACCCCGCTCACCGACCAACCTCCACGCGATGTCGATGGTCGAGCCTGCAAATAATTCTGTATCAGTAATAGATTTAATTAAAGTGTAGGCTTAACGGTGTTGAATATAAACGTACCAAGTCTATGGCTCCATCATCGTTCCCTGTCCAACCGTTTGTAGACGCCGTCGAGGGTTGTTCCTAAACATTAATCGAACATTACTAAATACATCAGTAAAACAGTATAACATTTACATGAAATTATTGCATGACTTACGTCTTCACTGCCGGCTGATACCACACTCAGGAGTGCGAGAATCAACAGCAATACTGTAGTGTTCCCGATCCTGGCTCTAGGGGCACAACACAGTACTCCCAGCATGACCACGAACATGGTGGTGGCCATGAGGAAGCAGACTATGGCTAAACGTTCACAGTCGGACATGATAGGAAAGTGCAGGATACACACGCGTCCTCTGCTTATATGCAGCCGGACCGCATCCTGTCACATGTGCTGGTACAAGGTGACCTTCGTTCCACACCACCCATGAGGTCAGGTCTTAGGCGCGTTCTTTTTGTTAACCGAGAGCATCCCCAGTAGGCCTAACCTCTCGGGTGATGAGCCCCAACCATCGCTCATCACAGGTGGTAGCCATTCCATGACAAATTTGCTACCTCCCAACATATTTTTTTTGTACCTCACCAATGACAGGACTTCTCAACTCAATGCCGAAACCCTGTCTCTCGGTGAGATACGTTTTATTTTATACTTTATTTTTTATTTTTTTATCCTCGCGAGTGTAACAAGTAACTTTACTCGGAGAAGCCTTTCAATGTAACTTGTAAAAACACTCGCAAAGACTTTTTTTTTATTTTTTATTTTTATTTATTTTACAGCATCTAGAGCGAGGTACATACCCCTGGACTTACGGAGTTTAGGCCTGCCATAGAGGTATCTGTCACACACATACACACACACAACTGCTCCCGGTCTTACGGAGTTTAGGCCTGCCGTAAGAGCAGTTGAAAGCCCCAGGACTTACAGAGTTTAGGCCTGCCTTAGGAGCTTACCACTCACTCACCCCACCCCGCTCTAGAGCTTTTTTCAAAGCACAAGCATAAGTGAAGCCACTATTATGTTGAGGCAGAATACAGTGAGTATCGGAAACGATTGCTTCCTGACTTTCAACTACATTTCTATCAACTACGTTATTATGAAAGCTGGACAGAAAGTTGACCTTTTCAAGTCCTTTAGTATATACAGTAGCAAAGGGTTTACAAAGAGCGCGTATCAGCTCCTCATCATACTCTATACCACCCTCCTCCCACTTGATGTTGTGAAAGTGGCGCTCCAGCCACCGAACGGTTCTCGCCATTTTAGAATTTAACTCCCCCTTATCGTATGGAGGCTTGAATACGATGTGTGCACGAAAGAGATGACTGATTATTACAAACTCTTTTACAATAAATCGATTGTCATTATCTTTAAAAAGCGTGAAAACTCAACTATCGCCTCCATTTGGCCACCGTTTGAAAAGTTCAATTTCGAGAGACAGCCTGTGAGCTATGCGACTAGGGAGGAGGTCACTGTCACTGTTTTCAATTGCGGTTTTAAACAGGCTCCTCAATCAAGAACAGGTCTCTCAATACGATGTACATCAGTGGGATGTTGGCAGTGAACTGATCCCACTCGTGCTTGTTAAGAGTTAAAGTATGCTCCCCGTCAAAGAGAAACACGTGCATACGACCGAAAACATTTGTGACCTTGATATCCTCCTCCTCCGTGTCTGATTTAATATAAAATTTGGTTTTATTCTCCAGAGCCAGGGTTACGGAATTGAAGTGTTGTGAAAACTCGTTAAACACATCGAATGACCAATAAACGCAACCCTTCTTACCCTTAAACAGTATTCCGAGAGAGTCACCCCGGTTTTTAACAAAACCCACAAATCACACACTTTGAAAGATCACAATCAATAAAATAAACAGACTTAAGAAAAATTCCCGTTTAACGAGTTTATAGGCTCTTTGCGTCTTGGGATCCTCGTAGGCTCCAGGTCCATAGCCGTTGATGGGTCCTCCATGGTCTCGGTCTCGGTCTTGTATGACCGTACCTTCCACAGTACCCCTTATATACTTTAATCCTCCGAATTTAGACCAATCAGAGACGCGCTTATTTTGACCAATGAGATTTTTTAGCAGGTGGTTCTTCCCCCTCCACCTCCTCCCGTTCGTATGTGAGAGGATCTATCAAAAAAGAGACAGTAATTTTGTCACAGCCCCTCACATCCCAGGCGTCGCCATGGGATGTTAAATTATCACAGTCGATGTTTTTACAACCCTTTAAATACCCCGTCCTTGTACAAGCAAGCGTTGTACATACGCTTTGATACCCTTTTTATACCCATTCAGCTTCACATCATCCTCTCTGCAAAATCTAACCCTAATTCTGTCAAAACCCGTCACATCATAAAACGCGCTATTAGGTGTGAAATTAGCACAGTCGAGGTATTTACATATCTTCATCTTTCCGTCCTTCCACAAGGAAGTGTACACTCCAGCTTTTATACCCTCTCTATACCTATTTAGAGCCTGTTTAATAGGATTATTCTCCCCCTCCCCACCGTAGGCCTCGGGGTCATCGTCTACCTCAAAACGAATCTCAATTTTGTTAAAATCCTTAACATCGTAAAAGCTGGCATTGGATGTAAACTGAATGCAGTTGAAGTATCCCAATGATCTCATCTCTACTCCTTCCTTATGACCGCGAATGTATAGCCCCATCGTTGCGAGAGTGTTCAACACTGGGTAGGTAATGTACATCGGCGTAGGAGTCGCTCAATTTATACCTAACGATCCCCACCACCAACACCACCACCACCACCACCACTATTACATCATACGTTTTACGTTTACCGGTAAGCAAGGTGTACGCCATGTGGGAGTCATGCAAGAGGAGACAGTATGCCGTCGTGTTTGCCGGAAAATTATTTTTCGCCTCAAATTCCAATCTCACGTCTACTGGTCCCGACTTGATCGAATCGTTCTGTTTAGAACAATCAATCACATAGAGTGGTGCGTGGGACTTGAATTTTTCAAAATCAACGGTAGGAGGCCGCTCCCGGTTTCTGATAGTACGAGCTTTGGAATCTTGTAAACATCTCGTAAAAAATGCACAAGTCACCGTGGACATTGTCGTAAGGATAATATTGCGAATTCAAATACAGTCTTACATTTGTCAGGTCGCAAAACGGTCAAAAGAAGACGCATCCTTTTTCAGATCATTTTTTCTTCCTGTCTGAAATGCCAAAACAACGTAGCGGGGTTTCTCAATTTGAGAACTCGTTTTTATCGTCCAACTCTGACGAGTCGTTTGTGGTAAAGAGGGGTATTCGTGGATTTCCCAGGACCCGAAACGGCAGGTGAATCAGAGTATCTTTCTCAATAACACGCAATAATTTCAATTTGTAACTGTCGGATACAGTAATGTGTGGAACACGCCAGTAGAGCGAGGTTATTTCAAAGTCGAGGTTAACCGCATCCGTGCTTTTGACCGCATTAATGTCGGTAGCCGACCTCAAGATAATCAGTTCCTGTCTGACATTGACCACGATCTTTTTATAATCCTCGGCCAAAACCCAGCAACAGTTTTAGAGGCACTGAATATGTAAAATTCACTGGCCTGACCGGTTTCAACCCGGACCTAGCCAACATGCATTCAAGAGACCAGCCTCCTCCTCTTTCCTGATGGAAAATCAGTCCTTTTATTGTACTTGTAATACCTACATTTTTCACCCTGTCAACCTCTATACCGCCGATCTCGTACCTTATATCGTCGAATAAAAATGCAATAGCGTTGTTTATTAATGTAACACTGGCCGCGGCCCCATCCGCCTTCTTGGCACGCACTTTTCCGCTGATGTGTAAACTGCTTTCGAACGGTGCTGTAATTATATCCTGTTGACTGATTGGAATCCTGATTTCGTCGTTATTCTTTAGAGTTGACGAGGCGTACGGTTTGTGAGAGTGAAACTCCCAACCGGTTATCGCCTCATCGTACTCGACGGCCGATTCTATCGATAGCAGAGCCATACTTAAAACCCAGCGATCTAATAAACTTGATGTTCTTAGGTGTTAACACCGCGGTCTTTTTGTGATCGAATGAGGGGAACGGTGTACGGCACTTCTCTAAATACTATGCCCATTGCCGTTTCCTTATGTGTATACGTAACGATAACGGTTCGTTTCTAAAGTTTATCAATTCACCGGTCTGGTCTTTGAGAGAGACAGCTATATTGTTCACCCTACGGACGTTCACAGGTAAATAGATGACTGTGCTCGGTTTCTCGACTATTTTTATACCCTGGAGCGACTTCAGGGTAAAACTCATGCAGCACATGTCCTTCTACACCGTTTTGAAAGGATCCTCGGGCGATATTACACTCAACACGTATCGTGTTTACCGTCATAATACTGACGGGGAGGTCGGACATGTGGACTCTATTAGGCTCGAGCATTTTCGCGGTGAAACCTAGTACAGGAGCTAGGGATCCCGATATTTCGAAATGTATCGCTTCACTGCACGATACTTCGGACCTTAGAGTGTTATTGTTTGCCTTAAGACTGAACGTTACGCCTCCGTCAATGTGCGACTTGATATATTCTTCGATGTTTTCAATTTCGTACGACCCTTCATCTATTACTATCTCTTTACCGTTTCCGTAGTGAAACTTGTCATTTACACCCTTTTCAATGTTCGGAATTGTATAGTACGTGGACAGGTCAATTAGGCCGATTTCGTACTCCCCATCGCTCAAATCCATTGGTGGAAAGACCTCACAAGATACGTACGGGGCCACACACCGCTAAGTGAAAACATTATTTGCTAGAAAACTTCAAACACAAGTGTCCGCAGACTACTGAGTCATCAGACTGTTTACGCTCATAGTTATACTGTACACTGACACCGGACCCAAAGTAAGATACGAGTTCTACCGGCGGTCTCAGATTACCAAAACTGTCAAAGTAGTACACTCTATTTCCTAGTTTCTTATAACAGACCCAGTGCGTTCCTTCACCTCGTGAACTGTCCAGATTTACTATGGCCGACTCGTACAGCCGCGGGGTCTTGGGCAGTGTGTCCCTCATGTATACACCTCGAAAATTCGGAATATCGAGTAACCTCGCGTAACGGATCAATTCGTGGTTTTGTTAGAGGTTTTATCGGTATCGAGATTGTTGTTTTTTTTTTTTACAACACCTCTTCCTTTTCCTCACACCCCACCACCACCTCCCCTCTTTGGGTAAGGTTTCAGGTAGAGACCTCGCCCTTTTGACTTACCCCTCCCTCGCTTTGTCTTTGTTTTTTTTCTTTCTCCCACCCCCAAACGCTGTTTTAGCTTTCATGGCCGCAGTCACTGCTAAGGCCGCAGCCTTTTCTCCTACACTAGCGTCTCCTGATTTCACCCTTTGCCAAGCTCTTCTGGCCAATTCTTTGTCGGCCTCTCGCCGGTGTTCCAAATCCGTATATTTCGAGTACGCTATATCGTGGATTCTACAGAATTCGTCCAACTTATTAATACCCTTATCGCCACGTGCAAGTCTCTCAGACAACCTGGTGCCTGGCCCACAGTACCGAAAACCCCCGGGGAGGTGTAACTCAACTGGTAAAGCGTCAACAGCACGATTTATTATGGTGCCTACAGCGGGCAGTGCGTTTCTCAGCGCGCTGGTCACTATACCTCTGCCCCGCTTGACAGCTCGTTTCACTCTGTTTGATTTACGCTTGTGATTCGCCATTTATATACCGTATCACTTTATACAACTGTTTGAGTAGCGATTCACGCACACAAGTAATCTGCAGTACGTCGAAGATGTCCGCCTCGGATTTCGTGACAGTACCGGTAAACTCGTCAAACTCCAGCACGTAACTGTCTGTTATAAAGTAAATACGACCGTTTATATACCTGAATCCACCCTTTATAGATCCTGGAACACCTGGGAGTACGCTTGAGGTCATCCCTAACATGGTGCCTGTGAGGGTGCATTCGTTCAACTCTACGACAAACTTGTCATCGACAAAGAAGTAGGTCTTACCCATATTACTGTTTAACGCTGCATTGACTTTCTTAATTCTGTTATGTACGATTCTGCTAATGGGTCTTTGATTGGACAGTCTAAGTGACGGGTAATCTATAACGTATAAAGTCCTGTCCACAATCATGACTACGTCTCCGTCCGGTCTCTGGTACACGGCTGAGACATTATTAAAGTTCGACGGTAAGAACGTCAACCACTCTGTAATTATCAGAGGATTGGTAAACTCTTCACGCGTTCTATGGGCTTCGTTCAGGCTGAGTATCCAAACGTATTTACCGTTAAAACGCGTACAGTCTGTTTCTCACTACTAAGAACGTGTTGAGTTTGTGCCGTAAATTACAAATGTCCAATTCTGTAGGTGTAGGCGTGGTAGGCCTAGTGGTAGTTGATGTTGTTGTTGTCGTAGTAGTAGTAGTAGTGGATGTTGTAGTGGATGTTTGTAGTGGACGTGGAGGAGGAGGAGGAGGAGGAGGGAGGGGACAGGCCGGTCCGTACAAAACCTGAATTGCAAGCTGATCGTCTCTGTCCAAATCAAATTTCGTACAAGTTGTTGATACCCGATGGCTGGTAATAGGACGGAAACATTACGGATCGTAACACAGACGAATGCTGAAGACCGAGAGCATGGCCTATTTCGTGGACCATCACTGTAAAAGAACGAAGTCTTCTCCGGTGCGGGTATATTCATTGTAAAGTCCCAGTCCTCTTCGAAATCAAGGTGTATATCCGATTGGTTCAGCCACGGTCGAGGGAGAAAAAGCGTGGCCGAGAACACCGCCCGGACCGTCAAAATCGTAACTGCAAGTGCTTTTAAGGTAGTACGCCACGTGTTTCTTAGGGGAAATCACTACCATTATAGTGGGATTACTGTAACTTCTACGGAATTCGAGAGCAGAGTGCTTGGAGTACAAGGAAAACGCTCTCTCAACGATGTTGGCATACTGGATGCCAGAGCCAATCATGTTCCACGTGACCCGAGTTGAGTTCCATTTAACTAATGGGTTCACGGAAAACGGGGCTATGCCTTCGTCCGAGTTACCGCATCTGGGTGTGTCCATCAGCTTCAGCGTCTCCTCGTTTTCATATCCGGTTCACCTGTAGTCCGAACGTCTCCTGAAACCTCGTAATGGCGTCCTTAATATTGTTAGTCAGCGATGTTTCGTTGCTGTTGAGATAGCCGTATTTTCTCCAAGTACAACAAAGTTTTATTAGCAGCTATCAGAGGAGCTATACACAGAATTAATACCGAGAACCGCATCTCGCCAGGTTCTAAAGTAAACTGACGGTAAAAATGTCAACAACCTACTTATATCTCGATCTCATCACCCTGCTCACCGGGTCCTAAAGTATGGGTTGACAATGTTGAACCTGATCCACTCGTCTTTATTGGTTAAGTGTATAGCGTCCAGCGGCGGAGCCAGTAGTTTGTACATACCGTAATAGACTTCGCTCAGTACTCTCACTAGGTAATTCACGGTCACCGCGTCACTCATGTCGGTAGGATCTCTCAGATTAGTGATTTTTACGGTTTGCGCGTTCCAATCTTGCACCACTCTGGTCATGGCGTGTTTTAGAAAGTATTTGAGATTAACAGCTTCACCCTCGTATAGAGGCTCTTCAATCTCGCTCAGACGTTTATGTCCAAAACTCCAATGCCCGTCTTTGCCCATTTGGGGTATACGACTATCTACATACCGTTTAGTCGTAGCGTCCTTAGGCTCGACTGGCCATCCAACGTTGCGCAGTCTGAAATTATTGAAAGTAACGGTAGAATCTCTAATACTCTTCATAGGTGTAAGAGTATGTAGTTGTGACAGAGTGACAGCGTCGTTTAATCCTTCACCATCGCTCAGGTTGATTATTCTTCTCTTTTTAGCGTCTATTATCTCAGTATCGAACGTTAATGTTCTTTTATTTAGCGTTCGCAAATTGACGGCATCCGCTTCGTTCGTAGGGTTAGCTACGTTAGGTATTCTGTTATTTCTGGCATCGAGTTTGAGTGTCTTGAGCATAGACCGGGTCATATCTGTTTTAGTGCCATTTAATTTCTTGTCCAAGGTCTGCAGGTTTATAGCGTCTAGACTCTGCTGGGCGTCGGCCACGTTTACATAAACCGCTTGCCCTTGATATCGTAATCACCGTCTACCGTTATGCGAAACCCGACCCCAGGAGGGCCTCTTTTTAACCGATCTCCGGCCACCGGTGCGACCAAACTTGTCCACGCTCATTTTGAAACTGTAATCTAAGAGAACATCCTTTACTTTTTATACCAATGCTCTATACCTGGAATTTCCTCTACCACGGATGAGTTTCAACTCCCTCAACTCTTCCACGATGTTTATAATTTCGTTTTTATGACCCGTATTACCCGCCTCAGCTGAACCTATTAAAACCTTTAATCTCTCACACAATTCATTCGGATCGTCGTAATACACGGGATCAGGGTTTGACATGTCCTTGAAGCCTTTGCCCGAGTAAGCTTTGGGAAATAGTTTTGAAATGACAAGTTCGTATTTTGTCGATTTGTTACGGTTTATGGTACTTTTATAATTGTAACCTCTTTTGTGAGCGTGTGTCCTGTTCAATATATCCTTGTAAGTGACCAAATCAGTTTCATCGTAATGTAACGGTGCGCGTTTAAAGACCAATTCGTACAGACCTTTCGTAGGTTTGTAGTACACATCATCTGATGACTATACTGCCCGTTACTATCGAAATTTAACACTTTGTTTCCCAATCATTAGTGTGCCGTTATCATAGCGTGGTCCGTATATGGAATCAATCTTTCTTTGACTGGGAATGTCCTTCATCAGTGACTTCATGTACTTGACTGTAAGTGCATTTTGGAATGTGCTTTCCACCCATTGTGAAGCCTCTAGTTGTCCTTTAGCGGTGGAAAGGATATCGCTTGCTTTCGGGTAAAGGTGGATCACTAGTCTCCAGCACTTCGTCGTCCTGTAAGTAAGCGGGTACTCTCGGAGATGATGTTACAGCGGGAGAGAAGAGTTCCTCTTTTATCTCCTGCTGCTCTTCCTCAGGTTCGATTTTTATATTTTCGGAATTCTTGGTTTTCTTTCGCAGTTCAGACAGGAGTGGTTTTGTACTGGTTTTCCAGACGTATCTCGGTAGACAGAGTCCCTTGTTTAAACTCCTTATACTTTCGCCTGATGGCCGTTCTCAACTTTGATATCTCGGCTGTAAGCTGTTTCTCGTTCCGCTCCATTTTTATCAATGATGCCACCATCTGTCCGTTTAACATTTATATACGCTTTCCTCATTTGCTCAAAAACATGTGATACATCAATACCTCTGCACTCATCGTATCTTGGAACGAAATGAACCTTCACTCTGTCGTCAAATCTTTATCTTCTTCTTGTTATATTTACTTGTTTGGCTCCATATTGCACACTGACCGTGTCCGTGTTGAGTTGACACTTTTAAACTACGGTAGTTCGACTTGTCTGAAAAACATTGCGCGTTTCTTGTGTTTTCTAAGGTAGTGTATAATGTCACCAAGTGGACGCTACCGTACCCAGTTTCCTGAAGTAGACTGATCTCGGTATTTGCACTTGCGCTCGTGATCTAAATACAAACGTTCTCTTCCATCCGTCTCTCCACTGCGGGATCTCGGCCACCGTGTACTTGTCATTCTCTACCGTCTTATCCATGTACTCTTTTAACCGGAGCGATAGGGTTCCTCACCCTACCGTGTATATGGATCAGGTATGAGTTGAGTAGCCAGAACTCACAAGGATTGGCTCCTGTAAATCTCCTCCACGCCTCAAACTGATCACGGTTTGTAATACTATACACTCCGTCCATCAGACTTATTCCGAACATTTCACAGTACATAGGGACAGTTGGTAAGGCCACCTTTAGAAATTCTGAAGTAAAGAGGCTCTGGCACAGATTATTTACAGCCGCAAACTCTTTGTTTCTCTCGCCTCTCGGTAGTCCACGTGGGGTCGGCCCGTACGCCACGTTATAGAGCTGATGTCGCTGTAGCATTTCGAGGCCAGTGCTTGTCTGTAGATTGTAACGGGTTTTCCTAATAGGTATAGTTCGCTCCGTGAGAATGATGCAACGTGAGGTGTGTGGGACTTTACAAGCGTACTCCAACATCTTTATACAGACTTGGGCAAAGTATATACCACCGTGTGCGTTTTCTCAACGGTACAAAGCTTACCGAATTGGTCTGGAAACGGTCTGAATCGGGACAAGAGGTTCTGCGATTCCCGCACAGTACACTTTAACATGTCTTCGTGGTATACAACGAGTTTCAAACGGTACAAACGGTACACCTTTCTCCTGGCTCTTTTTTCAAAAATTCTATCCAGATATCGCGGTTATAAAACCGTTCGCTGGACGAAATCATTAACAGAATTACAGGAGGAATGGTTGCACTGTACTGTCCTTGGCGTTTGTGTCTCCAACACCTTCTATTGAAAAGGAAACCGTGTGGTGGTCGTCTGCTACAGTAATTACCGCAAAATTTTTCTTGTCCGGGTAGTACCACGTACACAGATTTGAGTTGACTTTGTGAGTCTCTGGTCCGAGAACCCTCTGATGTCGTTATAAGTGTAGATCCTCACCATTATAGATCTTGAACAAAACTGTCTATACCTACTCGGTACCTCCCTTTATCAATGTCATCGTCCTTGCTAATGACGATAAAACCGTGTTTGTCCTTCCACGCCATACTGCACAACTGTTTGAATTTTTCAAATCTCATATCGGTATTGACGTGATCACTGTAAGCGTGGTGTAGATTCATGTCATCCTGTTTGAAGAGTATTATGAAATTTGCATTGTCTCTGACGCAGCTGTTTCGGTATGTGACTGTAGGTTTGACCGAGATAGAATGTATCTACGTTCTTGTGCCTCCCCATAGCAAAGTAACTGCGGATATTGCCGTGCTTTTCGCAAGCTATATCGTCAAAAATCATCAAAGAGTTTTCCTTAGCCTCGTCCGGTTTAATGACCAGGGAGCTATCGTCGTACGCGAAATACCCTACTTCCTTCGGTATCATTTTAGCCAGTAATTGATACTTTGGCTGGTACAATGACTTTGAAAATACGTACACATTCTCGAATCGTAATCCGTTCGGATCGGTGATCAGATTGAATAACACGTTTGTTTTACCACAGTTTGAAGGACCTACAATTAAACCTCTTATCGAGTCTGGTAAAAGCGGACCGTTTTTGTTTTTGCGACTTAAACCGCTACCTATATACTCGTCCATGTTGTGGACGTTAAACGTCGTGGCTTGCTTTACGAGCTTCATTTTGGTAATGACGGTTCCACGGTATTGCATCATGTTTTATAATTTACTTTCTTTTTTTTAGGTTTAATAATATCTTTGGAGTTTACCCAGCTATTGTGAGTATCGTCAAAACCACGCCACCGCACCAAGACCTTGGAGCCTTTCCGCCGGAGTACTTTATCAACGAGATAGGCATTTCCTGTTGCGGTTCTTATCAGTTGCTGTTCATAGAAACCGCCTTGCAAAAATGTCACCTCTTATGTCTTGTAATATATACGTTACAGGTTTTGTAGGTTTTATCGCAAATATTGTAAATATTTCATTTGACCAGTTGGGTAGTTATCCTTTTTTAAATACACCTTTGTATTTGCTAATTCTAACCTGATCGCTTACACGGAATTTGGGATTTTTTGTTTTAACCACTTTATTATGTTTATTTATGCGGGCGAGAATCTGTTTTACGTGTTTTCGTCTAACATCTTTTGGTTTCATACCGATTGTCCTGTGCACACTACTGTTGTACTCCTTGACTATGTCTGGTAAAATACTTAACCACTCGTAGCTACCGTGTGCCGTAAATCTCTCGTACATTTTTTCTTTCAGGGTTCTGTTTAGACGTTCCACAATAGAACTTTTCAAATGTGATTGGGTAGAGTAATGGTTAATGCTGTGTTTGTTTAAAAGTTTTTTAACGTGACTGTTGTACCATTCTTTACCGTGGTCCGTTTGAAAGTTTTTCATCTTGTGTTTAGACAGTATAGGTTCTAGTGCATGCGCGACTTCAGCGCCGGTCTTGTTCTTTATAGGAACGGCAAACGCAAATTTTGAGAAACAGTTTAGCATCGTCAGTAGTATATACTTGTAACCTCTGTTTACTCTCGAGTAAGGTATCATCTCTACAAGGTCGGCTTGATACAGGTCATTAATTCCTTTCAGCGTAACCCTGCGTCTGGGGTAATTACGCCTAGCCGGTTTGTGCAGTTCTTTCGCTATCGCGTCCATTTTGTAAATGAAGAAAAGATAATCTGTATACCGGTATTTATATTCGTCTAAGTGGTGTGGTTTGGAACACCCACATCGAACACTCGCATGCTCGATGCCCAGGTTAAACAGTATTTGATTTTGAGGGCCAATCCAGAAGTAACTGGTTGTCGCCCTGTGATCAAATACTGTCCCATCCCTTGTTGCTTAGGACGGTTTAGCGGAGGCAGTTGCATTTACCTCTCCACGCATTTTTTAGCAGAGACCTTCTGCAAGTCCTACAGCGTAATGTCCTGTCTAGATGTTCAATATCATCGCTAGATAGCGAAAAGTAATATACATGTTCCGTATGGATCAAAACTTCCGGCTCTAGCGCAAGGTTTCTTTCCGTACCGAGAAGGTAACTGTTGGGGGTCATACGGTATCTTATCAAATGGATAATGGAGGCGTTGGGGCGTAGACTTTCAAAATACATCCGGAAGTAAGGTTCTAAAGCCAGACCTGTGATGGCACACGTTAGGTCGCAGTAAGAGTGTGAACCTCCAAGTGGTGTGGTACAGTACACACTCAGCACTGAGGCAGTCATATTTACCGTGCTCCCTCCATGAGAGCGTCCATGACCGTTCGTGGTACCTCTAAATTCATAAGGGCACGGAAGTCATTACGGAACTGCTTGACCACGGTTTTTTTTAGCGAGGTCAAACAGGGAGTGTGGCTGGAATGGTCTAGACTCGGCCATGGTTTGAGTTAGAATGAAACACTCGCACCTCCCCGGCGACATTGACTTGAGGTCATGTGACCTCTCCCTTCCATAAAGCTCTCGCGTCGGCCAGTGTTACATTAATAAACAACGCTATTGCATTTTTTATTCGACGATATAAGGTACGAGATCGGCGGTATAGAGGTTGACAGGCGTGAAAAATGTAGGTATTACAAGTACAATAAAGGACTGATTTCCATCAGGAAAGAGGAGGAGGCTGGTCTCTTGAATGCATGTTGGCTAGGTCCGGGTGAAACCGGTCCATGCCAGTGAATTTACATATTCAGTGCCTCTAAAACTGTTGCTGGGTTTTGCCGAGGATTATAAAAAGATCGTGGGTCAATGTCAGACAGGAACTGATTATCTTGAGGTCGGCTACCGACATTAACGCGGTCAAAAGCACGGATGCGGTTAACCTCGACTTTGAAATAACCTCGCTCTACTGGCGTGTTCCACACATTACTGTATCCGACAGTTACAAATTGAAATTATTTCGTGTTATTGAGAAAGATACTCTGATTCACACCTGCCGTTTCGGTCCTGGGAAATCCACGAATACCCCTCTTTACCACAAACGACTCGTCAGAGTTGGACGATAAAAACGAGTTCTCAAATTGAGAAACCCCGCTACGTTGTTTTGGGCATTTCAGACAGGAAGAAAAAAATGATCTGAAAAAGGATGCGTCTTCTTTTGACCGTTGCGACCTGACAAATGTAAGACTGTATTTGAATTCGCAATATTATCCTTACGACAATGTCCACGGTGACTTGTGCATTTTTTTACGAGATGTTTACAAGATTCCAAAGCTCGTACTATCAGAAACCGGGAGCGCCCTACCGTTGATTTTGAAAAATTCAAGTCCCACGCACCACTCTATGTGATTGATTGTTCTAAACAGAACGATTCGATCAAGTCGGGACCAGTAGACGTGAGATTGGAATTTGAGGTGAAAAATAATTTTTCCGGCAAACACGACGGCATACTGTCTCCTCTTGCATGACTCCCACATGGCGTACACCCTGCTTACCGGTAACGTAAAACGTATGATGTAATAGTGGTGGTGGTGGTGGGTGGTGGTTTGGTGGTGGGGATCGTTAGGTATAAATTGAGCGACTCCTACGCCGATGTACATTACCTACCCAGTGTTGAACACTCTCGCAACGATGGGGCTATACATTCGCGGTCATAAGGAAGGAGTAGAGATGAGATCATTGGGATACTTCAACTGCATTCAGTTTACATCCAATGCCAGCTTTTACGATGTTAAGGATTTTAACAAAATTGAGATTCGTTTTGAGGTAGACGATGACCCCGAGGCCTACGGTGGGGAGGGGGAGAATAATCCTATTAAACAGGCTCTAAATAGGTATAGAGAGGGTATAAAAGCTGGAGTGTACACTTCCTTGTGGAAGGACGGAAAGATGAAAACATGTAAAATACCTCGACTGTGCTAATTTCACACCTAATAGCGCGTTTTATGATGTGACGGGTTTTGACAGAATTAGGGTTAGATTTTGCAGAGAGGATGATGTGAAGCTGAATGGGTATAAAAAGGGTATCAAAGCGTATGTACACGCTTGCTTGTACAAGACGGGGTATTTAAAGGGTGTAAAAACATCGACTGTGATAATTTAACATCCCATGGCGACGCCTGGGATGTGAGGGGCTGTGACAAAATTACTGTCTCTTTTTCGATAGATCCTTTCACATACGAATGGGAGGAGGGTGGAGGGGGAAGAACCACCTGCTAAAAAATCTCATTGGTCAAAAATAAGCGCGTCCCTGATTGGTCTAAATTCGGAGGATTAAAGTATATAAGGGGTACTGTGGAAGGTACGGTCATACAAGACCGAGACCGAGACCATGGAGGACCCATCAAACGGCTATGGACCTGGAGCCTACGAGGATCCCAAGACGCAAAGAGCCTATAAACTCGTTAACGGGAATTTTTCTTAAGTCTGTTTATTTTATTGATTGTGATCTTTCAAAGTGTGTGATTGTGGGTTTTGTTAAAAACCGGGGTGACTCTCTCGGAATAACTGTTTAAGGGTAAGAAGGGTTGCGTTTATTGGTCATTCGATGTGTTTAACGAGTTTTCACAACACTTCAATTCCGTAACCTGGCTCTGGAGAATAAAACCAAATTTTATATTAAATCAGACACGGAGGAGGAGGATATCAAGGTCACAAATGTTTTCGGTCGTATGCACGTGTTTCTCTTTGACGGGGAGCATACTTTAACTCTTAACAAGCACGAGTGGAATCAGTTCACTGCCAACATCCCACTGATGTACATCGTATTGAGAGACCTGTTCTTGATTGAGGAACCTGTTAAAACCGCAATTGAAAACAGTGACAGTGACCTCCTCCCTAGTCGCATAGCTCACAGGCTGTCTCTCGAAATTGAACTTTTCAAACGGTGGCCAAATGGAGGCGATAGTTGAGTTTCACGCTTTTAAAGATAATGACAATCGATTTATTGTAAAAGAGTTTTGTAATAATCAGTCATCTCTTTCGTGCACACATCGTATTCAAGCCTCCATACGATAAAGCGGAGTTAAATTCTAAAATGGCCAGAACCGTTCGGTGGCTGGAGCGCCACTTTCACAACATCAAGTGGGAGGAGGGTGGTATAGAGTACGATGAGGAGCTGATACGCGCTCTTTGTAAACCCTTTTGCTACTGTATATACTAAAGGACTTAGAAAAGGTCAACTTTCTGTCCAGCTTTCATAATAACGTAGTTGATAGAAATGTAGTTTGAAAGTCCAGGAAGCAATCGTTTCCGATACTCACTGTATTTTACCTCAACATAATAGTGACTTTCACTTATGCTTGTGCTTTAAAAAAAGCTCTAGAGCGGGGTGGGGTGAGTGAGTGGTAAGCTCCTAAGGCAGGCCTAAACTCTGTAAGTCCTGGGGCTTTCAACTGCTCTTACGGCAGGCCTAAACTCCGTAAGACCGGAGCAGTTGTGTGTGTGTATGTGTGTGACAGATACCTCTATGGCAGGCCTAAACTCCGTAAGTCCAGGGGTATGTACCTCGCTCTAGATGCTGTAAAATAAATAAAAATAAAAAATAAAAAAAAAGTCTTTGCGAGTGTTTTACGAGTTACATTGAAAGGCTTCTCCGAGTAAAGTTACTTGTTACACTCGCGAGGATAAAAAAAAATAAAAAATAAAGTATAAAATAAAACGTATCTCACCGAGAGACAGGGTTTCGGCATTGAGTTGAGAAGTCCTGTCATTGGTGAGGTACAAAAAATATGTTGGGAGGTAGCAAATTTGTCATGGAATGGCTACCACCTGTGATGAGCGATGGTTGGGGCTCATCACCCGAGAGGTTAGGCCTACTGGGGATGCTCTCGGTTAACAAAAAAGAACGCGCGCCTAAGACCTGACCTCATGGGTGGTGTGGAACGAAGGTCACCTTGTACCAGCACATGTGACAGGAAGCGGTCCGGCTGCATATAAGCAGAGGACGCGTGTGTATCCTGCACTTTCCTATCATGTCCGACTGTGAACGTTTAGCCATAGTCTGCTTCCTCATGGCCACCACCATGTTCGTGGTCATGCTGGGAGTACTGTGTTGTGCCCCTAGAGCCAGGATCGGGAACACTACAGTGTTGCTGTTGATTCTCGCACTCCTGAGTGTGGTATCAGCCGGCAGTGAAGACGTAAGTCATGCAATAATTTCATGTAAATGTTATACTGTTTTACTAATATATTTAGTAATGTTCGATTAATGTTTAGGAACAACCCTCGACGGCGTCTACAAACGGTTGGACAGGGGACGATGATGGAGCCATAGACTTGGTACGTTTATATCCAACACCGTTATGCCTACACTTTAATGAAATCTATTACTGATACAGAATTATTTGCAGACTCGACCATCGACATCGCGTGGAGGTTGGTTGGTCGGCGAGCGGGTGGTCTCGCAGAGGTCAGGAAGTGAGTGTTTGTTTCGTGTTTGTTTTCTGTTGTTGTTGTTGTTGTTGTCTAGCACATGTATCGCATAACTTATAAATATTGTTTTAGAACTCCGCCAGACCCCGCAGTGAGCCGGTACCCATTCCCACTACGGTACGTAAAATAGTACTAATGTTGTTTTTTTCGTCATATGACAGGTTTTTTCAATTTTTATATATCCTCTGTATTATTTGCAGACGACGGCGCGACCTATCTGCGTGATAGAGGATGTCTTTTCGTTGGCTCCTCATCGTTTCAGGGCCTATTGTGAGTTTTACTGTGATATTTTACGTGTTACACTTTACGTATGTACTACCCTTAAGGAAATTTATGGACTAACGGGTTTGTTTGTTTGTTTTCTTTTGTAAGAGACGTGTGGAGGACTACATGGAGTTCTGTGACGAGGATCTTGGGCAGGTAATAACCATTCTCTCATCTATGTACTGATATTGAACGGTTAGCGGCGTACACTGATGATTCTCCTCGTGTTTTACAGATGTTTGCAGAGTCCGACCTTGTCGAGGCTCTTGACCGGGCAGAGAGTCTAGAGAGCACGATAGGGAGATTTCGGAACTGCTGGATCGCCTGATACGAGCCGCAGGAGGTCTGGGATGAAACTAGTCTGGATCAAAGGGTTAGTTCCATCAATTGAAAGTACAATTTACGGATGTGTGATAAATAGCATATCTGAGGGTGTATGTATATGTACAGATCAGCTCACTGCAGCCTGCATTGCTGTCTCAATCACAGTCTGCAGCTGTTCAGAGGACAGCCGTTTGGGGATGGTCACTGCCTGCGGGCAGTGGACGATAACAGCTATGACACCTCTCAGAGGCGGCCGTTCCGTAGACGCCTCTGTCGCACCGTCACCCACTCCTCCGACTCGCCCGCCCTCCCCGGTACCACCCCATGATGGTCCTCTCAGGCCTCTCACCGACCGGCGGATCGTCTAACGGAGTCTGCCCTCTACGTTCCTATCGTCGCCAGAGTACGTCCCCTCAATACCCCCGTCACCGGAGCTCCCACAAATTCGGCCTACGGTACGCGATATTGAAATTACTTGAATTGTACATTATGACTTGTTTACAAGTGATGTAATCTTTCTTCTTCTTCTGTTTTAGCCCAGGGTCGTGGAAGTGGCGAATCCCTCTGTCGCACCGTTCACCCACTCCTCCGACTCGCCCCGCCCTCCCCGGTACCACCCCATGATGGCCTCTCAGGCCTCTCACCGGCCGGCGGATCGTCAACGGAGTCTGACTCTACGTTCCTATCGTCGTCAGAGTTACGCCCCCTCAATACCCCGTCACCGGAGCTCCCACAAAATTCGGCCTACGGTACGCGATATTGAATTACTTGAATTGTACATTTATGACTTGTTTACAAGTGATGTAATTCTTTCTTCTTCTTCTTCTGTTTTAGCCCAGGGTCAGTGATTGGGAGGCGCGGGAATGTATTGCGGCCCTCTACGGTATCCGAGTACTGATGCGGGAGCTGCAATGGACGGCCAGTCGCATCCTTCTAGATACCGACCATAGGCGACAGATCAGACTCGCTCCGGAAAACTTGGCGGGAGCTTCGTGAGGACTTGGAGAATTTCCTACGATCCGTTGGGGAAAGAATGGAGGATGCCAGGCGTCAATAACACCACTCCTCCACCCCCGGACGCCGAGGAGACACCTCCTGTCACAGCCGCGTAAAGTTGAGTGTCCTGTGTGTATGGTGAATCTTCCCACGGTTGCTCTCTCGGCTGTGCGGTCATACTCTCTGTCGGACCTGTGCCGACAGAGTACACACATGTCCCACGTGCCCGAGCGTTAATCGTGGGGAAGGTTCAACATATACCTCCCGAGGGTAACTCCAGCTCTAACTTCAATTGGTTTCAAAATTCACTTTCCATTTTAAATTCTTCAATTGGTTTCAAAAATTCACTTTCCAAGGGACGGGGCATTATCGGGTCGTGGAGTGACAACCAGTTCAGACTGGACAGACTCCTATACCTCGGTAATGCTTAACCTGGGTACTGTGTTCCATAACACAGTACGAGTGTTCCGCAACCACACTCAGAAACTCTCAGATAACGTCTTACTTAATTTTTATCTATATTATTATTATATATAAATAATTATGTTTGTAGTGTGAGGGGAACCCTAGGGAATTTTTCCCGCCAGCGCGCGCCACGGGCGCCGCCATCTTGGTTCCCGCTGAGAAAGAAAGTGAGGTTATGTTTTACGGTGGGCGCGGCCATATCGGATTTATTTTTTTTGATCACGTGATACATGGGCGCAGCCATATTGATTTTTTTTGATCACGTGATACATGGGCGCAGCCATGTTGGAATTCCTCCGTCCCTCGTTTCTCCCTCACCGGACCCAACAAATCACCGATGTTTACCGACAACCTAAAACACCCCAAAAACACTAGGATAAGAGTGTGTGAGGAGGGAATTTCTCCGCGCATGAGGGAATTTCTCCCGCACATGTGGGAATTTCTCCCGCACATGCCTCTACCTCTGCGCATGCGCGGCCGCCATCTTGGATCACGTGACCCCCCTTCTCGACCAATCAGAGCCCTGTCCGCAAGGGGCGCAAGGCTCTTTCTTTTACTATCTTAAAAACTACAGTGGGTATATAGGAGGCTTCGGGGTTAACTGTTTAATGATTTCAAAATAAAATAATGAAATATATCTATGGTGCAATTATCTTTATGTGATCTTCTGAAGGATAGAATTTATGATACATATGGAAAATGAAATAAATATCAAATTACAATCATATGTTGACAACAAGAGCACCATAATGGAATATTATACTATTTATAGAAATTGTAATATGATAAAAATTATTAGAATCACACGGTAGTTTTTGAAAACGTGAGTGTCAGTCTTAAATAAATAAATATGTAACTATTGCACATTTCTATACATAAAACTACGCCTAAGGTTTATAATAAAAACACAACTAACTATCCTGATTTCAATTTACACCAAAACCTTTGATTTAAATGACAGTTAATTTGTTAAAATGTTTAGTATTATATTAATTAACGAGAATGTTATATGAGAGTTTTTATTATGATTTACAGACGGCGTGGCTCAGAAGATATCCCTGATTGGACGTATTATGTAATTTTCATTATACAGACGATTACACTGAATTCTGTAATATTATATTTCTACATATCTGTTTTCTAAGGAGATGTTTGACATGATTTGCTTGACCCTGGTTGGCTCATTATAGTATCCCTGGTTGACAGTTAATGTAATTGAAATAACAGACGATAAACAGGAAATTATGTAAGATTGTATTATACATATTAGATGTTTTCTAAGGAGGAGTTTGACATGTTTTTTGCTGCCGGATGGCTCATTATAGTAACCCTGTTTGACAGATAAAGTAAAATGCAATATACAGTACGATATAGGATCATCTGTAATATTATATTATACATTATAATGTTTTCATTAAGGCGAGGTTGGACATGATTTGCTGCGGGTTTGGCTTATTAAATAGTAAACCCTGTTTGACAGATAAAGTAATTGCAATATTACAGACGATGATATAGGATCATCTGATTATTATTATATTATACATATAATGTTTTCTAAGGGATTGGTTGGACATGATTTGCTGCCGGCTTGCGCTCATTATAGTAACCCTGTTTGACAGATTAAAGTAATTGCAATATACAGACCGATATAGGATCACCTGTAAAATTATATTATACATGTCATGTTTTTCTAAGGATAGGTTGGCATGGATTTTCTGCCGGCTTGGCTTATTATAGTCAACCTGTTTTGACAGCTAAAGGTAACTTCAATATACAGACGATATAGGATCATCTGTATAATTATTACTCGATACATATATATGTTTTGTCATGGCGAGTTTGACATGATTTGCTGCCGGGTTGGCTCATTATAGTAACCTTGTTTTAACAGATAATGTACTTTCAAATCTCCAGACGATAGAGATCATCTGTAAATATATTGTATTATACATATTAGTTGTTTTATACATAGTGTCTTAACATGATTTACCAATGGGTTGGATATAAGTAACTAATGGGTTACCTGTTAGGTAGATAATCATCTATACATACTTATTATTATATATATTATATGTTTATATGTGTATTATGTATATATAGTTAGTTATTATACCATAAGAGCGCTCATTTTCGTATCTATGATATGTACCACCAATATCCATAAGTAAATTATGTTTGTTCTTTATTATCGTGGTTTTTAATTATATTTTTACATAAAATCCAGTAAAAATTTTTAATCACTGTTAATGATTATTTGTACCTAGAATCTTTTATGATATATACAGAACAAATAGCTTATATCAACCACCAGGAACACCAGGTTTGTATGTAACTTTCATAGAAAATAAATATTTTGATTCTCAACTTAAGCTCTATAAAAATATATTATAACTTCTTATAATATAGAGTGTTTATATTTAAATTGTACTAACTAACATAATATTGTAAATTCCATTTGACTGAAAATGGTATTGGAGTGTGTGTATTATCATCAGAATGTATAGTTCATCTCTCTTACAAACTTCACAATAATTGTATTGTCCAGTGGTTGGTATGTGTAGTAACCCACACGGTATAGTCGTTTATTTACGAATAATTATGTGGTTGGCGCTGTGTATGATATAACATAGTGCCTGGGTTACTGACGTGTTGGACCATTAACAGAATGTATATTTCCCTATCCTTAACTAAATATCGTTGGTTGGCTATGTTGATTGTTACTTAACACAATAGTTGGTATTGACTGTGGAACTTTAAAACGTTGCACTTTTTAGATTGTGCGTCATATGTCCCTGCGGGTCAATTGCTACAGTGATTGTTTTATAACCTGTTTATACAAGATTTTATCTTAAAAGAAAAACAAAGAATTGGTTTTATTATATATATGGAGTTTAAAAATATACATCAACAGTTAGCTGGTAATTTATAAGAGAAAACATTTGATACACTCAAATAACTTTTATTAATAACCTCTATAAATTATTCACATCATCGATACTAAACATATTACATAGTAAAAAATATTACAAATTACAAGTATTTTTTTTAGGACTAAAACCGTGTCATTACTAGTGTAAGTTACACAAATCAGTCAATAAGTAGCGCCTGGCATTGTTAACAGGATACAAGCTTAAGTACCTTATTTGTTACTTCTAGTTATCGCAACTTTATATAAGGCACAAGGTAGGTATAACCTCTATAATTATTGACATCATGATACTAACAGATTACATAGTAAAAATATTACAAATACAAGTATTATTTTGAGACTTAAACGTCATACTAGTAAGGTACACAAACAGTCAATAAGTAGCGACTGCAGTTACAGGATACAGCTTAACGTACTTCTTTTGTACTTCTAGTTCTACGAAAACCTTATATAAAGCACAAGCTAGGTATTATAACCTCTATAATTATTCACATCCTGTATTCTAAAATTTTATATAGTAACAATATTACATATACAAGTATTAATTTTTAGACTGAACCGTGATAGTAGTAAGTGTAACAACAAACAGTCATAATAAGTAGCGCCTGCGTTACAGGATGGCAGGTAACGTACTTATTTTGTACTTCTAGTTATCGAAACCTTATATAAGGCACAAGCTTGGTATAACCTCTATATATTATTCACATCCTGATACTAAAATATTATATAGTAACAATATTACAAATACATAGTATTATTTTTTAGGCACTTAAACGTCATACGTAGTACAAGGTTAACACAAACAGTCAATACGTAGCGCCAGCAGTTACGGATACAGCTTAAGTACATTATTATGTACTTCTAGGTTATCGAAATTGGGGGGGGGGGGGGGTGGGGGGGGGGGGGGGTGGGGGGGGGGGGGGGTGGGGGGGGGGGGGGGTGGGGGGGGGGGGGGGTGGGGGGGGGGGGGGGTGGAAAATATGGTACAAAGTTTTTGTCTCTTAACTTATTTTTTATGCTAAAAAAAAAAATTTTGCCTGATATTCGTAATACTTTTTAGGTACTATAATATACAGTAGATATTCAATATAATATTTTTATATTGTAATGTTCTTTAGAAAATTTGCCTAAATAAAGAGAGTATAGTCACACAAAACCCACAAAGCTTCGTCTAGAAAAACGAAGTTATCCTCCTAAAACCATTATGAGAAGCAAACTTTAGAGGTTTTTACAAAGGTTTATGTCGAACCTAACGTGCTGTCCTTATAAGGTAAGTTTCATATGCATCCTTATTTTCACCTTGTGTAAATCTGGCGTGCTAATTATTAGGATATACTGAACGAAAATGGAAGTATTGTTGAAACCATTATTAGTTTTACACATTTAATTAGTGACAAAAATATTATTTTTTTGTACTGATGTACAAGTGATTCTGTAATGAAGGGGAACAACAGGATGTTTTCCGAGCAAGTAATAACAAAATATTCAGTAAAAATACGTTTCAAGATCTGCAAGTCTGAGTAGTCTATTCTTCAGGTAAAATAACTAGTTACGTAACACGATTAATTTACAAAAGAATTGAGTATTTTACAAATTTAGTACCCTATTTTTAGGCAATGCGCCTTTAAAATAAACAATCACACGTAATAAAAAAACAAAACACAGAAATTAATTAATGAAAGCTGGACTAAACGACAATACAGAGGTCTACAAACAAAGCTCAACCAAAAAACATGGTGTTTTTCTATCGGTTTTTTTTTTTGTTTCAAGCACGTACAGAATCCATTTTTTATCTCTAGGGAATGCTCTAAAATGGCCCTCCGCTCGACGCTAGATGGCATATAAGTGTGCATATAAGTGCCCACATCGATTAAAATTCAGCACAAAATAATAAAAAAGAAACGGCTTATGAATCTTTAATAATCTTAGCTTGTAATAATTGAATTTATAAATTACTTTATTAAAACAAACCAAATCTGTTCATTTTTTTAAAACTGCTATGAATTTTGTTCTTTTATAAAATTTTCGCTCGATGAAAAAAACAAAAAAAAACGTATATTTTTTGGAGATATTTGCTAAGAAAAAACCGATGAAAAACGTGAAAAAATAAAATGTTCAATTGTCAATAAACTTGAAAAGTATTGTGATTTTTAGGAGTTAATCGTTATGAGATGAATATTTTGCTTACAATTAGGCCTTCCTACTCCGATATCCGAGGGTTATTTAAAAAAATAAAAAATCACCCCCGAGAAGGGGTGGCAACTATACACCCAGGGTGGGTTTGCGGGAGTTTCAAATCATTTTCACTTTTTGAATTTAAGGATTAAGATGGGGCCTAATTCCAAAATTTCATGTAAATCGGTTCAGACCAGCAAAAAAAATTCGGATGTTTTGGTAAGATCGTATTTTTCGCTTCAATGACTGCACTAATATTAAGTTTTTATGGTCAGATTTTAATCCACAATGTATGTGTTTTTTTGTTATTTTTCCTATTTAAGACTAGTTTTACTGTAAGTCAACTGTATTATGTGTGACCATCATAGCCACAATATAAATTAGCTTTTAATTAGTAGAATCTGTGCGATGCCCTCAAACCCTTATAACATTAAGGTGTGTTGAAATGTAAACAAATAATACCATACACCATTTTTGAACTTATTGTTATATTTTCCTTATTTTATATTTTAGAAAAATCCCAAAATCCGTGAAGTTTCAATAAATTTAGGAAAGTATACAATAAAAATAACAAATTTTAAAGAATTCTTTTAATTTTATATCAAGTTAAACAAACTTTTTTTATATTTTTTTTACGTTTTCATCTCAATTTTGAGAAATTTGTTTACCTGTCTTACTTATTCCCACGTTATCAGTATTAAATTTAAAAAAGCAAAATGAGGTAACTTTCACTAACGCAAGAACTTTTTATAGTTTTTAATGGAAGACATTGTAAATTAAATATTTAATGGGGTGTTCAGAGTTAGATTAGATACTAAACGATGTATTGAGGAAGAGACGAGTAGATAATTAAGTTCACTTCATCTTGAGCCAACAGCTGACAAAACTTATAAATTGTTACGAGCAAGGGTATTATATGACAAAGTTTCTAACGTTAGGAGTATACATCTGTCTCTTCCAAACCTTTACTCGTACACGTACTCTCTGTGATTTTGTCAAAACCTTAAGAACAGCAGACATCTTAATGTCAAGTTTTGGCAATTGTTATTATAGTGTTACTCCTGTTATCAGATATTTCGGATTTTTGTTTAATACCGAACAAATGGCTTTAGCAGTTGGACATTTGAAATTAAAGAATGTAAAAAATAATATTTTGAATCATTTAAGTAAATTATCTGATATTTTAAATAAAAATTTGAGGCAGTGAAATGTAAACGAAGATACCAGAAATCTAGTGTCATCTTTTTATAATTACGTTTTAAATGAACATTTATCAGCTCAGTCTTAATGGTTATATTATACAAAATATGTTTTATTCATTACCTCTATTTGGATTTTGTGCATATTTTGCATATCAAGATACATAGAGATTAACATGTTCGAAAATAAAATTTAGCCTAAAACTCAACTTGCGTAAATAACTTACTATGAGCAGACTCATATCCCAAGCTGACAGTGGACAATGCAACAGAGGCCGCAGAAGGTTGACGGATGTAAACAGAATATTAACGATGTTTTAACAGCGAGAGCTATCCGCTGTGGATACACGAGAATTTTGGACACATTCAAGGGAACCAGGTCTCATGACGTTTTAATCAACTCTAAGTGCACTCTGCAGTAATGGACCATATATTTTTGAAACGTATTACTCTCACCTATTCTAAAGGAATAAATACTTAAAAGAAAAAGTAGCATTTTATGACGTTTTATAACTTTTTATATTTTATTATGTACTAAAAATTAGACCACAACAGCTAAACTTAAAAGTTTTCATTTAGTGTAGTAAAAACTATAAATAATGCAATAGTTTAGTTAATATGTTCTATCCTTATTGATTTATGATATTTAATATTTTTTATTGCATTGTGTTTAAAACTCGATTTCTTATATTAACTTAGCTTTTTGAACTTAACACTGCGCTTAATTATATTATAGTACGTAATATACATTAAAATATGAATGTATATACACATACATAGAGAGAGAGAGAGAGAGAGAGAGAGAGAGAGAGAGAGGAGAGAGAGAGAGAAAGACAGAGAGAGAGAGAGAGAGAGAGAGAGAGAGAGAGAGAGAGAGCTGAGTAAACAGTCAGATGTAACTAGTACATAATATGTATTCAACATAGTTTAGGGAGTTATGAAATTATCCAAATATAATCCGGTCGCCCACTCCGCCTTCACCAATTCTGCGTCGCCTACATCCACAGCTGGTGTCCTGTCTCTTTCTTAATCTCCTAGACATCCTAGACATTTGAAAGCCGCTCATATCAATGCTCAGTCACTGAGTTTAGATAAACTTTTGACCTTGAACACTTTATAAATTTGTTATTTCAGAATCCCGGCTTAAGCCGAGTATTTATTCTATCCAGGTGTCTCTTCTTGGCTGTATTTTGCAGCGGAAGCAATATAACAGGATCAAGATGTTCGTGGTGTTACAGTGTTTTTAGTGAGAGCTTGAATTTTCATCCACTTATTTTTTCGCCTTTTGAGTACTTTTTTTTCTTTTTTTTTTTTTTTTTTTTTTTTCTTTGGGATATTGGGGTGGATTTCCTAGATCCTCACACGTCAACCTGAGCTTATTGTGTGCCCCTTTGATGTTAGAGGGGTAAGCCTATCTTCGTGCCCTTAATTAGGCTAAGAAGCTTTTCCCCGATACTAGCATCTGGTTCGTTCGCCTGGTTGTTTATCACCGAAAAGAGCCCTTCTCCTTGCTCCCAGTCTCTCACAGTCCAGTATTATGGTGTTTTGCAGTCTCTTCAGACTTATTGCAGAGTCTACACTCCGAGTCCCTCATTTCGTAAACCTAGAGTGTTTAAGGTGTTTCCTGAAGTGGCCGTGTTCCAGTGATCAAGGCAATCACTTGCTTAACCCGATCCCCTCCCCAGCCCCATCAGCCATCTGGTGAATCCGGAGCTAGAATCGGCAAGCAGTCTTTTGCCGAGTGCTTGTCCTTGGTGACTTCTGCCACCGCAAGCGGTGTGTCTTCCTGGACCATTTGTTTATACTTTGATAAGCGGCGCTGACTTGCTTATACCACAACTCGGTTCTGGACCGGTGTATGGCATGCTTGCTCCGCTTTTTGGCAAGCCTGTCGGCCGCATTCGTTGCCACCTATGCCTGTGTGGCCCGGTACCCAACCAAGACGCACACAGTTGCGTGATCCAAGCTTGCAGAGAGTGTTAAAGCACTCCCACACAAAGCTTGGATGAAATGCTGTTGGAGTCAAGAGCTTTAAAGAGCTGCCTGACTGTTCTGACATTATACAGATGTTCATTTCCTGGTACCTTCTGGTGAGGGCCTAGGTTGGCACAGGCTAGGATACCATAGATTTCGGCTTGAAATATGGAGCAGTTCCGACCCAAACTGCCGCTAAGGGCAGTTCTAGGGGATTGACTAAACACTCCATATCCAGTTCTACCCTTAATAAGCGAGCCATCCGTGTACCAGATAAAGCTCTTTCTTATTGTTGGGATGTTATCTTGCGATTTCCACTCATCTCTGGAGTAGAAGTCAACAGAGAATGGCTTATTGAATACGAACTCCCGTTCTCATTGTGTCGGAGACCATTTCGAGAATAGCGCTTGGGTTTACAGCTTCAGTGATGGCGCCATGGCTCGCGTTAGACGCGCCATTCCTCCACAAGCCAGCAACCATCAGCCGATAAGCTGACTTACGCGATTCAGCTTTTATATGAACATCAAGAGATATAAGTCCTAAAGCCACCTCGAGGGTCGCTGAGGGACTGCTCCTGAATGCTCCGGTTACAAAGATTGTGCCAAGCCTTTGTAAGCTTTCAAGCTTGGCTTTGGCAGTTACCTGATTCACCTTTGTCCACCAGACTAATGAACCATAAGTGATTTGAGGCCTTACACTGCTTTGTAAAGCCATAGTGCTATATGGGGTTTTACGCCCCATGAGATTCCTGCAAGTCTCCTGGACGTCATGAGCGCCCACTTTGCTTTGTGCAGGATATTATTAAGATGATCATTCCACGTAAGCTTATGGTCTAGAGGTCAGTCCTAAATATTTGACTGTCTTTGACCACATCCCAGCTGAGTGGGATGGCGAGTTTCAGCCTAGAAAGAGACTCTAGGTTCTTTTTTCTAGTGAATGGTACAACAACTGTCTTAGAGGGATTTACTTTCAGTCCCTCTCCTGACACCAGTTGTGTACATGTTGAAGGTTGGTATTCATGAATATCAACAACAACATTTGTGTATTTTCCCTGTACCATAAGGACTATGTCGTCTGCATATCCTTGGACATAGGATTCCGTTGTTAGTAAGGTCCTCAAGTAGACCATCTACTACTAGATTCCACAGTAGAGGTGACAGGATGCCTCCTTGAGGACATCCCCTTGTGGGTGCGATCACAAGCGATACTTCATTGAGATCGGCCCTGATCCGTCCTGGAGCACAGCATGGCCCTAAGCCACCGGCACAGAGCTGGCTCGAGGCCACGTCGCTGTGCTCCACTTACCATTGCAGTGAATTTGGCATTGTCGAAAGCTCCTTCAATGTCTATGAAGGTGCACAATGCCAATTTCATTGGCGGACAGGCTATCCTCAATCCTTACTGACTAATTGGTGTCAGTGCTGATTCACAGGATTTGCCTTGCTGGTATGCATGTTGGTTGCGATGAAGGGGAGTGTCTGAGAGAACTCCCTTTCTCAGGTGCCTCTCCACCAGGTCTTTCTTAATGTTTTCAGTAGAAATGAAGATACACTGATGGGACGAAAAGATTTAGGGACAGAGTAGTCCGCTCTCCCTTTTTTAGGGATGAAGACCACCCTGTTGAGACGCCAGACTTGTGGTATGTACCCATAGGCTAGGCTCGCCCTGAATAGTTTCACATAGAAGGGTAAGGAGATTCTCCGGCCCTTGTTGAAGCAGGGCCAGAAAGATTCCATCCCCTCCATGCAGATTTGAAAGGGGCAAATTTAGAAATTGCCCATTTGGCTTTAGAGAGAGTGACAATCCTTCTGGCAATGGCCCAGCTACCACGACAAGCTCTTGGCCGTGAGCCTGCCTCGTGATTACCAGACGTTCCAGTGTCGTCATTCTCAAAGATACAATCAGGGAAGTGAGTCTCAAGGAGAAGTTTGAGGCTATCACTAGACCCGGAAGTGTGTTGACCTCCCTGGGACCTTAAAGATCCCAAGTGACCGGTTGGACTTGAGGCTAGCAAGCGTTGCAGTCTAGCTGCCGCGCTTAACTCATTTACCTTCTGTGTGTAAACTGCCTTCCAGGAACACTTGTTTTGTTGCTTTTTTTAATTGCTACAGGCTGTATTCTGTTAGAGCTCTATGATAAATGACTCCTCCCAGATACGGCTCCTTTTGCATTGATTGTACAGCTTCCTGACATTAGCCCCTTTTGCGAGCGAGGTCTGCAGTCCACTCACTTACTATTGGTTCGACTCTCTTTCCCCCGTCGCAATGGGCAATTGTCATGGAAGCTATTGATTATAGCATTCTCCAGGTCAGAAGCTATCTGATCTATGTCTGTGAAGCATCGCAACCCTTCCGCCTACCGATCCCTACTGTGACTTGAAGGTCAGACTTATATCCCAACCAGTCAGTCCTCCTGGGATTACGATAAAGGACCTCTGCAGACTCATCTTGCAAGTTAAAGAGGATATACCTGTGATCCGATAATGAGGCCTCTTCTTTCGCTTACGTGCCACTTATCAACCATTCCAAGTATTCCTTGTGTGCAGATTGTTATGTCAATAACTTCTTGTCTAATTTCGTGTTGCGAACGTAGGGTGGTTACCTTTATTACATATAAATAGGTCCCTACTTAGAAGAAATTGTAAAAGTGCCTCACCTCTAGGGTTAGTGTTGGTGCTGCCCCATCCAGCAGAGTGATTGGCGTTGGCGTCACAACCTAGAAGAAGTTGTTTGACGTCTGGCTTGTGCTTCTTCCACCAGGAGCTCTAGGTCTCTTGATGGAGGGAGTTCCCTGGCATCATATGGCAAGTATACGGAGCCTACAATTGTGCTCTGCACTATACCTCCATTCTTCCAGGTCAGTGTGCCCACAGTGAGATCTCTGGAGCAGAATTCGTTGAGGGTTAGAACATCCAAGCCCTCTCCTCAACAGGATGCAGGTTCTGGACATTCCTTAGAGAGGGTACAGTAAATTAACTTACCTTTGGTTTCATTTAGGCCCGCCACTCTCCCTTGGTGAAGCCATGGTTCTTGAATCAGTGGCAGATCAAATCCCTCCTGGAGGAAGAACTGGCAGAAGGCTGCCGAGGCAGCCCTACTGTGCTGGAGGTTGATTTGTAGAACTCGTGGCATTGTCCCTTGACTGTCGAGGAGACAATTGAGACCTGCCAGAGTCCCTAAGTTGGCTCTACAGTTGGAAAGCCTTCACAGCCTTGTAGCAGACCTCGTCCAGGAAGCAGACGAATCCGTAACCTTTCGGGTCTGGCTTGGATGGGAAGGATTTTCCACGTCGTTTACATTCAGGTTGGGGTTCTGCTTATTGAACATCTCAAGTACCTTTTTCAGGTGTCTTCTTCAGAAGCTTCGGGTGAGCTCTGAAAAACACCCTAGTGGACCTCAAGATGTCCTTACGCAGACCCACTCTCAGAGAGATATCATCTCCCAGAGGTTTTATTCTTTGGATAACTTCTTCCAGCCAACGTTTGGGTGTGCTCGTTGATGCAGGAAGCAATTAAAACACCTTTCTCTAGGTAGGTGCCCGCAAACGATGGAACGGAACCATCCTCCAGGGGTTGGATTTCTTCCATAATTGCGTCCTCCATGGCTTCTCCTTGCTCTCTGCACTAAGCCTTCGCTTCCGGGTAGCCTTCGAGGGCTAATGGCCAATTTTAATCGCTGCGACCTCTCTGTAGGTAGCACTTGGGGGTGTGCTACCAGAAGGCCTCGGGATCGGTGGGCTTCGGGCTTTTGGGTTTCCCTCCTAGCCTTCTTTGCGGGTCCCTCAGCGGAGGGCGGGGTGACCAAGGTGCCTCTGGGGCGTTTGGCCGACCCCACCCCCGCCTTGGTACCCGCAAGGTTGGGCCCGGAGTTGAGAACCTCCTGTCGTTCTGGATTCTTTTTCTTCTTCTTTTTCCCCCTCCTCCACTTGGAAGGGTCAAAAGCTTCACCCTTTTTCAAGAAGTTTAGCCTTTAGTGCTTCTCTTCTTTGAGCAGTGGTGAGATTGGGCCTCTTCATTCTGAGGTTGCCGAGTTGCTCTGTGGCATCATCCAGCGTACCTGTAGACATGGGAGTGCTTGGGCTGTTGAGGAGCTGATCTTCTATATCTTGAAGGGATTTTGCTTCCTCAGCGCTTGTACTGCCTTCCTCAGATAAAGCCTTGCCATGTATGGGAGCTTCAGTGTGCAATGGAACCTCCTGTGTTCCTAAGGCACTTTTGTTGAGGAGAAGGTAGGGATGTTGGCATAACAACCTCTTGAGTTGTGTTGCCAGGTGGTGGTATGTGCGAGGTAGCTTCAGGAGCTACCTCAGCAGGAAGAGGTAGGTTAGAAACAGCTTCAGGAACTGTTTCAAGGGTTGGTTTGTTTTGTTTTTTGTTTTTGTTTCTTTCCATGTTGTTCCCACGAGAAGCTAGGGAATGGAAGGTCCGCCCAGACAGAGCCCCGCATGCCTGGGTAAGCTGCTTTTAAACTGGAGGGTCGCCGGTGTCCAGAGTCCGCATAGTATAGACTGGTTTGCCACCAGCCATTCAGCCCCTGGCCTACGCTGTTCCACCGTGGCTTGGCCCCTAGTGGGAGAAATGAAAGGGAAACTAGATCGAAGAGTTGAGGAACTTTACCTCAGATAGAAGAGAGTGAAGAAGAGAGATAGGCTGACACATAGAGAAGTGTGCCAGCCATAGGCCTCCAGAACAAGAAGAGAAGGGATCTGGAGCATTAGCTAGGGTACCTCGGGGTCGCCACTACCCGTACGGCCTTGAAAGTAAGACCGCCCCTGAGGGCAGTTCTTCTATTAATTTAGGACATAAATTCTTTGATCATCATTGATTTGAGTACTTAGTTGCTTCTGAATTCATATTTATTGAAATTAGCTTCTCTGGTTGAGATTTAATTTTACTGGTATGATATTACCTCAGAAGTGGACGTATGACAGGTTTTTTAAAACTCTCTTTTGTACATATGTATTGATACAGTTATATGTTATCACAAGTGATTTCAGTACTGCTTTGAAGGAAGACAATCAAGACTATAATTAAAGATAGCTGACTTCCATATTTAAATCTTGTAATCTGACAATACTGTAACTAGAGTAAACTCATCTCACTGCTGAGTGTGACACACTTCTTGTCCTCGTGGTTTCGGAATATCATAATATTGTTCTTCAGAGGCAGTCCATAAGCAGCTTCCTGTCCCTGCCATATCAAAGCATGATCCTGTCTATTGTGTTCAATCAGTAAGTATACCTAGAATTAAAGCCAGGTTTATTATGTATGGAGACTTTAACGTTATGAATAAGACTTCATTTATATAGGATATTGTAATGATAACATGTCATAAACTATAGAATCTTGACTCTGTTGATGGCATCGTGGTCTGTTTTAATATATTTTTGTCTTTTTACTATAAACATGCTCTTTACGTGACACAACGAATAAATAAGAGGCCCTAGTGCTGTGGACAAGAAATGATATTTCTTAGCCTAATTTACTATCGTGATAGTTTATATCGAAGAGCGAAAAGTGCTCTAAAGACCAAGTTACTCATAAATCAATAACAGCTTCTGCGTAAACTCCAGGCTGAGATATAGTAGAGGTCCTTTTGACAATTGGAAAACAGTAGTCAAGCGACTTATGGCGGAAGGTTAAAAGCCTTGAAGTATTAAATAAATGTATTTCACAGTTAGCACTTATACTTCTGAAAGGGGTGTTTTACATCATGTAGTCAACGTGTCAGTCCAGACAAAGTGGAAGACTACTCAAATCATCTTCTAAATCTAGCTCATCGTAGTTGTATTTATCACGTGTTTAAAAATGTGATGCAAGGTGAGACTTATACACCGAATTCACAATAAGTATGTTGGGTACTATTACATGTCAATAAGCCTCATAAAGAATATCCTATTTGCTGTCCTTCCAATAGTCGGTCAATTTCATTTTCAAAGAAGTCTCTTAGTGGTGGCGTTATCCCATCACAATATAAATATGCTTTATCCGTACTTTTAATAAGATTTCAGCAGCAACATCATGTTCAGTTTAGTCCAACAAAATAATCTTTCCGTATTATCTAAAGGCCTAGAGAGAATGCACTACCAACTAACTGATTGTCTATCGTATAACAACATGTTTTGTAGTTTACTTATGCCTAAGCTGTAAATTGTTAATTACGACTTAAAAAGTTTATTTGGCCTCCATTTTAATGCGTTATCACACAGATCTCTAAATTGTATTGATAGATTTCTTTAATCAGAACATTGAAAATGAATCGTTACTCAATGTGTCTTTAAAATATTTTAGTATATCCCATAATCTCACATTTTGAGTACCTGTGCGGAGTAGTAATTATATCCTAAAGTACTTCCTAACATTATAAAAATGTATGCATTTCTTCTTGTGTGAGCCGTTATAATATTACCATAAGGTCTGTAGGGTTTTAATTAAAACTGTACATTCAACATCGTTTAGGGTTTTATGCGAGCATGCACAAACATTTTCTCATGTTGGTAGGGTTCCATGGAGACTTGTCCAGTCATGGAGACACCTATGTGGGGACCACAATGACATAATAACAGTGACATATAAGTGTGTGATACTTACTTGTGATGATTATAGATCGCGCTTGAAACATCATATTTAATAATTAAGCAATACTTAATTATTTAGTGTTCTCATCGTCTAATGACGGTAAGGAGAAGACCACTTCTTTCATGCCACATATTTAAGATGATATTTTTATTTATTAATTATTCAATACGATCAAGAAACTCGTCATCCTGATTCGTTATATCTTTGTATCATGTGGAAATTTAAATAACATAAGAAGCGAAAAGTCAGAACTCCATATAGAAATTTTAAATGGTCAAAGTTGTTAAATGGTATTTTATTTACATATCCTATAATATAATTTTATATAAATATAAATATAAAATTGTTAAGGGTTGAAAGATAGATAATTTAAATTTACGTTTCTAATAAAAGGAATTATTAATTCAATAATATATTTACAAAAAAATCTTTTTATGGTCAACTTCAGTGTAAATTTAACGTAATTAGTACAGCACGGTTAGTTTTTTAAACTGTTTAAATTAGTACAATTTTAATTACTAGCCAACTATCTGTAACCGTAAAATATGAACGAGTGCTGATTCAACAATATCCACTGGTGTGAATAATCAAAACTTTTAAAATTTATAGAAAAAAATGTATTTGAAATAAACAAACCCACTGTTACAACATTATTACAATTGCTTTGGCATTAGAGTCAACTTACAATCGTAGTGGTAACATTAAAAGTTAGGCTCTATATGTATATATTCTTTCAATGAAATTGCGTTTGGGTTAATGATGGTGATTTATTTTTATACTATTGCCTACATGCCTAACACAGGAAAAAAGTATTTGATGATGCAGATTTTTAATTTAACGTATTGGATGGAAATACCTGCTATGATATTTTTAAACATTAAGTATTTCAAAAAGCCCATTTTATGCGTAAGTAAGTATGTCTGTCTGTATACATTTCTAGACATTTCGTTTCCTATTAGCTTCGAGTTTGCAACGGTCCTTCCTTTATTTTTATAACATATTAACTACTACTTTAAATATTTTAACTATTCAAGTAACCTAAAATTGACCAAAATCATGTGCTTCATAGATCCCTTTTTAATTGTCACTATGCTTCCAACAGTCCATAGTATGTACTGTGTTCTTATAAAAATAGTAGTATAAAAATACTTGTAAAAGTTGAAATATTATTGGAAATCAACTTCAATATATCAAATGACTAGTTTCATTCCTGAACAAAAACTAGAATATTATCAGGTCGTGCCATGTGGTTAAATGGTATATTCATACCGTACGAGGTTGACTGACACGGTTAGTAGCGATGGCTGTGTATTTGGTACAGAACTGTATTAAAGATGTGTTATTGCTGCGAACTGAACTTTACAACACAGTTTAAAAATGTATCAGTGATAAAATGTTTTAATTCAAGTGGTTTTTCTAATTATTATTCAAGGGTATAATTACTACGACTGTACAATCTGGGTCTTTAATCGATATGAATATGAAGTTTGGAGGTAATAGAATCACTTTACAAATCCATTAAAAACAATTTTGTTACCACGATTTTAGAGAGGTATCAAGTTTATTTACCTTAGGGTGAGGGGAAGAGAGAGCATTCTAGTATTTTCGATTATTAAATATATATTATAATATTTTTTGTACGATTCTTTGTTGTTTTTATCATTATTAATTGCATGAAAGCATAGAAGCTAACAATTGTGGATTGGCAGCTGATTTTAAGGACTTAAGGAATCAAACAGTTACACATACAAAATGCCTTTCAATACAAGTTAATAAAACACAGTGACTAACGTTAATTTAGATTAAATACACGAGGAGCAATGTATCAATTAAATCTAATTAAGCTCTGCCTTGAAATTAGGTTGTATTGGTTCCATTTACACCAAACTTTCAGTTTTTCATTAGATTCCTTTAAGGTTTTCATTAGAATAAAAATCAATTTCATTTTACAAACTTAACTTTATAGTATATTGTTATAATTATAATCATTATAAGTTATAGTATACAAAACATACAGAGAGAAACAGTAGCAACATTTCAACATTTTAGCAGTTGAGATATAAACAATAACATCATTAAAAAGTACCAATTATAATGTTACACGTAAACGATTTACATCAATTGTATTTAGATCTGAACATTTATAGATAACTAAAATATATCATGAATACTCGTATAAACAGAATATTTCAAAATTTTCCAGCATTGAAGGATAACATAAATTAATAAAACACGCTTGAAAAATTTCAACATGCAGATCTCTAAATTTAGTTGTCACTCGACAATTTTATATGTTCCAAAAATAATGTCACATTGACAATAATTCTTATCTTAAAATACGCACTTTAAAGGAATAATGAAATAAACTTAATAATAGTGAACAATAATATAATATTTACATTTTAATGAAAAAACAATACTAACAACAATACCAATGACAGCAATACTTGCAATAGGTCTAATATGGTATACAACGACAGTATCTATGTTACTACACTGCCAAGAACATAGCAATTACAAAGGACAAATAAAAAGTGTAATATTGCAACACGCTGGTACGGCTTTATAGGGTATTCTGGGAAAACAAATAAATACCAACTCAATAGCGTAATTTAATTACAAATGAACTCTCTAGACTGTCTTTGTATGATAGAAGTCATACCTTCAGTTCAGGTCGAGAGATTACATCTAGAACTTACTTGGCTACTGATGTTTGCCTTCATGCTCAATCTCCGTAACATGAGATACATTTATTGCAATTACATTACCTAACAATAATAATCTCAGGGGCATCGTGTTTGGAAAGCACGAGTAGCGCACTTTCGTTAAAGATATATTTGTTTAAACAGTAAAGTAAATATCTGTAGAAATTATTTAGTCTCGTATTATTGTGTCTTAATGTGTAACTACAGATCATGCTGCTTACTTAATAATCTATCTTGCAACGACTTCTGCTCGATTTTTATATGCCTCACGGAACCAACATTATAAAATTCGTCATAAATATGATGTATGTATTTATGTGTATATATATATATATATATATTATATATATATATATATATTAATATATATATATATATATATTATTTTATATATATATATATATATTGTCACGCCTCCTGCTCAGCTGGGGGGAAGGGGGTGTACTCAGGAATCAAACGCAGCTCAGATTACAGCAACTTTATTTAAACGACAACACTTCCGAACCCACGGACACCACGCGTCACGACCATCACTAGGCTAAGCCCTACACTAGATCGGCCCTCAGGGAGCTCGGACGTCCGCTCGCGCCGGAGTCCTCTCACGTACACACCGCCTCGGGCGCTCACCTTACTGACCTCCCCCTCCAGTACTTCCAGACGGCGGGAACATGGGCCCCGACGTCACACACCCCCAGCCAAATTAAGGGTGGTTGTTGGGGTGGATGCCCTCTAGGAGTTCGTCTTCTTCATTCTTCCAGGCCCTGGCAGCTGGTCCCATGGTTGTGTTCAGCTGGGCGGCTGGGTCACGTGCACAAGTTACCATGGCGTCTACCCTCACGTTTCGCCGCGTATCGCTAAAAGTGTGGCTAGCGGTCGGGGTTCTCCAACAGTCAATAGTTGTCTTTAGACACTGCGGCAGCCACTTCTCAGGGACAGTCATTTACACTGGCACATAAAGTCTCTGGCGTTGGGACGGCCCGATCACACATAAAGTCTCTGAAGTTGGGACGGCTCGATCACACATAAAGTCTCTGGCGTTGGGACGGCCCGATCACACATAAAGTCTCTGAAGTTGGGACGGCCCGATCACACATAAAGTCTCTGAAGTTGGGACGGCTCGATTCACACATAAAGTCTCTGGCGTTGGGACGGCCCGATCACGAGCCTCAGTCGTTCGCTCCCATCGGTACCGCTTCACTAATACATTTCTAGGGAAAGTTTATTAATTTTAAATGCTATTCCAGCAACAGGCAATGAATCGTTCCTCACAAAGGTTTGCCTTCTACAAAAACATGTTGTCCTACGAGAGCCTATCTACCTACTCTAGTTAGCAATGTTTGCTATTGGTGTAATCGCATTTATTTGACAGAAACATTAGTTCATAGAAACTTACTCAAATACCCGCGGTGGTGTCCATTCCCTGATATTATACATCTATCCTTACGTGTAGGTATATTCGACATTTTATATTAAAATACATTAATCAACTTTACATGTCTTTATAACTACTTACATACAAAACAAAATATATTTAATCCTCTATATTGCCCTTTCTTATGATCTAGTACAATGACGATATTCCAATTCAAAACATGATAATATTATTATTAGAACTATTTACCAAATTACTAACTAGTACATTAATCCTTATTATCTACCCATACTATAACTTACTATTGCAAAAACACTTTTTTTTATAGATAATAACCTTACAAAGTGGTTATTATTATAGGGACCCAAACTAAATAATTGTAATTATAAGTCCACGACAAGGCTTTTCGATATTTGACATTCTTCCTACTCATTAACATAGACAAGTGAAACAAACTATAGTAGGGCATTATAAGCGTAACCATGTACTACAGGATACAGATATTTTACAGTGCAAGAGGTGGTACAAAGTTTTGTAACTGAAGTTGTGCACAGCGGCAGTGTCTACGTGACAAAAGTAGCTGTGGTCAGCAGTAGCCGTCCGGCCTCTCTGGTCACCTGACCTCTCGGGTCACCGGCCTGGCTCTGAGCTACTGGACTTCCCACCGGTGCTCTAAGACTTAGCATGAAATGACTTCGTTTTTCAACAAAGCTCTTATCTCTTAAATTTTATTCTTTACATACATCTAACTACCTTTTAACATAACTACCACAATACCACACAAGAATATGTTAATAGCTAACTATACCCGAACAACTTATAAGTTACTTTGTATGCATTGACAAGTTAATAATTGATTATTTTTATTCCCCAAATTACAAACAAATTGCAAAAGTAATTACTTAGTTCTTAACATTGGTTAGCATAACCATATACAACATTTGGTTTCGTATACGGTGTTACAATCTTAGAAACTAACTTGTCAACGCTTAATTTATTCATAATTACGTTAATGACAACTGGAAGAACAACATAAATTATTATTAAATGTTTTACATCATTATATTTTACTAACAAATTATTATGTCATTGCGACGTACCAATCCTCCTAAACATTAAGTCTTAACCTAATCTAGGAATTCTAAAACTATTTCAAGGGTCCCCTGTATTTACAGAATAATTATGAGTTTACAATTTAATTATTATTAGTCAAAACCAACTTCTAACCATTCCACGCTGATATTGGCGTATGTATACGTACCGCTGAAAACAGAACATGTATTTCACCTAGTCAATCATAATAAACAGTTTTGGAATATAAACTCTTATATTAGCTAATACTCATATGCACTCACATTCACTCTGAGTGGCCACTCGGTTTTTTTTCATTCAAACTTTCACACTCCCTACATTTTCATTCACACACTGGACTTACATGTTTACGAATTCATGATAACAATAATCTCCAGAAATAATATATTTTATACATTTTATTAATCATACACTATAACGTTCACAGTTATACAGTTTACCTCGAAGTTTACCTATGGTTACAACGATTACCTGGTATCCTTTATACCTGATCACGAACTTGGTCCCACCATTCAAGAGTGATTATCAGCTCCTTTCCATCGACCTCCGTGATAGGTAAGTTCTTTGGCAAGACATCGTCTCTGACGTCACGTTTGGCGGTCATCGCTATGTCGTCGCCTTTTCGTCTCGATACCATGGATCTCCAGTTTACCCATAATCCCACGACGTACCGACAACCAATCAGAACCAATATTATTATAATGCCACAAAATAAATCCACAATAAATTGTTCCTGATTCGGGGAGAATATTTCATTTTCTGCTCTCACAAATGCTCCTATACCTAAGCCTACTAGATGGGGATTTCTCACAACAATCATGGTTAGTAAACAAAAATAAATGGAGTGCAGCACGGCTGACAGTGATGTATACATGTCCCTCTCCACTGACAAAACCTTAAGCGTCGGGCTCTCTAACTTTCTATGTTCTGAAAAAGATAAATTCCAGTGCGGCAGCTGACTAGGCCATTCGTTGTCTAAGCATTCGTCTAGTGTCTCGAAAGTGCTGGAAACAAGATTAATTTTAGAGTTAGATTTGATTTTCAAAGTTTTTAATTTTTACCACGAAGCTGGAAGTATGTGTGCCACAGCTAACTTATCCGCTTCCTGTCTACACGGATAGTTTTCTGAAACCAAAATGTGGGAGTCAGCGACTAAGCTACAATCACACGGCACTCTCACGTGTAGTGCACCCAGGCTCTTACGCTCTGTTATCTTAACTGTAGTGTTCGAAGTGTATCTGCACACAAACTCTAAATGCTCAACAATATGGGTTAGTACATAGGTGAAGTCGTCTATCTGGGTGATAAGTGGCACGTCACCTGACACACATGAAAATACACATAGTGAGCTCAGCTCTTGTATGGTCGCACCCATAAATGTTTTTCTAGGGCAACGTGAACCGGACACAGCGTCACCGGCGTATCTAGGGACATAGCATAGTGGATTAATATTCGGCTGACAGTGCTGCAAGGCTGCTCCCTGTATCACTACCAGGTAGGGGAATAAAATCGACTTCAGCTACGGTTCCTACTTCCTCAAGATGTCTTTGGGTTGTCCTGGGTCTTCGGGAACCTCACTAAATGATCTCAGCCTTGAATAACTTCTTGTTTTTTATACTAAACTTGATGTTTGGGGACGACATACGATTGTTCCACCCTATCACGAATTAAGATTTAAATAAAAACCAAATCAGAACAAAATTAAATCAAAACAAAATCAAAATCACAATCACAATCCAAATCAAATCAACAATTTAAATATACATATTCCCCTGAACACAAGGGTTATTCAAAACACCACAACATTTCAATGCCGCGACAGTCGTCGTAACCAATTGGGTTTGACCTGGACAAGCTCTTTTTTTTAAACCATTTTATAAAAACACAAACTATTTCTCAAAATTATTCTATTCACCAATAAAAAGAAACAGCTTTGTTTATATCACGGGTAGGTTGCCTCCCTTACCGGTACCTTGGTTCGACGCACTGTGGCTGCTAAGTAGGCTACTCTTACAACAACTACAAAATTATGTTCGGCTTACAAGCTACGAGAAAACAAATAAAATTATTTACTCCAGATTACACTTTGCTTTCAAAAGGTAACTACAATTATTTGGATCAAAAACTAACTTTCTCTCTTGTTCTTTCAATCTACATTTCTTTTTCAACTTAATCAATTTACTTAAAAAAAAATCCGAATTTTAAAAAGAAATATTCACTATTATATTATATTACTATTAAATATTATATTACTAACCTGGGATCGTTAATCCGTCTTTGGTTCTGGATCACCTCAGGATACCCGGCTGCCTCCACCAATTTGTCACGCCTCCTGCTCAGCTGGGGCGAAAGGGGGTGTACTCAGGAATCAAACGCAGCTCAGATTACAGCAACTTTATTTAAAACGACAACACTTCCGAACCCACGGACACCACGCGTCACGACCATCACTAGGCTAAGCCCTACACTAGATCGGCCCTCAGGGAGCTCGGACGTCCGCTCGCGCCGGAGTCCTCTCACGTACACACCGCCTCGGGCGCTCACCTTACTGACCTCCCCCTCCAGTACTTCCAGACGGCGGGAACATGGGCCCCGACGTCACAATATATATATATATATATATATATATATATATATATATATATATATATATATATATATATATATATATATAAATTTTATTACCCTTACTCGTTCTTTTAAACTTAATTCCAGGTTGCACTTGAAGTATTATGAACATTTATATCAATTTAATAAGAAATGTGTTTTTTGAACAATATTTTAATACTAAATTAATTAACACTACTTTATATCCTAGCTTGAACAACAGTTCTTTTCAGAATGTAACTTAATGGATTTTTATTCTTTCTAGCAATAAGGAAAATTATGTGGTGTATAATCAAGAAAGAGAAAGGCAGAACTCGCTATGATCAAAACAAAATATGCCGCCTGAAAGATCTCTGTATACAAAGAATGGCCTGTAAGGACTTTTAATTCACCATTTCCTTTGTGAGACAAAGTTTCAATTCCTTTCAAGCAAAAGTATAATTAGGTTGGCAGCCTATGTAACGCTTGAACAATAAATAATTAGAGGAAAAGGCTATTTTCATCAGTTATACAAAAACATGCCATTACATTATTATATAAACATTAAGTTGTATTTAACTCTATAAATTTAAGAGTATGATAAATTGTATTGAGTTACAGATGAATTCAAATGCGCATTCCTCATTAGGCTGTAATTGTTCAGTACATTATTCTTGAATAAACATTTACTCAACTCTCCACCAATCTCTTCCAAGTCAGCTTATTAGTTGAAAAATATGAAAAGCTTTGGCTAGATAATTAAAATTGGATTTAAAATTGGATACTTAAAGAAAAATGATTTAGTAAGCGAATCTGAATAGAATTAGATTTTGTATCTGAATAGAATATTGGTTGCAGGCTAACACGTCACTTTCTTCATGGAATAAACAAAATAATTAAATAAGGTGTGCATATCTTTTTATGCAGCTGTGGCCTAGTTTTTATATAAACTCTGATAATTATTTCGAAGTTATATTGACTCTACTACTTGTGTTTAATGATGTCATAAAATTTTTCACATCTCCTTTTCTCTTCTAATATGAATCGTTTTCTGATTTGACGCTATTATTTCTTCCCTATTCTATCCCTTAATTAAAAGAATATGTTTAAAATTGTATGAGGACAGTTCGGATATTATATTCTTCCAATTGCACTTGCTGTTAAAAAGCAACAGGTAGTAAAATCTTTTTGAGGAATATTGATCACCTAACCACATTCCTTGTCAGCCATCTCCGGTACTCTACTTGCCCTTCTTCATTGTAAAATATATACCTCTGGCTTTTTATTTACTTCCATTATATATCTTTTTCTCACTCGAGGTCTCTTTAGCAGTTCCTTTGTTGGTCGGTTAAGTAATTTTTCCTATAAAGCTAAAAGATGTAACACTTCAATATCATAAAACACTATTACATAATTTTGTGAAAATATGCAGTATGCAGTTACAGTGGTTAGGCGCCTATATCTTGTTATATCGCATAGAGCACATTTAATTGTACGACTTAATTCCAATAAATGTCCTTCTAATTTTCTATCGAAATTACTCCGGTGATTTCTATTTCCTTGTCTCTGCTAGAAAATCAACGTATATCACTTTTATAGTGATTATATGTAAAATCATCCGTGTGAAAACAGCAAAATATTTTTCTTGGATACCCGTGGTAAATCCATCTCCAATAAAATATTTCAAACAATATTAGAGGTAAAAATCGATTAATTTATCTAAAATAGCTAAAATAAGCTAAAAATTATTATAAAGTATACTATGCCTAAAACGTTGAAATGTTATTTCTATGATATTATATAAAATATTAATCAAACCTAAATCATGTTTCCCCTTTTACATATGGTAAAGAATGAGGTTATTAAGCTAAAAGCTAAGGGAGTTATGTTGGAGTTACAAGCCTAAAGGCGCACTTAAGACATAACGGCTCACTGAGTAGAAAAGTGGCTTTACTTTATGTGGGATAAGTCAAAGTCAAAGTCAAAGTCAAGTCTTTTATTGCCGTTGATAATATTACAATTATGTGGCAAAAGTCATACCGAATAAATCTATAATTTTTACATTCGTTCACAATACCACATTCAGACATACAATCGTTACATTCATCCATACCACTTACTCGCCAATTCTCTCCACCGCCAACGCCAGTGTTAGTCTTCTAGATTGGTGGTCTCCCAACTATAATTCAAAAACTCGTCGACGCTATAGAATGCTTTAGACGCTAAAAAGCGCTTCAGACGAGTTTTTAACGCCTTGGGCGTTTGTACGTTTTTCATGGAATCCGGCAAACTGTTGATGAAACGGACACCTGCCTGCAAGGGCAGGTGTTCATAAACCACCGTTCTGTGTCGCCCAGTACGGTAGTTGTCTCTGCCTCTCGTTTCATATTCATGCACGTCACGGCCCCTAGTCAGGGCACATTTTGACTTACAGAATAAAACTGCCTCCAAGATATAGAGACATGGCAGGGTCAACAGCTGCAATTTTTTGAAAGCTGGTCTACACGACTCTCTGAAGTTAATGTTGGCGATTGTTCTAATCGCTTTCTTTTGAAGCCTGAAAACTCTCAAAATTTGATTGTTTTTGAAACAAGCTCCCCACAAAATCACTCCGTAGGAAAGATGTGGGTAAATCAGGCCGTAATACGCCGCCATCAGAACCTGACTTGGGCAGTATTTGGCTAAAGATCTTAAAACATAAACGCCAGGTGCTAATTTTGAACAAACTGAATCAATGTGATCATTCCATGTCAAACCTCGATCAAGGTATATACCAAGGAATTTGGAGGAGTAAACTTCTTCTAATGTGGAGTCTCCCAGCATGACGGAAGGCCCACACCCAACGTCCATTGGTCGCAGGGCGAAATTCAGAAAATTAGATTTTGTGGAATTTGTTGTGAGATTGAGGCTATGAAAGTGTTGGACGCAATTGTTAAGCTCAACAAAAGCTTTTTGTTCCAAAACTTCTTTTGATTTATCGTTAAAACAGAGAGTCGTGTCATCAGCATACTGCACGAGATTCCCGTACAGAAGTGATGACTCGATGTCATTGACATAGACCAGAAAAAGGATTGGACTGAGGATGGAGCCTTGGGGAACTCCATATCTCAAATTCAATGGACTTGAAAGGTGATTTGTAATTTGGACAGTCTGTGTTCTATGGCTTAGAAATGATTTAATCCACAGCAGGGGCACACCTCGAATGCCATGAGATTCAAGTTTGTCAAGAAGTGTATTATGGTCAACACAGTCGAATGCTTTGGATAAGTCGAGATACACACTTATGGTGGGATTCCGACACTCTAACCCCTCTACAACCATTTCGACCAGACTCATCACAGCGTCTACCGTCGATTTTCCCGTTCTGAAGCCAAATTGGTCTTCAGAGAGCTGGTTGTGTTTGCTAAGAAAACAAAGCATTCTTGTCAAAAATAGTTTTTTCGAAAATCTTGCTCACAGTTGGCAAAATAGAGACAGGCCGATAATTGTTAAGGGAGCATGGATCATCTTTTTTGAAAATGGGGTGTACTTTAGCATTTTTCAGGAGGGAGGGGAAAACTCCTGTTCGAAAAGACAGATTTACCAATTGAGTCAGAGGGCTCACAATATGCTTGGCACATTTTTTCAAGATCCACATGGACAATAAATTTAGATCGGTTGATTTTTTGGCCGGGAGCTGCTGAATAATTTGTTCCAATTCTTCCTCAAGTACAGGTGCCAGTATCATTGATTCTACTGGACTACGTCTTCGCGCGTGATTAACCTGGGGCTCTGACGGTCGAGGACCTCGCCCACAAGCAACAGACGCAAAAAATCTATTAAACTCATGGGCGATCCCAGCTTCATCCTGCACCAAGGTATCTCCAATTTTAATTTTGATCTGTTTGTGAGCTTTATTTTTATTGTTAATAATGTCCCAAACAGTTTTAGAAACATTTTTAGAAGAAAGAATTTTTTTTGAGACATCATATGATTTCGCGGCTTGGATCACTTTTCGGTAAATTCTTTTGTAGTTTCGGTAATAAATTTTGAAATTTTCATTTGAATCTGATCTATAAATTTCGGAAAGGAATTTTAGTTTATCTCTTGAAACCAATATTCCTTTCGTGATCCAAGTATTTCTTGTCTTTTTTTGGCATATTTTAATTGTTTTTGTAGGACAGCATAGATTTAGATGAAAATTTAGGCAATTATTGAATGCCTGGAACTGCTGTTCTACTGTTTGGCTTGAATTTAGAAAGTGCCATTGTTCTTTAAAAAGAGAGGCGTTTAGGAGAGCAATGTTGCTAGGCCTTATGTCTCTTATTGTTTTATTAATTTTTTGGGCTCCCTCTCGATTTGTTGTCCTGTAATTATAGCCTCTTGGCCATAATGATCCGCGATTGCTGTGTTGATCACGGACACTTCGACATTTGGGAGATTTGAAATGACATTGTCGATAGCAGATTGTGTTGCGGGCGTCACTCTCGTTGGAGTTTTGACCAGCAACTCCAAGCCAAAGCATTGTAGCATATCGACAAAGCGTTTAGTCGACGGATGAGTTTGGTTCATCGCATCGATGTTAAAATCACCCATCAGAACGAAGTTCAGTTGCTGGGTAGTCAATTCCGTCAGCAAAGCTTCAAATTTTGACATGAAAACATCTTCGTTCCCGTTGGGAGACCTATAAACGCCAACGACGATTAATTTTGACTTTTTGGTGTAAATTTTGACTCCAACTGCTTCAAAATCTTTTTCAATTGTTTCCTTGACTGGAAAAAGGTTGAACTTAAAATTTTCCTTCATAAAAAATGGCGACACCCCCTCCTTTGGAGAGTTGTCTACAAAATGCGTTGGCCAAAGTGAAATTTGGAATTTTGCAGAGGGCAATGTTCCTGTCGTAGAAACCGTTTTTCGGTCACAACTAGGATATCTGTTTTTTTCGTCCTCACAAATGAGTTGCAGTTCCTCCAGTTTGTTTCTCGCTGATTGGGCGTTTTGGTGAAGCAGTCGGACTGAATTGTTTTGATTGAGAAATTTTGAGGTGGTTGTTTGTTGTGATGGAGAGGTGTCTGTCAATTTAGTCTGTTGTTGGCAAGTGGAGTCCCTAAAAAAAACAGTTTGATGTGAAATGCTATTAATGTTTGCATCATGCAGTTGAGTTTGTGGAGGCGCAGGCTGGCCCGGACCTCCCGGTGTAGAAGGTACTCTGACCACCTCCGCGTACGTGAGTAGCTGGAGACCAGATGATCGCCGAGAGACAAAACTTAATTCACCGTGGGTAGCAGCAGACGTCGGCAAGATGGGGGGTGAGACGGTTACTGCTGGGGCAGTCACTAGGAGTGGTGGTGGTGAGCGCGTCTCAAGTCTTGTACCGGCAGAACCCGAGAGTACGAGGCCGCCCACGATCATCCTCGCCAGTAGTCTCTTGCCACGCATTGAAAGATGCTGACCGTGTCTCGTGAAATACCTACGGCAGATGTCATTGAAGTTTATGACACGTACGTCGTGTCGAATTGCCAGTTCTTCAATGTAGGCATTCACGAGCACGGTCTCATCGTGGATAGGGTGGTTCGGTTTCAGATCGTGACGGTGTGGAAGGGAGGTTAGAACGATCTCGGTGTCTTTTGATCGGGACGTGATGTATGTCTCTAAGTGACGGTAGATATTTTGCTGCTTGCCCACTGCCAGGTCATTGGTGCCAGCGATCAACACCTCGCAGCGCGTTCCGGGTCGAGGGGATGTTTGGTCCGAGTTTAGAATGTCGAGCAGCTTTGCGGCTGGCAGGCACACGCCATCAACTGAGGTTCCAGGGGCGGTCAAGTCACTCACCAGTCCAGCGATGTGACGGGCGTGGCTGTCACCTCTGATAATTACTGATGTAAAATGATCTGTTTTTACATTTTGAGATGTCTTGTTGGATTGGTGATTCGGTGGTATTTGTTTTTCATGTGATAGGATTTGGAATTTATTATGTATAGGTATTGGAGACGTTTGTTTATTACTTTTGTTTTTTATATTTCTAATTTTAACTTTGGTCCATTTCTGTTCAGCTTTAAAATTCGAAACCTTGCACGAAGTTTGCTGATGTTTTAAGCACTGATTTTCTGCTTCTAGAACTTCTATGGTCGTTTTCATGCAGCGAATAATCTCAGTGTTTCCGGCACATCGCGCACACGCGACAGACTGTTCCGATAGGTCGCACTGCGTACCGAAGTCCGCAGCAGTGGGTGACGGTTCGCACTGGACACCGCAGTCCACCGTCGCGGAAGCGCGGGCGCTCTGGTCGACGCGAGATGCGTTCACTTGAAATATCTGGTCCGTGAACTCCAGCAAACGAGTGTCCGATTCTATAGTGTGGTTTAGCAGCTTTTGGTATTCAGTCTCAAGGCGCTCAATCTCTGTTCTGAGTCGGGAAATCTCCGCTACCGGATCTTCAGATATTTTGTTGTATATATCTCTTTGTTCTGTTGTACCAGGCGGATCGTCAGACAGTGAGAGATCTAAGGCGGGTGTGGAGCAGACGGGCGTTCTACAGCAATCCAGTACAGGTGGTGCAACCGGCGTAGAAGGCACCGCAGGTAGCGCGGCGGTCGCAGACTGAGACTTCAGCAGTGGTGATAGGAGGGTACGCATCGTGACAGGATGCTCGCCACTATGTTTTTGGTTATAAGTAATAACTTTTGTCATACCCGCATCAGTTTTAATGGACGCGCCACAGCTTTTACCTAGACAGCGCCAAGACACTTCACCATTTTTAAGAATCCGTTGCTGCCTATATTTAACATCGTTAAAAAGAATGCACGGCTTACCAGTCTTCGTCTTTTCAACAGTAAACGACATGTTCATAATAAATTGAGGATATGAATATATAAAATAGAATAAAATAAATATATGGTTAAAAATCAGTAAAATATTAAAAACAAATAACGAATAAATATAAAATTTTTGTAACAAATAACAAGAGTTTAAAATATAAAGCTAGCAAGTATTTTTAACAATAATAAAATATATTTAATTTATAACAAGAACGATTGTAATAAAAATTGTATAAACAACTTTTAAATATGGTAAAAGTGTTAAATAAATTAAAATTAATTACAGTTATATATAAAAATAATACAAATAGTAATGAGAAATAAATATGAAGATAAAATCTTGTGCAAAAAGGTTATGCTTAGTCCGCGACTTGAACCGGCGATCTCTCTATTACGAGGCTGTGACACTACCGTCTTGACTAAGTGGACGTGTAGTAAGAGTGATAAGATAATCAATCTTTAATCGCGTCGCTCCTGGTTACGTCAAACGTGGATTGTATTGCTGTATGCACGTCTAACCTTGTTAGTCTGGTGGTTAGATATACAGCTAGTAATTACTTACGGAAACAAAATAAAATGTCCTGTTTACTGTAAGGTCATAACTATGTCAATAAATAAAACAATTTCCGGAGTCCAAAATACTCGTTATGACTTAAAAATTACACAAAAACTAAATTAAACCAGGGAGCGAACGTAAAGTAGTGTTTGTAGGGTAGGATCAGGTCTACCAACCTCTAGTCTAGAGTGGATAAGCCGGATCCAGTTTTTACTCAACAGCAACTTACATGGTTTTAGTTGCTACTTTTCAGGCATAAGTCTCTTCTCAGGAACTGAATGTAATCTTTAAAATTGCATTAAATACTACGTTATTCGCTTGTAACAAATATTACAGTTTAAGTTCAAGCTATATACATCGGTTTTAGATATTTATTCATTACAATATAACACAGAAGGTAGTTATATAAATAATCTTGTATCAAACATATAATACGTATTATATTAGATGAATATAAAGGAAATAAAACTGTGTAGGAGAGATTTGTTAGAACATATCGCGAATGTTGAGTTCAACTCCACTCGCGCTCCTCTCTTAACTCCAATCTCCTAATGCAGCGTCGGACATCTATTGCTGATACAGACTAGACTACTGTAATCCACATCTCTCTGAAGAGATTTAAAAACATTCGATGACGATGAAGCTCAAACTCAACTTTTTCCATAGTTTTGTCATCAGAGAACATTAAACACAAAATAAAGTATAATCTAGATTAAGAGGTGTTCTCAACGTCTAATCATTGAACACAACACAATGTTTTATATAATCCCAAAGCACAGTGTAGAAACAAAGTTTTTTTAATAATAGTAACGTATTATTCTACTAGTATTAATACAGTATGATTCACAAGATATAATCCAATAAATGCTTGAATATTTTAAATAGTGTTGTAGACATAATTTAGTTGAAATTTATTAAGATTATTATAATGTTATTTTTTATTACATACAAGGATGACATTGATAAAAATTGGTTTAAAACGGGTTAGTCAGTGTGGTCACTACAATATTAGTTTTGATTTAAAAGCTCTGTTACTTTAATTATACAAAATTGTTGAATCTACGAAGATTTATACTTAAGCAATTTTATACTTAAAAATATTTTAAGTTAATGTTAACTTTACAAAATAATTTAATATTTATTTTTAAATTTCTATAAATTTTTCGTAACGGTATAGATTGAAACTTAATTTTCAATCTCATAGTTAAAATAATGTCCTGATAAAGACAGAATTAAAGACAAATCATAGTTTCAAGCTTTAAACTTGAAATTCATAAAGATTCAAAAGAATATATTAATTAGCGCTCTGCTTTTTACTACTCAATAGTCTATCCAGCTAATAGCAGTCCAAAGGAAGCCACTAGAGTTTTGCATGGTTCTGTTATATTTTATCAGTGTTATACGTCTGCGTTTTAATTTATTTAAAATTATCAGATATGATCAAAACATATCTAGGTAGTAAATTATTATTAACTCCTATCATATGTTTGAACCGGTATAAGATGTTATTGGCTGTAAAATAATTTTATAAAATATTATAGACTTAAATTTTATTCTTCTAGGTTGATTTCTACAAAATTATAAAACTGGAATCATATGAAAGTACGGTTTCTTGTCATTCATGGGTTTCAGAATAATATTGAAAACTGGCTAGTAAATGAAGCACCTTTTAACGTTAGTAATGGCTTAAAAAGATTATATTACACCTTTTTACACTATGCACATCTCAAACGAAATGTAAAACACAAATGCGTTTAATTTTTTATCGTTTCCTAGTATTGACATATCATTTGCACAGAAAAATCCAGTATGGAATCAAAATTTATTACGACACAAAATATAAAAAAAATTATGTGTTCTGTACATCTTAGATAAGATGCCATTAACTTTTGCTTGGAACAGAAGGTATTCTAAAATTTAGTAGCTATAAATATCACAGCTTCTTTGAAAGCACACTTTCAACATTGATATTTTTAAACACTTTATTTTATATTTTTGAGAAGTTCTACACTTTGAACAAATAATATTCATCAAGTAATAAAATTAATAACCAAAACCTTGGACAATTAAATACTGATCTGTAACAAAGCTTAAAGAACATTATTCCTCATATCCGGATATTACGTAAAGTTTATTTGGAATTAATTTATTTAATCTGGACCTGTTGATTCAGAAAGTGTTGATATCTCTTGTCACTCGTGCAAGGCAAAATTTACGTATATGTATTTATTATATAACTTGAAAGTCCTTTACCTAGTAACATAACATTATCATATGGTTGGATATGTTGTTTATTTTCTACTTGATCTAATTCAATGCGAAGTTTTATTTTTGTGTACACTGAACTAAAGTATCATGGTAAGTTATCGGGTTCACCCCTATAAAAAAATTACGGGATTTTTCATTATATATACGGAAAACCTGAATCTCGGTTTGTCAGAGAATCTTCAGCTACTAAACAAGATCGTAAAATACGGTACTCCTGAGACTGTACCTCTCCATTATCTAGACTGTATTGTTAATGTACAAGCTTCAGCGACAACTCTACTCCACTAGTGCGATGATCATAATCTGATGATTTGACGCCAAATCCCTTCCCTAAAATACTATGAATAATATTGTCAATGAGTGCCCCTGTTTTTATTGTCAGCTTATAAAATTTCACATTAGTGATTTTGACGTATATTATTATATGAATATATACCATTATTCGTTCGATATGAATCATCATGTGATATATTTTAGTTTGTTTTATATTGAATTTTAAAACATGTACGTTTTCTGATTTCGCTGATAAGAACATTTTTACCTATTGTCATCCTAAAACATTCAACAACTCTAAAACTAAGTAGTGTACAGGATATTGCAGTCCTAAGTTTACATCCTAATATAGCAGTTTTGCGGGGATAATTCATAAACGAAAAGTGATAGGATTTAAGGATTTACGGAAATAAACAGAATGAAATACAATTAAGTGCAAACCGGAACATATAAAGGCAAACCAACTGAGTGGTCAATTGTAAAATTAAAAGTGATATTTAAAGCGGTAAAATATTATAAAGAGGAATATTCAACATGGAACATCATTACTGATTCATCATTTGGACTAATCGGTTTAATACAAATAACATATAAAGAATTAATTCAAAATAGAAAATTGGTAGATTTTAAGGAATTGTTATTTTGTGAAATATTTAACTAATCCTACAACTGGGGGTTCCTTCTTACATAACATTCTTATGTTTATTCCTATAACTTGTTTTTACTTCGACTGTAAATGATTAAACATTATGGTATCGTTTTAAGAGACGTTTGCATCAAGTGATAAAAAAAACATTAATAAGCAAGCAGTACTTTATTAGGTAATTTGCGTTCTAATAAGTAGGTAAATAACATAACGGCTTATTCATGAAACTATTTTAACATCCGTCTTCTAGGAGTCTCAAAAGGTTTCTTTTTGTGGATATGACATTTTTTTATAAACATAAAATATACATAAAAACACACACACACACACGCGCGCGCACGCACACACACACGCACGCACGCACACACACACACACACACACACACACACACACACACACACACATACGCACACACACAACATATATATATATTATGGTAGGTAGGCTTGCACAATCTGAAAGCAGCAATCATCGTTATATTTACTTAATATGTTTTGTTAAATTGAATATTTATAATTGGGAAGTGATCAAAAACTAATGTAATAATACACCCAAATTACATTATGATCTTTTTAATTAGAAACCGGTTAAAAACAATACGGAAAGAAACAACGAGACAGGCAGATCGAGAAAACAACAGACTAGACAGACATACATCTCAACCTCACCCAACTCCACACCAACACTCTCAAACTAATCAATTATTTTGATCATACTTTAGTTGTAACTGCCTTGTGACGAGATGTGGAGTGTGGGAGGTGACATTAGAAATTACTTTATTAGTAGGTGAATTTAAGTCTAAAAGATTCTCTCTACCACATAAACTTGTATATTGTAAGTGGTTAGCTCTGTACATCGAACGAAATACTAAGCCCGTATGCAGTATAGTATAGATATAACATCTATGAGCCGTAGGTTCTCGGGTTGTCGCGGAATGTCTATGAACTGTTAGAGTGCTCTCAGTCCAACATCGTACTATGTATAGCTGGATTAGCTCTGTATATCGAACGAAATACTATACCCGTATGCAGTATAGTATAGATATAACATCTATGAGCCGTAGGTTCTCGGGTTGTCGCGGAATGTCTATGAACTGTTAGAGTGCTCTCAGTCCAACATCGTACTTTGTATAGCTGGGTTAGCTCTGTATATCAAACGAAATACTATACCCGTATACAGTATAGTATAGATATAACATCTATGAGCCGTAGGTTCTCGGGTTGTCGCGGAATGTCTATGAACTGTTAGAGTGCTCTCAGTCCAACATCGTACTTTGTATAGCTGGGTTAGCTCTGTATATCGAACGAAATACTATACCCGTATGCAGTATAGTATAGATATAACATCTATGAGCCGTAGGTTTTTCGGGTTGTCGCGGAATGTCTATGAACTGTTAGAGTGCTCTCAGTCCAACTTCGTACTTTGTATAGTTGATGGTAGCCGAGGCATCGTATACTCTTATTGGCTTCTCTGTCAGTAATATTACTTCTGCATATTTATAAAGCTGTTAAAAACTATTCCTGTTGTCAGATTTTACTACTATCCTCCATAGTATTTGATAATAACCAAACATGAGATTCAGCAGTTAAATAATTAAAATAGGGATAAATTATCACCACAGTACAAGTAATGTACTTCTAAGTATAAGTAGACTGCGGGGTACTACAAAATAATCTGCTAATTATAGTCTAGTACCACACGTATTCTCTATACTAATGTAAATATTATCATAAATGGAAAACTGCGCTTACGTGGTATTCTTCCTGATTTAACCCTGGAGAGGGCGCGGTCTTTTGTACGCTAGTGGTGCACAAAAGACCGCACTATGTATTGCTGTCTTTAAATCATTATAATTGATTAAATACTGCTTTATATACAATTCTTATTCATCAAAAGGATTTTGGAATAGAATAATTTTACTGAAAATGTGTTCAACTGTAAAAAATATCATTTAATATTTTTATATACTACAAAACAAAATTGTTTTAATAAAAGTTTTTAGTATAAATGAGGAGATATAAAGTGTAGCTTTAAATAAACATTTCTACAAAAACAAAATATGTAATTTAAAAAGAAAGTAGATTAAAACAAAAATACACTCTTTTAACAAAATATAAAAACCTAATAACCAACCATAAGGTTTAATAATTGAATATCAAATCAAATCAAAAATTAAAAAAAAAAAACTTACAAACTGCTACGGTAAAAAATTTTCGCTCAAAATTTTTACTCTCTTCACTCATCATCGTCTGTGTCACTGACACCCCCTTCTGCAGCGGCACATGTAACAAAGGCAAAGGATGTGTGTTCCCGGCAGATGAAGCGTTGACATTGAGGGCACCTCGTGCGACTCTTTCGGTTTTTGGCTCTTGGACAAAGAACACACCTTCCAGTTTCACGCTGATCTTCTTCGACCACTGAACGGGCTGGTTCTGGTTGACCACACAGTTGCTGGATCCTTTTCCGTAGTAACACATGCAGTTGTGGCATTCCTGCCCTTTTTATCATTTGATGGTTACATAGATCTTTTCCCAGAGATTTTATGACGTTTCTTCTGTCACCTGCGTCCTCAATGTTACTCCGCAATATCAAAAAACTGTTGATGCCAGATATATTCAGCATGGAGAAGAACACAGTCATTGGCCATCGGTTGCTTTTTCTGGAAACAAAGTAGACTGCTCTCATTTGATCCACGGTGTCAACCACTCCTTTGCATTTGTTGTAGCTGGTTAACATAATCGGTTTTTGTTTGTCACCAGTCTCCTCATCAATAGTGTCACTATGATGAAATGTTGAGAGAAGTAACACAACTTTATTGGACCTAGGCACATATGACAGTAATTATATTAAAATTTTTTGTTTTTATTATGATGACCCTAAATGAACCGCTAACTGCAGAAAGGCATCAAGTCCAAATTAACGGGTTTTCCGTTTTTCCTTCAAAGTTGTTGTTAGGTTTAAGACTCGTCGTTTACAGCAGAAAGGAAACATGTCCGCGCATTGCTATTGCAATGGCGACGTCTCGAATAACCTATTTACTGCAGAAAGGGAACTAGTCCTGGACTTGTTCCCCTTCTGCAGTAACCAGCTGGCTGTCAGCGCTCGCGTGGCAGACGCGATAACTAACGTTCAGTCAGCTGAGTCGCGTCAAACAACGATCATAGTGCTTTGTTTATTCATAACATTATTTAGTGCGGTCTCACTGATTACTTAATGCCTCATCATTGAAATAAAATGAGTAGTTCAGAAGAAGAAGGACAGTCGAATAAAAGAAGGAAGGGTGTAAAGAATGAAGAAAAGTACAGAAGAAATGTGATTAAAAAGTCTAAGGTAGAGGGCAAAGAGCATGTAAACTGGAAAGGCAAAACTGTACCTGCAAAAAAATCCAGGCTCCAATGTTTGCAGGTAAATATAGTTTTGTTCAATAGTTTATTTTTGCATACAATGTTTGGTTGATACATCTCTTCACTTCTAGTTTTATTTTAAATTAGCCTAGTGGTCTTGAACGATAACCTAATCATTACATCAAATTGGCCCGACGGTAACATAACCTCAAAATATGGTAGGCCTAGGCCTATTATATTTTTGACACATTCATCATAATATTATACTCTTGTTATTAAGCCTGTTATTGTTTCAGCTGCAAGTCCAACTGCCTTCAAAGCTTTTCGGAGGGAGATATGATAGAAATATTTTTCAAAACTACATAATATGACAACCAAAGTAGAACAGGACATTTTCATCCAATCTCTAATGGAAGTTAGTCCTGTTGAAAGAGAAAGATCCAGGCCTGGGTCATCATCTGAAAAGCCGAAAGCTTTTAGTGTAAGCTATTCCATTCTACACAATGGCAAACGCACCAAGGTATGTAAAAATGGATTTATGACAACTTATGGATACACTCCTAAACAGTGTTACCGTTTATCTCATTTGTTGCAAGTAAATGAAATCCCAACTGACAACAGAGGAAAGAACGTTTCAGGAAATGCAATACCCGGGTCTGTCCTGACTCGATTAAGGGCCCATGTTGAATCATTCCCAACAAAAACCCATCACTATACAGGCAAAGATAAACAGTACTTCTCAGCAAACTTGAATTTGAAAATTATGTATGATATGTTCATAAAAAAAAAACCAAAACTTTCTTACAACAACTTTGGGAAGTGAAAAAAGGCTCTCATACAAGTTCTTTTGGACTTATTTTAATGAAAACTACCCTGACATTGGTTTTGACCGACCAGTTAAAGATGCTTGTGTAACTTGCGAGGAACTAACCTTGAAAATAAAAAGTCCTTTTTTAAACGAGAATGCCAAGCGAGTAGCTGTCGCCGAGTTAATGGTACACAAACGTAGAGCTAAAAAATTTTATGCCTCGTTGCAAGAAACAACGGAAAAGTGCAAAAATGAGTTGACTAGTGTTGGGATCTGTATTGATTTTATGGCTAACGTATCTCTACCTTGCATTCCTGTACAAGACACCTATTACTTCCGGCAGCTCACTGTTAAACGTCTTTGGTGTGCATAATCTTTCAACAGGTGAATGTACAACTGTTATCTATCACGAGGGTAATGGAGGTAAGGGAGCTAACGAAGTTTGTACAATATTGGACTGGTACATCAAACACAAAATTGATAATGATGTAAAAAAACTTTATTTGTTTGGGGACAACTGTTCAGGACAGAACAAAAACCACACCCTGGTAAGAATGATGATGTATTTATGTGAAATAAAACGGTTTGATGAAGTAAAACTAGTGTTTCCAGTCCGAGGCCACTCGTTTATGCCGAATGATAGAGATTTTGGGATAGTAAGAAGAAAATTGGGAAGAGAAGAAAGATACTATGATTTAGCTGAAGTCGAAGCTCTTATTCTTGGTTCATCGAAAATCGCTGGTAAATTCTCTGTCATCAAAATGAACTTTGACGATTTTATTGACTTCACTGCATGGTGGCCAGAGTTTTACAAAAAGACCAGCTTAAGTGACGATTCCTATGGTAGAGATGTACCGAAAAGACAAAAAATAACATTTTCAATATCAAAATACAGGGTAATGTCTTTTTCATCTGAGACGCCTCACACGGTGCAGTGTGACATGAACATTACCGGCTTGGCAACGGATTCCTTCAGATTGAGGAATGCAGAGATGCCGATCAGGGCTCCAACAAAAAAAGCCTATGCTACGGTACTTCCGATCAACATTAAAAAAATGGAAGATCTGAAAAAAACAAAAAAATACATTCCAGAAGAAAAATTTGACTTTTGGGACCAAATCCTGTCATGGCCTACCACATCAACCGCTGACGATGACTTAAATATTGTAGTGTAAAAATATTTTCTTTGTTATACAACGTGTTCCTAGATATAAGATATTTTTTTATCATTAAAATAAATGTATCTAACAAAATGATTTGTATAATGATTTTTTCCCCCCATGATTTGTAAAATTGTAAAAATAGTTTACCGCAGAAAGGAAACATGTCCTATGTAAAAAAAAATTAATAATCAGCTCTTTAAAAATATTTGATTGACTCAATTTCAAAATATGATCTTTAAAAGGTCAGTCATATAGAATAAAAAATAAATATTTAAATATATGTATGTACATATGGATTTATAAGGTTTTTTGTCGCTCCTGAAAAGTTGGTTAATTTGGACTTGATGCCTTTCTGCAGTTAGCGGTTCAAATAGTCTCGAACTCATAAGATTTAAGTAGATACTGGTGGAAATTAAAACTGCACCTTTTTGAAATATTCAGGTTTATTAAATCAATTCAAACTTCAATTGTTAACCTTGTATTCCACCAATGAAATGTTTTGCACAATAGTTTAAAATTACTACTTCCTTAGGCAAGGCACTTTCGATTTAACATGGACTCACTGTCCTCTAAATACGTGTGTATAAAATATAAAAATAAAATAATAATCTTGAATAAATTTGTATGAACTAAAATAAAAAGGCTTCTTCTCAAAACTAATAATATAAAAATTATAAACTTCTTTAAAATAAAATTCTCAAACAAAACTAAACAGTTCTCAACAGGAATTTTTCACAAGTTCCTACAGGATATGGTGCAGCACCTGCAGCTCTTAATTTTAACTAGAATCCCTATAATTTCAATTAAATTTTTACGTTTGACTTTAAATAAATAACTCCTTTACAATTTAGATATATATTAGTCCACACTCAACAGAATTTGATCGTTTAATTTCAAATTTCAATTCCAATTTCAAATTAATTCACTTCTTAAATTTTTCAAATTTCAAATTTAGAAAATTTTAATAATTCAGTCAAAAGTACTTAGCTCTTTGGTCGTGAAGGTCTTGGAGTTCGGTATTAAAATAATCTATACCGACGGATCCTACGCCCGACACTACTTTTAAACTCGCACTAAAGACTTTACTCTATCGCTTCTCAACTCGGAATGGAAGCAGAGCGTGTTTTTCTCGGTCTGCACCGACTACGCTCCTGTTCCTGCAGGCCTGTTTGAATCTCTCTCAACGCAGGTTCGCCGCCTAACAAAAGATTGAGTCCACTGTAGACTATTGTTTGGCAATCACTGCCATCAAGTCAGGTCTAGACCAGATTCCAAGCGCGTCGTGCCTGCCGCTGGATTACAATATAAATTTACTTTTTTATTCCCTATCCATTTACAATTCTAAAATAAAATTTTATTTATTAAATTTTTATTTTTATTTAAAGTATACCATGTAATTGGTATACACACCCCCCCTTAAAGCGCTTGGTATCTGCCAAGTTTAATACTTAAATCTAAGAAATTTATCTCACATCCTTTAGAAATTGTATTTTCCACCTAGCCTTAACATGCATCATCTAATCTACAAAACCTTTTTTTTTTATTTATAATATTTGTTTTAATTTATTTTTGATAAATAGTTGTAAGAAGTGGCAGCATACTAGTTGTCAAGTTATTTTAACCAAGCGTTAATTATTTATAAATTCTTTTTAAAAGAGTCCATACATTATCAGATTGTTTTTTGAAAACTTAACAATTAAATTCCCCAATAGAAACCTTGACCTAAACTATGGCAAATATTAAGAGTCCAATTGCCACCTACCTTTTTACAATTCTAAGTCCTACTACCATAAAGATAGTCCATCCAGATAATCCTTCACAATGGGTAGAACGAGGTAGTCGGTGGTTGTTGTTGTGGGATGTTTATTGCAGGTCCGGTCCGTAATTAGTTGGGTCGTCCTTGGAACCTTTGCCCTGCACGGCTGTGTGTGTTGGCTCGCCCATTCACTGGTTGTCGCAGCTTCATATAGAATTAAAACATATCCCCAGACGGGGGTGTCAGTTCTTATTTTATTATTTTTACCTATACCGTTGTTTATCATAGAAATAACAGTCTTTTTTCTTCTGTTCCCCTCTTCCTTGGCATAAATTTTATCAAACTAACAAGTTTAAATTAATATTCCAACATTCGTGTTAGTTATTAACATACAAACATAAATAACACATGTTAATGACATTAATTACGGACCATGAGTTTCGGATTTGTACATTATTCAGAAAATAAATACTGAATTGTTTTAATACACTCCTCCTCTCCCAAACCATGTAGTTATCGCAACTGTTTACTTCACCTGTGCCCTTTTATCTAAATCATAAACTTTTTTATTCCTCTTGAGGTTTCTTCAAGTTTAAAATACATTTTTACAACATTACAATTCAAGTTAACATTTACAATTTAACAGGGCTGTAGAATTTCCTCAATTGTTCAATATATTTTAATTTAATCTTCCTTGTCACTGAAATTTCTCAAATCAAACATACATACATACAGCGTACATCCAATATAGTTTTTCTTCATTCTTACAACTAATTTAATTCGTCATAATTTTTAATCAGTTCTTTTTTTTTATTTTGTAATTCAAATTATTTACCCCTCGGTAATTATATTGTTTTTGTTATATTTAAATATGCATTCTTCTTTCCCCAGTGGGTTTCACATCCTGCAAGTGTATTCTACGGAATTCATTCAATTCTTTTAAATTTTGAACCACATATGAGTTGGAGCTAATAATTGAAATTATTCTGAATGGTCCTTCATATTTCAGATCTAGCTTATATCGCTGATTTGTAATTCTACAATAGACTACATCATACATTTTTAATTGCCTGTGATTTCGGTTGTATCGGTTTCTTCTCGAATTCAGCTCATTTTGTCTTTTTAAATTTTGAATAGCTTCAACCATCTTTGCATTCTTATCTTTGCTCCATTTTTCATCACAAATATCTTTAATTTGCCATTTTAGTAACAAACCATCATTTGCTTTGAAACTGAACATTAATTCAAATGCAGACGACTTTATGCTTTCATTGTGACAAGTATTTAGGGCCATTTGCACATGGTACAAATCCTTGTCCCAATTCTTTTTACAGTCATGATAATAAGCTGTCAGAATTTGATTTAAATTTCGAATTTGCCTTTCACTTTTATTTCCTTGAGGAGTATAAGGTATTATGGTCCTTTGTTTTATGCCCAAATTAAACAAATAATTTTTGAATTCCTCGCTGACAAAATATGTTCCATTATCCGTCACGAATTCTTCAGGCAAAGAAAAATTTTTGAAAATATTATTTTCTAATGCATTAATTACATTACCTGAGGTGCATTTCCTGAGTGGCATTATCCAATTATATTTGGTGAAGTCATCTACTGCTATCAGGATGTATTGCATTCGATTGGAAGATGCAGGTAATGGCCCATAAATATCCATATATAACTTCTGCATTGGACGACTGCTCAGATTGCTGTTCAAAGGTCCTTGGTCCCTCCAGTTGCTACTTTTGCTTTCAAACACACTTCACAACATTTTACATTATTTTTCACATAATCATTTAGTTTAGGGTGATAAAACCTTTCATTTATTTTCTGTTGTGTTTTTAAAATGCCGAAGTGACAGCCAGACAATGAGTTGTGATAATACTCGTATACGACCTTGAATAAGTGCTCAGGTAAATAGATCCTTTTAGAATTGTTTTTATTGTTCACATAAAATAAACAACCCTTTTTCCACACTGTAAACATCACTATTGGTATAGTTCAATACACCCTCCATAATTTTAGTTATATTTACATCCTGCTTCTGATGCGTTTTTAAGTCCATAAAGCTAAAAGGCATCGTACTTATACTATTTATAGACACTGTTTCCTCTCTTATTACTAAGTCCTTATTATTTACAGTTTCATTGTTCATTTTTATAGAGTTATCATTCATCTTGTCCTTATTCACTAATTTTTCTAGTTTCAAGTAACACATTGTTGTCAACTTCACTATCTTGAAATAATCTAGATAAATAGTCCCGCTACTGGGTTCTGATTACCTTTAACATGCGTAATTTTAAATGGTAGAGACAATATAACCTCCACCCAGCGCCCTAATTTTCCTAACTTACGAAAGTGGGACAATACCCAAGCCAATGCTGAGTTGTCGGTCACTAAGTTGAATGGTCTCATTTCTAGGAAATTACGGAATTTATTTATTGAACAGACAACTGCCAAGGCTTCCTTTTGATAGGTAGTAAGTTTCACCTCACTTTCATTAAATTTTCTCGAATAATAGGCCACCGGTTTTAAATGTCCATTATCCGCTTCCTGTAATAAACAGGAACCGAGGGCCTTATCACTTGCGTCGCATTGGACTGTGAACTCCTTGTTGAAGTCAGGGATGGCTAACACGGGGGGACGGGTAACCGCTCGTTTCAGTTTATCGAACGATTCCTGACATTTTTGGTCCCACACAAATTTGGACGACTTCTTCCTCATTTCATTGAGTGGATGAGCTATTTCCGCATAATTTGGAATAAATTTAGAGAAATAACTAGTCATCCCTATGAACCTCGCAATACCTTTCTTGTCCCGGGGCCTCGGAGATTCTAATAACGTCCGTGTACGGTCAGGGTCCATTCTTATAGTGTCTTTGGAAACCAAATGTCCCAGAAATTTAATTTCATTATAACAAAATTTTACTTTCTCCGGATTCACAGTAAGATTATTTTTCTTTAAACACTCTAACACTTGTTTCAAATGCATATAATGTTCCTCCAATGTCTTCGAATACACAATAATATCGTCCAAAAAGGCGAGAGAGAGTGCAAGTAAATCTCAATTCTCCTAAGATTTTATTCATATATGACGACAATACCCCACTTCCAATTAATAATCCAAAAGGAATTCGTTTAAAGCTGTAACTTCCGAAAGGTACCGAGAACGTAGTTAACTCCTGGCTTTCCTTCGCTAAACTTATTTGATAAAAACTTTTGGTTAAGTCTATTACTGAGTAATAATTGTTTCCCTTCAAATGGTAATATAGTTCGTGCATGTCGCCTATAGGATAACTCACTCCTTCCAACTTCTTATTTAACTCCTTGTAATTAACTACTAATCTTTCCGATTTTCCATCTTCCTTACCTACTAAAAAGGCTGGACTCGAGTACTGACTCACACTTGGTTGAATAATGTCCTGTTCCAATAATTCGTCAATAATTTTTTTTTTTTTTAATTGTTTAGGTGGATTCAATGGATATGGTCTAAGTTTTACGGGTTCATGATCTTTAACTTTTAATTTATACTCATAATCTAGAGTTTTACCAATTTTGTCGGTAAACACCGTTGGAAATTCCTTTATAATTTTTATTATTTCATTACTGGCCTCTTCGCATCCTATTTTATAAGTGTGATTGGTGTTCATACACGCTACTGTAATACCTTGCACAAATTTTATACACTTCTCTACATTAAAGTCAAATCGACAACAATTATTTTTCAAGTCTATTAACAATCCAGAATGTTTTATAAAGTTCGCTCCTAAAATTGCCTTTTGGGCTAAGTCCTTCACTATAACAAATTCTACTTTCCAGGTGAACATATCTATTTTAATTTTTATATTTACACTGCCGATTACGGACATTTTTTTATTTTCAGCACTCATACATGTCAGGTTAGATAACTGGTAACACTTTACAATCTTATTCTCTAATAATAGTTTATACAGTCTATCACTTATTATATTTATACTACTACCAGTATCTAATAATACCTTTAATGATATATTCTTGCCAAAATCTATTTCTAAGCTGGGCAATGAACTGATATTTTCCGAATTTTTCTTTTGCCAAGTGTGATTTAATTTAGCAGATAATTCATGTGAATTTTTGTTGGACACAATTTTAGGTAACCGGGAAAGTTCGCCCTTCCTTAACTCATTGTTCGAACTTTCCCTACTAACTAGTTTTTTGACTCCTGTACATTATGAGCTACATTTTCGGGGTTTATAGCTGGAGTGTGGTTTACAATGGGTCTCCGCTGGTTTACAACAGGTTTCCTGTTTACCTCCCGGCACTGATAAGCATAATGACCAGGTCTATTACATTTATAACAAGTTATTGTTTCTTGCCTCGCCCTGATGCTGTTAACCGGTACATTATACTTCCTATTCACATTCAAATTATTCCCTGTTTTCCTCACGTTGTCAGCATAACCTAAATTATTCGCCCTTATACACATCTCATCCAGTTCGGAATATGTGCTCGGATTTCCCATAAACACTAGTTTATTTCTGGTTTCAGGATTAATTCCCACCTTAATTAATTCCACAACATCCCTTTCATTTATATTACAACAAAGTACTTCTACTGATTCCTTAATGTCTATAATGTAGTTGGATAAGCTTTCATTATATCTTTGGGGACGGTGCACCTTTTCAAATTTCAAAAGTTCACGCTGATGATATGGCACGAAATAATTCAATAATATTTCAAGCATTAATTTGACCGTGACATTGTCCTGTTTTATTTCCAATAGTTTCGACAAAAGAGCTCCCTGACTATGTGAAATCGCAATCTCCATAATATCCTCTTCCGTACATCTAGTTTCCTTTTTAAGTTTCAAGATTATTTTAAAGAATTCTAATAATTCTTGAACATTTAATCCATCGCAGATTTTTAACTCCTTCAAATAACGCTCAATGGGGTTCGGTAGTTTATTATAACTTAAATGTGGCCGTCCCGAAACAAACACCTCATCTCTCATATTTAGACCAGACTTATCTTTCACTTCCGGTTTACCAGCCTCTTCCAGCTCACCTTCTATTTCCAGATTGGAATCAGATAACTTACGCACCAAGTTATCAGATGTTTCCTTGTCAATTTTTAGGTTTTTTATTCTTAACAATAATTCACTTAATATACTATTCCGGTTTTCAACATGTTTAGCTATATCCTTTTCTTCGATTTTAAACAATTTACTTAAGTTAGTCAGTCGGCGCTGCCAATGATTTATTTTTGTTTCACACCTAACTATGTCCAATGTTAGTCCCTGTTCAATGGATTCCTCCAGTCTAGTTCCTAATACTTGGGTTTCTAACTTAATTTTATCCCATTCCTCCTTGAAAGCGACCTTTCCACTCAGGTTCAAATAATTACTATTTACATCAAGACTTATTAACTGCCGTAACTTTTTCCTTAAATCTATCACCTTAAGACTAGGAGACACTTCCACACCTCTTAACCTAATTTCATAGTCCAATTCCTCCTTGGTTAACAAGTCCACCTTAAGTGCCATTTTAAAAGTTTAATATTAAACACTTTATAATTTTCCGTATCCAAGCCACTTATTAATTTACAACCACTAAGTTCAATTTTATTAAGGTTCACCAGAATATAGCAGAGTGGCGCACTTATTTGTATACTAAATGTTAATATACAAAATTTTTTGTTTTTATTATGATGACCCTAAATAGTCTCGAACTCATAAGATTTAAGTAGATACTGGTGGAAATTAAAACTGCACCTTTTTGAAATATTCAGGTTTATTAAATCAATTCAAACTTCAATTGTTAACCTTGTATTCCACCAATGAAATGTTTTGCACAATAGTTTAAAATTACTACTTCCTTAGGCAAGGCACTTTCGATTTAACATGGACTCACTGTCCTCTAAATACGTGAGTATAAAATATAAAAATAAAATAATAATCTTGAATAAATTTGTATGAAATAAAATAAAAGGGCTTCTTCTCAAAACTAATAATATAAAAATTATAAACTTCTTTAAAATAAAATTCTCAAACAAAACTAAACAGTTCTCAACAGGAATTTTTCACAAGTTCCTACAGGATATGGTGCAGCACCTGCAGCTCTTAATTTTAACTAGAATCCCTATAATTTTCAATTAAATTTTTACGTTTGACTTTAAATAAATAACTCCTTTACAATTTAGATATATATTAGTCCACACTCAACAGAATTTGATCGTTAATTTCAAATTTCAATTCCAATTTCAAATTAATTCACTTCTTAAATTTTCAAATTTCAAATTTAGAAAATTTTAATAATTCAGTCAAAAGTACTTAGCTCTTTGGTCGTGAAGGTCTTGGAGTTCGGTATTAAAATAATCTATACCGACGGATCCTACGCCCGACACTACTTTTAAACTCGCACTAAAGACTTTACTCTATCGCTTCTCAACTCGGAATGGAAGCAGAGCGTGTTTTCTCGGCCTGCACCGACTACGCTCCTGTTCCTGCAGGCCTGTTTGAATCTCTCTCAACGCAGGTTCGCCGCCTAACAAAAGATTGAGTCCACTGTAGACTATTGTTTGGCAATCACTGCCATCAAGTCAGGTCTAGACCAGATTCCAAGCGCGTCGTGCCTGCCGCTGGATTACAATATAAATTTACTTTTTTATTCCCTATCCATTTACAATTCTAAAATAAAATTTTATTTATTAAATTTTTATTTTTATTTAAAGTATACCATGTAATTGGTATAGTAATGTAATGTCACTTTGGAAGGCAAAAAAACTTGAGTTTACCTTCCTTATTTTACTCTCTATAAAACATGGGGGTATCTCACGTTTATTTTTTTTTTCAATGTGCATACTGAAATAAGACGGTGGTTTTACAAAAGTTCTCATGCCAGAGGTATTGATCCGTACCAGTTATCCATTGTCACATGGCGTCCGGTCCCTGAAATCGGAGCCATCAACCGAATAGCTACATCTGTTGATGAGTTGCTGTGCCTGTAGGGTCCTGGTGGTTGTCTTGCCGGATATATCTCCAAATTGGCAGTGTAATATGTCCTTACATCACATAGCCCAAATACCTTGATGCCATAACGAGCAGGCTTGTTTAGTAAGTACTGCCAAAACGAACATTTACCACGAAATGCCTCGAGCATTTCATCAACCGTTACAAAAACACTCAGTGCATAATGTGCTTGGCATTTGCTGACAAATTCCTCAAATACGTCACGTATTGGTACAAGGTTGTCTAGAGCTTTACGCTGTCTTCTGGATCTAATGTCATCAAATCTTAATGCCCTCAACAAATCTTAAAGCGCTTCAAGGACATGGCTGACCTAAAATACTCATTGCCAAGACGGTTTGTTGACCATAAATATTCTATATTTCAAAGTAAAAGTAAAAGTAATGTACATCTAAGTATTAGTGGGAGGAGGGGTAGTACAAAATAATCTGCTAGAGTATAGTCTAGTACCACACGTATTCTCTATACTAATGTAAATATTATTATAAATGGAAAACTGCGCTTATGTAATATTCTTCCTGATTTAAACAGTTTTTCCCTCATTCAAAGTATATTGCGATCTGTTTAATCACCACAGTACAAGTAAAGTATATCTAAGTATAAGTGGGGGCGGGGTAGTACAAAATAATCTGCTAATTATTGTCTAGTACCACACGTATTCTCTATACTAATGTAAATATTATTATAAATAGAAAACTGTGCTTACGTAATATTCTTCCTGATTTAAACAGTTTTTCCCTCATTCAAAGTATATTGCGATCTGTTTAATCACCACAGTACAAGTAATGTATATCTAAGTATAAGTGGGGGGTGGGGTAGTACAAAATAATCTGCTAATTATTGTCTAGTACCACACGTATTCTCTCTACTAATGTAATTATTATTCTAAATGTAAAGCCGCGCTTACGTAATATTCTTCTTGATGTAAAACAGCTTTTACTCATTCAAAGAATATTGCGATCTGTTTAATCACCACAGTACAAGTAATGTACATCTAAGTATAAGTGGGGGGCGGGGTAGTACAAAATAATCTGCTAATTATAGTCTAGTACCACACGTATTCACTATACTAATGTAAATATTATTATAAATGTAAAGCTGCGCTTACGTAATATTCTTCCTGATTTAAACAGTTTTTACTCATTCAAAGTATATTGCGATCTGTTTAATCACCACAGTACAATTAATGTACATCTAAGTATAAGTGGTGGGTGGGGTAGTACAAAATAATCTGCTAATTATTGTCTAGTACCACACGTATTCACTATACTAATGTAAATATTCTTATAAATGGAAAACTGCGCTTACGTAATATTCCTCCTGATATAAACAGTTTTTACTCCTTCAAAGTATATTGCGATCTGTTTGTTTACCACAGTAAAAGTAATGTACATCTAAGTATAAGTGTTGGGCGGGGTAGTACAAAATAATCTGCTAGAGTATAGTCTAGTACCACACGTATTCTCTATACTAATGTGAATATTATTATAAATGTAAAGCCGCGCTTACGTAATATTCTTCCTGATTTAAACAGTTTTTACTCATTCAAAGTATATTGCGATCTGTTTAATCACCACAGTACAAGTAATGTACATCTAAGTATAAGTGTGGGGCGGGGTAGTACAAAATAATCTGCTAATTATAACCACACGTATTCTCTATACTAATGTAAATATTATCATATATGGAAAACTGTGCTTACGTAATATTCTTCCTGATTTAAGCAGTTTTTACTCATTCAAAGTATATTGCGATCTGTTATATCACCACAGTACAAGTAATGTACATCTAAGTATAAGTAGACTGCGGGGTACTACAAAATAATCTGCTAATTATTGTCTAGTACCACACGTATTCTCTATACTAATGTAAATATTATCATAAATAGAAAACTGCGCTTACATGAACCCTGGAGAGGGCGCGTCACTGATCCACACGTACTAGGTCGCGTGGTGTACAAAAGACCGCACTATGTATTGCTGTCTTTAAATCGTTATAATTGATTAAATACTGCTTTATATACAATTCTTATTCATCAAAAGGATTTTGGAATAGAATAATTTTACTGAAAATGTGTTCAACTGTAAAAAATATCATTTAATATTTTTATATACTACAAAACAAAATTGTTTTAATAAAAGTTTTTAGTATAAATGAGGAGATATAAAGTGTAGCTTTAAATAAACATTTCTACAAAACAAAATATGTAATTTAAAAAGAAAGTAGATTAAAACAAAAATACACTTTTTTAACAAAATATAAAAACCTAATAACCAACCGTAGGGTTTAATAATTGAATACCAAATCAAATCAAAAATTTTAAAAAAACTTACAAACAGCTACGGTAAACAATTTTTCGCTCAAAATTTTTACTCTCTTCACTCATCATCGTCTGTGTCACTGACACCCCCTTCTGCAGCGGCACATGTAACACAGGCAAAGGATGTGTGTTCCCGGCAGATGAAGCGTTGACATTGAGGGCACCTCGTGCGACTCTTTCGGTTTTTGGCTCTTGGACAAAGAACACACCTTCCAGTTTCACGCTGATCTTCTTCGACCACTGAACGGGCTGGTTCTGGTTGTCCACACAGTTGCTGGATCCTTTTCCGTAGTAACACAGGCAGTCGTGGCATTCCTGCCCTTTTTATCATTTGAGGGTTACGTAGAACTTTAGCTGAGTGGGGATGACTTGTCTTGAGTAAGACGTGGTACAGCTAGGCTCTGTATTTTAGTTAATTTTTGGTGGTAAACTCGTTAATTTCTAACGCAAATCTTACACAATTGTATTCATTATATTTTTTTCTAAACATTGCAAGTAATATTTTTCCAATTTTTAATCTTTTTGTTCCTATTCTTACGATAAACCGATCATTATTTCATGTTCCGTTCTCCGCCTCATCTAAGATCAGGTTCAAAGGGCGAACCGGTTCTCATATCTTCAACTGATAAGCCCGTACTTCAGCGCTCGCTCTCCGCTTCTTCTGCTTCGAGTCCTACTAAATCGATAATGCCAGCTGATAACAAGCCCTCCAACACACTTGACGCGGCCTTCGTAGAGAAGTGTGTCAACAACTACCTGTCAGGCGGTGAGGGACTGAGAGCGCTCTTCGCCAAGCTCACCGAAGAAGTCAACTCTGCCGTCGAGTCTACAGTGACGAATGCCCTCGCCAACATGCAAAAAGAGGTTAAGAAGATGCAGGATGAGGTGATCATCCTAACAAGGCGTGTGGGTGAGCTTGATGAGAGGCTGGGAGAGAGGTCAGATGAGCTGGAGCAATACCAGCGCAGAAACAACATCCGGATATTCGGCGTAGAGGAGAAGACCGCTGAAGACACAGACCAGCTTGTGATCGATCTCTGCCGTGACCGACTAGGCCTGGAGATGACCCGAGAGCAGTTGAGTCGCAGTTACCGCGTCGGGAGATCTCAGCCTGGACCAGCACCTGACGGCCGTAAGAGGAGTCGTGCCATTATTGTTCAATTCTGCAGCTACAGGGACCGGCGGAAGGTTTTTGATTCCAAGAAACGACTTAAGGGATCTGGCGTCACAATCAGAGAAGATCTGACGGCCCGGCGGACGGAGGTGTTGCGACAGGCGACGGCGCGTTTCGGGGCCAGGAGCACTTGGACCCATGATGGACGCGTGATGTGGATCGACCATCAGGGCGCTCGGGGTGTCGCGACGAGACTGGCGGACCTTCCTGTGGCGAAGATTGGACTGGCTACACCTATCAGCTAAGACCCTCCTTTTACTTCTAATATTCACAATTATTTTGAAATTGTTTTATATTGTTAAAATATGTTTTACTATTATTTAAAATACTTTTGTCTTACGTATAGAATAGAAGTAAACCTTTTTATTTATTTTTTATTCGCCTAAGTTGTGTATATGTGTTTGGGTGTGTGTGTATGTGTGCATTGTATGTATGTATGTATGTGAATATGTATGTATACCCTTCAGTGAACTACATATTTTAGTTCAGAGTCTCTTACCTCAAAGCTGGAATATAGCCATACTATTAGTTACTAGCCTAATGATATTTATACTTGATTTTAAATTAACTACATTCGTAATACCTATTATTTTGTCTTAATAAGCATATGCGTGTCGTATACAGGGTGTTTGAAAAGTATGGGTACGGCTTAATATTTTAAAAACCATAGGAGATAACATCTATAAACTTTGCACAGTGTCATATGGCTATGTAAACTATTTTTTCTTGCTATTACCATGACATGCCAAGGGGACGGCCCACAGAGGAAAACATGGAAATCTTAAATTGAAGCATAGGTCGAGTGAAACACAATAAATACCCATGTATAACACAGTTTTATTTATTGTGTTATAAATTTATCACATAATCGCAAAGTATATTGCGATCTGTTTTAATCACCACAGTACAAGTAAAGTATATCTAAGTATAAGTGGGGGCGGGGTAGTACAAAATAATCTGCTAATTATTGTCTAGTACCACACGTATTCTCTATACTAATGTAAATATTATTATAAATAGAAAACTGTGCTTACGTAATATTCTTCCTGATTTAAACAGTTTTTTACTCATTCAAAGTATATTGTGATCCAATTCTTGTAAAGTTCAAAAGTTAAAACCTTTTTAGTGAACACCAATAACTCAGAAGTCAAGTTTCAAATTAAGGAAAATCAGTAATACTGCCCATCCTTTAACATTCCATTAAATGTTACTCTAACTTTTATAAATCGTTTGTAAAGATGAAGATGTAGAGAAATGATTTTAAAACCATTACAGTATTAAACCTATTTCTGAAGTGATTAATTATCTGAGTAAATCTGATTTAATTAACAAGTTTGCCTTTATGCTCTGAAGTACTCCTAATGACACTAAGTAAGTTGTATAAGTTAAAGTAAATATATTTCTAAGGAACTCTCTGTGGTTTATTACACATATGTTTAACAAAAAGCATCGTCATATTTACTCATTAAATTGAAAGTGCTTGATTGTAAAAGAGAATTAGTACTAGGTAAAAAAGCATGTTTTCCGAGCAGTCTGTCTCTAACATTGGTGATCGGATTTGAGTACAGTTTAGATTCACTGTAGATCTCCAAACTTATTTGTCTAATAGAGCTTTCGCTGTCAATCTGAGTAAATCTGAAACAATGAAGGAGAACTGTCTCAAACATTGGTGATCAGATTTGAGTACAGTTTAGATACATTGTAGATCTCCAAACTTACTTGTCTAATAGAGCTTTCGCTGTCAATCTGAGTAAATCTAAGATAATGCAGGAGAAATATCTCAAATTTTAAAATGTGAATCAATGACACGGAATAATATTCTGATTTCTTGCATTACAACAGTGATTATTCCCATAATTTTAGTTTGAGCAGTTAGTGCGTGAATGTGTCTTTGTTTTAGACATTATTGTTATATTATATTTATTAACTATACAAAAATATCAAATCTAATAATGGTGAGGAAGTACCAAAATGAAATAAGAACAACCTAATACTATTTTACAAATACAATACATGTAAATATATTTCAATTGAAAGTGCTTAGTAATTGAATAAATTAATGTACGAAATAAATTATTCAAATAATATAGATATAATACTAATTATAAGAATGTTTAGTGCAAATAAGTGTATGTACATGAAAAACAGATCAATAACCTACATAAAGCTTAAAATTAAATATGCTTTAAAAACATATAAACATGTATACATGTCTTCGCCTCAGGTATAGGCAAAACAATGGTGGATTATTGTGGCTAAGCCTGAAGTATTTGGAGATTTGACGAACTAATCGCCAAGAATACTCAAAGGGATTTTATTACAATAATCGTATTTAAAAGGTTGTATCAAATATAAACATCTCTTCATTTATTTACATGAGTAAATATTTTACTATTAAAATATATCTTTGTATTTAGGACTTCAAAGATGTTTGCCAAAAGGCCTGTAACCATTTGAAATCAGTTGTTAAAAAAATTTTAAAAATTAAAAACTCTTTATACAATAGCTTTTAGCGAAATCAGGAATATTATACTATTTCAAAAACCTATAATTTAGTTGCAGCTTGTAGAATTAAAATTATCTTTGTCGCTTATCATTTTAATTAGTGGAGGAATTGCCATTGGAACATGCCACAGAAGCTGCACACGTTCTCGGTGATTACTAACTGGACTGTAAGAATGCCGTGATATGCTTCTGTTATCACTACATGATGAGATAATAACAACTTCCAACAATCCTTAGTAATTATAATTGTGCAAAATTATGAAGATTTAATATCATGTATTCTTTGTAATTAATGAGGAATTCCTACTTCATTTTGACAGTATTATCATTGAAATGCATATATACATGCACACCTACATTTAAAAGAATTTCAAGGTGAAATATTCCCTTATAACTTAAAAGAAATTTTCTCGTGCGCGTAGAGGGGATTACGGTGATATTCTAATATATATTTAGCTTTACAACGAAATTAAAGTACAATAAAACATGTAATGATCATATCATGGTGAATGCCTATTGTTTCAACTGTACACGTTAGGTTCAAGTATATTCAAATTAATATATATATATATATATATATATATATATATATATATATATAAACATATACATACATAAGTACACGCACACATGTATGTAAAACCACAATAAAATTACACGGCTTTTCTAAAATGAACTTAGATTAACATAATCAGTATTATGTTTATTTATAACTAATAGAAAAAAAAGTATTACAACACAATATTTATGAATAAATATTTAGAGGTAAATACTCGAGGAAATTATTTCAAACAATTCTTTTGTACAAATGGACGAAAACCTGTTACTCAATAGATTATATAGGCAATTAAAAAGAATATTTAATTTAGGAATGTTATTTTTCATACAGAATTATAATATCCATAACAATGAACTTTTCTTTCGAGGTACAACTAAGTGAAGGAGCTAAATTTCTATTTATAGCAACAAGCTATTAGTTAAGTTAAATATACTATATTAAAATATGAATTGCATACCTGTGCAATACATACAGTTAACACCTTAAACTTACTAAGTTAATATAAGAGCTTTACAGTAAGACTGTACTACACAATCAAACTGTTTTTATCAGAACTAGAGCAAGTGTTAGAACAAACTTTAATTAAAAACCTCGCTATTAACAATTGTATTCCTCCAGGGGAACAAATATTTCATTAGACAATGAGTAATGTTTAAACATTATGAGAACTTAATTTATAAGTAAATTCTGCTTTATTTTATATTCTTGTTACTGTATATCAAAATAAAGTAATACTCGTGACTCATAGTGAAGTTTTCTTACATATTTCATATCATAGCTAATGTTTGGGTATCTTTTAATGTTATTGCCAATTCACATAAAACATCCGGAAAAAACAATTTATAAGTTAAAACAGACTTATTAGTATTAGTAAGTAAAATATTTTATTTGTCTATTACGTGTAATTATTTACCTTACGAAGCTATTCCTTAGACTCTGTAGGATGAATAAATACACTACAAATAATGAAATGGAATTCCGTCTTATAACAATGTTTTTTCAAGACATATTTGTTACAATTTTGTAGAGATGTCTATTTATTTTATTACGTGGGTTTTAAACAATGCCATGAAATTATTGTTTCACACAATCAATAATACATTTATTTTATTTTAGAGCCTCAATTATTTCATAGCTTTACCCTGGAAAAACTGATGCAGATTTACCTTATAACCTTTCATGATATTTTAATCATGAATACTTCAAATCCAGGACATATATAAATTTTTCTCAACGCCATAATATATACACTATTATAATTTAATGTGAGATGATGTATTTTACATCGGAAAACACTAGTCATTTAATCCTGATTAGAAGAGAAAATCTGAGATAAACCCAATAACGGTATCCCAGTGTCAGCAGAATCCCAGTCTCTTTCTCAGCCAACTAGTAATATTACACAATATTAAGTGGGGTATATATATATATATATATATATATATATATATATGTTTTTATGTTTTTTTAGAAACGCCCAAATACTTGAGTTTTACTTTTTTTTTTAAAGGAAAGTTGCATCATTTTAATATTACTAACTTTAGCATTTAATTCTTTTCGACACTTTATTGAAAAAAATAAAATTCTAAAAAATCTATTCATTTCTCGACAAAGGTTTTACACTAAATCTAACTGGAAAATGAGTTCAAAAGTCCATGGTCATAATAAATATAATTTTCTTGTAAAATATTAAGTACAAACTTAAATTTTAAATATAAAAATAATACACTTTTTTTTATTTACCGTACATGGACGAAAAGGAATTTACGATTATACTGTAAAACAATCAATAACACACAAAACAATGATAACTGACTGTCAGTTAGTACTGTTTTATTCACTCAGGAGAATTTATTTTTTACTAATTAATTTGATATGAACTGAACTACATTCCATGGATTACGAATATACTTGGGAAGTTTCTGAAATTGTTACGGGAAGAAACCATACTTCCATTCCCGTAGTACTTCCATTCATCAACACTGAAGTTGCAATTTATTTTATACCGTTAAATTATAATTTTTCTACTTATTTACTTAAACTTCATGAATAAAACGAATAGAGAGAATAACTGCCCTATAACTAAAAAAAACTACATTACATTTATTATCACCTACAATTAAAGTTGTCGATTTTATTTTGTGTTGATTTTGTCTTATTGTCCTATTATTAATTTTTCAATTCTTAAATCTCTGACATAATCATCTTTCTGCGGTTGAACCCACTTCTCGAAACTGAGCAATATTTATCCACCAAGCCTTAAAATATTACGTAGCTGACGTTACTAAGCTATATTTGAATATCCTACCCTAATATTTATAGCCTTTCCTGATATTTGTTGTTTTACTCGTAACGAACTTTACGTTTAGGTCAAGATAGCAAACTTAGTTTTTTCTTGGATATTCAGTATTGTTTCTACATAATAAATATACAGGGGTGCTGGTGCAGAAGATATTAGACGGTTTCAAGATGTTTTACCTCACCTGTGTTTTAAAATATTTACATATTTTTGAAATTATTAACTACGATTTATTATACAAAATCGTTAAAACTGTATCCAAGATCCTAGTAAGTTATTCGTGTTTATATTTTTTACATTAAAAAAAGTCTAGAAATTCCCCTTAATAGTTTTTTCAGTGCTCAAATTAATGTTACTTCCCTCACGAAATTGAAATGTTATTGCTTTCTTTTTGATTACCTATTATTATAATACTAATTATTTAACTCAAGTGTTTTGCATACATAACCATCAATATAAAAAGGAATTTGTTACATCAAAGAAAACACACTTCATTAAAATATAAATTAAGTATTGGAAAATAGTTACACAGTTAAATGAATGGTTGTTTTCAGTGTAAATTATTTAAAACAATCGTATCGTCTGCTTCACAAATCCATGTTTCATTTAAATAATGAAACGCAGTGATATATTATGTAAAGTAATGAGTAATAACTGTTATTTAGATAGGTAATTACTTTTTTGTACTAGTATACAATTACTGCACTGTTCCACAACCAACACTAGTTTCTTAGCTTTTAGGCCTTAAACTAGTTTTTAATAAAATTTTATCTGATTTAAAATAGATCCTCATCATTTGAAGACGCAAAACCAAACTTTCACTTTTCATTAATTAACATTAACTTCAATATCCCTTCACTATAGTTTTCTTCCTATTGTTATACTGGGTGTCCACAAATATTAGTACAATTTAAATCTCAATATTGTTAATACGATTTCTCAGGTTTAAGTTAGGTCAACCACATAAAAGACGTTTGCTTCACAATTTTATGTAGTAAAGTCACTTCGTTTACATCGATGCATATCCCCAATGGTCATCAGACCTTTGTCATTGTTTAGACGAGTTTATCCTAAAAGGTTGGATTAGAAAACATAGACCACCCAGTATTCTACCTTACCAATTAGATTGTAACTAATAATAACTACCCCATTATCTTGATGTAACAAGTTATTTATTTTTTTAGTGCGGCTACGGAAAAGACTTTGTTTACGGAACACAAATACACACATTAGATGAGCTCACAGAAAGAACTATGTTGGTCTTCCTTCAGTCTTCAGCCAAACATTGGAGTAATCATGAATAATTTTCTTTATTCTAGAATTTTACTTCTAGTTAAAAAAGAATTATATATATATATATATATATATATATATATATATATATATATATATATATATATATATATATCTCAAATTCATTTTTTTATTTATGAATTAAAGGATACAGTGTGCTACGCGTTCTGTGTATCATAAGCAATTTTTTAGATTTGTTCCCTCAAGAATATTTCAGGTCCTATAATGTTGGTTAGTGGGTGTATCTGTAAGACGTAGCAATGAATGCGAGAAAATCACTTTCCAAGATAGCCATTTTCTTTCCTGTTTATTTCGTTCGATCTTTCGTTATTGTACACACGTTAATCACATATAATATATGTTGAGTTTAAAATATTATGATCCTTTCATATTAACCTCTATACACAATAGATTAGATATGAGAAACTATAAAAGTTAAATTTAATATCATGAATAAATAATCAATATTTTGTTTGATCATGTAAGGAAGGAGTCATGAAAAACTACTTACAGAGTATACAATAAGTATCCGTGCGCTACTTCTATGGCAAACTTATTTGCTTTTTGTAGTATTTAGGAGAGAGAGAGCCTTGTTGTGGGTTTGCAATATATAAGAAGTCTATAAGAAAACCAATATGCCTGTAGTATTGCTCAAAGCTACTAGAACAAAGAGTACAGAAATGATATAAAGCGCGTCTAATGAAGAATTGGAGCCCTCGGCATAGCGTCATCAAACATATGTCGTGGAGTCTGCTCTGTCACTAGGAAGCTGATGTTTGTTCTTGATATAGATTTCGCACTGAAACGTTAATACATCCTTCAGATTATTAATATAGTTCAATAAATATATCATTTAGCGTCATTATATTATTAGATTTAATGTACATAATGGGTTTAATCTACCAAGTCATCCCAGTTTAGTACACTTCGCTCAAATAGTTTGACTTCAATATTTAATTTAGATTATTGCTAATACTATTACGTTTATAAGAAATTGTAAACAAAAGTAATAATTTATATCTTTAAGAAGTTAAAAACATTACTGTATATCATATATTGTTTAGTCTCGGAGTATCTAATGTGGAAACGAAGTAAATTATTTGATTTCAGCTTCTTCCTCGTCATCTGTTTTTAAATCTTCAGACCAACACGGCTCTAGATTCAATGAGTCAAGTCTGTAAAAACATCGAATTCCAGACACGGCATTAAGAAGAAGATGAACTTGGAGCAAAACTCATCATTCTTATTAAATCAACTCTTGCCACCTTGGCTACTTTGTGTACACATTTAGTTACTCCACCGTGCTTATAGATTGTGCCAGTATATCGCAGTACACCCAGTTGTGCACTTGAAGAGACAATGTGAAAGCCAATTCACTTAGATTATAACATTTTATATTTTGTAATACAGTTGTGTCTGTTGGCCTAATGATGTCTGTTGGCCTGTTTTTTCATTATTTTGAGTATCTTCGTCAAGGTTTTATATTAATGAAAAAAATTAATAAATTTTTACTAAGTGTTAGGTAGTTTTTAGGAATAAATTAGTCCCACCAGTTAATTATGTATATTTTTTAATGCTCACAGATCTATAAAAATATATTCCTCGGAATAGTAATACTGTTAAACGATGAAAAAAATTTGTGATTTTAATGAACTTTGAATACCAGTAATAATATTGTTCATAAAGTGAGTGACATAGACTTCAATAGAAAATGAAAGCATATAAATTATTATACGGCAACAGCCAATTATCCCCGTAGAAAGAACTATTTACGGAAGGCTTACACATAATTATTGCGAATTTGTATCTAATAGGACATCAAACTTCCAGATATATTTCTCTTCCTAAATAAGAGCCATTTATACATAAGGCCTCACTTGGCTATTATACGAGGTTCTCCTTTATCTAATGACGGTAAATTTAAATAAAGAAGATATTTTAAACTCCTCAACATCTGTCTCTATGCTCTTCTCTTATTAAACATTTTTCTTCTTAAAATGAAGCCCGGGCACTATAGTAGTACTTTTTTTGGTCAAATAGTTGTACAATATGGCGATCTACTAAATTGTTCTATTGAGATACACACATCTTATGATTGTCTTGCATTAAAGCTTTATTATAATAACGTTTAATTTTCATAAATGTTTTAATAGGTTTATGGACAATAGACAAGGTTTTCTAAAATATAGGTAATGTTATATGGGTTAAGTAAGTTATTTATAACGGGTAAGTATTAAAAACGAATTAAACATTATACAACCTTAAAGGTGATGTAATGTCAAATTCAAGGACCAATTAGAGAAATATAATCCGTTTGGCAATGTTTGTAGGTACCAGTCAACATCATTGGTTTTTCTACACCATTCACGTGCAACACCATCACTCACAATATTTCCTCTACACACATTAACTAAACACGGGACAATATCCAGCCAGTGGATTTCTGTTGCACTATTCACTTCTGCTTTCAGGAATAGAACCAAACTCACTAATTCGTATTTAGCGGGGGGAATTAATAGAGTCGGCCTTGGTTATGCGACTTCAGCTCAACGCAAACTAGCCAGTCGAACTTGGCAGTGACAAATGTTGTACCGATCCTAGTCAAGTAAGTGTGCTGAGCGTCAGTATAAACACAAGGATTCTCTGTTTGGAGAATATCCTTTACAGCTTTATTGAAGCTGTTGTGATAAACTTCATAAAGTTCTGTCCGAAATCTTGCTGAGATAACTGCCGCTGTCATGACAAATACACAAAAATAAACGTGTTATTACAGTTCATTTCCACATGGAAGCACTACCAAACAGTTTAAAACTGGACATTTAAGTATTAGTAAACAGTTTGTTTTATTACTATGCTATTATTTAAAATGGCATCTAGAACTGGCAGTAATAAATCATAAACAGTACAATTTGTCCCAATTTACCTGAATATCGGTTTATTTTGTATTTGAATGTTTATATATATATGAAAAATGAAGCTTCTGAAACTTTTAAAATGATTGCAATTTATAAATAATATACTAAGTTTTACTTGAGCTCATTAAGAATAATGGAATGGCCCGAAATAAAGTTGTGTTGTAATATTTTAAATTTCGAAGATGCCAATGTCTGCACAGTTAAGATTTTCATTTCCGTATGGTTATTTGTTTTTTTAGTATTAATAAATAGTTTCATTAAGTCAAGGAAACCTTTAGCTTGTTTTTGCCATTTAATCTTTCCTTTGTAAAGATTGATACACATATATTTAGAACCTTATAATATATATTTGGTAAAAACTTATATGGTATTAGTATGCAAATGAGTTAAAGAAAATCTGCTTTTCATTTCTATAATATCAAATAGAGTGTTAACTTATAAATTATTCTGATTGACAGTTGACTGTTCTAACCTCATACAAGGATTGTAATAAATTTTAATTAACTGCCATTTACCAATAACTACAGATATTCTTCGATGTAATAAATATTTAATTAGAAAATGAGCACCGTTCAAAACATTTTGAATAATTAATACTACGATAAATCATAAAGAGAGTTTAGTTGTCTTTCTTTCATTTCATAAACTATTCGCATACACATTTTACAGGTTTAATACATACTATTTAGAAAATATCACCCAGTCTTTTTAAGTTTTTACGCCGAATATAAAAAATATAACAAATTGGAGAGAGCGTCTTATTTCTAATCACGATTAACATAGTCGTTTCGGAGTAAGAATGTTTCATAATATATAAAATTAGTTGACTGAACAACCTTCATAATAAATAGATTCTAGCTGTATAAACGCATTTTGTAGATAGTAAACCGGTGCCTACATATCTTACGGTATTATTATGGAAAAATATTGCTCATTCAATGTACGTTTTGGGTATTAAGCTCACTACTATGATTGAGATTATGAACGTGTGTTACATGCCTGTACACTGGGGTAATATATATAGTTACCTAAGGACATCTGACAGCTACTTTTCGGAAGAGGGTTGGTTCCAGAGTTCTGAAAAGGAGGGATGTAAAAGTTCAAGATAAAACTAGCTGATCATTTAACATAATTCTGGAAACCGTTGAAAGGCAGAAACAGTTCTTATCCTTGTCTAATAGGTTTTGTATCCTAGGTGACAAAACTATGTCTAGAATATGTGACACTCGTTCAGCACAAATATATCAGTAGTATTGTTACGTGATACTTAATCCTATATTGCTCCATCGATTTAGAGATCGCAGTAACAGATATTAGCAATGGATAGAACGTTGCGGAGACCATACTAAAAAAAGAGATAACTGCTATTAAGATTCTGTGGAAGACATCTAAGCCAAACTAAGATTAAATAATGTATGGCATTCTCGTGGATATCTATATAGTGAAAAGAGACTTAGGCAGGTTTAGCATTAGCTTTCCTGCTTAGTTAGTACCCTTGGGAAGAGTTTCAAAGGAGTTCCGAGCATGGGCAGCGGTACAAGTTCAAGGACATTACCTGCCCGCGTGGCCTTGAGTGTGTGGAGGAATGCAGGAGGGGTGGCGGGTTAGCGTTACGCGCTGCGTCCTGAAAACATTTCTTATAACTCATCGACAATAGCCTCCTTTATCGGAATCGTACTGACGCAATAACCTCATCTCACTCGCTAAACATTTTCTGTTTTGTGACGTTTTTGTTGAGTGTGGTGGTTGCTGGAGCTGTGTTTTTAATGATAATGTCTGATGAGTTGAAGTCAAAATTCAAAGGTAGAATAATTTTCGTAATCTTGAGTAATGTTTATACAATTTTGAAGGAAGAGAGAGACCGTCAAACCGTTAATATTCCGTTTTCAAAGGCTTGTCCAAGAACTGCCCTAGCAACGGTTTCCTATTTCAAAGCGAGTTGTGACTCAAATAAACAGTTAGCTTAAAAATTGAAGGTTACTAATGAGTGCAAGGCAAGTTTTACTACACAAAGAAGCCGACGACGTAGAACAGTTCCTTATTATGTAGAACATCGGATATGGACTAAAAAAATAGCGAGGGAGGAGCTAATGGAAAAAATAAACGTCCAGGGCTGTGAGAAAAGCTTGAGGTGTATATTAAAGGATCTGAGGTTTATTTGGCGAATGAAGCAAACAAGAGGAAATTATTAATTGAAAAAACAGAAAATCTAGAAAAATTATATCATATTTCAGAGCATTAAAACATTACGGTGAGCAAGGACCCTCAATAATGTATATAGAGGAGTCTTATATACCATCGTCTTACGTATCTAACCAAACATGGTCTGATGCCTTAAATACAGGATTACACGTTTTCGATTTACAAGGGCGAGAGACTGATAATTATTTATGCCGGTGGAGAGAAAGGGTTCCTGTCTAATTGCGTTTACCTGTTGGAAGCAAGCAACCAAAGTAGGAACTACCACGAAAACGTAATATGGAAACTTTTGTGAGGTAGATGAAAGAAACAATTTTGCCGAATTTAGAGCCAAATTCGCTACTAACCGTCGATAATGCACCCCACCACAAGAAATAAATTGACGAGGTTTTCTATTTCAAAAGTATGAAGCAAGATATAAAAGGCGTGACTTTCAAAAAAAGGAATACTATTCAGCGACGATATGTTTTTTAATTGAACTGTACAATCTTGTGCAGGCTATATAAACTAAGACATGCCCGGTACGCTTTGGACACAACTGTTACCAAACTATACTATTTGCTGCTGGTTATGAGTATTCACATCCTTGTAAGATGTTCTGGTCAAGACATCTTACGACTTCCACCCTACCACCTAAACCTCACTCCATTGAGTTAATTTGTGTCTAAGTTAAAAGTTATGTAGCTAAAAGGAATGCACCATAATTTATGTCTCAAGCTAAAGCTCTCTCAGAGAAGACAAGTACCAAGTATGGGCGCAGAAGAGTAGTCAGTAAAGTTGGCTTGCATGCACGTGGAAAAAATCGAAAAGGACTTTACAGCTGCAGAATCCAGATTGACAGTATTATAGAATCCTTTATTATATCAGTTGGAGATGGTTCGGAAACAGAAAGCAATGCTGTGACCCAGAAGGAATCAAACACTCCAATAAAAAAGCAATCAATGTACGTATATTTCTTTTTTTAATAAATTTTATTTATTACAGTATTTTAATTAAATAAATATTATTGAATTCACTGAAAATTTAATGTTTTTAAATCAATTTTTATTGAAAGGCTCGCTTAACGTGTTTTTAAAATAACTTATTTGTTGATAATAATCGGCAAATCTAAATCGTGAGTTAAAACTGACTTTCAAAAGATTATTGCGAGGAAGTGAACGCAAACCGCCACACAGATAGCGTTTAATTTTTTAAAGGGTAGTATTTGGGTTCCATGAGCGCAGCTGAATTCCTCTATCTGTAGTGCAGCTGTTGAATTGATTGGTATACCCTGTGACAGTTGGGGGAAATTAACGTTGTTACATTCGCTTTTACGTAATGTTTAGTATAGTATTATTTTTTTTTAATGTGAATTATGTGTGAGTGTACGTTTAGTCAGTCTTACTATTTCAACTTGCAGGCACTTAATTGGCTATCCGTTTTTTTTATCCAATCTTATTAGATGATAAATTTCCTCTCAGGAATTAAAACTTTAGCAGCTGACCTAAATAATGGAGTTATAATTAAAACGTTATCAAGTGAACTGTTGGTTCAGTGGGCTGTGATTGCCTATCACTCCAGACGACCTGATAATCCAACCACGCTCATTAATCTGTTTGACTAAGTATTTAAATTTATTATAACTATATGTTTTTTAGATCTAGATTTATTACAAGGTATTATTTTTAAAACTTTGTGTAATAAATTGTGAAACAGCTATATATATTTAATGATGATGTTTTTTGTAGCAATATCTAATGATTCTGTGCGTGATTGTACCTGGCGAATTAAGTTTGAAAACTATCACCTTATTGTTATGAGACTTAGTCATACATCCAGAATTGTTGCTACTTCGGCTTAGCGTATAGAATCCTTATATTCGATGATCATTAAAACCATTGGCGTTGCTATGTATTAAATTCGTTATTATTTTTTTTTTTTACTTAATCTACTTTTTATCTGGTTCCAGTTAACGTTTTTTATCTGTCAGTTTTTAAGCTTTAAATGTAATCCTTTAAAATAAAAATAGATTCAAAAAATCACCTTGATAGATTTTACCTATAAATTAATGCAACGTATATTGAAACAGTGTATTTTTAAAAGATGAACTAATAGACAGATATTAACAAACGGAAATAAGAAGTAAGTTCTATAGCATTATGAAAAACCAAACCCCTTTCGTTACACGCATTGGAAACGGAATTAGAGGAAAGTAAAATAAACAATAAATGCTATAATAATAATTCTTTGGCATAAAATATATTAAATGATATTCGCACAGTGTTCTGGCTATACGTCGTGAAGAGCTTTTAAAGCGATCCATTTTAGTGTATTTTTAATAATAAATTATAAAACAAAGGTATAATCGTCCACTAAACAAATGTGTGTAAGCTGTAATACACTTCCAGTCCTTGAAGAAATATGTTGAGAAAATTTTATGAAATAGTTCAGGCAGCAATGTTTGTGCATTTCCTTACATGCAAAAAGATTGAGGAATTATAAAGGACGAAACAACAACAAAAACATGTTATGAATAACACAATATAATTAATATATGGCCAGTAACAAGTCTGGGAGACCCTTTGTTGACATTATAACGGCTCACACTAGAAAAACTCATTTCTGCACAACTTTATGTCGTGTTATGAAAGTACTTTATGAGCATAATTACAACTGGCGTCCACAAACTGCAAATGGGAGATTTTCGAGGACAACTTAAAAATTTATAGTGGTAAGACCCATTGAGTCACTCCTCATTTTGAAATTTCTGGAAAGTACATTACCTAGAGGTCTACATCTTAAACCAGTACAAAATAGCGGCCAATTGACAGTTTTGGAAGTCGGAATTAGCTACTTATAACCTAGGTTTAAGAAATTATTTGGAGCAGCTAAAGAATTAAAATTGTATGCCCTACTCAGTAACTTTAATCTTTTAAATGTAGCCATAAAGGATGTTTTCAATAGGGAAATTAGGATTTCTATTTAACCGTTTTTTCAATGCTACCAATGAATAAAAAAATTACAAGTAATAAAACTGTCCTAAAATTTATATGAAATTTCGAACCACATAGGCTGTCATTACCTACCAGTATAACGGTTTACAAGACATGTTTAAATTACTGCCCCTCAGCTGATTGGAGATTGCACCAGTGTGGTGTAAACATGTGACACAACTCGCTGTAATGTTTGTTGATGAATTCCCTATATTTCCTGCACTAATCGATTTTTTAAGTCATTAATATCTTGTGATTTGATTTTCAACTATGTATTTGACATAAATCTACAGGAATTAGTCGAGTTATGAAAAATACGTTTGATCTGGCAGGCCACTCAATAAAACCACGTCTACCTATCCATCAAGTTCGTAAAGACAATAGTAGTGGCGGACTGCCGGCTGTAATGTTAAATTACTACGTCATTTAGAAAAAAACTTGTTCAGAATTACCTGTAGATGCCTTGATTAATAGAATTATCTGGTGCTGGAGCATATTTAAGTACACATCACCAGTATTCAAAAGTTCTCTTCAATGACGAATGGTACAATAACTCTTCCTCAGTCAGATGTTGAGTGTTTCGTTCCTGCACCAATTATTTATTTTAATCACTCCAGAGATGATAATTGCCTCTATTAAAACTCCCTATTAAGCGCCAAGGGAACTTATTAATAAATACTATATTATTTTGATTTCGTTGAAAACACAAAACTTATATCCCTTGCATTGCTTTTCAATGTGAAATAAATAATTATTAATTAATAGACCTAGCTACAGAGGTCTAACGGATTATAACTGGGAGAGGTACCTGTAAATGTTGGAGTATCAGTATGATAGATACACCGTCCAGCATTATGATGATATGGGTGTTCTGAATCCATCACACCCGAACATTATACCGTCTGGTCTAGAAGCCCTCATCACTCCGCATCGTTTTAGTGGGTGGGATTTTTCATGTACCCGACATTCGTTAACTGTGGAAAGTAATGTATATATTCTCTATAACATAACCCATTAACCTAGGACATTTCGGAAAACCAAAATAATTCTTTGTTTAAGGCAAACACTGCTTTTATATGGTTGATACGATAAAGACCATCATGTTGTTTCTGAAAAGTTTCGAAACAAACACTTTAATACTAATTACCATGTCCAAACTAAGAAAGTCTTGCCCTACCGATATAGATATGTACGAGGTGTAAATAAAATCCTGACAACACCTGGATATATTCCAAATGGATTGAAATATCGATGTACGAAATTAGAACAATCTGAGGTCCAACGCAATAAAGGATAACCGCCCTAAATAAACATTCTGTCTACTCTACATCGTAGTGAAGATTGCATAGTCATCTGGTCTTATTGTACTACACAAAATAACTATAATCTCCCATAATACTACCTTAGAACCAGTGTTTAAATGTCTAACTTACATCAGTACTGATCTGTCTCTCCTCTAAGCAGTTCAACGTTCATCCTTTTGCGAATATTAATTATAGTCTTTAGCCATATCATTCAAAAAAACTTATTTATAAATTGGTTTAGAAAGATTTAATGGTTCTATATTCCTTAGGCAATTAACTGTAATATTACTAAACCTTAAGCAAATTATCACTCTGCCTCTAACGGCACACTATACGCGCAATAAAAACTATTTCTCAATAAACCCATCCCTAGATCTCTTAATAAAAAGATTAGTAGATGATAATTGGCTAAACATCCACTGCATTTTATAGCTAATGTGACCTCCTTATCTGTCAAAGGATAAACTTGAATGGCTTATCGTTATTTTTACTGGAATTTTATTCCACCTATCAGAATATTGGATCAAAGTTATAATCATATTAACATTACAAACACTGTTCTAAATTAGTTTATGGAGATTTACAGTTTAATCTCACTCTATACTGTTAGATCCGTCACATGGCTCTGTGGATTATTACTGAATACGCTCACATTCCAGAATGATACAAGGGGCTTAAATTAGATTTATACTTTTCCAATCAGTAGGCCAATATGTGAGTGTCATGCCTGGCTGTGTTTGATAAAACAGTATAACTGTTATAAATTATGTTTTCTTATATTAAACCACTATATTATACTATAGTTTATACTGATTATGGAAAATTTGGTTATACATAGTATATTTTATTTGCTTATATTTTCAAATATATTTGTTGCAAGACTCAATCATTTTCCATGATTATGACAACAAGCCGAGTAACCAGTCAATAGAGATTACATTAAATTAAATTCTTCGTTTGAAGTTTTGATTTTGGCGATGGAAGGTTTGAAAAGGAAACAGGATTTTTCCCAGACATATGCCATCGTTCAGCGATAAAAATTATATCGCACGTTTCGGGATCTGCAATCTGATCTCTTCTTCAGTAAATAACTAACTTAACACGTAGAAAACCTCGTTTTTAAACCTAGAATTTGTACTATAAATGATCTGTAATTTTTCAATTTGTATACAAAACCTTACTTAAAATTGTTTTAACTTAGCAATTTGATAACGTACAAGCAACCCAACTAACAGTTTAAAAGAACGTATGTAGTCAAAAATCATTGAAATGATCAGCTATATATGTAACAGATTTGTTGAAAGGCTATTTTATGCAATGCTAAAGCACCGCTTTACTATGAGTTTAGAATATGTTTAAGGGGCTTATGATCCAGTAAGAATATTTACTTAAATTTAACGGCAACAAAAAATAGAAATCGTATAACTTATATTTATAAAATCCATGTCAATAAAAACATAATTTTCACGAATATTTAACCTCTATAAAAGATAATATACTATTCATGGTTTATAAGGTACGCTGATACTTTGCCTTCTCTATAAACCACTTAAATATTATATACAAATTATACTTTAATTTCAATTTGTGTCAAAGGTACAAGATACATGAGTAGCTGAACAGGAAAGTATTTTGGTTGCTGTAAGAACATTAGTAGTAGGTTCCACGCAACATTCCTTATATAAACGTAGCTTACAAATATGAAGAAACTAATTAATAAACAATACCACAGACAATTGTCAGATTATTTTTCTCTGGTACAGAATTATTTCTCGTATCACGCATGTGACAAGATGCGCTACCTTTTTACGGTAATAATTTAAAAAAGTAATTGCATATTTAAAATTTATGGAAATTAAAGAAACAAGTACTCCAAAATATCTTTATCCACACAACATTTACTTTTTACATTATAGATAGTATCGAGTTCCGTCTTGATGCTGTTATAGATCATATATGTTTTATCTTAAGGGTAACATAGCATAGTACAGATAGTTATATAACATTTACTTTTTACATTATAGATAGTATCGAGTTCCGACTTGATGCTGGTATAGATCATATATGTTTTATCTAAAGGGTAACATAGCATAGTACAGATAGTTATATAACATTTACTTTTTACATTATAGATAGTATCGAGTTCCGACTTGATGCTGGTATAGATCATATATGTTTTATCTAAAGGGTAACATAGCATAGTACAGATATTTATATAACATTTACATCGACTCATAAGACAAAAGTCATATTTAGATGGTAAATAAACCAACATGGGTTTCGTATACTTTTGAAACACCATACATATCGCGGCGGACAAATCAACCGAGTTTGAGAGACGTGATTAATGCCTCTACTATATCAGACCACAGACTGTACCGTGTCACGGCCCACTGCGGCTTGACTGTTTAATGAACGTGTCTGTCTGTCTATATATTTCCATACGCCCATGTCACATATCAATGCATTATTTCTCTGTAATCCTCTAGCACAGTTAAGCAAGTTCTAAGTTCAGTCAGTTACAAGCTCTTGTTACTTTACTTAACATGATAACGGAGTATACAGGAATAAACTGCTTTAGCTTTTCGTGCTTTGGTTGGACACCTTATCCCTTAATAATTATTTTAATTTCTTTCTAAAACAATAGCCACAGACTATTTCTGAAAATTTAGGTGAGATGGAGTTTACTAAGTATTGTTCTCAAATCTTTCAGAATCAATCTGAAAAAGTAATGTTTACTCTGAATTCACTAGCTGTACAACCGTTTTGATTATCTTTATATGTTAATCTGTCTTTTATATGATTAAATCTCTCCTTAGACGTTTCATGTAATTTGTCTCCATTTTATTAAGGCAATGGAAGTTATGGTAAATTGAAAGAGCCCTTCATTAGTCGCGGTATTATTTTGTTACAATCGTTTCACATGTACAGACCAATGGACCAATACAATGGAAAAAGACTATATTTTGGTAAAACTGAAAAATGTACCTCTCATACTATTCCCATGATTGTAACCACGTTAACCACATTTTGGCTATCAGTCTTTCAAATTCAAAGACAAAATATTTATTGTAGCATTGAACATTATGTATGGTGTTAATCAAAACATAAAATAACTCAATAAATTAAACATTTTTTTTGAAATTTATATCCATATAAATAATATGTCAAAGATGCAACATCGACAAAACCGCTCAGTTCAATAACTGTCTAGACCAAAATTAGTAATATATTAGCTTACAGGGTATCTATTAGGCTGTTGAAAGCCCTCTAGTACAGATAGAAACTAGATTATTTCTTAAAATCTTTTATGATTACGGCATGTTTTATTTCAATTGGAATACTATTTTACAAATTAGTTCCTTGATAAAAAATGTGTTTAGTGAGAGATTGTTTAAAATTGTCAGGAACAAAATTATGTTTGTACCTCGTGTTACATTTATGAGTCTAAGGTCTAAAATAACTACGGTACTTGTGAATAAAAATTACTGCATGGTGTATTAGTAGTGAAGATAGCGTTCAGATACTATCCTACTGAAAACGTTCACTAGAACTGTTACGTGACCGCATACCGTAAAAAGTTTTAAACGCATTTTTTTTGTAGAACTAAAATCCTTTGGAAATGATTTAAGTGATAAACCCTCAGAATATTAAGGTGAGATAAAATGGGAAAAAAGGACTCCGTGTGAAGCGAGTAATAGGGCATCCTGTAAACCAACTGAAGCTACTCATCTCTGAGCATAATTATATGAGTTTATTTTTATACATAAATAATTTATGTGGACATCCCATTTCAGATTTTGAAAACGAATACCAAAAAATTGTATAACAGATGAAGTACCGAAATTTCCATTATTTAGATGTAGTTTTAGGGGAATATTAAAATGGCGGTTGGATGAAAAAATTATTGGTTCAATTTTTCAAGTGATTTGGAAAAGTTTATTAGATGGGAACCATAGAGTTAAACGGGAAGAATATTCTTAAACTGATTTTTCATGACCCTTAAGTCATCGCCCTTAAAGATAAGACTAGTATCATTTTCAAACAAAATTATTTTTGGATTGTTAGAAGAGGAAGGGTTAATTACAAAAGAAGGTAAGTCATTAATGAATATTGGGAATAGCATCAGTCCCTATATGGAGCCCTAAGGAACACCGGCTTTAATTAAACTAAAATCAGAGCAAAACTCAGTTGCAGGTTGGGAGTTTTTAACGACTGAATCTTTTTTGTCAGATATGGAAAAAAACCAATAACAAATCCTGGCCTCTTACACCACAGTTTTGGAGCTTTACAGGAAGAATTTGATGATCAACAACGACAAAGAACCAGCTAAGATCACGGAAGATGCCCAATGAACAGTTACTGAACTTTCAAGAAGTATGAATTTGATCGAGCAAATAATATACAGCAGAAAATGTGTTGAGATTTGGTCGGAACCCACTTTGATATTCAGACAGTTTTCTGAGAAAAATATTTAAAAATTGGTAGTGGATGATAAATTTAAATATAAAAATAGAAATAATAAAAAATGGCCTATAATAATTTAAATCATGACAACTGTCCTTTTTGAAGACTGGGACTATTCTCGAAGATATGAAGTCTTTTGATAATAAACCTTCAGATAGGGATTTATTGAATATGAAAGAATAGAGAGATACGATCTCGTTAAATAATTTTTTATTATTGAAGTTGGCACAGACGAAATTTCTGCTTAGCCTTTTTTACAGAATTAAAAATAATTATACAGGGTAATTACGTATAACACCCATAATCACATATCACATGTAATCCACGTACATTTTTTAGAAAGAGTCTGCGTGGTATCCGACGTTAGAAACCCTTATAGTAATTAAAATATGGTTATTGTTTCAGGACTATAAAATATTCATTACATTTAAGTGTTCTTTCGCATAACAGTGAAAACAATCAGGAGTAAAAACTGGTAATTAAATATCAAAAGTAGGGTCACCATGATTGTTTAATTTTAACACAAATATACAAATAAACCAACGTAACGGGTTGTTACACATATTTGTATATTATATTTTAAGCTTCTATTGAAAATTACCAATTCGGACTCACAAAACGCATTCACATAACTATATAGCTTTAAATCTAAGAATGGAATAAGACAACCAAATGCCTCTGAAAATCAACTAAGCATAGGTAATAGGCTTGGTTAAATGGCCGAAAAGCCTAAATATATAACTTTATAAGTCTGGTAGAATAGGCTCATGTCACTGGAATTTCTAGTGGGTTCCCTCGGAAAAATAAAACATGTACACTGATTTAAACTGAAGCACAGCGTTTTGTTTAACTTAGGGGGAAAAGATACTAAAAAATAGAGTTAAAAATCCTATGAATTTGTCAGACTCGATCAACAGTCAATGACGGACGTATCAGACTTTACCACTGAGACAACAAAAGTAGGTGTTAAAAAATTAATAAGTATAAATACATGCAAATAGACTATTATGGAATACGTACATTACTTATCGTGATATAACTAAGTCACTTCAGTTAACGATTATATCAGTGAATCTTAATGTAGTTTGTGTAGTAATAGCCATTAAACATTTTACAAAATAGGATTTACATAAAAACTATTTAGATTCGAATATATGCCAAAATTCTTTTTATATTATTCTGAAAGGAACTTTTAAGGGAATATTCAACTTGATAATAGCTGTTCAACACAGACTGATTGAGTTTGCAATAAGCTGTTGAGTGATGTTTATAATCCAGAGAATTATATTCTCTTCTGATAAATATTGTCAATATAACAATTCCATTAGCAGCTTACATTTGCTAAAACTTCGAAATCATGTGAAAGAAGTGGTAAGAACGACATTATTATTCAGAATATAAATGGAACTTCTCATCCAAATGCATAAATAGTACATTTATATTCAATTACTTGTCAGTATTTGGTACTGCAGGGAAGATACCGACGGCCAATATAATATAACTATAATGTTCATGTTGAATATAGAATACAGTCTTATTAGCCACACAGAAACTAATTTAGAAGAAGAATGACTGTAGTAAATGGTGAATTACGGTATGATGGTTTCCTTCCTTGCTATTGTGTAATAGACACATTGTGATTATGTCATTATAAATATAGAATATGCGGTTATTGAAGGCTAACTGCTGTTTGTTGTGTTACAGGTTATTTTAAATGGGAGTTTCACTGCTTATTTACAACAAGTACACGGTAAAATGGCATTCAATATTATGCTTACAAGTAAGTACACTACCTGACTGTTCAATTGCATTATCTTTTAGTAATTTTAAATACGACACCAGTGATTATGGAACTGATAGAACTATGTACTCAATGCAATTATTTTGAGTTACAGGGTAAAATGTACCGTCAAGATGAAGGGATGGCAATGGGTTCTCCACTGTCTCCTATTTTCGCCAATATCTTTATGGGGGAATTTGAGCGAAAAGCTTTGGTTTCAGCTCAGTTTGAACCGAAACTTTGGTGGAGGTATGTGGATGATACCTTTGTTATTTTTTCTCATTAAGACATTGAATTAAATAATTTTTGAATCACATTAATAGTATTTCTCCTTCACTCCAACTCAATGGAAGTGGAAGTCAAAAACAAGCTTCCCTTTTTGGATGAGTGTGTATTAAGAGATAGGGATGTTCTTAAAATAAGTGTTTTTCGAAAGAAACCACACACAGGAAAATATTCAAATTATCAATCCAACCATCAAAAATCTGTCAAAGAAGGAGTATCTTACTCGTTGTTTAATAGAGCAAATAGCTTGTGCTCAGATAAAGATTGATTAAAAGAGAAATTTATGAAAGTTGAATCGGATCTCAGAAGCAATGGGTACCCTCAATTAGTAATAAATAAGTGCAAACGAACCGGAAGAATCATTCTTGAGTCAGAAAAACAGCATTGTGATAAATTTTTTTTTGATCGTCATAATTCGCTGAGATTTCTAATTGTTACTGTTATCAGGTTTTCCCCGTTATCAATATATTAGGACCAAATTTGTAACCCTTGAGGATAACTAATGTCATAATTCACTTCTGTACAACTGACAAGCATAATGTAGTAGTTAGCTGCAGTATTCGTTTGGTTGCAGTTTTGCTTTACTGGGGTTATGGCTACTAATAAAATGTAACCAAGTAAAATCTTTGAACAGCCGCCATTTTGTACTGGATCAATCTTTTTGAGTGCGGTTTGCGGCATTAAACTCTGCTAGATAAGCCCTTTAAAATGATGTCCATATTGACCTATGCTCCTATTTAAGATTTCCTTCTGACTCCTTGCGGGACGTCCCCATGATATTACAGAAAACTGATAGTTCCTTCAAAAAGTAGATTTTTAGGTGTAGTATTGATGTACCAAATCTTGTTTCTTTATCTGTTATCGTTCAGAAAATATTATACCCGTGCAGGACTTTATGTACACCCTGTATAACATTATTATTGTAAAATGGTTAAGACTGACTACACAACGGGTTACCAGTCCGCGGTACTATAGCTGAGTACAGTGAATGTTACAGTGATTGAGCAACTATATAATTCACGTCATTAAATGAAACATGTTTGAGAGCGGAACTGCTTAGATATGAATTGATTATCACAGTGAGTAGAACAATTCAAATAGCGGGGGAAGATTGATGGTGCGGGGGTAACATCATTAATCAGTCCTTTTAGTGTCACTCTGTGTCTGTACAACTCGTGCGGTGAAATTGAAATAAATTTAAGCTGCTCATATTTTAGGCTAAAACGAAAATTCAACCTAAGCAAATACCAAATTTTTAAATTAAAACATATTTAGGGATTTGTATATCATATTAAGTAGAATATACAGAGTGGTCCATAAGTACGAGATCATGAACTAAGAGGCTATCAAGGAGGTAATTTTACAAAAAATAACCCTGTTTGCGGTTATCTAGAGTTGTAGACAGATTCATAGTTACCTAGACTTATGTGGTTTTACTTGATGTTTGGAAGCCATGAAACATTTTTAAATCATAAAAATATAATACGTTTTTAGCTATTTTTAATACACAATATATCAATTTAAAATATTCTTGCCAAATTTTAATATTTCTTTTACAAGATATTTCATCGTTCGCAAGGCACGTAGGGACGGTGAGGAAATCGAGATAATAGTTTGGAGTTTGTGTCTGTAGTTAGTCATAACTATGTGATATGAGGTTTAAGCGTCATTGAAGGCCTATTAACAAACAGTATTGAAAGGTAATATCCACGTTTAAAAATGTATGTAATTTTGATGTATAAAAATTGATTTACAATAGATTTTTGTAATACATACAAACAGAAGTACACTTTTGTGTGCCTCTGTTGTAAGGTTCAGTTTTGAACAGTTCTTATTGATATGACGTTAGATTTTTTTGTGCATACTAAACCTTAAGTCTAAAGTTTTATCCTTAAGAAAAATATAAATTCCTGCCAAAAAAGTGATGCATTTTTGTAAGACCTAACGAGATCAAATGTCTGACAATCTGTTAACTAATGCCAATCAACCTCAGTCGTGGTCGGTCATAATACGTAGCATCACGTGTATGGAAGACCATCCGCATGACTAATGCCATTGAATGAATTTTTATATTTATCGATTCGTAATGGTGCGATGGAGTGTGTTATTGAATGTATTAAAAACAAGTTTACTATATAATTTTGTTACATTTGGCTCTTAAACAAGATTCTAATGCCGATAATACAAGTGCCAGTTCAGATAAATAAGAGCTCGTTTGGTGGCTAATTAACGACTGAATGGTCTGTGAGGTAAAGATCCAACGTTTAACAGTTACATTAGGATCTTAAGACTTTAATGCGGCGATCATCAACTTTTCTAACCGGCCAAAGATTTTCTTTCCTCTCAATCAAATTATTAATTTCGACATTAGAAGTCAGTTTTTCTAAACCTTTGTTCATCTCACCCGAATCATCATTAAAAAGTACAAACTATTTGGAAGTATACATTCATAATTTATAAATACTTTGTTGGCTAGATTATACAAAAAATACTATGAAAATTTTATAAATTATATTTTCTTATTTCAAAAATTGCACAGTTTTATAATTAGCTACACGTGAAGATCTACTTTTCTTTTTAAAAATTTGAAAGGGATATTACCATTGTAAAAACTTTAAAAAAGCTGTTTTTGTGATTCCTATAAAGCTTTGTTGTTACCGGATGATTAATTATTCATAAACCACTATTATATTATTATAGTATAGTATAGTATAGTATAGTATAGTTTAGTATTATATTATTAACTATTATAGTATAGTTTTAATTTAACTATTTCAACTTTAAGTAATATTTTTATGACTACGAGTTCCTACCATAGTTTCTGGATTTTAATAGTTTATGAAATCATTAAACTTCATGAAACGAACTAAATAGACGAGAAATTAAAAATTTTTACACTTTCAAAAATTAAAGTTTGAAATTATTGGTGTTTTATTTTGAAAAACAAAACAATTGAAATGGCAGATACGTTATTTGGTGAGAATCACGTATTGGGTAGAACACCAAACACTATTGTAGACTTAATTTGTTTACCGTATTTCATCAATTTCCCAATTTACTAATATATTTCTCAGTAAGTATCATATAGACACAACATTTTTATCGCCTAACTTGGGCGAATACCTCACTGTGCGTCATGGTACACTTGTTGATCTTATTAATATTTGATTTTGTGAAAGCTATATAGGTTTTTAGCTTTATTGAAAAGCTTTTATTATTTTTAACTTCCAACCTTACCATTATGGCAAATTGATAATATTTATAGGTGTTGAAAAAAGATGTATATTTAATATATTTGGGAAGTAAATAATAAAACCTCAAAAATAGCAATAAACATAATAAAATAAAATAATTAAAGTCATAAAATGCAATAATGTAAAATAATGGCATTATTACTTCAACACAACGGCAATCATCTTGATAATCGTGGCAACAAACGAGGTGCCTTAAGATCTACTTTCTCACTCTGTCCTGGATTTAATCATTACTTTAAGAAAATAAAATCTATTAGTAAATTATAATTTAGAATATCGTAAAGTTATAGTATTCTAACATACTATCTAAATAATACAGGTTGGTAATATTATGTAGAAGAAACACTAATGCTATTTCGCTTTGTTGGTAGATGTAGGGTTATAATAATACCTTAAAATATATACTATAGTCTATTAGAACTGTTTTATAATGAGAAAACTTACTGGGTGGATACTCTGTCTTTTAATAGAGGATTAATCAAACTGTCCTTATACTAGGGTCTAGTGTAAAGCAATCAGTCATTGTTTACGTAGTTCAGTACTGTGATATAGAGTACCTCTTACAATTAATCACTGCTTTACGTTTTTCATTACTTGTGATCAAAGAGACGTTCATTATAAATGTCAAGCACAAACTAAAACTATTATTTTTTTTTTTCAAAATATTCTCATTGAAATACCCTGTTCAAGTTTATAATGGCGCTGTATTAGGTCGGTAGTGACAACCTTGTAAACAAATACTATCCCAGAGGGTTCACATCTAGCTCATTTATACTTTCCACTTGAATCTACAATGACTACAAGAAATTCTAATATGCCACTTAAATATGGGTAAGCCACTTAATTTATGTCCAAGAGTGACACCTCACTAGCCGCAATCGTCCAGATATTGGGGTATAGTGTTGAACAGGTCAGTTTACTGTGGAAAACATCTGTTGGACAATGTGGGGCTTCTTTGTGTTAAAGGGCGTGGTTTGCCTGTGAGCAATATTGCCTCTCTAGGTCTGCCCTGGACGCTATGACTGGAATATAATGGAACAGATTTCTGTTTCATCCTATTCCTAGGAGAAATTACTGAGTTATAGAGCCCACTATCCCTCGTCATGAGATCTATACAATAAGCGCTCCTAACACTAATCTTACCCATTCTGAATAACTAGTCACTCCGGAAGCAAGCGCAAAGTTCCTTTTAGGACTTGCTTAAAAATTTCTTTGAAATGCAATGAAGGCTTGATTCGGCTTCTTTCACTAAGCGAACAGAAAAGCCAATACTGCTTAATTTATTATAAGTTGTATTAACATTTTCTTTTAAATTACAAACTCTAGAGTTAAATTGTTTTACGCTTTCAATCCAGAATTTTATTTACTAGTTTATGTATATTTTATATTTTTTATATAATTAACTTGACTAATGAAATTCAATACTAAAATATTAATATAATTTAAATATATCTTCATGTTCAGGTTGTAAATTTTTAAAAGTGAATTACACGTAAAATTATTAGGAATTTTTCAACAAAATATTTTTAACACACGTAGGTTTGTTAGAAGTAATATATCAGTTAAGACAAAAATTACACTTTATTCCAAAAACGTTAATTAATAATATTTGTGTTAGTTTTTTTTATTTCTAACATAAAACTTTATTTCATTTATGTATTTATAAGTTGATAAGCAAGTGTATAAATCCTCTACTATCAACTTTATAAAGATTTGTAAATATCATATGTAAATAAGCAAAGGATAAGGTTTATAGGATTTAAGAAATCTAGGTAGGAAAGCGGATAGGATACATTAGACAATAGGTGACGTTTCTTTGCCATCGGCCTCTGCCTGTTTTGTTACTTCACCAAGTTAAGTGTTCTCTAAATACAAGTACTTCACCAATGATGTTGGAATCTAATTAATTAGTTACACTTGATGAATTAATTAGTAACTTCATAAGAATCCTTATGAATATTTACCTTCCACTGTACTTGTTAGTCAAATATTATACTAACTAACGAAGAAAACTGTTGTTTTATACATTTAAAGAAAACTACATGTAATGTATTCATTATTATCCGCATGTTAAATGATTTACGAAGTAATCAAAATATAACATAAACATGAGAAATATTGAGGTGTCCAATACCAGCTAAATAAGAATTTCTCTCTACTGCCAATTTTAAACTGGGAACATTTAGTCTAGTGCCATGCCAAAGACTTTCCAGTATACTTTCCATCATCTAATATGTACTGAAATGGAAAACCTTTTCGGACGTTCAACCGAAGTAGCTCCATTACACTACATAAGCGAGAACAAGACTCTTGTCGTAATCTAATAAATCCTTGAGGGTAAATGTGTTAAATCGACAACTAAGAGCTTCGTCCGATATATCCCAAATGGAGTTCATCTGTTGGACTAATCACCAAAGACCACCAATTATACCCTTGTTCGATACCAAAGACAATGTACTTTCCATTGTGTACCTCGCCTGGAATTGTGTAAAAGTATTGGAAATTCCAAGGTATTATTTTAATATGTTTTAAAGGCAAGACGTCGAGAGAAAGTGTCATTGTATTAGAGTGAGAATGTATTGACATCTTTTATCGCCAACAAAGGTATGTGTCCAATAAGAATATGTTCAAATTAACATTCCAATTTTCAGGTTTTAGGACTGAATATAAACCCTAAATGTTTAGCTATCAAAGGAGAGATGATATAGTAAACTTTTACTTATGAATGTAAAACATGTATATTGAGTTAAATTTAAAAATACATTCTATGTGATAAAAGGTTAAGTTAAAACGAAAAAAACTCGCACAAGACTAATGCCGCTAATTATCCAGTTATCATTAGGAACCTAAATTAACCAGCAGTACAGGAAATGAGTGAGTTTGTTCTGGTCTGGAATCTCTTTGATACACCATAATTATGATAAATGCTCTAATTTTTGTATTGTTTTTGTACTTACAAAAGCACACCAGAACGATTATGACTGAAAACCTACGTGAATTAAGTAGAATGTTCCCACGATATCTTTACCAAGGGAATTAACATGTTTTATATCAATGTAGAATGTCCTATAATTGACTTTTCAATCCATTGTTTTTATGATGTATACGAAACGCTATGCCAATGTGTGGAAGGAATGAAAGTTAACAAAGATTTCCAAAATGTGTGAACATAAGGGCGTACTCTTCGCACCTTTTATCCGTTGCCACTTTTCAGTGCGAAAGGAGCAAACAACCTAATTACAGATGAAAGATTTTTCACAAGTCTTGTCGTAACTATAGACAATATGATCATCAGTTTACCCAAATTTTACATAAATCATATCGTAACTACATAGTAGAGGTTATTAGTAGTATTTATAAATATATTAAACATGCATATGACAACTCGTACTTTATTATAAAGTAGTATGATATGTATTGGTAAGCCTTACTTTTTATGCGGTAATGTAGACTTTGACTATATGGGTTATTGAAGTAGGCCCAACGCTTTGCAATGGGTAAATGACAATCGGGGGGAGTGGCTACTTTCTTTTATAGATAAATATAGTCCTTGGTAATATTTAGAATGAATATATACTGGAATGTATTCGTGAGTACAAAAATATACTGTAAAAGCGCCAACATCATTTACAAATTAAAAATAATAAATACTATTGATGGTCTAGCGCACATGGCATTGTTAGTATTCAGCTAAATTTTAAGAATACGTTCATTTTCATCCATTTAAGAATCAAGTACGATTTATAAAGTTTTTAGTTTTTATAAATTTTGAACGTTAGGTAGTAATTCAAAAAATGATTTTGTAAAGGCATGCATGACAACCATTCTAGAGTTTTTATTAAAAGATTCTTCCTTCTAAATTTGGTTTCAGGTTAAGAAATGAGGTTCCCGATAGCATCAAAATGCTGGAAAACTAAAATTTGCTCGTATAGTTCACCTATTGTTTAAAATGCTGTTTATCCTGTGGAGGAGTCATGGCTAGCCATGGCTAGGGTTTATAAATTCCTGGTGCTCAATACGCTTAGTATGAGAAATTCCAACGCTATTTGTGTGTGTGGCTTGAGTATGAATAAATTTTAAAAAGTTAACCATATTTCTTTCTGTGTTGTATTGAAAAATGTTTATTATGATATTCCATTAGGAATAATTATATTGTTATTATATTTCTTACTATGAATGTAAAATTATTGTTGCCCTAATGTTGAAGTTTGTTCTCTAGGAAATAGTTAACTTTTGCTATTCAATGAAAAATTTTCCATTTCTCAATAAAATATATTAATTTTAATATCGAAAAAAAAATATTCATTTCAATTAAAACTTTTTTACTAGCAAAAAAAAGTTCTAAGATCAATTGTAAAGGCTTGAGTCATTTAAGGTTAGACTTTATCACCCATGTAAATGTACGAAATTTATAAAATAAAATAGTAGCATTATACACAAAAACAGAGAGTCAAATACTATATAATTAATTATACTTAGAAAATTTGAATTTTTCCAGGTTCAATAATAATTATGTCCTCTGAACTTGTAAACTACTCGACTATGCTGGATAAATATGTCTAGCCCAAACTGCTACGGGCGCTGTCTTCAAAGTTGTTATCTGTTAGGTTTTGCCCCTCTACACTTCCCTCCAATCGCATCAGCTCAAAATATAATTGCTGCCTAAAGGCAGACATGACGGCGGATACAAATATACAATCTCCTAACGTCAAAACAATTCTATTACAACTTTGTATTTGAGGTTGAATGGTAGGGACTCCACCTTTAATAGGTGTTTTAATTAATTTTGTTTCTTAATAGCAGTTATAACTTTATTTCTGCATTCATATATTCATTTATTATAACTTAAGTGTACGCTACCCTTTACGTTGCGTAACAGGCTTTGCTAAGTTTACATGCAAAAATTTCAAGCCTGAAAATTTTAAAATATGAAAATTATTTTATTCCATTCTCAAGGTTTTCTTGTGGTCAGATAAGCATAAAGAAATCGTACAGAAAATAAATATTTTATCCTCCGCAGACAAGCAAAAGATATCTTATTAACCTACTAAGTAATGATGCTCAGACAAACTGCATCAAGTATAAGGTACATACCTTTAGATACCTTTCCATACGATACATATTTGTTCATTGTGTTATACTTCATACCAGTGATTAAATTGTAACATTTTCCCTGAATTGGGAGGCACTAAAATGAAAGATTCGACTGAAATAAAATCTTTTTACTATTCTTTAACATTGACTCTTACTATTTATACTACATGTTAAACCCTTATATGGTGTATGATACTCATAGTTGTCCATAATACTAACTTCGTAAATACATAGATATTTGCTAACACTCAGCCTCATATCATAGAGTAACATACAACATCATTACACTAAGTGTTGATAAACACATACCCCAAGCCTCTTGCAAATTCCTAAGTGCATAGGACAGTTTTCTTTGAAGACATGGAGCGTAGAGTCAGTGAAAATTATATTTTCAGCCCCACGAGTGTAGATTTCTCTAATACTCAACTAACAAAAATACATTGTTTAACCTCGTAATATTTAAGGGAATGTAAAAAAAGTTTATCTCATTTATATTTAAAGTTTATTATGTATTAAATATATATTAAAAGTAAATCGACAATTAGTTTTTATAATGAAAGTTCCTATTTACTAAATAGGAAACAATTAAAAAATCCTAATATTTCTTCTATTAAAAACATTCTTATTTTAAAAACTAAAACTTTACCTTTTAGAAAATATTAGGACATTTACTTTAATGCAGCTTTTATAACACTAAAGATTTCCATAATTTATCTTTAAATGCTATTACAATTTAATCACATTTTGTTTCATTTGCAATTATACATGTTTTTTATTTATAATTAGTTAGTATTTTTGTAAGCAGCTATTCTCCGTACTTGGGATGTCTTTTGTGAATCAAAAATACATTTGGTCCATATCCTAACTGGGTTTTGGATTATACATGTTAGAGAAAATTTTTTAGAATATAAACTCACAACAAACAAAATATCTCTGATAACTTAATTAGGTACTCTAGAACACTACTTGTATTATATCACTTTTACTGTAATGAAACTAATGAATCAAATAATAAATTATAAAATGAAAAAGGTTTATGGCATCATTTATTGAAATTATCAGCAATAGTGGCTTACAGTGGTGGAAAATCTCTCACTAGAAGACATTATGCTCAGAATAGAACATAAATATCGATATTTCTGACATACAACGTGATTATTAGTGACAGATGACTACAACTCTGATAGAGACTGTCAGAAGCACTGGTATTCAATCATCCCATGTCATGTAGAGACATATGCAGACTGGCGGACCTTGTGTCACATTGAACCTCGAGAGTAAGTATGACTGTGTGACTTTATACATTCATAGGATTGATAATTTATTCTTCATTAAAAATAACTTTTCACTTTGAATTGTTTCTTTTTTACTAACAATCATATTACTAAATATATGATGTTTAATTTCTTTGTTTTAAAATTAAATTTCTTATAATTAATTATGAGTTATTGAAATAATTTAATACATATTTATAGATATATATTTATTTATTCTTTTATATCTTGTTAAGTTTACCTCTGGAAGTTAAATCTATAAATAACGGACCATATATTATATATTTTCAAAAACATTTATAGTGAGTAGCAATAATGCTGTCATTATAATGTTTCCACCCATAAAATTACGGTTGAATATGTCCTAAAATATTTTATAATTTTATAAATTGTAGCAATATCCTCTTACTTTGTAATGCACTCACGCCTTCTTATGCCCGTTTTTTTGTAGTAAAAACATTTGTGTTGTGTCATATTATGCAGTATGTGTTAGTAATAATCCCTGAATGGTTATGAGTATTCGGGCATTTCCCATTGTTATATTTTGCAATGAACATAAATCGTAATGGTACATGTTCGATATCCTGTTATGCAACTAAATCATTTATCGGAAAAGGTAAAATTTATACACAGAATTAGTCCTATTGGTATTGAAAAACTTTATTGTACAGTATTGAATAAGTACGTTTTTGCAAACCATTTAAACATATATTGTGTAGGTATAAAGATAAAATAGACTTGTTAACCATTTAAAGATAGAGGCGAAAAAACGTAGTTCTTTTAATCAATGTATGCATGACATTTTAAAGTATAGCCAATGAAATAATAAATTAAAGAAGAAGATGCCATTGCTCTAACCTGTCATTAGATGAAATAGAGTTATGAAATATCTCATGATTAAAAAATTAAGTATTATTTTAGTGAAGTTTACTAATTTTCTAATTATATGATATTATTATAAAAGTTCTAAACTGCAGTAAAGAAATTGGGACACTAGTTATTTTGAAAATTATTCATTAGTTAAGTTTTAAAAACCCCTTTGGTTTTATAACTAATACATAGTTAATTATTCTGCTTCAGTTGCGTTTTACTAATATTCAATGCATTTTATTCACTTTTTATTACACAAACTCATTGTTTTCCAGTTTCCATCACCTTTTATAAGGTTTTGGAATCATCCATAATCAGTTCTATGTTTCATATATTTAATTGATATTTATATTTTTACAATCCTTTATTCTTTTATATGCAATAAAATTTTAAATATTTAAATAATACAACGAATTGAACAAGACTATTTTTTTCTGTATGTACAAATCGTATTAGGACATCGATAGTACTATTTTTAAACGTTAGTATTAATATTTTATGATATAGTACATGATTAAAACCACAATGCTTATACTTTACTGCAAATATTTTATTTGAAATACAAAGAAAATTAGATTGGTATTTATATTATATACGATATCTCAAATTGCTAAGGGTTAATAGTAGAATGCAGTAATGAAAATAATAATTTCTTGCATCATACCGCAGTGGCAGTGATTATAACAAAGCAACTACTAATTACAGCTTTCATATAATCCATTACCTGAAGTTACATTTTCATTTAGGGAATTTATCACTGTTCACTTTTATATTACATGATCACCTTCCTTGCGAAATTAAAATACATTTCTTTCCATCTATGCATACTGATTTAGGTATTTGCAAACAAGCTTTCCAAACTTATCTAATTTTGAGGCGTTGATGTACATCTATATATCGCAATAATTCTCTTACACTATGTGTTTTTGTTATTACGATATAACAATTATGTTTTGTTATTGAAATGAAAAGGTTGTATTCTAATAATTATGAGAAATAAAACAAATAATTATATTAATCGATTTAAAGCATACTCGAATATATTGACTTGCATTTTTAAGCCATAAAATAAGACTTAACATATTAAGATTTTCTTCATAAAAGGATGACTAAATCTAAAATCAATGCTGTGACGTACAGGTCATAGAGCTTGTAATCTAACAAGAATGCTCTCCAAATACACTTTCTCGAAACAAATATACTCGAACTATGAATGTAAGAGTATAACTCAGTACATAGAACTGCATCCAGTGAATAAATCCTGGAATTAATTTGAAAGCCTAAGTCTCGAGAAATCTTATGAACAGATTCCTTTTGAGGAAAATTGTAGTATATAGTAAAATTTTGACCCTTACAATTTAAAATTATTTGTAGGTTACTTATATGTTGTTCTTTAATTGCAAGAAGTCTGTGATGTACTCAACTACACAATATTTTATGAGGGATTCAGAAAACAAAAAGAACTTCTGATTGTTCAATCTGAGAAGCTGTAAGAGAGAGTTGGCAGTTAAGAAAATGTATCCAAATACCACCACAAGGCTAAAGAGAAAGCCGTACGGCAAAGCTGGGTGTGTTCAACGTTAACATATGGCTGCGTGATAATTCCTGGGGAGTGTTCCTGATCAAGCCTTGAGGCAGGCAAGATAAGGTCGCTGAGGATATTCTTGTGTTTCCGATAACAACCTTCCGGCTGACATAGCAGCGTTTCCCAATAAGCCGCTTTATCCTTAATACGACCTTGAAACTAGGAAGATGGTTTTTGTAGATATACGGTATTATAAAATATATTTTCATAAATATATATTATAATTCATCTTGTAAGAGATCTTAAACTAACTTAACGCTATCCCCTAACTGTAGGTGACTAGTCAGAGAACCCCTCGCCCTGCACACAATGCACCTGTGTATTGAAGCAATATTTACCTCGTAATGTTACATGTGCTAAAACAACTATGCGATGTTATTTTCGGGGCAAGCGAAAATATTCGCAAATTGCCAGATAGCCAGTCGAGCTGGGTTAGAAAATTCCAGGGTTCGAGAATTTCATATAACTATTATTTATTGTTAGGAGTTCGAATCAGAGGGCCCTGCGGAAGAAATTGATACTTCCAAAAATAACGTTGGGCTTACTTCATCACGTCAACTCCAATAATATTTTGAAGACGTAAAAAATAAAAAAATAATCTTGCTCAGAAAAATAAAAATTTCTTGTTCTAGGAAAGTTATTGTTCAAGGCGAGTTCGATTTTCGAAAACAACTGTATTGTTTATTAATACGTCGGTCAGTGAGGATTTACAAGTAAGCTGAGTAGTCTCCACTGATAACTTGGTCGGGGAGTCGTATACAGTAATTATTGAGCCCGGGGTTGGAATAATTAATTGGTTAAATAATGATGGTTAGTAGAAGCAAAAATACAAAATCAAAGCAAAGTATGAATAGCAATGGCAAACAAAAGCAATATTCAAATAACACCAATAGCAAATATACAATCTTATAAATTAAAAATTAGCCATGCACCAATATCACAGTGCAACTACTATATACATAAAGCAAGCACTAACCATTAACAAAAAATATTTCTACGGGATGCAAAAGCTAGATGCATTTATAAATATAAAAAATATACTAAGCTGTATTTATTCTGTAGGCAAGTGTATAGCTCCAAAATAAAATATCAAGTTTACTTTCTCAGGCATATAATTTTGGAAAATAAAAAAAAACAAAGTAATCACTTATAACACACCATGCAGAATTACCCTACCATATGCAAGCTAAGATAAAGGTAAATGATTTAAACTATGCAATAAGGCTACTAAGCTAAATTACTATAAATATTAGGGCTCTATGAATATCAAAGAAAAATTCAACACACCCTATCTGTACAGTTCACCAGAAAAAATAAGCTAAAATATCGTTTTTAAATAAATATTTTGAAGGAGGTTATCGGGTTGAAGGTGTCAGGACGTTCGCAAAAAAATAAAAAGAAAGGGTTGCGAGTCCCAAAATATATAAAGGAGAAAAATAAAGATAATCACTTACAAAAATATAAATAATTAATAAAATGAAGGTTAGATTGAATTTCAATAAGAAAGAAAAATATTTCCGAGTAGATTAGAGATTCGCCAACAAATGTGATAATAGCCAGACAACAGAATGATGGTCGAGAAAACTTTATACGTAATATAAAAATTTACATCGATTGAACATAAGATTTAGTTTATAAGGAAGGGGTCGGTGGGAAGAAAGTATTTGTAAAAAGAAGTCGAGGGTATAGGGTGCCAGTACAATCGCCGGAAAGAAAGCAGTGGTAAGGCGAGTCCCAACTGTTATATTTTTTTCCGGGTAGGAGATAATCGGTAGGAAAGTTCGTAAAGGAAAAATTCGGGATGAGGTGTCAGATCGATCGCCAGGAAAAGAAATGCGAGACCTGAAAAATTTAGAAAGGAAAATTTTATCACAGTATTTAAAATTTAGTCGAAATGACAAAAAAATAAAATCTGATTAATTGGAATTCAAAATATAAGTTAAATTGAAGAAAAGAATAACTTTAGTAATTCTAGTTGAAAAAGTAATTAAAGTTTGAGTAAATTTAAGAAAGTTAAATATATTCTATTTAAAATTTATTGATACCCTTAAATATCCAAATAAATTATTAAGAGTATATTTAAAATCAAACAATTATCTTATCAAAATAAATCTATAACCATCAAACATTAATAATATATTTCAGATCGATTAATTTTCATAAATGATAAATAAAATATTAAATTCTGTTTTCACATAAAAATTTGGAAGAATTTGTTGATGGCGGAGATAAAACACTTTAGTAAGGAACAGGGTCGTTGTTCCTTACCTGGTGCTGGATATCGGCGGCGGGCGTCGAGTCGCGATGTAGTCGTTCAGCGAGCGGGGGTCGGGGGAAGGGGTCGAAGTAGTGGTGAGCAGCGGTCGTCGGCGGTGTCGCGGTCACTGGCTGTCTCTCTTGTGTCTTCAAATCGGCCGTCATTATATAGGTTCGCGCGATCGCGGGGGTGGGGGAAGCCTTCTCCTCTCGCCGTGATCGGAGGGGAAGCGGCGATATCCGTGCGGGCACGGACCTGCCAGATAGCGTCTGACTCATCGTCAGTAAAATAATTATTTCGCTCCTTTTTATGATAATTATAAAACTCAAGTCGTTATTCGTAATTGTTAAAAAAAATGTCTGTTCTAATTTTACAATTTTACTAATGAATATTTTTAATTTTAATTTAATTTTGTATGTTAAAAAAGTAACATGTTACACCTATTTATGTTTTACATGTATACTTATACTTACATTATGAAGTAGACGTTATTGTTTGTGTTTAACATGGTTATTATATTTATTGAGCCATCAAAAAGTTTAATTAATCAGTAATATTTCAATTTTTATTGTTTAAAGTTAGTCATATTAACATATAATTTACTATACTTAAATCACAAGGACACCTGCTATAATCTAATGTGAAACATAATTGAAAATGCCGTTTTAAACGCTCTTCTACACCTACATATAATAGAACCTACGTGGTTTTTCGTTCATTTAACCACTAAAATGCTTTTAGTGAGTTGTGCATCACCGAGTTTGTTCGTAATACATTTACTAATACACTTTATTATATTTTTTTATATTAATTATGGAATATCTTTACCATTTGCATTCCTTTATTTGTATTTTTTAAATTTAAAATGAAAATCGAAAATCTAATATTAATATATCAATGGGAATTTGTCCAGAGATCTTTTCGTCCACAAAACTAATAAGTAATAATTCAAAATTCAAAATCTTGAAATAATACACAACTTTTTTATTTTCAAACTGTTGACCTGTCTGATGAATTTCGTTGTAAAAAATGTAAATTTCTTTTAGAGATGTATGTCCTCCAAGCTTGCTACTGAAAGTTTACCACGCTTTAATACACTCCAGACTAAGTTATGGGCTTGTATGCTGGGGAGGTACGTATATATCCACGCTTTATCCTCTCATTACATTTCAAAAATCAATCCTTTATCCGCATTATTACTACATGAAATAAGACCAATCATTCCTGGCCACTATTCTTAAATTTAAAAATACTCCCTTTGATTATCTTTACATATAAGGTATTAAAACTATTTGTCATAAGAAGCTCAAACCCGGCCCTCACATGTAATATTATATATAATTTCAGAAGTTTACTTGTTCCGGTTCCAAAGCCTAATCTAACTGTTTTCAAACGTTTTTTACTTTTAATGCTCCAAGATTGTTTAATCTTATTTACTTTAAATTACATCATAAATACACCAAGTTTAAAAATAATTTAATTTTTATTGGATTATTGCGAGTGCTTTCTAAAAATTTTTGAATGAAGTAATGAATAATGTGTACATTTTAGTTCGTTTTTATCTTCTTTTTATTTTTACGTCCATGACTTGTTTTATAGATTTTGTATGGTTTTCTTGTTAATATATTATTATGTAGCGGTTTATTTCCTTCTTTGAGTTTAGTTTTATTATGTTATTTTAATCTAATGTTATGTTATTTTTTATCCTTCATCGGGCTTTTGCTTATTGGATGCTATATTTTATTTCACAATAATAGAGTTTGTTTTTTTTGTAAGTTCTTTTTGATTGTTAAGTTTACTTTTAGTTTGTTTGAAGATTATATTTATTATTTGATTATTTTTAAGTTTGTAAATATTTCAAGACCAATAAATTGTTTTATATAATGAAATTGTTTAAGTAATAGTGTTTAGTATATGTTATATATCAGTAATCGTTTTCTGTTGTTTTGTACTTTTCAACAGACGCAATTTTGTTAATTAAATAAAAACAATTATTTTGTTTCGTTTTTATCTTATCCATCCAAACTATGTGCTAAATTTTATTTCTTTAACTTAACTAGTTGTAAAGATAACAATGTTATATAAAATATATAAAATGGATGCAAGCGGCTAAATGAGATATTTCTCGGCCTACATTTATATAACGGTTTTTGTATTAAATGATAAATAATAATGTCACTTCCCGATTACCCATAAGAACTATGTAAAAGGGGTGACCTAAAGTATGAATTTGTATATTTGAAACGATTAATCAAAAACATAATTTTATATATAATAAAAATTAATAGAATAGAATTAATAGAATAAAAGTTTTGGGTGAACTATCAACAGCACTGCTAGTGAGCCACAACAATCAGCTTATCTGGTGATCTAATCACCTGAATAGCATTAAAGTTTTGTGTGATATTGATCATAATAATATTACCTTTTGTCGGATTTTGGTTTCTTTTGATTTACAATAGTTAAATAAAGATATGTGTGAATTGTATAAATAAATAAATAAATAAATAAATATATATATATATATATATATACAAAACAATCAATTAGTTTTAAAATATTTGTGTTAATTTAAACAATCAAATTGGCAATACGTACACGCATAATAAACTTAATAATAAGGTATCCTTAAACTTAATATATAATTGTTATTGAAAACTATGTTGTATAACTTTAAACGTCCAATATATAACATTTGATAGTATCCTAATATTATTAATTACGTAAATTCAGATACATTCTTTGTAAATTTAAAGTAATGGATAAATTAATGTTCTCGAAATTCCTAACAAAATTTGATCCTTTGAAGCAAGATCTCTATCATAGGGAACTGAAAACTAAAGACATAAACTGGCGAAGAAGCCAAAACTAAACCTTTATTTCTTATATCCCCAACCCCTAAAAGCAATAGGATATCATTTCCTGTGATCTCATTGGTTGACTGCACTCCAACCACAATCATACGATCTCATCAGCTCCTATCGTTACTGTATATAACATCATGTTTTATAAAGAAGCCCAGATTATCTGCCTTCAATAACATCTTAAAACGGGGCATTGTTCTAAAACCCATGCTTGTGTTTAATTTTTAGGATATTTATTAAATGTGTTTATTGCATATAATGTGTCAGGTAAATGTGAGAACATTCTATGATATTGGTACGGGTTGGTAGGACACTTACACATATTAATTACTAAGTTCTAAACATTCATTAGAATATGCTTAAGACTCTTACTCTAATGCTGCTCTTAGCGGTGTCGCGACCAGTGTCGGACAGTTTTACATGCGAATCAGAGAGCAGTTTCGCAAGTAGTTTTAGACAGTTTTTTTCGAAGAGTAAGAGAGCAATCAGTGAGTAAAATTACATATTAAATTATAAACGTTGCCAAGATATTACTGTCATGTGTAAACAACTCTGTTCGCATTGACTGTCGGAACAACTATAAACAGTAAACGATATAACAATTGCTTATCTCTGTTTACATTATTCGCTACGATAGAATTTGTGAAAATTCGCACAGATATGTGTGTGTGTGTGTGTGTGTGTGTTTCCAGTCTGCGGAGCATAAGCACATATCCTAATCTAGTGTGAACATAGTTTGAAAGTAATAGCGTGTACTTGTAACAGCAAATACTTAACCCACTCGCGTGTGTTGTCAACAGGTAAGAGATGTTGCTGGCGCACAAATATTGCCGACCTGCAAACTCTCACTCTACAGAACGTGACGAGGAACATATATCAGCCACTGTACTGTTTGGCTCTATGTTCAAAGGTAAATATTGGTACATTATAGTATATATAAATGGTATAATGGTTTATATATGACCTGGTCGTACTTACTCTAATCATATATATACAAACTTATTTAATTTGTAATATTTCTTAAATGATAATCATACATAAATTTTTAATACTAAAGCATCTTGAAGTCCCTCTTAATGTTTAGAACTTTATGATTAAATAATTTTAGATTGTTGTAAACTAATCCCGTTTTGTGAATATAATAGAACGCAATAGTGAAAAGGTCAATAACAGTCTGATATTTTGCGAAACTCATATATTTTGTTTAAATTAAAAATACAAAATTTTACTGTACCAGATTTTGAAAACTTTTTTGTAACTGCTAAATAAAAATCCTGTATTTTTAAATAAACAAGATTTAAATCTGTTATAACTCAATGAAACAATATATATATATATATATATATATAATTATTTTGTATTTGGCCGTATCTGTCACATATGAGTTTAAATAAGCAAACTAACATATGATCGGAAGACCAAATACTTGTCAAACGACTTTTATTTACATTAAATTGTATAAATGGCAATAGCCTTATTTAATATTTTATATATATATATATATATATATATATATATATATATATACACACACACTCATAGTTTTTTTTTTCAATGTATGTCCACAGGGTCACTTAAATAATATTTATGTCGTACTTTAAGAAGGAAATTACGAATATTAGGCAATGAGCGTAAAGATGTATAAAACTTTTGTAAATCGTATTTAACTTGAAGTTGGCATTTTTTATTTGTATCTTTCTCCCCACCACCATGTGGTTGCCCCCATGGTGCACCCTGGTCTATGCGTAGACCTAAACTGCTCGTTGATCCCAAAATACGATTAATAGTTTTATGCGTAACTATTTTGTGCAGTTGTAATGTAATAGATACATCTTTTTAAATACAGGAATAAGAAATCCTCTGATCTTGCAATATATATTTAATTTATATAAAATATATAGTCACATTTCACCAGTCAAAGACATATCTTCTAGCGGTTCAGTTTATAATCTGTAATATAAAAGTAAAATATAAAAAATATGATTTGCGGTATTAAGATGTAGCCATGTTTATGCATATTTCTAGATTCTAAAAAAATCCTTAAAAATAGATTTGTATTCTTGGCTTATTTTTGAGTTATAGAGAGTTTCCAAAATTTTTCAATTTCCAAACATTTTATAGCAATTGTTTATATTTATCACTGAATAATAATATGTACTCAACAAACCATTACATGTTCCATTTCTGAATATTATTTCTTTCACATTTTCCGGAGGGGGCTCACCGGATCCCGAGCTTGACTTAGCTCCCCATTTGACCCCATCTCTCCATCTAGTGTTGTACTAGATACGAATTTGTCTAATATTTTAGATATTAAAAACCACCCTCGGAATGCAACAAATACTATTCGAAAAGAATTAGCCGAGTTGATCTAAACGTATTAGCAGTTGGCCTATATTTAATTCAGTTCAGAATTAAATATATTATAAGTTCAAATATATCTCTTTAAATAAAAAAATGTACATAAATAAATCCAATTTTTTTTTAATATAACGACATTATTCATGATATAACTTTATATATAACTAGTTATGATATAGATAAATTGGTAAATGTATATAAAGAAAAGCGTATGTAGTTTACACAGTCAGAAACTTTATATCCAAGCCATAATACCCCGCTATTGGTACAACCCTCGAGACAGATGTACCACGGGGCTGAAACAAGGCGGTGTGTCGCTAGTCTGCCAGAATGGTCTATGCTAATCCCCTGATTGGGGCTATATTGTTGTTGCGCGGACTGTAAGATTCACCATCTCCATTGCTTTCCGTTCACAGTCGGTCTTCAATTTTCATCTAAGGTGTGTGTTATTTTAACGTAGGCCTACTGCTTGAAAAAGATTTTCCATGGCTATGATTTTGGAAACGGCAGGCCAGAAATTGAAGGTGACTGTTACCATACTGAGGAAGGCTATTTGTATTACAAGTCTACAGACTACAACAAACGCTTCTTCCGTTGTGCAGTGTCTAAAATGTGCTCGGGAACAGGAAGTATACCTCCTAATCCCGAAGCCAGATTGACCTGTCCACAGTATGCCACTTCCACAGTTCAAGGACATTCATAAATTAGGTATAAGCTTCAATTGGGTGTTCGGGTTGTAAAAAAGTCAGTTTGTTTTTGTTATAGCCTGCAAGCAGGTAATAAAAATGAGGAAGGTCTGCAGCAACTAAAACAGTGTTTCGTGCCGCATTTGTAATACAGGATTTGTTATTCCATGTATCTGTTATAATGTGATAATATCTTTCCATACTAAAAAAAATACTGTTAATACTTGAAATGTTATTTGTAAATTGCTCATAAACATCATTTTTCAAATGTAACAAAAATACACTTGGACAAAAGTCAATTAAGAAACTGACAATCGTTTAAATGACCACAAATACTGTAAAATTTAATCTATGTAATGTTTCACCCAATGAGACTTTTATCATTTGTTCTCATTGTCTATTATTGATTATATTGTTATTTACTGTATATTATTGTTGCCTGTTCGTAAAGTATATTAATTTATTTTTATGGTTTTTTTTAGGTATTTCAGCCAATCTTAAATGTAGCTACTTTACTTATTGTTTGCCTGTAGTGTTCAGTTATTATTATTGTTAATGGTAATAATTATTTTAAACTATTTATCAGTTATCTATTGTTGGCCGTATTATGATTATTTATGTCACTATATTACTACCACCTTTGTGCAATAGGAATTGTAATGTCTACAATGTAAATTGTGTTGACCGTTCAATAAATAAATAAAATACCAGGCTCCACTGTATCTGTCCAAGGGCTGAGCAAACATTGACACTGCGGCACTTCACTGTATGTCGGCAGGTTAATGTTTACATAGGCAAGTTACATGGACACATGTTTGTACCAATAAATCATATACATCTGTATAACAATGTTGTATTAGAAAATGTTTATTAACTATGAGTAAAATTTGGATAATTTTTCTATTTGTCTGCATTATTTTTATTATTCTCATTAATTCTATGTTCACGTGTGGATGAATATTGATGAAATCATGATTCAGTAGACAAAAAAGATGAGTCAATGTAAAGCTTTTTGTCAATATGTTTTGTCAGGGGATCTTAACACGTCATTTATTCTTTCCCTTCGTTTTACAACACCATTAACCCATACTGGATTGGGTTTTAATAATTTATATTGTAACAACTAAGTCCAATGCCTTTTGAGCAAAGTTTTAATTTATTTAATTATGTTCGCCGATTATACCTCACTTGATAGGAACTCATTAGTCTATGCTAACCATACGGACAATAATATCCGAACGATTACAGGTAAAGCAATAAAACTTGGCACGTAATTACTGAACCTATAAATATACTTTTTCAAGCAACTACCATTATTTTTTCATGCAAGAGAAATACCCCGGAAGGAGTCAGAATGATATATTTAATGAGAGAATAGGTTGTGTAGTATATAAAGTTAAAGATATTTATTATTAGAGTAAAGAGCCACAAATTCTACCTCAAGGATTTAATATGTAAGTTAACCTGGTTTAAAATTTTAAACATTTAAAATTTAAAGTGATTATCGCTTATATTTGAGTGGTTTATAAGTTTTATAACATTGAATATGGCATCTTTTGTATATTTATTTCATTTGAGTTTAAATTAGGCTATTTAGTAGTTGTAGTATTAATATTTTACTACGTTTATCCCTTATGGCTGTATAAAATTAATAATAATTACCATACAATTGGTTTAGCTTACATAACACAGTTCAGCTGTCAGCTGGTTCCCGTTTTATGTAAAAAGTGTTTCAAGAATAGGGGATTTACAACGTGAACAGCAATAAATTCAAATCCATTGAAGATATCTTATATTGGCAAGGAACCACATTTTGTCATAGCTCAACGACATTATTTAGTGTAAAGTATTTCTATTCTTACTTATTTATTTATTCTTCAAACGGATTGACACCAGTAGTACATGTAATAAGTTAAAAAGAGTATAAATGATTAATAACACTAATATTGTATATATATATATATATATATATATATAATTAAATAAAAACAGTGTTAAAATAAATTATCAACAAAACAGCGAATTAGTAATAAATATAAGTAAGTTAACAAATAATCAACAAAAAGGTGAAAAACAAAGGCAATAATAAATAGTTAAATATAAAAAAGAGCAACAGTAATAAATGTGTGGTTGTATGAACTAAATAACAACTAAGTTTGATAATTTGGCAAATGCAAAAGTAACAATATATAACTAGCAACATGCAAGAAAAGGTAATCAGGATCATGAGTAAAAATAAATAATAATCAACGCATCTTAAATAATTTAACATTATTATAAACACTAACTAAATCCACTACATGCATACCAGTGACATTCGTGTTTGTGTGTGTGTGTGTGTGTGTGTGTGTGTGTGTGTGTGTGTGCGGGGGGGCCAGGCTACTACTGTAGTTAAGTATTTACAAGGGAAGCCACTTTTCTTCTAAATAATGCGACAGTCTCATTGAAGAAGTCAAGATATGGAGCAGCATCACTTCCAGCTCTAAGAAGTCTAGAGAAACCGCTGTGGTAAGCGTAGTAAGTAGGATGGTAGTGTATACGGAAGATGGTCATTGAACGAGTTCCTCTTGAGATGGAGAAGTCAATGCCACTGATGAGACCTGAGCAGTCAAGCAGATCATTCACCAGTTCGAAAAGTGACCAAGTCCGTGAGCTGACGTCTTCTATGTAGAGGTAAAAGGTTAAATTGACTCTCGACTTCGCTTATAGGAGTTGTGTGGTAAGTGAAACCCAACCTGGAACCAAGCATCCTGATGAAGCGCTTCTGGACACTCTTTAGTTGGTCGATATGGTTGAACTGGTATGGTGACCAAATGACCGATCAGTACTCCAGAACAGGGAGAACTAGAGACTTATAGAAAACGACATGAGTGTATGGTGAGTTGAAGTGTACGTGGATCTAGATATGAACCCCAATAACGAGTTAGCTCTTGCGATGATTTGTAGAATGTGTTCCTGGGGGCTGAGAGAATGTGACATAATTACCCCCATATCCTTGACCTTATCCAATCTTCTCAATAAAGTGTTGTTTAAAGAATATTCTTTGATGAAAGTATTAGCTCCACGTTTGTAGGATGAGGCAACACACTTAGTCGCATTCAACTCTATTCCGTTCGCACGACACTAGTCTCCAATGTTGTTCAGAGAATTTTGCCATGCTTCGTGTCCCAGGTTAATGGGGACATAATTAAAGATCTTCATATCGTCAGTATACATGAGGAAATTCGAGGTAATAACACTGATAATGAAATTTATAAATATACTGAAGAGAAGGGGGCCCAGATGTGATCCCTGAGAGACTCACTTCATATCACGTGACTATATAAATAGAAACATTGTTTTTTATTCTTTATTGGGTTACACTTTAGTAAATCATTATATGGAAAAATATAAGATCTTATATTTAAGTTTTATAATAGGCACGAGCTACTTAAAACCACGCGTTTATAAAGACTAAAACATCATTCTTTATTGTTTGTTGGGTTACACTTTAAGAAATCATAATGTTCAATAATATAAGTTCTCTATTTTAAACGTTATTGTATGCACGAGGCACTTCAAACCACGTGGTTATATAACGAAAACATTGTTTTTGTGTTGTTTGTTGGGTTACAATTTAACAAATCATAATATGCAATTATACAAGTTCTCTATTTTTAAAACTATATAGTCAGCACGAGGCACTTCATATCACGTGACCATATAAATAGAAACACTGTTTTGCATTGTTTATTGGCTTACAATTTAGTAGATTATAATATACAATAAAACAAGTTCTCTATTTTAAAATTTATAGAAACGGCTCTTCGTACTACGTAACTAAATCAAAAGCAAACACCAGTTTGTAATTTGTGTCGAGATTTAATAAATTATTACATTAATTATTACAATGTTCCCTATGTGACCTTTGTAATGAGGCACTCAAAACCACGAGGCAATAAAATATCAGAGTTTAATTTATAAAGGTTAAAGTTTAACGTGACAGGTCAAGTGATAATCAAACATTCTTGTTAATCGACGGCTAACGAATAAAGTATTGTTGTTTAGCAGAAACATATTTTTGTTAAACTTTACAACATTTACTTGGTGGTATGGATCCAGTATTTAGACATGAGAGATTGGCATATGTGTTATATTTGGAAAGTGTTAATATGTATCATGGGTATTAAATAATGTTCATACCTAAGCTATCAACTCATATTTAACTTTAACCCGATACCAAGAAGAGATACAAAAACAAACAATGCTGTTGTAGTTTAATATTTTTTTTCGTTAAGTAAAGTAACGTATAAACATATAATGTATCAATCTTGTTTCATAATTACCACGAGGCACTCTACATTACAAAATACAAAGAACGTTTTTGTAATTTACAATCAATGGGAGCACGACTCACTTTATCTTTAGGAGTAATATTTACTTTGTGAAATTTGACAAATTCCCTTGGTTTTAATGATCCAATACTGAGAAATGGAAGATTGGCCACAGCATGTAAATATCTTTTGTCAAATATTTGGAGGTTTTCCACTGAAATGTACTGTAGGACCTGATGGACAGAAAAAGCTTTGCTGTACTCCAACGTCCAAACTGTGGAGCGTTAGTCTTGTTTCATTTCGTTTTTTGACATCAATGCTGTGGGCATACAAATGGTATGAGATGATCAAAATAGACTCAAAATTCTTGTATAATAAACATAAATTGTTCATGATATTTGTGTTGGTGAGAGGAATAGCTATAACGGCTATGATACTTGTCTTGTTCTTCAGCTACAGTCGAAAACAAATGAGATATGTTCGCATCCATTATGTTCTCGATATGTTCGACAGAAACCTGAAACTAACCACAAGAAGCGCAAACGCCACGATGAAGATGGTTGTCACTTGTATTGTGGTCACATCTCTTATGTCAATTTCTACTCTGCTTCGGGTTATGTATTCCAAAAAGATAAACTTAAGCTTTCAAGAGCAACAATTCAGCAACATTCTTTACTTCTGTATGAGTTCTATGATCTGGGCTAAAGGTGTGTTCTATGTCCACTTCAGTCACATCACTCAGAGTATAGCTGCAAGGTTCAAGAATGTGAGCTACAAGATAGAGCAAGTCGTAGTCAAGAACAATTTCAGAAGTTTGATGCCATACCAAATCCTAGTCTCAGGTAGTAATTGTGTTGAGCAACTGGAAATTTTTATAATTAAATTTTAGGTATAGCATATTTTAGTAAATTATAGTTTCCATACCATATATAGCAATACCTCTCATTATACGATCAATATTATTGTGTAATATTGTACATTCTATGATTCTTTTAAGCATATAATTCCAGACTGTATAAACAACAAATTATAATGAAACTGCTTTGATTTTACCTTTCAAATCGAGCTGATAAGATAAAATGACAAGGACTATTGAAATTCGTAAAATAATAGTTCCTACTTACAAAAAGAGTAAAAAATGTAAGTAAACCAAATAGAAATGTTTATATAACAATAATAAATTGTTGTTGTTAAATGTTGGATGCAATAAGCTCAAATAAATATGAAATTTAATTTTGACAATACAGTATATAAAATAAAGTTAAAAAAAACTAAAAGATAATGTGCTCTTTGTCTTATGCACTTTGAAAAACAAGTTATAATAAAACTGCTTTGAACTTACTATTCACATTGAGCTGATAGGATAAAATGGCAGAGGCTGTTGAAATTCGTAAAATAATAGTTCCTGCTTTAAAAAGGGTTACAAATTTAAGTGAAAAAATAGAAATATTTATATAACAAAAATCGTTTTCGTTCAATGTTGAATGTACTACGTTGAATGTAGTAAGAATGTACAATAAGAATGTAATAAACGTGATATTTAATTTTGAGAATACACTATATAGAATCAAGTTAAGATAGCTAAAGAAATAAAACGCTTTTTGTCTTATGCGCTTCCAAAAAATGATCATATGGTATTTTTTTAAATTCTATATCCCATTTTTCAAATTTACAAGTACTTATCCTCATACGCATACTGTTCTAAGACAGAGAGGTAAATATTTACGAGTAAAAGTAATTACAGTTATTTAACAGTACATTCAAAATAAACTTCTATTATACATTAAAAAAAAAATTATTATACGCAAAAAAATTAACCAATATCTTTTTTTGACGTGCATGACAAAGGTCTGGTTATAATAATATACGTTACAGGTAACAAATATTTTATATTGGTCAAAATATTAACATAAAATTCTAATAATTTATACATAAAAATAATATTAGAACACCTTCTAACTCTGTAGCATCTCTGAAATAAACGCTCTTCTTAATCTGTAGTTAAACAGGACGTTTTTATATTCTTAAATTATTAGAGAAGTTTCTAATTAATCTCACCCCAGAATACTGCAGCAGGCCAACCTACAGCCGATCAATGTTGGGCGTTGGCACAGGTAAAGACAAGAAATCACTAATTATTGTGGTTTATAGGTGCGCCATAGAGGCACTCTACATTACAAAATACAAAGAACGTTTTTGTAATTTACAATCAATGGGAGCACGACTCACTTTATCTTTAGGAGTAATATTTACTTTGTGAAATTTGACAAATTCCCTTGGTTTTAATGATCCAATACTGAGAAATGGAAGATTGGCCACAGCATGTAAATATCTTTTGTCAAATATTTGGAGGTTTTCCACTGATATGTACTGTAGGACCTGATGGACAGAAAAAGCTTTGCTGTACTCCAACGTCCAAACTGTGGAGCGTTAGTCTTGTTTTATGTTAAACTAAATATATACTACTAAATTTAAATGTAAGTTATTAAAATTCTAATAACATTAAACCGGTTTATAGTTATATTATTTTATTTTTAAACAAGTATAGTACGTTTAAAAACGTACAGAACATGAGATAAGTTAATTTTAATCGCCACAGTATCGTTAATAATTAGTTGCCTATTAAATTTTATTGTAAAACTTACGTTTAAACTTGTTTTTTACTTGTATTTGTTAAAAAAATTAAACTAAAACTTTACATTCCCAAAACCTTAAGAGTTAGTTTATATTGCAAATTCAGTTGCCATTCTAATTCATAAAAATTAGTTGAGAATTATAAATCATGAACCTGAAACTCAACAGAAGGGTTTGAGGTACAAGTGGGACAACAGATGCTGTGCTGCTAACAACAGATGCTGTGTGCTGCTAACAACAGATGATGTGCTTCTAACAAACACAAAAAAATCCTTCCTATTTCTGTATACTTCTGATTGGTACGATCTAGCATGATAAGTTTTTATTTGTTTCACATGATTTTAAGCGCGGGTGGTAGTTTGAAAGTAACAAACATACTTAATATGAGCGATATTATAAATTTTACAATAATCTTCATCTTATTTCCTCACTCAATTTAATAATAGTAGCAAACACTATATTATGCTATATATTATAGTTAGAAAAGAAGTGCCTTAGAGAATAGAATTACTTAAATATTAGAAAACTAATAATTTAAGTAGGTTCTCTACCCATGATTGTTATTATTCTTTATAAAACATAGGACTTTTATATACAGTTGTCATCACTGAAAATTAAAGGAATAAAAAAACTAGACTATTATTCCTCTAAATATATGATTTACTATTAACCGGAATTTATTCCTTACCTAGTAATCTTCAATCATAGATTTAATTCTTGTTGCTTGTTACAGAAGGGTACACTTCCGCTGGCAGGATAAAGGCTCTGATCCGGGACTACTGGCTGCTGTGTGACACTGTCCGCGAAGCTAACGCTTTCTACGGCGACCAGCTCTTGGCAGTTGTACTCACGTCTTTCTTCACTGCCGTAGTCTCTCTCTCAGCCTTTGTTATCAATTATACTCAAGATAATATGACTGGCACCATTAATGCAGGAATTTGGTCTTTGGCGAACCTTTCTCTCTTGCTCCTGTTGTCTTATCTGAGCACAACCGTTACTGAGTCGGTATGTGCTGTAGACATACATAGTTATAGTAGTATTACTCTATAAACAAAATATTAAAATATCATTAAAAACTAACGTTATTTAAACATAGCAACAGATTTGATGTAAATATAACGTGTTTTTAATTACAGCCCATTTCCGGATTACGAAACACTAATTTGTTTGCTTGGATTTTAAGTGACAGTAATTTTTCAGGCAGAAGAGATGAAACGCATTGTCTGTAGGGTGAACAACATGGAAACAGACGATGAACTACAAGAACAGGTTTTTATTTATTTAATAATGTTTACACCATATGTTCTGTAAACAAGTTCTATCTTTATCTAATACCACTGTGAATGTATATCCTTATCACTATATATCAATATATGAGATTTATAACACCTATTTTCCATTCCAGTACGCAATATTATGAATTTACTAATTTAATCAACGTTATAGATAATTCCACATTCTACAGTTAGGATATTTTTCACCATGTACTTATTTCATTCTTTAATAAAAATTTTTAAATTAGTATTTAACTGCATAATAATATAAAAGGCAATTTTTATTTTTCCACAATTTTAATTTATTGTAAAAGCACTTTCGCCGGTTAAAGCATCTTAAGTTGTATTTACAGAAAACTATATGTATAAAATAGAAAAAATACATATAATAAAATAGTTATAATAACATTTCCAAACTAATTTTAAAGACCAAAAACTAATAAATTATTAAAGTATTTCGTATAAAAAAACGGTTTACAACTGGTATCGTTTGAATGGATTTCTTCCTTTATTGGTGGTAGAAAAATGCCAATGAAATTTAGGGAGGGTTGGAAATACATTTATCTTCCAAAACCGTTATACATGCACTTTAAAGTTTTTTTTTTCTTTTAGTCCAGGAAGTTTCTAAAATAATTCTAAAATCTACACTTGATGATTCAAAATTTATAAGGTGATTTTTCATTATAGCATGTTAAACTAATTTAGATTTTTCTATGTTTTCTTTTAGTATTTGTAAATATGTTCTTTTAGCCTCGTTTTCACAGGTCTTAATGTTTGGCCGATTTAAATCTTTTTGCATCCACAGTGAATTTTATATATCAATCACATTCTTGGTTTCCAGTTGTTTGTTTTTTGGTTTTATTATTTTAAGTAGCTTCTTAGATTATTTTGTGACTTAAAACCAGTACGGACGATATTAAATTTAGAATGTATTTTACGATTTTTCTGATGTTCCTTTCACATAAGGAATAGTTACAATAGTGAGATAATTACAATTGTATTTTTTCTTAATTTGCTTCCAACTTGTTTTTGGTCTTAGCTCGTTTAATAATTGACCGAGGATAGTTATTTTTAATCAAAAGTTCTGTAGTAAAATTTTTCTTTAAAACCTTTTTCATCAGTCACCAAGTTATCAATCTTCTAGAACAAACTTTGTTAATCAAATTTTTACATGTTGTGGATGATTTAAATTATAATTTGGGTACCTTCCACTGAAGGTCTTCGTGTAAAATAATGTTGTTTTATATGTGTTTCCTTTTGTTTTGTTGTCAAAATATCAAAAAATTTAATTTCACTGTTAAGTAAACAGGATACTTGATTTCTAAAATCTGTTTTGTAACTAAAAATAGTTGTGGCTAACAAGTACATTAAGAAGTTCCATTATGCACTTAATATAAAATGCTGTTCTCATAACTGTATGTAACTAGGGATCTTCCTACATTTTATTTGAGTTAGGTTACTATTAGGAACAGAGGTATATGAAGGGTAGAGTATGTTCCTTTATCAATAAACAAAGCGACATTGTAGACATATAAGTTGTTCTATTATCCAGAAGAGAAACTAAATTACTAGTTTTTTGTGTCATGAGATTTCCTTTCATCTAAAATCTTGACCCGATATCTTACAATATTCTATTATGATTAGATTTGTCTCCTTATTAAAAGTATATACTGGCTACTAACACCATTCTGAATAGGGTGATAACTAAGCGCGGGCTAAATTATAAAAAGTAAATTTAGATTTAATTTAAAACTAATAACTAATTGGCGTTACCTTTGAATTAAAGCAACAGCTAGTGATGTTCTTATTGATGTCTGCGAGTAAAATTATTTTAAACCGTTAAGTATAGGAATACTGAAGCTATTGCACTTATTATTTGGTAAAGGCCGTTTCCTAGGATATGTGTGAAAACAACATACAAAGATAATGTTTCTAGAAAATAATGCCACATATCTGTAAATACAAAAGAATAGTTGGAACTTATTTTTGAAATCCTTTGTTAACATTTCATAATTAATTATTACAGTAAAGAAGAGTTTAAAATTTGTAAAACTAAATTAGTAACTGATTTATAGTAAATGCATTGTATAAAACCTGATTTTTGTTCCAGTTGGAGGAGTTTTTACTCCAGTTGTTCAATCATAAAGTGGAGCTTTCTGCATGTGGATTTTTCAACATAAACTACCAAACCCTAACCTCAGTAAGAATTTTGATACTACGTTTTTTTCTATTTTTAATATTGTAGTAAAATAAACAAGCATGGTTTGGTATGAGTTGTAAGACACCATAATTAATAAATATGTCTAATGGTATTTATAACGTATCTATGATCTCATTGTGAACACTCTTTGTTGCACAGGTTATAGCAAAACCGATGTGTTACTTCCATCTGGTGAACGCTATAGCTGTTTAGCTTCGGCCTATCACTAACAAAAAATATGTACATATTTGGGTGGAAAAGTTTATCGATAGGTCTAGTCCACCGCGAATGATAACTGTTAGAGCGGTTGGATACCCTTTAGTATTAAAGGGTTTTGCTTACTTTGGCATGAGGTATTGACGATCCCTGCCCGTTTGGAATGGAGGGGCTGGAACAAAGCTAGCTTCCTCTTCTTCCAAGTAAACGTTACTGAGATATAACCCTCTATCCCTTCTAATGGGACGTCAATAGGAGGCAATCCCTAAAACCGTACCATCCTGAATTTAATGTCACTCCTCAAGCAAGCAGAAAGGTCCCTTTAGGACTAAGTGTAAAATGATGTTTCTTAGCTTCTTGTCCTAAGTTACAAATCTTTACACAACCACATGGACTGAGCTGCAAAGGCAATATCTATATAATGCGCTGGGGTTTGTATTAATCAAGGCATTGAATAAATCTACTACAATCACCCAGCACCTTGCGTAAAACCTAGAAACTGTGACATTACGCACTCTTCCATCAAACTTAATATCGTCACCAACATCACAGCCTCACCTGACATCTTCCCTCGACTCTTCACACATAATAATAATAGTAATAATAATCTCTTTATTACATTCTTTTAACAATTTTTACATCGTATCGCAATCGTTAAGTGGTAGGTTAAGTGGTAGAGAGGACTTTTAAGTCCTAACTTCGCCTCTGTAAATAAAGTCATTTTTCATTTCATTTCATTTCAATCGTCAATAGTTTGTCAATTTACACGATATTATCTACACATTCACGCAACCTCATATTCACAATTCATTCAATCATTCAAGACACAATCGTACTGACCTCAGATCCAGCACTCTCAAATAAATATCCCAACGGCTTATCATGAATTCATCAACAGAGTAGAAAGCCTTGGACACCAATAGGAGTTTGAGACGCGTTTTAAATTGATTTTGATTATTGGAAATTTTGATTTCTTCAGGAAGCCTGTTGATTAATCTGACACCAACTTCTTGCGGTAGATGTTGCGCTAATGCCAATCTGCGTTGATGAGTTCGAAAGTTGTCCCTGCCTCTAGTTTCATATTGATGAACGTCACTGCCACGAATCAAGGTGCACCTTGATCTGCAGTACATGATCACCTCAAATATATAGAGAGACAGGGCAAAGTCAGCAATCTCAACTCCCTGAAAGATTCCCTATACGACTCTGTGTAATTCAAATTTTCAATGATTCTGACAGCTTTTTTCTGGAGTCTAAAGACGCGCTCCATTTTGTTTTTTGCACAACTTCCCCGAAGTCTTATTCCATACGCAAAACGAGGATGGATTAGGCCATAGTAGGCCATTCTTAAAACATCTGAGGAACAAAATTTTGCTAGATTGCGCAGGGCATAAATACCTGAGCTAACTCTAGCACAGACCCTGTCAACATGATCGCTCCAGGTCAGTCCTTCGTCCAGAATCATTCCCAAAAACTTTGTGGAATTATTTTCTTCGAGAAGGTTGTCGTCCATAAATACGGCTGGACGCACGACTCGATCATGCTGACGAAGGCCGAAATTTACTGCAATTGTTTTTGACTGATTTGTTTTTAGATTCATTTCAGTGAAATACTGAATGCATGTGTTCAGTTCCATAAAAGAGGTGATTTCCAATTCTTGTATTGATTTACTTTTAAAACAAAGAGTCGTGTCGTCGGCATATTGAACCAGTTTTCCGTGCTGTATAGATAACTGGACACATAATCTCCACTCTACTCGGAAGTTTCATTCCATTCAGTTCTTTCATAGCGCAGACAGCTGATCGATAGGCCAGCTGACTGTGATATAGAGCGGCAATCTGTAGTCACCGGTCACACAGTCACTGTCACTGTCTGTAGTAGCTTTTACCCGACATGTGAAACGTTAACTCGTTAACAATGTTTCTATCAGTAGTTGCATTTGTTAACGATTTTATTCTCTGTTACAGATGGCTGGAGCAATAACCACTTATATGGTTTTCCTGATACAACTCGAGTTTTTGAAATAAGTGTCCCTTATATTAGGTTGATTCATCTGAGGCAACATTCAACAGTTGTAACACCTTCATGATGTACTCTCTAAGGCTGAGTATACTGCAGGCCAAACTCTTTAGGTGGTAAAAATAATAGATAGTTGTATTGCCGGTAGCAATGAAGATTAGACTGTTATATATAAAACAATGGTTATTTTTACTTAGTTAAAAATAGTTAGACCGAATGATATTTCTATCGTATTTATATTTGATCTCTTTCGTAATAAATTTGTTAAAACTACTACAATATCCAATAGAGCAAGGCAATTTCCTGATAAAACTCTAAAGAGGCTAGAGGTAAGACCATCAAATTTGACGATAAGAAATCTGTCTTTCTGGTAACTCTCCAACCACCTCAGGAGCGAGCCACGCACGCCATAACCCTCAAGTTTTGCAATCTGCAGGTAGTGGTTGAGTCTGTTGAAGGCCTTTGATAAATCTAAGTAAACGCAGTCCACTTGGGTTGAGGTTCCAAAGGCCGACATTACATATTCCTGAAATTTTAGTAGGTTAGAAATGGTTGAACGGGACTGTAGGAAGCCGTGCTGTTCCAGGGATAAACATTTCCGCAAATGAAAGTATAGGTGGTCCAAGATTACGTTTTCATATAGTTTTGCAATAGCTGACTGGATCACAATAGGTCTGTATTTCCTCACATTTTTACGGTCGCCGAACTTAAAGATGGGCACAACAAAACCCCGCTTTAACACAGATGGAAAACACCAAACTTTAACAGGCCAGAGAATAAGACAGCAAGATGTGGAGCCAGAACAGGAGCGCAGAATTTTAATACAAGCGGAGGGATCTCATCTATTCCCCAACCCTTAGTGGAATCAAGTGCTTTAAGCCTCACCTCCACATCTGTCGGTTATATGGAAAACAGAGGAATCGTGAAATCCCACCCAAAATCACATGTAGAAATAGCGACAGCTGCACCACTAAAGATTGTAGAGAAATAGTCAGCGAAAAGTCCACACTTGTCCACTGGAGTTTCAGCTACTTTATATTTGAAATTCAGAATGGTAGGAACAGTAGAGTTGCTCTTTATGCTGTTAAAGTGGGACCAATATGATTTGATATTAGTAGTTATACTATTTTCAATATTAATAGTGTATTTCTGAAAACAGGCCCTGGCCAGGTCTTTGCATTGCCTTCTTTAATTACGAAAAGTTTCTAAATGTGAAGGCTTATCAGTCGTCTTGTACTTTTAGTGAGCAATTTTCTTATCAATAATCAACCGCTAAAGACCGTTACAGAACCATTTTGGAAAGCTTGTTGAGTAAATTTTCCTCAGGGGAGTGTTCTTGAGCACAGTTTGGCGTATAGTTTCACAGAAACTGTTAAAATTAGCTTCCATATCAGTTGATGAGTATAGTAATGGATATCTAATATCTTGTAGTTCATTGATTATGGCAGCCATATTGCAACGGCGGAAATCATGGACATGTCTTGCGTTGGCAGAGAAAGGGACCTTTTCTAGGCTCAAAAAGATGGAGAGCGCCGAATGGGGTGCATCTTCCGAGATTAGTACGTCCTGAGCTGGGAACACCACAGAGACAGGGATGGATGACAAAACGAGATCCAGATACACCCCTCTGAAATTGGATGTGTAGTTCATTTGTTGCAGATTGTGAAAAGACGCCAAGTTAATCAAACTTCGAGATGCCTCAGAGTCATGTCGCATATCACAAGCAGACCAGTCCATGTTAGGCAGGTTGAAATCTCCAATCAATAATACATTCTCAGAGCAACCAGCACAGGCAATAGCCTCATAACCAGAGTCACAGAAATCATTGTAAGTAGTGGCTGGCTGTTTTAGGGGAATGTATACAAAACCAAGAAGATTGGAGCGTGATAATAAGGTGCAGGAAACAAACAAACATTCTGTAGCACAATGATACGTATCCAATAAATAGCTAGGAATAGTGTTGCGCGCAGCGACGATAAGTACACCGCCTCCGCTTGATTTTGCACTAGTAGCCACTGATCTGTCGCATTCGTATATATTAAAATCAACAAGGCCCAGTTCTGAGTTTTGAATTTCCCGGGGGAGATTTGTTTCCACCAGGGCAATAACATCATAAGAGGAAATAGTCACATTAAGAGCAAGTTCAGTCGATTTGCATCTTATACCATTCACATTTTGAAAATAATAATTAAGTTTGTGTGATATTCCGTAGGAAGTTAGACGTTTTTTGGTTTCTTGATAATTTGAGGAACGTTGTTTACATATTTTATAGTAAGGTCATTCTCCCCGCGAGATTTACGCTTATCCAATTCCAAGTTCAAGGCCAGGGGGTGCTTGACTTCACGTGGAGTTCTATCCCTGGACAACTTAATAGATGCGAAGCACGGGTCAACCAAAGTCCCCGAATCAGCATGAACTTTACCAATAAGAACTGGAACATCAGCCACATTATCCAGAATGACTTAAAGGGGCCTTACTTTACCCGGCTGTTTTTGTCCCACACGAAATGTCTTTAAGTCTTGAACTAGGTGGTGGGAACAATTGACGGAAACAGGATTTTTATAAGCTCAAGGTCGTGTTGCCTCTTCATGCTGACACCGCTGTCCTGGGATTCTTTGAAATGTTGATCATAATGTACTTGGAGCGGCGAGTACGCTCGTGGAATTCAGTCAACGTGGATTCAAAGTTACTTGAGATCACTTCGTTTCGGATAGCTTCAATTTCAGGTCAAATCGAGGCCATTTTTATCCTCCAAACTTATTGCACGTGGTTCCAGCGCGGAAAAACCAGCTATCACATTCTACAATTCAGTTTTTATGTCAACGATATACCTTGAGATCTCGTCAATTTTAATAACCTTCCCCAGAAGATTATCCAGTTTGCTCAGCACAGCTAACATTTGCGAGGAAAGTCTTTGAAGGGGCCGATTGGAAACATCAATGCAATCTGTTCTATGGCAATGCCATTTTTTGTTAGTGTCGCTACTTAAACGCTGGTATTCAGTTTTGGACGTATTCAAACAGGTTCTATGGAACCATCGCTGACAATCCCCGTCACATTCCACGCCGTCCTCAGAATTTAGAACATTCATTTAGAATTTTCTTACTTGTATAGTTCTGATGCACATATTATTTAGTTGGAGTATATTAAAGGGCGTTACTGTACTGTAAAATATCAGAAAAAAATACTTTTAATTATGTCCTTCCATTTTTTTTGTTTTGTTCGCGAGTGAAAAATTTAAAATACACTGCTGGATATTATAAATTGAGAAAACTGATTGCATTATACAAAAACTTATCAATTCTAAATTGCTGTTGGAATGTATATTTCAACAATTTTAAAAACCAATATTAAAGAATGATAAAATAAGCATATCAGAAGAACGTTCGATTAGGATTGCATGTGATATTTTCAGCATATAGTAATACACTTCTCTAAAAACTTAATAATCGACGGTAATTTTAATTTACTTTTACTTATAGTAATGTATTGAGATCTAATTTATTTTAAATGATTCTGTTACAGCCTTGCTCCTTATCTGCAGGTACTGATATATTATTTTGCTATAGTAACTCACGCAAAATGTAAAACCTATTGTGTCTAGTACGTTCAAACTATTACTTATAAGATAGAAACGTGTTACTCACTTGTTATTTAAACTTCATTTAAATGAAATGCCCAAAACAAATGTTAATATATTATATTTGCACTGTACGATCAAACTATTACTTATAAGATAGGAACGTGTATAAGATAAAAAGTGAGTTTAAATAACTCACTTGTTATTTAAACTTCATTTAAATGAAATTCCCAAAACAAATGTTAATATATTATATTTGCACTGTACGTTCAAACTATTACTTATAAGATAGAAACGTGTTACTCACTTGTTATTTAAACTTCATTTAAATGAAATTCCCAAAACAAATGTTAATATATTATATTTGCACTGTACGTTCAAACTATTACTTATAAGATAGAAACGTGTTACTCACTTGTTATTTAAACTTCATTTAAATGAAATGCCCAAAACAAATGTTAATATATTATATTTGCACTGTACGTTCAAACTATTACTTATAAGATAGAAACGTGTTACTCACTTGTTATTTAAACTTCATTTAAATGAAATGCCCAAAACAAATGTTAATATATTATATTTGCTCTGTCAGACAAATTTTATCTACTAAATAAAAAAAATTATAAATATCATGTAATTTTAACCAAATTTTATTTAACATTGAAAAAAATTTAAAGATTTGGATTTTATGGGGATTATCATATCAAGAGACTATCTAGTGGATAGTACAGTTTAGTAAGAGAAAGCTACAACGTCCATAAACTAATTTTAGACACTACATATTCCTCTTGCACAGTTACACAACCGAAAACTCTTTTTTCATTGCCTGCACTGTAGGGATGATAGATTTTTACTATCCTGCAATGTTGTCTTTAACATAAAAAAATAGTAATTTCTTATAGTATTATTTACTAGCTTATTGACAAAAAAGAAAAAAAGAGTTTTCTGAAAATGATCATACAGATGATTGCGGTTTTCGTGACGTTACTATGTTCAAAATTGTGTTTGTCTTTGGTATTATTTATTTTAATGTGTATATTACTACCTAAAAGGAGTACTCTATTACAGTTTCAATACTATAAATCTATAAAAATTTCAAGGAACGTATTATTTTTCCTTATGCATAATAATAATAATAAAATTGAATACTAAATATACAAGACAAAATTCAAAACTACCGTGATTTACTCTAAATTACTTCAAAATTGCTTTTCAAAATGCAACATTTAAATAAACTAACCAGACACTTTTATTTACTTAGTTACAAAAGGGACCTGTAAATTTGGTTTCAAGCTGGTGAAACTGATTACTTATATAGAGGCAGTTAGTTGTAAAACGTTTAATTGGATCTCTGTGGAAATGCATTGAGAAGGAAACAGATGATAATTATTGGGTACGATTAAATTACTGCACGATTAAAGTCCATTTAACATATTACCTATTAGTAATTTTACCTCTTGTTTTATACTAGTTCACAATTTATAATAAGTAGTACGAATTTGTTTATAACTTACTTTACATTTTAAGCGTTGGAATATTGACTATACATGCTATTATGATTTCAAAAACCTAATGGTTAAATTAAGTATAATGTTTCGTAGTTATAAATTAATTATGTTTAATTTACCAGAACATGTTTCGCGAAATTTACTATATTTATACTAAGATAGGCCTCTGATAGTATAAATTATGCTGAATGTAATTTACCAGATTTTTGTTTGTTATGAAGACAAAATTCATTGAAATTGATTTAGAAATAATTACTAAAACTGACTTTTAAAAATTATAGCTGCGTCTTATTGAAAGTAAACTTTACAGTATTCACTTGGGCCCTATTACTATACTAATTGTCAAGAGCAAGTTTTAGAATAAACGTTCTGTGCTAGAATGAGTCCCAATGTTTTATCCTCGCAGATCCTATGTGGCATTATAGTTATATATAAAGTGAGGCTACGTAAATCACTGTGTACTCAGATTGTATTCAATAAGGTCTTTTAGAGGCAATTGTAAATAAATATTTAAAATGCACTGATTTAATTTATAGTTCATGGGGCTAGTATAAATATCTTTCTCAGATACTATTAGTAAACATCTTTAACCCAACATTCACGATACCATTTTACCATCAAAGATGTTTAGATATTACCTAAAAAATTAAACAAGCTATTACGTGTTTTAGTTTAACATACAAAAGAAGCCATCTTTAACAAAAAATTTATACAAAGGACATGTGACTTCTGAGCTGGCATCATAGTGTTACAGGATTTAACTGTAAAATAAAAAAAAAAATTGTTACAGTATAATTAATTCTGCTAAAGTGTGTTTAGAAGAGGGTAAAGCATAACTTCAAAGAAAAACGAATCAAATAAGAACTGATTTAGGAAAAGTTTTAATATCATTCCTTTCCATGAAATTAGAGACCCAACAGCTTTCTCCTTATTATACAAGGTAATAAGTGTCTAACATCTAAATCACATCTTGGAGGGTAGAAGTATCAGGGGCTGTCGAAGACTTAAAGGGCAGGCAGAAGATAACTCTACTAGTCTGAATTTTATTAAGTTAAATTACGTTGGCATGCGTTTTTACATTGATTGTATCTGCGCTTAACGATGGCAAATGTCAGGAAAAATCCTGTTTCCTTCATTGAAGTGTCTTATAAAAAGGTCTATATCTGATCATGAAGGTAACTCACGTGTTACCAGTGTGTTTTTACTTATATAATTAATTAAACTTTGCAGGTATATCGGATGTCTTATCAATCTAAAATAAGTCCAATTTTCAAACCCTACCCTTTACAACTGTAATAAATTAACATAACGTAATTTTAAGTTGAATTTGTTATAGCATTTTTTATAATATAACCATAAGTGGTTGTATTTTATTAAATAAACAATCTTTGGATGGGGCTATTTTAATGAATGTAGCTATGAATAATTAGTGTAGCAAAATGGGTTGTAAAAATGTTCAACAAACCACTGAAAATTTGTGGTGTTTTATAACGTTCACTGAGCAGAAGTCAAATAATAGTATTCAGTGTTAAACACCTTTTAGTATAATTTACTTTATTTGTCAAGGTTATGTGTAATTAGGGTAACAAAATCAATTCCATACATAACTATAAATTATTTATATCCTTTGTTGTAAGGGTAAACACAAGATTCAACATGGATTCTTCTTATAAGTTAAAAATTTAAAAATACTTTTAGTACAGATTTGGATATATACATAGTAAAGGCAAAGTAAAACGAGTAGTACGGTAATTTAGGATACAGTACTGCAAAATGATAAACACACAACATTTTATAGCGCCTTGTCTTGGGTAAAAATACACACCTGGGAGTGACAGTTTCTCTTCTTGTGATGTGTCCTCTAACAAGACAACGGGTTGTTTATACACAACATTGTGATGTGGTCAAGAGGAAGATATTGTCTTTGTTGTTGTGAAATACACACCTCGGAGTGACAGTTTCTCTTCTTGTGATGTGTCCTGTAACAAAGCAAAGGGTAGTTTATACACAACATTTTGACGTGGACAAGAGGAAGATATTGTCTTTGTTGTTTTACAAATCACAACTTAACATTATCTATACCACCACCTATATTTCACACTTTTATTTAGCATACTTCATGTTAATAATAAAATATTATCCTTAGGATATTTAAACTGAGTATCGTATTTTTATTTAAGTTCCTCAGTCAATGTTTTGTTTTTGTCCAAGTGTACTGATTTCCTACTGAAACTATATCTATGACTTATTTGTCGTTTCAAGCATTCAATGCTCTTTGTGACACGGTCTCGGTTGTTTTATGGAATGATGGCATACGAACCGTTGTTGGATAGATGAGTAAATAAACTCTGATGTGCTAAAGAATTGACAGACTTTGGTTGTTTAACCTTTCGTAATAGCCTTAAAAACGTATATTTTACATTATAAATTTTACAAACTTAACAAAAGATATTTCCCTCAATATGAAATACTAAATAAATATAAATACATTCCTTAAAGATTGATTTTGTGGAATAGAAGGATTGTAAAAGAAACATGACTTTTGTGGACAATTGCTATAGTTCAGTGATGCAATACTGAGATAAAAATAAGTTCTATTGTTTACACTGTAAAAATATAACATCTTCAATTTCATTGTTAAAAATTTACTATGCAAATGTTTTTAAGGTAAAGTTTAATATTAAATAGTAATGAACGTAACAAAATCTCTATGGTTCGGAAAACAATTAATGGTACCCTGGTGGAAAAATCTCACCGTTTTGAAAAAGGTACTAAAAATTATATATTAGAAATAATCATAAATAAATAAATATTATAAACAAGAAATACGTTTGTATATAATATTTAATGGTAAATAAAAATAGAGTAACACATAACATGATAATTATTTGTAGAACAAAACAAAATATTCGATCTTTAATAACATGTTATCATAATGCAAAAGTAAACAAAATGTTTTTTTATTACTTTAACAAAACCTTTACACAGTCAACAAAGCATTTTTAAATTTTTACCTTGTCAATAATAAAGTAAAGCTATATTTATTGAGAGTAAGAACATAACAAATAAATGTCAGAGATGTATAAAAGTGAGGCATAGATTTACAAGACAAAAAGCACGTGTTTAATTTCAGTAACCACTTGACCTGCCGGACCTTACTGGTTGTAGTAAGTGTTTCCTATTCCAACTCTATAGTAATGTAGATACAACATGTTACCTTGTACTCCAGGGAACCTCTGTTGTAGTAATAAAATAACTGCTAGCCATATACTTCCTTTCCTGGGTCCTTGTATCTACAGATAAATTACCAAATTACTGACAACTACTCTTATAGTGATGACTAATTAACCTAGAATTGCTCATAGAATAATATTATATCGGGAATTTCTTATAAGTTGTATACTAAAATATGTTTTATAAGTTTACTTGTTCTAAAACTTATATTTCTGAACAAATAGTATGATTAGTTTTATAATATTAGTATTATACGTACATAAATATTAGTAGACTGGAATACCCGCCACCTAATAATTTATAGCACTTGCCGATATAAAAATTGGTATTTTGGTACTATTCCGACTATTATGAAAATATGTACTTAACAGTTGACGGCCAGTAGGTGTCTGTTTAATCTGCTTCTAGAGGAGAATTAAGCAATATTTCGTGGTTACATTTCAGGATTTGAATTATCATGAAACCCCTTTCCCCCCTTATGCTTGATCAATGTCAAGCGGTCAACTAACATACAGTGCTGCAACATTCCCACTGTTATAGTAGTGACTTCTATATTACAACATTTGCTGTTCTGTAACAGTTCGAGTTAGTGGTAAGTCAATCTACTAAATACTCTCCCTGCCTATCATTGTAATCTCTGATGACGCCTTCAACACTTCTGTTGGAAAAAGAAAATTATTCATGGGGTTTAGTATCTAAAATCAAGTTTAGATCAAGTAAAAATGGCTCAGAACTTGAAGTTGATACGTTAGTAGAGAATAGGTCTTTGTTTGTATATAGATCACTTCCATTTCCCCCAAAGAGGTGAGATCGGTACAATACCAAAGTATTGAAAACTTAAGTTTAAAGATAGATTTTCTCATGTCAACTAATTGACATATTAAAACTGTCAGAAAGTTCTTAACTGTACCTCAACATATATAAACACTACGTGGCTAATAACGGATCGGAGTGTTTAGTGTAAATTTCAGGTCTTTCCAGTAGTCTCTCTCAATTTCATTTTAAACAGAGATGGCTCACAAACAAAGATGTTTGGTGAGTGTATGCAGCTTTTAAATACGATAAATTTTATCGACATCAAAAATCCATCAATATTTCACGTTAGTTGCTCGAATTCATGTTCAATTTTCTCAATCAACGGACAATTGGACGAGTTATTAAGGATCATTACCGAGTGTGTATCTCGCAGGACAGTGATTGATGAGGAAATATTGATATCAATGAGAAGGAATAGTGTTCATTAAAAATAACCTTGATACGTCAACTACCCATGGTGATTATCTGTAAAAGAATCGTTCACATAAATGAAAACAATAATTATTACTCGTTCTAATTGATAATTTCTGAACATAATGTCAATGTTATTTATCTTTGACTACATTAAATGTGTGGCGTTGCCCCTTTTTTATTAAAAAAATACGTTTTACAATAGACTTCGTACTGTTTAAAAATGAACAGTAATGTGAGGTGAAGTCTATTTGCGTCAGTAAATTTGATGAAAGTGAAATAAACTTACATAGTTAATCTAGATACTATGGTTAAATTTATGAAACCAAAATGTATGGTTAATTTACGTATTAGAACATTCACTACTTGATTTTTGCTCCCATCTTGATCATCTATGATAATGGACAACTTTAGCATTGACGAAATGAAAGTTTCTCTGAAAGAAAACATAAATTTCTAGATCTCTGGTGAAAACATTTGGTCTTCATAGGCTATTTAGTCAAAAAATTAGACGACGAAAACTCTTTCAACTGCATTTGATAATGTGAACACAAGTAAATCAGTAGTAGTGATATCCCAGTGATAGTCACAGCCATATCTGATTATGCTCGCCTACTGCAGACTGTTACAAGGCAGCGACCATCATGTCCTCTCAAGTTAGTAACCTTTAATTTTATAAAATTTTTCAATGATACCCATGACTTTTTCTAGGCTCAATAAAGAGGGCAAAACATGTGGTGGACATCAAATAGTTAGTACGAATTTAGAGAGGTTCGATCTAAAATTGGGGAGTACCAAAAATGTTTGAATGACCTCGAGACGTTCCAGTGTGGGGAATCTTGATGGATTTTACATACTAGACAAAGACTCCATTTATTGGTATAGATATTATTTATCGATCTAACTTAATTGACCAGTGCATGTACACTCGTCTAAATTGATGTATTACAAAATATTAAAGGTTATACACAATAGACAAAGACTACAATCACTGGTTTTAAGATAATCGATCGATCGAACATAATTAAATATTGAATATACGCTCTACCAGACTGGCCTACTTGTTGCTACAATGATGCTATTGATAATATATTGTTATAGTATATTTAAATATAAAAAGAATAGATAATAAAACAAAAAGGCCGATAACATGAACGTTTGAATTAGTCAGTAAGATTTGTGTTAGACCCTCTAGATTGGGCAGTTAGCCACTGTAAATTGAGCAACTAAAGAACTTCATATCCAGCAGTTAGCGATATCTGTATTGGACAGTAAAAGTACTCTAAATTGAATTATAGAACCTTCAATGAGCAGATCAATGAGTGGAGCTAATTTAACCTTTTAAGTAGCAGTTTAATTTACAGTGAACTCACCACATATAGACCTAAATACACTTTTATGTGTTATTGTATAAACGTCTACTTTAAAGTAATCGTATATACAGTATATCAATCGGTAGGTTGTATCAATTGTAGCTTAGGTTAGCTGTCGTGACTTCATTACCTCTCTTGCTGTATGGGACATAGAACAAATAATAACTTTTCCACATGAATTACTACACAGTAGTATTGGAATTGAAGTTCGTGATTGGCCAATGTTTATCTCTCATGTGTTAACCAGGCTCTGTGTTATAAAATTTCAGGTTTATGGAACATTAAATTAACAATAACTTTTCCACATGAATGAGGTCACAACTCAGTGACGGAATCTCTCCTCAGACATTAACTATTAAGAATTTAAAAAAGTAATTTGATCAATAGTATCGTATATATATATATATATATATATATATATATATATATATATATACATATATTTATTTTGTTTACTTTCAACAAATCTTATTTAAACATATATAATGTACTAATGCTTACGGCAAAGAAGATTATTAATCTTGAACTGCCACACGAGACCATGCGATGTTTTACCACATTGGATAAGTGCCAACGAAAACTACTCTGAAAACAAAGCTGTGAAATTTCACAGTAAAGAGCTTGCAACATGTATCAATCAACATTAAACACCATTCACAGCTTCTCGTTATTACTTAAAAATTACTTTTTAATCCCTAATGACTAAAAACATTTCAGTCAACGTAATTATTTACTAAATTTTAAATTCTCATTTTATGAACTGATATTTTATTTATGAAAGTAAAAACTTTACAGGACGGGAGAAAATTCGCATCTTCCTTTCGCATTTCGAATAAACATGACATGAGTAACGTTACTGTAACATTAGTACAAAGCTGAGTTCACATCTAGATACTGTAGTAGCCAACCACGTATATAGAACTGTACTTCACATACGTTACAACTAGCAGGACTGGGGTTTTGTAGTAAGTTGTAACATATTGACAATAACCTTTCATTGTCATAAAACTTATATAGTCTTTGATATCATAAATTCAAGTTTAAGTAAGAACATGTATATATTTATTAAATTATAACTCTGAATGAATATGTAGTACGGTAATCCGTCGGTATTTTACAAATCTTAAAATAAATTGATGATATATATATCCCATGTTTTTTATAATAGGGTAATTTTCAAATGATGAGAGCAAAATTGGCCACTAAAATTACGTTGAGTCGAATAATTTGATTATTGCATTACATATATTACAGGATATACTTCTGTTCAAAATATCCTATAACTATTCATATCTGACTAAATAATTACTATCTAATAAAAAATACTCAGTTTAATCAATCCAGAAATAAAATAAGATCTGTACTACATTAGAGAGCAAGATTTTGGCAATGCCTTTTAAGCACTCTGCAAATAAATACATGTAGATGGAAATGCGCACAATGCTGTAATATATTCTTCTTTTATAATAATAAATTCATATAAAAACTAAACAAAATATAACCGAATACATTAGTGGAAACAGTTTCTGTATATTCAACCTCCATACAATGGGCAGCCTTATGGTGTGGTATAACGGGTACCGTGGTTTTCGCAAGATAACCGAGTCAAGCAACATCGAGCGTGTCTGTTACTACGGGTTGTTTTTCTAAAGATCCCTGACGGAGCCGGGTCCCGGCAACCTTTCTCACACGGTAAACATATCACTCTAAACGTCTACCACAATATACCAAATATACACCTGTACTACCGCGGTATTTTATGTTTGGGTAGTATTCCCCCATGTATTCCAGTAAAAAAGATTTTGTGTTTTTGAAGATTATGATAATCAAGAAATGGAAAAAAATGACGGTTTTCTGATTAAAATGTATTTTTCTCTACCTTCAATTATTTTTATGAATAATCATAAAACAATCTATGGATAGTTTCTTTCTTGAAGAACGACAAAATAAAAACGGAAAGATGTAAGTAAAAAATTATAGTTTAAACTAATTTTTCTAAACCCTAAAGAAATAGGTTATTAGTTGTTATTTTAACGTTTTGAAAATAAAGTGGCTAGCTTCTTCGCCTGATAAAATAGCACTTCCTTTTTAATGAAAAGCAATTACTAATGAGTTAGGAGGAACGTGATTTGGAAGGATTATTACGGATAATTAAAATAGTTAAAAAACAAACACCTGTTATTATACGTTACTCAGCTCTTTCGACCTTTACGTACGTTCATACTTAGATTTAATGTGCGTGCTACATCACACAATAATAAAAAACTTATTTATTTAAATACAAGTTGTTTGTGTAATTCGTTTGATGTTTGATGTGGCTACTGTCTACTGTTTGACGTAGAGTAACAAGAAATGAAATAAAAGCTAGACATGCGACAACGTTCTGTCTATGACCACACAACAGATGGAAATATGTTAAAAATATTATTTAACTAACCCAAATATCCCAATATTTTGGGAGTCCTAATTATCCCATACCTCCACTTAAACTTTTAAACCGCTGTGAACTTCCTATCGAAACATACGGTACATAAAAATGCATTTCAAGAAGTTTTGTAAATTTCTAAATTGCCCTTCTCCTAAATATATACAAATCCATGTTTATTATTACATAAAATAATAATAAATTTAAAATAATATATTTACTATTTGAAATATTACTGACATGAATACGTGTTTCTTGTTTAGATACAATGTTCCGATTCAAAATTAAAATGTATTCGAATGTAACCGTAACTCAGAATGTAACTCATTTGTAACCGTTGTAACTATTACAATTAAATAATATGATGTATAATTATTGAAAATACCAAATGATCTTATACAAGATACTTAGCATATACAAGCAAAAACTGTTTAACCCGGCGAAATAATATTATTTTATTAATTCAATTAACCACAACCCCTATTGACAAAAACTGGAAGATTTTGTTATATATTGCAATTATATTTTAGTTTTAAAGAGTTTTTCGTTCTTGATTTTTTTCATTTGCCAAGAATATTCGAAAGAGAATACAAAGAACGTGTTTAGGGGAAAATAGATGTGCACTGTATAACCACACAACTTGGTTTTTCTTGAAATCCATTTAGGAATTTTCTCTACAAAAGACAAATTCTCAGTGGGTGGACAATATCTCTTTGTACGTTTAACCAAGGTTACTCGCTCTATCTGTACAGTCGTCCTGTGCATTAATGCAATGTCGTAATAAATCATACTCATGTAACTGTGTCATTTATGATGCGGGTTATTTGCCGAGATCGTTGTGAGCGGTCTTGCTTGATGTTAGGTCTAAAAATATTGGCAAAGATCTTTTAGACACGAATTGGGAACCTGTTTTAGATAGCGCTTGTGTTAATGCTTCTATTGATAAATTTATTGAAATTTTGCGCTCGGTGATTAATCGTAATTCTAGAAGACTAAAGATAAACGCAAAAAATTAAAAATTTAAACCATGGATAACTATTGGTTTGCTAAATTCTATTCGATATATGGATAAACTCAGTAAATCGTTAACAAAAGAGCCATTTAATACTCAACTGCGAAATAAATTTATTCGGTACCGTAACACGTTACATTCGACCATAAAGCGAGCTAAATTTGTTTATTACAATAATAAAATTGCTGAAACTGCAGGTAACATGAAAAAGTTCTGGTCCGTGGTTAATGAGGTGGCTGGTAGGTCATCTGATAAGGAGTGATAACCTGTTGATGCATTCTGTGATCCAAAAGCTCTGATACATCGCCATCTGTGGAAAATGTCTGCGATTTATTCAATAACTTCTTTGCCTCTTTGGGACCGAGGCTGGCGGGAGCTTTGCACCCCAGCGATCCCGCTGTGGTGGACGACGCGGACCACGCCGCGAGTGCTGTGTTTGATTTCCGCCCGGTTACTCGGCAGGAAATTTTTAATATAGTGGCTGGTCTAAGAGAAAGCTCTTCACCAGGATGGGATAACATTCCTACAAAATTAATTAAAGATAGTATTTAAGCACTGTCGGAACCCCTTTATCATATCATTAACTGTAGTATCAGAACAGGAGAATTCCCCGATGCGTTTAAAGTTCCTAAAGTCGTTCCTATTTATAAGGAGGTGTTAAATCAGCAATGAATAATTTTAGGCCGATCTCTTTGCTTGCTGTTGTATCGAAGCTACTAGAAAAATGTATCAAAGTCCAATTGATGAATTATTTAGAGATGAATTTATTCCTTTCAAATAATCAATATGGCTTTAGGAGTGGTAAAAGTACATCAGATGCTCTCTATGACTGAAACTGGTTCTAAAAAGCGAGTCCTAGTCACCTTTATTGATCTTGCTAAAGCTTATGACTCTTTAGATAGGCGGAAACTGCTATCAAAATTAGAATATGCCAGGGTAAAAAACGTTACGCTCAATTGGTTTGTCAGTTATTTTAATAATCGTCAGCAATTTGTTTCAATTAATGGAGTTAAGAGTAACCAAACAAATGTGGACTACGGTGTTTTGCAGGGATGTACCCTTGGGCCATTGTTGTTCTTAGTCTATATAAATAATATAACGAACATTGACATAAATAGTAAGTGGTTTCTGTTTGCTGATGACACGGCTGTGGTGTAATCTGGCTGTACGTGGGAGGAGGCATTTGAACAAGCTTCTTTAGATCTGTCAAAAATAAAAAATTGGTGTGATCACAACACTCTGAATATTAACTTAACAATAACGAAATATTTACCATTTGTTTCTAGAATAGATTTTAATCCGGGTCAGAGATGCCTCAGACTGCACTCCTGCGGCGATCCTTACTCCGAGTCCTGCAGTTGTGGTATCATTGGTCGTGTGGACCAATACAACTATTTGGGAGTAATTTTTGACAGTAAATTGAATTGGGTATATCATATCCAGTACGTCAAGAAAAAAGTTAGAAAATTGTAATTTGCATTTAATCAGCTCAGTGGGGTATTGAGCGGGGATCGCTTTAGGTCAGTTTATTTTGCCTACGTATAGTCGGTTCTGCTGTATGGTATTCTCGCTTGGGGGGGGGGGGGGAGTGTGTCCTCTGCCGTAATGGAACCACTTGCGGTCACACAGAGAAGTATAATAAGGATCATTTTTGAGGAGAAGCTGCAGATATCCTTCTAGTCTGTTATGTAATGAGTTTCCTTTTTAAGTGTAACGAAATTATATATAAAATCTCTTTTACTGCATGTACAAAAATACAAAGATTTTATCTTTATAGCGCTTCACCACAACTATACTACCAGAAATAGAATACAGTTTGGATATCAGATACCAAGACCAAATTCTTCCATAGAAATATTTAACTCTTTTTACATAGCTCATGTGCTTTATAAAAATCTACCAGAGCACATATTGGAGGCAGAGGGTGGAAGTGTAGCCGAGTTCAAGTGTAGGGTGGGTCGGTGGCTGCTCAGCCTGGGTGATGCTGCTGCAGAGGCACTGATTCGTTCGCGTTACCAATAAGTTATGTAGAAGCCTGTTAATAGCAAATTATTTGGGAATATTATGTAAGTAAGAATTATTATTTTGAGATGTGGTTTGGTGGTGCTCTTGGATTGCTTTCATCCATCTAATAGTAATATGGTGGTTAAGCGGTGCCTAAACTGTATAGTGATGGGTGGATATATGTATGTGTGTGTGTGTGTGTGTGTGTGTGTGTGTGTGTGTGTGTGTGTGTGTGTGTGTGTGTGTGTTTGTGTGTGTGTGTGTACATATGAATATGTATGCGTAACTTGTATGTATGTATGCATATATATAATTTTTACAATAATGTATTTTGTACAATCAAGCCATTCTTTTGTAAATTTTAATTTAAAACTATACTACACAAATGTAAATTAAGAAAAGACTGATTTATGGACTCTTCCCCTTACACGGAACTATAGTCTATATGGTGAATTATTCATTGAAATTATGGAAGTGTATTGTATATGTTATTGATTTGTGTACATAAATAAAGATATTTTGATTTGATTTGAGGTGAAGTGGTTGTTTAGAAACGAGAGTCGAATAATGCGGTTGCTTTGCCATCTATAAGCTTGAAAAGGAGAAGTCTGCTACTTTCACAACGACTACAAACGAAGGTTTTATTTGGAGGAATTCAAGTTATGTAGATATATTTGCAAGTATACAATTACGTATTAAATCAATTTCGCACTCATACGGAATAGCTTCTAAGAATATGCAAATAAAATTAAACAATAGATACCCTGAATATAGGAGAACAAGGAAAGAGTCTTGATAGTGAGCTACTTACGAGAAGAGAATTATGGACTGCGTGCACTAATATTACCTCGCCTTGAAGTTTGGATAAGAATCGTAGAGAAATAATCTCACCTAGATTAAATAAATAAAACGAATTACAGAACCATTAAGCCAGAATGTGGATCAGTCGACAGAAGCTGTAGAGAAGACAGTTATCGTCTATCGGCATGATCAAGATGAGGGTGATTAATTCACATCGCTTCCCATTGTATAACCAGCAAAAAACGCCTCTAATAATTTTAAAATTTATCATCGGGAAAGATTTCTTAAAACATAATCAATATAAAACAATGCGAATAAAATTTGTTTTTTAGGAACATTTTCATTAAAATTCTTTAAATATATAGGGGTAAACGATATCCTTATGTGTTGAGTATGTAAAGAAATATCTTTGTAAGAAACGGAAATGTGTAAAGATATACTTGAATAGATTATACAGCTAACAAAAAAATTCCGTAATAAAATTAATGTTGTAAAAACCTTTTTATTACTAGGAGATGTTTATATATATATATATATATATATATATATATATATATATACATCTCCTAGTAATATAAAGGTTCTATACAAAATTGTTTTTGTACATATATATATATATATATATCTATATATATTCTTATATATATATATATATATATATATATATATATATACAAACATGATTTTGTAAATTTTGCTGTACTGAATTAAGGAAATCGTTTTGATAATTAAAATTAATAAAATCTGTTATTTATTTAAATTAAATCTATAAATCATACGAATATAGTACTTCTATACGATATGGGATATTTGACCTAAAATACTGCTTTTATTATAGCATTATATATAATACTATATAACACTAATTCAAAAACATTTGTTAGAGAGCGTTTTTCCTTAAGTTGCAGTAATGTGTTTTTGTTTGTGTTTCTCGTGAAACTGGCATAAATTCAAAAAAAGGTAGTAGATTACAAAAATATACTTTATTTTGTATCTGTCTATCCATATGTATTTTTACACATATAAAATCTTTTCTCAAAATAGGAAGATGTGAATAACTCAAAAATTGAAAATTAATATTTTCAAAACAATAACCTATTTTTATATTTTATGATTTTTTCATAACTGTAAACGAAGAGTCTCCATCCAAAAACCAGCCTGTTAAAACTGGCTTCGTAAATTTTCCAAAATAAAATGCAATAATAATTCACATTCATTAAAAATATTACCTGAATGAAGATTAAAGAAATAAGTAATAGCCGATAAAATTTAGTTAACTTTTTTTATTTGCGTACAACTCAACAGGTATGATGAAGTTTAGTTTCTGATGTTTTAAATAGTACCAACACCACCACTACAGGATTATACTAAACTGCAGACTCATATGATGGGTGCCCTTCACATTCAGAAAAGCCATAAAGCTCCGCGTGCTGTTAGTCAATCTGACTCTGATTTCTCCGGTTTTGCTCTTTAACTTCTGTAATGTTCAATCTGAATTTTAAGCTCCGCGTGCTGTCAGTCAATCTGACTCTAACATCTCTTGTTTGTTCTTAATTTTTTTTTATGCTCCATTAGAACTCTAAGTAGTTAATGAACGAATTAGATACAACGATAGGTTCTTTGGCGTTGATCCTCAAACGAGCTATTTAAGAATTTTCTTCCCCATAAATGATTTTTCCGATAAATCCAGTGTGACATGTTTCTTAATATGGCTTACTGTTTCTCTACAAATCTTGCGTAATACGTTTATAAGGAGGAGGAACTGCGCTCTTTAAAAGCGCTTGAAAAGTACTATTACATAAAGCAGCTTCTAAAGTTTCTATCAAACTGTCTAATTAAAATACTACGTTCTGAAGATTGGTTTTATTAAAACTGGTTACTCCCATATTAAAAACAAACTATGGTTGGTGTAAACAATTGCCGTTTTGTGTAATTTGTGAGTCCTTGTAACATCGATGTGTATGTGAAGTAATTACATCACATAAACACGAGTTTGAACTGATAAGAGATTGAAATTGATAAGCTGGTGATTATATCTGATACAGAAATGTAATGTTCAACTAAACACGTACTTGTGAAAGGAGCAATGTTCCATATGTATCCTACACGTACATGTAAAACATTGCAAATCAGACGAACACGTAGTAACTGTTCTCAGTTTGTCTTAAAGTCAGAGATAATATGTAACCGGAACTCTTTATCCAAACCAACATATGACCCTGATGATTCTTTCGGTTTGTATAGTAATTTTAATATTCGTAACCCTGCCCGTATAAGCTTTAGCTTCATAAGTTCATTTAATAACTTATAATAATACAAAAATTTTAGAAGAGGCAGATTTGTTATTTAAGTTAAAATATGTTAAAATTATATCCCTTTGATGGGAAGAGTTAGGGAGTTTGAGAAAATTTTAGTCAATTACCCATTCACAGGTATTTGATGAATCCTGATACACAAACACCATTGAAATTTATAATTATTTATGATATCAATTTGGTAGAGTGAAATTATGTATTTCAATTCGTCGCTGGCGTCCAATGGTGTCATATAACAAATTATTCTCACTTAAAACTGAAACTACGTATTTATATAGACTATGGGCACCTATTTAATAGCATTATGAAATACATACAAATAAAGAGTGTTTATAATTGAAACATTGTGAAAATCCATTTTTTATTGAATGCAACTTTTATAAAAAACTCACTTTCATTTTATACAAACTTCTGTCATAACTGACATGAACACATTCACAGTAAAACGAGACATGTACCGTCGCGTCGTCACAATACGCAGAATGGTAATAATGTTTGTCACAGTGGTCAATGTGTAAAACTTAAAATTAGTCATACGATTTTTATAAGCAGCGTTTCAAGTTTAAGTATCAAGTAGCTATAATTATCACATAAATAAGCCTCACCTAAAGTTATCATGAAATCATTTACAAATATCCCTTTAGCTGGAACTAAACATTACCACAGCTGTAAAATCTGTATCTATGTATTTTTGTAACTATTTTCCGTCTAAACATACTACTATAATTTACTGTCTAAAGCAGAATTACGGCATTAGGTTCTAGCTCAGAATCGTTTTACTAATATAAACTAAAGCTTATGAACGCTTACGTATCAGTGTATTTAGCAGCATTGTATTACAATTATTTACTAACAATGAATCATAAGGAAAATAGGAGCATATACTTATTGAAACCAATTTATGAATCAATCAATGGAACAAACTGTAGTATTAAAAATCGATTTCCAACACGCTTTATAAATAACAGCAAGTAATATTCATATATGAAAATGACAATACCCAATTACGATTGCACTCTGTCATATTTTAAGGATCACACTTGTGTACTCGTAATGTTCCACAGGTCCTAATAACAGGATACCAGCAATAATGTTGTAATATAATTCTGAATAATGTGGTACTTTGATGAAATGAAATGAAATGAAAAATGACTTTATTGAATACAACGTAAAACATATTCAATTGGCGAGGTTAGGACTATTAAGTCCTTAAACGGTGTCAACAAAGAAACTCATCTGCTGAAGTATATTTCTACTGGTCTCTGCTTTATCTTAAATTATATCTTCTACCTTGGAAATTAGAATCCATAGAAACTGAAAAGGTAAGTGGATTACGAGACGACAGCATTCTTAATATTTCTAACAACAATTGGTTTTATTTATATAAACAGGGTGTAAAAATAGTCCCGCAAGTGCTTGATAATTCATTTAATGTACTTTTTGAAGTAAATACCATATTTTTGTCATTTTATGGGGAAAAATCTAATTAAAGGTAGAGTGCAATGCCGCAGATATGACCCTAAGGAGTTAATCTTTTTCTGAACTCCGTATAGACCATTCTTCATTGGATGTCTACTACATTAAAAACTATTTATTAATTCCAGTATTTATGTACTATGTTCACCTTTCACCACATGAGCCAAAACAAGAATATTAAACCATCAGAACCTACATTATAAATATTTTAAATCTTAAAAAAGCGTAACTTTTTATATACTAAACCCTGTAAGATCGGATTTACGGCATTGTTCTTTACTTATAAAAACTTTAAATTTGATATACTTTGAATGTGAGAATTATATTTGCAGTTATATATTTATTATGAGTTGCATATATACGAACACAATATTAAATGTAGTTAACATGCTTATGAGGAAATGTTATATTACAATGCAATAAAATATCGAAATTAATAATATTCATAAATTATTGTCTAAACTTTAAAGTGAGTATGGTGCAATACTAATCTGAATTTTATTGTAGGATGCTTACTACAACGTGTGTGTTGCTCTGGACGAGGTCTACATCACAGAGGTTGATTCATTCTGTTTTTTTGAGTGAACATTTTTACGCTGGTTTACTTTGGCGTCAGCGTGTCGAGCTCTAAGCTCTACTCCGTATTGTTTTCCTTGAGGTATCTTTCCAGTCTCCTGAATTGTAGTGCACTAAACATAGTACACCATGGCTACTTTTTCACTGAGATATCGTGCGGCGTAATTTTTAAGGGAACAGCTCCACCTTCTATGTTGAAAATTGTCTTAAAATTGCGTGAAAGGGCTATTAATCACATAAATCACAATATAAGTAAATAACTCGTATTAAAATTACACTACAAATTATCTCTGTTTTCTTATAATATTAAGTTCAAATAACGAACAATTAGCTCTGTTTGTGCGTAATAATTGGTTAAATAGCTAACAATTAGGTCAACAAATTAAAGCCACCTATTAATAATTTTAGCGGGTAATCAACGACAAGATTTAAGTAAATAGTCAATAACGCTGAAAACTATGAATCTTTTATTTACAAGAATTGCAATAAATTACAAGTAATTAAAAATATTTGTGCGTATGTAAAATAAAGAAAGGAGTTATTTTTAGTTGTTAACTAAATGCAAATGTAATTGTATAATGTTCAAGATTCAAGATTCAAGATCTTTATTCGTAAATGCAAAATACATTTTTACATTACACGTCAAAATACTAAAACTATATCTAACTTAACAAATCTCTTACAGAGTAAAAACATTTATCAAGAAAGTGTGTCTTTAGTTTTTTTTTTTTAATAAACGTAGATTTTGATCATTTTTAATATTCAATGGCAATGCATTGAAAGCTTTTGCACCCAAGTGGTATGGACCCCTCTCAAATGCGCTAGTACTATGTGCAGCCACAGATATCAGCCCTCTTGATCTGGTCGGATACTGATGGTAGTGTCCATTGCTTACAAAAAGCTTTGGATTGCCCTTAACAAAAGAGCATAGCTCGTACCCCACCAGACCCGCCAGAGTAAGTATTTTTAATTCACCGAAAAGAGGTTTACAAGTTTCGAATCTCCTACGTCCTGAGATGATTCGCAAACACCATTTCTGGAGGACAAATACTCTATTAAAATTTACTACACTGGATGGACCCCAGAACATTAACCCGTACCTCAAAATCGATTGAACGTGAGAAAAATATACTGTTCGTAGAACCTCTTGGCTACAGACCTTGGCGAGACGGCTGAGAGCAAATCCCATGGTTCGAAGCCTTTTGCAGACATGTTCCACGTGGCCGCCCCATGTGAGCTTATTATCGAAATAGAAACCCAGAAATTTAACTGAGATCTCTTGCTTGGCTTCCTCGCTTCCTAGTTTGATAAGACCCTGGATATTAAACTGGTTTGTGTTCCCTAGATGAAACTGGATGATATTAGTTTTGCTGATGTTTAATTTAAGTTTATTTAAATTGAACCACTGATTTAAACTTTGCAACTGGATGTTTGAATTCGATATAGCCAAATGTGGGGATTTATTGGAAACAAGAAAAGAACAATCATCAGAAAACATCGTAACTTTGAGGTCTGTTGAAATTTTTGGAAGATCGTTTACATAAATGAGAAATAATACAGGACCAAGAATAGAGCCTTGAGGAACACCACAAGTAACAGCTCTATATGATGAGAAAACTTTATTTTGGCCATCATGGATTTGGACGGTTTGATTCCTATCAGACAAATACGACTTCATGAATTGAAAAGAGTGACCTCTAACTCCATATTTTTCTAGTTTTCCAAGGAGAATATTATGATCAACGGAATCAAACGCTTTGCTTAAATCACAGAAAACACCAAGGGAATGAAGTCTATTGTCCAAAGAAAGCGATAGTTCGTTTATAAAATTGAAGATGGCTGATGTAGTGGATTTCCCTTGGCGGAAGCCATGCTGCTGAGTAGAGAGAATGTTGTTGATTTCTAGGAAAGCCACAAGTTTTTGACAGACTATTGATTCAAGAATTTTTGAGAAGGACGATAGAATTGAAATCGGTCTATAGTTTTCTGGTAGTTGTTTACTGTGAGATTTGTAGACTGGAATGATTTTACTGATTTGTAAGAGGTTTGGAAATATACCTGAAGATAAACTGGAATTACAAATTTGAGAGAATACAACACTTATAGAAGGAAAAATTTTCTTTAACACTGTGCAAGGAATCTCATCCACTCCAGCGGCATTTGTACTCCTCAGCCGTCTCACCGCCGTCTCAACCTCTGAAACCGACACCTCAGAAAGATACATACTATTCAAGCGTGCGGTGATACCATCCATAGGGTTGTAAGCCCTACTAGGCTGTGATAGGGATTGCCCCCAGTCCTGAAAAAAAACTGTTAAAATACTCTGCAACATCATTGCAATTCCTTATTCGTTTGTCATTGACACTTAGTTCAATATTTTTCTTATCTTTTTGTGGCCTCAATTTCAAGGTATCATTGACTGTTTTCCAAATTGATTTTGAACGATTTTTGAATCTATGATTCGATTATCATGAAAAGATCGCTTTGCTTTGTCAACCTCAATTTTGTACTCACGTTTCCTCTCATTAATTGTTTGTTCGATTTCAGGTGTCCGTGATAAGGAGAGTAAAAAACGAATGTTCTTATGGTCACGTTTTAAATCCGGAGTTATCCATCTCTGTGGCTATTTCTTTCTAACATTGATTTTTTTTTGTTTTAAGCGGGAAAGCTATATCAAAATAATACTTAAAAATTCTTGAGAATGTAGCAAATTTTTCATTTGTGTCAGTAACATTATAAACTTGGTCCCATCTCTCCGCCTGCATTAAATTTGTAAATGTAGCAAAAGCATTGTCTGTAAAATAACGTTTTTTATTTGAATGTGTTTTTTAAATGGCACACCTGGTGAAATATTAAAATATACTACTTGAGCTCTATGGTCTGAAAAAGATATGTCAAGATTTTTTATCAGCAAGATTTGATTAGAGTCCATATTAGTCACAATATTGTCAATAATACTGCTACCAGTGGATGTTATTCTTGTGAAATCTTTTATAAGAGCTACAAATCTATATAAATGAAACAGGTCATTACACAGTTACACACTCTTGATTAGTCAGATTGTGAAAGGGTATATTAAAATCTCCACATAAAATTGTGCTATAACTAGAAGACTCAAGATAAAGAAATAATTCATTTAGTCTATTTATAAAAATTGAAAAATTACCAGTTGGAGGTCTGTAGATAACAACTACATTAATTCTAAGAAAAGAGATTGATACACCTGTCAACTCTATATGTGATTCCACACTCAAGCTTTTTACATTTTCCATGATTTCTGTGCACAGAAAATTTTTTGAAAAAATTGCAACGCCTCCACCTACATGGTTCCTTTTATTTTCAAAAGAAAATAATTTATAACCATGAAAAAAAGCATTATTTAAGTTATCATCATGTAACCATGTTTCAGAGATGCAAACTATATCGGGATTCGTGTCGTCCAAAAAAACATTTATTTGATCAATTTTATTACAAATACTCCGAGCATTGAAATGGATTAAGCTAAAATTTTCATTCTGCTTTTTATAGGAAACGCATTTTTTTTGTGAAGATGAAGTCAAGTTTAGATTGTTAAGTACAGATTGTCTAAAAAAGAAAAGTTTTTTTCATTATTAAGCTGGTTACATAATGAGTATTTTTTTGTTAGAGTAAGAGAGCTATTCACATGTACAGGGCTTAGCCCAAGAGGAGGAAAGTCCACAAGCGAATCTATTGACCCGTAGCAGAAGAGTCGGAGACCATCGGCAGCGGCAGGGTGGTAGGGGGCGGTCCCACTGGGTCGGGGCCGGGGCAGGGCTCTATGCGGTCGAGATCCACAGTCTCTCCGCGGCAGGTGGTCGTGCTGGTAGACTTTAAAGCCTCTGCAGGCAAGGCCGGACAAAGTCCTGAAGATGAGTGCACAGAGGGCTGGACTCGTGACTGGACAGTTTTAGCAATCGCACAGCTCAGAACCTTCTTTCCATGCTTGTTTAGATGGAGTCCGTGGCGTGTGTAGTGTTTTCTGTAGAGGATGCAGTTCAACTCGCCATACGTCAATCTGAGTTTACCCTTGTATTCTCGGATGACTCTTGCTATTGCCAGGTTAGCATAGAAGATTGCATCGTTAAGATGGTTTAAATCATAACGATAAGGAACACTGTTAATTATTATATTCGTATCTGTTTGCAGTGTCAACAGATCTTTAAGTCCATGAACGATTGAAAGCTGACTAGGGTCATGGTCACTAATGTTGTTTGTGCCGGCTAACAATATCACAAAGTCATCTTTGCATAAGTCTTTGACAAAAGGTTTACCCTCAAAGATGATTTCCTTTAACTTAGCTTCCGGCTTAGAGTACACAAAAACATCGTAATCTCCAACAAGGTCTTGAATGTAGGGATGTATATCCTTCCCCTGGCTGTCCGTCAACACTACGATTTTTTTACAGTGTTTTGGATCACATGTCTCACGTGTTACAGATGGTGGTGGGGCATTTTCAGATCGATGGACTTGCGCTTTGGTAGTAACCTTACAGTCCTGACGATCCTTTTGCGCTGGGGAATTTCCTCTGTCCAAAGAAGAAAACTGATTTGATGTTTCAAGTGTAAATCGTTTAGGGGATCCATTTTGTTGTCTGAATGTTCTTCTTGGCGTTAGAAAGATCGATATATTTTCAGAAGTTTCATTATTCTTGGCATTTTTTCCATTTAGTAGTTTAAAATTTATTTCCAATTTATTGTGTTCGGATTGTAATGTAACAATTTTTTTATTTAGTGAGTCGTTTTCTTGCTTCAAAACGTGTTTTTGCTTCTCTAGATTGTCAACTTCTTCTTTCAATTTAGCAAGCTCAGTGTCAACCATCCCTTCCATTACTAGAGACTCTTCTAAATCTTGTTTTCGTTTCATCTTTTCATTTTCTAAACATCTTTTGAGTTGACAGATTTCATCACTCATTTCTGTAAGATTCTCTGTAAGGTCATTTTTTGCTTTTATTGTTTTATCAAGCTGATTTAATAAAGTCATTAGGTGGGGGATTAGATCTACGATGGCATCAGTTGTGTATTTATCCGATATTGTATTTAATATTCCATACAGATGGACGGCTTGATCAATGACCTCTTCATTTAGTAAGTCTTCCTTCAGATTGAGGATTCCATCTTGGCCCCCTCGCATTAGGTTTCCCCGTACCCTACGAGTCATCATTTTCAAATGCAGTATTTTCTTGCGGCTGAAATTGCTGAGTATGTGACACCAAGACTGGTGTGTAGTGCCAGGTAATAGCACAACAGGTAACAAATAAGAGTAATTGTTTAACTTGATTCTAGGCGGACTAGCTAATTCTGGGAAAGTGAAACTCCTTCAACTTTTGCCGCCGCTATCACCGCAATGCATGAAACAGTCTTAATTCCCTGAGTAAAAACGAAAGGCGTTCGTGTTAATTCACAGCGACGCCGCGCCGTTCCGCCGTGCACAGCAACAGGGGAAAATGCGGGAGAATCCTGTCCCCGCCGGTGTCGCACCTGGACGCTCAGTGCGCATGCGTGAACTCAGACTTCGCTACTGAACCGGACTCCTCCGACAGCGTTATCAATGTCTATATTAGAAACACGACTGACAGAGTTATTTAGGTGGAAAACTCACTTGCGTGCAGCACTGTGGACGTTTTCCCGGAAATGTCAAACACTAAAACTTTTTGCCGCGAAACTTTAAAATAGTGTTTATGTACTTGAAGTGTCACAAATTTAGATATTTTTATAGAGCTAAATATTTTACTGTTGATCATTTGTTTACAGGTCTACCAACTCAAATTTACCTGTTTACAAGGTTTACAGGTTTTCAACATTACTCAAATATATAGTTAAACATGTGAGTTACACTAACTGGCTGTGAATATACGGCTGATTTCAATTATCAACTGATCTTTCCTCTTTTCTCAGATCAGTCGAAGATTACGGTAGGTTTTAAACACAACAGTCCGAACCCCGTGCAACCAATCTTCGCGGCCGAGCGTATTGTCGCTGGCGCTTCTCATGTGACCGGTTGTTCTATAAGGCGTCATCCATCATCACCCACAGGCTATATGCCAAATACATAGATTCACAAATGTTAAGGATCATAAAGCTTGTACCCCTTTAGAATACGCTACATGTATGGGAAAATCTATGTGATACACCATGATGAAAATTCGAGCGCGAACGCTCAGTCCGTGTGAATAACAATAATCTTTTCCGAGAGAGATGTGTAACTCTCTTATTCATAAAGTCTAAAGTTTTCCATATTTTACATAGTTCTTATTATTATTTTACTGTTTAAATCATCTGAATGTAGCAAAATAGTTAAAAAATTGTTGGCAATTACATCAAGCGGGCAAACAAGAAGTCATATGGTTTAACTCTTAAAAGTTTAAATTTAGTTGTGATTGTGTACCTTCAACATAAGCAATACTATTTTATAATATTATAACAATCATTGGAAGGATTATGGTTACTCTAATAATGTATAGTAAACAATCTCTACCTTTATAATTAATAGTTATGTGCCCAATTAAAAGAAACGAAATATGTAGAAACAAAGTCCCAAAAATTTTGTAGTACTCTTTAATTATTAATAAGTTTAATAACCTAAGCTAGAGACTAATAAAGTAAATAAAGCTTTAACTGTACAGCTATTTTTTCATCACAATTGTTATTGTTCTTCTATATAAGAAATTAGGAATGAACCTAGTAGGCTGTTTCACAACAATTTTATATATGACAACCTTTTTAAAATATATAACTTTGTTAAAATTAACCAGTATTTTAATGTTAATTAAATTAATAAAGATAAAGTTATAATTTCAAAAGCAATAAAAGGTTTTCTAATCAAAAACCATGCCTCAATGTTTACATGAGACCGATAATCCCTACTCTCAGAGAGCCCATGTTCTACATAAACTTGTCAATAGACATACTAATACAATAAACATCTCACAATGGTGTCCTAGCTGTCAGTCTGCCTAAAATACTTCATTTTACTTGTTAGAACTTTAAAATATTTATGAATTTCATCATGAAACGCTTAAACGAAATTATTTAAAACAAATTCGTAGGGGCGGATATTGCGGGAAATCGGTTTCAAATAAACCTCCACAGCTAGCCATTGCAATACGTAACATTTGAGTGAGAAAGTCTAAAAAGTGAGAGGTTTGGTCAAATCCTGTTTCTTGATTTGCTGTAATATTAGTTTGGATATGAGAGACTGGCTCATTTGATTGTTAATGTTGGCTAATGCGGGGAAAATAATTATACATTGCAATGGATAAACATTGCGTTTTCAGTCTGTACAGTTTAATATTTGTTCATATTACAGACCATGGTTTTAAACGAAAACGTTTATTGTACAACGCAGTCGTATAATGTATACTTTACTTAGAATATTGTTATATTAAGAAACTGTTATTGATCGATAATGAAGAGTGGAGGGTTTTTCAACGTTGAGGAATAAGTCTTTACTAATGAAACAAGAATTTATTTTGTTAATAACAGAGCTAAAATGAAAATGTAATGTTACTGAAGAGCCTGCTTGAACGATGTTATTAGTATCATCAGCGTATTGAGTAACACGAGTTTCAGGGACACAATACCTGAGCTTTTGAAATATAATTCAAAGAAAGAGGCCCCAAAATAGAACCTTGAGAATGAATCAGAAACCACAACTTCATTATCTCGCAGTTCCTGAGTGTGTGTTTTGTTATATATCTGTTTTCCAGACTTTTCAGATACACTGTTGCAAACGGTTTTCTTAACATTCTTACTTTTACTGAGAATTTTCTAGACCTAATATTATTTAAACGTGAAGTTAGAAGTTGGTAGTTTTTCTAGTTGACCTTATACAATATCCAACGTAGTTTGAAGGAAAATCACGCTGTAAAATCTAAAGATCCTTGAGAACTTCTATAGCCATCTGAACTTTCCCTCTCAACCTACCAAGTTTTTGATATTTATTACACACTGATGTACTTAAATGAAATGGAATGCCAAAGCACAACGACACTTTACTAAACAACAAAGAATATTGTCATTTACGTCATTAGGTACGAAGACTTTATCCCAATCAACGGAATATGGATGTTAAGACAAAAATAATGTTTTTCCTGACACCATTAAGAAAGGGGTAGAATTAAAACCCTTACTATGTTTAACTCGTTGAATCACGTTTGTTAAAAGCTGTGCTTTGGGTTGAGGAACCACCTCAGCTGACAGGTGGTGAGGGTCAATATTAGTTAAAACTTTGTCGAATGCACGAACCTCCTTTACCTGATGGACACTGAAGCGTCTGGGATTTGAGAAGATAAAGAAATATTAATATGTCCCATTAAAGTCATGATTGAAAAATTTAACGCATTCGGAATAATTATATTTAGTTTAAAACGTGTTATGGACCCATTTTCTCCACAAAACTACTTTTATTATAGCATAACAGCTTACCTGTTAATTTATAGACTGTATAAATCATAAATTTGTGTGAAATCAATGTAAATGAACTTTGTCTAACTCGTTAAAATAAAAATATTTTGCCAATTCTGTGTGTAAGAGAGGGAGGGAAAGAGAGAGAGAGAGAGAGAGAGAGAGAGAGAGAGAGAGAGAGAGAGAGAGAGAGAGAGAGAGAGAGAGAGAGAGAGAGAGAGAGAGAGAGAGAGAGAGAGAGAGAGAGAGAGAGAGATAGAGAGAGATTATTAAGTGGTAAAAGCAACAAAATCACTAGTTTTTTAGCTATCTCAAACTAGATATAATTGGCATCCTTTAGAATACATTTAATTTTTACATATTATTTTCAAGCTGAGTTATAGAGTTGAATTGCTGATATCAATTTGTTTGTAACTTTTTTATAATATTATTTCTAAGAGTTATTTAATAGGATTGATTATTAAATCTGCAGTTCATACGTTTTGTAATTATATAGTGGTTAAATTCATTTGTTTATCCTCAAAATTAAGTGCTTTACTTCTGTAACATATAACAATGGGGAGTGTCTGAGTATCTGAAAAACCATCCTTTTGAAATAACAAGTACAAATTAGTTTCATGTTTAACAATACCTAATCACAATATTAACACAAAAAGCTTGAACAAACACTTGTCTCTTATTTTTACAGCTGTAAGGAATCCTGGCTTTAGTTCTTAAGCTGTAAGGAAAGCACATTTCTTCCCATTTATCACATTTAGCCAAACTTTATCGACGGATTTGTGTTAGTTCCTTTACTATAATTATCATAAAACATGTGTATACCTATAAAAATTTACGTCTGATATTTATCACCTCATTAACTAGACTCAGACTATAATGATTTTATTATTACCTTTTAATATTAGATGCATAAAAATAGAACACTAAGGGTTTTGAGGGAGTTTAAAAGTTATAAATATAGAGAGGCAGTTAAGTTACATGATAATAATTTAGTCAGTTACTTGACCTAATCCCCTATCGCCAACTCACAACTTGTCTAAAATATTGTGTTTTTGTTATGAGGACCATTATACAACACATCTCTCAGTGACCTTGAGGAACGTCATACAAAACAACTCCCAGTTACCAATATAACCATAGCCGCACAATTATCATGAGTACCATCATACAAAACATCACCCAGTCATCATGAGGACCATCATACAACACATCCCTCATTCACCGTGATAACATCATACAAGATATCTCCCAGTCAACGATATAACCATGGTCACCCAGTTATCATGAGGACCATCGTGCAACACATCTCTCAGTGACCTTGAGGAACGTCATACAAAACAACTCCCACTTACCAATTTAACCATAGCCGCACAATTATCATGAGTACCATCATACAAAACATCACCCAGTCATCATGAGGACCATCATACAACACATCCTTCATTGACCGTGATAACGTCATACAAGGCATCTCCCAGTCACCAATATAACTATGGTCACCCCAGTTATCATGAGGGCCATCGTGCAACACATCTCTCATTGACCGTGAGGACCATCATACTAGACATCTCACAGTCACCAATATAACCATCGTCACCCAGTTATCATGAGGACCATGGTACAACACATCTCTCAGTGACCGTGAGGAACGTTATACAATACATCTCCCAGTCACCATTATAACCATGGTCACCCAGTTATAATGAGGACCATCGTACAACACATCTCTCAGTGACCGTTAGGACCATCAAACTAGAAGATATTACCCAATAACCACGAGGTCGATCATATAAAACATCACCCTGTCACCATGAGTTTTATCATGCAGGACGGATACGTACTGCCGAAAGCAATGCGAGCCTTATTTACCTACTCCCGGCGCATCCAGTCAAGCTTTCGCTGTCGACTCAATCACTAGCATTACCTCAATAGCTCACCATTAAATAACTTAACGTTCATATTGAATCTATTTAACCCAACCGATAGCCTGGGGACGGAGACTGCATTAAGAAAAGCGCGTCTATATTTACTGAACTCAAACACCAATCGCATATGAGAAAGTCTCTAGCCTAGTTTAGACCAAGCACTGTCCACAAAATCACTGTCTTTGAATTCTCACTTAGAATTAAATTGAAACACAATATCGGTATTATTTGTCGCTAAAGCACGAAAAGTAACCATTTTCGTTAGGCTATCTCTTATATATTTTGAAGCTAAGATTTATATTTTTAAGATTAAAAACGTGTGCAAAGTTAGATTTTACGGAAAAAGTGTTTATAACATTTTAAAACAAAATCAATGGCTTTTAATACACGACTTAGTGCAGAATATTCACACGTAAGAAGAGAACATGTATCCGCCCACTGTATTTCTGAGAAACAGTGAACAAGAAAGACGTGTCCTGAGTATTGGGTTAGCGTTCTGAGGGACAAATCCTTAAACTCACGCTGTAGATCTCCTTCTTAGTCATCAGGATAGTAATGTTTCAGTTTAGAATTGTAGTCCACCATATCCTCATGATATCAATGGAATATGTTGTAGGTAACATTCATTTTTTTTTAATAAAAATTTAATTAAGTATAAAATGTGTGCTACAAAACACTAATTGTTCTATAACAATGTAATTCTCTATAAACGAACCGTCCTGTCTTTGTCACATGTCATGAAACCATATTAAACTGAATAAAAGAAATCAAATTTAAAGAAATAACGTAGTCAATCTATCATTTAGGAGCTTTTAGTTTTAAAACGGCTAATGACATATTACGATAGTTATTATAATATTATTTACTACAATTTACAACAAATATTGTGTATATTACATAATTTTAGCAAATGTTTAGTTTTGTGCCATAATTATAGTTTTAAAACAGTTGAAACTGTGTATAATGGTTAATCAGAAAAATGTGTTTACTGCATAGTCCTTTAATTCCGTCTTACGCTAAAATCTAAAAATTACTTAATTAATACTGTTTAATACAATGTAAAAATACTACATTTGGTTTTGAAGTAGTTTTAAGAGAGTGCACAATATCATATTTATTATAATTTAAAGCAAGAAAATTAAAACTGAAGCGAGCTACACAAGAACTGTTCTGGTGAAGGTGAAAACATTTCCAGCGCGTTGTTACGTGTTACAATTAACGTTCCGTTGATGTAGGCCGATGTTTCTGGAAGTTCTCCTTGTGTCGCAGTAGCATACAATGGTAAAATTAGAACTAAATTTAGATAGCAAATGTGATACATCAAGTGCTACATGTAGTATAGTTGCTCGTATAAGAAGATGTCGTATTATTCATTCATTATATCACTTCAGCAACTAAACATTTTTAATAAAGTTAAATCTCAAAACTAAACTGAAAGCAGATGTGCTTAACTTAGCAACAAAATAATATTAATGACAAAATACAGGCTGTCAGTAGGAGACATCAAGAATCACAGATCGTAGCAGTAGTGACTTTGTCCGAAATACCAACAATTGTTTTGCTTCAGGTAGAACACAAAATAAACTACATTCCCAGTGACAATAATTTTGTATATGGCAAAAAATGAATAGAGGAAATTGTTTTGTTAATTGATTAACATGTCCTAAACTGATTTTCTCCATTTTTGACATACCTTTAATTTACGTAAACTGGAAGTTGAGTACTAATATGGATGTTACGTCCTGGCAAATACAGAAATATTAGAGGTAATTTTTGTTTGTAACATTGTGTAAAAAATGGCAAATAAGTACAATTTTACATTCATATAATGATTATAACATAGTTTTAAGTAAATTCGAGACGTGAGGAAAAAATAACAGAATAAAATTTTTAGTTACATTTAATAGTATAATTTTCAACATTTTGTGAACTTCCTTACGTTGATCAACATTACCTCCCACTAATTAAAATTAAAAACACACATTATATCCAATGTTTTCACGGTCACAACATTTATTTTTATGATAATATAAGTAATTGTAATATTAAAAGAACACGTTTTAACGTTACTTAGAAGCCGTTAAAACTATAAAGTTGCCAGAATGAAAAAGCGCACTGTCCTCACTGAAATAGAACATGAGAAGATGTAGTGATCACTACCAGTTGCATTAGGTGTTTCACATCATAACAGAAAACACATGGTGTTTCACGTCATAACAGAAAAGACATGGTGTTTCACATCATAACAGAAAACACATGGTGTTTCACATCATAAAAGAAAACACATGGTGTTTTACATCATCTAAATCTGAACTGGCTCATTGCATCTCTGTGAGCGGTTCACCCTGTTGACCTTGGTTCTTTCTGGATTTTGTCGGGGACACCGGGTCCACGACAGGAGAAGCGTAGGTCTGAACATCATCTTAGTCGGGTGTATAAGGCTCTAAGGTCTTGTAAAGCAGGCAGTGGTAGGAAGAGGTTAGGGCAACACAACATTGAAATGTTTCTAAATTATGGCTGATTCAAACTATGGTGTTACAATCGACATGACTGCATAGCATAACTAATATTTTACTTGACAAACAAATACCAAAATGAACTTTACTGATCTGCAGCTATTTATAAGACATTTATTCAAACTGTGTCGATTGATTTGCCACAGTTCCAGTTTCGGACTGATATGAAGAAAGGAACTAAGATTTCTACCAACTAGTTTGCAAGGACACCAAACCCACGAAAATGTGCGTTATTAAGTAATAAAAAAGACTATGGAAAAGGTTAACATACATTGAAATATATTTTTCGTCAATATATTTTGATAGATAAGAGTCATTTTTAAATGTATTGAGTAAGATTGTAACATTTTTAATAGACAATATAAAGTAACTATGCAAATATAATGAATGAATAAATTAATTGTTCGGTTCTATTATATTCCATTACTTCTACCTATCAAATCTTCCAAAATCCAGAATACTAAACATTTTGTGGATTTAATTTTTAAAATAATAGGTAGTATAATATTCCATGCATATTACATACATAACCCATTTGGTAGATAAACTTATTGTATTTTTTTTCTTTCTTTCGTTCAGCGAGACTAGAAGTGTAGGGCTCATCTCATTGCTAAAAGGAACTCTCAAACTGCCGGTGGGGAAATTAATTTGCAAGCAAGGCGGACGATGCGCGCACTGTCCTTTGAAACTTTATTGACTCTCAGATTTCACTAATTATACCCTTGGACCTAAGTCTTATAACATTTCTTATCAGCTTCACCCGCTATAGGGTTGTTCTGATAATATAATTATTCCAATCGAACGTCTTATCCATTGGCTACTAAATTATTATATTTAGGGACATGCATGTCAGATTGTTCTTAGTCTCCTAAGTAATTTAATATTTACTGAAACATGTAAAAAAACTCATACATGAATTGAGGTGTAAAAATAATATAATCTTTAATCATTCGTAATATTATTCTACATTTTAAATTTATATTTATAAACTCTTTATTTTTCTACAAGAGGTTACAACTCAATAGTCTTTTCTGATATTACAATTAACATAATAAAATTAGGGGAGTAAACCTATTTATTTCGTCTAAGGTTTGGTTTAAAACAATTTTGAAACTATGAGTAGCTCTACTTGTTAACAAAGAAGCTAAAATGTTAAACTATATCCTACATTTTAAATACAATGGAAAATACAAAATGTATATGTTCCAAGTATATATTCATTACTTTAAGAGGTTATGTCATATCGCAAAATGTATTCTTGTTATACAAAACTTTTGCATACAAAGAATAATAAATAAAGTATAAGTGATTGTAAATAACTGGAATTAAATGTTCCAACAAATATGATTCGGTACATAAAGCTGTATTGTTTTAGACAAAGCAATAAACGAAATGTACCGTATCTTCTCTTTTTCCGCTTCAGTAAGATTATTAACATATAGAATACTATTGGTCTGTTATATATTACTTTCTGTTCGTTATCAAATGAATTAATAAAAAGATATTTCAAGTAATGTTATATTTATTCCAACTGAACATACAATCCACTCCAAATGGACCGAAACTTTGTTGCTCGAACAGTGTATAAAACACACATACATAAAATAGTGTGAGTTGTAATATGTATAAGAACCGGGGCTTGTTGGTCTTTTTAGACAGAATTTATGAATAAATATACTAAAAGCATGTTGCGTTATTCTACCTTACGTTTAATTGATACCTTAGAGTTAGTTATGGTTAAAGGTGTACAATAAAATCGTCACATGTGCAAAAGTATAACAGAAGTAATTTGCATTATTCTCACTTAAACCTAATTCCTGAAGTCGGAGAAACCCAAAATGATTCTCTAGAATTCCATAAAACTACCTCTACGGCTTGCACGTGTGAGTCAGTAAAGTGATAGTTTATTGTGATGTAATATTGAATTTGTTATATTTAAATTTTTTTGACCAAGCAATATCATTACTTTTTTACAACAGAGAGACACTTAAAATATGCGCTCGATTGGAATAATTGAATTATCAGTACAACCCTATAGCGGGTGAAGCCGATAAGAAATGTTATAAGACTTTGGTCCAAAGGTGGAATTAGTGAAGTCTGAGACTCAATAAAATTTCAAAGGACTGTGCGCGCATCGTCCGCCTTGATTGCAAATTAATTTCCCCACCGGCAGTTAAGAGTTCCTTTTAGCAATGAGATGAGCCCCACACTTCTAGTCTCGCTGAACGAAAGAAAGAAAAAAAAATACAATAAGTTTATCTACCAAATGGGTTATGTATGTAATATGCATGGAATATTATACTACCTATTATTTTAAAAATTAAATCCACAAAATGTTTAGTATTCTGGATTTTGGAAGATTTGATAGGTAGAAGTAATGGAATATAATAGAACCGAACAATTAATTTATTCATTCATTATATTTGCATAGTTACTTTATATTGTCTATTAAAAATGTTACAATCTTACACAATACATTTAAAAATGCCTCTTATCTATCAAAATATATTGACGAAAAATATATTTCAATGTATGTTAACCTTTTCAATAGTCTTTTTTATTACTTAATAACGCACATTTTCGTGGGTTTGGTGTCCTTGCAAACTAGTTGGTAGAAATCTTAGTTCCTTTCTTCGTATCGGTCCGAAACTGGAACTGTGGCAAATCAATCGACACAGTTTGAATAAATGCCTTATAAATAGCTGCAGATCAGTAAAGTTCATTTTGGTATTTGTTTGTCAAGTAAAAACCGCTCACAGAGATGCAATGAGCCAGGTCAGATTTAGATGATGTAAAACACCATGTGTTTTCTGTTATGACGTGAAACACCATGTGTTTTCTGTTATGATGTGAAACACCTAATGCAACTAGTAGTGATCACTACATATTCTCATGTTATGTTTCAGTAAGAGCAGTGCGCTTTTTCATTCTGGCAACTTTATAGTTTTAACGGCTTCTAAGTAACGTTAAAACGTGTTCTTTTAATATTATAATTACTTATATAATCATACAAATAAATGTTGTAACCGTGAAAACATTGGATATAATGCGTGTTTTTAATTTTGTTTAGTGGGAGGTAATGTTGATCAACGTAAGGAAGTTCACAAAATGTTGAAAATTATACTATTAAATGTCACTAAAAATGTTATTCTGTTATTTTTTCTTTACGTCTCGAATTTCCTTAAATACATCTATGTTATAATCATTATATGAATGTAAAATTGGACTTATTTGCCATTTTTTACACAATGTTACAAACAAAAATTACCTTTAATATTTCTGTATTTGCCAGGACGTAACATCCATATTTGTACTCAACTTCCAGTTTACGTAAATTAAAGGTATGTCAAAAATGGAGAAAATCAGTTTAGGACATGTTAATCAATTAACAAAACAATTTCCTCTATTCATTGTTTGCCATATAGAAAGTTATTGTCGCTGATGTAAATTAAGGTTTAATATTATTTGCAAACCAAATATATTTAATATAAAACGAACAAAAGACTTTTGCAGTTATTATAAGATAACACCTTAAGGTCGCTTACAGGGGCTACTGTAAACGTGCATTGAAAATTGGTGATATTACACTTTATTCATATTTTTCCTTTATTAAAATGAGGCACGAGTCTATAAAAGTAAACTAATGCTGCATTAATCTATATATTTAGAAGGTACTCTCACTAATTACTAATTACCAAATTCTCGATAGCTTACTAAGTTTAGCTTTGTACAAATGTGCCTCAGTACTTAAATATAAAATGGTAATTTATCCACGACAGTTGAAATACGATTGACACCATTAGAAAAACTATGGAATTTTAACTCCTTGAATTACTGTAAAGAGGAAATTTGACACTTCTGTGTTGCTCTCAAGAGCCAAAGGAAAGGATCATGAAAGTCATCCAACCATAGGTATTGAAAAGGTGTTGTAACTCCTACAAGAAATAGTTTTTGGTTCTTTTAACATTCCGGTGTTCCATAAAGATGACGTTACTGTAGTTTGAGTTTTGGTAGTATCGATAGTAATGAAATGAGTTGCTTCAAAAATTGGAGATCACTGGAGTTCATGCGCTTTCTCGGTTCGATGCATTTTATTGCAAATTTGATATTTGATGAATCTATATGAATGCATTTACATTTATGAAACTTAATAAGTTACGATATTAACGGTAATAATAAATCAATATTCTGTTCTTGGAATTATTATAGATACATTAGTAACGAATTTGTTTAATATGCTATGGCCAAGAATAATTATATCAATATAAACGAGTTAACTTGCCAGCGATACCCGTATAACCCTAATATCATGTTAATATTACAAATTTGAAGGTTTCCGTGTCAATTTTTAAATGTTTTGAACAGTATAACACGAAATTGACTAAACTGTTTTAACACATAACATACACAATGCTTTTAAAACAACAAACTTAAAATAAACCACTTGTTCATACAATCAACGAAAGTTTAATTTCAATAAAACGGTAAATTAAAAATAATAATTTTATAAATAACAGTAATAAGAATATATAATTATTAGATTTCATATTAGTGTTATTCTAAATCCAGACTTTATGAGTAATTATGATAAAACTGGTTAGTTGGGAGATAAGGATATATTACTGGTAAAAACGACCGTTTTAATTTGCAGTAGTGGAACTTCTAAACGGCTATTTTATGGCTCTCTCTCTCTCTCTCTCTCTCTTTCTCTCTCTCTCTCTCTCTAGTTCAGTCGTGGGACGGACGCGGTACAGTACACAGCTCGCCGTAGTTGCTCCGAGTATTTTGAGGTTAGCCGCTGCTAGCAAGTGATTTATACTGTGCTTTTATTGGTTTTTATTTATTTATATTCTTTCAGTTAATTTTTTATTGCTTCGTGGATTTTGCTGTTTACAATGAACTGTTAAAAGTGTAATATAATTGTGCAAAAAGACTCTAAACATTTAGTATGTATAGAATGTAATGGTTGTTTTCATTTGGAATGTGTTCAACATTTGAAGGAATCCGATTATAAATACATTCTTGATTCACAAGTTAATTGGAAATGTTCAAACTGCAACCGTGTGAAGCCTTGTCGTGGTGACAACACTCCTGTAACACCGCTGAGTGAGAAAATGTCTGGTTTTTAAATTGAAAAGTGGATCGGAAGCTGATTCAGACTCCAGTACTACAATTGTGACAGGTACGACAAAGAAATCAATTTGCTTTACATGTAAAAAAGGGTTTTCCTATAATTCGTATAGAGCAATTTGCGTTAAGTGTGACAAAAGTTTTCATTTCAAATGTATTGGGATGTCGAAGGAGGAGTATACAGGGAAGTCTCGATCGTGGACTTGTACAGATTGTGAGGAGTCGGGTTTGACTAATACAGAAATAGTTACACAGCTGACCGAAGATAAGATTACGGTCGAGCGGCCTGACGTAACGATCCTTGCTCTGTTGAATGAAATGAGAGAATTTAGATCAGAGGTCAGGAAAACAAATAGTGGGTTTGCTAATCAGATGGAAAAATATTCTGAATGGATAATTGAGAATGGAAAGAAAATTGATGATATTGGGAAGAGTATGGAAAAAGTTGTAGCGGACATTTCTGTAATTTATCAGGAAAATGCAAATTAAAAAAAAATTGCAAGATTTGACAGTAAAATTAAATGCAATGGAACAGGCAAATAGAGATAAAGATTTGGAAATTAGTGGAGTTCCTTTCATGGAAAGAGAGAATCTCATTGGATTGATCAGTAGAATCTCAGAAGTTATTGGCTTCACTTTTAATGAAAACATGATTGATAATGTGTTCAGATACAAAGGAGCCGGTACAAAACTTGGAAGTATTGTTGTTCGATTCGTACGCAAGTTGGACAAGGAAGCAATGGTGACAAAACGCAGAGAAAAAAGGAACCTTAATTCTCGTGACATTGGATTTATGGAAGGAGAGGCGACCGTCATTTACTTCAATGATAGCTTGACGATGGAAAGAAGAAAGTTATTGAATGCAGCACGTGCTGTGAAGAATGAGAAACAATACACTTATTTGTGGGTTCGAAATAGTCGAATCTACATGAGGAAAAATCAAGGTGATCGGTATGTGATTATCAACAGTCAAGATAACATTGATAAACTTGTATGAAGAGTGAGAAGTGTCATGAGGAAAAGTGTTTTATCAAGCAGTCAAGGAAACGTATTTAAAAAGGGATATGTGTTAAATGTTAAATTAATTATTCCCCTGTGTTTTGTTGTTTTATTGGTTTTTCATACGAATCTCGAGGAAAAGGTCTTTTTCAATATTGTGTGTAGGTTTAACTATTTGTTTTCAACATGTATTGTAGTGGATAAATTTTGTAACTGTCATTATGGAAAATGTATTGTGTTTTGTAAAATTGTTAAAATTAATGACAAATAGTACTTTTAATATTGCTAATCAGAATAGTTCTAGAAAAGTTTTAAAAAATAGCACATGTAAATGTGGAGAATCTTCAGGTTCATAGAGAATCTTTTTTTAATGTGTTTAATGACGGTGTATTCGATGTCATTGCAGTAACAGAAACCTTTTTGAAGCATGTGGTTTCCTCAGAGCCATATATGTTAAACGGTTATGATATTTAAAGACACGATAGACAAGATAAGGAAGGAGGAGGGGTAGCTATTTATTTTAAGAAAAGTTTTAATACTAGGGTAGTAGCGTTTTCGCAGGCATCTTACTGCAGAAAACCTGAGTTTTTCATTATAGAAATGTCATTAGGGTGGAAACTTCTTCTTTGTGTGGTATATCGGCCACCTAAAATTGGTTTTATTAATGAGTTTTTTGAGATTATTGCTAATTTATTGCCTTTATATACTAATATTTTAATTATTGGTGATTTCAATACAGATCTAGCAACAAACAGAGTTTTTGCTGATAAAAATGAACTTGTAAATTTAGTTAGTAATTTGACTTTGTCTATTTTACCTTTAAGACCTACTTTTCATTTACCACAGTCAGACACATGGCTAGATTTGATAATATGTAATGAGCTTAATAGAGTTAAGAATTTTGGTCAAATACCAGTACCAGGAATCTCATATCATGACATGATATATGTTGAATTGAATTTGAAGGTACGATTAGCTAATAATAAGGAATTAATAGTGATTAAGGATTATACAAATATTGCAATATATGAACTTAATAATGAGTGTAATAATTTAGAATTTAATGAAATGTATTTGAAAACTACTATAGATGAAAAAGTTGATATTGTTTCAGATGAAGTATTACAATTACTTAATAAATATGTTCCAGAAAGAAAGATTTCAAAAAATAGAAATCCATGTCCATGGATTAATTCTGAAATTAAAACTCAAATGAAAGAAAGAGATAGGTTATATAAACAATATATAAGAACAAAAGATGTATTTATTTGGGAATCTTATAGATTGATAAGAAATAGGGTGAAGAGATTGACTAGAGATGGTAGAAACAGGTACTTTGATAAGTTGTTACGAGTAGATAAGCCTAGCAAAGATGTGTGGAAAGTTATAAAAAATCAAGGAGGGGGAAAGCAATGTAATAAATTAAGTGAACCTGTTGTAGATTTAAATAATTATTTTTGTGGTATAGATAATGTAATTAATAGGGATTTAGTAGATTATTATGAAGCTCTGAGAGACGTTGATGATAATAATCATACTTTTCTGAAATTTTCAAATGTTAGTTATAAAAATATATCTGAAGTGTTAAATGAGATATCTTCCAATGGAGTAGGTAGTGATGGTATTTCATTGAGGGATGTGAAGTTGGTGTTTGAAAATATAAAACCTGTAATTTCGCATATTTTTAACTTCTCTCTGCAGTGTGCTAAATATCCTGATCAGTGGAAAAGGTCAATGATTTTACCATTACCTAAGGTTTTAAATCCTATAGAATGTAAGAATTATAGACCTATAAATATATTATGTGTTTTGGGAAAGGTATTAGACAAATTGGTGTATAAGCAGGTTATTGAGTATGTTAATGACAATAATATACTGAATAAATATCAGTCAGGTTATAGAACACATTTTAGTACACAGTCTGATTTAGTAAAAATAACTGATGATGTAAGACTAGGGATGGATAGAGGGTGCCTTACTGTACTAATGTTACTTGACTTTAGCCGTGCCTTCGATTGTGTAAATCATAAGTTGTTAGTTTCAATTCTTAAATCTTATAATTTTAGTGATAATGTTGTTCAATGGCTTGAGTCGTATTTGGAAGGGAGGCTGCAGCAAATTAGAACTGTCGAAGGTAAGAAATCTGACTGGAGACTTAATCCTCTAGGTGTACCACAAGGTTCAACTTTGTCGTCATTATTGTTTTCTTTGTACATTAATCGAATTAATGAATGTGTTATTTTTAGTAATATTATGTTGTATGCGGATGACATACAGTTATATGTTCAATGTACACCTGATAAAATAAATGATGCTGATATCCAATTAAACGTAGATTTAACTAATGTTTTCTCTTGGTGTAGTGATCATGGGTTACAATTAAATATATTGAAGTGTAAGCCGATAATATTAGGAACCTCTAGATTGTTGAATACTATTAGTGAAGACAATATTACGCCTATAGAAATCAATGGGCAGATTGTTAAGTTTGAAAATTCAGTTGTAAATTTAGGACTTAGAATTATGGGTAACTTGTCATGGGAAGAGCAAGTAAATTATGTTTGTAAAAAGGTTTTCTAAAGTTTGTATCAATTCAAACGTTTATGTTTCAAGCCACCAACTCATACAAAAAACAGCCTGTGATGTCATTGATTTTCCCACATTTTGATTATGCTATGTCAGCATATTGTGATATAAATGACGAACTAAGTAATAGGTTACAAGTTGCACAAAATGCTTGCATTAGGTATATTTTCAATCTACGATTGGATGATCATGTAACTAGGTATTATAAAGAGTTGAATTGGCTTAAGATTAAAGAACGGAGGGAGTTAAGTATATTGAGTTTAGCTTTTAAGACTTTGAAATATAAAACGCCAGAATATTTGTATGAAAAATTTGTTAGAATGCAAGATGTTCACTTGAGACAAACAAGATTTGGTGATCATATCTTGCAATTTCCAATCCATAGAACCGTGATATATTCTAAATCTTTTCGTGTCCAATCAATTAGATTATTAAATAAACTAGAACGAACATTAAAAGAAGAGCAAAATGAGAGAATATTTGTGAAAAATATAAGACGTTTATTGCTTTTAAAATATAGTGAATAGGGTTAGAAAATAAAAATGTTATTATGAAATCATGCTTAAGATAAACAGTGTAATAAAATAAGGCTATATTTGAGTTGTTAATATAGATTGAAGTGTATTTGGATTATAATTGTTTTCTTCTTTATATTATGTGTTTGTTTTGTAGATTGTATTTACAATGTAATGAAATGAAGTGTTGGAATTATATTTACGTAAGAAACATGATAGTATATTTAGATTTAAAAAAAAAAAATATATATATATATATATATATTTAACTAGATATATAATTAACAATGTATTCCTTGTACAATGTATAAATCATGTTTGTAAGGTCAAACGTTTGTAAGACCACGACCTATGTTCTGTGTTGTAATGTTTTGGTGCCTGTCCCGGTGGAAGAGTGGACCTTTGGTCTAAACCGTGGCAGGTAAAATAAAAAAATTGGTGTCAAATTGGTGTCTCTATTACCTATGTATGACAACATTGTATTATTAGGGGATCTCAATACAGATCTTAGTACTAATAGAATGTTTGCTGACAAAATTACATTATTAAATTCTGTTGAAACTCTAAATTTAAATGTTTTACCACTGGATACAACTTACCATTTACCAAATAGTGATACTTTGTTGACCTAATTATTGTAAATAATCTAAACCGAGTGAAGCGGCATGGACAATATCCCATATCTGGTATTTCATACCACGATTTAATTTATTTGGAATAAAATTTAAGGGTTAAATTACATGTAAATAAAAATAGAATAGTCGTTAAGGATATTAAAAATGTAAATAACAAAGATTTGCAAAATTAATGTTTAAACACGAATTGGAATGATGTATATAGTAGTAACTCTGTAGATGATATGGTTAACATGTTGGAGGAGAGATTGTTATATTTATTTAATAAATTTGTACCTGAAAGAATCATTCACAAGAAAAGAACGCCATGCCCTTGGATAACTAATGAATTAAAGGCATTAATGATAAAAAGAGACTCTAAGTATAGGCATTATGTAAGGACTAAAAATAATGTAGTCTGGGAGGAGTATAGACAATTAAGAAATAGAGTTAAGAGACTGCTTATAGATGCTAGGAATCGACACTTCACTGTATTCTTAGAGGAACACAAATCTGGTAAAAATGTATGGAGAGTTTTGAATAACCAAGGCGCTGGTAAAGAACAGAAGAATGTATCAGATCCCACTATAGATATAAATGAATTGAACAATTATTTTTGTGGTATTAATCATGGCATAGATGATAACTTAATTGACTATTACAGGAGTAAGAAAGGACTAGGGGAGTTTCAGAATTCATTTGTTTTTCACTGATGTTAATGTAGATATGATCTGTAAGGAAATCAACGATATCTCCTCCAATGCAATGGGCAATGATGGAATCCCTTTAACATTTTTAAAATTAGTTTATAATAAAATAAAGCATGTTCTATGTTTTGTTTTTAATTTCTCACTCACCAGTGGTATATATCCGAGTCGTTGGAAGAGATCATTGATTTTACCTTTGCCTAAGATTCAAAATCCTTTAGAATGTAAACACTACAGGTCCATAAATATTTTGTGCGTTTTAGCAAAAGTACTTGATAAGATAGTTTATAAGCAGGTCAGTGCATATGTTGGTGCAAATAATATTTTGTATAAATTCCAATCAGGTTACAGACCCTATTTCAGTACTCAGACTGCCTTGTTGAGAGTAACAGATGATATTAGACACGCCATAGATCAGAGAAAATTAACAATATTGATTCTCCTGGATTTTAGTAGAGCTTTTGAGTGTGTAAACCATAAACTCTTATTATCTGTACTCGAATCTTACAACTTTGGAGACATTGTAATTAGTTGGTTTAGTTCTTATTTGACTAATAGACTTCAACAAGTAAAAACTTGCAGTGGAGGGCTATCTGAATGGCAACATAACCCTGTTGGGGTGCCTCAGGGGTCAACTATGTCATCTTTGTTGTTTACCCTGTATATCAACCGAATTGATGAACCTGTAAATTTTTGTAGGACAATGCTCTATGCCGATGACATGCAAATGTAAATTCACTGCTCCTTAGATACTATTGATAACGCTGTGAACCAGATAAATGCAGACTTAGTTATGTTATGTAAGTGGTGCAAAGATCATGGGCTAAGTCTGAACGCATCTAAATGCAAACCAATAGTATTAGGAACATCAAGGATGTTATCTAATGTGAATTTGAATGTTATTTTACCTGTAACAATAAATGGTATGGTACTTGATTATGAGCAATCAGTTGTTAATTTAGGTATAAGAATGTGTAGCACAATGGCATGGACAGAACAAGTCAATTACATCCATAGAAAGGTTTACCAAAGTTTATATCGACTTAAAAGGCTGTGTTTTAAACCTAATGTATATTAGGTCTCTCTCTATCTCTCTCTCTCTCTCTCTCTCTCTCTCTCTCTCTCTCTCTCTCTCTCTCTCTCTCTCTCTCTCTCTCTCTTCTCTCTCTCTCTCTCTCTCTCTCTCTCTCTCTCTCTCTCTCCCTCTCTCTCTCTCTCTCTCTCCCTCTCTCCCTCTCACTCTCTCTCTCCCTCTCTCCCTCTCACTCTCTCTCTCTCTCCTCTCTCCCTCTCCTCTCTCCCTCTCTCCCTCTCACTCACTCTCTCTCTTTCTCTCTCTCTCTCTCTCTAGTTCAGTCGTGGGACGGACGCGGTACAGTACACAGCTCGCCGTAGTTGCTCCGAGTATTTTGAGGTTTGCCGCTGCTAGCAAGTGATTTATACTGTGCTTTTATTGGTTTTTATTTTATTTATATTCTTTCAGTTAATTTTTTATTGCTTCGTGGATTTTGCTGTTTACAATGAACTGTCAAAAGTGTAATATAATTATGCAAAAAGACTCTAAACATTTAGTATGTATAGAATGTAATGGTCGTTTTCATTTGGAATGTGTTCAACATTTGAAGGAATCCGATTATGAATACATTCTTGATTCACAAGTTAATTGGAAATAATCAAACTGCAACCGTGTGAAGCCTTGTCGTGGTGACAACACTCCTATAACACCGCTGTGTTTTAAACCTAATGTATATGTAAAAAAATTGTTAGTATCTAGGCTTATTTTTCCTTTTTTTGATTATGCAAATGCTGTATATTGTGATATTAATGATGAATTGTTGCAAAAATTGCAAAGGGCACAAAATGCATGTATAAGATATATTTTTTAATGTACCACTAGATGCACACATTACCAGATATTATAAAGAGTTAGGTTGGTTAAAAATTAATGAAAGAATGGAATATAATATTTTATTACAAATGCACAAGATTATTATGTTTGGACAACCTGATTACCTATTTAATCAATATATCATGATGAACCATGTACATGCAAGGGAAACAAGGTTTAGTAATGTGACCTTACAATTTCTACTACATAGAACAGTTATATATAATAAATCATTTCATGTGAAGAGTATAAGATTGTTAAATGGCCTTCATAACACAATTAAACATGCACCAAGTATAAATTTATTTAAAAAACTATTAAAAACTGATTTGTTGAAAAGATATGAGTAATGTTGTTTTTGCTTGTAATGTTGTTAATGGTTTGTGTCGTGGTTGTTATATTTAATGAAAATATTATGTTAGAGTGTGATAAAATTATTGTATTGTTATTGTGGTTGGATTGTATTAGTTTGTTAACTCAGATTGTTGTTTAATTTTTATAGTTTAATGATGTTTAATTTTCAAAGTGTATTGTAGTAAAAAAAAAAAAAATAAAAAAATAATAGATATGTATATATATAAAGAAAAATAAAAAATGGATAAGATTATGTATAAATTTGCTTAAAAGTACTAAAGGCACATTTAAATCTTATTGTATGGTATATCTTGAGAGAGTTTGGAAGTACAAAAAAAATGTTACCAATACTAGTTGAAGTAAAACAAAAAAGTGTATTAGTTTGTTGCTCATATTGTTGTTAATTTTTTTATAGTTTATTTATGTTGAATTTTTATAGTTTAATGATGTTTAACTTCAAAGTTTATTGAATTGTAACATCTGATATAAATGTAATTGTTAATAGTTATTGAGTAAACGTAAACATGATTTCTGTAACATATAGTTTAAGCCACAACTGAATATTGTAGTTAAAACTTTGTATAAATTATGGAGCCTGTCCTGGTTGAAGAGTGGACCATTGGTCTAAACCAGGGCAGGAAAAATAAAGAAATGATCAAATGATCTCTCTCTCTCTCTCTCTCTCTCTCTCTCTCTCTCTCTCTCTCTCTCTCTCTCTCTCTCTCTCTTTCGCACTTCAATTTGAAGCCATGGGAAAACAGAACTCACAATACCTAAGCCAGGCAGAGCCTTGCGTATGTTTGTCTCTAGAGTTGCTGATATTTGTGCAGCGTATATTGTGTGCGTATAAATGTGCAGATATTTTATCTGACGCTTTTTAAGCATCTGCGAGTCCCGGAAACAATGCGACGTAACTGTAGATAAAACAGTAACTGTTTTACTTACTATTCGTATAAAAATATAACAACCATTCAAATTTTATATAAATAGGATGTGAAGTAATATGGTGAACATTGTATGTATATACAGACACCCTGTGTATGTATTGCAAAAACCATATTACTTCCGTTGGCTTGTATTTCAAAAAGTTTATTTTAAGCTACAGTTTTTTAAAATACCTTTCAAATCCCAGAGATTTGCAGCAATGTATCTGATCATATTTCCAGTAATATATTGCCCATTCTGCAGTTCATTGTTTGGAGTAATTTTTGCATTATCATTTCCACATTATTAATTATTTTAACTTCTTTTGATTTAAACCCCTAATTACTAAATTAACTAAACATACTTCTGTGGAAAATATTTATTCATGATTTCAGTTATAATAAAAAAAATGACTAATATTTAATAAAAAAAACTAATATTTTAAGAATTTACTTATTTCGTATACATAAGTAACTAGTCATGACGTTGTATAAATTTAATGGAGTTACATACGAACTACCACAGCGAATTCCATACATTTATCAGTAAAAAATTGAAATCCAAGAAAGATTTTGACAAATCGTTAAGTTTTTTAATAATTAAAATTCATATAAAACTATAAGTAAAATTCTAACTAAACAGGTCTAACCGTAAATAAAAAAACTCTAATGTAAAATAAATATAATCAAGCAATGAACAATATTAAAATTAATTAGGTAATAAAGTCAAACAACAAGGCAATTTTCACTCAACAATAACCTAGGTAGTTATTTGTCATTTTCTTCAGATGTACGAATAGAAGTATAGCAAGTTCCTATCACATGTTTGCTCAATGTGTTTGATTTAATATATTCTATAACACGTCTTGTAAAATACAGTATAAAATTCATTTGACTACTTTATTAGACACACCAGTTCATTGCATTAATTATGCCATTGCACGAGTATAAAATTCGTTACGTTTTATATTCTATAACAATTATGGTGATTTTATACTGATTATTTGAAATCCATATATACCGTTTATTACTGTTCTATTTCATGTAAATACAAATATTTTATGTTCTCCCGATTTCATAATCACTTACTCCATTTCAGTATCATAGTTTCCATGGCGAGTAAAATGGTCACATCTGCAATAAGGAAGAAGATATTTGATTTCGACGTCAGCATATTAACACATACAGGTATTATATAACTACAACCACACTTTTGTTGGCGATTAAGACCAAGTATACTTGTCATTGATATGTGTATAAAATATTCTTTGACCTAACTATTTTAGTTCTACTGATAATGCACAAACGTTTAACTAATAAAATATGCTTATTAACAATAGAAGACATTTATTGTTTATTATAATTAATTCGCTTATTGATACGAAATAAATTCGTTAGACAGTGCATATAGAGATTGTTTGCACCAAGTTAAAACTACGTTTGTTCATGTAATAAGCATTTCGAAGATCGGAAATTTTTGGATCATTAAATAATGGCAACCTCTTAAGGATGCTCGTGTTAGTATCTGAATACAACGTCTTCTTAATAACCATATACAAAATTATAGCGAATCAGGTGGTAGCAAGACAAGTTATTTGTCAAAAAAACATTGTATTGAGTTTATTAAAGTAGTGTTGCTTCAAAAATTCAGTAAGTATTGGTTCAAACCCCGACATTAGTCACTGTGAATTAAATTTTATCGTGCATTATGTCATAAGTAATGGCTGTGCTGTGGAAAGATTCTTTACATTTTTAAGGTTATAGCAGACTTGGTCTTAAAGCGCTTTCGTTTCAAAAGATTTCTACTGACGAGATTATGGGTTTTGTTTTAAGACAATCCCGCAAATATGTTAGAGGCTTAGTCGGAGTTTTAACCACAAACCATACACTCATAACCCTTTGGCATAATGCATTCCGGCACACTCCTTCAATCTGGTGGACACGCGCAACTAACTGCTAACAACTAAATTATTTATTTTCATTCAAAAGTTTTATTATTACTTTAGCCCATTAACCTTGAGGAGATTTTGCATCAGTGGAAATTGCTTTCGTTCTTGATTATTTTTAATGGTTTTTTTATTGCCCTCATGTGTAATTTTTGCAAGTACTTTTTATGAGTATAATTCTATTTTATATTTGTTCTTAGCAAAATCATTGCCTAATAAGTTATGTACTTATTGTCTTTTAATGTAGAAATTTATTTTGGAAATTGTAAACCATACATAAAAGAGGCTGAAAAAAACGAAAAAAGCATTTTTGATATAGCGTAGAATCACAAAACAAATTATAGAACGTAAAAGGGATATGAACAGCTGTTAAACGTAATATATATATGAAGAAAGTTGAAAATCTATTTTTTATCTAGGATAATTAAACTGACTCACCCGATAATAAGGCACAATAACGTCATTAATAAATTTTGTGGTGTTGGGATCCAAGAAACAAGTTCGTGAGGCGGAACTAGGAAATATCATGTCCCAGAATGAAATGTAGGGCATATTATAGTGATAAGAAGATACTGGCATCAGTGGTTACACTGAAAAAGCGAACCCTGTAGAAGTTGATATTGACAGTGGATCAGTGATTCAGTGCTGATTTGTGTTAACGTCGCGCCTGCCCACTAGTACAACAAATCACTTGAATTAACGTTATTAAGCTGTAAAATCTCCTAATAAGGTATTACTGTAATCAGAATAATTTAATAATCAGAGCCACAACAGATTTTTTATATACTAAGTGACCGACTCTTTCTTGTTAATTTCCTTAATTTTACATTTTTCACAGAACTAATTGCCTTCATTCCACGTTGGTGTAGATCGCATTTTATAGAGTAAAAATTATATATATATCTATATATGTACTCCAATTATTTTATTCATAACACATGCCTATTAATAGGGATATTTCGTAAATTAGAGTTGTGGGTTTTTGTCAATAAAAGATTGTTTGACAGTTGGGCTAATTTTAAGGAAAATCACTGCAGTGAATATTATTTAAATATCAATTGAAAATGTATTTAGTTGTATAGTTTTCGTAGCTTACCGCACTCAAAATTAAGTTGGTATCATGCCGACTTTCACCCCATTTTTTACATTGACGTGGTGGTGACATAATCATTTATTATGTGTTTAATGGTTAGTAATGTTTGAAGGTAAATAAATATGAGAAATGCTCTGTTTATCAGTTTTAACTAGTTGGTATCGTTTTATTTTAACCCCTATGAAATTTAATGAGACTGATTGGTGAACAGCTTTTGAAAACAAATTCCAATGTCGTAATCACAAAAACGTGTTTTTCTTGTCAAGTACAAGTTGACTCTCACCCTCCGGACTGTAATATGTAAACTGCCTCTCTGTAATGCCAGCACGATTCCATAACACTCATAGGATCTTCTGCTTGTTCATTTATTTCCCATTACCACATGTATCTTCTCTCATCATTACAACTTTATGTATTTACATTACAACTCAGTGATCTTTTTTGCTTAAAAGATTAAAAACAACAATGTGATATTTACATTTACGTTTTTAAGGAAATTGCCAAAAGTTTGAAACAAAATAGTTAGAATTATTTTCACAATTTTCAGTGTCACCTTAAATTGCAAATTTATATCTGTTTAACTTAAGATACATCTGAATGTAACCAAATATTAAAACATTTCTTGAAGTACATGCATTGTCATGATATTTTAGGAGCATATTTAAATTCAAGTCTGTGTAAAATCTAAATATTACAGACTTAATCTGTATAAAGACACAAACTTACTCTATTGAAGCAACACAGTTTCCTGTATGAACTATACTGAGAATACATTTTGATGAGGCTGAGGATAAGTTGTGTCCATGAAGGTTCCAAATATTTACTAGTAAACTGTAACCTATAGTTGCGGGAGGCGTAGCGTTAGCTCTGCTAACAGGATATGGCTATCGTGGAGATTAGCTCTTATATTGTCAACTACAATTTTGGGGTAATTTTAATATATTTTTAGGCCATTTCCAAATGTATCTCAGTAGAGACAGAGAGGCTGTTTTACCAGTTTTTTTAAACAATTTCGTGAAACAAAAGTCATTTGATTTTACATCCATTTTAAGTCTTCACAATGTTTTTCGAAAAAAATATTCATTTATATTCTGTTTTCCGTAGAATAAATTATTATTTTGCTTATGTAACCGTTGTATCAATCATAAAAAGCTTATAACGGAAAAGAAATCAAAATATGAATGTTTATGACACTACATTTTACCATGTTACCTGTTAAATATGCATATTAATGTATATAATATGTAAAACCTTGTTCTAGTGTTTGTTAATATTACTTTATTATCATGTAACTACCGATTATAATGACCTCTAAATAGCTAAATTTCTCTCTCATGTTTAGAGTTTAGAAACTTAAAAACATTAAAGAAATGGCACCGTTAAATATAAAGTCTCACAAAAATCGCATTGTACAAGTTTTGTTTCTATTCAGATTGCTGTAACGTCATTTTACTGTGTAATTGTTGTGTACGGGTTACGGGGAATCGGAATAAAAGACTGAATTAGTTTACATCATCGACTGTGCTCGGTTAAGGTTGGAGGGTAACTGAGAGAGAGACAAGGGCAGGACACTGGAAGTGGTAGTGGTGGTATGATCTGGTGGCGTGATGAGAACAGCCAATGGCATTTATTCAAACTGATCACCCCATATGACGTCACAGCATCATACGATCATACAGTTGGTCTTTGGCTGTGGCTTTAACTTGCCAGTAACAATTTATAATATGTATAATAATTATTATTATAATTATTATTGTAATTCAATACATTGCATTTCCTCCCTTCCAAATTCCAAAATAAATTGAATTCACACAAGTCATAGATAAATTAAACAATACAAGTATAATAATAAATATATAATAAACACATTTAAATATAAATAACACATATCATTATTAAATGTCATCCTTAAGTACTGTAAGTTATTTACAAGTTTAATTTCTCTACAGGTTTCCTAATACGAGTTGGGTATCTGTTTGTATGATCAGCTGTTCTAGTGACAGGAGAAGGAACAGCTGAGGGTAGAGAAAGACGTGGTCTAGAATGAGGGGTAGTGATGTGACATGGAGAGGTATGATGCGGTGAGGAGGGGGAGAGACCAGCTGATCTATTGAGGTCAGTGTTACTAATTCTGACTGGGCTTGGAGTTGGCGGACACTGAGCGCCTGTCTCACGCTCCGCAACTGTACGGTCCTGAGATGGTGGAATTTGACTGTCACTGTCAACAATACTACTGTGTAGTCATATCAGCTGATCAATATGTCTACTCCAAATTAAACCAGTTTTTGTTATAACAGAATACATCACATTATTTAACTGTTTTATTACAATGCCCTCTATCCATTTGTCTTTAGAGCGATAATCTCTCACTAATACAGATTGATTAGGAAATAGAATTCTCGTTTTTCTACCGCCAAAATATTCTTTTTGTTTGTCCTGTTTTAATTGCACAGTTCTGGCTACATTAGGTCTGAGTAAATCTAGCCTGCATCTTAGTGGTCTATTGAACATTAATTTGGCAGGTGTCTCGTTAGTAGTACTATGAACGGAGTTTCTGTAATCAAATAACATCCTATTCAAGGCTACTTTAGTATCAATATTTTCTTGAAAAGCTAATCTTATTTTACGTTTAGCATACTTAACTGAGTTCTCAGCCTGACCATTAGACTGAGGATGATAAGCTGGTGAAAATGTATGTCTTATACCATTAAGTTGTATGAAATTTTTAAATTCAACTGAGGTAAATGGTGGTCCATTATCACTATGGATAGTGACAGGTAATCCAAATCTAGAAAATAGTTCTCTTAACTTTTCTATAGCTAGCTTAGCTGAAGTAGAGCCTACTTCAAATACTTCCAACCACTTAGTGTAAGCATCAATTACTACCAAGTAGGTCTTATCTTTGAAAGGACCCAAGTAATCAATATGCAATCTTTCCCATGGCATAGATGGATAGTGCCAAACATGTAGATTACTCTTACTAGGACTAGAACGTTCCATAATACAGGAAGAGCAATTATTCGCTAGGCTTTCAATGTTTTCATCTATATTTGGCCACCAAATATAGGATCTTGCTACTGACTTCATTTTTACAATTCCCAAGTGACTCGCGTGTAACTCATTTAATACGTAGCTACGCAACTTGTTAGGAACAACAATTTTATATCCCCACATAACAATGCCATGCTCAACTGTTAGCTCGTCCTTCCTTTGGAAATAAGGTAACAATTCCCTATTCTCTCCTGACAAAAAATTTGGCCATCCTTACATCACATAGTTATGTATTTGTTTTATAATAGGATCATTTTGGGTTTCAGCTTTTACATCTTCAAAAGTTAAAGGTACTGAACTTTCAGCGATACAGTGTAAATAGGTACCTTTCCACTTTGGTTCATTGTTATTATTTACAACGTGTTTAGTGCTTAATGGTAAGCGTGATAATGCGTCTGCGTTACCATGCTTTTCTGACCTTACATACTGTATATCAAAATTGTATCCACTTAAAAATAATGCGTATCTTTGTAATCGGCTTGCTGCGAAAACAGGTAAACCCTTTTTTGGTCCAAATATGCTAATTAAAGGTTTGTGATCAGTACACAATGTGAATTTTCGGCCATACAAATATTGATGAAATTTCCTTACTCCATATACTACTGCTAAAGCTTCCTTATCTATTTGTGAATATTGACATTCTGCTGGTGATAAAGTACGAGAGTGGTATGCAATAGGTTTCTCAACGCCTTCAGGGGTTATGATACTAAGTACGCAGCCCAGCCCTGTCGAGCTTGCGTCTACTGCTAGTTTTACAGGCAACTTTGAATCATAATGCGCCAAAACTGGTGCTTTAGTCAAAACATCCTTGACATGGCTAAATGATTTGAGACATTTTTCATCAAAATCAAAAGGCACGTCCTTTTTTAACAAGTTGTACAACGGACTCAAGATTGTTGACAAATTATTGATAAACTTTCCATAATAATTTACCAAGCCAATAAAAGCTTTGACTTGAGTGACAGATTTAGGTACAGGTGCTTGATTTATAGCTTTAATTTTAGATTCAGAGGTATGCAGTCCATCTTTATCGATACTAAAACCAAGATACTCGATTTTGTCTACAAATAACGTACATTTATCTTTCTTTACGGTAAATCCTTTTTCACTCAGGCGTTTACAAACCTCTTGCAACCTACTTACATGAGTTTCGTTATTAGGTGCGGTGATAAGAATATCATCCATGAACACTGATATGCCTTCTAAATTATGCAAAGATTGTTCAATAACTCTTTGAAATATGCCTGGGGCTGATGAGATTCCATAAGGCATTCTACAATATGAGAAAAGACCCTTATGCGTGCTAATTGTACATAATTTTTGTGACTCACTGTCTAACTTTAATTGCATATAGGCTTGACTAAGATCTATTTTAGAGAAACGTTCTCCATGCTGTAAATTTGCAAATAAATCTCCTATTCTAGGTATAGGGTACTTGTCTACTTCTAGATACTGATTTAGAGTAACTTTAAAGTCTCCACATAGCCTAATTTCACCGTTCTTTTTTAATACTGGTACAATGGGCGTTCCCCATTCCGAGCTGCTTACTGGAATTAACACTTGTTCGTCAACTAAGCGTTGTAGTTCTTTTTCTACCTTACTTTTCAATGAGAATGGTATCGGTCTTGGCTTAAAATACCTAGGTCTAGCATTTTCTTTTAGATTTAGTTTTACTGGTTCGCCTGTATACTGACCTAGTTTCTCAGTGAACACTTCTGGAAATTGATTAGTTAGCTCGGACGTCATTGTCTCGAAATTAGCCTTGTTATCTATAGGTCTGTTTATAACACACAAATTATTTTTAAACGAAATGTCAACTCCCAGTACTTTAAGCCAATCACGACCCATTAAAGGATGTGAACCTCCTCTAATCACATACAAATCTAAGCATTTATGTATTTTCTCATAGCAAACATCAACATTAACTTTGCCCACAGGTATAATAGGTTCATTAGTGTACGAACTCAAAGTTAGGTCGTTTTCTAACAATTTACAAGAACTAAAATTATTTTCATAAAAATCCTCACTACACACTGTGACACTAGCTCCAGTATCAACTTCAAATATGGTTTCTCGACCTTGCACTAGGACTTTAATCTTAATTGGGTCAACTCTAATTCTTTCACCGTAAGTTTCATTTACTTTAAATAAATTCTGTATGTCCTCGACAAAACTCTCAAGATTTTCATCACTCTGAACATAATTCTTAGAATTATTTGAATCTGACAGTTCTGAACTATCATTTACAAAATTATGTTTCTTATAATCTTTGTTATTCTTGTTTTGAAAATTAGACTGATAAGGTATACCTTTCTTAACTTTCGAAAGCTGATTGTCTGGTAACTTACTAATTTCAGTAGATCGACATACCTTAGATATGTGATTTCTTTTACCACATTTGTGACACACAACACCAAACAATTTGCACTGCTTCCTATAGTGACCACACTACCCACAGCACGTACACTGCACCTTGACTTCGTGCCTTGCGTTGTAGCTCGCGCTGCCACCGCTGCCGCCGACTCTCACATGTGGGTGGTGATGCGCTGCCATCCGCTGGACCCGGTTGCCGCCGTTCACTGTCAATGCCGCCGCATTCTTCTCCACCGCTTCCACTGAGCAGACGATTTTCACAGCCTGGTCGAAGGTTAGGGTGGTCTCTCCCAACAGCCTCTGCTTGGTCGACTCACTCCTGATGCAGCTCACCAGTCTGTCTCTGAGATAGTCGTTGAGGGATGCGCCAAACTCGCAGTATGCAGACAACTTCTTGAGGCTGGCGATGTACTCTGCGACTGATTCTCCTTCCTGCTGATTCCTTTTGCTGAACTTGTACCTTTCAGCTATGAATGATGGCTTCGGGTACATATGGTCCTGAATTAACTTCACTAATTCATCGAACTTTTTCACTGAAGGTTTTTCCAGCGTACATAAATCTCGTAACAAACTGTACGTTTTCACACCCACGACTGTTAGTAACGTACTAACCTTTTTGTCGTCACTAATACTGTTACAGTCAACGAATAATTCAAATCGTTCAACATACGAATTCCAAGTTTCTGCACTGTTGTCGAAGTCACCGATTCCGCCAATAATTCCCGCCATTTTTTCTGTTTCACTAAATAAAGACGAAATGTTCCAATTTACGACCTTGTCTTCCAACATCAAAATGTACCGATTTTGAGTCCACGTGACGCCAAACTACAGACACACTTCCTCCCACTATAATTTTCGGAGAAATTATTTACGCACAATTGAACAGGTTGCATTGCACTCGCGGGATCGCATTAATACCTCGTCGCCAATTGTTGTGTACGGGTTACGGGGAATCGGAATAAAAGACTGAATTAGTTTACATCATCGACTGTGCTCGGTTAAGGTTGGAGGGTAACTGAGAGAGAGACAAGGGCAGGACACTGGAAGTGGTAGTGGTGGTATGATCTGGTGGCGTGATGAGAACAGCCAATGGCATTTATTCAAACTGATCACCCCATATGACGTCACAGCATCATACGATCATACAGTTGGTCTTTGGCTGTGGCTTTAACTTGCCAGTAACAATTTATAATATGTATAATAATTATTATTATAATTATTATTGTAATTCAATACATTACAGTAATGACGCACATATTATATTATTTTTTTGCTATTTATTATTTCTTAAATATTTTCATTTTCAAAATTACATAGAATAAATCAGATCATTATAGACTTACATCTAACTACTCTATCCTTTTATGGATAATATGGCCATGATAACTGAATGAGATGTATACTTCTTCGCAACACAGACATCTCGAAACGCTATAAAGAATTCCACGACCTTGTGTAACTCTTATCGACATCAACCTACTTCGTGCGGAAGTACAACCATGCACAACGCATTTGAGGTGTTGGTCTTGGGTAAGGATTCTATTGATATGTGGTTTTTCATATTAATTTAGGCAAAATCATAAAAGAATACTCATTATAAAGATATGTGACAAGTAGTCATGAAACTCTGATAAATGAAAAATAACAATAAATTGATGTGTAATTGATGTATTGTAGTTTTAGGGTAGATAGGAAACCTTCCTAGAGATATCTTGTCCCATGATACATTGACATGTATGTTCAGTGAGTTGTGTTTTATAGCAGTGTTCAAATAAATGTTTCAGTTAGCTAGCGAGGATACTACTAGGTTAGAGTGTGCTGAAGTCAAATATTGTCACCGACTTTTAACTTTGACTCTAGTCACATGTATTTTCTTTATACACTATGAGCAAGTGTTAAAATCCCCAATGATTGTACAAAGTCTCTTTATAGCTTTATATATTCACATATTTTTCGTTTTCCTTATCCCTGAGACCAATGTAAAAACATTCGCTATCGTTCAGCGAAATCCCAAGGAATGACATGGACCATCATCGAACTCAGTGTTCCTTTCATATATAAATGGCGTCATTCCAAACTTCAGGTCAGTTAGTTTTTTAGATATGCTGCGGGCAGACCGATAGACAAACAGACAGACAGAACAAATACTGAAAATATGGAAAGAAGGACTGAAATATTTCCATCCCTACGAGTGATAAACTTCTCTATAAAGTACCCAATTAAATGAGACAGAATTTATAATATAAATCATTGCAGACAACAACATATGTTAACAGATTTCTTTAAATCAAAATGGTTACTCCATCCTGGTTACAATTGTTTTTCCTCCATTAAAACAAAATAAAAACCATTTAAATTTAACTTTTGGTTGAATATAACGTTTATTCCATGTTTTATGACAATTAAAAAAGTAAAGATCCACATACAAGTATTAACTTGTGCGTTTAAGGATTTCTTTTTTGTTAAAAATAGAATGAATAGTACTTTTATTACTATTTTAATCTAGCTTCAGCATAACGCGAGAACATTGCTGATTAGTAATGTATCAAATAATCTACAGTAGCAGAGTCAAGTATTATTGTTTTGTTAATATTTTTCAAATTTAATAAAACTTTTACAATAACATTGCTGATTAGTAATGTATCAAATAATTTATAGTATCAGAGTCAAGTATTATCGTCTTTTTAATACTTATATAATTCAATAAAACTATTATAAGAACATTGCTGATTAGTAATGTATCAAATAATCTATAGTATCAGAGTCTAGTATTATCGTCTTGTTAATACTTATATAATTCAATAAAACTATTATAAGAACATTGCTGATTAGTAATGTATCAAATAATCTACAGTAGCAGAGTCAAGTATTATTGTATTGTTAACATTTTTCAAATTTAATAAAACTTTTACAATAACATTGCTGATTAGTAATGTATCAAATAATCTACAGTAGCAGAGTCAAGTATTATTGTATTGTTAACATTTTTCAAATTTAATAAAACTTTTACAATAACATTGCTGATTAGTAATGTATCAAATAATTTATAGTATCAGAGTCAAGTATTATCGTCTTTTTAATACAATAATATAATTCAATAAAACTATTATAAGAAAATTGCTGATTAGTAATGTATCAAATAATATACAGTAGCACAGTCAAGTGTTATCGTCTTGTCACATTGTAACATTGATTTCGATGCCATCTTGGAGATGTTACTTCTTTGGGTGTTGGACTGTAAAGAGATATTGATTATGTTTTCTTACAAATCTCATACACAATTTCTTATACGTTATTTATTTACCTTTATTTAAAATAATAATTTTGGTTTCCTGTGATACATATTTTTCTCTGGCTGTATTTGGTATGACCTTACTATTCAATATTGTAAATTAAACTAGACGTATTTATCTGATACAGTATAACTTTCCAATTTTTAAAAACATAAAACAATGGTTGGAATATTACGGAATAAAAACTTTATATATCACACAGGATTCTAGTGAAGAAATCCTGAAAAGTCCCCTTGAATAAACTGTAAGTTAGCTGCTGCTGAGTAAGAACTGGACTCAGCTTGGCCACTCAAGAGCTTATCCCAGATAAAGTAAAGCGACTTTTCAACTCAGTGAACCGTTAAGCCCTAAGTGCACCTTTAGGCTTTTAACTTACATATATCTGGACCTTTAGCTTAACTAGCCCACACTCCTTGCAAGGTTTAAGAAGAAAGTTTACAGCCTAATTTCAAGACGTTTTTGTAACCTCAAAATAATAACAATGTGTACTTTTCAAAACAAGCGCAATACTTGAATAATATTTTTTAAATAAAATGTTAGTTATGGTTTTCCATTCTTGCCTACACATAATTCAGTACAACAATTGTTTGTTTGATATTGTTTGTATTTATAAAAAAGGAAAACATGTAATGATATACTGCAGTATTTTGTACTTTTTTTTGGATTAGTTATAACAGACCAAACTAAACTTAAACTACCCGTCTACACTCTTTATAGAAAGATTATAAAGGAAGTACACTTCGTACATGCATTCTTCAATATCCAAAGAAGAGCTCGATAATTTGAAGGCCATAAATATGTGCTACCTTTTTTAATATCCTTCTAATATAGGGTCTCTTTGAGGAAACATTGGTTTTCTTTTTATTTTTATCTCTTAATAGATTAGAATGGTAGCATTAATTGTTTAAAGTTTGTTTAAAATAATTTCTGATAAGCAAGATGTTTCCTGTTATTTGGTACACCCTAATAAGTTAAGAATAAATAAATATTGAATTACATACGCAATAATAATAGAAATACATACTCAATAATATTATCGAAATTAAATCAAATTAAAGCAAAGATAAATTGAGTTTCAAGTGATATTTTTGAAGACCACAAACGGAATAGCAGTTATATGTGTACAACAACAGAGTGTATCCATTGACACTGTGGATTTGTTCAGTTAGCTGTATAGTTGATTCAAAGGAATTATATTACATTCCTAAAAAATATGTGTGCTACCCTGTCCAATGTTCTTAGATGATTAGTATTTCTAATTGCAAATGGTTGAATCATAATAACATTTTGGAGGATAGTACTGTATGTACCTCCACAGTACATAATACCATACCTCATAATTCCCTCAAACTATAAGAAATAAAGTTGGTTAGTATGCTACGGGCTTATTTCTCATTTGTACTTAAATCAACAATTGTGCCGTAAAAATAGGCTTGATCAATGTTTTTCCTATTTTTACCTAAAATTCATTTAATAAATTTCGAATAGTGTTTGGTGTTACCCTTATTTTGATTAGTAGGATGAGAATAATAATGTAGTCTTGTCATTTTAATTTGTTTCTTAACTACTTTAGAGATTTGTTAATACTGTATTCCTTATTCCGAAATATTTTTATTTGTAAAACATAATTTATAGAAAAAAAATTATTTTCATTAATCAGGGAAACCAAGTAGTCAGGTGTCCATGGGCTCCTTCTCCTTTGCTACTAGTAACCATTTTTAAGTCACATTAAGCATTGTAATAATTATTATAAGTTATATAAAAACTTAGGCAGACTCACATAACTTTATCAAATTGATAAACTTGTGTCCAATCAGCTCTTTGTACTGTATATTAAACTTGTTACTATTTAATATCCTACATCATTTTTCTTGATCAAAGTGTACTCTATTGATTATCCCATTAGAACATCCAGTCCGAAGTGATCCATTATATCAGTATTCAATACCGTAATAAACTTATAAGGATTAGAATTAGGAATAATTAACACATGGTCTAGGCATAACTGGGAGTCACCCCTAGTGAGCACATTATTGTAACTTTTAAATCCTTAGAAAGATATTAAGTTAATATATTCTGGATACGATTTCTTTAATTGTACGGACTTTCTTATCACCTATTATTAAAGAAGGATTTATTGATGTTTTTAAAATATGTTCAAAGTCGTATTTAAACGGAGCAATTGTAAATATAATAAAGGATATTTTATAAGTAGTAAGTAGTTGAAAGTTGAAACAGTCAGTATAACATTGATTAATTTCATTTGTTGCTAGAGAGATAAGATTGTTGCAATGGATGAACTCAGAGTCCAAGTAGACAAGAACACCTCCCGCTCTATATTCCTGTCTATTCTGCTTCAACATGTTGTAACCTGGCATACAGTATCTGTCCTCTTTACCCAGCCAAATCCACACTTGACTCAGAAGTATAAAGTTATACGTTTTATTGAGATAATGCAAAAATATTTACGTCCTATTTTCGGAATATCATGGATTTCCGAAACAACAGGTACGCTAATGTGAATATTAAATGTTCTATTGCGAAATCCTGATAACATATGCACAGTAGATAGGTATGTAACTGTATTTCGTAGAATTTTTTAATTGAAATTGTATTTGTACAACATAATCAATCGTAAAAAGTGCAATATAAAGCTTTTATTATGGACTTAAAATTGTTTTACTATTTAAAAAGGTTATAAATATAGTGTCACAAAAAATTCAAAATATTGCTATTTTGTAATCGATGAAGAAACTTTGAATAAATACCATTTTGAAATACATCATTGTCTTATAGTATCTCATTATAATAAAAATAATACCTTGATCACATTTTTAATAAGATAATAAATCTCGAATATATTTCATTACTTTCATACTTATGTGATAAGGTTTCAATTATAGAATCAACACTAAAACCATCAAACTATGTTAAAATATACTGATATCGAGCGTTATTAATATAAGCAATTGTATTTTTCCAATAGCGGAACAAGAAACATAAATTATTGGTCACGCCAATCAGGATACAACAATGGAAAGTTTCTGTTCTTGATATCACAACTGTCACGGGATATTCATGGTTTTATTTTATACCATTCAGTAAGACGACGATATACTTCTGGCTACATTCAGTCTCGATTCACTCGCTCAAGAATACACCACGTAAGTAGTTATGATTTATATAATATTTTTTGTCACGTGGAAATGTTAATGATAGTTTTATATAATATTTATTTTGTATTTGGTCTTTACCTTTATAAACTGATAAACATTTCTTTGATAATAAAAACAAATTCCATGGTAAAATCATTGTGACAGTATAATCAAGTATTAAACTTCATAATATGAACTTTAAAACGTTTTTTGTAAATCTTATTACATATTTTTAGAAATTATTGTGTTATTTTTTTATTATGAAGAATTGTAATGTTTTGTAAATGAAAAGAAATTATATGTTAATGTTATTATACTTTATTGTTGTATAAAACCAAACATTTCTTATTGAATTACATAAATAGTAAACTAGAAAAGGAACAAAAATGCCAAGAATAATTAAAGTAAAAACTAAGGGATAATATGCTATTGTATTTTATTTACTTGTATTTAAGGACCCCAGTAAAATGGGTACTAACCGAAATATGGTTTAAGTAATTCTATTTACTTTTATATTTGTGGAATATTGAATCATACCTATTAGAAATTAATAAATATAAATTTGGGATTTTATTTGGTAATTATTTTTTTTATACAAACTTATTTACTCAAATATAATTATAAAAGTAATTTTTTTCTGTCTGTAGGTACAATATCTTGTAAAAGAACTTACCTCTAGGCTTGAAACTTTGCATGCAGCTTCATTTCTATACAAGCAACACCGAGTTTGGTGATGAAGCATGCCACTCAATGGGAGTTGACTGAGCTTTAACGACTATTTTAGCATTGTTCTAATTATTAAAAAGTCAAAAATATTAATGATAGGATTATATAAAGAACTATATTTTTTTTATTGTTGCAGTAAATGATGTTTAAGAAACTTATCTGTTTCTGCCTGGTGGTAGCAATTGTTCGCAGCGATCCAACGGTAAAAATATTTAAGTGACTATATTGTCATCACATTTGCGCATCACAAGTTCACAAAACTCAACTCTTCTGTCGTAATCATCCTCACTTAACTGTTGGACTAAATGAACTTTAAATGGTTTGTATTTATTAATTTTCAAAATCTTACTTACAGACATAGGGTGCATATCATGTTGCTGTGCAGCTTTTCTGAGCGATGTATGTGGGTCTTCAATAAATGTTTGCAAAACATCTAGTGCATGTTCTTCATCTGTTGCAGATTGTATCCTACCCGACTTTGGCCGACTTACGTACACTCCCTGTCATTTCAAAACGCTCAATAGTTTTTGATATTGTTGAAACACTTATGGGATTCCTTTCTGGGAAAGTGTCATTAAACAAATTACAAACTTCCCGATAAGATCTTTGACGATCGCCATATCCTCGCATCATCAACAGAGTAATTCGTTCTCTTTCAGACAATTCCATTAAAATGAAAAATAAAAACTGAACTACTGTAATTAGATAACTTGTTGACAGCAATGCTTCAGAGACACTGATTAACTCGACAGGAATGATATGACCTTTGTCCATTTGTAATTCCCAAGCTTAGACCTGTCTAGTGAAAGCTCCATGCTCAACAAACTGAAACCTGTAGACCAGATGATTAATAACACAATAATGTTTCTCATAGGCTAATGACCTTTGTCTCTTTTAACCTTCCTGCTGACTGGAAAACACCAAGTACAGATTCATAAGTAATCAGAGAAAGTGACTCATAAGTTTTATTCATTGTAATAAAAACTGGTAAATTTGTACTAATGAAACCAGCTTAAAAATAAATTGTTTATTTTATTTTAATTGAACATTTAAAAAATGCTAAAAAATTAGTGTAACACATTTTGTGGCAAGAACCATGTTAAAATTACATTGTTGAACATCAGTAAATTTTCAATACTAAAGATGCTCTATTTTCTGATAGAATAATTCCTTTGAGATGCGGTTTGTGGCATTCAATTCAGTAAGCTATTACCTTTAAAATTATGTATCACAAGGTATAGGCTTCCATGAAGAATATTCACGATACCCTCGGCAGGACGTCCCCCGTTGGTGTGACATAACAAAACATTGTTCTAAAAAGTAGATGCCCAATCTCTATCACGATTGTAAGAGGTTTCAAATTTATATTTAAATTATTAAAGGATATATTTGGGTGTTTCCAGACATAATATACACCCTGTATATATATAATCTTATATGCTTTATTTACCTTTACTATCAATGTAAATACATATTTATTTTGAAAATATAATGGTAACAAATATATGTCTAAATGTTGTAATTAATTAACAACGGTACGGCCATTAATATGTTTAATTTTATGCCTTATGACTACGAAATGTATATTACGTTTTATTTAAGAATTTGAGTCATATAAATAAGTTTAATCACCTCGACGTTGGAAAAAAAATTAATAAATTTAAATTTACATCATATATAACAGGTAGTCTTCTAAATGTAAATTTAACAGCAAACATGAAATGATAAGTGATGATGTGCTATAAAAAGTAATTTGCTTTTTAAAAGAGTAGAAAACACCGACGTTTATTATTTATGAAGATAAAAAAATTGCATAACCGGTAACTGAAGTTACATTATTTCTCTTATATAAAGCGTCAGTACATGAAACTGTTTAAAAAATGTATAGTTGAGGTGAGTTCTCACAAATGTATATATATATATTCCACTTCAAGTCCTATTTTTTGGTCAGCAAATCTTGCAAATTTCAAAATTTGGGATTGGATTTGTTACTCATTACCACATTGATTACATTAAACTACATGTATCATTATTGACCACATTTCTAATTTCATAAATAAGCGTATATCTAAAACGCTTAACCACTTCTGAACTGTAAGTAATAAATAGTTAATGTTTAAAATGTTTTTGATTTTGAGGCTTTTGATACTGGTCTCGTACATAATCAATGCGACAGATATTGAATACTGAATTAATTAAAGTTGTTTCATGGCAGTAAGAAAATATTACACAATTTAGGTAGAAACAGAATGTGCTCTAGAAATTCATAAATTTATATATTAGCATGAATATACAATAACATATCAAAGAGCATGCAATGTTTAAAAATCCTCTCGTTGATGAGAAGTGAGACGACGTTTTGATAAATCAGTGTTCTTATCACTGATAAGCTGTACACTTCTGCACATACATATACAATCTGATATTGTATAGAAAATTATATAACAGAATTAGATTATACTACCTATTGTTCAGTCGTTTTGTGTTTAAAAGTTTAATGTACGATCGATGGAAATGTATATGGCTTGGAGATTAACAAAAGTGTCGATGAAATAATAATGTTGTTTAGTACGGTCAATACCCACACTGGAATGAAAATAAGTCGAAAATTTAAAAGAGTTCAAAATTAAGAACATTCATTGGTTAAGTCTTGTTTAATACCACATATATTACTTTCAGACTGTCTTAAATATACCTTAAATTTTACAATATTTACCGTCGCTGCATATTTAAATTTATAGTTAGTTAAAGTTAATATTATAACAATTTTGTTGGTACCGCTCGAGTAATATAATGTACTTAAGCGTGGCAATGTGTACGCAGAATTCTGTGTTTACTCTAATATTTAGCGTTGTTATTAGCCTCTTGAAATTGTAATTATGCACGAGGAAAGTCGGGTAATATCATTTCAAATGGCAGTCCCCTATATTGCAGTTTCCCAAAAAAATTAAATGTGTTAACAACTATACATTTACCAAATTTAGATTTTTGTAAATATTTTACATAAACAGTCTGTCAGTAATATATGTTATAAAAAATTGAGATAATTGAAATAAAAATATATTTCATGGTGTAATGATAATGTGTAATAAATATATAAAATATCTTTAGTACCACACATTTTATGGTTTTATAAAATAAATATAATTATATAGGTATCTACTATAAAATATATGAGTATTTATGATAAATAATAGTACAACAGTTCAGGAAAAGTGGACAGTAACACACTTTTATGTAATAGGAGTAGATATCACAATCGTTTCACTCGATTTATATTTTTAATTAGTTTACAATAAAATTATTAAAAATATAATCAGTTTTATTTTAAATGCAAGGAAGGACTGTATGGCCCTAATTTCGCCTCTGTACTCTTTTACAAATGAAAAAATTTTGGATTTTGATTATGATTAGAGAACCTGATATAGTCACATAGTGCATCTATAAAATGCATTTATAAAATAATGATAATTATAACAATAGTTATATTTATGTAAAAAAGGTTGAATGGAATTCAAGCATATAATATTACACACGTTGACTACATTGTTGTAGTAACTATTGATACAGTACATACACACTCAGTATATATTGATCATTTTCAGGAAGAAGACCCCAGCCCCATAGAAATACCTCCCAAAATATCCAGCAGCGTGAACCCAACTTTGGAAGAACTAAAGAAACATGAAGCAAACCCAAAGAATAAAGGAGTTTCTTTTCGTTCCTCGGAATCGGTGCTAATCTGCTAGGAGTACAGGCAGGTACAGGTATAGGCCATGGCCGTGGAAGCTATGGTGATATGGGCCAAGGGTTTGTTGGCAAAGCTGCAGGAGGGCAATATCCACAATATCCACTGTATCCAAAATATCCATACCCAATCTATATACAAAAAATACAACCACAACCATACTATCTCCCAGCAGCTCGTCCATACCAGTAAAATCCTGAAGGAATGCAACTATCGACACCTCCAACGCGTTACCTTCCCTCTTGCACAAAAGTAGATTCCAGTTGGAGATCTCACTGAATAGGGATCTCCTTATCTAATTATTTTTTTAGCACTAATCAAAGATATTTTCATGAATAAAGCATTAAAACATGAATAAAGACATAACAAAGGCTTTCTCTTTATTGGACCAACCTAAGACCTGTCCAGGTTTCCAATAATCATTATAACACGTGCGTGTTCAGGTTAATTCTATTATATTTTAAATATATTGTACCCTTTATATATATATATATATATCTATATATATATTTGAAATATAAAGGATGAATTTTATGCAATAACTTGCACTCCTACCCAAAAACAGCTAACTAATAAATAATCTATTAAACTACTGATATTTACAACCTTCCTCCAGATTTTATAGATCATATATCTAGAAAAGGCCATTAAAACTTATCTCAATATCTTCACTTTGATGATCTTCGAAAATAATGTCCATGGTCAACGTTACATTCATCGTAAATACTAACAGTAGTTAGATGTGTTATTTTGTCTGCACAGCCAATGGATTACAATTCATGATTTATCAGAATTAGGGGTACAATAGACTTAGACCCCTGGATTTAAAATGTAATGTATACATGATATATATAAAACTATATATATATGGGAGTATATAGAATTTGGCGTTTTATACTAATGTGCGATAGACGGAAGATTGCGTGTTTGAGTTTGAGTATTGTTAAGAATTGCAAACTTACATAAGAGTAAATTTCCATTAAAAACTACGATCCCAATTTGGTTCATATTTAATAAAACTGTCAATATTCAGGAAATCTAATTATCTCTCAGTGTAACGCGTGTGACAGATCTTTGTTAGAGTTAGTGCAGGTTGCAATATTTTATGTGACCTTTTTATCAGTACTACCGATCTTGTACTGTATCGAATCTCCCTCTAGCTCTGTTTGATTAGATCCCCACACACGACAATGACTCTTACACTTGTTATCAGTACTACCGACCATGTACTGTATCGAATCTCCCCCTAGTTCTGTTTGATGAGACTCCACACAAGACCGAGGTACTTACACTTGTTACCAGTACTACCGACCTTGTACTGTATCGAATCTCTCCCCAGTTCTGTTTGATGAGACCCCACACAGGCCGGTGGCACTTAAACTGGTTATTTGAGTGATAATATATTCGATAAGTAATCGTCATACAGAACTAATCTCAGACTTTAGTAACAACTGTTTTATTCTAAACGTATATATGTTTTGTTAATATATGGTGGACAGGTCCAAAAACACAACATAGTTTAACAGTCAGTAATACTGTAATCAGCTAACATCCATTTAATGAGTTTAAAATTTAATGGAAAGCCCCACATCGAAACAAGCAGTGGTAGCTTTAAATCCTTGGTTCGTTTAAACGTTGTATTTGTGAAATCCTATTACAGTGAATTTGAATGTGTGATTTTAAATTATAAAGTACTTAGTTATTACTTAAGACTTTATTTAAGCAAGTGCGAGGATAAATTACCAACCATTAGAATGTTTAACTGTAATGTTTCAAATTACGTACAAGGTTGTAAAAGAATATTTAAAAACAGTAAAATTAGGGCGTTTTTCTATTTAATAAAACAGCTTTGTCAAAAAATGAGAAAAGTAGAGAGATTAAACAAAAAAGCAAATGAGAGAGATATTATTATGGACACCCTTACTGCTATGTAAATGTGGTTGGCTAGGTATTATATGACTGAAAAAGAAGGGAAATACTTCTTCCCAAACAATTTTTTGGATCAGATAATAAAAAACATTAAAATAGTTCTTAAATCCTTGTTATTTATGGTATTATTACAAGGTGTCAAAGTTATTTGTTTATGAAGTAAAGCAATAAATTACATTTCTTGTTAGGTTCAATCATGTATATTTTTCCACCAACAAACATGAAGTTTCAAAATAATAACGTAACACTTGTATGTAAACAGTGAATGACCATTCCATTTGAATTTTATATTGTTATAGCAAGTGTCCTAGAACTGTTTACCATTAGCTTCACGTAGTATACCTGGACCAAAAGACAAAACAAAATATCATTTAAAACTTTCAAAAAAATCAATAATTTCTTTGATAGCCGTCATTTTGTGTTTTTTTTCATTTAGAATTTTTAACATTGACATTTCTGGAACAAAGACAATATTATAATAAAAATTTTCAAGCTTATATTATCTCATGAGTAACCGCCATTTTTCACTTAAAAACTTTACTTTCAAAGTGGCGGCTTCCTAAAATTTTAATGTGAATAAATTTAAAATTACTATGAAAAGAGTCACACGTACTATATTTTCGTTACGAAATTTGTTTACTTATCTAAAGATACCAAGTTTAAGAAAATCGCTTAGCAAATAAAGGAGATAATACGATAAAACATAATTACTAAACAATATAACTGGCATTATGTGAGGGACAAAAATCACCTGTTTCAATTAAAATTACATTTTACTAACTATTTAAATAAATCTACTTTTAAATCCAGACATGGTTGAAGATGCGCAATGAAACTAGCTGTAGGAATATTAGACATCGTTTGTTAAATATTGGACTGAAACTGTTCATCCAGCAGCAGAAATTGCTCTTTTAATTCAAAACTATTGTGTATGCCTACGCTGTTATTATATGAAAATTTTTTTTTCAATTCAGATGAAGTTCTGTTTAAATAAAGTTATTATCATTTTATTTTATACACATGTATATTTTCTTTCGCTCTAATAGAAGAAATCTAAATACTGCAATGGGTAATGGTATTATGACACAATTTATTAATGGAATGTTATTATCAGCTGATTAGATCAGCTAAAATTTAAACAGCTAATTATTTTAGCTCATTAACACTGCTGTTACATATTTTTACTACTGACTTCTAGTCTGCTGAATATAATTTACATGCAACCTCTAGCTCATTTTAGCTGTGGCGTCACAACCAGAAGAAAGGCACTTTTGTAGTTTCAGTATTACTAATTACTATGATTTTCCCTAGATTCACCACTACATTTCCTCTATTAAAATCTAACCAACTATGACGATTTTATTTGAAACAAATATTTTGAATACACATTAATAACGAAAGGCTCTTTAACTATAACAATTGGAGAAACAATACTACCGTTGTATAATACAAGGTCCGCTCTTCCAGTTTGTCTCCCGATAGCAGAAATACACATAAATATACCTGGAGTATTCCAGATAGTTGTAGGCTTCCTTAGTTGTAAATATGACCAATTATACCAGCTGGTTATTGTGTCCATGGCAACCGATCGCTGACGAGCGATATTAAAGTAGCACTCGCTACATATCTATAACAAAATTTGCAGTTACAGCGTTTCCCAGTTTAAAACTAAGGCATATTTGCCATAATTACCTCAGTATTAACATTTAATTACTCGTATGTGTAGAGGGCAGTTGCCTATGCCCATGTAAGAGGAGTCCCTGTAGGCATTTACATATATTCCTACAAGACTGGACATGCAGTAGTCATGCAGTACAGGCCCTCGTACATGGAAGCTTAATTATAGAATTACTAAGTGTAGAAGTGGCGTGTAATATATATATATATATATATATATATATATATATATATATATATATATATATACTACACGCCACCTGCACTGCAGTAGTCATGCAGTACAGGCCCTCGTACACGGAAGCTTAATTATAGAATTACTAAGTGTAGAAGTGGCGTGTAATATATATATTAAGTTATTTTAAGAATATTATCATAGACAATGTATTCTATATTTATCATTTAGAAGTTATATACTATATATCTTATTACCGAAAAAATGACAGGATTGAAATAACAAAATGTTCTGTGAGTATTGCTGATATATAACATTCTAGTATAATTTAAGCTTCTTTATGTAAAGTTTATAATAAACATAAGTAAATTTACTAATTCCTGGTTATCATGTTTCTATAAAAAACCCTTTCTATTGTTATTTGAAAAGTAACATAAACATCTCTGGTTTATACAATAATAACACTTATGCTCTCCTCTTAGTTGGCTAGAAAAATAAGGTGGAATAATAATATTGGGTTATCTCTGACGTATAAACCAAAACTAACTCACACATATAGGTAATAACGATCTCGCTTATTCCTCTTAAACACTGTATACACTTCATTGATTGTCATTTACTTTGATACTGATACCATTGAATTATATTTAATAATTTATCAAACATATGATAATTTAATATACTTAAGTACCAGGTTGTAGACCGTTTCAAATCAAATAGTGCAACATAGTTATTTTTGTTAGGATTCAACATTTCTCCCAATGTTTCCAATATTAAACTGTAGATTATAAAACCCTTCTTTTAATTTCCTTTGGTACATAAATATGGTAAATAAATATCAAATACTAATACCCTTAAGAATGTTTTGCTTTTAAATCAATTTGTTTTTTAATTATCAGAATTGTATTACTGGAAAGAATGCTTGAGATGAACTTGGTAAAGTGCAGTGAGTTTCTCGCCTTGCAAAGCTGCTACGATGTAACATGATAGCTACTAGACATTTTCTTGCAGTAACTATCATTTCAGTTTTATGGAGATGAGCTAACTTGATAAGTACGTCTAGCCGTTTAGGTTACCTAACAAATATCGTAAATAACTATAATAATGTGCTAATGGTGTACAAGTTTGAGTGATAAAAAAAAAATTAAATTACAAATTTATAATGAAGGGTTAAACAATGTCAATTAGTGAATTAGTGAATTACAAATACGATTAGATTAAAGTACATAATAATGAAACTCGGAATTTTCAATTTTACCTAACAGTAAGGTTTACTTGACGTTAATGAATTATAATAAATTACATTTTAAGAGTAATTCACAGGGGGAAAACGATCAACGTCAAAATAATCAAAAATGAGTATTTTATATTGTTAGGAAGCTATGAACAAAAAAGCCACCCTTTATATTGTTCGTTAGTTGTATTTAAACTTTGAGTTTATTTTAATATCTTAATCAGGATGTATATGATTCCTTATTGATGTCTTCGTAATGTCACGATTGTAACTTTATATAATGTTATATGTTACAAAAATAAATACATTCTCTCTGGAGTCAAAGATTTCCATCATAATTTAAAGAGTATGGTTTAGCCTATATAATTGCCCCTACATTATGATATTTAGTTATCCCTACAATGGAACTGTATGGTAGTAGCACGGAACTGTTCACAGCTGCTGTTGAATATCTACAGCTTCCAAGAAAATATCGTCGATAATTGATGGAAGTACAACGTTAGGCCCTCATAAGTAAAGACAAGGAAGATCCTGAAACTCTCTTAATTAGTGCTCGAAATAACAGAGAAGCTACTCGATCGGCTGTTGAAGCCGAGGCTCGTCAAAGCAATAGAGACACGTGGTGGCCTTACCGACCATCAAAGTGTATTTTGACGTGGCTCTCAACAATCGGGACTGTTGAGCAGATTTAACCCTTTGAGGTCGGCCGGGTCAGCGTCCTTCCCACTCGTGATGAGTGGCCGAGTAGCGAGCAGGACACCTGCTGTCCCGCGCTGTAGTGCTTTGTTCTTTATTTTTTGTATCTTCTAAACGAACTACCCTTTCACGACAAATGTGTTTTGTTTGTTTCTTAAAAGGTTGTATTTTTCACATCAAACAAATCGAAATTGTTCACTTTGTTTTGAAACGTTTACTTGCGAAGAAACTATTCTTTAATTTTTAGGATACCACTGTATTGAACAGCTATATTCTCTACAAACCTGAAAATGGAACAAAGAAGTCTCCTAGTGACTTGAGACTAAAGCTTGTCCAAGGACATATTCTTCGTTTTAGTCCCACTGAGCGAATTGTTCAGAGTCGTATCATGCGAGAAACCACTAGGCTTTCTGCTAGAAATATTAATCACTGACCAAAATAATCCAACACTCGACGATGCTGTGTAGTGTGCCGCAAAGCCGGAAGAGAGAACAGATCCACTATCTACTGCATGGGTTGTGACGTAGGATTGTGTTTGGATCCTTGCTTTCAAAAGTATCACACAATCCTACATTATTAAAGTATAGGCAAATGACTAGAACGATGCGCGGGACGTGAGATTTGAGTGAAATCCCGCCGCCCAACGAGGGCAGGCAGGTCTCGAACGCACCGCCACAGCGCTCGTCAATTAGCGACGGCGTAAAAGGGTTAAGATGTATTAGGGGCGGCTCAGAGTGGGAAACACAGCACGGCGCGGTAGGTAGTACTGGTCACGCTGGAGATGCCATGCTATTTGTACGTTCTTGACTACTTCCTGAGAATGCTTAGCAGCTACCTCAGGGATAGGTAATTGATCTATACGACTGAGGAAGACCATCTACGACGATATTATCCGAATAGATTTTTTCGAAAAGAAACATCACTGTGAGTATCTTTGACGAGCATAATGGTTGCTAGACCGAATTATGCTTTAAGTGCAGGTTCCATGGGTGAGCACGTCCTGCTCTGTTGATGGGCAAAGACCGAGATTGTAAAGGGTTTTTTTATTTTGGGCGGGTAGATGTTGGCAGCCTGTGGCGGCCATATTGTTTTGGAGTCTGCTGTTTCATTAGTATATTGCTGTTCAGCGAGTGCTGCAATTTCATGACAAGCTATTTAATAATGACAAGTTGCACGATTGAGCAGTATGTTCAGATGATTAAACTTTATTATCAAAATGAGTGTTCACTAGTTAAAACTTTACGTGAGTTGCGACCATTTTACGGAGGACACGGAAGCCCTTCAATGTTAACTCTTCAACGTTTGGTTGCTAAATTCGAGAGGACCGGTTCGGTAAAGAATCAATATACACCCAAACGTCAAAGGAACAGCAGATCGAGGACGTCGCCGCTGTCCGTGATTGTGTGCAGAGGAACCCGAGGCAGTCAAATCCTCGCCGTACACAAGAACTCGGCCTTCGCGCTAACTCCAACTTGTCTAATTTTTAATCATGATTTAGGCCTGCATCCGTACAAAATCCAACTGATTCGGGAGCTCAAAGTTTATGACCATAGACATCGCTGTTTGTTCGCCATGTGGGATTTGGAGTGTTTGGAAGAGGGCACTAATTTCGGCGGAAAACTTATCTTCAGCGACGAAGCACATTTCTCGATGAATGGCTATGTTAACAAGCATAATTGCCGTACGGGACAACGCCAGCCCAAAAGAGATTCACCAGGTAGATGCATCCACATATCGCTACTGTTTTGGTGCGGATTTTGGGCTGGCGGTGAACAAAGAGTTAAAGGTTATGAAATGCATTTGTATGAACAAAAATTAAATAAAAAGATCTCTTGAGCCTTGAATTTCCATATAATTTACTTTTATACGCCAATTTTCAGGTTTCTAAAACATTGTGATTTAAGGTCAGATGAAGGATTCTTTACCGGCAATCAAAAGGAGTCAAGAGTCAAACATTCTTTATTCGTGATAATCTTGTTACATGGAATAGTTTCAAAAATTAGTTTTAAAGTAAACAGTAAATTATATACAAAGAAATAACATTTTTATATATTATTCAAAAATATGTATATTATCAAAAAACTCCAAATAACTGTAAATTGGTTTGTTTCCGAAATGGTTTGAGCTTTTGTCTGAAGTGCTTTACAGACAACAGTCCTTTGTCAACAGGTAAAAGGTTGAAAAGCTTCACTGATATCACCTCAAAACTTTTGTCAGTTCTTGCGTATTTATGAAATTTGATGAAGAGATCCTGTCTATGTCTGGTATTATGCTCATGTATATCTTCAAAGGCTAAACAGTTTCCAATATTGCATCTGACATAACTCAAACAGTCAAGTAAAAACATTGCTGGCAAGGTCAAAATTAAAAGTTTTTTGAAGATTGGTCAACAATGTGCTCTAGGTGGGGCTCCTGCCATTACCCTTAATACTCGCTTTTGAAGAACCAGTAGACGAATAGCAGTAGAATGGTTACCCCAGAGAATGGTACCATATGCCAAGTGGCTACGAATATGGGCATAGTATACGGTAAGCTAGGCCTGAATTGATATGGTGCTCTGAGAGTAAATATTCCGCTACAGATTTTCTTGACGAGCGAGCTAATGTGTGTCTCCCATCCCAAATTAGATTCAAGGTGCCCACCAAGGAACTTGCCAGCCTCAGAATGCATATTTCTAGAAATGCGATCACTAGTGCGATTTGATCTAAATTTTAAGTCCACCGTTTTAGCGTCTAAACACTTTCTAACTCCAGTATTATCCTACCTACTAAAAATGTATTTGTTTTTATATATTTGAGACCATACAATATTATTCAATGATTCATTGTCATGTAGAGCCGGAATTTATTTTTGTAATGCAAAGACACAGCAAACAAGATTTTCTAGCTTTGTCAGAGTGACCAACCTTCAATGAGTTGTAAAACAAGAAATAACTAAGGAATCATATAATATAAAATTGGTCTCTTGACAGCTGTCACAAAATTATTATGAAATGATTGTAATTAAAAATTAAATTAATTAGGTTTTTTCTGTACCACATCCCTTATTAATAACTTCCCCATTGTTACAAGTACGGTAAAATTTATTTTCATTCTTTCATATATAAGAAGTGAATGACATTTGTAAGGAATATTATTTAGAATCGATGTATTTTATATCAAGTTAATTTTTAGAGCTTTGTGTTACGTTTTAGGTTAGTTTTTGGAAGCACTTGTATGAAAATTACAATTTTTAACTCTTGTTTACACAGTTGTAAATAAATGATTTCAATTTTGTTTCTTTGTTTCTATATTTATTTGAATAGCGTAAGTGGTTAGTCAACGTACGACCAGAAGTCGATAGTAAATATTAATGCCAGCAAGACCAAGCTTATGACATTCAAGAGAACCACCTCCTCAATTGATTTCAACTACTCCCTTGATGACAAGCTTCTTGATCATTGTACATCCATATAGTACATCTTGGAATAGTTCTCGACTCCTCTTTTGGCTACAGTCTCCATGTTGACCAATTATGCTGCCGAGCGTCTGGTATGATGGGGCTGATTATGAGAACTGCTAGGCATGGCCTCGGCTCTAATGCTCTTGTACTCCTCTACAAGTCCCTTGTCCTCCAGCTGCTCGAGTATGCTTCAGTTGTTTGGTCTCCTTACCAAGTGGGCCTCATTGACAGACTGCAGTCCGTGCAAAATAAATTCCTTAGGTATTTGCACTGGAGAGAGCCTGATAGGCCTCTGAACTTGCTTCGGCTACATCCACTGGTCGTTAGAAGGGAGGTTGCAGATGTTGTCTTTCTTTATAAGATTCTCAACTTTGTGGTAGTCTGCCCCCCTCTTTTGGAGCGAATTTTCTTTTCATCTCCCCTCTGGCACAAGGTCGCGCCGCCTCTTCGAGCTGAGCCACTTAAACCGCAACTATCTCCAGTTCAGCTCTGTCCCAAGAATACTTCGGCTTGGCAACGAGGTGTGCAGTGAAGTAGACTTTTTCTGCAATCGACTGGGAGCTTTGAGACGTGCTGTGTTGACAGTGAGGCTGGCGACATTTGAGTCAGAGTGAGCTTGCCGAGTCCTGCACAGTATTACAGTATTACAATAGTCACTCCATTGTTATCTTTGATGATTTAGTCTATTACTGTTATCATTATTGTTATTGTTGTATTATTATTTTTTATTACTTGTTACATCACTACTTGTTATTGTTATTGTACTATGGTTATTTGTACCACTTTCATTATGTTTCACATTATTCTAGTTTGATCTTGTTATATCTGTTTATTTCACTATGTCGTAGGCATGGTCAATTGCTGAACTTGATTTTTCATACTATATTTTTTTATGATAATTTATTACTGCTTATTACTAGTCATCTTAAGTATTGTAATTTTGCAAAATGGTTATACCGTGGGAATGTAAATAAATAAATGGCGATCGTTACGGCATAAAACAATATGGCGGCAACAGAAATTAAGTGGGGCAGGAATGGGCCACTTTTTTATTATTTGTTTATGCTAGATGAACTTCATCGTACTTGGTTGGTCGACGGATGCAGACGTAATCACTTTCAATAATTAGTGTTGTGTTAAGAGCATAAAATAAGAGCACCTAAATAAGAGCATAAGGTCCATAATCCTTCGTCTTGAGTGCAGGGACTGGATTCCAAATCTTTCTCCAATCACCTCAGAAGGTACACCAAAGTACGGATATCCCAATTTGACACCCAAAATTGTGGCAAAACGATCCTGGATTTTATCTGTGTTTTTTCTGCATTTGCAAATGAGAAAGTTGGTAAGAGGATAGGATCCGTATTCTAGGATAGGTCGTACAAGAGATGTATACAAGGTAGCCATTACATCAGGTGATCTCAAATCTCTTTACGGTCTAAATATAAACTCCTGAAGGGAACCCGCTCTGGCTTAAATGTGCAATAGGTGGTCAAATGGGCTCAAGGAAAATGACATAATAACGCCAAGGTCTTTAATGACATTCACTCTCTGAAGAAGACTGTTTCAACGAGACGTTTATCCCTCCCTCTTGAAACGTTCATAACTTTGAATTTAGAGGCATTGAGTTCCATGACGTTGAGCCGGTACCACCTCATAGTGTTATTTATGTAAATTTGAATTTCTATATGATTCTGAGTAGTTTCAATCTTGGAAAAAAATCTTAATGTTGTCAGCAAACATACGAAAACGTGTACTAATAACTCAACCAAAGCCATTGATGAAAATTTGAGGACCCAAATGAGAACCCTGTGGCACACCAGATACCACCGGGAGGGGTCTCGACATAGCACCATTAAACTTAACGACTAAAGAATGACCAGTAAGATAACTATGAAGAAACTTAAGAAGAGTGCCATTCCCTCCATAACCCTGTAGCTTGTCGATCAGTATGCGATGACTGACCTTGTCAAATGCCTTCGAGTAGTCCAAGTAAACCCAGTCAACCTGAAAAGAGTTAGTAAAGGCGGACATAATATATTCATGAACCTGGAGAAGATTCGTGACTGTCGAGCGTCCACGACGAAACCCATACCGCTCAGGGCAAATGAAATTTGTAATGTGAAAAAGTATCTGGTCAATTTTTACGCTTTCAAATAACTTGGCCAAAGACGATTGAATCACAATTGGAGGGTGGTTAATTACTTTATCGTTACTGCCTGACTTGAAGATATTGACAACATAGCTCTGTTTAAGTGAGAAGGATAGATGCCCATCATCAATAGCTCATTGCAGAATAACGCCAAATTCTAAATAGTCTATATTGTAGAGTGATTTAAAAGTGCCAATAACCGGAATTTTTTATTGTTATCAATATTAAAATTGTTTATTATTAGTAAAATGTTTTAACGTGAATAACACCAAAATTAACTGTCAATACATTAATATAAATCATGTATTTGTAGCACTATTAGTTAGATTGTGGTAAACTTTCAAACTCGGGTATCTATAGTTTTGATCCGAGAAATGAAATCAAGATTAAAATTTGGTTTGCATTTGTGATTTAAACTTAACTATAGTGTTCAGTATTTGGCTCATATAGTAATATTTGTTAGTGAAATACACTTATATATACGGTTTTGGTTGCAGATTATTTTTAATAATCACTGTTATGAACTTCCTGGTGGTTTGGTGGTTGAGTGGTTTCACTGTAAACTTTGTACACTCTGACCTAATCTTTTTTTTCTTCCATTTATAAGTCAGAAATGTTATATAACAACGATTTTCAGACGTAAAATTTCAGAAATTTCCCGGGATAAGGCACGGACCCCATTCTGATCTGGACGGGTTCCATACCCCTGACTCACCGGAGTTTCAGACACAACCAGAGAAGATTTCGAGGTGCGCTATTAGTCCCAGACACTTCTTTTAATGATGGTTTTGAAGTAGAAATGTTGTACTAAATTTTAGTTAATTGTTTGTGCTCATCAATGTAACATAATTTTAAAGTTGACATGGTTTCTACATTACATTACGTTTGGTTGTTGTAAACAAGTCAGCACTTCTCAGCTGCGAGGATATTAATTTTTGTTTATGTAAAGCATGGCAGAGAAAATGAAAACATATGCTCAGGTATCTCATATGTTTTTCATAATATTCATATCTTCCCTACCTCAGTTTCTTAACAAGATGTTCCAATTACAGTAATATGAGATTGGTCGTTCGTAAATGTTATTAATGGTTACAACAGTAAAACTAAATACACCATATTATGCAAATCAAATAAAAAATAATCTTTTTTAGATTAATTACACAAATAACTTATAAGTTTAATAATAAAAACCGAAATTGATAGATGTATGCGGAAATATAAATGGTAAGGGTTTTGGGAAAATTAATATTTCATTAAAAATTAGTTATATTAGTTGGGCTATAGCCTAATATTTTCTACAATTTATGCCACATATATTTTTCTCAAAATAAAATATTAGGTGCAATAATTTTAGCAAAGACAAACACATCAATGATAGTTACATGCTTCTGTTACACGTATGAACAATTATGTTGCATTACTTGTTTTATTAATAATATATTTAAATCAATATTATTGTGTGCATTACCATACACAGTTTATGGTAAATAATAAGTTAGTCCCATATGGTGTTCATCAAATATAAAAAAAGATCTATCGTCTTTTACAACTCGAAATGTCATAATACTGTCATACATTTATATGTCAGAATATACCTTAATATAATCGGTTCATAATTAAACTTCTTTGAATTACATAACATAAGTAGCAGGAAACACTGAGCAAAACATTTCTATTAATCACCTTGGTTTTGTTGGATCTCGAATTGAATGAGTATCACTAGATTTGTGGCCACAGTGGCAACCATCGATGTTAAAATTTGTCTGTTGATATTAACAAATTCTCCAGCAGAAAACTCAAGGTGTTTCTTTGAGAGCTGCAACGAAAAGGAATTTAAACTGTTTTCTCAGTCCCGGGTTCACGTTCGTGTTAGTTATTAACTTGCAGATTACTGTGTTTGTCTCATACGCAGCTTGAGTGACGTCAGAGCTTGAGGACACGACCATACATAAGAAACATATCATTGACAGTGACCAGAATATCTCAATAGATGTTGGCAGCCTGTGGCGGCCATATTGTTTTGGAGTCTGCTGTTTCATTAGTATATTGCTGTTCAGCGAGTGCTGCAATTTTATGACAAGCTATTTAATAATGACAAGTTGCACGATTGAGCAGTATGTTCAGATGATTAAACTTTATTATCAAAATGAGTGTTCACTAGTTAAAACTTTACGTGAGTTGCGACCATTTTACGGAGGACACGGAAGCCCTTCAATGTTAACTCTTCAACGTTTGGTTGCTAAATTCGAGAGGACCGGTTCGGTAAAGAATCAATATACACCCAAACGTCAAAGGAACAGCAGATCGAGGACGTCGCCGCTGTCCGTGATTGTGTGCAGAGGAACCCGAGGCAGTCAAATCCTCGCCGTACACAAGAACTCGGCCTTCGCGCTAACTCCAACTTGTCTAATTTTTAATCATGATTTAGGCCTGCATCCGTACAAAATCCAACTGATTCGGGAGCTCAAAGTTTATGACCATAGACATCGCTGTTTGTTCGCCATGTGGGATTTGGAGTGTTTGGAAGAGGGCACTAATTTCGGCGGAAAACTTATCTTCAGCGACGAAGCACATTTCTCGATGAATGGCTATGTTAACAAGCATAATTGCCGTACGGGACAACGCCAGCCCAAAAGAGATTCACCAGGTAGATGCATCCACATATCGCTACTGTTTTGGTGCGGGTTTTGGGCTGGCGGTGTGATTGGTCCTTATATTTTTTGAAACAATGTTGGTGAGGCCAATTATAGTATTACATTAGACATTAATGTAATGTCAACGGCGAACGCTACAGAACGATAATAACGGATTTATTTTGTCCCAAATTGAACGATATGGACGTAAACGACATGTGGTTTCAGCAGGACGGTGCTACACGCACACGACGAACAACATCATGAACATTTTGCATGAACGATTTGAGGGTATGGTGATCTCTCGCAGAGGTTACTGTCCTCCAAGATCGTGCTATTTGACGCCCATAGACTTTTTATGGGGTTTTCTAAACTCACAGGCCTATGCCAATAGGCCTCAATCAACGGAAGAACTTAAGATTTATAACCCAGGCCATTACTCAAATTCAACCGGATTTATGCGGCAGAGTAATTGAAATTTGGACTCGAATTTGTACCATTGTGAGAAACCGCGGTGGATATTTGAACGATTATCATATTCCATATATAATGGCATTCATGGGCCTTTCGTATAAAAAATAAATTTCTTTAATATACCATACATAACTTGTTTTATTTCATCTCAACATAAACCCGCCCAAATGAGAAACCCTACATCTCACCAAGTGTCAAGACAAATAGTGCTATGAAATATCTCAGCGTGACACTGGATATTTCTCATGTTCTGGGACTAAATCTGTGTCGCTGTAAAAAAAGGTGTCGGTTGCTACCACAACTTTGAGGCGGCAAATTGAAAATATCGGCATGAATACGGCCTTTTACCTACGTCCATAGAAATTAAATTTAGGAACGCTAAGTTTTAAGATTTAAGTTCTATAACTATCTGAGTGGAAACCTTTTTAGCTCTCACACTCACCCTCTACGCAGCCTTTTAAAATTTAATATAATAGAGTAAGCACTACCAATACAAATATTGAGTTCGACTCCATTTCTACATCAATCATTGAAGCAGTCCCATGTGAAGCCATTCAGTAAAATTTTCCTTATACATATGCCTAAAGATACAGGAACACCAACTTTTGTAATGAGAATTTTCCGTTGGTGAACATTTACACATGCATACAAACATTCACTGGTTGCATTATTTGAGTGTTCATTTTTTTCTCCCTTTTCTAATAATTAAATGAAATAAATAAACGGATTTCAGGTAGTTAAGTATTTTAGATTTAAATAAAAAATGAAGAATACATTTTAAAAAGAATTAGAAAATATAGCACAGTGTATTAACAAAGAACTTAAATAGAATGCAAAGTGTGAAATATTATTAAATAAACTATTATTTATTGATGACATATTAGTAAACGTATTTTCTAAATTGTATGCAATAGTATGTTTAGATTGTTAGGTTAGTGTGTTGCTACTATTTTGTTTGCTTTACAATTAGGAAAATCTTTAGAAAAAAGTACTATTAACACGCAAATCGGGAAATTATTTTTTAAATCTTTATCGCTGTATAATACATGGCAATTGGTTTAAACGTAAGGTTTTCTAACTTTACGAAGGATAAAGCATGTACCGGGTTTATTAAATTATAACCGTAATAGTGGAGGAATAAGCTTAGTGTTACTAAAATTATTGAGATGAACAGAAAACAAAGAGTTAAAGGTTATGAAATGCATTTGTATGAACAAAAATTAAATAAAAAGATCTCTTGAGCCTTGAATTTCCATATAATTTACTTTTATACGCCAATTTTCAGGTTTCTAAAACATTGTGATTTAAGGTCAGATGAAGGATTCTTTACCGGCAATCAAAAGGAGTCAAGAGTCAAACATTCTTTATTCGTGATAATCTTGTTACATGGAATAGTTTCAAAAATTAGTTTTAAAGTAAACAGTAAATTATATACAAAGAAATAACATTTTTATATATTATTCAAAAATATGTATATTATCAAAAAACTCCAAATAACTGTAAATTGGTTTGTTTCCGAAATGGTTTGAGCTTTTGTCTGAAGTGCTTTACAGACAACAGTCCTTTGTCAACAGGTAAAAGGTTGAAAAGCTTCACTGATATCACCTCAAAACTTTTGTCAGTTCTTGCGTATTTATGAAATTTGATGAAGAGATCCTGTCTATGTCTGGTATTATGCTCATGTATATCTTCAAAGGCTAAACAGTTTCCAATATTGCATCTGACATAACTCAAACAGTCAAGTAAAAACATTGCTGGCAAGGTCAAAATTAAAAGTTTTTTGAAGATTGGTCAACAATGTGCTCTAGGTGGGGCTCCTGCCATTACCCTTAATACTCGCTTTTGAAGAACCAGTAGACGAATAGCAGTAGAATGGTTACCCCAGAGAATGGTACCATATGCCAAGTGGCTACGAATATGGGCATAGTATACGGTAAGCTAGGCCTGAATTGATATGGTGCTCTGAGAGTAAATATTCCGCTACAGATTTTCTTGACGAGCGAGCTAATGTGTGTCTCCCATCCCAAATTAGATTCAAGGTGCCCACCAAGGAACTTGCCAGCCTCAGAATGCATATTTCTAGAAATGCGATCACTAGTGCGATTTGATCTAAATTTTAAGTCCACCGTTTTAGCGTCTAAACACTTTCTAACTCCAGTATTATCCTACCTACTAAAAATGTATTTGTTTTTATATATTTGAGACCATACAATATTATTCAATGATTCATTGTCATGTAGAGCCGGAATTTATTTTTGTAATGCAAAGACACAGCAAACAAGATTTTCTAGCTTTGTCAGAGTGACCAACCTTCAATGAGTTGTAAAACAAGAAATAACTAAGGAATCATATAATATAAAATTGGTCTCTTGACAGCTGTCACAAAATTATTATGAAATGATTGTAATTAAAAATTAAATTAATTAGGTTTTTTCTGTACCACATCCCTTATTAATAACTTCCCCATTGTTACAAGTACGGTAAAATTTATTTTCATTCTTTCATATATAAGAAGTGAATGACATTTGTAAGGAATATTATTTAGAATCGATGTATTTTATATCAAGTTAATTTTTAGAGCTTTGTGTTACGTTTTAGGTTAGTTTTTGGAAGCACTTGTATGAAAATTACAATTTTTAACTCTTGTTTACACAGTTGTAAATAAATGATTTCAATTTTGTTTCTTTGTTTCTATATTTATTTGAATAGCGTAAGTGGTTAGTCAACGTACGACCAGAAGTCGATAGTAAATATTAATGCCAGCAAGACCAAGCTTATGACATTCAAGAGAACCACCTCCTCAATTGATTTCAACTACTCCCTTGATGACAAGCTTCTTGATCATTGTACATCCATATAGTACATCTTGGAATAGTTCTCGACTCCTCTTTTGGCTACAGTCTCCATGTTGACCAATTATGCTGCCGAGCGTCTGGTATGATGGGGCTGATTATGAGAACTGCTAGGCATGGCCTCGGCTCTAATGCTCTTGTACTCCTCTACAAGTCCCTTGTCCTCCAGCTGCTCGAGTATGCTTCAGTTGTTTGGTCTCCTTACCAAGTGGGCCTCATTGACAGACTGCAGTCCGTGCAAAATAAATTCCTTAGGTATTTGCACTGGAGAGAGCCTGATAGGCCTCTGAACTTGCTTCGGCTACATCCACTGGTCGTTAGAAGGGAGGTTGCAGATGTTGTCTTTCTTTATAAGATTCTCAACTTTGTGGTAGTCTGCCCCCCTCTTTTGGAGCGAATTTTCTTTTCATCTCCCCTCTGGCACAAGGTCGCGCCGCCTCTTCGAGCTGAGCCACTTAAACCGCAACTATCTCCAGTTCAGCTCTGTCCCAAGAATACTTCGGCTTGGCAACGAGGTGTGCAGTGAAGTAGACTTTTTCTGCAATCGACTGGGAGCTTTGAGACGTGCTGTGTTGACAGTGAGGCTGGCGACATTTGAGTCAGAGTGAGCTTGCCGAGTCCTGCACAGTATTACAGTATTACAATAGTCACTCCATTGTTATCTTTGATGATTTAGTCTATTACTGTTATCATTATTGTTATTGTTGTATTATTATTTTTTATTACTTGTTACATCACTACTTGTTATTGTTATTGTACTATGGTTATTTGTACCACTTTCATTATGTTTCACATTATTCTAGTTTGATCTTGTTATATCTGTTTATTTCACTATGTCGTAGGCATGGTCAATTGCTGAACTTGATTTTTCATACTATATTTTTTTATGATAATTTATTACTGCTTATTACTAGTCATCTTAAGTATTGTAATTTTGCAAAATGGTTATACCGTGGGAATGTAAATAAATAAATGGCGATCGTTACGGCATAAAACAATATGGCGGCAACAGAAATTAAGTGGGGCAGGAATGGGCCACTTTTTTATTATTTGTTTATGCTAGATGAACTTCATCGTACTTGGTTGGTCGACGGATGCAGACGTAATCACTTTCAATAATTAGTGTTGTGTTAAGAGCATAAAATAAGAGCACCTAAATAAGAGCATAAGGTCCATAATCCTTCGTCTTGAGTGCAGGGACTGGATTCCTCAGTTTCTTAACAAGATGTTCCAATTACAGTAATATGAGATTGGTCGTTTGTAAATGTTATTAATGGTTACAACAGTAAAACTAAATACACCATATTATGCAAATCAAATAAAAAATAATCTTTTTTAGATTAATTACACAAATAACTTATAAGTTTAATAATAAAAACCGAAATTGATAGATGTATGCGGAAATATAAATGGTAAGGGTTTTGGGAAAATTAATATTTCATTAAAAATTAGTTATATTAGTTGGGCTATAGCCTAATATTTTCTACAATTTATGCCACATATATTTTTCTCAAAATAAAATATTAGGTGCAATAATTTTAGCAAAGACAAACACATCAATGATAGTTACATGCTTCTGTTACACGTATGAACAATTATGTTGCATTACTTGTTTTATTAATAATATATTTAAATCAATATTATTGTGTGCATTACCATACACAGTTTATGGTAAATAATAAGTTAGTCCCATATGGTGTTCATCAAATATAAAAAAAGATCTATCGTCTTTTACAACTCGAAATGTCATAATACTGTCATACATTTATATGTCAGAATATACCTTAATATAATCGGTTCATAATTAAACTTCTTTGAATTACATAACATAAGTAGCAGGAAACACTGAGCAAAACATTTCTATTAATCACCTTGGTTTTGTTGGATCTCGAATTGAATGAGTATCACTAGATTTGTGGCCACAGTGGCAACCATCGATGTTAAAATTTGTCTGTTGATATTAACAAATTCTCCAGCAGAAAACTCAAGGTGTTTCTTTGAGAGCTGCAACGAAAAGGAATTTAACTGTTTTCTCAGTCCCGGGTTCACGTTCGTGTTAGTTATTAACTTGCAGATTACTGTGTTTGTCTCATACGCAGCTTGAGTGACGTCAGAGCTTGAGGACACGACCATACATAAGAAACATATCATTGACAGTGACCAGAATATCTCTGAAACGATTCCTGTTACGTCTTTTATTAAGATATTCATAAAGAGAAAATATAGAGATGAGGTAACAAATAGAAAACCATAGAGAATGGAAGCCAATAACAGGTCACTGCAGAAATCACTGGCTTGGCATACAGCATCACAAAGTAAGTGGTAGGCGATCATGATAGATTTAATCCTGCCGATGGTGTCACGATCCTGAGTGAGACGTAGTTGTGGTGGATTCCGGTGTCGCATCGACTGTCTACAAATTTCATTGTTCACTTCTTGTGTAATATTTATGTTGATGATTCTAAATCTTTCGATCAAGCAGCGAGTGACAGGTTGAATATGGATCAACAAACAAGTTTGCCCACAGTGTGTGATAAGGAAACAAATAGTACTCAAGTAATTAAACTTTATATTTGTGTCAATGTCTACCAAAGATAAGAACGTATATACCCGTAATGCTTGAACTATGATAGGAGTGGCTATTGAAATAGCAATGATTGCAGCAGATTTCACTCTCAAACTGCATTTAAGTGACGCCAGTTGCAGATTGCGATAAACCCTATACAGAGTGTTGCAGACGTCTAGGAACTTTGGGTACTTCCTGCCATAGCTGTTGAACGTTACTAATTCTATCCAGATGCCAGAGACTGCGAGTAAAGTTGTAGTGAAAAGAGAAATGTTTGATTCATTTCTATTTAATATGTATGAGTCTCTGTTTGTAATTATCATGTAGATTTCAAAGCCCCGAAACGCTGTTTGAAATATAGTCACTACCAAGCCCAAGCGGAAAACTGCAGGACAAAATGTCAGCTTCTTAGTCCCTGACGGTTGTATCGCATACATCAGAGGGAACCTCATAAATACTTGGCAAAAGAAAACACCTCTTTCTGAAAGAAAACTCATATTGACATAAAGACTATATAAATCCTACAACATTAAATGTTCACAAGCATACACATGTATATCAATATTCGGAAAGCGTACACTTTCCGAATTTAACGTAAATGTATTTCATAATACGTAAATAGCTATGAACATAATTTCTATAGCACTAATAGCGTAATAAGTAACACTATTTATATGATATATAATAAGATATCAGTTTTCTTTATCCAAAATAATTTTTCCTATCGTGTATTTTAGGGAGTTGAGATACAAACCTAAACATAGTGGTTGTGTAAATAACTGTATTCATTGTAGTTCTTTTCTTTAAAATACAATAAAGTGATTTGTACTCCCTCTCTGATAGCTGTCAATATGACTGAGTGGATCGATTTTGAATTAAAAATGAAGACATTGACAATAATAATGCTCTTATTACACGTGCAGCACACTTCATCATATAATTTTCTTATTGTATAATTCTTTATTTATTACATACATACTTTTCTAATTAGAAATAGTGTTATTGATTTGTCAATAACATTCTAACTATGAAGATATTAGTTTATTAAAATGTAATATAAGAGTTGATTTATTGTAATACTATTTGTAACTTTCAATATTAGGATTGTTACATATTACTTTAGTGTTTAAATAAACATGATACTAGTAATTTGAAAATTAAACTTTAATTCAGTACAGTAATTTTGACTTTGCGTTATTAAGTTTGGTTTGGAGGTTTAAATTTTAAAGATATACCCCTTTAAATTTACCTGGAAGCATAAAAAAGTATACAAGGCCTAAATAAATCGACAAAAGATAAATTTATTTATGGCATGTGTTTAGTAAGACAAAATACCATCTTAGCGCTCAACACACACACACACACACACACACACACACACACACACACACACACACACACACACACACACACACACACACACACATATCCATCGTAAGTAGAGGTTATTTTTTAGAGATGAGTTAAAAGAGAATTGTCAATAGTATTTCTTAAAAGAGATTTTTTTTTATTTTGAGAATCCTTTCTTCCAGAAAAACAGAAATGGACTCAAAGTTTGATATTTCTCTATAATCCCAGCCACACACTATCTTTCTCCAAATATGCCATGTGTGAAAGATACTGTATTACATCCTAATGAGAAATTCTCTATCCATCTTGTTTATATAATTTAACTGTTGTAGGCTAAAATTTAAAACAGGGAAACTTGGAAAATCTAAGCACGTTCTTTTGTTAGATTTGAACCTCTTATAGAAGAGGTCAGATACACTTGTACATAGAGTAATATTTGTTGTAAACATAACGCCGTAATTTATTTTAAAACTGTTTCAAAATATAAAGAAAAGTGTATGTTAAATAATCTATTTTCACTTGTAGTTAATTTAACTAGTTGCATGAAGAGCTTATTACACAATAACGTCTGGTCGTTACAAACATTCACACCGCTTACACCACTCATGTACTAGAGCTCACTAGTGTACACATTGTAATATCTTGGGTCATATATGGGTTGGTACAGATTTCAATTGTTACCCGTGGTTTGTATGATATCGTTGTCTATAATCGGTAAAGTAAAGTAGATTATTGTGATTCGTTGTCTGGTACAAACATCTGGCCATCCTTTATGAAATTGGTAGTGATTGTTTAAAAGTTGTACTAAATTTGCTGTTCATATTTAATTTGCTTTTTTTCCCTAACTCAATAAAACGTATGCTTTGGGGTATTTTCTGGACATGTATTCTATAAAGATTCTTTTACCAATCGACCTGTGTACATGGAAGTAACAAATAATAGTTAAAAAGTAAAATAAATTCAATTGTTCCGAGCGTTAAGTGCACGCTATATATTTACAGTATTCTTATCTTCATCTATTTAATCGAAATTAATACCATCGCTCATCCAATAGACGTAAGACCATTTGACGGTTATTTATAATATAAATATATAATATACATAAATAAAATAAATATACAATATAGTTTATGTTAATTAATGATAGAAAAAATATGACTAGTTTGTTTATGTATTTTTAGGTAAAATAGCAACACGTAGAATCTCAAACTAGGTTAAAATGTTTATTCTGAAAAGTTTATTTTATACTGATATCGCGTTTTAACAATACAATTTTTAGTATATATATATATATATATATATATATATATATATATATATATATATATATATATATATATATATATATATAAATTACCCTGCCAAAAATATTTATTTCTTAATTAGACTTTCAATAGCCCAAAATAAATTAAAATTAAATAAATAAAACGAAAAAAATTAAATTAACTAAATTATTTAGGTTTCCGCTTTAAAGATTTTGCTATTTAAATTTTTTTAAAGATACTATTTTATTTGTTCTAATATTTTTGAATACATTCTGCATAAGCTGTTCTATATTTCAACTTAGATCAACCAATACTTTATTATTCCCATATTAGAGGTTAGTCAACACAGGAAGCATCTACTGTACTTCAGTCAGCTGTTGAGACATCTAATCACTAGAACATTTATGGGGTGTAACAGAATTCATCCAATAACGAATTAAGACTATTTAATAACTCTAAATTGTCACGGAATATGGTTTTTTTATTAAAAGGACACTAAATTAGGTTATTTCACTTGGTTTTTATAGTTATTTCCTAATTTATCAGAAGTATAATTATACGTCCTACATGGTATTTTTATTAATATTTAATTGTATTTTCCATTTAAATACAAAATATTTCGTTGTAACACACAATAATAACACTATTTAAATTCATCCTTCAAATATAGTGTTATATAATTGTTTTTTTTTTGTGTGTTTATAACTTTAATAATATAAAACATTTTGATACCTTTACATTTAGACCTCCACCAACATGGCCGGTTTTAGAAACATAAGATTGTGTGCCTACACAATGAAAATTCATTCCAGACTCCTGTATTCGTATTAGTAGTTATGTTTCTATCAGTATGTTTTGTTAGTGTCCGGAATAATGTGCAAAGAACTTACATAAAGTTCTAACCATGCTAGGCCACTTCATTAGCTGTCTCTGTAAATAAAACGTTTTAGCTTATTATTATTAGCTCATTAAGAGAGTTAGTTTATAGAATAGTACTTCAAAATAGAACTTAAAAGGCTTTTCAAAGGATAAGGGGTGTGAAAACATTTCTTATATCTTAAATGAACCATCAAACTCCAGATACTTGGAGTTGATTGACTAGTTAACGTGCAAGTTCAGGAGTCAAGTCTGTTAGAGTGTCAGTAATTAGGCGCTGCTGAACAAGCGTAGAATTTGGGTTTTAATACACGAAACATTTTTTGTTAACTTCACCAAGGGTTCCCACAACTTCTGTAGAAATAGGTCCGTTCACCGCAATGATTATGTCAAACACCATAGTGAACTCAATTCTGCTACTGATGAAACAAAACGAGAAGAATCTTGTTTTTACTGAATGGCTTCTATAGTGTATTAGAAGAGCTCTTTGTGAGCTAGCCGGAAATGATGTCTAAATGATGCAACTCGTCGGTTCAGAAAGTTCACTAATGAACGTTTCAGCTACATCTGATCTAGATCTAATTCCTTAGCCAATTGTTCAGTATTAACCATACAACATATAAGTGGTATAAGAAAGCAGTAAAGAAAGCAACATGAGTTTATTTTTGTTTACAAAGTGATACAATTTTGATACTTAAAGTAAAGTATTATTTTGTAATTTTTAACTTGAATTAATTATGTAAATAAATAAATATGTTGTTATAGATAAATAAGTATAAACACACACACACACACACACACACACACACACACTTTTCGTATTTCGACAATGCAAATATATAGATATTCCCTGTAGATTGCATTCCGTGAATGGAGAAGAAATTATGATCTGGACAATATATAACATGGTTAAAGAACAAAATTACTGCGGAAGGATAAATTTAATTATTTAATATTAGTATGTATCAGAAATAACAACAACCATTTTTAGAGTACATAAATGAAAGAAATTCTGAAATAACAATCTTCCCTGACATTATTTGATAAATCAAAGCAAATTTTCACTTTGTTAATATAATTATAATGTAAAACAAATATTTAGCTTGAGATGTGTTCTTACATTTATAATTTAAAACAATTAAGTAAACGTAACCATTACTTGAGACGTATTAATATAAATGCTAATGCTTAGGTAATTTTTGATAAGAAGGATACTTTTTTAATAAAAAACTAATTTCAAACTTATCAGTGTGTATATTTATTACTTTAATGATGTAAGAATTTAATATAAAGACACATTACTTTATATAAGTACGTTGATGACGTAGATGTTTTAATGTCCTAAGGTTTGGGCTTTATGAGAAGAGATCATTTAAATAGAATTCAATTTTAATGAATGAGCTTTAGCAAAAAATACCACTCAGGAGGCTAGAAAATTTAAAATCTGACTGCCTGTCTATTTTTCTATTTCACATATCTATCAGTATGATATAACTATTCTTTAACATAACTATAATATGAAAATATTGCATGAAGCTTCATTTCTATATAAAATACATTGAGTTCGATGATGGTCAATGCTATAGGATTTAGCTGAGCTTTGTAAAACCTTTTACTTCGGTCTTAAGGGGGAAATGTACCTAAAGAGAAAATAGCAGAATAAATAAATAATTTAACGAACTAAATACTTTCACATTATATTTTAATATCTGGCATTTTATTCATAGAATAAAGTGAAAAAAACTTTTGGAAGTGATCGTTTAAATCCGGTGACAAGGTTTAATTTTAGTGGGATTTTGAGTTGAATTAAACTCTGAGGTTATAGGGTTCGTTAAAATTCAGTAAATACTCTCTAAGGGTTACTTAAACATTCTGAAGAGACCAAAAAGTAGTTTTTAAAAAATAAGTGAAACCATATGCAAACTTTCTGATTTATAAAATTATGAGAACATGCCAAGTATATCCTTTATTGATGGGCTTTATTTGTTTACAAGTTTAATTTTTTTCACTCTGTTTAATAACCTTGGAGTGTGGAATTAACAGTAATACACAGTCCTTATCAGTCGCTCGAGCAGTCCGGATGGCTCTGGGATAAGCTCCGTGAACCTGCCCACCGATCCGGTCTGTGCTTGATGCGATTTCGTTTCCTCGCGATTGAAAGTTATTACTCACCGTTTTAGTTATAGTAGTTTAAATAAAGATTTGTGCCAATTAAATAAAGTGATTACCTTATATTATGAGAGTTGAAGATTCTCTTTTACCATTTTTATTTAATGTAAACATTCGGTAACAACATGGTCGAAAAATGTGCGAAGTGTAACACTAATCTGGAAAGTGTTGAAGACATTGTTGCTAAGTGCAATGATTGCGGTGGCCTCTATTACCCAGCTTGCTGCAAACGGACGCTGTGAAGAGACTGTGAAGTAAAAGGTCACGTGGCAGTGCGATTTGTGTGAAACAGAAAATGCATCATCTCCCAGTGGCAAATCTGACACTACAACATTAAGTTGGGACAACGTCATGGCTTTGCTTCAAACTATTAGAAAATATATTGCAGGTAATATGAAGGAATCAAGGGAGCGTTTTAGCGGCTTAGAAACACTAGGGCAAGAGGTGAAGGACGTAGTTGAGGAATTTAGAGTAAAAATCCTAGTTTTGGAGCAAGAGAATACCGAACTGAAGAAGAATATGGTGGATAACATCCAGATGAATAAAGGAAATAATCAAGAAATTCGTCTTTTAAAACGTGAGCTCCTTGAACTACAACAATCCGCCCATCGGAACAATATCGAAATAAAAGGCGTGCCTTCCTCTGGTAAAGAAGATATACTCATGGTCATGGAAGCCATTGCGAAAGCCTTAGATGTGCCGTACAATAGGGGTGAGTTAGATGTAGTCCACCGTATGCCAACGTCTGACACCCACCATCCAACTATCATCGCAGCTTTTATGTACCGTGGCACCAGAGACATGTGGCTTGCGGCCGCTAGAAAGAAGAAGCTGATGACTACAGACATCTCTACTCTCCTGGAGCCTGGCCCTGTGTATATAAACAGTCATCTCACTTGCCATAACAAGTTCCTTCTGGCGAGAGCCAAGCAACATGTGAGAGACGAAGAAGTTGGAAGCAGTATGGACTGTCGAGGGAAAGATCCTGGTTCGGAAGGAAGAAGGAAGCCACGCACAGAGAGAATGAGAAGATCTGGACGGTATAGCAGGGTGAGATAAGAACCAAGAATCCAAGTCCTAAGGGCAGCATTTTTTATATTCAACAGACAGTATTGTTTTCTTTACACTAGCTTAAATTGGTTTTATAAACTCGGGTGCATGAGTTTATTTATTTTTTTATTATTTCCATATTGTGGATACAATTTAGAAGATTAATGTATTTCAGTTTAGGTATTGCTGTTGATAATTAAATTGTTAGTTTGAAAATGTAAATTATAAATAAGCCACGTTATTTACTAAATAAATAAAGTATATACGTTTTGTTTAGTTAGACAAAAATTATTTGTTATCAATAGCTATTTTAAAGTTGCTATTATCACTCTAAAACCAATATTATTTTGAACAATTATTAGTCTAAGTATAAAAAATTATAAGTTTTGAATCTCAGTAAATATGTCAATATCTTATTGTTTTTATATTATTTTGGATTGTATTCATAATATTTTTATTCACTAAATTGGTTTTCTGTACATAATTTTTAGGATAAACAAACAAAGATTAATAAAATTTTTCATTACTAACTCAAAAAATGTTGTGTGTTATGTAACTTAAAATTAAGGGAAGTCGTTTACGATTCATGTGTGTTATATCTAAGTACTATGATAATTACATTGTGGAGTTAAAAACAGTTGTTTTCCTATACATATTTTTTATCTTGTACTTGTGGCAGTGTGCTTTATTATTTACTCGAATCTCAATTAAGTGAGACACCTTCATGTGTATATACGTAGCTTTCATAAGATGTAAAAAAAACATTGTTCACAAAGATGCATAAATAATCCTTTTTGCGCCATGAATTCATATATAATATGAAATAATTAATTTTGTGATATTATCGAAAAGTGAGAGCTTTTCCAGTAAATTAGAAATAACTTTAGTTATAGAAACTTTGACGAATGTACATATCATTAACTCTCATATGTATTAATATATGACTAAATTTTCTACTTAGTAAGAAATGTTAGAGGAATAATATTAGAGTGGTAGTGAGGGAATTTTTGCATTTCTTTAACAATACTCATGTTGTGTTCACGAGTGCGTACGTGACGAACATATGGGTATGCATGTTATGTGCGGGTTATGAAGGTCTCTATATCACAGAATGTATGCGTGAGTCGTATTAGCATACATGCATGTGTATGGAGTTGTATAATATGTGTGTACGTGTATGAATGCATGGACATGTGTTTCTGTGCATGAATGAATACAGGTGGGATTGTGTACGTACGTGCTTTTGTGTGTGTAAATGTATATGTGCATTTTTACGTATGGTATACATGTGTTTGTGTATACGGTATGTATATACGAATGTGAGTGTGTGTGTGTGTTCACAGTTCACAGTTCACAAACTCTTTATTCGTTTTAATATAAGTCAAATACATTGTCCCAATGCACCCTGCAAGGTGCGTGCGGGAACCAAAACTAAATTATTAGTGTCCATTTACTGCTGACTTGCTGCATTTTCTTGTTATGATATTTTTATGTATATAAGTATGGCCTGTTTCCACTACAATCAATACATTTCTCTGTTTTACAGTTTTTCAATAATTGGGTAAATTTGGTTACTGAAACAAGAACAAAAAAAAAAAAACTATATTTTACCTTAGTTCGCACAACACAACCGCATACGTACACATGCATTATACGCATTTGCATACACATACATATGGCACTACAACAAACAACCATTATATAAAATATGAGAATTTACAATGATATAAACTGTGAGAATGTATAACAATATAAACTATGAAAATGTATAACAATATAAACTATGAGAATGTATAACAATATAATATAATTAACAATTAAATAATAACCAACAACACATGTAAACAACCAATAAATTAACAAGCAATCAATAACCAGACAATTATCTTAATATGTAGTATACAAATATAATAAATAAAACTACAAATATATTATCACAATATTTAACGTATAACCAATTATAGACTTATATATGAAGCATATGGTAACCTAACCTATACAAATGGATCACATTTTTATTCAGGGATGTTGTCGGCAATAAACGATATTGCTTTCATTTTGACCTTAGGTTTTTGTTTTTTCAAAAATTAATTCATTGCCGCATTCCATAATGAAACGGTTAAATAAACTTGGACCCAGGTAGCATAATTAACGTTTAGAAGTACTTGTAGTAAAAAAAGGTGTTTCCAATTGTAAAAATTGAGCACTGCGGGTTAGTCTGTTTGAAGTTCTAATTTTAAATTGATTTATGTATTTATGAATATGCATTAACGAACAAAGGTTATACAAGTGATTAAAGTTTAATAGGTTTTTTCTTTGAAAATATAACTCATTCTATCCATTCTTCTAATCCCATATACAATACGCAATGCATGCCTCTGTGCCATTATAATTGGCTGTAGTAGTGTTCGAAACGTTCCTCCATAATGAATTATTCCAAACCTCAGTATACTCTCAAACCAAGAAAAATAAAGTTGTTTCATATGTCTATCTTTTATATGCTGCTTGAGAATAAATAGAGAGTAATTTATTTTCCTAAGTTTTTTTGAAATGTAATTGATATGCTGATCCCATTTTAGATGATGATCAACATACAAACCTAGGTACTTAACACTTTCTACTGTTTCTATGGTTGTGCACCTACATGAATACTTACACTGATGCGTGTGACAAACCAAATTTAATCTGTTTCTCAAAAGGTTTTGATTGCAATTTTGATCGAAAAAAAGAAGACACTTTGATTTAGAAACATTGATTAAAATTTTATTGTTGATCATCCACTCAGATACGATTTTTAGATCCTGTCTTACCCTAGTAATTAGTGAGTCCTTATTAAATGGCGAGCACACTAATGCCGTATCGTCCACAAATGAAAATATGGATGGGTATAAAGGTAACTTTAACATGTCATTATTATATATCACAAAGAAAAATGGACCAAGTACACCACCCTGAGCTGTTCCATGAAATAACTCAAAAATTTCACTGTATACGTTGTTAATCCTAACCATTTGTTTTCTTTTGGTACAAAATTATGTCAACCAATCCAGAGCAGTCCCGCCTACACTGTAACTTCAAACTTATTCATTAAAATATTGATATCTAAGGTATCAAAGGCCTTTTGAATATCAAGATAAAACTGCTAGTGTGAATTTACGTTGGTCCTTAGAGTAAGTTATATTTGAGATATGTTTTTCAAGTGCTAAGTCTGTCCCCTTCCCTGGAAGAAACCCATATTGGTGCTGAGAAAATAATGAATTACTGTTAAAATAATCCATTAACTTGTTTTTAACTATTGTCTCAAATATCTTGACTATGGTATTAATGACTGAGATAGGACGGTATGATGATATCTCGGACGGATCACCAGATTTAAAAACAGGGGTCACAGAAGCTACTTTGAAATCATCAGGAACCAAACCCTGAGAAAATGATTTTATATATATGTTATAAAGTAAGGGACCAAATACATCAATATTTTCCTTGATAGTCAGTATATTCAAACCATCGATACCGCAACTACGTTTATTTTTCACTTTTTTAATAGTATCAAATACTTCTTCACTTGTTAACTCAAACTGAGAATAAATACAGTCATAATTATTTTGAACCTCTAAGAATAAGTCACAGCCAAATTCATTTGATCGTAAGGTGGACACTATATTTGTAAAATAATTATTAAAAATATCTGCAATCTTATGTTCATTCCCCTTTACCTCCAATAAATTTCAATCTATCGTTATTTTGTTCAACAGGTTAGTTTTATTTTTCACAATCTTTTTTACAATATCCCAATATTTTTTTGAGTTACCATTCGCTCTGTCAATCATACTTGAGAGATATTCTATTTTTGCTTGCCTTATCTTTTTAGATACGATTACTGAAAAACGTTTGTATTCCGCTCCTAACACTGCATTGCTCCTGTCTCTAGAGAAAGTTTTAAATAGATAATTATTTTTACTTATTAAGGAAACAAGATTATCTGAGACCCATTTACGTCTTCTTTTATTTTTACTATTTAATTTTTTTAGATAAGAGGAGACTTCTCTACATTCATTAAATATTCTATAAAATTCAGTCAAACATGCATTTAAATTATTTTCACTAAAAACCCTATCCCAGTTAGCCAATATTAATTGCCTGCGCAGCATTTTATGGTCTAACACTTTAATAAAACAGCTACTATTGTTATTAATACGTTGTACATCAGACAATCTTAATTCTATGCCAAAGTGATCCGTTATACATAAATCCAATACATTACAAATAAGTTCTATATTTCTAGAATTCCTCACAAACACATGATCAAGACAAGAAACAGAGTTGTTATGAATTCTAGTTGGGGTATTAATACAGCTTGTAAATCCATATGATGACAAACTATTCAAGTAGTCTTTACCAGAACCATTATTTTTTAATATACAATATTCATGTCACCTGCAATAATTGTTGGATTATGAGACAGCTTTAAAATATTTTCGAAATCATCTTTAAAACGGTTGAATACAAATTTACAACTTCGTTAAACACCATATAGTGAAATATCCATCATTGAATTATTGTAGTTGACCTGAAATGTAACATTAATAATCTCAGCTGTAGGCAGCAACATAAGGCGGTGACTGTAGTGAAGGTCGCGATCCACGTAGATTCTGCCCGGCCTGGTTATCAGGATGATCTTGTAATATCAGGTTGTAGCCCGGTAGCGCGTAATTTGCTTCCTCACCCCCCTTTATCTATACCTCAGTCAACACTATTATTTTGTATTGATATGGTAAACCATCCAAATATATGATAAGTTCATTAAAGTTCTTCCTTTCATTTCGAATATTTAGATGAAAAATATGAAAGTCGTTTAAGGAACTGGCGGTCATATTTCTCTCAGTGGCAGAGTGTTTTAGTACTTCATACATTGCCTCATATTTATTTTATTATTACATGGTTACTATAAGGTACCTATGTCATATTATATATTTCTTTATTCAGCATTTTTCAATGAAAATTTTTCAAATAATAAAATACCCTTACTCTAACTCTTCATGAAAAAAAAAGAAAAGTTAGTTCAAAGTTTTTGATTTGTAAAATTGTTGTTGTTAGTGATATGCAAAATCCAAAATATAGAAAAGGAAGAGCATTTGATTCTGAGTAAAAATAAAACAACATATAGTTTATAAGGTATTTATTTTTACATGTGCTAAACGATACAAAAATCATACACTGACATTCGATAGTGCTACTTACCAACAAAAGTAAGAACTTCAAAGCCCACTTGGATTTGTACAATCTTGTTACTATTAGTTTATATTAATTTTCTATTTTTTTATTTTTTAATAAATATTTTTTTAATCATGTTCTGATTGAATGTCTAAATCGGAATCCTCATCTTTGCTTATTTCATGTTCAACTGGTTCTCAAATGTCACTTGAACGACCGCGGAAATTACGATCCATTACGTAAACACTCACAAAAAATTACTATTATTGTGTTTTATACACAACCATCATTACAAAAAACTCAAACAAACAATAAACCAGACAGAACACCATCCAGCTGACGAAATAACAATAGCCGAATGAACCAGTTGACTCATCGCTGCGCACGCAACTAGCGCGGTACGCGGGAGAATGTAAACAAACAGTTCCGAGATTATAAAAACGTATGGACGTGTAACGAAACGATAAAATTATTTAATAGTTTATAATTTACATAAATTGAACCTTCCTCTTTCGATTGGTATCAATGTACAACTAGTTCTCGAATGTCACTTGAACGATCGCGAAAATTACGATCGATTACGTAAACACGCACAAAAAACTTACTATTATTGTGTCATATACACAAACCATCATTACAACAAACTCAAAACAAACAATAAACCAGACAGAACACCATGCAGCTGACGAAAGAACAATAGCCAAATGAACCAGTTGTCTCATCGCTGCGCGCGCAACTAGCGCGGTACGCGGGAGAATGTAAACAAACAGTTCAGAGATTATAAAACGTATGGACGTGTAACAAAAAAATAAAATTATTTATTAGTGTATTATTTACATAAATTGAACCTTCCTCTTTCGATTGGTATCAATACCGATACTCTTTGATACGTAATATTGGGAAATAAAAGACGTATTAAAACGCCCGATATCGGGCGCTGCCATCTAGGATGCGACTAAAACGCCCGAATCGAGCGTTTGCCAGTTCCAGGGTTAAATTACTGTTATCCATGAAAAAAAAAAAAACGACAAACGGTGTTCCTCAGAGATTAAATGGTCTAGTTAACAGTCAACCCAAGCTGTCTCAAGTCCCCCAAGGAAGAAATACGAAAAGTGTGTGTGTGTGTGTGTGTGTGTGTGTGTGTGTGTGTGTGTATGTGTGTGTGTAGCTTATAACTGTAAACATAACATATAACAAATAAAATGTTTTACAAGTACGTTGCGGCACATACGCGTACAGCTCACTACACTGATCATAGTTTCATAGACGCTCATAATACTGAGAATATTATTTTAGTCGTCATAAAAACTGAATTTACGGATCATTTTTTGATTGCAACTGACTGTAGTAGATGAAATATTAAATCTAGTATTAGATCGAGTAAAATTATAGTCGTAATGATTAAAACCAAAGTAAAAAATCAAATAGCTAGATGCAACTGGTACGAAATACATAATTGTACGGATGTAAATAATAGCGCCGAGATGTTGGTCAGAAAAATTAACGATAGTATGAAAGTCTCCTCAAATCGTGTAGTTTTTCGGAATAAGGAGTTGAAGTTGAAACCTTGCATAAGTTGAGGACTAATTACATCAATCCGTAAAAGAGATAAACTGAGCAAACGGGTTAAACGTCAGCCTTTCAACTGTAAATTGTTAAATCATTTCAAAAATAATCGTAATATTTTAAGTAACCTATTAATGAAAACTAAAGAAAATTATTACAAAACTAAAATTAATAATCAATTGGAAATCTTGAAAAACTGTGGCAGCATATCAGACAAATAGCAGGGAAAACTAAAACAAATTCACGCTTCCCAGTGGAACATTTTGTTGCTTTAGATACAAACATAAAATATGATGATAACACAAATTATGTATCGAATTTACTAAATAATTATTTTGTTAATGTGGGAGAGAAGAGTTGGCTGGCACAGTCCATGTAGCTGATTGCCCGGTTGATATTGAACATATTATGTTGCGGACAGAGTTTAGGTTGACTCCAGTTACCGAACAGCAGATGGAAGAGTGTATGGTCGAGTTAAAAGGAGGTTCAGCTCCAGGAATAGATGGTATTACTACTGATATTATTAAAGACAATTTTACCTATCTAAAAAAACCATTCTTGCACATACTAAAATACTAGTCTCATAGATGGTATTTTTCTAGACATATTTAAAATCGCCAAGGTGATGCCTATGTTCAAGGGAGGTGAGAAGGGAGAGCGTTCAAACTATCGCCCGATATCTCTCTTAAGCGTTATATATAAGTTAATAGAGAAGATTGTTGGAAAACAACTAACCCATTATCTATTTGAAAACAATATATTTTCTTTAATCAGTTTGGTTTTAGGAAATATGTTACGGTGGAAGACGTCCTTTTTAATTTAACAAAACACATGCATAACAATATAGCTAAAGGCAAGCTCTCTTTATTGGTGTTCATCGACTTGGCAAAAGCTGTTGACTCCTTAGAGAGACAAATTTTGGTTTAACAATTAGAATTAATTGGTGTAAGAGACAACACGCTGATGTGCTTTAAAAGTTATTTATGTAATAGGCGGCAAATTGTTGAAATTAACGGTATAAAAAGCGAATCAAAGCAAATAAATTTTTAGGTTATCCAAGGAAGTACACTTGTACCTTTACTCTTCTTAATCCAAACAAATCATATAGGAAAAATCGTTCTTAATAACGGTACGGTATACTTGTACGCAGATGACACGTTAGCGTTGTTTGATGATCATAAAAAACAGCATTTACGGATCATTTTTTGATTGCACCTGACTGTAGTAGATGATAATATTAAATCTAGTATTAGATCGAGTAAAATTATAGTCGTAATGATTAAAACCAAAGTAAAAAAATCAAATAGCTAGATGCAACTGGAAACGAAAATACATAATTGTACGGATGTAAAATAATAGCGCCGAGATGTTGGTCAGAAAAAATTAACGATTAGTATGAAAGTCTCCTCAAATTCGTGTAGTTTTTCGGAATAAGGAGTTGAAGTTGAAACCTTGCATAAGTTGAGGGACTAATTACATCAATCCGTAAAAGAGATAAACTGAGCAAACGGGTTAATTAAAACGTCAGCCTTTCAACTGTAAATTGTTAAATCATTTCAAAAATAATCGTAATATTTTAAGTAACCTATTAATGAAAACTAAAGAAAATTATTACAAAACTAAATTTTAATAATCAATTGAAAATCCTGAAAAACTGTGGCAGCATGTCAGAGAAATAGCAGGGAAAAACTAAAACAAATTCACGCTTCCCAGTGGAACATTTTGGTTGCTTTAGATACAAACATAAAATATGATGATAAACACAAATTATGTATCGAATTTACTAAATAATTTATTTTGTTAATGTGGGAGAAGAGTTGGCTGGCACAGTCCATGTAGCTGATTGCCCGGTTGATATTGAACATATTATGTTGCGGACAGAGTTTAGGTTGACTCCAGTTACCGAACAGCAGATGGAAGAGTGTATGGTCGAGTTAAAAGGAGGTTCAGATCCAGGAATAGTTAGTATTACTACTGATATTATTAAAGATAATTTTACCTATCTAAAAAAAGCCATTCTTGCACATAATAAATTACTAGTCTCATAGATAGCATTTTTCTAGACATATTTAAAATCGCCAAGGTGATGCCTATGTTTAAGGGAGGTGAGAAGGGAGAGCGTTCAAACTATCGCCCGATATCTCTCTTAAGCGTTATATATAAGTTATTAGAGAAGATTGTTGGAAAACAACTAACCCATTATCTATTTGAAAACAATATATTTTCTTTAATCAGTTTGGTTTTAGGAAATATGTTACGGTGGAAGACGTCCTTTTTAAATTTTAATGGGGGGGTGGGGGGGGGGGGGGGTGGGGGGGGGGGGGGGTGGGGGGGGGGGGGGGTGGGGGGGGGGGGGGGTGGGGGGGGGGGGGGGTGGGGGGGGGGGAAGTACCCGTGTGCTAGGGAATACATTTCAGTACTGTTTATGGAGGTGTGAAACATTGTTCTGTTCATTAACGAACCAGAAGGAAAATTGTTTTTGAAAACTTTGTGGTTAGTGTGTTTTAAAACAAATTTTTAGTAAAGAATTACATTTTTTATTTCAGAGGTAATATAATTGACGAATTTACAAATTGTATTAATATCTCAAGAACTGAAGTAAGTTGTTTTTGTAAGACAGTTATAAAAGTAAGTTAATTTCCATATATTCATTACAGTAGGTTAAACATTTTTACAAAACTTATTGCATTATTTCTTAAAAAATAAATCATGTTGTTATTATACAATAACATTTGTTTTAAGATTTTGAACTTCTTATTTGGAAAAATTCATTACATAAAGAGAAGTATTTTTATTTAATTTCTTAAAAAATGTAACTAGTATTACATTTGTAAATTATTATCAGTATTGAATTTTTTAAACAAATAAAAACAGTTTTTAACACTTAAACGACTATGAATATCCATTATTCGCTAACCTGGAAGGAAACACTCCTGGGTGAGCGCGGATGCGTGGTGTTGTGCTAATTTTAAGTGTCTGATGGAGGGTTAATATTCAGACATCCAAGACGATATAAAATATTTTTTGATTATGTAAGCTCCGAGTGAATATTCAGTAAAATTTATTACTAGATTTTTAACTATTAAATATTATCTGTTTTGTCTTAAATAAAAAATCACAGTTCTAAATAAAAAATAATGGATTTATTTTAAAATGGCAAATTAAAAAAGTTCAATATTTCAGAATTTTCATCACTCTATTTTCCACAAAGAATTGACAAACCTGTTTAGTAATTACTAAAAAGTCCTTTGGCAAGAAATAAAAAAATATATCAGTCAAATATATCAAAACTAAAAATCAGAGCTCTCTTCTGAAATAAAATAGTTTTCAAATAAAAATCAAATACCACTTGGAAATAACTAAAATAAAAATTTTAACTTCTAAGTTCACTCAAAATTCAAAAATAAAAAAAATTAAACTTCTCTTTCCACTAGTGGTACCTTAATTTTCAAGTTTTTGCAATTCAGATACTAACTCTCTCAAACAATCATTAAAAGTTCAATTAATTTCCAATTAATAATTCACAATAAAACAGTTAAAATTAAATATTAATAAATTACTAAATTTCCAAAATTCAATCAAAGTTATTAACAAAGTTCAATTTTAATTCTCTTTTCTTGCAAGTTTGAACGAAATGCAACTTGTTTGATTCTATTGTTCTTTATTGTTCATCAAGAATCAGTTATGCAGATTGCTCTTTAGTTTCTTATAAATTTAATTTTTCCTATAAAAAAGACAACAAAATTAATTTAATATCAGATCTGGAAGACTATTTCAATATAACGTTACAATAAATTTGGTGCTTACCTCAAAATCCCTCGTGGAAAAATTTTAGAAAACACGGCGCACTTTAATCAACTTAATTAACGATAATAACCAAAAGAAGAGGGCGAAAATTATGAGCTGGCAGTTTTATAGTTCCCCTTCTCCTCCTTCTGATGGACATTCACAGCGTTCTCTCATTGGCCCAGCCGTATCCAACTTAAGAACAATAGCCTTCTCAGATCTAACGTAACTGCAGTACAAAGACAAGTTCTGATCACTTCAAGGCAGTGAACCGCCTTCCTGATAATTTTAAAATTACCAGCACTAACTTGCCAAAGGATTACATATTCGTTTTTACCCTAACTTCTCACAATCTAATTAAAAATTAAATCCCAATATTTCTTTTAAACAAAATTTTCATATAATTTAAGTTTTAATTAAAAAATAAACCAATGTAGCTTTTAAAAACGCTACAAGAGTGTACTGTAAATTTCAGAAATTTTTCATAAAAACAGGCTGCCATTTTTAAACGGGTTGAGATAAGTGACTTCTGTTTTCGCTAATGAGTTTCTTTTAACAAGACATTTAATGTAATTTATGTATAATTATCCCTATTCTTACATTTAAAAATTTTTAGATTCAAACACTTGACTCTTAATTTTGGAACACCTTGTACATAGATTTTGATGAACATATTTTCAATTGGACTCCCTATGGGCAACTTATGGGGACAACACTCTATTTTATGTCAATACACCAAACGATTCTCCCGCACAAGTGGTCTGCCTCACCCTGGTCTATTCTCAAAATCAGTGGTGAGGCCGAGTGCCTTCTTAATTAAACCAAAAATTATATTGGAAAATGTGAAAACTGTCCTTTTTAGCTTTACATTTTAAATTTTAATTTTTGGATAACAAAATAATTTTTGTTTGTTTATACATAAAATTCAGGTTAAATAAGCTTAGACTCACAGTTAATTTGTTCTCAGGAAGTTTACTTCAAATTTGAGTGAAACATTTTTATGTGACAGTACTGTGTCTAGTTGATTCAATCAGTAACTGAGTGTACTAGTTGCCAATATGGATTTAAATTAGTTAATTCTCAAATTGGTCTACTATTATGAACATCACTGTAGTTATACATTCCTCAATATTCAGATTTTTGTCAGTAACAAATTATTGAAGGATAAACATTTTGTAAGTAATCTCACGCTATGTATTCTAGCTACTATAAAGACCTTAATCCAGTGTAGGTACCTAACACAATGATTAGTTTTAATTGCTTTGAGAAATTCTCGTTTAAATACTCTCTACATCAACTAAGCCTCTTATAGCGAGGACCATAATATTTTGTGGCCTAAAACTTTTCAATACGATAAAAAAGATATATATTTTCAGAAATGTAATATAAGGCATTGTGAGAAATGTGAGTTCTTTTAAACAGTTTTTTCAAAAGACTCCTAATTCTGATTTGCACAGATTTTGTTTGTCTTAGAATTTTGAAGGAGTTTTAATAATTATCCCAAATGACCACCTCATTATTATGGACCACCTCATTATTATGGACCACCTCATATCTCAGATCCGTAATATACAAGCATCTGCACCTCTAGATTTTGTAACATTGTAGATCTGTAGCAAAGCATGATTGGCCAAACCCAGTTTAGATTAAAGATTAAGTCAAAGTAATGATAAGCTACGAATTATCAATCAATCAATCAGTAGGCTTTATTCGTGAACATCAAGTACAGAATAAGGGTCAACAAATCGATAAAACAAATAAAAAAAATTAAATCTAAGTAATACATAAGGTTATGTCTCTCCTTGGGATGTTCTACAGCATGTCACAAATTTTTCCAGGCTGTACATTGATTCTCTCAGCAACCAGGTCTTTCAGTCTTCGCTTGAGGAATTTCAGGATTGTCTTCTTTCAGATTAGGTGGGAGTAGATTATAGAGTTTCGCTCCTGCATATGAAACACAGCACTGGTCACACTGAAGTCAACAGCAACAAATTGGTCACCCAGATTGCAAAATGACATGTTTTCATTACACCAGTTATGGAAAAGGATACAAAACAAATCTGTCTTCAGTGTTACTAAAAATATGTATTTTACAAATAACATTTTTTGCAATCTGGGAAGTTATTAACAAAGTGTGTGTTGGGCAAATAAGTGTTGTATCAAACCTAGTACAGTAGTTTAAACTATCAGAATCAGAATCAGAATCAGAATATCTTTATTGTCATTTGTCAATATTACAATTGCTATAGACAACGTCAATATAACTAATATAATAAATAAAAATGTTATAAGGCTACTTAGTTTATTTGAATGTCATTAACTGATGACATTCAATATAATGTTATAATGAAATACAAAACACAAAAGATTGCTACGAATTTGCTCAACTTTATTGTTTTCAAGTCTGAAAAGTGTGAGCTGATTATAAAAATTGTTTAGCAGATTAAATTTGTACTAGTTCTAGAGGAGTCCAACAATACCTATTAGTATTTGGTGGGAAATTATTTTATGAGTTGTACTCCATAGATGTGGACTGTACACAGTTTAGTGGAATAAATATATTGTTATGATTATTGTCAACTTTCCATTTGTAAAGTGAAAAAGTAATTATGTTCTTTATAGAGTTGAGGAAGGGAATTTTAAGTGGGTATTATATTTGTTCACAGACTTACCCTTTACTGGCAGCTTCACCATGGATGTGGATGACATCGAAGTTGATGATGAGGTAAGGTAGTAGATAAGTACTTGTAGCGTTTTTAAAGCTACATTGATTTATTTTTTAAAATTAAAACTTAAATTAAATAAAAATTTTGGGATCGAAATATTGGGACTTAATTTTAGATTAGATTGTGAAATGTCAGGGTAAAATTGAACATGTAATCCTTTGGCAAGTTAGCACTGGTAGTTTTAAATTGTTAGGAAGGCAGGTTGACTGCCTTGAATTGATTAGAACTTGTCTTATTGTGAGTATTGTTCTCCTGGTTTGATACAGCTGGACCAATGAGAGAGCTCCACGGATGTCCTGCAAAGGTGATTGGAAAGGGAAGTATTTAAGTGCCCGCTCATAATTTTCGCCCTTCTTTTGGTTATTTTCGTGAGTAAAGTTAATTGCAGTGCGCCGTTTTTCTTAAATTTTTTTTCCGCGAGTGATTTTTGAGGTAAGCACCACTTTATTGTACGTTTTATTGAAATAGTCATCCTGATCTGATTTTAAATTAATTTTGTTGTCTTTTTATAGGAAAAAATTAAATTCATAGAAACTACAGAGCAATCTGAATAACTTATTCTCGAAGAACAATAGAGCATAATAGAATCATACAAGTTTACATTTGGTTCATGCTTGCAAGAGAAGGTGAATTAAAAATTGAACTTTGTTAATAACTTTAATTGAGATTTGAAAAGGTAGTAATTTATTAACATTTAACTGGAACTGTTTTATTGTGAATTATTAATTGAAAATTAATTGAACTTTAATAATTGTTAGAGAGAGACTTGTAATCTGAATTGCAGAGACTTGAAAGATATCAAGCGTTCAAATAGTGTAAAAGAGAAGTTTGAAATTTTTATTTCTTTGAAATTTGATGTGAACTTTACGAAGGTGAACATTTTTTATTTGTATTAGTCCCAAGCTGAGTATTTCATTCTTATTTTTAACAACTACTGTATCCCCAATTTTATGTATAGAAGGAGAGCTCTGATTTTTAGTTTGATATATTTGATTTAATATATTTTTTAGTTACTTGCCAAAGGGAAATTTTTAAAAATGACCAAAAGGTTTGTCAATTCTTTGTGGAAAAATAGGAAGTAATAAAAAATCCCTCTGCAACAACCGACTTGAACTTTTTATTTTGGCCTAGCTTAAAAATTCAACTCCATTCGTTTTTATTTAAGAAAAGTGATTTTTATTGTTAGACCAAAAACCATATAATTTTTATTAGTTTAACAAATTTAGTTAATACATTGTAACTTAATATTCACTACTCGCGATTTCTTTACTAATCAAAAAAATATTTTATCATCGTCTTGGATTGTTCCATTCACTTGACTGGATTTAAATATTAAGATACTCTACGAAATATTAATATCACACAATCCAAGTACGTTCCTTATCTGTACTAGTTTTCCCCTTTTAGGTCTATGACACCTTATAGCCGTTAATATTAAAATGTCACATTTCACCAATAAATAGGAAAGAAATTCAATGACCTGAATCGTATTATATATGACAAATAGAATGTATCTTCTCCTACATGCTGCATGGAAAACCTCCTCACGCATAGTGCGACGTCGTCACTCAAAGTAAGAACAATAAACACAGAGATACAGAATTAAAGTATTTTTACAAAACTTGGCAGTTCTCGCTCCTGTCCACCCTTGCCGGCAGTCGTACCCGCTAGGCCTTCCAAACGCTTCCCCTTGACAATGTTTTCAAAATATTTTAATTTACATGTGTTCGTGTCTGATATTCATATATTTGTCCGTGTTTTTGTTTTTAATTTTTGACCTATCGCGGACAGCCAGTGCTTGCAAACATTCTTAACAATTCTTTAGTACTGCTTTGGACAGTAATGTTAACATCAAAACCGCGTAAGCGCAAATGTTTGATTTCTTTGAGTTGCCTGGCCCTAATTACATGTATAACAATACCTAAATTTAAATACTGAATAAGCAATCTTTGCACAGTCTGTTAAGATAAGTACCCCAGGATATGTGAGAACTTTTCTTCCCCCTTACCGCCAACCTTTTTCAAGATAAAGACTGTTCTGTTCTTGCTGATGGTTTAAGAATCCGTGTATTAGACCGTAGAAGATCATGGCAATCATTTTAATTCCTGTGTTTTGTTTTATAAATGCAATTGTTATGAGAGCAGGTGCAATTATGTATATTAATACATTTTTACCGTGGTTTGAATATTTATAAAGGCCGAAAACAAAAGTCCTGTATAATGCAATACAATCTTAATTTAAGTGCTATTTGAAAGACGGTTTTAATCGCTAATGCATGTAGCTTATCTTTGACATATTGCTCTTGAGAAATTGATAAAGTCCCTTTGTTTTACTACATTATTTATTATCCAGACACAAATTTTATAGGTTTAAAATTAAAATGATTGTGTTTTACATTGATTGATGTTTATATAATATGAAACAAAATTTTTGTCAGACGACACCCGCTTATTCGCAAAAGTAAATTATTTTGAGTGTAAGGGGCAATTGTTTAATGTTTCATCACCAGTAACATATTACTTTTCTGATGTAACTTTTATGGGTTAGTCGGAAAACCCAATTTTAAAGAAGTTTGTTCACGTACAAAACAAAATTTTTACTCGTCTGTTAAAAGGAGAGCAGGGAGCAAACACAGTTTAGTCCAATTTATGTTTTCCGCACTAAAAGCTTGTACCCCCCAAAACTTGAACCTTGAGCGGAATGTGCCTATTTTCTGTTAATAGTTTAATACAAGATAACTTCCTAACCTTGGAAAACCAACTACAAGGTGGTGCCCTCACACAAACTAATTTAACCTGTGCGTAGGGAAAAGAGAGGAAAAAAGAAAATAAAATACCAAAAAACAAATGAGCCATAAAAAACTACAGAGAAGTTTCAGAAACTGTCCTAATTTTGTAATGCACCAATTATCCTCTAGATTTTTTTTCTAATTTTTCTCTTTAAAGTTAAACAATAGTACTTTGCTCCAGATTTATTGACAATTACCTAGAAGAAAAAATTACGAAGCCGCAGCAGCAGGACCAAACCTTATACATTAAGAAATCACAACAAGTCCCCCAGTTCATTATATTATCACTTGATGTCTCATTACTTATGGGTTTATTGTATTTTCAATAGACTCTCCTCCTATCCCCACATCTTAAGATGGGATTGGAAAAGGTTTTGTACTGTTTTTACGCACTATTTCCCCACATTGCTAATAATAATTGTCATGATCTGAGTGAAGAAACTGTCAAATGAACGTTCACAGTGGCAAGGGTAATGTAGATGATTCATTATTAGTGTTTGAAATGTACTGGACAGCCCTACTGAACAGATCATGAAAGTTTTGAGATGGACCTATCAGTTAATAGAAGTAAAAAATCTAAGTCGATTATTAAGAACTCACGTTTATAGTCAATACCTTTGTAAAAAATAATGGAAATTGGTTTTATATAAAATTTAATTTCGTACCAATACTGGATCTAGAATCACAAATATGCAGCATATTTTACAAGTATTGAACAAAATAAAGATGAGAAAAAAACATCGAACACGTCCATCTCATGAAAAAAACGCTGATGTTATGAAACGCATATTATTAGGACAAATTGAATACCTACTATGCATTATGAAGAAAATTAGTTGTGATAAACTATAATGCAGTTTATACCTCTCAATATTACTTACTATCTTTTGTTGTAAAATTTACAAAATTAGAAATATCAAAGTAAGTCTGGGAATGAGGAAATGGAAAAAAACATTTATTTTCATATCTAATTTCTTGTATCAAAAGTTGAGATGCTCAATATCTGACCTTAACTTCTTTATACATTCATGATAAGCCGCCAGGATGTCTGTAATTACTGGATTAACTTAAAGTCAGTGTAAACTGTGTTTAAATGAATGCAAAAGTTGTAAAAAAGATAATAATAATCTAAACCTCTAAAACCCCATGTAGTTTTACAACACTTTAAAACTGTCTTGTACTATCTGTAAAAAATATACATTGATACAATGCAATCACATAACAGATTCAGGACAAGAGCTAGAACCATGTAATAGACCACTAGCATAGAAAAGTAGCTTTTGAACATTTGCCTTCTCAAAGTGGTATCAATCAAACGTATAAAGTCTTTACTGTAACATTAATGTATATTTTTATAATTTTTTAGCGTTCTATATTTGACAATGAAATAAATATATTTTATATTACAAAATATTATTTATAGTGTTCAAAGTAAAGTTGGAATCAGCAGTCAAGGGAGAGGGGATCGTTGTCCTCCTTCTTTTTTTGAGAGAAAAATAATTCATTTATTTTATAAACTGAAAATTATAATAATACCAAATTAGGGTCTTTCCTTTCACGTGAATATTTTTACAAAATGTAAGTATATTAGAATTGTTAACTCATAGTTCAAAAGTTTACATGACTTTTTTGATCATTTATGATGTACAGAGTACAGGTGCATGGCATACATTGGCAATAGTAAAGTCAGCTCCAAGAAGATATACCAATTTTCTAAGTATCAGACTTGCAATTAACAAAGTTATTGATTAAAACTTCAGTAATATTAACTGTCTGTTGGCTTCCAACGGGCAAAAACCATTAGACCAAATATTGTCGTATTCTGGTGTGTACAACATGACTCGAAACCCAAGATCAGGTCGTGATATGTTTGGGTACAAGATCTCTGGTATTCTTGCCACGAGTCGGATGTTGCTCTCAGGAAGTTGTGGGTGAAACTCAAATGACCAACAACATGTAGGACATCTCGGCCAGTCTTGGACATTCAATCGTGTGAAAGTAATAATTAGTATTTTTTATACCACATTTTTTTGGTTCTTCGTACATTCAGAACTGCGTGTTAGTTAAGCAAACCACAACCTAAGAGTAATGGTATAGTACCTAAAAATGGTCATAAAAGCAAAAACATTCTTTCACTTTTACCATGAAAGTCATCTAAACCAGCAAATAAAAATCAAACTATTTTGACCACACTAAGTGATTTGTTCTAGCATATCACATGAATGCAAATACAAAATGCAAAGAGTATTACCTGCTAGTTTCTATTGGTAATGGTTTACACAGGAACATAGGCGTATGTAGGATGATCTAAAGGGGGAGGGGGGATTACTAATTAGAAATTTTCCGTACCTCCCAGACAAGCTGGGGTACTGGAGCCTCCTTCCCACACCCGGAATATGTTAAGATGCTAATAATATAAAAAATTGAAAGTTTTACAGACATCTGAGAGCATTATTATTAATATTTTATGCTCTACAAAAACGGCTATAACTTAAGTTAAACTGTACCCTTTTGGATACGTGCCGATAACACAAAAGAATTTCAAGAAAATTATGTTGTATTAATGAGAATAACAATACAGCGCTCAGGAAAAATCGAAGTTTATATCCTTAATTAGCGGCGGTAAAAAGTACACATCCAGTACCGATAACATTGTTACCTACCAGAGGGACTTTTTTATACGTTCTAAAAATGGCTTCATTCTAACGAATACATATTCTTTCACATGATATATCTACATATATATTGTAATTGGAAATTGTGGTGAGTGTCATGTATTTTGCACTTAACCTTAAATAAATAATGTATTTTGATATTTAGATAGCTATATTTTACTTTCAAACCCATATTCATCCTCGTAACAAAAAAAAATCATTTTGGGATATAAAATTGACATTTTTTTTTATAATGGATATCTTTTACTGTGTATACACAACTGACACAAATATTCGAGTAGAAAAGAAATGAAATTTATTAATTGTCGTGGATTTGTTTTTACCGCCGGCGCCCGACCGAGAGAGCGGTTCACATCTACTAACATTGCGCCTGTGCATAGACGCAGACATAATACTTGAGCTATGCTTCTTGAAAGAAAATTTGTAGATATACAAAATATAAAACTTCAATGGTAAATATTTAATTTACACAATGCACAATATTTCCGTTTACTTTTTGGGTTGTATTAATTGTTGGCATTTTTCATGCAGAAAGTTTGACAGTAACAGAACACACACTGTAGCGATCACGTTAGTATCAGTTAGTAACTAATCCGTTATAAATAAAATGTACGTACAACGAATATATAAATCGACCCAAAAGAATAAATATTTTAGTGTTTTTGACTATTTTTAATGTCGTCATAACTATGTAATAATAAAGGACTCTATTGCACATATTATTAGACCACTCTTTTTTGGGTTACAGTGTTAGGACAAACTATTACACGGCACCAACCTGAAGAATTTGACGGCACGGGGCGGGTCGGGGGGTGGAGGGGGGGGGCACGGTCACAGAACAATTTGTTTGTTCACTTGTTATTTACTCTCTATCACGTAACTAATTTTGGTTTCTTGTATTGAGCGAGGTGTTTCGTAGATAGAAGGAAAACACAGTACGGTTGAAATCTGTAAAAGACATAAAACTAACAATTGTTGTACAGTATTGAAAAAGTATCCAAATAAGACCCATTACAAGATGACAAATTTTTGAATATAAAAAGGTATTTTAATTGAAATACAAGTTATTGAAAGAACAAATCTTTAAATCTGGTGAATAGCCTCAAAGTTCTCTTAATCAGTAAATTAGAAACAAATTAACAGCTACGAAAAAATTTCAAAATGCTTATATTTTATATATCAAATTGCCCCTCCAGAATATTAAATCAGTTATTATATTAAATTAAAGAAGTCTTGAATATAAAACCTCTATTTGCTAGAGAGTACAATATTTGGACCATGCCAGGAGTTTCATTGTTGTTGGCAACCTAACAAAATTATCACCCAATTATATTTTATTATTTTTATCTATTTATATTTTAGTTCATTGAAATGTATGTACACAAAACAATGTTCTAGTGTGTAAAATAACAAAGTAATTAAACAAATTTTCAATTCAGATACTATTTAAATGACCACGGACATTTCTGTACTTTGATTATGGACTTGTGAAAATTTTACTAAAACAAATTAAATGGGTTATTTCATAACCTCAGATATATCAGAAGTTCACCACCAAAGGTGTTGAAAGTTCATTATTTTATTTATTATAGTTAGGTCGACTATAAAATTCGTTTTTATAAGCCTTTAATTTTGTATGCGTCTTACACAATTTTGATTGATTGCAATACCGGAGAAGTATAAAAAGTAACAGGAAGTAAAACTTTTAAAGAATGTTTCTAAATGGTAAAATCAGCAATCTAGAGGTTTTGTACTTATATTTTATTTTTGTTAGTACTACCACTATCTGTATTCATTAATAATACAAGTCACTAATACACGAATAGCTTCAACAACGAAAGCGGATGAGAACTACGTTAAGACTATTTCAAATTAGTCGTTTTATTACAAAGAGACGACTGTTAGGCATTCATTGTCATTGCCCGCTGCATCCCTCTCGCCCGAAGGGCAGGAAGTGATGTCTGTATTATATTTGGCAACCCTCAAGGGTTGCAGATGTACTCGTCATTAAGAAGTATGAGTCTTGTCGTTACTATATATCAGCTGTTATAGTTAAAAATAATCAAAACAAATTAAAAACAAAAACTGAACTATGTTGCTTGTTCGACTACACCAAGTATACTTTCAGTTTAACACAAGTTACCTTGAATATTTGTATCAATGGGGGGGGGGGGGTTATAACCCCCAACACTCCCCCTGGATGCGACTATGCACGGGAAAGAGGCTTCCTCCTCAGTGATTTCAGGGTTAGAATCAACAGAGAGAGTTCTTACGCGGGAAACTGTGCACATTGTAAGGTAAAAATGCTGTCCTACTGCGTGTACCAAACACAGTACAAGCACTAGTACTATAGTACTGTAACATACTATAGTAGTTTACAATTGCAAGCCTTGCGTTTGTAACAAATAAACTGTTGTTGACTGTGTTGCACTTAGATCCGAGATATATAGTTTAAACTTTGAGTATAGAAGATTAGTTTCACACGATAAAACCTGTATTAAAATTATTAATCGGAATATTTTTACATTAATGATAAAGACTTACAATGATATGACTCATATTATAACAGAAAAAATTCTTAAGTTATATACCTGTTGTACTCTATTATAATTTAATCTAAATGCAAAACCATACTGTTTTTTCCCTGTCATTAATATTCTTATAAAGGTTATATTTGAAATTAGGCTTTAAACGAATTATATAAAAACCCCTGTTTATATAGGTATAAAGCATATTATATTGTGGGTGGAGCATTGTTACTAATTTTAAGAAACTGATGTTATGGAACATAAATTTTATTTAGTAACAAGTACATGCACTTGTGAAAGAGTCAGGTATTCATTTTCATTATGTTTATTTTAACTTTAAGAAGAGGTTGACCAAACCCTTGTTACTATGCCCCAGTAGCATATTATGTAGTTAATATATAATCTATCTGTGTGTTTATCAAAGTTTGGTGAGGGAATCACGAATCTCAAAGATCCATTCTCTGGGTTGAATCCGTAAATATTAGATTTGTGGGTTCAACATGTTGATTGTTAGGATCTTACACCTGTGTGAAAAAAGCTTTAATCGCTTATAAACTGACAATTATCCCCGGTTTAAAATGTGCCAAACAGCTTTGAAATAGTAATATTTAAAGCTGCATTTAAGACTCACTGCAGAAGTGTAAAATATGTTGTGTATGTTTCAGTTCGAAGATGCAGTACGAGGACTCAGCCAATGTAAAGTTACCAATTCAGTTTATCTAATACCTAAATACCTCCTGTTACGTAGCATTGTATTTGCCTTTAGCAGATTGTAAGTAGAAATGTCTTCTGAAAAACCAGCTTTCTCTCTAAGAATAGAGTTTACTGTTGATTAATTTTGTTAAAAATCCTCTTAAAATGAAGGTTTTTTATGAGTGTAATATGTGGAAAGAGGGCAGAAAAGATTGTGTTATCGATGATAAATTTTTTTTAAAGCTTCCCTACTTGTTTTTATTTTTAAGGTCTACTCAGTCCCATTTTATAGCTTTAGATCTTTCTTTGGTTGTTATTCTTCATGACATCTAACAAGTCATGAACCTTAAAATAGTTTTTTTTTGTACAGTATTTAAGGAAATAAAAAAAATTTGAACATAATAATAGAATTTAAGAATTGTATAAGCAACTTAATGGATTTGTATATACAATATATTAGTTCTTTATGACATGCCTCCCAATCTTGTTCTTGAATAACACGATAATAATGTAAGTAAAATGAGTGTCTACCTGGCCAATTATTATGTTAACAAACTCGTAGAGTTGTAACGGAATGTTTTTATAAGTGAGAATGGGGGGAGGGGGGGGGGCTAAAAATGGGGAAGCACAAACCTGCCTTAGTACGTAAGAACCAGTCCATCATTTAAACTTGTTGTGGTTCTTTGTGCAAAGACTGGAGTTTATACTCGTCAAGAAGAAAAATAATAACTGTTTTAGTTACACTATATTGTCTCCCAAGCCGTTTCAGTATTTAAAGGAAAACAATATCAACGAAAACTCCAAAGAACGAATGTCACAGCGAACTCACCTAATTGTATCAATCAAAAGCTGCTTAGTTACAATTATAGCATTTACAACAGATCATCACTATTAGTTGATTAGGTGATGAAGTGTAAGGAAAACTTCAGCTGTGTCATCTTACTTTATGCACAGTGAGTCCTCCAGCTGGGTAGAGGTAGATGATCCGGTGAAGCTAATATCAAAGCTTCAATTGATAGCAACATGAAGAAGGAAAGATAGAGGATGTAGGAAAAGGTATTGGAATAAATTAAGTCCAGATCACTAACTTTAGTTTTAATTATCAATGGAGTACTCCTATTACTTTTGTTTATCAATTTTAATTATCTTAGATTATTAGTTTATAAAAATTAATATGAAAACTAAACACAAATTCCAGTTCCTCCGAAATAAATCCTTAGAAAATGACCTAGGATATTAAGTAGTTTGTTTTGGAACAAAATAAATTTCAGTCAGTATTGCGTCACTTAAAAATTCACTGTAAGCAGCATTTTGAAACCACTAATTAAATTGTTCAGTATGGGTCTTGAAAACATGATGGTTACCCAGATATTAGGTTTGAAAACCCATCACAAAATTATCCCAATTTTTCACGAAAAGATGATCCTTATCTTCATTAAATCAGGCTTGATTTCATTTCTAACCACTAAGTCCCATGAGCTTACCAAAAATAGTCAGATTGCTGTCTGAAATTAATTAATTAAAATTTAGTATTGTCAGAATAATTTACTTTTACCACAGTAGAATTTTTATATTTTGGAGGTCTGCTTAACAAGGAACACGCTACAACGGTTGGTACAGCAAACGGGGTAACAGAATAAATCATCCATGAAAATGTAAATGAATAATCTTTCTATTGCATTCCTTAAATCGCATAGCTTAAAATGTAAAAAGTAAAAAACTACATATTTATCCATTCTAACACAGGTAGATGTAACCCGAACACAAGACTTATCAAACAAGAGAATGTCCCCACAAAATCCCTGGTGCCAGTAGTCATAAACAAAAATCAACCTGGGTGGCTGATATTACAGATATTTTAAAATTAGTAATAAAAACAACAGGTTTACAATCTTTGAACCCCTTGTCTGTTTACACAGAAAATTGCAAACTAATTTCCTCATAATATATGACCACTATACAAACCGTTTTCGTCTCTCAAATTTCGGGATCAAAAAAATGTTCAGCAATCCCTATGATTTTTCGGTTTCGATCATAAACTAACTGCAAAACTATTGAATGGGACTGTTAATATTTCTTTTACCCAATACAAAAACTTCTAAATTTATTGATAAGAGCCAGCCATTACTGTGTGGCACTTCTTTAGTTTATGGCTCCAATAGAGAAACAACGTTATAACCCTCAAAACACTTTATTATCACCTCTATTTTAATTTGCCATACGAGTAATTACAGATGTCTCAATTAAAGACGTAAGCTTGTAAGCAGTCCAATAAACGATTTTCAGTTTTGATCTTTCGAATAATTTTGTCACATTATATTTAGATGGATCACATATTAAAGGAATAACATAGCTTGTTAGAAGAAAGTAAATTAAAAGCGTTTTTGAGATGCCGCATGTCACATTTTCGCAGTAATTCTAGGTGATCAAACTAACAGTGTATACAACGTGTCTACTTGTAGCCGCATATATGCCGCAGGAAACCATCTTACCACTATTATTGAAATAATCTGTGCCCGGTATTTTTGTTGAGACATGAAACACAATGTTTGTCTTACGGGGCAGAAAGGTTTGGGGGCCGCGGTGCGGCAGGTTTGGCTGTACTACGGAACCGATTGTTATTGGCGAATGGTCAGATATTTGTTTATTTGCGTTAATTCGTACTTGGTAAACCATTTGATCCATTGTGCCGTTGTGGACGTGTCCGGTCCCCTACTTATCACAAAATAATATTGGTTATATTTAAAATCATTCTCGGAGATGAATATATATATCGCAAACAACCGTGCGCCTGCCACAAACTAAATGCGCTGATATGTTCCACTATCAAACCCTTAGCACACATTACAAGCTGTATGTGTTTATTCCCACGACAATGCTACCAACAACTTCAGCAGAACTAAAATTGTCCATCGGGGTGGACCTCACAAGCGTGGTGGAGGCACATTTGACCCTGGAATATCTCCAAGTATCCACAATGCATTGATAATCCTAGAGAAATTTTGGGTCCATAATGCAAATCTCACCGAGTACCTAGAATTCTAAGCTTAGAAAGGAAATTGATTAGTAGGAAACAAACTAGCACCACACAGCATTGTACAGATTTTCCGTATTCAATTCCATTTTCCATAGGAAGATGGCTCTACTAGCCACCATCCACACACGTCTATAGCTGGGGGGATGTCAAAAGATAATGTGGAGTCCTTCACGGGTTAAGTGTTCTGATCTTGGGTTAGTGAAAAAATCCGTCTGACATTTCACAGTAGCCGTATCCTATCGCAATTATTATGTACTGTGTATATAATGTAAAAAATGTGAATACAACACCCATGTGGTAAATAAAATAAACACAGTGCCAATATATTATAAAACGTTTTGTATTGTACTCTTAAAGTTTGCGCGTTGTCTGTGATGGCTGTTGTGGTGGTCAATCAGCAGCATCTTGCGAGGTTGGGGTGGTCCTCTGATGTCGAAACATTGTAAGGAGTTCGTGGTGAAACGTCTGTTACCCGCAGGACTTGTTTTTGAATCACTTCAGGACGGAACTTGAACTTCAGATTTCAGGAGTTTCGAGGTTCCTGTGAGAAAGTCCAGATTTCGAAAGAAATATGAGAAAATTAGATCTATACCTCCTACTACTCTCTTCACTCCACCCCGATTTTAACTGAGATCCGTATTGTCCCTGCAACCTTCGCTCCGTTGATCACAAATATTTTAAAACAAATGCTCATATTAATGCGCAAATTACTTTAGTTACCAAAACAATATAGTTGGCGTGTGTGCTGTGGGCGGAGGCCTTTCAAAGTGAGGTTTTCCTTCGAGTGACCACTCACTGTGCTTACCACCCTCCCAGGGGTATTGCAGTCCGAGGAATATGATTTCTCGTCGTTTTCGTATCGTTCTGCTGTCATGTACTGGAATGATGCCAGTGTGAAAAATAATTTAACGGTACTAGACTGGATCACGACTGCTGGACTACTGATGGCAATTCCTCTTGGTAATTTGACTAAACTAAACCAACTTGAACGCAGTCTCATCAACACTGTTGACACAGCACCCTTCTTGTGAACCTCATATATCGATCCCATCATGGAGACCCCCCCCCCAAAGGGGGGCCACCCCCCTGTATTGTAGCGTCCATCATATGAGATCCCTTGCGGTTTTATCCTAATCTTATTAATTAAGGGTCAAAGACCAACAATTAATACACCGCGTTATAGAAATTTTAAAGAAAAACTGAATCGGATATATTTTCTTACTGATGATTGATCAGTTTCAACTATTTGGAAATTGATTGGGAAAATTAAATTAGATTAGAATGTGCACGCGTTGGGCTCTGTAAATTCACTGGTTCTGCGGTTCTCAGATGATAAAGAATGGCTACCCATTGGTTTCAATAGAGAATTAAACTCAAAAATTAATCCAGTTTCTTTGAGGCGAACAGAATGACACAAATATTGACACAAATAGTTCTCGAGATGTGGATGGAATGAAACATTTCATTGCGCCGTGCTTTCAACAACCTCGGTGAAACAGTAATCTGAAGGAACTGAAAATTAAAGATAGTATTAGGTACTATATTATTGTTTTGAGTGATCAAAAAGTACCAATCTCCTACGTGATCTTAAGGCACAATGTAAAATCAATCTCTGTTTTGGAAACTATGAGCACCTGTTACATTTGAGATTCTATTGAATGGTTTGAACGTCTATTTTCTTTCATTTTTTATTTCAGATTGTAATTGATCATATATCACATTGGAAATTGAACGATCACTTTCATATTTTTAAGTTCATTTTAAAACCCCGTCTTACTACTCCGATGTTTTTAAAAACTATCCTTCGGATCCGAGGCAATGTGCAAACTGCCATCTTACAAACATGGATATATTATTCGTGGAAAACGAATCCTATTTAGCCATTGATTTTGATCAGCACAAAAAGTGGTTTTTAACTGTGTCTTTGGGACTTCTAACGAATTTCCAGATTCATGGGAATGTGCACTTGTCCATTCCCTATATAAAACATCCTATCCCCAAAATCTTCTACAATACATAGATCAAAATCATACCAGCTAGTATCTTATCTACAGTGTTGGAAGGCAATCGTGTACTCTTAGATTTGGGTGTTTTCTGTTTTCTAACAAATGTAATAAAATAGGGTACGTTATATGTATGTATACATATATATGTATATAAATCATATATATATATATATATATATAATATAAATATATAAATATATATATATTATATTATATATATTACTCAATCACTGTACTGATTGAATAGGAAGGAAAAACAAAAAACTATTTTTCAACTTTTTTCACACCCTAATTCAACAGACTGGGAGTTTTACGGCGATACGAGGCAGAGTTGCCACTCTTGTGGCCTTGGAATCGTTATTCTCAGTAATATGTACACAATTCGTATTAATAAATTTCTTGACGTACGGTTCGGAGGGGGGTTGAGCTGGGTTGTGTGTTCCTCAGGGGGCTCCATTATCAGTCCGCTACTCTTCCTAATGTTTTAAAAATTTTGTTTTTCCAACGATGCCTTGGCTCATCTTTGAACCAAGGACGAATTAGTCCCAGTATTGAGGCCGAAGACACGACCTCTCTGGTTTCAAAGGGAAAATCAATAACTAAACACAACTTTGAAATGACATAACAATTCACACTGAGAGCTCAACAACTTAATTCAACATGTTCAATGCGAGCTCAATTTTTAAACACAAATCCCGTTCAATGATAATCGGTATGTTTTGTTCAATTTCATTTGCGGCCCGACCGGTCCTCTCTGAATCAATAAGTTCTATAGTTGATGTGTGGAAGGATAGGTCAAAGTCAAGGTCTTTTATTGCCGATTGATTAATTAATTCCAATTAATGGTGGCAAAAAAGTCATACCGAATTAGAATCTATAATTTTTTACATTCGTTTCCACAATATCAACATTAACTGGACATAACAATCAGTTAACATTCATTCCCATACCCAACTTACTCTCGCCAATTTCTTCTTCTCTCCCACTGGCCAACCCCGCCAGTGTCATAGTCTCTCATAGAATTGGGATCGTCTCCCAACTATACTTCAAAAATCTACGTCGAACGGCGATAGAATGCCTTTAGACCGCTCAAAAGGCCGCTTACAGGACCGAGTTTTTAACGAGCCTTGGGCGTTTTTGGTACGTTTTGTCGCATGGAATCCGGCAAAACTGTTGATGAAACGGCACACCTGCCTGCGAGGGCAGGTTGTTCATAAACCACCGTTTTCTGTGTCGCCCAGGTACAGGTAGTATGTTTCCCCTCTGCCTCTCCGTCTTCATATTCATCGACACGTACAACGTGCTCCCCTAGTCATGAGCACAGTTTGTACTTTACATAATAAATACTGCCTCCAAGATTATAAATGGACATGGCAAGTGTCAACAGTGTTGCAATTTTTTGATAAAGACTGTTCTACACGACTCTACTGAAGCTTCATGTTCGGACGATTGTTCTAATCGGCTATTCTTTTGAAGCTTATAAAACCTCTCAAAATTTTGAATTGTTTTGAATCACGCCCCCCACAAAAATCACATCCGTAGGAAAGATTGAGGGGTAATAATCAGGCCGTCAACGGGAACGCCCGCCATCTAGAAACCTGACTTGGGCCAGAGTAATTTGGGCTAAAGATTCTTAATAACATTAAACGCTCATAAGATAGCTAATTTTTGAACAACAAAACTGAATCAATGTGAACATTCCATGTCCAAACCTCGATTCAAGGTATATATCCAACGAATTTGGTAGGACCCCCGGTAAAACTTCTTCTAATGTGGGGAGGCTCCACAGCATGACTGGAAGGCCACCACCACCCAACGTCCCCATTGGTCCGCAGGGCGAAATTCAGAAAATTAGGATTTTGTGGAATTTTTTGTTGATATTTGAGGCTATGAAAAAGTTGTTTGGAACCTGGCAATAGTTTAAGGTTCAACAAAAGCTTTTTGTTCCAAAAAACTTACTTTTGGAGACTGAGTATTCGAAGAAGTCTACTCCGAACTAAATTTCCCTTGGTATTACACCTTGATCGAGGGGTGGACATGGGGGGAAATGTTCAATGTAGACAACAGTTTGTATCAAAATTGTCTCACACGGGCATTTATGTTTTTGAGGCAGCCATCCCAAATACTGACTGCCCCAACTCACGCGTACAGATGATTGATTAATGATTGATGATGATATACCTCCCATCCGTGTCATACGGACGTGGTCTTGGGGGGAGGCTGTGGCACAATACACTTTTCTACCTATAGTGGTTTTTCACCCTCCAAAAAAAATCCGTTCAGCAACAAATTCTGACAATAACTCACCAATGGAGAGATGGTCCGTGCAGACCAGGCACCTTCCAGGAAAAACAGAAACGTGTTGACATTACACCTGGCCTCTTAACAGTTTCCTAGAGGAACGTCTATGTTTTTTTCAGTCAAATATGCAATCTTCATCAGATGTAGTTGATATACCACTCATATGAGACTAGAGGCAGGGGACAAACAACCGAACTGGGAGACACAGGACGGTAGTACATTGAGCGGTTTGCCCTTTCTCAGGCAGGAGCTCATTGTTTTGTCAATCACAAACTGCCCAAATTTCATTAAAAAGTGCCCGCAATGCCTAACGGAGGGGTAATCTAAGGGGAGGGGGACATTTAAAACCTCAGTCTGAAAAGGGTGCATCTTGCTCTCAGAAGCTTATTTTACAATACAGACGACGGTTCATTGCACATGTGTTGGTGTGACCCACATAATTGGCTGACTGACAGCTGGTGCCCTAGAGTGGGGCAAAATTCCGAATACATGAAGCAGTTAGGAATGGATTGGAAATAAAATTGTATGTACACGAAAAGCTCAACCTAGATGCTCATTTATGAATCCAAAAATTTTAGCTTATTTTCTTCTTTGGACAATTTGCTATAAACATGTAAAGTAAAGTCAAGAATGTTCTTCTATTTAAGCCAGGCGATATAGTTAGGGCTAATAGAATCCCTCTCCCTAACACTTAACCGCTGGGGACCTAACCGGCACTTAAAGGGGTGACTTTTTCCGAACCCACCACCAATGGCCGGGCAGGGACGGGGCCACGCTTGACAAGGACAGGATCGCTCAAGCGTGTCATACCTGTCCAAGCAGCTAGCCACACGCTCGGGCGATTGCTTTGATCTGGTTATCTTGCGATACCCGCACGTACCCCACTACGCGGCTGCGCCATTGGGCGCGATGTCCACCCAAACAAGTTTAACCATGTTCTAAAGCAATAAAATTTATTATTATTTATGTATTTATTACTTTCTGATATTTAGGGTAATTTTAATAAAACCCCCGTCTCTCAAAGAAGTTTTAAATAAAAAATTTTAATACAAAAACATATAACAATGTAAACAAGAATTAATCATATTATATATATATTTATATGTTGTGTGTAGTGTGGTGTGTCACATATCAAATCAAAATCTTTTTAAATTGCTCTCGTCACAATTACACATTGTATGGCAAACAGCTCAGAATTAATTATAAAATTTAAAAACCTCGCATTAACCACATTACCACAACGTCCAAAACTTACATACAATTTTTCATATCAATTTCCAGTCTCATTCATCCATCGCCGAATCTCATACTCACACTCTCAGCTTCAGGCGCTGGAAGTCAAGGTACCATCGGAATTGGGCGTCCCTCCCAGTTAAACTCCAGAATACTCGTCAACGGCAGTGTATGAATGCATTTGACACGCCAGGAAGCGCTTAAGACGAGCTTTTGACGGCCTGGGCGGTTTTGGGCGTTTTTTTATAAATAAATATTTGGCAAACTGTTGATGAACATGAAACACCTTGCCTGCGAAAGGGGCAAGAGTGCTCATAAACCACCGTTTCTGTGTCTTCCAGTACGGATATTTTATCTCTGGCTCTAGGTCTTCATTTACCCGTGTATGTCACGTTCCCCTGGTTCGGGCACAATTTAGACCAAACAGAACCAAAGATGTTTTCTAAAATGTAGAGGAAACTGTGGCAAAGTTCAAAACAGTTGCAAAGGTTTTGAATGCTGTCCTGCACGACGTCATCTGAAATTCAACTTTGCGATGATTACGGAAATAGGCTTTTTTTTTTTTTTTGCAATTTGAACACCCTCACGGGAAAATTATTGCCTGTACAGGCCCCCCACAACCAAAACACACTCCAATGGGAAAGGTGAGAGTGAATTTAGCCCATGTGTGGTGTGTGTGTGTATATATGGAAAGTATGGAGTTTCTAGCTCACTTTTTGGGACAGTCAGAAAAAATCAGTGTACAAATACTGTTCCATTGAACCATAAATGCAATCTGTAAATCCACGAATGAAAAAATAACCGAATCAATAGCTGTTCTGCTTCTAATTTCTTAGAAGCTGGTATCTAGTTGGAAAACTTAGTCAAATCTTGCTTCGAATCAATCTAATGGGAAATATTGTTGTGGGGGGGGGGGGGGGTGGGGGGGGGGGGGGGTGGGGGGGGGGGGGGGTGGGGGGGGGGGGGGGTGGGGGGGGGGGGGGGTGGGGGGGGGGGGGGGTGGGAAACTTTTCATTTCTTCTGTCTGTCTGTCTGTTATGCCGCAAGATACATCGGAAACGAACTAACTCATAGACTTGGACATTCTGCACGAAGCTTCATTTATAATTACTCTCAACAGCTGAGGGGGGTTGTTCGATCGATGTCTGTGTTTGTAGAGTGGTGTTTTTGGCTGAGCGTTAGCGATGCTTACCACACTAATAGTGTTGGAATACTTTCTTCATTTCTGGTCTGTCTGTCTGTATTGCCGCAAGGATACATCGGAAAACGAACTAACTCATAGACTTGGACATTCTGCAACGAAGGCTTCATTTTATGATGACCTCTCAACACTGCTGAGATTCGATGGATGGTGTTTTAGAGTGGGTGTTTGGCTGAGCGTTAGCGATGCTTACCACACATAATAGAATGTTGGAAACTTTTTCATTTCTGTCTGTCTGTCTGTATGCCGCAAGATAAACATCGGAAACGAAACTAAACCTCATAGGACTTGGACATTCTGCACGAAAGGCTTTCATTGTATATACTGCTCAACCACTGAGCGTTCGGATGATGGTGTTTTAGAAGTGGGTGTTTGGCCTGGAGTCGTTTAGCGATGCCTTACCACACTAATAGTGTTGGAAACTTTTCATTGCTGTCTGTCTGTTCTGTCTGTATGCCGCAAGATTACATCGGAAACGAAACTAACTCATAGACTTGACATTTCTGCACAGAAGCTGTCATTTATGATACTCTCAACACTGAGTTCGATGGTGGTGTTTTAGAATGGTGTTTGGCTGAGCTGTAGCGATGCTTATCACACTAATAGGGTTGGAAAACTTTTCATTTCTGTCTGTCTGTCTGCCTCCCGCAAGATTACATCGGAAACGAAACTAACTCATAGACTTGACATTCTGCACGAAGCTTCATTTATATACTCTCAACACTGAGTTCGATTGATGTTGTTTGAATATTGTGCGCCCCTCAAGGTATAAGTTAATGCTACAATGTTTAAATCTTAAATTTTCTAAAATATATAATTAGTTTTCTGTGATAATTTATTTACTTGGACTGTTATTCCTTTTTCATGGTTTGGTACTTAGATTAGATCAGGATTAAACTTGTCATAGCAATCTTGAATATCAATTAGATAGCAACTCACTGAGGGAATAGCAACAAAACAAGTTTTACAGTTATTTTGTTCGATTGTAGGACTGTAGGTCCACGCCTAGTTTGACGAGGGTGGCTGACGTCACTTTTCTGCAGGGCCCATAGGACAGTTAGTCCACGCCGACACCTGTGGACTAACTGTCCTACTTTTCAAAAACTGATCTGGCTGTGCATTAGTTTTTCTACCTGTACTTATTCTTTACTCTGGTCAGTGATGCTTCCACTATATTCGCACAGGCGTACTGCTAAAGCAGCAAATATTAACAATAGTTTACTCAAGCTATCACATATGAAGTGGATTACTAATAGGGAATATATTCTTAACGAATTCCATATAGCATTATATTACTATCTGATTAATTTGGTTTGCATTAGCCTAATGAATCATAAACATCTACAGTAAAGTTTTGTATTAGTTATTCCTTATATTGGACCATCGTTTTGTATAATACTGTCTATACCAGTAGACACTATAATGGTTAGACATTCTTAAGTTAGAAATTGCGTAAATAACCTGACTTTATTTTATGTATATAATTTCGTTTCATTCTTTTTGCAGCTGTCTTATGTTAGTGTACTGAAAATTATTTAGCAGATATAGAGTTTAGATTTCGAAACATCCATTCAAGTGCTGCAGTGTGAGTACGACGATCCCTTATCAACCCCTCGTCAAAAGAAACCCGTGAGTCGGACAGTGAGTCCCAGGCCGGTACCGTGGACCTACTGTCCACCCCTTAAGAAGTAGGTATGAAATGCTTCCGGCAGTGTTATGACGTGGACCTACAGTCCGTTTACCATTTTGTTCATATGTGATTATCTAGGTTCCTCAGATTTTCAATAACAGTTATTAAATGGGGATAAAAAGTGAGTTGCAGCACAATTGTATAAATCTCTCAGATTAACATTATTAATATACACATAGGCGTAACACAAACATGAAAGTTTATGGATATAAATATATAATTAGAATCAATTTATTTATTTACCTAGCGTACTTTTACATTTAAACAATAGACTGCCTGCAGTATACAGGAAAAAATACTTTCTCTTCCGAATCACACTAAACTTGCAAGTCGAAAATTAACTTTAATTTTAAGCTAGTGTAAAGTAACTATACAGTTCAAATACCATTCGTGAATTATAATTTACTTATGACTATGTATTGGTAATTAAAAATTAGGAATTTCTAATAATAGTTCATTATTATTTTTCCATACTGTTTGAAAATGTTTTGATACTGCAGATTGTATTTTAATTAACATAGCAGTTGTTAGTACGAATTGGTAGCACATTTTAGTACTCACACTCGTATTATACAAGCTAAGTATGACTCTGCAGATAGATAAGTACCGTATGAGGTTTAGTTCATAGGCCAAGCGCCACTATTTAAGGTAACAAAATTAATGGCTTCAAATAGTTATCTATTTAATCTAAATTGATACATATATAAATGTAATATTAAAGGGTTGTAGGATATCGGGAATTTTTCCATCGTTATAATGTTACAACAAAATATTACGGTCCGTTTCGAGGATTGACATATTAGGGATATGAACAAAGGGTTGTTTCAATTCTTGGCAGAGTTAATAAAACAATAAAATATACATTGAGGTTAACATGTAAGTTCTAGTCGCGTATTACAATACTATACTATGCTGTTTGAGATTTGTTTTAGGTATAAGTGATAGTCACTAAAATATCAGACTTTAAGTCGTTGTTCTGAATTCCAACAGTCTCCAATAGAAAGAACACAAGGTCCACTTGGCATACGTTATTCTATAGAAATATCTAAAAATGCGGTCCAAGATTAAGTGAAAAGCAGAGTTGGCTAAGCAGGTGCTGAATTACAGGATTAACGTAACCCCTGTCATATCAGAGCAGGCAATATTGGCAACAGCCATGCACATAAATGGTATTGGGGCACTACGGGCATGTTCAGCAGAAGATAATTTGTATTTGTTTGATTAATTCAAAAGATTGCCAATTAAATTGAATTCAGCGTAACTTGAACGTTACTACGCACAAAGACATAATCTTAAACAATATGTCACGATGTAATAATTGGCTGAGTGTTAGTGAAGCTTATAACTTGAGGGTCTGGAAATCTTTTCATTTCTGTTTCGAGTTCGATGATGATGAATGTCCACTTTCACTGGTTTTTGGCTGAGCGTTAGCGAATATTCTTACATTGGCCTTATGGATAATTCCAGAATAAACAAATTTGTAAACAAACTGCATACAATCATACAATATTTTATCACTTTGAATTTTCATTCATGGAGTTTCAAAAAAATAGAGTAAAAAATTCAATGTTAGAAGTCGGTGACAAGATTGTATTTTAGCGAACTCTTGGGTTGTAGTACCCTCCTTGCCACACTGGAAGTGTTTTTAGTTAAAGACCGCTACGAATCATAATTTAAAGAACAAGAATGTGAATGTATCATGTAGCAAGATATCACAAGAAGGAATTTCTCCGTAGACACAAATATGTTCTATAATGGTGCATGCCCTACCATGGAATTCGACTAGGGCGTAATGCATTTTTTCAATTTCTGTTCTGTATGATTGGTTAATTAAATTAGTTATATATATATATATATATATATATATATATATATATATATATATATATATATATATGACTACATGTGCTAGAGGGTCTTCTAAAGCATATATTATGTCTTACGCCTAACTTGCACCATTGTTTCCAAAACAAATGTTTAAATGGCCTCATTTATTCCTATTTATGTGTATAGAGTGAGATAGGTTTGACACGTTTGTTTCAGAAGCATAGCATAAACAGTATCTCTAGAATTAAAAAAAATAATAAAAATTATTAGCACTGCTGACTTTGCCTTGCCACAATATGCCTTATGTATTTACTGCAGATCAGGGTGCGCTTTGATTATGTGGCGGGGACGTTCACTATTATGACACTAGAGGGCGAGGACAAATTGATAATGCAATTGTTGAAATTGACGTTGTCTCAATTTGACATATATTTTAGTTTTTTAAAGTGGTGTCCATAAAATACGTAATTCTATGTTTTATTTTAATAACTACAATGTTAATTTTAATGATTTAACCCTTGTTTATTTGAATATTAGTAGTAACAAACAGGTATTCTTGTAATATAGGCTCGGCTTAAAATACACGTAAGATATAATAAGATACAACTTATATAATATATTAAAAAACATTAGCTTAAAATTTAAATTTTTGTAATCTTTAATCGCCCTGAGTCAAGAAGAAGACCAACTGCATGGAGCGGGCATAGAAAGGGATCACGACTTCGGCAGTACTCGGTCTTACACAACGTTTATAGCTGTTTGTGAGTGAGCGATTACTGTTGGAGTTTTGATTCGCAATTTCACCGAGAAAAAGATAATCAAGATGTTGACTGTGCATTGAAGAATCAAGATAATAAGCACTACCAGTCTACTATACTCTAACTGTAATCTACTTGTTATGTATTATGTGTTTTACAATAAGTTCAAAGTTAGTATTAGATTCAAAATGGTTCATGCTCTTCCACATTCAGCCACAATAGAGTCTCAACTTCTTCAAATCTAACTTTTAAAAGAAAACGGTAGACTTTATATTTAAATATTGAAATATAATAAATTAAAACTATTATCAAATACAAAGTAAATATTTTGGAATATTTTGGACATAAACATTTAACTCAGAACATCAGTAGAACTCGCTGTCCACGTAATGTTTATAATGATCACGTGTGTGAGGGTCATTTTCTGCCTGTGTTTTGATTCACAATTATTTCATAAGACATATCCTCAAACGATTTTAATATGTTTCTAATTATGTTATTATCAAACATAAGGTAATTTATTCACTTCTAGTGTACTTTACAATGATTTTGAGGGGTATAGATGTTAATTTAAATACTGAACCAAATTATTTGATTTTCCCCCTCCTAGCTGATGATGTGTTTACAATTGCAATAGTAATTGATGAATGAAACTGAAATTTGGCAGTTTTTGGTGTTTTAAAATTTTGCATAGTAGATAAAAAGTACAGTAAATAGCATTTTTCTATTTTTTAAAAGGGTTACCGCTTAAAACTCTTCCAAAGCTTATGAGATCAAAGAATCGTATCACGAATATTGAATTGTATAAAATAACCGTTTTCCCAATTTACCTCATAAGGGTGAATGGACTAAGGTATATGAATTAATAATAACTGGGCTTATGTAATTGACGTAATGCATATATAAAGAAAGAAATAAAAAACAGAGAAATAAAGTTACTTGTATTAAGTTACGATTGTGGGTGAGGTTTGCGTCAGTTCCAATTCTTTGAAAGTTATTACTTGACACAAACACTAAGTTTTAGGGGGTAAACGGACTATAGGTTCAACGCCATTAAACTGTCGAAGCTATTTCTTACCTACTTCTAAAAAAGAGAACTCTAGGTCCACAGTCACAGTCTGTTACCAAACAGGTTTTTTGACGAAACGTTCGGTTGACAAGGGACTGTACTCACACTGTAAATCATCTTTTAGTACATTATTAGGTGTATGTCGTTCGTATGTACTCAATTTAATATGTAATAATACTATTACTGTAATAGTATGTAATAATTCACTATACGCATCTCTGCAACTACTTCAAGAGGGTGCCATCGTTCGCACAATGGGCATTACTTCATTCTAAAATCCACCGACAGGAGCTATTCTTGTGCTTTATAGCTGCTCTCTTCTGTTTTGCCTTAGCACCTTTCTTGCAGAAACGCAGCGACAGTGCTCCACGATTTAGGACTGGGCAACAACTCTTCTATAAGGGTCTCCGGCGAAAAACGCCCTATAGCTGCCTCCAGCTCCCTTCTCTCCGTTTCCCACCTTCTACATTTGAAGAAGGTGTGCAGGGGATCGTCCGAATTCAAATCCCCGTACTGGCATTCCGGACTCGGGGACTTCCCCATTTTGTTAAGGTAGAAGCCGAAACAACCGTGCCCAGTGAGAAGCTGGGTAAGATATAAATCTACATCTCCATGCTCTCTTTCGGTCCGTCCCCTCAGATCAGATGAGCCTAAAAGACCAAAGTCCCTCGACTCTCCGTCTCCCATGGAGTTTGCCACTCATCCATTGCGTGCGAACGGGCAGCAGCACGTTTGCCAGTGCCATTCTCATCTTAGACACGCTTTCGTTCAAGAGCAAGAAGATCGATGGGAATTACCCCCGCAATTACAAGGACGGCCGGCTCCGAAACGGTTGGTACGATAGGTAGATGAAATTCGAAGAGTACCTCTCCTCTGCACCGCCACGACCTTCCTCCTGTAGCGCTTCTGCCGCAAGGCATTCGCCCAGATCTCGCAGCCGTAGAGGATAACCGAGTTCGTCAAGGACATTTAGGACTCGGCGCTTACCCTCCGCGGGTCCACCGACGTTGGTCATGAGCCTACTCAGATTGGCCACAATCCTTTCAGCTTTCTCGGCCGCACAGGTGATCTGGTCCCAGAATGTCATACGGGAATCCATTCTCACTCCTAGATACTTGGCGCAGCGTTTAGTATCGATGAGCTCCGGGTTGACGTTTAGCTGCACGACGGGATCTATGCTCTCCTCCTGGTGAGAAGGACGATCTCTGTCTTCTCGGATGGCCAAAGACTGTCCATGCTCACCCATCCATCCAGCAGAGTATTCGCCTCAGAGCTAGACTCAGCAATCTCTGCGCCTCATCCAACTCTCTCGCGGTTGTGACTACTACAATGTAATCTGCATAACCAACGAGGAAGGTGTCGTGCGGCATCTCCATATGAAGAACCACGTCGTACATGATGTTTCACAGGTCTGGGCCAAGAATCGAGCCTTGGGCAGCACCTGCCGTCACTTCCCTAGGTAGTTATTTAGCAGCCTCAAGAGATACGGTGGAATCAAAAACGTGGATTGTAGGGCACCGGAGCATGTCCAGACCAACTGGCCGAGTTTAAACGCAATTCCTTACGTCCAGTGTTACCAGCATTTACCAGTTTTGCGGTACCGATGGTCTCCCTGCTGTACTGACTCGAAGACTCTGACAACCTCCCCCGACAGCACCAATCGTAGTAGAACGACCCGCGCGGAAAACCGAACTAACGGTCACATAGTCCTCCCGCCGCTTCAACAGCCTGGATCAGCCTAAGTTTGAGCAAACGCTCGAGGAGTTTCTCCACTGGGTCTAGCATGCAGAGGGGTCTGTATGGGGACGGGCTTGTGGGGTTTCCTTTTCCCTTGGTGACCAACACCAGGCGCCGGATCTTCCAACGAGGAGGGAACACGCCTTCCAGCAGGCAGCGGTTATACATATTAAGCAGCAGCTGCGGTGAACCACTAGCCACAGCTCTCAGCACTTCCGCTGGGATTCCATCGGGCCCCGGGGAGCTTTCCGACCAGCGCATCGAAGCGATGGCGCTTTTCAGCTCTGGTTCACTGAACGGAGGTACCTTCTTCGGGATGAACTACGATATGCCTCCTCCGGCCTAATCTGGTGAGACGGAAACAGAGCATCAACTATTACCTTCAGTTGGGCTGCGCTCATGTTAGGGCTAGCAGATGGCGATTTGGTAGCCCAATCCCCAAGGATCGGCGTTTAGATCGTCCTTGAGCTCCTTCCACCTGGAGGCCTTGCTCACTGTTATCGCCTGCTTGAGACCTCTACGGGCATCCCTGTACTCTTGCATTAGAGCTTCGGGAACCAGGCCCCCGCCTCCTTCTTCCCCGGGTGACCTTCCGTCTAAGCCTCAAACAAACTCTCCGTCGATTGGCGATATCCTCCGTCCACCAGTAAGACGAGCGTCTGTTTCTCCGCAAGGATCTTTTTTGCGGCATTGCGGCGTCACAACCGCGCGCAATGAGACTCATAGTGGCGTCACCAATGTCTGAGGCACTTACCCGCTAAAGAGAGAACTGTCTCCATTGCCCTCGTCAATCGCCAAGGACAAGGATTCAGCACTGAGCCTAGAAACATTCCAGCCTGAAGCCCGAGTCGGTACGATTCGGCTCAGTCTGCTTCCGATGAGACTGAAGGTGATGTACTGGTAATCGGAACCGGTATAATCCTCGATCACCCTGCAGTCCGTGATTCTTCGTGCGAGTCCCTCCGACGAAAAAGTGACATCGGGGATGGTCTGTCCGTAACCTGGTCTTCTGAAAGTGGGTGCAGTCTCCACATTAGAGACCACTAGACCGGTCCGGGCTGGCATCTCCATTAATTAGTTACAACAATCAAACTCTGTATCCTATCGGTTTGTATATTTTTTTGTGTGCGTTCAGTGATTTGTGTATTTCTGTTACATTTCAATTGTATGTGTATTGTAATCTGATAAATGTACCAGAAGCTAAACTGTAGTAAGGCTTGCAATAAAGCTCTTAATGAATTTCTTCTTTGCTATAGTCAACTAGCTAAAACTCAATATCCATCATACGCTACAACTTGGTTTTTGTACAATCGATACAGGAATTTATCCACAGCTATGCTAAGTGTGCAGCTGGTCAAAATTGAAAAAGTATCAAAAATAACCAAATTTGAAAACGATAATTATTTGTGATTATATTTGTCATAGGGCGATACACTTAAAAGCGAATATTAGACATGAAACTAATATTTTTTATTAACTTCAGATAACTGGGTCAAGAGACTTAAGTTTGCCACTTGAACGGTGTTTTGGTTGTAAGACACACATTTAATTACGCTTCTGACGCTTGGCTTTAAGTATGCAGCTTAAAAATCATACAAAAATTGAAAAAAATTACAACTTCAATATTTTATCCCATAAAACTAACCCATTTAATGATCGATTTTATTTTTAGAGGAAGTTTCTCTATTTATACCAGGTTCTAATAATACCAAGTGAAGTAATTAAAGGCCGAAAATTTTGTTTTTGGCTTCTGATGTATTATGATAAAATTTAGTGGTTTTAAATCAAGCCACCTATACAAATAACCATATTATTTAGTTAATTAGAAACAAGATGGATTATGCCACACTACGTGTCTCTAAACAGATTTTGTTGAGGTTTTAAGCATGGAAAATTTATAACAAATTTAAGTTTTATTATTAATCTACGTAAATATTAGAACACAAACATTCCTTATAGAGTGAAAAATTAAGAAAACAACATCTTTATAATAGACGTCCATTTTTATATAACCAACTCTCTATCAACAACTGGCACGTTTTACTTCTTTTACGAAATTTATAAATGTTGAAACGGATAATAAGAAGTTTTTTTTTTGTTAAGAGCCTTTTCGTTCATTAAAACTATCTTAATACAAATGTTTGTTTCATCAATTAAAGTTAAAGGAATTCAGCTTAGCCCTCTTTAAGTCAACCGTTATAAATGGACATAGATTTTTGGATTTCCTGATTATGATTTAACTTGGAAATAGTTGACCAAAACTTTTGTTGACTGGAAATAGTTCTTCACTTGTGTTTCCGAAATAACTTATTGTATTTATACTGTTTCGGCGTTGTGTGAACTTCGTAATACTTTTTTCTCAACGTTTTGTAAAACTTGAAAGTCTGTAGTTAGAAATGTATGAGTATACATATTTGTATGAAATTTATTATATTTGTGTATTATAATATAAATGTTACACGTGTAAGTGCCTGGACTTATATGTTTTGTAGTGTCAGCATACAATTCTTGACCATATTTTAGACGTTATTTAATGTATGTAATAAACATTGAAATAGAATCAGCCAAAATGACTCTGAATTTGTAACTTTCTTACGCGCCTTTAAATTAACAACAATTTATCGCTTTTCGATGATTGTTTGGAATTTTTCTACCAAATATATGAGTTTTAACAACTATTAAATCTTCCTGGTATAATTACCTAGTTTGTTGTAGTTACTAGTTACCGAGTCTGGTTTATTGTTGCTCTTATATGGTCTGGAATGAAATGTTTGATATTTAACTAGTTATTGCATTGTTATTGGCACGTTTTATTATTTATTCCTTTGATACAAATTCTTTATGTAGTTATCTATAGTTATTATTATATATTTATAATATTTTTATTACTTAGGTTTTCTGTTATTTAAGGCCGTTTTTTGTTGTATTTATATTTACTAATTGTATGTATTAGAATTGGCAGTTACAAAAATTGCATTTTGTAAAATTATTTTAAAGCGTAAATATATTGTGGTCCCAGTCCGCCTTCTTATTAGATTAGACCGCAGTATATTAAAACATGTTTTGAGCGTTAGAGGGTAAAGCGTAAAAACTGGGGTTTCCTTGCACTTCTCACGCCGCCGGATAGTACAGTGGCCCGGGTCAGTTCAGCTAACAATAACCTGGGTTACCCTATCAGCTGGATAAATTCCCTTTAGTCGTAGTAGTACCTGTTGGCGACCGGGAAATTCCCATGATGCGACCTTGAGGGAGACCGAGGCCGCTACTCGTCGTCGGGACTGCCTGTGTTTTGGGAGCAATTTTGGCGAAAATTAAGTTCCGTCTGCGGCTGATCAGGTCTGACTTTCACTACTGGGTTCAGTAAGGGGGAGGGGGTGATAATCTCCTACGCGTTCAGCTACGAGTCCTGCTGAGTCTGATTTAGATAAAAGGGGGAGATAATAAAGGGTTCTAGTCCAGAAAGAAACCTCTCTGTAGCACCCAGAACACAAAATAGAAGTCAATTGGAGAAAAAGAAACTTCGGTAGAAATCCCTGACGAAGCGTCCGAGAGGCCTTTTAGTCAGACCGTCGGGAGGGGTTAAATCCTACGCCGATGTGATGGGAGAAATCCCCTAGAAATATAAGCCTGATGGGAGAGGGGCGTCGTAATCAAGCGCCTAACGAAGCCCATGGCGGCGATCATCTTGACAAGCTCGGGGAAGCCATCGGGAGTAAGCCCGCTTTCAGAGCCGGACCTTCAATCCATCTTGGGTGTTAACGCGACAGCCCTCTTCCTCGAATCCAAGTCGACGCTGGAAGTGAGGGACTTAGACGAATTCACGACCTAGACGGAGATAGGACGACGCCGTCAAATCTAGCCATGGTGACGCCATCGAAGTAAAGACCTTCGTACCGAACTTCACACCATATCCGCTGTTGTCGACACAATGTTTCCGTCTCAAACCAGTGATACAAGTTCAAACGTTCGGAGATATTGGTGATTCCTATGCGAGAACGTTGTGCAGGCGACCCTCAAGCTTGGCCTGGTTATGGCCAGAGTCAACTAGTGGATGCAGTTTTCATGTTCTGTCCCTCGCGATCAGCAAGACAGAGATAGTATTCCTTTCAAAGAGGAGAATTCCCCCCGCACTCTCCCTGCAAATAGACAATGTCCAACTGGAGGCCAAGCCTGCTACCAAGTACCTCAGGGTGATGATTGACAGCAAGCTTCTCTTCGGAGAGCAGGTGCAGTGCACCGCCTACAAAAGCCGCTTGTCGATGTCATCAGATCAATTTGTCCTTGTGTACGAAGCTAAGGTCTAGGCCCACGTCTTGGAGAAACATGTTTACCAATTCTCCCGAGTCCAGCGTCGTGTAACGTTAAGGGTCGCCCCAGATCCGGTTTCCGAACCAGATGTGATGGTGATCGCTGGTGTCTTTTCCATCTTCCATTTTGCGATGGACAGACAAGCGACCTACCTCTGGAGGACCTGAGGTAGACAGAGATACTGCTGCCTAAGAAGAGCGAGACCTCAGTTTTGACCGCCGGTAAACGCGTTTGGGAATCCGTGTAAAGAAGACGTTATACCTTGAGACTCATCCCGGACATTCGACCATGGGTGGAACGGCAGCACAGGAAGGTCTATTACTTTGAGAACCATTCCCTCTCGTCCACTGGTTATTTTGGGTCTATTAGTTCAAAGTGGGCAAAGTCGCCAGCTCGGCCTGTCTGTTCTGTCCTGACACTGCAGACACGGTGCAGCACACAGCATGTGCGGCGGTCTTCCCTCTGCTGAGATCGGCGTCGCGGTCACTCTCGAGAACGTCATTGGAGCTGTGCTCCAGAGAGAGGATACCTGGAACTGTGTGAAGCACTGTGTCCAGTCTGTACTGGGGGTGAAAAAGGCGTAACTTTACAGGCCTAGCCCGAATTAATATACTAATTAGTTCCAGTTTCTTAGCCGGTAGTCCGTGGAACAATGAGCCTGAGGGAGTTCGGTAATATTTAAGGGAAAACAAATCTCTCAGTGTGCACTAAGAACATTTTAACCTCATTCAAAGAAAAAAAAAACAAAAAAAAACCATTGTTCTAATATAATAATTGCGTTTAAGTGACATTAACCGTAGACTTCAAAAGTGTGCGTGGATGATCAAACGTTATTTCTCTAGAAAAATGAAAATTCTTCCATTAAACTTTCTATTTAAACCAAAAACAAAGATTTAATTTGTGGATGACGTTCTTCACATTGTTTCTAGGGGTGTTTTCTTAAAAAAGGTTTAGCCTAGAACGATCATGTTGACTACATCTGTACTAGAGTCTCCACAGGCATATATGTCTTGCGCTATCTAGAACAATTCTGTTTCAATTGCCTCTATGGCCCCATTTATTCTCATTTTGTGTATCGAGTGAGATTGTGGAGACGTTGTGTTAGAAGCATAATTGATGGTGTCGCTTGAATAATAAAAACGGTAGGAACTGCTGGAAAGCAAAATTACAGAGAGTCGTGCAAAACAACATTAGAGGAGTTGTGAATGCTGACTTTCCTCAATATGCCTCATGTAAAAGTGCAGATTAGGGTGCGATTTGTTATGTGGCGGGAACGTTCTTTATTATGACACTAGAGGCAGGGACAAATTCAGAATGCAATTGTTGGAATTGACGTTGTCTCAATTCTATATATTTCAATTTTTTTAAATTTTTGTCATTAAATATTTAAATCCATGATTTTATCAATTAAATAAATAGTGGCAATGTTCTTATAATTATTTAACCTAAGTTTTTTTCAATATTAGTAGAACAAAAGGAAATTTTTATAATATTGGCTGGTATTAAAATATCCGTAAACTATAATAAGACACAACTTATATGATATATTAGCTAACATTAACATAACATTTAAATGTTTGTAAGTTTTATTTACATTTTCCCAACTTTTAATCGTCATGAAACAAGAAGAGGATCAACAAAAATGGGATCAGGATTCCGGTAGAATATGCTGTTACGCAATGTTTATTGTTGTGTGATGGTGTTTTTCTGCCAGAGTTTTGATTCACAATTCGTCGCAAGGAAGACCTCGACTTTTAGTAGTTATTGTGCATTTGTATGTCTGCAGCATTTATTTCAATTTAATACAGCGTTGCCACTGAATAAGTAATTGCAATATTTTCTATATTTACAATTTTTGTATTTTTTTAACATTTGTCTATTTAAAAATTAGAAGAACATTTTGGTTAGGATTACAATTAAGGTAGAATATATAACACGTAAGTAATAATAATATACAGCTCATAAGACACATTATAGCTAAGATTTAAATTTTTGTAATTTTTTATCGCCCTGAATCAAGATGAGGACCAACGACATGGGGCAGACATAGAAAGGGATCACGACATCGGCAGTACTCGGTCTGACACAATGTTCATTGTTGTTGTGTAGGCCTGTTTACCGCTGGAGTTTTGATTCGCAATTCATTCACGTGAATGAAGATCAAGATGTTGACAAAAGAAGACAACGATCACTACCACTTAACTATACTTTATTATAACCAAACTGGCTCTCACTTGTTCAAAACTGGCTTGCAGTGATTGTAAGGTGGATTTTCTTGGCTCTTGCTTGAAAATGAGTAAGGCCGACATAGCATGTATCTCTTCGGGTGATCTTGTGTGGAGATGTGATTCATGTCAGGCAATAAGGAGGAAGAACATGAGATTGGACACCCAGACTACAAAAGAGGAAGGAATAACCTTGGAAGATCTTTTGAGAGTGGTTAATGAAATAAGACATTCAAAAAAGAAGCGAATCGGATGTCAATAGGGCTTATGAAAATCTTAATGACAAAATAGATGACAGCACAAAAATGCTAGCTGATCAAAATACCAAGTTGGAAGGATACCTAAAAGTCATGGAAAGCCTGACACAGGAAAATGTGCAATTGAAGAAAAAAAAAGCTGCTCTTGAAAATCGTTGTAGAAGAAATGGAACGATATTCCAGAAGTAATTGTTTAGAGATACACGGGATTCCAGAGGAGAAGACAGAGGATGTTTGTGAGTGTGGTGAAGGAGGTTGGAAAGGCGCTAGACATGCCCATCACGGACTATATAGGGAATAACAAACAACAAGCACAATCGTGCAGTAATTTTCAGGCAATAATTCTTTTTATAGATGACAACATAGATAAGCTGTTTTATTGGAAATACATCTGATTGTCGCATGACTAAATTTAAATAAATAAATATGTCCTAGAATAACAGATTTTAAAACAAAACTCGTCAAACATCAAATACATGACTCTATGCTATCCGTAGGTAGGCCTGAATCTTAAATTACAATTTATTTGATCTAAGAGCACATGTAGTGAAAAATATTTATGTTTGTAATAATTAAATGTTGTTGACTTACATTTTGCTTTCAATCAATCTAAATTCAGGACTGCAATCTCAATTTAGAGTTTTTATTTTTATAAAAATATATGTGTTCGATTTACTTGCTTTTTGGACAGTTGTATCATGTATTGTCTTAAATTAAAAAAAAATGATTTTAATACCAACATAAAAATCATTAAATAATATTTATTTCACATTCAATTACCATTTTGGATGATTAGATCCTAAATGAACAAAGTGTAATAAAACAGAACATTAGTCTGTTAACAGAGAGCTTTTTAACATATGTAATTAAAAAACTACAATAACAATAATAAATCTGTCTTGAACGTAAATCTGCTAAACGACGGGCAAATTCAATGGTTGAGTATTTATTGTGCAGTATTTCTTTGTCTAATAAATGTATTTCAGTTAAAGCAAGTGTTCTTTTTAGAATCTGAATATTCATAATATTTATGTATTGTAACGCTTAATTGTCATTTTACCTTTTTTCCCAAAAATCCAGTTTTAATTGAACATGGTATAACGCAAGGTTTTTTATTGCTGTGACATATCATTTTGAGTCGATGTTTTTATTCGCATATCCTCTAAAAGAACACATATTTTTAATAATTATTATTAACTTTTTTAATAATAAGTATCTTTAGTGTGGTTAATTTTTAATAGAATTTCAATGTATTTAAGTGTTGTTAGAATAATCTTTCTATGATGTATGTAACATGTTAAATGTTTAAATAATGATTTAATCTATTTTACTTTAAAACTTAAGTTTCCAAGATTAATAAAAATTAAAGAAATTGTTTTAATTTTCACTATAATAAAGTAACAGAATAAATAGTACTCAATCTTTAATAATTCACAATTAATATAATAAAATATTCAATATTAGCTTAATATTTTATATATTAGTTGATATCATCCTGAATCAAGAAGAAGACCAACAGGGAAGGGTCAGAACATCGGCTGACCATGGTATGATGCATTGTTATTATTGTTGTGTCATATCATGCTCAGTGAGTGTTTTGATTCGCATTTCAGCCGAAAAAAAACACCGCTCATTTATATTCTCACTATTTACTTTTTATGTATGCAAAGTAAATATTTCATTTTATTAAAGTGTTGTTATGAAATAGTAATGTTATGGTGTATGTAATAAGAAAATACTTTTAATAATATTTTAATCTTTTTATGTTTTAAAATTTTATATTTCCAAGATTAGTAAGATAGTAAAATTGTTGTAATTTTTGCTAGTTTCAAGATAATAGAACAAATAAATTTGTATATGTTCTTGTAATAAACTCGGGACACCTTTTCTAGGAAATAGAAGTGAACATTTAGTCACAGTTACAAGTTTCTCATTTCCCAAGAGTAGTATATTGGAGATCGGTTCAACGTTTTTGAATGTGTTAAAAAGAACAAGAGTGGAAACTAGAGCTTTCTATCTCAATCCAGAACAAAATTAAATGGAATTAATGAAGTTAAAACCCTGGATGGATCCTGCTCAACCTTCAAGGGACAAAGATATAAAAATTAAACTCAAGTTTTCCCTCTAGGAAACAAAAGCGAAACCATTTCCCCAAAATGGGCTCTATGGGACAGTTTAAAATTTGTGTCACGTAGTCAAGTGCAGATAAATCTGATGTATTTTTGTGGCCACTCAATACTTCCTCTACTGCCTATCCAGCGATTTGTAAGAATATAGTATATATACTCGCGGACAAGCAGGCCATAGTGTGGAGGTGCAGCATCCTGCTGGAACCAAACTTCATTACAGTTTCTGGTTGCTACTTGGATAGCTGGATAAACCTGATTTTGTAACATTTCCTGGTATATACCTTCGGTATTAAGGTTTCCATAAATAAAAAAGGCCCCAACAAACTGATCCCTCACGGTGCCAAGCCAAACGTTTATTTTCGGAGTGCTGGGTATATTGTTCTCTTATCCAACGAGGGTTAACATCAGCCCAATATCGAGTATTGTGTCTGTTAACGTTACCTTTAACATTAAAGTGGTTTCATCTGAGAAAGCAATTTTGTTCAATCTAACTGTATTATAATCAATGTTCCGCATCATTCATTCACAAATTTCTGCTCGACGATCAAAATCGTCCTCACTTAGCTCATGAACTAAACGTATTTTGTACGCTTTATAATCACTGTCATGTAAGTCTTTACAAACAGATATTTGACCTATATCTAATATTTAAGAAACATTTCTTGTTGAGGTATGAGTATCTTCTGCAACAGCCTGTAAAACGTCAAGTGACAATGCTTCGTTTGTAGCCGATTTTAGTAGTTCAGGTTTGGAGTGGTTTATTAAGCTGTCTTTTTTGTGGAAAAAAATTGGAAAAGATTTTTTGAACTCCTGGTTTCATCAGGTCTCCGTATCCTCGCATGATAAGGATCATAAAATGCTATTGTTCAATTAAACACCCCATTTCAACGTAAAGTACAGCAAAAACACATCTTAACTTTTTAATTCCAACCAGAAACTGAATATGATACTGGACTTCCTCAGAACTGATAACATAAGGGAGGTCTGCCCTGCAGCAGGTGAAACAGATTTGAGTTTTTCAAGGCTAGTTGTTGACTATTGAAGTTATTTTCCCTTCTGAATGTAGATGTCTATGTTTTGCCTCAAATAATTTTTAGTTAATTTTATGAGTTGCCAATTTGTACTGGGTTGAGATAGAAAGCTCCAGTTTCCACTGTTCTTCTTTTATCTTGACCTTTCAAATGAGGATTCACGAAATTTAACTTTCGCATTGGTGATGATGATCATGACAGTCACAGGACTTTAACCAGCACAATCTTCCTGACATCCGGCACAGACTCAGCCAGAAACAGACAATACCGCAGCCTTGATTGATCATATCATCGTTAGAAATTCCCTGAGCAACATGACTGTTGGTGTGGTTGACACGTCTAAGATCTTGGATGGTCGAGGCAAGCGTATCACCGACCACAAGTTGGTTTTCTGTGACTGCACTTGCAAGACTAAGGAGAGGATAAGGAAAAAATAATTTCTTACAGAGAACTCTCAAAGGTGGATCTGCAAATGTTTTCCTCGGAGCTTTTCCTCCATTGAATGGCATAGGGTTGAACTTCAGAGTGATGTTGACGATGCTGTGGATATGTTAACCACGGGAATTACACACCCCGGCATGTGCTCCATTGGTAAAAAAGCGTGTGACCAAAAGGAAGGCGCCCAGGCGAAATTCAGAAATAATGCTCCTGACACACACAAAAAACTAATTAATAAAAGATTTACTTTGTCCGTAATGATGCACGTGCGAAAGCGGCATACTATAGCGCACGCAATAAACTCAATTACGGCGTTAGAAAGGCAAAAAAAGATGATTTTGCGGCAAAGTTAAAATGCAGTGACTCAAAATCTTTCTGGGCAACCTTGCGCGCAGGAGATCTAAAGTAGGCACTGCTGGCGGTTCTGTATCGGTGAATATTTCCTCGGATGAAATTAACCGCTACTTTGCTGGCTTGGGCGGCGATAGCAGTGTGGACCCAGAAAGGCTCGCTTTTTATAAGCACGCTACTTGCCGAAAAGGTGCAAGATAAATTTCAAATTCGGCAGGTGAGCGAGAGTGAGGTAAAAACCATTATCAACAGTATCTCCACAGCAGCCTTTGGCATTGACGGAATTTCAATCAACATGGTCAGAGCAGTTAGTCCTTTCTGTATCGGGGCTATCACCCATATCATTAATCTCTCTCTCCTCTGGCCAATTCCCCTCTGGATGGAAGAAAAGCTTGGTCATCCCTCTTCCCAAAAATAGTAATCCTACAAGTGTGTCTGAGCTTAGGCCCATTTCCATTTTACCAGTTCTGTCTAAGGTATTGGAAAGAATTGTGACAAATCAGTTGGTTTCCTTCCTGGAGTAAAGCGGTGTTTTGCCCGATAGTCAGTCTGGTTTCAGTACGACATCTGCTCTACTAAGTTTGACAAGCCAACTGTTTTCCGCCAGGGATAAGAATTTCTGTAGTAGTTTAGCTGCTCTTAATTTCTCACGTGCATTCGATTCAGTGAATTTTGATATGTTTTTGGCTAAGCTGCATTACTACGGTTTTGATCAGGTTTCAACAATGTGGTTTCGCTCTTATCTGATCGACAGAACCCAGGTAACCAGGGTGAATGATCGTCTTTCAGGGATTGCTCTCAACGAGTCAGGGGTTCCTCAGGGTAGCTGCTTAGGTCCTATTATGTTTCTATTGTATACTGCGGATCGTAATCTTGAGTTATCATTCTGTTCCCTTTACTCCTACGCTGATGACACTCAGCTTGTGTTGTCATATCCTCCATTACAGTCTTCCTTGGCAATGCAGCAGATTAATGCTGATTTGTTGAGGGTCAGGCTCTGGGCTGACGATCACGGGCTTCAGTGAATCCAAGAAAGTGTTCACTTGTTAATTTTTACCCCTCTTCAAACGCAGTCTTTCTTAGTAATGGACCCTTGGGAGTTTCCTTGGGAGGTGTTCCTTTCCAGGTTTCGGACACAGTAAAAATCCTTGGCGTTACTTTTGACAAGCAGTTAACCTTCTTGAAACATGTTCAAAATATCAATCGTGGTGTAATGAATAGGTTAAGAGTATTGTTTAGGTTTAAGGGGTTACTCCAGGAGGAAGTGAAACTTAAGATTGTCAAAGCTGTGGTTTTCCCAGTTATTGTTTATGCTCTTCCTGTATTTGGGGGAAGATTGACCCTTGAGGGTACGGTCGTGATTGATAGGTTACAGAACTCTGCTGTAAGATTTGTGTACGGCCTGAGAAAATCACGTTAGCCAGTATCGCCGTACAGCAAGGATCCTTCCGATAAAGTGCATTTTCAAACTTCAGGTGGCTTGCCTTGTTCACAAGTGTTGCTGACGGGAAAACCCTCTTACCTCAGGGGGATGCTACAGACCCGGGCTGAGATTAGGGACTGTCACACTCGGCAGGACGCCATGCTGGAGGTGCCCAGGGTCAGGCTGGAGATGGGGAGGAATGGATTTAGATACTTTGGCCCCCAGATATACAACAGCGTCCCTCACAGTCTAAAGGCTTATGGATATTCCTCGTTTAAAAACAATCTCAGACTGGCTTTGGAGGAGGAGTGTTTCACCCCTGAAATAGCTGTTTAATGTAATGTATTATCGATTTGATTAGTTTAATTTTGTATTTCTCGGATGATGATAGATAGATTTGTATGTGACTTGATTGAAAATGTATGACTTGAGTGATTTTGAAAAACAACAATGTAATGTTGAAAATAGCTTCAAATATAGACGTTATTTGATTATTTGTAACAAAAGGAAATTCTTGTAATATTGGCTAGGATTAAAAGCTATAAGGATTAAAGGATCCGTAAGGTATAATAAGACACAACTTATATGATATATTAGCTAATAGTAACATAAAATTTAAATGATTGTAAGTTTTATTTACATTTTCACAACTTTATATAGTCATGAAGAAAGAAGAGGACCAACAAAAGAATGGATCAGGATTCCGGTAGAATATGCTGTTACGCAATGTATGTTGTTGTTTAATGGTGTTTTCTGCCAGAGTTTTGATTCACAATTCGTCGTAAAGAAACCTCATTTTTTTAGTATTTTCTGTGCATTTGTTTGTCTGCTGCATTTATTCCAATTTAAAAACAGTGTTGTAACGGAATAATTAATTGTAATATTTTTTATAGTTACAATTTTTGTATATTTTAACCTTTGTCTATTTAAAGATTAGTAGAACATGATAAATATTTTGTAATTTTGGTTAGGATTACAATTAAGGTAGAATATCTAACACGTAAGCGATAATAATATACAGCTCATAACATACATTATAGCTAAGATTTAAATTTTTGTAGTTTTTAATCGCCTGAGTCAAGAAGAGGACTAACGACATGGAGCGGGCATAGAAAGGGATCACGAAATCGGCAGTACTCGGTCTGACACAATGTTTCTTGTTTTTCTGTAAGACTGTTAACCGCTCGTTTAACTGCAAAATACAACTTCTTATAAATCTGCAATTTAACTGAGGTATTGCAACAATTACATTTTAATTGCATTGTATCACAAATCTAATGACCAAACTTATGTAAAATAACATACACACAGTTTTACTGTGACAAAACACGGTCGACATTGAGGTTCTCAGCGAGTAGCTCACGATATAAAAATCGATTAAACGGCAGATCCAGAATATCTTATGCTAATTCTCCTCAAATTCGAGTTCCTTCATTTAAAGTACATGAAATACATATATGTTACCAAGTCAGTTTTTTCTCTAATAAGTTATAAACTAAAAAGGATATTGTAAATTTATCATTAATGAACGCCTTTATGAACAATGACAGACAAAAAGAAACTTCATAGTAAACTGGAATAATAGGCATAATAATAAACTGCTTTATTTACCATAAGGTTTATAATATTCACTATATCTGTTAAAAAATTAAGTAAAAGAGAGACTTTAGATTAACTGTTGTATATAGGGAATAAACAAACAACAAGCACAATCGTGCAGTAATTTTCAGGCAATAATTCTTTTATAGATGACAACATAGATAAGCTGTTTTATTGGAAATACATCTGATTGTCGCATGACTAAATTTAAATAAATAAATATGTCCTAGAATAACAGATTTTAAAACAAACTCGTCAAACATCAAATACATGACTCTATGCTATCCGTAGGTAGGCCTGAATCTTAAATTACAATTTATTTGATCTAAGAGCACATGTAGTGAAAAATATTTATGTTTGTAATAATTAAATGTTGTTGACTTACATTTTGCTTTCAATCAATCTAAATTCAGGACTGCAATCTCAATTTAGAGTTTTTATTTTTATAAAAATATATGTGTTCGATTTACTTGCTTTTTGGACAATTGTATCATGTATTGTCTTAAATTTAAAAAAATGATTTAATACCAACATAAAAATCATTAAATAATATTTATTTCACATTCAATTACCATTTTGGATGATTAGATCCTAAATGAACAAAGTGTAATAAAACAGAACATTAGTCTGTTAACAGAGAGCTTTTTAACATATGTAATTAAAAACTACAATAACAATAATATATACAAAATAAAATATATATATTTTATGGTTTTCGACCAGAGGTGGTTTCTTGGTTTGATTCCTATTTGGGGAATAGGAGACAAAAGGTTAAAATTGGGATGGATTTCTCCTCATCTTTAAGTAGATTTGCTGGTGTTCCACAGGGAAGTTGCCTTGGGCCCCATTCTATTCACCCTGTTTTCCGCCACTATGGGTTCAGACTTGCAACATAGTCGCTTGTATTCATACGCCGATGATGCTCAACTGTGTGTTTCATATGAAGCCGGAAGAGCTGACTCAGCAGTTTCCATTTTGAATGCTGACTTAAGCATTGTCCATGATTGGTCTGAGAGGCATGGGATTAAACTGAACAAGGATGAGTGTAGTGTCTTGTCGATTCCTTCCAATGTGGGTTCGGAGACACACACCGGGTGAGGTGTTGCTTGGCAGTGTCAGACTGAAGGAGTGTGAATCCTCAAAGCTCTTGGGCCTCATGCTTGATAGTGGCCTCACACTATCTGGTCATGTAAGTGCTGTTTGTCAGCGAACACTTGGTCGACTGAGAATGCTATACAAGCATAGGCACATGTTTCCTAGAGAGACCAGGCTTCGCCTTGTCCGGGCTCTTGTGCTCTCTGTGATCGATTATTGCCTCCCTGTCTATGGCAACATTGTGTCTAAAGGAGATTTAGAAAAATTACAGAGGGTCCAAAATATGTGTGTAAGGTATGTATGTGGTTTAAGAAGGTTTGACCATGTTTCGGAGGCTCGACGATCGCTGGGTTTGTTGACTGTAGCTGATACTTGTACCCTGCGCTCCTCATGCCTGGTTTACAGAATCCTGACCACTGGCAGGCCGGGATATCTGAGAGAAAAACTAAAAAGCAGGTCTCAAGTCCGATCTCGCAGTACTAGACAGGATCAAGTGTTGGAGATGCCTCGCGTTCGCCGTGAATTTGAAAGAAAACGATTTGCGTACTTTGCTCCCAAATTATATAATGAACTGTCCTCCAGCTTAACAGGCCAGGGTGTATCTGAAACGACATACAAAGAAAATATATACAAGTATTTAATGTACAATACAAGGTGATATAGCCATATATAACTGTATGTCTAATATTATGTTTTATTTATTAATAACTATAAAATAAGCTTTTAATTTTTTAAGAACTATAATAAGACATGAGTCGTTTTGTAAACCAGCAATTATTGTTGAAAACCGCTCCAAAATAAAGTCCTTATTTTAATAAATCTGTCTTGAACGTAAATCTGCTAAACGACGGGCCCATCATTTGTCTACTTTAACTCTCTTTATTCAGTTGTCTAGTTGTGATAGAAGAATTATTTATGTGTCTGACATTTCGGTTTAAGTTTATCCCGCTAAGATAACATTTTTCGCCCTTCCACGGCAACCTCCCATTTTGACCCTTACCAAAACTACTATAGCACATGATACATGTTTTTGTTATTAAATATTTCTATATCGATTATAGAACAACCAGGTGCGTGTTTACGGTGCAATTTGTATTTGGTTCCTGGACTATAAGGAAGAAGAACTTGTAACAAACTTTATTTCGCAGCCAAATTTGTATAATATATAAAACAATAATAACGTATGTCTTTTGAGGTGAATGATCCATCCTTGTAAATTTTCACCACTGGAACTTCTGACCATCATAAAAAGCTACTTTATTGTATAAACTTAGACTTGTATTGATTAGTGAAACTAAATAATAGGTTTCTTGGAACGGAGTATCAGTAGAAATGAAACACCTCTTACTTTGATCAAACCTGCTTTTCAGATAGTTTTGGTAACGAAAAGAGATTTAAAGAATTGATCTGTACTCTACTAATCCCCTAGCAATAAGCATAGTCATCATATACAACAGTTCATCAAATCACATTTTGTGTACTCTGAGACCCTTTATATAAAGGTACGGTATTAACAGGGCATTAGTTTACAGCAAAACCGTAAAACAAAACGTGAAAACGGAGTATTTCCTCCCGACTTTAGAGCCCAACAATATTAAAAAATAAATTTGTAAACTATACAATAAACGACTGTAGTTAAACTTAAGAGTATACTTTTTTAAATTATTATGTGCTAAATAAGTGTACATATGTGTTTAAATTGGTTTCTGTTCTAATATATATTTTCGTTCGAATAGAAATATGCGAATCACGTTGAGACATGAATTAATATGGAATAAATAAATAAAATGAGATATGTTCGTAAAGCTTTTATTCATTAATTCTATAAATTGTTTGTCTTTGAGTTTCCTATGAACATTATGACTCATGACTCATAAAAAAGAATAACCGAAAATTATTTTTAAATCAACACAATATATGAGTATAGCACATAGACCAAAAATTTGTATTGTTTAGGTTTTTTAGTTTGGTATAAGTAATGTCAATGATTTTTACTAGTTACGTTTATTTTACAATCCTTTCAAGGGCTGTAAGATCCTGAGGTATAATAAAAATAATTAGTAAACTATACAGTAAAGACCTGAGTTTTAATCATTAATACAATAGTTTAATAAATGATTATGCTCAAGTTTATGACAATCGTTGCACATTTGGATTTTTCAGTTTATAACTGTAAATAAACTTAGTTTAGTATTAGCTAAAATGCTTTAAAGAATTTATTTATTGTTTTCACTATAGTTAGATTCACTGGGACAACAGATCTTTTACATTTGACCAGGAGCATTGATCGTAGGATGTTCAGAACTTGTCTTTATTAAAACATGCTTTTCTGTATAGCCGGCAAAACTTATTCAATATATTATCTAGTTCAAATAAAAAACTAGTTGTTTTGTAACCAGATATTTCTTGTTTCTAAAATTAACTGAATAAGGAAGGCTGGATAGCTGAAATTGTTCTTTATTACAACTGATTTTTGCTTGTTCTATTAGTATGTAGTGAGTTGTTTATTTTGTATGTAAGTCTAATTTTATTATAAGCATGCACATAGTGTTTTTGTTTCTAGTCTCGTAAATATGTTTTTAATTAATAATTTAATAAAATAAGCGTAACATTTTTTATGCAGTTTTGTCTATATACAAATTCAATGGTTGAGTATTTATTGTGCAGTATTTCTTTGTCTAATACATGTATTACAGTTAAAGCAAGTGTTCTTTTAGAATAATTATTCCTAATATTTATGTATTGTAACGCTTAATTGTCATTTTACCTTTTTTCCCAAAAATCCAGTTTTAATTGAACATGGTATAACGCAAGGTATTTTATTGCTGTGACATCATTTTGAGTCGATGTTTTGATTCGCATATCCTCTAAAAGAACACCACCATTTTTAATACTTATTATTAATTTTTTATATGTCCAAAGTAAGCATTACAATGTATTTAAGTGTTGTTAGAATAATCTTTCTATGATGTATGTAACATGTAAAATGTTTAAATAATGATTTAATCTTTTTTACTTTAAAACTTAAGTTTCCAAGATTAATAAAAATTAAAGAAATTGTTTTAATTTTCACTATAATAAAGTAACAGATAGTACTCAATCTTTAATAATTCACAATTAATATAATAAAATATTCAATATTAGCTTAATATTTATATATTAGTTGATATCATCCTGAATCAAGAAGAAGACCAACAGGGAAGGGTCAGAACATCGGCTGAGCATGGTATGATGCATTGTTATTATTGTTGTGTCATATCATGCTCAGTGAGTGCTTTGATTCGCATTTCAGCCGAGAAAACACCGCTCATTTATATTCTTATTATTCACTTTTTATGTATGCAAAGTAAATATTTCATTTTATTAAAGTGTTGTTATGAAAATAGTAATGTTATGGTGTATGTTAGTAAGATAGTAAAATTGTTGTAAATTTTTGCTAGTTTTAAGATAATAGAACAAATAAATTTCATATATATGTATATATTCTTGTAATATACTCGTGACGCCTTTCTAGGAAATAGAAGTGAACATTTAGTCACAGTTACAAATTTCTCATTTTCTAAGAGTAGGATATTGGAGATCAGTTCAACATTTTTGAATGTGTTGAAGAAGAACAAGAGTGGAAACTAGAGCTTTCTATCTCAATCCATAACAAAATTAAATGGAATTAATTAAGTTAAAACCATGGATGGATCCTGCTCAACCTTCAATGGACAAAGATATAAAAATTAAACTTAAGTTATCCCTCTAGGAAACAAAAGCGAACCATTTCCCCAAAATGGGCTCTATGGGAGAGTTTAAAATTTGTGTCACGTAGTTAAGTGCAGATAAATCTGATGTATTTTTATGGCCACTCAATACTTCCTCTACTGCCTATCCAGCGATTTGTAAGAATATTGTATAAATACTCGCGGACAAGCAGGCCATAGTGTGGAGGTGCAGCATCCTGCTGGAACCAAACTTCATTACAGTTGCTGGTTGCTACTTGGATAGCTGGATAAACCTGATTTTGTAACATTTCCTGGTATACCTCGGTATTAAGGTTTCCATAAATAAGAAAGGCCCCAACAAACTGATCCCTCACGGTGCCAAGCCAAACGTTTATTTTCGGAGTGCTGGGTATATTGTTCTCTTATCCAACGAGGGTTAACATAAGCCCAATATCGAGTATTGTGTCTGTTAACGTTACCTTTAACATTAAAGTGGTTTCATCTAAGAAAGCAAGTTTGTTCAATCTAACTGTATTATAATCAATGTTCCGCATCATTCATTCACAAATTTCTGCTCGACGATCAAAACTCACTTAGCTCATGAACTAAACGTATTTTTTACGCTTAATACCACTGTCATGTAAGTCTTTACAAACAGATATTTGACCTATATCTAATATTTAAGAAACATTTCTTGTTGAGGCATGAGTATCTTCTGCAACAGCCTGTAAAACGTCAAGTGACAATGCTTCGCTTGTAGCCGATTTTGGTAGTTCAAGTTTGGACCGGTGTTTCTTTAACGCTGTCTTTATCTGGAAAAGTTTAAAAAAGATTTTTTTTTAACTCCTGGTCTCACCCGGTCTCCGTATCCTCGCATGATAAGGATCATAAAATTCTATTGTTCACTTAAACACCCGATTTCAACGTAAATTACAGCAAAAACACACCTTAACTATTTAATTCCAACCAGAAACTGAATATGATACTGGACTTCCTCAGAACTGATAACATAAGGGAGGTCTGCCCTGCAGCAGGTGAAACAGGTTTGAGTTTTCAAGGCTAGTTGTTGACTATTGAAGTTATTCTCCCTTCTGAATGTAGATGTCTATGTTTTGCCTTAAATAATTTTTAGTTAATTTTATGAGTTGCCAATTTGTACTGGGTTGAGATAGAAAGCTCCAGTTTCCACTGTTCTTCTTTTATCTTGACCTTTCAAATGAGGTGTCACGAAATTTAACTTAAGGTCCAACGTTTTAAAGTTATTTTTTGACAATACCAAAAATAGTTACTGTCCTATAAAAAGGGATTTGCGCAAAAAACGCAGCTAATGTAAATGTTTTAAACAGTTTCAAATATTCATAACTTCATTCACGATCAATAAACATTTATGTAAAATATTAATAAATTAAATAATATACAACTGCAGTTACACCTCGAGAGTGCAATACTTAATTACTACAATACAGTATACACCAAGTTTAAATTGATTAACATATCAATAATTTATTTGCGTTCTAGTCTATATTTTTGTTCAAAGAGAAATTTGTGTGGATAAAATTAAGGTGTGGATCATATACTACAGTACAAAATCGTGAAATATTACGAAAATATTTTTTTTATTTAATATGAACAATGTTACCTATAAATAAATAGAAGAACATAAATAAAAAAATATTGTAAAGGTTTGTTATTTATAAATGTAGTTAATCAAGAAGAAGACCATCATGGGAAAGGCTCAAGACGTGGTTGAGAAACCGTGTGATGCAATGTGTTTATTATCATTGTGTCATTCTGTTTATCAGCTATGTTTTGATTCGCAAAATCATCACAAGGAAGACCAAGACGTGGAAGAAGTCATCTATTGGACTACTTAATTATTATTGTTATGTTATTCAGTATATACGGAAAACTCCATGATTTAGAATTATAATTAGATTTATGTAATTTTAAATGGCTAATGTTTTGACACATGTGTCTATAAATGGTACAAGTGTGACATGATATAGAATCACTTTTTAATAGTTTGTTAATTATTATAGCAATTCTTGTACTTTTGCTTCTATGCCAGGTTATCAATTGCACAACTTAATGCACATACAGTTACGATTAATATAATAGAATAACTATTTCATAAGTTATAATTATACACAAGTTATATATATCTTATACTTAATTCTGAGATTAGCTTAAAATTTTTACTTTTTACGAAGAAACATACGTTATAAAATTATAATAAAAATAGATTCGTCTAATATTATAGCTTATATACCAACGTTTTTGGCGCATAACATATGCAGGCACGTATCTTGGAAGATAGTATTAGTAGATTTCCGGTTTTTTCCTGCTTTTAAGATACCTAGATTTCTGGGTTCTACAAAATTTTCAAAATTTTATCTGAATCTTTTACAAAACAATAACTATCACATACAAAAAATTGATAAATAATAAGAATTCATCTAACCGGTATTATGATGCATTTAGAATTTTAAGCATATTACATTCTTCGCAATTTAACATTAAGGTTGGCGATGATGATCATAATTGTCACACGACAATAACCGGCAAGATCTTTGTTGCTATCTGGTTTATTTCACGATCTGAGCCAACTGCGAATTAACATGTTTGTGAACATATGAGAACCTTCAGTGAGTTTATAGATAGGGACTATTATAAATAGCACCCCAGATGACTGCATAGTCGTAGTAACGTAAACTAGGAATAAAACGTGATTATACAAATCTGTAGTTATGTTTGTAGAAAGGGACTATATAAATAGCACTTCAGCTGATTGCATAGCCGTAGTCACGTAAACTAAGATCAAAATGTGATTATACAAATCTGTAGTTATGTTTGTAGAAAGGGACTATATAAATAGCACCTCAGATGACTGCATAGTCGTAGTAACGTAAACTAGGAACAAAATGTGATTATACAAATCTGCAGTTATGTTTATAGAAAGAATTTGTTTGTTGCATTGAGGCAAATACAGATGGGGAACAAAGAAAGATTTGAATTATTTACGTGTAATTCGAGTATACATTAATTGAATTTTTTTGTATTTCCTTAGAAAGTTTAATCTATAAATCACAGAAATGAAGATAAGATATTGCAATATGTAGGCCAGTAATTGAACGATAGTAATGGCGTATTTATAATAGCTTTGGATATAAGCATTATATATCCGATAATAATTATTCTATAGGATGCAATATGTTTGATATTGCATCGTTAGCATAATGAGACTCAGGTACTGATATGTTTCTTCACGTCTGTTCCAGGAACAGAAGAGGAGTCTTCCAGACATAGCTGTAGAAGGTAGGACATTTCTCGTCTGTCCTAGTTTAATTGACTGGTTTGAGGCTCTTTCGCAGGTAGTCAAGCGATTAGAAGTCACACATTATAATTTCATTGTTTATATATTTTACAATTTTTACTGTACAGATAAGTTCTAAAACGTGTAGATTTCCTCGTTCTGACTGTGTTTTTACTCATTGTTTTGTATCTAAAAAATCAACTAAATTGCAAACTCCTAATTTGGTATGATTACTGGTATGCATAGTATAAATGGACAAATTACATGAGGTGTGAATTAATATTTTTAAACGCCAGAAAATGTTTTAATCGAAAAGCTTGATGTTTTAGTCTCATTAGAATAATATTAAATTTCGAACACTTCTACGACTTTATTTTCGTATAATTTTGGAATATTTCTAATTTTACTCGTAGCATTTTTAAAAGTTAATTGGATTTTTCAAATCTTTGGTCATTAAATAACTAAAACCAGTATTTGCTATGCTAAGTGTGCAGCTGGTCGAAATTAAAAATTATACAAAAGAATAAAATTTGAAACGATAATTATTTTGGTCCTAGGTCGATACAACCATCAGACTCGAAAATAATAATTGTATCAACGTCAGACAACTGGGTGAAGATACTTAAGTGTGCCACTTGAACGGTGTTTTGGTTATATGACACTCATTTAACATTTAATTACGCGTCTGACGCTTATTTTTAAGTGCGTGAAGCTTAAAATAATACAAAAATTTAAAAAAAAAATACAACTTCAATATTTTAGCCTCTAAAACTAACACGGTTGATGATCGAATTTAAATTTGGGGAAAGTTTCTCTATTTATAATATCTTCTAATAATACCAGGTGAAGTAATTATAGACCCCAAAACCACCGATAAAACTAACCGTAGTATTTAGTTCATTATATACCAGATAGATAACGCCACACCACGTGTCGCTAAGCAGATTTTGATGCGGTTTTATGCATGGAAAATTTATTACAAGTTCAAGTTTTATTATTAAACAACGGAGATATAAAAACTCAAAAAGATTCGTTATAAAGTGAAAAATTAAGAAAACATCTTTATAATAAACGTCCATTTTTATATTACCAACTCTCTTTCAAACAACTGGCAAGTTTTACTTCTTTTACGATATTTATGTTGAAACGGGAAAATTAGATTTGTTTGTTAAGAGCCTTTTCGTTTATTAAAACTTTCTTAGTGCAAATGTTTTTCCAATAATTAAAGTTAAACTTCAGCAAATCGCAATTCACCTTAGCCCTCTTTAAGTCACTGTTATAAATGGACATGGATTTCTGGATTTACGGATCTTGATTTAACATTAGTTGACTGGAAATAGTTCTCCACTTGTGTTTCCGACATAACTTGAGATTATTACTGTATTTATAATGTTTCGACGTTGTATGAACTTCGTAATACATTTTTCTCAACGTTTTGTAAAACTTAAAATCTGTAAATAGAATTGTATGATGAGTATACATATTTGTATGCAATTTATTATATTTTTGTATTATAATATAAATGTACTGTGTAAGTGCTTAGACGTATATGTTTTGTAGTGTCAGCTTACAATTTATTCTTGACCATATTTTAGACGTTATTTAATGTATGTAATAAACATGAAATAGAATCAGCCAAAATGACTCTGGATTTGTAAATGTCTTACGTGCCTTTAAATTGATAACACGTTATCGGTTTTCGATGGTTGTTTGCAATTTTCTACCAAATATATGAGTTTTAACATCAATTAAATCTTCCTGGTATAATTACCCAGTTTTTTGTAGTTACAAGTATCGAGTCTGGTTTATTATTGCTCTTTTATGGTCTGGAATGAAACGTTTGATATTTAAGTAGTTATTGCATTGTTGTTGGACCGTTTTACTATTTATTCCTTTCATAGAAATTCTTTATGTAGCTATCTATAGTTATTATTATATCTTTATCTTATTTTATTACTTTGGTTTTCTGTTATTTAAGGCCACTTATTGTTGTATTTATATTTACTAATTGTATGTAATAGAATTGTGATTAACAAAAATTGCATTTTGAAAAATTGTTTTAGCTTAACCATATTTTGGTCCACGTGCCCCTTCTTGTTAGATTAGACCGCAGTATCTTAAACATGTTTTGAGCGTAGAGGGTAAAGCTTAAAAACTGGGGTTTCCTTGCACTTCTCAAGCTGCCGGATAGTACAGGGGCCCGGGTCAGTTCAGTCAACAATAATCTGGTTGTCCTATCAGCTGGCTAAAATCCCTTTAGTCGTAGTAGTGCCTGTTGGCGACCGGGAAATTCCCATGATGCGACCTTAAGGGAGGCCGAGGCCGCTACTCGTCGTGACTGCCTGTGTTTTGGGAGCAGTTTAGCGAAAATTAAGTTCCGTCTGCGGCTGATAAGATCTCACTTTCACTACTGGTAGGTGATAATCTCCTACGCGTTCAGCTACGAGTCCTGCTGAGTCTGATTTGGATAAAAAGGGGAGATAATAAGGGTTGTAGTCCAGAAAGAAACCCCCTCTGTAGCACCCATAACTCCAAATAAATGTCAATGGGAAAAAAAGTAACCTCGGTAGAAGTTTCTGACGAAGCGTCTGAGAAGCCTTTAAACAAACCGTCGGAGGGTAAATCCTACGCCGATGTGATGGGGTATATCCCCAGAAAGCTAAGACTAATGGTATGGGCGTCGTAATTAAGCGTACAACGAAGCCCATACCGGCGATCCATACCGGCAAAAATCAAGCCCCTGACATAGTCGAATGTTATTGCAGCAATAAGTTTCACGTTTATACTTCTTTGACTTATAATAACTATTTTATTCTGGTGGGCCATTGATCTGTAAAAAATAAGAATCTCGAAGTGCATGTCTGTTATTAAAATTTTAGAAGAAAATACAAAAATAAAAGTTATGAGAGATAATGTTAAGGCATATAAGTTTTTTAGTATTTGTAAGATGATATATTTTTATGATTTTATACTCTGAATTGTTTTTATAGAAAATAATTGTTACGGCAGGATATTAATTTTACTGTCACATAAAAATATATTTGATATGAGGCACTTGAAAGTTATATAAAAACTTGCACCACATATTATGTTAATAATGCAATACCATTAGGCTAATTTATAATACTTAGTACTATTTGGTTATGATGTATAATTTTTGTTCATAAAATATTTCTTTTTCTGTGTTGTAAAAAACCGTTTTAGAGTGCTGTTTGGCTGAGCGTTAGCGATGCTTACCACACTAATAGTGTTGGAAACTTTTTATTTCTGTCTGTCTGTCTCCCGCCAGATACATCGGAAAGGAACTAACTCATAGACTTGACATTCTGCACGAAGCTTCATTTATATACTCCCAACACTGAGTTCGATGGTGGTGTTTTAGAGTGGTGTTTGGCTGAGCGTTAGCTATGCTTACCACACTAATAGTGTTGGAAACTTTTCATTTCTGTCTGTCTGTCCTGTCTCCCGCCAGATACATCGGAAAGGAACTAACTCATAGACTTGACATTCTGCACGAAGCTTCATTTATATACTCCCAACACTGAGTTCGATGGTGGTGTTTTAGAGTGGTGTTTGGCTGAGCGTTAGCTATGCTTACCACACTAATAGTGTTGGAAACTTTTCATTTCTGTCTGTCTGTCTGTCTCCCGCCAGATACATCGGAAAGGAACTAACTCATAGACTTGACATTCTGCACGAAGCTTCATTTATATACTCCCAACACTGAGTTCGATGGTGGTGTTTTAGAGTGGTGTTTGGCTGAGCGTTAGCTATGCTTACCACACTAATAGTGTTGGAAACTTTTCATTTCTGTCTGTCTGTCTGTCTCCCGCCAGATACATCGGAAAGGAACTAACTCATAGACTTGACATTCTGCACGAAGCTTCATTTATATACTCCCAACACTGAGTTCGATGGTGGTGTTTTAGAGTGGTGTTTGGCTGAGCGTTAGCTATGCTTACCACACTAATAGTGTTGGAAACTTTTCATTTCTGTCTGTCTGTCTGTCTCCCGCCAGATACATCGGAAAGGAACTAACTCATAGACTTGACATTCTGCACGAAGCTTCATTTATATACTCCCAACACTGAGTTCGATGGTGGTGTTTTAGAGTGGTGTTTGGCTGAGCGTTATTAGCTATGCTTACCACACTAATAGTGTTGGAAACTTTTCATTTCTGTCTGTCTGTCTGTCTCCCGCCAGATACATCGGAAAGGAACTAACTCATAGACTTGACATTCTGCACGAAGCTTCATTTATATACTCCCAACACTGAGTTCGATGGTGGTGTTTTAGAGTGGTGTTTGGCTGAGCGTTAGCTATGCTTACCACACTAATAGTGTTGGAAACTTTTCATTTCTGTCTGTCTGTCTGTCTCCCGCCAGATACATCGGAAAGGAACTAACTCATAGACTTGACATTCTGCACGAAGCTTCATTTATATACTCCCAACACTGAGTTCGATGGTGGTGTTTTAGAGTGGTGTTTGGCTGAGCGTTAGCTATGCTTACCACACTAATAGTGTTGGAAACTTTTTCATTTCTGTCTGTCTGTCTGTCTCCCGCCAGATACATCGGAAAGGAACTAACTCATAGACTTGACATTCTGCACGAAGCTTCATTTATATACTCCCAACACTGAGTTCGATGGTGGTGTTTTAGAGTGGTGTTTGGCTGAGCGTTAGCTATGCTTACCACACTAATAGTGTTGGAAACTTTTCATTTCTGTCTGTCTGTCTGTCTCCCGCCAGATACATCGGAAAGGAACTAACTCATAGACTTGACATTCTGCACGAAGCTTCATTTATATACTCCCAACACTGAGTTCGATGGTGGTGTTTTAGAGTGGTGTTTGGCTGAGCGTTAGCTATGCTTACCACACTAATAGTGTTGGAAACTTTTCATTTCTGTCTGTCTGTCTGTCTCCCGCCAGATACATCGGAAAGGAACTAACTCATAGACTTGACATTCTGCACGAAGCTTCATTTATATACTCCCAACACTGAGTTCGATGGTGGTGTTTTAGAGTGGTGTTTGGCTGAGCGTTAGCTATGCTTACCACACTAATAGTGTTGGAAACTTTTCATTTCTGTCTGTCTGTCTGTCTCCCGCCAGATACATCGGAAAGGAACTAACTCATAGACTTGACATTCTGCACGAAGCTTCATTTATATACTCCCAACACTGAGTTCGATGGTGGTGTTTTAGAGTGGTGTTTGGCTGAGCGTTAGCTATGCTTACCACACTAATAGTGTTGGAAACTTTTCATTTCTGTCTGTCTGTCTGTCTCCCGCCAGATACATCGGAAAGGAACTAACTCATAGACTTGACATTCTGCACGAAGCTTCATTTATATACTCCCAACACTGAGTTCGATGGTGGTGTTTTAGAGTGGTGTTTGGCTGAGCGTTAGCTATGCTTACCACACTAATAGTGTTGGAAACTTTTCATTTCTGTCTGTCTGTCTGTCTCCCGCCAGATACATCGGAAAGGAACTAACTCATAGACTTGACATTCTGCACGAAGCTTCATTTATATACTCCCAACACTGAGTTCGATGGTGGTGTTTTAGAGTGGTGTTTGGCTGAGCGTTAGCTATGCTTACCACACTAATAGTGTTGGAAACTTTTCATTTCTGTCTGTCTGTCTGTCTCCCGCCAGATACATCGGAAAGGAACTAACTCATAGACTTGACATTCTGCACGAAGCTTCATTTATATACTCCCAACACTGAGTTCGATGGTGGTGTTTTAGAGTGGTGTTTGGCTGAGCGTTAGCTATGCTTACCACACTAATAGTGTTGGAAACTTTTCATTTCTGTCTGTCTGTCTGTCTCCCGCCAGATACATCGGAAAGGAACTAACTCATAGACTTGACATTCTGCACGAAGCTTCATTTATATACTCCCAACACTGAGTTCGATGGTGGTGTTTTAGAGTGGTGTTTGGCTGAGCGTTAGCTATGCTTACCACACTAATAGTGTTGGAAACTTTTCATTTCTGTCTGTCTGTCTGTCTCCCGCCAGATACATCGGAAAGGAACTAACTCATAGACTTGACATTCTGCACGAAGCTTCATTTATATACTCTCAACACTGAGTTCGATGATGGTGTTTGAATATTGTGCGCCCCCTCAAAGTATAAGTTAATGCTACAAATGTTTAAATCTTAAATTTTCTAAAATATATAATTAGTTATCTGTGATAATTTATTTACTTGGACTGTTATTCCTTTTTCATGGTTTGGTACTTAGATTAGATCAGGATTAAACTTGTCATAGCAATCGTGAATATCAATTAGATAGCAACTCACAGAGGGAATAGCAACAAAACAAGTTTTACAGTTATTTTGTTCATATGTGATTATGTAGGTTCCTCAGATTTTTCAATAACAGTTATTAAATGGGGATAAAAAGTGAGTTGCAGCACAATTGTATAAATCTCTCAGACTAACATTATTAATATACACATACCCGTAACACAAACGTGAAAGTTTATGGATATAAATATTTCATTAGATTCAATTTATTTATTTACCTAGCGTACTTTGACATTTGGACAATAGACTGCCTGCAGTATACAGGAAAAATATTTTCTCTTCCGAATCACACTAAACTTGCAAGTCGAAAATTAACTTTAATTTTAAGCTAGTGTAATGTAACTATACAGTTTAAATGTCATTCGTAAATTATAATTTACTATGTATTGGTAATTAAAAATTAGGAATTTCTAATAATAGGTCATTATTATTTTTTCCATACTGTTTGAAAATGTTTTGATACTGCAGATTTTATTTTAATTAACATAGCAGTTGTTAGTACGGATTGGGAGCACATTTTAGTACGGGATGTAAGTCTAGTCGCGTATACAATACTATACTATGCTGTTTGAGATTTGTTTTAGGTATAAGTGATAGTCACTAAATTATCAGACTTCAAGTCGTTGTTCTGAATTCCAACAGTCTCCAATAGAAAGAGCACAAGATCCACTTGACATACGTTATCTATAGAACTATCTAAAAAATGTGGTTTAAGATTCACCTGATAACGCTCCAGAGTAAGTGAAAGCAGAGTTGGCTAAGCAGGTGCTGAATTACAGGATTAACGTAACCCCTGTCATATCAGAGCAGGCAATATTGGCAACAGCCATGCACATAAATGGTATTGTGCTACTACAGGCATGTTCAGCAGAAGATACATTTGTACTAGTTTGATTAATTAAAAGATTGCCAATTAAATTTAATTCAGGTAACTTGAACGTTACTACGCACAAAGACATAATCTTAACAATATGTCACGATGTAATAATTGGCTGAGTGTTAGTGAAGCTTATAACTTGAGGGTCTGGAAATCTTTTCATTTCTGTTCGTCTGTGCGATCGATATCTCAAAAACAAAATGACTTGTAGACCTTACAATTTGTATAAAACTTCATTTAAATAGGATGCATACTGAGTTCGATGATGATGAATGTCACTTCACTGGTTTTGGCTGAGCGTTAGCGAATATTCTTACATTGGCCTTATGGATAATTCCAGAATAAAACAAATTTGTAAACAAACTGCATACAATCATACAATATTTTATCACTTTGAATTTTTATTCATGGAGTTTCAAAAAAATAGAGTAAAAATTCAATGTTAGAAGTCGGTGACAAGATTGTATTTTAGCGAACTCTTGGGTTGTAGTACCCTCCTTGCCACACTGGAAGTGTTTTTAGTTAAAGACCGCTACGAATCATAATTTAAAGAACAAGAATGTGAATGTATCATGTAGCAAGATATCACAAGAAAGAATTTCTCCGTAGACACAAATATGTTCTATAATGGTGCATGTCCTACCATAGAATGTGACTAGGCGTAATGAATTTTTCAATTTCTGTTCTGTATGATTGGTTAATTAAATTAGTATATATATATATATATATATATATATATATATATATATATATACTCGCCTTCGGCTCGCTGGGGGCTACGCCCCCAGGCCCCCAAAGTAACCGCTTGCAAATTCGGGGATAAGCGGAATTCGGTGACTGGTTAAGTCCGGACATTAAGTAAATGACAAGGGATTTAAAAATTGACCTTTTTCATAGATTTTTTTCCGGATTCGTAAAAACTTTTGACTTTGAGGGCATTTTGCGGTTAAACCGTTAGAGATACGACAAAAAGTGACTGGACCTTTCTTGTTGGAAATTTAATTTTGTCTTTCGATTGTGCCCTCAGATCTGATCTACGACCTATGGTTTAGCCAGAAATGAGCTCGGGAGAAAAGTCTGCACGGGTCAGCTATCTTGAATTGTTTAGTATAAACATAATAAAAACCGACCTCAAGGCAGTATTTTAAGTCGAACAGGGGGTTTAATATCACCAGGAGACTATCTAGTCAAGGCGAGAAATTCCCTGGGTGGGTGATTAATGTTAAGGAGGTTAAGACAAGAGGGGGTTTAATTTCGTCAGGATATTGTCTGGTCATATGAACAAATTCCCAGGGGGGGTTAACGTTACCGGGGGATAAGTCTCCAGGGGGTTATCTGGTCATACCAGGATCTTCCCAGGGGGGGGGTTAAGAGATTTGGTGACTGGTAAAAATTCGGACATGAGGTCATGACAGGAAATTCCCTGGGGGGGGTTTAATGTTACCAGGGGGGTTAACACATCAGGGGGTTGAATGTACAGGAGGTTATCAGGTCATACCAGGAAATCCCCGGGGGGGGGGGGGTTAATATTACCGGGGGTTAATGACACACTTGGGCCTTTTTTAGAGGGTATTGTGTCTGTGAACATAATAAATATTCCTCTGTCCCTATCTACTATTGACGCTTAGCTAACGCTCAGCCAACTCCCGAAGTCACTGAACCTTTTCTGTAGATCACGTGATTTCCTAAATCCCGTTTAAAATTTGTTTTGAGTTACGACCAACCGTTTTAGCCGCTATCAAGCCCGGAATGTAAATTTTTAGGCGAAAAATGTCCAATATTTTCACTTAATCGCGTTTTGCGGTCAAACTAAGGGAAATATAGTAAAAAGTCACTGGACCTTTTTTGTAGGTCATCTTATTTCCTAAATAAAACGTTAGTCTTATTTTGACCTCCGACCAATGGTTTCGCCGCTATCGACCCCAAAAACAAAAGTTTCGCGTAAAAGTTACAAACAAAATTGTACATAATCACGTTTTTCGGCCAAACCAATCGAGATAGGGCAAAAGATTACTGGACCTTTTCTGTAGATCGCGCAATTTGCTAATTTGATGGGTCAATCAGATTTGAGCTACGACCAACGGTTCGGCCGCTATCGGGCTTGAAACATTATTTTTATCGAAAAAATCTCTGGAATTTCAAATGTTCGAGCGTTTTGTGTCGCTTAACCATGGAAGATAGAGCAAAAAGTCATTAGACCTTTTTTGTAGTTCACTTCATTCCTGACCATGAATTTTCCGTCAGATCCGAGCTAGCTCCAACGGTTCGCCCGCTAATCGGGCTTACAAAAAATGCCTGCAGGGGGTGAAGAATGCGCGATTTTTTTGGGAATTTTTTTGAGGGGTTGAAAATGAAAAATTCTCACTTTTCGGGATTTTCCTGGTGGTTACACGTGGAAAGCTATCTGTGTACCAAATTTTCAAGTCTCTAAACTCATCTGGAAGTAGGTTAGAATTAGTATACGTGAGTGAGTGAGTCAGTCAGTCAGTCAGTTACACATGCGGTTGTATATATATTAGATATATATATATATATATATATAAAATATAAATATAAAATATAAATATATATATATATATATATATATATATATATGACTACATGTGCTAGAGTCTTCTAAAGCATATATATGTCTTACGCTAACTTGCACCATTGTTTCCAAAACAAATGTTTAAATGGCCTCATTTATTCTATTTATGTGTATAGAGTGAGATAGTTGACACGTTGTTTTCAGAAGCATAGCATAACAGTATCTCTAGAATTTAAAAAAAATAATAAAAATTATTAGCACTGCTGACTTTGCCTTGCCACAATATGCCTTATGTATTTACTGCAGATCAGGGTGCGCTTTGATATGTGGCGGGGACGTTCACTATTATGACACTAGAGGCGGAGACAAATTGATAATGCAATTGTTGAAATTGACGTTGTCTCAATTTGACATATATTTTAGTTTTTTAAAGTGGTGTCATAAATATGTAATTCAATGTTTTATTTAATAACTACAATGTTATTTTAATGATGTAACCTTTGTTTATTTGAATATTAGTAGTACAAAACAGGTATTCTTTGTAATATAGGCTCGGCTTAAAAAACACGTAAGATATTATAAGATACAACTTCTATCATTTATTAACAAACATGAGCTTAAAGTTTAAATTTTTTTTAATTTCTAATCGCCCTGAGTCAAGAAGAGGACCAACGGCATGGAACGGACATCGAAAGGGATCACGATTCCGGCAGTACTCGGTCACACACAACGTTTATAGCTGTTGTGAGTGAGTGATTACTGTTGGAGTTTTGATTCGCAATTCACCGAAGAAGATATTCAAGATGTTGACTGTGCATTGAAGAATCAAGATAATAAGCACTACCACTCTACTATACTCTACTGTAATCTACTTGTTATGTATTATGTGTTTACAATAAGTTCAAAGTTAGTATTAGATTCAAATGGTTCATGCTCTTCCACATTCAGCCACAATAGAGTCTCAACTTCTTCAAATCTAACTTGTGACAGAAAACGTAGACTTTATGCCTGAATATTGAAATGGAATAACTTCAAAGTATTACCAAAACAAAGTAAATAATTTAAAATATTTTGGAATATTTTGGACATAAACATTTAACTCAGAACATCAGTAGAACACGCTGTCACGTGATGTTTATAATGATCACGTGTGAGGTCATTTTCTTTTCTGCCTGTGTTTTGATTCACAATTATTCATAAGACATATCTCAACGATTTTAATATGTTTCTAATTATGTTATTATCAAACATAAGGTAATTTGTTCACTTCCAGTGTACTTTACAATGATTTTGAGGGGTATAGATGTTAATTTAAATACTGAACCAAATTATTTGATTTTCCCCCTCCTAGCTGATGAGTGTTTAACAAGTGTAATAGTAATGGATGTATGAAACTGAAATTTGACAGTTTTTGGTGTTTTAAATTTGCATATTAGATAAAAAAAGGGTTACCGCTTAAAACTTCCAAAGCTTATGAGATCAAAGAATCGTATCACGAATATTGAATTGTATAAAATAACCCTTTTCTAATTTACCTCATAAGGTGAATGGACTAAGGTATATGAATTAATAATAACTGGGCTTATGTAATTGACGTAATGCATATATAAAGAAAGAAATAAAAACAGAGAGATAAAGTTACTTGTATTAAGTACGATTGTGGGTGAGTTTGCGTCAGTTCCAATTCTTTAAAAGTATTACTTGACACAAACACTAAGTTTTAGGGGGTAAACGGACTATAGGTCCATGCCATTAAACTGTCGAAGCTATTTCTTACCTACTTCTAAAAAAGAGAACTCTAGGTCCACAGTCACAGTCTGTTACCAAACGGGTTTTTTGACGAAACGTTGACAAGGGACTGTACTCACACTGTAAATCATCTTTTAGTACATTATCATCGTTAGTATTAGGTGTATGTCGTTCCTATATACTTAAATTAATATGTAATAACACTATTAAAAATCATAATTTTCAACAGAATACCATTATTTAGGTTTTTTTCAATAGGAAAATGCATTATGCACCGTCAGGGACAGATGTTCGCCCTGGTGTGTGGGACTCTCACCCACTAAAAACCTACCGGTCCAGGCATTGGAGTCCCTCTCGGGAACGCGTCTCTGCAACTACTTCAAGAGGGTGCCATAGTTCGCACAATGGGCATTACTTCATTCTAAAATCCACCGACAGGAGCTATTCTTGTGCTTTATAGCTGCTCTCTTCTTTTTTGCCTTAGCACCCTCTTGCAGAACGCAGCGACAGCGCTCCACGATTTAGGATTGGGCAACAACTCTTGTATAAGAGTCTCCGGCGAAAAACGCCCGATAGCTGCCTCCAGCTCCCTTCTCTCCGTTTCCCACCTTCTACATTTGAAGAAGGTGTGCAGGGCATCGTCCGAATTCGAATCCCCGTACTGGCATTCCGGACTCGGGGACTTCCCCATTCTGTTAAGGTAGAAGCCGAAACAACCGTGCCCAGTGAGAAGCTGGCTAAGGTAGAAGTGTCTACCTCTCCATGCTCTCTTTCGGTCTATCCCCTCAGATCAGATGAGCCTAAAAGACCAAAGTCCTCGACTCTCCGTCTCCCATGGAGTTTGCCACTCATCCATTGCGTGCGAACGGGCAGCAGCACGTTTGCCAGTGCCATTCTCATCTTAGACACGCTTTCGTTCAAGAGCAAGAAGATCGATGGGAATTACCCCCGCAATCACAAGGACGGCCGGCTCCGAAACGGTTGGTACGATAGGTAGATGAAATTCGAAGAGTACCTCTCCTCTGCACCGCCACGACCTTCCTCCTGTAGCGCTTCTTCTTTCTGCCGCAAGGCATTCGCCCAGATCTCGCAGCCGTAGAGGATAACCGAGTTCGTCAAGGACATTAGGACTCAGCGCTTACCCTCCGCGGGTCCACCGACGTTGGTCATGAGCCTACTCAGATTGGCCACAATCCTTTCAGCTTTCTCGGCCGCACAGGTGATCTGGTCCCAGAATGTCATACGGGAATCCATTCTCACTCCTAGATACTTGGCGCAGCGTTTAGTATCGATGAGCTCCGTGTTGACGTTTAGCTGCACGACGGGATCTATCCTCCTCCTGGTGAGAAGGACGATCTCTGTCTTCTCGGTGGCCAAAGACAGTCCATGCTCACCCATCCAGCAGAGTATTCGCCTCAGAGCTAGACTCAGCAATCTCTGCGCCTCATCCAACTCTCTCGCGGTTGTGACTACTACAATGTAATCTGCATAACCAACGAGGAAGGTGTCGTGCGGCATCTCCATACGAAGAACCCCGTCGTACATGATGTTCCACAGGTCTGGGCCAAGAATCGAGCCTTGGGCAGCACCTGCCGTCACTTCCCTAGGTAGTTATTTAGCAGCCTCAAGAGATACGGTGGAATCAAAAACGTGGATTGTAGGGCACCGAGCATGTCAGACCAACTGGCCGAGTTAAACGCATTCCTTACGTCCAGTGTTACCAGCATTACCAGTTTTGCGGTACCGATGGTCTCCCTGCTGTACTGACTCGAAGACTCTGACAACCTCCCCGACAGCACCAATCGTAGAACGACCCGCGCGGAAACCGAACTAACGGTCACATAGTCCTCCCGCCGCTTCAACAGCCTGGATCAGCCTAGGTTTGAGCAAACGCTCGAGGAGTTTCTCCGCTGGGTCTAGCATGCAGAGGGGTATGTATGGGGACGGGCTTGTGGGGTCTCCTTTTCCCTTGGTGACCAACACCAGGCGCTGGATCTTCCAACGAGGAGGGAACACGCCTTCCAGCAGGCAGCGGTTATACATGTTAAGCAGCAGCTGCGGTGAACCACTAGCAACAGCTCTCAGCACTTCCGCTGGGATTCCATCGGGCCCGGGAGCTTTCCGACAGCGCATCGAAGCGATGGCGCTTTTCAGCTCTGGTTCACTGAACGGAGGTACCTCTTCGGGATGAACTACGATATGCTCCTCCGGCCTAATCTGGTGAGACGGAAACAGAGCATCAACTATTACCTTCAGTTGGGCTGCGCTCATGTTAGGGCTAGCAGATTGGGCACCTAGCCGTCGCATGACGATTTGGTAGCCCAATCCCCAAGGATCGGCGTTTAGATCGTCCTTGAGCTCCTTCCACCTGGAGGCCTTGCTCACTGTTATCGCCTGCTTGAGACCTCTACGGGCATCCCTGTACTCTTGCATTAGAGCTTCGGGAACCAGGCCCCCCTCCTTCTTCCCCGGGTGACCTTCCGTCTAAGCCTCAAACAAACTCTCCGTCGATTGGCGATATCCTCCGTCCACCAGTAAGACGAGCGTTTGTTTCTCCGCAAGGATCTTTTTTCGCGGCATTGCGGCGTCACAACCGCGCGCAATGAGACTCATAGTGGCGTCACCAATGTCTGAGGCACTACCCACTAAAGAGAGAACTGTCTCCTTGCCCTCGTCAATCGCCAAGGACAAGGATTCAGCACTGAGCCTAGAAACATTCCAGCCTGAAGCCCGAGTTGGTACGATTCGGTTTAGTCTGCTTCCGATGAGACTGAAGGTGATGTACTGGTGATCGGAACCGGTATGATCCTCGATCACCCTCCAGTCCGTGATTCTTCGTGCGAGTCCCTCCGACGAAAAAGTGACATCGGGGATGGTCTGTCCGTAACCTGTTCTTCTGAAAGTGGGTGCAGTCTCCACATTAGAGACCACTAGACCGGTCCGGGCTGGCATCTCCATTAATTAGTTACAACAATAAAACTCTGTATCCTATCGGTTTGTATATTTTTTGTGTGCGTTCAGTGATTTGTGTATTTCTGTTACATTTCAATTGTATGTGTATTGTAATCTGATAAATGTACCAGAAGCTAAACTGTAGTAAGGCTTGCAATAAAGCTCTTAATGAATTTCTTCTTTGCTATAGTCAACTATCCAAAAACTCAATATCCATCATACGCTACAACCTGGTTTTTGTACAATCGTTACAGGAATTTATCCACAGCTATGCTAAGTGTGCAGCTGGTCAAAATTGAAAAGTATCAAAAAGAACAAAATTTGTAACGTTAATTATTTGTGATTATATTTGTCATAGGTCGATACACTTTGAAGCGACCATCAGACACGAAAATAATAATTGTATTAACGTCAGACCACTGGGCCACGAGACTTAAGTTTGCCACTTGAACGGTGTTTTGGTTGTAAGACACTCATTTAATTACGCTTCTGACGCTTGGCTTTAAGTATGCAGCTTAAAAATCATACAAAAATTGAAAAAAAAAATTACAACTTCAATATTTTATCCCATAAAACTAACCCATTTAATGATCGATTTTATTTTTAGAGGAAGTTTCTCTATTTATACCAGGTTCTAATAATACCAAGTGAAGTAATTAAAGGCCGAAAATTTGTTTTTGGCTTCTGATGTATTATGATAAAATTTAGTGGTTTAAATCAAGCCACCTATAAAAATAACCATATTATTTAGTTAATTAGAAACAAGATGGATTATGCCACACTACGTGTCTCTAAACAGATTTTGTTGAGGTTTTAAGCATGGAAAATTTATTACAAATTTAAGTTTTATTATTAATCTACGTAAATATTAGAACACAAACATTCCTTATAGAGTGAAAAATTAAGAAAACATCTTTATAATAGACGTCCATTTTTATATAACCAACTCTCTATCAACAACTGGCACGTTTTACTTCTTTTACGAAATTTATAAATGTTGAAACGGATAATAAGAAGTTTTTTTTTTTTTGTTAAGACCCTTTTCGTTCATTAAAAACTATCTTAATACAAATGTTTGTTTCATCAATTAAAGTTAAAGGAATTCAGCTTAGCCCTCTTTAAGTCACCGTTATAAATGGACATAGATTTTTGGATTTCCTGATTATGATTTAACTTGGAAATAGTTGACCAAAACTTTTGTTGACTGGAAATAGTTCTTCACTTGTGTTTCCGAAATAACTTGAGATTATTACTGTATTTATAATGTTTCGGCGTTGTGTGAACTTCGTAATACTTTTTTCTCAACGTTTTGTAAAACTTGAAAGTCTGTAGTTAGAAATGTATGAGTATACATATTTGTATGAAATTTATTATATTTGTGTATTATAATATAAATGTACACGTGTAAGTGCCTGGACTTATATGTTTTGTAGTGTCAGCATACAATTCTTGACCATATTTTAGACGTTATTTAATGTATGTAATAAACATGAAATAGAATCAGCCAAAATGACTCTGAATTTGTAACTTTCTTACGCGCCTTTAAATTAACAACAATTTATCGCTTTTCGATGATTGTTTGGAATTTTCTACCAAATATATGAGTTTTAACAACTATTAAATCTTCCTGGTATAATTACCTAGTTTGTTGTAGTTACTAGTACCGAGTCTGGTTTATTGTTGCTCTTATATGGTCTGGAATGAAATGTTTGATATTTAACTAGTTATTGCATTGTTATTGGCACGTTTTATTATTTATTCCTTTGATACAAATTCTTTATGTAGTTATCTATAGTTATTATTATATATTTATAATATTTTATTACTTAGGTTTTCTGTTATTTAAGGCCGTTTTTTGTTGTATTTATATTTACTAATTGTATGTATTAGAATTGGCAGTTACAAAAATTGCATTTTGTAAAATTATTTTAAGCGTAAATATATTGTGGTCCCAGTCCGCCTTCTTATTAGATTAGACCGCAGTATATTAAACATGTTTTGAGCGTAGAGGGTAAAGCGTAAAAACTGGGGTTTCCTTGCACTTCTCACGCCGCCGGATAGTACAGTGGCCCGGGTCAGTTCAGCTAACAATAACCTGGTTACCCTATCAGCTGGATAAATTCCCTTTAGTCGTAGTAGTACCTGTTGGCGACCGGGAAATTCCCATGATGCGACCTTGAGGGAGACCGAGGCCGCTACTCGTCGGGACTGCCTGTGTTTTGGGAGCAATTTGGCGAAAATTAAGTTCCGTCTGCGGCTGATCAGGTCTGACTTTCACTACTGGGTTCAGTAAGGGGGAGGGGGTGATAATCTCCTACGCGTTCAGCTACGAGTCCTGCTGAGTCTGATTTAGATAAAAGGGGGAGATAATAAGGGTTCTAGTCCAGAAAGAAACCTCTCTGTAGCACCCAGAACACCAAATAGAAGTCAATTGGAGAAAAAGAAACTTCGGTAGAAATCCCTGACGAAGCGTCCGAGAGGCCTTTTAGTCAGACCGTCGGAGGGTAAATCCTACGCCGATGTGATGGGAGAAATCCCCTAGAAATATAAGCCTGATGGGAGGGGCGTCGTAATCAAGCGCCTAACGAAGCCCATGGCGGCGATCATTTTGACAAGCTCGGGGAAGCCATCGGGAGTAAGCCCGCTTTCAGAGCCGACCTTCAATCCATCTTGGGTGTTAAACGCGACAGCCCCCTTCCTCGAATCCAAGTCGACGCTGGAAGTGAGGGACTTAGACGAATTCACGACCTAGACGGAGATAGACGACGCCGTCAAATCTAGCCATGGTGACGCCATCGAAGTAAAGACCTTCGTACCGAACTTCACACCATATCCGCTGTTGTCGACACAATGTTTCCGTCTCAACCAGTGATACAAGTTCAAACGTTCGGAGATATTGGTGATTCCTATGCGAGAACGTTGTGCAGGCGACCCTCAAGCTTGGCCTGGTTATGGCCAGAGTCAACTAGTGGATGCAGTTTCATGTTCTGTCCCTCGCGATCAGCAAGACAGAGATAGTATTCCTTTCAAAGAGGAGAATTCCCCCCGCACTCTCCCTGCAAATAGACAATGTCCAACTGGAGGCCAAGCCTGCTACCAAGTACCTCAGGGTGATGATTGACAGCAAGCTTCTCTTCGGAGAGCAGGTGCAGTGCACCGCCTACAAAGCCGCTTGTTGATGTCATCAGATCAATTTGTCCTTGTGTACGAAGCTAAGGTCTAGGCCCACGTCTTGGAGAAACATGTTTACCAATTCTCCCGAGTCCAGCGTCGTGTAACGTTAAGGGTCGCCCCAGATCCGGTTTCCGAACCAGATGTGATGGTGATCGCTGGTGTCTTTTCCATCTTCCATTTTGCGATGGACAGACAAGCGACCTACCTCTGGAGGACCGAGGTAGACAGAGATACTGCTGCCTAAGAAGAGCGAGACCTCAGTTTTGACCGCCGGTAACGCGTTTGGGAATCCGTGTAAAGAAGACGTTATACCTTGAGACTCATCCCGGACATTCGACCATGGGTGGAACGGCAGCACAGGAAGGACTATTACTTTGAGAACCATTCCCTCTCGTCCACTGGTTATTTTGGGTCTATTAGTTCAAAGTGGGCAAAGTCGCCAGCTCGGCCTGTCTGTTCTGTCCTGACACTGCAGACACGGCGCAGCACACAGCATGTGCGGCGGTCTTCCCTCTGCTGAGATCGGCGTCGCGGTCACTCTCGAGAACGTCATTGGAGCTGTGCTCCAGAGAGAGGATACCTGGAACTGTGTGAAGCACTGTGTCCAGTCTGTACTGGGGGTGAAAAAGGCGTAACTTTACAGGCCTAGCCCGAATTAATATACTAATTAGTTCCAGTTTCTTAGCCGGTAGTCCGTGGAACAATGAGCCTGAGGGAGTTCGGTAATATTTAAGGGAAAACAAATCTCTCAGTGTGCACTAAGAACATTTTAACCTCCTTCAAAGAAAAAAAAACAAAAAAAAACCATTGTTCTAATATAATAATTGCGTTTAAGTGACATTAACCGTAGACTTCAAAAGTGTGCGTGGATGATCAAACGTTATTTCTCTAGAAAAATGAAAATTCTTCCATAAACTTTCTATTTAAACCAAAAACAAAGATTTAATTTGTGGATGACGTTCTTCACATTGTTTCTAGGGGTGTTTCTTAAAAAAGGTTTAGCCTAGAACGATCATGTTGACTACATCTGTACTAGAGTCTCCACAGACATATATGTCTTGCGCTATCTAGAACAATTCTGTTTCAATTGCCTCTATGGCCCCATTTATTTTCATTTTGTGTATCGAGTGAGATTGTGGAGACGTTGTGTTAGAAGCATAATTGATGGTGTCGCTTGAATAATAAAAACGGTAGGAATTGCTGGAAAGCAAAATTACAGATAGTCGTGCAAAACAACATTAGAGGAGTTGTGAATGCTGACTTTCCTCAATATGCCTCATGTAAAAGATCATTATTATTACTTACGTGTTATATATTCTACCTTAATTGTAATCCTAACCAAAATGTTCTTCTAATTTTTAAATAGACAAATGTTAAAAAAATACAAAAATTGTAAATATAGAAAATATTGCAATTACTTATTCAGTGGCAACGCTGTATTAAATTGAAATAAATGCTGCAGACATACAAATGCACAATAACTACTAAAAGTCGAGGTCTCCCTTGCGACGAATTGTGAATCAAAACTCTGGCAGAAAACACCATCACACAACAATAAACATTGCGTAACAGCATATTCTACCGGGTGCGATTTGATATGTGGCGGGGTCGTTCTTTATTATGACACTAGAGGCAGGGACAAATTCAGAATGCAATTGTTGGAATTGACGTTGTCTCAATTCTATATATTTCAATTTTTTAAATTTTTGTCATTAAATATTTAAATCCATGATTTTATTAATTAAATAAATAGTGGCAATGTTCTTATAATTATTTAACCTAAGTTTTTTTCAATATTAGTAGAACAAAAGGAAATTTTTATAATATTGGCTGGGATTAAAATATCCGTAAACTATAATAAGACACAACTTATATGATATATTAGCTAACATTAACATAACATTTAAATGTTTGTAAGTTTTATTTACATTTTCCCAACTTTTAATCGTCATGAAACAAGAAGAGGATCAACAAAAATGGGATCAGGATTCCGGTAGAATATGCTGTTACGCAATGTTTATTGTTGTGTGATGGTGTTTTCTGCCAGAGTTTTGATTCACAATTCGTCGCAAGGAAGACCTCGACTTTTAGTAGTTATTGTGCATTTGTATGTCTGCAGCATTTATTTCAATTTAATACAGCGTTGCCACTGAATAAGTAATTGCAATATTTTCTATATTTACAATTTTTGTATTTTTTTAACATTTGTCTATTTAAAAATTAGAAGAACATTTTGGTTAGGATTACAATTAAGGTAGAATATATAACACGTAAGTAATAATAATATACAGCTCATAAGACACATTATAGCTAAGATTTAAATTTTTGTAATTTTTTATCGCCCTGAATCAAGATGAGGACCAACGACATGGGGCAGACATAGAAAGGGATCACGACATCGGCAGTACTACCCGGTCTGACACAATGTTCATTGTTGTTGTGTAGGCCTGTTTACCGCTGGAGTTTTGATTCGCAATTCACGTGAATGAAGATCAAGATGTTGACAAAAGAAGACAACGATCACTACCACTTAACTATACTTTATTATAACCAAACTGGCTCTCACTTGTTCAAAACTGGCTTGCAGTGATTGTAAGGTGGATTTTCTTGGCTCTTGCTTGAAAATGAGTAAGGCCGACATAGCATGTATCTCTTCGGGTGATCTTGTGTGGAGATGTGATTCATGTCAGGCAATAAGGAGGAAGAACATGAGATTGGACACCCAGACTACAAAAGAGGAAGGAATAACCTTGGAAGATCTTTTGAGAGTGGTTAATGAAATAAGACATTCAAAAAAGAAGCGAATCGGATGTCAATAGGGCTTATGAAAATCTTAATGACAAAATAGATGACAGCACAAAAATGCTAGCTGATCAAAATACCAAGTTGGAAGGATACCTAAAAGTCATGGAAAGCCTGACACAGGAAAATGTGCAATTGAAGAAAAAATTTGCTGCTCTTGAAAATCGTGTAGAAGAAATGGAACGATATTCCAGAAGTAATTGTTTAGAGATACACGGGATTCCAGAGGAGAAGACAGAGGATGTTGTGAGTGTGGTGAAGGAGGTTGGAAAGGCGCTAGACATGCCCATCACGGACTATATAGGGAATAACAAACAACAAGCACAATCGTGCAGTAATTTTCAGGCAATAATTCTTTTATAGATGACAACATAGATAAGCTGTTTTATTGGAAATACATCTGATTGTCGCATGACTAAATTTAAATAAATAAATATGTCCTAGAATAACAGATTTTAAAACAAACTCGTCAAACATCAAATACATGACTCTATGCTATCCGTAGGTAGGCCTGAATCTTAAATTACAATTTATTTGATCTAAGAGCACATGTAGTGAAAAATATTTATGTTTGTAATAATTAAATGTTGTTGACTTACATTTTGCTTTCAATCAATCTAAATTCAGGACTGCAATCTCAATTTAGAGTTTTTATTTTTATAAAAATATATGTGTTCGATTTACTTGCTTTTTGGACAGTTGTATCATGTATTGTCTTAAATTTAAAAAAAAATTATTTAATACCAACATAAAAATCATTAAATAATATTTATTTCACATTCAATTACCATTTTGGATGATTAGATCCTAAATGAACAAAGTGTAATAAAACAGAACATTAGTCTGTTAACAGAGAGCTTTTTAACATATGTAATTAAAAAACTACAATAACAATAATAAATCTGTCTTGAACGTAAATCTGCTAAACGACGGGCAAATTCAATGGTTGAGTATTTATTGTGCAGTATTTCTTTGTCTAATACATGTATTTCAGTTAAAGCAAGTGTTCTTTTAGAATCTGAATATTCATAATATTTATGTATTGTAACGCTTAATTGTCATTTTACCTTTTTTCCCAAAAATCCAGTTTTAATTAAACATGGTATAACGCAAGGTTTTTTTATTGCTGTGACATATCATTTTGAGTCGATGTTTTTATTCGCATATCCTCTAAAAGAACACATATTTTTAATAATTATTATTAACTTTTTTAATAATAAGTATCTTTAGTGTGGTTAATTTTTAATAGAATTTCAATGTATTTAAGTGTTGTTAGAATAATCTTTCTATGATGTATGTAACATGTTAAATGTTTAAATAATGATTTAATCTATTTTACTTTAAAACTTAAGTTTCCAAGATTAATAAAACTTAAAGAAATTGTTTCAATTTTGACTACGAGTATAATAAAATAACAGAATAAATATTACTCAATCTTTAATGATGCACAATTAATATAATAAAATATTTAATATTAGCTTAATATTTATATATTAGTTGATATCATCCTGAATCAAGAAGAAGACCAACAGGGAAGGGTCAGAACATCGGCTGACCATGGTATGATGCATTGTTATTATTGTTGTGTCATATCATGCTCAGTGAGTGTTTTGATTCGCATTTCAGCCGAAAAAAAACACCGCTCATTTATATTCTCACTATTTACTTTTTATGTATGCAAAGTAAATATTTCATTTTATTAAAGTGTTGTTATGAAATAGTAATGTTATGGTGTATGTAATAAGAAAATACTTTTAATAATATTTTAATCTTTTTATGTTTTAAAATTTTATATTTCCAAGATTAGTAAGATAGTAAAATTGTTGTAATTTTTGCTAGTTTCAAGATAATAGAACAAATAAATTTGTATATGTTCTTGTAATAAACTCGGGACACCTTTCTAGGAAATAGAAGTGAACATTTAGTCACAGTTACAAGTTTCTCATTTCCCAAGAGTAGTATATTGGAGATCGGTTCAACGTTTTTGAATGTGTAAAAAAAACAATAGGGAAACTAGAGCTTTCTATCTCAATCCAGAACAAAATTAAATGGAATTAATGAAGTTAAAACCCTGGATGGATCCTGCTCAACCTTCAAGGGACAAAGATATAAAAATTAAACTCAAGTTTTCCCTCTAGGAAACAAAAGCGAACCATTTCCCCAAAATGGGCTCTATGGGACAGTTTAAAATTTGTGTCACGTAGTTAAGTGCAGATAAATCTGATGTATTTTTATGGCCACTCAATACTTCCTCTACTGCCTATCCAGCGATTTGTAAGAATATAGTATAAATACTCGCGGACAAGCAGGCCATAGTGTGGAGGTGCAGCATCCTGCTGGAACCAAACTTCATTACAGTTTCTGGTTGCTACTTGGATAGCTGGATAAACCTGATTTTGTAACATTTCCGGTATACCTCGGTATTAAGGTTTCCATAAATAAAAAAGGCCCCAACAAACTGATCCCTCACGGTGCCAAGCCAAACGTTTATTTTCGGAGTGCTGGGTATATTGTTCTCTTATCCAACGAGGGTTAACATAAGCCCAATATCGAGTATTGTGTCTGTTAACGTTACCTTTAACATTAAAGTGGTTTCATCTGAGAAAGCAATTTTGTTCAATCTAACTGTATTATAATCAATGTTCCGCATCATTCATTCACAAATTTCTGCTCGACGATCAAAATCGTCCTCACTTAGCTCATGAACTAAACGTATTTTTTACGCTTTATAATCACTGTCATGTAAGTCTTTACAAACAAATATTTCACTTATATCTAATATTTAAGAAACATTTTTTGTTGAGGTATGAGTATCTTCTGCAACAGCCTGTAAAACGTCAAGTGACAATGCTTCGTTTGTAGCCGATTTTAGTAGTTCAGGTTTGGAGTGGTTTATTAAGCTGTCTTTTTTGTGGAAAAAAATTGGAAAAGATTTTTTGAACTCCTGGTTTCATCAGGTCTCCGTATCCTCGCATGATAAGGATCATAAAATGCTATTGTTCAATTAAACACCCCATTTCAACGTAAAGTACAGCAAAAACACATCTTAACTTTTTAATTCCAACCAGAAACTGAATATGATACTGGACTTCCTCAGAACTGATAACATAAGGGAGGTCTGCCCTGCAGCAGGTGAAACAGATTTGAGTTTTCAAGGCTAGTTGTTGACTATTGAAGTTATTTTCCCTTCTGAATGTAGATGTCTATGTTTTGCCTCAAATAATTTTTAGTTAATTTTATGAGTTGCCAATTTGTACTGGGTTGAGATAGAAAGCTCCAGTTTCCACTGTTCTTCTTTTATCTTGACCTTTCAAATGAGGATTCACGAAATTTAACTTTCGCATTGGTGATGATGATCATGACAGTCACAGGACTTTAACCAGCACAATCTTCCTGACATCCGGCACAGACTCAGCCAGAAACAGACAATACCGCAGCCTTGATTGATCATATCATCGTTAGAAATTCCCTGAGCAACATGACTGTTGGTGTGGTTGACACGTCTAAGATCTTGGATGGTCGAGGCAAGCGTATCACCGACCACAAGTTGGCTTTCTGTGACTGCACTTGCAAGACTAAGGAGAGGATAAGGAAAAAATAATTTCTTACAGAGAACTCTCAAAGGTGGATCTGCAAATGTTTTCCTCGGAGCTTTTCCTCCATTGAATGGCATAGGGTTGAACTTCAGAGTGATGTTGACGATGCTGTGGATATGTTAACCGCGGGAATTACAGAGGTATTTGATGCATGTGCTCCATTGGTAAAAAAGCGTGTGACCAAAAGGAAGGCGCCCAGGCGAAATTCAGAAATAATGCTCCTGACACACACAAAAAACTAATTAATAAAAGATTTACTTTGTCGTAATGATGCACGTGCGAAAGCGGCATACTATAGCGCACGCAATAAACTCAATTACGGCGTTAGAAAAGGCAAAAAAAAGATGATTTTGCGGCAAAGTTAAAATGCAGTGACTCAAAATCTTTCTGGGCAACCTTGCGCGCAGGAGATCTAAAGTAGGCACTGCTGGCGGTTCTGTATCGGTGAATATTTCCTCGGATGAAATTAACCGCTACTTTGCTGGCTTGGGCGGCGATAGCAGTGTGGACCGAGAAAGGCTCGCTTTTTATAAGCACGCTACTTGCGAAAAGGTGCAAGATAAATTTCAAATTCGGCAGGTGAGCGAGAGTGAGGTAAAAAAACCATTATCAACAGTATCTCCACAGCAGCCTTTGGCATTGACGGAATTTCAATCAACATAGTCAGAGCAGTTAGTCCTTTCTGTATCGGGGCTATCACCCATATCATTAATCTCTCTCTCCTCTGGCCAATTCCCCTCTGGATGGAAGAAAAGCCTGGTCATCCCTCTTCCCAAAAATAGTAATCCTACAAGTGTGTCTGAGCTTAGGCCCATTTCCATTTTACCAGTTCTGTCTAAGGTATTGGAAAGAATTGTGACAAATCAGTTGGTTTCCTTCCTGGAGTAAAGCGGTGTTTTGCCCGATAGTCAGTCTGGTTTCAGTACGACATCTGCTCTACTAAGTTTGACAAGCCAACTGTTTTCCGCCAGGGATAAGAATTTCTGTAGTAGTTTAGCTGCTCTTAATTTCTCACGTGCATTCGATTCAGTGAATTTTGATATGTTTTTGGCTAAGCTGCATTACTACGGTTTTGATCAGGTTTCAACAATGTGGTTTCGCTCTTATCTGATCGACAGAACCCAGGTAACCAGGGTGAATGATCGTCTTTCAGGGATTGCTCTCAACGAGTCAGGGGTTCCTCAGGGTAGCTGCTTAGGTCCTATTATGTTTCTATTGTATACTGCGGATCGTAATCTTGAGTTATCATTCTGTTCCCTTTACTCCTACGCTGATGACACTCAGCTTGTGTTGTCATATCCTCCATTACAGTCTTCCTTGGCAATGCAGCAGATTAATGCTGATTTGTTGAGGGTCAGGCTCTGGGCTGACGATCACGGGCTTCAGTGAATCCAAGAAAGTGTTCACTTGTTAATTTTTACCCCTCTTCAAATGCAGTCTTTCTTAGTAATGGACCCTTGGGAGTTTCCTTGGGAGGTGTTCCTTTCCAGGTTTCGGACACAGTAAAAATCCTTGGCGTTACTTTTGACAAGCAGTTAACCTTCTTGAAACATGTTCAAAATATCAATCGTGGTGTAATGAATAGGTTAAGAGTATTGTTTAGGTTTAAGGGGTTACTCCAGGAGGAAGTGAAACTTAAGATTGTCAAAGCTGTGGTTTTCCCAGTTATTGTTTATGCTCTTCCTGTATTTGGGGGAAGATTGACCCTTGAGGGTACGGTCGTGATTGATAGGTTACAGAACTCTGCTGTAAGATTTGTGTACGGCCTGAGAAAATCACGTTAGCCAGTATCGCCGTACAGCAAGGATCCTTCCGATAAAGTGCATTTTCAAACTTCAGGTGGCTTGCCTTGTTCACAAGTGTTGCTGACGGGAAAACCCTCTTACCTCAGGGGGATGCTACAGACCCGGGCTGAGATTAGGGACTGTCACACTCGGCAGGACGCCATGCTGGAGGTGCCCAGGGTCAGGCTGGAGATGGGGAGGAATGGATTTAGATACTTTGGCCCCCAGATGTACAACAGCGTCCCTCACAGTCTAAAGGCTTATGGATATTCCTCGTTTAAAAACAATCTCAGACTGGCTTTTGAGGAGGAGTGTTTCACCCCTGAATAGCTGTTTAATGTAATGTATTATCGATTTGATTAGTTTAATTTTGTATTTCTCGGATGATGATAGATAGATTTGTATGTGACTTGATTGAAAATGTATGACTTGAGTGATTTTGAAAAACAACAATGTAATGTTGAAAATAGCTTCAAATATAGACGTTATTTGATTATTTGTAACAAAAGGAAATTCTTGTAATATTGGCTAGGATTAAAAGCTATAAGGATTAAAGGATCCGTAAGGTATAATAAGACACAACTTATATGATATATTAGCTAATAGTAACATAAAATTTAAATGATTGTAAGTTTTATTTACATTTTCACAACTTTATATAGTCATGAAGAAAGAAGAGGACCAACAAAAGAATGGATCAGGATTCCGGTAGAATATGCTGTTACGCAATGTATGTTGTTGTTTAATGGTGTTTTCTGCCAGAGTTTTGATTCACAATTCGTCGTAAAGAAACCTCATTTTTTTAGTATTTTCTGTGCATTTGTTTGTCTGCTGCATTTATTCCAATTTAAAACAGTGTTGTAACGGAATAATTAATTGTAATATTTTTTATAGTTACAATTTTTGTATATTTTAACCTTTGTCTATTTAAAGATTAGTAGAACATGATAAATATTTTGTAATTTTGGTTAGGATTACAATTAAGGTAGAATATCTAACACGTAAGCGATAATAATATACAGCTCATAACATACATTATAGCTAAGATTTAAATTTTTGTAGTTTTTAATCGCCTGAGTCAAGAAGAGGACTAACGACATGGAGCGGGCATAGAAAGGGATCACGAAATCGGCAGTACTCGGTCTGACACAATGTTTCTTGTTTTTCTGTAAGACTGTTAACCGCTCGTTTAACTGCAAAATACAACTTCTTATAAATCTGCAATTTAACTGAGGTATTGCAACAATTACATTTTAATTGCATTGTATCACAAATCTAATGACCAAACTTATGTAAAATAACATACACACAGTTTTACTGTGACAAAACACGGTCGACATTGAGGTTCTCAGCGAGTAGCTCACGATATAAAAATCGATTAAACGGCAGATCCAGAATATCTTATGCTAATTCTCCTCAAATTCGAGTTCCTTCATTTAAAGTACATGAAATACATATATGTTACCAAGTCAGTTTTTTCTCTAATAAGTTATAAACTAAAAAGGATATTGTAAATTTATCATTAATGAACGCCTTTATGAACAATGACAGACAAAAAGAAACTTCATAGTAAACTGGAATAATAGGCATAATAATAAACTGCTTTATTTACCATAAGGTTTAAAATATTCACTATATCTGTTAAAAAAATTAAGTAAAAGAGAGACTTTAGATTAACTGTTGTATATAGGGAATAACAAACAACAAGCACAATCGTGCAGTAATTTTCAGGCAATAATTCTTTTATAGATGACAACATAGATAAGCTGTTTTATTGGAAATACATCTGATTGTCGCATGACTAAATTTAAATAAATAAATATGTCCTAGAATAACAGATTTTAAAACAAACTCGTCAAACATCAAATACATGACTCTATGCTATCCGTAGGTAGGCCTGAATCTTAAATTACAATTTATTTGATCTAAGAGCACATGTAGTGAAAAATATTTATGTTTGTAATAATTAAATGTTGTTGACTTACATTTTGCTTTCAATCAATCTAAATTCAGGACTGCAATCTCAATTTAGAGTTTTTATTTTTATAAAAATATATGTGTTCGATTTACTTGCTTTTTGGACAATTGTATCATGTATTGTCTTAAATTTTAAAAAAATGATTTAATACCAACATAAAAATCATTAAATAATATTTATTTCACATTCAATTACCATTTTGGATGATTAGATCCTAAATGAACAAAGTGTAATAAAACAGAACATTAGTCTGTTAACAGAGAGCTTTTTAACATATGTAATTAAAAAACTACAATAACAATAATATATACAAAATAAAATATATATATTTTATGGTTTTCGACCAGAGGTGGTTTCTTGGTTTGATTCCTATTTGGGGAATAGGAGACAAAAGGTTAAAATTGGGATGGATTTCTCCTCATCTTTAAGTAGATTTGCTGGTGTTCCACAGGGAAGTTGCCTTGGGCCCATTCTATTCACCCTGTTTTCCGCCACTATGGGTTCAGACTTGCAACATAGTCGCTTGTATTCATACGCCGATGATGCTCAACTGTGTGTTTCATATGAAGCCGGAAGAGCTGACTCAGCAGTTTCCATTTTGAATGCTGACTTAAGCATTGTCCATGATTGGTCTGAGAGGCATGGGATTAAACTGAACAAGGAAAAGTGTAGTGTCTTGTCGATTCCTTCCAATGTGGGTTCGGAGACACACACCGGGTGAGGTGTTGCTTGGCAGTGTCAGACTGAAGGAGTGTGAATCCTCAAAGCTCTTGGGCCTCATGCTTGATAGTGGCCTCACACTATCTGGTCATGTAAGTGCTGTTTGTCAGCGAACACTTGGTCGACTGAGAATGCTATACAAGCATAGGCACATGTTTCCTAGAGAGACCAGGCTTCGCCTTGTCCGGGCTCTTGTGCTCTCTGTGATCGATTATTGCCTCCCTGTCTATGGCAACATTGTGTCTAAAGGAGATTTAGAAAAATTACAGAGGGTCCAAAATATGTGTGTAAGGTATGTATGTGGTTTAAGAAGGTTTGACCATGTTTCGGAGGCTCGACGATCGCTGGGTTTGTTGACTGTAGCTGATACTTGTACCCTGCGCTCCTCATGCCTGGTTTACAGAATCCTGACCACTGGCAGGCCGGGATATCTGAGAGAAAAAACTAAAAAGCAGGTCTCAAGTCCGATCTCGCAGTACTAGACAGGATCAAGTGTTGGAGATGCCTCGCGTTCGCCGTGAATTTGAAAGAAAACGATTTGCGTACTTTGCTCCCAAATTATATAATGAACTGTCCTCCAGCTTAACAGGCCAGGGTGTATCTGAAACGAAATACAAAGAAATTATATACAAGTATTTAATGTACAATACAAGGTGATATAGCCATATATAACTGTATGTCTAATATTATGTTTTATTTATTAATAACTATAAAATAAGCTTTTAATTTTTTAAGAACTATAATAAGACATGAGTCGTTTTGTAAACCAGCAATTATTGTTGAAAACCGCTCCAAAATAAAGTCCTTATTTTAATAAATCTGTCTTGAACGTAAATCTGCTAAACGACGGGCCCATCATTTGTCTACTTTAACTCTCTTTATTCAGTTGTCTAGTTGTGATAGAAGAATTATTTATGTGTCTGACATTTCGGTTTAAGTTTATCCCGCTAAGATAACATTTTTCGCCCTTCCACGGCAACCTCCCATTTTGACCCTTACCAAAACTACTATAGCACATGATACATGTTTTTGTTATTAAATATTTCTATATCGATTATAGAACAACCAGGTGCGTGTTTACGGTGCAATTTGTATTTGGTTCCTGGACTATAAGGAAGAAGAACTTGTAACAAACTTTATTTCGCAGCCAAATTTGTATAATATATAAAACAATAATAACGTATGTCTTTTGAGGTGAATGATCCATCCTTGTAAATTTTCACCACTGGAACTTCTGACCATCATAAAAAGCTACTTTATTGTATAACTTAGACTTGTATTGATTAGTGAAACTAAATAATAGGTTTCTTGGAACGGAGTATCAGTAGAAATGAAACACCTCTTACTTTGATCAAACCTGCTTTTCAGATAGTTTTGGTAACGAAAAGAGATTTAAAGAATTGATCTGTACTCTACTAATCCCCTAGCAATAAGCATAGTCATCATATACAACAGTTCATCAAATCACATTTTGTGTACTCTGAGACCCTTTATATAAAGGTACGGTATTAACAGGGCATTAGTTTACAGCAAAACCGTAAAACAAAACGTGAAAAACGGAGTATTTCCTCCCGACTTTAGAGCCCAACAATATTAAAAAATAAATTTGTAAACTATACAATAAACGACTGTAGTTAAACTTAAGAGTATACTTTTTTAAATTATTATGTGCTAAATAAGTGTACATATGTGTTTAAATTGGTTTCTGTTCTAATATATATTTTCGTTCGAATAGAAATATGCGAATCACGTTGAGACATGAATTAATATGGAATAAATAAATAAAATGAGATATGTTCGTAAAGCTTTTATTCATTAATTCTATAAATTGTTTGTCTTTGAGTTTCCTATGAACATTATGACTCATGACTCATAAAAAAGAATAACCGAAAATTATTTTTAAATCAACACAATATATGAGTATAGCACATAGACCAAAAATTTGTATTGTTTAGGTTTTTTAGTTTGGTATAAGTAATGTCAATGATTTTTACTAGTTACATTTATTTTACAATCCTTTCAAGGGCTGTAAGATCCTGAAGTATAATAAAAATAATTAGTAAACTATACAATAAAGACCTGAGTTTTAATCATTAATACAATAGTTTAATAAATGATTATGCTCAAGTTTATGACAATCGTTGCACATTTGGATTTTTCAGTTTATAACTGTAAATAAACTTAGTTTAGTATTAGCTAAAATGCTTTAAAGAATTCTTTTATTGTTTTCACTATAGTTAGATTCACTGGGACAACAGATCTTTTACATTTGACCAGGAGCATTGATCGTAGGATGTTCAGAACTTGTCTTTATTAAAACATGCTTTTCTGTATAGCCGGCAAGAATTATTCAATATATTATCTAGTTCAAATAAAAAAACTAGTTATTTTGTAACCAGATATTTCTTGTTTCTAAAATTAACTGAATAAGGAAGGCTGGATAGCTGAAGTTTTTCTTTATTACCCACTGATTTTTGTTTGTTCTATTATTCCTAATATTTATGTATTTTAACGCTTAATTGTCATTTTATCTTTTTTCCCAAAAATCCAGTTTTAATTGAACATGGTATAACGCAAGGTTTTTTATTGCTGTGACATATCATTTTGAGTCGATGTTTTTATTCGCATATCCTCTAAAAGAACACATATTTTTAATAATTATTATTAACTTTTTTAATAATAAGTATCTTTAGTGTGGTTAATTTTTAATAGAATTGCAATGTATTTAAGTGTTGTTAGAATAATCTTTCTATGATGTATGTAACATGTAAAATGTTTTAAATAATGATTTAATCTATTTTACTTTAAAACTTAAGTTTCCAAGATTAATAACACTTAAAGAAATTGTTTCAATTTTGACTACGAGTATAATAAAATAACAGAATAAATATTACTCAATCTTTAATAATGCACAATTAATATAATAAAATATTCAATATTAGCTTAATATTTATATATTAGTTGATATCATCCTGAATCAAGAAGAAGACCAACAGGGAAGGGTCAGAACATCGGCTGACCATGGTATGATGCATTGTTATTATTGTTGTGTCATATCATGCTCAGTGAGTGTTTTGATTCGCATTTCAGCCGAGAAAACACCGCTCATTTACATTCTTATTATTCACTTTTTATGTATGCAAAGTAAATATTTCATTTTATTAAAGTGTTGTTATGAAATAGTAATGTTATGGTGTATGTAATAAGAAAATACTTTTAATAATATTTTAATCTTTTTATGTTTTAAAATTTTATATTTCCAAGATTAGTAAGATAGTAAAATTGTTTTAATTTTTGCTAGTTTCAAGATAATAGAACAAATAAATTTGTATATATTCTTGTAATAAACTCGGGACACCTTTCTAGGAAATAGAAGTGAACATTTAGTCACAGTTACAAGTTTCTCATTTCCCAAGAGTAGTATATTGGAGATCGGTTCAACATTTTTGAATGTGTTAAAAAAACAATAGAGGAAACTAGAGCTTTCTATCTCAATCCAGAACAAAATTAAATGGAATTAATTAAGTTAAAACCATGGATGGATCCTGCTCAACCTTCAAGGGACAAAGATATAAAAATTAAACTTAAGTTATCCCTCTGGGAAACAAAAGCGAACCATTTCCCCAAAATGGGCTCTATGGGACAGTTTAAAATTTGTGTCACGTAGTTAAGTGCAGATAAATCTGATGTATTTTTGTGGCCACTCAATACTTCCTCTACTGCCTATCCAGCGATTTGTAAGAATATTGTATAAATACTCGCGGACAAGCAGGCCATAGTGTGGAGGTGCAGCATCCTGCTGGAACCAAACTTCATTACAGTTTCTGGTTGCTACTTGGATAGCTGTATAAACCTGATTTTGTAAGAATTCCTGGTATACTTTGGTATTAAGGTTTCCATAAATAAGAAAGGCCCCAACAAACTGATCCCTCACAGTGTCAAGCCAAACGTTTATTTTCGGAGTGCTGGGTATATTGTTCTCTTATCCAACGAGGGTTAACATAAGCCCAATATCGAGTATTGTGTCTGTTAACGTTACCTTTAACATTAAAGTGGTTTCATCTAAGAAAGCAAGTTTGTTCAATCTAATTCTATTATTATCAATGTTCCGCATCATTCATTCACAAATTTCTGCTCGACGATCAAAACTCACTTAGCTCATGAACTAAACGTATTTTTTACGCTTAATACCACTGTCATGTAAGACTTTACAAACAGATATTTGACCTATATCTAATATTTAAGAAACATTTCTTGTTGAGGTATGAGTATCTTCTGCAACAGCCTGTAAAACGTCAAGTGACAATGCTTCGCTTGTAGCCGATTTTGGTAGTTCAGGTTTGGACCGGTGTTTCTTTAACGCTGTCTTTATCTGGAAAAGTTTAAAAAAGATTTTTTTTTAACTCCTGGTCTCACCCGGTCTCCGTATCCTCGCATGATAAGGATCATAAAATTCTATTGTTCACTTAAACACCCGATTTCAACGTAAAGTACAGCAAAAACACACCTTAACTATTTAATTCCAACCAGATACTGAATATGATACTGGACTTCCTCAGAACTGATAACATAAGGGAAGTCTGCCCTGCAGCAGGTGAAACAGGTTTGAGTTTTCAAGGATAGTTGTTGACTATTGAAGTTATTCTCCCTTCTGAATGTAGATGTCTATGTTTTGCCTTAAATAATTTTTAATTAATTTTATGAGTTGCCAATTTGTACTGGGTTGAGATAGAAAGCTCCAGTTTCCACTGTTCTTCTTTTATCTTGACCTTTCAAATGAGGTGTCACGAAATTTAACTTAAGGTCCAACGTTTTAAAGTTATTTTTTGACAATACCAAAAATAGTTACTGTCCTATAAAAAGGGATTTGCGCAAAAAAACGCAGCTAATGTAAATGTTTTAAACAGTTTCAAATATTCATAACTTCATTCACGATCAATAAACATTTATGTAAAATATTAATAAATTATATAATATACAACTGCAGTTACACCTCGAGAGTGCAATACTTAATTACTACAATACAGTATACACCAAGTTTAAATTGATTAACATATCAATAATTTATTTGCGTTCTAGTCTATATTTTTGTTCAAAGAGAAATTTGTGTGGATAAAATTAAGGTGTGGATCATATACTACAGTACAAAATCGTGAAATATTACGAAAATATTTTTTTTATTTAATATGAACAATGTTACCTATAAATAAATAGAAGAACATAAATAAAAAAATATTGTAAAGGTTTGTTATTTATAAATGTAGTTAATCAAGAAGAAGACCATCATGGGAAAGGCTCAAGACGTGGTTGAGAAACCGTGTGATGCAATGTGTTTATTATCATTGTGTCATTCTGTTTATCAGCTATGTTTTGATTCGCAAAATCATCACAAGGAAGACCAAGACGTGGAAGAAGTCATCTATTGGACTACTTAATTATTATTGTTATGTTATTCAGTATATACGGAAAACTCCATGATTTAGAATTATAATTAGATTTATGTAATTTTAAATGGCTAATGTTTTGACACATGTGTCTATAAATGGTACAAGTGTGACATGATATAGAATCACTTTTTAATAGTTTGTTAATTATTATAGCAATTCTTGTACTTTTGCTTCTATGCCAGGTTATCAATTGCACAACTTAATGCACATACAGTTACGATTAATATAATAGAATAACTATTTCATAAGTTATAATTATACACAAGTTATATATATCTTATACTTAATTCTGAGATTAGCTTAAAATTTTTACTTTTTACGAAGAAACATACGTTATAAAATTATAATAAAAATAGATTCGTCTAATATTATAGCTTATATACCAACGTTTTTGGCGCATAACATATGCAGGCACGTATCTTGGAACAGAATATTAGTAGATTTCCGGTTTTTACCTGCTTTTAAGATACCTAGATATCTGGGTTGTACAAAATTTTCAAAAATTGATCTGAAACTTTTACGAAACAATAAACAATAACTATCACATATAAAAGTTTGTTTAATAATAATAATTCATCTAACTGGTATTATAATGCATTTGGAATTTTAAGCATATTACATTCTTCGCAATTTAACATTAAGATTGGCGATGATGATCATAATTGTCACACGACAATAACCGACAAGATCTTTGTTGCCACCTGGTTTATTTCATGATCTGAGCCAACTGCGAATTTACATATGAGAACTTTGAGTGAGTTTATAGAAAGGGATTATATAAATAGCACATCAGCTGACTGCATAGCCGTAGTAACCTAAACTAGGAATAACACGTGATTATACAGATATTAATATATTAATTGCATTAATATATTGTATATTAATTGCATATTTTTGTGTTTCCTTAGACAGTTTAATCTATAAATCACAGATAAGAAGATAAGATACTGCAATATGTAAGCCAGCAATTGAACGATAGTAATGGCGTATTTATAATTGCTTTGGATATAAGCATTATATATCCGATAATAATTATTCTATAGGATGCAATATGTTTGATATTGCATCGTTAGCATAATGAGACTCAGGTACTGATACGTTTCTTCACGTCTGTTTCAGGGGTTAGAAGACTCCTCTTCCAGACATAGCTGTAGGAGGTAGGACCAATTATCTCTATATTGCTTTGTATGGGTGGTAGACATTTCTTTTCTTCTCATATTTTTGTTATAGTTTAATTGGCTGGTTTGAGGCTCTTTCGCAGGTAGTCAAGCGATTATAAGTCACACATTATAATTTCATTGTTTATATGTTTTAAAATTTTTACTGTACAGATAATAAGTTCTTAAACGTGTAAATTTCCTCGTTCTGACTGTGTTTTACTCATTGTTTTGTATCTAAGAAATCAACTAAATCGCAAACTCCTAATTTGGTATGATATGCATAGTATAAATGGACAAATTAGTATAGCAGTGTGAATTAATATTTTTAAACGGCAGAAAATGTTTTAATCGAAAAGCTAGATGTTTTAGCCTCATTAGAATAAGATTAAATTTCGAACACTTCTGCGACTTTATTTTCGTATAATTTTGGAATATTTCTAATTTTACTGGTAGCATTTTTTAAAGTTAATTGGATTTTTCAAATCTTTGGTCATTAAATAACTAAAACCAGTATTTGCTATGCTAAGTGTGCAGCTGGTCGAAATTAAAAATTATACAAAAGAATAAAATTTGAAACGATAATTATTTTGGTCCTAGGTCGATACAACCATCAGACTCGAAAATAATAATTGTATCAACGTCAGACAACTGGGTGAAGATACTTAAGTGTGCCACTTGAACGGTGTTTTGGTTATATGACACTCATTTAACATTTCATTACGCGTCTGACGCTTATTTTTAAGTGTGTGAAGCTTAAAAATAATACAAAAATTTAAAAAAATTACAACTTCAATATTTTAGCCTCTAAAACTAACACGGTTGATGATCGAATTTAAATTTGGGGAAAGTTTCTCTATTTATAATATCTTCTAATAATACCAGGTGAAGTAATTATAGACCCCAAAACCACCGATAAAACTAACCATAGTATTTAGTTCATTATATACCAGATAGATAACGCCACACCACGTGTCGCTAAGCAGATTTTGTTGAGGTTTTATGCATGGAAAATTTATTACAAGTTCAAGTTTTATTATTAAACAACGGAGATATAAAAACTCAAAAAGATTCGTTATAAAGTGAAAAATTAAGAAAACATCTTTATAATAAACGTCCATTTTTATATTACCAACTCTCTATCAAACAACTGGCAAGTTTTACTTCTTTTACGATATTTATGTTGAAACGGAAAATTAGATTTGTTTGTTAAGAGCCTTTTCGTTTATTAAAACTTTCTTAGTGCAAATGTTTTTCCAATAATTAAAGTTAAACTTCGGCAAATCGCAATTCAGCACAGACTTCTATAAGTCAGCGTTATAAATGGACAAGGATTTTTGGATTTCCTGATTATGATTTAACTTGGAAATAGTTGACCAAAACTTTTGTTGACTGGAAATAGTTCTTCACTTGTGTTTCCGAAATAACTTATTGTATTTATAATGTTTCGGCGTTGTGTGAACTTCGTAATACTTTTTTTCTCAACGTTTTGTAAAACATAAAATCTGTAGTTAGAAATGTATGAGTATACATATTTGTATGCAATTTATTATATTTTTGTATTATAATATAAATGTACTGTGTAAGTGCTTAGACGTATATGTTTTGCAGTGTTAGCATACGATTCTTGACCATGTTTGAGGCGTTATTTAATGTATGTAAAAGACATTAAATAGAATCAGCCAAAATGACTCTGGATTTGTAAATGTCTTACGTGCCTTTAAATTGATAACATGTTATCGGTTTTCGATGGTTGTTTGCAATTTTCTACCAAATATATGAGTTTTAACATCAATTACATCTTTTTGGTATAATTACCCAGTTTTTTGTAGTTACAAGTATCGAGTCTGGTTTATTATTGCTCTTTTATGGTCTGGAATGAAACGTTTGATATTTAAGTAGTTATTGCATTGTTGTTGGAACGTTTTACTATTTATTCCTTTCATAGAAATTCTTTATGTAGCCATCTATAGTTATTATTATATCTTTATCTTATTTTATTACTTTGGTTTTCTGTTATTTAAAGCCACTTATTGTTGTATTTATATTTACTAATTGTATGTAATAGAATTGGGATTAACAAAAATTGCATTTTGAAAAATTGTTTTAGCTTAACCATATTTTGGTCCACGTGCCCCTTCTTGTTAGATTAGACCGCAGTATCTTAAACATGTTTTGAGCGTAGAGGGTAAAGCTTAAAAACTGGGGTTTTCTTGCACTTCTCAATTGTAAATTAAAATTGAATTTTGTTGCAGTTCATTAATTTTGTTAAGAGATATATAGATTATTCAAACAAAGCGTTCTGTTTAATTCACTAATCAACATCAATGTATAAGAACTCAAAAGTTTAGTTATGATTAACAATTTTTGTATTTATAAAAGATTTGTAAGTCATACTGGAAAAGCAACTTATATGCATTAACATTATTTTCTCTCATAACTATAGATTTAGTAACATATGTACAAGTGCTGCAGTGTGAGTACAATCCTTTATCAACCCTTCGTCAAATTGTCCTTTATCAACCGTCGAACGGACAGTGGGTCCAAGGCCGGGACCGTGGACCCACTGTCCACCTCTTAGGTAAGAAATGGTCCCGACAGTTTTACGACGTGGACTTACAGACCGTTTACCAAGGCAAAAATCAAGCCCCTGACATAGTCGTATGTTATTGCAGCAATAAGTTTCTCGTTTATACTTCTTTAACTTATAATAACTATTTTAAGAATCTCGAAGTGCATGTCTGTTATAAAAATTTTAGAAGAAAATACAAAAATAAAAGTTATGAGAGATAATGTTAAGGCATATAAGTTTTTTAGTATTTGTAAGATGATATATTTTTATGATTTTATGCTGTGAACTGTTTTTACAGAAAATAATTGTTACGGCAGGATATTAATTTTACTGTCACATAAAATATATTTGATATGAGGCACTTGAAAGTTTTATAAAAACTTGCACCACAAACTTTGCATCACACTAATAGGGTTGGAAACTTTTCATTTCTGTCTGTTTGTCTGTCTCCCGCAAGTTACATCGGAAACAAAGTAACTCATAGACTTGACATTCTGCACGAAGCTTCATTTATATACTCCCAACACTGAGTTCGATGATGGTGTTTTAGAGTGGTGTTTGGCTGAGCGTTAGCGATGCTTATCACACTAATAGTGTTGGACACTTTTCATTTCTGTCTGTCTTTCTGTCTGCCGCAAGATACATCGGAAACGAACTAACTCATAGACTTGACATTCTGCACGAAGCTTCATTTATATACTCTCAACACTGAGTTCGATGGTGGTGTTTTAGAGTGGTGTTTGGCTGAGCGTTAGCGATGCTTATCACACTAATAGTGTTGGACACTTTTCATTTCTGTCTGTCTGTCTGTCTCCCGCCAGATACATCGGAAACGAACTAACTCATAGACTTGACATTCTGCACGAAGCTTCATTTATATATACTCCCAACACTGAGTTCGATGGTGGTGTTTTAGAGTGGTGTTTGGCTGAGCGTTAGCGATGCTTATCACACTAATAGTGTTGGACACTTTTCATTTCTGTCTGTCTTTCTGTCTGCCGCAAGATACATCGGAAACGAACTAACTCATAGACTTGACATTCTGAACGAACCTTCATTTATATACTCTCAACACTGAGTTCGATGATGGTGTTTTAGAGTGGTGTTTGGCTGAGCGTTAGCGATGCTTATCACACTAATAGGGTTGGAAACTTTTCATTTCTGTTCATTTCTGTTTCTGTTTCTGTTTCAACTTCATTAGGCCAATTTATAATACTTAGTACCATTTGGTTATGATGTATAATTTTTGTTCATAAAATATTTCTTTTTCTGTGTTGTAAAAACCCGTTTTAGAGTGGTGTTTGGCTGAGCGTTAGCGATGCTTATCACACTAATAGGGTTGGAAACTTTTCATTTTTGTTCATTTCTGTTTCTGTTTCTGTTTCAACTTCATTAGGCCAATTTATAATACTTAGTACCATTTGGTTATGATGTATAATTTTTGTTCATAAAATATTTCTTTTTCTGTGTTGTAAAAACCCGTTTTAGAGTGGTGTTTGGCTGAGCGTTAGCTATGCTTATCACACTAATAGGGTTGGAAACTTTTCATTTCTGTCTGTCTGTCTGTCTCCCGCCAGATACATCGGAAACGAACTAACTCATAGACTTGACATTCTGCACGAAGCTTCATTTATATACTCTCAACACTTTGTTCGATAATGGTGTTTAATACTTCATGGCATTTGATTGAGCGTAAGCAAATATTTGTACATTGGTGTTTTGGTTAATTTACATTTATTATCTGTGTAAATACTTCTTTGTAATTCCATCATTTTTATAAATGATTTTACTTTAAGGGTTTTTAATGTACTCATCCGCCCTCACCTAATAAGAAAGAGAACACAATTTATATTAGGCATGATTAACTAGAAAAATAAGTTTAGATATTGTTTTGAATATTGTGCGCCCCCCTCAAAATAAGCTACAAATGTTTAAATCTTAAATTTTCTAAAATATATAACTAGTTTTCTATGATAATTTATTTACTTGGACTGTTATTCCTTTTTATTGTTTGGTACTTAGATTAGATCAGGATTAAACTTGTCATAGCAATCGTGAATATCAATTAGATAGATAGATGAGGGAATAGCAACAAAACAAGTTTTACAGTTATTTTGTTCATATGTGATTATCTAGGTTCCTCAGATTTTCAATAACAGTTATTAAATGGGGATAAAAAGTGAGTTGCAGCACAATTGTATAAATCTCTCAGACTGACATTATTAATACAAACATACGCGTAACACAAACATGAAAGTTTATGGATATAAATATTTCATTAGATTCAATTTATTTATTTACCTAGCGTACTTTTACATTTAAACAATAGCCTGCCTGCAGTATACAGGAAAAATACATTCTCTTCCGAATCACACTAAACTTGCAAGTCGAAAATTAACTTTAATTTTAAGCTAGTGTAAAGTAACTATACAGTTCAAATACCATTCGTGAATTATAATTTACTATGTATTGGTAATTAAAAATTAGGAATTTCTAATAATAGGTCATTATTATTTTTCCATACTGTTTGAAAATGTTTTGATACTGCAGATTGTATTTTAATTAACATAGCAGTTGTTAGTACGGATTGGTAGCACATTTTAGTACTCACACTCGTATTATACAAGCTAAGTATGACTCTGCAGATAGATAAGTATCGTATGAGGTTTAGTTCATAGGCCAAGCGCCACTATTTAAGGTAACAAAATTAATGACTTCAAATAGTTATCTATTTAATCTAATTTGATACAAATATAAATGTAACATTAAAGGGTTGTAGGATATCGGAATTTTTCCATCGTTATATGTTACAACAAAATATTACGTTCCGTTTCCAGGATTGACATATTAGGGATATGAACAAAGGGTTGTTTCAATTCTTGGCAGAGTTAATAAAACAATAAAATATCCATTGAGGTTAACATGTAAATCTAGTCGCGTATACAATACTATACTATGCTGTTTGAGATTTGTTTTAGGTATAAGTGATAGTCACTAAAATATCAGACCAAGTCGTTGTTCTGAATTCCAACAGTCTCCAATAGAAAGAACACAAGGTCCACTTGGCATACGTTATCTATAGAAATATCTAAAAATGCGGTCCAAGATTAAGTGAAAGTAGAGTTGGCTAAGCAGGTGCTGAATTACAGGATAACGTAACCCCTGTCATATCAGAGCAGGCAATATTGGCAACAGCCATGCACATAAATGGTATTGGGTCACTACGGGCATGTTCAGCAGAAGATAATTTGTATTTGTTTGATTAATCAAAAGATTGCCAATTAAATTGAATTCAGGTAACTTGAACGTTACTACGCACAAAGACATAATCTTAACAATACGTCACGATGTAATAATTGCTGAGTGTTAGTGAAGCTTATAACTTGAGGGTCTGGAAATCTTTTCATTTCTATTCGTCTGTGCGATCGATATCTCAAAAACAAAATGACTTGTAGACCTTACAATTTGTATAAAACTTCATTTAAATAGGATGCATACTGAGTTCGATGATGATGAATGTCACTTCACTGGTTTTGGCTGAGCGTTAGCGAATATTCTTACATTGGCCTTATGGATAATTCCAGAATAAACAAATTTGTAAACAAACTGCGTACAATCATACAATATTTTATGACTTTGAATTTTTATTCATGGAGTTTCAAAAAAATAGAGTAAAAAGTCAATGTTAGAAGTCGGTGACAAGATTGTATTTTAGCGCACTCTTGGGTTGTAGTACCCTTCTTGCCACACTGGAAGTGTTTTTAGTTAAAGACCGCTACGAATCATAATTTAAAGAACAAGAATGTGAATGTATCATGTAGCAAGATATCACAAGAAAGAATTTCTCCGTAGACACAAATATGTTCTATAATGGTGCATGTCCTACCATGGAGTTTGACTAGGCGTAATGCATTTTTCAATTTCTGTTCTGTATGATTGGTTAACTAAATTAGTTATATATATGACTACATGTGCTAGAGTCTTCTAAAGCATATATATGTCTTACGCTAACTTGCCCCATTGTTTCCAAAACAAATGTTAAATGGCCTCATTTATTCTATTTATGTTTATGGAGTGAGATAGTTGACACGTTGTTTCAGAAGCATAGCATAACAGTATCTCTAGAATTAAAAAAAAATAATAAAAACTATTAGCACTGCTGACTTTGCCTTGTCTCAATATGCCTTATGTATTTACTGCAGATCAGGGTGAGCTTTGATATGTGGCATGGACGTTCACTATTATGACACTAGAGGCGGAGACAAATTGATAATGCAATTGTTGAAATTGACGTTGTCTCAATTTGACATATATTTTAATTTTTTAAACTGGTGTCATAAATATGTAATTCTATGTTTTATTTAATAACTACAATGTTATTTTAATGATTTAACCCTTGTTTATTTGAATATTAGTAGTACAAACAGGTATTCTTGTAATATAGGCTCGGCTTAAAAAACACGTAAGATATTATAAGATACAACTTCTATCATATATTAACAAACATTAGCTTAAAGTTTAAATTTTTTTAATTTTTAATCGCCCTGAGTCAAGAAGAGGACCACCGGCATGGAACGGACATCGAAAGGGATCACGATTCCGGCAGTACTCGGTCACACACAATGTTTATAGCTGTTGTGAGTGAGTGATTACTGTTGGAGTTTTGATTCACAATTCTCTAAAGACCTTCAAGATGTTGGCTGTACATTGAAGAATCAAGATAATAAGCACTACCACTCTACTATACTCTACTGTAATCTACTTGTTATGTATTATGTGTTTACAACAAGTTCAAATTTTAAGAAATAGTATTAGATTCAAATGGTTCATGATCTTCCAAGTAAATAATTTAATATATTTTGGACATAAATATTTAATTCAGAACATCGGTAGAACTCGCTGTCACGTAATGTTTATAATGATCACGTGTGAGGTGACTTTCTGCCTGTGTTTTGATTCGCAATTCATAAGACAAATCTCAACGATTTTAATATGTTTCTAATTATGTTATTATCAAACATAAGGTAATTTATTCACTTCTAGTGTACTTTACAATGATTTTGAGGGGTATAGATTTTAATTTAAATACTGAACCAAATTATTTGATTTTCCCCCTCCTAGCTGATGAGTGTTTACAATTGTAATAGTAATTGATGTATGAAACTGAAATTTGGCAGTTTTTGGTGTTTTAAATTTGCATATTAGATAAAAAGTACATAAATAGCATTTTTCTATTTTTAAAGGGTTACCGCTTAAAACTTCCAAAGCTTATGAGATCAAAGAATCGTATCACGAATATTGAATTGTATAAAATAACCGTTTTCTAATTTACCTCATAAGGTGAATGGACTAAGGTATATGAATTAATAATAACTGGGCTTATGTAATTGACGTAATGCATATATAAAGAAAGAAATAAAAACAGAGAAATAAAGTTACTTGTATTAAGTACGATTGTGGGTGAGTTTGCGTCAGTTCCAATTCTTTGAAAGTTTTACTTGACACAAACACTAAGTTTTAGGGGGTAAACGGACTATAGGTCCACGCCATTAAACTGTCGAAGCTATTTCTTACCTACTTCTAAAAAAGAGAACTCTAGGTCCACAGTCACAGTCTGTTACCAAACAGGTTTTTTCACGAAACGTTCGGTTGACAAGGGACTGTACTCACACTGTAAATCATCTTTTAGTACATTATTAGGTGTATGTCGTTCGTATGTACTCAAATTAATATGTAATAATACTATTACTGTAATAGGATGTAATAATTCACTATACGCATCTCTGCAACTACTTCAAGAGGGTGCCATCGTTCGCACAATGGGCATTACTTCATTCTAAAATCCACCGACAGGAGCTATTCTTGTGCTTTATAGCTGCTCTCTTCTGTTTTGCCTTAGCACCTTCTTGCAGAACGCAGCGACAGTGCTCCACGATTTAGGACTGGGCAACAACTCTTCTATAAGGGTCTCCGGCGAAAAACGCCCGATAGCTGCCTCCAGCTCCCTTCTCTCCGTTTCCCACCTTCTACATTTGAAGAAGGTGTGCAGGGCATCGTCCGAATTCGAATCCCCGTACTGGCATTCCGGACTCGGGGACTTCCCCATTTTGTTAAGGTAGAAGCCGAAACAACCGTGCCCAGTGAGAAGCTGGGTAAGATATAAATCTACATCTCCATGCTCTCTTTCGGTCCGTCCCCTCAGATCAGATGAGCCTAAAAGACCAAAGTCCTCGACTCTCCGTCTCCCATGGAGTTTGCCACTCATCCATTGCGTGCGAACGGGCAGCAGCACGTTTGACAGTGCCATTCCCATCTTAGACACGCTTTCGTTCAAGAGCAAGAAGATCGATGGGAATTACCCCCTCAATCACAAGGACGGCCGGCTTCGAAACGGTTGGTACGATAGGCAGATGAAATCCGAAGAGTTCCTCTCCTCTGCACCGCCACGACCTTCCTCCTGTAGCGCTTCTGCCGCAAGGCATTCGCCCAGATCTCGCAGCCGTAGAGGATAACCGAGTTCGTCACGGACATTAGGACTCGGCGCTTACCCTCCGCGAGTCCACCGACTTTGGTCATGAGCCTACTCAGATTGGCCACAATCCTTTCAGCTTTCTCGGCCCTACAGGTGATCTGGTCCCAGAATGTCATACGGGAATCCATTCTCACTCCTAGATACTTGGCGCAGCGTTTGGTATCGATGAGCTCCGTTTTAAGGCGTTTAGCTGCACGACGGGATCTATGCTCCTCCTGGTGAGAAGGACGATCTCTGTCTTCTCGGTGGCCAAAGACGGTCCATGCTCACCCAGACATAATCTTAACAATATGTCACGATGTAATAATTGGCTGAGTGTTAGTGAAGCTTATAACTTGAGGGTCTGGAAATCTTTTCATTCCTGTTCGTCTGTGCGATCGATATCTCAAAATTAAATGACTTGTAGACCTTACAATTTGTATAAAACTTCATTTAAATAGGATGCATACTGAGTTCGATGATGATGAATGTCACTTCACTGGTTTTGGCTGAGCTTTAGCGAATATTCTTACATTGGCCTTATAGATAATTCCAGAGTAAACAAATTTGTAAACAAACTGCTTACAATCATATAAGATTTTATGACTTTGAATTTTTATTCAAGGAGTTTCAAAAAAATAGAGTAAAAAGTCAATGTTAGAAGTCGGTGACAAGATTGTATTTTAGCGCACTCTTGGGTTGTAGTACCCTCCTTGCCACACTGGAAGTGGTTTTAGTTAAAGACCGCTACGAATCATAATTGAAAGAACAAGAATGTGAATGTATCATGTAGCAAGATATCACAAGAAAGAATTTCTCCGTAGACACAAATATGTTCTATAATGGTGCATGTCCTACCATGGAGTTTGACTAGGCGTAATGCATTTTTCAATTTCTGTTCTGTATGATTGGTTAACTAAATTAGTTATATATATATGACTACATGTGCTAGAGTCTTCTAAAGCATATATATGTCTTACGCTAACTTGCACCATTGTTTCCAAAACAAATGTTAAATGGCCTCATTTATTCTATTTATGTGTATAGAGTGAGATAGTTGACACGTTGTTTCAGAAGCATAGCATAACAGTATCTCTAGAATTAAAAAAAAATAATAAAAACTATTAGCACTGCTGACTTTGCCTTGTCTCAATATGCCTTATGTATTTACTGCAGATCAGGGTGCGCTTTGATATGTGGCGGGGACGTTCACTATTATGACACTAGAGGCGGAGACAAATTGATAATGCAATTGTTGAAATTGACGTTGTCTCAATTTGACATATATTTTAATTTTTTAAAGTGGTGTCATAAATATGTAATTCTATGTTTTATTTAATAACTACAATGTTATTTTAATGATTTAACCCTTGTTTATTTGAATATTAGTAGTACAATCAGGTATTCTTGTAATATAGGCTCGGCTTAAAAAACACGTAAGATATTATAAGATACAACTTATATAATATATTAAAAAACATTAGCTTAAAGTTTAAATTTTTTAATTTTAAATCACCCTGAGTCAAGAAGAGGACCAACGGCATGGAACGGACATCGAAAGGGATCACGATTCCGGCAGTACTCGGTCACACACAATGTTTATTGCTGTTGTAAGTGACTGATTACTGTTGGAGTTTTGATTCACAATTCTCTAAAGACCTTCAAGATGTTGACTGTACATTGAAGAATCAAGATAATAAGCACTACCACTCTACTGTAATCTACTTGTTATGTATTATGTATTTACAACAAGTTCAAATTTTAAGAAATAGTATTAGATTCAAATGGTTCATGCTCTTCCAAGTAAATAATTTTAAAATATTTTGGACATAAATATTTAATTCAGAACATCGGTAGAACTCGCTGTCACGTAATGTTTATAATGATCACGTGTGAGGTGACTTTCTGCCTGTGTTTTGATTCGCAATTCATAAGACAAATCTCAACGATTTTAATATGTTTCTAATTATGTTATTATCAAACATAAGGTAATTTACTCACTTCCAGTGTACTTTACAATGATTTTGAGGGGTATAGATGTTAATTTAAATACTGAACCAAATTATTTGATTTTCCCCCTCCTAGCTGATGAGTGTTTACAATTGTAATAGTAATTGATGTATGAAACTGAAATTTGGCAGTTTTTGGTGTTTTAAATTTGCATATTAGATAAAAAGTACATAAATAGCATTTTTCTATTTTTAAAGGGTTACCGCTTAAAACTTCCAAAGCTTATGAGATCAAAGAATCGTATCACGAATATTGAATTGTATAAAATAACCCTTTTCCAATTTACCTCATAAGGTGAATGGACTAAGGTATATGAATTAATAATAACTGGGCTTATGTAATTGACGTAATGCATATATAAAGAAAGAAATAAAAACAGATAAATAAAGTTACTTGTATTAAGTACGATTGTGGGTGAGTTTGCGTCAGTTTCCAATTCTTTAAAAGTTTTACTTGACACAAACACAAAGTTTTAGGGGGTAAACGGACTATAGGTTCACGCCATTAAACTGTCGAAGCTATTTCTTACCTACTTCTAAAAAAGAGAACTCTAGGTCCACAGTCACAGTCTGTTACCAAACGGGTTTTCTGACGAAACGTTGACAAGGGACTGTACTCACACTGTAAATCATCTTTTAGTACATTATTAGGTATATGTCGTTCCTATATACTTAAATTAATATGTAATAAAACTATTAATAATCATAATTTTCAACAGAATACCATTATTTAGGGTTTTTTCAATAGGAAAATGCATTATGCACCGTCAGGGACAGATGTTCGCCCTGGTGTGTGGGACTCTCACCCACTAAAAACCTACCGGTCCAGGCATTGGAGTCCCTCTCGGGAACGCGTCTCTGCAACTACTTCAAGAGGGTGCCATCGTTCGCACAATGGGCATTACTTCATTCTAAAATCCACCGACAGGAGCTATTCTTGTGCTTTATAGCTGCTCTCTTCTTTTTTGCCTTAGCTCTTGCAGAACGCAGCGACAGCGCTCCACGATTTAGGATTGGGCAACAACTCTTGTATAAGGGTCTCCGGCGAAAAACGCCCGATAGCTGCCTCCAGCTCCCTTCTCTCCGTTTCCCACCTTCTACATTTGAAGAAGGTGTGCAGGGCATCGTCCGAATTCGAATCCCCGTACTGGCATTCGGGACTCGGGGACTTCCCCATTTTGTTAAGGTAGAAGCCGAAACAACCGTGCCCAGTGAGAAGCTGGCTAAGGTAGAAGTCTACCTCTCCATGCTCTCTTTCGGTCCGTCCCCTCAGATCAGATGAGCCTAAAAGACCAAAGTCCTCGACTCTCCGTCTCCCATCGAGTTTGCCACTCATCCATTGCGTGCTAACGGGCAGCAGCACGTTTGACAGTGCCATTCCCATCTTAGACACGCTTTCGTTCAAGAGCAAGAAGATCGATGGGAATTACCCCCGCAATCACAAGGACGGCCGGCTCCGAAACGGTACGATAGGCAGATGAAATCCGAAGAGTTCCTCTCCTCTGCACCGCCACGACCTTCCTCCTGTAGCGCTTCTGCCGCAAGGCATTCGCCCAGATCTCGCAGCCGAAGAGGATAACCGAGTTCGTCACGGACATTAGGATTCGGCGCTTACCCTCCGCGAGTCCACCGACGTTGGTCATGAGCCTACTCAGATTGGCCACAATCATTTCAGCTTTCTCGGCCCTACAGGTAATCTGGTCCCAGAATGTCGTACGGGAATCCATTCTCACTCCTAGATACTTGACGCAGCGTTTGGTATCGATGAGCTCCGTTTTAAGGCGTTTAGCTGCACGACGGGATCTATCCTCCTCCTGGTGAGAAGCACGATCTCTGTCTTCTCGGTGGCCAAAGACAGTCCATGCTCACCCATCCAGCAGAGTATTCGTCTCAGAGCTAGACTTAGCAATCTCTGGGCCTCATCCAACTCTCTCGCGTTTATGACTACGGCAATGTCATCTGCATAACCAACGAGGAAGGTGTCGTGCGGCATCTCCATACGTATTGTTCAAAACTTGTCTTTATTAAAACTTGTTTTTTTAGTATAGCCGGCCAAAATTATTCTATATATTATCTAGTTCAAATTAAAAACTAGTTGTTTTGTAACCAGATATTTCTTGTTTCTGCGATTAACTGAATAAGGAAGGCTGGATAGCTGAAATTTTCCTTCATTACAACTGAGTTTTGCTTCTTCTATTAGTATGTATTGAGTTGTTTCTTTTTGTATGTAAGTCTAATTTTATTATAAGCATGCAATAAAATAGTGCTTTTGTTTCTAGTCTCGTAAATATGTTTGTAATTAATAATTTAATAATAAAGCGTAACGTTTGTTATGTAGTTTTGTCTATATACAAATTCAATGGTTGAGTATTTATTGTGCAGTATTTCTTTGTCTAATACATGTATTTCAGTTAAAGGAAGTGTTCTTTTAGAATAATTATTCCTAATATTTATGTATTGTAACGCTTAATTGTCATTTTACATTTTTTTACCAAAAATTCATTTTTAATTGAACATGGTATGGACGCAAGGTATTTTATTGCTGTGTCATATCATTTTGAGTCATTTTTTGATTCGCTTATCCTCTAAAAGAACACGACCATTTTTAATACTTATTATTAATTTTTTTTTGTCCAAAGTAAGCATTTCAATGTATTAAAGTGTTGTTAGAATAATCATTCTATGATTTATGCAACATATAAAATGTTTAAATAATGATTTAATCTTTTTTACTTTAAAACTTAAGTTTCCAAGATTAATAAAACTTAAGGAAATTGTTTCAATTTTCACTATAATAAAATAACAGGATAAATATTACTCAATCTTTAATATTGCACAATTAATATAATAACATATTCCATATTAGCTTAATATTTATACATTAGTTGATATCATCCTGAATCAATAAGAAGACCAACAGGGAAGGGTCAGAACATCGGCTGACCATGGTATGATGCATTGTTATTATTGTTGTGTCATATCATGCTCAGTGAGTGTTTTGATTCGCATTTCAGCCGAAAAAAAAACACCGCTCATTTATATTCTCACTGCTCATTGCATATTTTTGTGTTTCCTTAGACAGTGATTTATAAATCACAGATAAGAAGATAAGATATTGCAATATGTAAGCCAGCAATTGAACGATAGTAATGGCGTATTTATAATTGCTTTGGATATAAGCATTATATATCCGATAATAATTATTCTATAGGATGCAATATGTTTGATTTTGCATCGTTAGCATAATGAGACTCAGGTACTGATACGTTTCTTCACGTCTGTTTCAGGGGTTAGGAGTCTTCCAGACATAGCTGTAGAAGGTAGGACATTTCTCGTCTGTCCTAGTTTAATTGACTGGTTTGAGGCTCTTTCGCAGGTAGTCAAGCGATTAGAAGTCACACATTATAATTTCATTGTTTATATATTTTACAATTTTTACTGTACAGATAAGTTCTAAAACGTGTAGATTTCCTCGTTCTGACTGTGTTTTACTCATTGTTTTGTATCTAAAAAATCAACTAAATTGCAAACTCCTAATTTGGTATGATTACTGGTATGCATAGTATAAATGGACAAATTACATGAGGTGTGAATTAATATTTTTAAACGCCAGAAAATGTTTTAATCGAAAAGCTAGATGTTTTAGCCTCATTAGAATAAGATTAAATTTCGAACACTTCTGCGACTTTATTTTCGTATAATTTTGGAATATTTCTAATTTTACTCGTAGCATTTTTAAAAGTTAATTGGATTTTTCAAATCTTTGGTCATTAAATAACTAAAACCAGTATTTGCTATGCTAAGTGTGCAGCTGGTCGAAATTGAAAAGTATCCAAAAGAATAAAATTTAAAACGATAATTATTTGTAATTATTTTGGTCCAAGGTCGATACAGTTAGAAGCGACCATCAGACACTAAAATAATAATTGTATCAACGTCAGACAACTGGGTGAAGATACTTAAGTGTGCCACTTGAACGGTGTTTTGGTTATATGACACTCATTTAACATTTAATTACGCGTCTGACGCTTATTTTTAAGTGTGTGAAGCTTAAAAATAATACAAAAATTTAAAAAAATTACAACTTCAATATTTTAGCCTCTAAAACTAACACGGTTGATGATCGAATTTAAATTTGGGGAAAGTTTCTCTATTTATAATATCTTCTAATAATACCAGGTGAAGTAATTATAGACCGCAAAACTACCGATAAAACTAACCATAGTGTTTAGTTCATTATATACCAGATAGATAACGCCATACAACGTGTCGCTAAGCAGAGTTTGTTGAGGTTTTATGCATGGAAAATGTATTACAAGTTCAAGTTTTATTATTAAACAACGGAGGTATTACTACACTCAGATTCGTTATAGAGTGAAAAATTAAGAAAATATCTTTATAATAGACGTCCATTTTTATATTACCAACTCTCTATCAAACAACTGGCAAGTTTTACTTCTTTTACGATATTTATAAATGTTGAAACTTAAAATTAGATTTGTTTGTTAAGAGTCTGGAATGAAACGTTTGATATTTAAGTAGTTATTGCATTGTTGTTAGAACGTTTTATTATTTATTCCTTTAATATAAATTCTTTATGTAGCTATCTATAGTTATTATTATATCTTTATGTTATTTTATTATTTAGGTTTTCTGTTATTTAAGGCAACTTTTATGTATGTATTTATATGTACGTAATTGTAGCCTATTAGTATTTGCGTTAGCAAAAATTGCATTTTGAAAAATTATTTTTATCTTAACTATTCTGTGGTCCCTGTGCGCGTTCTTGTTAAATTAGACCGCTGTATCTTAAACATGTTTTGAGCGTAGAGGGTAATGTTTAAAAACTGGGGTTTCCTTGCACTTCTCACGCTGCCGGATAGTACAGTGGCCCGGGTCAGTTCGGCTAACAATAACCTGGTTACCCTATCAGCTGGCTAAAATCCCTTTAGTCTCAGTAGGCGACTGGGAAATTCCCATGATGCGACCTTGAGGGACGCCGAGGCCACTACTCGTCGGGACTGTGCCTGTGTTTTGGGAGCAGTTTGGCGAAAATTAAGTTCCGTCTGCGGCTGATCAGGTCTGACTTTCACTCATTTAGACGACGCCGTCAAATCATGCCATGTTGACGCCATCGAAGTAAAGACTCTCGTACCGAACCTCACGCCCATATCCGCTGTCGTCGACACAATGTTTCCGTCTTAACCAGTGATACCAGTTCAAAAGTTCGGAGATATTGGTGATTCCTGTGCGAGAACGTTGTACAGGCGACCCTCAAGCTTGGCCTGGTTACGGCCAGAGTCAACTAGTGGATGCAGTTTCATGTTCTGTCCCTCGCGATGAGTAATAAATAATAAAATAAATAAAAATGCCTTTATTGCAAGCGTTTCTCAGTATAACAACTGCTTTACAGAACAACTCTTGTCATATCTTACACTATTTACAATACTGGGAAATAAAAATAAAAACTAAAACCTATAGACTAAAGAAAACACCCAAACAAGACAAATAAATTACTGTACAATCATTTTTCTTAGTTTACTTTTAAAAACAGTAACAGAAGTCTGTTTAAGGTTCTGGGGGAGGTCATTGTACAACTTTGGGCCAAAGTAAGAAAAGCTCCTCCTCCCAAACTCATGCTTGACTCTGGGAAAGTGAAGCAGGTCACCATGGCGGACACTGCGTTGAGAGACCTCCTCCCGAAATTGGAGCTTCTCGATCAGGTACCGCGGCTCACCCAGCGCAAGCACCTTGTGGATCATACCACATGTCAGGATCCTGCATACATTTTCCATGGGGGACAAATTGACAGCATCTCGGAAGGGTGACACATGATCAAAGCGCCTCAAATTGAAAATGAATCGAACTGCAGAGTTTTGCAGTCTTTGAATCCGATCTGTGTCTCCCCTAGAGATACTGTTGCCGTATGCAGGATAGCAGTAATAAAATACAGACAGAACAAGAGAACTCATAAGCCGGAGCTTAGCGGATTCTGGCAGCAGACTTCTAAATCTGTACAGACCCTCAGCCTACCAAGGGCACGCGTAAGACAGAGATAGTACTCCTTGCGAAGAGGAGAATTCCCACCGCACTCTCCCTGCAAATAGACAATGTCCAACTGGAGGCCAAAGCTGCTACCAAGTACCTCAGGGTGATGATTGACAGCAAGCTTCTCTTCGGAGAGCATGTGCAGTGCACCGCCTACAAAGCCGCTTGTTGATGTCATCAGATCAATTTGTCCTTCCGTACCAAGCTAAGGTCTAGGCCCACGTCTTGGAGAAACATATTTACAAAAACCAATTTTCCCGAGTCCAGCGTCAAGAAACCCCAGATACGGTTTCCGAACCAGCTGTGATGGTGATCGGTGGTGTCTTTTCCATCTACCATCTTGCGATGGACAGACAAGCGACCTTCCCCTGGAGGACCGCTGCTAACGCGTTTGGGAATCCGTGTAATGAGGACGTTATACCTTGAGACTCATCCCGGACATTCGACCATGTGTGGAACGGCAGCACAGTGAGGTCTATTACTTTGAGAACCATTCCCTCTCGTCCACTGGTTATTTTGGGCCTATTAAGGTGGGCAAAGTCGCCAGCTCGGCCTGTCTGTTCTGTCCTGACACTGCAGACACGGCGCAGCACACAGCATGTGCGGCGGTCTTCCCTCTGCTGAGATCGGCGTCGCGGTCACTCTCGAGAACATCGTTGGTGCTATGTTCCACAGAGAGGATACCTGGAACCGTGTGAAGCACTATGTCCAGTCTGTACTGGGGGTGAAAAAGGCGTAACTTCACAGGCCTAGCCTGAATTAATGTACTAAATAGTTCTAGTTTTTTAGCCAATAGTCCGTGGAACAATGAGCCTGAGGGAGTGCTGTACTATTTAAGGGAAAACAAACCTCTCAATGTGCACTAAGAGCATTTTAACTTCCTTCACAGAAACGAAACAAAATAGAATTGTTCTAATTTAATAATTGCGTTTAAGTGACATTATACGTAGACTTCAAAAGTGTTCGTGGATGATTAAACGCTCTAGAAAAATTAAAATTCTTCCACAAACTTTCTATTCATACCCAAAACAAAGATTTAAATTATTATTAGATCATGTTATAGGATGTTTAAAAATGCCAATTGAGCAGCCAAATCATATGTTTTTAACAGAGCTTTGAACTGTTGCGATCTATTTTGTTAATACAATATATTGCTCCTTATAGTTAACTAAATAAATAAGTTGATTAATTATTGACTAGGTATTGAAATAGAATAAAATACGAGTCAGAGAATTAATTCACCTGTATTTATGAGTGATAATTTATTAATAACTTATTAGCTAGTTTTAGTACTTGTTATGTTATTAAAATGGTTCAAATAATACGCCTGTCGGTCTCCTTTTACCGGTTAATTTATCTAAAAATGATCTGCACTTGGAGTATATAATTGGAGGAAACATTGAACAGTTTTTTTAGATTATTTGATTCAAAGTTGAATGTCGTGAATCAGCTAATTCATCGAAGACACGGTGGAAATGAGAACAAAATAATCTATTAATGTTGTGAGATAAATGTCTAAGGTGATTTGAAGGAAAAATAAAGTGATTACTTGAGTAGGTTGCGGGTGATTATTGTGTTAACGTTGGTGAGTTTTATAAATGATTTGTATTATTACTTGCAATGTAAATACTGTAGTAATAGTAATCTTATTGGTTTAAATTAAGTCAACAGTGATATTCAGAAGACACTATTTTTCGTAACTTAAAGAAATCTAGTATAATCTTTCGATGTAAATGTCAGCGGAACTTTAATTTATGTTCAAATTTATTTTGGAGCACAGCACACTTTAGTTGTGAACTGGTTTACAGGAGCCTGCGTTTAATGTATTTAATAAATAAATGAGATTGTTTTTTCATCCCGTAATGTTTAGTTATCAGTGACATAGCATAACTAAACATGATATTCTAATAATTTTTTCTCTAAAATAAAGACTTAATTACATAGACTTTGTATTAATAACATAAATATATGTTGCCATATTTTGCCATACAAAACTAGCCAAACAAATACGATTATAAAATATGTGAATTTTAAATAAAGTTACACATTCTGAGTGTTTTTTAGAGAACCCATTAAGTTAGCGACAAATCAGAGGGCTCAAAATGTTTTTCCTCATACATAGGCGTATCTAGGAAGACCAAAAAAGGGGGGGGGTTACTGATACACATTATCCGTGCCTATCTGTCAAGCTGGGGTATGTGAGCACTCCCCTAGAATATGTTAAATGCTAATGATATTAAAAATTGTGCCCGAGACCTCAATTTTATTAATTTATGCTATACAAAAACTGATTTAGTTTAAGCGAAAACATAAATGTTTGGAAAACGCTCGATAACACAAAAGGCTATATATTAAGAACTACAAGTTATGTCCTACACCTTTTACTTAGAATTTATACATGGTAAATTGTGAATTACTTTAATAAAATGCATTTTACATTTAGATATTTTAAAATCTCAAACCGTGGCATTCCTAATAAAAGATATTGGTATATAAATCGAATTCTACTTTTGTAGAGAATATTTACTGTTATATAACTATACAAATTTTGAGACATGAAATTAGTAATTGTCTGTTTTTGCCGCAGCTGAGCAGTTAACGTTTACTGCGTGCATTGCACATAGACGCGGCAAACGCTTATGCAATGAACAAATACAGAAATCAAAATATGGACTTCAAATTAAATTATAATATTATTTGTTACTTTGATTATATAAAATTTTGTTTCCATACACAAAATGTGAGAGAAACACGTTACAGCGATCGATAAATAACTATCGTAATAATTAATGAACGTACATGAACATAAATCGTAGAAATTATCTAATCTGTTTGTTTCTGATTTTCATATCATCTTAATAATCATAACAAAAACTCTAATGCCATATTAGATATTCTGTTTGGTTAAAGTTGAACACAAACTATTACAGACATTAACTTGAGATCCGACAGGGGAGGCACAGTAAAAAAACGTGTTTTTTAAATTTTCTACATAAAAATTAGCCTTTTCTTTGGTAGTTTCTTAGAAGTAGATGTGCTAAACCTGAAAAAAATTGTACATTAAAATTGAATTTTGTTGCAGTTCATTAATTTTGTTAAGAGATATATAGACTATTCAAACAAAGCGTTCTGTTTAATTCACTAATCAACATCAATGTATAAGAACTCAAAAGTTTAATTATGATTAACAATGTTTGTATTTATAAAAGATTTGTAAGTCATACTGGAAAAGCAACTTATATGCATTAACATTATTTTCTCTCATAACTATAGATCTAGTAACATATTATGTACAAGTGCTGCAGTGTGAGTACGATCCTTTATCAACCCTTCGTCAAATTTTCCTTTATCAACCGTCGAACGGACAGTGGGTCCCAGGCCGGGACCGTGGACCCACTGTCCACCTCTTAGGTAAGAAATGCTCCCGACCGTATTATGACGTGGACTTACAGACCGTTTACCAAGGCAAAAATCAAGCCCCTGACATAGTCGAATGTTATTGCAGCAATAAGTTACACGTTTATACTTCTTTAAATTATAATAACTATGTTATTGTGGTGGGCCATTGATCTGTAAAAAATAAGAATCTCGAAGTGCATGTCTGTTATTAAAATTTTAGAAGAAAATACAAAAATACAAGTTATGAGAGATAATGTTAAGGCATATAAGTTTTTTAGTATTTGTAAGATGATATATTTTTATGATTTTATACTCTGAATTGTTTTTATAGAAAATAATTGTTACGGCAGGATATTAATTTTACTGTCACATAAAATATATTTGATGTAAGGTACTTGAAAGTTATATAAAAACTTGCACCGCATATTATGTTAATAATGGAATAACATTAGGCCAATTTAGAATACTTAGTGCCATTTGGTTATGATGTATAATTTTTGTTCATAAAATATTTCTTTTTCTGTGTTGTAAAAACCGTTTTAGAGTGGTGTTTGGCTGAGCGTTAGCGATGCTTACCACACTAATAGTGTTGGAAACTTTTCATTTCTGTCTGTCTGTCTCCCGCAAGATACATCGGAAACGAACTAACTCATAGACTTGACATTCTGCACGAAGCTTCATTTATATACTCTCAACACTGAGTTCGATAATGTTGTTTGAATATTGTGCGCCCCCTCAAAGTATAAGTTAATGCTACAAATGTTTAAATCTTAAATTTTCTAAAATATATAATTAGTTTTCTGTGATAATTTATTTACTTGGACTGTTGACTCTCTGCAGGTACATAAGTATCGTATGAGGTTTAGTTCATAGGCCAAGCGCCACTATTTAAGGTAACAAAATTAATGACTTCAAATAGTTATCTATTTAATCTAATTTGATACAAATATAAATGTAACATTAAAGGGTTGTAGAATATCGGAATTTTTCCATCGTTATATGTTATAACAAAATATTACGGTCCGTTTCGAGGATTGCATATTAGGGGTATGAACAAAGGGTTGTTTCAATTCTTGGCAGAGTTAATAAAACAATAAAATATCCATAAATAACATGTAAGTCTAGTCGCGTATACAATACTATACTATGCTGTTTGAGATTTATTTTAGGTATAAGTGATAGTCACTAAAATATCAGACTTCAAGTCGTTGTTCTGCATTTCAACAGTCTCCAATAGAAAGAGCACAAGGTCTACTTGATATACGTTATCTATAGAAATATCTAAAAATGTGGTCCAAGATTAAGTGAAAGCAGAGTTGGCTAAGCAGGTGCTGAATTACAGGATTAACGTAACCCCTGTCATATTAGAGCAGGCAATATTGGCAACAGCCATGCACATAAATGGTATTCGGTCACTACGGGCATGTTCAGCAGAAGATAATTTGTATTTGTTTGATTAATCAAAAGATTGCCAATTAAATTGAATTCAGGTAACTTGAACGTTACTACGCACAAAGACATAATCTTAACAATATGTCACGATGTAATAATTGGCTGAGTGTTAGTGAAGCTTATAACTTGAGGGTCTGGAAATCTTTTCATTTCTGTTCGTCTGTGCGATCGATATCTCAAAAACAAAATGACTTGTAGACCTTACAATTTGTATAAAACTTCATTTAAATAGGATGCATACTGAGTTCGATGATGATGAATGTCACTTCACTGGTTTTGGCTGAGCGTTAGCGAATATTCTTACATTGGCCTTATGGATAATTCCAGAATAAACAAATTTGTAAACAAACTGCGTACAATCATACAATATTTTATCACTTTGAATTTTTATTCATGGAGTTTCAAAAAAATAGAGTAAAAATTCAATGTTAGAAGTCGGTGACAAGATTGTATTTTAGCGCACTCTTGGGTTATAGTACCCTCCTTGCCACACTGGAAGTGTTTTTAGTTAAAGACCGCTACGAATCATAATTTAAAGAACTAGAATGTGAATGTACCATGTAGCAAGATATCACAAGAAAGAATTTCTCCGTAGACACAAATATGTTCTATAATGGTGCATGTCCTACAATGGAATTTGACTAGGTGTAATGCATTTTTCAATTTCTGTTCTGTATGATTGGTTAACTAAATTAGTTATATATATGACTACATGTGCTAGAGTCTTCTAAAGCATATATATATATGTCTTACGCTAACTTGCACCATTGTTTCCAAAACAAATGTTAAAGGGCCTCATTTATTCTATTTATGTGTATAGAGTGAGATAGTTGACACGTTGTTTCAGAAGCATAGCATAACAGTATCTCTAGAATTAAAAAAAATAATAAAAATTATTAGCACTGCTGACTTTGCCTTGCCACAATATGCCTTATGTATTTACTGCAGATCAGGGTGCGCTTTGATATATGTGGCGGGGACGTTCACTATTATGACACTAGAGGCGGAGACAAATTGATAATGCAATTGTTGAAATTGACGTTGTCTCAATTTGACATATATTTTAGTTTTTTAAAGTGGTGTCATAAATACGTAATTCTATGTTTTATTTAATAACTACAATGTTATTTTAATAATGTAACCTTTGTTTATTTGAATATTAGTAGTACAAACAGGTATTCTTGTAATATAGGCTCGGCTTAAAATACACGTAAGATATAATAAGATACAACTTATATAATATATTAAAAAACATTAGCTTAAAATTTAAATTTTTGTAATCTTTAATCGCCCTGAGTCAAGAAGAAGACCAACATGGAGCGGGCATAGAAAGGGATCACGACTTCGGCAGTACTCGGTCTGACACAACGTTTATAGCTGTTGTGAGTGACTGATTACTGTTGGAGTTTTGATTCACAATTCTCTAAAGACCTTCAAGATGTTGACTGTACATTGAAGAATCAAGATAATAAGCACTACATGTAACACTCGACTGTAACCTACTTGTTATGTATTATGTATTTACAACAAGTTCAAATTTTAAGAAATAGTATTAGATTCAAATGGTTCATGCTCTTCCAAGTAAATAATTTAAAATATTTTGGACATAAATATTTAATTCAGAACATCGGTAGAACTCGCTGTCACGTAATGTTTATAATGATCACGTGTGAGGTGACTTTCTGCCTGTGTTTTGATTCGCAATTCATAAGACAAATCTCAACGATTTTAATATGTTTCTAATTATGTTATTATCAAACATAAGGTAATTTATTCACTTCTAGTGTACTTTACAATGATTTTGAGGGGTATAGATGTTAATTTAAATACTGAACCAAATTATTTGATTTTCCCCCTCCTAGCTGATGAGTGTTTACAATTGTAATAGTAATTGATGTATGAAACTGAAATTTGGCAGTTTTTGGTGTTTTAAATTTGCATATTAGATAAAAAGTACATAAATAGCATTTTTCTATTTTTAAAGGGTTACCGCTTAAAACTTCCAAAGCTTATGATATCAAAGAATCGTATCACAAATATTAAATTGTATAAAATAACCGTATTCCAATTTACCTCATAAGGTGAATGGACTAAGGTATATGAATTAATAATAACTGGGCTTATGTAATTGACGTAATGCATATATAAAGAAAGAAATAAAAACAGAGAAATAAAGTTACTTGTATTAAGTACGATTGTGGGTGAGTTTGCGTCAGTTTCCAATTCTTTAAAAGTATTACTTGACACAAACATTAAGTTTTAGGGGGTAAACGGACTATAGGTTCACGCCATTAAACTGTCGAAGCTATTTCTTACCTACTTCTAAAAAAGAGAACTCTAGGTCCACAGTCACAGTCTGTTACCAAACGGGTTTTCTGACGAAACGTTGACAAGGGACTGTACTCACACTGTAAATCATCTTTTAGTACATTATTAGGTATATGTCGTTCGTATATACTTAAATTAATATGTAATAAAACTATTAAAAATCATAATTTTTCAACAGAATACCATTATTTAGGTTTTTTTTCAATAGGAAAATGCATTATGCACCGTCAGGGACAGATGTTCGCCCTGGTGTGTGGGACTCTCACCCACTAAAAACCTACCGGTCCAGGCATTGGAGTCCCTCTCGGGAACGCGTCTCTGCAACTACTTCAAGAGGGTGCCATAGTTCGCACAATGGGCATAACTTCATTCTAAAATCCACCGACAGGAGCTATTCTTGTGCTTTATAGCTGCTCTTATCTTTTTTGCCTTAGCACCCTCTTGCAGAACACAGCGACAGCGCTCCACGATTTAGGACTGGGCAACAAATCTTGTATAAGGGTCTCCGGCGAAAAACGCCCGATAGCTGCCTCCAGCTCCCTTCTCTCCGTTTCCCACCTTCTACATTTGAAGAAGGTGTGCAGGGCATCGTCCGAATTCGAATCCCCGTACTGGCATTCCGGACTCGGGGACTTCCCCATTTTGTTAAGGTAGAAGCCGAAACAACCGTGCCCAGTGAGAAGCTGGCTAAGGTAGAAGTCTACCTCTCCATGCTCTCTTTCGGTCCGTCCCTCCAGATCAGATGAGCCTAAAAGACCAAAGTCCTCGACTCTCCGTCTCCCATGGAGTTTGCCACTCATCCATTGCGTGCGAACGGGCACCAGCACGTTTGACAGTGCCATTCCCATCTTAGACACGCTTTCGTTCAAGAGCAAGAAGATCGATGGGAATTACCCCCGCAATCACAAGGACGGCCGGCTCCGAAACGGTACGATAGGTAGGTGAAATCCGAAGAGTTCCTCTCCTCTGCACCGCCACGACCTTCCTCCTGTACCGCTCTGCCGCAAGGCATTCATCGAGATCTCGCAGCCGTAGAGGATAACCGAGTTCGTCACGGACATTAGGACTTGGCGCTTACCCTCCGCGAGTCCACCGACGTTGGTCATGAGCCTACTCAGATTGGCCACAATCATTTCAGCTTTCTCGGCCCTACAGGTAATCTGGTCCCAGAATCCATTCGAGTACGGGAATCCATTCTCACTCCTAGATACTTGACGCAGCGTTTGGTATCGATGAGCTCCGTTTTAAGGCGTTTAGCTGCACGACGGGATCCATCCTCCTCCTGGTGAGAAGCACGATCTCTGTCTTCTCGGTGGCCAAAGACAGTCCATGCTCACCCATCCAGCAGAGTATTCGCCTCAGAGCTAGATTTAGCAATCTCTGCGCCTCATCCAACTCTCTCGCGGTTATGACTGCGGCAATGTCATCTGCATAACCAACGAGGAAGGTGTCGTGCGGCATCTCCATACGTATTGTTCAAAACTTGTCTTTATTAAAACATGTTTTTTTAGTATAGCCGGCCAAAATTATTCTATATAATTATCTAGTTCAAATTAATAACTAGTTGTTTTGTAACCAGATATTTCTTGTTTCTAAGATTAACTGAATAAGGAAGGCTGGATTGCTGAAATTTTCCTTCATTACAACTGAGTTTTGCTTCTTCTATTAGTATGTATTGAGTTGTTTCTTTTTGTATGTAAGTCTAATTTTATTATAAGCATGCAATAAAATAGTGCTTTTGTTTCTAGTCTCGTAAATATGTTTGTAATTAATAATTTAATAATAAAGCGTAACGTTTGTTATGTAGTTTTGTCTATATACAAATTCAATGGTTGAGTATTTATTGTGTAGTATTTCTTTGTCTAATACATGTATTTCAGTTAAAGGAAGTGTTCTTTTAGAATAATTATTCCTAATATTTATGTATTGTAACGCTTATTTGTCATTTTACATTTTTTTACCAAAAATTCATTTTTAATTGAACATGGTATGGACGCAAGGTATTTTATTGCTGTGTCATATCATGTTGAGTCATTTTTTGATTCGCTTATCCTCTAAAAGAACACGACCATTTTTAATACTTATTATTAATTTTTTTTTGTCCTAAGTAAGCATTTCAATGTATTAAAGTGTTGTTAGAATAATCATTCTATGATTTATGCAACATATAAAATGTTTAAATAATGATTTAATCTTTTTTTCTTTAAAACTTAAGTTTCCAAGATTAATAAAACTTAAGGAAATTGTTTCAATTTTCACTATAATAAAATAACAGGATAAATATTACTCAATCTTTAATATTGCACAATTAATATAATAACATATTCCATATTAGCTTAATATTTATATATTAGTTTATATCATCCTGAATCAATAAGAAGACCAACAGGGAAGGGTCAGAACATCGGCTGACCATGGTATGATGCATTGTTATTATTGTTGTGTCATATCATGCTCAGTGAGTGTTTTGATTCGCATTTCAGCCGAAAAAAAAACACCGCTCATTTATATTCTCACTATTTACTTTTTATGTATGCAAAGTAAATATTTCATTTTATTAAAGTGTTGTTATGAAATAGTAATGTTATGGTGTATGTAATAAGAAAATACTTTTAATAATATTTTAATCTTTTTATGTTTTAAAATTTTATATTTCCAAGATTAGTAAGATAGTAAAATTGTTTTAATTTTTGCTAGTTTCAAGATAATAGAACAAATAAATTTGTATATATTCTTGTAATAAACTCGGGACACCTTTCTAGGAAATAGAAGTGAACATTTAGTCACAGTTACAAGTTTCTCATTTCCCAAGAGTAGTATATTGGAGATCGGTTCAACATTTTTGAATGTAGTAAAAAAACAACAGAGGAAACTAGAGCTTTCTATCTCAATCCAGAACAAAATTAAATGGAATTAATTAAGTTAAAACCATGGATGGATCCTGCTCAACCTTCAAGGGACAAAGATATAAAAATTAAACTCAAGTTATCCCTCTAGTCAAGTGCAGATAGATCTGATGTATCTTTGTGGCCACTCTACTGCCTATCCAGCGATTTGTAAGAATATTGTATAAATACTCGCGGACAAGCAGGTCATAGCGTGGAGGTGCAGCATCCTGCTGGAACCAAACTTTATTACAGTTGCTGGTTGCTACTTGGATAGCTGTATAAACCTGATTTTGTAACATTTCCTGGTATACCTCGGTATTAAGGTCTCCATAAATAAGAGAGGCCCCAACAAACTGATCCCTCACGGTGCCAAGCCAAACGTTTATTTTCGGAGTGCTGGGTATATTGCTCTCTTATCCAATTAGGGTTAACATCAGCCCAATAACGAGCATTGTGTCTGTTAACGTTACCTTTAACATTAAAGTTGATTCATCTGACAAAGCAAGATTGTTCAATCTAATTGTATTATAATCAGTGTTCCGCATCATTCATTCACAAATTTCTGCTCGACGATCAAAATCGTCCTCACTTAGCTCATGAACTAAACGTATTTTGTACGCTTTATAACCACTGTCATGTAAGTCTTTACAAACAGATATTTGACTTATATCTAATATTTAAGAAACATTTCTTGTTGAGGTATGAGTATCTTCTGCAACAGCCTGTAAAACGTCAAGTGACAATGCTTCGCTTGTAGCCGATTTTGGTAGTTCAGGTTTGGACCGGTGTTTCTTTAACGCTGTCTTTATTCTGGAAAAGTTTAAAAAAGATTTTTTTTTAACTCCTGGTCTCACCCGGTCTCCGTATCCTCGCATGATAAGGATCATAAAATTCTATTGTTCACTTAAACACACCCGATTTCAACGTAAAGTACAGCAAAAACACACCTTAAACTATTTAATTCCAACCAGATACTGAATATGATACTGGACTTCCTCAGAACTGATAACATAAGGGAAGTCTGCCCTGCAGCAGGTGAAACAGGTTTGAGTTTTCAAGGATAGTTGTTGACTATTGAAGTTATTCTCCCTTCTGAATGTAGATGTCTATGTTTTGCCTTAAATAATTTTTAGTTAATTTTATGAGTTGCCAATTTATACTGGGTTGAGATAGAAAGCTCCAGTTTCCACTGTTCTTCTTTTATCTTGACCTTTCAAATGAGGAGTCACGAAATTTAACTTTCGCATTGGTGATGATGATCATGACAGTCACAGGACTTTAACTGGCACAATCCTCCTGACATCTGGTTTATTTCACTATCTGAGCCAACTGTGAATTAAGACGTTTGTGAAAATATGAGAACTTTGAGTGCGTTTATAGAAAGGAACTATATAAATAGCACCTATGCTTACAATATAACCGTAGGCACATAAACAAGGATTACAACATGAAACCGGAATATTTCTTCCCGCCTTTAGAGTCTATAAATAAAAAAAACAATTTTATGAATCATGTATTATACAACTGTCGTCAAACCTCAGGACTATAAAAGTTTATTTAATAATTAAAATCCAAACCAAAATTGTGTCACATGTGGATTTGTGAGCGTCTAATATGGAGAATAACAACAATATATTAAAATAAGTACGTGCGTAGCTTAGGTATTTTAATGATGGCTCTTTCTGTTGTTTACTGCAGTTTTTTACATTGACAAATAATCTAAAATCACATCTGTTACTACAACTACCAGAAGTAAATTAACCTTTAGAGGTCCAACGTTTTAAAGTTATTTTTTGACAATACCAAAAATAGTTACTGTCCTATAAAAAGGGATTTGCGCAAAAAACGCAGCTAATGTAAATGTTTTAAACAGTTTAAAATATTCATAACTTCATTCACGATCAATAAACATTTATGTAAAATATTAATAAATTAAATAATATACAACTGCAGTTACACCTCGAGAGTGCAATACTTAATTACTACAATACAGTATACACCAAGTTTAAATTGATTAACATATCAATAATTTATTTGCGTTCTAGTCTATATTTTTGTTCAAAGAGAAATTTGTGTGGATAAAATTAAGGTGTGGATCATATACTACAGTACAAAATCGTGAAATATTACGAAAATATTTTTTTTATTTAATATGAACAATGTTACCTATAAATAAATAAAAGAACATAAATAAAAAAATATTGTAAAGGTTTGTTATTTATAAATGTAGTTAATCAAGAAGAGAAGACCATCATGGGAAAGGCTCAAGACGTGGGTGATAAACCCTGTGATGCAATGTGTTTATTATCATTGTGTCATTCGGTGTATCAGTTATGTTTTGATTCGCAAATTCATCACAAGGAAGACCAAGACGTAGAAGAAGTTATCTATTAGACCACTTAATTAATATTATTACGTAATTCAGTATATACGGAAAATTCCATGATTTAGAATTATAATTAGATTTATGTAATTTTAAATGGCTAATGTTTTGACACATGTGTCTATAAATGGTACAAGTGTGACATGATATAGAATCACTTTTTAATAGTTTGTTAATTATTATAGCAATTCTTGTACTTTTGCTTCTATGCCAGGTTATCAATTGCACAACTTAATGCACATACAGTTACGATTAATATAATAGAATAACTATTTCATAAGTTATAATTATACACAAGTTATATATATCTTATACTTAATTCTGAGATTAGCTTAAAATTTTTACTTTTTACGAAGAAACATACGTTATAAAATTATAATAAAAATAGATTCGTCTAATATTATAGCTTATATACCAACGTTTTTGGCGCATAACATATGCAGGCACGTATCTTGGAAGATAGTATTAGTAGATTTCCGGTTTTTTTCCTGCTTTTAAGATACCTAGATTTCTGGGTTCTACAAAATTTTCAAAATTTTATCTGAATCTTTTACAAAACAATAACTATCACATACAAAAAATTGATAAATAATAAGAATTCATCTAACCGGTATTATGATGCATTTAGAATTTTAAGCATATTACATTCTTCGCAATTTAACATTAAGGTTGGCGATGATGATCATAATTGTCACACACGACAATAACCGGCAAGATCTTTGTTGCTATCTGGTTTATTTCACGATCTGAGCCAACTGCGAATTAACATGTTTGTGAACATTTGAGAACTTTGAGTGCGTTTATAGAAAGGAACTATATAAATAGCACCTATGCTTACAATATAACCGTAGGCACATAAACAAGGATTACAACATGAAACCGGAATATTTCTTCCCGCCTTTAGAGTCTATAAATAAAAAAACAAATTTAAGAATCATGTATTATACAACTGTCGTCAAACCTCAGGACTATAAAAGTTTATTTAATAATTAAAATCTAAACCAAAATTGTGTCACATGTGGATTTGTGAGCGTCTAATATGGAGAATAACAACAATAAATATTATATTAAAATAAGTACGTGCGTAGCTTAGGTATTTTAATGATGGCTCTTTCTGTTGTTTACTGCAGTTTTTTTACATTGAAAAATAATCTAAAAATCACATCTGTTACTACAACTACCAGAAGTAAATTAACCTTTAGAGGTCCAACGTTTTAAAGTTATTTTTTGACAATACCAAAAATAGTTTACTGTCCTACAAAAAGGGATTTGCGCAAAAAACGCAGCTAATGTAAATGTTTTAGACAGTTTCAAATATTCATAACTTCATTCACGATCAATAAACATTTATGTAAAATATTAATAAATTAAATAATATACAACTGCAGTTACACCTCGAGAGTGCAATACTTAATTACTACAATACAGTATACACCAAGTTTAAATTGATTAACATATCAATAATTTATTTGCGTTCTAGTCTATATTTTTGTTCAAAGAGAAATTTGTGTGGATAAAATTAAGGTGTGGCTCATATACTACAGTACAAAATCGTGAAATATTACGAAAATATTTTTTTTATTTAATATGAACAATGTTACCTATAAATAAATAAAAGAACATAAATAAAAAAATATTGTAAAGGTTTGTTATTTATAAATGTAGTTAATCAAGAAGAAGACCATCATGGGAAAGGCTCAAGACGTGGGTGATAAACCCTGTGATGCAATGTGTTTATTATCATTGTGTCATTCGGTGTATCAGTTATGTTTTGATTCGCAAATTCATCACAAGGAAGACCAAGACGTAGAAGAAGTTATCTATTAGACCACTTAATTAATATTGTTACGTAATTCAGTATATACGGAAAATTCCATGATTTAGAATTATAATTAGATTTATGTAATTTTAAATGGCTAATGTTTTGACACATGTGTCTATAAATGGTACAAGTGTGACATGATATAGAATCACTTTTTAATAGTTTGTTAATTATTATAGCAATTCTTGTACTTTTGCTTCTATGCCAGGTTATCAATTGCACAACTTAATGCACATACAGTTACGATTAATATAATAGAATAACTATTTCATAAGTTATAATTATACACAAGTTATATATATCTTATACTTAATTCTGAGATTAGCTTAAAATTTTTACTTTTTACGAAGAAACATACGTTATAAAATTATAATAAAAATAGATTCGTCTAATATTATAGCTTATATACCAACGTTTTTGGCGCATAACATATGCAGGCACGTATCTTGGAAGATAGTATTAATAGATTTCCGGTTTTTTCCTGCTTTTAAGATACCTAGATTTCTGGGTTCTACAAAATTTTCAAAATTTTATCTGAATCTTTTACAAAACAATAACTATCACATACAAAAAATTGATAAATAATAAGAATTCATCTAACCGGTATTATGATGCATTTAGAATTTTAAGCATATTACATTCTTCGCAATTTAACATTGAGGTTGGCGATGATGATCATAATTGTCACACGACAATAACCGGCAAGATCTTTGTTGCTATCTGGTTTATTTCACGATCTGAGCCAACTGCGAATTAACATGTTTGTGAACATTTGAGAACCTTCAGTGAGTTTATAGATAGGGACTATATAAATAGCACCTCAGATGACTGCATAGTCGTAGTAACGTAAACTAGGAATAAAACGTGATTATTCAAATCTGTAGTTATGTTTGTAGAAAGGGACTATATAAATAGCACTTCAGCTGATTGCATAGCCGTAGTCACGTAAACTAAGATCAAAATGTGATTATACAAATCTGTAGTTATGTTTGCAGAAAGGGACTATATAAATAGCACCTCAGATGACTGCATAGTCGTAGTAACGTAAACTACTAACAAAATATGATTATACAAATCTGTAGTTATGTTTGTAGAAAGGGACTATATAAATAGCACCTCAGATGACTGCATAGTCGTAGTAACGTAAACTAGGAACAAAATGTGATTATACAAATCTGCAGTTATGTTTATAGAAAGAATTTGTTTGTTGCATTGAGGCAAATACAGATGGGGAACAAAGAAAGATTTGAATTATTTACGTGTAATTCGAGTATACATTAATTGATTTTTTTTGTATTTCCTTAGAAAGTTTAATCTATAAATCACAGAAATGAAGATAAGATATTGCAATATGTAGGCCAGTAATTGAACGATAGTAATGGCGTATTTATAATAGCTTTGGATATAAGCATTATATATCCGATAATAATTATTCTATAGGATGCAATATGTTTGATATTGCATCGTTAGCATAATGAGACTCAGGTACTGATATGTTTCTTCACGTCTGTTCCAGGAACAGAAGAGGAACCCGGGGATATCCATTGATAGCTGTAGGAGGTAGGACCAATTATCTCTATATTGCTTTGTATGGGTGGTAGACATTTCTTTTCTTCTCATATTTTTTGTTATAGTTTAATTGGCTGGTTTGAGGCTCTTTTGCAGGTAGTCAAGCGATTATAAGTCACACATTATAATTTCATTGTTTATATGTTTTAAAATTTTTACTGTACAGATAATAAGTTCTTAAACGTGTAAATTTCCTCGTTCTGACTGTGTTTTACTCATTGTTTTGTATCTAAGAAATCAACTAAATCGCAAACTCCTAATTTGGTATGATATGCATAGTATAAATGGACAAATTAGTATAGCAGTGTGAATTAATATTTTTAAACGGCAGAAAATGTTTTAATCGAAAAGCTAGATGTTTTAGCCTCATTAGAATAAGATTAAATTTCGAACACTTCTGCGACTTTATTTTCGTATAATTTTGGAATATTTCTAATTTTACTCGTAGCATTTTTAAAAGTTAATTGGATTTTTTCAAATGTTGTATTGGTCATTAAATAACTCGAACCAGTATTTGCTATACAGTTATCGACAGCTATGCTAAGTGTGCAGCTGGTCGAAATTGAAAAGTATCCAAATAAATAAAATTTAAAATGATAATTATTTGTGATTATAGTTGTCCAAGGTCGATACACTTAGAAGCGACCATCGGACATGAAAATAATAATTGTATCAACGTCAGACAACTGGGTGAAGAGACTTAAGTTTGCCACTTGAACGGTGTTTTGGTTATATGACACTCATTTAACATTGAATTACGGGTCTGACGCTTGGCTTAAAAATAATACAAAAATTAAAAAAAATTACAACTTCAATATTTTAGCCCCTAAAACTAACCCGGGTGATAATCGATTTTATTTTAGACGAAGTTTCTCTTTTTATATTATTTTCTAATAATACCAGGTGAAGTAATTATAGACCCCAAAACCACCGATAAAACTAACCATAGTATTTAGTTCATTATATACCAGATAGATAACGCCACACCACGTGTCGCTAAGCAGATTTTGTTGAGGTTTTATGCATGGAAAATTTATTACAAGTTCAAGTTTTATTATTAAACAACGGAGATATAAAAAACTCAAAAAGAATCGTTATAGAGTGAAAAATTAAGAAAACATCTTTATAATAGACGTCCATTTTTATATTACCAACTCTCTATCAACAACTGGCACATTTTACATCTTTTACGATATTTTTGTTGAAACGTAAAATTAGATTTGTTTGTTAAGAGCCTTTTCGTTCATTAAAACTTTCTTAATACAAATGTTTTTTCAATAATTAAAGTTAAACTTCAGCAAATCGCAATTCACCTTAGCCCTCTTTAAGTCACTGTTATAAATGGACATGGATTTCTGGATTTACGGATCTTGATTTAACATTAGTTGACTGGAAATAGTTCTCCACTTGTGTTTCCGACATAACTTGAGATTATTACTGTATTTATAATGTTTCGACGTTGTATGAACTTCGTAATACATTTTTCTCAACGTTTTGTAAAACTTAAAATCTGTAAATAGAATTGTATGATGAGTATACATATTTGTATGCAATTTATTATATTTTTGTATTATAATATAAATGTACTGTGTAAGTGCTTAGACGTATATGTTTTGTAGTGTCAGCTTACAATTCTTGACCATATTTTAGACGTTATTTAATGTATGTAATAAACATGAAATAGAATCAGCCAAAATGACTCTGAATTTGTAACTTTCTTACGCGCCTTTAAATTAACAACAATTTATCGCTTTTCGATGATTGTTTGGAATTTTCTACCAAATATATGAGTTTTAACAACTATTAAATCTTCCTGGTATAATTACCTAGTTTGTTGTAATTACATGTACAGAGCCTGGTTTATTGTTGCTCTTATATGGTCTGGAATGAAATGTTTGATATTTAACTAGTTATTGCATTGTTATTGGCACGTTTTATTATTTATTCCTTTGATACAAATTCTTTATGTAGTTATCTATAGTTATTATTATATAATTATAATATTTTATTACTTAGGTTTTCTGTTATTTAAGGCCGTTTTTTGTTGTATTTATATTTACTAATTGTATGTATTAGAATTGGCAGTTACAAAAATTGCATTTTGTAAAATTATTTTAAGCGTAAATATATTGTGGTCCCAGTCCGCCTTCTTATTAGATTAGACCGCAGTATATTAAACATGTTTTGAGCGTAGAGGGTAAAGCTTAAAAACTGGGGTTTCCTTGCACTTCTCACGCCGCCGGATAGTACAGTGGCCCGGGTCAGTTCAGCTAACAATAACCTGGTTACCCTATCAGCTGGATAAATTCCCTTTAGTCGTAGTAGTACCTGTTGGCGACCGGGAAATTCCCATGATGCGACCTTGAGGGAGACCGAGGCCGCTACTCGTCGGGACTGCCTGTGTTTTGGGAGCAATTTGGCGAAAATTAAGTTCCGTCTGCGGCTGATCTGGTCTGACTTTCACTACTGGGTTCAGTAAGGGGGAGAGGGTGATAATCTCCTACGCGTTCAGCTACGAGTCCTGCTGAGTCTGATATTGATAAAAAGGAGAGATAATAAGGGTTGTAGTCATCAAAGAAACCCCCTCTGGAGAACTCAGAACACCAAATAGAAGTCAATGTGAGAAGAAGTCCCTGACGAAGCGTCCGAGAGGCCTCTTAACCGTCGCGTCGGGGGTTAAATCCTACGCCGACGTGATGGGAGAAATCCCCTAGAAATATAAGCCTGATGGGAGGGGCGTCGTAATCAAGCGCCTAACGAAGCCCATGGCGGCGATCATCTTGACAAGCTCGGGGAAGCCATCGGGAGTAAGCCCGCTTTCAGAGCCGACCTTCAATCCATCTTGGGTGTTAACGCGACAGCCCCCTTCCTCGAATCCAAGTCGACGCTGGAAGTGAGGGACTTAGACGAATTCACGACCTAGACGGAGATAGACGACGCCGTCAAATCTAGCCATGGTGACGCCATCGAAGTAAAGACCTTCGTACCGAACTTCACACCATATCCGCTGTTGTCGACACAATGTTTCCGTCTCAACCAGTGATACAAGTTCAAACGTTCGGAGATATTGGTGATTCCTATGCGAGAACGTTGTGCAGGCGACCCTCAAGCTTGGCCTGGTTATGGCCAGAGTCAACTAGTGGATGCAGTTTCATGTTCTGTCCCTCGCGATCAGCAAGACAGAGATAGTATTCCTTTCAAAGAGGAGAATTCCCCCCGCACTCTCCCTGCAAATAGACAATGTCCAACTGGAGGCTAAGCCTGCTACCAAGTACCTCAGGGTGATGATTGACAGCAAGCTTCTCTTCGGAGAGCAGGTGCAGTGCACCGCCGACAAAGCCGCTTGTTGATGTCATCAGATCAATTTGTCCTTGTGTACGAAGCTAAGGTCTAGGCCCACGTCTTGGAGAAACATGTTTACCAGTTCTCCCGAGTCCAGCGTCGTGTAACGTTAAGGGTCGCCCCAGATCCGGTTTCCGAACCAGATGTGATGGTGATCGCTGGTGTCTTTTCCATCTTCCATTTTGCGATGGACAGACAAGCGACCTACCTCTGGAGGACCGAGGTAGACAGAGATACTGCTGACTAAGAAGAGCGAGACCTCAGTTTTGACCGCCGGTAACGCGTTTGGGAATCCGTGTAAAGAAGACGTTATACCTTGAGACTCATCCCGGACATTCGACCATGGGTGGAACGGCAGCACAGGAAGGTCTATTACTTTGAGAACCATTCCCTCTCGTCCACTGGTTATTTTGGGTCTATTAGTTCAAAGTGGGCAAAGTCGCCAGCTCGGCCTGTCTGTTCTGTCCTGACACTGCAGACACAGAGCAGCACACAGCATGTGCGGCGGTCTTCCCTCTGCTGAGATCGGCGTCGCGGTCACTCTCGAGAACGTCATTGGAGCTGTGCTCCAGAGAGAGGATACCTGGAACTGTGTGAAGCACTGTGTCCAGTCTGTACTGGGGGTGAAAAAGGCGTAACTTTACAGGCCTAGCCTGAATTAATGTACTAAATAGTTCCAGTTTTTTAGCCGGTAGTCCATGGAAGAATGAGCCTGAGGGAGTTCGGTACTATTTAGGTGAAAACAATTCTTTTAGTGTGCACTAAGAGCATTTTAACCTCCTTCAAAGATACAAAACCAAAAACCATTGTTTTAATATAATAATTGCGTTTAAGAGATATTATACATATAATTTAAAAGTGTTCGTGGATGTTCGTTGTTTCTCTAGAAAAATGAAAATTCTTCCATAAACTTTCTATTTAAACCAAAAACAAAGATTTAATTTGTGGATGACGTTCTTCACATTGTTTCTAGGGGTGTTTCTTAAAAAAGGTTTAGCCTAGAACGATCATGTTGACTACATCTGTACTAGAGTCTCCACAGGAATATATGTCTTGCGCTAACTAGAACAATTCTGTTTCAATTGGCTCTATGGCCCCATTTATTCTCATTTTGTGTATCGAGTGAGATTGTGGAGACGTTGTGTTAGAAGCATAATTGATGGTGTCGCTTGAATAATAAAAACGGTAGGAACTGCTGGAAAGCAAAATTACAGAGAGTCGTGCAAAACAACATTAGAGGAGTTGTGAATGCTGACTTTCCTCAATATGCCTCATGTAAAAGTGCAGATTAGGGTGCGATTTGTTATGTGGCGGGGACGTTCTTTATTATGACACTAGAGGCAGGGACAAATTCAGAATGCAATTGTTGGAATTGACGTTGTCTCAATTCTATATATTTCAATTTTTTTTAATTTTTGTCATTAAATATTTAAATCCATGATTTTATCAATTAAATAAATAGTTGCAATGTTCTTATAATTATTTAACCTAAGTTTTTTCAATATTAGTAGAACAAAAGGAAATTTTTATAATAATGGCTGGGATTAAAATATCCGTAAACTATAATAAGACACAACTTATATGATATATTAGCTAACATTAACATAACATTTAAATGTTTGTAAGTTTTATTTACATTTTCCCAACTTTTAATCGTCATGAAACAAGAAGAGGATCAACAAAAAATGGGATCAGGATTCCGGTAGAATATGCTGTTACGCAATGTTTATTGTTGTGTGATGGTGTTTTCTGCCAGAGTTTTGATTCACAATTCGTCGCAAGGGAGACCTCGACTTTTAGTAGTTATTGTGCATTTGTATGTCTGCAGCATTTATTTCAATTTAATACAGCGTTGCCACTGAATAAGTAATTGCAATATTTTCTATATTTACAATTTTTGTATTTTTTTAACATTTGTCTATTTAAAAATTAGAAGAACATTTTGGTTAGGATTACAATTAAGGTAGAATATATAACACGTAAGTAATAATAATATACAGCTCATAAGACACATTATAGCTAAGATTTAAATTTTTGTAATTTTTTATCGCCCTGAATCAAGATGAGGACCAACGACATGGGGCAGACATAGAAAGGGATCACGACATCGGCAGTACTCGGTCTGACACAATGTTCATTGTTGTTGTGTAGGCCTGTTTACCGCTGGAGTTTTGATTCGCAATTCACGTGAATGAAGATCAAGATGTTGACAAAAGAAGACAACGATCACTACCACTTAACTATACTTTATTATAACCAAACTGGCTCTCACTTGTTCAAAACTGGCTTGCAGTGATTGTAAGGTGGATTTTCATGGCTCTTGCTTGAAAATGAGTAAGGCCGACATAGCATGTATCTCTTCGGGTGATCTTGTGTGGAGATGTGATTCATGTCAGGCAATAAGGAGGAAGAACATGAGATTGGGACACCCAGACTACAAAAGAGGAAGGAATAACCTTGGAAGATCTTTTGAAAGTGGTTAATGAAATAAGACATTCAAAAAAAGAAGCGAATCGGATGTCAATAGGGCTTATGAAAATCTTAATGACAAAATAGATGACAGCACAAAAATGCTAGCTGATCAAAATACCAAGTTGGAAGGATACCTAAAAGTCATGGAAAGCCTGACACAGGAAAATGTGCAATTGAAAGAAAAAATTTTGCTGCTCTTGAAAATCGTGTAGAAGAAATTGAACGATATTCCAGAAGTAATTGTGTAAAGATACACGGGATTCCACAGAGGAGAAGACAGAGGATGTTGTGAGTGTGGTGAAGGAGGTTGGAAAGGCGATAGACATGCCCATCACGGACTATATAGGGAATAACAAACAACAAGCACAATCGTGCAGTAATTTTCAGGCAATAATTCTTTTATAGATGACAACATAGATAAGCTGTTTTATTGGAAATACATCTGATTGTCGCATGACTAAATTTAAATAAATAAATATGTCCTAGAATAACAGATTTTAAAACAAACTCGTCAAACATCAAATACATGACTCTATGCTATCCGTAGGTAGGCCTGAATCTTAAATTACAATTTATTTGATCTAAGAGCACATGTAGGTGAAAAATATTTATGTTTGTAATAATTAAATGTTGTTGACTTACATTTTGCTTTCAATCAATCTAAATTCAGGACTGCAATCTCAATTTAGAGTTTTTATTTTTATAAAAAATATATGTGTTCGATTTACTTGCTTTTTGGACAGTTGTATCATGTATTGTCATAAATTTTAAAAAAATGATTTAATACCAACATAAAAATCATTAAAATAATATTTATTTCACATTCAATTACCATTTTGGATGATTAGATCCTAAATGAACAAAGTGTAATAAAAACAGAACATTAGTCTGTTTAACAGAGAGCTTTTTAACATATGTAATTAAAAAACTACAATAAACAATAATATATATAAAAATAAAATATATATATTTTATGGTTTTCGACCAGAGGTGGTTTCTTGGTTTGATTCCTATTTGGGGAATAGGAGACAAAAGGTTAAAATTGGGATGGGATTTCTCCTCATCTTTAAGTAGATTTGCTGGTGGTTCCACAGGGAAGTTGCCTTGGGCCCATTCTATTCACCCTGTTTTCCGCCACTATGGGTTCAGACTTGCAACATAGTCGCTTGTATTCATACGCCGATGATGCTCAACTGTGTGTTTCATATGAAGCCGGAAGAGCTGACTCAGCAGTTTCCATTTTTGAATGCTGACTTAAGCATTGTCCATGATTGGTCTGAGAGGCATGGGATTAAACTGAACAAGGAAAAGTGTAGTGTCTTGTCGATTCCTTCCAATGTGGGTTCGGAGACAGTGGGTGAGGTGTTGCTTGGCAGTGTCAGACTGAAGGAGTGTGAATCCTCAAAGCTCTTGGGCCTCATGCTTGATAGTGGCCTCACACTATCTGGTCATGTAAGTGCTGTTTGTCGGCGAACACTTGGTCGACTGAGAATGCTATACAAGCATAGGCACATGTTTCCTAGAGAGACCAGGCTTCGCCTTGTCCGGGCTCTTGTGCTTTCTGTGATCGATTATTGCCTCCCTGTCTATGGCAACATTGTGTCTAAAGGAGATTTAGAAAAATTACAGAGGGTCCAAAAATATGTGTGTAAGGTATGTATGTGGTTTAAGAAGGTTTGACCATGTTTCGGAGGCTCGACGATCGCTGGGTTTGTTGACTGTAGCTGATACTTGTATCCTGCGCTCCTCATGCCTGGTTTACAGAATCCTGACCACTGGCAGGCCGGGATATCTGAGAGAAAAAACTAAAAAGCAGGTCTCAAGTCCGATCTCGCAGTACTAGACAGGATCAAGTGTTGGAGATGCCTCGCGTTCGCCGTGAATTTGAAAAGAAAACGATTTGCGTACTTTGCTCCCAAATTATATAATGAACTGTCCTCCAGCGTAACAGGCCAGGGTGTATCTGAAACGACATACAAAGAAAAATATATACAAGTATTTAATGTACAATACAAGGTGATATAGCCATATATAACTGTATGTCTAATATTATGTTTTATTTATTAATAACTATAAAATAAGCTTTTAATTTTTTAAGAACTATAATAAGACATGAGTCGTTTTGTAAACCAGCAATTATTGTTGAAAACCGCTCCAAAATAAAGTCATTATTTTAATAAATCTGTCTTGAACGTAAATCTGCTAAACGACGGGCCCCATCATTTGTCTACTTTAACTCTCTTTATTCAGTTGTCTAGTTGTGATAGAAGAATTATTTATGTGTCTGACATTTCGGTTTAAGTTTATCCCGCTAAGATAACATTTTTCGCCCTTCCACGGCAACCTCCCATTTTGACCCTTACCAAAACTACTATAGCACATGATACATGTTTTTGTTATTAAATATTTCTATATCGATTATAGAACAACCAAGGTGCGTGTTTACGGTGCAATTTGTATTTGGTTCCTGGACTATAAGGAAGAAGAACTTGTAACAAACTTTATTTCGCAGCCAAATTTGTATAATATATAAAACAATAATAACGTATGTCTTTTGAGGTGAATGATCCATCCTTGTAAATTTTCACCACTGGAACTTCTGACCATCATAAAAAGCTACTTTATTGTATAACTTAGACTTGTATTGATTAGTGAAACTAAAATAATAGGTTTCTTGGAACGGAGTATCAGTAGAAATTGAAACACCTCTTACTTTGATCAAACCTGCCTTTCTTATAGTTTTTTGTAACGAAAAGAGGTTTAAGAATTGATCTGTATTACCACTCCCCTAGCAATAAGCATAGTCATCATATACAACAGTTCATCAAAATCACATTTTGTGTACTCTGAGACCCTTTATATAAAGGTACTTATATTAACAGGGCATTAGTTTACAGCAAAACCGTAAAACAAAACGTGAAAACGGAGTATTTCCTCCCGACTTTATAGCCCAACAATATTAAAAAATAAATTTGTAAACTATACAATAACGACTGTAGTTTAAACTTAAGAGTATACTTTTTTAAATTATTATGTGCTAAATAAGTGTACATATGTGTTTAAATTGGTTTCTGTTCTAATATATATTTTCGTTCGAATAGAAATATGCGAATCACGTTGAGACATGAATTAATATGGAATAAATAAATAAAATGAGATATGTTCGTAAAGCTTTTATTCATTAATTCTATAAATTGTTTGTCTTTGAGTTTCCTATGAACATTATGACTCATGACTCATAAAAAAGAATAACCGAAAATTATTTTTTAAATCAACACAATATATGAGTATCGCACATAGACCAAAAATTTGTATTGTTTAGGTTTTTTAGTTGGGTATAAGTAATGTCAATGATTTTTACTAGTTACGTTTATTTTACAATCCTTTCAAGGGCTGTAAGATCCTGAGGTATAATAAAAAAATAATTAGTAAACTATACAGTAAAGACCTGAGTTTTTAATCATTAATACAATAGTTTAATAAATGATTATGCTCAAGTTTATGACAATCGTTGCACATTAGGATTTTTCAGTTTATAACTGTAAATAAACTTAGTTTAGTATTAGCTAAAATGCTTTAAAGAATTTTTTTATTGTTTTCACTATAGTTAGATTCACTGGGACAACAGATCTTTTACATTTGACCAGGAGCATTGATCGTAGGATGTTCAGAACTTGTCTTTATTAAAACATGCTTTTCTGTATAGCCGGCAAAACTTATTCAATATATTATCTAGTTCAAATAAAAAACTAGTTGTTTTGTAACCAGATATTTCTTGTTTCTAAAATTAACTGAATAAGGAAGGCTGGATAGCTGAAATTTTTCTTTATTACAACTGAGTTTTGCTTGTTCTATTAGTATGTATTGAGTTGTTTATTTTGTATGTAAGTCTAATTTTATTATAAGCATGCACATAGTGTTTTTGTTTCTAGTCTCGTAAATATGTTTTCAATTAATAATTTAATAAAATAAGCGTAACATTTTTTTATATCTATATACAAATTCAATGGTTGAGTATTCATTGTGCAGTATTTCTTTGTCTAATACATGTATTACAGTTAAAGCAAGTGTTCTTTTAGAATAATTATTCCTAATATTTATGTATTGTAACGCTTAATTGTCATTTTACCTTTCTTCCCAAAAATCCAGTTTTAATTGAACATGGTATAACGCAAAGTTTTTTATTGCTGTGACATATAATTTTGAGTCGATGTTTTTATTCGCATATCCTCTAAAAGAACACATATTTTTAATAATTATTATTAACTTTTTTAATAATAAGTATCTTTAGTGTGGTTAATTTTTAATAGAATTTCAATGTATTTAAGTGTTGTTAGAATAATCTTTCTATGATGTATGTAACATGTAAAATGTTTAAATAATGATTTAATCTATTTTACTTTAAAACTTAAGTTTCCAAGATTAATAAAACTTAAAGAAATTGTTTCAATTTTGACTACGAGTATAATAAAATAACAGAATAAATATTACTCAATCTTTAATGATGCACAATTAATATAATAAAATATTTAATATTAGCTTAATATTTATATATTAGTTGATATCATCCTGAATCAAGAAGAAGACCAACAGGGAAGGGTCAGAACATCGGCTGACCATGGTATGATGCATTGTTATTATTGTTGTGTCATATCATGCTCAGTGAGTGTTTTGATTCGCATTTCAGCCGAAAAAAACACCGCTCATTTATATTCTCACTATTTACTTTTTATGTATGCAAAGTAAATATTTCATTTTATTAAAGTGTTGTTATGAAATAGTAATGTTATGGTGTATGTAATAAGAAAATACTTTTAATAGTATTTTAATCTTTTTATGTTTTAAAATTTTATATTTCCAAGATTAGTAAGATAGTAAAATTGTTGTAATGTTTGCTATTATTAAGATAATAGAACACATAAATTATATATATATATATATATATATATATATATATATATATATATTCTTGTAATTATTCTCGGGACACCTTTCTAGCAAATAGAAGTAAACATTTTAGTCACTGTTACGACTTTCTCATTTCCCCAGAATAGGATATTGGAGAGATCGGTTCAACATTTTAGAATGTTTTTTAAAAAGAACAAGAGTGGAAACTAGAGCTTTCTATCTCAATCCATTACAAAATTAAATGAAATTAATTAAGTTAAAACCATGGATGAATCCTGCTCAACCTTCAATGGACAAAGATAGAAAACTTAAACTCGTTATCCTTCTAGGAAACAAAAGCGAACCATTGGGCTTGTTGGTTCGACACAATGTTTCCGTCTCAACCAGTGATACCAGTTCAAAAGTTCGGAGATATTGGTGATTCCTTTGCGAGAACGTTGTGCAGACGACCCTCAAGCTCGGCCTGGTTATGGCCAGAGTCAGCGACTGGATGCAGTTTCATGTTCTGTCCCTCGCGATCAGCAAGTCAGAGATAGTACTCCTTGCGAAGAGGAGAATTCCCACCGCATTCTCCCTGCAAACAGGCAATGTCCAACTGGAGGCCAAACCTGCTACCAAGTACCTCAGGGTGATGATTGACAGCAAGCTTCTCTTCGGAGAGCAGGTGCAGTGCACCGCCGACAAAGCCGCTTGTTGATGTCATCAGATCAATTTGTCCTTTAGTACGAAGCTAAGGTCTAGGCCTACGTCTTGGAGAAACATGTTTACAAAAACCAGTTCTCCCCAGTCCAGCGTCGAGAACCTGAAGGGTCGCCCCAGATTCGGTTTCCGAATCAGCTGTGATGGTGACCGCTGGTGTCTTTTCCATCTACCATTTTGCGATGGACAGACAAGCGACCTACCTCTGGAGGACCGAGGTAGACAGAGATACTGCTGCCTAAGAAGAGCGCGACTGCAGTTTTGACCGCTAGCAACGCGTTTGGGAATCCGTGTACACAGGACGTTATAACTTCAGACTCATCCCGGACATTCGACCATGGGTGGAATGGCAGTACGTTGAGGTCGATTACTTCGTGACCCAATTTCTCTCGGGCCACGGGTATTTTCGGGCCTACTAGTTCAAGGGCAAAGTCGCCAGCTCGGCCTGTCTGTTCTGTCCTGACACTGCAGACACGGCGCAGCACACAGCATGTGCCGCGTTCTTCCCTCTGCTGAGATCGGCATCGCAGTCACTCCCGAGAACATAATTGGAGCTATGTTCTACAGAGAGGATACCTGGAACTGTGTGAAGTACTATGTCCAGTCTGTACTTGGGGTTACAAATTCGTAACTTTACAGGCCTAGCCCGAATTAATGTACTAAATAGTCCGTGAAGCAATGAGCCTGAGGGAGTTCGGTACTTTTTAAGGGAAAACAAAACTCTCAGTGTGCACTAAGAGCATTTTAACCGCCTTCAAAGATACAAAACAAATAAACCATTGTTCTAATATAATAATTGCGTTTAAATGACATTATACGTAGACTTCAAAAGTTTTCGTGGATGATCAAACGCTGTTTCTCTAGAAAAAAGGAAAATTCTTCCACAAACATTCTATTTAAAACCAAAACTAAGATTTAAATTATTATTAAGATCATGTTATAGGATGTTTAAAAACGTCAATTGAGCAGCTGAAGCATATGCTTTTATCAGAGCATTGAGGTGTTGCGAAAACATTTCAAAAACTACATGAAATATTAGTAATAACTTTGACCATTAATTGGGGATAAACTTAACCAAAACAGAATACAAACTAATAAATAATACTAACATAATTAAAATCAATATTATTATTGTTTACGATGAATCAATACTCGCTTCGATCAAATGAGTTCTCACAGGAGCAGCTGTTTTTTTCTGGATGACGTTCTTCACATTGTTTCTAGGGGTGTTTTAAAAAAAGTTTTAGTCTAGAACGATCATGTTGACTACATCTGTACTAGAGTCTCCACAGGCATATGTCTTGCGCTATCTAGAACAATTCTGTTTCAATTGTCTCTATGGCCCCATTTATTCTCATTTTGTGTATCGAGTGAGTTTGTAGATTCGTTGTGTTAGAAGCATAATAGATGGTGTCGCTAAAAAAACAGTAGGAATTGCTGGCAAGCTAATTTACAGAGAGTCGTGCAAAGAAACATTAGAGGAGTTGGGATTGCTGACTTTCCTCAATATGCCTCATGTAAAAGTGCAGATCAGGGTGCGCTTTGATATGTGGCGGGGACGTTCGCTTTTATGACACTAGAGGCAGGGACAAATAGTTAAAATGTTCTTACAATTATTTAACCTTTGTTTTTTTTTCAATATTAGTAGAACAAAAGGAAATTCTTGTAATATTGGCTAGGATTAAAATATCCATTAGGTGTAATAAAACATAACTTATATGATATATTAGCTAATATTAATATAAAATTTAAATGTTTGTAGTTTTTATTTACATTTTCACAACTTTTAATCGCCCTGAGTCAAGAAGAGAACCACCGACATGGAGCGGGCGTAGAAAGGGATCACGACTTCGGCAGTACTCGGTCTTACACAATGGTTAATGTTGTTGTGTAAGGCTGTTTACCGCTGGAGTTTTGATTCACAACTCTCGAAAGAAGACCAAGATGTTGACTGACAAAAGAAGACAACAATCACTACTACTTAACTATACTCTACTATAACCCAATTGTTATATGGTTATACAATAAAGTATAAATCAAAGACGACAAATTCAATGTTTTAGAAATAGTGTTAGATTCTAATGGTTCATGCTCTTCTACATTCAGCCACAATAGGGTCTCAAATTCTTCAAGTCCAATTTTCAAAATAAAGCTTTTGTTTTTATCCTTAAATATTGAAATGTAATAAATTCAAACCACTATAAATATAAAAAACAATAAAATATATTTAAATAATAATTATTATAAATTTCAGGACATCGGTAGAACACGCTGTCACGTAATGTTTATAATGATCATGTGTGATGTAGTTTTCTTTCTGAGTTTGATTCACAATTCATAAGGATAATATCAACGATTTTAATATTTATTGTGTATTTGTTTGTCTACTGAATGTATATATATATATATATATATATATATATATATATATATATATATATATATAATTTTGAATATAATCTTGAACACATTATTGCTTTTGCAACATAACACTTGACATAGCAATGTTGTAATTAGCGAGTACTGCAGCGTCACTATTAGTGCCAGGGTACCAAGATGCTGTATAATATCAAGTTTTCACCTTTAGGCCAGGACCGTTATTTAAAAAAATTGACAGAATTTAAACTTTAAACAAATCTACTATCTCAAAACCTGTGGTTACCACACAACTGCGGAACGAAAATTATTGTTTGTAACCGGCACGAGAAAAAAAATGTACTTTATGCAACCTGAATGTTGAGTTTAGGTCCATTTCATCTACGTTCAACATCGCAGTGCACTCAGTTGTGTGCCTAATGAGACAATTAGACAGCCACTTCACCTATTTATACGTGTCTCTGATGTCGAAACTATGTAAAGAGTTCATTTTGAGGTTCTTGGTCACCGACTCTCTTGTATCTCTTCAGATGAACGTAACTCCGGATTCAATGAGTTCTTGTCAGAAAAAAATGCATCTCACTTACAAAAAATTACAATTTATACAATTTTGAATGGTGTTTTACTGTGATTAAAGCTGATTTTTCTTTTGTTATATTATTTGCATTTAGAACTAGTAAATACGAACATGGACATCCTTTTCAAATTCTGTTTGAAAAATGTATCATATTATAATACTGGGAGAGATTCACTCATATTGTTTTTTTTATATTTTAAATACCTTTAGTTTCAACTTTTGATATATTTTTAATCTTAAATTACTAAAAAAACATTTCTCTTCTATTGAATATTCATAATATAAAACAAGAAAAGATACATGGAAAATGGAAATCATGTGATTGAGAATTCTCAAAATATTTAAAGTAAATATTGAAAGTTGGCAACATACCAACAAAATCATGTATTATGTACCTTTAATCAATTGGGAATCATGACTATAGCAAGATTGGTGATGTAAGATAATGTTAGAATTTGTGTGGAGAAGAATATAGAAAAGTATTCCAGTGGTGTGTAACATCATTGTATCAACCTTCCTGTCACTAAAACACTTACGGAAGGAGACCTCTGCGATCACTCTATTTTGATTTAGAAAGGGCCGATTGTTTTTTAAAGCACTGTTAAAAGAGTTATTAGCATGTATTGTGAATAATATCTGTATAATTTTACTTTTTTCCTTGGAAATAATTTTTGTTGACTTGCTTAACATCTACATATTTTTGTTTCTTTTTACAACTGAGAAAAAGTGATCCATTGTAAATTGTAGGAAGAATGAATAATGTTATTGATTGATGTATCGATTTTCAGGTTTTAAACACTTCAAGATTCGAATCCAGTCAAACTGTGAATGAAAAATTGGCTTATTGTTTGACATCAACCACAAGGCCATAGGTGAGTACACCCTCATCATCACAACAATCATTGTATCACTTTGTAAGTCTAATATTTTGATTTTTTAGTAAGACGGGCTGTCCGTAAAATATATTTTATCAAGTAATAGCGCAGTTTAGTGCTATCAGCCATTGTTACTCAGCAGTTTATTCAGTCAATTTTCAGCAGTACTCGTTATTAATATTACTATTCATTGCAAAATCCAGTTATAGACCAAGCGTTATTATTTTATTTTGCAAAAACTGTGAATGTCACATAAATTCATCATAGATTTTGTGCAATTTATGGTAAAAACATTATGGGGAACAATGCTGTTGGGAAATGCAACTGTGATCTAGTTTTGGATTGGATCAATGAACCATGTTCATTACAAAGAACAAAGTGGTCAGTGGTAACGGTGCAAAGATGGATGCTCTAACATTTTTTATGTTGCGAGAAGTACTGAGGAACTTGGTTATTGCAAGTTTTATAAAATCCCCCATGGATTGTTCCAATGATGATAAGTAACAGCAAATGCTGTGAAGTATTAGTACGTAAAACTATCATTATTGTAGTAGATATCCAGGGGTCGGACAGCACTTTTTGATTTAAAATCTGCATGTCTCTATAATACCCAGGATATTCATAGTGGTTTTTAATGAATTGTAATTTTAAATACTGTCTTGTTGATTTTAACTGAGCTTATTAGTTAATTTTACTGATTGTTGATATCTAACTAGTTCGATAGAGCTGGTTTACTGCAGAGGATGACGGATGGATTGGGTGGGACTCCCTTAGATTTGAAGGATTTAGCATAGGTGAGAGCGTTTCCCTGCCTGCTTTGACTGATATGGGGCTGGAACAAAGCTAACCTCCCTTTCTTCCAAGGTGACATGGGTAAGATATTGCTCCTTTCCTTTTTTTTTAGCTGCGTCATGGATTTTTGCAGGTTGTGGTCCCAATAAATCCTTGTACTCAGGACCTTATTTTTTTTAACGTTAACATTTTTTTTAAACTGCATTGTTTCAAATTGTCCCGATGACCATTATACAATGAAGGATCGAAGTACAAAAAACTTTCATCCGGATTCAAGCCAAACTTGCGGGAAATGAAGGTTGTTCTCATGCCGAGTGCTACGTTAAGATACCTCCTCCTGTTATGAGAGCCTCTCACTAAGCTCATTCAGTTTAAAAGCTTTGTGCGGTAGGTAAGCATCGGCAAAGTTTTTATATTGTATATTCTTTCTATGTCGTCCCTTGAGTACTATTTCTGTGTGCTGGATAATAGTAGTAAAATACTGATAGAATCAGTGACTGCACAAGATGGAGCTTTGCAGATTATGGCAGCAGGTTTCTGAACCTATTGTCTCATGGTTTGAATACTAGAGATGTCTACCCGGCATGACTGCAAGGGTCATGACACTGCACGAGTTAGAGCTTTGCAGATTCTAACAGCAGGTTTCCGAACCTATAGTCACGTGGTTTGAATATGAGAGCTGTCTATCCAGCATGACCACGTGGGTCATGACACTGCACGAGTTGGAGCTTTGTAGATTCTGGCAGCAGGTTTCTGAACCTATAGTCTCATGGTTTGAATATGAGAGCTGTCTATCCAGCATGACCACGTGGGTCATGACACTGCACGAGTTGGAGCTTTGTAGATTCTGGCAGCAGGTTTCTGTACCTATAGTCTCATGGTTTGAATATGAGAGCTGTCTATTCAGCATGACCACAAGGGTCTTGAAATTGTCATACACGATCAGGCCCTTATGTAGCAAACTAGATAATGCTGTCAAAACAGCAATACTGTTCTCTCAGAGGGCCTGTATTTCCAGTGTTGGGACTATGAACCACTGTATATTTGCCTATATTGACCTTAAAGCCATTGGCAACTGACCATCTTGAATTGTTTTCAAGGTCAGCATTGGTTTTGATGCAACGTAACAGGGACCTTCATCACTATACCACAAGGCATCATAACAACTTTACTTTACCCAGTCACCACAGAACATATTTTGAGAAAAAAAAAACCATCATATGTGGGAGCTAGATTCTTTAACAGTCTTCCAGACGAAGTAAAGGAAGAAGAATCAATAAAAGTGATGAAGAAGAAACTGCATCAGTGGCTGCTGAAGAGGCCTTTTTACATTATAAACGAATTTTTAAATTGGTCAGACATTTTTCCTTAGATTATTAAAAGTTATTAATATAATAGTAATTTGTTGAGAATATTGTTGTTGCTGTATACAAATGTTATATGTTTGTTTTTAAATTTTGTTTCGTTTTATTTATTTGTTTTGTATCTGTATGTTTTGTAACTGTATGTGACACCATTTCTAATGTTTAGGGGAGGCATATGACAAGTGAAACTGTGAGTCATAAGTGTTACTTCATATACAACTAAGTCAGATGTGTACAAATTAAAAAATATAGACCCTTGCTGTAGATTTCGTTGTCTGACAAGTGGTTTAGAAATCTCACTGCCCATCCATTTAAGGCCGTCGCTGCTAGAGCCAAGAGCCAAAGTAATTTATCTTTGCCAACAGCATCTCCTAATTTATGGAATCAAAAGTTTTAAAATAATCTAACAAGACAGGGGAACTGTCCTAGTCCCTTGCATCTATCAGATTGCTGAACATATTCGTCAAGGCAGTACATGTAGTATAATTTCTTCTAAATCTGGATTTCGTCTTAAACAGTATTATGTCAAAGTTCAAGTGGTTAAGTTTTTACCAAACTGCCATTTTTTCTAAATATTTTGAGATGGGTTTTAGATCTTTGACACTTCTTAATATTTTCTTATTTGGTAGTAGACTTACAATACTCGTCTTCCACTCCTGTGGGAACATTCCTGACAATAAGGAATTGGCGGTAGAAGGTTTAAAAGGGTAATAGGTTTTTTTTATATTTGCCACCATTACATGTTACAAAATGTATATCTCATTTCGAAGATTGAAATCCATCCTCTTCTTTAGGTGGGAAAATAATTAGTACAACGCCTCTCTGGTTGAAGTGGTTTCTGTTCTGACCGAGGCCCTGAAGCGGAGAGACGAGGTTGTGTCAGAGTCACTGTGCGGCTATCGTGTAGAGTAGGCTGGGTGTTAGGTTATGTAGATCGCTAGGCCCAAGTTTATAGTGAGGAAACTTTCGGAAACATATCTAAATTATTAGTTAACAGTATTCTCATCAAAGCTGGTTAGGTTTCGAATCTGGTGGCGGATCCACCGATCCTCTGGAAAAGTACCCTCTTTCGGTTGCGACGAGACGAGGTTGCAAAATTACTGTTCACGAGAATTTTTGAATTTGGGAACTGTATCTTGGCAGTATAACGTATGTCCGCCTTGCTATGGAGAGCTGTTCGTTTACTATGGCCTTAATTGTATACCAGACCTCCTCGGTATCCCTTCCCAAGGTATTTGTCCCTCCCTACAAGGAAATAAATAACTTAAATAAATTAAGTAACTTATACTAATTTGTCCAATTTTGGCTCCTGGACAACACCCAAAAACACATGCCCTTGTCAGTACAATTCCTAGTGGCATATCGTAGGATTGATTCGCCAATGAGGAACACTTTTCGAAAGTCATTTGGTCCACTTTATGATTGCTGTCTTGATCAGTTCAGTATAACAGGAAGGGTTGCTTACCAAGGGGGTGATGGACTGCGGTGTTCAGCTGGTCTCAGCTACAGTGGTTGTTGCAGAAGGGATGGAAATGTCATAGCAGGTGTTGGTGATCGTGGCAAGGGACAGATCAGTGTACAGGTCCGCTGATTCTTCGCCCTACCCTGCACGTTACCTCATTCTGGGTCATCATTCCTGCTTCCAGCACCTGGATTGTGGTTAGCAAGCACTGTCTATCAACCTGCAAAACAGCTACCTTCTCCAGAAAAATATATACTACTAAAATATATACAGATGCCTTAAGAGCCTCATCATCTGTTTTGAATTTATTGAATTGACCATGCAGTTTGTTCTTTTGCTTATACCTGTCCTCAAGTTCATTGCATTCCACTGCCTTGTTCCTAAAGCTGTTTGTCAAGTCTGTGCACTGGTGATCTGCACTCTTAAGACGTCCACGGGGCACTTCTCTTTCTTCTTTCAGGTCTGATGCTTCTAGGCATCATTGGTTCTCCAGTTGTGGCATAAGTTTTTTGTGTGCCCAGTGTAAGTTCTTCTGTCAAACTATGACTCTTTTCCTAAATAGCATCAGGAAATGCTTTCTAAATGTAACTGTAGTTGCTTGCAGTTGCAATAGCCTTTTTTACTCAATTACCAGACTTAGGCTTTTCACAATTGTCATGGCAAACAACACACATGGTGTTACGGAACTGTTACCAAGTATGTCTGGGTTAACCCTATCAGTTGTTATAAATGGCGTTGTCACTGTGTATTACATTGTTTGTTTGCAGTAAAAACGTTCCAAAATTGAAAAATATTTTTTAAATTAATTTTTACTGCAAAAAGAGAGAATACATTGATTAGTAAAAAATTCTTGAATAAAACTAGATATACAAAGATAAAGTTTAAGGAGAGGATATAAATACATATTTACACATAGTATATGGCAAAGGTAGATTGTTGGCTCGATGAAGATCAGATTAAATGTATGAAATTAACTAAAACACACATTCAGTTGTATATAAAGGCGGTACTGACGGAGCTATCCAGCGTGAGCCTGCGCACAAGTAACTGTTCCCTCTCCACTCTATGCTAGAGCACGTGGTACAGTCAGTGCTAAACGAACAGTTCCTTTTTTTTAATTACTCATAATTTACAAAAGAATACTCAACTTTTCATCAACACTTAAAAGGCCACCATTTTTATAGAAGTAGAGACATGTGAGAGTGAGTTTCGTTGACAGGTAGACATACAAAGCAACAGCATCAGCTTACTGTATTTACTGACTGTACGTCGCCACATTGCGAGAGGGGTGCTGGGGGATGATACAAATAATACTCTGCAGTTAGCGCTAGCTAGCTTCCTCAGTAAAACATTTCTTGAAAAGGAATAGAACAAAATAACTTACCATTCTCAATTTTTATATTTTTCAGTTTAGCCTCCCCGTAACACTTATTACAGCAATGTTTTAAAGTATCAATGCCATCAAAAATAAACTAAGCCTGCAAATTTAATCACCTCTCACCTGTCATTCCTCATGTACTGTACAATTTTCAGCTTGAAAAATACATGAAACTGACTCAGGCTTATAAGGCTGTTATGACTCACAACTGCGTAGATCATACTGAAAGCTATTACAACTAAACTAGTTCAGTTAACATTCAAACGTTTGTCCATTTGGTATAAGTTAAATACAAAGTAGCAGAGATTCCTAGCATGGTTTGAAAATCTGCTCGAACCTCAGATTTTTTCCTATCTTCACAAATTACTACGTTGGAACAACAATAAATGTCTACACTATAAATCTCTATCCAGAACATTGGTGCATTACGCTAACCGATAAAAGATTATCTATTTTTACATGGAAACCTTGTTAACATGGTGACATTTGGCAGTGATTTCAAGAAGTTTTCAAAACTTCTTTGAGAAAATATATATTCTAAGCCATGTATAAATTAAAATTAAATACTAAATAAATTGCAGGCAGGGAAGGTATACTCTTGTTATTTGGAATAGTTTTATCAAACAATTGTTTACCTTTTAGAAGCAATCAAATAGTTTGAAGAATTGACTTACAACTTTGTTTCTCTGTTATCACAGAATCATATTCTCATTTTTATATTTGGTTGTTGCAGCACTTATTGTCATAAGTAGAAAAGTTAGTTTAGTCACTGTTACTATATTTAATAGGCCTTGTAATATTGTATTTCTTCTGAATGTGTCTGTATTCCTTAAACTAACCCAAAATCTGCATTTATTAAACTTCTGTTTTAATATGATATTATTTTCCAGCTAGTATGGGTGATGAAGACAAAGCAGAGCCAAAAGTACGGCTGTCACCACAGGCCATATCAAAACCCACAGAAGATTCCAGGAAAGTAAGTGGAGAATTGATTAATGAAAACAAAAGTAAAGATCTGGTAAGTATTGAACCAACTGAAGATGAAACTCCAGAAGAGTTGGATTCAATCCCAACGTCCAGACCTGCAAAAAGAAAACATACAGATACTTTAGAGGAAGATATCATCATAATAGAAAATGACACTGTAAGAAATGAAGAAGAAATAGATGATGGAAGAGATGAAAAAGATGAAACATCATCAGTTGAGTTTAAGGTGTTTAAGAAAAGAATACTACCGGTAGCTCAAAAAGAGAAATTGAAAGATGACAATACTAATCAGGATAAAAATGACTCTATCTCTGGTCCTGCACCAGGAGCTGCAAAATCTAACCTCAGGCCACGAATATCAAAGATAAATAAGGTAAAAAAGAAGACAACAGCAAATGGCAAGAAAGGAAGTGAAGGAGACAGCGATGAAAATCAAGCAGTGTCTCAGGCTGAGTATGCTCAGAATCTTGGCCTGCAACCAACTATGCAGTTCAAGTGTTACCGTTGTGGTGAGAAAGGTTTTCCATCGATGTTGGCTTTGAATATGCATCAACGAGGATGTGGAGAAGCTCAGACGTCCAGCTTCATTACAAATCTTCAGTCTGATACAATGCCTCCCTCTGATCCTAATATGTTAAAAAATTTTAGAATAACAAGAAAAGTTTATCTATGTTCTGTTTGTGGTACGTATTACAAAAATTATTTTCACCATCACTTCATAGTAAATGACCCAACAGCTAAATGCACCCTTTGTGGAGTGAAGTGTGGCCACAACTACACTTGTCCAAAGAGTAATACACCTAGGGCTCTAACTCAAAGCTTAGGTGTTGGTAGCCATCCAACGTCTATCAGTAAGGCACAATCTGCAACTCTTACCAAATACAACTTAGCAGTCTCTAAAAACAGTAAACCTGGACAACTATGGATGGGTACGAAAACCAAGGCCCTTCAGTCATCAGATAATAATGAATGGATGGATAAGAAAACCAAGACCCTTCAGTCATCAGATAATGATGAAGACTATGATATAAGTCATGCTGCCAGCTTTTGTCATGTAGATATTGCTGATGGTTCTGGGGAACGTGATAAAAGTGGAACAGAAGAAAGTCCTATTGTTATAGGATATGACAGCCCAATACCGAATACTAATTTAGCTATTGAAGAAGAAAGAGAGCCTTCTGAGACGTTACAACAGAATCGAGAAGAAAATAATTCAACTGAGACGGACATTCAGCCTGCTGAAACTAATCCAGAAACAACTGAACCTACTGTTGAGCAAGAAAATCAGCAAGTAACTCCAAAGAATAGTGAAGAAAATGGAGAAGAAGATTATTCATCTGAAACAGAATACACTAATAATAAACCTATAGAAGAGGAACAACCGATACAAGACAGTAATGTTGAAAGTGATAAGCCTAATGATGAAATAGTGGAAAGAAACTTATCAGAGGAGTTAATATCAAAAGAATTGAGTGATGATGGTAAAGAAATGGATCACAATGATATAGATGAATCTTCAAAAGAGCAAGAACAGCCTGGTGATAGTGAACTTAAAGAAGATTCTATTACCACTACAATGGATGTTGATAAAACTTCCAATGTTAATGCTAACGTGTCACCACCTGAAAATAATAAGGATGCTTCTATGTCATCTGACTCAGATGATGAACCTGAAACTCATTTAAGTGTTAATCAAGAAGATTCTGATTCATCTTCAGATGAAAGTCATGATGATGATGAAGAAGATGATAAAAAGAAGACAGACAGCAATCTGTCAGTTGATCTTGATAAAGACAACTCATCTTCGGATAGTGATGATAGTGATAAGTCTATTTTGGAAGTGGATGAAAAATCCAAGGAGCTCTCAAAAGTCAACTTGGAAGACAATAAAAACGACCCTGATGAAGCTGTTTCAGAAGAAAAAAATACAGTTTCTGATGAAGGCTCAAAAGACTTTCATATTGATACTGATCCTCTAACAGACAAACGTATAGAAAATGATAATGATGATAATGAAACATTAAATGATGTATTAGAAGAACCTCATCTCCCGCCTCCAGAAGAAGTCAATGATGGGATACCTCTTGCTGGGGAAGATGTACCTGCTATGGCTCTCACTTTAGAAGATAAGCTTGAAAACACTAGTTCACAATCTGTTGTCAAAGAATGTGTTCGTACTTCTTGTTTAAACTGTGTGTATTGTAGTCACGCAATAAAAATTGCTGTCAATGGAAAACAGTTGGCATTACATCTTCTTGCTGAACATAGGTACAAACCTATAAAAAATAATGAAACTAGTCAATACATGATAAAAAAACTTAAGAATTCCCTGAATGAATTGGAGTCTGTATTTTTCAACACCGACTCATATGATAGTTCAGACAAAACTCCAAATACTACTTATGAATGTTTTCAGTGTAGGTTTGTAACTAAAATTCACAAAGAACTGTATGTTCACAAAAGGAAAATGCATAAAAAAACAGTCTTACTTTGCGTTATGTGTAAAGCTAATTTCTATAGCTATAGTGAATTGCTATGTCATATGTGCCCTGGAATTTATGCATTTGATGATATCAATTTCAGGTGTTGTTTTTGTAATCTGGATATGATTCCATCATCATTTCGATTGATGGTTCATTTGAGAAAAAGTCATCATACTTGTGATATATGTCTGGAAGTAGCAGGAGATCAACAAAAACTCTCAACACACATGAGAAAGCACAAATTAAATCATCTCTGTTATAGATGTGGAATTTCTTATTGTAATAAGCCTGATATAACGGAGCATTTGTTTTGGAAACACGGCACAGAAAGTGTATTATGTAAAAAGTGTTTACAGAAGAAATGGCCTCATGTATATCATTTTTGCATCCCTCCCACAGTGTTTATTTGTGAAGAATGTAATGCCAGTTTTACAAAAGCAGTTGCTTTAAAAGTGCATAAGAGGTTTCACGGTGGAGAGTTCCCATATTGTTGTAGCAATTGTGATAAAAGATTTGTTTCAAAAAAGTTACTTTCTAAACACGAAGACGTACATAATCAAATGTCTTCAGAGGAAAAATCATTTGTAAATAAGGATGAGTCAGAGGATAGTGAAAGTAAGTCGGATGTTGCTCCTGGGGCTAAAATAAAGAGAAAGAAGAAAAAAGATAGAGATCGAAAGGATAAGCCCATTCTTGATGTTTATGATCTTCCTCCCTTAAATCTGTCATCTGAGAGTGATTCCTCTGATGAAGAAATAAAACCAGCAAGTTCAGAACAGGCAGAGGAAAAAATGTTTACTGAACCGACGGTGGGTGAAGAACAGATTGGTGTAAATGATGAGAAAATTGGACCTAGTGCTCCAGATAATCCTGAAGAATCTCCAGAAGAAAGCCTACCCCCTGTACCTATCGTTGATGGAGTATGGGATAACTTTCAGTCATACAAAGCTGAACTTGAAAAGAGAGAATGTAAGGATCTATCTCTACCCAATATATTACCCTCTACTTCAACAGCTGAGCCTAAAACTTCACCTGATATATTACGCTCTACTTCAACAACAGAACCTAAAACTCCACCTAATATATTACCCTCTACTTCAACAACAGAACCTAAAACTCCACCTGAGCCAATTGAGGAAGATTTGTCTAATTGGGCTCTTATAGATCACAGTTATTGTCTAATTCCTGGTAAATCTAAGCAGGATGAGAATGAAGAAACAGAACCTCCTGCAACGCCTCCTCCAACAGTTGAACCTCCAACAGAGTTACTTTCAAGTAACAAAAAGAAACAGAAGTCACCCAAAAAGAAAAAACATGTTACAAATAGTTCATCATCAAGTGATTCTAGCAGTGATTCAGATTCTTCCAATCGCAGTTGCAGATCAAACTGTAGTTGTTCAAGCTCTAGTTCCAATAGTTCCAGTTCACCTAGTTCCGATTCTGACAGTTCAACATCGGAAGGCAGACGAAGGCTTACAGCTAGAAAAGAGAAGAAGAAAGAAAGGTTAAAACATAAACATCATAAAGAAGAGTTGACTCCTACTCCTGAGGAACCTCCACCATCTCCTCCAGATGAAGATCTTGTTGTCGATGCTCCTGCAGAAGCAGTTGAATTACCAATAAGAGAATCAGATTTAGACACAGATGAGTCATCTACTGATGAAGATTTCTATGACAAGTATCCTCAGAGCCAGGCCAAACAGCAGATGGAGAAGAGAAACTTGATGTTGTTGGCTAGTGTTGCACCTGTGAATAATGGAACGGTTTCTCCACCACCACCACCTCCACCAACACCACCACCACCACCAGCTCCTACTATTGAGGCAACATCTCCTCCGTCACCTGTTATTAGAAGAAAGGTTAAAAATAAGAGAAGACGAAGATCCCAACAAAGTAAAAAGTCTACAAGTAAAACCGGGTCACCACATCAGCAGATTAAACCTTCTATGTCAATGAATGTACCGAGTGCAACGTCTACTCCAGTTTCCTTGGTGTCAACAAACCATCATAATCTGATAACAAAAGTCGCTTCACCCCTCCGTACACCCATCGTTACTTTGCAGTCGGATGCAACAGCAGGCAGTGGTTCTGAGAATGAAAGTGCACGATTCTCAAAGAGAAAACGTGTGCGCAACAAATTCTACGGTTACTCAAGTGAAGAAGAAGAACAAGAGAAGCCAAGTTTGAAATGGAGAATAGTAGAGACAGCCCCGTTGCCTCAACTTCCACCCTCCGGACTGAACTTCCAGCCAACCCTGTCGATACAGAGGCCACAAGTTGCACCGTTACAGTTAAAAAGACTAAAACAGAGTGAATCCAGCGAAAGTGACGAGGAAGAGGAGGAAGATGACAGGAGAGCACCTGTGAAAAAAGCAGATTCGAGCAACAGCAGTAGCAGTATTGAAAGTGAGAACGAAGCGGACTCCAAAGAAAATGTTCAAAAGGAACAGACTGAAAAAAGTGACAATTTATACTGTTATTGCCATTGCCCTTATGATGAAGTGTCGGAGATGATCGCGTGTGATGGCCAGGATTGTACGATAGAGTGGTTTCACTTTGAGTGTGTTGGTATCATGGTACCACCGAAAGGTAAATGGTACTGTCCCGATTGTAGAAAAACAAAAGTCGCTTCACCCCTCCGTACACCCATCGTTACTTTGCAGTCGGATGCAACAGCAGGCAGTGGTTCTGAGAATGAAAGTGCACGATTCTCAAAGAAAAAAACGTGTGCGCAACAAATTCTACGGTTACTCAAGTGAAGAAGAAGAACAAAAGAAGCCAAGTTTGAAATTGAGAATAGTAGAGACAGCCCCGTCGCCTCAACTTCCACCCTCCGGACTGAACTTCCAGCCAACCCTGTCGATACAGAGGCCACAAGTTGCACCGTTACAGTTAAAAAGACTAAAACAGAGTGAATCCAGCGAAAGTGACGAGGAAGAGGAGGAAGAAGACAGGAGAGCACCTGTGAAAAAAGCAGATTCGAGCAACAGCAGTAGCAGTATTGAAAGTGAGAACGAAGCGGACTCCAAAGAAAAGGTTCAAAAGGAACAGACTGAAAAAAGTGACAATTTATACTGTTATTGCCAGTGCCCTTATGATGAAGTGTCGGAGATGATCGCGTGTGATGGCCAGGATTGTACGATAGAGTGGTTTCACTTTGAGTGTGTTGGTATCATGGTACCACCGAAAGGTAAATGGTACTGTCCCGATTGTAGAAAAAGGAGAGACTTGATGTAAATAATTTTTGTTTGTGTACTGAAATCAAGGTAGGCCTCCATTTTTTTGTGCCAGGATTTTTTTAAGAAATATCTCTTGTTACAAATAATAGTTGACTTTTTTCAGGTTGATGTAGTTACTATATTTAATTTGTAATGGATCATTTATTACAATGTAAGGAATTTATTTTTGTTAAACGTAATATATTGTTGACACTTTTTAATCATTTATCTCTTTTTATGAGTTAATGTTTTTTTTCTATTAAAAACAAAATAATAAGTAGATAGAAAAAAAAACAAATTATTGTTATTGAAAAAGGTTATTGGCAAAGACCCAGAAGTCTAGACATATGTAATACCATTAAGAACCACCTTAGAATCAAACTGATTTTTATTTTGTAATGTGCAAGTTTTTTTATGTAACATCAACACAAAACTGAAAAACTTTACTAAAGAACAGCAATTATGAATAGAATTGTTTCCTTGTCTGTTGAATTTCTGTCATAAAGTTTAATAAGTTCATATTATTTATCTAAAATTATTGATTGAAATGAAACAAAAAATTTGTTTTAACTATCTGAAAAAATGACATTTGTTTGTCAAACAAAATTCAAAGAGTGGTTATTTCACCAAGTTAAACCAAATTCAATTTTATCATGTCAGAACTTGTCTCCCTCTGTTCAAGCCTCATAACCTAGCTTTAACCCCCTAAGAAAGTATTGTAGTTTGGTAGGAGAGGGAGGTGGTATATGGAATAAGTAGTTATCATATATTAAAAGACATTTTAAAAGTTTTATGGATAGTAAATCTTGTTTAGTTTTTTTTTTCAAAATTACTTTACAATTTTTAGGTATACAACACTGTGTGTATTTTTTGAGGGAATAGTTATTTAATTTCTGGCTGTTTGGAATAATCTATTCAAAATTTCCGTAATCATAATCGTAACAGAATTTTCTAAAAACATTATCATATGTATCAGTTATGATCTGACAGCAATACCACTATCACAGTCATATTTAGCTTCTTATGATCGCTATGATGTGAAATCATATGGCAGCAAAACATACCCATTCATATACTTATGATGTTTTTATTATGAAATATCACACAGGCTTGTGGACGTGACTGTGATATTTCTTGAGAGATTCAAAACAAATTTGGAAAAATATGTGCATATTTCCTGGAAATTTTAGTAAGTCAGCCCTATTCCATTATAATCTCAAGCTGCAGCTGGTTAGAATTTTGTATATATTCTGTGAACTAGGACAGACCAAAAATAAAAACTAGTAGGATCTTTTTAAATATAATTTATTATATATTTCTAATTTATGTTTTAAAGTTTCGAGGTGGTGGTTATGAAAATTATTTTTAATCACAATGTGCCCCAAACTACTAGTGTTATGCGAAAAGTTTTACTTTTATTAATATTTTACATTGTGATGTTTCAATGGTTTGTAGAGTTTTGAAAATCATAGATAACATGGTTGTTTATATTAGTACCAAATTTATGTCTTGGTTGTTATTTAGTTGGAGTAAATATACTGCTTTGAAACCAATTTCAGAGAACAATGAGAACATTATTTAAACCGTAAAGAATTTAAATCTAGAGTAGGAAACCATGTTTCCAAGTTCTACCATCTCGCATCAATTACTACTCTATTGATTTTACCAAATAGATCATTATTCTACTAAATTTAGTACATTTTGCTCCAGTTGTTTTTGGTACTGAATGTCCTCAATTGCTGTACAATGTAGTCACATTATTTGCCAGTATCCATCAGGTGACCAGTTCTATAGGAATAGCTGATTCAATAATTGCACCATATAACTGATTGATTACATGTATAATTTTCCTCATAGAGAAATAACTTAGTTGACACTGCTATTAATAATATTTAAACTGTAGTTATAGAAGTCAAAAGAAAATAGTCATACATTTTGCTTCCCTATTTCTTTTGGAAATCTTTCACATTGGGATTTTATAAATAGTCCATATATCAAACATTTTTTATTTTGAATTGTAAAGCTTTATTAATTTTAAAACATTTTTTTAAATCTTCAAATAATGTACATTTTTTTAGTAATTTGAAGGCAAAAGAGGAACATTTATTTAAAAAAATAAATGTTCCATTTTGAAAACATTGAATGAAAATATAAATTGGATTAATTAATTGTTTAGTTGTGTGAAAGTTAGTAATAGTGATTCAAATGTTGTAAAATTAATAAAGCTTTACATTTCAAAATAAAAAATAGACAGGTGCCTGCACACGTGAGGCAACTGTCTAGAAGTAGTGAATGTGTTTTGTTATTTTGCTTAACTAACTTACATTTATTGAGAAAATAATCTATGTTTAACAAAATATATTCAGAATTGTAAAAGGTAATTTGGGTAACTTAATAATATAATCGTAATAAACTGCTTTGGAACCAGAGTTTAATTCAAATAAAAATATATCATACATACACATTATACATGTATGTATGATACATTTTATAAGGTATGTACTCTTTTGGATCTTTATAAAATTTATTATGTTTGTATCCAACCAAGATTTTAAAATGTTTTAGTTAAATTAATAAATAAAATAATGAGTTTTGTACTTCCCAGCTTTCAAGGTAGGAATCCCTCATCACGGTTCATCCCCAATTTTAAAAGATCTATCTAATATCAAGACGAAAAAACAAGAAGCAACCCACAAAATTACCAGATAAATCCCAACCAGAAATGAGGATGACAAGAGCCAGAGGGAAAGTATGCCAGGGAAGTTCTCAAACCCCAATTTAAGTGTTTCACAAATCTCCAGTGCGGATTTTTCCTTTTAATGATAGAAAAACTTTGTTTAACTTCAATCTGAACAAAGAAGTGAAATCGAAAAGGTTAACATCACCTCAAACACCGGTAGTTCTAAAGAGATCAGCTCAGAAGAACATAAAATCATCCAGACAGGTATTGCCACCAAAGGTTGCTAAACCAAAAGTGAAGACTAAACATTCTACTTCATCTACGGATTCAGAATTAGCAGTCCCCCTACCAACTCCATCAGAAGTAGAAGAGGAAGTAATTAGAGATTTAAGAAATCAGATGCTGATTATTGAGGAAACCAGTCTTAATGCTGCCGAAGCTAAAAGGACAGAAAATTCGGAGGATGATGAAATTGCAGAGAGCCTACTCACGTCCAAAAGAGTACATACCTTATTCTAAATTTAATGACGAAGATCAACTTTGACCATAATTATTAGCGTTATTGCAGCTGCTTGCCATAGTCAACATATCTATGTATAAAGTGTTATGATATATTTTTATTTGAATTAAACTCTGGTTCCAAAGCAGTTTATTACGATTATATTATTAAGTTATAAATCAATTGATCATTATTCTAAGAGTGAAACAATTGAAAGTTAAAAACCATGATAGAATAATTAACGAAAAGTGAGTTTTGAATGTTTTAATGCTGGAGTAAAAATTATACTGTTTTTATTAATGTAGTTGTAAATAACTGAACTTTTTATGATAGCAGGTGGTAGTGCTTTTTATCATCTAAATACCATTATAAAAGGGTATAAAAAAATAAACCATCGTCCACAGTAGTTTATAACTTAAAGGATATATATTTTAGTACCAAACAGCTGATTAAACCAACAAACCCATTCAAACAATAAAATACTCAAAACTGAAAAAGTACATTATTTGTTACGCCAGTTTGATTTTCAAGAAATCCTAATGTGATAAATTCTAGATCTGGTATCATGTTAAAAGTTTCGGACCTTTCAGTTATTATGTTTTCACTATTCAACAAGTTTCCTTCCCAAATTACCTTTTAAAATTCTGAATATATATTGTTAAACATTATTTTCTCAATAAATGTAAGTAACAAAACACATTCACTACTTCTAGACAGGACTACCGCTGCACATTTACGGTGTGGTCCATAAAAGTATACTGCATGCCCACGGGTGGTATTGTCCTCATGATTTTTACAATACTATTTATTTTGAACACCAGAACTATACACTATTTCATAGCAATGTGAATCGCTTGGCCTCAGAATCTGACGATTAGTAACGTCACACCACAGTAGATTTCAATCTCCGAATCGTAGTTTTAAACATGTTTCGTAAATATTCCATACGTTTCCCAGTAGGATTCGTAGTAGTTTTTAACAGTGCAGGGAATAAAAGACCCTGTCACCGGAGGTGACAGTAATATAATTGGTGGGACTCCCAGCATATGCTTTTGTGCCATTTGGTAACCAAATTAAATTCATAATTTCATGAAGGAAACCCCATTTATGTATATAATTTTGAGTAAAGCGGTTCCAAAGCAGTTTCAAGAACCATAAAAATCAGTCAATATAGGTTTGCCAGCATATGAAAGTGGGTGGCCAGTTCTAGGGTTAAACATTTGTAAAATAACAGAAATTGTATTTTGTTACGTACATACGTAAAAACATTGAATATAACCTTATGTATGACCATTATCACTATTCTCCCTCAAGTCTGCAAGTGCATTTTTTAGCACCCTTAAGAGATTTGTGTCCCAGAAGGGTTTATCCCCTTTACATCTGGTACCAATAGTACCATCCTCCTCTTATACCATTGTTTACTCTTCATTTATATTTTACTAAAGAAGTTTGATAATTTATTATCAATACCATAGCCTTTAGTAAACTGCAAATCACCTGCAGTTCTTGCAGTTCCTGTTCTTGATTACCTTTAATTTTAATAATTATCTGTTTATTTACTCTATTATATTACCTATAAAAATAGTGATGTTATTGTTAAACGGTAGTGTAGCTAAGTATGGACAACAAACAGCATGTAACTGATACCAAAGTGGCTGTTGCTCTGCTGTCATAAAATGTCGTTTGTGTTGTTCTATTGTTAGTGTATTTGTTCTTTCAATTACCTACAGTAATAAGAACGATTTATTGAAATTAGCAGTTTTCCAACAATAACAGCAGTTTGTAATTAACACGGTCAGTTTAAGACCATAAAAACGTTATGTAATGTAATCACCTTTTTTATAAAAAAAGTAATGAGTTTTTTTAAAGTGAACAATTTTAAAACGACAATTGAACAACAAAATACAGCAGAGCGTTAAAAACAATTTTAAGTGGTGGGAGAGTTCGTTTTAACTTTTTGTACAAAATTATGGCAATACTGGTGTTATTTTAGATTGCTTGTTTCCCTATGTATTTCTATGTCGTCCAATTGTTATCTAGGTAATGTAAATTCTATTTTTTAACTGCCTAGTTACGGAAATCAAGTTTACAAAAAAGCTTAGACTTAAAAATGTAAAATAAATTGTGAGAAATGATCTGGACACACAGTACAATTATTGATGTTGCAATTTTTTAGTAAAGTTTTTTAGTTTACTCGGTGTTTTACTAGTTTGTTGAGATCTCCCCTGGCTTGAGCTGATTTCAGTATACGCTGTTGTTGTGTGTACAATATATATAAAATATAGGTTTAGTTTTGTATCTGTTCCAGTCTCGTATTCTGTACCCAACCAATAACCACCTTTTTTATATCAAGTTTGGTGTCTTGATTAGCTTGTCTGTGATGGCAGGGAAAGTTTGCCATTGTAAAGCCTAATTTAGTATTTTTAACATAATACAATATAAAGGCTAGTGGTTAGACTGTACATTTCATTCTCTAAGATATTTTTATGTAACAGTTTAACTTATATCGTTTTTGTCATCGGCTGTAAATATTTTCTATTTGTACATTTTGTGATTGTATATAAACCTCTAGCACAGGTCATAACAGAAGAGTTCTTCATTCAAATATGTATATATGGATCCACTGTAAACTATGTTTTGAGTTAGTTCTCTGCAACTAGGATACATGCTATTTGTAAAGATATTAAACATACATAAACCTATGTTCACCTTCGCAATTATTTAACACACCCCATTTACTTCTCTAGTTTAGATTGTGCGGCAACAATTTGCTTACAATAGCTTTCCTCTACATCGCCGATTGGATTGAACACCTTCCAGGAAGACTTGACTCTCTTTGCAGCAATGATACTGTCAAAAAGAAGACAGGCCATCTCAAGTCTGTCTGCCTTTTACTAGTTGCAGTGATAAGAATAGTGAGTGAGTAAATAATTATTATACATTTTTCTATGAATATAATAATTTATATTATATTTTTATGTAAACGATTTAATTACTACAGTGATCTTTCCATCATGAGGTTATTTAGATTATTCTTTCTATGGCCGGTTGCGAGGGTGGCTGCTGCATTTTGATTTCATTATCAATGTGTTAGGTTCTAGATCACTACCACCATTAGATACCATTGTTTCTAGGCTTATCTGTGCCTGTTATCTCATCTTTGCATCCAGTTAGTATTAATCTGACATTTTTAATTTCAACCACTTAACAAAAAGTCTTAAATGGTCTTATCTTGATTTCAATCCTTCGATTTGAACTTGAAATTTGTTTATCAACATTGAGAATACCAATTCAGCTTTGACTTCAGCATCACCATGAAGCTGATCTTTGTATAGTCACTATTTGTATCAGCAGGGATGCTACAGGTCAGGGAAAAGTCAGGGAATCCGGTCTCAAGTCAGGGAAAAGTCAGGGAATTTCGACGTTGGTCAGGGAAAAATATAAAATCCCTTTACACAAATAAACTTACTGCCGCCGCGCCGAGTCCAAGCCTGCAGCGACGCTTTTTCCACCCATTAATTGCCAAAAACCCTGGGGATTGCGTCGAAAAAAGTCAAGGAAAAATGAAAAATTTGGTCTGGAAATCAGGGAAAAGTCAGGGAATTTCATTATTGGACTCCTGTAGCAACCCTGTTCTAAAACAGCCTGTAAAACGTCAAATCATTCGTCGTAGCGTGCTGATAGAGTTAACAGTGTTTCGTTGTCAACTTTCTAGTTTCGTTGCAGCCTCGTGATTTTTCAAATTTTATTTTCCTGGCAAATGTGGTAAACTTGTCATTATGTAAAATAACAATTAACCTTTTTTCATACTTGTTACATTAGATTTACTTGGATACCCTAACATTAATTATTAATTAACTGTTAACAAATTAATAGTATAACTTTTGTCCATTACCTGTACATGTTTCGGCTGGACCTGACATGGCTTCAGGTCTAGCCAACCCTGAAAGCATGGAGAGTAGGCCTACTCAACATCAAACTGATGAAACTGTGGCTGCAGTTTCCTCCATATTAGAACATTCCTATGCGGATAATAACATGGAAACTAATGAAATCAGACATAAACGCAATAGGGAGGAAATGGAATCTCTCACTGATCCTAGTAATAATACCCTAGATGAGATAGAAAAATTACAATACCCATCTGAAACCATGGAACATAAGAAACCACACATAGTTAGATTATATAGTGAATGGAATGAAGGACCCTTTGAAGTCATTGTTCAGGATAAAAATAAATCCTTTTAGGGTTGGTAAACTGTTACACAGTCACCACACTGATGTAGACTTCATGACTAGAGCAGGTAAGAACCTAGTAGTAAACTGTAAATCTTACACAGCAGCTAATAACCTAGTAACTTCATCCCATTTAACTCAATACAATGTCTTTGTGGCAACCATCAGAATACACTCAGTAGGCGTAGCCTATGTAGAAAGTGAGATTTCCCAAGAAGAGATCCTGGCGGAAGCGTCATGTGAGTATCCAATATTAGAGGTAAATAGAATTAAAAAAATTGTAAAAAAACACTCTAGTAGACACTCAATTTGTAAAGATGACTTTTGAGTCAGACAAGTTACCTAAAGTAGTCTATTTGAATTATGTAAGATTGCCAATAGAACCATACATGATCCCGGTGAAGCAGTGTTTCCGCTGTTTTTCATTCGGGCATGTCATGAATTCTCCGTGTAACAAAACCCGGATATGTAGAGACTGTGGAGAAAATTATCACTCTGAGGAGTGTTCTAAACCTAAAAAAATGTGTCCATTGTTACGCGTCACATAGCAGTAACTCCAGACAGTGTCCTGAATACCTCAGACAAAAGTCAATTAAAGAACGCATGAGCCTAATGAGGGAAGATTACTTTACAGCATGTAAATACTTCCCCATTACTTACAAAAAAACAAAAGTTCTCTAAAATTCAAACATACACTGAGGTAGCTAAAACCAATTTAAATTTAAGTAATGAAACCATTTATCCGAGTTTGCAAACTCCCGAAAAGAGACATTCATATAGTAAGTACAATACTATAACTAATAATAAATTTAGTATCTTGAGGGAAATGGCCGATCTTGAGGACAACACTTCATATAGAAGTTCCCCAGAATATTCCGGCCCTAAACAGGTCACAGGTACTGGTAGTTTCAGATCCACTAAAGTCAACACCAATTGAACACCTGCTTATAAACAATTACAAGGTAAGTCTAGTAATTCTGGAAATAGACAAGCACAGACCCCCTTCTCATCTAATCGGGATCTAGCGCCCTGGTTAAATTTGCAAGAACAAACTAAGCTAAAAGCAGCAGTACGTGAAAAAAATACTTGAAATCAGGAAAAAAATTCAAAGTGTAGAGATAAAAACAAAGGGGCAAATAGACGAGGTCCTGATGTCATTTCTAAGTGATGATGTGTCCTCCAAAACAAAAATTAAATCTAACGCACCTACAGATAAACAAGGAAAACCTCACAACCCAAGTAGTGTTATTAAAAAATCTAGCAGTACATAACAAGTAAAGAGATAGGCCACACATTATAATGTCCATAGAAGTAATTGGTAATGAGTTAAAAATAATACAATTCAACGTTAGATCTCTGAAGCCTAAATGGCCAGAGATCATGCATTATTTTAATAATAACAAAATCCATATAGGTATTTTACAGGAAACTTGGTTACAGGATAATGATACAGTAATAGACAAGAATTATAACATTATTAGAGTTGACAGACATGATGGCTATGGAGGTGTCGCTTTTGTCCTCCACAAGTCTATACTATTCAAAGAAGTGGTTAGACATAACAGTGGTAGCACTCAGGTACATGCAATAATTATAAATAATTTTAATGTTCCCATAACTATATACAATATTTATTGTACAAAAGCTAAAATTGACAAAATGTTTTGGCAAAACATGTTCTCAAATGAACCTGGATTGTTCCTAATGTGTGGCGACTGGAATGCACACCACCCATACTGGGGAGCTACCAATGCCGACACAAGAGGTAACGATATTTTTAAGGCCTACTCTGATTCCGAATATATCTTATTAAATGACAATAAAGCTACTACCGTCCCGACACTTTTTCACCAGCCATCCACTATAGACTTATCTTTTGCAACACCAAGTCTCCATAATCTGCTTACATCTTGGGAGGTAAGTGAAGATTGTATGGGTAGTGACCACTTACCTATTTCTATAACATTTGACACCAGTAGTATTAACAAAGAATCTTATCTAGGTATCAATTTTAATCAGGATAGTTTTATTGGAAGAAATTAAAAAAAGCAAATTGGTCACAATATACTTCTTTAATAGAGAAAGAATTAAACTCAACACAGTTATTAACAACAGAAAGTAAAATTAAAGTATTATATAATGCCATAGGTTTAGCAATAGATGGTGCAATACCTAAGTATAATTTACCAGGTAAGAATGTAACAGGCTTTACTCCCAAAACCTGGTGGTCTGAAAAATGTTCAAGAGCTGTAGCTTATCGTCGGCTGGCTTTTACTAAATTTAAACACCATATGACTGCTGAAAATTATCATGCTTTTCAACAGGCCCAGTTTAAAGCTAGAAATGTAATTCCTTTAGCTAAAAAACAAGGTTGGGAAACTTTGTGTAATGAAATAGACAATAAGAACAATACTAGTTTTGCATGGAGAGTTATAAAAAAATGCGTAATAATAATTGTTTGACAGAAGAAAATGAGATACAAAATAATAATGAACTCTGTGAGAAATTTACGAAACAAATAGTTCCTGATTATGTGCCTCACACGAATGAAATACTTAGACCTTCCATTCCATTGACAAATAGTTCACTAGAAAAAGATTTCTCCATGAAAGAACTCAAATTAGTAATAAAATCCAAAACAAAAAATACATCTACTGGTTTGGACGGTATATCTTATAATATGATTAAATATTTACCAGAATGTGCATTAGAACTTATGTTAAGCATTTACAATGACATTTGGAATGGAGTCTCAGATATTCCGGACGAGTGGAAAAATGTTAAGGTAATTGCTCTGCTTAAGCCAAATAAGGATAAAGAAAACGAAACATCATATAGGCCTATCTCTCTAATTAGTTGCATTGTTAAGGTTATGAATTCCATCATCAAAAATAGGTTGGAATGGATTATTGAAAGCCAGCAGTTAATTCCAGCAACACAGTACGGATTTAGGAGTAAGCGTGGATGCAATGATTATTTAGTAAATTTCTTATCTGATATTTTTACAGCTATCTCCTACAATGAAACGGCTACGGTTGCATCACTCGATATTACAGGTGCTTATGATAATGTGTATATTACTGAACAGTGAAAAAAATGGTTAATCTTAAAATTCCCAGTAAATTTATTATTTACCTTTACAGGTGGCTCACTAATAGGCACCTTACTATGTCAAATAGGCAAATATCTGTAACAAGAACCACAACAAGAGGTATTCCGCAAGGAAGTGTTTTATCGCCATTATTATTTACTATTTACATATCACAAATAAATTTAACTTTACCTTTGCAAATTAAATCCTTGCAATATGCAGATGATATTGTAGTATATCATTCTGATAAAAATCTTAATGTATTAAGTCATAAATTACAGGCAGCACTAAACAATCTCATAACAATATTTGATATTCTCTAGCTACAGCTAAATGAAACCAAATTGCAATACAATTATCTTTTCAAGAAAAAGACAAGTAAACATGAATCCGTTATCAATCAGTGGACAGGTACTCTCTCTCAAAGATAATATAAAGATGTTAGGGGTAATACTAGATAATAAGCTAACATTTAAGACACATATCAATAACCTGGTAAGTAGATGTACTAAAGATCTCAATATTATCAAATCAATCACTTGTGGGAGTAAAGGTTGTAACCCACAATTTGCCATACAAATTTACAAAAGCTTAATAAGATCTAAGTTGGATTACTGCTGTGCAATCTATGGCCATGTCTCAAAAAATGATTTGGGTAAATTGGATTTAATTCAAAATCAGGCGTTAAGGTTAGCCTTGGGTTCCTTTTGTAGTACACCAGTGATAGCCCTACAAGCTGAAGCTGCAGTCCTGCCACTGGGGGTTAGGAGAAGTATTCTAACAAACAACCTAGTCTACAAGATATTGTTAGAAAATAATCACCCTGCTTTTAAAAATCTTAGCTATTTTAGTTTTGTTTGTGAAAATATTACATACTGGCAAAATAGGAAGATACCACTATTTGTTAATAAATGCGCGTCTAAACCATTATATTAGTCGAACATAGTTATAAATTAATTTATCTGAGTAGTGCTGACATGTAATAATTTACCTTGTTTGAGACGTTATGTAATGTCTGTAATGGCATTTATAATAGAATCAGCCTATTTACTCATCATTTGTAACTTTCTTACGCGCCTTTAGATTAACATTTTGTCGGATTTTGACCATTGTCAGCAAATTATCTATCAAATATGTGATTGTTTATAACTCTAATTAAATCTCTCTGGTATAAATAACTAGTTTATGCACAGGCATATATAGATATAATATATTTTTAATATGGACATGCAATTCATAGTTGTCTATAGTTACTATTGTATCGTTTCGTTATTTATGTTAAGGTTTTACTGTTATTTAAGACTATCTTTCCCATTGTATTTAGATTTACTCATTGTATGTAGTGGCATTGCTGTTGAAGAATAGAAAACTATTGAACTCAGTATAGTCATAATTCAGCTGAAATATATTGTTTTAATAGAATGATAGTGTTCGAGCGACATGACATGTGTTCACATGGACATAAAAATGTTCATTGTTGACCATTGTTGTTTCTCGAGAAAGTTAAAATTCTTCCACAAAGCTTTTATTTAAACCCAAAATGAAGATTTAAAATATTTTTAGATCATTCTAGACGATGTATAATACGTCAATTGTGCAGCCAAAGCATATGTTAATCGTTGCGAAAACATTTAAAAAAAACTACTCGAAAATTATGAATAACTTTGACCTGTAATCGAGAAACGCATTTCACCAAAAAAGGATCCAAACAAATCACAATAACACTTTTGTTTAGGATGAACCAAACGTAGCTTTCAGGAAATTAGATTTTCTCACTGTTAAGGCTTCTGGAAGACTTTCCAAGTTTTGCTAGAGCTTCTTCCGTGTTGGTCTTTTCGAGCTTGTTATATTCTATAAGTGCCTTTCTATACTTTTTCCAGTTATTGCTCTTCTTATCCTTGTTAAAAAGATGCCGCACTCTAGTCCTAAGTCTTGCTATTTTCCCATTCCACCAAGACACGTTTCTCTTATACTTATTAACCTTAATAGGTCAATTCTTCAAAATCTCCTATGATAGCTTCATTTAGTTTTTGGATGTACAATCCTAGTTCCTTCTCGTTTCCTGTGGCTAGTTATGTACCTTGTAATTCATTTTATAGGGATGCTAAATACTCATCCCAATCGACCAATTTATAGTCACGGAAGTGGGCGTCTTTTATTGTGTAGGCCCCAAAATCAAATCTAATGCGTCTATTATTTTACAGGGAGATTCCCCCCAGCACATGTCAATCCGTTACCTCAAAGTTTGCATGACTACTAAATAGTGTTACAAATAGAACCTTCCTCCTAGATTTGGTTACAAAGATAGGTTCATTTCCCACCTTTGAGTATATTTAGATTTCTAAAGAAAAATTTGAACAGTAATTCTCACCTCTTACATTAGTGTCGGTACTTCCCCAGAGGGCATTGTGTGCGTAGTATCACATCCCAACACTATACCACTCCTTTTCCTTTGCAGTATTCTGCGAGTTGTGCTACTTTTGGAGGAGGACAATTTCCTCCAGGATTTTGAAAATTCGCTGAGATGACAACTTCCTTATGTTTTCCCCCTGGGGTGTCGGGTTTAATTCTAACAGCTACTCAGTCTCTAGTTATAAATTCTTAAATAGGAAACACTCCCATGATTAGCCGCTATAGAAGACACACTCTACGGTTTACGTGTATATGGTTGTAAATTAATCTGCTCACCTTGGTTGGCAGTCCCTTAATTTTTCCTCTTCAAAACCCATGGTTGCTGTTTGATAGCCATGCCCTATACAGTAAACCCCTCCGCAAAAAGTATTGAAGTTTATTTGCATTATTTTTGTTTTAATGTTTATTTCAGGTCACCCTTTTGAAGAGGGGACTTGTCCCTCTTCTTATATCCCGACTCACGCTGTGACTGACACTTACCAGCTTTTTGCTGTTTATGGGTCGTGGATAGGCCTTTTAGGTTTTTTTTAAGTCTACCAAAAGTTTGTCCTTTCTTTCCCCTTCTTAGTCTTTTGCATTCTCTTTTTACACTGCCTAACGCACACACTCCCTCCTCCTGCCGCCATAGATGCCCCTCATTTTTTGAGTTTACTATGTGGTAGACGTTACAGTGGCACACTCAACAGCGAGAGGTCGTGCCACTCCACTAACTACCCCAGAAACTACACCCTTCTTCAGAGTCTCTGATTTTTCCATTACCTCAAAAGTCTCGGTGTAATGGTCTTTCTGGAGCCTTTCAATCTTAATTGTAGTCTTCCTTACTTTAAATTTACTCAAGGTCCAATCTCCAGTTGTGCAGCCGTGGCACAGTCAATTTCTATTGTTAACAGATCAAACTCACCTTCTTAAATCCTCCTAAGTACTCCGGGGTGCTGGGCTTATTTAGAACTCTTAGGAAGGCCAAGACCGTTTTATTTGTTTCTTTCCTTGCATTCTGGAAATATGCCACCACAATCCTGGTTTTAGTAAATTTATTCTTCCGGCACAATCTTTATACTAGCATTTTCCCAGAGATTGAATTTCCCGCTCTGGGCAGCAAGCCAATCAGCTGTATGCCTGTCATAACAAAAAGTTACTAGGTAGCCTTGTCTCTTTGGTAATCCACAGAAGCCCAGCCCGCATTCATTGTCACTTGCCTCATAGAAAAGTTGCGTCACTGCCTCCTGTAGGTCTTCCATATTCTGAGCGCTTTTCTCCTCTACAGCTTTGCTTTACTTTTAGGGTCCCCATGGACCCTCTTATTTCCTTTGCGGCTATACTCAGGTGTTGACCCATGTGACCTGGGCCTCTTAATCTGAGCTTTCTATTCTTTTACAGGTATTTTGCTGAGTTTAAGAGCTTCATCTACTAAATGCTGCCATGATCCAACAAACCATTTAAACGTTCTTGTTTAGGATCCTCCAAGTTTTGAAGTCTTGGATTTCAGCTGCAGCTTTTTAAGGGTTTCTTCGAATTCCCGACCTGATTTTTATTGTTTGAGGGTAGTATCCTCCTCTGGTGTCAGTATTCCTGAGATTTCAGAGATTGGTGGGTATAATAGCCCTTCCCTTTCCTCATAAATATCTGAGTTGTCACTTTCTATCGTCTCTATCTCTATTGTTTCCACTGTTTTCATAATGTCATTAGGACTCCTAACGATACTTTCGTCTGTACGAGGCCCTTCGCCCCCAAGTGTTGGGTTTTGTTTTTGTTTTTCGCTTTCCATTGGATTCCCACGAGAAGCTAAGGAAGTTCTAGACAAGGTTAAAGGCTCCAGGAGGTCACCTGGTATCCTGGAGGCTGTAAAAGGGGAGGAGGTGAGAAGAGTGAATGAAGTTGAAGTTTGGAGGGAAAAGGGATTAGTGAAGGTGAATCTCGCTGGTTGGACTAACCATAAATTTTTTTTATCTTCACCTGGAGATTAGGTTTACACTATTTTATAGGTATTTTAAATATGAATTATCCGGATTTTTATTCAATTGTTGGAATTGAATAGGAATCTACTGTAAATAATTTCACATTCACATGTACCAGCTTGTTCGGTATTTTAATCAAGGGTTTAAGATCATGTGTATATCCAAACAAATTCATCTGTGTTTAGAGAAATGAGGATTTCAAACACTCTTGTGAGCATCTTAAAAAGTCACCTTGAAATGTGAAAAATCTGCATTAGTGAAGCGTGTAAACATGTATACTTAGTATAAATATAATATATATTTTGATGCGTTATCTTATGTTTTAGTTGTTACTTTTGTATTCTATAACACCATAAATAAGATTTTAGTTGATGTAGTGTAAGTATGTAATAGTACTGTGTAAGTATGACTGATTTTCGAGCTTAAATATAGGTTCCTCAGAGAATATACGAGTAGCTAGTCCAGAAGCTTGACATGTTTCTTACACAGCTAGCAGCCACAACACACGTGCCTTGATGGAAGTATAGCTCTAAAAATTATTAGTATGTATATATATATATATATATATATATATATATATATATATATATATATATATATATATACAAGTATACATATATACAACAAAGTCGTTAATATTGTTGAATTTAATTTTAAACAACTCATATGACACTGAAATTAGTTGTCAATTTGGTATTAACAGTTGATTAGGATGTACCTAGTTTTTCGACATGATACGGACAAGTTACGCTATTATTGAGCGTAATACTGAATTAATTTACACTCTAGTACTGAAAGCTCTATTATGATATTGTAATTATATCAATGAATTTCATGATCTTATGATGTTAGGAGGAACGCACAGCGTTAAAGTCGGTTATTTCGGTACTACTCTATGTATACTGAATAAACTATTCCATGTCTCAGGTAGGTATTTTGATGCACGTAGCTTGTATCGTGCAGTTTTGACTTTTGATTCGCTCATCGCTGTAGTCGTAGCTTAGCCTTCACTACTCTTAATACAGATGAGTTTATGGAATTGGGTTATTGTGAAGTGATATTGAATGTTATTGGTTTTATAACTTATGAGAAGCCGTGCAGTACTTGGTAAGAAACGTTTTTTACGATATTTATTTAATTATTATTGTAAACGTGTACATCGGTTAAAATTATATTGACCTGCTCCTTTCAAATCAGGTTCCTGTAATTCTAGTCGAGCAATGTCACTCCCAAATGAAATCAAATTTTTTTGGACAACTTTAATATTTGGAAAATCATCAAGGTAATTCAGTGTGTGTTACATTAATGATTAATTTAATCGATTTTTAAAATGTGTGTTTTGTCAGGCTCTAATATTTCGTAGGCCTACCTGTTTGTTGGTGGCATTTTCTAACCTAGCCTAGGGCCCTTGACAGGTATTTGGTGGTTTTATAGAAGTTTAGACTGCCACTAATTCATGCTTTGTTATTATTTATTCTTATAATTAGTTTTAATTAGGCCAAGGCTTATAATTCATGAAAAAGTTTAAATTACTCATTATTTCGAGCCTAGGCCTATAGTTGAAATTACACTGGGATACATGCAGCAGGTGTACAAGGAAGTAATGAAACTTACTAACATATTGTACATTAGCGATTTTGTAATGAAATGTAGCCTAATGTGCATTGCTAACTTTCAAATTTGTTTCAATTCATTGTAAGTATTCAAACATTTTAAAACTTTAGTGTAATCTAAAACTACAAGTTAGTTATGCCTAAAATTGTTTTAAGAATAATTATCTTAGACTATAATCATTCAAAATGTTGCTTGGTTAGTGTAGTTGAACTGACAGTTGCTTGTGGGGTGTTAGTTAATTTGTTTTAGTCAATGGCATAGTAGGTATTTTAAGTGTATGCATAATATCCTTCATTAAATTCAAGATTATATATTTAAAACTGATTTTGATTTAAATAAAATATATGTAGGCATAAATAGAAGATAAAACTCAAATTATTAATTTTGTATGCGTATATTAAAATTTCACTGATCATAAAACAGCAAACCACCCGTTCGCTTAAATGTTTTTTAGTCAGTAAATTATTAGTCATAAAACAAAAAGAATGATAGTTTTTAACGAAGATAGTTGCTGTCAGCAATTTTCATGAAATTGTCAGCTCATCCTACACACTGACATCGTCTATGTTAAAGACCATGTAAAAATTATAAATAAGCATAATAGAGATAAAGCCTTGGTGGTATGCCCACTGAACCCATTTAACGTGTCTTCGTTGAAAGAAAATCCACAACTATTACTCTCCATAGTCTAGTATAGGAATTAAGGCAAACCGTAAAAACAAAAAAAAGGATCTCCAGTTAAGCCATATGGGTAGGCTACTGAAAGGGCTTTTGACAAGTTTGCTTATGTTTCCATGGAGACAACAATAAAGAGGAGAGGTCTTACTCCAAATACAGTCTACTGTATAGTAACGCTCTTTAACAATTGTCAAGTTGGAGGAAAACCTAGAGATTAAACTACCCCAGTTACAGCCATGAAAGGATGTCCTGAAGGATACAGTGCTGAACCGATGACCTAATTCTTTTGGTCATGGGAAAAAGTAGAGATTCTTTCCAGAATCTCACCCGAGTTATAACTAACTGGTGTCAAGGTGAGGGTCTTACTATCAACACAGCCAAAACAATCTTGGTTAAATTTTCCAGAAAAAGAAAATTTGAATGTTATGTTTAGCTTGGAATCTGACACCGACACAGTTTTTTCTCCTAGAATCTCGGAGCCACGTCTGTCCAGCAAGACTGTGAAGAAGACTGGCAAGACCTAAACAATAGAGAGTACCTTTACAATACTACTCGGTACTTGCCATGATTTTAGTATCCATGAAAGCACCCGTATCATCAAGGTACAGAGATACCTTTAAATGGCTGATAACTTACCTAGTCAGTCTGCAACAAAAATGTTCCAAAACGTACTCTTGGCAACACCATGAGCTTTTAGTTGTTTTAATGTTGCATCATGACAGATAATAGTTCTGTGTGCTTTACATGGCAACCGTCCAGTATAGTCTAGATGAAGAGGTGTTATCATTTTCACATTGAATCAACTCTCCCTATAACTATAACTGTACTACGCAGTAAATTTGAGCTGGATGAACCCATCTGGAAAGGTACTAGTCCTATACTAATGCATTCTAACGTAGCCAAGAATCTAGGAGTTAATTTAGACATTATGCTAAAATGGATTGTTAGGTATAAATGGCATACGTGGGAGGGCTACCCCATAGAAGGTGCTCTGAAGTTTTACAGTGATGGTTCACGCCTGTGTTGAAGGGCAGGTTTTGGGCTAGGAGCAGATCGGCAATGCCCATAAGAAAACAAGCCACTTTATTCCAAACAGAAATCATGGCAATTGTTCTTAATATGTTATATATTTAGGTGTAAAAATATTTGGATTCTTTTAATACATAAATGAAAATGTATAATGTTTCCAACACTTGATTATTAATATTGTTATCGAGAAGCTAATATTAGCATCAAAAATAGGATTTTGTATTTAACTCTCTGCCGGTCGAATTAACGCACTGAGCTTCTGGTGTTACCGGGGGTATATCGATTTGGCAGTTCTGCCGAAGGAGAACATCTTCACACTTTTCTTGTTTTAACGATTCTGTTCAAACAAAACTGTTACATATTTTATACCGTCATATAAATCATTAAATTCGGTACTATGGTATTATCCGGCGGCCAATATTTTTTTAACGGTTCTTTTATCAGGGACCTTCAATAGTACATATTGGAAAGAATAGACTTTATTTAACCTGTTGTGAAAATTACATCTCGTTGTGACCATCAGTTCTTGTTTTCTGTATCATAAAAGGAAGATGTTGGTGAGAAGACCAGTATGTCCCTATCTACTATTTGTTATTAGTCCATACATACGCACGTATTATAAATATAAAAAGTTAAAGCCGACATTTAAGAGCACTCATATAATCTGAGTTTGAATTAAAGTACTATCTCTATGGATGTGTTTCTTTTTTCGGCAGAAGTGCGGGGTGGCATACCAAGCTGGCACTGATGGCCAGAGGTAATTCCGATCAGTACTTTTCTGACCTCAGATCACATGCCGTATCATCCAATGTCTGAGGTCGGGAAGGTATCCTTCGGAAATATCCTTGGCCATCAGTGCGGCTTCGGTAGCGCAACCATCACCACCCCGAACTTCTCATGAAAAAGAAAAACGTCAATCAAGATAGTATCAAAATCCAAGTTTAGATAATGTGAGTGCCCATAAAGGTTATCTTTAACATTGGTAGTACTATTAACATATTTATTATATGATAACCAAACCTAAACCTACATATATCGTGTTGTAACAAAAAGTAGATAGGGACTGAGTGGTCCCAACCGCCACACACCACCACTGACATCATTTCTTTTTGGGTGGCAGTAAACAAGAATCAATCGTCATAATGACATTTAACATTCACATTAAGTCAAATAATGTCTGTTTTTTTTAATAATGTAACTTTTTAGGTCCCTAGAAAAAAAACTGTTCCAAAATAGTGGTTCTTAGGTAGTTTACCAAAGTACCTTAAATTCTCTGTATAAATTTAATCTAAACGAAAACTAATCTGCTATGACTATCACTTAAATATCGACTTGGACATTTCATCCTAGTAGTAAAGAACGTACAAACTAATGGCAAAACTTTGAAAACAATACAATGTCAATACTTGCAAAATGTACCGGTAGTTCCAATAATTCTGTAGGATAGCAGCATGACAAGCCTTATGGAATTGTGACAAAAAACTATTAAATTACTGTCAATGAAGACATCAATGAAACGTTTCATATTGATGTCTTATCTAACATTAATTTCCAACATTACTCCTAGATAGCTTCCCTATGCATGCAAACATTTGATAAACAAGGACAATACTGGCAATAGATATGTTGATTTGTGATACAAATGTTGCCGTATAATGGCAACGTTAACCAGAGAGCAACAATAAAACAGTTTGAGGCTATTGGACTTCAGTGCCAGGCACTCCTTCGAGGTGATTGTCCAGGAGTGCGTTACATTCGACTTATTCTTTCTAAAATATGTTCTAATTATTATGACACTTGCGATGTTCTGTATTACATTATTTTGACGAGTGAATGTTATGGTCAATAAATCTTATTCTATTTATCGCATTGGAACCATTAAATTCTTAATGAATGATCTTTAATTAATGACCTGCCAATAATATCCCTATCTCATATTGTTATACAGCCCTCACCTCATAGAAAAGTAAACTTGCCTCTGACTAACTGCATAACAATAAAATAGAAAGTGACTAAATAATTATAGTAGTTAAATTCACCTAAGCGTAATATGGTAGGTCAGCGAACATTGGGAATGTTGACTATACTAGAAATGTTAGTGGTAATACTGATCCAAAAGAGATAATGAAAGCATTAGCGTATGAATTTAACGTAATTATTTACAAAACTGTTCAAACTGTATAGTTATTAATAACACTTATTTTTAATTTGAAACAAACTATTAATTATAAATTAATCCCGTATTATTAATTGCAGTAAAAACATGGTGCTGTGAAAGGGCCAAGTTTAACAACCACCAGTAAAAGTAATAACCTAACGTGAGCTTCCAATACATATTTTTGAAGTGATAAATTATTTCATATTTGTTGTGTTTTTCCACATAATGTGACTAAAAGAACCATATTCATGCAGTTTTGATGAATCAAAATATTCCCTTTGATTAAACTTTAATTATATTTTTCTCATTAACCTAGATCAGTGGTTCTCAACCTTTTCAACGCTGCGACCCCCTTTTTAGGTTGAGAATTTTGGCGACCTCCTTCTTGTAACATTGTAAAGTAAGCCTTTGTATGCAAAAAGACAGCAATAATTAGTTTTAAAAAACATTAAAAAAACACTATTCAAAACTATATAAAAACGTTAGTGAGCACTAATTTCTTAATAATTAATAAACGATCCGGTAATAAATGTAACGAAAGTAATTTTAATCATTTTCAATTCTTCAATATCAAAGCAGGCAAAGACTGTGCGCAGTGTATTTACAGAACTGACGCGTGGTGTATTTAAAGCCGCGGAGACAGCCTGACATGGAGCTGCGTGCGCAGCCATCGCACGGCGCAATTCGTCCTCCGACAAGCCAGTGTGCCAGTCGACTGCCTGACGTCTTGAGAAATAATGCGTACTTTGATCTTCAAATTGAACACTCAAGTTTTAGTATTAATAATGGATAAGTTTTTAAAAAGAAAAGCTTCATGTAGCAAAAGTAGTTCCGAAGTCTCAAAACCAAAATGCCGAAAGTATGATAATGCATATCTACAGTTTGGTTTTACTGAACTTGAAAACAAACCTCAGTGTGTTATTTGTAGTGAAGTTTTATCAGTTGAAAGCATGAAACCTTCAAAAATGAAGCGTCATCTTGAAACTAAGCATTCTGCGCTGAAAAACAAACCAGTCGAGTTTTTCCAGAGAAAACTGCTGTCCCTTCGCAGTCAACAGGTAAATATTAAAAGTCATACTGATGTTAGCAAAAAAGCCCTCAAAGCTTCGTACGAGGTAGCGCTAAAGATTGCTAAAGCGGGGAAGCCACATACCATTGCTGAGGAATTAATTCTTCCTGCCGCAATCGATATGGTTTCAAATATGATTAATCCTCAAGAAGCTGACAAGCTAAAAAAAATCCCACTATCAAATGACACTGTGTCACGACGAGTATTAGACATGGTGAAAGATGTTCAGAACCAGCTAAAGATGCAAATAAAAGAAAGCACGTTTTTTTCGATTCAATGCGACGAATCAACTGACATTGCTAACTGTGCTCAGTTTTTGTGTTTTATTAGGTATGATTGCGGTCATTCTATTAAGGAAAATGTATTATTTCGCAAATCTTTGCCAGACCATGCCACAGGTGAAAGTCTTTTTAAAGTGTTCATTGAGGCAACTGAACCATTTGAAATTGATTGGAACAAATGTGTTTCAATTTGTAGTGATGGTGCAAGAGCCCTTTCGGGTAAAAACAGCGGATTGATTGCCAGGTTGAAAACGTTAATGCCAAATGCAAACTGGGTGCATTGTTTTTTACGTAGACAAGCTTTGGCAGCTAAAGGAATGCCGGATGACTTGCGTCAAGTTTTGGCTGAGGCTATCAAAGTTGTTACCTACGTCAAGAGTCGACCATTGCAGAGTAAATTACTTGAAAACTTGTGTGAAGAGGTAGGAGCCCTGCACAAACATTTGCTATTCCACACCGAAGTGAGATGGCTGTCCCGGGGTAACGTGTTGAGTAGGCTGTTTTCATTGAGATCAGAAATGTTGCTTTTTTTAATGGACAGTAAACATGAACTTTCCCATTTTTTCAGCGATGAAAAATGGTTAATAAAGCTTGCTTACTTAGCTGATATTTTTTCTCATCTCAACATTTTGAACTCATCCCTACAAGGACCAGAAACAACTATTTTGTATGCTCAAGACCGAGTAAATGCATTTATAAGAAAACTTACTCTTTGGAATACAAGAATAAAAGATGAAGACTTTGAAAATGTCCAACTTACACAAGAATTCAAGGAGTATGTCTCAAGTATTGGTGACACATCATCTCTCTCATTACTCATATCATCACACGTTGAAGCCTTGATAAAGCAGTTGAATGAGTATATTCCTGTTAAAGATACAAGTGGATCTGTGTGGATAACAAAACCATTTTCCGAAAAAGCTGTTCAAAAAGCTGAATTGAATGCTGGCCTCCACGATGAACTGATAGATATATCAAGTGATCAGTCATTGAAACTAACTTTTGACGATGTTTGTCCCGACAAGTTTTGGCTAAGTATAAAGAAGGAACACCCAGAATTGACCAAAGTAGCATTGAAGATTTTGATACCTTTTTCTACTTCTTACAATTGTGAAAACGGATTTTCCACAATGGTGAATTTAAAAACCAAATCAAGAAATCGTTTGGCACTGGAAAATGATATTATTTTGTGTTTGACAAAAATCAACCCAGACATTCTACAGTTAGTTAATTCAAAGCAAGCTCAAGTTTCTCATTAAGTCATTCTGCTGGACTTTAAAAAAAATTTATTTTTTGCAATGTATTTTGTGTAGTGTGCCTTTTTTAGAATAAACAAATTTTGTCTCACAACAATAAGGCCTACGTTACGATACAAGCGGCGCGGCAGGCACCATCATTTTTAGCAGCGATGTACAGTCATTTAAAGCTCCATTTGTTCCTTTTTGTTAATTATAGTTGTATTTTAAAATAGTATTGATTAATTGTAAATTGATTAAATATACTTATTGTATTTAACAAGCGGACTCAACTCAGTTTCTAAATAAGTACATGGTCGCTTCATTTGATATTCGCCGCTCATATGGTATATATGGCCTGAGTTTTTTAGTTTTTTTTTCATTTATCACCTATCTCGCGACCCCCCCAGACCCGTCCCGCGACCCCCAACGCGACCCACCGGTTGAGAACCCCTGACCTAGATGATTGATTCTGTAAGATTTATGAATTAAATGTGTAAGCGATTTTTGCATATATTTATATCCACACACATCACAGTACATCATGACCAGTAACAAAACATAGGTACCATTGACATCTGCCCACATACTGTTTAGATTTTCCAAATACCAAACAAATAGAATAAATGTGACCAATTCTTACCACATAGAATCATAAGTTGAGTGATAGGCTATCAATCACTGGTTAATTGATTCTAAAGCTTTTTTAATATACAAATTAATTTTTTAAAGGTGTATCTTTTGGCTTGTGTTGGACATGAATATTCTTTCTCGTGGAAGATAATACAACAAAATATTTGTGATAAAACTAGTCAATTTGTCACTGTATTTTAAACATCGACTGCATAGGAGTAGTAAACATCTTTTTACCCCTTAAGGAGTAGTATAAAAATGTATTAACACGTTGACTGCCACCAAGGAATATATTTTTGCTGTATCTGTAGGCCAAGGACTAATTTTATGAACTTCCTCTGTGCGCCATGAGGACCACCGGTGGCTCTCAACAGGTGTACTGAACTACGCCGTGAGGACCACCGGTGGCTCTCAGGTTATACATTTTTTAAAACTTTTTTCACAGTATCTGTAAACACATTCCAGCAATTATATTTATACTAAACTGATAGCTTATTAAATGAAGATAAAAAAGGTCATATGGTTATTGGATACTGTTTTTACAACTCAAAATAAATAGGCTGAAAAATTGGGGTTTGTTTATTGTGGTTTACACTATAGGAATAGACTAAGTAAAACCACAGTTGTACAAGAACTTGTTTTATAACATGAGTAAAAGTTTACAAATTATAAAACCTCTATAGCCTTGAAAAATTAGATTATAATTAAAATAATTGAATGTAATAAGTACATCATGTTTGTATTCAGAACTTTAGATTACACACTAATATTACATTGAATGGGCTTTTTATGGGTTGCATTGAAACAGTTCAAACAAATAAATACATTGCACATGACACATTTTGTGGTTACTCTCTTGCACTATTTCTGGGCATGTTCACGACCATAAGACTTTGAAGAGAGTTTTGTAGCAGTTGCCGCATCTCCGACGTTACTGAGCGTTTAGGACCCTGGATTTCGATAAGCTTATGTTTGGGAGTTCTTGCAGCTTGAGGTTCATCTTCCTCTCCCTTCTTTGGTTTCAATAAGAGAATCTGCGATTTCCTGTCTGAACTGGGTGATTTGCATTTTCTTTTCATTCACAATGTTGTACAGAAGAAGTGAGTTCACCACTGCTGTGTTTAGAAGTAGTTCAAACAGTACTTTCTTATACCATTTTACGCAGCGTCGCAGAGGTCTAGAATATGAAGCCATTTGATCAGACAAATCTATGAAAGATTTGGCCTTGTTGTAGTCAACCACACATCTTGGTTTTATTTTGATTCCTCGCCTTTGAGGAATCTCAATACATTCATCAGTATGCTGTGTCGTTATCATCATTACTTCTCTCTTATCTTTCCATTTTTATCACGACGACATTGCTATTGCTTTGTTTCCCCAACAACATCACCCTTGTTTAGCTTTGCATTTGCAATGCATGCTGGGATTCCTCTTCTGTTTTTACGAAGTGTTCCAACTAAATGAGTGGAACGCTCTTTCAAGGTATGGGCTCTAGAGCTATGCTGCTGTACCAATTGTCAACATACAGTGTTCGACCAGCATCAAGTAACGGGGGAAAGGAAATCAACTGCATCACAATGGCCTGAGCAAGACCAACTCTCCTTCCTTCGGATTTACCTGTGTTACACCTTAAAATTCCAGGTGTTGTAACCCTTTTCAGTGCATAGCTTAAAGATTCTTAATGCCATAGCGGCTGGCCTTGTTAGGGATGTATTGTCTAAATCCCACCCTGCCACGAAAGGGAATCAAAACTCTCGTCAATACAGAGTTGCTGCTGAGGAGTCAGAGCAGATTTAAATTTTTCATTCAGGGAGTCAAGTATATTTTGTATTTTGTATAGTTTGTTTGTTTCATCTGCATTTGTATTATCGCTGAAATGAAGCATTCTAAGTAACAGTTCAAATCTGTTTTCTAGGCATTACTTTGCACATTTCACATTTTTGTATGTGTTTTTTGTGCTCCAATACAAATTTTAAACTTGGCATTTGCATTTGAACTAACCCCATCCATATTATGAGACCAAAAAATTGCTTAATTTCCTTTTCGTCTGTTGGAAAGCCAGGATTTGAGCCGAGAACTTATCAGAAGGTACACCAGATTCAATTATATGCTGATGCATATAGGTTTGTTTGCAATGCAATTTCTGTAAAAAAAGAGTTGTCAACAAAGACTTGGTTTGTAGACTTCAAATGGGGAAGCACCCTCAATTTTGTCCCTTATTTCTTGTGAGATAAGAGGTAATGCATTGAACTCGAATGATGATAAGTTGTTTTGGTTAGTATTTCCCCAGGTCAAGGCTAAGTAATTTGGTTCAATGTTTTGGTTTACCTGTTGGGATTCCATTGTCAGGCTGTGGGTGTTGGGGTTGGGCTGCTGCTGCTGAATAAGTTGGTTGTGGACGAGCTGCCTTTGGTCCAAGGTATTCATATCGTTATCACTGTCTTCACTACTATCCTCTGAAGGAAGATATTCAGGGTCCATATCTGAATCATGACCTCCAAACAATTCACTTGATTCACTACCATTGTCGTCAAATTCACTATTATCCTCCTCTTCAACACCCACTGGCTCTGTACCTGTACTCGCAGGTTCCTCTAATATTCTGTTCACAAAATCCCCTAAATCCTCGTCATCATGTCTCAATCGACCCGCACTCATTTTTGTAACAGCACTAAAACTCAAGATTATGATCTAGACAAAAACGAATAGAACACGAATTAGCTGGAAACTAGATATAGAGACTTGGCTGTGCCAATGAGAGCCACCGGTGGTCCACTCAATAAAACAAAACAACAGGGTGGGGTGACGAGAATTGGTGGGAAATTACATAACCAAACTAAAACAGCTGGTTAAGTTAAAAAAAAACCACTCAGATGGAAGAAGAAAAAGATTTGCCCAGGCCATGAGAGCCACAGGTGGTCCTCAGCTACAACTTTTGATACAATTGACCTAGGACCGAATCTTGTTGATTATAATACTCAGGAGACCGTATTTGATCACATGGGATGTATAACCAATGATAGTTCAGTTATGACGTTCCTGGCCCAAATGCCATTGGCCTCAGATGTAAAACCAGTGAGAGCCACCGGTGGCTCTCATGGCGTCACGTATAGGAAACATAGTGAGAGCCACCGGTGGTCCTCATGGCAGTCAACGTGTTAATCAAGTGGGGTGGGGGGGGGGGGGGGTGGGGGGGGGGGGGGGTGGGGGGGGGGGGGGGTGGGGGGGGGGGGGGGTGGGGGGGGGGGGGGGTGGGGGGGGGGGGGGGCACCCTCTGTGTTGAATGTTTTGGCTAATGGTTCCAACAGGAAGTAACTGTATTATGGTTTGACTATTTTGATATTTAGTGACTTTTTATAACTTTCAATTTTTGTTACTGGATCTTCTCACTATTCATTAGTATCGTCTAAGATATGGAGATTTCCAGATTTATATGGCCAGTTCCTATATAAAAAAAAAACAAATATTAGTTTAGTATTTGGAATATTCACATATGTGATTCGACTTCAGAGTTTAAGGATGCTGCTATTCTGGTATCCTTTAAAACTACTATTGGGAGACTCATTATAAAAGTTGCTAATTTCTCTATCTGGTTTTATTTAAAATTGTTCAGGTTTAAAGATACAGTGTTGTATATTTTTTTAAACTAACACTATTTTTTTGCTTTGAAAAATTATGGTAAATAGCAATGATGATTTTTTATTGATTTAGGCTTTAAATGTACAATAAAAATAAAGGTATACAAAACAAATTAATTTTTCGATAGGACCATTATAAGTTTTTAACATTATGAATTTTAATATTTAATACTAATAATTATGTTTCTTAAAAAACCAAAATCCCAAGTTTAGTTCTGTATTTTGTAAAGCTGTTTTGATGGCAAACAAAATCGTTTTTATGTTGTCATCTTAACATTTATTATTGTTTTTGTTTTTAATATTATTTTATACTTTAATAATTAACTAAAAAAATAAAATTTAATACATATTGCTATTTATTAGGAATATCTAGGCCTAGTATTAAAGGTAGGAGTGAGGCAAATCGGTCCTCTTGCATCAACTGGCTGTTAAATTGTCCATCTGAGTATATCAACATAATATCATTAGATTTGTAATCCACTTGTACTCGCAGCTATCCAGAAATATAAATTAGTACTAAAATTAATAAATTCACACATTGTTTTCAAACAATATAACCTCAGCAACTCAAGTCCATAGTGGATAAAAGTTAAATGTATTTTCTACCTACCTACTTCTAGCCTACATTCTTTCGAGTTTAACTTAAATGATTTTTCTGTTGACCATTTTGTAGATGGCTATCACAACAAGACCCAGCCTAGTTACGGGACAATCTACAACACTAGATGTGAGTATTTTGTCATAAAAATGCCAAGTTATAATAACAAGCCAAACTGAAACCATTTCCTTCCTCTACTTGTCATTTATAAAGCATTAAAGCCCCGAGAGAAGGAGGGGGATTCCCAAGTATTAAAGAAGAACAAACTATTATGTTTGGGTGGTTTGTCCAAACAATAAAGTTGGATGAATATAGTGAAATTTTACTCTTAACTAAATGAGACCCCCAATACGTTATTTTGTGAGGAAGGAGGAGTTGTTACAAAACTAGCAAGACAACAGGTAATAAGGAATAACAGTAATGAAACTTCCAGCTCTCATGCATACCCATCCTCCAGGGGCGTTAATTAAGAGGTGGCCATTTAGGGAGGGTGGGGTTTATGGGTTCATGTGAAACAACCCGTGGGGGAAATCCCAGTGGAATCCTCCCCAGAAACAAACATTTTTTGACATTATTAGGCACCAATAATAAAGGAGTGTTTTAAGAATTTAAACTCGTGGTTTTAAGGAAAATGAACTTAAGTTAATTTGTTTTTACACTTAGCTTGTTGTTTTAAATATGTCTGTTACATGTGTATTTATAAATAAAAAGGGACTCCTTGCCTACTTCCATATCTCTTTTAGATGTTCTTAGTGAGAAGCCAGGGACATAAAAAAATTAATAAAAGAGACTTTTTCCCCTCATGGTGGAGGATTGGGACCATGTGGTTGGTTTATGAAGAACAGAGTGTAGAGATTATCAAGGGGTGGGGGGTGGTATTGTCGTTCTAGGGAGGCGGGATTAGGTTTGGTCCCAATGGGTAGGGGCTATAGAAGGGTACAAGTGTGTAAGAGCTTGGGAAACATTTTGTTAAGAAATGTAATGTAAGTGAAAATTTGAGTGGGAACTTTAAATAAAATTTCAATCTATGTTTCATTATTACTGAGTGTAAAAGGATGTATTTAAGGATTGTTTACAATTATGGAAATATTTGGTTTTGGTTTATAAATATTTGGAGTAGTTTAGTGCAGGTTGAAAATAAATGTTTGAAAAATACATGAACTGTTGACCCTAAAAATACTGTTGCCACTAACAGTTAACTTTGCATGGCTACTTCTTAGGTTAAGTTAAATTAAGACTTGTTAAATGTAGAGTATTGTATTCAAGAGATTAAATTGGCATAAAAAGAAGTACACGATTTCAAGGGAAGGTTTTACCAACATTTTTGTTCTTATCACAGTGATAAATAAAATTAATTAAAATTGAGCTAGATGTAAATGATGTGGACATATGGACTGTAATAATGGGTGCCTAAAAAAGATTGTTAGAAATCGCACTACAAGAAAAAAATGTGGTGGAGAGATTGAGTTAAATCTGGCTGTTTCGGTTTGAATTCTTGAGTCCCATTAAATTTGAAAACAATTGTTGTGTTTAAAAAGGTGGTTAAAAAGTAAATGATTTTGAAATTTTTTATTCCTAAGAATAACACCCGCTAACCTGGAATATATATACTAATTATATTTAGAAAAATCCAAAACACCCCTGCCATTATGCGGGTACTGGTACTTAGTGGTACTTTCTTGTATGCAGTAAGTGGTCCTTATTAAATATGTAATATATATGAAATGGGTTTTTATTTCAGTTTAACATTAAATAAACAGTTACATTGTTGTATTGAAACTGTTATGTGAATGATAATTATGTACATGGAATATATATTATCATTTATTCAGCCATTCTGTTTTGTTTCAGATTGAATTGGCTAAGAACTTGGAAGCATTTACTCTGCGGAGAAGTTCAGGAGAGAAGTAGTTAAACCTGGAGACAGAAACAAACTGGTAACTATACATTGTACAGCATTTAACAATTTACTGTGTCTTATTTTCAGTCATTGTTAACAGAACTCTTGCTTCCTATGGGACATATAATGGCCAGAGTGGTCGGCTGGAGATTGGGACATAACATATTTCATGCACTTGCACAGACAATTTAACAGAGAACCTAGCATACTTCCCTTCCCTGGGCAACTGGTATAGCTCCTCAATCCCCATCTATAGGATCCCCATCAATGAGTAGTCAAACTTAACTTGCTATTAGGGCCTCAAAAATGTTCATTTTCCTACAGGCCCACGTTTTAATTCTTATACAGGCCCTGTAAATGAATTTTCCACAGTTTGAAACTACCTTTGTTCTGCATATGTTTGCTGATTGGCATTTACGGAAAAGTTAAACAGTTTGAATCGATAGTTTATTTTATTTTCAGAAAATTAATTTGTCAAATAAAGAAAAGGGAGCATAGCCATGTGGCAGTAGAAGTACAGACTTGCTGGGAACGAGGTAGGGGGTTTTGTAAACTGTTGGCTTGTGTAGTAACCGTCTCCTGCAGGGTGTCTTGCTGGTCAGTTAAAGTCCCAGGAAAAGTTGTGTAATTTTAAACCTTTTAAGTGCCGATTTTTCGAATGGTGTTTGTTATAGGACCTCTGCCGGGTAATATTAGTTACCGCGAATAGATTTGCTCACACTGTCAGTGAACATGTAACGTGTTTTCCTCGCTCCCCCCACAGTTCAAACTTTTTTTTTTTCTCTTTTAAAGGAGAGGGCAATCCCCCTTTAAGCTTTATTCTGCCCATCCCTTCATGGGTCACTGGCCTGTGTCGAGGATCCCGTATCAAACAAAGTAGAAGGGAGTGAGAAGTCTCAGGTAACAAAATTGATAGTTACTGATAAAAAATGCTACAGTCACAGGCAGGTACAATTTGCGCTATCACTAACTGACATCCAATATTCCAACGTCTTAGACTGCCTGTACATCAGCACTCCCATGTGTTTGAGATGAACCCAGAATTTCAGATTTATCAAAGTTTTTGGCATTTTTAGTGAGGCATCAAGTTGAAATATGATTAATCTATTTTTAAATTAAGGGAAATTTTAAATAATGGATAATAGAATTTCAAAAACATATTTACCAATCATCATATATTACAAAAATTAGACGACTACATTTTAGGGAATTGAAATCCATCCTCTTCTCCTATCTATCCAAAAAAATTTAAAACAGTGTTAAAGCCAAGCCACAAATAAAACATATGAGCAATAAAACTTTGCTAAAGTCAACTCTTCTGGACTTGCTCTTGGATTTCTCAGCTACCCAAACTGGAATTCATTAAATGTAAAACTATGCACTAATGTTAGGTTTGACCATGAACAGGTTATCCATTCAAATCATCAATTATCAATAATAATTTTAAACAAAGGGTTTAAGTATTATTTATGTTTTTGTTTGTGTAGGTAGAGGAAGGGGCAAGTTACTACAAAGCTGGCAGGTACGTTCTACAATATATTTGTTAAAATAATGATTAAACCTTTTAAAATGATCTGTCAGTACAGTGTCAATTAAATGACTTGCAAAAGTAAATCTGGTGATTATTTACGACTTGTAAAACAAACAAGAAACTCGTAGTGCATACATTTTCAATGAAAATTATTATAAAAATCCAGCGAACAATATTTCAGTTAAACTATTTCTGTAAACAAAGAATTCTACCATTCATTTTTATTGGATTTTTCTTAGTGATGCAATTATAATCTCATCTTTAGCCAAAAGTTGTTTTTTAATTATCATATATGTGTAATAATAACCTACATAAATACACAGAGTCAGAACTTTTGAATTAATATTATTTAAACTAATGTATTTTATAAAAGTTGCATTGGTTTTGGGGTGTTATTACTGTATGTTGTTAACAATAGTTAAAAGAAACCTAACATAATAATAATGATTACCCAGCCAAACTGGGTATTAGGTATGAAAGATAAGCACTAACTATATAGCCTATATTTTGGTGGTGGTTATTGTATAATCCAGGGAGTTAATAAAATTGAAGTTTTATTCTTTAGTGTTATGTGAGTAACAATTAGGTTGTAATGAAGTGTTACTTTGAGTGGTTTCTTTTGATTTGTAGACTTTCACAAGAAGACCAGCTCAGGGAGAACATGTACAACACAAGACGTGAGTATGTTTTCATAAAATTCAACAAGGGAAAATGTTAATCATCGTTCTTTGTTTGGGTTTGAAATTGAATAAGCATCAACAGATAGGTAGTCACTGCTACTGCCATTGTAGTTAACATTGACCTGCTGATCTTAAAACTCCCTCTTGCAGAAAACTCTACATTTTGAATAGCCAGTTGCAGGAAAAACGATTCCAGTTTGTTGTCTCTTCAGTCCCTGCATCCAAATCCTTGATCAGTTTGCAGATTATTTGGTAAAGTCTCGTCAGCCGCTTGAGTGGACATCAGAGCTCAAGGAGACAATCTGTAAGCAGGTAGCAGATGTGACAAGATGTTTAGATTCCTTTCTCAATAAGGCTTAATGGATTTTCAGACTCAATAAACAGGAAAAAAGTGTTAAGGTTAATAGTGACATGTACAAATTTGTAGCATATTAAACTCAGTAAGAGGTCACAATAAAAGGCATTGACTAGGTCTACAGCTTCAAGTAGCATTTGGTAAGCGCTCATACATTTCTTGATTTTTTATTGGAGTTTCTGTCTTGTCTGGGATTTTTACATCGAGGATACTGGCAAAGTACCAGTTGCTTGTAGCTCTAAGTGATTACTTCTTGTCTGATCTAGCATTAATTAGTCTGAACCTCATCACAATGCAGTGAATGACTTCATGGAACTGGACCAATATACATATCTAAATATAGGTTGCAACCATCGAGCAAGCAATAAGTTATGATACGTGAGATAATGAATTCATAATCCCTTGCTAAGTTCAAAATTTGGTATAGATAGGTTCCTCCAGATATTATAGGAGTAACTGTGAGAATAGCAATGAGTGTAATTAACTTCACTTTCATATAACGTTTTGACGGCGTCAATTGCAGACTGTGATCAAATCTTTTCAGAGTGTCACAAACGTCCAGGAAATTTCTTTTAATACACATGTATAAAAATTTAGATGATGGATTTGAAAGAAACTCAACACACCCCATAACACACGTTATTCTAGATCAGGAATTCTACCACTGCAATGAACTAAATCTTATTCAAACACCAACTCATACTATCTAGCTCACGTGCTTTTTATTAATATAAGTAAACAGTTTCCTAATTTTAGTTTTTTCAATGAAATTTCTACAATTATCTTTAAAAGTGAAAGTTAACCAGTGGATATTATCATTGTCTATTGAGGAGGCCGAGGCAGTGTTGTCTACGAACTACGGGCGGACAGTTTGACATGTGAACAGCCACCACTCTTATCCCATCATTATTCATTATCACTACCCCGTTATAATCTGCGGTGACCCTGCTTATTTACCCTTGTTGCTAATATGTAAATGTTTTTTTAAAATTAATAATATTCAATTCTTTAAAACAGGTACATATTAAAATTACACGGTTTTTTTCCTTTTAATATATTTATTCCATATTCACGTATGTAAGTGGTATATAATAGTGTATTATTTTGTATTATATTTTATATTAATTTTTTTTATGTATATCCAGTCCGTTATTTCTTCAGGCGTGAGCAAACTCGAGTCTGCGCACAGGCATCATAGCCCATGCAGGTTCATTTCCCGAGGACAATGTTTTATACATGATGTTATTTTTATGATGTTTATTTTATGATGATTATTTCTTATGATATTTATTCTTTGTTCTCATTTCAAACTCCGTTCGGTAAAGTAATAAACATTTTTTAGAAGTTTAATTGTACAGTTTTGGATTGTAATATTGTACATATATTTGGGAAATAAATCAATTCATTCATTTTTTTTATTCATTACCTCGAGTGGTACTTTCTGGCACAGTTGTAGAAGCTGAAAACTACAGTCATCATTTTAGTTATATTGAGTATGATGTATGCATTTAGATTAATATTGATATTTGATAACCATCAAGAAACCTTTTGATAAATTCACGTAAAGCACAAAACTCAGTTACCCTATTTGTAGTATAGTCACAGTCAAGCCCCAACAAAATACTGCTGGAGAAAAAGTCAGAACTCTTACATGTTGCTGATTCTGACGTGTATTACAGTGGGAACCCCATACATACTTGATAAAAGTAGTGAGATATTTCTGAGAGAAACACAAAATGCTGATATATTCTTTTAACGTGGGGATTCAACACTGTGTTAGGCAATTTTATTGCAATCATCGTCCTATGTTTGCATTATGTTTGAAGTATTTTTTTTTTTAATCTCTTATACAGTACTTCTTTTGTTTAGATTTTTAAAATAATTTACATAGAGCAATTCAATATTCAAATACTAACAACTTGTAATCATTATTGAGTGCAAAGAATTTGTTATGTTGCATTATTATTTCCAGCCAATAGTGTAGCAGTTTAGATATATGTGTGTTGATGCACTTCTTTAAAATAAATATTACAACTAATAACACTGTACAAGTACAAAAAAGCACATACAAGTTTGCTTTGAAGTACAATCTCTTTTCCAAATTGAATTGTGTTGAAAGATATTGGACATGAGTCAAAGTGTCAATAAACTCATAGGCTGCTAGAGGAAAAATGTAAAACTCTGGAAACAAACTTAAATACAATCCCTAGAGAGAGAAAGCTGCTGTGAAACAAAACCTACAAATCAACTCAGAAAGCCAAGTAACAACCTGAGAGCAACAGGCTGGGAAAAAATCCCCTCTGCAACAAACAGTTGTGAATAAGAAGAAAAATGTGTTTAGTGTGTCCCTACAAATAGCTAAACACAGGGAGTCTGAAAAATCTAGACAATTAACTATAGCGAAAGAGAATGCCTCAACCACATTGAAAATAACCTGCAACACCACACTAAAAATCCCCTCCAATCTTAGCCAAAAAATTGGGGAAAAACGAAAGTTACGGAAGAATTCCTTAAGAAGAATATAAAACATTACCAACAAATTAATGAAAATTACAATATAATCCGTAATTCCATCCGATCAAGGGAAAACGAAGCCTCAAAAAGAAGTAGTCCAATCAAAGATGAAGATGCCTCACAAACTCATTTTTTAGGGAAACGCCAGGCGCAAGAGACGAGATGGAAACTCCACAAAACAAGAATTGTAATAAACTCAAGACTAAGAAAAGAAAGTCACTAAAAATATTTCACCAAAACATAGATGGCCTAGTGAAAAAAACTGAGAGACTCACTCATTGCTTGCACAGGTCTAAAGCCAGATCTCGTAATACTTACAGAGCATGGCCTAAACCTAGAGAAAACTGGAAAACACCAGAATCCATGACTTCACTCTAATAGGCGGCTTTACCAGACAAGTACATAGAAAAGGGGGAGTTGCGGTTTATGCAAGCCTACAGCTAGATAACAAAATTAAAGTAACATCCATTTCAAGCGCCGCAACAGAACTTGTATGTGAAACTTTTCTGCTGAAAGTCAAACTGAAACACAGGCATTTTCAACTGCTGGGTGTCTACAGACCTCCAGACAGCAATCTGGAGACATCCATGGACCTGCTGTCATCTGAACTTGATAAAACCCATCTCTGCCAATGACCTGATTCTGGTAATGGGAGACATCAATATAGATAACTTGATTCAAGACAACAAGAAAATCAAATTTGAGGAGAATGCTCTATAGCCATGGACTGGCCAGACTTCCCCTTCCTCCAACAAGAATAACCAGCCATAGCCAAACCTCGATAGACTGCATCTGTACAAACACCAGAGAATCTGTAGTGTCCACTGAAGTTCTCAAAACTGGCCTATCAGACCATACTGCCCAGATATGCACAATCTCAACAGAAATGGAAAGGTACTTAACAACTCAGTCCAAAAGAAGACACTTCAGTGAAAAAGCAATAGAAGAACTGAGACGTAGCCTACAGGAACAAGACTGGTCACACATCATACAGACGGAGAGTGTTGAAACTGCTTACAATGCACTTAATGGAATCATTCACTCAACAATAAAACGCAACATGCCCTCTGAAGACAGTCAAACACAAAAGAAACCCCACCAAAAATATATGGGATGCCGAAAGCCAGACTCTAAAAAGGTCCTACTTAGAGGCACTCAACAGAGAAACTCACCACTGGACACCCCGATGACAAAAGAGAAACAGCTCAAAGAAAAAAAGCCTATGATACAAAACTAAAAACCCTTTGAAAACAGCAAAACGCAGATTTTGTAGAAAGGTCAAGAAAACAAGTCAAAGGCCATGTGGAGGGTAATAAATAATGAAAAAAAAGAAAAATCAACCAAGAGTCAACTGGAAGAACTGAAAATAGGAGAAGAACTCATACACTCGCCAACAAACATTGCCAATCATCTAAACAACTTCTTCGTTACAATAGCCGAAAAAACTCTCTCCCAAAACCTAAATGGAAAACCTCCAGCACCCATAACTGGACCAAATCAGACAACCTCAGATACCACTACTAACTTTCGCAGGAACAAACGAACAAGAAATTGGAAAAATTATTGACACTCTAAAATCTAAAAAACTTCTGCCGGAGAGGATGAGATGTCATCAAAAATAATCAAAAAATGCGCAAAAAAGAAATTATCACCACTCACAGATATAATAAAACAAATCACTTACCCAAGGAACATTCCCTAGCCAACTAAAACTAGCAAAAGTCTACCCGAAAGTACAAAGGGGGCCCAACAAATGAACCAAGCAGCTATCGGCCCATATCCCTCATTTCCAACATTCTCAAAAATTTTAGAGCGGGTAGTACTGAATAGACTCCTAAATCACCTCAAACAGCATCAATCTACTAACTCCTAGACAACATGGTTTTGTCAAAAAATAGATCAACAACAACAGCAAATAGTTCAATTAATAGAAACTATCATCAGTAATATGGAAGAAGGAAATATAACCACAAGCATCCTTACTAGACTTCAGCAAGGCTTTTGACTGTCTTGGGCCACAAACTAATAATAACAAAACTTCTATCACTTGGAATCAATGGCAAGGAACTGGAATGGTTTAGGAGCTACTTAAGTAACAGAAAACAACTGGTTGAAATCACCTACACATTAAACAACACAATCCAGAAAATTAAGTCCGAACAGCTTCTGGTGAATAGAGGAGTACCTCAGGGCTCAGTTCTCGGCCCCGTCTTATATATATTACTAACCAACGACTTCCCAAGTTATCTTGAGAACTACTGTGAAATGGTTATGTTACGCTGATGATACAGCCTTGATTGTAGCAAGCAAGAACAAAGACCAGCTAGACGTTGACTCGTACGTCACTTTTAATATGGCGAAACAATACTGCCTCTATAATGACTTGGTTCTAAATGCCTCCAAAACACAACAGATAATCAACACGCCCAGGCAAAACTACCATGAAGGCCTTCCAGAAGTAAACACAATAGACTCAGGAAAATAATCTCGGCATAATCATAGACCAAAATCTATCCTGGGAACCCCATGTGAATAAACTCTGCAATAAACTAAGTAGTAGCCTCTATGTAGTAAGAAGAATAAAACAAATTACCAACCCTCAAGTAGCCAGGACAGCATACTACTCGCTATTTGAGTGTCACATGAGATACGGTCTGATAGCCTGGGGAGGGACAACAGCCACAAACCTCCACAGAGTGCTTGTCATCCAGAAAAGAGCAGTCAGAACTTTGAAAGGCCTTGGACCACTGGACACATGCCGAGCAGCCTTCAAGGAACTGGGAATCCTGACCCTCATAGGACTCTACATTCAGGAAAACAATCCTATACGCAATCAAGACAGGCCAAACAAGAACAGGAGACAGACACCCCTATCACACCAGACACGGAAGAAACTTCCTACTTGACCAGCACCACCTGAGCCCTGACTGAGAAAAAAAACCATCCTACAGAGGAAGCTTTATTCTTCAACACACTGCCCGACAGCTTAAGAAGGCTTCCAGAAAAGGAACTCATCCCCCCACTAAAAACCTGGTTTTCTGCAACGTCCATTCTACACTATACAAGAATTTCTGCAGTGGAGGAACTGGAACCCATAGCTAACAAACATACACTCCTACATAATTGTAACATAACCACGTGACCTTTACTCTGTTCTCTAGGAATATGAATAATCAAGAATTTCTGATTTCTGATTTCAAACGATTAACTAACGCTCAATATTCAATATCATTAAGTTCTAATAATTCTTTGTTTTAAAAATCACTTCACCTAAAGAATATTAAAAAGGGTCATAAAAGAACAATGTTTATTTCATCTTGTGAATTGCTATAACACATGTAGATTCAATTAATATTTTGGATTAAAAAATTTGTAAAAAATATCACTTCTGTATTGTTAGCTACTGGGATTAAGAGCCGCCAGTGTCCCGTTTATAATTAATAAAAATGTTATTTTGTATAACTTGTAGAGTGTAGTACACTTAATCAACATATTTGAATTTAAACTTGTTTAGTATTTAATAACACATAAACACTGTAAAGTAATAATTACAAAATATTTTTAAACTGTTAAACAAAAATTTAGGTTTAATAAATATTTATATTAATGTAAGAAATGTATTAAAACATATTTGAATGGTCCTTAAATTATAAATAAATTCTCCAATCGTAAGATGTAGCTCTGAACCTCGTCACAATTGTGATTGAAAAGTAAAAAAGAGTTTTTGAACATTTAGTTAAAATACGTCCAGGAGCCAATATTTCTAAATAATTTCTTAGCTTCCACTGGTTGCCATATTATGCAACTTATCCCATATAATATACAGCCGCATGGGTAACTGACTCACTGACTGATATATAAATACAAATTCTGACATACTTCTAGAAGTGCTGGAAACTTGAAATTTTGCACTTACGTCCCTTTTCCAGTATAACGAACAGGAAAAGTCCAAAAACCGGCAATTTATTACTTTTTAACCCCCCAAAAACATTAAAAACCTGTTGAAACTGTCTAAAAACTGTTGTAGTTTGTTTGCTTTCGATACATATAGCGACTAAACGGTTGGTCACAGGCTCAAATCTAATTATTGTCGGTTTTAGCAAATTGTCTGATCTACAAAATACGTACATTATATTTTCCCGCATCTCTACCGGTCCACCCGAAAAAATGCTCTCGAATTCGAACATTTTGTAAAACTTTGCCAATTTTCACTTTTGTTTGAAGAACTGTAGTGCCTAAACGGTAGGTCGTAGCAGGGATCCTAATGAAAATATGCTGGCTTGGAGTGAAGTGATCTACAAAGAACCATATCTATTGGTTTAGCCGTAAATAGCAACTATGTGAAAACTTTTTGAAATTTTCACGTGAAATATTAGATTCTGGGCTCGATAGCGGCGAAACCATTGGTTGTAGGTCAAAATACGTATTCAACAAGATTTTGTAAATGAACGTGATCTACAAAAATGTTCCAGTGACCTTTGGTATTATCTCCATCGGATAGGTCACAAAACACGATTTTGTTCAAAATGTTTGTTATTATCACATGAAAATTTAGTTCCCAGTCTCGATCACGGCCAAACCGTTGGTCATAGCTCAAAAAAAGTTGTATTCCAGAACTAGGAAATGATGTGCTCTACAAAAAAGCCCAGTAAGTAACTTTTTTTCCCTATCCTCAATAGTTTGGCCGCAAAACTCGTTTAAAAGAATTCTGTTTCTGGGATCGATAGCGGCTGAATAGCTTATTTAAAATTTGTTATTAACAGATGTACTTAATCTTCTGATAAATATTGCTCTCTATTTATTTTAATTGCACAGACACAACATCCTCCAGTAAAGAAACGACTTGTTTTTTCACTCGGCATGACTAATAAACCCTCCTCCGGAATTTCTTATATTTTAAAATAATACACAACTTATTACAAGTTCATTTATTTTGAAGAAAATTTTAATCTAATACAATAATTTTACATGTTGATTACATTTTGTATCTTACATCCTTGTTTTTCACCAGCTCTTGATAACCTCAGTCATGTTGTGGTCAGCTTTCAATGTGTCCTTCGTATGATATCTAATCAGGAATTCCACAATTACAATAGTGAACATCAGAAAAAATCAGTAGGCAAATCAAGTGTCCGCACGCATCAAATCTTTCAAAGATGTAGTAACTGCATGTCCATCATTTTTCACTAGAACAAATTTTGCGTGCTATTCAATAGAATTGTTTTCCAAAATAATCTTGTTGCATTTCCATGGATACTAAAATTCTGATTGTCAATAAAATAAATTAAAAATACCACTTAAAAAACACAAAGTGTTTATATATGTATACAGAGGGTTGAGCTATTATTGCAGGCATTTCTTTAATATATTTTTTACCAATGTCTATGTATAGTTTTTATCAGGGACTCTGCCCGACTTCCTTCTGGAAGCTAAAGATATTCTTTCCTGAATCAATTAGATGGAATGTAGTTCAGAGATTAAACTGTTTATCCAAATTTCGTGTTTACTCTAAAGTTTCACTGTCTCTTATTCGACCTCGCCTTTTTAGACCTATTGAAAACCGTTTTGATGCAACAAGATAAAATAAAACGCAGAATAATAGAGGTTCTTCTTGTATTTGTCACTTGCTTTAGACATTTAATAGACTATTTTGTTATATATGTTATGATACTACGTTAACATACTTTTGGCAGCTAATACAAGTAATAATACATTATGAAGCAACAAAAATATGATAAAAATAATAAATGCAATTAACTGACGAAGAACACTGGATATTCATGTAATCATGTTATGGAATCATCCTTCGTCATGTTATAATTCTGAGTGAATGTATTGAAAGCAATCTACTGCACGTATTAGAACATTATGATAAAATAGATCGAAATTAACAGAGTATTCATTTATTTTTTGTCTCTAACGACAGGTATTAGTAGAAAAATTTTGTTTGTAAGGTATCTGAACGATCATATTTCAAGCCTAAGTGTGTTTCATTTCGAAAGCAGCGAATTATGATAGATTACAAATCCGCTACTTACTCTATAATGATTTAGTTTCCCTTGATTCCGATCTAGATGACCTCCATATAATAAATCAGCTACTTTAATTCCTGATCAGTGATATAGAATTACATCAGAAATTAAATTTTATTACTTTTTTTCCGTCACAAACTCCAGGAATATTTGGATTACACATGTCGGTACTACGTGTCATGTACTACGTAGTACAGTCGTCAGTGAGATTGTCAGGCTTGAGGTGATGTGGCAGTAGCAGTGATAGTGAGTTTAGTACTAAAAGTGATCGCTCATGCCAGTCTGGAGAACAGCTGATTGTACATTGCTCCTTGTTATGTTAACGTAAAAATATGTGATTCAGAGATGCTGAGTTGTTATTAGTTAATCTAGTAGGTTTATCAATACATTAAACAAATCCTATCCCAGTAAGCAGTTTACGTATCTCACATATTTTGCAGAAAACTGACATTTCACTACTAGTACACATTTTGTAAATCTGAATTTATTGAAGCACACAATGAATATTAATCATTTAAGCCATGGAATTAACTTTTGATCTTGCTCCAAGTTTCAGCTACAACTGATTTCTGATGCATATCGAAACCATTTAGTGTAACTAAGAACTCTACTTGTAAAACCAACGACATGTCTCAATGCTATGGGAGCTGATTGGCTTGCAACATTAAAATACTGACCGAAACATTAGTAAAGTGACGACGATAAAAACAAAAATTACTTCAAGTACTTGAAATCATAATGTAACGGATTGTCGGGAACTCTCATAATTCAGAGATACTTAACGATAATATTGATGAGTAATCACATGATAGAAAACAGTAAATATGTCTGAGAACATTGAGTTCATAATCCTCGTCAACGATGTCATTGTTGATGTGCTTAAGGAACCACAATTACTCTCATTTCTGTCTCTCGTTTTCTGACTTAGGATACCAAATAAGTTGTCACTAGTTTTAACTTATCAGTTGATATGGTAAAGTTCCAAAAGATCTGTAAAACATCATTATAATAAATTTCAATTAAATTAATTTACTTTTTAGATCTCCACAAGGGAAACTTTTAATCATCGTTCGTTGTTTTAGAATCCTACTGAGAAGAGTCCCATAGCGAGGCAAGTCACAGGAGAGAATCCTACAGCAAGGCGCCTTGCTGTGGGACTCCGAGCTATGATATTCTTCACTATGGGATTCTTTGCAGTGGCCTCCTCGCTGGTGAGATTCTTACCTATAGGATTCTTCGTTGTGGCATTCTTGATAGATTCCTCACTATAGGATTCCTGGCTGTGGGACTCCGAGCTATGATATTCTTCACTGTGGGATTCGTTGCAGTGGCCTCCTCGCTGTGAGATTCTTACCTATAGGATTCTTCGTTGTGGCATTCTTGATAGATTCCTCACTATAGGATTCCTGGCTGTGGGACTCCGAGCTATGATATTCTTCACTGTGGGATTCGTTGCAGTGGCCTCCTCGCTGTTGAGATTCTTACCTATAGGATTCTTCGTTGTGGCATTCTTGATAGATTCCTCACTATAGGATTCCTGGCTGTGGGACCCCACCAAGAATTATTTCAGGGTAAAACCCTTTAGACCACTATAGGCCCCTTTTCATAGCTCTGGAAATACCTACGGTAATCAATTTTTGATTTGGTATGTGTACTTATGTAAAACCCAGAAAAAATTAAACTTCAGATCCAATATTCATAACTACAATACCAGGAATCGAAATAATTTGGAAATTGAATTTAACCGTCTTAGTAAAACCATGAACAGTCACAAAGTAATTTTCATTAAAAGTTTTCAATAAATTAAATACAATTGGTTGATAAATATCCTGACTCAATCAATTTTCAGAAAGGATCTTTATATGTGGTTACTGGTTAATCCTTTTTACAGCCTTCAGGAGTTTTTTGGAGTTACTCAAAGAACACCGGGTATTCATGTAATCATGTTATGGAATCATCCTTCGTCATGCTATAATTCTGAGTGAATGTATTGAAAGTAAACTACTGTACGCATTAGAACCATTATGATAAAATAGATGGAAATAACAGAGTATTCATCTATTTTTTTTGTCTCTGACGACAGGTATTAGTAGAAACATTTTTGTTTGTAAGGTATCTGAATGATCATATTTTAAGCCTAAGTGTTTTCAATTTGAAAGCAGTGAAGTACAATAGATTACAAATCTGCTACTTACTCCTATAATAACTTAGTTTTCCTTGATTTAGATTTAGATGACCTCCTTAATATAAATCAGCTACTTTAAATTCCTGATCAGTGATATAGAATAGCATCAGAAATTAAATTTTTATTACATTTTTCCGTCACAAAACTCCATGAATATTTGGATTACACATGTCGGTACTACGTGTCCTGTACTACGTAGTACAGTCGTCCAGTGAGATTGTCAGGCTGAGGTGATGTTGGCAGTAGCAGTGACAGTGAGGGCAGTACTCAAAGTGATCGCTCACGCCAGTCTGGAGCACAGCGGGTTGTACATAGTTGATATCTGTGTAAATGAAATGAAATGGAAAATTCTTTATTTATACAGGTTTAGTTAGGGCCGCATGGCCCTTTCTTAACCTGCGACAACGTAAAATTTAAAACATTAAATAAATATTACCTTAAGAATAAAAATAATATAGAAATAATTGCATTTAAACAATGTGGTTAAATTAATATAATATTTTAACATATTAAAATTTAACAAATTAGTAAATTAACTACTTCTGTATTTTGTTAAAAACATATAAAATAAAATTATTCTTTTAAATATTTAAATTAATTTATGTATTTATTGCTAAAGAATCCTAACTTTTATCACACACAATCTCACATTCATCCCTCTGCCAGTGTCACGCCTCCAGCATCTCAGACCGGACTTGCCTCGGCTAACCGCTTTAAGATACATATCTTTTCAGTTTTGGCCACAAACCGGAAACAGCCATCAATGGAAGTAATTTTTTGGGGAAGGGCATTCCACAACTTACAAGCCATTACATGTTACAAAGATTTCTACCTGAACGGATCAAACTACTGTTGACGAAATCACTAGTACTTCCGCACTTCAATTACTGCAACTCTGTGATGAATGACATGACGGTAGCACTTAGTGAGAAGCTGCAAAGGACTTAAAACTACTGTTTACGTTACGTTTATGATGTGAGACGAGACCAACACATTACACCGTACTATATTCAGGGAAATATTTTGAAATTAAAAGAACAATGATCAATCGAAATACTAAATTTAGTTCTTTCAATTTTACAATCTGGATTTCCAAAATATTTTTCAAACTATTTTCCAATTTACATCTCATGATAGGGTAAGAAGCACTCGCTCTGGTTCTCGTACCTTAACCCTTTTAGCCCTTTGCGTCCGATATATCGGACAGAGGTGGTCTAGCTAAAATGCCCAACGTCCGATATACCGGACGTCTCGAGAATTTAATGTAGCTGGCTAATAATATGTCCAAATGCCATCAGTTTCGATATAGTGGTCGGTGAAGAAACGGGCTACATGCAAAAACAATAAACCTTCCAATTGGCATTGTATTTTGTTGTCGTTGAGCGTAGTTTATTTGTCGAATGTCAGCCGTCAGATGACTTCAGTTGCATTTGGTTTGTTGTATGCTGAGTTTATAACCTCAATGAGTTTGCGTGATTGAAAGCGGTTGTTTTTTCGTGTGATTTTATTGTATTATTAGTAAAAACATGAGTAAACGTCGTAGAGAAAGTCACCAGTGAGTGAAAACATTTTGATAAACAATATTAGTGGTGAAGGTGCTATTTTTGAAGACAATGATTCTGAGTTGTTTATATAAAATGTATATATTGTAAATATTATATTATTTCTTTTACTTTTTTTGAAAAATTAAACAAGTTTTAAGTGTTACAAATAATTACAATTGTTACAATTAGTTTGTGTTTATTTTACAATTATTGTTATTATTTCAAAAGTTCAAAAACAAGTATACATATCTGTATACTTTTACTGACGTGTATGTGGAAATATATGAAGAAGTGCTTATGCAGCAATACAATTAATTGGGTATATCTTCTGCATTTATCAAGATAAGTTCTTCAAATTTTGTGTGTGTAGTACGAAATATGTGTACAACAAAATTGTTTCATTTTTCAGGAGCTACAATTTTTTTTTGCCCTTTATGTATGTCCAAACTATAAAAAAAGAGATCACAATAAAAGGCATTGACTAGGTCTACAGCTTTCAAGTAGCATTTGGTAAGCGCTCATAAATGTCTTGATTTTTTATTGAAGTTTCTGTCTTGTCTGGGATTTTTACATCGAGGATACTGGCAAAGTACCAGTTGCTTGTAGCTCTAAATGATTACTTCTTGTCTGATCTAGCATTAATTAGTCTGAACCTCATCACAATGCAGTGAGTGACTTTGCGTAACTGGACCAATATACATATCTGAATATAGGTTGCAACCATCGAGCAAGCAATAAGTATGATACATGAGATAATGAATTCATAATCCCTTGCTAAGTTCAAAAATTTGGTATAGATAGGTTCCCTCCAGATATTATAGGAGTTAACTGTGAGAATAGCAATGAGTGTAATTGAACTTCACTGTCATATAACGTTTTGAACGGCGTCAATTGCAGACTGTGATCAAATCTTTTACAGAGTGTCACAAACGTCCAGGAACCTCTGAGTACTTTCTGGCACAGTTGTAGAAGCTGAAAACTACAGTCATCATTTTAGTTATATTGATTATGATGTAAGCATTTAGATTAATATTGGATATTTGAAACCATTAAGAAACCTTTTGTTAAATTCACGTAAAGTACAAAACTGAGTTACCCTGTTTTGTAGTATCAGTCAAGCCCCAACAAAATACTGTCTGGAGAAAAAGTCAGACTCTTGCATGTTGCTGATTCTGACGTGTATTAACAGTGGGAACCCCATACATACTTGATAAAAGTAGTGAGATATTTCTGAGAGAACACAAATGCTGATATATTCTTTTAACGTGGGGATTCAACACTGTGTTAGCAATTTTGTTGCAATAATCGTCCTATGTTTTGCATTATATTTGAAGTAATTTTTTTTTTTAAATCGCTTATACGGTACTTCTTTTGTTTAGATTTTTTAAATAATTTACATAGAGCATTTAATATTCAAATACTAACAACTTGTATTAATTATTGAGTGAGCAAAGAATCTTTTATGTTGCATTATTATTTCCAGCCAATAGTGTAGCAGTTAGATATATGTGTGTTGATGCATTTTTTAAAAATAAATATTGCAACTAATAAACACGTACAAGTACATAAAGGAACATACAAGGTTGCTTTGAAGCACAATCTCTTTTTCCAAATTGAATTGTGTTGAAGATATTGGACAAATATGAGTCAAAGTGTCAAACGATTGACTAACGCTCAATATTCAATATCATTAAGTTCTAATAATTCTTTGTTTTAAAAATCACTTCACCTAAAGAATATTAAAAAGGGTCATAAAAGAACAATGTTTATTTCATCTTGTGAATTGCTATAACACATGTAGATTCAATTAATATTTTTGGATTAAAAATTTGTAAAAAAATATCACTTCTGTATTGTTAGCTACTGGGATTAAGAGCCGCCAGTGTCCCGTTTATAATTAATAAAAATGTTATTTTGTATAACTTGTAAGTGTAGTACACTTAATCAACATATTTGAATTTAAACTTGTTTAGTATTTAATAACACATAAACACTGTAAAGTAATAATTACAAAATATTTTTAACTGTTAAACAAAAATTTAGTTTAATAAATATTTATATTAATGTAAGAAATGTATTAAAAAACATATTTGAATGGTCCTTAAATTATAAATAAATTCTCCAATCGTAAGATGTAGCTCTGAACCTCGTCACAATTGTGATTCAATTTCAGACCCAAACATACACTACCCAACTATCATTTAAATACTGTTACCTTTAAAAAAAATTATTAATTTATTTCATTTTTATGAAATACATATATTTTATTGGTCTGTTGGAGTTTAACTAATATTCAAACGATAAGTTAAACTACTTTAATCAAAGATTAAATGTGCTTAAATACAATAAATGTTTAGCGCAATCCGAACATGCTCAATTTACCTGAAAAGTAAAAAAGAGTTTTTGAACATTTAGTAAATACGTCCAGGAGCCAATATTTCTAAATAATTTTCTTAGCTTCTACTGGTTGCCATATTATGCAACTTATCCTATATAATATACAGCCGCATGGGTAACTGACTCACTGACTGATATATAAATACAAATTCTGACCAATACTTCTAGAAGTGGTGCTGAAGGGGGGTGGGGTTGATGTAACTTGAAATTGTTTGCACTTTACGGTCCCTTTTCCCAGTATAACGAACAGGAGAAAATGGTCTAAAAACCAGCCAAATTAATACTTTTAACCAACACCCCCAAAAACATTAAAAAACCCTGTTGTAAACTATGGCTAAAAAACTGTTGTAGTTGTTTGCTTTCGATTCATATAGGCGACTAAAAGACACACAGCTTCAAATCTAATTATTTGGTCGGTTTTTAGCAAATTGGTCCTGATCTAACAAAATACCGTACATTATATTTTCCCCGCATTCTCTACCCGGTCCCACACCAAAAATATGCTCGCTCGACATGAAACTCTATAAGAGCACATGTATTTGTAAAACTTTTGCCAACTGTTGCCATTTTTCCAACTGTTTGGTTTGTAAGAACTGTAGTGCCTGAAAAACGTGTATGGGTCGTAGCAGGAGAGATCTAATGAAAAAATGCTGGCTTGGAGTTGGGGGGGGGGTGGGGGGGGGGGGGGGTGGGGGGGGGGGGGGGTGGGGGGGGGGGGGGGTGGGGGGGGGGGGGGGTGGGGGGGGGGGGGGGTGGGGGGGGAAAAACCAAATGTGCAACGATTGGTAAAAACTTGAGCATAATCATTTATTAAACTATTGTATTAATGATTAAAAACTCAGGTCTTTACTGTATAGTTTTACTAATTATTTTTATTATACCTCAGGATCTTACAGCCCTTGAAAAGGATTGTAAAATAAACGTAACTAGTAAAAATCATTGACATTACTTATACCAAACTAAAAAACCTAAACAATACAAATTTTTGGTCTATGTGCTATACTCATATATTGTGTTGATTTAAAAAATAATTTTCGGTTATTCTTTTTTATGAGTCATGAGTCATAATGTTCATAGGGAAACTCAAAGACAAACAATTTATAGAATTAATGAATAAAAGCTTTACGAACATATCCATTTTATTTATTTTTCCATATTAATTCATGTCTCAACGTGATTCGCATATTTCTATTCGAACGAAAATATATATTAGAACAGAAACCATTTTAATACTCATATGTTCACTTATTTAGCCACATAATAATTTAAAAAGTATACTCTTAAGTTTAACTACAGTCGTTTATTGTATAGTTTACAAATTTATTTTTTAATATTGTTGGGCTCTAAAGTCGGGGGGAAATACTCCGTTTTCACGTTTTGTTTTACGGTTTTGCTGTAAAACTAATGCCCTGTTAATACCGTACCTTTATATAAAAGGGTCTCAGAAGTACACAAAAAGTGATTTGTATGAACTGTTGTATATGATGACTATGCTTATTGCTAGGGGATTAGTAGAGTACAGATCAATTCTTTAAATCTCTTTTCGTTACCAAAAACTATCTGAAAAGCAGGTTTGATCAAAGTAAGAGGTGTTTCATTTTTTTACTGATACTCCGTTCCAAGAAACCTATTATTTAGTTTCACTAATCAATACAAGTCTAAAGTTATACAATAAAGTAGCTTTTTATGATGGTCAGAAGTTCCAGTGGTGAAAATTTACAAGGATGGATCATTCACCTCAAAAAGACATACGTTATTATTGTTTTATATATTATACAAATTTGGCTGCGAATAAAAGTTTGTTACAAGTTCTTCTTCCTTATAGTCCAGGAACCAAATACAAATTTTGCACCGTAAACACGCACTCCTGGTTGTTCTATAATCGATATAGAAATATTTAATAACAAAAACATGTATCATGTGCTATAGTAGTTTTGGTAAGGGTCAAAATGGGAGGTTGCCGTGGAAGGGCGAAAAATGTTATCTTAGCGGGATAAACTTAAACCGAAATGTCAGACAATAAATATTAATTCTTCTATCACAACTAGACAACTGAATAAAGAGAGTTAAAGTAGACAAATGATGGGCCGTCGTTTAGCAGATTTACGTTCAATAAGACAGATTTATTAAAATAAGGACTTTATTTTGGAGCGGTTTTTCAACCAATAATTGCTGGTTTACAAAACGACTCATGTCTTATTATAGTTCTTAAAAAAATTAAAAGCTTATTTTTATAGTTATTAATAAATAAACATAATATTAGACATACAGTTATATATGGCTTGTATTGTACATTAAATACTTGTATATATTTTCTTTGTATGTCGTTTCAGATACACCCTGGCCTGTTAAGCTGGAGGACAGTTCATTATATAATTTGGGAGCAAAGTACGCAAATCGTTTTCTTTCAAATTCACGGCGGAACGCGAGGCATCTCCAACACTTGATCCTGTCTAGTACTGCGAAGATCGGACTTGAGACCTGCTTTTTAGTTTTTCTCTCAGATATCCCGGCCTGCCAGTGGTCATGGATTCTGTAAAACCAGGCATGAGGAAGCGCAGGGTACAAGTATCAGCTACAGTCAACAAACCCAGCGATCGTCGAGCCTCCGAAAACATGGTCAAACCTTCTTTAAACCACATACATACCTTACACACATATTTTGGACCCTCTGAATTTTTCTAAAATCTCCTTTAGACACAATGTTGCCATAGACAGGGAGGCAATAATCGATCCACAGAGAGCACAAGAGCCCGGACAAGGCGAAGCCTGGTCTCTCTAGGAAACATGTGCCTATGCTTGTATAGCATTCTCAGTCGACCAAGTGTTCGCTGACAAAACAGCACTTACATGACCAGATAGTGTGAGGCCACTATCAAGCATGAGGCCCAAGAGCTTTTGAGGATTCACACTCCTTCAGTCTGACACTGCCCAAGCAAACCCTCACCCGGTGTGTGTCTCCGAAACCCACATTGGAAGAATCGACAAACACTACACTTTTCCTTGTTCAGTTTAATCCCATGCCTCTCAGACCAATCATGGACAATGCTTAAGTCAGCATTCAAAATGGAAACTGCTGAGTCAGCTCTTCCGGCTTCATATGAAAACACACAGTTGAGCATTATCGCGTATGAATACAAGCGACTATGTTTGCAAGTCTGAAACCCATAGGTGGCGGGAAAACAGGGTGAATAGAATGGGCCCAAGGCAACTTCCCTGTGGAAACACCAGCAAATCTACTTAAAGATGAGGAGAAAATCCATCCCAATTTTAACCTTTTTGTCTCCTATTCCCCAAATAGGAATCAAACCAAGAAACCCCACCTCTGGTCGAAAAACCATAAAATATATATATTTTAGTTTTGTATATATTTATTGTTATTGTAGTTTTTTAATTACATATGTTAAAAAGCTCTCTGTTAACAGTATAATGTTCTGTTTTATTAACACTTTGTTCCATTTAGGATCTAATCATCCAAAATGGTAATTGAATGTGAAATAAATATTATTTAATGATTTTTATGTTGGTATTAAATCATTTTTTTTAAATTTAAGACAATACATGATACAATTGTCCAAAAAGCAAGTAAATCGAACACATATATTTTTATAAAAATAAAAACTCTAAATTTGAGATTGCAGTCCTGAATTTAGATTGATTGAAAGCAAAATGTAAGTCAACAACATTTAATTATTTACAAACATAAATATTTTTCACTACATGTGCTTCTTAGATCAAATAAAAATTGTAATTTAAGATTCAGGGCCTACCTACGGATAGCATAGAGTCATGTATTTGATGTTTGACGAGTTTGTTTTTAAAATCTGTTATTCTAGGACATATTTTATTTATTTAAATTTAGTTCATGCGACAATCAGATGTATTTCCAATAAAACAGCTTATCTATGTTGTCATCTATAAAAGAATTATTGCCTGAAAATTACTTGCACGATTGTGCTTGTTGTTTGTTATTCCCTATATACAACAGTTAATCTAAAGTCTCTCTTTTACTTAATTTTTTAACAGATATAGTGAATATTTTAAACCTTATGGTAAATAAAGCAGTTTATTTATTATTATGCACTATTATTCCAGTTTACTATGAAGTTTCTTTTTGTCTGTCATTGTTCATAAAGGCGTTCATTAATGATAAATTTACAATATCCTTTTTAGTTTATAACTTATTAGAGAAAAAACTGACTTGGTAACATATATGTATTTCATGTACTTTAAATGAAGGAACTCGAATTTGAGGAGAATTAGCATAAGATATTCTGGATCTGCCGTTTAATCGATTTTTATAATCGTGAGCTACTCGCTGAGAAACCTCAATGTCGACCGTGTTTTGTCACAGTAAAACTGTGTGTATGTTATTTTACATAAGTTTGGTCAATTAGATTTGTGATACAATGCAATTAAAATGTAAATTTGTTGCAATACCTCAGTTAAATTGCAGATTTATAAGAAGTTGTATTTTGCAGTTTAAACGAGCGGTTAACAGTCTTACAGAAAAACAAGAAACATTGTGTCAGACCGAGTACTGCCGATTTCGTGATCCCTTTCTATGCCCGCTCCATGTCGTTAGTCCTCTTCTTGACTCAGGGCGATTAAAAACTACAAAAATTTAAATCTTAGCTATAATGTATGTTATGAGCTGTATATTATTATCGCTTACGTGTTAGATATTCTACCTTAATTGTAATCCTAACCAAAATTACAAAAATATTTATCATGTTCTACTAATCTTTAAATAGACAAAGGTTAAAATATACAAAAATTGTAACTATAAAAAATATTTTCAATTAATTATTCCGTTACAACACTGTTTTAAATTGGAATAAATGCAGCAGACAAACAAATGCACAGAAAATACTAAAAAAAATGAGGTTTCTTTACGACGAATTGTGAATCAAAACTCTGGCAGAAAACACCATTAAAACAACAACATACATTGCGTAACAGCATATTTCTACCGGAATCCTGATCCATTCTTTTTGTTGGTCCTCTTCTTTCTTCATGACTATATAAAGTTGTGAAAATGTAAATAAAACTTACAATCATTTTAAATTTTATGTTTACTATTAGCTAATATATCATATAAGTTGTGTCTTATTATACCTTACGGATCCTTTAATCCTTATAGCTTTTAATCCTAGCCAATATTACAAGAATTTCCTTTTGTTACAAATAATCAAATAACGTCTATATTTGAAGCTATTTTCAACATTACATTGTTGTTTTTCAAAATCACTCAAGTCATACATTTTCAATCAAGTCACATACAAATCTATCTATCATCATCCGAGAAATACAAAATTAAACTAATCAAATCGATAATACATTACATTAAACAGCTATTCAGGGGTGAAACACTCCTCCTCCAAAGCCAGTCTGAGATTGTTTTTAAACGAGGAATATCCATAAGCCTTTAGACTGTGAGGGACGCTGTTGTATATCTGGGGGAAAAAAGTATCTAAATCCATTCCTCCCCATCTCCAGCCTGACCCTGGGCACCTCCAGCATGGCGTCCTGCCGAGTGTGACAGTCCCTAATCTCAGCCCGGGTCTGTAGCATCCCCCTGAGGTAAGAGGGTTTTCCCGTCAGCAACACTTGTGAACAAGGCAAGCCACCTGAAGTTTGAAAATGCACTTTATCGGAAGGATCCTTGCTGTACGGCGATACTGGCTAACGTGATTTTCTCAGGCCGTACAACAAATCTTACAGCAGAGTTCTGTAACCTATCAATCAGGACCGTACCCTCAAGGGGTCAATCTTCCCCCAAATACAGGAAGAGCATAAACAATAACTGGGAAAACCACAGCTTTGACAATCTTAAGTTTCACTTCCTCCTGGAGTAACCCCTTAAACCTAAACAATACTCTTAACCTATTCATTACACCACGATTGATATTTTGAACATGTTTCAAGAAGGTTAACTGCTTGTCAAAAGTAACGCCAAGGATTTTTTACTGTGTCCGAAACCTGGAAAGGAACACCTCCCAAGGAAAACTCCCAAGGGTCCATTACTAAGAAAGACTGCATTTGAAGAGGGGTAAAAATTAACAAGTGAACACTTTCTTGGATTCACTGAAGCCCGTGATCGTCAGCCCAGAGCCTGACCCTCAACAAATCAGCATTTAATCTGCTGCATTGCCAAGGAAGACTGTAATGGAGGATATGACAACACAAGCTGAGTGTCATCAGCGTAGGAGTAAAGGGAACAGAATGATAACTCAAGATTACGATCCGCAGTACAGTATACAATAGAAACATAATAGGACCTAAGCAGCTACCCTGAGGAACCCCTGACTCGTTGAGAGCAATCCCTGAAAGACGATCATTCACCCTGGTTACCTGGGTTCTGTCGATCAGATAAGAGCGAAACCACATTGTTGAAACCTGATCAAAACCGTAGTAATGCAGCTTAGCCAAAAACATATCAAAATTCACTGAATCGAATGCACGTGAGAAATTAAGAGCAGCTAAACTACTACAGAAATTCTTATCCCTGGCGGAAAACAGTTGGCTTGTCAAACTTAGTAGAGCAGATGTCGTACTGAAACCAGACTGACTATCGGGCAAAACACCGCTTTACTCCAGGAAGGAAACCAACTGATTTGTCACAATTCTTTCCAATACCTTAGACAGAACTGGTAAAATGGAAATGGGCCTAAGCTCAGACACACTTGTAGGATTACTATTTTTGGGAAGAGGGATGACCAGGCTTTTCTTCCATCCAGAGGGGAATTGGCCAGAGGAGAGAGAGATTAATGATATGGGTGATAGCCCCGATACAGAAAGGACTAACTGCTCTGACCATGTTGATTGAAATTCCGTCAATGCCAAAGGCTGCTGTGGAGATACTGTTGATAATGGTTTTTACCTCACTCTCGCTCACCTGCCGAATTTGAAATTTATCTTGCACCTTTTCGCAAGTAGCGTGCTTATAAAAAGCGAGCCTTTCTGGGTCCACACTGCTATCGCCGCCCAAGCCAGCAAAGTAGCGGTTTAATTTCATCCGAGGAAATATTCACCGATACAGAACCGCCAGCAGTGCCTACTTTAGATCTCCTGCGCGCAAGGTTGCCCAGAAAGATTTTGAGTCACTGCATTTTAACTTTGGCCGCAAAATCATCTTTTTTTGCCTTTCTAACGCCGTAATTGAGTTTATTGCGTGCGCTATAGTATGCCGCTTTCGCACGTGCATCATTACGACAAAGTAAATCTTTTATTAATTAGTTTTTTGTGTGTGTCAGGAGCATTATTTCTGAATTTCGCCTGGGCGCCTTCCTTTTGGTCACACGCTTTTTTACCAATGGAGCACATGCCGGGGTGTGTAATTCCCGTGGTTAACATATCCACAGCATCGTCAACATCACTCTGAAGTTCAACCCTATGCCATTCAATGGAGGAAAAGCTCCGAGGAAAACATTTGCAGATCCACCTTTGAGAGTTCTCTGTAAGAAATTATTTTTTTCCTTATCCTCTCCTTAGTCTTGCAAGTGCAGTCACAGAAAACCAACTTGTGGTCGGTGATACGCTTGCCTCGACCATCCAAGATCTTAGACGTGTCAACCACACCAACAGTCATGTTGCTCAGGGAATTTCTAACGATGATATGATCAATCAAGGCTGCGGTATTGTCTGTTTCTGGCTGAGTCTGTGCCGGATGTCAGGAAGATTGTGCTGGTTAAAGTCCTGTGACTGTCATGATCATCATCACCAATGCGAAAGTTAAATTTCGTGAATCCTCATTTGAAAGGTCAAGATAAAAGAAGAAACAGTGGAAACTGGAGCTTTCTATCTCAACCCAGTACAAATTGGCAACTCATAAAATTAACTAAAAATTATTTGAGGCAAAACATAGACATCTACATTCAGAAGGGAAAATAACTTCAATAGTCAACAACTAGCCTTGAAAACTCAAATCTGTTTCACCTGCTGCAGGGCAGACCTCCCTTATGTTATCAGTTCTGAGGAAGTCCAGTATCATATTCAGTTTCTGGTTGGAATTAAAAAGTTAAGATGTGTTTTTGCTGTACTTTACGTTGAAATGGGGTGTTTAATTGAACAATAGCATTTTATGATCCTTATCATGCGAGGATACGGAGACCTGATGAAACCAGGAGTTCAAAAAATCTTTTCCAATTTTTTTCCACAAAAAAGACAGCTTAATAAACCACTCCAAACCTGAACTACTAAAATCGGCTACAAACGAAGCATTGTCACTTGACGTTTTACAGGCTGTTGCAGAAGATACTCATACCTCAACAAGAAATTTTTCTTAAATATTAGATATAAGTGAAATATTTGTTTGTAAAGACTTACATGACAGTGATTATAAAGCGTACAAAATACGTTTAGTTCATGAGCTAAGTGAGGACGATTTTGATCGTCGAGCAGAAATTTGTGAATGAATGATGCGGAACATTGATTATAATACAGTTAGATTGAACAAAATTGCTTTCTCAGATGAAACCACTTTAATGTTAAAGGTAACGTTAACAGACACAATACTCGATATTGGGCTGATGTTAACCCTCGTTGGATAAGAGAACAATATACCCAGCACTCCGAAAATAAACGTTTGGCTTGGCACCGTGAGGGATCAGTTTGTTGGGGCCTTTTTTATTTATGGAAACCTTAATACCGAGGTATACCAGGAAATGTTTACAAAATCAGGTTTATCCAGCTATCCAAGTAGCAACCAGAAACTGTAATGAAGTTTGGTTCCAGCAGGATGCTGCACCTCCACACTATGGCCTGCTTGTCCGCGAGTATTTATACTATATTCTTACAAAATCGCCTGGATAGGCAGTAGAGGAAGTATTGAGTGGCCACAAAAATACATCAGATTTATCTGCACTTGACTACGTGACACAAATTTTAAACTGTCCCATAGAGCCCATTTTGGGGAAATGGTTCGCTTTTGTTTCCTAGAGGGAAAACTTGAGTTTAATTTTTATATCTTTGTCCCTTGAAGGTTGAGCAGGATCCATCCAGGGTTTTAACTTCATTAATTCCATTTAATTTTGTTCTGGATTGAGATAGAAAGCTCTAGTTTCCACTCTTGTTCTTTTTAACACATTCAAAAACGTTGAACCGATCTCCAATATACTACTCTTGGGAAATGAGAAACTTGTAACTGTGACTAAATGTTCACTTCTATTTCCTAGAAAGGTGTCCCGAGTTTATTACAAGAACATATACAAATTTATTTGTTCTATTATCTTGAAACTAGCAAAAATTACAACAATTTTACTATCTTACTAATCTTGGAAATATAAAATTTTAAAACATAAAAAGATTAAAAATATTATTAAAAGTATTTTCTTATTACATACACCATAACATTACTATTTCATAACAAACACTTTAATAAAATGAAATATTTACTTTGCATACATAAAAAGTAAATAGTGAGAATATAAATGAGCGGTGTTTTTTTCGGCTGAAATGCGAATCAAAACACTCACTGAGCATGATATGACAACAACAATAATAACAATGCATCATACCATGGTCAGCCGATGTTCTGACCCTTCCCTGTTGGTCTTCTTCTTGATTCAGGATGATATCAACTAATATATAAATATTAAGCTAATATTAAATATTTTATTATATTAATTGTGCATCATTAAAGATTGAGTAATATTTATTCTGTTATTTTATTATACTCGTAGTCAAAATTGAAACAATTTCTTTAAGTTTTATTAATCTTGGAAACTTAAGTTTTAAAGTAAAATAGATTAAATCATTATTTAAACATTTAACATGTTACATACATCATAGAAAGATTATTCTAACAACACTTAAATACATTGAAATTCTATTAAAAAATTAACCACACTAAAGATACTTATTATTAAAAAAGTTAATAATAATTATTAAAAATATGTGTTCTTTTAGAGGATATGCGAATAAAAACATCGACTCAAAATGATATGTCACAGCAATAAAAAAACCTTGCGTTATACCATGTTCAATTAAAACTGGATTTTTGGGAAAAAAAGGTAAAATGACAATTAAGCGTTACAATACATAAAATATTATGAATATTCAGATTCTAAAAGAACACTTGCTTTAACTGAAATACATGTATTAGACAAAGAAATACTGCACAATAAATACTCAACCATTGAATTTGCCCGTCGTTTAGCAGATTTACGTTCAAGACGGGAAAAAAAAATTACTGCACGATTGTGCTTGTTGTTTGTTATTCCCTATATAGTCCGTGATGGGCATGTCTAGCGCCTTTCCAACCTCCTTCACCACACTCACAACATCCTCTGTCTTCTCCTCTGGAATCCCGTGTATCTCTAAACAATTACTTCTGGAATATCGTTCCATTTCTTCTACACGATTTTCAAGAGCAGCAAATTTTTTCTTCAATTGCACATTTTCCTGTGTCAGGCTTTCCATGACTTTTAGGTATCCTTCCAACTTGGTATTTTGATCAGCTAGCATTTTTGTGCTGTCATCTATTTTGTCATTAAGATTTTCATAAGCCCTATTGACATCCGATTCGCTTCTTTTTTGAATGTCTTATTTCATTAACCACTCTCAAAAGATCTTCCAAGGTTATTCCTTCCTCTTTTGTAGTCTGGGTGTCCAATCTCATGTTCTTCCTCCTTATTGCCTGACATGAATCACATCTCCACACAAGATCACCCGAAGAGATACATGCTATGTCGGCCTTACTCATTTTCAAGCAAGAGCCAAGAAAATCCACCTTACAATCACTGCAAGCCAGTTTTGAACAAGTGAGAGCCAGTTTGGTTATAATAAAGTATAGTTAAGTGGTAGTGATCGTTGTCTTCTTTTGTCAACATCTTGATCTTCATTCACGTGAATTGCGAATCAAAACTCCAGCGGTAAACAGGCCTACACAACAACAATGAACATTGTGTCAGACCGAGTACTGCCGATGTCGTGATCCCTTTCTATGTCTGCCCCATGTCGTTGGTCCTCATCTTGATTCAGGGCGATAAAAAATTACAAAAATTTAAATCTTAGCTATAATGTGTCTTATGAGCTGTATATTATTATTACTTACCCGTGTTATATATTCTACCTTAATTGTAATCCTAACCAAAATGTTCTTCTAATTTTTAAATAGACAAATGTTAAAAAAAATACAAAAATTGTAAATATAGAAAATATTGCAATTACTTATTCAGTGGCAACGCTGTATTAAATTGAAATAAATGCTGCAGACATACAAATGCACAATAACTACTAAAAGTCGAGGTCTTCCTTGCGACGAATTGTGAATCAAAACTCTGGCAGAAAACACCATCACACAACAATAAACATTGCGTAACAGCATATTCTACCGGAATCCTGATCCCATTTTTGTTGATCCTCTTCTTGTTTCATGACGATTAAAAGTTGGGAAAATGTAAATAAAACTTACAAACATTTAAATGTTATGTTAATGTTAGCTAATATATCATATAAGTTGTGTCTTATTATAGTTTACGGATATTTTAATCCCAGCCAATATTATAAAAATTTCCTTTTGTTCTACTAATATTGAAAAAAACTTAGGTTAAATAACTATAAGAACATTGCCACTATTTATTTAATTGATAAAATCATGGATTTAAATATTTAATAACAAAAATTTAAAAAATTGAAATATATAGAATTGAGACAACGTCAATTCCAACAATTGCATTCTGAATTTGTCCCTGCCTCTAGTGTCATAATAAAGAACGACCCGCCACATATCAAATCGCACCCTGATCTGCACTTTTACATGAGGCATATTGAGGAAAGTCAGCATTCACAACTCCTCTAATGTTGTTTTGCACGACTCTCTGTAATTTTGCTTTCCAGCAATTCCTACCGTTTTTATTATTCAAGCGACACCATCAATTATGCTTCTAACACAACGTCTCCACAATCTCACTCGATACACAAAATGAGAATAAATGGGGCCATAGAGGCAATTGAAACAGAATTGTTCTAGATAGCGCAAGACATATATGCCTGTGGAGACTCTAGTACAGATGTAGTCAACATGATCGTTCTAGGCTAAACCTTTTTTAAGAAACACCCCTAGAAACAATGTGAAGAAACGTCATCCACAAATTAAATCTTTGTATTTGGTTTAAATAGAAAGTTTATGGAAGAATTTTCATTTTTCTATTGAAATAACGTTTGATCATCCACGCACACTTTTGAAGTCTACGGTTAATGTCACTTAAACGCAATTATTATATTAGAACAATGGTTTTTTTGTTTTTTTTTCTTTGAAGGAGGTTAAAATGTTCTTAGTGCACACTGAGAGATTTGTTTTCCCTTAAATATTACCGAACTCCCTCAGGCTCATTGTTCCACGGACTACCGGCTAAGAAACTGGAACTAATTAGTATATTAATTCGGGCTAGGCCTGTAAAGTTACGCCTTTTTCACCCCCAGTACAGACTGGACACAGTGCTTCACACAGTTCCAGGTATCCTCTCTCTGGAGCACAGCTCCAATGACGTTCTCGAGAGTGACCGCGACGCCGATCTCAACAGAGGGAAGACCGCCGCACATGCTGTGTGCTGCTCTGTGTCTGCAGTGTCAGGACAGAACAGACAGGCCGAGCTGGCGACTTTGCCCACTTTGAACTAATAGACCCAAAATAACCAGTGGACGAGAGGGAATGGTTTCTCAAAGTAATAGACCTTCCTGTGCTGCCGTTCCACCCATGGTCGAATGTCCGGGATGAGTCTCAAGGTATAACGTCTTCTTTACACGGATTCCCAAACGCGTTACCGGCGGTCAAAACTGAGGTCTCGCTCTTCTTAGGCAGCAGTATCTCTGTCTACCTCGGTCCTCCAGAGGTAGGTCGCTTGTCTGTCCATCGCAAAATGGAAGATGGAAAAGACACCAGCGATCACCATCACATCTGGTTCGGAAACCGGATCTGGGGCGACCCTTAACGTTACACGACGCTGGACTCGGGAGAATTGGTAAACATGTTTCTCCAAGACGTGGGCCTAGACCTTAGCTTCGTACACAAGGACAAATTGATCTGATGACATCAACAAGCGGCTTTGTAGGCGGTGCACTGCACCTGCTCTCCGAAGAGAAGCTTGCTGTCAATCATCACCCTGAGGTACTTGGTAGCAGGCTTGGCCTCCAGTTGGACATTGTCTATTTGCAGGGAGAGTGCGGGGGGAATTCTCCTCTTTGAAAGGAATACTATCTCTGTCTTGCTGATCGCGAGGGACAGAACATGAAACTGCATCCACTAGTTGACTCTGGCCATAACCAGGCCAAGCTTGAGGGTCGCCTGCACAACGTTCTCGCATAGGAATCACCAATATCTCCGAACGTTTGAACTTGTATCACTGGTTGAGACGGAAACATTGTGTCGACAACAGCGGATATGGTGTGAAGTTCGGTACGAAGGTCTTTACTTCGATGGCGTCACCATGGCTAGATTTGACGGCGTCGTCTATCTCCGTCTAGGTCGTGAATTCGTCTAAGTCCCTCACTTCCAGCGTCGACTTGGATTCGAGGAAGGGGGCTGTCGCGTTAACACCCAAGATGGATTGAAGGTCGGCTCTGAAAGCGGGCTTACTCCCGATGGCTTCCCCGAGCTTGTCAAGATGATCGCCGCCATGGGCTTCGTTAGGCGCTTGATTACGACGCCCCTCCCATCAGGCTTATATTTCTAGGGGATTTCTCCCATCACATCGGCGTAGGATTTACCCTCCGACGGTCTGACTAAAAGGCCTCTCGGACGCTTCGTCAGGGATTTCTACCGAAGTTTCTTTTTCTCCAATTGACTTCTATTTGGTGTTCTGGGTGCTACAGAGAGGTTTCTTTCTGGACTAGAACCCTTATTATCTCCCCCTTTTATCTAAATCAGACTCAGCAGGACTCGTAGCTGAACGCGTAGGAGATTATCACCCCCTCCCCCTTACTGAACCCAGTAGTGAAAGTCAGACCTGATCAGCCGCAGACGGAACTTAATTTTCGCCAAATTGCTCCCAAAACACAGGCAGTCCCGACGAGTAGCGGCCTCGGTCTCCCTCAAGGTCGCATCATGGGAATTTCCCGGTCGCCAACAGGTACTACTACGACTAAAGGGAATTTATCCAGCTGATAGGGTAACCAGGTTATTGTTAGCTGAACTGACCCGGGCCACTGTACTATCCGGCGGCGTGAGAAGTGCAAGGAAACCCCAGTTTTTACGCTTTACCCTCTACGCTCAAAACATGTTTAATATACTGCGGGTCTAATCTAATAAGAAGGCGGACTGGGACCACAATATATTTACGCTTAAAATAATTTTACAAAATTGCAATTTTTGTAACTGCCAATTCTAATACATACAATTAATTAGTAAATATAAATACAACAAAAAACGGCCTTAAATAACAGAAAACCTAAGTAATAAAATATTATAAATATATAATAATAACTATAGATAACTACATAAAGAATTTGTATCAAAGGAATAAATAATAAAACGTGCCAATAACAATGCAATAACTAGTTAAATATCAAACATTTCATTCCAGACCATATAAGAGCAACAATAAACCAGACTCTGTACATGTAATTACAACAAACTAGGTAATTATACCAGGAAGATTTAATAGTTGTTAAAACTCATATATTTGGTAGAAAATTCCAAACAATCATCGAAAAGCGATAAAATGTTATCAATTTAAAGGTGCGTAAGAAAGTTACAAATTCAGAGTCATTTTGGCTGATTCTATTTAACGTCTTTTACATACATTAAATAACGTCTCAAACATTGTCAAGAATCGTATGCTAACACTGCAAAACATATACGTCCAGGTACTTACACATGTACATTTATATTATAATACAAAAATATAATAAATTTAATACAAATAAGTATACTCATACATTTCTAACTACACTTTCAAGTTTTACAAAACGTTGAGAAAAAAGTATTGCGAAGTTCACACAACGCCGAAACAGTATAAATACAATAAGTTATTTCGGAAACACATGTGAAGAACTATTTCCAGTCAACAAAAGTTTTGGTCAACTATTTCCAAGTTAAATCAAAATCAGGAAATCCAAAAATCTATGTCCATTTATAACGGTGACTTAAAGAGGGCTAAGCTGAATTCCTTTAACTTTAACTGATGAAACAAACATTTGTATTAAGATATTTTTTAATGAACGAAAAGGCGTCAGAAGCGTAATTAAATGTGTGTCTTACAACCAAAACACCGTTCAAGTGGAAAACTTAAGTCTCTTGGCCCAGTGGTCTGACGTTAATACAATTATTATTTTCATGTCTGATGGTCGCTTTTAAGTGTATCGACCTATGACAAATATAATCACAAATAATTAACGTTACAAATTTTGTTCTTTTTGATACTTTTCAATTTTGACCAGCTGTACACTTAACATAGCTGTGGATAAATTCCTGTAACGATTGTACAAAAAACCAGGTTGTAGCGTATGATGGATATTGAGTTTTGGATAGTTGACTATAGCAAAGAAGAAATTCATTAAGAGCTTTATTGCAAGCCTTACTACAGTTTAGCTTCTGGTACATTTATCAGATTACAATACACATACAATTGAAATGTAACAGAAATACACAAATCACTGAACGCACACAAAAAAAATATACAAACCGATAGGATACAGAGTTTGATTGTTGTAACTAATTAATGGAGATGCCAGCCCGGACCGGTCTAGTGGTCTCTAATGTGGAGACTGCACCCACTTTCAGAAGAACAGGTTACGGACAGACCATCCCCGATGTAACTTTTTCGTCGGAGGGACTCGCACGAAGAATCACGGACTGGAGGGTGATCGAGGATCATACCGGTTCCGATCACCAGTACATCACCTTCAGTCTCATCGGAAGCAGACTAAACCGAATCGTACCGACTCGGGCTTCAGGCTGGAATGTTTCTAGGCTCAGTGCTGAATCCTCGTCCTTGGCGATTGACGAGGGCAAGGAGACAGTTCTCTCTTTAGCGGGTAGTGCCTCAGACATTGGTGACGCCACTATGAGTCTCATTGCGCGCGGTTGTGACGCCGCAATGCCGCGAAAAAGATCCTTGCGGAGAAACAGACGCTCGTCTTACTGGTGGACGGAGGATATCGCCAATCGACGGAGAGTTTGTTTGAGGCTTAGACGGAAGGTCACCCGGGGAAGAAGGAGGGGGGGCCTGGTTCCCGAAGCTCTAATGCAAGAGTACAGGGATGCCCGTAGAGGTCTCAAGCAGGCGATAACAGTGAGCAAGGCCTCCAGGTGGAAGGAGCTCAAGGACGATCTAAACGCCGATCCTTGGGGATTGGGCTACCAAATCGCCATCTGCTAGCCCTAACATGAGCGCAGCCCAACTGAAGGTAATAGTTGATGCTCTGTTTCCGTCTCACCAGATTAGGCCGGAGGAGCATATCGTAGTTCATCCCGAAGAGGTACCTCCGTTCAGTGAACCAGAGCTGAAAAGCGCCATCGCTTCGATGCGCTGTTGGAAAGCTCCCGGGCCCGATGGAATCCCAGCGGAAGTGCTGAGAGCTGTGGCTAGTGGTTCACCACAGCTGCTGCTTAATATGTATAACCGCTGCCTGCTGGAAGGCGTGTTCCCTCCTCGTTGGAAGATCCAGCGCCTGGTGTTGGTCACCAAGGGAAAAGGAGACCCCACAAGCCCGTCCCCATACAGACCCCTCTGCATGCTAGACCCAGTGGAGAAACTCCTCGAGCGTTTGCTCAAACCTAGGCTGATCCAGGCTGTTGAAGCGGCGGGAGGACTATGTGACCGTTAGTTCGGTTTCCGCGCGAGTCGTTCTACGATTGGTGCTGTCGGGGAGGTTGTCAGAGTCTTCGAGTCAGTACAGCAGGGAGACCATCGGTACCGCAAACTGGTAATGCTGGTAACACTGGACGTAAGGAATGCGTTTAACTCGGCCAGTTGGTCTGACATGCTCGGTGCCCTACAATCCACGTTTTTGATTCCACCGTATCTCTTGAGGCTGCTAAATAACTACCTAGGGAAGTGACGACAGGTGCTGCCCAAGGCTCGATTCTTGGCCCAGACCTGTGAAACATCATGTACGACGTGGTTGTTCGTATGGAGATGCCGCACGACACCTTCCTCGTTGGTTATGCAGATTACATTGTAGTAGTCACAACCGCGAGAGAGTTGGATGAGGCGCAGAGATTGCTGAGTCTAGCTCTGAGGCGAATACTCTGCTGGATGGGTGAGCATGGACTGTCTTTGGCCACCGGGAAGACAGAGATCGTCCTTCTCACCAGGAGGAGGATAGACCCCGTCGTGCAGCTAAACTTCAACACGGAGCTCATCGATACTAAACGCTGCGCCAAGTATCTAGGAGTGAGAAAGGATTCCCGTATGACATTCTGGGACCAGATCACCTGTGCGGCCGAGAAAGCTGAAAGGATTGTGGCCAATCTGAGTAGGCTCATGACCAACGTCGGTGGACCCGCGGAGGGTAAGCGCCGAGTCCTAATGTCCTTGACGAACTCGGTTATCCTCTACAGCTGCGAGATCTGGGCGAATGCCTTGCGGCAGAAGCGCTACAGGAGGAAGGTCGTGGCGGTGCAGAGGAGAGGTACTCTTCGAATTTCATCTACCTATCGTACCAACCGTTTCGGAGCCGGCCGTCCTTGTGATTGCGGGGGTAATTCCCATCGATCTTCTTGCTCTTGAACGAAAGCGTTTCTAAGATGAGAATGGCACTGGCAAACGTGCTGCTGCCCGTTCGCACGCAATGGATGAGTGGCAAACTCCATGGGAGACGGAGAGTCGAGGACTTTGGTCTTTTAGGCTCATCTGATCTGAGGGGACGGACCGAAAGAGAGCATGGAGAGGTAGACTTCTACCTTAGCCAGCTTCTCACTGGGCACGGTTGTTTCGGCTTCTACCTTAACAGAATGGGGAAGTCCCCGAGTCCGGAATGCCAGTACGGGGATTTGAATTCGGACGATGCCCTGCACACCTTCTTCAAATGTAGAAGGTGGGAAACGGAGAGAAGGGAGCTGGAGGCAGCTATAGGGCGTTTTTCGCCGGAGTCCCTTATAGAAGAGTTGTTGCCCAGTCCTAAATCGTGGAGCACTGTCGCTGCGTTCTGCAAGAAGGTGCTAAGGCAAAACAGAAGAGAGCAGCTATAAAGCAGAAGAATAGCTCCTGTCGGTGGATTTTAGAATGAAGTAATGCCCATTGGGAGAACGATGGCACCCTCTTGAAGTAGTTGCAGAGATGCGTTCCCCCGAGAGGGTTTCCAATGCCTGGACCGGTAGGTTTTTTAGTGGGTGGGAGTCCCACACACCAGAGCGAACATCTGTCCCTGACGGTGCATAATGCATTTTCCAATATTCGTGATACGATTCTTTTATCTCATAAGCTTTGGAAGTTTTAAGCGGTAACCCTTTAAAAATAGAAAAATGCTATTTATGTACTTTTTATCTAATATGCAAATTTAAAACACCAAAAACTGTCAAATTTCAGTTTCATACATCCATTACTATTACACTTGTTAAACACTCATCAGCTAGGAGGGGGAAAATCAAATAATTTGGTTCAGTATTTAAATTAACATCTATACCCCTCAAAATCATTGTAAAGTACACTGGAAGTGAACAAATTACCTTATGTTTGATAATAACATAATTAGAAACATATTAAAATCGTTGAGATATGTCTTATGAATAATTGTGAATCAAAACACAGGCAGAAAATGACCTCACACGTGATCATTATAAACATCACGTGACAGCGAGTTCTACCGATGTTCTGAGTTAAATGTTTATGTCCAAAATATTTTAAATTATTTACTTTGTTTTGGTAATACTTTGAAGTTATTCCATTTCAATATTCAGGCATAAAGTCTACGTTTTCTGTCACAAGTTAGATTTGAAGAAGTTGAGACTCTATTGTGGCTGAATGTGGAAGAGCATGAACCATTTGAATCTAATACTAACTTTGAACTTATTGTAAACAAATAATACATAACAAGTAGATTACAGTAGAGTATAGTAGAGTGGTAGTGCTTATTATCTTGATTCTTCATTGCACAGTCAACATCTTGAATATCTTCTTCGGTGAATTGCGAATCAAAACTCCAACAGTAATCACTCACTCACAACAGCTATAAACGTTGTGTAAGACCGAGTACTGCCGAAGTCGTGATCCCTTTCTATGCCCGCTCCATGCCGTTGGTCTTCTTCTTGACTCAGGGCGATTAAAAATTACAAAAATTTAAATTTTAAGCTAATGTTTTTTAATATATTATATAAGTTGTATCTTATTATATCTTACGTGTATTTTAAGCCGAGCCTATATTACAAGAATTCCTGTTTGTACTACTAATATTCAAATAAACAAAGGTTAAATAATTAAAATAACATTGTAGTTATTAAATAAAACATAGAATTACATATTTCATGACACCAATTTAAAAAATTAAAATATATGTCAAATTGAAACAACGTCAATGTCAACAATTGCATTATCAATTTGTCCTCGCCTCTAGTGTCATAATAGTGAACGTCCCCGCCACATATCAAAGCGCACCCTGATCTGCAGTAAATACATAAGGCATATTGAGACAAGGCAAAGTCAGCAGTGCTAATAGTTTTTATTATTTTTTTTTTTTTAATTCTAGAGATACTGTTATGCTATGCTTCTGAAACAACGTGTCAACTATCTCACTCTATACACATAAATAGAATAAATGAGGCCATTTAACATTTGTTTTGGAAACAATGGTGCAAGTTAGCGTAAGACATATATATGCTTTAGAAGACTCTAGCACATGTAGTCATATATATAACTAATTTAGTTAACCAATCATACAGAACAGAAATTGAAAAATTCATTACGCCTAGTCACATTCTATGGTAGGACATGCACCATTATAGAACATATTTGTGTCTACGGAGAAATTCCTTCTTGTGATATCTTGCTACATGATACATTCACATTCTTGTTCTTTAAATTATGATTCGTAGCGGTCTTTAACTAAAAACACTTCCAGTGTGGCAAGGAGGGTACGACAACCCAAGAGTGCGCTAAAATACAATCTTGTCACCGACTTCTAACATTGAATTTTTACTCTATTTTTTTTGAAACTCCATGAATAAAAATTCAAAGTCATAAAATATTGTATGATTGTACGCAGTTTGTTTACAAATTTGTTTATTCTGGAATTATCCATAAGGCCAATGTAAGAATATTCGCTAAAGCTCAGCCAAAAGCAGTGAAGTGACATTCATCATCATCGAACTCAGTATGCATCCTATTTAAATGAAGTTTTATACAAATTGTAAGGTCTACAAGTCATTTAATTTTGAGATATCGATCGCACAGACGAACAGAAATGAAAAGATTTCCAGACCCTCAAGTTATAAGCTTCACTAACACTCAGCCAATTATTACATCGTGACGTAGTGTTAAGATTATGTCTGGGTGAGCATGGACTGTCTTTGGCCACCGAGAAGACAGAGATCGTGCTTCTCACCAGGAGGAGGATAGATCCCGTCGTGCAGCTAAACGCCTTAAAACGGAGCTCATCGATACCAAACGCTGCGTCAAGTATCTAGGAGTGAGAATGGATTCCCGTACGACATTCTGGGACCAGATTACCTGTAGGGCCGAGAAAGCTGAAATGATTGTGGCCAATCTGAGTAGGCTCATGACCAACGTCGGTGGACCCGCGGAGGGTAAGCGCCGAGTCCTAATGTCCGTGACGAACTCGGTTATCCTCTACGGCTGGGAGATCTGGGCGAATGCCTTGTGGCAGAAGCGCTACAGGAGGAAGGTCGTGGCGGTGCAGAGGAGAGGAACTCTTCGGATTTCATCTGCCTATCATACCGTTTCGGAGCCGGCCGTCCTTGTGATTGCGGGTGTAATTCCCATCGATCTTCTTGCTCTTGAACGAAAGCGTGTCTAAGATGGGAATGGCACTGTCAAACGTGCTGCTGCCCGTTAGCACGCAATGGATGAGTGGCAAACTCGATGGGAGACGGAGAGTCGAGGACTTTGGTCTTTTAGGCTCATCTGATCTGAGGGGACGGACCGAAAGAGAGCATGGAGAGGTAGACTTCTACCTTAGCCAGCTTCTCACTGGGCACGGTTGTTTCGGCTTCTACCTTAACAAAATGGGGAAGTCCCCCAGTCCGGAATGCCAGTACAGGGATTCGAATTCGGACGATGCCCTGCACACCTTCTTCAAATGTAGAAGGTGGGAAACGGAGAGAAGGGAGCTGGAGGCAGCTATCGGGCGTTTTTCGCCGGAGACTCTTATACAAGAGTTGTTGCCCAATCCTAAATCGTGGAGCGCTGTCGCTGCGTTCTGCAAGAGGGTGCTAAGGCAAAAAAGAAGAGAGCAGCTATAAAGCACAAGAATAGCTCCTGTCGGTGGATTTTAGAATGAAGTAATGCCCATTGTGCGAACTATGGCACCCTCTTGAAGTAGTTGCAGAGACGCGTTCCCGAGAGGGACTCCAATGCCTGGACCGGTAGGTTTTTAGTGGGTGAGAGTCCCACACACCAGGGCGAACATCTGTCCCTGACGGTGCATAATGCATTTTCCTATTGAAAAAAACCTAAATAATGGTATTCTGTTGAAAATTATGATTTTTAATAGTGTTATTACGTATTAATTTAAGTATATAGGAACGACATACACCTAATACTAACGATGATAATGTACTAAAAGATGATTTACAGTGTGAGTACAGTCCCTTGTCAACGTTTCGTCAAAAAACCCGTTTGGTAACAGACTGTGACTGTGGACCTAGAGTTCTCTTTTTTAGAAGTAGGTAAGAAATAGCTTCGACAGTTTAATGGCATGGACCTATAGTCCGTTTACCCCCTAAAACTTAGTGTTTGTGTCAAGTAATACTTTTAAAGAATTGGAACTGACGCAAACTCACCCACAATCGTACTTAATACAAGTAACTTTATCTCTCTGTTTTTATTTCTTTCTTTATATATGCATTACGTCAATTACATAAGCCCAGTTATTATTAATTCATATACCTTAGTCCATTCACCTTATGAGGTAAATTAGAAAAGGGTTATTTTATACAATTCAATATTCGTGATACGATTCTTTGATCTCATAAGCTTTGGAAGTTTTAAGCGGTAACCCTTTAAAAATAGAAAAAATGCTATTTATGTACTTTTTATCTAATATGCAAATTTAAAACACCAAAAACTGTCAAATTTCAGTTTCATACATCCATTACTATTACACTTGTTAAACACTCATCAGCTAGGAGGGGGAAAATCAAATAATTTGGTTCAGTATTTAAATTAACATCTATACCCCTCAAAATCATTGTAAAGTACACTGGAAGTGAACAAATTACCTTATGTTTGATAATAACATAATTAGAAACATATTAAAATCGTTGAGATATGTCTTATGAATAATTGTGAATCAAAACACAGGCAGAAAATGACCTCACACGTGATCATTATAAACATCACGTGACAGCGAGTTCTACCGATGTTCTGAGTTAAATGTTTATGTCCAAAATATTCCAAAATATTTTAAATTATTTACTTTGTTTTGGTAATACTTTGAAGTTATTCCATTTCAATATTCAGGCATAAAGTCTACGTTTTCTGTCACAAGTTAGATTTGAAGAAGTTGAGACTCTATTGTGGCTGAATGTGGAAGAGCATGAACCATTTGAATCTAATACTATTTCTTAAAATTTTGAACTTATTGTAAACACATAATACATAACAAGTAGATTACAGTAGAGTATAGTAGAGTGGTAGTGCTTATTATCTTGATTCTTCAATGCACAGTCAACATCTTGAATATCTTCTTCGGTGAATTGCGAATCAAAACTCCAACAGTAATCAGTCACTCACAACAGCTATAAACGTTGTGTGTGACCGAGTACTGCCGGAATCGTGATCCCTTTCGATGTCCGTTCCATGCCGTTGGTCCTCTTCTTGACTCAGGGCGATTAGAAATTAAAAAAATTTAAACTTTAAGCTCATGTTTGTTAATAAATGATAGAAGTTGTATCTTATAATATCTTACGTGTTTTTTAAGCCGAGCCTATATTACAAGAATACCTGTTTGTACTACTAATATTCAAATAAAGAAGGGTTAAATAATTAAAATAACATTGTAGTTATTAAATAAAACATAGAATTACATATTTATGACACCACTTTAAAAAATTAAAATATATGTCAAATTGAGTCAACGTCAATTTCAACAATTGCATTATCAATTTGTCTCCGCCTCTAGTGTCATAATAGTGAACGTCCCCGCCACATATCAAAGCGCACCCTGATCTGCAGTAAATACATAAGGCATATTGTGGCAAGGCAAAGTCAGCGGTGCTAATAATTTTTATTATTTTTTTTTTTTAATTCTAGAGATACTGTTATGCTATGCTTCTGAAACAACGTGTCAACTATCTCACTCTATACACATAAATAGAATAAATGAGGCCATTTAACATTTGTTTTGGAAACAATGGTGCAAGTTAGCGTAAGACATATATATGCTTTAGAAGACTCTAGCACATGTAGTCATATATATAACTAATTTAGTTAACCAATCATACAGAACAGAAATTGAAAAATTCATTACGCCTAGTCACATTCTATGGTAGGACATGCACCATTATAGAACATATTTGTGTCTACGGAGAAATTCCTTCTTGTGATATCTTGCTACATGATACATTCACATTCTTGTTCTTTAAATTATGATTCGTAGCGGTCTTTAACTAAAAACACTTCCAGTGTGGCAAGGAGGGTACGACAACCCAAGAGTGCGCTAAAATACAATCTTGTCACCGACTTCTAACATTGAATTTTTACTCTATTTTTTTGAAACTCCATGAATAAAAATTCAAAGTCATAAAATATTGTATGATTGTACGCAGTTTGTTTACAAATTTGTTTATTCTGGAATTATCCATAAGGCCAATGTAAGAATATTCGCTAACGCTCAGCCAAAACCAGTGAAGTGACATTCATCATCATCGAACTCAGTATGCATCCTATTTAAATGAAGTTTTATACAAATTGTAAGGTCTACAAGTCATTTTGTTTTTGAGATATCGATCGCACAGACGAACAGAAATGAAAAGATTTCCAGACCCTCAAGTTATAAGCTTCACTAACACTCAGCCAATTATTACATCGTGACATATTGTTAAGAGTATGTCTTTGTGCGTAGTAACGTTCAAGTTACCTGAATTCAATTTAATTGGCAATCTTTTGATTAATCAAACAAATACAAATTATCTTCTGCTGAACATGCCCGTAGTGACCCAATACCATTTATGTGCATGGCTGTTGCTAATATTGCCTGCTCTGATATGACAGGGGTTACGTTAATCCTGTAAATCAGCACCTGCTTAGCCAACTCTGCTTTCACTTAATCTTGGACCACATTTTTAGATATTTCTATAGATAACGTATATCAAGTAGACCTTGTGCTCTTTCTATTGGAGACTGTTGAAATGCAGAACAACGACTTGAAGTCTGATATTTTAGTGACTATCACTTATACCTAAAACAAATCTCAAACAGCATAGTATAGTATTGTATACGCGACTAGACTTACATGTTAACCTCAATGGATATTTTATTGTTTTATTAACTCTGCCAAGAATTGAAACAACCCTTTGTTCATATCCCTAATATGTCAATCCTGGAAACGGAACGTAATATTTTGTTGTAACATATAACGATGGAAAAATTCCGATATCCTACAACCCTTTAATGTTACATTTATATTTGTATCAAATTAGATTAAATAGATAACTATTTGAAGTCATTAATTTTGTTACCTTAAATAGTGGCGCTTGGCCTATGAACTAAACCTCATACGATACTTATCTATCTGCAGAGTCATACTTAGCTTGTTTAATACGAGTGTGAGTACTAAAATGTGCTACCAATCCGTACTAACAACTGCTATGTTAATTAAAATACAATCTGCAGTATCAAAACATTTTCAAACAGTATGGAAAAATAATAATGACCTATTATTAGAAATTACCTAATTTTTAATTACCAATACATAGTAAATTATAATTCACGAATGGTATTTGAACTGTATAGTTACTTTACACTAGCTTAAAATTAAAGTTAATTTTCGACTTACAAGTTTAGTATGGTTCGGAAGAGAAAATATTTTTCCTGTATACTGCAGGCAGTCTATTGTCCAAATGTCAAAGTACGCTAGGTAAATAAATAAATTGAATCTAATGAAATATTTATACAATGAATACAAACCTTATAAGGTTTGTATTCATTGATTTATATCCATAAACTTTCATGTTTGTGTTACGCCTATGTTTGTATTAATAATGTTAGTCTGAGAGATTTATACAATTGTGCTGCAACTCACTTTTTATCCCCATTTAATAACTGTTATTGAAAATCTGAGGAACCTAGATAATCACATATGAACAAAATAACTGTAAAACTTGTTTTGTTGCTATTCCCTCATCTATCTATCTAATTGATATTCACGACTTTGCTATGACAAGTTTACTCCTGATCTAATCTAAGTACCAAACAATAAAAAGGAATAACAGTCCAAGTAAATAAATTATCATAGAAAACTAATTATATATTTTAGAAAATTTAAGATTTAAACATTTGTAGCTTATTTTGAGGGGGGCGCACAATATTCAAACAATATCTAAACTTATTTTTCTAGTTAATCGTGCCTAATATAAATTGTGTTCTCTTTCTTATTAGGTGAGGGCGGATGAGTACATTAAAACCCCTTAAAGTAAAATCATTTATAAAAATGATGGAATTACAAAGAAGGTATTTACACGGATAATAAATGTAAATTAACCAAAACACCAATGTACAAATATTTGCTAACGCTCAGCCAAACACCACTCTAAAAACACCATCATCGAACTCAGTGTTGAGAGTATATAAATGAAGCTTCGTGCAGAATGTCAAGTCTATGAGTTAGTTCGTTTCCGATGTATCTTGCGGGAGACAGACAGACAGAAATGAAAAGTTTCCAACACTATTAGTGTGGTAAGCATCGCTAACGCTCAGCCAAACACCACTCTAAAAACACCATTATCGAACTCAGTGTTGAGAGTATATAAATGAAGCTTCGTGCAGAATGTCAAGTCTATGAGTTAGTTCGTTTCCGATGTATCTGGCGGGAGACAGACAGACAGAAATGAAAAGTTTCCAACACTATTAGTGTGGTAAGCATCGCTAACGCTCAGCCAAACACCACTCTAAAACACCATCATCGAACTCAGTGTTGAGAGTATATAAATGAAGCTTCGTGCAGAATGTCAAGTCTATGAGTTAGTTCGTTTCCGATGTATCTTGCGGGAGACAGACAGACAGAAATGAAAAGTTTCCAACACTATTAGTGTGGTAAGCATCGCTAACGCTCAGCCAAACACCACTCTAAAACACCATCATCGAACTCAGTGTTGAGAGTATATAAATGAAGCTTCGTGCAGAATGTCAAGTCTATGAGTTAGTTCGTTTCCGATGTATCTTGCGGGAGACAGACAGACAGAAATGAAAAGTTTCCAACACTATTAGTGTGGTAAGCATCGCTAACGCTCAGCCAAACACCACTCTAAAACACCATCATCGAACTCAGTGTTGAGAGTATATAAATGAAGCTTCGTGCAGAATGTCAAGTCTATGAGTTAGTTCGTTTCCGATGTATCTTGCGGGACACAGACAGACAGAAATGAAAAGTTTCCAACACTATTAGTGTGATAAGCATAGCTAACGCTCAGCCAAACACCACTCTAAAACACCATCATCGAACTCAGTGTTGAGAGTATATAAATGAAGCTTCGTGCAGAATGTCAAGTCTATGAGTTAGTTCGTTTCCGATGTATCTTGCGGGAGACAGACAGACAGAAATGAAAAGTTTCCAACACTATTAGTGTGGTAAGCATCGCTAACGCTCAGCCAAACACCACTCTAAAACACCATCATCGAACTCAGTGTTGAGAGTATATAAATGAAGCTTCGTGCAGAATGTCAAGTCTATGAGTTAGTTCGTTTCCGATGTATCTGGCGGGAGACAGACAGACAGAAATGAAAAGTTTCCAACACTATTAGTGTGGTAAGCATCGCTAACGCTCAGCCAAACACCACTCTAAAACACCATCATCGAACTCAGTGTTGAGAGTATATAAATGAAGCTTCGTGCAGAATGTCAAGTCTATGAGTTAGTTCGTTTCCGATGTATCTTGCGGGAGACAGACAGACAGAAATGAAAAGTTTCCAACACTATTAGTGTGATAAGCATCGCTAACGCTCAGCCAAACACCACTCTAAAACACCATCATCGAACTCAGTGTTGAGAGTATATAAATGAAGCTTCGTGCAGAATGTCAAGTCTATGAGTTAGTTCGTTTCCGATGTATCTTGCGGGACAGACAGACAGACAGAAATGAAAAGTTTCCAACACTATTAGTGTGATAAGCATCGCTAACGCTCAGCCAAACACCACTCTAAAATGGTTTTTTACAACACATAAAAAGAAATATTTTATGAACAAAAATTATACATCATAACCAAATGGCACTAAGTATTCTAAATTAGCCTAATGTTATTCCATTATTAATATAATATGCGGTGCAAGTTTTTATATAACTTTCAAGTACCTTACATCAAATATATTTTATGTGACAGTAAAATTAATATCCTGCCGTAACAATTATTTTCTGTAAAAACAATTCAGAGTATAAAATCATAAAAATATATCATCTTACAAATACTAAAAAAACTTATATGCCTTAACATTATCTCTCATAACTTCTATTGTTGTATTTTCTTCTAAAATTTTAATAACAGACATGAACTTCGAGATTCTTATTTTCTACAGATCAATGGCCCACCAGAGTAAAATAGTTATTATAAATTAAATAAGATTAAACATGAAACTTATTGCTGCAATAACATTCGACCATGTCAGGGGCTTGATTTTTGCCTTGGTAAACGGTCTGTAAGTCCACGTCATAATACTGTCGGGAGCATTTCTTACCCAAGAGGTGGACAGTAGGTCCACGGTCCCGGCCTGGGACCCATTGTCCGTTCGACGGTTGATAAAGGACAATGTGACGAAGGGTTGATAAAGGATCGTACTCACACTGCAGCACTTGTACATAATATGTTACTAGATCTATAGTTATGAGAGAAAATAATGTTAATGCATATAAGTTGCTTTTCCAGTATGACCTTACAAATCTTTTAAAATACAAAAATTGTTAATCATAATTAAACTTTTGACTTCTTATACATTGACGTTGATTAGTAAATTAAACAGAACGCTTTGTTTGAATAGTCTATAAATCTCTTAACAAAATTAATGAACTGCAACAAAATTAAATTTTCATGTACAAATATTTTTCGGTAGTTTTCTCACTAAAATTATAACTTTTTTCAGGTTTAGCACATCTGCTTCTAAGAAAATGCCAGAGAAAAGGCTAAATTTTATGTAGAAAATTTAAATACACGTTTTTTTACTGTGCCTCCTCCGTCGGATCTCAAATTGATGTCTGTAATAGTTTGTGTTCAACTTTAACCAAACAGAATATCTAATATGGCATTTGAGTTTTTGTTCTGATTATTAGGATGATACGAAAATCACAGACAAATAGATTAGATATTTTCTACGATTTATGTTCATGTACGTTCATTAATTATTACGATAGTTATTTACCGATCGCTGTAACGTGTTTCTCTCACACTTTGTGTATAGAAAGTAACAAATAATATAATCAAAGTAACAAATAATATTAATATTTAATTTGAAGTCCATATTTTGTTTTTTTTTAATATATTTGTTCATTGCATAAGCGTTTGCCGCGTCTATGCGCAATACACTCAGTAAATGTCAACCGCTCAGCGGCGGTAAAAAATACAATTACTAATTTCATGTCTCAAAATTTTTGTAATTGTATAACAGTAAATATATCCTCTACAAAAGTATATATAAATTTATACTCGAAAACCGCTTATCAGGAATGCCACGGTTTGAGATTTAAAAATATCTAAATGTAAAATGCATTTTATTTCAGTAATTCAAATACAAACCCATATTTGAAACTAAAAATATTTATCTTGGAAGCCCATTTTACCATGTATAAATTCTAGGCAAAAGTTGGAGGATGTGTCTTTTAGATCTTAAGATAAAGCCATATTCCAGGCCCCTGTTATTCTCTTTCATACAGCGTCGTTTTTTAAAACTTGGTATTATCGAGCGTTCTCCAAAAGTTTATATTTTCGCTTAAGCTTATCCGTTTTTTAGAGCATAAAATAAGAATTATAAGCTCTCAGACACAATTTGTAATATCATTACCATTTAACATATTCTAGGGGAGTGTTCACATACCCCAGCTTGACAGATAGGTACGGATACTGTGTATCAGTAACTCCCCCCCCTTTTTTGGTCTTCATAGATACGCCCATGTATGAGTAAAAACATTTTGAGCCCTCTGATTTGTCGCAACTTAATGGGTTCTCTAAAAACCACTCAGAATGTGTAACTTTATTTAAAATTCACATATTTTATAATCGTACTTGTTTAGCTGGTTTTGTATGGCAACATATATTTATGTTATTAATACAAATTCTATGTAATTAAGTCAATTTGTAACGGAAATATAATACAATTAGGGAAATTTTATTGTTATTTGTACTAATCACTATCGACATGTTTATTAAAATAACAAATATGTTCAAAAATGTTCAATACTAATAATGATCTTATATATTAGGAATTCCTATATATGGATTACCAATACACGATTAATTAGAACTTATGAATTAAAGTTGAACTGTATATTAGCAATAAACTAAAGTTAAAGTTAATAATTCACTTACAAAATTAATACATTTCATAAATGTAAAGTAAAAGTTTAGTACATTTCGGAAACTAAGCACTTTTCCGTTGGATATTTTTATTTAACTGTATGATAATATTATTATTATTATTAATTCAAACTTAATATTGTGTTCTATTGCCCAAAGTAAAAAAAATATTAAAATTAATACAAGTTTGATATTCCTGAAATTGAGTGTTTACCTACTACACCACTGTTTAATATTTAGTGCTAGAGATTTGTGTGATATCACTGCAATTCTCTTTCACTACTCAAAGTTAAACTGTAATTCAGAATCTTATAAACATAGATAATCAGAGATAAAAATAAATACCTGTTCAAATGATATGCTATAAACCATCTCCGTGAGTTCCTATTTAGGTTGATATCTATAATTTTGTATGACAATTTGAATCCTGTTCTGATGCAAGTGCAAATTTTGAGTCGGAAAAAGGAAACCGACAGGAGCCGGTAATTTGAACCACTTTAATAACATAGCAAGTACCCAAACTAAGTAATAAATAATTACTACATTATCAGTCATAAACGCACAGGTCGCTCATATTTTATTTGATTCAATTTCAATACTTATTCAATAATTTGACTTTCTCAGTGTATAGCTAAACAAAAATGTTATCTCTTCTTTATTCCAATAAAACAAGTAAGTTTTTTTCAGTAATCAAAATTTCAATGTTATATTTTTATATTCAATATGTTTATATTCAAGTAATGTTAAGTACAGTACGTATCAGGCGACCATGTCCAGAAGTCCTGCAACAAAATTTGTTACGCGCCCTCAGTAACTAATAAAGAAGTAACAAAATGTTCTTTGCTTACAAGTTAACTAACGTTGGTACTCTCTCCTCACTGTCCTAACTATAATAAAACAGTTTATCGTAGCGAACCACGCGCACAAGTATAAATACACACCCGCCTGTGCTATCCTGAGTAATCGGGGACCCGCCGCGCACACTTCCAGTTGTCCAGTCACCGCTCTTCTGGCGCTTCTTGTATTTTGTTCAGTGCTTAGCCCACTCCCTACACCATCACTTCTTGGTGGGAGAATTCCCGCAAAGGTTTAGTAGAACCCTACACCACACCTTCGCAGTGGGAGAATTCCCGCAAAAATTGTTGACCTAATTGTTATAGAAACCGATATTCCTGGTTAATATGTACAGAATTTCTCTTCTGTATTTTTTGTACGTTTATACACTGCCATTATCATCGAATCCTTATAATAGTAGAGTTTCTTAATCGCAATATACTGTTTTGATAATACAAATATATAAATCCGTTGAATTCTGTTTTGGATGTACGGTTTTACTTTAAATAATTTATAAATATTTTTATTCCACTTTGATTAAATATTTTTGACCTGTGATAATATTTAGTTATACAATTGTATACCCCAAACGGATTAAGTAACTTTAATGGTTTAATTGATGACAGTTAAACTCTGCACTAAAACACACAACAGTGATTCTTTATGAGATATACGTCTATCAGATTTTCTTAGCTAGGAATAGGCTAGTATGTGTGCTCGAGATTAGTCTCCTACACTGGATAGAGAAACTTTGGACACTGAAACCTGTTGCCTATCTGTGCCAGAAGAGACAAACCAACGTCGAAACAGCCAACCACGAAGAGGTCATCCGACCTCGGTGCTAGGGAAGTGTTCACCACGTAGTCCACACTCTGAGTGCAGAAGTAGGGTGTCCTTGTCCGGTCATCTTATTTCTGTTCCAGTACTCCCGCTCACCCGTCAAGTATTCTCTACGAAGATGACATCTCTGAAAAATTAGAGGATGGAGCTCCTTATGAATAGACTATTTGCCGGTAGAGACTTATCAGAGATTGCAGGCAAGAGCTTAGCCCGAGTGTTAACGCTAACGCTGGCCCTCTTGGGCTCGTGGTAAACCTAATGCTGGAGAAATCTCCCTCGCTCTGGGAACCTCCCTAGCCAGTGTAAGAGACTAAACTCGACTAAGATTGATTCTCTACTTCTGCAAGGCAACGTACCACGGAGAGTTGGTAAAACATAAACCGATATAAGGAGTAACAAGGGACTCCAAGAGCAAGATTATAGCATAGACCGACTGAGAGACAATCGGACTGCCCTTTGAAATCTTGACTCCAAAATCAAGTTTCCTGCCTTGGATTATGAGCCGGATCTAGAGAAACTACCTTTCATTTTCTTCATAAAATCAATGTTAAACTAAGAGATGGTGATGAATATGCAAGGAACACGTTGGAGGTTTTTTGTAAAGTGCACACTTTTTCAGTATTTTAATTATTAAGTATAAAATATTAGAACGTGTTTCCTGAATAACTCATAATTATGACCAAACATTATTGAGCATGTCTTTTAAATGAGGCTTCTCCTATTACTCAACTATTAAAATTTATTGCTCAAACTTTTAAATACGTTTACATTCTCCATGTGTGGCTAAAATCAAGATGGCTACAAGTACAGCCGGCTCTTAGAATCTACGCACCAGGTTTCACGTTTGTAGAATGTTATGTCAAGCGTCTTTGCACATATGACCGGACAACGGCACAAAGTCCCGGGTTCTTTCAATAGTTAGAGAAGAACTCAAGAGTGAAAACTCCACATCAACATAGAACATGAAATGTGAACGCCATCACGGATTCTTTAATTCTTCAGTTTCCCACGTTATATAGATGTAAAATGTAAGCCCGGATCAATTTGCATGGAGATTAAAAAAAGTAGTAATACGAATTACGCCCATTAGGCACTTAGGCTGACGCCCAGTTTCTAATGAGGGGTTAGTTGGTCACCTTACATCTCTCCTATAAGCTTTATATATGATTGTGTAGAGAAACTCTTGTAGTTCATGGGAACTTGTAAACCAGCTGCCCGTATTCCAGTAAAATTCATTTATTACGATTTTTATAGTAAATGCTTTAAAATATCCTACAACTTACGTTTTCATTTATCAAACTTAAATAAATAATCTTTTAATGTCCTATAATTTCTATACTTTGCGATTTATCTCGTAACTTTAAACCTGATAGAGTATATTTATTTTTAATAATTCCCGTACTTAACTAAACTAATATATAACAAAGAAAGAAAGAAATGTATTTCTCAAACAACACCTTACATACATACATACATTTAAGAAGTATATCATGAGAAATGTTTAATCCTCCAAGGCTTAGCCTGATTGGATGCTTTAATTTAAAAATATCACCGTTCAAATGACAACTAAATTATAAAAACAAAAATAAACTAATTATACTTAAATCTATATTACACAATCAAAGATACAATAAATACTACTCTTCCAAACTACTACAATTTATAATATGAACACTTACAACATCATTAGACAAAACTACTTAAATACTTATTGAGAGAATTTAAGATTTAATAACTATAATAATTATAATACAAGGCAATATAAAGTAAGTAAAGCAAAGTACAGTGGAGTAAAGTAGGAGGGAAAACCAAAACAAGTAATTACAAATATAAAACAAAAAATCTTCAATCTTCTGAATTGTAAACAACCATAGTCTTAATTTTTAAAGAAAAACATTTATATTACTTAAATCTTTTATGTTGTTTTGCAATTTGTTAAATAATGTAGGTGCTAAAAAATTAAATGATTTTGTAACATACTTGTTTGTTGGCTTCGGTACGAACACATTTTTATTACTAAGCAGTCTGTTAATAAACTCATAATTTTCCCTACTGTTTCTACTTCTTAAGAAAAAAATTTTGAGTACCTTATATACATAAATATATCTTAAAGGAAGAACTTTTAAGGAACAAAAAATTGGGAAAGAATGTTCAAATCTATTACTTTTAGTTAGTATTCTCATAAACTTCTTCTGTGCTGTAATTATAGGTTTTAAGTTTGAGACATATGTGCCTCCCCAACATACTATTCCGTATTCTAACCTACTATGAAATAATGAAAGATATAATGTTCTTAATAAACTATCACTACACATACTTCGAATATAATAGAAGAGTCTTGTTGTATTATTTATTTTTTTGTTTGAGGTGTGTTATGTGATCTTTCCAATTTAACTTCTCATCTAATATAATTCCTAAATATTTCACGCTACGTGCTTCCTTTAGTTCACAGCAACCATCGTTGCAAAAACCACCACTCATTATACAAGTAATGCATTTCAAAACAATTTTATTTTCCGGTTTATAAGGCTTTTAAATAGAGAAATTGATAAATTGAATTTTTCAGGGCTCAATACCATATTGTTTTTACAAAACCACCATTGAATCGAAAGCAAATCCCTGATCATCTTAATAGCTACTTCGTTCCAAGACTCTTCGGAATAAGACAAAGCAGTATCATCAGCGAAAGAAGTGATACTAGCATTTAATTCAGCATTACACAAGTCACTAATGTATATTAAAAATAACGTAGCCCCTAAAACCGACCCCTGCGGCACACCGTGTTTGTTTTCCCCCATTCCACTTACTACTCCGTTAACTTTAACACATTGTATCCTCCTCTGTAAATAACTTCTAAACCAGTTGTATACTATTCCTCTAACCCCACAATTGTGTATGTTTTCTAGCAAAACTCTATGATGCACAGTGTCGAAAGCTTTTGCTATGTCTATAGGCCACTAACTTTTCTCCCATCGTTTAGATAACCTGTCCATAAATTCTATTAGTGCCGCTTCTGTATTTATTCCACCTATAAACCCAAATTGTTTATATAAACAAAATAAATAAACTACACGTAATAAATGGTGCAGCTGGGTAGTGGCGACTGTATGCGACATGCTGAGTGAAGTGACACACATCCGGTATGCTGACCGTCCCGTCGCGAAGATAACAGGGCGGTGCGAAGGCACAACATACCGCTTTCTGAGAAGTGTGATAAGCTCAACTACCGCTTTCTTATAATGCCTGTTTTGCATAGTCCTTTCTTTATTATCCTTGCATATTTCAGTAGTGCGTATGGTTGTGCAAAGTTATTGGAAATTATTTGACTTAAATCTCATTTTTATGATCAATATTATCTCTTCAACTAACCTCTAGTTTGTTTGTAATTAATTTGTACTTGTATAAACTGTCATGTGAAATGCGTGTACGAAAGGATCAGTATTATTTTCACGTCAAGCAAACGCAGTTTCCTACCAACGCTATTTTGTACAAAACTGACAAATCAAATATTGTTAAGACTGCCAATACCGTAGACATTGGCGTAGTGTAACGGGTACAACGGTTATCGCAAGATAACCGGATCAAGCAACGTCGAGCGTGGCTGCTGCTTGGGTGAGTGACTGCTGAGCGATCCTAGCCTTGCATGCAACCCGCCTGCCCAGCCGTTGGTGGTGGTTCGGAAGTCACCTTTAAGCCCCCAGGTTAAGTGTTAGAGAGGACTACTTCGCCCGGTATATAAGACATCTTCACTTTACTTTAATACCTTTTTTCACTACACAGATACCAAATATATTGTAAGTGCAATAACCTGTACAGTTGCAATTTCAGGTTTAATGAGCATTACAATACAGTTCATTATAAAATAATAACTACAGTTCCATAAACAATAATGTAAGTGTACAAGTGTTCCGTCAGTAGGTTTATAAGTTGTATTATAAATATATTCAAACCCCTTCAGCGCGTTCTATTTGAACTTCAATTATTTCCACGAAACAACCAGAAAATTATTTACTAACAATAAATGTGGTGCTGAATATGCTTCTTATTTTTACATAGAATCTGAAGGTACTTTATAAGTATTTAGCACTCCTTAGAACACATTCTGCATTAGTACAATGTAATATAGTTGCTTCACGTAAATGTTGTAATAAATGGTACACCAAATTTGGTATCGTTAACGTACAAAAGAGTGTTTTACCTAACAGTTGTATGTAATTTCTTAACAAATTTACTATTGATCAAAATTCAAGATTACATAACTATGCAGTGCTTTCCAGTAATTTCTTTCCGTTATAATAGACACAAACAGTTGAATTTTTGTGCGATTGTGTTTATCTCCATGACATAACATTTCTTTTAACAAAAAACGAACATTAAAGTTACATAAAAACATGAAAGTAATACGACAGTAATGTGTAATTTGTTGTTAAGAAACGATAGGTTAATAAATTATCAATTGATTAAAAGGATATTTAAAAACACTTAAAAATGACTTTCAGACAGAGAAATATTTCTTTTTTTATTATATTTGTCCAAACATGACACAATTAATAGTGTATCACCGTCAGTCAACTGCATAATTAGACTGAAATTTGCCATTTGAAGGGTCTGTTGGTGAGCTGACATTGATTTAACATGTATTTGCGCATCTTACGGTCGGTTCATAAATGTGAAGCTTAGAAAACTATCATGTAGCTACAAAACATTATCATTTCCTATTTTTTATCTATATAGTCATTTTTTATATTTTAATAGTCACCAGGTTGGTTCACTAAAAATACGCAATTCATGGTGCGACATGCATAATAATCGAATCTAATGTTGTCTATATAGAAATGTAGTCCATTTACAATTTCACGTCTACAGGTCACTTTGTCCTCGATATATCGTGCGAACAGACTTAATAATAATAATAACACTTTTTATTGTGTGGAAACAATTATAAAAATTGCATACCATCGTCAAATTAATTATTGAAAAATATGTATATCTATTTTAAATTGCCCCCATTCATACCCGTTCATACACAGTCCACACTCATTCCTAAAACTCATACTTACAGCCATACGTTTTAGAATCTTCTAAATTTTACCACCAGCAATAGAGGATGATCCAATTACTTTAAATTTCATCCCAGCGGCTCATCATAAACTCTTCCACTGAGTAAAACACCATCGACACCAAAAAGTGTCTCAATCGAGCTTTAAATTTTGTTGGTTCATTCAAATTTTTGATTTCGTCAGGGAGCTTGTTGATCAGCTTAACACCAACCTCGGATGGCAAACATTTGAATGCGGCTTTTCTGTGCGGATGTAACCGATGGTTGTCCCTGCCTCTTGTCCCATATTGATGGACGTCCCTGCCCCGGACCAACTCGCACTTAAATCGGCAGTACAGGGCGACATCGAGGATGTAGAGACAGGGCAAAGTTAGCAATCCAAGTTCCCTAAAGGCATCTCTGCATGAATTTCGGGATTTCAATTTTGAAATGATGCGGACAGCTTTCTTCTGACTTCTAAATACTCGCTCAAAGTTGTATTTTGAACAGCTGCCCCATAGCCTCAAACCGTACGTTAGATGGGGATGTACAAGACCGAAGTAGGCCATTTTTAGTACATCCCGGGAGCAAAACTTTGAAAGGTTCCGTAGAGCATAAGTACCTGAAGAAACCTTTAAGCAGGTACTTTCAATGTGATCGTCCCAAGTCAGACCACGATCAAGGTTCATTCCGAGGAACTTGGTGGAATCAGTTTCCTCTATGAGGACATAGTCCGCCATCACAGCAGCGCAATCCGCAATCTCTCTTTGCCGCAAACAGAAATTTAATGCATTTGATTTGGATTTGTTGGTCCTCAGATGTAATTTAGAAAAAAACTGAATACATGAATTCAGTTCTAAAAAGGAAATGATTTCTAATTCATGTTTTGTTGGAGCTTTAATGCAGAGCGTTGTATCATCAGCATACACAGGACCATTTTCCCTCTCAGGAGCGATGAGTTCAGCCTGTTGACGTACACAATGAACAAGACTGGTCCAAGTATAGATCCCTGTGGGACTCCATAGGCAATTCTAACTTTTTCTGACAGGGAATTCGCAATCTGCACACACTCGAGCCCCGCACGTCTTCAACTGGTACAACAATGTATCATGATGTACACAGTCAAATGCTTTGGATAGGTCGAGAAATATGCTTAGCACATGTTCTCGCTTCTCCAATCTATCGAAAACTGTTTCAATCAGATTTGTGACGGCATCGATAGTGGATTTGTTCTTTCTGAAGCCGAGCTAATCATGACAAAGAATTTGATACCTGCCAAGGAACAGCTCAAATCTCTTCAGAAAAACCACTTAAAAATTTTTGCTCATGACCGGAAGGATTGACATAGGGTGGTAATTTTCCGCAAGGCAGGGATGATCTTTTTTGAAAATGGGTGTGACTTTCGCTTATTTCAAAAGGGAAGGGAAAATGCCTTGAGCGAAAGACAAGTTGATCAAATTTGTGAGTGGAGTCAAAATATGCTTATAGCAACGTTTGAGCAGCCACACAGACATGCCGTTAATGTCACAAGATTTTTTTTGTTTCAGTTTCTATATCACGCGGGACACCTCCTCCTCACTCACGGGAGACAGCGCCATTGATTAGATCGGTCCCATCGATGACACCTCAACACAGTTAGAGCCTCTGAATGATGGGCCAAACGTAGCAACGAAAGAAAAAAAGAATTGAACTCATTAGCTACTTTTAATGATTCTGTCACAAGTTCGTTTTCGATTTTCAGTTTTGGTGTGTTTAAAGTGTTTGAGCCAGTAGGTTGGGTCTTTGCATTTTTGATAATGCTCCAAGCAGTTTTGGAAATGTTTTCGCAATTGCTAAGTTTGTTTTCAACTTCCCGTGCTTTTGCAGATTTTATAGTTTCTCGATATTGGCTCTTAAAATTTCTAAAAAATGCTTAAATTGTTCGTCGTCTGTGCTTACGTAAATCTAATGATAGAATTTCAAACGATCTCGCAAATGAAGTATTTCTTAAGTCAGTCATCCAAGAGTTTCTTTTTCTTTTTTTTACTTCTTTGATATATTTAAAAGGGCAAGTTGTATTCAAGTAAAAAAACTAAGCGGTCGTGGAATGCCGAAAAAGTTGTTTCTACGCTGTCAGAATGATTTAAAAAGGCCCAAGTTTCTTTTGCTAAGGACGAGTTGAAAAGCGCGATGTTTTCAGACCTTTTTTGAAAATTATGAAAATCCTTAAATAGGCATGATCAAAAAATTGTTCATTTCCTTTATGACGTTGTGTTAAACCATTTTACACTACATCCCTTTCAAAATTATATAGCGTCATTCAGTATATTTTAAAATTATAATATTGTTACTAACTATTACAAAGTACGTCATCAATATATTATTACACGTATTTTCAGTCAGATAGAATACTAATGGAAATGATTCGTAGGTAGAAACACCTCATTTGTTCTTTATCTTGCTACGACTTAAAGTCATTAAAAATGTTTTCCTTCAACGATGACGGCCTTTGAAAGTTTGAAATGGAATGGTTACATCACTGTTATTAGACATTGCAGTGTATAAAGTTAAAGAGTTTTATTATTCTCAGAAAATTAAAAAGAACTTTCATAGCTATTTTATCTTAATACAGTTTCAAGATTGTTGTCGTTTGAGAATTATTATGCAATACTGTAATTTCACAGCAGTAAGTGACTAAATTTACAAACGTAATCTAGAACTGATTGCACCCCAAACAATCCACATTTTTAGAAACCCCTGTAGGGTTATAAGGTTATAAGTATTAAAATCTGAACAACTGCCAACCACAGTGTTATGCAACTTTCAAATTAATACTCGTGACGCAACTTTATTCAGATATTTAGATATGAGAGTCAGACAATTTTCTTCCACCTGCACAGGAAGGGATAGTTATTGGTCTCCTAAAGTTTTACTTTAAAATCCGGCAGTAGAGACACTTCCTTGAGTTTTATCCCATAAGAAAAATGAGAAACTTCAACAAACACTTTGACATCCTTCGTTGTGGTCGTAGAATTATGAAAAATGTCTTGTACTAAAGGTATAATAAATATACATTTAAACTCATTTTATACTTTCTTGTTTAAACTGCATCCTCTTTGACAGTTCAAGGGATGAAATACAGAAATTTTGAGAAATAAATGACCAATACAAATATAACAAATACTAAAGAGCACTTGGGTTTTGTTAATCGTATATTTAAAATAAGACACCTTCCATTATTGTACCATTACAAAAATAAGGTTAAAGAATGGTTTAGAAGATCAACACTGTTTTCCTATAAAAGAAATAAATAAAGAAATTCAAACAATTTGGTGCCCTTAATCTTGGTCGTATAGTTGTAAGAAGAGTATGATAAATAAAAATCCAAACTCATTGTATTTTCTTATATACCATGTATAATCTTTGAGTGACAACGAAATACCAAAGTTTTGTTAATTTCTATTTTATTAACAAATATAAGTATCGATAAATCTAAACAAACTTTTGGACACGTATTAATCATGTGTTTAAAACTAGACGTATTCCGTAATTGTACGCATATAAGGTCGCAGAAGTGTTTAAAATTTAACATTGTTCTTATGAGGCTAAAATGCCACGATGGCTGCCAGTATATCCGGCTTTTAAGTCGTCATCATTAAATTTGACATAAAAACATTTACAGTATATGCACATCGATAAATATACTAAATTTTAAATTTGCGATGTAAAAACATGTAGTCAGAACGTCGAAAATCTGCACATTTTAGAACATACCTGTACAGTAAGTTGCCCTCTGGCTCTGCATGTAACTATATTTGTAAATCAGCCTGTATACCACATCAACGTTGCAATTATAATGTGTGCTGTATAATCACGTGACTACCGGCGAGAGAACCTCAATACAGCCAATTAAATTATAGCACAAATATTACAAGAAAAGAAATGTCTGTCACCCATACAAAGCAATATAGAGATAATTAGTCCTACCTTCTACAGACTGCTCTGGATATCCCCCGGGGTTCACCTGGAACAGACGTGAAGAAAGGTATCAGTACATGAGTCTCATTATGCTAATGATGCAATGTAACGTTCGCTAAAATAATACTTCGAATCACAACAAGAAAATTAATTGCTTTTCTCTGATTGGCTGATACGGTCTCGTGAAACGGATCTCCTATATGATCGATGAGAGGGAAAACTTCTATTTTATCGGTAAACTGATGCTAGAAGAGAGTACAGTTTATTCCGTATGACGAAATTCAGGAGTTTTTATGAGGTGTTTGCTCTTCAGGCCTCAATATTCTTATAATAAACCTTGATAATCTTTGAACTACGTTCCAAAAAATAAATGTCATAATCGATTTTAGGAGTACTCGTGCATTCCTTGCGTTCAAACATTTCCGATTATTATTTCAAAAGATTCATCCTTCCACTAATACTAATAAACTATTCTATACTATTCTATTAACGCATCTGTATTGTGCTATTACATATATAACTTGTTTCTTTAAATCTAAGTGAATATTTCTTAAACAAACTATCGAATAAATGTAAGTAGTTTTAAGATACATTAACATTATATGGTTAAGATTGGGAAAATAATACACATAAAATTGGTCTTAATTCGAATGAATTGACAACCAAAGCAATTATGATAAATACGCAATTACTCCTATTAAATCAATTTAAATTTATCTATGAACACACATTTTGTTTTACTACAATCTTCAGGATGGTTTTCATAAAAAGATCATAAAAAGGTTCAAATCTACTGCAACTCTTTACGATAAACCGTTCCTGTTTTCGTTCTACTAATCTTTGCATAAAACTAGTACTTTATACGTTACAAAAGTAAGTAAAGTAATAGTTTATCTATAAATTTACTTAATTTTATCACCTCTACTGCAAACCTTTACTAATTAACGTTATTGTTTTCGTTCTTCTTATCTTTGGATAAAAATAGTACTTTATCAGTTACGAAAGTAAGTGTGTATTAACATAGTAGCAAAGAACAAAGAAACTACACTAATTGTCAAAAAGTTTGCATTAATGATTATTATTAGGTTTAAATCAAAACGCGAGAAGTTAACGTACGGTATTGTTGAAACAAGCAGTAAGATACACAAATTTGTAACATTTATTCTTTAATAATCTAGGAATAAAATACTTTATTTAACAACATTAGTTGTATTATTAGAGTAATTCAAACATATCTGTTGAATGTTTTTTAAGTATCTTCTTCAGGATGGTCTTTATATACAACAATTTGTTTTAGATAATACAAAATGAATAGTGACTAAAAAAACATTACATTAACTCCATACATAATATAATTATCTATTCTGAAACTACACTTGTCTTATTTCAAATATATGTATTATACAAAGAAAAACTGCAAATTGAATACTAAGACATTGAATTTATCGTATTACAAAAAACATACATAAAAAATAGAACATGTTTTTCCTTGACGGTCTTCATTTAGATGTATTTCGAATCAAAACATGCGCAGATAACACTCTGATACAACAATAATAAACACATCGTATCAAAGGGATAGCTGTACACGTGCTGACCCACTTGTCGGAGCTCTGCTTGATTCTGTACAATTGGCCACATGCTAAATATTTCTAATATACGAGAATCTCAATTTAGGTAAACATTATTATTATTATTTAATAATAATACACTTAACATATAATAATATGAGGGCTTAATATTAAGAAGTGAAGTCCATTGATGTAACACTATAAATAAAAGTCTTATTGATATTCCATACAAAGGTCTCACTAAATCTAAATCTAATCTGAATCATAAATTTACTCAATTCCATCAATTCTACTACAAATCCTTTTCAAAAACTATTGCTATTTTCGTTCTACTAATCTTTGGATAAAACTTTATCCGTTAAAAAGTAAGTAAAGTTATAGTTTATCTATAAATTTACTTAATTTCATCACTTCTACTGCAAACCTTAACCAAATAACGTTATTGTTTTCGTTCTACTAATTTTTGGTTTGTTTTCATTCTCCTAATCTTTGCATAAAACAAATACTCTATCAATTTCAAAAGTAAGTAGTATATTAGCTTATCTATAAATTTACACAATTTCTTCAATTCTACTGCAAAATGTGTCAGATTATACAGGTTGTGTGTTTATACACTGCTTATACGCGTTTATACAGTGTTTATACCTCTTTATCTGTCTCCAGTTGTGTGCAGTAGTGTTATCCGGTCGAAACAGTTTCTCCTAATCGCGTGTAGTTTTGTTATGTTTTGCTTTTGGGTTATGTTTATGTTATCTTTGCTCACTGAATAAATTTACTTAATTTCATCACTTCTACTGCAAACCTTTACCAAATAACGTTATTGTTTTCGTTCTACTAATCTTTGCACAATCCTAGTACTCTAGTGTCTCCTAGTTGCTCAATTGCTTCAATTCAACAGCAACTCTCTCCCAAAAACCTGGTCCAATTTTCAATATGCTTTTGTGTGATTGTTAATTTGCAAACTTAGTAGCAAGAACAAAGAAACTACACTAATTATAAAAATTTCTGCTCCTAATCCATTAATTTATGATTAGTATTAGGTTCTAAATAAAAACGCGAGCATTTAACGTATTGTTAAAACAAGCATTAAGATATAAAAATTTGTGATATTTATTCTTTAATAATCTAGGAATAAAATACTTTATTTAACAACATTAGTTTTATTATTAGAGTAATTCAAACATATCTATTGATTTTTTTAAATATCGTCTTCGTGATGGTCTTTATATACAAAATTTGTTCTAGATAATAAAAAATGTATAGTGACTATGAAAACATTACATTAATTACATACATAATATGGAATTATATAACACATAATTAAATTACATACCCTAGACATATTTACATATTCATGGTTTTTATGACCATTGTCATATCTATTCTAAAAGTACACTTGTATTATTTCAAATATATGTTTTACAAAAAGAAAAACTGCAAATAAAATACTAAGCCATTGAATTTATGGTATTACCAAAACTATATATAAGAAATAGAACATTTTTTTCCTTGACGGTCTTTTCTAGATGAATAGCGAATCAAAACATGCAAATATAACACTCTGATACAACAATAATACACACATCATATCAAAGGGGTATATTTACACGTGGTGACCCATTCCCATGTTGATTCTCTTCTTTCTTCCGTACGATTAGTCATATGCTAAAAATGTCTTATATATCACAATATAGGTAAAAATCACTATAACCATTAAACAGTTGTGAATGATAATTGAGGAGCAAACTTTCAAAACGTTTTTAGTCACACTCCTATAAATGTTGTCAAATTGCAAAAAACCTGTAAGTAAGTTATTATGTCAAGTATATAAAGTGTTATATGTTTATTCACACAATGATACAATTTTAAATGATTATCAAGCAGTAAAGGCCCTAAAAATGTTGTAGTTTAATTTAAATTTGACTTTAAATGTAGGACAAAACGCCTTTTGAACGAGCAATATGGACAAAAACACATTTTGTACATTTGGAAACCGGACAAAACACTTTTTGAACACTTACAAAAAAATTTCAATAAAGTAAATGTTACAAAAAATATAATATCTTTGTTATTTATGCATTGTTGTTCCAGTAGTAGAAAACATAGCAAATTAAAATTATTTATGTACCCTGTAGGAATTCACTCATTAAAAAGTTACTTAACATTGCATAAAAAAGCTTAACTCCTGACAGCAACATCTCCTTAAAAACATTCACAAAGATCATAATGTTTATTACCTTCTTCAGTATCTACAACACTTTCAGAGTTCAAAATATTTTTGTAAATATCAAACTGATCTCCTGGTACAGTTTTCCACTCAGGTCCGAACATGACACCTAACAGTTTGTTTACGTCTTTCTTTTTCTCATCACTTATACAGTGGTTGAGAGGAAGTTTTTGAAATTTCACGTTGTTCCTAATGGTTTCATCTTTAACACCTTTCTTGTATAATGACAAATAATTCACATATGATAATAAAAAATGTATAGTGACTATGAAAACATAACATTAACTCCATACATAATATAATTATCTATTCTGTAACTACACTTGTCTTATTTCAAATATATGTATTAGACAAAGAAAAACTGCAAATAAAATACTAGGTTATTGAATATATGGTATTACCAAAACTATACATAAGAAATAGAACATGTTTTTCATTGACGGTCTTCTTCCAGATGTATTTCGAATCAAAACATGCGCAGATAACACTCTGATACGACAATAATAAACACATCGTATCAAAGTGAGGTCTGTACACGTGCTGACCCATTCCCATGTTAATTCTAAAAACATGGGAAGATGTCACTGAAAATGTAATTTTTTTTCAAATTTTTTTAATTTTTTTATATTTTTCTCTGAGTTTTCCTGAGTAAAAATATATATAATACATGCATAGTAAAATATTATTTATTATTGAAAAATAAATTATAAAGATTGTATGCACACCAAGTTTGCGCGCTCCATGACAGAGAACTGCTTGCATGCCTCTTATGTATGTTATATAGTACTGTTTTACTAATAAAGCAGTCAGCTGTAGTTGTCGTGACTGTACTGTATTCTTCTAATTGACTGGATTGTACTTTCCCTGCTGTTTTGTTTACATTCTGCTTGTGTTTTAATGATTAATTTCAATTCAAGTGTTTAGTTTTGATTGTTGAGTGTTTCTAAGTGATACATTACAATGCCACGAGCTAAATCATCTTGGAAAAGGAAATTTAGAGGCAATCAATATGTTACAGATACTAATTTTAGTGGCAGACAGTGTAGTGATATAACCTGTGAACAAAATACTGGTTCTAATGAAGCTTCACCTAGGCTGACTACTGATTTGCCAACTACTACAAAACCTATTTCAAGTTCTAAAAAGAAATTGGCTTATATCCCAGAATTTATTGACAATTCTCAAACTGAGAACCTTCAGGTAGGCCAAAATATAATTATAAACCTAGACATTGTTTCTGAGCTTATAGGGGATTTGTAAAATGTAAATATTGTGGTGCGGAGAATTCTGTTGTTCTGGAAGAAAATAAAATACTTAGAAAATGTTTAGCCACTAACCTTGTTCTGAAATGCATACAGTGCATGGAAAACAAGACAGCTATGTCTTCTAAACTTACCAAACATAGACTTTATGAAATCAATACCAGGTATGTTTATGGATTACGGGCTATCGGAAAAGGTGAAGCAGCTGGTAGGACTCTTTGCGCTATTATGAATCTGCCACCTCCGAACAATCGCTTCAAAATCCACAATAAGCACATAGCCAATGCTATTACTGTTGTTAGTGAGAATTCAATGCGTGAAGCTGCATTAGACGCAGTAAAAGAAAATGAAGGGCTAACGGATTTTGCAGCATGCTTTGACGGCACCTGGCAGCGTAGGGGGCATACTTCGCTAAATGGTGTAGTGACTACAACATCATTTGATAGTGGAAAAGTAATAGATGTTGAGTGTTTGACCAAATATTGCCAAAAGTGTACCGGTACTTTAAATAAAACTGTGTGTAAAGAAGAGGACTGCATAAAAAATTATAGTGGCTCAAGTGGCGGCATGGAAGGTAAAGGTGTGCTTACAATTTTTTCACGGTCAGAACAAACTCGAGGTGTTCGATATTTAAAATACTTGGGAGACAGTGACTCGAACAGTTATAATTTAGTTTGTGAAAAAAAAACCTTATGGAAACTTAGTTACTGTTGACAAATTAGAATGTATCGGACACGTGCAGAAGCGGCTAGGCTCAAGGTTGAGGCGACTTAAAACTAAAATGCAAGGTGTAAAATTAGCAGATGGTAAAGTATTAGGTGGGAAGGGTAAGGGGAGATTAACTGACGCAGAAATTGATAGATTACAAAACTATTATGGACTGGCAATTAGGAGAAATGCTGGAGATGTTGAAAAAATGCAAAGAGAAGTGTGGGCGATATATTTTCACAAGAACTCAACAAACGACAAACCAGAACATGGCCTTTGCCCAACGGGAAAAGAAAGTTGGTGCAAATACAATAGATTGGCAGCAACAAATGCAAATGAAAGTTATGACCACAAAAATGCTCTTGCACCAGAAGTTTTAAAAACTATAAAACCTATATTTAGAGATTTGTCCCATAAAGATTTACTATCTAAATGTAAGCATGGGAAAACGCAAAATCCAAACGAAAGTTTAAACAACATCATATGGTCTAGGATTCCAAAGTCAACATTTGTTGGTCTAAACACATTAAGAATAGGAGTCTTAGATGCAGTAATTACATTTAATGATGGAGCAATGGCTCATGCAAAAGTTCTTAAAGAAATGGGAATTACTCCAGGTGTCAACGCGATTGACGGATTCGCAAAAGCGGACACTGATCGACTAAAAAAAGCTGAAATTGCTGTTCTTCAACTGACAAAAGAAGCTAGGCAAAAAAGAAGATCCCAGAAGAGAAAATGTGAAGATAAGGAATCAGCAGACACTCAATCTTATGAACCTGGTGAATTTTAAAAGTAAGATTAAAAAATTTTTAGTTTTTCTTGATTTCTCGAAAGTTGTATTTTTTAACTTTAGGAACACTTTTCTCAGAACCTATAATAGATAGATCTCTGAAATTTTTTGTGCTTATATGTTGACTTAGTGCCTAGGCTAGGTAGCAAAATAACAATTTTTCCCTCATAAATTTTGCATTTATAAATTTATATTTAGAAAAAAACGTAGACTAAAAAAATACAACATTTAAAAAAAATTTTTTAACTGATTATTTTTATAATAGAGTAATAATTTTGCTACGGAGCATGCAAAACAACATGATTGTTGTGTTGTAAAAATTTCAAGCTTCTAGGACAATCTGAAGCTGAGAAAAGTGTTCCTTAAGTTTACATGTGTTTCTTATGGAGCGACGTTTGGTGACATCTCCCCTTAATTCTCTTCTTTATTCCGTACGATTAGACATTCCTTATGTATCAGAATATAGGTAAAAATCACTATTAATATTTAATAAACAGTTGTGAAAGATAATTAATGTTTGTTGCTAGAAGAGTGCAATATTTGCTACAGACCTAATATTAAACCTCTTTTTATTTCCAAATAAGTATCTCAGAGGGAGATTTGGAACAATAAATAGCATATCACTTGTACTGCAACGCTTTGCTAAAAAAAGTTCCTCTTTTTGTTTAACTACTCTTTACATAAGACTTGTACCTATCTTTTTACCAAATAGGTATCTTAAAGGTAGGTTTGAAAAAAGGCATATTTATTTTACTTCAACTCTTTTCCAAAAACCGTCCCTGTTTTATTTCTACTAATCTTTGCATAAAACAAGTAATCTATCAGTCACAAAAGTAAGTAATATATTAGCTTACCTATACATTTACTTAATTCCTTCAATTATACTGCAACTCTTTTCCAAAAAACGTCCCTGTTTCATTTCTACTAATCTTTGCATAAAACAAATACTCTATCAATTACAAAAGTAAGTAATATATTAGCTTATCTATAAATTTACACAATTTCTTGAATTCTCATGCAAATGTTTCAGTTTATACAGGTTGTGTGTTTATACAGCACAAATCTATAAAGCGCGTGTGTACTTGGTTTCAGAGTTAATATTGTTACGTTTAGTAGTATATGTTAAACTATTATTGTTTTTATCAGTTTGTTTTCACTTTATTTTGTTTATTCGCTGTTTTTTCATGGACAGACTTACATGTGTACACACAGACTGACAGAAATTGAATGTTTATCAATCACAATACAATCACATAAATTATAACGTCAACTATACTAAAACTACACTTTTCTTTTTTCAAATATATGTATTACACAAAGAAAACCTGCAAATTGAATATTAAGACATCGAATTTATCATATTACCAAAACTATACATAAGAAATAGAACATGTTTTTCCTTAACGGTTTATTATTAATTAAGAATACGCTTAACATCATAATAATATGAGAGCTTAATATTAAGAAGTGGTGTCCATTGATGTAACACTATAAATAAAAGTCTTATTGATATTCCATACAAAAGTCTGACTAAATCTAAATCTAATTTAAATCACCAAGGTATTATATTTTTAATAAACAACCAGGCTCAGCTCGGACATTGAAGACAACAAAACTTAAAAACAAACTGACTGCTATCTGTTTGGCAAACCCATTCTACAAGCAAAGTGAGTTTCTTGCCTTATCTCTGAGTGACTTTAACCCTTACTTCTAATACATGGAGTGCTTACTTTTAGTATTTATTAATCCTGCATGGTTTTTAGTTTTAGCCGTGTCTGTTTATTTAGCCTCTACTGACTAAACCTATTACATGTATGCTACTTGTTAAACGGTTAATACAGTTATCTATTGTCTGATAAACAGTTGTATATGATTATTATTGCTTATTGCTGGAAGAGTGCAATGATTGCTACAGGTCTATCATTAGACCTGGTTTTTTTTACCAAATAAGTATCTTAAAGGCAGGTTTAAAAAATGAATGGCACATCAATTCTACTTCAGCTCTTCTCAAAAACCGTTTCTGTTTTAGTTTTACTAATCTTTGCATAAAACTAGTACTTTATCAGCTACAAAAATAATTAACAGTTAGTCATGCTAGTGGTGGTGGCCGAAATTGGATGATAACCAAAAGATTAAAATTTAAAACAATTATATTTGTGCTAGCTTAGGTAGACATGGTTCTTGATAACCTTAAAACCAATTTTTAGATACATAAATATGAAGTTGAACCAAAAAGTTATATCAATATCAAAGTCACATAAAATTGAATCACCATCAAACAACTTGATCAAACAGTTGCCAAATGAAGGGTCTGTTGGTTTACTAACACTTATGTAAAATTTGTTTACACATCCAACAGTTTTCTTAAGTATGTAAAGCTTAATTTACTTGTTATCGACAAAAAATTATTATTTCACATGTTTTATCTCCATAAAATTAACCCGGCTGATGATCGATTTATTTCTCAGTGAATTGTTTCTATTTATTTCAAGAAATACCTGGGTGTGTGTTTATAGAGCGCAAATGTGTACTTAGTTTCCGAATTATTGTGGTAAAGTTTAGTGGTATATATTGAACTATAGTTAAACAAACCACAGTACTTTGATATCTATACGAATAGTACAAATAGTACGAGTACGCTGCTACACGAAGTGTTGTAAAACAGATTTGGCTGAGGTTTTATGCACTACTCAAAGTTTATAGCTATATTTCTGTTACCGTATTCCATTACATGTTGAAATGTCACACAATTGTAATCAGTGAGTTTTCACATTATTTTATTTATTTTATATATTGATTTTCTCGTTGCCACCAAGTTTTCAAATGAGATTATGTAAGAGTGTTGAGTAACGATAAGCCAAGTGTCATGGTGCGACATGCATGATTATGGAATCTGATGTTGTCTATATAGAAATGTAGTCCATACACAATTTCACGTCTACAGGTCACTTTGTCCTCGATAGATCGTGCGGACAGACTTTCATGTATACACACAGACTGACAGAAATTGAATGTTTATAGTCCCTTGAGTTATAAATAGGCATTTTATACGCTCAGATATTGTATACGCTTTGTGTATTATACCGACAATTCACAAAAATAGAATCTCTGAGTTAATTACTATAAAACTAAATGTAAGTGCATTGAGTGAAGAGAGGAAAGGCTCACTAAATACGTCTCCACGCTCTACCAATAATTTTGTAAAACAAAATTGTAAACATAAATGGTGAATAAGTCGCAAATTAGCTTTAGTCCGTGAATGGACGTTCTACAGTGAACGGAGTTGCCTATCGAATGAATATACAAGCAAATACTACTATTTTATTATTATTTTGATTACCTAGATTGTTTGTGAACATTTGATCAAAATATGTTAGAAAATCAATGTAAACGAATTATTCTTTAGTTTCCGATGCATCGAAAATTCGCTGCTGTTAAATTAAAAGTCACTCGTTGTTATACGTAAATTGACTAAAAAACACTTTATCTAAAATCTAGTTTTTTTATATATTTTAGACAGCCGGACACGCGCGTAATTTGGGTACAAATAAATCATAAAAGTAATAGCGAGTGAAACTGAATGACTCATAGGAAATCAAAGATTTTAAAATCATACAGTCAGCAATATGCAAATAGAAAACTATCGACCTATCGACACTTATTGTCAACCAAAGGTAACAAAATGTGTTTAGAGTCAACATCAAAAGCTTTAAGAAGTATAAATATCAAGTGCAGAATTTCAAAATAGTCAAAATAGTTCAGTGAGATGGCATGTAGACGTTTGTTGCATCATTCGCTGTTTCTCGCTCGAGGCGCGGCAGGTGTGGCAGTAACAGTGGTTGTATTGTCTCCCTACGGGTTGCAGATGGACTCGTCTTACCAGGAACAACTCAAGGGCGAGTCTCGCGATATACTGTCTGTTAGCTGTTACAGTTGCAGCGTGAAAACAAATAACACCGAACTGTGTTAAATAGTTCGAATACGAGCATTTTAAGCTTAAAATGGGTTTTAAACATATTGTAAATATTTGTATCAATTAGGGAGATCATACAACACCTATGTCCCCCTCCCCGATACCACATACGCCGATTTGTATAATTACAATAAAATATTTTATATTTCTTAATCTTTTGTATACAAATAATGCTTAAGTAATAGTTCTTTGTAAGTTTTGACCTTACCAACTACGCTCCGATTTCATTATTATTTGTCAATGAATTTTACTGGGAATTTCAATCGATACGTGTTGATTCTTTTCCGGCAAAAACAAATTTTCGACCGTCCAGACACGAGAATAATGGCTATTTCAATGTTTATACTTTTTTAAAACACAATTTTCATGTTTGGCTTTATTACTTGTACCCTCACTGCTGCCGTCGAAGCAAATATACTTATACAGGGTGTTCACAAAAGGGTGTCATAAATTTCTGTGGTTGATAGTATTCATCATTTTAAACAACATATTTCTTATAAACATAGGTCAAACTACTTACAGTATGTTAAAGAAACCGAATTTGCACGTAGGTTTAAATAGATAAAAGAAAAATTAACAAAAATTATTGTTATTTTATTTAATATTAACAATATTGAAAGGTTTTATCGTCAAATAACAAAAAAAAAACCAGTATAGTCATATAAAAGTTACTATATATCGACTATTTCAACAATTTCATTACAATTGCAACGAAATACTCAATGCAAACGCGAGCAAGTCCACTTTATAGAAACGCTTGTATAAGCCAGGAACAACAAACAACTGATAACTGTCAACTATGAAACGTTTTGGCCCATAGGTATCTAAAGAGAAACCAGTTCACCTTCCTTCACATCTGATCACTAATGTTTAGGTTAAAAACATAGAGATAGTACCAACAGTACAAACTGCAGAAATACCTAACGGCTAACATGGTTGTACTCAGCTAATAAAACTAAATATGTGGGGATGTGAGCTAATTACGTACATTTAATGTCTTGTTGGTATATATTATGAGTTCACGAATTTTGTAGGGGAATGTATTAATTGTTTTAAGATAATGGGAGTTTAGTGTGTTACACTGGCTGAGATTTTACTGGAAGAGAGTGAAAATGCAACATTCTGCTGCATTAATTCTGACTGGTGTGCACCTTCCAGTCGAACGTACCACTGGTCACAGCAAAAACCGATGTGTCACTCAAATCTGGGCAACCTTATGGATGTCCAGGAGCGGCACATCACTAACCGCAAATGTCGAGATCCTGGGGTGCAAGGGTATTTCGATAGGTCTAATCTACTGCGGGAGATGATTGTTGGAGTCGGTGGGATTTGTTCTTTAAGTATCACAGGTTCTTGCTAGCCTCAAGAAGGGTGCGCCACCCCCTGCCTATGACTGGAGGGCTGGTATAGAGCTGGCTTCCCCGTCTTCCAATGAGACATGACTGACATTAACGCGCAAAATCCTTCCTCATGGATATTCATAGGAGGCGGCCCCTACCCTAAACCTAGCTCATCCAGAATTTCCTATCAGCACGAAAGCAGCACACGAAGTGCAATTTCTCAGCTTTTTATCTTAAGAATAGATACTTTGCAATAATCTTCAATGTGTTTCTTATATAAATTTAAAATCTGATGTAAAACAAAGCATAGATATCCAATATGGTATCATGGACAAGCAGGTGGCGCGAATCAATACAAGCATGCTGATTAACTCTGACGCTGATGGAGCGTCCACGTGATGGTGATTCATCAGAGCTGGTAAATCAGCTGCGTTTTTGTATAGTGAGCAAGACTTAGTATAACCACTCTTTTGCTCAGCAACCGGGTTATCACTGACTCATAGTGATAAGCAACGTTCTAGGAATTCGAGACATCTGGAAACGCCTTTGTGTGTCGCGTCTAACATTGCCCTAGCTTGTCCTCCCAACATCCTTACATCCTTCAAATAATAAGAATTATTTCTTACTTATAGATTATATTTAAAGTAAATAGTATTTTAGAAGAAAATTATTCATTCATTCATTTATTCAATAAAAGTTTCAAATCGTGTTTACATACTTTAGCAGAGCTAACATAAACATGCGAATTGTCACAGTCAACACAATAAATAAAAAGAATGAGAAATCAAAAGTACAAATTACGCTTTTGCTCGAAAAAATTATTTAAGGCAATTAAGAAATATAAATACATAAATTAAACAGTAAATTTTAGCATTAATATGCCCGGTTTATGAGGTAGTATTTTAAGGAGTTTGTAAATGTTTGAATTGAATATTAAATTTTTTTAATATTCTAGCAGTTTATTGTAAAGTTTTAATGCAGAGTAATACACCCCTGCTCAAAGAGTTTTAACCGATAAACAGGATAGTTTATAGTGTCTGATTCCTTGTATTGTAAGTGTGAAATACTTAATTTTTATGAAACTGTTCACTGGTAAATTTGTAAAAACATAAAACTTCAAAAATGTACAGAGATGGGAGGGTCAAAATGTTCTTGTTTATGAAAAATGGTTTACATAAGTGTCGGGTTCGGACCTTAAACATAATTCAAAATAATTACGAATGGTCTAATAAAACAAATTAATTTATAGTATGGGTTGAAACTATATACTACCTGAAATAAAGTTTTTGGATTGAAGAATAAAATAATTTTGTATTTTAATGCCTGCAAGACCATTCACAATTTTCATGTATCCCAATTTTTCAAATTAGGAAGTAAGGTTACATTTATTTCACTGCTTCAAGTTTTAAAATGTTTGAGATAGTAATTTTTTTATACGGATGGCATTGTGATATTTCTTAGAGACATGTCATCATACATTCATAAAGTATGAGTACACGGTTTTCTAACTCATACGAAACCTAGAGAGCGTTCCATACATATCTATACTGTCCATAGCCGAATTTGGAATGAGTTAATATTTTACTAACATATTAAGTTTAAAATGTTTAACAAAGTTTAAATACCTTTTAATGAAGTCCAGCACAAAATCATTGATACTTTTTGTACGGTTTCCATGGCTAAAAATATCTTTTAAATATTTATGCAAACCCATTCTTTCATAGTTGAACTGAAATATTCACATTTTTAAAGTTCATGAATAAAACAACCTAAAGATTCATAAACTGGACGAAGACTATTATTTTTTAATTTTAATGACAACCGTATCAATAGACATTCTTTGATAAATATAAACACAGAGCAATAACGCATGATTGAGTGGAACGGCAACACTTGGGCGATTAACTTAGAGCTTATAAAGTATGGTACCTATTATCAATCTATGGGGAACTACGAAGTTAACCCAAACTTGTACTAAAAAACTGAAAAAAAAACCAAATCTCTAATAATTCTCCTCTAGAATTACCTCTCGTGAATTTTCCTTGAAAATCCACAACGGAATGAGGGACACTCTAATAAATAGTTAACCAGTAGCCACATTATCCAACTTAAAATCAATCATTAGTCCAACCAGTGTCTAAAATCAACGGTTTCATGATGTCACCTGCTGACAATTGGACTTCAATAACTATTTTCCACTACAACAAATTAAATGATTTATGTCCACCAGTTTCATCGTTACACTGCAAATTTTGATAGTATTTTCTTAAAATAGATAAGGAAACAGCAGCTTTTTCACCTCTTACTTCTTACTTTTGTTTAGGATGCAACAAGTACATCATTTTCATAAAATCAGAGCCTTACGATCATATTAAAAACCTAGATATATACGGTTCACTTAGATGAATACAGGATAAGCTTCCATGATTACAACTTTAAACTCTTTTGACACAACAGAATTCAAATTTTGGTTTAACGTTATGTTCCTTATCATCGGTTCTCGACATCTGTCCCATTTCTCAGATTTAGTGTAATTTCTTAGACTTTTATAAATAGAATTGAATACTCTATTCTAGTGAGTTTAACAAACTGACTACCGTCGCACTAACGGATATCGCGCTTATTCTGGGCAGGGACGCGGTCACTGAATACCGTCTTTCAAATTTAAAAATCGGGAGACAGGGTGCAATGTACAAGTGGCTGTTAAATCAGCACGTAAATCACGCTGAATATGAACCCCCCAATCCTAATAAGTGTCCGTATTCTGGGCAGGGACCGCGCTGAACAAAACCCCCCTAATTCTAATGGAGGAGTGTACTCCTGGCCGGGAACGCGTCACGGCATTCCGTCTTTAAATTGACGTCACGGGAAGAGGGTGCAATGTACAAGAAGCTGTAAAATCAGCACGGTAAACGCGCTGAATAAGAACCCCCCAATCTAAATGTGGGTGCTTTTCCTGACCATGTATGCCTCACTGTATACCGTGTTTTAAAATGACGTCACGGGCAAGAGAGTACTGTATCAAGGGGATTCTAAACCAGCACAGCAGATGCGCTGAATAAGATCCCCCCAATCCTAATGGGGGTGCTTATTCTGGGCGGTCACTGAGTACCGTCGCGAAGATAGACGCCACAGACGAGAGGGTGCAATGTACAAGGGGGTGCTAAATCAGCACGGTAACCGCGCTGAACAAACCCCCCCCCTAATCTTAATAGGGGTTCTTATCCTGACCGGGAACCCGTCACGGAATTCCGTCTTTCAAATTGACGTTAAGGGAAGAGGGTGCAATGTACAAGAAGCTGTAAAATCAGCACGGTAAACGCGCTGAATAAGAACCCCCCAATCTAAATGGGGGTGCTTTTCCTGACCATGTATGCCTCACTGTATGTAATTCAGCACGATTCACGGCTAAGAAAAAAACGCCCTCAATATTAAAGGGAACTGATTTTTCTGGGCGGGGACGCGTCACTAAATACCGTTGCTCAAATTGATACGTCTAAACAAAAGAATACTATGGACAAGGGGGTACTAAATAAGCTCGTTAATCGTGCTGAATAAACCCCACCAAACTAAGGGGGGGGGTGCTTATTATCCTGGCCGGGAACGCACAACTGAATACCGTTGCTCAAATTGATGTCACGGGCGAATTGGTACTACATACAAGGGGGTGCTAAATCAGCACGGAAAACGAGCTATTTGATAACCCCCCCAAACCAATGGGGGTGCTTATTCTGGGCAGTGACGCTGTTAATGAGTACTAACGCTCAAATTGACGACACGTGCGAGAGGGTGTTATATACATGCGGTCCTAAGTCATCACGGGAAACGCGCTAAGTAAGTACCCCCCAAACCTAATGGGGGGTGCCTTTTCTGGGCAGTGACGCTGTTAATGAGTACTAACGCACAAATTGACGACACGTGCGAGAGGGTGTTACGTACATGCGATCCTAAATCAGCACGGGAAACGCGCTAAGTAAGTACCCCCCAAACCTAATGGGGGATGCCTTTTCGGGGCAGGGACGCGGTTAATGAGTACTAACGCTCAAATTGACGACACGTGCGAGAGGGTGTTATGTACATGCGGTCCTAAATCAGCACGGGAAACGCGCTAAGTAAATACCCCCCAAACCTAATGGGGGGTGCCTTTTCTGGGCAGTGACGCTGTTAATGAGTACTAACGCACAAATTGACGACACGTGCGAGAGGGTGTTATGTACATGCGGTCCTAAATCAGCACGGGAAACGCGCTAAGTAAATACCCCCCAACCTAATGGGGGGTGCCTTTTCTGGGCAGTGACGCTGTTAATGAGTACTAACGCTCAAATTGACTACACGTGCGAGGGGGTGTTATGCACATGCGGTCCTAAATCAGCACGGGAAACGCGCTAAGTAAGAACCCCCCAAACCTAATGGGGGTGCCTTTTCTGGGCAGGGATGCGGTTATTGAATACCATCGCTTAGGATCGATGCACACTTGCGTATTTGCAAGTAGCGCGCACGCCGCGGGCAAGCTGCGTATGACCGCCGGCGGTTTAGCAGTAGTGAGTTGTTAGTTAGGTAGTGCACACTCGAGCGGAGCCGCAGCGTGCACGCGACTAACAAGCGACTTGCAAGCAGCGTGAGCTCGGAAGGACGCCACTACTGCTACGCCGCGGCGTGCACGCGGCTTGCACAACAAGTCTGGCGGCTTGGCAGTCTTTGCTAGGCAATCAGCAAATACACATTGACCGCGCGATGGATATCAACGTCGATACTGAACTGTTTATTGCTGCTGTCAAAAACCAGCCTGTCATATGGGATACGACATCAGAACATTACCATGACAGGATTAAAAAGAGAGGAGCCTGGTTTATCGTTTGTGAGGAGTTCTTCGAGGGATTTAATGAGAAGTGATTTAATGATAGTCTGCATCTAGTATCTTTACTTTTGCTTCAAGTTCATCAAATGATACTACACTCATCCTAAAATAATTGAAAAATGTCTTCTCATCTCGACGAAGATCTTGGAAAAGCGTAACAAATGCCCCTTTTAACAAACGAGCACTAACTAAGCACCCACATACTTCGCTTTTTGTCATTGTATAAATAATCATACACAGCAAACGCAAATGCAACACGTTGTCTGTGACCATCCATGCTGCTTGGGAGGTGCAAAGAGACTGAAGACGCCGAAAAACCGCTGTAGTGTGTATTGACGGAAAAAAACAAGCCAAGCACACGCAGCTTGCCCGCGGCGTGCACGCTACTTGCAAATACGCAAGTGTGCATCGAGCCTTAAATAGACAACACGGGCGAGAGAGTGCAATGTACAAGGGGCTGTTAAATCAGCATAGTAAACGCGCTGAAAGGAACCCCCTCAATCCTAATGAGGGGTGCTTATCCTGGGCAGGCACGCGGTCACTGAATAACGTCGCTCAAATTGACGACACGGGTGAGAGAGAGCAATGTACAAGGGGGGCTACAACAGGACGGTAACATACAAGGGGCTGTTAAATCAGCATAGTAATCGCGCTGAACAAGAACCCCCGAATCAAAGGGGGACTTATTCAGGGCAGGCACGCGATCACTGAGTACTCTCGCGAAATTGACATAACTGGTAACTGAATTCTAAATAAGAGGGCGTGCTTAACACGCACAGTAAATGCGCAGAGGAAATTCCCCCAAACATAATGGGGGGTGCCAATCCTGAGCGGGAACGCGACACTAAATATCGTTGATCAAAACAACGTCACAGGCAAGAGGGTACTATTTACTAGGGCGTGTTAAATCAGCATAGTAAACACACTGAATAAAAATCCCCTCAATCCTAATGGGGGGTGTTTATTCGGGGCAGGCACGCGGTGACTGAGTATCGTTGCTCAAATTGACGTCACGGGCGAGAGTGTGCAATGTACAAGGGGTGCTGATTCAGCATGGTAAAACGGCTGTATTAGAATCCACTCAATCCTAAGGGGGGGGGGGGGTACTTATTCGGGGCAGGCACGCGGCCACTGAATACCGTCGCGAAGATAGATGTCACAGACGAGAGGGTGCAATGTAGAAGAGATAAGTCAGCACGATTCACGGCTGAGAAAACCCAGGGCCTAGTAACAAGGGCTGAGCATAGAGCACCTGAGCCATTTCTTTGATCTCAGCGCGGTGCCGCCACGGCAGGCGGAGTGCTGGGAGGGGGGTGCCGTGACGTCGCTGTCCTGATCAGGCCAGATACCGCCACCGCGCCTGCACCGCGTTGCAACTTGCAGGGACTGGCCGTGTTGGCGTTGAACATGTGTTACATTGGCGCACTGTCGTTTACACGCTGCTGCACATGACGAAGTGATTTAATTGAGGTTGATCCTCAGTGATTTGATGTGGATTTAGTCTATTTATGCAGTGTCAAAATGAGTTGTTGTGCTGTGGCTACTTGTCCAAATAACTCTAAAAAGACTAAAGGAAGTGAACAGCGAGTAGTGTACTATAAGTTTCCAAAAGACAGTGAGACTTGTAAAAATTGGTTATCAAAGTGTAAATTGTAAGTATGCCTATGTGTGTAGTGATCATTTTGCACCATCTGACTACATTGATGACATGAAAAATCGCTTATTAGGGCTGCCTCAGAAATTGTTATTAAAGCCCTTTGTTGCTCCGTCAATAAAACTTCCCACTATCAGTAATGACGATGACGATGTACGCAATGAACGGATAGAAAAACGACGTGTTCGTAAAAACGCAATTGAACGATTAGACAGTTTAAGTCCAAAAAACCCTCGAATTGAGCCGCTAAATACAGACCGATTAGACGAAAGTAACCTCGTACAACCGAGTTCTGTTTGCGAAAAATGCGAGAATCTGTATAAGAAAACAACAATCTGAATTCTTCCATTGATGTTTTAGAACAAAAAATAACTAATCTGAGAAGAGAGCATGATATATTGTATAAATCCATTGCGAAAAAAAGGAAAATGCATTCTTAAACCTTAAGAAGGCATGCAAAACCTGTCAAAACCCTGAGGACAAAACTGTTTGCAAGCAAGCCATACACATGTATGCCAGAGTGAGAACTTTTATTAGATTAAGGAACGTTAATAGTAACTTAGAATGCAAGAGGAAACAGCTTAAAAAAGCTAAGAAGTGGATTCAATAAAAAAAGACTGAAGAACAGTGTTGAACTAGATAAATGAGTGCTGTAACTATTAAGTGATATCAATCTATTAACATGCATAATTGTAGTTTTAGGTATTGACGTCTTAAACAAAACAGTAAACAAATAATGCTGTAAAATGAACGAACTAATTTTATTTGGACTTCTTATTGGACAATCTTTTCGTCATTGGTTCTACTAGACATTTACATTGCCTAAGTTAAGTCACAAAATATTTTCAAACATATCCATAAAATTATTTAAATAGTTATTAACCAATAACATGTGTGCAAATTGAAAAAAGTAGATTCAACGGATATTATTTCTTTCTAAAATTATTCTATTATTCATTTGTATAGAAAAGCCTAGGGAATATTAATAATATTTTATTCCAATTCATCCAATGAAACTTATAGATAAACTAATTTACTATAACTTTGCCGCTAAAAGTTTGTTTTTAACAAAAAAAATAACGCTTATAAACTTTCAATGTATTGCATTTCAGAGTTCAAACACGCCTTTTTGTGGTTGTACAATTTTCAAATCGATATAAACTGAAATATATTTATACTGCTAGTTTCGGCAGATCACACAGTTTAAGAATATATAAGGATGTCCTTAATTATATTATTCTACTGATGTGTAATAGTGTGTAAACCATAACGCTCCCATAGTGGCAAGCGGGTAGACGCGGCAGACGTCAGGTTCGTGACGTATGCGGTCACGTGACCAGGGGGTCACGCCAGCAGGCAAAATGGTGCAGCTCTTGTTACTAGGCCCTGGAGAAAACCCCCTCAATATTACAGGGAGCTGACTTTTCTGGGCGGGGACGCGTCACTACATACCGTTGTTCAAATTGACGTCTAAACAAAAGTATACTATGGACAAGGGGGTGCTAAATCGGCACGGTAACCGAACTAAACAAAAACCCCTAATTCTAATGGGGGGGTGTTATCCTGGCCGGGAACGCATAACTAAATACCGTTGCTCAAATTGATGTCACGGGCGAATTAGTACTACATACAAGGGGGTGCTAAATCAGCACGGAAAACGAACTAATTAATAACCCCCCCAAACCTAATGGGGGTGCTTGTTCTGTGCAGGGAAGCGGTCACTGAATACAGTCGCGAAAATTGACATCACGGGCTAGAGGGTGCAATGTACAGGGGGTGCTAAATCAGCACGGTAACCGCGCTGAACAAAACCCCCCCTAGTCTTAATAGGGGTTCTTATCCTGACCGGGAACCCGTCACGGAATTCCGTCTTTCAAATTGACGTTAAGGGAAGAGGGTGCAATGTACAAGAAGCTGTAAAATCACCACGGTAAACGCACTGAATAAGAACCCCCCAATCTAAATGGGGGTGCTTTTCCTGACCATGTATGCCTCACTGTCTACCGTGTTTTAAAATGACGTCACGGGCAAGAGAGTACTGTATCAAGGGGATTCTAAACCAGCACAGCAGATGCGCTAAGTAAGAACCCCCCCAAACCTAATGGGGGGGTGCCTTTTCGGGGCAGGGACGCGGTTATTGAGTACTAACGCTCAAATTGACGACACGTGCGAGAGGGTGTTATATACATGTGGTCCTAAGTCATCACGGGAAACGCGCTAAGTAAGTACCCCCCAAACCTAATGGGGGGTGCCTTTTCGGGGCAGGGACGCTGTTAATGAGTACTAACGCTCAAATTGACGACACATGCGAGAGGGTGTTATGCACATGCGGTCCTAAATCAGCACGGGAAACGCGCTAAGTAAGTACCCCCCAAACCTAATGGGGGGTGCCTTTTCGGGGCAGGGACGCTGTTAATGAGTACTAACGCTCAAATTGACGACACATGCGAGAGGGTGTTATGCACATGCGGTCCTAAATCAGCACGGGAAACGCGCTAAGTAAGTACCCCCCAAACCTAATGGGGGGTGCCTTTTCGGGGCAAGGACGCTGTTAATGAGTACTAACGCTCAAATTGACGACACGTGCGAGAGGGTGTTATATACATGTGGTCCTAAGTCATCACGGGAAACGCGCTAAGTAAGTACCCCCCAAACCTAATGGGGGGTGCCTTTTCGGGGCAGGGACGCTGTTAATGAGTACTAACGCTCAAATTGACGACACATGCGAGAGGGTGTTATGCACATGCGGTCCTAAATCAGCACGGGAAACGCGCTAAGTAAGTACCCCCCAAACCAAATGGGGGGTGCATATTAACGGCAGGCAAGAGGTCACTGAGTACCGTCGCTCGTATTGACGTCACGGGCGAATTCGTACTTTATACAAGGAGGTCCTAAATCGGCACGGTAACCGCGCAGAACAAAAAGCCCCCAATCCTAATAGGGGGGTGCTTATGCTGGCCATCAACGCGCAACTGAGTACCGTCGCTCAAATTGACGTTACGGGCGAGAGTGTGCAATGTACAAGGGGTGCTGATTCAGCATGATAAAACGGCTGTATTAGAATCCACTCAATCCTAATGGGGGGTATTTATTCTGGGCAGGCACGCGGCCACTGAATACCGTCGCGAAGATAGACGTCACAGACGAGAGGGTGCAATGTACTTAGCAGTATGTACTCAGCAGTAGTCAGCACGATTCACGGCTGAGAAAACCCCCTCAATATTAAAGGGAGCTGATTTTCCTGGGCGGGGACGAGTCACTAAATACCGTTGTTCAAATTGACCTCTAAACAAAAGAATACTATTGACAAGGGGGTGCTAAATCGGTACGGTAACCGCGCTGAATAAACCCCCCCCCCCCCAATTCACGGGCGAGAGGGTGGTATGTACGGGTGTGTTATATCAGACGCAACAGACGCTATATGTGGGAAACACAATGGATGTCATCCAACAGACTGATTGTTGTAAACGCGGGTTCTACAGATGGATTTCTTAAAGGGGCTGCTTTAATTTTTAGGGCGGCTAAAGCGACGGGGGATTACCACGGACAAACGAATGGTAATAATTTTGAGAAATGGGCTGAAGAAAAACTCCTGCCTAACCTTCCAGAAAAAAGTGTTATTGTAATGGACAATGCACCCTATCATTGCCATCAAGAAAATAAGGCGCCAACAAAGTACGCTGTGAAAAAGGAAATGATAGACTGGCTGCAGAGTAACAACATACAATGCTCAGCAGATATGAAAAAGTTTCAGTTGTACGAGCTGATAGAAAAGCACAAACCTAAAGAAAAGGTGTATCGCATCGACGTGGCGTTGAAGAGGCGAGGCCATGCGGTTCTCAGATTACCACCCTACATGTGTGAATTAAACCCAATTGAGCTGGCCTGGGCTAAAATCAAGAGAGTGGTGAAAGGAAACAACATAAGAGGAGACCTGTCACTAACGAAACTGGAAGAGGCAACACGAGAAGCGCAATGTTCTGTTAGCAAGATCGACTGGGAAGGCTTCACAAACCACACCTTGAAGCTAGAACAACACTACTGGGAACAGGACGGCTTGATGGAAGATGCCATCGACAAATTCGTGATTGAGTTGGGCGGAATGGACAGCAGTGACAGTGAAGTGTCAGATGACAGTGAGGAAGAAATATCTGACAGTGAACTGGCTCAACCTCTTCCAAGTACAAGTGATGATTAAATTGTAAGTCGTAAAATAGCACATTATTTATAATACACACACACACACACACACACACACACATATATATATATATATATATATATATATATATATATATACATATAATAGCAAAATTTCCTGCTGTTTTCCCTTTTTTATGTTAGAAATCAAATATAATCAACTTCCTCAAATATCAACTTGTAACTTTTAACTTAAACAATGTATTATGTATTCGGCAAATACCGTACTGTAAATTACCACTTCTCACTTCAGTGTTTATAAAATATTTAACAAAAATACTCTGTTTATTATATTTTTTAATTATACACCAACTATTATAATATATTATCAACATATTTATTATTTATTTATTTATTTATTTTATTTACATGCAACAATACAGGTTACACACCCAATTACATTGTGCATGTTTAAATCAAGATGACATGCAATAATATTCACACATTCAAATAAATTCAATCCAGTCCAGTGTTCCACCAAAATAGTTCCATTAAATATATAATTAAGCCTAAAGATAAATAACAGATACATATATATATAGATATAACAACGTAACTATAATAAAATTATAAGATAAGCCATAACAAAAAGAACGTGTGTGTGTGTGTGTGTGTGTGTGTGTGTGTGTGATTAAAAGTATAAACATCTTAATAAAAATATTGGTAGTGTAATATATTTGTTAAATGTGTATATGTAAGGTATTAGATAGTCTAGCTCAGTTTATATCCCTCTGACAAAGTCTTTTGTATTGATTAATGTTATGTAAAAATATATCAACCTCCCCAGGCAAAGAATTATGCAATCTCATCATTGTATTCAAAGGTGATGAAAAATGTGCTATTGTACGAGAAAAATTAATGTGAAACAAATTTTGGGATCTAATGTATTATAATGTATTATCAATATATTTCATGTATTTCACAACTTATTCTGGTTTATGTTTACATAATAATAAAATTTCAATTTGAAATTGTGTTTTCTATTGCCAATTACCAAGTATCAAGTGTTCATCATAAAGTTTACTCCAGAAATAAAACTATTTATTAAAAAAATAAATGTGTTGAATAGGCTACAAATAGTGTAATAGTGATCATATGATATTGATATTATGATATGAAGACGTATATTGAGAGGGTTGGGCTGTCAATGTTGACAGAACCGATGTTTTCGGTTGGGGTCGTAGACGGTGACGGAGAAGCGCCCCAGCAATGGCTGCCGCATTCCTCTCGCGCGCAATCAAGTCAGAGGTCTACTGTATCTTCGCCCCCAGTACTACCTCCGTCTCCACCCACATGAGAAAGTGGGCGACTTAAATAACAGTTGCTACTGGCGGCGAAAGGCAAATATCAATACTACAGTGAGCATGCGCCTCGTTATAAAGTACGTGTACGCTCTACCGTGACCGACGCCCATCGTCTCTGCTCGTTTGTAAATGTTTGCACTTTTTGAGATGACGATTTGTTAGGGTCGAATCAACAATACAACAATTCTGGAATTTTATATTTATAAATATTAAATGGCCTAGATAAATATAAAAGTCGTTTGGAAACAATTAGAATAGCAACAAAGAATCTCTATGTTACACAATATTGTTTGATTGATATCCTCTTCCACGTGAAAGCGAACAGTTTCGTACATTTGCCATTGTTACGTGTTACAAGGGCTTGTAAAACGATGTATTTTACCTTATACACCTAACGATGGCAAATGCATAGAATCTGAACTCTTTACAAATCACAACTATCGTCACTAATATTTTAAACTCGTGTACGTGTTAAAGAAACCGTTATACTATATCACTTTGCCAGTTTATATTTTGACTCGAGATAGATTTATTAAAATTGGTGCTTCTTTGGCTTTTTTGGTTAGGTTTTATTTCGGAGTATTTTTTTATGACGAAGAAATACAAAACGTGTTTGAATCCCTCCATGACGATTTTTATGAATTTGGAATACTTGGAAAAAAAGATAATAAAAAGAAAAAAGATAAGTGTGTTATTTTTAGATTATTTGCCGCAGGAAATGACACGTTCTTCAGTGATGTACCACATAAATAAATTACCGTTTTTAATATATTTGAAAACATTATTATCACAATATTATTTAAGTACAGTAAATTGCAAATTTATGTCACTGTTTAGCTGTAATTCGATGGATCTTATTACATGATACCTTCAAATAAAACTTTATACGCCTAAAATTACTCGTGTACAGGAGCAAATATGGGTGAACAGGGTGACCCAAAACATTTTTTTTAAATAACTGGGATTTACTTTATTACGGATTGGATTGAAATATGGATGAAAAATTAAATTGTAAACCTGTAGAAGTTACATTTGTTTAATCGACTTTATCTGATTGTTGATTGTTATTTTACGAATTTTGTTGAGGATGGTTTTTTATTCACGGGAAAGTTTATGATTCTACAAGCAGTTCTTGATAACTTCTCACAATTCTTCAGCGTTTTATCGACATCGTTGGCCTTGGCAGCAGTTACAACGTTACTATAGATTTTCTTACAATAGCGACAACAGTTGTCGCTAGTCAAAATATAATGACTTTCTTAAATTACATACTAGAAGATTTGCGAACTCTAAGAAAGTGGTGTTATTTAAATAAAATGCAATTAAATGTAAAAAAACGCAATATGTTAATTTTGATTTCAAAAATTTTAACATTGAAAAAGAAATTAAATATCACATTTTAAATTGTAATGAAATTACAATTAAAAATCTTAGGGTTAATTGTAAGACAGGGCCTTATGGCCCTAAATTCGCCCTTTTGTATATTTAATACAAATAAAGTTATTTGAATTTGAAATTAACTGCAACTGTGAAATTATCAGTAAAGTCTCACACTTCAAATATCTTGGGGTAATTTTGGACAGTAAACTTACTTGGAGTAAACACAACAACTTTACAGACTAAACTTAAATCTTCAATTAGGAAATTTATTTTTTACGAAATTTTTGTTCTAAAGATTTGTTGAGAAGTTTATATTTTGCATTAATTGACTCCAGATTACAATACGGATTAGTTTGCTGGGGCGGGACATGTAAGTAGGCCTACCTAATTCAAAACATAAGAGTTACTCAAAACTACTTTTTAAGAATAATTAAAAAAAAAATAGAAGGGATAGCTCTTTCCCTATATTTTATGAGTTAAGAATTTTGCCCCTTCAGCATCTTTTTGTGTTCAAAGTTTTAAGACTCTTTTATTCAAGATGTGGTAACCACGGAACAATTGATTTGATATACGCTACAAGAAATATTTACCGTAGAATTTTCAGAATGCCTAAAGTTAACAAATCATTTTTTAAACACTCTTTTTGTTATCTCGGACCACATATATTTAATAAGTTGCCTTTGGAAATAAAAAGTCTAAGCAATATTAGTAAATTTTGTAACAGATTAAAAATATGGTTGTTTACTCAGCAGAATTTGATTTATTTTTTGATTTTTAATTGTAGTCTCCCTGGTAAGTGAGAAAATCTTTTTCCTTTTCTTAAATTGTGTAGTATTAGTAAATGTGTAATAAAAATAAACTGTAAATGCTTTAGTGAATTGATATCATTTGTATAATATGTATTGTGCAGTGTTAAGTTGGTCAGCTGTGTCTGACAGACGTCACAGAGAGCCGGCTCAGGTGTTTTATAATTTTGAACTCTGGACTGTAGCTGATAATAATGTTTTCATTATGTTATCACCGGCCACACTACTTGAAACAGTGGTCGGTTAATTCCCAAGTATTGTGTAATCTTGTAATATTTCTAGATATTGTTTGGTGGAATAAATCATTTATTCGGTTGTTGAAACGATCTATATCGGTGTTTATCTCGATTGAATGAAGGAATTTGAGTTTAATTGAGGATCCACGCGTAATCGAAACATTTTTTTTTCCTTTGCTTTACTTTTTTAAAGGGCAGGAGACGTCTAAATAGAACCACAAAAGATTTTCGAATGCCCGACTCATTAAATACGGGCTCCCGAAACCACTCAATAAAGCTCAGGCCATTATTTAATCTTGAATAATTTGGGGTCGAGGAACCCTTCTAGATTCGAAATTAGTGGGTTCCTTTGTAGGCACGAACCTTCAAGTACAGGTACCGAGGTATGTAGTAAGTTATTGATGATGATGGTGGCTGTGCTCGACCATAGGAGTAACTCGATTTGGCGTATCCATAAGAGGATAAGTTAAGCCAAAAGAGGTGAGTCAATCTACATTATTACACGTAACAAACTGTTCTACTGTTTTGCTAGCCGTCTTTCGCCGTTTCGCCTCCTATCTCCGATGGTTGTAAACACCTCTAATAACCTAAATTTAACTTTAATGTCCGCGCCGACACCGGCGACACCCAAGACACCGTCGGGCCCGCGCCGACACCAGACCGTCGTGGCTGCACCGTGCCCGCGCCGACACCAGACCGTCGTGGCTGCACCGTGCCCGCGCCGACACCAGACCTTCGTGGCTGCACCGTGCCCGCGCCTTTTCATTTGTTTGTTTCTCCACGAGTACTATACTGTTTTGGTGGCCGTCTAACTATCCGCTAACCAAAAGCTAGCTTGCCCGAGTGTGATTTAACAAATCCTATCCATTTACATTTATTTATTTTCCCAGCGGTGTCACCAGTTTTACATAGAACCAGATATATAATTACCAGTGTGCATCTTTAATTAATATGAATAACATTAAGTGACAAAATATTACAATTTAAGTGATAAGCTAGTGATATTACCCATCACAAAAACAAATACAATAACATTATAACACTTTGCAAGAAACATATTACAAAATAAATGTAACAATAGTGATCGCATCTGAAAAGCAACAACAAATTAACACTAGGTGATACAGTTTGGTACATGTGCGGTATGTCTAAGTATATTTGTGAAATTGCCTAGCTCTAAGACGTAGACAATTCTTTTTATTCACTTAGATTCGTAAACAAGTGCCAGGTTTCCGGGGAAATGTCTAGCAGTTACTAGTCCTTTGCAGGTGCAAGGTTCTATTCACCTCTACCAACGTGATTAGGATTGGCTGTCTGAGACACTGAAATTTATTGATTATTATGTGTTTAACATATGTATGGTAGGCTACTAATTATTTAAATAAATTTCCTAATTCGTCGTAATTATTACAATACGACCGACTCGTATGTTTACTAATAATACATTTTTACGCATGTAGTTTAAACGTATGGAACAAATTGATTATAAAAAGGTACAATCATTAATACTAAAATAATACTACAATCGTATTAAAATAATTACAGAGAGTAGAATTAATAACAAGTGAAAGTAAAACAAGAACAACGACCGAAACAATATGATTAATAATAGGCTACTATGCAAACTTTATTTTATGAATTTCATTAATAAAATATATAGGCAAATTATTTCTTGAATTACAAATTACATAATGTAATTCAATAACATTACAAATATATACATAAATTACAAATATATAATGTTACTTTATTAAAGAACTTTAGTTTTTTTGTTTTAACTTATAAATCGAAAAATATGCTATAATATATTTCACAAGACGCCCTAAACAGTTTATGAATTACGTATAACTAGAGAAACGACATTGGGATTTACACCATGAGATGATTCGTTAATTGTTACGCTCGTATATTTGAACTTTGAATTATCAATTATTCAATGATACACATGCAAACGCCATTTCACCTTTATTGAGAAGTGTTCACGTTTTGAGTGTTCAAACGATAGAGTATTAACAACGAGATTTCCAAAATAACTAATCAAAAAGGGAGAAAACTAAAAAGCGGTTAGAATTTAGCTGAGTAATAAAAATATCTTTACAAGGAGATATCTCCGAATATTCTACGAATAAAAAGTAATGTTGTACACGTGTTTCAAAATGGCCGCCGGCTCTTACATTGTAGAATAAAACCCAAGTCCTTTCCTCTTTTTAAATTAAACTGAATACCACATTGATAATAATGTGTACATAATCACTCACCAAATCTACACAGACGTATGAATGGAGTAGACGCAAAAAGTAGACGATAGTTACGAACTATGAAACGCGAATTACCGACCACGCACAAAGCAAGAAGAACTGGCAATGAGCAGTGAACGCTAACGCCAGCGATAACCTCGAGTATTCAAACATGACGTGCGCGCGCACCTCCCACCCTTCAACTTCCATTGGCTCCCTCTTCCCTCTAAAATCCTGACCAATCACCAGCCGCGAATGTCACGATGTCACCGCGTGTTCATCACGTGAACATGGTGGGACATTCGTTGTACCCCACATTTGTGAATTTAACACTGGCAGTAGTCCCACACTGCGGGAAATTTCCCGTTGCCGGGGAATTTTAGGACTAAAAGAGAAATGTATAATATATTTTGTTAACAGTTTTAACGGACAAATCTTATTAATACGAACATTTTAAGCATTGTTTTTATTAATTTAGTGAACTCCACACGTATGATAATTAGTATATTAGTTGTCGTTAAACACTATTTTTAGATAATAATAATTAATTGTGAGAGAAACCTTTAGACTTGCTTTTTTAATTTTAGTTTTATTCCCAATTAAAGAAAATTAATCTTTTGTCTCGACATTCCAGTTATAGGATTCATGGGGTCAGACTGGACGCAAGTGTAGAGAGAGGTGGTTGTTGTCCTAAAATCCTGGTTGACAGATATCCCTTTCTACAGCCTAACTGAATATTTTGAGTCTGACCATTCCATTCTGCTTGGCTATTTAAATTAAATTGTTTTTAATTTCTGCTATTCTGTTTAGTGTTATTGTCTGTATATTGCATGACCCAATACTCTTTCGATTGATATACAGGGGTGCTGAAAAGTCCTGGGACGGTCTAATAACTTTTGAACTAATTACAATATAAGAACCAAAATTTACATCAAGCTTTTGCTCATATAAAACTATTATTTTATGTATTTCACCATGATATCCTGCTTATGGGGGACGTCCCGCTAGGGGTTGGTGAAAATTCTTAAATAGAAGCATAGGTCGAGTCGTACATCAAATTAAAGCTCTTTTAATTAGAAACATTTTGGCGAAAATCTGACGTAAAACAGTTGACGCATTACAAAATGGCGGACACTCAAAGATTATAAAATACAGAATTTTTCAAATGCAAACATTCTGGTTGTTAGAGAAAACTGAGACACTTAATCTTTTATTTTACTTCTTTTACTTCAAATCACTTACCAAAACAGTTATAACAAATGTTCAAAGTGTTTGCCTTCAGTTTGCTGACAATATCCCAATCGATTGTAGAACGCCAAATCATTTAGCCCACCTGTTACTGGAATAACAGGGTGTTACTGGTACACGTTATCCTGGTAATAGGTTACCACTGAATAACGATGTTACCGACACTAATACGTTATATACCGCCCACCTCTGGAGGGCTTACCTGTTACATTTCAGTAGCACGCATAATGACGGTAGGACCTCAAATAATAGACTGTTCCTCAAGGCCGTACCTAGCTTTGGCGGGCCCCGTCATGTCACCCCCCATTACACCGCTTCACGACCCCCCCCCCCCAAAAAAAAGCCGTTATCCAATTGGCAAAATTTTATTATTTTGATAATGCTAGTATGATTTTATATATTTTGTTAACAATTTTAACGACAAATCTGACTAATACTGCCATTTTAAGCATTCTTTCCATTAATTTAGTGGACTCTACAGGAATAATAATTTGTACATTCGTTGTCCGTTAATCATTATTTTTAGATAGGCCTATGGATAATTGCGAGATAGAAACCTTTAGAGACTTGCTTTTTTAATTTGATTTTTATTCTCAATTCAAGATAATTCGTATTTTGTCTCGACATTCCAGTTATGATTCATGGGGTCAGACCGGACGCAAGTGTATGTATAGAGACGTGTTTGTTGTTTTAGTGAAGGATATTACTGCGTTTTCCGCTTGAACCCACGATGTAAATAAGCACCATTGAGATTGAGATTGGTTACCCAAAAGTGAGATTATCGTTTTAAAAGTAATGGTTACAGTTTCTTTGAATTTGCAATGTACGATATTACAAATTTAGCCTATAATAGCGTTATTAGACTGAGCCACGAAAGTTTTTTGTCCTGAACATCCAGCCTGAGTACGGGCCTGGTGTTCATCCAGAGTAGTGAAGCCACCCCAGAGACTTGTGTTTTGTTGCTTCACATACGATGAAGCGTGGGCGAGAACAGCAGAGAGTCTGTCTCACCGAAATAAAACATCGTACAGGATATTATCTGAAATAATTATGCTACTTGTAGACTTGCTTACACTAAACAAACCTTCAATCAAACTATCAAAACTTGTATTGTTCGTAACGATCGCACATTGTATGGCACACTTCATAATTTATTCTATAATTTTGAACACTCACACCACATTTCCACCACGTTCAAACTTCATACATTCAAGTCTCATTCATCCTTCGCCAATCTCCACCCACTGCCAGCGCTGGAAGTCATCGAATTGGGCCGTCTTCCAATTAAACGCCAGAAACTCGTCAACGCTGTAGAATGCATTTGATACCAGAAAGCGTTTCAAACTAGTTTCTGACGCCTTTGGTCTTTGGGCATTCTTCACAGAATTGGGCAATCTGTCGATTAAATGAACACCTGCCTGCGAAGGCTAACAATGCTCTATAAGGCTAACTAATGATTTTATTATAGATTCTCCACGACTTTTTGATAAAAATGCAGTACTCTTCTTTTCTGGTTTTAATGAAGATTTTGTGAAAGAATATAAGCTTATTTCGAGAAAGAAGAATTCTTTTTCGCTGCCAAGTCAGCAGAAATTTATGTAGTAGAGGAATGTTTAATAAACGAAAAACTAAAATTTGTAGTTCCCAGTTAACACTCATGAACCATGACTTCCTGTGCAAAGAGGTCAAAGAAGGAATGTTGCTGATAAGGATACTGGGAGGAGGGGCAAATTCCTGGAAACAGCGTGACTCATCCGCCTGACGCTGTCACTACCGACTGTGTAGTGCAGATTCTGTTTACATGCATTTCACCCGTTGTATTTACAGGTAATTCACCCGGTGTGTTTACACGCATTTCACCCGTTGTTCCCATATTTTTCGCTCGTGTGACGTCACCTTTTATATTGTGACATCATATCCAATGTGTTATCCCGTTCTGGGTATTTTGTCTATTAGACCCGCACTGAAACTGGGTTTAATAAGTTTGAGAGATGTTTAAAAATATCAGTTTTATGGGCTATTAGGCTACTTCTATTTCATTGCGATACGACCGACAATTGTCGCTACAAATGTACAAACTTTCTTTATACTACCGGTGCTATAGAATATCAACATTACAATTTAATCGGTAAATCCTGGTTATGAGATAAATAAAGTGCATTATTATTTTTACTTTTGTATATTTTGCATTAATTAGATATCCAAATACTATATTTATTATACTTTTCAATATAAAAATTTAATTCTGAGACAATAGGGAGATGCACAGTTCAATCAGTTGTCCAATCTGCAAGAGAATGTCTAAGCTGCGGTGTATATATCGTAAGGATACTACACGCGTTAATGTTAGCGTCTTTCATGTCTAAATCCGCGTTTAAATAATTCAATATATGTAATATTTTTTACATATGACGGTTATTTTCTATATCGTTTCGACCTGAGAAATTAGAAAATATAAACTAATAAATTACTACAATTGAAATTAAGTTAGAATTTTACATGGTTTTACGCTTACCTCTCGACACCGTGAGGGTATGTACGCTACCTGGCGGCCGGTTTGAATACTACAAACTACAGGGCTACATTGACAGGTGCTGCTACGTAGTAGGTAACGTTGAAAGTAACGTATGGTGACAGCGCGGCAGCCAGCTGAAACGCAGCTGGCGGCTGGCGCATATATACGGATGCCCCTCTGCAAGGGTTAATTTGTTGTTATTCTCGAAATCAACATTTAAAATACAGATCAATACAATGTAATGATGGATGGCTATTGGCCAGTAATTTAAAGCTAATATTGAGTTAAGCTAATACTTAGCTTTACTATTACTAACTTTAATACTTAATAGTTAGCATTAATATAAAATGGTAAGTAACCAATAACATAATGAATATGACATGCAAATCAATAGTAACAAATAAATAATAACGGATAATAACAACTCGATACTACAACAAAGAATAAATACACATTATAACAGTCATTTAATTATGCTGTATGGCTAGAATTAATATAGGATGACTACAACCAATGGAATAAAATGGAATAAATTAATTAAAGCTGAATATTAAAGTACTCTCGACCCTGGAGTTTATTTTGCACTAGATTTTAAAAATACTGATTATATACGAGTCGGTTTTGGATATTTATCAGATGGTCTTATGTCTTACAAAATAATTGTTTGAACATCCGTATATGATTATATACTTAAAAAACAGTTCAATAAAGTGTAATGAGAACAAGTAGGCTACTAGAAATAGTAATGTATAACATAGATTTCCAAATCGCAAATACAAATTAGAATATTATTGAAAATTCAGTTCAAAGAGTGGATCCGTAACTTAATAAAGAAATTAAAACCGTTATGTACTACGAAATATTATATCATAAAATGTACTTGTTGGTTAAGCGTTAGTGAAGCCATTCAAGAAACTGGAAAGTGTTCATTTCTGTTTGTCTGTCCATTCACACGATGCCTCGAAAAGAACTGAACTATATACTTGATATTATTGAAGAAGCTTTATTGCCATATCGGCAACACCAGTCAGATAATGGCGCATGTCACTCCATGAAATTTTGGTTAGAGTTAACGAACATTTTTTAATTGGTCTTATGGGTAACCGTGATGGCAAAGAGAAAATAACAGAATTAATAAACGTGTAATCAAACTGAGTATAATATTGTATAAATGAGTAATATAATGTATAAAACTGAGGTATTAGCATTTGACATATTCCTGACTACCCCATTACACGATCTTTTGGTAACTTTAAACACTACTATGAAACCCTACTTAATAAATAATGTGAATGTATCATGTGGCAAGATACCTCGATAAATATTTCGGCTGTATACCTTGAAGCTTGCATGAAACTTGACCTTTGCATAGTTAGGAGTGATTTCTACGATGGTGCTGTCCTCTATGGCATTTAGCAGAGCGTAATTGAAGCCTATCACTATATAATAGTAAATTTTTGACGTCTCGATTCAAAATTTGCCTTTGTCGCAAGCTATCACACACTGGAGAAGCAAAATACTTTCGATCAAATGACTCGACACCACAGTTTTTCGTTTGGTGGTCTGCGCCTTTTCGGTGGAGAGCAAGCTAACATTAAGTCAACATTATTTATGAAACACCACAAAAGAGATTAGCAAATTTAAGTGCCGTATCAATTGAACATCAAAGAGCATAAGAGTCACATTTGACACAATTACTATATTTGCAGCCAAAACTCTTGAAAAATAAGAAGTTCAAAAACGACATTCTTTCTTTTTTACTGTCTGGTAATTTACAATACAGTTTTCATGAAGAGTTTTGTATGCTTTAATATAAAGTCGTGTCTTTGTTTCGTTTGTAAAACAGCTGTGCCGTTTTGAAAAATTTGGGTATCCAAAGTAGTAAGTGATACTAATGATTTAAATACATAAAATTGTTTTGGTTTGTCCTCATGTTTCTAACAAAATTTTTTATAGACCAGTTCTGTCATTGGTATAAAATACTGCGAATATAATAATAAATTACTTATGGATTATTTACAAGCTGGTTTAGAAGCAGCAGAAAGGTCACAAATTGACGGAGTTGATTGGTGCTAAAGAGCGGCAATTTTAGGACCTGTCCTCTCTGGAATACGTAGCTGCGGCTCTGCTCTTGGCCCAAGAAAAATTATTTATTTTAGTGTTAAAACGTCAAAGAGCTGCGAAACTACAGCAACTCCGAGAAGGAATTTTAGCGAAGACTGGGAAATGCCTCGTTACTTTTTTCGATACCCCTTGTTGTAAGGGGTTATGTTGTGTATTACATGTGATTTTGTTGCATTTAAATAGTGAAAATTGAAATTGTGTATTTGACAGTATCTGATGTAGTGCACGGGTATTATTTAATCATTACCTGTAGGACAAGGCTGTGCTAGTGGACATCTTAAAAGCAAATATTAAATCATTCCAATCAATTAATTTTGCTTTGAAAGTTTAGCAGTAGCCTAGGCTATGTCTCATTTTAAGGTACAATGTAAACCCAAACCACTTTTACTTTCCCCGGTACGATTGGGTACACATGTTCGCACATTTTACCTTTAGTTGTGTTTAGTAATTAATTAACCAACAAACGTCTTGCTCAACAATAATTTTACTAGTATAATGAAAAGGCATTGCTTGTAAATAATTTCCCCAAGCTAAGTGATCGCTGTTGATTAATTTCATTCAAAAGTTTTGGATAGGCAAAAAAACTTAGAGTCTAAAGTAGTCAATCTTTCTTCTGTTGGATTTAACCCAATTCAAATGAATTTAGAAGGGAAATAATTTCAATGTTGAATAATATGTAATAGAGCCTATTTATGGTATTTATCAATTACTATTATTACATTACAATGTTGGATCAATATGGAAGCATTGTATTTAATACGCGAGTTGGCTTATTTCAAAACCATCCTTCTCTCCCTCCACACCTATATATTATATTATATTAAAAATATTTAATGTTAATTATTTTTAAGTCTAGTAGAATACTTTTGTATATTTTGCATTAATTAGATATCCAAATACTATATTTATTATACTTTTCAATATAAAGATTTAATTCTGTAGATAAAGTTCATTATTATTATTAATAAGAAATTAAAATAAAAAAACAAAAAGACTGGTAACCAACCAGCGCATCGAGAAATGAGACAAGAGGGAGATGCACAGTTCAATCAGTTGTCCAGTCTGCAAGAGAATGTCTAAGCTGCGGTGTATATATCGTAAGGATACTACACGCATTAATGTTAGCGTCTTTCATGTCTAAATCCGCGTTTAAATAATTCAATATATGTAATATTTTTTACATGTGACGGTTATTTTCTATATCGTTTCGATCTGAGGAATTATAAAATATAAACTAATAAATTACTACAATTGAAATTAAGTAAGAATTTTACATGATTTTACGCTTACCTCTCGACACCGTGAGGGTATGTGCGCTACCTGGCGGCCGGTTTGCATACTACAAACTACAGGGTTACATTGACAGGTGCTGCTACGTAATAGTTAACGTTAAAAGTAACGTATGGTGACAGCGCGGCAGCCAGCCGTTTAATTTATTAACAACATTCAACATTTAACGTATTCAATAGATGTAATATTTTTTACATATAACGGTTATTTTCTATATCGTTTTCACCTGAGGAATTAGAAATTATAAACTAATAAATTACTACAATTATAGCTCTATATGTTGGTAAAACTTTTATCGTTAAACGAATTATTTTAAAACAAATAAATCAGTTATTAATACAGAAAATAGAATTCGTTCACGATTTACAGAGAGTAACAGTTATAAGCGGCACTGTAGGTTTAAATGTGTTGTGGAACACAGAACGCCTGCCGCCTGACACGAGCTCCTCACGCGGCGGAAAAATGGGGTGATCAAGACTGGCGGAGAGAAAGAGTGGGGATGGAGGTAAAAGTATACTTGTATTCGAATACTTTTGCTCAGCTGAGCGTTTCTAACAGACAGGTCTAGACCTGTCTTCTTTCCCGCAATCTATTGTTCCTGGGTTATTTCACTTGTTTGTCACGAATTCACCACTGTATTCGAATACTTTGGCTTTTGGTGCCTTGTATAAACAAGTCATACCCATGATATACGTACTTCAGAAGAAATATCTTTGTTTACCTGCTACTTCAGTTCCGTCTGAAAGACTATTTTCCACAGCAGGTATTGTCACTAATTACGGTAGAAATAGACTGAAGCCAGAAAACCTCAATAATATTTTGTTTTTACACAACAATATAAAATAAATATTCATATTTGTCTTTATTGCTTAGAACTGTAACTCTTAAATAATATGTATTTTAAATTTAATAATTATACATTTTTTCAAGTATTAAAATTTGTAATTATTTTTTTCAAATTATGAATCTCCCCTAAATTATTCTTTTCAAAGTCTCCATATATGTATTTATTTTAAACCTCATATGAATACGAATACAGCTCTTGGATATTTTATTTGAATACTATTTGTCAGAATAAACGAATACTCCAGGTTTGAATTCAATTCTTCCAGAGAAATTGTATTCATTTCAAAAGTATTCGAATTCATTTTGATGTATTCGAATATGTGGATACTCTGGCTGTATTCGAATACTATACGATTCTGTATTCGATTCTCCCATCACTACCGTGTATTGGGATAGTGGAATGAGCAGTCCGCGCGTTCTCGCTCTGTACTCCTCTGAATTTAATTTAGTTCAGTACCTGGCAAACCTATTATAATGTATCACTGTATTTTCAAACCCCTTTCCGTAGTTTAGTACAGCATACATATATTTAAATTACATTTTCAAAGCTGGATGCTGCAGGATGCAGTGCAATTAAATTTATTTAATTAAACCTTGATTTTACAACGTAATTAATGACAGGCAATTAATCTTGTCTTCATACTAATAAACCAATACAACGGAGTATCGAAAGACCCAAAAAGACGTAAGGAAGTCTAATGTAACAAAGTAACCTCGTTACATTCAGTGGCGTAGCTAGAAAACATTTGAGAGTGGATTAAACATCCAGCAGGATTAAAAAGAGCCCTACTCGCATAATTTAGAAATTTTTTTGTTTACAAGTGAATTCTCAATTTAATTGTACTTTTTTTTAATTTTCTTAGTCACTCAAATGTGATTGTAAGCATTCATGCTTGCAAACATTTAAACTTTTCAAAAGATTCGAGACTTGCGTTCTTAGCATAGTAGTTAAATAATGATCTTCAGGGTCTCCAAAATACAAAATCAACAATTAAGTTGAATTTTTTAATTGCATCTTTTGTATTAAAATGTAAACCAATAAAATTGTTTTATAACATTATATTTGGTTCATTGCATTTTCCAACTGTCTTAATCAAATAAATATAATTTGTAGGTTACATTACTGTTAGAAATTATTCGATAATTGCCATGTACTATAGATCAGGTCAGCATTATAATTGCGTACGCCAGACAACACATGATATATAACAGGCTTGGTCGAAGTTGCATACACAATTTCAAGTCTATAGCTTATTTTTCATTCTCGATATATTCAACAAACAGACAGAGAGCTATTGCTATAAGTTAAAACTTGATCGTAATAATTTGAGGTTATTAAAATATTGTATTTATTAATGATGTCACGTGCTGTATTAGGTATTTAAGTCAGGTAGTTGTCATTGATTGTGTCATATTTCTATAATTAATTGTGTTTTTGGTTGAATATTTACTCGCAAGTTTCTTTTTTAATCCCCTTAGTTTATTACAGATTTTGTAGCGTAATTATTAATTTATTTACTACCAATTAAGGACTCCACATTATAATATGTTGATTTTGCCCTATTAATTTGAATATATTCCAATAGCACAAAAAATATATTTACCGTCGTTTTAAGCCTATATGCAAAATATTATGATGAAATTATGACATTTTATTCGTAGTGCACCATCTCAATTTTGTAAAGTGTCTTTGGAGTTATAAAGAAAGTTCAGTATTAATATAATTAATTCGATATAATTTCTATCTATGTTTTGCAGATATGTTCGGATATAAAACGACTCATTAACTCGTAAGATAATAGAAATCAGAACCGTTCCGAACTGAGTTCGCTATCAGCGGTTCAGGGTTTGTCGGCACTGCTTGGCTCTGACCAGTCGACGAATTTTCGGGATTTATCGGTACTGCTCGGCTCTGCCCCCACTCTTTCTCACCGCCGGTCTTGATCACCCCATTTTTCCACTGCATGAGGAGCTCGTGCACCGACACTGGGCCGTAGAAACCGCACCGTGCCCGCACCGTCACCGTTAAGCATGGCGCACACTGTAGACGCGCCGCGCCGCGCCGAACCGCGCCGAACCGCGCCGCCTTTTGGAAATAATTCCGGCTTAATAATTTGCATGTGTTCAAATGGGAGTGCGCACACTAGAGCGCGCCGCGCAGCCGCGTCCGCCGCGGAATAATTCCGCTGCCAGAACTCTTGGGAGAAGTCGAGCGGAATTTGTTCCGCTGGGGCGGCGCGGCGCGGCGCGGCGCGTCTACAGTGTGCGTAGGCAGCGGAACCGTTTCTTAGCCGCGGTTACCTTCGGGTGTCTTCGTACTACCTCGGCCATCGTCGGTGAGGTATAGCAGTCGACGTAAAAATCTAACATTTCCAGAACAATTCATGTTGCAGAGCTAGAGGCCATTTCTGGGTCATATAACACCGCTCATTCATTTCTAACGCGCAGATCCTACACCCACAGCAGTTCCTTTTCAGACAACCCAATATATGCCGCAACTACCATCTCCTATTGGTCAGATGGGACAATACCCAGGGGCACAAGAGGGACGGTTTGCTGTTTCACCTGATGGATCCAGTAACTATTCATACACCTCAAACTCAGCAGGGTCAAATGATACAACGGCACATGATAAAACTTATTGTAATATGTAGGAAGTACTGTATGCATAATTTGTGTGTTATTTTTAAAACTTTGCTTTCTTACAGATAAAATACATTACATTTTGAAACAAATAGCCTATTGCTTATTAAAAAAGCCCTGAACAGGGATACATTGTTAAATAATAATTTATTGCTGAAAACACATTTGATGTTATGTTTTCTAACCGAAGAAGAAAAAAAATTTAATGAGTAAATTGTGGTTTCTGAAAATATTAAAATTTACAAAACATTATTTGCATACATTTAATAAAAACTACTTTATTGTAAGTTTATCCATATTTTGGTATTTAGTAAAGACTTAGTTAATAACTTACCTTAAACAAACCGCAAGCCTTTCTTCAGGTGAAACTGGTCTTCTAAAATATGTGTCTTGTTTTTCAATTAAAGGCCTAAGCATGTTCAATAGTTCATAAAACTTTTCGGAGACATTCTGAAATATTGGAAACATTTCCGTTTGTCCTTTAATAAATCGGGGAAAAGGTGGTGAAATTCCCCGTATTTTTTCCTTTTCTCATTTATAGGATGAACTCACATTGTTTTTGTCTCTTCTCCTCTTCTGATTGAAGAAGACAAAATAAAAACAGATCTTCATTTTCAGAGCTGCTCATCGTGTAAATTATTAAACAAAACGACACAACATAACCATACGACTGCACATAGCACTGCAGCTGTGGTGAGGGAAGGAGTTCGGCGCGCCCAGCGCGCCCAGTATGTGCGACGGTCAGCGGAACTTTCCAAAAGGCGGCGCGGTTCGGTGCGGCGCGGCGCGTCTGCAGTTTGCGCCATGCTTTACAGTTCCGAGGACTTTAGCTGTGCGCGTGACCTTGAGTGTGTGGTGATTGGTGGGAGGGGTGGCGGGGTAGCATTATGCGCTGCGTCCCGAAAACATTTCCTGTGACTCATGGGTAAAACCCTCCTTTCAGGAATCGTATTGAACCAAATAACTCATCAAACTCGCTACAATCAGTCTGTTTTGTGACAGTGCTGATTGTGGTGGAATTAAATAATAATAGAATACCAAATAATAGCAATAATAGGACTTATCCTTGTTTTTCAGTTGTTATAGTGTTGTTTAACGTGTTTTTGAAAATAACATATTTGTCAATACTAATCTGCAAAACCAAATGTTGAGTTTAAAGTCGTTAAAGAGATTGTTGCGCCTTCATCTCAGCGGCAAGCAGGTAAACGCAACCCGCCACACAGATAGCGTTTGTTGGATGGGTAGTATTTGGGCCCTACGGCACAGCTCAATTCCTCCAACTGTACTTTAGGTTTGAATTTTGACGGGCGCGGTGGATATAGTAGAGAAACTGATTGAAGAAGCGAGGAAGAGGGTTTTTCACAGTAAACTAGTAATGTTTTCGCACTGTGCTAAAATTAGCCTACTACAAAACACATTAGATGGCATTTAAATTTTGTTTTACCAAAATCAAATCAAATTTATTTCAGAATTTACAAGCAAACATAGTACACTTGATATACATGACATTAGTCCCACATGGACTACAGAGGCTTGTGCGTGGTGACGAGTCTGTTTCTTGTTGTTGTGCACAGCGGTATTATAATAGTTATCATTAATAATAATATTAAACTATTTTGTATATTGTTAAAACAAATATTGTATGTCAAATTTAAAATAAAAATATACAACTGTAATTTGTAGGCCCAAGACCTCATAAATGATGTCACAATCCTGAATGCTATTTGTTATGGAATAAATCAGGGCTGCCCAACCTACGGCCCGCGGGCCGAATCCGGCTCGCGAGTCTGTTTTATGTGGCCCGCCTTGTTGCCAAAACAACCAAATTTGTTTACAAGCATTTGAAATATTAAAAAAAAAATACAAATTTTGAGAACCAAGCAGTCCAGCCGATTTCACGTAGAACGAGCCGTATTCATTTGGTGGAGTATGAGTGTTGAAAGAAGTAAAGTAATTGCAGACAGATTTCACTGACTACGGTGGTGGCTGCCGGCTGGCGAATAGAGCGCGCGTAAGGCTAGGGACACACAGTCCCGGTTACCGGGATACCGACCACCGGGATGCCGGTAAACGGTTTGTTGTGTGCTGGCCACACAGTCCCGGCGATAAACATCAAATTGTCTCTCAGTTAACCTTTGAGTGTTGTTCGGAACGAATCATGCTATCCAAAGTGAAGTTAGTTTGTTGTTTAGAGGCTCTAAATGAATTACTAAAACAACCAAATAGGGTACATTGGGTTCATCCATTCAATGTAGAATACCGTGGACACATTCTATAAATTTGTCTGTATCAAACATTATCGCAACTTTACACTACCCTCGAGAATAAAACACGATAAACAAACCAGCAGCACACCACAACAGCTACACCACTGACACACAGACTTGACTGGAATCGGGACCCGGCGGCCGGCACTGTGTGAGCACGCACGACAGATATCAAGTGTTTTGTATTGCCAACCCGGTTTTCACCGGCTGCAGGGCTCCCGGTCGCCGGTAGCATGCTTGCCGGTCTGGACCGGCACGCGTTGTGCCGCACAGCACCGGCATTGTGTGTGCGCTCTTCAACAATGAGCGCACACACAATGAGCGGGATTCATGTTCTCATCAATCCCAAGCCGGGATGCCGATCACCGGCATCCCGGTAACCGGGACTGTGTGTCCCTAGCCTAAAGCACGGCACAGCACGCGGTGCGGCGACGTAACCCCTACCCAACTCAAGGTCACCAGTCGCCACGTGACTTGCTTATTTCCACTAAGCAGCATCAGCACTAAGCAATTCCAAGGATCTCATTAAACTTTTTGTCAATACTGGTATTTTGATTTTAAAATATATAAAACAAAACAACCTCACTTTTTGTTATTTATGGTGGTAATTTGTATGTCCTAGTATCCTAGTAGGATTAATTAAAATCAATGTATTCAATTTGTTGGTGACTTTTTTTATTGTTCCCTCAGAATTAAAGCAACATCCAAAAGTCTGGGTTTATGTTTATTTCTACTAAAAGAACCTAAAAACATAATATATTATAAACCTTTACCTAACAACTAATAAATAATAAGAAATTACAATAATCATTTAACAAGGGCCAAATAACCTTAAAACTCATATTTTGCACAAGATTTCTGGAACAAACCCCGGGCAAAACGTTTTGTTTGGGGTTCCAAATCCCCTGGGATGTTGGCCCGCCTGGCCATAAAGGCTTTACAATGTGGCCCATGGGTAAAAAAGGTTGGGCACCCGTGGAATAAATCATCGAATTGAACAAAATTAATTACTAACGTTAATTCAAGTTAAATTTAGGTCATTAGAGGCGTTTCAAACCATCGGAGATGGGAGGCGAAACGGCGCAAGGCGGCCATAGCAAAACAGTAGAACAGTCTGTTACGTGTAATGAAGTAAGTTAGTCCAGTAAATAAACGTGATCATATACATTAGTCTACTATATAGATGAGAGCAGCGACTCAGCGTGTTCAGCGCCGACCTCCAACAGCCAGACAGCGACACGATTTTTGTATGCGGACAGCGGGACCTGCAGGTCCCTTATGTGTTGCGGAATATTTCTGAGTAGGAAATTTGCAATGTAATAAGGATTGGTGTAATTATACGATTTTACTACTCGGGGAGCCTGCAGGCCCACGCTAACAGCATTCCTTGTAAATATCTATGTGTGACAGGGGTGACGATCTCCTGCCTGTGACTACTTGCGAAGACAAGTAAGGTTTTAATATATAGCTGCCGAATTGATAACAATTGTGTCTCTGTATAGAGCAAGAGAGTCGGGTATTTGTTGTGTTGTTGAACGGTGCCTTAATAACTAAATTCTAAACAATCACTATAATGCCGTATTGTAAATTTGATTGTGCATAGGTGTAATAAATAGTTTTATTGGGATTTAATATTTCAGTTAATTGATGGAATTCATAAATCATTTTCCTTATTTGTGATTTTAACATGGGAATGTGTGGTTCCCATTTTAATTTTGAATCCATGATGACTCCCAGGTACTTGTACTGGTTCACCTTCTGTAACACCCGACAATCACAGGAGCCACTGTTCGTGTCACCGCAAGCGTGCAGTACCAATCTCATGTCCACCCCGCGCTACGCAGTGAGATCGGCGTACATTTAGTTTTTGAAACATTCATGGTTAGAATATTTTCATGAAACCACCGTTTTACTAACGCCAATTCTCCCGCAGCAACACGGTAGACCCCCTCCCACAACCCCCGATCAAACAATATTGCAGTGTCATCTGTAAACAGTAATATCCTACCAGTAGTCTCGAGTTATCTCCTACCAATTTTTGATGTATTGAAAATTATCCCTGTATTTGTAGGGATCAGATTTACAATGTTTCTATGACATTTCATATTTATTTCATTCTTCTCACTACAATAAAGTCTTAAAACTAAAATATTATATTTGCAGTCATAACGTTTGAAAGTACGAAAGTATATATTTGACAAATATTGACTATGTTTACCAGTTATTATTAAAAAGACCTACAAAACTAAGTCACTAGTTTTTAACCTGCTGAATATTTTTGAATTATCCGCCACTTTAAACTCCAAAAGAAATATGCTCTAGTATAAACAGTGAGATTTTTGAGCTCGGACAGCAAACGGACATGTGTGGCCTCACAGTAAACGAATCAAGATTGCAACAACACGGCCGACTCACGTGTCGGGTCGACGTTTTCATATTTACATGTGAATACGTTAAACGTATCGTACACGAAACCTAATTCAAAATAAAACCAAGGGGGGTGGAGTAAGCCAGCTTTGGTTCTGGGTACCCTATATATGAAAATAGCGAACCTTTTGCAACACAAACCAGGAGAAACCTGCAACACTGTAATGTCTGACTACAGGCTCCGCCGACAGTTGAAATCATGAATTTTGGTTTAATGTGTAAACCGTGTTAATTTATTCTCGCCCCTGTGATTGTCGGGTGTTACAGAGGGTGAACCAGTACAACTACCTTAGAGTCATCAAATTTAAAATTCGAATCACACATTCACATGTTAAAATCACAAATAAGGAAAACGATTTACGTTTTTTATCAATTAACTGAAATATTAAATCCCAATGAAATAAAAAACTATTTATTACGCTTATTACTTATGCACAATCGGTTTTACAACATGGTAATATAGTATGCGAAGGGACTTTCAGGTCTATTTTAGATCCGTTAATGATTGTTCAAAATTTAGTTATTGAGGTAGTGTTCAAAAACACAACAAATACCCAACCATCTCACTATATAAAGAAACACAATTGTTATAAATTCTGCAGTTATACAGGGTGTTTCAAAAAGAATATACGTATTGCAAAGTATTAGTTTATTCAAATTATCGAGCGCTGCGCCTCTGCTCGGCTATTGGACAAATGAATACATAAGTCGACAAACGGAAACGTGTGACATTTTGTAGCGAGATTCTTGATGCTTTTGGTAAAAATGGTAACACTTTGTTCGAACTTAGGCCTACAGAACCCACATGCAGCCACTGAACGTGTACGAGGTTCGCCCATAATCAATGAGTTTTATGGTTTTTACTCGGTCAAAACAGGGCAACCCCTACCCGGTGTAGCCAAGTGCGTGAATATCAGAACCAAACTCTACCGGACCGTTGGATTGGTCGTCACCTGGGCTCACCGGATTTGACACCTTGTGACCCCACGGGGGGTTGTCCTGGGAGGTTTCGTTAAAGACAATGTGTACGTAGCACCACCGCCACAAAACCTGGAAGAGTTGAAGAACCGGACCTGTACTGCCATAACATCAGTGACAAAGAACAAGTTTGTCCGAGTATGGGAGAAATTTGAGTACCGATGTGATATTTTCGCGTCGTTGATGGAGACATCTGTAATCTGGACTTGAGAGGTTTGTTGATATATGGATAAAGTTTCAAATTCGCATGTCTTAATGTTTAACAAATACATGCATTCGAAATACATATATTCTTTTTGAAACACCCTGTATATCAAAAGCTTACTGGTTTTCGCAAGGAGTCACAGGCAGGAGATCGTCATCCCTGTCACACATAGATATTTAACAAGCAATGTTGTTAACGTACCTAGGCCTGCAGACCAGCAGAATTGTAGAATCGTATGATTACATAAGTTCGTATTAAATTTCAAATTTCTTGCTCAGAAATATTGCACAGCCCCTGAAGGTCCCACTGTCCGCACATAAAAATCCTGTTATTGTATTGTAGGTCATCATTGAACAGCATTCTCATCTATACAAGTATACTACACTAATCGCATATATTTACTGGACTAACTTGCGATGCTACACGTAGCAACTGCTTGGACATAAATTGTAATAAGTGTGTTTGCAAGTTTTAGGAATAAATTTGACTTAAAAAAATCAAATGAAGTTTGATAGAGTAATTTCTGGACATCCTGTATAACTAGTACGCATCCAAATAATGTGTAACTTTTATGTTTTTATTGGTTATTAAGAAAAAAAAATCTCGAACTTGTACTCACTACGTCATTAAAATATTAAAATATTGTACATTTTACATGAAAAACTATAAAGAGGTGTTATTAATAAAATCGTTAAATCAATATTAGTTACATTACGTCCAAGAAAAAGATCCTGTTGATTTCCTAGGCAGCAAAGTCATAATAATCCTGGAACAAGTTACAGTACATTCGGTAAAGACTCGTCAAGTTATATCAACAGTACGTGGCATCGATTTCCTAATAACAACACTTTTTACAAATGTGTATAGTGTAGGATAATGTATAAACAATTTAACTTCTCAAAATAAAAATGAGCTAAGCAATTTCTCATTACTGGAAAACGGTAATAAAAAATACTGATTAATACAAATAATTAGTTTGTAAACGGTGGTACATGGAGTCTTTCATTTGTCTCCTTGTGCAGATTTATGCATAACCATATTTTAAAACGTGTAAACCAACAGGAGAAATTTATTACGTGTAATAACCCAAAACAGAATAGGTGGTAATGCACAATAGTGCAAGGCGGGGGGTTGGTGAGGGGCCGCACTGTTGCTCCACACCGCACCACCGCTGCACGTCCGTTGTCACGGCCCAGGCCCTGCATATCTTTGCTGACGGCAGAATGTCTCTATCTCACTTCCGCTGCGCCGCACTGTTGCTCCACACCGCACCACCGCTGCACGTCCGTTGTCACGGCCCAGGCCCTGCATATCTTTGCTGACGGCAGAATGTCTCTATCTCACTTCCGCTGCGCCGCACTGTTGCTCCACACCGCACCACCGCTGCACCACACCGCACCACCGCTGCACGTCCGTTGTCACGGCCCAGGCCCTGCATATCTTTGCTGACGGCAGAATGTCTCTATCTCACTTCCGCTGCGCCGCACTGTTGCTCCACAACGCACCACCGCTGCACGTCCGTTGTCACGGCCCAGGCCCTACATATCTTTGTTGACGGCAGAATGTCTCTATCTCACTTCCGCTGCGCCGCACTGTTGCTCCACACCGCACCACCGCTGCACGTCCGTTGTCACGGCCCAGGCCCTGCATATCTTTGCTGACGGCAGAATGTCTCTATCTCACTTCCGCTGCGCCGCACTGTTGCTCCACACCGCACCACCGCTGCACGTCCGTTGTCACGGCCCAGGCCCTGCATATCTTTGCTGACGGCAGAATGTCTCTATCTCACTTCCGCTGCGCCGCACTGTTGCTCCACACCGCACCACCGCTGCACCACAACGCACCACCGCTGCACGTCCGTTGTCACGGCCCAGGCCCTACATATCTTTGTTGACGGCAGAATGTCTCTTCCTCACTTCCGCTGCGCCGCACTGTTGCTCCACACCGCACCACCGCTGCACGTCCCTTGTCACGGCCCAGGCCCTGCATATCTTTGCTGACGGCAGAATGTCTCCATCTCACTTCCGCTGCGCCGCACTGTTGCTCCACACCGCACCACCGCTGCACGTCCCTTGTCACGGCCCAGGCCCTGCATATCTTTGCTGACGGCAGAATGTCTCCATCTCACTTCCGCTGCGCCGCACTGTTGCTCCACACCGCACCACCGCTGCACGTCCGTTGTCACGGCCCAGGCCCTACATATCTTTGTTGACGACAGACTGTCTCTTCCTCGCTTTTACTGCGGCGCGCCTAAAAAAGGTCATTACTTCCATGCAAAATTCAGTCTGACCAAATTATAGAAATCTTTTTGGCCATTTGTTATTTCGTTGGCGATCCATTGGAAATTTAATAGAAACACGAGAAAGGGTTCGGGTGCCTAAAGTGAGAGGTCTGGTTGGAAGTGATGGGCTAAGTTAGCATTTGTTGTTTGTAATGAATCCGAATATTCTATGCTGATGCCACTTAAATCAGGAAAATGAATTAATTGTTGTAACTTTAAATACAGTAATTTTTGTTCGTGTAGATTATGAAATTGATTATTCTATAGTAATGTATTGAGGCGGGTAGGCGAACCGCTATCATGGCGGCAAGAGTGTGCTGGTGGGGGAACGACGCTTTCCCGTTACAATCAGTAACTCTAATATCTCCTCAAGGTCGAATTCCCCCTCCCCCCTCCGACCAGTGCCCCACCACTTGAAATATCCCACCTCTCGGCTGAACACGACGGACCATCGGATTGAATAATTTTACGTTCGCCTTACAACCTTCGGTTGTTTTTAGATTGAAACGAGTTTTCAAATTGAATTCAAAGATGGATTGAAGATGCCGTAGATTACGATTTATGTCTAATTTTCAATACATGTAACCTAAGATGCATCCATTTTTAGTTTTTTAAATATTTTTATCACCTATATATAAAAAATTTATCGTTGTCTATTTTTTTATATAGACAAAAATATAAAAAACTATCCAAAAATATATATTTTTCAGAAGAATTTGTTTTGGTGCGCACTACTTACATTGTTTAAATAAGGTATATCATGTAATTCTATGTCAAAAAATTAGAGCTTAAAGGTGTTTTAAGTTTAATATTCCTCTTATGGGTAGAACCCAAGGTGGTTTCACCACTCCTGTAACTTCAGTAGAGGGAAGCTAGTCACAATCAACTGGGCTTGATATGTACAGACTGTGATCTAGCTGAAGGCATTTTCTCAAATGCGATTAAGGTCAAATATTCCTTGTATTCATTGAGTAACTCGGTCGTCACAGTCTGACTAGGGACCGATAGAGATCGGTAACGAACTGAAGGTCCACGTAAAACTGTCGTGACCATACCTTCTCTACTTCTTAAAGGGCGGACACTGGGTCCACGGTCCCGGCCTGGGATCCACTGTCCGACTCACGGGTTTCTTTTGACGAGGTGTTGATAAGGGATCGTACTGACTCTGCAGTACTTGAACGTGCGTTCGTAGATCTTATATTGCGAGAGAAAATAATAATAAAGAAATGCATGTTATACTGATTAATGTTCAATAATATTACAAATGCTGTACATTCTTTGTTTGAAGGTTATTTTGGACGATGGAAGGATTGTGAAGGAAACAGGATTTTTCCGGACGTTTGCTATCGTTCAGTGAAACAATAAATCAGTAACACTACGTTTCGAGATCTGCAATCTGATCTCTTCTTCAGGTAATAACTAACATAATACATAATTATTACAAACTAGGTTAAAATAAACAAATCATACCAAAGCGTTGTGGCACGCCTAAGTCAGGAATCACAACCACCATGTTGTTTGTCAACTTCACTAACTCTAAAAACATGCACTTAAAAAAAACTATATACAACTCTAATCATTAAAACGGAACTACAGAATACAGGTCACAATACGTCTGCGAATGCACATAGGTTAGTTATACCTGAAGAAGAGATCAGATTGCAGATCTCGAAACGTAGTGTTACTGATTTCTTATTAAATATTTTTACTTAAAATTGTGAAATTGTGGTTTTGGTTAGTATTTTTTAATTATTGCTTTCCTTGCAAGACAAGCTGAACGCACAGTAGCAAGGTTCCACTAATTCTGCATGTATACATATTTAATAAAAACCTACATTAAGATCATTACTGACACATAAACTCTCCAACCGTATAAAACACACTTTTGACAAGGTATTCCCTCAGTCGCCTTTTGAAACCCGCAGGTGTGGAAGCTGATTTTACGGCATAAGGTAATCTATTAAATAAGACTGCGCCAACATTTTACAAACTCTATAATCAATCAGCCGTTTTGGTAATCTATCATCAGTCACATGGTACTCACATGTCCAACTGAAAAGGGAAATATTACGCTATCATAGGCCTAGTAGTTAGTCTTGTAAACACTTCTATGTGAAATCACATTAAAAGCTCCATAAATAGGCCATAATTAACTTTTTTGCGTTTTTAAGGTTTTTACAGATTTTTTTTTTCTTTCGAACTTCCTTTTTCCAATGATATATAACACATATGAAACACATATTAGGTCACTGAAAATATAATTATGTAACGTCTGCAACCTTATTTTCTGTACCTTCGCCAATGGCGCTGGCGCTGTGTAGCGGGTACAACGGTTATCCGCAAGATAACAGGATCAAGCAACGTCGAGCGTGGCTGCTGCTTGGATGGGTGACCGCTGAGCGATCCTGTCCTTGCAAGCAGCCCGCCTGCCCGGCCATTGGTGGTGGTTCGGAAGTCACCTTTAAGGCGTTGGTCCCCAGGTTAAGTATTAGAGAGGGCTTCTTAACCCTAATTTCGTCTGGTAAAATAAGACATCTTTACTTTACTTATTTCAGACGATTTTTGGGAGAATGTGCGGCTTGTGCTATACAGTTTATATAGTACTTCCATGTACCAGAAGCAATGGTGCTGAAGATAAACCTATATTCAGGAGCCTTATTGACCCTCAATTACTCGTGAAATGCCTCAAGGGCAAATCACAGAACCCCAACGAGTCCTTCAATCATTTTATTTGAACTCGCATTATTTGAAGGTCTTTTTCACACTTTCAACATAAAAATTTGGTACATTTGAAGCAGATTTGATTTTCAATGAAGGCTACTCAAATAAGAACAGAGGTCTTGAGAATTTAGGATTGAAAGTAGGACAGAATATGCTTTTGGGGATGAAAAGTCTGGATTTTGAGCGCGTTCGTAGAGCGGAAAAAGCGACGACAGAAGTGGAAAAAAATCCGGCAGAATAGGCCTTTGACAAAAAGAAGGCTTGAGGACCTAGGAGTCAGAGGACCCTGACAACCCACCATACGGTGCTGGCTTACACTAAAGGTACATTTGTTTCTTATTTTATTAGGTCTATGCCTCTTTTATTTTAGTTTTTTTTTGCAATTACCTGTAATTTTTATTTTTTAAGTTTGGTGTCACATATCTCAAAATCCGTCAGACTTAGAGCTATGAAATTTTTATGGTATTATAATAGTGCATATAATTATCTAGTTCCTTAGAGAGTGTTATGACAATCCCTTAATCATACAAAAATTGAAAATAAAAACCTTGATTATTTTTAGTTTTAGAATAATTCTTTTATTTCGAAAAAATATAAGTTTTTTATGAAAATATACGATTATCTCTACGGAACTAGAAAATAAACCAACATTTAAAATAAAAATAGGTCTCTATGCAGTCTGTCTGGTTCCTGAGATATGTGACATAAAACATTCCCATGAAATGGGACTCGGGGTGTCCTTAAACCATAGGCAGAAACCGTAACACTTTGAGCCAGAGCTGGTCAGACAAGCCCGCCATTACGTTGTACGAGTAGAAAGGATTGAGTGAACAGGTTTTCTCTCTCAGCCGCGACCGCGAGGGGGGGAGTCTATAGTTGTTGTCAGTGAGGGTTCCTGGCGTCTGTCTGTCTATTGTCTACTCTAAACTGTCTGAACAAAATGGCTGCCGTTTGCTTGATCAAGTCAACTCTAAAACATTTTCTTATGTCAAAGGCATTTTACTCAACTGATGAGTTCATGATGGGCCGCTGGGATGAAAATTTTTGAAATTAACAACAACCACGAAATCCCCCCCAAGAATTGAATTACATTGTATGTATTTACCTTGACCAACATCATTTATCTGATGTACTTATTTACTTTATATAGTAACGTTGACGCATGTCATGCAATATGGTAATTGTTTCACGCAATAAAGAATATTATTAACTCTATCGTCAACGGTCAAAATTCAGCGTCCATTTGAATCAACAGTGTTTACTGAGATCACATTCTTTGATTTAGACCAGACCGTTTTAGACAACTGACTGAAACTGTGCATCTCCCTCTTGTCTCAATTCTCGATGCTCTGGTTGGTTACCAGTCTTTTGTATTTTTTTAAATTTTAATTTCTTTTAATTATAATAATAAACGTGGGGGAGAGAATAATCATTTATCATACTTTATTCTTGTTATGCAATCTGTCCCAATACACGCAATTAAAAAAAATATTATTTCAATCTACGAATTGGACATACCAAACTGGTATCGGAACCAAACAGCCAACTCGCGTTTTCTCCTTGTGTTAGAACAATGCTTCCATATTGATCCAACATTTGTAATGTAATAATAGTAATTGATAAATGTTTTACCATAGATAGGCTATATTACATATAATTCAACATTGAAATTATTTCACCTCTAAGTTCATTTGGACAGGGTTACATTCAACAGAAGAAAAATTGACTACTTTAGACTCTTAAGCTTTTTTTACCTATCCAGAAATTTTGAAAGAAATTAATCAATGACAATCACTTAGCTTGGGGAAGTTATTTACAAGCATTGCCGTTTACATTATACTAGTGAAAATTATTGTCAAACAAGACGTTTTCTTGGTTAATTAATTACTAAACACAACTAAAGGTTAAAATGTCCGAAAATGTGTACCCAGTCATGCCATGTAGTCATACACGTGTAGAATGTGTAGGCTTTTAAACATTTAAAGTTTGATTTCTGCACAAAACGTTTCCCAAACCATATTAAAACCAGATTTAAATTTTATTTTATAAAATATTATTTAAACTTTGGGCATTTAACCCTAGAACACTACCGTGCGTAAATTTTACGTATATGCGTCATATTTATAGTGACACCTACTCTCCCCCCCCCCAACCTTCCGGTTTAAGCTTTGGGCAGTGCTTCTACTAATCAATGGTCTTTCGTCCTCCGAAGTGTAAGGGTGTGTGTAGTTCTTTTTCTTATCTCAATATTGATTTTTATTTAGGCCGTGCGTCAATTTTACGTAGCGGTAGTATTGCGTGATAAAAAATACGTATATTTTACGTACAAACGTGTATAGTAAAATAAGTAACTAAACCTATTTTAGGTTGTTTTTTGGTAAATGAAAGTCTTGGAGTTAGTAGACAATTTGTAGGCTGTTTAGAAAGGATGAGTTTCTATGGCATTGTAGATATGAAGATAAGGTTAGGAAAACACCATGTATCACACATGCACGCATTACACACACGCACACACGCTTAATCACACGCATCATCACCTTAAGTAAGCACATAGGCAAGAAAATACACAAACACAATACACAGGCATTAAAATAAACCTTGCATAACCTAAAAACAAATATAAACATGCTACGTAAAATTTACGTATCGGTAGTAACAAAGGTATATCGAAACACGGTAGTGTTCTAGGGTTAAGAAGTTTTACTTTAATCAAGTAGTTTAGGAACAGTGAAATGTAGTGTATATTTAAAGTTTGTAGTACCATAGTTTTGATTCAGTGTGTATAACTAAAAATGTATACATATCCATTTGAGGTTTCTTTAACGTTTTGAATTCAGATTTTAAAAGATATTTGTTTATATTCTAACATGTTATTGGTATGCAAAGTTTCTTCCGAGGTTGGTATATTGTGATTAATTTCACCAATAAAGTACTGGCTACATCTTTAAATATTTTTGGAATTAAAACCAGTTTTCTTTACACCAATCTCACCATGTGGAGAACCTGCCCGTCTTCAGGGATCTAAGATATTTATCTTGCCAATTAAAAATGTACCATGTAAGAATCCTTCTTAAGAAAATACATAGTAATAAAAATCAATAGTAAACCAAATTCTGTCCAAAATCTCGTCTCACCATACTAGGTCAGGTACTTCTTCATTTGCTCCTACCCATGTCGAGTATTACTTGTGACCAGTAGCTCAAAATGATAGCAGTACTTTATACACAACTAAGGAATGTCACTGGGAAAAACTTAATCCAAAAGTATTGCTAGACACTTGAGAGAATAGCCTTTAGTTTTATTCTATCTAATTGTTAGTGATTTTTTAACTAATTTTACTTTTATACCTAAATTCCTAGTAAATTCTATTACCTTCAGGAGTAAGGGATTCCAATAAATATTACAATATAGTTTAATACATTCATTTATTCATGATTTACTTATTACAATCACATATATGAAAAATTTAGCATTTCGTCACAGTTTAAATTTAAATTAAGATAAAAATAATAATCAGTTAAAAGAGAAAAATTTTGATATAAAACAATTCAGCATTTCGTCACAGTTTAAATTTAAATTAAGATAAAAATAATAATCAGTTAAAAGAGAAAAATTTGTTTGAAAAGATAATATTAAATCAGTGAGTCTATTACAGAAGTAAAATATTTTATTTATCCATGTTTTAAAATAATACTAACTATATACCAAACATAATTTAATAATTAATAGTTGACGTATTGCTTAAGAATTATTCTATATTCAGATATAAATAGTAATTTTAATGTATTTTGGGATTTCCTGTGTACAGACGTTACACTGAACAATAATTGTACAATTTGAAGTTGTCAATTAATATTTGCTGTAAAAAGAAAGAGTTTTTATAGCTACTTCAAAAGAAGATGAATAAGAACAAATGATTGTACAAATTGAATAAAATAATTGCTGTATTAAACACTTAACCAGAACGATTTATTACTATTTATTAGTTATAGCCTATCAACTCAACTTGCTATTAACCCACACAAAATACTTACTAATAAAAATAAGAATAGGTTTTATTTGAATGGCTTAGGATAAATTATTTATATTTAACTCCAGTGAACATTACAATTGATGTTTCTAATAACCGGTACTGGTTTGACTCTATATATTTCATGTTTAAAACCACGGTTTGTTTTGAGAACACTTTTTAGTTGACTTTGAAGTGTCGCAAATTTATATAAACCATTTTGTCAAAATATGGTCTGTACAGACATCAGACCAAGACATTCCTGACAATACCAGTACTCAGTATCGTACAGCAGTTCAATAATATAATTGATAAGTTGTTTACAAATTATGATTTATTTTTTTAACTGTAATACGTTAACATATCTGCTGTGCCAGAGTACTCCCAAATTTGGTACGTTCCGTAACTTAATTCCTTTTTTATGTTTCCAACTACAGAAACAGAAGTCGAAAATATTATCAATCAGCTAAAGAATAAACGATCAACTGGATTCGACGCCTTTAGTACCAAACTTATAAAAGAAATTAAAATATTTGCTACACCAGTATTAACTTATCTTATAAATTGCAGCATGACTACCGGAATTTTTCCAAATAAACTGAAAAAGAGCATTGTTGTGCCGCTGTTAAAAAAAGGAAACTCCACACAATTAAGCAACCTTAGACCAATCAGCCTACTTTCAATTTTCTCTAAAATATTCGAAAAAATAGTCAATATACGTTTAGTTAAATTCTTTAATAGAAACAATTTTATTAATATTAAGCAATACGGGTTCAGGAAAGGGAAATCTACCGAAGACGCGCTAATAAACATCACTAATAAGATATATTTAAATTTAAACCAAAGCAATAAAGTTACAGGACTACTAATTGATTTTCGTAAAGCTTTCGATTTAGTTAACCACAGAATTTTATTAAGTAAACTAGAATCAATAGGAATCAGAGGAATAGCTTTAAATTTGTTTACGACCTATTTAACAGGCAGAAACCAGCAGGTAAAAATTGAGAGCTGTCTTAGTCCCCCTCTAACCGTAAATTCAGGCGTCCCTAAGGTTCAATTTTATCAGCAACTTTGTTTCTTATTTTTATTAAAGACCTACTTGAATAGACTTTTCGTGGTAAAATTAGTGCATTTGCAGATGACATTGCGATTCTTTATGCGGAAAAAGAAATCGAAATTCTGCATCAAAGGATTACAACGGACATATCCTTAATGCAACGATGGTGCTGTAACAATAAAATGTAAATCAATGTAAACAATCAAAATATATACATTTCGGCTTTATAGACTTTCTTTTTGAAATTCCGCTTACATATCACCTACAGGATTGTACACAAACTAGTCTGTACCTGCCAAGCTATAGAACAGGTTAGTCATTTTAAGTATTTAGGAATCACTATTGATGAAAAATTGAATTGGGGAAAACATATTCAGGAGCTGAACAGCAAAATACCATCTACAGTAAGAACATTCTACTTTTTAAAACAATTCTGTGATACATTTTTATTGCGAAACCTCTACTATTCTTTAGTCCAGTCAAGACTTCAGTACGGAATAATCTGTTGGGGAGGTGCGTACAGAAGTCTAATAGATAATCTTAGAGTGCCACAAAATCATATAGTGCGTATAATGCTAGGAAAAAACCCAGAGATAGCTCGTTCCCCCTATTCCAACAAATTAGAACTCTACCCATTCAACATTTATATGTGTACAAAGTGCTGAAACTGTTTTATAGAAGAAGTGGAAATGAAGGTACAACTTTCCTTGTATATGGAACAAGAAACGTAAATAAAAGAATTTTTAGAGTACCAAAAGTAAAAAAGGAAATATTTAGACTATGCTTTCAGTACGTAGGTCCAAAATTCTTTAATAAATTACCTATTAATATTAGATCAATAGATAAATTAAACCTTTTCAGCAATAGTGTATTTGACTGGTTAATTGAGATAGATGATGTTAGATTTTTTAATAGAGTCATTAGCTAAGGTTAAAAGTTACTGTTTATTTTATATAAAAATTAATTTGGTTTCATGTACCAAATTGTATATAGATGGTTATTGCATATAATGTATAATGCACTGTGTGTTATTGAATGCATGTACATGCATTGTGTAATAGTGAAAGTGGCTAAATAGCGCATTGATTTTTCTTTGACAGAAGTTATTTATATGTTTATAATGTTGATTTTTTTAATGTACTATGTATGCTGCTATGTTTTAAATTTGTTTTGTTTTTTAAATTCGAATTGTATAAAGAGGATACTAATTGTTATGTTGTTTTTACTGTTAATATTAGATAATTTTTATTCTGACATTATATGGATAAGTAGTTACTTGTTATTTTTATGTTAGTTATATTTTTTTATTCTTATTTTTAGTTCATTTGTAGTTTCAGGCACCTCGGAGAGTGGCCAGCATGTAATTTAATGCAAACTGAACTCTAAAAGTAATATTAAGTTTATTTTATTTTGTTAATCCTAATCACACTACTGGACATGTGATTAGGCTATTCCTAAGATTTTATTTTTGTAATTTTTTGAAGGAATAAATCATTATTCTCATTCTCATTATTCTCTCATATTCTCACTTTAATGATAGTGATTGTAAGGACTGTTGATTATTTATAGAAATAAAAAACTGACAATAAACAACAAAGTTTAAAAATCTATACTTAATGCTGCCATTTTAAAGTTATCTTAATATAAACATATACATTCTATAATTGATATTACGTTATTCAATGGTGCTGATGGGAGAGTGTAGGGGGTTCAGAGGTTATCGCGAGATAACCGAATCAAGCAACGTCGAGTGTGGCTGCTGCTAGGATGGGTGACCGCTGAGCGATCCTGTTCATGCAAGCAGTCCGCCTGCCCGGCTGTTGGTTGTGGTTCAGAAGTCACATTGGTTCTTTTCCGTTAATTCACTACCATTAGTTTTATGGTCTGGAATTCCGTTAATTCACTATCAATGATGTTTGTACTTAAATTAGATTAAATTTTGGTTTTCTTTAGCCAATTGTGTTAGTTAATAATAGTAAATACCACGAGTTTGGCCACCTCCTACCTATATAAGCGCGTTAACAGTTCACCCTTTATATTCTCTCCACGCACATGCGCAGTGAGGAAATTCTTACGGATGGACCAATCGGAATACAGAATACGGAAACGATAGGATTTATCTTTTTTTTTAGTGATAAACGCCCGCCGCTTGATCTGGGCTTTGAGTTTGCAAGCACGAGTTAATTTTTTTTCTAAAAGAGCAAGCAGCGCGAAGCGCTGCGCAGCGGGCAAGCATCGCGTGATCTGAGTTTTGAATAGGTAAGCTAGGGTCTTAAGTGACTTGTCATAATGAAATTTAATAGAGATATTATTTAAAATGTTGGATTGGTAGTGAATTAACGGAAAAGAACCGTCTCATTTAAGCCGTTGGTCCACAGGTTGAATGCGAGGGCTTCTTAGCCCTAACTTTACCTGAAAAATAAAGAATCCTTTGTTTTTTTACGTTGTTTTAATATACAGAATGAGTTAGAAATATGGTAAAATAATTTAAGACGTGTTTGTAGAGCTAAAAATAAGAAAAAAATGTTATGTAAAGGTAGGTCCGGAAACGCTCCATTAGTGAGTAATGGCTGGCGAAAGATTTTGCTTTGTTTTCAGTTCACCTGGTGAAATTAAGTGATTCTGAAATGTTTTGTTCTTACTTTTTAACTCAAATAAGGTGGATTCATAAGGGAAATCACCTGAAAAATCAAATAAAACCACTCTATAGGTTGTAGTGTAAACAGTTTTTGAGAAAAAGTATGAAATTTACTAAAAATCTAATAACAAAAATACTGTCTTAAATGTTTGATGTCCAATAACATGGTTAAATGACCAATAAACAAATTGTTTTTCCTAATACATATTGTAGAGAATTTAATTCTGAAAACAACCATAATAAGCAAAGTTAACTTAATGTGTAAAAAAGTTATGAAATCGACTCCTCATGTATTACACTACACAGTAAACTTTTGCTGTTTTATAATAAGGAATGAGTATCTGATTGGTAACAGCTGGTGAAAAACAAACATATTTTTAGTTAAAAATTGTATGTTTTTGAATTGCGAAAAAGATGTTTTTACTTATCATTAACTAACCAGGTATGTAGGTTAGTATATTCCTTGATAAAAGTAAAAAAATCATATTAATAAAATCATTAATTTTACCAATACACAGTTAACAATAGGTATATGATTTAAGAATCATCATTAGGGTAAACTAATATCCACTTTGTATGTGAGAGGTTACAGTGTTTTCCAATTTCATACTTTCCATTATCCTATTCATTGCTGTGTTAAAAAAAAATACATTTTTGTGTAATGAATTCAGATTCCTTCATTAATTTACTGAATAGTAATATTGAATGTAAAATGTCTAATTTATTTACTATTATTCTCTACGTAGCCTCATTACAGCTGAGAAAGTATTTACAGATATTTCTTCTCAGAAAGAATATTGATCTTTAAGTAACCATGGGCGTTCTTATATTTATTTGCCAATTTTTATTTTATTATGATTTTTGTGTACAGATGTAGCCATTTTATATCTTAAATTCAACTTCACGATTAACACACGAAAATCATCTCCGAGGACGTTTAACGATTTTCTAGTCTTCTATGACCAGCATCATATTTTGCTTATACAAATCTCCAGATCACATATTGTATAATTTATTATTATTTTTTGTGTCAATATTCAATAAAAATTATATTTTAATGCTAGTCCACGCTTCCTAGGTTTATCAAGCTATAACGACTTGGATTGTGGATATTAATACTCCAGAGTATAATATTTAAATTATCAATGAGACATCCAAGAAGATATAAAATATTTTTTTATTAGTACGCTCCTAGTGAATATTCAGTACAACTTATTACTAAATTTGTTAACTATTAAATATATTATCTGGTTTGTCTAAAATAAAATTCACAGATCTAAATTAAAATAATGGATTTATTTTAAACTGGCAAATTAATAAGTTCAACGTTTCAGAATTTTTATCACTCTATTTTCCACAAAGAATTGACAAACCGTTTAGTAAATTTAAAAGTTCCTTTGGCAAGAAATAAAAATATTAATCAAATATATCACACTAAAAATCAGAGCTCTCTTCTAAAATAAAATAATAAAGTTTGAAAATAAAAATCGAATACCACTTGGAAATAACTAAAATAAAAATGTTCACTTCTAAGTACACTCACAATTAAAAAAATTAAAATTTAAACTTCTCTTTACACTAGTTGAACCTTAACTTTCAAGTCTCTGCAACTCAGATTACAACTCTCTCAAACAATTATTAATATTTGTATTAATCTAAAGACTAATTTAAATAACTGATCAAAACAAACCACTAGTTCAAGTATACACTGAGTCTGCACAGTCATTAACTTATAGAAAATTATTCGGTAGAAAAATTAATCTAAAGACTAATTTAAAATAACCGATCAGAATCACCGACTAATTCAAGTATAGACTAAGTCTGCACAATCAGTTAACTTATAGAAAAATTAGTCGGTAGAAAAACTAGTCTTAAGACTAATTTAACTGGATGCAGCAAAAATAACCGACTAATCGGTTAAATTAAAATAACCGAACTAACCAGTTATTTTCATTCAGTTATTCTCACCATTACTTCAGTCGCTTTGCGTGCGTCATGTCGGTTGTGTGAGTCGTCCCTTGAGTCCGCCGCCTTTGGATCCGCCGTGCCGTCCGCGGGATGTCACCAGTGTTAGTGAATGTTGCTCCGCATCTCACCTCCACCGCATTCCACATAGAAACAGAACATTCTCTCTTACTATAACATAAGTCCCCTTCGTCACCATTTATTTCGGAATTTCAGAGCTTGTCTCAAGAATTTTTAATTGCTGAAAGCATCTGTAACAACCACAAAACTCTTTTAGTACGTTTACGTAAAATTTTATATACATGTGCTCACTGCACCAACAAGTTTTATATTGCACAGATCAAAAGGACAAGCTACTAAATTCTCATTAAATTTAATTTTTACAATATTTCTTTCCCCAAAATTATTCAAAATAACTAAGAATGAATATTGACTGAACTCCAGTTAATACCCGCAGGTTCGATGACAATTAGCAAGAACAACTCTAAGCACTATCAAAGACTTTAATCGTTACTGCTTCTACAGATCAACTGAGACGGGAACGGCACGTCTACCTCACCCCACCTCTCAATTTCGTTATCAAACACTGCCATCTGCGATGCGCGCCTCGCTGACAGCAGCCTCCTTTGTACTGTCCAGTCCTTATCATTCTTCTGGGCTTACTCCTTCCACCGGTAATCCAGTTACCCCAGAATTACAATTTAATACAATTGGTACAAAGCTACCATACCTGTAGATGAGTTTGGGAAAGTGTTCAAACTGAATAAAAATCTGCGACGTCGACAGGAATCTGCAGGGCCAGTTCTGCCCAGCTCGACGGGTGAGTTCCGTCTAGGTCATCCTTGCTAACGTAATGGGAGTGATACTCGACCATTACCATGGGCTACACAACTCAAAGCAGCAAAATTAGATTCCCTCCAAATATATGATTATGTAAAAATTTTAACTAATTTGTTTTGTTGCATCTAATAAACAATTACTTTTTACATTTCAAAACAGACTTAATCATCCACATAGAATATATTACTACAGCTGTTTTGTGTTGTAATAAAAATCGAATACCACTTGGAAATAACTAAAATAAAAATGTTCACTTCTAAGTACACTCACAATTAAAAAAATAAAAATTTAAACTTCTCTTTACACTACTTGAACCTTAACTTTCAAGTCTCTGCAACTCAGATTACAACTCTCTCAAACAATTATTAATATTTGTATTAATCTAAAGACTAATTTAAATAACTGATCAAAACAAACCACTAGTTCAAGTATACACTGAGTCTGCACAGTCATTAACTTATAGAAAATTATTCGGTAGAAAAATTAATCTAAAGACTAATTTAAAATAACCGATCAGAATCACCGACTAATTCAAGTATAGACTAAGTCTGCACAATCAGTTAACTTATAGAAAAATTAGTCGGTAGAAAAACTAGTCTTAAGACTAATTTAACTGGATGCAGCAAAAATAACCGACTAATCGGTTAAATTAAAATAACCGAACTAACCAGTTATTTTCATTCAGTTATTCTCACCATTACTTCAGTCGCTTTGCGTGCGTCATGTCGGTTGTGTGAGTCGTCCCTTGAGTCCGCCGCCTTTGGATCCGCCGTGCCGTCCGCGGGATGTCACCAGTGTTAGTGAATGTTGCCCCGCATCTCACCTCCACCGCATTCCACATAGAAACAGAACATTCTCTCTTACTATAACATAAGTCCCCTTCGTCACCATTTATTTCGGAATTTCAGAGCTTGTCTCAAGAATTTTTAATTGCTGAAAGCATCTATAACAACCACAAAACTCTTTTAGTATGTTTACATAAAATTTTATATACATGTGCTCACTGCACCAACAAGTTTTATATTGCACAGATCAAAAGGACAAGCTCCTAAATTCTCATTAAATTTAATTTTTACAATATTTCTTTCCCCAAAATTATTCAAAATAACTAAGAATGAATATTGACTGAACTCCAGTTAATACCCGCAGGTTCGATGACAATTAGCAAGAACAACTCTAAGCACTATCAAAGACTTTAATCGTTACTGCTTCTACAGATCAACTGAGACGGGAACGGCACGTCTACCTCACCCCACCTCTCAATTTCGTTATCAAACACTGCCATCTGCGATGCGCGCCTCGCTGACAGCAGCCTCCTTTGTACTGTCCAGTCCTTATCATTCTTCTGGGCTTACTCCTTCCACCGGTAATCCAGTTACCCCAGAATTACAATTTAATACAATTGGTACAAAGCTACCATACCTGTAGATGAGTTTGGGAAAGTGTTCAAACTGAATAAAAATCTGCGACGTCGACAGGAATCTGCAGGGCCAGTTCTGCCCAGCTCGACGGGTGAGTTCCGTCTAGGTCATCCTTGCTAACGTAATGGGAGTGATACTCGACCATTACCATGGGCTACACAACTCAAAGCAGCAAAATTAGATTCCCTCCAAATATATGATTATGTAAAAATTTTAACTAATTTGTTTTGTTGCATCTAATAAACAATTACTTTTTACATTTCAAAACAGACTTAATCATCCACATAGAATATATTACTACAGCTGTTTTGTGTTGTAATAAAAATCGAATACCACTTGGAAATAACTAAAATAAAAATGTTCACTTCTAAGTACACTCACAATTAAAAAAATAAAAATTTAAACTTCTCTTTACACTACTTGAACCTTAACTTTCAAGTCTCTGCAACTCAGATTACAACTCTCTCAAACAATTATTAATATTTGTATTAATCTAAAGACTAATTTAAATAACTGATCAAAACAAACCACTAGTTCAAGTATACACTGAGTCTGCAGTCATTAACTTATAGAAAATTATTCGGTAGAAAAATTAATCTAAAGACTAATTTAAAATAACCGATCAGAATCACCGACTAATTCAAGTATAGACTAAGTCTGCACAATCAGTTAACTTATAGAAAAATTAGTCGGTAGAAAAACTAGTCTTAAGACTAATTTAACTGGATGCAGCAAAAATAACCGACTAATCGGTTAAATTAAAATAACCGAACTAACCAGTTATTTTCATTCAGTTATTCTCACCATTACTTCAGTCGCTTTGCGTGCGTCATGTCGGTTGTGTGAGTCGTCCCTTGAGTCCGCCGCCTTTGGATCCGCCGTGCCGTCCGCGGGATGTCACCAGTGTTAGTGAATGTTGCCCCGCATCTCACCTCCACCGCATTCCACATAGAAACAGAACATTCTCTCTTACTATAACATAAGTCCCCTTCGTCACCATTTATTTCGGAATTTCAGAGCTTGTCTCAAGAATTTTTAATTGCTGAAAGCATCTATAACAACCACAAAACTCTTTTAGTATGTTTACATAAAATTTTATATACATGTGCTCACTGCACCAACAAGTTTTATATTGCACAGATCAAAAGGACAAGCTCCTAAATTCTCATTAAATTTAATTTTTACAATATTTCTTTCCCCAAAATTATTCAAAATAAGTTTTGCGGAATATTACAGAATTCGGGAAATATGATTATAATATTTACGAAACATAATCCAAATTCTACTGGCGATAAACAGCTGCTAACTTTTTCACGTGAGGTTTACCAAGAAAGCAGAAACATTTATTTACACTTAAATTTGAGTAAATATTATATCTGATCTTCGCAATCGTGAACACTAAAAAATGGGTAGGCTACCTGATACGCGATTAATTTCATTGTTAAAATATCATAGGACCCATTATATCACAATGTTGCACAGAATTGCGACCGAAGCCGCGAGTGTGTACTAGTAATTCGAATTCATATAAAAATGTATTGTATGTATGTTCTATGTACAATGTTTATGTACAATGTTTTATGTACAATGTTTATGTACAATGTTTTATGTACAATGTTTATGTACAATGTTTTATGTACAATGTTTATGTACAATGTTTTATGTACAATGTTTATGTACAATGTTTTATGTACAATGTTTATGTACAATGTTTTATGTACAATGTTTTATGTACAATGTTTTATATACAATCCTTATGTACAATATTTTATGTACAATGTTTTATGTACAATGTTTATGTACAATGGTTTATGTACAATGTTTATGTACAATGTTTAATGTACAATGTTTATGTACAATGTTTAATGTACAATGTTATGTACAATGTTTTATGTACAATTTCTATGTAAAATGTTTTATGTACAATGTTTATGTACAATGTTTTATGTACAATTTCTATGTACAATGTTTTATGTACAATGTTTATGTACAATGTTTTATGTACAATTTCTATGTAAAATGTTTATGTACAATGTTTTATGTACAATGTTTAATGTACAATGTTTATGTACAATGTTTTATGTACAATTTCTATGTAAAATGTTTTATGTACAATGTTTATGTACAATGTTTTATGTACAATGTTTATGTACAATGTTTTATGTACAATGTTTTATGTACAATGTTTTATGTACAATGTTTATGTACAATATTTTATGTAAAATGTTTTATGTACAATGTTTATGTACAATGTTTATGTACAATGTTTTATGTACAATGTTTATGTACAATGTTTTATGTACAATGTTTATGTACAATGTTTTATGTACAATGTTTATGTACAATGTTTTATGTACAATGTTTATGTACAATGTTTTATGTACAATGTTTATGTACAATGTTTTATGTACAATGTTTATGTACAATGTTTTATGTACAATGTTTTATATACAATCCTTTATGTACAATATTTTATGTACAATGTTTTATGTACAATGTTTATGTACAATGTTTATGTACAATGTTTTATGTACAATGTTTATGTACAATGTTTATGTACAATGTTTTATGTACAATGTTTATGTACAATGTTTTATGTACAATGTTTTATGTACAATGTTTTATGTACAATGTTTATGTACAATGTTTTATGTACAATGTTTAATGTACAATGTTTATGTACAATGTTTTATGTACAATGTTTATGTACAATGTTTTATGTACAATGTTTATGTACAATGTTTTATGTACAATGTTTTAATGTACAATGTTTTATGTACAATGTTTTATGTACAATGTTTATGTACAATGTTTATGTACAATGTTTATGTACAATGTTTATGTACAATGTTTTATGTACAATGTTTTATGTACAATGTTTATGTACAATGTTTATGTACAATGTTTTATGTACAATGTTTTATGTACAATGTTTATGTACAATGTTTATGTACAATGTTTTATGTACAATGTTTTATGTACAATGTTTATGTACAATGTTTTATGTACAATGTTTAATGTACAATGTTTTATGTACAATGTTTATGTACAATGTTTTATGTACAATGTTTAATGTACAATGTTTATGTACAATGTTTTATGTACAATTTCTATGTAAAATGTTTTATGTACAATGTTTAATGTACAATGTTTATGTACAATGTTTATGTACAATGTTTTATGTACAATGTTTAATGTACAATGTTTAATGTACAATGTTTATGTACAATGTTTTATGTACAATGTTTATGTACAATGTTTTATGTACAATGTTTATGTACAATGTTTATGTACAATGTTTTATGTACAATGTTTTATGTACAATGTTTTATGTACAATGTTTATGTACAATGTTTATGTACAATGTTTTATGTACAATGTTTATGTACAATGTTTTATGTACAATGTTTAATGTACAATGTTTATGTACAATGTTTTATGTACAGTTTCTATGTACAATGTTTTATGTACAATGTTTATGTACAATGTTTTATGTACAATGTTTTATGTACAATGTTTTATGTACAATGTTTTATGTACAATGTTTTATGTACAATGTTTTATGTACAATGTTTTATGTACAATGTTTTCTATGTACAATGTTTTATGTACAATGTTTATGTACAATGTTTTATGTACAATGTTTATGTACAATGTTTATGTACAATGTTTATGTACAATGTTTAATGTACAATGTTTATGTACAATGTTTTATGTACAATGTTTATGTACAAATGTTTTATGTACAATGTTTATGTACAATGTTTATGTACAATGTTTTATGTACAATTTCTATGTAAAATGTTTTATGTACAATGTTTATGTACAATGTTTTATGTACAATGTTTAATGTACAATGTTTTATGTACAATGTTTAATGTACAATGTTTATGTACAATGTTTTATGTACAATTTCTATGTAAAATGTTTTATGTACAATGTTTTATGTACAATGTTTTATGTACAATGTTTATGTACAATGTTTTATGTACAATGTTTATGTACAATGTTTTATGTACAATGTTTTATGTACAATGTTTATGTACAATGTTTTATGTACAATGTTTAATGTACAATGTTTATGTACAATGTTTTATGTACAATTTCTATGTAAAATGTTTTATGTACAATGTTTATGTACAATGTTTTATGTACAATGTTTATGTATAATGTTTTATGTACAATGTTTTTATGTACAATGTTTTATGTGTACAATGTTTTATGTACAATTTCTATGTAAAATGTTTATGTACAATGTTTATGTACAATGTTTTATGTACAATGTTTAATGTACAATGTTTATGTACAATGTTTTATGTACAATTTCTATGTACAATGTTTTATGTACAATGTTTATGTACAATGTTTTATGTACAATGTTTATGTACAATGTTTTATGTACAATGTTTATGTACAATGTTTTGTGTACAATGTTTAATGTACAATGTTTAATGTACAATGTTTATGTACAATGTTTTATGTACAATTTCTATGTAAAATGTTTTATGTACAATGTTTATGTACAATGTTTTATGTACAATTTCTATGTAAATGTTTTATGTACAATGTTTATGTACAATGTTTTATGTACAATTTTTATGTACAATGTTTATGTGCAATGTTTTGTGTACAATGTTTAATGTACAATGTTTATGTACAATGTTTTGTGTACAATGTTTAATGTACAATGTTTATGTACAATGTTTTATGTACAATTTCTATGTACAATGTTTTATGTACAATGTTTATGTACAATGTTTTATGTACAATGTTTATGTACAATGTTTTATGTACAATGTTTTTTGTACAATGTTTATTTACAATGTTTTATGTACAATGTTTTATGTACAATTTCTATGTACAATGTTTTATGTACAATTTTTATGTACAATGTTTATGTACAATGTGTTGTGTACAATGTTTAATGTACAATGTTTATGTACAATGTTTTATGTACAATTTCTATGTAAAATTTTTTTTTTGTACAATGTTTATGTACAATGTTTTATGTACAATTTCTATGTAAATGTTTTATGTACAATGTTTATGTACAATGTTTTATGTACAATTTTTATGTACAATGTTTATGTACAATGTTTTGTGTACAATGTTTAATGTACAATGTTTATGTACAATGTTTTGTGTACAATGTTTAATGTACAATGTTTATGTACAATGTTTTATGTACAATGTTTATGTACAATGTTTTGTGTACAATGTTTAATGTACAATGTTTAATGTACAATGTTTATGTACAATGTTTTATGTACAATTTCTATGTACAATGTTTTATGTTTTATGTACAGTGTTTTATCTGGACGCATTTAAGTGATGAGCCAGCACTCAGATAAGACGGATCTAGTAGATAACGCTCCGGTCTCGCTCGCGAGTATTAATTTCGCGTCCATAAGTGCGTGCAGATATAAAAAGTAAACATTTTGCCGGAGTTTTATTTTCGCAAATAAATATTTTCACTGCAATTCGATATATTCGACTATTAGAGATGTCAAGCTGTGAAGTATGTCTAAAGTCAATAACTTCAAAGCAAGTAAAGCTACAATGTCGTGATTGTGAGAAGGAATTTCACGGCAGTTGTCTCCGGATGAGTAAAGCGGACATCGAATGTATATCGGTCGATGGCTTGGTGTGGAGGTGTCAGGCTTGTGCTGAGACGAGGCGTAAGAGCATGAGATTCGACTCTGAAATGACGGAAGGAAAACTTACACTGGAAGATGTAATGAAAAAGGTGACGGAAATTTTTGAAAATCAAAAACAAGCTGAAAAAAATGTTAATACATCATATGAAGCTTTGAGTGATAAACTGGAAGACAACACGAAAGCTGTCAAAGAGCAAACTGCTTCCCTTGAAAAGTGCCTCAGGATGATTGACGAGCTGGCTGCGGAAAACAGAAACCTTCGAGAGAAAGTGAGCAGTCTGGAGATGCGTATTGACGACTTGGAACAATACTCCAGAGTCAATTCTGTGGAGATACATGGCATCCCTCAACAGAAGAACGAAGACGTAGTGGCGGTCGTAAAGGAAGTTGGAAAGGCGCTCGACTTGGAGATCACGGACTCGATGATTGACAACTGTCATCGCTTGGGAAAGAGACCTGGCCCGAACAGTCCGCAACCAGGAATTGTGGTCAAATTCGTTCGACGTCTGGACAAAGAGGAACTGCTGAGGAAGCGCCGTGTCAAGAGCAACTTCTCCACCAGACACATGAACCTCAGCATGGACCAGCCCATTTATATAAACGAGGCTCTATCACAGGCGAGAAGGCGTCTGCTAGCGGCGACAAGTCAAGAAAGAAAAGAACTTCAAGTATCTCTGGGTTCGAGGTGGAAAGATTTTTCTCAGAAAGGAAGAGATGGCGCCAGTGTTTCAGGTGACTTGCCAGGCGGACTTGGATAGGTTTTAGATATTATTAAAAATTGCATTATTAATCTTAATAGCCTACAGCTTAATTATCATGTTAAAATAGTGTACATTAGTGCTCAGATGTATAAACATAATACAGCGTAGTAATTTTGAAACAGACAGATAATTATAAATATTTATATTTATCCGTGTGTGTATGTGAATGCATGTGACAATATTCTTATATTAGTTGATCTCTTTTGAAAACACAAATATCTGAAATATTCTATAATACTGCCATTGGGAAAAATTAATTTACTCATTACTATTTTTTTATATTTTAAACTAACGTTATTAAGTATTATAATATAATTCATCAAAACATTAGAAGTATAAGGAAAAATTTTGAACTAAGAACATGTTAATTGTAGGGGATTTAAATATTAATATTTTAGAGAACACAGTTGCAACAGACAGTTATAAAATGGTAATGGCGGTAAATGGTTTTGAATGTCTGTTAAATGATCCAACGAGAATAACAGCAGATACAGCAACATGCATCGATCATGTCTTTGCGAGGGTTTCACGTGTAGACATGATGTCTGTGGAGGCAGACGTTGAGCATGCAGGCATAACTGACCACTCTTTAGTACGCGTGTGTGTGGGAGTGTGTGAGGCTGGAGACGGTGGCGGTGGCCCTGCCTCCCCCGCCCCCGCCCAGGCTTATAGAACTGATTACGATAAGCTCAATCGTCTGTTGGTCTGTGCGGACTGGGCTGATGTGTATCGTCAATCAGATGCGTCATCTGCTTTCGATTGTTTCTTTCACACTTTCGTTTGTTTTATTTCTCAATGTAAAATTCCTATAATACAGAATCAAGCTAGGAATAAGAAACTTAAGCCTTGGATAAATGAATCACTCTGCTTCAAAATAAAGAGAAGGAATTTACTTTTTAAAATTTTAAAAAGACACCCGAGTAACGAAAATTAAATAAATATTACTTAAGATTTAGGAATGATTTGCAAAAGGAAATTAGAAAAGTAAAAAACGAATATTATTTTAATAAATTTGATAAATGTAAGGGTAATTCTAGAGCTACTTGGAATATTGTTAATGAAGTAACTGGGCAAAAGAAAGAAAATAATAGGATAGTGTGTTTAGAGGTGGGCGATAGGACTGAACAAGACTGTAGAATAGTGGCAAACGAATTTAATTCTTATTTTCTCAATATAGTAGACAATCTCGATTTAGGCAATACTCCGCCTATTGGGTTCTCTTCGCTGATATTGAAAGACTATTTTCCGGTAACCAATCAACTGAGTTCAATATTTGTCTATCCCGTCTTACCACAGAATGTTGAAAGTGTAATAAAATCTCTAAAAAATAATACAGCTCCAGGAATTGATGGAATTAGTTCTTTTTTATTAAAACAGGTTTCTTGTAATATATTACAAATTCTAACTTATTTAATTAATTTAAGTTTTCAGACTGGGGTTTTTCCTGAGCGTCTGAAAACTGCAGTAGTCATACCCATATACAAAACAGGCTCGAATAAAAAATGCAGTAACTTCAGGCCTATATCTTTGCTTTCATGTTTTTCTAAAGTGTACGAAAAGATTATGAAGCAAAGATTGGTTAAGTTTTTAGAAAACAACAATTTTTTTAGCATGAATCAATTTGGTTTCAGGGAAGGGATGAATACTGAAAGTGCTGTGTCAAATTTTATAACTGATATCTATAATGGAATCAATGAAAACAAATGTGTCAGTGAGTTGTTTTTAGATATAAGAAAGGCTTTCGACACTGTTGATCATGGTATTTTGTTAGACAAATTATATAAAAGTGGAATAAGGGGTGTTAGTCTTAAATGGTTTAGGAGTTATTTACTAGAAAGAAAACAGTGTGTTAAAATAAATTCTTACATCAGTGAAATGGGTATAATAAAGCAAGGGGTTCCTCAGGGCTCTGTTCTGGGAGCAACCCTTTTCATAATTTACATACATGATCTATGTAATGCCAGATTTCAAGGAAAAGTTACATCATTTGCCGATGACACTGCCCTTTGCTATATTGGTAGAAGTTGGGATCTGGTTCAATCGTCAATGCAAAACGATCGCAATTCAATGGTGGTTTACCAATAATAATATGCTGTTAAGTGCAGAGAAAACCAAGTACGTAAATTTTAATGTAAAGAAGAACATTATTTTTGATATTAATCTGGAATATAAGTGTGCTAACTGTCTTATTTACCAGGGAGTTTGTGGAACGGGTAAATGTGCTGTTGTGGAAAGAGCGGAATACATTAAGTATTTAGGAATTCATCTTGACGAAAGAATAAACTGGAAAATTCATATTAATAAATTAAAAAACAATTTAAACAATATTTTGCGATACTTTTATTTTTTACAAGAAATGTGTAATGAAACATTGTTACGAATGTTATATTTTGCTTTGGTCCAAAGTAGATTAGAATATGGAATAGTTTTTTGGGGAGGGACATATTTTTCAAACATTAAGCCATTATACATTCTGCAAAAACATTTCATAAGATTAATATCCTTTAAAAATAGAACTGAGTTTTCACGTCCTCTTTTTGAACATTTAAAAATACTTCCATTACAGTAATTGTTTGTTTACAATGTAATGAAACTTTTCTATAAAAAGAATGGTAGCATGCCTCGTGATAATAATGCATACAAGACTAGACTTAGGAATAGAAATGCATTTTTTGTCCCAAAACCTTGTACAACCTTTTTTACGAAATCCTATATTTTTGTTGCACCTAGGATTTATAATAAATTACCAGAGAGTATTAAAACTTCTAAAAATGTAAATATATTCGTAAAAAGACTTAAAAATTGGTTATTTAGTATAAAAGAGATTAAAACACTGCTAGAGATTCCTGGATGAGTAAATTAAAGTTGTAGTAGCAAAAATTGCAGCAGGGTATTGTTATTTAATTGTTCGATTTCTTATATTTCAATATTCGTAGTAGCTGTATTAATATTATTTTATTGTTATATGTATATATGTATGTATGTGTGTATGTATGTATATATGGATATGTGTGTGAATGTATATTTTTCAAGGAGTTATTTTATTTTGCATTATATGGCACAATTTAACCATATTAAATAGATGCGTGTTTTGTTTTAATTGTTTATGAGTGAGAAGTTGAATTTTATGTTTTTGTAATTCTGAAGCTGGATAAACCATTTGTTAAAATACATTGATGGAATCTCCAAACAGGCTTAGCCTTGGAGGCCCTATTATTTCCTCATATATATTAATATCATATTTTTATTTTGTTTTAAAGCTATAAATGAAACTGGCATTTAATTGAGTTTAAGTTTATTTTTAAGTAGGACTTATGTAGCCTAAAAAACCTGGCAACAAGACATTTGAGTTTTAGTTTTAGTTTTGAATTTTTCTATGTAAAAATGAAAAACTTGTAAATGTTTATTTTATTTTGAGGAAATAAATATATTCTATTCTATTCTATTCTATTTTTTTAAGTACTCGCACTGCCCACACTACTTGTAAAAGTGGTCAGTCTTTCCAAAGATTGTATTTTGTTAATGACTGTACATATTTGTTGTTGGAAATAAATTCAATTCTTCAATTCTTCTAATAACGACATCACAAAATTTTAAACTGAAATACACAAGTCCATCTCTTAACTAGGAACTTAACCAAATATTTATTGAATAATATTTATATAAGATTTTTTAAATTCTAAAATACCTGAGTGTCAGAGCACTTGGAAACTTCTTCTTCACTTGGAGAGTTCTCCCATACTCCACTTGAATGTGCACGATATTAGGAGGTGGTCCGAACCGCAAGCATGGTTAGGGATGTATTTTACTCTGTCTTGAAACTCCCGCACTGTAGGTAGTCTCAGGCGGGATACCAAGTCCAGCTTGTCAGGACTGGTGTTCTGACTGGAAAAACACAAAATATAAGTAATTCCAGTATAAACAAAAGATTATTGTTATTCATTCATGAATGGTATATCCGACAGATCTCATGAAAGGATCTGTCAGCACCAATAGTATAACCGGAGTAGACAGTATAAGAGGGAGTAACAGAATTGGGAAGAATTTCAAACTAAGGCATTACGTGGCTCATCCATCAAAATAATTGTTTTCTCAAAGTTAAGTAATCTATAGGGAATAAATTCAGCAAAAACTGCTCATAGATAAAGTATACTCGTATATACACTTGTGTGTGTGTGTGTGTGTGTGTGTGTGTGTGTGTGTGTGTGTGTGTGTGTGCGTGCGTGTGTGTGTGTGTGTGTGTGTGTGTGTGTGTGTGTGTGTGTGTGTGTGTGTTTGTGTAGGCATATTATAAGCAACTTAATGCCTACTTAGGTTTTTTTATTTTTACAGACCGATAATTTTACTCATTTTTTTTATCTATAATCTGAATGAAATGTTATAATATAATACAGTATTATATTATAACAATATGAAACCAGGTATCGACTCAGAAATTTCAAGTTACAAGTCACATATGCATTCCTCCAACTAGACATAAAGGTTAGGTTATATTTAATTGAACATTTACTTACATCGTTATGTTATATCATCATCTGCAGAAAAGAATTGATTTCAATTCTCTAAAAGTTGTGTTAAACAATTTGTAACATATAACGATGGTTAATGTCCAAGACCATATTAACCTTTCAAACCTTCTATCGTCATTAAACATAGAATTTACTTCAATAATTGTTTACCTGAAAAATACATAATCCTTTACACGCTTTCGGACCTCACACCTTTTATCTTCGTCCCCACATTCCCAGTTGTAATATGCGTCTTTGAATTGGAAATTCTGTTCTATTGTATTACTCCTGAAATGAAACAGTATTTATTGATCTAAACTCAGTTTAAAATCAACTAAACAAAGACACAGTTTTAAATACTAATTAATTAATCTAAATAAATTTAAAATTAAATACTAAGAAATTCCACACCCTTATTTATACTACAAAACGATCTGTTGTTGGTTTCAGGACTCCTCGCTTCAGGTTGTTAATACATTAGATAAAACGGGTTTTACATCTGTATTTATACTAACATTTCTTTAAAAACTAGCAGTTACCTGTGGCCTCGCACGCAATTTCTTATGCTTAATTCTGAATGACCACTTCTCGTTCGACTGAATTAATAATATTCTACGCCAATGTTGAGTTTACCTTGTTGCCAAGATCAAGGAAATCTGCCAGAAAGGGTGTACTCATAGCCAATGAAATCTAATCAGGTCTTAGTATTTTTTGTTCCATTGTTGATTTTGAACTGGTTTCCTTCTATTCCATTGGAGATTGCAGTTTTGTCTTCTACATGTAATACTTAATATCTGCTAAAGATTTATAGTAAAACTTATATTTTTATTAAAACCTTTAGTTTTCTTTTCTGGATTTTCTCTTATTCTGTGCTCAACAGCGGTTTCAGAAATAGTTGAAATAACTGTTGTCACTATTGGCTTACTCTATGATTTCACACTATACATGTAAAAAAATTGAAACAAGTGGTTACATTTGTTTGCAAAATGGTTGTTTTGTCATAAGACAGTGTTGATTACATTTAACCGACACTTTCGATTGATATTTCGCTACTTTAGAGACCAGTAGGGCGTAGCCTGGAGTGTTTTGGAAATAAGAACAGGCCTATGCGTTAACCAGGGTCCCTAGCTAGATACTATGTCCATATACAATTTCAGTACAATCGGTTGAATAGTTTACGCGTGAATGCAAACCAAACAAACAAACAAAATTACTTTCGCATTTATAATATTATTAGGTTAGTTAAGAACTGTGTTAACAACAAATCTTAATGCGATCTTAGTTACTACGAAATGTGGGTACTCGTGTTACCTCAAATTTGTGGAAAAGAAATATTTTGCTTTCTAATTTCATATCATGTACAATGGCCTCTAATAGTTTTGATCACAACTGGCAGAGTGGTGGTGATTACAGGAATGAAGGTCACACCTTGAGAGGGCTCCAGGAAGAACCCTTGGGGGTCCGGTACTTGACTGTGTGGCGGTCTCAGATTTTGTAGCTCTGGCATTGAACGTGTTGTGTTGTGAACAAAAACTACCTTACAACCACGTGAAAGTTCTAAGTGGGCACTTCCAAAAATTCGGCTCAAACTCACTAACATTAACATTCAAACAATGCTGTAATCTCAGAAACTGACGGTGACAATGCGATGTAATTATTTTTTTATAGAAAGAAGGAGAGGCCAATACCTTTTTTAAACTTATCCAACCCATCCTCATTGGCTCACTGGCCTGTGCGAGGATCTTATCAAACAGAATGGGGAGAGTTGATACAGTACAAGGTCGATGGTAGTGTTAAAAAGTGCAACAGTCACAGACATGGTATTAGCTGTGCTATTTGTAACTCAATCACAAAGTTATACGTCTAAGACCGCTCGGCCATCGGGACTCAAGGACTCAAAATGAATTGCTATGGTTATTAATATCAGAGTTTGATCCGTATGATCGCAACATGATCAAAATCAACTTTTAAAGTCTCCAAACCACCCAATCGAGAGTCAGTAGCTGTAAAAAGGGCTCGTGGTACTTCAGAGATGCTCATTAAGCAATGGCCCTCTCTGGAAACAGGTCTGACCTTTTAAGTTTTAGAGTTAATAAAAAGAACAGAAATATAAATACTTACAATGGGAATGCGGGGACAATGGGTCTTTGGGTCTTTGGTGTGGAGCGACGGTCTTGAGTGGTGTTCTGCAACAATACAATATTGTAAATGGTTAATATATCCCAAGAACATATACAATATACAAATATATAATATTGGTGATATATGATCATTCGTAACATAGTGTATATTGAATTAAACATCAATAATCCAATCAAGATTCATCCGTGAAGATGACATCGCATTCACAAACACTCATCATAAAATCATAGAAGTTCTTAAAGGTAACTTTATACTATAAGAAACTGTGACAACAGTGCATACATTATCATGGTTAAACATTAGTATCATTTAAAGTTTTTTATTGACGATGGTCAGGTTTGATAACAGGATTTTGGACATTTGTCATCGTTATCATTGTTTTAAATAAATCCTTTATTTAGAATATTGCTGTATTTTATCCAGTTTTAGTGATAAATTATTATGAGGCCTTCTAAATCAAATTTGTGGACGGAAAAATACTAAATAAAAATAATATAGAGACGTAATTTTTGGCATTTGAATTTTGAAATAAGTAGCCCAACATCATTGTTATTAAGTTCATAAAATATTGATATGTTTAATTAATCTACCTCATTTTTCTAAACATATGTTGTATTTTAAATTAAGAAGCAAACATGAAGTAAGTTATTGCAAGCAAATCAACGATGACAATACCGTATGAGTTTTTAGGCAAGTAAAAGGTAAATCTGTTAGGGTTTTATGAACACTGCACACTCCCTAATGCAGTTGATGTCTAGTCGATTGCAGTTGCTAATCAACAACATTTTTCCCATAAGAAGTCACTTCCTGCAATAGTTATGAAGGAGATTGAACCTATATTTAGTGACCTAGCCAAAGCTGATCTACTATCAAAATGTGTTCATGGAAAACCCCAAAATCCTAACGAGAGCGTCAACAACGATATTTGCAACCGCCTCCCCAAAACTGTCTTTGTCGCTGATAAAACATTGTATTTTGGTATTTATGACGCAATTTCATGTTTCAATGATAGTTACATAGCCAAATGCAAAACCATGAACAAATGTAACATGGATATACGCCTAAACACGATTGAAGCAATGAAAAGTTTGGATAAGGACCGAGTATACTTAGCGCAAAACAAGCGTTAGAGATTACGAAGGCAGATCAAAAGGAAAATTTATGAAATGGAAGAAGACCCCAGCTATGGTTATGGAATGCATTAAAAGTAAGTCTAATTTTAATTTATGTATATATATATATATATATATATATATATATATATATATATAATTAAATCGCTGCCTTACTTCGCGCTTTTCGCAATTTCCCGAAACTTACATTTTTTTATACATTTGCATACTTTCCTCAGGATTAGAGAGGGGTAAGGGTTAGATCTCTGAAATATTTACCACATATGCAACATAGTTGCATGTTTTAACAAGAGATTTTTTCATTATTCAACCTGAAAAGAAAATTAAAAATAAAATATTAGCCAAAAAACAAAGTTTTTTAGTAGTTTTTAAAAAAAATTCTAAAAATACTTTTTATATATTTTGGAAATTCCCCTGCTAAACCTTGTAAAAGAACATACTTATTACAGTGAAAAGATTTAATGGGCATGTCTCTTATGGTTATTGAGATATGTGTGTAAAGGTTTGGCTAATTTAACATTGTTTAGATAGGCCCTACCCTGTCCTCTTAAGATTTCCGGCTTTTTTATTAATTTCACCATAATCGGATTTCTATATTTAGCTATAAATGTTATGGATAAATACCTGTGCCCTCCTGGATTCCTCCAGCCTCCGAGCTCTGTTAGCGACCACGCCGGCATACTGGCAGGTATGCAGAATACCGGCATACTTACCGAGTACACCGACAGGCACTGACAAAGTCTCGTTGCTCCGTTCGTCCGTCCAGGTGTAGGCGCAGTGCACTGAACCATTCCTCAGCAGGGAGATCACATGGGAGTCTGAGCGGGAATTTAAATCACCGGCAAGAATTACCGGGTAGTACCTGGAACATGCACAGATTTATTCTATCCTTTATTTGTCGTTTTATTAGACTGGCATATCAAGAAAATCATTGCAAAAAAGTACCTGGGAGACTGTTGCTGTAGAACAGATTTGGTGGTTGGGAACAAAAATGAAAATATTAGATTTTCAAAACATAAATGCTGTGAAGGAAACAGGATTTTCCCGGAAATTTGTCATCGTTCAGTGAAAAGTGTTACTGGATGAACACTGAAAATTGAAACAAAAAAATCAGTGTTACTGATTTTTTTATTCACTGGACGATGGCAAATGTCCCGAAAATTCTGTTTCCTTCACAATCCTTCCATCGTCAAAAATAAACCAAACAATGAACATAAATGTTGACTTCTTCCCGAACTAAAACCTAATGCAATTGCCAAGATTATAACGTAGTAATCCCCTCTTTAACTATTTATTTTTAGTTATTAGTAGCTATTAATACATTTCATCTCATAAAAATTTTAAAATGTTCAATCTTGATGATTGAACATTAATAACTTTAGGTCAACATTGAAGATTTTGCCACAATGAGTGAGAGAGTTTCAGTGATTATTGTAATACTGTATTTTGATAATGTACCCTTGAAACCCAGTGTAATAAAAATACGTAGAAATATTCAATGATTTGAACTTATGGAGGATTTGCTATAAAGTCCAGCTTTACAGGATAAATACTAAAAATTGAAAAGGTTTAACTTGAGTTATAAGAAGTGAACTAGTCTAATCAGATAAGAACCATAGTTTTATTTAAATATTGTAATGTAAACCTCGTTTTAAATATACTAGCATAGTAAAAGTTGGGTCTAGAATTTCATTTGTATTTATAGAGAATTCATATTACATATTTACAGCCCTCATACAAAGACAAATTGTTCAAGTAACTTAAGAATTAAACAACACTTATGTCAGTTGCAGTTGGTATGGCATGTTTGTCTTTAACTTTAACTTTATACAGTACAGTTTATAGGTGCAACAACCAAAAATATAACTGCTCTGACATCGAGTCAAGAATATTTAACAAATTACGTTTATTATATATGTTGTAGAAATTGTAATCCTGAAGTGTATCTTTATTTTGTAAATAACTTTTGTAAATATTTTCTAAATATAATGTTGAGTTAGCAATATCTACCAATTTAAGGAACTAAGAACAAATATAATTTGTGTTCATTTTATGAAGTTATATATGGCATTTTAAATACCATTGGTTAACAGTTAGTATGCGAGACACATTCGGTCCACTTTGACACAGTATATGTATCTCAAACAAAAAACTCCGAAGTTGGTCGTACGTTTATGGGCAGAGAAAACATTCACTCACTAGTTATTTTGAGAACTTGTGGCACAAAATCGTAAAAACAGTTTTTACAAGAATCAACAAACGTCAACAACCATGAGTAAATCCCCCAAAGTAAATTACTGTACCTCTATGCATAATAAAGTAAATACGGGTGGGGGGGGGGTTACTTTAAGACATCCGGTACTTTAATATGTTGTCAATGACTATAAAGACATCTATAGTACTGATGTTGCTGACAATACTGTGAAAACGCTGGAGACTTACTTGTCGTGGGCATAACACGCGACTTTGTCTATCTCTGCAATGAAGAGAGCCAGCTGGCAAATCCTGATGTTATCGCGCCCTGGGGTTGGCAAGAGGTGCGTGTTGGCCACCACGATGTAGTGACCAGGGTAGTTCTTCACCCCTAGTTGTAGTATAATGCCGACGTTGGGATACGTCAGAAGTGGAAACTCGTGGCATTTCAATTCAACTGTGACGAAACGTTCCACGTGGAACACGCTGCTCTTGATCAGCACCGCGCATCCGTCTACCCGTTCCTTTCCACGGGCCATATACATGCAGTGGTAACCTGAAAAAAACCTGTGTTACTTTGAATATCTAAGTGGTTAATGATAGTGCATTTATAAAGTACGATTACTGCTATTTGTGTTTCTGGCCTTGGTAGGACTGTTGTTGCTAGGCACCAGCTGACGCTTCCAGTGCAAAGTTCAAATCGTTAAACATAATCTCAAACATAACATGATGTTATTTCATTGTTCATTGTAATTGACAGCAGGTTGAAAAATTCATCTTAGGTGAAACTGGAATTATATTGTGAACATTTTCGTCCAATAATTTCCCGTAACATTCGACGTGGCCTGACACTACAAGAGTGCACGGATTAGATTAATTCCTTACACGATCACGAACTGCCTTCCTACAACACCGTAAAACACTAGTACAACGAATTCGATCGTGGCCGACGATCATTTCTGGAAGATCCTCGTGAAGGTGGTCCAACATCTGTTGTGAAAGAAAACATCCATGCTGTGCATGAGCTGATAAAGCATGATCGTCACGTGACATAGCGTGAGATCGAGGCATCTTTAGGCATTAACATGACAAGCATCAATAAGATTTTGCATGAACATTTGCGTGTGAAAAAGATTTGTTCGCGTTGGATACCGCATTACCTGACAAACTCTCTAAAGGAGCCTCGTGTTGATTGGTACAGGAAATTGTTGATGCGAAATTGCATCAAAAGCAATTTATAATATCTGCACAGGTAACGAATCATGGATATACTAATATGATCCTGAAACAGCAATCCAGTGATCGTTTGGGTCTTTCAAGACGAGCCCAACCCAACCAAAGTTGTTCGTGGAAGAAGAAAATCGAAGCCTGGTTGCCTGTTTTTCGTCATTTCCGGCCATGTGGCGACTATAGGGCAACGTAGGACGGTCAATTCGGAATGGTTCAACACTATTTGTTTGCGAGAAGTTTTTGAGAAACTTCTAGAAAAGTCAAAGAAAAGACGCATCATTCTTCATCGTGACAATGAGAGAACTGCCACATATCGACTGAAACATTGGAAATGTGACAGGGTAAAAGATTTAATTGATGGATACAGCCCTGACTTGGCACCTCATGACTTTATTTGTTCACGAACATCAAGAAACAACTGCGTGGGCAACGGTTTCCTACACCTTAAGACGCAATTGTTGCATTCGAAATCCATGTTTTAGAATGAGGAGAATCGGAATTGAAAAACTGCTTTGAAAATTGGTTCCAACGCTTACACAAGAGTATTAATCTTCAAGGAGAATATTTCGAACAACAATAAAACCGATTCTTGTACTTAAATTCTTGTACTTTCATCCTTAGGCCAGCAAAATAAATAGCAGCCCTCGTAATAATACAGTTGTGTATAAGTAAAAATGTAACATTACAGTTAAATGAATAAGTAAGAGGAGTATTGAATATCTTTTCTATTACGTCACTCATACTTTAATGTATGATCATTTCAAACGGCATGTTACATTAGAGCACAAATTTGAAAACAAGTGTAATATAATTTACTGTTATAATTACGGCAAATAATAAGAGTTTTGTTTTTGCAAAAATTCGCTTATTTAATTAAGATTGATCTGTGTTGGATTGGTATTTACCATAACGTATCAGCAAGATTTCACTTTGTAAACTAATTTTACTAAATCACGTTACGACAAAGATTTATAAGTTACATAAACACGTAGTAGATCAAGAAAATATAAAATCATCAATTTAAACGTTAATTAAGCCTTAATTAAGCGTTAATTGAGGCGTTAATTAAGCCTTGTTTTAAATGCGTGCTTCGAACACCGAATGATGCAGGTTTATCTTTTTCAGAAAAACTATTTGTATTAAGAAACGTAAGTAATATCAAATGAAATCTTCAAAAAAGTAGAAAGTTCAGTATAGTTTTACATACCCAATTGTTCAAATGGCTTAAACAAGCCTTCCTTCAGGGATCCTTCAACTTCTTGGAGGCAGATGATCTGAAAAACACAGTCAAAATTTTACATGCTTGTATGACCGCTTTAAATCTTACAGTTAAGGAATTGTAGAATTTTAATGACTAAATGTAATATTTATATTACGTAATATTTTAACTACAGAAAAAATGTAATAAAAATCTATTCACATGTGTGAAGAGATACTTTCTTCTTCAATCCTTAATGTTATACTGTTTATAAAATATTGTTCAATATACCTTATTTTATTGTAATCCGGTCATAAAAACAATGTTAACACCCGTATTACTGATTGTGCCATTACGGGAGATTCAATTTTGTACATCAAAATCTTTTTTGTAAAGTGTTTACTTTTTCAATATTTAAACCATGAAGTACAAAAGAAGTGGTGATCTTTTCCTAATAACGTTTAGAAATATCGAAAAATAAAATGCGTGTAGATGCGTATTATTTATATCTTTAAAACGGGAAATATCACATTTTATAACGAAAACTACCATAATAGTGCATGAGGTTTATTTACTTATCCAACGGTCAACACCTTTAATAATAGTAATTACAATAAAGTATATGGCGAATAAGTACAATATAATGACAAAAATTTAACAAGCGATTGTAACATGCAATGCTAGTATAAATAAATATAAATCGTTTATAGTATAAATAACATGCAAAGATAACCAAAATTACAAACAAACCCAAGCTAATAGTAATACATTAAGTGGAAATCCATGTTAAACATAAGGCAATGCAAATATTTACGACAATATTAGAATAGATATAACTATTGGCATTCATATAAAAGGACAAGATCAAACAGGTTTTTTAATGAGTGATTAAAACAGCAACAGTTACAAACCATTAAGTATCAGAACCCCTCACCACAATCAACAATTCCAAGCTGACAGAATCAACAACAAAAATAAAAAAGGAGTTACACAAATGCACAAGGAATAACAATAAAAATGTTCATGTGGCATACATTTTAAAAGCAGGCAAACTCAGTCTAAAAAATCCAAACCACGTGGGAGACTGTTCCCCAAACGGTGTAATCTTGGCAGTGTACTGTTGAAGGCGTACTGCGTCGAGTGATGCCATCTCTCGAACAAGTCCCTCGAGCGTGACGGGCGAGAACAACGAAGGTTGACTCTACTCAACAACTCTGTTGAATCGATCTCCGCAGTAAGAACTCCCCGAAGGAAGACGATGTCAGGGGGACGCTGCTTTAGCACCCCCTGAAACAAGCACCCTCTCGGGTTCTGACGTCACTGAAGGGGGGTGCTAATTCAGCGCATGGACACGGACCAGGCACTGAATTAACACCCCCCGACTACAAGGGGGTGCTTATTCAGCGCATTGACATGGCTCAGTCACTGAATTAGCACCCCCTAGCATTGAACCAGCAAAAAGGATATTTATCTTTTACACATTTAATTTAATCATAAATATAATAAAATATCTGGATTTTTGTGACGCTGCCACTTATAAGCTACTATCTACGATTGTTTTGCAATTTTACGATAAACGATTAAATAATATAATAATCAAATATGCCTACTTTCTCTTCAAAATTAACAGACTTAATATTACATAATAAGTGCTCTGACTAACAAGGCTAATAGACCTTAGCACTCCTTCCTCTCACACGCATTGTCATATTTTTGTAACAATTTTCACTCATGACTTTGCTTTCTTAATTTTTTCAAAATATCACCTATTAAAATAATTAATTAAATCATATCCTTCATACATTCTATTTCAGTTGATTCTTTCAGTTAATACGTTTGTAAAATTAATTAACGCACTGCTAAATATATATATATATATATCACAAAAACATAAAATTCTCTTCGCACAGATCATTAAAGCCCATGTAGGCTTTTTTCCCTTTACGTTTTTTAATTACGAGTATACAATAGTTAGAGACAAATTAAAACTAATGATAAATGCTGCTTTTGTTTTTAATTTTAATTAGCTGTCTTAATTTAGATGTATGGATTCATTCTTTTGAGATATAAGATTTGTATTATTGTATATTAAGTTCTTTCATATCAACTATAAAAATACTATAAAAATACCATCATTTGTTTTCCTCTTGAATATAAGGTATTTACTGCTGTACCTACAGTTGTACATTTTTTTGAAAGTAAAAGCTATTTTTGAGTCCATTTTTGGAATATTACGGAAGGTAAAATGTAATTATGGGTTTTATACACAATTAGTCTAGTATCTATGCTGTGTCATTTTTATTGTACAGGCGCTAGACGTTGCGTACTGGGCGTCCATACCAATGGAAGATCTACTCATTGTCTAGTTGAGGGTATTCACTGAGCATTAACAGTTCAAGCTTAATCCAATCGTGAAAACTCAATGAAACATGTTTCTAGATATAATTAAAACTATGTTATTTGTATATGAATCCATAATTAAACTATTTATTTCATTTAATAGCTTCACGGAAACGGAGTGTTCTTTTTTTAGTTTAACTCAAATTTAAAAAACTAATATAATTTTGTAAACAATTTGGGCTCGTATTTTAGGCAAAATAGTTCACTGCCACACAGCATAGAATTTTTCTTTTTTTTATGCAACACTTTATGTAATTCCATATGTTTTCGATCAGTTGGAAATTTTTTGTAACTTATATGCAGCTTCTTCTTCAAAATAACAAGCCTCTTTAGCTCGGGAGTAAACCACAAGGAAAAGACCCTCTATACACAATCCTGTGAGGTTTACGTCGCCTTATTACTTCCGACAGCTCCCTATACAAACTAGTAAAATTATGTTCAACCACATTTGGCACATCAACTTGTGGATATGGAAGACTCTGAACCCAGTTGAACACCTCATGGGTGTTACAATTCTTGTAGTCTGACACAGAGGAGGTACGTAAAGCAGGTTTAAGGCCCATGAAGACGGTATCAATTTCCAGAGCAGGGTGATGAGATTCCACTGGCAAGATTGGGTCTAGAGCTTTACTTACCATTGTATCTGCTCTTGGGGAAAAAACTAGGTCCAAAATAATTCCTCGATCATTCAAAATGTAGTTATGTTGACGAAGATTGAGTAGACTGCAAATCTCAAAAACAGGTCTCGCCACTTGATCAGTAAGCGTCCCTTCAGTATCATTCCAATCAGTATGGGGCAAGTTAAAATCTCCCGAAAGAAGAACGTTTCCTTCAAAGTCATTGTTTAACATTGTTCTTATTTCAAGATCATTTCACAGCCGGCCCTTAACTACATTCAACGCACGATTCCCAAGAATCAAGGAAATGTCTCTATTCTAAAAACAATAACAATTATTAGGTAAACGCAGAACAAAAGGAGGTATATTCTTTATCTAGGTCGAGGCTTTTGAGTCAATGTATACTCATTTATTTATACATTAAGAACTTTTGTATTGTTTGGTTTTACGGAAGTGTTCAAAAATTTACTCTGTAAGCAGGTTTTTGTTTAAGAGAGGAATAAATTAAAATATTATGTTCCACAGTTCTCTTTCTTTGACTAAATATTTTTTACACTTTGTCAACAAATAGTTAAAACAATTTTATTATCTTCCACTAAATAAATACCTTATTGACATTAAATTAGCCCATAACTTATAAATTAGTTTTGTTTCAATTTTGTGTTTTCTACATATATACGTGGTGTAAATAGAAAATTATTTCTAACGATGGTGGCTAAAACACTAGCTTAAAACAAAATACTGGGTGCAATTCTTATTTAAGCTTCGGGGGGGGGGGGGGGTGATGATACGCCCTTGGCCCTAATAAACATAACATCTCAGGTACTTACATCTGGTTGTTCAGCTTTCAACTCGTTGACGATCGTATTTCTCCTGAAACTCCAGTTGAACGTCTCCGGAGGGCTGTGCTGGTACTGGCTGATGAATCTCCTCATGCAGAAGTCAGCCAGTACATTGTAGCTCACAACTTTGAACGAGATACAGGGAGAATCTAGAACATTAGTATATACATCTATATAATAGTGTAGTAATCCAGTATATAATTATTTAATCTCATTCTATTTGGCATTGTTAACGTACAAATTAATCAAAATATTCATTAATCTTTACTTAATTTTCTTACATGAAATGCCAGAAATGGTTTCAATATATTTATTAAATAACAATTGTAAATGCCATAATTCTCTCTAGATCATTAACTCTGTTACATTGTGTTCAGAAAACAACTGATAACAGTTATAAAACTATTCTATAGTTAAATAACTATGTTTTATCACTTTATTAATAGTAGGCCTAATAATACCTTAGCCCCTCGAAATCGACTGATGTGCTTTTTGTAGCTCAGTTGCCAGCTGGGGACAAACATATTCTGATTGAACAGGTGCAACTGATCCAGTTTTAGCACAGAATACTTTATCCATAAAAGTTAGTGATTTGCTTAAATCTGACAATAATATTCACACATAATATTCTGAACTAATTTATAAAGCTGTGTGGTTATGTTGTGAATTTAGTGCCTTCCCATTACATTTGGATTAATTTTATATCAGTACATTTAAATTTGAGAAAACATTAAAATAAATAATCTCACCTTGCGCCACCGGCCTCCGCGTAAATTCTGCGTATCGTACTCCAGATATGTTGCTGTGACCTGAACAAGCAAACAATCATTAACGTCTTCATCAAAAGTTATATAAGCTATGATATATACTATATGCTATACTAATATGTGGTTTGTAGAGGTAAAAGGTGCTTCTAATATTAAAATAATCACAATTTACTAAACTCTTTAGCTATGTAAAGGCCATGTCACACTGCCGTGGCGTCGCGTCCGTCCATCTGCGGATGGATTTTTAAAATAATCGCTGACCATGTTGTCAGATAGGACAAGTCACACTGACATAACCGACGTGGCGCAACGTTCGTCGCGTCGGCCACCGTCTGCTGCGCTATGCGGCTGGAGCGATCCTTGGCCGACGTCGGCGATGCTACGAAGGCTCGCGCATGCGCATAAAGCACCTCCCCAACCCCCTCACCGGGGCACCGCGCGCTCTTGCCACTGCCTACTCCTTTTATTTTATATTTTTAATAATTTGTTTAAAAAACCCTTGCGCGAAGCTCTAAAACAGCCCGACACTCCAGGATGAAATGACCGCCAGTTCTAGGGTTAATGAATACTCTGGTGTCATGTTTATATGCAATCATTTTATTTGTTGTTTTTCATATTATGTTTGGTCTATAACAAAATTAAATAGGCCTTATTTTAAAAAACATAAAGACTTATTACAAAAATGAAAACACCAACACAAAAATTACAAAATAATCCTTTCAAGTGCATCTTATATATAAAAACCAATAGTTTTAAAGAGGTATATCAAAGTATTGAATGCCCTAATTACTAAGTTCATAATAGAAATAGTATTGCATATTGTAATATTGAAAATATAATTTTGATAATAATAATTAATAATGAATACGCTTCAGAACAATAAATTAATTTTGTACAGCTATAACAAACTGTTAATTCCACTATCAGTGTATAACTAAACAAATTCAAAGTAGTTGAAATGCATAAGCAACTCCTAGAAAGACGTGGCGTTGGCCGCGGACGCGGACGCGTGTCTGGTAGTTTGACGGGATTCGAGACCGTCGCGGCATACGCGGACGTACATACTATGGATGGACGGACGCGACGCCACGGCAGTGTGACATGGCCTTTACATACAGTGACACTGTAAGGAGAGGGAGCCAGCCAGTCATTGATTATATGAAGTCCAGATGCGGACATGAAAATTTTGTATTGAATGGCTCTCAACGGATGTTAAATAGTATTCCATTACAAAATTGGGGACACTAACGGCCATTAGCCATTGGTAATATTTTTCGGCCTAAGTATTTCCGGTGCCGGTGTTGAGGCCATAATAACCATTTGTGTCTAATTCCACGTTCTTCAACACCGGGGAGTTAAGAATAACAAATATATAGTTCTTCCTGAGATTGCTACACCGTGTGTACCCCGATGGGTAGTTGATCTTCATGAGACATCTGTAATTTGTCTTTTGAAAGCATGAGGTACATGTGTGGTAAATGTCATATTATTTATTATTATTATACAAATACATGAAGCAAAGCTATCAAACCAATAACGTATAGAATAAAACGGACAAGTGACGCAGCTTTGCGTCCAACGCCGTGTATTTGATTCCAAATTTTAACACATATTTGACAGTTGTTCGAAACACCTCTCTGGCTGTATATTCGTACCCACAATATCTGCAAAACTGTTCAAGTGAAGAGGGCAGAAATTAATAGGAAACTGAAGTGTGTCATAACATCGTATATATAAATGAAACTTACAATCACACGCGCATCGTGAAACTTGAAATTGTGGAGGTGATGCGTTCCTTTTGGCCATGTTGGATCTGGAAAGAAAACCGTTGATTATCAACAAGGTATGAATTTAAAGAACTATAAGACATTTGTAGAAGAAAACTCGTCGGAACTCTGAAAAAAAAACAGTGAAGAAAAAACTGTATGATCAAGTGGTTGGCAGATAAAAATATGGGCACAGTTCAGTTATGTTACAACCTAATACAAAGTAAGGAGAAATCGTTTAAAAGTAATAAAAAAGATCATATATTACAAGAAGCAGGCCGTCGTATTGTAAGGCTACCCCCATATTATCCCGACCTCAACCCCATAGAATCGATGTGGGCCACGGTAAAGGAGTATATAAAACTGAAAAATATTAACATTTCAACAAAAAATTGTACAGAAACACCCAAGGAAAAGTTGGATTCCATTACTCCAGATGGGTGTTTATTACTTTTAAACGAGTCATATTTTTACAACAGAAAAAATTATTTATGTTGTAATCATTAAAATAAATTTAGAGAGTTACAGTACATATTTTGCTCGCGATCGCTATGAGCAGAACAAGCCTTCGATTTAAAGTTAAAAGATGTGTCAGTTGAAACCAACAGCATACGTGGTATAAACTTCAACAGTTGCAAGAGCTGGGTGATCAACCCTAAAAAGCTAGACAGGCCGGTTCCTCTCGGCCCATTGTAACGGCAACAATAGAAACTACCATCGGCGGCACTTTCCTATACCGGTTGGTTCAGCCATAAACCTACAGGCCATAAACCCATAGACCTTTCCTGATCGGTTTATTTTCTACAAGCGAAATGGAAAATCCCACCAATCTTCGTTTGAAATCTCCAGACAATTTATTGACGAAAAGTTCGACGCTGCAGTCAGCGGTTTACAAACAAGAGAACCGGAGAGAGCCGAAATATTTCTTGACATTTAAAAACATTTGGGCCCTAAAGTAAGAGGGTGGGCGGTGGCTTCTTCCATTTTTAACACAGTCCTTACTAATAAAGTAAAGTAAAACAAAGATGTCATATTTTACCAGGTGCAGTTAGGGTAAGAAGCCCTCGCTAACACTTAACCTAGGGACTAACGGCTTAAAAGGTGACTTCCGAACCACTAGTGGCGTAGGCGGGCTGCTTGCAAGGACAGGATCGCTCAGCGGTCACCCACCCAAGCAGCAGCCACGCTCGACGTCGCTTGATCTGGTTATTTTGCGATAACCGTTGTACCCGCTTCATTGCTAATGGCACTAGTGGCTATCTGTTAACATTCTTTTGGAAGGATCTAAAATAATAACTGTGTTGAAGCCAAGGATCATCTTTTAAAACGGCTCTATTTATGCCCTCAGAATTTATGACGCATGTAGAAGTTTTAATATTTTTGTAACCTAATGCCAACAAAAAAGGCGACAAGTTGTAACATTAAATATTACGCTTTCCTGCTACAAATGTACAAATCACCTTCCTGTTTCAAATAAATTTTGCAAACAGTTAGGACAAGGATCTTAGCTCGTTACCATCAAACATAATATAAATTAAAGTCGCTTTTGGTGTAGGTCTGTTTGTGCATCTCAGCTACTCCTGATGTTCATACTATTTTTACTGTCGACTTCGCTATGGACTTGGGCAGGATTTTAGGTATGATACATAAATATTTTAATCATATAAATTAAATAAAAGTTTGTATAATGCGAAAATTGATATTTTTGAGCGCTATCTTTGTAAATACTGACTAAACGTAATGATTTAGAATACAACAAAGTACGATGAAATTGTGCGTTTCAAATAGGCCTACAAAAATGTCTGCAGTGGCATATATCTATCTCCAAATAATGACCTACAACAAACATTTTCCTCTCTTAAAGTTTACATTGTATGAGCATTTTATATAAAGACAATAACGTAAAACCGTTGCCGTTCTAACGAAGTATGAACGTTCTTCTATCATGGTCACTAAGCTGGCAGAGGGAAGGGGTGTTCCGGTGGATGGTCGACTTCACACTATAGAAGTCGATTATGCCTTTAGACAACAGAACCGCCTGTGCCCTGAGCACCGGTGTACTATGGCTGCTGGGCCAGCCATGAAAATAAAGCTGCTCAGCTCAGGAGACAGTTATTGGAAATGCTATAAATAAATTTCAACTCTAATGAACTTGGTGCGATTGATAATATTTGTTTTCCAAGCATAGAACTGGCATTAATAATATAAATAATAAAAATACATACCCACATATGTTTTCAAATACATATACCTAATACATTTTATAATCAAACCAATAAAAGTGGAAGGTAGAGGAAATAATCTAATTTTTCAAACACAACTATTGATTTGAACCTGTATACATATTAGTTTATAATGAGTGGCATATGATGCCTTTACCTAAATCTGAAATTAAAATACTGTATTAGTGGTATTGTGATTTTGAATGTTGAAGTACCTTGATGAAAATATAATTTAGCACTATAAATTATAAATTTTATCAATACAAGGAAATACTGTATAATTAACTGTTGTAAAGTAGTTTAATTGTTTTTATTATTAGTTTTTTTCAGTATTCTTCAGATTCAACGATGAAATAAAAGTATTATGTCATCGTTAGTTTTGATGATGGAGTGCAGTTGGTGTTTCGTGCCCATATAACAGGGAATAATTCTTACTGGCCAAATGTAAAAAGTAATGTCAGGTACGAAAAGGCTGTGAAATTTTCCAAAAAGATTCATGTTTTGACTGGTCACTATATTCTATTAGAGTGTTGGGTTATAAGTACAATCGTAGATAATATAAGAGAAAACTGTCAATACAGTAGGACCTTGATATATCGAACCTCAAGGGGATTTACAAAACTTCGATATATCAAGAATTTCGATATAATGAGGTTCGATATATCAAGGCTGTTTGGGGCAGACTTCGATATATAGAGGTTTACAACTGTTGTTGTATTATTCATTATATCAAGGTTAACTCTGACAGACTTCGATATACTGTATAGAGGTCCACACCCACTACAATAATACAGTACAATTAAGAATCGTACATTACTTTATCGGGAAATGTGAATAAGAAATTATAACAAGAACACCATACATCAATTTAAATTTATTTATTTTTTAACTAAACGTATAGAGTAATATTATTACATAAATATGAATATGAAATACTGTAACGTCTTAAAAAGTTATGTTGTACAGTATAAATAAACATGTCTGAAATACGGTTCTACTGTACTGTATTTTAAATGTTTAAAATGCTACTGTAATGTAGGCTTACGTACATGTTATAAAGAGTTTGCAAAACTTATTTACTGTTGTTAAAAAAAATCTACTCGCACTAATCGTGGTAACGTGCAAATTAAACTGAGGGTGGAGTGGTGACCCACCACTGGCGTCTACAGAAAACAAAGGAGTGTTGGTGGTGGGGGTTTCAAGTCTCGACATGAAAAAATACGGTACCTACTCTACTTTGATGGTTGTTCGTTTGCACAACACGACAATACAGTGCTAAAGTTCGTTTCGTTGATAAACTGAAACTTCGATATGTTGAGGTAATTATAAGAAAACTTCGATATATAGAGGTAAAAAATAGGCAAAATTATTGGCGAAAATTCGATATATTGAGGTTATTTACTTGAAATCTTCGATATGTAGAGGTAAAATTAGCATTGAAGTAAATGGGACATTCAAGGGGAATGACAAAACTTCGATTTATGGAGGAATTCGATATATTGAGGTTCGATATATCAAGGTCCCTACTGTATTTAGTTAAGTTACCTTACCGAATATATCACCACAGAATGAAAGTAAAATTATCTGACAAGGATAGTACGTTTTCCCCATCTTCTAGTATTAAACCATCACAGCATTCTGAGAGCCTAATAATAAAAGAAAGTGTTATTTAATAAAAAATATTAAAAAATTTTTTCGTGATTTATAAGACCCCATTTTGTCAGCCAATCGGAAATTTAGGGAAACTTACTTTATTTTCGACAGGATTAATTTTCACAACAGTCCATGAGCCTAATAGTAAAAGAAAGGTTGATTTAATTTAAAACATTTTAATTTACTTTTGATTTATATGTCATTTAAAACTAATGTTTAAATATTCAGAAAAACGTTACTATTAGTGACATTGATTAAATTTTTTACATCATACTTCATGTTAAACTCAAGCAAATTTAGATAAGACATGCATGAAAAATCTGAAAAAGTGAAACATAGGAAATTTTAATCAATAAAACTCCATTATGGAAGGGCATTTTTTTATGTGTCGGGATGGTCGACTCTAGGCCGCTTGGGTGGACCCCCTTTTCAATACTGTCCTGGGGTGGTGGCTCATAGTGCCTAAGTTCACAGCGCCACAACGTGAATTTGCTCACAGCCGCCACAACGTGAATGTGCTCACAGCGCCACAGCTTATAGCGCCACAGATTTGAGAGTGGGGGAAACACCCGCTGGAGGGGTAACCCGCCTTCCCTGTACCAACCTCCAAAGTTATAATTCTCGTGATAACCAAGAAACATTGTTTCTATTGTTTGAACCGGTATTTTAAAACCTATTATGTGGTAATCACGCTTGTATTAATTAATTAACCTTTCTGTGTATATCTGTCTTTATAATGTTTAAAAATAGATTGTTATTGTTAATGAAATAATAGTAGAACAAGTATTAATTATCACGAATTGATTGTAGTTTTTTTTTATTTTCTGTACGCATCAGCTTTATGTCATTGTGAATTTGCATGTTGTAGGCCTATATTGAATTGTAATCGCTTTAAAATTAGTCCTCACACTCGTACTACATGCATAATTGTTGTTAACAAGCTATTTTGAACTACGTGTGGGCTATGTGAATACTTTTTGGTTTGAGTTCAAACAAATTTTATTATGTACCTATACCTACCTTGTTTAAATGATCGGATTGTTTTAAATTCTTCATGAATGACATGCGTATTTGAAAGAGAATACAGTTATTGTTTAATGGACGTTCAGATACCTATTTATTGTACTAGACCTGAACTTGTATTAGTACATACTAACATTAACAATACTCATGTAATATTGTATGTATTTAGTAATAACAAAAAAATACTATATTCATGGGAAACATATGTGCAGATCACGTCATTGATAGATAAAACAAGTTTACTTAACTAAAAGACAAGACAAAAAACGAGAGAAAAACAACAAAATTTATTAATTCTCATCTCACCCTGCTAGCGGTCTATTCTTAATCGTAGTAGCCTCGAACATTGTATACATGCTAATAAATATATATGTATGTATGTGTGTGTATTATATATATATTATATTTATAACACACACACACACACACACACACACACACACACACACACACACACACACACACACACACACACACACACACACACACACACACACACACACACACACACACACACACACACACACACATTTCCTTAATTTACGGATTCATAGAAAATACTTTTATTACGTTTATAATATTAATTTATGTATTTGAAAACGGTCAAAATATATTTCATTGTGTAGATCTCACAACTAAGAATTCTAAATCGATAAGCACAAGAACACACAAGAAAAGATATCATAGGCTATGTACCAGATAATTTATGTTTTTCAAAATAGAAGCACTAAAAACATAATAACAGTATCCAAAGTGTTTATTAGTATAATTGTTATAATCGGTTTCTAATCGGGTACCTTACGATTAATTAGTGAAGACAAAGACATGTATGACATGTTACATAGCATATGGTTACATGCTAACTCAATTTTATAACTATCACCTAAGCAATAATTTGTTACGATAAAATATTCTTGCCAAATTACATCACAACGAATATTTTTGAGCTATGTATTTTCAAGGACAAGTATACGAAGAGGGAAAACTAAGGAAGGTCGGATCATAGATAATGTAATATTTCCAGTATATTTTAAACTAATAAATTATATAGAGGAAGAATTGCAAAACAATCTGTATAACACAATTTTTTAATGAAATTGAAAGCTGTCCAGTGTACTCGTATGTCATAAAATCGTGAGATTAAACGATTCTGAGAGCGGTCATGGGTAGGCCTGAAATGTGTGCAGTGACCCCGTCTTGTTAAAAGTACAAAGCATCAATATCAATATCCAGCTCCTCAAGTACTGGAATAAAAAAGTTATTCAACATTACTACATACCGCGTAACCGTTTTTCCCCCCGTTATCTTCAAATAAGTAAAATCCAAACATTCTCTCTGTCGGTCGATACTGCACTAAAAGCTTAGGTTGAAATCTCTCTGAGGTTATAAGCACTCTAATAACTCATTTTTGTTTGTTAACGTGATCAGAAGGATAAAAGTGTGTTTCATCAGATATAATCAACAGGTTAGAAACATTAGGCCTCATTTTTAATGTCAATTATTTATCACACAACACAACTCTTTTTCCATAGTCCAGATCTTTAAGTTCTTGCATAATTTGAATTTTGTAAAGATAAAAATGAATGTCGTGGTGTAAAATCCTCAGCGAGGATCTGTTTTTGTAAACCCTAGCCAACGCTTGCTATCAGGCCGCCTGCTCTGGACTGCGACTAACTGCAACTCTCACTCTTTCCACATTGTTCGGTGTTTGAACAGTTTGTAGACTTCCTTCCCTCAGTTTTCTTTTGGGTAGAGGCCGTATTTGTAAATGAACTTAGCCAGATTTTAATTGTTTTTAGATCTTTAACAGCGCCGTGCCGACCAATGTTAAAGTGAGTTGTAAAAAATCTGTGAGTTTTTTACATAAGAATCACTGTTCTTAAAACGTTTCTACAGCAAAAGCATGTTGGTCAGTACTTATTTTCTTGGTTACATGATGGTTTTTGTGTGCAGTGTAATCGCTCATCTTTAAATTTGAAAATAGGCCTACATTTTTACAATAAACTGCTGGAATAGTTTTATTGACGGGTGAATATATGAGAAACAGTCATTAGCCGCTAAATAATATAAATCACGCAAATTATAACACTTTCAGCCATCCTCATGTGCTTCCTCTTTTAGATCTCAATAATAGTTTTTTCTTGAACTGTAACCAAAAGAAATGTATATGATAATAATGATTTATTTTCGTTCTAAAGTAAAGGTTACAACATAGTACTTGTCGGAAAAAAATGCTGTCCAGTTATACAGTATACGGACAGTAAGAAGTGAAAAAAATATTTACAAGTATTAACGTTTAAATATACTTAAGTGAAGTATATATACAAAAGCAAAGATACCAGACGTAAATAACGTTAGCATTCCGTGGCGTCAAAAATTAATTTACAAGTAAACAGAGATTAAATGATTTTTCACACACAAAATGAATAAACCACAAGTACCTTTTAGTTTGCAATATTATAATAAGTACAGTTAACTGAAAAGAATATTTAATTTTTTAATATAAGCCATAAGTTTAGATTGATACTGAGTTCAAAAATTAAATACTATTATTTTGAAAAAGTCGTAGTCAATTTAATTTAATTTTACAACTGAAGTATTTTACTGAAGTAGTACTAAAGTATATAGGTCCGGTGAATTCGAAAACATTGTCAAAGACAGATTTGCTTACTTTGGGAATTAAAAATTTATTGTGCTGTATGTTTCTAGTTTTGTAGTGTAGGTCACTTGTCCCCAGTTACCACTTCTAAAAAAAAAATAATTCTAAATTCGTAAGTACTTCCCCAACATATCAAGTCATACATACAACATATCATTTGTTATTCCCAAGAAAGATTTTTATCCAAAAGTCAATCCTACATATTTAAACTTAGAACAAGTCCTATTATTTGACAGTTTCAGTTTGCAAAATTAACACAATTACAATTTATTTATTTACATTCCCACGGTATAACCATTTTGCATATTACAATACTTAAGATGACTAGAACAGTAATAAACTCTCATAAAAAAGTACAGTATGAAAAATCAAGTTCAGCAATTGACCATGCTCACGACATAGTGAAATAAACAGATATAACAAAGATAAAAATAAAACAATGTGAAACATAACGAAAGTGGTACCAATAACAATAGTGCAATAACAATAACAAGTAGTGATATAACAAGTAATAAAAAATAATAATACAACAATAACAATAATGATAACAGTAATAGACTAAATCATCAAAGATAACAATGGAGTAACTATTAATGTAATACTGTGCAGGACTCGGCAAGCTCACTCTGATTAAAAAAAAAGTCAAAAATGATCTGTTTTTACAGGTATAGATTTTTTCAATTACAATTTGAATTGTGATTTTTAATAGTATGTTGAAAAGTGTAGCCTCTGAGATCAAAATTAACAAACTTGGTTTTTTTACTTACTTTAACTTGCATTTTATTTATATTACACCAATTTCAAATGGAAAAAAGATTTAATTTAATTTCTTTCAAAAATCTCTGAATGTTTTTGTCAGAATAAAAATTGCAACATCATAGGCAAAATGTTTAATTTGTCCATGTATATTCTGCTTTAAAAGATGTTTAATGGACATTAATAAAGGACCTCCTGCGGCACTCCTAACGCGACAAGCATGAGGTGACTCAGACAGCCTGACACTCACCTGCTAGCTGCAGTCAGATAAGAGCGGAACCAGTCCAAGGTCACGCCCTGATGCCAATCGCCTCCAGTTTTGATAACAGAATATTGTGATCAACCATATCTAAGTTTTCTTCAAGTTAATAAAACACCGGTTACTTTATTGTTGTTAATAAGATTATTTTAAATGAAATTTGTTACGTTTAATAAAGCATATTCCGTTGATTTATCCCTCGTAAAGCCAAATTACATATTACTTACAACCAGAGCCGCAGCTACATATTTGTCCAGGGGGGTAAGCCCTAAATTTGCCGCCCTTATCTATACCTGTAAAAACAGATTTTTTTTACATTCTGCTTATTTGTCTGATAGAAGTAATAAAAATGGCTATTGAATCAACAACTTATTTAGCCTGCATTTTAGTATATTTTCGAATATTATTAATTAATAATTTGAAGAAAAAAAAAACATCAGACACACTCAAAACAGTGATAAGATTTAATTTAGTAGACTAACTAGCAAAATACTTACAGAGGATGCAAATAATTTATCTGACAAGGATCCAGTTTCCTGCAACAAAAACATGAAGAATATCTCCATAAACAACAAGAATTTAAATCTTTTTAATTCGTGTGGATGTTTAGTTAAGTGACCTAATTTTTTTCGCTATTGTCATGTAATAATTGTTGGATTCAGTTTAATAAGCGACCACCACCACAATCAAATCATCCATATTCGTCATGATTATCTAAACTACCAAAACCAAATTATTGAATCATATTACGTAAAGAATATTTCAAATCACTGTTTAGTTCAGCGGTTTTTATATCTTAAAATTTAATTATTAACAAAAACTTAAAGGCTGTGTATTGGCTACAGTATAATAAGTGGCCACTACAACGATTTTCATGCTTATCAAATCATCGATATTCATGAGTAGTCTTAACGAATCTTCGATATAACAACTGAAATCAAATTACTTTATTGGTATTTCATATTACAGTATAGTTCGACTGTATAAAATAATACTTTATTGATGAATAAAACTCTATGCTATTTATGTTTATAGAATGTAACAAACAATAGTGTAACAGTTATCTTATAAAATAATACTTTATTGATGAATAAAACTCTATGCTATTTATGTTTATAGAATGTAACAAACAATAGTGTAACATAAAGTTTTTACTATCTTGAAGGGTAAATGTGTCTGACAACTTGTGAAACAAACAATACATGTATATCGCCATTGTATTTGCTATCAGCTGGCAATTACACAAATACCATACACATGATTTTACTTTGTAGAAATAATTTCAAATAATAATCTCGAACCGAATAATGTTATAGGCTAGGCTTTTAATACTGTTATTCAGTGAAATAAAAATAACTGGTAATTATGTATTATGAATATCTATAGGTCAAATATTTTTATACTTGATAGTTTAGAAATTTCATTATAATGTCATGGTGGCTGCTTATTAAATTGGAACAATTTCAATACATTAAAAAATACTTCCAATAGGTAATTGCAAATAACTATAATTAGAATGCTTTTCAATGTATTTAATGGTTTAGGTATTTCTAATTGATAATTAATACCCATGATTCGATTGTGGCAGCCGCTTATTATACTGATGCCGACTAGGCTATAGTAACAAAACATGTAACATTCAATTATCCTAATTTTTACTATTTTGAAGGATAAACATGTCTAACTGCTTGTGACACATATAACGTGTACATCTCTATTGTACTTGTAGGCCTTTACTCAAGACTGTAAATATGATTTTACTTTGTTTCAATTGAATTTGAACAATAAAGCTATTCAAGACATTAAAAAGAACTGGTAATAGGTCATTTTAAATAACTAGACTATAAGCACTATATGTAAGTTACTGTTATGCACACTTGTAATGCAATGTCTTACAACTAAATCTGACACTGAATACTTAAACACTTACACAACGAAGAAATCCGACAAATCTGCCACAAATGCTAATAATACGGTGACTAGAGAGTACTACGAATTAGATAACAAGAACAACGGACTTAATAATAACTATAAAAATGTAAAAATCAGAGCAATGAGTAACAAACGACATAACCTAGATACTTACTGTTTTCAAGTGAAAGGAATGGGGCGCTATGCAACACCACCAAGTAGAGACTGGCTCATAGCGCCACAGAATTGGCCCGATTGCTCACAGCGCCAACACAACCGAATAAATAATCGTAGGGCCTATCCAGGCTGACTGAAGCTATCACATATGAAGTAGATTACTAGCTGGAATTATATTTAAACAAATTCCACACATTACTATCTGAGCAATTCGGTATTATCATAATGAGTCATGAATATCTACAATAAGTTGGTATTAAATATTCCCTCTCTTGCTCCATCGTTAATATAATTCTATTACGCGAGTTGACACTTACAGTAGTACACTTTAATTTAAATGGATAGTTTATATGTAATATACAACATTTAGTTTTATCAGATTACTTTAAATAGGTAACTATACCGAGACAAAATATTTATTACCTTAAATAGTGGCTCTTGACATATAAACCTAAAATTAAACGAAACTTATCTTCTTACAGAAACACACTAACTTACATAATGCCGCTAACCATAGGTTGTAAATATATTGTAAATATACTCGAACAACAATTCGATTAAGTGCCGGATACAAGAGATTTGCATTCAAACCTCAATTTGTTATTCATCGCTATATGCCGCTACGACGTATTGTAAAGTTCGTTAAAATAGTGATCCAGGATTGACAGAAGGTAATATTTTTAGTTACTAGCAGTTACCAGCGACTTCGAACGCAAAAAGTTCTTAAATATATTCTTAAACCATATTAGTTTTGTTCCTCTTAAAAATAAACTATTAACAGTTAAACCGTTTGAAATTTGCAATATCGTAGTTAAAAAAACACACAAACGAATGCTGTAAGGTTTTTGAAAAGTACACGATTACAATTCATGTTAAAACTAGCAGTTCCCCTTAGTTTCACGCGCAATTTCGCAAGCTTACGTATGAGCACTTCTGGTTCGAGTGCATTATATATCAGAAGCCAATGTTTCTGTTTCCGAAGATTTCCTTGTTCCTACGATCAAAGAAATGTGTCTAAATGTGTATACTTATGGCCATTGTAGTTTATCTAGGCTTAATATATTTTGTGCCTTAGATGATGTTGCCTTATTTCCTCGAAAATGACTAATAATGTCAACAACAATCCAACCTACATCAAAGAACAATATCAATCACAAGAATCAATGACAAAATGAAAAAAGCAATAACAAATAAGGAATAGCAAATAACAAGCAATAACACAATATTATTATCAAAAAGAAATAACACATGTTGACAACGAACAAAAAGTTACTCGAAGCCGTGCAACAAAAAGCGCTCAAGAGAAGTTTTTAAACTGGTTAGGAGAGCAGGAAAAGAAGTCCAGGTGATTGGGGATTTGGGGATGTTACCCAGCCGTTGAACCCGCTCCATCGTGCAATTGGCCTCCAGGTCTCCTGTCAAACAACTACATGGATCTAAAGCTGACGGTTCCAGAAGAGATGGAGAACCAATTGCACTGGTGACTAGCTTGAATAGGAACATGAAGGCATCCTGGACATCCCTTCTCTCCTCCAGGGAGTTCAGGTTAAGGGCACGCTCCAGGTCAGCACTGGCACTTCATCATATTTGAAGCCCATCCTATAGACAACAATTCAAATAAACTTTCTCTAGACAAGCTGAAGTTCCTGTCTAAGATAATCTTGATGAGGGGCCCAGACAGAAGAGGCCGAACAGCGCACAGTACCTATATGGTTCTTAAAGTCTGTGGGTCACGTAGACGGCGGGAGACTCGGGACAGCATACCGAGCATTCTAAAGGCTTTGCTGCACACATAGCGCAGGTGCTGTCATAAAACAATGTTTACACTGCATAGTTGACTAAAGGCTCTTTCAATCTATAATACTAGTACATCAAAATTTTGTTCTTAGTTTTGAAGTTTATTTTTGCTATTGGCTATTTTTGACATTTGCTATTGGCCTTTGGTCAGTCGTAGGTGGTTGCTCGACGAATGCAGAAGTATTGTGACCTGTACTCTGTAGTTCAGTCTTAATATTTAGTGTTGTGTTTAGTTTAGGACTACTATTAAGTGCATGTTTTAGAGTTAGTGAAGTTGACACACATGGTGGTTGTGATTCCTACGCAACTAGACTTTTTTAAAGTAAAAGTAAATTTTGAGGCTTCTAATAGACATAATTTGGTAAAGTTATATATCGGTGAGTCTGATTTAGCACCCCCTGGACGTAGCACCCCCTCGCTCGTGACGTCACGAAAATAAATATACTGGGAAATATAAAGAAGAGGGATGCTAATGCAGCGCCTTGGCCATGTCCGTGCGCTGCCTAAGCACCCCCTCCCACCACAGGCGTGACGTCGAGCCCAGGGGATGCTAAGGTAGCATCATTCCTATTTTATGTAGCCCCCTAAACCAGGTTCAGGTTAATCCAGCTCAGCCAATGAATACGGAACCAGTTTTCATTGGACCACTCCGCCCAGCCAATGAATCTAAAAGTAAATATCGATTAGCCAGCCCGGCTCCGCCTCGCGCTCTCCAACACAGTGAATCCCAGTGATAATCCAGGTTAGGATTTGTTTGCTGTACATTATTTATTGTTAGTTGCAGTTGCATGTACAAAATAAAAGAAAAAATAATGTACTTAAATATCGACATTTTTAAAGCCTGAGACGGTCCTCTAGCTAGATGCTAGATAATATGTACACTTTAAATTTAGAAGTTAATCACATCTATATACACTTGGTAATGTTAAAGTACGAGTATAGGCTAAGTAAAAAAAATTGGGCAGATAAGAAAAGGGTTTAAAAATGTTCCTAGTGGCATATTGTTTACTTTGTTTTTTTTAAACGAATCGTCATATATGTAACTATTAGCGTCTGCCAACCGTATGAAGACCCCGATAATAAGCGACCGTATTTTTGGCTGAAAACTGTGGCTATCAGATCCTTTATTTAGTATGGCTGACGGCGAGATAACTGTTTACCGGGGCTGCCAGATGATTTTTTTTTATTTAATTAATTAATTATTCAGTAAAAACTTTGATTAATATAACTTTGTTTTTTTTAACATTTCGGTCTAGGACTTTGGATGAAAAGCAGAGTGGCAGACGATCGACTTTGAAAGGTGAAATTCCATCTTCGATTTCACGAAAACTATGACATTGTCTCAAGCTTTGCAGGAAACCCTGTCACGCGCAAGCCAGCCTACTTGCCGTCAATGTTCTGGTGACTCTGGTTGCATAGTCTGTAAACCTGAACATTTTTATATTTTAGGTACATTTTGAATTCTGAATTTTATTTCATGGAAATAAGCCCAAACACAAAATGCATGCCACCTTGATAACATATCTCGGACTACAAAGAAGGCCAATGGCTTTGTGTATCGGGTACAACGCTTATCTGCCCTTTGACATTTGGACCTCATAACCAATAGAGTTCTTCCATGGACCGAGAAGAACCTATATACCAAGTTTCAAGCCTGTATTCCCTTTCTGTCAGGAAATATCGCGTAGAAGGACATACATTATGAGGGCATTTATAATAATTAGGGCCGTTTTAAAGATGTCTCTTTGCTTCAACACAGTTATTATTGTAGAATCTTCCAAAAGAATGTTAACAGATAGCCATTAGTGCCATTATCAATGTTGTGGGTACAACTGTTATCGCGAGATAACCAGATCAAGCAACGTCGAGCGTGGCTGCTACTTGGATGGGTGACCGCTGAGCGATCCTGTCCTTGCAAGCAGCCCGCCTGCCCGGCTTGGTGGTGGTTCGGAAGCCACCTTTAAGCCGTTGCTCCCCAGGTTAAGTGTCAGAGAGGGCTTCTTAGCCCTAACTTCGCCTGGAAAAATAAAACATCTTTACTTTACTTCACATAGTCTATTTAATTCCCAGTGTGTTGAGTACCAAGAAGAAACGTTTAGATAATATTGGTACATACATAGACAAAAGCACGCTCCTACAAGTAGATGAATCATGCCGATGGAAGGCGTGTGCGTGCACAATCTGCTTGCACTTTGACAGATACAGCGGAACTAGTTCGGTACGGTGGTTTATCTCCACGCCACAACTTTCCGTCACCATCGCACGCACCGGAACTCTAGATCTGACGTCACGCCACACTGACTGCCGAACATCTGTGTACTATCTGTTTTATCTACATAAAAATGTAATCAATTATTTGTCAGTATGTATGGTTGCACCGATGTGGATATTTTTATTGAAAAAGGCTGGAAATAGTCTAAATCAATCTTTTTATAGAAAATAACGTCTACAAAATTCAATTTAAGGAACAATATTGTGAATGTATGCTCGTAAGGTCATACTCACAATTGGGATCCCTAGACATTGTGGCACGGAATATTTGTAGTAGCTTATGTAAATGTGAAAAGCGTATCATGAGACGGGATAAAATACTGTATACTACATTAAACTGCGGAAGGCGCAGGCATCCATACTACACTACGCTAACATCACTGGTTTAGTAACTTCCTTACTTAGGCCTAATTGTTACACAAGTATATATTTCATTTATTTCAAGTTGAATTGGGCCCACAACTTTGTACTGCCGAAGCAAGTACATATACAAAATGTGGCGCGCTTCACGATTTTGCGTGTCATCCTTGCGCAGGGGCCATGCTAATCTTCTCTGTATCGTTCAAATTACAACGAACAACAAATTTAAGATTATTAGACAGATACTTAATCATGGAAAGTAAATTATATTGTTATTATTACAAAGAACGATATTAACTTATTTATTTATTTATTTATTTGTATCAACGGTTACACCATTTCCATTCAATGACAAATTATAGACTCAAGAATACTTGACTACTTACTTATTAATTATATTATATAAAAGAGAACTTACCAAGATAGTCTAAATAAGTGACAGATACATTGATAAGAATATCAAAAACAACTAAAATCCATAACAATAACGAGTAAATTAAATAATAACAAAAAGCAACTAACTATTGGACATAAATTACGATCAGTTTTAGGAGAACTTTCCCACTTTTGAATTTCTGTATGTGGCCCTTTAAAGGCGCCACCAAGCACTTTATTCTGCTCCGAACTAATCCAATTAGTAAAGTTCCATACAGGACCAAACAATTTCACTTAATTTTGTGACCCTATAAAGGCGCCACCTATCACTTCTCACCATATACACTGCTCAACCAATCTACTTATGTTGTTACATTATTTAGAATTTAATGTGTTAGAAAGCGTTTATGATATAAAACAATCCCAAAAGGAATGTGTCAATGAACTTTCCTTAATACAAAATCGTTACCAATAAATTATTTCAATTTTTGAGTATGGAATGTTTCTTTACTATAAAGAACAATATTAACTTATTTATAATGCAATATGGTTAAATAGTCTACAATATATCGCAATGCTTGAAGATTGTGTAATAAAAAAATACGAATATACTTTATAGATAAAAGAATTGATGTATATTTAAAGTGAGATAGATAAAATCAATTAGCCAAACTTACCAGCGATGTAGTCGGCTTTTCTGAGTAGTCTGTGACTGTAATCCCAGGAACTCCTTTAGGATTCCAAACTGAAGATCAAACTTCCTAAAATATTGAGAAAAGCCCAAATTAAGAATTGATATTTATAATTCTAAATAAGTAATAAGTAACCAATAACAGGTTTAGCACCATCGTTGTACTGTATATAGTGCATTTTTAATTAGTCCAGCATATTATTTATAGACTATTGTAATAATAGTATTAATAGCCATGAAAATATTTTTTTTTATCAACCTTAAGTAATATAAAAATACGGATATAGACAAAATACAAAAGAATTGCTGAATGTTAAAGTAAGATATATTGCAGCTTGCCAGTAACATTACTTCTGTGCACGAGAGAGAGAGAGAGAGAGAGAGAGAGAGAGGAGAGAGAGAGAGAGAGAGAGAGAGAGAGAGAGAGAGAGAGAGAGAGAGACACCAATTTTTTGACACCAATTTTTTTATTTTACCTGCCCCGGTTTAGACCAAAGGTCCACTCTTCCACCGGGACAGGCACCAAAAGATTACAACACAGAACATAGGTCGTGGTCTTACAAACGTTTGACCTTACAAACATGATTTTATACATTGTACAAGGAATAAATTGTTATTATATATCTAGTTAAATATATATATATATTTATTTTTTTTAAATCAAAATATACTATCATGTTTCTTACGTAAATATAATTCCAACACTTCATTTCATTACGGGAGAGAGAGAGAGAGAGAGAGAGAGAGAGAGAGAGAGAGAGAGAGAGAGAGAGAGAGAGAGAGAGAGAGAGAGAGAGAGAGAGAGAGAGAGAGAGAGAGAGAGAGAGAGAGAGAAGAGAGAGAGAGAGAGAGAGAGAGAGAGAGAGAGAGAGAGAGAGAGAGAGCGCCTTCCTCAATAATTTATTTGTAAGCACTGAGGCGGAGGCTTTAGAGAGGGTGGCTAGACCCTTGCTATTGGCTCTCACACCAATGTATAATTACGAGATAATGGTCCCGCCTCCCCCCCCCCAAATATGTTCCGCCGCGCTGCCCACGACTCTAGTCATACCATATATTCTTACATTGTTTTCACTCAATTGGTGTAATCGTTACAGCTTTGACGCAATGACGTAACTAAGGACTGGGGGATGAGGGGAATAGAACCTTCCCACACAAAAACTTAAAAATATGTATAATAGCAATTCGACTTGTTTGCAATTCAGCTGTTAAAAGGCCTACTTCTAATTAGGCATATATAATTTATCTAAATTTAAATTTTTCCCATAACCCCCCCCCCCAAGCCGTGTGGTGTTTTCTCTAATCAACCCCCCCCTTAAGCTAGTCCTAGTTACGCCACTGGGGTTGTTCAGTGCAGCATTCACATCGCAAGTAAAGCACTAATTTTTATACTATTTATATAAAATACCAGTTACTTGTGATCAATGTACGTGTGTCATTTTAATTTAAGATTAAATATATTTAGTGTAAAGGAGTTAAAATATTTTTTTTAAGATTGCCATTTATGGTTTTGTATTACAAATATAAAGATTGTTACATGCGTCACCATTGTATGCCATGACAACCCATTGTGTACCACGAAAACCCATTGTGAGTGACAACTGTCGCCAACAATGGCTGATATTTATAAATGCTTTCACAATAACCTAAATAGCTAAAGATATAACAACTTTATAAATCCGTTAAATACAAAATAAAAGTGTGCAAAATTGCAGGCAGTTCAAAACAAAGTAATAGCCAGAAGAAGGCGGGTGTGTGTGTGAGAGAGAGAGAGTGAGATGTGGGGAGGGAGGGAGGGAGGGAGAGAGAGAGAGCGCAATTCTTGGAACGAGCAGTTACGAGCCGGTGCCGGCTCTAGACACTTTCCTCACACACCCACACCGTACCCGCCACACCAGTGTCTATCTAGTCTAGAAACACTCTGTTAATTATTCTCCCAAGTGGCGCAATTGGATAGCGCACGGTACTTATAAGACAGTGTTCGTGAGCAATGCCGGGGTTGTGAGTTCGAGCCTCAACTGGGGAAGTTACTTTTTGCACTTTTAACATCAATTCATTGAAGTCTTTTTTTGTCGTTACTATATTTTCAAAGTTACACTTTGTCGCAAAATCTGTAATTCCAAACTTAAAAACGTTTAACCTTGTTGCCGTGTCCGTGCAAACCTCCTTCATTCAGGCAGTATGCAGACGTTAAAAGTCATAAAAATACTAAGAAGAATAGAACTGTTTCGTTATATACCTCATTCTTTTAAGAAATGCCTTACTGTGAGTGATAATTTAACACTGAGATATGTTTATTCTTTATTTATATCCTCGTGTAAAGAATGAAAAGCGGCATACATTTTGTAATAAAAGTTCTATTTATGAACACTCATAAGTGGTTGGTATAAATGGATGTGTAACAAAATCTAAAAAGCAAAAATGTGTTCAACTCTATTAGGAATAATATTGACTATATCATATGAGTAGATTAAAGAAATGTCCTGATTGACTTTACTGGTTCTTGAACACCCAGCAAAACCCACCAAAGTAAGATAAATTAAATTTGTGCTTAGGTTTATCTTAAGCCTTAAGGGGAGCGGGAAGGCCATTTTTTTATTTTTACAAATTCACTTTAATTTTTTTTATTGTTCCTTGGAATGTCTTCTTTAAGAAAATATAAGGTTCAGTGTCGTGGGATGATTATTTAGCTTACTATAAATATTTTTGTAACCCATGTCACGTCAGATTTTTTACCCTTTGCGCGTGGGCGGGCGCTTATGAACTAAGCTTACATTCATATAGTATACCTTGCAAGTAACTTTCAGTGTGTGTCATGTTATTTTGGTACACCAAAGGCCAAATAAAAGAGTGTTTCTGCAATCAGCTGACAGTAAACCAACAAAGTGAAGTGTATTGGTTTTCTGTTTTGTCATAGTTTCAATCTTTGTTTACAAATATTGTTTTCTCAACAGTTTTTATACTGAGATCCGAGATAGTTATTTTATTTTGCAGTGGAGTGTTGTGATAGTTTGTGTGAAGTGAAAATGCCGAGAAGAGTGTCGTTCAAAACAAAGCCTAAACCCAAATACAGAGGGAATCAGTTTACAAGTGCTGAACATAACCCTAAACCAAGGCCAATTGATAAATCTGCCACCAAATCCCCAAGTTCTTCATCCAAGAAATTATCAAGGCCTATTAGTGAGTGTGTAAAGTATGAGTGCAAGGGAAAAGGTAATTTTATTTTTGACTTTGATTTACTAAGTGATGCAATCAAAAGTTTCACAAAATGCAAGTCTTGCGATGGCGTAAATTGCATCGAGCTGCGTATCACAGACAAAAGTAGACATGGGTTAGCTGCTAATGTCGAACTTGAATGTGGCCTTTGTTTTCATACCACTAGTTTCTACAGTTCTGAAATAAATAATGGAAAGTACAATCTAAACCTTATGTTAGTATTCGCACTGAGGTCGATTGGACGTGGGCTAGCTGCAGGCGATATATTCTGTGCACTTATGAATCTGCCCCCACCGCCACAAAAGTTTCAGACCTACACTAAACTGCTCAAAACTACTGTTGAAGCAATTGCTAAGGAAAGTATGGAGGTTGCTACAAGGGAGGCAGTCAATGAAAATAAAGAAGGTAATAAAACCGACTTGGCTGTATGTTTAGATGGGTCATGGCAGCGAAGGGGCCACTTATCTCTGAACGGATTCGTAAGTGTTACTTCTTTTGACACTGGGAAGATTCTGGATGTTTCTGTGATGTCTAAATACTGTCAGACATGTGCAACAGCTAAGGACAAAGACAAAATCCCTGTACACATTTGCACCAAAAATTATTCTGGAACCAGCGGAGGGATGGAAGTGGCTGGAGCGCTCGAGGTGTTTCAAAATTCCACTAACCGAGGCGTTCGGTATACAACCTACCTAGGAGATGGAGACAGCAATGGTTTCAAGAAGGTAACAGATAGTAAACCTTATGGAGATGATGTGGTTGTACAGAAACTAGAGTGCGTCAACCATGTTAAAAAAAGAATGGGTTCTCGGCTTCGAGCATTGAAAAAGAAAAGCGGTAAGACAAAGTTAGCGGATGGCAAAAGCTTGGGTGGAAGGAACCGACTAACCGATAAAGAAATTTACAAAATGCAAGAATACTATGGTTTAGCTATCAAAAGGGCTGGGTCAGATCTGGAACAAATGAAAAAAATGTATGGGCGACATTTTTTCATAAAATCTCTACAGACGATCAACCACAACATAATCTGTGTCCTGTCGGAGATGAGTCTTGGTGCGGGTATAACAAAGCTCAAGCTAATAATACCACATACACTCATAAAAATCAATTACCTTATGATGTCATGGTTACCATAAAGAGTATATTCAAAGATTTGGCTGACCCTGAACTTCTGAAAAAGTGCCTTCATCAAAAAACTCAAAATCCGAATGAAAGTTTCAATAATGTTGTGTGGTCGAAAATTCCTAAAAATGTTTTTGTAAGGCTGAACACTTTTCAACTTGGAGTTTATGATGCTGTTTTAAACTTTAATGATGGATACTGCAGCAAGTTAAATATTTACAAACGCCTGGGCCTGAACTTGAGTGAGAAATCAGCTTGTGCACTTCGCGATTTGGATATTACGTGGAAGAAAAAAGCGGACAAAGCGGCTGAAAATATGACAAAGGAAGCTAGAATTAACAGAAGAAAAAGAAAAATTGAGTTGGAAGAGGAAGAAGAGAAAGCAGATGATCCAGCCTATAGTGGAGGGATGTTTTGAGCTTATTGGTGAGTTTTGACTTTAATGCTCATTCTCCGTAACTTTAATATTTTAATACTTAGGTACATTTTTCTCAAAAACTATTGGAGGTAGAGAGTTGAAATTTTTTGTGCTTTTGAAGATGGCTATATTCAACAAATACATGCTAAATAAAGGTCTTAAAATTACATTAACCCTTTATAAAAAAATTAAGTAATGTGAAAATTAAAACTTTTAAAATCATATTTTTCAAAAATTCAAAAACTATAGTAAACTTTGTTAAGAAATGTTAAAACAGCATGTGTTTACTCAATATAGTATATATAATACGGTATAAAAATTTCATGTACGTAGTCCAATTAGTTCTTGAGAAAAATGTACCTGAAAATTGGTAATTTAACATTGTCGGGATAGGGCCTTCCCGCTCCCCTTAAGAAGTCTCCCTAAGAAAGGGTTTCGGTGACTTTAAAAGTTTCAAAAATTTCTAAAGAAATGCATCGGTGCTATCATCGGTGTTATTAATTAAATTAAGGAGTCTGATAGGTGTAACCAACTGTTTTATTTAAACATTATATTATGAAAAATCTATCATATTCTTCATTAATTAAATTGCAATCTCAAATTTATACCCAATTAGTCTTTAAACAAGAATAAGCATGAAAGTAACAACACTTCTGTTCTTATCAATTCAATATGTTCTCCAAACAGTAAAATTGGAAATTTTAGTCAAAATATACTATTAGCCGTATATTTCAGCAAATATTAAATATGCAGTCCTAGATCAGTAGTGTAATATCAAAGTTACTGTTTAACTTTGACTACATATTTTAAGACCGTTATAAAACCCATCGTATTTGTCTTTTGACAGAAGTAGGCTTCTTATTGATCGTGGAAACGTATAAAACTCAACTACGGTGTCGGGAATGCAATTCATACTGATCAGAAGTGCATAAAACCAACAGTAAAAACCATATAGAATTTTGCTTAAAATCAGAAGCTCCGAAAACCGTAATAATATAGTACCCAAAATATGCTTACTTCCGTTTCCAAGTCTTCATGGAACCCTGTCACTTATTAAATTGTAAGTGCGTTAACTGAAAAACAAAGGACTTCGACTTTTGGATTCCTCTACAATTGCCTGAAATAGTTCAACTGTTACTGACATAGTTCTAGCTATTTAATCAGTAATATGGAATAATGGAGAGAAATTCGCAGGTACTGGAAAAATAACTGTTTCATTCTCCGACTTGACGTTCTCAAAACACTGCTCTTTGGACTTAAATCTAAAATAGGTATACGAGGAGATTGGATATCTTTCAGTGACTATCATTCATCTCAGGAATGTTTAAAATATATCATTCATAAACAATATGGCCACGATGTATCTGTCTTTCAGTAGGAAATAGTGTGCGAAGCCGCGGGTAGTTGCTAGTATATACTATATTTCGATACAAGTAAAATTTGTATTTGTGGCAATTTTCTTGTCTATAAATTAAGCAAGGGTGAGATAATTCACATATCTACAATTATATACTTTTAATTCGAAAAGTGGTTATAAAATACAAAAATGTAATAATAATAATAATAATTTTATTGCTTTTGAACGTGAACAATGTCATGATATAGCAATTGTCAAGGAAGAAAATGGGCTAAAATATAGGATTCATACATGACATCTAGGTTACTTTCATACATAGCCTACAATTTGTTCCATCCATCCTACTGCTCATTCATTCGAATTTCCCACTCTAGCACCAGCGTCAGTTACCCACCAATCGCGTGGTTACCCAAACATGTGCTAATTTGTTTTATGGACAGGTAGACAATGGAATGTCTAAACAATATGCCAAGTAGAAAAATCATCAATGCTCCAGCTGAGAAGATCAATCTTATTAAATTAAAGCTGAAAATTTGAGCTAGAAACTCAAGATTGCCTTTTAGATGGTTCTGGCCTCCAATGTAGTTCATCGTCTCCTCCTATGACAACTACCAGTCTTTCACAAACAAGCTGCGCGTACCTGCCTCTAGACGAAATGGCACTTGAGGTCTATCAAGCTCATATTGTAGGGTAATTGGAAAACAAGCCGCATACGCTTTAAGACACTAAAATCAAGAAGGAATTCCTACAAATCAATATTCTGAAATCTTTTGTTTTCTATCCATCTCTACTTGTTATTTGTATTGTTTATCTAAACAACAGTTCTAAGTATAGAGTTGAAATTTTGATGATTAACTTCTTACTCAATTGCGATAAGTCACTACACTTACACCACTACATATTGAAAAAGTACACAAACACTGTTAAAAAAACATTATGAATTGTACGATTAACTTGTTACTCATTATAATCTCACTATAAGGAAGAAAATTAGAAAAAAGTTGGTAAATAGTACCACTTGATATTGAAAATGTACACAAACACTGCTGGAAAAAGCATTCAGAATTGTACGATTAACTTGTTACTCATTATAATCTCACTATAAGGAAGAAAATTAGAAAAAAGTTGGTAAATAGTACTACTTGATATTGAAAATGTACACAAACACTGTTAGAAAAGCATTCAGAATTGTACGATTAACTTGTTACTCATTATAATCTCACTATAAGGAAGAAAATTAGAAAAAAGTTGGTATATAGTACCACTTGATATTGAAAATGTACACAAACACTGTAAAAGAAACAATAAGAAGTATATGATTAACTTGTTACTCAATTACAATAAGTCACTATAATGGAGAAAATTAGGAATAAAACCTTTTATTTGCACCACTATATATTGAAAAAATAAGCAAATACTGTTAGAAAAAACTTTAGAATTGGCTATTAAGTAGTTTACAATAAGTCACTACAAGGGAGAAAATTAGATGTAAAACTGATTATTTGCACTAATTGAAATTGAAAAATTACACTAAAACTGTAAGAAATGCAATAAGAATTAGATGCTTAACTTCTTACTCATTATCAAGTCACTGTAAGAGAGAAAATTAAAAAAAAGTTGGTAAATAGTACCACTTGATATTGAAAAAGTATAAAAACACTGTTAGAAAAGCATTCAGAATTGGATGATTAAGTCGTTTACAAGAAGTCACTACAAGGGAGAAAATTATAAGTAAAACAGATATACTGCACTATCCGATATTATAAAATACACAAATACTACTAGAAAAGCATTAAGAAATGGATGATTAACTTGTTAATCATTTACGATAAGTCGCTATAAGGGAGGATATTAGAAATAAAACTATTTATTTGCACCACAAGATATTGAAAAAGCACACAAACACTGTTAGAAAAGCATTCAGAATTGTACGATTAACTTGTTACTCATTATAATCTCACTATAAGGAAGAAAATTAGAAAAAAGTTGGTAAATAGTACCACTTGATATTGAAAATGTACACAAACACTGTTAGAAAAGCATTCAGAATTGTACGATTAACTTGTTACTCATTATATAATCTCACTATAAGGAAGAAAATTAGAAAAAAGTTGGTAAATAGTACCACTTGATATTGAAAATGTACACAAACACTGTTAGAAAAGCATTCAGAATTGTACGATTAACTTGTTAATCATTATAATCTCACTATAAGGAAGAAAATTAGAAAAAAAGTTGGTAAATAGTACCACTTGATATTGAAAATGTACACAAACACTGTTAGAAAAGCATTCAGAATTGTACGATTAACTTGTTACTCATTATAATCTCACTATAAGGAAGAAAATTAGAAAAAAGTTGGTAAATAGTACCACTTGATATTGAAAATGTACACAAACACTGTTAGAAAAGCATTCAGAATTGTACGATTAACTTGTTACTCATTATAATCTCACTATAAGGAAGAAAATTAGAAAAAAGTTGGTAAATAGTACCACTTGATATTGAAAATGTACACAAACACTGTTAGAAAAGCATTCAGAATTGTACGATTAACTTGTTACTCATTATAATCTCACTATAAGGAAGAAAATTAGAAAAAAAGTTGGTAAATAGTACCACTTGATATTGAAAATGTACACAAACACTGTTAGAAAAGCATTCAGAATTGTACGATTAACTTGTTACTCATTATAATCTCACTATAAGGAAGAAAATTAGAAAAAAGTTGGTTAAATAGTACCACTTGATATTGAAAAATGTACACAAACACTGTTAGAAAAGCATTCAGAAATTGTACGATTAACTTGTTACTCATTATAATCTCACTATAAGGAAGAAAATTAGAAAAAAGTTGGTAAATAGTACTACTTGATATTGAAAATGTACACAAACACTGTTAGAAAAGCATTCAGAATTGTACGATTAACTTGTTACTCATTATAATCTCACTATAAGGAAGAAAATTAGAAAAAAGTTGGTAAATAGTACTACTTGATATTGAAAATGTACACAAACACTGTTAGAAAAGCATTCAGAATTGTACGATTAACTTGTTACTCATTATAATCTCACTATAAGGAAGAAAATTAGAAAAAAAGTTGGTATATAGTACCACTTGATATTGAAAATGTACACAAACACTGTAAAAGAAACAATAAGAAGTATATGATTAACTTGTTACTCAATTACAATAAGTCACTATAATGGAGAAAATTAGGAAATAAAACCTTTTTATTTGCACCACTATATATTGAAAAAATAAGCAAATACTGTTAGAAAAAACTTTAGAATTGGCTATTAAGTAGTTTACAATAAGTCACTACAAGGGAGAAAATTAGATGTAAAACTGATTATTTGCACTAATTGAAATTGAAAAATTACACTAAAACTGTAAAGAAATGCAATAAGAATTAGATGCTTAACTTCTTACTCATTATCAAGTCACTGTAAGAGAGAAAATTAAAAAAAGTTGGTAAATAGTACCACTTGATATTGAAAAAGTAATAAAAACACTGTTAGAAAAGCATTCAGAATTGTACGATTAACTTGTTACTCATTATAATCTCACTATAAGGAAGAAAATTAGTAAAAAGTTGGTAAATAGTACTACTTGATGTTGAAAATTGTACACAAACACTGTTAGAAAAGCATTCAGAATTGTACGATTAACTTGTTACTCATTATAATCTCACTAAAAGGAAGAAAATTAGAAAAAGTTGGTAAATAGTACTACTTGATGTTGAAAATGTACACAAACACTGTTAGAAAAGCATTCAGAATTGTACGATTAACTTGTTACTCATTATAATCTCACTATAAGGAAGAAAATTAGTAAAAAGTTGGTAAATAGTACTACTTGATGTTGAAAATGTAACACAAACACTGTTAGAAAAGCATTCAGAATTGTACGATTAACTTGTTACTCATTAAAATCTCACTATAAGGAAGAAAATTAGTAAAAAGTGGTAAATAGTACCACTTGATATTGAAAATGTACACAAACACTGTTAGAAAAGCATTCAGAATTGTACGATTAACTTGTTACTCATTATAATCTCACTATAAGGAAGCAAATTAGAAAAAAGTTGGTAAATAGTACTACTTGATATTGAAAATGTACACAAACACTGTTAGAAAAGCATTCAGAATTGTACGATTAACTTGTTACTCATTATAATCTCACTATAAGGAAGAAAATTAGTAAAAAGTTGGTAAATAGTACTACTTGATATTGAAAATGTACACAAACACTGTTAGAAAAGCATTCAGAATTGTACGATTAACTTGTTACTCATTATAATCTCACTAAAAGGAAGAAAATTAGAAAAAAGTTGGTAAATAGTACCACTTGATATTGAAAATGTACACAAACACTGTTAGAAAAGCATTCAGAATTGTACGATTAACTTGTTACTCATTATAATCTCACTAAAAGGAAGAAAATTAGAAAAAGTTGGTAAATAGTACTACTTGAATACAGAATACAGAAATCTTTATTCGTATACATGGAGTACAGAATTGTGTCAATATAATTTAGTTGTACAATCAGGTATTTAAAAATTCTTCTAGAGTGTAATATGGTTTCTGCAGCAGCCAGGCCTTGAGTGCTGTCTTGAAGTACTTCTCATCTCTGCGTCTCTTGAGGTCCTGTGGAAGATGATTGAAAAGTTTTCTCCCCATGTATGTAGGTTTCTTTTCAAATAGGGTCAGGTGGTGTGTGGGGAGGGCATAGTCACAGGCGTTTCTGGTGTCATAGCTGTGTGTGTCACCTAGCTGGTCAGGTTTCTGAGCTATTGTGAAGCAGATGGTCTCGCAGATGTAGAGTGAGACAGCTGTCAAGATCGCTAGTTCTCCAAATGCCTGACGGCATGAGTCTTGAGGAGTCAGTCCCGCAAGAATTCGAATTGCTTTCTTTTGTAGAACCAGAACCCGCTCCCTGTTTCTTACTGAGGAGTTGCCCCACACAAGTAGTCCGTACCTCAGATGAGATTCAAAAAGAGAGAAGTATGCTGTCCTGGTAGTATCATTGTTACAAGTACTTTTTATTCTTTTAAGAGCATAGATACTAGAGTTGAGCTTGCTGCAAAGACCATCAATGTGTGAGTTCCAAGAGAGATTGTCATCTATTGTTATGCCGAGATACTTGGCTTCATTATCTTGGATTATTTCAGGTAAGCCATAGTAATCATTGGTTCTTCGGCCTTTCCATATTAATTGTTGTGTTTTGCTCTCATTAAGAACTAGGTCATTATGTTGGCAGTATTGCTTTGTCATATTCAGGGCTATAAATGAATTTATTTCAAGAGATTCTGTGTCTTTTTTTGCAATAAGAAGAGCGGTGTCATCTGCATATAACATAGCTTGGGCCCAGTCAAGAAGATAGCTTGGTAGGTCATTTGTCAGCAATATGAAGAGCACTGGTCCAAGTATAGATCCCTGAGGTACACCTCTAGTGATTGGGAGCAAGGTTGATCTTGCTTTATGGGATGTGTTGTTTCTGGTATAATTTACTTCCACTAGTTGCTGTCGATCTTTCAGGTAGCTAGCAAGCCAGTCATGTGATGCTCCCCTAATGCCCATATTCCCTACTTTTTGGAGCAATAGAGAGTGGTTTAGGCAATCAAAAGCCTTGCTGAAGTCTAGTAGCATGGCGGTAACTGTTGTACCTTCTTCAAGTTTGTCTATAATAAACTCTGTCAGTTGAACTATAGCCGTGGTGGTGGATCTTCCTCGTAAGAAGCCATGCTGTTGAGGCGTCAAGATGTTTTGAGTAGTCAGGTGTGCTGTCAATTGATTCAGAAAGATTTTTTCAATTACTTTTGATATCGTTGGAAGAATCGATATAGGTCTGTAGTTTTCCACTGATGTTGTATTGCCTTTCTTGTGTTTAGGAAATACTTTTGCAAGTTTCAGTTTCATAGGAAAGACACCTTGTGAAAACGACAGGTTAATTATGTGACATAAGGGATTTGCTATTTCATCCTTACAGTGTTTTAGGAGTGTGGAAGAGACTTCATCGACACCTGCGGCTGGTTTCGATTTAAGGGATGTGAGTATATGAAGGACTTCTTCCGGTGTGGTTGAGAGTGGGATGAAGTCAGGTACATCGCCATAGTCTTTCCATGTTGTTAGCTGATTATTTATGGCCTGGTTAGCGTTACAGAGAGTGATGTCAGCTATTTTTGTAAAGTAATGGTTGAAGTAATTTTTGTTCAGTTATTTCCAAAGGGTCCTGGATCAGTTTTTCATTGATTATAAGTTTAAGTGGTTCGTCCTTTTCACTGTTATTGCATTTTTCGTAGTTAATAACCTCCCAAACAGCCCTTTGTTTGTTATGTGAGTTATTAATGAAGTCTGAGGTTGACTGTTTCCTCAGTTTTTTCAAGTAGAGGTCATAGTTCTTTTTTCTGATAGCTGTTTCTATTTTATCACCCTCACTGCCAGTTGTTAATTCCATTTCCAGGGATCTTAGAAAATGTTTTCTCAACCTTTCAGATTCTTCATTGGTTGCTTTGAATTTTGATTTTATTTTCGGGTGGGATTTTTTGTGTGGACATGTTGCATTAAGAGTTTGAATGAGTATTTCATGAAAATATTCATAGGATTCTTCCACAGAAGGGGAGTTATATACATTTTGCCATGTCTCTAAATGAAGCAGGTTTTTGAAGTAATCTAGGTTTTTCTGTGAGAAATGTCTATTGGTTAAAATGGGCAAAGGTAATTTTTTGTTCGGAATACTAGCTGAGCAGAGCTGAGCTTTGTGGTCTGAAAGGCCAGTGATAATTAAATCAGCGTCAATTTTACCTATGTCAAGGTTAGAGCAGACAAAGTCAATTGATGATTTAGAGTTCAGAGTTACTCTAGTGGGTGGGAGATCTATCCTGGTGATGTTATGACTGGCCAACATGTCTTTAAGTTTTTGGTTTTTATAGTCATGATTCAGCCCATCTACATTAATGTCACCCATGATTATAGTAGGACATTTCCATGTTGGAATAAGGTCCAGAGTACTAGATAAAATGTCAAGGGCATAGTCAAGGTTTCCACTTGGTGGTCTGTAGACTCCAATTACATAGATTGTGGTTTTGCCAATAGTCACATGTACTACGTGAGTTTCACACGTAAGTTCACAAGCAAGCTCAGTTGTTAAATTGTGTACTTGGTTTCCTAGTGTTTCACTGGAAAAAATTGCTACACCTCCTTTTCTGCAGGTATGCCGAGAGAAGCCTCCTATTAAGTTGTAGCCTGGCAGTCTAGTACTTGAGAGCTGGTACTCTTTAAGACCATGCTCTGACAAGATTACCAGGTCAGGTGAATGAAGTTCTAGAATGTGTGTCAATCTGTTAATTTTCCCACCTAAGCAGTCTATGTTTTGATGAAATATCCTTAGTTGATTTCCTTGGTCAATAAGGTTGTGATTAGTTTTTCTCTGCTTTTTTTTGGGAGTGAGGGTTTCTAAAAAACTATTTTCAAGAGTGTTTGCAGGATCAGCTTCTGAGTGGGAGGAGGAGATTTGCACAGGAGCGGAGTGTGGTCTGGTGAGAGTATAGAAGTAGTTGTTATTTATGTTTTTGTAAAACTCTATGTGTCTATTAAAAAATGCTTCTATGTCTTCACCATTGGGACGGATCTTTGCAGTTGATGGTGGGTATTGTATCTGTGTTAAATGAAGAGTGCAGTTCAGTTTTTTCTGAGTGGTTTGTCTGGCTCCAACTATGTCAATTTCCGTAGAACAGTTAGGTTGTTCTGGAAGGGGTGTTATATCATTCAGTTTTTTATAAGTGGTTTGTCTGGCTCCAACTATGTCAATTTCCGTAGAACAGTTAGGTTGTTCTGGAAGGGGTGTTCTATCATTCAGTTTTTTATAAGTGGTTTGTCTGGCTCCAACTATGTCAATTTCCGTAGAATAGTCAGGTTGTTCTGGAAGGGGTGTTGTATAATTCAGTTTTTTATGAGTGGTTTGTCTGGCTCCAACTGTGTCAATTTTAGTGTTGTATTTAGCTGCCTGAAGCGAGATGCTAAAAGCAGTCTTTTTCCTATCAGAAAAAACTTGTTTTGGCACAAAATGTCTTGTTTTTGACGTTCTTGGACCAGATATATGTGTGTTAATTCCTAGTGTAGTCAATTCACTTGCGCTGGGGAGTTTAGATAAATTTAGAGTCTTAAGCTGTTCTTGTAGTTCTTTAACAACGTCCTCCATTCGATCTTGTCTCGTCTTCACTTGAGCTAATTCTGTCAGAGCGAGGCTGCTGAAGTTTATGACAGGTGTTTCTTCATGGACTGTTTGAGTTCCTATGTCTTTGAGCATTTTAGTATCTTGAAATTGATCTGACTTTTCAATCTTGTTAAAACTTAGTTTTAAATCTGTATAATTATTGTGTTCTATCACGTTTAGTTTTTTTGTCAGATGTTGATTTAATTTTTCAAGATCCAGTATTTTTTTCTTTTGTTCATCTAGTGAAAAGGTTTGCATTCTGTCATTCTCTTCAAATAAGTTTTGTAATTCTAATCTGTGCTGTTTTTCCTTTTCCAGTTGAGCCAATGTTTCATGCAATTTTTCCTGCAGGGTTTCTATTTTGTGCAAAAATGTGTTTTCTTGTTCAGTCATTTCTTCCAGCTTCAACTCCAACCCTGCAAAAGTATCTTCTAATGATGATTTTTGTTTTGACAATATCTGAATGTCTCTTTTGAGATTATTGTTCTCCTTCAGTAGGAAGTTGCCAGCTTCAGCCGCTATGGTCAAAGAGGTTTCCATGTCTGTTTCTTCTAGATCTTCATATTTTTGGACACTTTGTCTGACCATTTCTAGCTCCTCTGCCAAGCTGGAAGTTGTTGAGATTTTCTCCTGATGTTGATGACCATGTTCAGCAATTTTAGGTGCAGGCCCTGGTGACTGACCATTTGTTTTGATGTGATCCTGTTTAGTGGGTAGAATCAGGGATGCTGATGTTGTATTACAGTTTTTACATGTCCAGTGGTCGATTTCCTCTTTATTCATTTTTTTCAAATGTTTTTCAGCAATGTTTACACATCCAGCATGGTACCATAGGTTGCAGGGACCAGTACAATAGATACCAGAGAATTTTACACCTACACTACAACCAGGGATATTTAGGTCCGGATGTAGTCTTGTTCTTGGACATTTTTGAGAATTATTTACTTATGTCAGGAAAATAATTGAAAATAAAAATTGTTAATATTTTAGAAAGAGGAAGTCAGTTGTCGGATTGAGTGAGATATCAAGTTGGCAGTGGCAGTGCCTGAGGCAGAGTAGTTGTGTGCACTGTCAGCAACTGCTGGGTCACTGCTCCCGTCTGTGACCTTCTCACTCTGTACTTTCTGCTGTATAGCAGGTGTGGGCTGGAGTCTATCACACAATCTAATACATCACTACTTTTTTTGAGTTGGCTATTCTAGTGACGTCATTAAGATATGTGGGAAACAGCTACTTGTCCGTAGGCTTTCCAATGTGGTTTAATTGTCAGAGTATAAATGAATGAATTACTGTATATTATTTAATTTAGATGTGCTAATCAACTGCTTTGTCAGATAGTGAAAAAATGAGAGAAGTTTGTCAAAAATACATAGACCTAAAAACTCTTGATAAAATGGCAATCAAGTGCCGTGTCAATAGTATGAGTACAGCAGCTGGCTGTATTGCTGTAGGTCAGCGCTGACAATGCTGACACGGTGTCTGGGTCACTGGTCTAGTTACAGGTGGCCAAGCAGCTGTGTGCCAGCGCCAACGCTGTATGATGTGGAATATCACTGTTAGTTTGTGACTTGGCAGTGACGTCACTGTTATTTAGTTATTTCATAGATGAGTAATACATGAATTATATTTCATATTATTTTAAATTTTAAAAGGCTTATAAGTTTGGAGTGAATAATATAGTTGTGTGAAGTGTTATGCTTGATTATTGAAAGTCTTTAACTTGGCTTAATCTTGATAGTTTACTTGCTTGTTAGTGTTCAGTATTTAATTCAAGTTTCATGATAAAGTTCTGAAGCTTCCATGAAAGAAAATATTTGTTTTTTAACTTACATGAGATCCAAGGTAAGTATTGTGCACAAGTAAATAATATTTTGTTGTGTTATTACCACTTAATGTTGAAAATGTACACAAACACTGTTAGAAAAGCATTCAGAATTGTACGATTAACTTGTTACTCATTATAATCTCACTAAAAGGAAGAAAATTAGAAAAAAGTTGGTAAATAGTACCACTTGATATTGAAAATGTACACAAACACTGTTAGAAAAGCATTCAGAATTGTACGATTAACTTGTTACTCATTAAAATCTCACTAAAAGGAAGAAAATTAGAAAAAGTTGGTAAATAGTACTACTTGATGTTGAAAATGTACACAAAAACTGTTAGAAAAGCATTCAGAATTGTACGATTAACTTGTTACTCATTATAATCTCACTAAAAGGAAGAAAATTAGAAAAAGTTGGTAAATAGTACTACTTGATGTTTAAAATGTACACAAACACTGTTAGAAAAGCATTCAGAATTGTACGATTAACTTGTTACTCATTATAATCTCACTATAAGGAAGAAAATTAGTAAAAAGTTGGTAAATAGTACTACTTGATGTTGAAAATGTACACAAACACTGTTAGAAAAGCATTCAGAATTGTACGATTAACTTGTTACTCATTAAAATCTCACTAAAAGGAAGAAAATTAGAAAAAAGTTGGTAAATAGTACCACTTGATATTGAAAATGTACACAAACACTGTTAGAAAAGCATTCAGAATTGTACGATTAACTTGTTACTCATTATAATCTCACTAAAATGAAGAAAATTAGAAAAAGTTGGTAAATAGTACTACTTGATGTTGAAAATGTACACAAACACTGTTAGAAAAGCATTCAGAATTGTACGATTAACTTGTTACTCATTATAATCTCACTATAAGGAAGAAAATTAGAAAAAGTTGGTAAATAGTACTACTTGATGTTGAAAATGTACACAAACACTGTTAGAAAAGCATTCAGAATTGTACGATTAACTTGTTACTCATTATAATCTCACTAAAAGGAAGAAAATTAGAAAAAAGTTGGTAAATAGTACCACTTGATATTGAAAATGTACACAAACACTGTTAGAAAAGCATTCAGAATTGTACGATTAACTTGTTACTCATTATAATCTCACTATAAGGAAGAAAATTAGTAAAAAGTTGGTAAATAGTACTACTTGATATTGAAAATGTACATCCTCTAGTGGTACATCATGTCAGTGACGTATGTTTACTGAAGGCAGACAAAGGTATAGGGAACATATATGCAAGGACAAGTCATTCATAAAACGTGATATGTGCAACGTTTATTAGTGCTTGAAAAAGAGCAAGAACTGTTGTTATCTTGGCTTCCAACAATAAAAACTGGTAAACCTAAATGTGCCATTTAACTCGAAGAAAACACTATTGTTGGGCATGCAAATGAACTAAAACCAAAGATATATTTGTATTTATATGTAAATTATAAATAAATTCATATTGAGTTCATTCTTTGTAAAACTTGGTATGAACATTGTATTTCCCATTGTACCACATATGACACATACCAAATTTTGCATAAATTTCAATTACAGTCCACAATACCACGTATGGCACATACACATAACTTTTGAAAAAGAGGAGATAAACTTTTTAACATCAATATGTGTTTATATTGATTCCATGGGATAAAAAAAGAGGGAAAATATTGTTATATTCCCTGTGCCATAGTGGGGTCATTAATAAAATCAATAGATTACAGACCTTGACGTTTAAAAATAAAAAACTGTTCTTAAAAATTGAACAAGTGACTCTTTACTCATTTACGCCTACTTAACGTCATTTCTGTCACTGAATATCTCAGGAGCATTCTTTGACTGAGCCTGGTGGCCAGAGATTTTTAAGATGCTGAAAGAATGGAACTGTCCAAATAATGTGTACCAACTGGTCACAGATTATTTCATAGTCTAATCAGGTGCACAGTTGAAAGAATACCTATTCACATGGATAATACAACATTTGAATATTTTGTGGTCCAGGTGTCTCTGTTGTCTAAACGATGTAATGTGTTGTTTTTAACTTCTTCTTCGTCGACTTTTTGTATATCTTCTGACAATCATAACACCAGGTACCAGGAGATAAGTCCATGAGAGTGTCAGGTTCTAGAAGCTCCACTAAGAGAAAGGAGAACCGAAACAAAACTCAACATTAACATGATTTCATTGCAGCAAACATCTCTCTCTCTCTCTCTCTCTCTCCCCCCCCCTTTTCTTTTTTATATTCTTATGGATTTAAAAATAGGAATATTCTTTGTCATAAGTTTTTGGTTTGGTTTCTTTTAGGTTTAAATGTATTGTCAAATTCACTTAATTTAACAAAATATATAGGGTCATTGTAAAACTTTAATTGACAAAATAAAAAAAAAGTAAAATAGTATTTCTGCTATTTTTTTAATTTTCTATTTTGTTGCAGCATGATACCTAACAATGTTCTCCCTATAAATGACAACGAGCCTCTGCTGAGGCAAGTTCTGCTAAGAGAAGCAACTAAAGTCCAGCTGACCTTGAAAAGGATTTTGCCCTGTTTTACGCCGACGAACCTCTCTCTGAACCAATGTAAGTAACAATATCGGATAGTATGCCAAACAATAGCCATTCTTATAATCTAGTTTTATATTTTAACACAGAATTTACAACTCTTATGCCGTTATGTATAACCTGCATTACCCAGATAATTCTCTGAGGATATAAAGTACTTTCTGACTCACCTCAGTAGTAGGAAACAGTCTTGTGGAACTGTAATAGTCAACGTATTTACTTCAATTACTTCAGGAGGGATCACTTCTGACTGTTTATACCGACAAGATGAACCTACACTGGATACAGCAAAAACTTACCTCATCGGTGTCCAGGAGCAACACACCACTAACCGCTAACGTGTAGATATTAGGGTAAAGCATTGATCAATGGCTAGTTTACTGTGTAGAGTGACTGTGGGAGAGGTAACACTCCCTTAGTGTTTAAGGTTTTTCAACCCTAAACATGTGAAAGGATTGGTTACTGCATGCTATAACTAAAAGAGGCTGGAACAGACCTTCTTGTACGGGGACATGAATGAGACGTGCCCACTATCCTTTCTCGTGGTGGATTTAAGATGAGTTCTCAATAAGACGCGGACCCTATTTCCAACCATTTGCACTCTCATTACACATTCCCATCGTCTCCTCCTTTTCTTTCTATTGCATTTTTCTTCCTTTTCTCTCTTTTTTTATGAACAAATTATATCATCACCTGACGAAAAGGATAGATTTCAAACCTCGAAACATTTTATTATACATTTTGCAACATATAACGATCAGAAATATCCGAAACCCTATTATCCTTTAATTACCATTGTGTTACATAACCTTTACATTAAACTTTAACCCTTTCTCTTTCATAACTTGGCTTTTCATAACACATTTGGTATAATAGTCACATTTAACTGTATAGCAATTAATATAAATGGGTTAGGCGATGTTATTATTAATATATAAATCATAATAAGGTTCTATCATACTGATTTACTTGTTATTAGGGACCTGAGCAAGGAGTCTATGGACGAGAACTATTCCAGAGACAAATAAAGAAGAAATCCGCCAGGAAAAGGTTAGTATACAAAAAATTAGACAAAAAATTTTATAAAAACATTTCCTCAATGAAGAACTTGATAAGTAAGTATTTATTGCTATTATCCCCATTCGACCATTGAATCCGTGATTAAGGAGTGAATCCATCATGAAAAAACTTTGAATAAGTCGTGAATTTACAAACCGTATAAATCTCTACAACTTGCCAATAAACATGCAATAGCAGCACAACATACTGCCATGGTGTCCATGGTCAACTGTCTTGGTATATATGACAAACCGCACGGATTTTCAGCTTGTCTAACCGGATACGTAGTCCTGCTCTAAGCTTCGTGATTTCCATTCACGACCTTGGGATTTTGCTGTCTTTAAGGTGTCCTTGGAGCTTTGCATTAACGTTATTGCCAATTGTCATTAGAACTCCAAGGTGTTGTTTGAATATCGAGGCGATGAGATTAGCATGTATGGCACCTGTGAGATTTGTCTTGAGTACAGGTGTGGTATGATCTCCCATCACTTGCAGAGAGTACAGGATCGATTAGTAACAGTAACAGGTTCCAGACTGAGCTACAACTACAAGAAGGTTCCACTGGAGCTTGTGGAGAGAAGCGTGTGTCTATCCCTCTGGTAAAAAGAAGACAACAGAATGACCTCATGTGGCTGCAGAAGATCTTACTGGTGGCTTTGATTTATTATTACTTATTATTTATTTATTTATTTAACGGAAAACCATTACATACAACTACATTACAATAAGCATTCAATGTTTGAAGAAGAAAAAATTTACACAATAGCTATATATTACACGGATGGCAGCAGGCAACAACATTAATCAAACAAGAGTCTATCGTGCATGAGAGGTATCCCAGTAAAAAAAGAGGCAGCGTATGCAATCAATAACAATACTATAAGTAATATAGAAAACAATAATCATAATAAGAGAATATAAATATACCGGGTGCTTCAAAAAAATGTATACACACTTTAAACTATCGTAGTTTTCCCGCTCTACAAGGCCAATGTTATATTTCTTCGCCAGGTGGCAGCATAATCGTCCCTTTATGTTATATTGTTAGTTGGAATTTGTAATATCAACATGGCGGACGTACGTTTGAGTTTTGAAGAACGTAAGCAGGTTATTAAGTGGTACTGGAAGTTTGAGAATGTAAATGAAGTTCAAAGACAGTGGAGAAGGGATTATGATACAGAACCACCTTCAAGATTAACAATTACACGCATACGAGACAAATTAGTAGTTCATGGAACAGTGTGTGATGTGCATATAGGTCATTCAGGTCGACCTCGAACAGCTACAAGTGATGAGTCTTCAACGGCAGTCTTGGAACTGTTTCAACGCTCTCCTAACAAATCTTCAAGGCAAGGGGCACGTGAAAGTGATGTAAGTGCTAGCAGCGTGCTACGCATTCTGAAGAGAGGCAAGTATCGTGTTTACATTCCAAGGCTGGTGCAACAGCTAAGTGACGACGATCCAGATCGAAGGTTGCAATTTTGTGAATGGGTTCAGGAGATGGTGATATGTGAACCGGAATTTATGGGTAGCATCATGTGGTCGGATTAAGCCCAATTCAAACTTAATGGAATTGTCAATAGGCACAATTGTGTTTACTGGGCTGAAGACAATCCTCACATTACAATTGAAAAAGCTGTAAATTTGCCTGGTGTAAATGTGTGGTGCGGTTTGTCTTCAAAGGGACTCATTGGACCTTTTCGATTTGAAGGTACTGTAACTGGTATTAATTACCTAACAATGCTTGCTGATTCCATATTTCCTGCCATTCGTGCATTATACGGTAATAATTTTTATTTTCAACAAGATGGTGCCCCGCCGCACTATCACAGGGACGTATGAGCTTACCTGGATCAAAATTTGCCGGGCCAGTGGATAGGACACAGGGGGCCAATCGAGTTTCCAGCACGCTCTCCAGACCTTACACCACTGGATTTCTTCTTATGGGGCACAGTAAAAGATGAGGTGTACAAACGTAAACCACGTAACCTAGATATTCTTTGGAATGAGATTCAAGCTGTGTGTAGAGAAATCTCATTGGACGTTTTGATACGATGTACAGAATCAGTGGTGACTCGTACTCGGAATTGTGTTGATGATGCAGGTCACCAATTTGAACAGTATTAACATTTGTTATTTACGTTTCATTTACATTGGACTTTAAGTTTTCTAATTTCCTAAAATTTTACTTTGTAGAACGGTAAATAAATTTTCTATGTAAGTTCAAAGTGCGTATACATTTTTTTGAAGCACCCAATATATGCACACATATATGTACAATAAGAAACCAAGGACCAATAACATGAATATATCTATAAACATTAACAAAGAGATAGTGGAACATTCTGTAATAATCAACAGTATTAATTGCATAGCAACTAGCAACCGTGCACAAAACACATCCACGTCCAACTAAATCCAGCTTTGTATTGTTTATACTCATTGTTCTTTAACCGTTACGCTACATCAAGTATTATCATATTTGAAGTAGTGTAAACAATATAAATAAATAAATGAACTCTATTTCTAAATTAAATTCTTGCAATGCTAATGTCCATCTCAATAATCTACCATTTATCAGGTTGGAACTCTTTACAAATGTTAGTGTATTGTGATCTATCCTAACTATTGCTTTAGAATATATTATTAAATATGAACACATTTTTACAGGTCAATAATATGACAAATAATTATTTTTCTGTGATTGTGTAAAATTGCTCCACATATATTTAAATTGCTACTGCCAGTGCTTAGGTAAAATGGTTTTGTAATCGAGGTGTTTTAATTTACTACTTTTAAAATTTCAATTTTTATTTTTTTAAGTCCTCTCCTCTTTATCTGTCCATTTCCATTCTATTTTATTGATTAGCAGATGATTTAATTTGTGCTATTAAATGTCCATAATTTGTTTGAAACTTTGTGTAATACAAACTTAATCCATTACAATTTTTAACAGTATTGAAACTTCTAATTATTACAGCTTGGAAGAAGAAGATGATGATAGTTCAACAGACACCACCTTGTCATGTGAAGTTTATGACCACTTGGATGATCATTGGTCAGATGTTTCAATTGAAACTGCCTCATTGTGTGAAGAATATGACTACTTGGATGATCCTTGGTTATGTAGTTCAGCTGAAACTGCTTCGCTCCGTGAAAAACACAACTACTTGGATGACACTTGCTTAGGTATTTCAACTGAAACTGCCTCGCCATGTGAAGAACATGATTACTTGGATGATCCTTGGTGTGTGATTGAAGGTGTTTACCGTTATTTACTTGTTTTTTTTATTATATCTGTTTAACTTAATTCTTTTATTTTGGTATTTTTAAAGAAATGCTTTGTAAATACATCTTTTTTATAACTATACTTTTGATCTGGATCACACTGTTAAAAATACTTACAATCACAAAGAAACGATTATTACAAGTTATAAAAACTTATATAGTAATAATATTACTTATGTTTTCTAATAAAGTTTATAGAAAGTAATCCAGACTAAGTTATGAATACATTATGGTAAAATGTTCCTCCTTTTTTCAAGATAAAGAAGTGTTGGAAAGATCCTGATTAACAGGATCATACCAGGTTAGGAAACCCAGATTTTGATTAAATGATATAGTTATTAAGCGAATTTTAATGAAATATAGAATACTTATCTAAATTGTCTAAAAACAACTTTTCAGTTTAAAAATTGCTTCAAATAAATTAAGGAAAATAGAACAAAGTGTTATAATAAATAATTCTGTCATTCAGTTATTGTCAGAGAAAAGGTGTTTAGATGTTCAACGGTAATTAAAACTATTCATATTTTGTTCTGGGATATATTTATAAAACTCATAAAGTGTAAATCTTGTGTTTTTATGAATGTAGAAACATTATTGGATGTTTCCTACAGAATATATATATATATATATATATATACACACACACACACACACACACACACACATATATATATATATATATATATAAAGCTACGTTATGTGTAGAAATGTTGATTGCTCCACCGCGCTTAGAGATCGTGTCTATCACATCATAATGCACTCAGTTGTGTACCTGATGAGACAATTAGACTCCCACTTAACCCTTTTATTTATTGTCTCAGATATCAAAACGATGTAAAGGTTCGTTGAGATTCTTCGTCGCTGACTTTCTTTCGATCTCTTCAGATTCCAGGAGTCAAGTCTTAGACAGTGTCAGATACCAGATGCTGTAATAAAAAGGAGGTGAACTGGAGCTAAATTAACATTCAAATTGTGTTGTCATCAATTTACTAAACAGAATGAGTTGCCACATCACAATACCCATATAAAATATTGTACTTAGTTATCTTTATGTTTACAATTTTTGATTTCTTCTGTACTCAACACGTCTGATTTTTGGGGAGGAGTTTATATAATGCTAAAATTCATCAAATAAAATGGTTATGTTAATAGAAATCTCTGGAAGGCATTTGAAAGCTTCGTCTTCTTAGAAGCTAAAACTGCATCAGGACAGCTATTGGTTTTTATACTAATATAAAACAGTCAACACAATTTTATTAAAACAAAGATTTATTTTGCAGAAGCGAGTTCGCTTTTTCCACCAGATACCATTCTTCCATTCGACGACGACCACAGTTCACCACAAGACTTGCCAGAAGATTAGCCAAGATATTGAACTGGGAGGAAAACCATGTTTGAGAAAAAATGTTTATTGTAATTTTGCAATTCGAGTGAGTAGCATAGTTGTCTTACTCAAATATTTGTGCACACAGAATATAATTTTTCTATTCAATGATGTGGATGGTGTACAACAAGACTCGCAAGAAAATTGTGAAGAAATAAAGTGAATTGAACAAAATTATTCAAATTTTTATGTAATGTTAAGTTTACATAAATGTCACTTTATTTCATATGTTTATGTGATACATTATGTTGTATTATATCTAATTGTTAATTTTATTAATAAGTTGATTTCATTTATTTTAAATACTAAGAGTGAGGTAACAGAAAAAATTGTTAACTTCATTTTCTTTTGTAATTCTCATAGAACAAAGTTTAGTGTTTTTTTTTTCAATAATGTAATTGTAATTTGCAATTTAATTAAATAGCATAATAACCTTACTGAAATATTTCAGCACAACCACTACCAATTACACTCATTGTATTACTAAGAATCTAGCTAGGTTAAAATATGTTCATTACTTTGTTTTTAGCATAAACTATTGCTTTCCATAAAAACATTGATTTATACTTAAATTATTAAATATTATTTTTACACAACCAAATATCCAAACATTTAATTTATTTTATTTATTTCCATTTTTATAATAACCTCGTGCATGGTATTGTTAAATTCCATATATTGTTTTCCATATACTGTTGTATATGTTTATTCTTATTGTATATATTCAAAATAGAAATTTAATTTTGTCAATTACACATATAACATTCCTTATTTAAACACTTTCAAAACTGTTCAAAAAGATACTATTTCTGAGATGGTTATTTGCATGTTTCATATTTTTACTTGACTTCTTGCTAGTATGATTTCTGTAAGTTCTACTTGTATTTACTGTTCATCTTAATTGTATTCATTTGTGAAATGAATCAATTTCTTTTAAGAGTTCACACAATCAGAATTGTATTGCACTTACTTGTGAAGAGAAAAAACATCGACTTCAGATTTACAATGGTATCTCTTATCCTCATTACGAACTCATTAATGAGTAAAACCGTCGACTTTGGAACTACTGCAATCAAAGCTAGAATGCGCTTTACACCGATAGATGTTCAAGATGAGGTTCAAAATTATTGGCGGTGCTTATCGACTAAACATGAGACCAACTTGTTGCGGAAGATGTAGTGATACCTCATGTTGTGTTCTAAAGTCACCAACACCACTGGGCTTCGTGTTGGTTGGAAGGTCATCCTACCAGATGGATTGTTCGGTAGTCAAAGTCATCATTATTAACTTCCTAAAATTGAATCCCTGCACTCTCTCTTTCATCTAACATTTTACTGACTCTAACAGTCTTTCTTGGCACTGATTATTTGTTCAATTTTCTTGTTAATAACCCCTCTCTTAAACCTCAACATGTGCGCAGAATGAGGATAAATTTTGCCATTGTTGGTAATTTATAAAATTGTGAGTAAAGAATTTCCCCAAATGATGCCAGTCATATGTCTACAGCTATCAGCAGAAACTGTGCGGTGTTAGTCTCTACTGAAGGACATCGGTCATAAAGACAGCAGGTAAGTTTCATACTCATGATGTCCCAGGAAAGCATTCATAAAATGTTGGATGAGAGTCAGTTCAGTACCCCAAGGTTCTATACTTGGCCATTTCTTATTTTCCATGTATACATAAATGACCTTCCTTCCAATATGAATTCAAACATTGTTTGTTATGCAAACAACACAACTGCTTTATCTTCTGATCATGAATTTCACATCCTAGAAATTATCATGAATCAATCATGTTTGTGACTTGAATAGATAGTTTAAGTCAAATGGTCTTCACTTAAATAAAGACTTAAATAATGGTCTTCACTTTCCTAAATGATGCCAGTCATATGTCTACAGCTATCAGCAGAAATGCTCATGATGTCCCAGAAAAGCATTCACAAAATTTTATTTGAATCTAACAAGTCACTTAGAAAAATATTCATAACAAATTCAATTCTACATGAGTACGTTAACTAGTTTCCGAATATTTTGTTGTTTTGTTTATGGGTTTAGTCAGTTTTGAAAGTCGTGTAGTCAGCATGTAGAATTAGTTTTGATGGATGACTGAATTAAATCTACTAACATATTTAAAAACAAAAGAGAACCAAGTATAGAGCTCCAATTGACACCATAGGTAGTTTTATTAAAAAAAGCTCAGTTTCAGTATGATGACACAACCCGTGTTACACGTATGATGAGGGTGAGTGCGATTACACGTTCTTTGTTACTAATTCGCATCAATTCTTCGGCTATACAAAAATACTAAGTTATGGATTTAAACCAAATTAACAGTATGCAGTAATAGTATAGTATTGTTGAAATACTATTATTCAAATTCATGATATCAAATAACCCTTTCAGGAACTTCAATTTCAAGTATTATTAAGTAACACCACATAAATCTCTTCATCTGAAAAAAATTATTTTTTGGAAGGTTAACCTGAATTTATACACAGATTGTTTATCTTCGCAGAAATTACATAGTAATATTTTATCTCATTACTAGTAGGTATATTAGGTTTTGATTAAATTCAAATTGCTCATCTAACTTAGAGAAAATGTGTTTCTCAATTGTGTAGGATTAATTAATTAATGGTTTAATGGTTGTATGTGTGACTTATTCTGATACTCAGGCAATTTTAAAAAGGTCTTGTTTTTCAATTGTTATATTATTGGGCATTGAGAATGATTTTTAGGTTTTTTCCTGGTCTAGTGTAAAATCCAGAGGATATATTTTTAAGGAAATGTTTGAAGAACCGAGTTGGTGTTGTAAAATATTGTTTATTTCCAATTAAAATATAGCTCATTTATTTCCAAGTAAAATTTTTCCTACTCTTAAGCTTTAGTAAATACAGAATGTTATACAGGTGTTCATTTTATAACGGATTATTATGTCTGAAAGATATCCTTATCAAAATGGCTGTATTTGATATTTCTCAACAATATACTTCATGATCTGTCTTCCCATGTCTTTGTCAGTATGACTTGTTATCTTTACAATTTATATGAAACACCTTACATGAAATGCCTGGTATATAGTACGTCCAATGGTAGAATCAGTCATATGGAAGGGATATGCCATACGTATCTTTATATTAGTAGGTTTTACCATCAGGAGTTGCAATCTGAAAAATGATTACTATTTATTGTGTACAATATTCAACATTGTCTTGCTAAGTGTTCATGAAATAATATAAAAACAAAGATTTAAAGAGTTACATCACATTTCAACTTTAATTTTTATATAAATCACTGATAGCTATTATAAGGTGTTAAATTAATTGGATCAAAACTACACATCCTCAGTAGGGGTTTGAACCTCTTTGAAGGTTAAGGAGGGAGGTGAGACTTTCAAAAAGCCAGTACATGTAATGCAATCGTACTAGGTTTTTCTTACTGTTCACAGACACATAATTTTGGTTGAGAAATCTCAGCTTGAAAGTCATCTGAATGCCAGTTATGTTAGATTCTCAGTCATTACTGACAACTTTAAGTACATTATAAGTTGGGAGAAATGAAAAGATACTTAGGCCTGCATTAGAATGAATAAGTTTATTTTATGAAAACATTTTTTTTATATTTTGTAGTACAATATTTAAAAATTTATACTAGTTAAACTTGAAATTTTACTTTTAAATTAGGATACATTATGCACTAAAATGTAATCTTCATGGTAATTATAAGGTAAGATTCTAAATCAGGCAAATACACATAATGAGAACGTTCACATGTAACACCCGAACCTATCATAAAAGTCTCGTAAGTAAGTTCGGCACTCCCAACTACGCGATAAACTACATCGTCATCGTCGGTCTCGCCGCTGTCGCCGTTGCCGGCCATTGCTCCGGCCGGTCTCGCCACAATCGTGCTGAAACAAGGATTGTCATATGTAACAAAATCAAACATAACTTGGATTCAGTGCAGTAAATAGTAACATAGTAATTCCTCAACATAGTAATTGTATGGACAGACACCGACCCAGAATGACATATAGGGGTTACCTAAGACATTATAGGACATGTGAGTCCTATAACCTTTCAATTGCGCTGGGGCGTGCGTGTTTATTTTGTTGAACCAGTCCTATTTTTTATGACTATAGGATTTTCTCTAAGAAATCATTTGGTCAACAGCTATCCTAATTTTCATAGTCGAAATAGCGATGGTAATTTTCAAAACACACATTTTTCCCCCACACACGAACTCCGTCGGATAGCCATTATTTATATCGGCACAAGCCAATGGCCTATCAGCTGAACGTGGCTAACTAAATAGTATACCAACCTAACAGTTGCGAATGCCAAGTAATTATTTCCTCAATTCTAACTCCTTTAATGATTTTTAAAAATATGTGTCGAGTTCTTTTATATTGTAAGGAAGCACTTGCCTCCCATATGTTATATTAGTTGATTAATACTAACAGAAATAATAAATCTTTATTGCGTTCATAATTTAAGAAATATTGTATGCAATCGTCAATACGAGTAAACTATCATTTCACTACTTATTAATTAAACAGTTTTCAGCTATGCTGATTACAATCTAGAACAAGTCTAAAGGATTGAACCAATTAATTTGAAATTTTAATTAATTTCAATACGTTCCTCAATCGAGCTTTGAATTTTTTGGATCATTTACATTTTATATCTCTTCACGGAGCTTATTTATCAACCTTACGCCAACTTCAGATGGTAAACGTTCGAATATGGCAGTTCTGTGCTGTTGAATACAGTACAGAAGTTGTCCCGGCCCCTAGACCCTGCCTTGGATTGAAAGGAGATTCATGTGAAATATGACTAAACCATTCATGTGAAATATGTGTGTCTAATGACTAAACCGCAAATGTATGTATTGTTTCATTTGCATCACTGTTTCTATTGATACATACCGGTTTCTTTTTTTGCAAATTAAAGGGATAACCATTAAATATAAAATATTTAATATACAACTAAAGTCGACGTTTTTCTGTAAAAAAATTAAATATTAAACACCGTGAGAGTATAAATATCGAAAACCTTACCACGGCAATGATATGAATTTCAATTTTCTTGAAAACTTATTGGTGATAAATGGGTGTAAATGATAGTAGTTATTGTTCGCTTACCCAACTTTAACTATCTTACTTACTGCCTTACAGCTACAACACACTAATAGAATTAAATACAATTTCTATTTTGAATTTTTATTATGAACATGTGACACATTATTTATATTCAAATAATGCATCTCATTGCTAGTATTAGAACCAACTCAAAATTCATATTTGCTCGATAACAGTTTAGGACATTTTATAAATCTTTAAATTCAATGTTTTCAATATACGAGTATAACACACCATCGTATATGTAACTTCAATCTTTTCAAATTTGATTATATTCTTTATAGAATACCATATCATTTTGGATTGGTTGCTTGAGATGACTAGCAAACAACCACCAAGAAAACAAGACAGAAAGTTGTGTAGTGTTCATTTTATCTGAAGGCTATTTAGTGATTCCTCCTTCCAACTTTACTTCCTTTCTTCTTCCTCGTTGTCAAGACCAATTTCTTGAAACACTCCAAATTATGTTTAGCACCAATAGGCAGCAAGTGCAATATATAGACTTTGCTTTTAATGTCTATTTCAATTTTGAAATCAGCGGTGGAGAAAATGTGTCAAAGTGTATAATATTTTTACTAGTTTTTAATTATTTTATTAGTTTTGTACAGTACCGGTATGGTATTTTTAACCTATACAATAAATTTTAATTTCAAATATTTTTAACTAGGCCTATTTGTTTATTTAAAAATGTTATTTGTTATCTTGTTATCTATATACAACTTTTTATAAAACTTGTTAATTTCTCTAAATTTTTTTATGAAACTTGTTATCTTTTATTGTAATTTAATTTTAATATGTTGTGTGTTACATATATTGTTTTTAACGCGAATCTAAAAAAATTTTAAATTTTTTGTTAGGCTATTTTATAATTATTGCTAAAATGTTTGAATTTTCAATTAGTTTGTAACCCAAACAAGGACTTATGCTAAGTTTGACTGCTACCAGTTTGTGATTGATAAAACCTGTTGGTAGATAATTTTGACGTTGTCAATGCATGTAACTTACGACAATAAAGAGAGAATTTGATATGATTTGAGTATCAGTACTTACTTGTTGCATTCAAGAACCTCTACGTCGATTGGGTAAACGATTGTGGTAGTCATATTTGCTGTAGTCAGAGCTGTAAGCAGAAAGAAGTTGTTTACGGGCTTTTATAGTGATATGGCTCTAGTGATAACACTGAACTAATATATAAAATGTCCTATATATGATTAAATAGTGAACAAATTAAAAACACAGAAATGTATTCATATGAAATACAAACGAACATAGGCGTTCTTATAAGAGAATAAAAGAATTGCTGTATGTTTAAGTAAGATATATTGCAGCTTGACAATAATATTACTTCTGGAAAGAAAGCAATAAAGAGAGAGAGGGGGAGAACGGCTTCCTCAATAATTTATGTGATAAGCACTGAGGCGGAGGCTTTAGAGAGGTGGCTAGACCCTTGCTATTGGCGCTCACACCAATGCACAATTACGAGATAATGGTCCCGCCTCACCCCCCACTCTTAGCGTCAGTGCTGCGCCGCTCTCCGCAATCGTAATCGCTTACAAAAATTGTGCAAAATAACTTCCCACCAAAAATTTTTAAATAAAAAATTCACCATACTTTTATGCAATCATTCGCCTCAGGAAGTTTTCTCTTGGTCAAAATAGTTAAAAGTTACTCGCTTACTACCTATTTTAGGTTTTCAATCTCCGAATTAAATCTCGACACAATCACCTCACCTCACCTATTTTGTGTGTAGTTTTAAAAAATCTCAAAAATCTAAAGCTGAAAAATGCTGGAAATAGTCTAAATCAGGGGTGCCCAACCTTTTTTTACCCAAGGGCCACATTGTAAAGTCTTTATGGCCAGGCGGGCCAACATCCCAGGGGATATGGAACCCCAAACAAAACGTATTGCCCGGAGTTTGTTCCAGAAATCTTGTGCAAAATATGAGTTTTAAGGTTATTTGGCCCTTGTTTCCTGATTATTGTAATTTCTTATTATTTATTAGTTGTTAGGTAAAGGTTTATAATACATTATGTTTTTAGGTTCTTTTAGTAGAAATAAATATAAACCCAGACTTTTAGACGTTTGCTCTAATTCTGAGGGAACAATAAAAAAGTCACCAATAAATTGAATACATTGATTTTAATTAATCCTACTAGGATACTAGGACATACAAATTACGTGGCGAGTGGTGACCTTGAATTGGGTAGGGGTTACGTCGCCGCACCGCGCGCTGTGCCGTGCTTTACGCGCGCTCTATTCGCCAGCCGGCAGCCACTACCGTAGTCAGTGAAATCTGTCTGCAACTACTTTACTTCTTTCAACACTCATACTCCACCAAATGAATACGGCTCGTTCTACGTGAAATCAGCTGGACTGCTTGGTTCTCAAAATTTGTATTTATTTCATATTTCAAATGCTTGTAAACAAATTTGGTTGTTTTGGCAACAAGGCGGGCCACATAAAACTGACTCGCGGGCCGGATTCGGCCCGCGGGCCGTAGGTTGGGCAGCCCTGGTCTAAATCAATCTTTTTATAGAAAATAATGTCTACAAAATTCAATTTAAGGAACAATATTGTGAATGTATGCTCGTAAGGTACATACCCACAATTGGGATCCCTAGACATTGTGGCACGGAATATTTGTAGTAGCTTATGTAAATGTGAAAAGCGTATCATGAGACGGGATAAATACTGTATACTACATTAAACTGCGGAAGGCGCAGGCATCCATACTACACTACGCTAACATCACTGGTTTAGTAACTTCCTTACTTAGGCCTAATTGTTACACAAGTATATATTTCATTTATTTCAAATTGGATTGGGCCCACAACTTGAACAAATTTGAGACTATTAGACAGATACTTAATCATAGAAAGTAAATTATAATGTTAATAATATTACAAAGAACGATATTAACTTATTTAGAATTTAATGTGTTAGAAAGCGTCTATGGTATAAAACAATCCCAAAAGGAATGTAATTAGCTCGGGCCGTGTCGAGTGCTGGTCGTCTGTCGTTTTCACTCAAGTTTTATTCGTTAAAATCAGTGAAACAAACAGTTTTTATAACTTTCTTTCCATCAAAATCAAACTAAAACAGCATATCCTTCATTCTGAGTGAATAAATTTTAAGAATTATTATAACCTTTCTTTAAATCTGAAAACGTGGTCATCAAAAGTGAGGTTAGGGAAAACTGAACTACATCGGCAAGGTTACTTTACGATGTTTGCGATCTGGAAACACTGATAACCACTAACTACAACTTCAAAACGAACATCAAGATCGGGAACTGTCTTCCTTTCTCTAAATCTGTACAAGGTAACAACCTAACCCATTTCATATTCATCTTCACCGGCACCGATTTCGAACCTAGCCCGAAGCATCTTTTTCTAAATTAAAAACCCAATTGGATAAAAAACCCTCAAAATTATTCAACAATAAAGTTTATTGACAAACAGGCCTAACTGCAATAAAATGTCTCACTCTTGGTTCTTTACACGGTATGACAAATGTTTTTAGACTTTGTTTGACAAACTGTAATAGGCCTCATAGTCATTGTAATTTTATTTTACAAATATTTGACAAATTCTAATATTAGGCTTTTATTTATATTGACAAATTATATTAGGCTAATTATAGCCATTGTAATTTTAGTAAATTAGTGACAAAGCTTGTTAAATTGGCAGATATTTTATTTTATTTCTATTAGACTACAAATAGCCCATCTTGTAAATAGCCAAAGTAAAGGATTGTCGAAATTAGTTAGGCTATTGCACTTTTAGGTAAGCGTAGTGATGAAGCTTGTTGAGTTAGCTATGATTGTTGAAAAGTGTGGCAAATGTGGTGAGGCCATTGATGATGAAAAGTCTGGCTCAATAGCATGTGACATATGTTGTAGATGGTATCATGCTGAAAAGTCATGTAGTAAGCTTAAGAAAACACTATTTGTTAACATTAAAGCCAAAGACCAGTGGGTCTGTCCCATGTGTATCGAGTTCAACCATAGTCTTAGTAGCAAAAATATTGACACACTTCTTAGGAATTACGAGGAGCAGGTTAAGGAATTAACAGCTAAAAATGAAATTTTATGTAAAAAAAAGATCAGGAATTGACTGAGGAGGCTGGAAAAAATGAGAAAGAACTGTCTAGCTTAAGAGGGTTGATCATGGACATGAGAACGGAAAAAACAAGGGAAGACCGTGGGGAGTGGCGGGTTGTGGGGGGGCGCGGACGTGGGGGGGTGTGCCGGATGAGTGTGGGAGGTGGGCCACTCGCTACCTCAAACTCATTTGAGGTTCTTGGAGAGAGGCACAATCTGGAGAGCCTAAAAGACTTCCCCCCTCTTACTGGTAAGAGGAAGGGAGGTATAAAAGGGAATGTGAGAGGGGAGAGTGTGTGGGGGGGGACATGTGTCTGGGGGTGGGGTGGATCGGTCTGGGTGTGTTCTGAGGGTTGTATCTGACAGTCATGGTAGGGGTTGTGGGCTCAGACTGGGGAGGTCGGAGGTGGGAAAAATTTGTTTTATTGAGGATCATACGAAGCCTGGTGATCCTGTCATGTCCATGGTTGACAGAGCGGGGGCGGTGACTGGCAAGGCCGAGGCCTCGGATTATCTTGTGATGGTCGGGGGGACAAATTTGGTCACTGAGGAGAGTGTTGAGAGGCTGGGCCCTAGGCTGGATGCATTGGCTGAGGGGGTGCAGGGAAGGGTTGTGTGGGTGGAAACACCATACCGGTATGACTTACCTCAACATAACAACCTATTGAGAAAACAAAATGAGGTACTTAAAGCGAAATGTACAAAGTACAAGTGGGCCTTTTTGGGCATCAACTCCTTGATGGATAGGTCATGCTATACAAGTCATGGCCTACACTTGAATTGGAGGGGAAAAGATGTCCTCAGTGGTGTCATTGAAAGCTATATAGCATGTGTCGACTCACTGGTCCAGCAGTCTGCTTATACAAAAAAACCTGAAGGAGTGCTCAAAGTCAAACCAGACCTAAATGACTCAGTTGGCATTGACATTGCCATAAAAAAAACAAAGGTGGGAGGAGGAATAAATTTGGCAAAATAAAACATTCAACTTTCAAAATAATTCACTTGAATGTCAGGGGTCTATATAGCAAAATACCTCAGCTGGAAATTTTTCTAAATGAACAAAAACCAGACTTTTTTCTCGTAACGGAATACGGACTTGATGATGACAAAATTCAAATGATACAAATTCAAAATTACACGCTTCTAAATAATTTTAGCAGACATGACATGAAAATGGGAGGTACAGCTGTTTTTAGAAACAATCAAACCAGTGCAAAAGTCATAAAAATTCTTGAAATTGGAAACAAAATATCAGAAAGAAAAACCTTTGAGTGCTGTGAAATTAAAGCGTCAATTATAGGTGCACTGTATAGAAGCCCGGATGGGGATATAGACATTTTTAAAGCAAATCTCACAAGTTACTTGAGAAACCTACATCTAGGTGGTGGGAAAACTGAGGTAATTATTGGAGGTGATTTTAATATTAATCTCTTGGAGCCAAACAATAACACAATCGATTTCAATAATATTATTAGAAGTTTTGGCTTAGTCACCACAATTAATGAGGCCACGAGAGAAACTGAACACTCAGCTATATGCATTGATAATTTTATCACCAGCCTAGAAAACTGCAACTGTACAGTTATTGAACCTTTTATATCTGATCATCATGGAATTGTTTTAAAATTTGATATAAACCATAAAAAATCAGAAAATTAAAAAGACTATTAGAAAGCTCAATCAAAACAATTTAATGGAATTAAAGGCTAGACTCAAACGTGAAATTTGGACTGATTTTGACAGAGAGACAGATGTAAACCAAAAATATGAATCATTCATTGAGACCTTTTTGTATCACTATAATATATCATGCCCAGTAAATGAAGTCTATGAAAGAGAAACTCAACAAATTAAGTGGCAATGCAATGATGTTTTAAGATTGAAGAATGAGATGACAGCTTGCTACAGCCTGTGGAAAAACGTTAAGTCTGAAGAAAATAAATTAAGATACAATGCTGTCCTTAAAAGATACAGGGATAATCTTAAAACTGAAAAAGCTAAGTGGTATAACAATAGGATTGAGGAATCTGATAACAAACCAAAAGAGTCATGGAATAAAGTTAATGGCATAAGACGAAAAAGCAAAACAAATTCTGAAAACATGAGCATCATAAATCAAAATAAACAAATATACAATCCAATTCAAATATGTGAGCACTTTAATAAATATTTTATCAACATTGCAAATGAAATTAAAGATGATCTACAAGTCAATCATGATGTACATGTTCATGCCCAAGTAGAAAACAACCTCACACTTGAGTTTTTAAAAAATTGATGAAAAAACTATAAAACAACTCTTTGTCAACTTCAGTCCAAAGACTTCCTCTGGAGTTGATGCCCTCTGTATGAAGGCACTCAAATTCTGTCAGGAAGAAATTACGCGACCACTGGTTGATCTTGTAAACACACCAATGAGTAGCTGCACCTTCCCAAACGCCTGCAAGATTGCCAAGGCCAAGCCTCTTTTTAAGAAGGGGGATGTTATGGATGTGTGTCATTATCGTCCAATATCGCTCCTACCAGTGGAAACAAAATTTTTCAAGTTCTACCTTCTAGTATAAAAGATTTAAATTCTGTAAGCGTGAGCTAAAGAACTTTTTAGTCTTAAATTGTTTCTACAGTGTAGAATAATTTTTTGAATTTTGTGCGGGCACTTTACCCAACCCACCCTGACCCTGGGGCAGTTTGACCTGCAGAAGTTCAACTCCTGCGGAATTAGAAGTACGAAGTAAGTGTCAATAAACAAAATAAACAAAATTCCCTTAATACAAAATCGTTACCAATAAATTATTTCACTTTTTGAGTATGGAATGTTTTTTTTTTACTACAAAGAACAATATTATTAACAATATATAATGCAATATGGTTAAATATTCTTGTAATAAAAAAATATACAGTATAGATAAAAGAATTGATGTATATTTAAAGTGAGATAGATAAAATCAATTAGCCAAACTTACCAGCGATGTAGTATGCTTTTCTGAGTAGTCTGTGAATCCTAGGAGATCCTCCCCACTTGAAGATAATTCTCAATAAACTTGCTGAAATATTGAGAAAAGCCCAAATTAAGAATTGATATTTATAATTATAAATAAGTAATAAGTAACCAATAACAAGTTTAGCACCATCGTTGTACTGCATATAGTGCATTTTTAATTAGTTCAGCATATTATTTATAGACTATTGTAATAATAGTATTAAATTTGTTACCAAATCATATTAATTAACCCATTGGCCTAGTAGTTTTTTTGGTGCTGCATGGACCTGAACTAGCAATTAATTTTGCTGAAAGTGTGAAGGTTTCGTATAATTTTTTTTACCGTAATGTTTCTAAGAATTAGGCTACATTTTAAAACTATAAAATTAATTTTTATTTAGTTTTAAATTTAGGCTACTTATAATGTTAATTATAACAAAAATGTTGGGTGTTTTATGTAAAAAACTTTTGTTTTATTTTTTTTCACTATTAAAATTATTTATTATCTAAAAACTGAATATATATTATTGTTCAGTAACTCTTTGTCATGAAAAATAAATTATATTAAAGTTTTTATTTGAACATTTATTATTGAAAAAAATTATATTTGAGCATTCACACACTATTTGCATATAAAAACACAGAACTACACTAAACAATGAAAAACAAATAAAAATAATAAATAAAAAAAATAAAACTTCACAAACAAACGACGGTGTTTCTATTTTGCAGGCTAGCCTTTAGCCTTGCAACAAAACAAAATTTTACCGAATACCACTAATAAATATTTAAATGGATTTTATAAAACTAATGTAATAAACGTTCAATAATAATGTCAGAAGTGCTAGCCGTAATTTTAGACGTAACATAATCCTAGTACCAACACAAAATAAGCACTGGTAATAGATTACAATTATTGAAAAAAGTAATATTTTTCTGCCGTAGTTGGCACACCTGAACTCACCAACTCAAAAGGTCTGCAGAAAGCGTATTGGCATACCATCTAACGGGAAAAACTATAAATACTTTAAATAGTACATCGCAACGTCACTAGATCGTGCTGCGCACGTGAGTCCAGGTTCGGTCCGTGCATCACTGCACGTGGTATATAGTGAGACTAGGCCAATGGGTTAAACTAATTTAAATACTTTTCCTACAACAAAAATTCTGTTTATAGTCATTTTACAAGGCAAAATAATGTTCAGATCAATGTAATTTACAAATTACTATTAACAGTGAGTTTGGTAGGCTATACAGTTGTTTAAAATATGTTACCAAATCATATTAATTAACTTAATGTTAAATGTTTTAAAAATTAAATTAAATCTATACTCAAATCAAAAAACATCTTTATTTCCATTATGGTACAAAAAATTTAGAAATCATAGGAGCACAATTTTACATTTATAATATAAAATTACTTCAGTAATTAACACCAAAACATAAAACTGCAAACAAATTAAATACTTATATATATAGTATTGTATAGACTGCTCTAATGATTGTAGAAATGTTTCCTCACATAGGTGCATAGCACCTGTGCGTGAGAGATTGAGTCCCATTAATTCAAAAATAATTTTCTTAGGGAAATAAGATGTTAAAATAATGTTGTTTAGTAAAAAAAATATATATATATATATATATATATATATATATATATATATATATATATATGGAAAAATAATTCATTTAATAATTATAAATACTGATAACGCTCATAGTGGTAAAGAAGAAAAAGCAGTATGAGGTTACAGAAGAGACGCAATAGCAAACATACTTATCAGTGAATGTAGGTAATTAAAATAAGGATAAACTACGAAATATTGGTTGATAAGAAATAAAAAACCGACAGACAAACGGACTCCTCAGTCAGGACAATGCTTGAGGCCTCTGCCCCTCCTTTCAATTAGCCTACCCCAAACTAATCTTACCCCGCACCTCTACCTACCACGTTGGCCACCAACACCACACGCTCACACTCACACGCACGAACCCACACAACACCCCCCCCCCCCCACACACACACACACACACACACAACTATCACCATGCGATCACAAATATAAAAGCACGCTCCCATCCTGTAATCCAATTTTGGACATTAAATTCTGTAATCAGATGTTATAATCCTTTCCATATAATCACGACCCACACTTTTTAACAAGTTTTTTACTTTTATTTTATAAGTTGATAATTTATATAAAAACACATCCTTGAGAAATTCTGGTACATTTCTATAAATAATGTGAGAAACATAAAATGTATTTGTTTTTGAAAAAGTTCTATTTAGCCTGGGTGTAAATATATGGAGGATGTAAAATTTCTTATTGCGTAATGGTGAGTCGGAAATTCGAATATACTTCTGTAATTTTTGAAAATATATACAACTACTCTAACAAACAGCTGTCATATCCAAAACATCCATTTCGGTGAACAGCGCCTCCGATGCGTAATGCCTATTTTTCCCAGTGCTGCTTTAAGTACAGTATTGCTTTCTGAGTTACAAACAGTGGATTTAAAATACTTCTATAACTAGCACCCCACATTATGATCCCCCCCTCTAAAAGCGATTGAACATATGCGAAATAAGCTACTCTTATTTCTTCTAAAGTTAAAAAGTCATGCAGTTGACGAAAAGCATAAATGAGTTTTCTAAGTCTACCATTAACATAGTGAACATGTGCAGATGAATTCATTCTTTTGTCCAATATAACCCCTAAATATTTATAATTATCAAACCTTTCTAAAGATCCGCAATGACAAACCAGACTTGTGGGATTACCACACGTGTGTAGTTTAATTAAATTAATGAGAGTGTCACTGCTGTCTCTCAGGGCAACAGGCATAAATTTAGACTTAGATATATTTAAGGAAAGCAAATTTTGATCAAACCATTTTTTTTATTAGATAAAGGTCACTATGCGCTTTTTGGAAAACTTCTTCCCAATTGGACCCCTCAAAAAATAGAGCAGTATCGTCTGCAAAAAGTGAAAGCTTACCAGAAATTCTAATTTTAGAAATATTATTTATATAGATTAAAAACAGAATAGGTCCTAAAGTGCTACCCTGGATTACTCCATAATTTACAGATGCCAGATTACTATTGATTCCGTTAATTGTGGTTATTTGCCTACGATTTTCGAGATAACTATCAAACCAATTAAATGAATTATTTTTTATTCCAACTAATTTTAATTTTTGGAGTAATTTGTATCTATCAACTGAATCAAATGCTTTGGTTAAATCGAGGAATGCCAATAAATATTTTTTTTTAGATGTTATTGCTTCGTTCAGACTCTTAGAAATATTAAAAAAAGGATCTGCGATATTTTTAGATTTTCTAAACCCGAATTGACAGTCACTTAATATATCATTCTCTTCTAAATAAGTGACTAATTGGTCTTTAACTACCTGCTCTAAGACTTTGGAAAATACACTTAACAGGCTAATCGGTCTGTAGTTTGACATCAGGGTAACGTCATCCGCTTTAAATAATGGAATGACTTTGGCGATCTTGAAAACGTCTGGAAATTTGCCTGTACGTATACTTAAATTAACTATGTGAAGAAGCGGAATGCAGAGGAAACGATAATTTTCAATCAAGAGGGACGCGGATATACAATCATACCCCGGAGCTGAGCCACCACGCATGCTAGTAAAGTACCGGTGAAGTTCTGTCTCAGTGATAGTGTGAATTGAGAATTCTGTGTTAACCGTATAGTCATTGTCATCAACGACAGGTGGACCGCTCGAGTCAATAGCCCGAGCTAAATTGTAACCTACTTGTGCAAAATAATTATTAAATTCTTCAGCCACCTGTCGACACTGCAGTTTCACGTCTGAGTCCGAGTTCATGGTTTTATCACCTGTAAATTGTGTAATGGGGAAACTGTTTTTTTTATTCACCCTCCCAGATAATTCATTTATTATTTGCCAAAAAAGTTTCGGATTATTCTTACTACTGATAATTTTTGATCTGTAATAGTTAAATTTTGCTGATTTAATTTGCGAATTCAATCTGTTTCTCAATTGTATGTAGTATTCTCTTAGATTCAGATTGAACGGCTGTTTTTTTAGGAGTTTGCTTATTTTATCCCTTTTCCCAATGCCCCTTACCAACTCTTCCGAAATACATGGTTTCATTTTTTTAAATCTATGCTTCTCATTTGTAAGAATCTTCTTCGACTTTTCAGTAAAACTGTTTAAAATTTGTAAGAATAAGTTTGAACAAACATTGCCGTCTGTGATATTTGTGACACAGGTCCAGTCGCAGTTCCCTAAGTAATTACTAAGTAACCTTTTGTCAATGATAGTAGTTTCACTAGGAGTCTTATGAATTTGTCTTGGCATTTTAATACTCAGGGCAGTACAATAGTGGTCAGTAATACTAGTCTCGATCACTGCTGTTTGTAACTGTCAAAATTGTCGTGTTTAATAAAAATATGGTCAAGACAAGTCTGACTGGCCCCCGCCTCTCTAGTTGGATTGTATATGCCACACATAAACCCACATTCATACAGTACGTCTAAGTATCTTTCGGTCTTGTTGTCAGGTGTCAAAATGTTAGCGTTTATGTCACCAATAAGTATATACGTTTTGCTTTTGGTCAGGTGGGAGTAGTGCTCACTGAGCGCAGCAGTAAAGTCGTCATAGATCGTTATCATGAGTTCTGTACACCGCCAGTAGGTTGAATTGTTTATTGTTATAAGTAAAGTCGCACAGTAGGCCATGCACACCGCCCAGCTCCGCCTCTTGCACACTCACACCACAAACACACTCTCTCACATACACTAACACACCATCATTCCGATTGGCACCTCTCGTGGTTTTGTACCACTTATACCCCTCAAGCTCAATCCCCACCCCATTTTCATCAAGCCATGTTTCACTTAAAACAATGATATCCCAAATAACTTTAATGGCTTCCAAATAAACTAATAAGCTGTCGAAGTTTTTACCATAGCTTCTTATGTTTAAATGCAATATATTAAACCCCCCGATATGAAATTCGTGAAACGAGTTATGGCTGAGTATGTTATTTATAGAAACACTGCTGATTCTTCTATAACCGTCAATTAAATTATGATCTTCGTTCATGAATGGGAATATCCGAACCCACTCAAGTAAATGAAAAGAAAAAACAAAACAAAAAAAATAATAAAATTTGGTTGAAAACGCTTGTTTGAGCTACCACCCCGCGAAACGATGCCCCTTAAATTAGTATAGTACTCATTCTCACACTCTGATACACAGAATTGATTCTATTATAAACTTTTTCGTTATAAATCTCGTTATATTTAGAACATAGGCCCCTACTATATGTCCTTGGTACTAATGGCATGAATAAACTGCGTGCATAATTCGTGCCTAGAGAATGCATACTATTAAAAATTAAACCGCTTCACAATTAATAAAGAGACCTAAGACATCTTGAATAAAAAAACCTACAGATTATAACATAACATTTTTAATAATAATAAAAACAATTATTTCTGGCTTTAATGGAAATTATGCAAACATAAACATAAACACACAAAATGTAACATATCAAGGACTATTTAGATTCTAGGATTAAAATAGCTCTTATTAGGCCTATGAAATAGACAACAACAACAAAATAAAAACCCCTTCTATCATTTGATATTTATAATACGAGTAGGCTATATACATTATTTTTTCCAACTTAATAAGATCTCTGCAGAGCACAGTATGTGCATATATTTAGTACGCTTAATGAAATAAATACAACTTGTATATACAGAAGTCAAAACAATAATTAAATCATAATAAATTTAAAACAGAGGAGATCTGTGACTACAAGCTAAAACAAAGAGAAGAAATAAAGAAAGATTTAGCCTACTATTAAAGATATCATCATTCTAGGATCTGAAATCAATAGGTAGCCTATTTGTAAATATGACTGTCTATAAAAGAAAGCCTATTTAGATATGCATTAATTAGACTTAATACATTTCAACAAATTTTGAATAGCCAATTTTAATAATAATCAAATAATTAAGAATAATCAAATTTTCAATTGATTTGGTTTTGCTGCAAATAAGTTACACTAAAGGGTGAAAGGGTACATAGTAATAAGTAGCCTAGACGTTTCTTTACACATGGCTTAAAATCATATTTATGTAATAGCCTGGCTTTTACTTTTGGAAAAATCGGTAATGAATTGATTGCTGAACACGGAAGTCAAGCACGAAAGCCTAGAGCACAATGTTATGCCCGTTGAAATGTGGCCGCTTATCATACTGTATTCCACCTATTAGCAAATTAAATTGTCGCAATCGCAAAGAAACATGTACATACTTCATGTACGCAGAGGGTTATATTTATTCATTTTAAACACGATTTTACAACAAATGATAATGCACAAGATGGCGGTCTATAACGTTTACACAGATAGTTCAACTGCAAACAAGTTTGAATTAGGCTAAAATAACCAGCTAAGATTACGGTTAGGGAACATGTCATATTTACAGATAGGCTACCACTAGCACAATAAACATATAATATTAAAACAATTAAGAAATTTGTTGTTAAATATTACCTTTTTGTCAGGAGACGAAACTTTATTCTTACGAAGCCTTCTGTCTTCTATTACGCAGTGAGGCAGTCCGGAAGCGGGAATGAGAGAGAGGGCTGGGGGAGTGGCTTGGGTCTTCTTTCCTACTGAGCCTCAAGGGTAATTTGTTGCCTTTGGAAAATGGTGGACAGTTTTTTATTATCGCCAAAAGTTATAATTCTGTGTATGTGTATATATATATAGACACACACATAGGCTATATTGTATTTATTCTATAGGCATACAGCTTAGATATGGTATCATACAAATTTTACAAATAATAATACTATGTTTACTATATATACATACACAGAATTATAACTGATACGGACTGATACGGCCAAATACAAAACAATTGAATCGTAAAAAGTAAGGGCTCTGTGGTGGTAGCACATTCACCCGGGTTCGAGTCCCGGCGGAGCAAGTACTTTTTGTGATTCAATGTTTATTTAAGTTTTATATATATATATATATATATATATATATATATATATATATATATATATATATATATATATATTGTATTTATTCTATAAGCATACAGCTTAGAAATGGTATCATACAAATTTTACAAATAATAATACTATGTTTACTAAAACTATAGGTTTTAGATTGTCATTGACATTGAGTTTACTAGTTTGAAATCTTTAATGTTACAAATGGTGTCGTAATGAAAAGTAATGTTACAATAATTTAGTAATGTTAAAAGTAATGTTTTTGGTCATGTTGCGATCCCCTTTTAAGCCTTATTTTGTCCGTCATCATGGGCTACTGGCCTGTGCGAGGATTTTATCAAACAGAGAACAAAGGGGAATTTGATCGTAGGAGTCCTTGTAAATGGGAACAGTACAAGGTCGATGGTACTGATAAAAAGTGCTTCGGTCACTGACTGGATTGGAATCTGCGCTATCTCATACTCAGACCCAAAGTCCAACGTCTTAAACCGCTCGACTATCGGCACTCCCAAAATATATATTTGTAAAACTTTTCTTGCCAGGAGTTCTTCCAGGGTGTAAAATGAGCAGGTAACCAGCCAAACGGTTAGTGCTGTTATCAGTGCTTGCCTGTCTTTGATACCAGTTCTGGTGGAAGGTGGTTGAAGTGTTTCCTCCCGATGTATGATGAATAATTATCATAAAGAAGTTAGATGGTGGTTTAGTAGGTTGTGTAGATATCCATATCTTGTGTTGTGTTGTTGCTGTTTAGGCTATGTGTTTATTTCTTGGTAAATCTTCGCCATCAACACACATTATTATTTCTAGGATGTGCTACGAAGCATCTGTAAGAATAATTAGGTCCCTGAAAGCTTCTCTACAGCTCTCTAGGTACTGAATTACAGTTAAAATTCTAATACTTTTTTCCAAAATCAGTGTTCTTTCGAGATGTTTTGCTGATGTACCACCCCAAACAGCTAATCTATATTCCAGGTGTGATTGAAAAAGTGAGAAGTATGCTATTTTTGCTGTTTTCATGCTGTTTATTTGTTTTATGACATACAGACTTTTACATACAAAATGCGGTGTCCAGGTCATGTTATGATCTATTATAATACTCAGAAATGTTGCTTCTGTTTCCATCTTAACATGTGGGATGACTGATACTTTGGCTTCTTTTGTTCTGAATGCTATCTGGCCGGTTTTTTTTATGAATCTACCACCAGGTCAATGCCATGTCCGAATTCATTTGCTTTGTTAAGAGCTGCATACGAGGCTACTATTATAGTGTCTTCCGATTGCCCACGTAACGGCACACCCACAGACGGGTGTCGTCTTCATACATCAGTGAGGACAACAGACAGTTGGGCATTTCATTTATAAATAAAATAAATAGGACTGGTCCTAGAACCGATCCTCGTGGCACATCTCTCTGAATTGGTAAGAGGTGGGCAACTTTGATCTTATTTCTGTACTGTAGTAACACCTCGTACTGTCTACTTGAATCCCACGAGTTGTTTTCTTCCCTCCAGATAGTTTTGACACCACTTCTTTGCCACCTTTCTCACACCTAGGTTTTACAACGTTCTTACGATAAGTTCATGACTAAGACAGTCAAACGCCTCAGTAAAATCAAGAACTTGGGGAAAGTTAATATATATATATATATATATATATATATATATATATATATATATATATATATATATATATATATATATATATATATATATATATATATATATCTGTATTAATAATTGTCTATGTAATAAGCTATAACTCAAAGAATTGTTTTAATTCCCTTTCAAAAGATATCAGGAACTTTCAATTTTGAGGATTTCGGGCAGTGCATTTAGAACATCAATGGCACTGATAAGGAGTTGTGGTTCAAGAAAACTGGTTCTATGGATAGGAACTGTTAGGTTGTTGGATCGTCTGAGGTTGTACTAGCAAGGAGTGCCGCTGCCGTCCATGTGACACAGGTTCAAATGCTTTCCCACGAAGCAGTTTTTGATATAAATGGGCGGGGATGTTAAAAGGTTAAAGATTGATTTAGTGCGTTGGAATTCAAAACAGCTGATTGTATGTTATGCTGTCAAATTTACGCAATATAACACGTTTCGAGTACTGGAATCCACCCTCTTCTTCAGGCGACAGTACTTGTGTACGACTTTCTCTTTGCCGTTTGACTTTGGCTAGTTCATCGCCATGTATTCATTTTTCATGCATAAATATTTCTTAATTTTTTCTGAAATATCAATTAACCGGAATCCTATCAGCCATCAACAATAAACTAAAGAAAGAATAGTATATAGCTTGCTTAATTGGCAGTGTAACTATAAAAGAAATAATATCTGCAATAACATTAGATTATGTCACCACAATGTTACAAGGTATGCCGTCGTAGTGACGCTGACGCACCATGTTGGCCGGAAGGATCTGGCAAAGCCCACGATAAAGGCTCAGAATACGAATGTAGGTGGGGCAGTCTCTGCCTTTCTTTGCGCAAGTAAACTCTGCTGCGTGACCCTGAACGGCGCTGCACCGCCGCACGGCGCTACAGTAGGGTACACGAAAGAGTGCAGGTGGCGGCGACCAATAGAATGGACAGGCCCACGCGACGTTGCCACACTATACATCACTGCCACCCGGCACAGCGCGCTACGGTCACAGCGGACAATAAGTTTGGCAACGTCGCTCACTGCTCATTGGCTACTCCAAGGTCACGTCCTAAATAGGTCCTTACCTCAACTGCACTTTCTCGTGGTCATTACTGTAGAGACTCACTAACCTCTGCGTTAAGCACTCCTGTGGTATCTATCATTGTGAGGCGAGCAGGTAGTTTGGCCATTACAGTCAAAACGAGTTAAGAAAACTGTTTGACAGTATCGAGTGTTGCTGTTTAACTCCTGATTGTAAAACATTAGCTGACTATCTGTTTTAACAAAACTATTAAAATTATATCTCTCACTGATATAGGACTAAACTTCTCGCCTAGAATCGCTGAAGTAAATCATGTTATTGCGATTAACCTCACTACTTCATTTAAACCTTTGTCATTGATATAGGATTGATTTAAATTGGCCTCAATAATAGTAAATCTCTCACTCCTAATAAGAACAGGTAATTTCTCCAACAAGTAATTTCTTTAGCATTACTGAGATACGTTAGTGGGAGAAATTTCTACATTTTAAACTCAATCCATCGCTCTGCTAATACACATGTTTAGTGTTGTCTCCAACCGCGGTGATCTCCACTTCTTTACCAGAACATCCAATTTTATTCAAATAGATCTCTTTTACCTATTCCCGCTGTCCCTGGACACGTTTCTTATGACATCGAAAAAGGGGCACCACACGGAACTTAAGTTAGTACCTAAGAAGCAATATGATTAATCCCTATATCAGCCTTCCATCAATGATATACTGCTTCAGGGCAGATTCTGCAGATGCACTCACACTCAGGCATCACCAAGAACCCACCAGTTTTAATTATATGACTGAAAAATGTCCTTCATCAGTCACGATCGTTGGGAGAAAACTCAATCTCTACAACCTACCCCAGTTTGGCCCACAATATGACCTTTATCAGAAAGGGTTTCAATTGATGTTTCGTACGATGTATTTAAGAATCATTGCAAAGAAGAGGTCCTACAATTCCTTTAGCTGAACGCTAAATAGTTGTTTAACATACTTACTGACACAGTTGTAGGTAGTCTATGATTATGGAAATCCGTATAGTAATACTGAGACTACTCTTTATAAGTATACATCAGACTGTCTATTTTCACATTACAACGTTGTATATAACATTTTCTATTTGGTTATTACAGTTTCATGTTCGATAAAACGTCCTAGTGTTAGTAGAACGTAAAATAGAGAATCTGAGTAGAATAAATGAATAGGAAAACACTGTTTACACCATTCTACATTTGCTTAATATAGATAAAAACATATTAAACGGGGAAAACGAGGATATTATCAATCTTCTCTTAGAGGTGTATTTATTCTATTAGTTTTTAAGTATTGGAGGTTGAGGAAACCCCATGACTTTATCATATAGGCATAAAAGAATCAAACTTTTAATGTTCAAATCGGTTTTTACCGAAACTGTGTTCGTGCGGATTTTGAAAATTCCATTAAAATCGGCCAAATAATAAGAAAAGTAGCTTTGATAGTTTATGGATCTACAGTAGTAACGGTAAAATTTAAAATTACAAAAAAAAAACAGCTGGTATATAAATGGCGGGAAAGATCGATCCACTATTGATTGGCAATCCTTTCTGTAGTGTTTGTTTACGACGGACGCCGGGACTTACATAAGTAAGTACAATTTGTATTATTTGTAATTAGGCTATATAAATTCTACCAGCTTCTTCTTATTGGAATATAATACATAATTTACACACATGTTAACTCAGATTATTTGCCTACTAAGGGTTTATAAAAGAATATGACCATGTAATAGTGTAGCCTATTGTTTGACGTTTTGAACTTATTTTATAATTTCTTATAGGTAGAATGGGTTTGAATGTACAAGTGAATCATAAATAAATGTTATATTTTCTTATTGTACTATCGGTTTAAATTAAAATTTAAATATAAAATTAGGTACTTAATTTACAAACAAACCCTCCAATCATTATGAAAATTTATTTTCGTGAGGCCTTTCGTGTTCAATGAACACATCATCACGGTTTGTTTATAACTTAAGTATTTGATTCCAGTAAGAAGAAGCTGCATTTTTTCAATATTGTATTGTATTGTATGACTTGTGTAATTTATATTGCTTCTCCAATAGGCCTAGTATTTGTGTACTTTTTTAATATAAAATAGTGTAGCCTAGTAGTTGATAGTGTAGTACTGTCGGTTATATTATTTTGAATGTTTAATAATTTCTCTTGTGTTGCCTAGTCGTGAACGAGTGACTAGTTATTATACTTGTCCTTTTCTTAACACTTCTTCACGAGTATTTGTATGTATTTTAAATAACAAGTGGTGTTACTGTACTTCTTTACATTACTCAATTACAACCAAGCAACATGAGAGAATATATAAATACTGTTTTTGTAGAGTCTAATTATTAATATCGAGTGGTGTAGTCTATCCGATTTATTTAGCCGTCTCTATTGTGTTGACTAGTCGAAACTATTTACTCGTTCAATCCTTAATGTTTCTTTAAGAGTACGATTGATTATTATTTTCACGTAAATGAGTAACGTGTAAGAGTTTCTTGTACAATTATTAAAACTATTCCAAGAGTACGGTATTTTTGTTTTCTATCAATATCAAAAAGCATAATAGATCGGTTTTATTATTTATTATCTCTCTTCGGGTTACTTTGTCGTAAATGTGTAACCACTTATACGTGCAATTCCTAATTCTTCTCCAATAAGCCTAGCCATTGTATATTTTTCAATATCAAGTAGTGTAATGTACTGTATCGGTTTTATTTATAAACATCTCTCTTATGTTGCCTAGTCGTAAATGAGTAATCAGTTACTCATTCAATTCGCAATGCTTCTCCAGTAGTTTTTGTAGAGTCTAATTATTAATATCGAGTGGTGTAGTCTATCCGATTTATTTAACCATCTCTATTGTGTTGACTAGTCGAAACTATTTACTCGTTCAATTCTTAATGTTTCTTTAAGAGTACGATTGATTATTATTTTCACGTAAATGAGTAACGGGTAAGAGTTTCTTGTACAATTATTAAAACTATTCCAAGAGTACGGTATTTTTGTTTTCTATCAATATCAAAAAGCATAATAGATCGGTTTTATTATTTATTATCTCTCTTGGGTTACTTTGTCGTAAATGGTCATTGTGTATTTTTCAATATCAAGTAGTGTAATGTACTGTATTGGTTTTTTTTAGCTTTAATGATTGTCAACAAGAATTTCTTCTTAATTTGCTTGAATTGCTATTTAGTTGTAAAAACTAATGTAATATATGCCAATAAACACAATTTTTTTAAATTTTGTTATTTTTCTTAATTTTATGAGGTGGGTTGCTAACGACCCATTGGGATTAAGGCAAAGAAATGTACATTTAGATAGATTGATATATTTACTGACACTACGAATAAGAAAAATGGTTTACATACAACTGAAAACCTGGATTTGTCTGTTTTCTATACAAGTTCAAGTTTGCTTTTGATGGAAGGGTTCAAAACATGAATCATGGAGTGGTACCTCACACCTTTTACACGCTTTTACAGTTTTGTTCGCACACATCACACACCGTCTTCTTTTCTCACCAGTAATGATCAAATGACCACCATGACTTTGACGTAAAGGATGCAAAGCTTTTGTAAGAACCCGAGAAGGTCCAGGAGACAGTGCAGGTTGACCGTACATTTGCAGAAGAGCTTTCACAATGGCTCTACGGAACCCCAAACTATCAGTTTTTAGTCCATGGGCTCGAGCGAAAAACCAAGCATTGCTCATCACCACATCAAACAGCCAAAATACTATGGGAATATACCACCTTTTCCCTCTAATGGCAATTCTGTAGTTAGATATATTGTTATCCATTAGGAAACAGTCTCCCCAAACGTTTGGATTTTTTAGACTGAGTTTGCCTGCTTTTAAAAGGGAATTGTTCAAACTGTATGCCACATGAACATTTTTATTGTTATTCCTTGTGCATTTTTGTAACTCCTTTTTTATTTTTGTTGTTGATTCTGTCAGCTTGGAATGTTGATTGTGGTGAGGGGGTTCTGATGTTTAATGGTTTGTAATTGTTGTTTAAAGCGGTCATACAATCATGTAAAATTTTGACTGTGTTTTTCAGATCATCACTTTCCAAGAAGTTGAAGGATCCTGAAGAAAGACTTGTTTAAGCCATTTAAAAAATTGGGTATGTAAAACTATACTGAACTTTCTACTTTTTTGAAGATTTCGTTTGATATTAATTAAGTCTCGTACTTTATAAATGCACTTAGATATTGTAAGTAACACAAGTTTCTTTCAGGACCCCTTTCAAATTAATAACGGTCCAAATAAAACAATATAAATTATTTAGTACAAAAAGCAACATTACGGAGGAGTTATAAAAATGGAAGAGGTGGTGGGTGGGATGTGGATTGCGTGGGGGAGATGGTGTTGTTGAAGTAGTCTCGCAGGGGTGAAATTTCCAACTCACGGTCCACTGAACACAATTGCAAAATAAAAGATTAGTTTGACCTTAATTTGCATGATACTTAAATCGTTTAAATGCACTATTCGCCTTTTTACTTGTTTAAACTGCATGCGTCATCCCTGTTACGAGTACATGTACAGCATGTTAGTAAAGTTATTGTAATGATTTGGTTAAATAAACGTATTTATTCAAAAATTCATTTTCAGGAGAGGATGAGTTACACTCATCCTCTGTCTCCCTTCTACATCCCCTCCATTGCGGTGGTCAGAGGCCACCTAGTCTTCACAATAGACTGGCACGGCGCCGTGTATTATTTTACGGCACATCTAAGCCTCCACCTTGTAGAGGTAGCAATTTTTTGCCCTCAGCTAGGAGTGTGGATCCGGGTCGTGTATCCAGTGATACAAGTGGCACCGCTCACTCCTGGGATCCGTACTTAAGGTAAGTCGGAGTGTCGTAAGATCCTATAGGCCTAATATACGACGCCGTTTTTAAAATCAGTAATTTTTTAATACAAAATTTCCTTGACAAATACAAATTTTTTTTTAATACAGCGTGACCCGTAACTTTTATCTCTGAACAAAAATAACCACATTTCCTGTCCGTCCGTCTGTACGCGTGTTTTATAACACATTTCATATCTTAAAAACTAATAAGTTAAATAAAACCCAGTTTGACTCAAATCTTTATGATAACAAGGCCAGTTACTGAAATAATTTTGACCAAATATCTTTTGTATTTTCAAAATGGCGATCACTAAAACTATATATATATATATATATATATATATATATATATATGTATTAATTAGAGCAGATAGTATTAATCCTGAAACCTTCCTTCACGCCCAATTTGGATATCTCCCCCCCCCACCACCACTACTTTAACACCCAGTAAACTATACAAAGTGTCAGTGATATAGCATGAGCTAACAAAAAAGGCCCATTTTTAATTCTGCATAAATTTTATATACATTATATGTTTTATTTTACATAGAAACTTTATATAGTTCAGCTTACTGTGCTGGGCGTTTTGTGCTATATGTTAATTGTATTACTGTTATTTTACTTGGTGTGCGACTAATTCAAATTAATTTATGTTGTATATCTTAGTGTTACGTAGTGTTACTGATTTCTTGTTTCACTGAACGATGGCAAATGTCCGGAAAAATCCTGTTTCCTTCACAATCCTTCCATCGTCAAAAATAACCTTCAAACAAAGAATATTTAAGTAATTTAATTAACTCTCAGAATTATTAATTATTAAAAGGACTATCATTTTTATAATTCAAAAATTTACAACTAAATTTAAGTTTTAAGAGCATTGGGGCTATCTTAAATTTTAAAGATATAATTAATGTGTATCCAAAACCTTTTTAGTTTTTTTCTTTGTTTGAAGGTTATTTTTGACGATGGAAGGATTGTGAAGGAAACAGGATTTTTCCGGACATTTGCCATCGTTAAGTGAAACAAGAAAACAGTAACACTACGTTTCGAGATCTGCAATCTGATCTCTTCTTCAGGTAAAGAACTAACCTAATACATACATTATGTATTAGGTTAGTTCTTTACCTGAAGAAGAGATCAGATTGCAGATCTCGAAACGTAGTGTTACTGTTTTCTTGTTTCACTTAACGATGGCAAATGTCCGGAAAAATCCTGCTTTTTAGTTTTTTGGGGTATTTTTTTATAGTTAATCAGAAAAAATGTTAACTATTCTGTATACATGGTTTAAATATTAAAAAAGTATACACTTCACAAAAGAGCGTCTGAGTGTGTATTGATTATATCTTTAAAATCTATTAGTGTTTGGAAAATTAAAAATGAGGTAGTAAAAATGTTAGAAAATTATGTCCTTTTCATGAAACATCTTGGTTTGTTACACGGATGTGATTTTTTTGTAATGATTTTTCATTATTAAATTGGTAATTTAGGTTTGACCAACAAATCTTTAAGAATTTTAGGTCTTTTAAATATTACTATAGGATTAAAATATCATTAGTTAGACAAGACATTTGTAATGTATTAAATTCTATTCGAAAGATATTAATTTAGTTAAGTCCTGGATGGTATTGAAATGATGAAATGAATCAAATGGAGTTAGGGCTATTTAGCCCTCTCTACCACTCAACCTAAAAAAGTGGCATTGAACTATCAATATAAATCACTGTTTTAAAACTTAGAATGTACTGGTTTTTATTGGATTAAATTAGTCTTTTAGTAGTTTTCTTGGATAAACTCTTAAGAATACATTCATTATCAATGTATTTTTCCAAGTCAGTTATGTTACTACATAGTGTTTGGGCTCTGTGAGTTAAACTTTTCAGAATATTCTTCTTGATGTGAACTAGATGATAGCTGCTGTAGTTTAAATATTGCATTGCATTTGTTTGTTTTACTTTTATTTTACTTTTTAAATGTCCATTTAAAAAAATATTCCATATCTAAAAATGTTACTTTGTCAACACAACCCTGACGATCTATTTCAACAACGCCGACATCTAGACAACCCATCTTGAGACTCTTGATGAACCTGAATATAACGCCCCTAGGAGCTGAACAGCTCACTTTAGCTGGTTTTAGAAATGTTGCAGTTAAAGAGTGTTCAAATCAAATAGTAAAACCACTTTCTCATATTGGCTCCCTTCAGGAAGGATTCATGCCCTCATGACTAAAAATTTCAAAAATCGTACCTTTCTATAAGGGGGGCAGGGAAACCCTGAGGAAACCCTAACCATACTGTTTAGAGGTTAAGTGACAGAGAGGTGTTTTATCATATCTTCACATCTGTAATACAGTTGTTTTTCATTTCATTTCACGTCATGACTATAAAGAAAATTATATTAATATACAGGGTTAATAAAAAGTCAGGACCACCCCTTCTATTTATCTTGTATTATGGATTTTTTAATTTCATTTCAGCCCGATAAAAGAAGCCATGTCCGGAGAGCCGAAAGTCCAAGAAGATGTGACCCCAGAACAACCAATAGATCCACCTGAAAATGACACCATGTACAATATGAGGTAATGTACCATTATTAATAATAATTAATATAATAATAATTACTATTTATTTATTCCATCAGTATTTTAAAATTGTATGTACATTTGATATTCTTAGGAACTAATGCTAACCACTTTCCAGTTGTGTAGTTAACACAACATAAATAAAAACGAAAAAAGGTATGAGTTCAGTTACAAATAAATTATTCATACAGCCAACAATGCTGCCTCATGTGGCATCTGTCCCAAAAAGGTACAAAATATATCTAATACACAATTTTTTAAATGTACGTTCCTTAATTATTACTACATAACAGTAACATGAAAAATCACAACAACAAAACACGCATCCTTCACTGCCTTATATCAACACACTAATTAACCTACATACATATTATTACAATTATCTATCTACAAACTATACAAGAATACATACTACCATACACCCATATACACATACAAGAGATACAATTTTCAATACATCAATAGTACTCATATAAGATATACATTCTATAAGAACTGTAAAATTGAGTTTTTAAACATCCATATTTTTACTTTATAACAAAAAAAATCCAATCAGAATCCATCCAACTATTATAATCTAGTTGGATATTCTAACACATGATTTAATCCTCAATGAAAAAGCGGCATCACCCAGATAACTCTCTGAGGAGTTAAACAACTTTCTACCTTAGCTCAGTAGTAGAATTTGAAATTGTAATAATTCACATATTTAGAATGGAATAGAATATATTTTATTGCGTTGACAATATATATTACATTGTATTGCAATAGTCAATAATACCAATTTGTTTTACAGTATTTACCTTAAAAACTAAATCCATTCACTCGACTTTCCATACAGTTGCACGCAGGCTCACATTCATACACATACAAAAAAAAACAAAACTCATAATTCGTGGGATCAACCCCCAGGATTGCAACACCGCCGCGAATATCAATCCCAAGTGTGCTCCATGAACTCGCCAACTGAGTAAAAACCACAAGACACCAGGTAGTGTTTTAATTGGGTTTTAAATTTTTTTTGGATTTGTTTATAAATTTAGTATTTCAGGGAGATTGTTAATGAATTTGATCCCAGCTTGAGAAGGGAGGCGTTCAAATGCTGCTGTGCTATGCTGTCGGACTCGAAAGCGCTCCCGAGCTCTTGTCTCGTATTTGTGTATATCACTGCCCTGTGTCAATACTTCAAGATTTACTTAGATTACCCCAGTTCACTTGTACTGGAGGGTTCATTCCAGTTGAACCTACAGTGGTTACAGAAACACCAGAAAGTTATATCACTTCTACCTGACCAAAACAAGGAGTGACTCATCATTAGCACAAATGTTGAGTACCTCTGCCTGCTTTGAATGCTGGAACAGATCTAAACTGTTTCCACCTAGTGTCTGGGGAACTCCCAAGCTTAATTTTTATCCACACCACTGACAACTTCATTAAGAAATTTTTTTTAATGAACAACATCAAAATAACCACATACCACATTATAAACATAAGGAAACTCATGTTGTTTACTATTTTGTTTCAGAGATTTGATAAACTGCATTGACGAAATAGAAAGAGAATTGGAATATAACTTCTTTCATAGCATGCAGCCGCCTTTGCCGTAAGTACTAATCTCGGATAATATGCCAAAAAACATTGTTATTGTGATTTAGTTTTAACACTATTATCATTATTATGATAATATTTTAACACAAGAATGTCTCTTATGTTGATATGAAAAACTGCAATCCCCAGATAGTTCTCTGAGTTTTGTCTCATTTCAGAAATAGAAAACACCCTGTGAAATCGGTCCAAAAGGACCAAGAACTTAAACTAGGATTGGCACAGATCCGCTATCTGCCACAATAAGTTGGGTGAAAGTAACAGGAGTGAGAGGCCCTATGTTGCCCCCACCCGAAATTTAGATACCACCCCATTTTGATCTCCACCGAAACTGGATCTCCACCGTCAAAGTTTATTACAATATAACATTCAAAAATACAAAGAAACAACCATTCATCCATCCTTATTCACACTGCAATTGATTACCACTCTAGTCCTCCTTTTGTTTTGATTTCAATGATCTCCCAGTAAAATATAAAATATTGTCAGAACTATAAAATTCATGGGATGGTAAAATGCATTTCAGCCTTGCCTTAGAGGTAATCTGCTGACGAAATGAACTTCCGCCAATACGGTAGATGTCCCAACATGTAGTTTCACTTTTGTGAAATCCACATTAGCAATTACTCGATGATGTTTTGAAACCGAAATGCTCTAAGAACTTCAGGTCCTGCATCGGAGTCCTACAATATTATTCATAAGACAAATGTGGGTAGATCTACAAAACAGCGTGATGATCACTAACTGAACTAGAATAGTATCTAGCCAACTTTCTCAAAACTTAAATGGCTGAACATCCTCAAAACATTTAACACAGTAGATGAGGTCTCTCTTTCTCTCTCTCCCTCCTCCTCCTCCTCTCTCTCCATCCCCCTCCCCCTCTCTCCCTCCCTGTCTCTCCCTCTCTACTTCTCTATCCCATTTTTCATATTCTTATGCTTTAAAACAATTTTTCTAAACATGAAAAAAAGACTACATTTATGTTGTCAAATTCACAGAATTGACCAAAATGCACAAGTTCATTGTAAAAACGTGTTTAATACACAAAATAAAGTAAAGACATGCCACATCATAGTTATAAAGACAATTTCGCTGCTTTCTATTCAATTTTCCATTTTGTTGCAGCTTAATACCGGATTACATTCCCGAAATAGACAATTGTATGCCTCTCTTGAAGCAGGTGTTGGTCAGGGAGGCAATTAGACTCCAGCAGCAGCTGGACCTTGAAAAGGAGTATTCTCTGTTTTACGCCGACGAACCTCTCTCTGAACCAATGTAAGTAACAATATCAAATAGTATGCCAAACAATAGCCATTCTTATAATCTAGTTTTATATTTTAACACAGAATTTACACCTCTTATGCCGTTATGTATAACCTGCATTTCCTAGATAATTCTCTGAGGATATAAAGTACTTTCTGACTCACCTCAGTAGTAGGAAACAGTCTTGTGGAACTGTAATAGTCAACGTATTTACTTCAATTACTTCAGGAGGGATCACTTCTGACTGTTTATAACTTCAATATCAATGTAGAGTGACTGTGGGAGGGGTAACACTCCCTTAATGTTTAAGGTTTTCAACCCTAAACATGTGAAAGTATTTGTTACTGCATGCTATAACTGAAAGAGGCCGGAACAGACCTTCTTGCAAGGGGACATGAATGAGACGTGCCCACTATCCTTTCTCATGGTGGATTTAAGATGAGTTCTCAGTGGATCTCCAACCTTATTTGTCCTAAAAGTCCTTAGTCTCTTCGGAAGTTGCAAGCTTCTTTTAGTTCTAAGTGCAATGAGATGTTTCCTCAGCTTCTTATCCTAAGTCAAAGAGAGAAAGTACTTTAATTACAAATATTGTCATATTCCTTTTGTCCAGCTCTAGTATTCCTTGTCTTATTTTATTTTTAGTATGTTTAAAATTACGGAGCACACAGGCAAACACAATTTTGTAAAGAAATGAACAATATTTTTGTCTTCTATCAAGACATACATGCTTCCTCAAGCTAGACATGAATATATAGAAAGTACTTTTCACCTTAGCACTCCTATCATTAATATTCCTAGAATCTACAAGTGCATTGACCAATCTGATCAAAGCTTTCTTTGAAAAATGTTCTCGATGTTGCTTTATTTGCAAAAATTGCTATCAACTCAAAATCTGTAGTGGCAAATGAAGCCACTGTATGAATACAGTCAAACAACCATTGTGCTGATAAAGTGATGGTGTGAACTCTGTCAGTTCTCACAATTCCTTAAAAACCCTCAAAAATATTGTTGAAGAACCCTTACTAAATTATCAATTACTCTGTAGACAATGTGAAAGTCAAGGAAGGCTGAATGTTTTGGAACATGCTTTGATTCAATTTCACTCTGAACCATTGAACACTGTTAATTTTAGAATATTGATATTTGAAATAAATGTCAGATCTCTATTGAATACATTTGCTCTCTCACCACCACACATTCCCATCGTCTCCTCCTTTTCTTTCTACTATATTTTTCTTCCTTTTCTTTCTTTTTCCATGAAAAAATTATATCACCATATGATGAAAAAAAACAGATTTCAAACCTCAAAACGTTGTGTTGTACATTTTGTAACATGTAACGATCACAAATGTCCGAAACCGTGTTATTCTTTCATTACCAATGTCTTACATAACCCAGTGTTAATTTAACTCTTTCTCATTCATAGCTTCGCTTTGCAGAACTCATTTGTTTTAACAGTCTAAAAACGTATAGCAATCAATAATAATGACTTATCTCAAATCAAATCAAAATTCTTTATTTACATGAACATAGAGTACAGTAATCGCGTCGTTATTAAAGATTTGTACATTTCATATCTTAAAATTGTAGCTTAGTTGAAATCAGTCAAGAAGATGTAAATAGGTAACAGTTAGAGTTAAGAAGAGATGATGAAGCTAAGTTTATATATGGTACAGAAATGTTACCATAAATAGTCAGGCATTGAAAAATTCTTCTAGGATGTAAAAAGATTTTTGCAGCAGCCAGGTCTTGAGCGATGTCTTAAAGTTCTTGTCTTCTCTACGTCTCTTCAGATTTTCTGGGAGTTGGTTTAAAAGTTTTTTCCCCGTGTAGGTAGGTTTCTTTTCAAACAGGGTGAGGTGATGTGTAGGTAGGGCATAGTCATATGCGTTCCTAGTGTTATAGTTATGATTGTTACCTAGGTGGTCAGGTGTCTGAGCTATTGTGTAGCAGGTGGCCTCCCAAATATAGAGTGAGACCACTGTCAGGATTCCAAGTTCTTCAAAAGCCTGACGGCATGACTCGTGAGGAGTCAGTTCTGCTAATATTCCAATAGCCTTTTTTGCAGAACTAGAACACGGTCCCTGTATCTGGCTGAAGGTTGCCCCATGCTAATAATCCACACCTAGGTTATAATATGATGTTATTATTAATAAATAACTCATAATAAGTTATTATCACACTGACTCACTTGTTATTAGAGAGCAGTATTTAGAGGCCATTGATGAGGAGAACAACCAACCAAAATGAGACAAAATTGAGAAAAAGAGACTCTTAATGAAAGAAGAAGAGGAAAAGAATGTTAAAAAAAGAAAAACCTCGCATTCCCTCGGTGAACAACAGGACAAGTAAGTCTCTACTGTTATTAGAATAGAATAGAATATACTTTATTCCAGAAAATATAACTAACAAAAATTGACACCAGTACTGGTAGGAATTACTAGCCACAGTATCCAGTAAGCGTGGCTAGCTCAACTGAAAGTTGTACTTAATTGTATAATAGTGTTCAGTCGAATCTTAACAAGTACATCGTGCGGTTAATCTGCAGTGTGCACACCCCACAGTTAACATTTATTTTAAACATAACATTTTTTAGTTATAAATTTACAAATTAAAATCTTTTAATATAAAACTGTACAAATTCCTAAACTAAAATTTGAAAAAAGTTATCAATATTAATAAAATTTAAAAGCCAACTTTTCAATTTGTTCTCAAATTTGTTTCTATTTTTGCAATTTTTTATTTGATAAGGCAAAAGATTAAAAAAATTTGGACCCAAAAAAGAAAAACTTTTTTTGAAAATTGGCTTATTTACCTTCGGTCTCATGAACAGCCCGAGTATGTTACCTCTTGTTCTTTGGTAAACTCTGTCGTTCCTGTTTCCACTTTTCTCATAGAAAATGTTTAATACTTTCAACAAAAATAAATATTTTAGTGGTAATATTCTTAGATATTTATAAATAGGTAATGCAGATTCATGTCTTTTCCTTTTTGCAATTATTCTTATGAAGTGGTTTTGTGTTACATTCAACGGTTGTATGGTTATATTGTCAGCAGCTCCCCAATTTTCTGTACCATAATTCAATTTAGAATGAATTAGTGAATTAGTGCAAAACGCTGCACTAAGAGGAAGGCGAACTGGAGTTTAAATATCATTCACAATTTATTGGTTATTGTTTAATTATTTGCTTTGTTTACAATGTACTCAGGAACATTTGATTACTCTTGGTGTAAGACTAAGACTAGTTTACTTTTCAGTCATAGTCACATTTTGTATTGTTTAGAAGTAGAACACAGAAAATGTTGAATTCAATTTCAAAAACTTTTGTAACCATACTGCTTAAATGTGTTTTATTTTTGCGTTTAGATATATATGTAAAAAAAAGTTTTAGTTCAGAAACTAAATTTAAGTTATATAGTAGGTAATAAGCTTAATGTTTTGGTTGTTGTTCATAATTATTTTGAGATGAAATTTTCCATTTTCATTCTATTTTATTGATTATCAAGTGATTTAATTGTAATATTTTGTTTGAAACCATAATTTGTTTGAAACATTCTGTAATACAAACATAATTCATACTCTTATTGTTACAGTACACAAGATGAAGATAATTCGTCTAAGAAGGCCTCGTCGTGTGAAGAAGATGACTTTTCCAACATTCTCGGATTGATTACTTCAGAAGAAATGCCTTCGCCATGTGAAGAAGAAAACTTGGATGCTCCTTTAGGTGACAGTTCCACAGAAAGTGCCCCAACGTGTGAAGATTACGTGGATGATCCTTGCCGTGTGCTTGAAGGTTAACTTCATTACTTATGTTTTATTTCTGTTTAATTATTTTGTTTGGTATATTTTTAAATGCTTCGTAAATACATAATATCTATATCTATATTTTTTATTTGGACCACAGTACAAAAAATACTCCACAAAAGCAATAATATACTAATTTACAGTACAGTATTTACTAATCTGTTAATTTTAATTTTATTGTTTGATTTTATTTTATCTTTACTATTTTGCATTTTACTATCCTGTGTATGTAGCTGTACGTAGTGGCGCAACAGTTGTATATTATTCCTTGTATATATGTATATGTAAACAGTTTTTCTCTCTTCTTGTTTATTTACTAATCTGTTAAATTTTAATAACCAATGTATCTTTACAATTTTGCATTTTACTATCCTGTGTATGTAGCTGTACGTAGTGGCGCACCTGTTGTATATTATTCCTTGTATATATGTATATGTAAACAGTTTTTCTCTCTTCTTGTTTATTTACAAATCTGTTAAATTTTTATTACCAATGTATATTTACAATTTTGCATTTTACTATCCTGTGTATGTAGCTGTACGTAGTGGAGCAACAGTTGTATATTATTGCATGTATATGTAAACGGTTTTCAAAATTTTTTCATTATAAACATATAACTAAACATAACATTCTTTATTCTATTTATATTCATTTTTATTTAGTTTTGTTACTTTTTATACATACTGTAGTTTCTAAAATGTTTAATTTGTATTTGTAGTTTGCATGTTTTGTATGAATATTTAATAAAGTGTTCTGGTTTGTTGCTTTGTATACATCGTATTCATTTATTTGATACCTACTACACTTGAGTCATTTTGATTATTAAAAGATAAACATTGTTTTAATGCTATTATATATACAGGGTATTCAGAAAAGGGAGTCTCAAACATCTGTGGGTGCTGGTGCTCATCATTTCAAACAAAAAATGTCATAAAACATAAGTCGAGAAATATGTTCTTTAGCTGCTCTCGGCGATTTTGTATTTCTGATACAAAACTTATTATCTTAAGAACTAGTAAAGCTATATATACCAAACATGCATCATAGGATATGACAAATTAGAGGAATAGTAAACAAAAGGTTTATGGTTATGTTAAATGGTTTGCTTTGATATTGACAAAATGGTGAATTTTTAACGTTTTAAAAGTCAAATAACAAAAACACTATTACTAGTACAAACTATTTATGGGACACCAATTATTTTTCAATTCTCATTACAGTTCAAAAGGATTTTTTCAATGAAATCCGTCAATGTAGCCTATAAGTGAGCACAATCACTTTAAAGGTGTGCTTGCACAAGCCGGGAGCAAGAAATAGTTTGTCAGTTGAAAGGTATCAATTGTTTTATATCAGTTATAAATATTTATAAGATACCAACTATTTTCCAATTTTATAACAATTCCAGTGGTACTTTTTTCAACAAAATCCGTCAACGCATAAGCGGGCACGACCACTTTAAAATGATTGCACAAGCCAGGAGCAACAAACAGCTGCCTCCAGTTGACTCTCAGTTGTGAAGTGTTTGTTTTGACAAGTAAGTGACACTTCTGTAAACACCCTGTCTATACATTATGATATATCAGGGGTGTCTCCTCAATATTTTGTAGGAGAATTCAGGGCCCTGATATTGAAATCAAATCAAAATCATCTTTATTCATTCATTTGCACATTTTGTACATAGAATAGTGTCAATTTAATGACAAAAGTAGTCAAGTTACAATATATAATTGTAATGTAAAGTTTATAATTTAATTTTTTACAGATACCTAACAAGTATTAAACAGTATGCACTTACTATTACAAAAATTAATATTAAGATCTTAAGGGAAAGTGCTCAAATTCTTCTAAAGAATATAAAATTTAACCTACCAAAAAAATCTTTTAACTTTCTTTTAAAACAAGTAAATTTACACTCACTTTTTCTATAATTAGGAATGTTTCTTAAAATCTATTTCCTGCATATAATTTATTTTTTTATGTAATTCCAAACGATGACAAAGGATTACAATTTTGTTTTTGTATCTGGTGTCATAGTGATGCACCACCTCACTGCTACTGATGGATGTTTGATTAATATCAATGGTGGCTTCAAAAATATAAAGTCCATATATAGTTAATATATTTAATGCTTTAAAACGTTCTTTGACAAATTATAAAAAAATTAATTTTAAAATGGTTCTAACAGCTTTTTTTAATTTTTAGTATTGCTTCGAGAATTTCTTTTTTAGTAGCCCCGTATACACACAGTCCATATGTATGACACTGAATGTGAGAAAAATAGGTAAGTTAAAGTGTCAGTATTGCATAAATCAGACATTCTTCTTATTGTGTACGAGCCAGAACATGTATAATAATTATACGAGTCTTATGTATAATAATTTTGGCGTGAGCATCCCACGATAAGTTATTGTCAACTGTTAGCCCCAAAAATTAAACTTCTTTGGCAAACACTATTTCTTTTACTTCAACGAGTGGAGTAATTACTTGTTTATTTTGTTTTGTTTTAAAACTTAGGCATTTTGTTCTATGCGTGTTTAGATATAAATTGTGACAGTTAAACAATTGTTGCAAATTAGCCAATTCAGTATAGGATTTAATTTCTATCTGTTCTTTTGTTTTACTTGATATTTTTAAATTTGAATCATCTACATATAGACATCGGCTTGTAGATGGCTCAAAGCTTAGACAATTTTTTAAAGTTTTTCAGGCAACAAAGGAAAAGGAAACATTGCTAACGCAGCCCTATTATTCGATTTAGGAATGTAAAAGTATAGCTGATCCATTTATTGTATTCAAGGAATAGTTTTATGCAATAACCAGACACACGCATGAGTTCAACAAATAAAACCAAACACACTTAAGAACTACATACTTCAAACGACACATTAACAAAAGGAGGCCTTAGAGTAGTTTAGTTGAGAAGAAGTGAAACACATAAACCGCAGGGTTGACCAGGGTCCCGCCTGGATTAGGCACGGCACTGGGCAGAGATGACCTTGGTGGTGAGGGCTCCAGTGGCGCGACGCTGTCTAGGCAGAGATGGGGCCACCTGCATGGGCTGACCATACACCTCGGAGAGAAAGAGTGTGGCAGAGCCGAGCAGTACCGACAAATCCCGAACAGGGCGGCTGATCAGAGCCGAGCGATTCCGACAAACCCCGAACATGCGGCTGATCAGCGACCTCAGTTCGGAACAGTTCGATTTCTACTATCTATAACGAATTAACGAGTCGTTTTATATCCGAACACATCTGAAAAACATAGAAATTATATAGAACGTATACTACATTAATGTTTATCCTATTAATTATATTAATATTACATTTTAAAATACAAAAGATTCAATTAAACTCAATTTAAAGGTTGTTTTTGTATTTTCGAGTCCCTGAGTCCCTGTTACAACGCCTCTAATATTAGTATTGCAGGCAGTTTCACCTTGTCTGTTAGAATCGCGGTCGTTTCTCAGCATCTTGTGACCGTGTATCTGTAAGCTGTCAGAAAGAGTGACAGTCTATAGCAATGTCTCACTGACCGCACAAACTCTAAACTGAAATTCGCGTTCACACATTTCATCAAACCCAGCATTCACAATCGAATGTTTTTGTGTGACTTTAAGAGTTGTCCCTCCTACTCCTTTTGTCTCCTGAGGTTTCCGACCATACAACTATCTTCGTGGTAAGTCTTGCCACAGTTCATACGTGGTTGCTCCATTGTTATTCCTAACGTCAAGTACAGATAAAAAGGAATAATGAAACAGTTCAACAATAACTTAATATATAATAAATTTGGAAATTGGTACTTGCTATTCAGTAATAACTGATAATGTTCTTATTCAAAAACTTTCTACTTATTAACATCAATATTAACAAAATGGTGCCTGTTGAAAATGTTTAAAATCAAAGAACATAAAAAGTATAGTTATACAAAATTTAAAAGATACCATATATTTTGCAATTTTTATTGCAATTCTAACGATACTTTTTTCAACGAAATCCGTCAACGCATATGCGAGTAAGACCAGTTTAAAGGAACGCTATGACAAGTCGATCACATGTCAAAACAGCTGATGCTGCTTAACTGGCAATAAATAAACATGGCCATGGCTTAACTGGCCGTGAAATATTCTGCTATGGAGTAATAAGATTTCTAAATGAGCAAGTTACAGACAATACTACTGAATTTCTTGCTTTTTAAATTCCTAATTACAATTTATACATGTTCACCACAAATCACATATATTCATAATGTAGCATTTAATATGGAATAACCCCCATCATATCTAAAAATATCTCTATAGAAGCAAATACATATCAGTGTAACTTAAAGCTTCATTACGTCACCAAAGCCCGCTTTTAAAAGTAAACCGGAAAAAAATCATAATTGGCCAAAGAATACTATTGACTAATTTTTGACTTTAATAGTTATTAAAGAATCTCATGCTTAAGGCATTTATATGCTTAACGCCTTATTTTCGCAAACTCTGCTTTATACTTTACTTGTTGTACAATTACTTGTTGTAATATTAATAACATATCATAGAGATGTCCAACATTCGGTCTGAGCCAATGCTAGTGTTAGTATAGGTTGCATGTATGAATACTATGACAAGCTCATAAGACATTCATACAGTTTATTTTGTAAAGGCTGATTCAACTTTCAATTTTACTTTTTTTATGATCTCACCTACTCAATCCTGGAATTTGTGTAAATTGAGATGTACTAAAGAAGAATTTTGTATTGATTAATGCTCGATAGGTAAGCATAATTCACTTGTATTTGCACTATTGTTTAGGACGACATTGCATGTAGTAATTGTTATTCGTTATGAATTATCGAAGCCCAATTTATTTGATTCCGCTTGTGTTTATTTTAGTATTTTATTGAGGTTATGTTTAAAATTAGTACATTTTAGAGCCTAGTCTATATCGATATTCTTGTAAACAATGATACAAATAAATTTAGTACTTGTTTGTTAGTTGCCATTGTCCTATTAATTAGTATATTTTGTAACTGTTGATCACATCCAGAATATTAGCAAGTGAGATACTTTTATTGTCTTAATGAGCCCATCTCATTCATCCTTTATTTTTTTAAATTAATAGGGAGGTCAAACAATTTAATGGATGGCAAACAGTGGGAAATGTAATAACTTAGCGGCGTTAATCTTTATCATCCCCATTAGTTTTAACTGGTATCTAGGTGTTTAAGTTGTTTGATCGATAATAGGTGATATAACCAAAACAATTCCCAGAACTATGGTTTACAAAATCTAAGCTAGAGATGGCCCGTGCCTATAAGTTTTTAGGTTAAGGCTATGAAAACAGAGAAGTTCAAATCTTCATAGTAAATAGGCTAGTTGATTTAATTCCAGAATAAGCCTTGTTGACCTGTTAAAGGGATTTTTGCTCTAAGAGACTAAAAATTCAGTTCTCATTAAATAGGCCTCATCAGTTGTCACATGAATGAAAAGTAAATTAGATGCCTTTGCATTGTTGTAAAAAGGCTATAGTAGGCTATAAAGTCGATAATTTATCTTTATTTATAATTAGTTATAATTATTTATATTTATAATATCATAGCAACACTGCCCTCTGCAGTTTAGGGATTTGATTGTATGACCGAGCAGGTACCAGCTGTGGTAAATTAACCCTGGAAACATAAAACAACCCATTTGGTGTTGATCGCGTGCAATTGACACCGAAAGTGTTGATTAGTATTTTACCAATAAAAGCATTATTAATGGCCAATAACCTTTAAATTGTACATAAATCGAAGGCCAATGAGTAGTTTTTAATGTTTAGGGGTCGTTAATTTTCTTTATCCTGTGTTGTTGACAATGTGTGTGGTTATCCCAGATGTGATTTTGTTGTTAGGCTCTGAACAGCGGAAATTGTTGTTTGTAAAGAAATCCTTTTGTTCTTTGTTCAGGAGTTTTTTTATTCCAATTGAGCAAAGTTTTATCCTACACTGTTGATTGTAATACTCCAGAATGTGTAATCCTTGTAGATCAAGTGATATTCGTGACATTCTAATGTAATCTAACACGACTGACTTTGTTGATATGAATTAGAAGTGTTGCATCATGTTTCTATTTTGTTTCTTGTTAATTTTGAAGTAAAAAATTACATATACACTGTTCTAAATCAGCTAACTTCATAAAATAGTAGAAAAAAAACACTAATTTGCATGAGGTCAATTTTAATTTAAGTCATTTTATTGTGTTGGTTATCAACTGAAAATTGGTACAAGTTTTACTCTTTTCTTTGTAAACATAAAAATTATTTCCATTTTTATTTCTGAACCCGATAACACTATATATTTTTGTGTTTACAACTAAATGTCTTACAATTTAGATATTTCAGACTTTTAAAATAGCTTATACTGTATTTTATTATAATGTAGATACTTTAATGTAATACATTTTTGCAATGTAAAATAGTAAATTCAATATAGGCTATGATCTAAAAATAATATTTATTTTTATTTTTACTTCAACATTATGTAGCTTTGTTCTTTGATTATTTTGGTTAGGATAAACGAGAATAATGTTCCCTTCTGAAACATTATATATAGCACTTTATACATATACTACAAAGTATGATTTTTATAAAATTTACAAAGGGACTCTTTTTTTCATAAAACTTCAGCCTATGTTGTTCCACATATCTGCTACGTCTCAAATTGTAATCATGATGATTTAAAATACTAATTGGGTTGTTGTATTTTTTACGTATAAAACAGTTTCATAAATGTATAGATCATATACCGTACAGTCAAAATTTGAAGTTGAGAAAAGTATGGTTTCACTGTATCTCTTTGTTTTAGGTTAAAAATTATTCTTAAAGCTTTTTTTTGTTGTAATAAGATTCTGTCCAGATTTTTTTTAGTTGTGGCTCCGTATATGCCTATATTGTAAGACATGGGAATTTACCATAGCAAAGTAGATGGCTTTCAATGTCTCAATGCTACACACCCTTGACATTTGGCGTAAAGCAAATAGACTGGAGGACATTTTTTTTACCACATAATCAACATGTTTCTCCCAACTCTGTAAAACCTACAAATATAGAGCACACTTTATATGCTTCCAGGGTTAACAAAACCTGGTCAATTAAATCGATGTTAAAAATTAAACTTTGGCCAACATGTCCAAGATAATGCAGCTCCATAATGTGACCAATGTCGAATATTTGGAACCACCTGTTCAAGAATAAAAGTTAACATAACATAATAATTGAATACAGACTTTTTCATATAATTTTAAAATGAAATAAGTTACTCAAAAACATTGTATTTATAATTTTTTTTATTGACCTTATTTTGATCACAAGTTTTCGGGTTATGAATTTTCAAGGTTGCAATTAGGAGTAGAATTTAACAATCTAGCTTAAATGTTAATGGGACTTCCCTTATTATAGCTTTACTGGTTAGTTTATGTTTTAAGTTTAGATACAAGTATCAAACTTACAACCACATATGCATATTAACACTTATGTAAAAAATCACATTCATGCCACGATACTTCTATAAAAGCTTATTAAATTTCTGGGTTTCTATTCGCTGATTTCCTTTGAGCTCAGGAAATAAGCCCTAGCAACCTTTTCCTTGTTTCACAAATATCAGGACAGTTTAGCCACATGAGCTTTGGTGATTCTTCTGCTTATCAAAACAGTCTGCATTCATCAGTGGTAACCCCATCTTCATTGAGGTTTCTAAAAGAGGTCTGTATCCTGTTAGTATTCCGAGTAGCAGTCGTATATCCTAATCTCTTAGGTCTAGGATCCTGGCCCATTGTCTTAAGCGTATTGAGAGATAAACATTTTTTATCACATGATTCCTGAGGCTTTTCTCCAAGTCTGATCCTCTTCTCTATGGCATTTACTAGAGCTCTGCAGCTGCAACAGCCCTGTATTATTGGCAATGAACGAAAAACATCCCTTGAGTCAGAATCTAGTCAATATTTATTTTTTAATCTAACGACAAAAACAAATGTGTTAACCTATAATTGTATTTTTTCTTTTCCATATTTGTAGTTTACATACATAAAAAATATCACCTTTTAGGTGTATTTACAATTATTACAAGTGAGATGATGGTTCAGCCTACGTTGAATATATATAAATCTCTCTCTGATTGAACAGAAAAAAAAACTTCTAACAAATAAACAATTTAATAAAAAGGTTTATAAATTTACAAGGTGCCAAATATAATTTTAAGTTAATTAAGAATGGGGAAGAGAAAGAGAGACTTATATGTGGTTCACGCTCAAATCACAGCATAACTGCTTTGAAACAAATGTCCTTTGGTTTCAATAGTTGATTCCTCTCAACTTTATAGAGTACTAGACACTAGCTAGACATATTTCAGCAGATTCCTGCATGTTTACACCAACAACTGTGCTTGTATATTGAGTATAGAATATTATTAGGGCACACTGGCCTGGTAATTAGGGAGCTTCATATGAGGTATAAGAACAGAATATAAGACTATATTGTAATTAGTATACTATACTGAAATATATTTCGGTGCTTTGGTATTATCCAGTGGCCACTATTATTGGAAGAGTTTTTTCTTGCCGGAAACTAAAAATCTACATCATTATAAAGAATAGACTTTATTTGACTTACTGAATGTGTGCTTGACTTCATTTTGAATATGGTCTACCAACTGTTTGCATGCAGATAAGACTGATTCTTCAATACTTTTTGAACGCCCAATTCTAAATGATAACATTTTGTAAATATTTCTTTGAACTGTTAAGTCTTTACAATTACAGTGATTAATTCTTTGCTTACGGCTATGATTAACTGATCTACTTTACTGCACAAATTCACCCTATCCTCTTTTGCCCAATGTTCACAGAGGAAGTATATGTCTTCATTGTTGATCAACTCCATTATGCCTGGTTTATTACAAATTAAAAACAGATATTTCTGAATTAACACGACTATCTGAGGATACTTAGTGTATCAGTACTTTCAGCTTTGGAGAGTTCCATTTTACTGTGTATTATATGTCATTATTACGATCGGTTTTTCTCCCTCTCAAAAAGAAGCAATGTCTGCAGGAATGAAGCCAATCTATCCCTATGTACTATTTGTTAGTCTATACACTACACCCTGTATAATTAGGTGTAGATTACATTATAAATACGTTACTAGAAGTACCAAAGTTAAAGATAACCTTTAAGAACGCTCACATGAGCGCTCGTTAACTTTTTATACTTAAAATACGTATGTATTTACCTATATATAGAGCAGATAGGGGCAGAGTTGCCTCCTTCTTGTAGGATGATGGTGCTTGGTTACCACAAGTCAGCATGGCACTAACATCAGCATGGAGTGGTCTGGACTGGAAGCAAGACACTGTCTGGACCTCCTCTCATGGAAGGTGGACGTGGGGTGGTGGTTAATAAGTAAGAACGGTTGTTTAGTTGTAGGTAGGATGATGGTGCTTGGTTACCAGAAGTCAGCATGGCACTAACATCAGCATGGAGTGGTCTGGACTGGAAGCAAGACACTGTCTGGACCTCGTCTCATGGAAGGTGGACGTGGAGTGGTGGTTAATAAGTAAGAATGGTTGTTTAGTTGTAGGTAGGATGATGGTGCTTGGTTACCAGAAGTCAGCATGGCACTAACAACAGCATGGAGTGGTCTGGACTGGAAGCAAGACACTGTCTGGACCTCCTCTCATGGAAGGTGGACGTGGAGTGGTGGTTAATAAGTAAGAACGGTTGTTCAGTTGTAGGTAGGAGATGGTGCTTGGTTACCAGAAGTCAGCATGGCACTAATAACAGCATGGAGTGGTCTGGACTGGAAGCAAGACACTGTCTGGACCTCCTCTCATGGAAGGTGGACGTGGAGTGGTGGTTAATAAGTAGAAACGGTTGTTCAGTTGTAGGTAGGATGATGGTGCTTGGTTACCAGAAGTCAGCATGGCACTAACAACAGCATGGAGTGGTCTGGACTGGAAGCAAGACACTGTCTGGACCTCCTCTCATGGAAGGTGGACGTGGAGTGGTGGTTAATAAGTAAGAACGGTTGTTCAGTTGTAGGTAGGAGATGGTGCTTGGTTACCAGAAGTCAGCATGGCACTAATAACAGCATGGAGTGGTCTGGACTGGAAGCAAGACACTGTCTGGACCTCCTCTCATGGAAGGTGGACGTGGGGTGGTGGTTAATAAGTAGAAACAGTTGTTCAGTTGTAGGTAGGATGATGGTGCTTGGTTACCAGAAGTCAGCATGGCACTAACAACAGCATGGAGTGGTCTGGACTGGAAGCAAGACACTGTCTGGACCTCCTCTCATGGAAGGTGGACGTGGAGTGGTGTGGCTTTGTGTTGTCTGAGTGTCCGCAGACTCCCCCCACCTCCCACTACTCTGACGTGGACTGGGAAACTCTCGCCTCCAGTCTCGGCCTTGGAGGACCCCTCCCTCTCACCTCCTCATCACTCTCATCTTCATATGGACCAGGTAACGTTTGTATTAGTGATTACAATAGTCTGTTTAATCTCATTGTATACTTTATTGAGTATATACATGTTTGGAAACTATACTTATTTTACTACATAACCAACAAAAAGATCTTTAAGTATTTTTCTTGAAATACTCTTCAGTACTTTGAGGTTCAATTTGTCCCAATGAAAATGTAATATTTGATCAAAAAAGTCCATTATAAAATAAGCTTCCTGAACTGATTGGCAAAATAAAATAATAATTAATGTTAGTACATAACCAGTTTTGGCCATAGCCATAATGAATGACATGACTGTTGAGCAATCAGACAGACTTCACCGTGCTCAGAACTAATGTATTAGATTGATTTTTAATCTCAGACGTCATGAGCATGTTACACAATATTTTCAGCAATTGTCACTCATGAAACTTCAAGTACGTAAATTCCAAATACTTTTTATTCTACATTTAACTATCAAAACCAAATATCCTGTTTATATGTCTGATCATTTCAACTTAATCTCTGATATTAGTGAATGACCTACAAGAAGGAGAGCCACATTAGTATCAATTCCAATCCATCTATCAACAATTTTTATTAGGTCTTTTACTGTTGCACATTTCGGGGTGGGGGTTTAGGGTCTTACTGCTGGGGGCCCGTGGGGGTGACGGATGGTGCTGCTTGTGGCGGTCGTGTGGTCAGTCGGTGTGTTAGAGTGATTGAATGTGTCTTCTTTTGATTCTTCATTTTGAATATATATATGGTGCTTGGTTACCAGAAGTCAGCATGGCACTAACAACAGCATGGAGTGGTCTATAAATCTACGTAAAAATGTAAATTATATATATATATAATTTACATTTTTATTTTGTATTTTAAGTTTTGAATTCATTTCAATTTATAGATTTTTTGTTTTAAGTTGATTTAATTTTTTACAGATTAAGCAATTTTGTTATTTTATATTTATAGTATAAGTTAATAATTTACCGCAATTGCATCATACTATTGTAAATTTACTGTATACAAAACGAGGTTGAGCGGTAGAGAGGGCTTGATAACTCTAACTCCGCCTCTGTAATAAAGGCATTTTTCATTTTCATCATCAAATGCTGTATAAGGTTAGTTACTCTTCTTGACACTGTCAAATAGCATTTTAGAAGTCACAACACAAGGCCTACCTAAGTAAGCATGCTTTGTGGTGATCAAGGTCTTGGTCTAAGCACTTGTGCTTTTTCCATACTCACCTGACCATTAACCTCTGCTTTATTGTCGTCCTGTCTTCCAAACACTGTCCACATTTTGCGTTATAAAGGTATTGAGTAGGAACTGAAATTCAATTTCGTAATGTAAAGTTTATTATATCTATCGCATTCCTAGCCACAAGCATCCTATAGAGACGGTGTGTTTTTGTATGTTTGCTTAATGTAGTACAAAAGTAATGTGTAGACTAACTAGAGTTAATTAAAAGCAAGGTATGTGTCAAACGTAGCTGCAGATTATATTCTACTCCACTAATGTCTTGTGTCAAATAAAGATTTATTGAAAGAGAGGTTCATAGACAAGTACACTTGGTGCTGTCCATCGTTTGCTGACTCTAGTACTGGCTCGATCCTGTATAACTGAGTGGTCTGTCCTTTCACTTGACAGTGATGAAAGTGATTAAGCTAGGTATCTTTAAGTAAGTTGAAAATTTAATTATTGTACTATAATATAAATGGCAATGTTAATTGTTAGCAAACTTTTGATTAATAATTTTGATTTTTTATAGGCTTTCGATATTTTAGGATTTCGTTATAATTGAAAAGTTTTAAGTATATTAATATTATTAGCATACTAAGTCAGTCATAGTAATAATGGTTTTAATCAGTACTTTAATAAAATGTATTTGTAAGACAAAATTATGAATTTTGTTCATTAATTTCTGCAGTTTATTAAATTAAAAAACTATAACCATGTTCTTTTTACTTTAACTTTGATTGTTTTTTAATAGTTTTAAATTCACCATTTTCTTTACAGAAACTTTGAAACTGTAGGAGTAATAACAGAAATTTATTTAATTCTACAGTTGATGTAGCGTTTTGAATACTTAATCTTTATATTCCCGAGAGTTCACTATCACTTAAAATATCCTCTTTTCTCTCACGATTTTATGGCAACTCTAAAAAAAATGTACTATTTACAAGTAAATTAATTAGTGGTTTATATGTTTGCTGTGTCAAATCCGTCCAATAATGTATTCGCTATGCAGCAAAATTCAGTGTCATAAATTTTATTATAAATGCTAAGTTTTGTTGAATACATCTATACTTTCAATGTTAATTTTAAAATACAGAGCTTACAGTAGAATTATCTTCTTTTAAAGACACTTAGTACTTACCAAACATTCTCCCACTTTGGTCCATTTTTCCATTACAAGTTCCTCGTACATAAAACCTAAATCATGTATTTTTTATACTTTATAATACTTGAACTAATAAGTTATAATTGCGTCATATCATGGGGACTTCTGGAAAGATTTATTTTTTCCAGCATCCAAAATAGTAAACAGTTAGTTCAATTTTAATTAGCCTATTATTAAAAATTGTATTTGAGACACTTCCTAGTCTTACATGGCTTTCCTTATACATATTTCTGATGAGTTCGTTCTTGGATATTGGGACTGAAAGGATTAAATTACAATATTATAATAAACTGTTAGGGTATGAATACACAGGCAACTCAGCAACACGATGCGATGTGAAGCTACTCGAAATTATCAAATGTTTATGTAGATGTTAAACATGGAATAAAACACACATCGCAACATGACGTGATCCGTTTATCTTATTCCATACGAACTGTATTTGATAGTTTTGCATTACGTCGCAATCCGTGTATTTTTACCCTTAGATAGCAAGCCTTTCTCTTTGACATTGAACAATTCTGACAAGAATTCAATATATACTACTTACTAGTAAGGATGTGTAAAAAGTAATACTGTTGTGTAATGTAAACATCAGTGTTTTTTAGTACAAATATTTGGTTGTTTTGAGGTCATCACATTTACCTAACAATAATATTTCATCACAATGTACAGTATTGTTAGTCCTATCAATTGTTGGAAAGATATTTCCAACCTCATTCACTAATAAAGCCGGCAATGAACTTTGTTGTGTAATTTATAGTGGTTTTAGCCAGTGTCTAAGAGTAATGCGATTGAGAGGGCACACAAAGGGAGGTAGAGGGAACAAGAAAGCTGGTTCTTTTATTGTGGGTCCTTTTATGTTTTTTATGTGGGTTTTGCCAATTTTTAACTTATTCTCCTCGTACTACCAAAATTATTTTAAAATAATTTTCCACCTTTGTCTGATAAAACACAAAATATTCTTCATTATTCACTACCACCAATTATAATCCAATGCAAATTTTTACAAAAGTAAACTTCAACGTAGTGTAACTTTCCATTTAACAAAATCTTTCTGACTAGGCTCTCTACAGTTTTGCTAAACAAAATCTTTAAAAAAGCTCTCTAAGTGATATTATAGTCATATCAAAGAAATTTAAAGAAATAGTTTAGTTACTGGTCCGGTAAAAGTAAAAAGTCATAGTTCATTAATTGGCAAATTTTTGTGAAATTTTATGTAGGTTAATAACTCTTATCATAAACAGTTGGTATAACTGAAAGTATATAGTTAGAGTTATGCAGCTCTTGTCTCCTTCGTTAACTGTTGTACAAACATATATTACAAATTGTATAAGATGGAGGTATAAATTGATTTAAGTAAATTTGTATATTGTGTATATAAATAATATTCCAGGTACATAGCTAAATATAAAAGTTGTAATGTAGGTACTTGTTTTTTTTTAATTATAGGGTTAGTTTAATGTACGTTTACTTAAAATATACTTCTATTAATGTGTGAAACATCCAAAATAGGCCTAATATTTACTAGTTTTTGCTAATATGTGGATTTTTTGGAATATGTAATCTGTGCCCAAAAAATCAGGAACATATCACACTCTGCTGGTGGTAATTATTTATCAGTATAAAAAGGATATCACATTTTCTGTAATTACTTACAGCAGTATTGTTAGTACTATGTAATATATAATTTACTCCATTAAAAAATAATAGGCCTAGTTACCATAGTATATCAAGAATATAGAATGTAGTAATAAACATACAATAGGAATCAAGAGTGATAAACCAGTGCCACAGTGTCTTGAATTTTTTCACCGCTTTACAGTGAGAAACACCTGGTGGTGATATTTAGGCTTTGCGTTTAAAAATGCCTCTTGCCTGATTTTTGCCACCACCTATTAAGTTGCTTTACTTATGTTGATGTGTCTTTCAACGTTTCAGTATAATGAAATGTATATTCAATGCTTATCTATTGGCATTGACTGGTGTTTGGAAAAATCCGAACTATACAAAGAATCAACGTAGGTAGTACTGTCACCATCTGGCTTGGACACGAGAGTGCAAAATTGTGTATATGTTCTTTATGTTGTAAAATGTGCCAGGTAACATTATGACTTAAGTTTGTAATTTACAAATTGTAACTCATATATAATGTAATTTATGTAATGATAACTATAAATCATTGCTCAGTGAATATCCTTATGCATCTTTACCATTAACACTAAGGTTCGAAAGGTTTAAAAAACAACAAAGGTTTTTTTTTGGGTAAAGACAGTGTGTTGGGTAAAAGCATTGTTTCAGTAAGATGTATTGGATGTGGCCGGAAGAGGAGGGTAAACTGAAGGTTACAACTCTTCTTCTTGGTATAGAAACACTAGATTGAAACATAATTGAAATATTTATATTTGTCAAATATGACCACTCACCAGACTTAAACAAAAATAAAAAACATAAACATATCTCTGTTTTTGGCAAAGAATTCAATGAGTATGAAATTCCACTGTGTTCCAGTTTGGCAAATGTTAACCTGGTCGTTCTACATTATCCACCCTCTCTTACATAGACAAAAAAGTAACAATACAAACTGTTTTATACTATCTAGGAGAATCAGAATTGCACTTTTAAATAATGAGGTGCATTACTAAGGAAACCATTTTTAAGAACTTGTGCATAATAGACAATAGACAATAATCTTTATTGACATGTTCGTGGAGAATAGTACAATGCGTCAAAAATAGAGAGATTCTGACTAAAACTGTGTGACATAAATTCTTTTTTTTTATAATAGAGCCTGTCCTGTAGCCAATTAGTCAGGGTTTTCTTCAGATTCCTGGCTGGCGCGTTTCTTATGTAGTCCGGGAGTTTGTTGAAAAAGAGTGCTCCCTTGTAGGATGGCTTCTTTTCATACAGGGTGAGCCGATGTATCGGGAGTGCAAAATTGGAGGTGTGTCTTGTGTGATGTTGATGCAGATCTTCATTTCTTGTTTGAGGGTTGGAGACCACATGGAGGATTGCCTCACATATGTAGAGTGATGTCACAGTGAGAGTTTTCAATTATTTATAAGCTTCTCGACAGCTTTCTTGCACCCTGATCGCTGCCAGGCATCTTATTGCCCTTTTTTGATGTATGAGAGATTTCTCCGAGTTAGCACTGGAGGTTCCTCCCCATACCACTATACCATACATAAGGTGGCTTTCAAAGAGGGAGTAGTAAGCAGTTTTTGCTGTGTGCAGGTCATAATAAATCATGATTTTAAAACAGTAATCAAAGAAACATCATAATCTAAGTAAATATAAACAACGATGATCACAATGATTAGTTTTATTAAGTATACCTGTTATGTTGTTTGTGCAGTGAAGGTAACTGGAGTGGTGTTGTTGCTGGGGCTGGGAGGCTACCTCTGCTATAAGCTGTACAAGGTGTGGCTGTACCAGCAGTACCAGAGTAGCAGCAGCAGTGGTAGAGACGACAATGCTCCGCCTCCTCCATCTTCTTTCGCTGAGGGCACCCCGGCATTCAGCTACCATCATATGTCCAACCCGCCTGCCAGTATTAATGACTTCTTGAATGTCAAAGTAAGACCAGTGTGCTGTAATGTGTAGTAAAAATAGTATTACTTATGTATGACATTTCACCTACAGAATAGAAGTATCAAGTCGATTGGCTCCTAAAAGTGGACATGTGTAGTAATCGATTCACTACGATGCTGGTCACTAGGATTTTCTTAAACAGTTGTGTGATCAGACCACAACCACTTGAAACATTGTAAACAAACCTTGCTCTCAAGGAAGAAATATAAATGCATCTGTTTTGTTTCTTCTTTTTTTTTCTTTTTTCCCTCTTAGGACAAGAAGCTTATAGATTGCACTTAGTTCTGTAAGAACCTTAACACTGCTACACTACCGGAGTGACAAGATATTCAGGATGGGTAAGGTTAGGGGTAGGGGCCACCTCCTATCGAGATCCATGAGGAAGAATTAGGGCACTAATCTCAAAGTCATGTCTCCCTGGAAGAAGAGGAGCCCAGCTCTGAACCAACCCCTCTAGTCAAAGTAGGCAGGAGGTGGCACACCCTTGTTGAGGCTAGTAAGAACCTCTGAGGTTAGGGAACAAACCCCATCAACTCCAACAGTCATCTCCCACAGTAGACTAGACCTACCGAATTGCCCTTGAACCCCGGAATCTCGACATTTGTGGTTAGTGATGCTCCACGTCCATATTATACGGATGTTGTAAAAATGGTATCAACTCCCGACGTCTGTATAGTGCGGTCGTGCACTATTTCTATTATTTTACTGGTCACCTATTTTACCAAATGCTTTGTAATTCCACAGACTTGTGTACAAAGATGTATTGCATCAAAATATATTAGTTCGTAAAGCTTTGACTTTGTATTTTGTCAGTCTGTGATTGAGAAATTGCAATTCATCTCAGCTGACTACTCACTGATTGTCGCATACAACTGTATTTCACTACCTTGTGAATATTCCACCTTGCTTCATGTTTTTAGGTTAAAACAGTATAAAATTGGGCAGTTAAATATTAGTTTATTTATTTGATTTGAAAATAATTAAAATGAATCGTTCAAAGTATCCCGTAATCGAAAATACACCAATTAATAACTTAGTTGAGTCATGGATATGGGCAGTGATGACGATTTCAGTAATAGGTATCTTGACATTTCTGAAAACATTTTCTACTGATTTAAATATTGTGTTAAATAATTTTTAGTTTTTAAAAAATATGTGCTATAAACAGTTTTAATTATTTTATCAGAAATAACTTTAGTTTTATATTAAGTATTATGAATTTCAAATATTGTGTTTCATTTACTTGCATAGAAATGGCAGAAAGGAAAATGACATGTCCTTACAAATATTGATGTTACTCAACTTGTAAATAAAGTAGTCCTTTAATTCCATAGATTAAGAAATAAATTTCACATAAAATGAATAGATATCTGGTTCATCAATTTTAAAAAATATCGTAGTTATGAGATGTTTAGAAAACTCATACTTTTGTCTAAAACGGCTTGGGATCTTTGGCACATCACTTTATATAATGGCCAAGGTTAAAAAATTTTACAGTTAACATTAAATAACTTACGCCTAATAAATAATAATTTTAGTGTTTATTTTATACATTTTAAACATGTCTGGTTTTATGATTAAAGCTTTAAACCTTTAACTGGCAACCAACAGATCTTCCATTGATTACGCTGTGTCTGCTACAGTATAATAAGCGGCCACCACCACAATCAGATCATGATTATTGAATAATATCCAATCATCGATATTCATGACCATCCAACCATCTAAATATACTGAAAGCAAAATGTTGGAACAAATAATGTAATTGATATTTCAAAGAACAATTTAGATTTTGGATTTTAAGTCTTACAAATGAATATATAAATTAAATTATAATATATAATTACAAACAAAACAATAACATTTCCTTACCTTCACGTCATTGTTCTCGCTGTCATTAGTTAATAACCAAACACATGATTTCACTTTGAATATTTTTCCAAACATAATTTTACTTTGAATGAATTTTGAATGATAATTTAGTCGAAGTGAATTAAGTTGTAGGTTTTTAAATTGTACTATATACTTTTATATGTGATAGAAATGTATTTATTTCAAATTGTATAAAATAACTAAACTATATTTAAATACAGTTTAGTTATTAACGACGACGAGTTTAGTTTAAACTACTCTTGAGTCGTCGTGTAGTACTTACGATTACTTCTCAGGGTATACACGTGTGATAGCAATTAAAAAATGCTCAAATGGATTACCATCAATACTCATTACTTCTTGCCGATACATAATTCTGCAAGATGATCAGCAATGCAGTCACACCTGAAACCGGTTTTAATGATTTCTTTTTAACTCTCCAATTAGATTATAGTTTAGGTGTTTGCAGAACTTAGTGGATTTATGAAGTTTGAATTCAAAATATTGCTCAATGTTTAAAAATACATTTTTGGCTAAAATCTGCACATTCATTGCCATTGTTCTTCTCGTTACGACTAACCTGCTCTCTACATACATGAAATAACAACAGCTGGCAATGATTAATTGTGATTATATATAGGCCAACGTTGTATTTGATAGTATCAATATTTAAAATCGATAATCATGATCCGATTGTGGCAGTGGCCGCTTATTATACTGCTGCCACTGTGTCTCAACTTACATCAATGGAAATTTCAGCGCTCAAAATAATGCAGTGCCCGCTCTCGTCACTCATTATAATATGTAACCAGGTGATTTGAAACATTATTTATATATATATACAACGCAAAGAAATTATTTTGTATATATAACTTGTTAACTTCTCTACATCAACTCTGACATTACAAAAGTGATGATGAGTAATTTCCTTAGTAGCGCTTCACTGTCGTTATTTGGTCGAGAACTGTGATAGGGTTGTCATTTATTTAGTTAGTTACAATAAATGTTAAAGAGTGTATTGTCATAACTAGTGAAGTGTTATAACAATTATTTTTGTTCATCTAGGTTACCTATTGCAAAAGATACCCAATATAAGTTTTGTGAGGCATTCATGTATTTACAGTTATATTTTATGGCTATAAGGAAGTAAATTACATATCTTAAAACTTTTATAGCTTACTAAACTTCAGCAATGTCTAAACATGATTGTGAAAATTCTGATGGACTAAGAAAAATTAAGATTAGTTTTTATTTTTGTCCAGCCAAAAAATATATTTCAAAATCTTTTTTACTTTCCATCAACCAAAACGTTTATGTAAGACTTCAAAACAGTATACTTTATCATATAAATAATACATTTATTATTGTGTAGAACTTATTAGCTAAATTATAGTATACAATAAAACTCTGTAGTCCTAAATATAACTGTTTTATAAATTTATGTTTCCATTGCTGAGAATAATGTGTTTGTGTACATGTCCAGTTTATACACTAAAAATATATAACTAGATTTTCAAAAACTAGAATAAATTTGTGAAATTGTCTATATTGCAATTTTAAATTTATTTACAAAACTATATTCCCAAGATACACCCCACCCTTTTTACTTTTATCACAATTCAAATTAAAAAAAAATGTATATATTTATTTTGATTCATATTCAGATTTTGAACAAATTGATACCAAATACAGCTATAACAACAGTACAAAATATGTATTAATGAATTTTATAAACATATGCAAATCACCCTCCTGCCAGTCGAAGGGTTAAGTATTAAGTTGTAAGCACTGGCATAAAATGTTCAGTAAACTGGGAACATTTTGTTTTTAATCATGTAACAGATCCAGTTGCCACAACTTAGTTAGGAACATTGTCCAACTAAGTGTTACCAGAAAACTAAACAATTGCGTCATTGTGAGTTAAAAGAATCTCATACAAGAACAGGGAATATTTATTTTGCAACAGTTTTATGTTTATAATTAGATTTCTTAAACACCAAAACTCATGTAACAAACACTATTGTTTCAAAGTGGAATGTTTTGAAAGATAAGAGGAAGTGCCAAAGGCAGGTAGGAGTAAGGCTCTCCTCGGCTTATGGATCATCTTCAAGCAAAACTTTCAGAAAAATACCTTTGATGGATACATATATCAGCAAACACATAGGGCGTATATGACTTGTCCAATGCCAACGTTGTCTGAAACTATGCCTGTACAAAATTCAATCAGTTCTAGAACTATATCCACTTGATTTAAACGAGCGCATAACTTACTGCCTGTGGTTTTGACGTTCAAGTTGTCAAGTAATTCCTCATCTCATATCCCCATCTTTTCCTCAACTAACATTCAGTTCTCACCAACCATAGAAAAACACATGCAATCTCTTCTTCCCTTCCTAAAACACTGGAGAAACCTAGAAGATTAGGTCACTCCAGAAGACTGATTATGCACTTCAAATAGTCATCATTGAATATCTTTGGCCCTTAACTATCAGGTTTTATTTGGTTTGATTAGGTTTGATCAGAAGACTGATTATGGACGTCAGATAGTCATCATTGAATATCTTTGGCCCTTAACTATCAGGTTTTATTTGGTTTGATTAGGTTTGATCAGAAGACTGATTATGGACGTCAGATAGTCATCATTGAATATCTTTGGCCCTTAACTATCAGGTTTTATTTGGTTTGATTAGGTTTGATCAGAAGACTGATTATGGACGTCAGATAGTCATCATTGAATATCTTTGGCCCTTAACTATCAGGTTTTATTTGGTTTGATTAGGTTTGATCAGAAGACTGATTATGGACGTCAGATAGTCATCATTGAATATCTTTGGCCCTTAACTATCAGGTTTTATTTGGTTTGATTAGGTTTGATCAGAAGACTGATTATGGACGTCAGATAGTCATCATTGAATATCTTTGGCCCTTAACTATCAGGTTTTATTTGGTTTGATTAGGTTTGATCAGAAGACTGATTATGGACGTCAGATAGTCATCATTGAATATCTTTGGCCCTTAACTATCAGGTTTTGCAGACTGTGTATTCTGATGTAAATTAACTTCCACATGCGTGATCCTACAAAGCATTATAAAACTATTGGAATTTCCCCCACCTTCTATAGTTACTTGTAGTCATACCTGTCAGATCAAACAAGCAAATATGATTTTTCAGTTATGTAGCTCAGTTCCCTTCTACTTTCGAAAAATCAAAATTGTAAATGTGTACATGGGTTTTATCATCCTCTACAGGTGAGCGTTCGATGTGCCATATTTTGAAAAAGGATAACAGACCCAACTTTCTTTTAAATAAATCCTGATAAAACTTGGTATTAAAAAATATTCCATAGTTTTGTTGTTATAATAGATGATGATAGATGGTTCTGCTGATTAGAACAATTTGTCACCATTTTCTACATATCAAATGGACTGTAAAAATGTTTTGGGATTTCTTGGCCTAAGTTCAATTTATAAAGGTCTTTGCCACCTTCATGAGCTCAGTCAAAGGCCAAAGGGGAAGATGGATTGATGTGATCGGCACGGTTCTTCAGGGGATAGCCCTGTAACATAATGAGGTTAGAGCATACAACTTACTGAGCTACCACAGTTATCTGCAAATAATTTCTATCACCAATTTCGGGTTGACCGGATGCCTAAGTTCCATTGGAGAAATATTATAACTTATATTCACTTAGTGCTCAGCTCCATAAGTATAGTTTCGTATTGTTGACATATATTCGTTACTTAACTAAAACTTCAGTTTATGTGATCGATGTATGTCAAACTTTTTATATCACTGGAATACTTATATTTATGTGTATCTCAAGAAAATTGGACGGAGAGTACCATAGATACGCAATAATTTGTCAAAAATGATAAAAAATACAGTTAAAGTTGATGTATAGTTAGAAACAAAATCATTACCAACCAAAGATATATTCTTACTATGTTTAATTACAATAGAATAATAATTTGACTACACAAATAGTAAAGTAAAGTAATTTTGTAGTACAAAGACTGCGTTGAAAACTCTATTACTTTCTTCATTGGAACTATTTTCTCTTTACTTGTTACTATGTTTTGTCATTGCTTCAACCAGAGTTAGTCTCACCTTGTTTTATCTAGCCTATTACAGGCTAGATTAGGTCTAGGACATCCGTGAGAAATAGAAATAGGTACAGTAACGTTTATGTTTCATAAAATAAAAGGACAAATTCAGTTTGAATGAAATTAAATTGTGTTTAAATATGTTACACTCATACTCATGTAAAGCAAAAACGTTTGACATTGAGATTATTAAAATGATAACACTTGGATGATAGACCCAAAGGTCTTAACCCTATGCGCTCGAAAGGCCAGCAGTACTGGCCATTGACCAAGGTTGCAGACACCTCGTGTTAGTTTTGCCGTAGTTTGTCCTCGCAGCTCGTATGGGCAGTACTGCTGACCGCGCTTCTTTTATTGACAGCTCGGCGGCCATATTTGTTGTTTGCCTCACCAGATCGGAATTATTTTTCAATTTCCTCCGCGTTATTTGCATAGTAATTTAAAATGTTTAAAGAAGAATTGAAAAATAATTTAAAATTTATTTTTAATGAATATTTCTATTACAAAGATAAACTTACATTTGGAAAATTTAACTCTTAAACGTATATTTTTAACAAAGATATGTAAATAAAATGTTATAAAGTATGTCTGTACATTTATGTTACACTCAAACATAAACTATTTTACATTTTTCTTAGTCTATAAATTTTTTTTACGGAATTAAACTTTTAAAAATACATACCTACGTGTAGTCAAGAATAGTTAGCACACGTCTTCTAGTAAAATTTTCTAGATTTTCTCTATTTTCCATCTCTTCTATCATTTCAGTGTATAGGCCCACTACACACCATTTGTCTCATTTGCACAGTCAATGTTTAGAGAAGAATTGCTAATTTAAATAGAAATAGGCTAATTTAAAATTTACTTTTATATAAACTTTTTAATACTAAGATAAGCATGAATTTAGGAAATATAAATCTTACATTAATATTGTTAACAAATGTAAGAAAATAAATGTCATTACAGTTCTATGTTTTATTACTATATACACAGTCACAACTATTTTACAATTTTCTTAGTCTTTAAATTTTTTTACGGAATGAAATTTTTCAAAACACCGATGTGTAGTCCGGGTTGGCTAGCACAAGTCTTGCAGTAAAATTTACTACGTTTTCTTTCTTTGCCAGCCCTTCTGTCACTGCATACTGCGCAGTCTTTCGTACATAACCTTACTGCCTGCACTGAGCTTTGGCGCTAAAACGATTGAAATGAAGGCTTAGTTGTTTAATTCAAAAGCTGCTCGATAGGTTTCAGCACTCACCATTCATTATAAAACAAATAGAATATTAGAAAATAACTGCTATGTTTAGTGGCCAGTGGTGCTGGCTTTACGAGCTATGGACGTATTATATATTGGCCAGTACAGCTGGACATACAAGCTGAGATAACATTACAGCAAAAATTAATCCGTGCTCCCGACAAAATGGCGGCGGCCAGTAGAGCTGGCCATACGAGCTCCAAGGACAAATAACAAATACTACCTTCGAGCGCAAAGGGTTAAACTCTTCTGAGCATCGGGTTATATAAGGGAGGGGATCACGAGGCTCCAGTACCCCTCCCCATCAATATTTTTGAAAGAATTACACCCAATAGTTTGTTTTAAGCTAGAAGACATTAACAAAGTCTTAAAGGTCGGCAATTTCTCTGAGATATATTCCTCAGCCCATATTTTTGAAAGGTGATTTATACCTCCTAAACCACTCAGTGTGTCAGCCCCCTCCCCCCAAAATAATTTTCTATATACGCCACTGCTCCTGAGCACCTGTGAATTTTGTAACAAAGCCGATGATTTATCATAGTAAGCATGATACATTCAAAAGTCTAAGTCACTAGATAAGTTGTGTGTGAACAAATAAACTGAAATATTAATACAATGTTTTGTTTGATTAATATTACTTATACTGGTTAACACAGTGGCTTCGAAGCTTGAGATTCTTCTGTACATCAAGGTCCACCAATTTAAATTTTGGTAGTATTACAGGTTTGTTGGAAAGTACAGGATGACTGCCGGGAACCGGACGAATTTGCAACAGCTGTTACATTGTTGTTACACGTTCTAGGGAGATTGAGGTTATGTCATTGTTTTGAGTGAGCTTTACCATTTTAGTCACGATGGATCAGTGGTCAGTTCAGCATCGTGTTTTTGCATATGACACATTTATTAAAAATGGCGAATCCGTTATCAAAACACAGCGTATCTTCCGACGCCACTTTAATATTGCGCGAAATGACACGGTTCCAAGCCGGAATACATTGCTAAGATGGGTGCACAAGTTCAGAACAACAGGAACAGTATCAAAGAAAAAGCCACCCGGTCCAGCAAGAACAGTGAGAACACCAGACAACATCGCTAGAGTGAGAACTGCTTTGATGAGGAGCCCGGGTCGCTCTGCACGAAGACACGCACAAGAGCTACGCATAAAGCGCGATTCTGTCAGAATAATTTTAAAATCAGATTTGAAATTTCATCCCTATAAAATACAGGTGGTACAGCAACTGAAATAGAGGGACTATGGACAAAGAGAAGATTTCGCAGTACGTATGCAGGTGTTGTTTACTGATAATCCTGATGTAATGATGTTAATGAGCGACGAAGCTCACTTCCACTTAAACGGTTCAGTGAACAAACAAAACTTACGATATTGGGCTCCTGAAAATCCATGTAACTTTCATGAAAAACCACTCCACTCTCCAAAAGTAACGGTTTGGTGTGCTGTAGGCCACTTTGGGATAATTTGTCCGTATTTTTTTGAGGAAAATGGAGTCACAGTGACAGTGAATTCTGCACGCTATGTTCACATGTTGGAAACATATCTCAAGCTACAACTTCGGAGGCGAGGAATAAACGTGAAAAAATGTTTACTTCCAACAAGATGGGGCTACAGCGCATACTGCCGCTGCATCGATGGGAATTGTGAAGATGTTCCCTGGCAAGTTGATTTCACGTTTTGGTGACGTGCCGTGGCCGCCGAGGTCACCAGATTTGTCGCCCTGTGACTATTTCTTATGGGGGTATTTGAAAGCTTGTGTCTATGTTCAAAAACCACGAACATTATTGCAGCTAAAAGATGCAATCACCGAAGAGGTGAATTTGATTGGACAAGACATGTTGATGAGAGTGCGTAATGATTTTCTCCAGAGGTTGGAAACCTGTATCCAGGTTAACGGCCATTACATGCATGATATCATCTTTAAGAAATAAACCCAAACTAGGATAAAAGGTTCCATAAAACATATGTTTTTTGAAATGGTATGTTTTCACCAATATATATTCCACAATTAAATAATTTTACTATATAAAATAAGGTTGTACTATTCATTTAAAATACGTCCGGTTCCCGGCAGTCACCCTGTATGAGGTTACAGCATTGTATAATGAACATCGTCATGTGTTGGAGTAACGTCATCCACCAATAGCAAAGCTTAATCTAAATCTTAATTATGTTTGTGTTCCAGACTCGATACTTCGGACCACTACACGCAAACAATGACGACAACTATTCTGAAGGCGAAACAATCCATTGTCACGACTTCTCATGTCCTGTGGTAAGTTACGCAATTATTACTGTGAAATCTAAAATATGATTTTATGTGCAACTTTTTAAAATAATTTCTCAAGCTTTTGAAACCGGTTTGCAATAGAGACATTACATAATCTGGGAAACTGTCTCTAACAGTAACAGGAAGGCTTTGCAGCTTCAGGAAGTAAAATTTACAGATCCATTCTTTAGATTTGTTTCAGATTGTATCTGCTCTTGTTGAAACTAATAACGTTGTAATCAAAAATATTAAAATTACAACTAACAAATGTATATAAATTACATTAAGAAAAGACTAGATTGACACAATATGACAGCTTATGAGACAACTGGTCATTCCCTCATTAAAATGCCAAAATTGTAATTGTTATTCAGAGTCTGCTCTTTAAGTAGTGACAAAATTCTTAACCCTTTGCCATACCAAGGTTGCAGACAGCTTGCGTTAGTTTTGCCGTAGTTTGGCCTCACAACTCGTATGGCCAGTACAGATTGCCACGCTACTTTCATTGACAGCTCGTTGGCCATATTTGTTGTTTGCCTCTAACTTTTATATGTATATTGTTAACAAATATATGCAAATTAAAATGTTATAAAGTACAGCTTTATAGTTATGTTATACTCAGACATGAACTATTTTACATTTTTCTTAGTTTTTACATTATTTTACGGAATAAAACTTAAAAAAAAAAACTAAAAATACATAGTAATGTGTAGTCACGAATAGTTAGGACACGTTGTCTAGTAAAATTTTCTAGGTTTCTATCCTTTCAATCACTTTAGTGTATAGGCCCACTATGCGTCATTCGTCTTATTTGCACAGTCAATGTTTAGAGGAAAATTATAGGCTAATTTAAAATGTACTGCTTTACTTAAAAATTACTTTAAAATAAAGCTGCTCGATAGGTTTCAGCACTCACCATTCATTATGAAACAAAGAGAATATTAGAAAATAACTGCTATGTTTAGTGGCTAGTGGTGCTGGCCTTACGAGCTATGGACGTATTATATCTTTGCCAGTACAGCTGGACATACGAGCTGAGACAATATTACGGCAAAAATTAATACACACTTCCAACAAAATGGCAGTGGCCAGTAGATTATAAATACTGCCTTCGAGTGTATGGGTTAAACAACAATTGAGTCACAGTTCCAATTCGAAAACTTTACCTAACTGGATCTGGAGATGTGATTAGTTTTATTGGTGTGAAAGATGATATTAATCATACCAAGACAAGGTAAGATTACGCCACATCATATGTCGTGTAACAGGCTTCGCTAAAGTTGCATGTAAAATTTCAAATCTACATAGCTCTCATTGTCATTCTCTAGATGTACTGCGGACAGATAAACATTCATATAATCTTACAGAAAATAAATGTTTACATCCTTCAAGCAGAAAAGAAAAATTGTGTCAGCCTCGACCAATAATTAAAGTTTGCCAGTACAATGAATTCATCAGGAAAAGCTAAACCATAGTAGATTCCTCTTGAAAAACTAATCTGGAAAAAATGCCATTGTGAGAGTGTTCTATAATTGTTAAGGTTATTGGTTTAGTGCATCATTTTATGTTATTATTTGAATATACAAGGTTTTATACTAGTTGCCTTTCTTTAATATCACATATTGGTCAGAAATGAAGTAAAATCTTTATTTATGAAGCAGTATAAATGTATTTCAGAATGGGAAACTTGTTTCTTTTGGTGTCCCTCAATTGTTGATTTTGGTCCACTTCTTTTTCTCTTGTACATTAATGATTTTCTTTATACTATTGACCAAGAGCTTATTTTGGTGCCGGTGATATAAATTATTCCTCAATATTAATATGGTATAAAAATAATTGAAAATTATGTTCATAAAACACAAGTGTACTTTTTGCAACAGGGTCTGAAGCATACGATATGATATGGTAAAATTGCATAAATTTGTATTCATTTAAGTAAATATACATTGGAAAGCATTATGAATGTATTCAACAAAAATTATTGTTATTTACATTATTTTTTTATTTAAGAATCAGCATATTGAACATGTAAGATTTTTTAGCATTGTTATAGATCCAATATATTATGTATTGATACAATTATACTTGATATTTTAAAAACGAACATCATGGCCAAAAAATATATAAGAACACACAATATGCATTGTTTAAGTATGCATTATTAAGGTGCATACAGCTGGGCTTTTTGTGTGTATTTAACTATTAACAATTTATCCTCTTTCAGTCCTTTTGGACAGAGTACTTACAATGCATTTCCGGTCGGCTTCTGTAGGCTTCATGTGTGTGTTTCTTACAACTGTTTTCAATGTGTCAGGAGTTGACGGAGAGCCAGAGCCGGCCCCGGGAGAGGCGACGGAGATACAAGCTGACCTCTCCGCCTTCTGTCAGCTCCCGACGGGGCTGGCTGCTGCACAAGATACAGTCCCTTGCCCCTGGGCCTGCTTCTCAGGTATTCAACACATTTTTATGTTTAAAATTGTTAATGTACACAATGACTTTATGTTGAGAGCTCTTAGGCAAACTGTACAAATTGTTTATTTTATACATCTACTGTTTATACACATGTAGTTCATGCATTAACCCTAGAACTGGCAATCGACATTATAATGTTGATCTGAATCGATTTATGGGTAACAATTGGTACCATAATGTCAATCTGACAAGCACGTGTCTTGACAGTTCATATAGTACATGAATCAACACTACCACCACTATTTATACAGTGTGAGTTAAAAGTACGGATACACTCTATTTAGTTTTTGATGGTAAAGATGGAGGGATAGAACTCGGAACACCTTTCTAGGAAATAAAAGTGAAATGGCAGCTCATTGAAATTAATTACATTACAAGCATGGACAGATCCTGCTCAACCTTCAATGGACAAAGCTGGAAAAATGAAACTCAGGACACCCTTCTACCGAAACAGGGCTTTTTGGAGGGGCAGATTAAAATTTCAAAATGTGAAGTTACAGTAGCACTAGTAATTACAATTACGTTAAGCAATAAAACTGGTAAAACTTACTAACCTGTGTTTTTATACCAGATGTTCAAACTGCTGTCCAGGACAGTTTTTTACTACTTGGATAGCTGGATAAACCTGATTTTGTAACATTTACTGGTATACCTCGGCATTAAGGTTTTCATAAATAAAAAAAGGGCCAAACAAACTGATTGCTCACAATGACAAGCCAAACATTTAATTTTTCAGGGTGCTGGGTATATTGCTCTCTTATCCAATGAGGGTTGACTTCAGCCCAATAACGAGCATTGTTCAAGTTCAAATCATCTTTATTCAGGAATAACATGCAATACATTTTTCTATTGTTCCCATGCAACTCATAGGTTGCGCGTGGGATTGAAGTAATTATTATACATGTACTATATAAACTATTAATTTATACAATTAATTGTGTCTGTTAACGTTACCGTTTAACATAAAAGTTGCTTCATCTGCGAAAGCAATGTTGTTTAATCTCATTTTATTATTATCAATGTTCCGCATCATTATTTCACAAAATCCTACTCGACGATCAAAATTGTCCTCACTTAGCTCATGAACTAAACAAATTTTGTACGCTTTATATGGTGACATTTTTTCTGTTTTGGCAACAGTGATGTCATAAAACTTGCCAGAAAGATTGTCATCTAACCATTTTAAAAATTAGTGATATAGCACAAGGTATGGTTTGTTATGTTGGTTTATAACTATGTGACGAATTGATAGATGTCCCAAAAAACCCAGTGAAAGTTAAAATTTAGAAAGCATAGACCAAAGGGGTTAAATTAGGAGTGGACCTGAACGTAATGGCATTTGCGGATGATGTAGTGATCTTGTCAGAAAGTTTGGATGACCTCTCCACACTAACAAAAAGTTTTATTAAAGAATGTCAAACAGTAGGCTTAGAGCTAAATGAAGATAAAACTAAAATTATTCATTTTGGAAGACATGCTGGAAATGTGAGAACAAACATAAGCATTGACAACTACTTGATTGGCTGTGTAGAAAGTTTTAAATATTTGGGTGTAACAATAAACAGCAAAAATGTGGAGGATATAGAGATACAAAGCAAATTAGCTAATGAAATAGGTGTCTTGGGGCGTGTACAAAACTCTTTACGTCAAGATTGTTGTCACAATGCTCCAAAATAAGAATTTATAAAACAATCATTCAACCAGTCCTAATGTATGGAAGTGAAACATGGACATTAACGAAGAAAAATGAGGGGCGGTTGATTGTTTTTGAGAATAAAGTTCTCCAAAAAATATTTGGACCAATATGTGATGAAGGGGTGTGGCGAATAAGAAAAAATAGAGAATTACGCAATGTATACCAAGATCCTGATATTGTGGCTTTGGTGAAGGCAAAGAGAATTAGCTGGCTAGGACATGTACATCGGAGACAGGAGGGCACAAGGTTAAAAGAGGTCTACCAGGCGGTACCGGCAGGAAGGCGCCCTTTGGGTAGGCCAAGGATAAGATGGGGCGATCAGGTGGTCGAAGATGTGACCCGGTGTGGAGGGTCTGTGGATCTGGCGGAAGACAGGGTGGCGTGGAAGAGGCTCATAGATGAGGCAAAGAATCGACTGAGATTTGTTACGCCCCGGCAGTAAGTAAGTAAGACCAAAGGAAAAAATAAATTAAACTACTTAAGGCTTAAATTAGCCTAAACTGAAAATTAGGTATGTTAAACACATGAAGTTGAATCAAGCAAGCTGACATATCAATCAATCCAAAGAGTCCACTAGGGTTTGGTATTTTATAAAGTTTTTTTTGACTGAAACCTATTTTTTTCTAACTAACAGTGAACCCTTAAGGTGGCAAACTAAAGTTTTAAAAGTTTGCAAAAGAAGGATGTTACTACATTTTGGAAAGAAAAATTTAGTTTTGTAAGTAATTAAATCACTTATGTGTATGTCAGCATGTCAAATCCAACCCCAAGCTGCAACTTCATAATCATTACAAAACAAACATAGGCCTATGTTATTTTTATTAATTGTTCAAACTAAAGGATACTCCATATTAAGTTTAACTGTTTAAATTAAAAAGGCACTAGTCAAAAGAAGCAAAAGGCTTTTAATAAAAGGATATAAAAGAATTATTTTCACAGTAACATTAAAGTTTTGAAGAAGGTTAAGAAAAAATTTCATACTGTTAGCATAAATAAATCCTTTAAGTTTGAAATGCCCTGAACATTCAAATAGCATAGGCCTACATAAAAGTCTGACATAGTTCAAAGTAGAAAATAATCAGATAAATTTAACAGTAAAGCTTCACTTACCTTGTGTATAGACTAACATTAATACATGTAATACACAATACATTGTAACAATTGAAAATATTCAACATAGTAGACAAAAAATCATAAAGTATGAATAACATCAATAAATTGCATTTAGAACCAAGGGTTGGTGTGGAGAGGTTAATTTTTAATCAATCAGATGATAAGGTGAAAGATTGGAAAGGAATGAAATTTATATAAAAAACAAGAAAACTTTTCATTATAAGCCAACCCATAGTAAATAATCTGGGGAAACTGATTGGGGGTTTTAAATAGTAACCAGAAAGCCTAAACTTTAAAAACAAATAGTAGGCTATTCAAAGGCTGCAGTATAATAAGCGGCCACCAACTGCATCTGCCCTTCTCTTCAACTTTTCTTGCACATATCTGAGCCAAAGCTAAATTGTAAAATACCAAAAGGTGCTTGCTAAGTTTAAAAAGTATAAATAATTAAGTACAAGGTTTGGTTAAAGCAAGAGGCTAAACTGTAGGTGGTGTTAAAAAGATAGGTTAAGAGTTAAACTTGGTCAGGAAAAAATTTATTAATTTTGTTTAAAGTAAATTTTAAGCTTGAAAAACATCAACCATTTACCAATGCCTAAATATTTAGTGAAAACAAGTTACTAAAGTTTATGAAATACTGCAATTCAACATTTTGAATTATTATAACAGAACTAGGCTTAGGTAACAGTTGGTTGCAAGAACTGCATGGCTCAGACCTGCACATTAGAAACATGTTACTTCGAAAAAGTATCTACATTTGAGTAAAAACTGTAAAGAAAATTTAGAAAACTAAAATTTAGAAAAACGTCTACTCCTTAAAAAACTTAAAACTAGGACTTAGCTCTCATAGTTGTGTAGAATTCTTCCACTCCCACCTGCTACGCCTAGCCTTCCATATAAATATAATGATCTGCTACCAATATGTGGGGAATTGGTAGATGCCATGTACACTGAATTTGGAATGACTGGGTCCTAATTAATTATATGAGGTCGTGGAACGTTGATTGGAAGGCAGGCTACGATATTAAACACCAAAACACCATGCCGGTTCGTCGAGGGAGCGGGCAGCCAGCTTTGATTTTGAACCCCGACCACTGAAACTCGTAGAACGTCCTCGCCCTACGGAAGCCTGAAGAGAAGAGAGCGAAAAAACCTAATTCCAGAAATCTAGAAGCCTGAACACTAGAACAAACCATAACAGGCAGAATTCCAAAGAAACATTTAGAAGAAGAGGTTAACCATCTGGAAAAGCAGACGACTCGACCAGCTGCAGGGAAACTGCTGCCGGCCCGTCCATCGCCCAACAAAAATAAAGTGGCAAACGCCACAACTTTGTTTTAGGCTATACTATGCAAGATTTCGGTTTTATTTTAGAAATATTTAGTGTGAAAATTATTTTTTTTATTTTTGAAAATAATTTGAAAGGTTTTTGTAATATATATCTAATTTTCCTTCAAGAAAACGTGGATGCTATTACATAGTTTCTTAAACTAGATAAAATGAAGAATAAACTGGTTCTCGGATTCTAATATTTATAATATTATCACACTTTACCAGGAGCAGTCTCACCACTTAGTGTAGTATCTTTTTATGGTTTATGCATAATGTTTATCATACCATAATTATCTCCACATGTTCCTGAAAGAAATAATGTATTACACATATAGATTTATAGTAAAAATGTATTTTTTACAAAATGTTTAAAGTGCTGGTACAAAACACTTAAAACTAGCCTGTCATCTGTGGAAAACATGACTGCCAGTTCTAGGGTTATTACAGCATTATAGATCAACTAAAATTGTTCCTTCCAAATTTTTGCTATAGTTCTATATGTGTTCGTTATGCTAAGTTTTGTACATACACAGTGAATATTCACTTATCCAGATTTAAATCTTTTTCCGTACACTGGATATTGATGTCAAGAACAATGTTTAACAAGTCCTTGATTAAGTCTAAGACTAAGTTTTCTGGTTCACACCACTTTGTAATATTGCGTACACAATTAAATTGTTGAAATGTTACCGCCTTACTGTGGATGAGCCATCTTTGGTCAACCAAAAGCGACAGATGTTCAACCAAAATAATCTGTAAACTGAAGATAGATGGTTCTCCACATCGAAATATTTCGCTATAAGACTAATAGGATTTCAGCATTTGTCATCATTTTATAATAATAATCTCTTTATTGCATTTTTTAAACAATTTAACATTGTATCGCAATCGTCATAAACAAAAATAAATAGTCCTAACTATACCTTCATACACATTCACACTTACAATTCATACATTCGCTCAGACACATTCAAACCGACTCCAGATCCAAAGCAAACATATACATACCGACTCCAGATCGAGAGCAAACACATACAAACTGATTATTTAAATACAGTGCAAATTTAGACCTCCCAGCGGCTCGTCATGAATTCATCGACAGAATAAAACGCTTTTGACACCAAAAGGCATTTGAGACGAGTTTTTAATTGATTTTGATTGTTGGAATTTTTTATACTCTCAGGGAGCTTGTTGATGAGTCTGACACCAACTTGTTGCGGGAGGTGTTGTGATAACGTCAATCTGTATTGGCTAGTTCGAAAATTGTCCCTGCCTCTTGTCCCATATTGGTGAACGTCACCGCCACGAACCAAATCACACTTTGATTTGCAGTACGTGATCACCTCAAGAATGTAGAGGCAGGGCAAAGTCAGCATTTTATGTTATGAAATTCACAACACTACATTTTGGGAATTGAAATCTACCCTCTCCCTCAGGTGTCAAAAAACCTTAAAACATAAGGTTAAACACACACAAAAAATTGTAATCTTCGCACGCCGTATACAGATATATCAGAATGGCAGACTTTGACCAAAACGCCAAATATTTCTTGGAAGGCTCACACCAACACAGTAATTTCAAAACTGTCTATGGCCCGTTTTCTACTTAGAAAATTAAAATCTTGTGTTGATGGAGATATGATGCTTGTCTCCTACTTTAGTGAATTTCACTTTCACTTGCTATATGCTGCAATGCTCTGGGAAAATAGAAAGAGTGCTAGCCAGGTTTTCATATGGCAAAGAAAAGCAGTGAGAATTTTGACCAATTTAGCTTATCAGGATGATTGTAAGCAATGTTTTATTGATTTAAATATAATGACAGTTCCTTCCATTTTTATATTTCAAAATTTAATACATATAAAGAAAAACAAAAATGAATTTGTTTGTTTTAATGAGGTCCATGACTATTATACTCGAAGGGCACAGGATATTATTATACCTTCTTCCAGGCTACAGAAGACTATAGCTAGTCATAGACATTGCAAATTAAATGTTTTAATGAACTTCCACAAGAGTTCAGAAGTTTAGAACTTCAACAACATGTAAATTATCGTGTTGGTTTATAAGTAAGGCCTTCTATTCACTTGAGGAATTTTTTACAAGTAATATTAATCTACCTTAGAATAGGTGGATGGGTGGCAGTTTCTCACTCTCTGAAAATGGCTTTTTCTGTTTCGGCTGACCTGAGTCTATTACTATTATTCTTTCCATGTTTTATATAAGCACTTCAATGTGTTTGGATGGTACAGGCCTTTGGGCAGTGTGGACTTTACCTTAGTCTTATACTGGATCATGTTTAGGTTAATTATATTATTATGTACTTTAAATTAACATAATGTATAGTATGTATGTTTTGTGTAGTGTAATGTATTATACATTTTATTTCTTGATGTTGTCTATAGCAATGTAAAATTGACAAATGACAATAAATAAAAAATTTTTAGTTCATAAAAAGCCTTCGAAATGCCGGTGCACACTCCGTACTTATCACGGTTGCCAAGGAAATATTTATAAACGACCTTCACTCAGCGGCAGGGGGACGGGAGCGCCCTTTGTCTAACTCTGACCACCTGCTCGTCAGTTCTGCGTCTCCTACAGAGCCATAACCAAACATATCCGTGGCGTGTATTACTGCTTTCTCGGTTGTCACGAGCTTGCGTTCGCGTGTGTCTACTACGCATCTCGTTATTATTCTTCATTGTGTGGTAATGTTGTGATTAGTTTGAAATATTTATCTTGCTTTATAGTAAAATGTAATTAAATTTTCAGTTTAATTACATTATACAATGAAACTTGAAATCTATTTGAAATAATCAGTTTTGTAAATAGTTCTTTTTTATTTTTATCAATAAATATGCTAATTTTAAGTAAAATGTTCTGTTTTATACTTGTTTTACTTTTACCTCTTATAGTTTATAATAAAATTTAGCTTTGAACTTAAAGAAAGAAATATTTTTACATGTCTTGGCATTATAGGATAGGTAATGGATTTACTAGTGGCGTGCGAAGGGTTAAAACTAAAAGTGTTCTAAACCTTGCCCACACTAAATTTAAGAATCTCTAGAGTATGTTGAACTTAAAAAACCAAAGCATATACCTTGCTGATACAAAAGCGGCATAAAAACAAGACTGGTGAGAAGAAACCCAGAACTAAGAACACAACATTACCCATGTCTCACATACCAGGGTAGATAGAAGAATTTCATTGTGTAAGCATTGTTTCAACACAGCGTTATTTTGAAGCCTAATACTTTGGACTGCAGTTTTATACAGACAGTAAGTACTTAACCACATAAAAATGAAGTGCACATAAAGAAGGATAATAAAACTGTAAAAGAGATGTTGAATAAATGTATTAGTATTGAATAAATGACCTAAGATGACCTAAATACTAATAAATAATAAAATATAAAATTGTAACATCACTAACTGAATGGACCCATGAACAATGTAAAAGTTCTATTACGATATTGTAAAAATTCGAATCTTAAAAATACTCATCACCAATATCAAGAAAATTTAACCCTTCGCACACCACTAATAAATCCATTGATTTTCCTACTCCAAGAGACACAATATGTAATATTGCATTTACTTGTGTTTAACGTTTTGGTCAAAGTCTACCATTCTGATATATCCATCTACGGCATGGGAAGTGTTAAAAACTGCTAAAAAAAGAGCAAAAATCTTTAAATTGCCAATTTTTGAAAGCATTTCATTATTTAGGATCAACCCTGGTATAGTTGTGATGTGATCTATTTTTTATTTGTTATAACATAAATCAATAAATAGTTTACATAGGTCAGTCAATATTATTGTTCAATCTGAAAATTAATGTTTTAGGCTTCTAACAGTGGAGACGAAAGGTACAACAGACAGTCTCCGAGAGGTGATGGCAACAGCACCGGTACTTCATCTACCGGATCGAGCCCTATCTCTCACCCCCACCTCCACTCTCTGTCGAGGGACCTCTCGTTCGACTCGTTACTGTTCAGCCGCACGCATCGAGAGGGTTCTATAGACAGCATGTCCTCGGAGCTGAGCCTGGATCTACCATCGTTTGCCGAGCAAGCAACGGACAGTGTCACGGTTGCACGACTAGACCAGCTGCAGGAGGAGATCGACCAGCTCAAGTCCAACTGTCAGCTGATGGACGAGGACTTCGAGACAGTGAAAGGCAGCCGCAACCTGCCGGGATTGGCCGAGCTTATGGAGGCCTCGGAGCTTAAGGACCAGCAAGATCTCACTGTGGAAGATATCGTCAAGCGTCAGAGCGCAAAGGCCTGTTTTAAAGGTGACTATTTTATCTTGTTGTAGCAAATAAAATAAAGCAATTTATAATCAGTCAATTAATTTATTGTTTTAAGACTTTTTACAAGTATTAACAACGTCAGTATTGCAGCACAACGCCACGTCTAGATATACACTATATTTATTAGACTATGAAATACAGATAAACTATTACACTTCAAATTCATATTCTTTATAATTTGATAATTTTTGTATGTTAAGATGTATAAAGAGTTGTTAAAATAACGCCATCAATTAGTTAAAATAAATTACTTCAGTTAAATGACAATTAAAAGATTTAAAATAATGGAATTAATCAACAAAAGTAAAATTCAACAATTAATAAAATATTTATAAATAACAACAAGAGGTTGTAGACTAATTTAAAATAACATGAAAAAAGCAACTGTAAAGAGTTCAGACAAACAGCATAAAAGAGTAAACAATTCTCAAAAAGCAATTTGACAAATTCCAAAAATCTAATGAGGGCTGTAAAAAGGATTAACACGTTCGCTGCTGAAAATCCCTATATAGAGTTCCCTATATGCTGAAATTTTAAAAATATATTTTTACTTACGTTTAGATGAAATATGATAGAAATATATGAAACTTACTCATAAATCACAAAATGTATCACTCTCTCCATTTTAGGAATGCGGTAACTGTGGTTACCGGTAGCTCCTGAGAACAGTCTTCCTTGCCAGCTGGTAACTCTAGTTACCGCTCGCACTAGGGAGCGCCTTTTTTTGTCAGTGGGAATGTTGCAAATGAATACATCGTAGCTAAGTAAATTGTATTTTATTCGTTTTGGACACATATAAACAATATTTATACGTAAATGTGAAAACCAAAATGAATGTAAAAGTTTATAAAAATGTGAAAAAGTTTATATAGATCTCCGCTAACTCATTCAAATTCAGTTATTATTTACAAATATGTGGTGAGTAATTATAACAAAATATATTTAAATGTTTATTTGAAATGATAAAAAAAATATTGTAGTACATAAGTTTATAAAAATGTATTCCAATCCGGTTGTGAGCACTCCATTGGCGTGGGTTGGTCTCGTAATCAGGATCCTCAACTGCCGAGTTCGTCTGGTACTCCACATCGTCCATGTTATTACATAATTCAGTTTGATCCTGAAATAATTCTTACAGCTTTCTTTCAAGCAGTACCCAAACTCTTTCCTGTAACAATCCACTGTGGAAAGCATCTATAAATAGTTCACCGTTTACTAACTTTTGGTATTGATTATAACAATGGACAAACATTATAATGAAACTTTTAAGTTATTTAATAATATAATAATACACCATTTCTGTTAAAGAACTATAGATAGATTAGATTTATATAGTACGGGATTGATGAAAAGTCAAACCCCTAGAGTTTGCTTGTCAAATGAAATTTCCAAGACTTTTCTTCTTTGTGACTCAGAAAATCTAGTACACTGGTAATGAGTCGGTTAGTGGAGTTTAAATTTGTTTTAAGTATTAATTTGTAATTTTTTGTTTGTAATAACTGTGAAATTATACACATTATTAAATCAAAAATTTATTTTTCCATCAAACTGCCAAAACCTACAGGTACATCAAAAGTTACGTTGAAGCCTTTGGAATGCGTATGTATAGTCATTGAGCCAATTTAGATAAATACTATATAAAATATAAGCATTACTGCAGAAGTCGCTAACAGCGATTCTGGCATTTCTTGCATGTAATGCGGGATCGCTGACAGCGATGCTCCGGCACTCAAAGGGTTAATGTATTTTAGCTTTAGTTAGGCTAGATTTTTTTATTTCTTTGACGATGCACCTGTATTGTGTACATTGTATCCATATAATACGTAATGTGCAAATAAAGAATAACTAATGACTAATGGCCCTCTTTAGGAAGGATATGTGTTGAACTAGAAAGTAGTTGGATTCTTTACTTTGAGCAAAACTTCTGTAGTATTACGCGATTCTAGTTTTCAACTAAATTGTATTGCCTAATCGCTTTTTTATAGATTTTGATTACTGTGTGATGTATATCAGGATGTTATTAAAACAACTCGCCTTCGGCTCGATGGGGGCTACGCCCCCAGGCCCCTAATAGATTGGGGAGTTGGCTAAATGCGGAGATAAGTGGAATTCGGAGACAGGTTAAGTCCGAGCATTAGATTAGGGATCTGGAAGTTTAACGTAGACCTATTTTATTGATTCATTCCGGATTCAACCAGAGTTTTGAATTTGAGGGCGTTTTGTAGCTTAGTTATTAAAGATACATAAGATAGATAATTTTAGTCGGAAAAATCAAAAATCCCAAAAATTGCCAATTCACAAAAAAGATTTTGCCATTGAGAGCGTAAACAAGTTTACGGACAGATATACAACACAAAGCTACTGAACCTTTTTTGTAGATTGTATCAATAGCTATTTATAAATGTTTTGAGATTTAAACTAGCACAATCGTGTCAACCCCTATCGACTCCAATAACAAAATATTCACGTACAAATTACAAAATATTAACATTTATTAGCCAAACCGATGGAGATAGGGCAAAAAGTCACTAGACCGTTTTTGTAGATCGCATTATTTTGTATTAACATATCATTAAGTTGATCAGGGGGTTTAACTTAATCAGGAGTTCATCTACCAGGAAATTCCCGAGAGGGGGATCTATGTTGTTGGGGTGTTATAAGTACGTGAGGTACTTTTGTGGGAAATGTGTGTCTGTGCTACGAGAATATGTGTACAGTAATTTTTATCAATATAAAAAGTTGATCAGAGGGTTTAAATTACTTAGGAGTGTTGACCATGAATCACTATTTCATTAAATGAATTAACCACTACTATGTCCCTATTTACTATTGACGATTCGCTGACGCTCAGCCAATTGACGATGTGGGGTTGTAGTCACTCGTTCACGTAGTAACACAAGTTAAATCCGGAACCAGAACGGGTTACACAAATTATAGTCGCATTATATTTACAACTCCTGAAATTGCTAATTACGACCAAGGTTTTGCCATTAAAAGAGATTTTAGGGCTTACGTAAGCATATACGACAAAAAGCAAGCTAACCTTTTTTAGATATCTAGATTGTCTAGTTATTGAAAATTTAGGATTTAAGTTATGAGCAATAGTTCGGCTGCTACCGCCTTCAGAAACAAACTTCTCTTGTAAAAATTATAAAATATTTGCATTTAAACAGGTTTTTCGGGCAGACCGGAATGTAAATTTATAAGCGAAAATTTCCAAATATTTTCAATTAATCGCGTTTTGTGGTCAAACTAATGGAGATAGAGTAAAAAGTTACTGGAACTTTTTTGTAGATCACCTCATTTACTAAATCCAACTTTTGTTTTATGTTGACCTCCGACCATTGGTTTCACCTCTATCGACCCCAAAAATAAATCCCTTAAACATTACACAAAAATTGCACATAATCACGTTTTTAGGCCAAACCAATGGAGATAGGGCAAAAGGTTACTGGAACTTTTCTGTAGATCGCGCAATTTGCTAATTTGATCAGATTTGAGCTAAGACCAACGGTTCGGCCGCTATCGGGCTCAAAACATTATTTTTGGCGAAATAATCTCTGGAATGTCAAATATTAGAGTATCTACCATGGAAGATAGAGCAAAAAGTCACAAGACCTTTTTTGTAGTTCACTTCATTCCTGACTAAAGATGTTTCGTCAGATCCGAGCTAGCTCCAACGGTTCGCCCGCTAACGGGCTTACAAAAAAGGCCTGCAAGGGTGAAAAATGCACGAATTGTCTCAAATTTTGTTAGGGGTTTAAAAGTAAAAATGTCCGGTTTTCAGACTTTTCCTGTGGGTTATATTGCAAACGGTACCTGTGTGCTAAATGTCAAGTTTCTAGCACTTCTAGAACTATGTTAGAATTTGTATCTATATATCAGTGAGTCAGTCAGTCAGTCAGTTTTACATGGGGCTGTATAAGTATTCAGACTCTATTTATGTCCCCATTTCAAATTCCAAGCGGTCAATCATATGATATTCCCTCCTGAAGTGGAACTTTCCGTAGGCCCCCCCCCCAAAAAAGCTGGAATTAATGTATAAACTAGCTTACTTTAAAGGTGGTTTATGGAACTTGGAACTGGCTGGTATAGGTTGGAAGATCTTGTAAAACGGGAGGAATAAAATATCTTGTAAACCTTTCTTTTCAAGATTCATTTTCAGAAGACTGTTACTCTGTACCAGGAAAGGGGAGTGCTAGTCATAATGGTACCATCTCTCACCCTCATTGCCCTGATAGTAGAATATGTATTATACTGCCAACACTATATATTATGTGTTAGAGAATAACCCAGCAGGGATTACTTCTGGCTGGTTTATACCTTCCAGTTAAACCTTCCTTTGGGTACAGAAAAAACCGATGTTTCATTTAAATCTGATCAACCTTATGAGGAGCGGCACATCATTAACCGCAAATGTTGAGATTCTGGGGTGCCTGGGCTATTTCTGGGATGTTTCGATAGGTTAAATCAACTGTGGGAGATGACTGTTGGATTGGTAGGGTTCGTTCCCTAAGTATCACAAGTTTTTGCTAGCCTCAACAAGGGTGTGCCACCCCTACCTGCTTTGTATTACATGGATATGAAAAATGTACAATCTGCTGTGCTCCATACTGGCGTGAGCAATCACTTTTGTATTAACTAACTATCACTGCTACTGCCAAATATCCTGAACCTGGAAACTGTACTACGTAGTATTACATGGATATGAACAATATACTTTAGTACTGCCGCAATATCAATGCTACTGGCACATCACCTCAGCCTGACAACTTTACTACGTAGTATTACACGGACATGAACTATGTACTAGCAGCTGTGCTCTAGACTGACCACTACTTTAGAACTGCCTCTCTATCACTGCTATTGCTACATTGCCTCAGACTGACAATCTCACTGACGTCTGTACAACGTACTATTACACGGACATGAACTATGTACTAGCAGCTGTGCTCTAGACTGACCACTACTTTAGAACTGCCTCTCTATCACTGCTACTGCTACATTGCCTCAGACTGACAATCTCACTGACGTCTGTACGACCTAGAATTATACGGACATGAACTATGTACTAGCAGCTGTGCTCTAGACTGACCACTACTTTAGAACTGCCTCTCTATCACTGCTATTGCTACATTGCCTCAGACTGACAATCTCACTGACGTCTGTACGACCTAGTATTATACGGACATGAACTATGTACTAGCAGCTGTGCTCTAGACTGACCACTACTTTAGAACTGCTTCTCTATCACTGCTACTGCTACATTGCCTCAGACTGACAATCTCACTGACGTCTGTACGACGTAGTATTACACGGACATGAACAATGTACTAGCAGCTGTGCTCTAGACTGACCACTACTTTAGAACTGCCTCTCTATCACTGCTACTGCTACATTGCCTCAGACTGACAATCTCACTGACGTCTGTACGACGTACTATTACACGGACATGAACAATGTACTAGCAGCTGTGCTCTAGACTGACCACACTGCCTCCCTTTAACTGCTACTGCTACATTGCCTCAGACTGACAATCTCACTGACGTCTGTACGACGTAGTATTACACGGACATGAACTATGTACTAGCAGCTGTGCTCTAGACTGACCACTACTTTAGAACTGCCTCTCTATCACTGCTATTGCTACATTGCCTCAGACTGACAATCTCACTGACGTCTGTACGACGTACTATTACACGGACATGAACAATGTACTAGCAGCTGTGCTCTAGATTGACCACCACTTTAGAACTGCCTCCCTTTAACTGCTACTGCTACATTGCCTCAGACTGACAATCTCACTGACGTCTGTACGACGTAGTATTACACGGACATGAACTATGTACTAGCAGCTGTGCTCTAGACTGACCACTACTTTAGAACTGCCTCTCTATCACTGCTACTGCTACATTGCCTCAGACTGACAATCTCACTGACGTCTGTACGACCTAGTATTATACGGACATGAACAATGTACAATCAACTGAGCTCCAGACTGTAGTGAGCAATCACTTTAGTACTGCCTCACTATCACTGCTACTGCCACATCACCTCAGCCTGACAATCTCACTGACGACTGTACTACGTAGTATTACACGGACATGAACAATGTACTAGCAGCTGTGCTCTAGACTGACCACTACTTTAGAACTGCCTCTCTATCACTGCTACTGCTACATTGCCTCAGACTGACAATCTCACTGACGTCTGTACGACGTAGTATTACACGGACATGAACTATGTACTAGCAGCTGTGCTCTAGACTGACCACTACTTTAGAACTGCCTCTCTATCACTGCTACTGCTACATTGCCTCAGACTGACAATCTCACTGACGTCTGTACGACGTAGTATTACACGGACATGAACTATGTACTAGCAGCTGTGCTCTAGACTGACCACTACTTTAGAACTGCCTCTCTATCACTGCTACTGCTACATTGCCTCAGACTGACAATCTCACTGACTTCTGTACGACCTAGAATTATACGGACATGAACTATGTACAATCAACTGAGCTCCAGACTGTAGTGAGCAATCACTTTAGTACTGCCTCACTATCACTGCTACTGCCACATCACCTCAGCCTGACAATCTCACTGACGACTGTACTACGTAGTATTACACGGACATGAACAATGTACTAGCAGCTGTGCTCTAGACTGACCACTACTTTAGAACTGCCTCTCTATCACTGCTACTGCTACATTGCCTCAGACTGACAATCTCACTGACGTCTGTACGACGTAGTATTACACGGACATGAACTATGTACTAGCAGCTGTGCTCTAGACTGACCACTACTTTAGAACTGCCTCTCTATCACTGCTACTGCTACATTGCCTCAGACTGACAATCCCACTGACTTCTGTACGACGTAGTATTACACGGACATGAATTATGTACTAGCAGCTGTGCTCTAGACTGACCACTACTTTAGAACTGCCTCTCTATCACTGCTACTGCTACATTGCCTCAGACTGACAATCTCACTGACGTCTGTACGACCTAGTATTATACGGACATGAACAATGTACAATCAACTGAGCTCCAGACTGTAGTGAGCAATCACTTTAGTACTGCCTCACTATCACTGCTACTGCCACATCACCTCAGCCTGACAATCTCACTGACGACTGTACTACGTAGTATTACACGGACATGAACAATGTACTAGCAGCTGTGCTCTAGACTGACCACTACTTTAGAACTGCCTCTCTATCACTGCTACTGCTACATTGCCTCAGACTGACAATCTCACTGACGTCTGTACGACGTAGTATTACACGGACATGAACTATGTACTAGCAGCTGTGCTCTAGACTGACCACTACTTTAGAACTGCCTCTCTATCACTGCTACTGCTACATTGCCTCAGACTGACAATCTCACTGACGTCTGTACGACGTAGTATTACACGGACATGAACTATGTACTAGCAGCTGTGCTCTAGACTGACCACTACTTTAGAACTGCCTCTCTATCACTGCTACTGCTACATTGCCTCAGACTGACAATCTCACTGACTTCTGTACGACCTAGAATTATACGGACATGAACTATGTACAATCAACTGAGCTCCAGACTGTAGTGAGCAATCACTTTAGTACTGCCTCACTATCACTGCTACTGCCACATCACCTCAGCCTGACAATCTCACTGACGACTGTACTACGTAGTATTACACGGACATGAACAATGTACTAGCAGCTGTGCTCTAGACTGACCACTACTTTAGAACTGCCTCTCTATCACTGCTACTGCTACATTGCCTCAGACTGACAATCTCACTGACGTCTGTACGACGTAGTATTACACGGACATGAACTATGTACTAGCAGCTGTGCTCTAGACTGACCACTACTTTAGAACTGCCTCTCTATCACTGCTACTGCTACATTGCCTCAGACTGACAATCTCACTGAAGTCTGTACGACGTAGTATTATACGGACATGAACAATGTACAATCAACTGAGCTCCAGACTGTAGTGAGCGATCCCTTTAGTACTGCCTCACTATCATTGCTACTGCTACATTGCCTCAGACTGACAATCTCACTGACGTCTGTATGACGTAGTATTATACGGACATGAACAATGTACAATCAACTGAGCTCCAGACTGTAGTGAGCGATCCCTTTAGTACTGCCTCACTATCACTGCTACTGCCACATCACCTCAGCCTGACAATCTCACTGACGACTGTACTACGTAGTATTACACGGACATGAACAATGTACTAGCAGCTGTGCTCTAGACTGACCACTACTTTAGAACTGCCTCTCTATCACTGCTACTGCTACATTGCCTCAGACTGACAATCTCACTGACTTCTGTACGACCTAGAATTATACGGACATGAACTATGTACAATCAACTGAGCTCCAGACTGTAGTGAGCAATCACTTTAGTACTGCCTCACTATCACTGCTACTGCCACATCACCTCAGCCTGACAATCTCACTGACGACTGTACTACGTAGTATTACACGGACATGAACAATGTACTAGCAGCTGTGCTCTAGACTGACCACTACTTTAGAACTGCCTCTCTATCACTGCTACTGCTACATTGCCTCAGACTGACAATCTCACTGACGTCTGTACGACGTAGTATTACACGGACATGAACTATGTACTAGCAGCTGTGCTCTAGACTGACCACTACTTTAGAACTGCCTCTCTATCACTGCTACTGCTACATTGCCTCAGACTGACAATCTCACTGACGTCTGTACGACGTAGTATTATACGGACATGAACAATGTACAATCAACTGAGCTCCAGACTGTAGTGAGCGATCCCTTTAGTACTGCCTCACTATCATTGCTACTGCTACATTGCCTCAGACTGACAATCTCACTGACGTCTGTACGACGTAGTATTATACGGACATGAACAATGTACAATCAACTGAGCTCCAGACTGTAGTGAGCGATCCCTTTAGTACTGCCTCACTATCACTGCTACTGCCACATCACCTCAGCCTGACAATCTCACTGACGACTGTACTACGTAGTATTACACGGACATGAACAATGTACTAGCAGCTGTGCTCTAGACTGACCACTACTTTAGAACTGCCTCTCTATCACTGCTACTGCCACATCACCTCAGCCTGACAATCTCACTGACGACTGTACTACGTAGTATTACACCGACATGAACAATGTACAATCAGAAATAGAATACACAATATTTCAATATTGAATTTAAACAATAGAAATTAAAGTAATTAAAGCTGATGTATAATAAGGAGGTCATCTAGTTCAAAATCAAGGAAAATTAAGTCATTATAGAGTAAGTAGCGGATTTGTAGTCCATCATACTTCACTGCTTTCGAAAGGAACTCACTTAGGCTTAAAATATGATCGTTCAAATACCTTACAAACGTAATGTTTCCTCTAGTACCTGTCGTTAGAGACAAAAAATAGGAGAATACTCTGTTGCCTGTATCTATTTATCTTGATGTTCTAAGACGTACAATAGTTTACTTTCAACCCGTAGATCACTCAGAATTACATGACATACGTTGATTTCATAACATGAGTACATGAATATCCTGTGTTCTTTGTCAGAAATCGCATTTATTATTTTTATCATATTTTGGTGCTTCGTAACGTATTGTTACTCTTATTAGCTGCCAAAAGTATGTTAACCTGATAACATAAGATAAATAACGAAATAGTCTATTAAATATCTGAAGCAGTTGACAAATACAAGAAGAACCTCTATTGTCCTGGGTTTTATTTTATCTTATTGCAATAAAACGATTTTCAATAGTTCTAAATAGGGATGTCGTGTAAAAGACAGTGAAACTTTATGGTAAAGACGAAATTCTGATAACAATCTAATCTCTGAACTACATTACATCTAATTGATTCAGGAAAGAATATATTTAGCTTCCAAAAGGAGGTCGGGCAGAGTCCCTGATAAACGATATATAGACATCACTAAAAAAGTTATTAAGAAATGCCGCGATAATAGCTCAACCTTGTGTATACATACGTAAACACTTTGTTTTATAAGTGGTATTTTAATTTATTTTAATGACAATAAGAATTTTAGTATCCATGGAAATGCAACAAGATTATTTTGGAAAAAAATATTATTGAATAGCACGCAAAAATTGTACTCGTGAAATATGAAGCAGACGCAGGCCATGTTCAAGGAGATGGGCGAGACCGGACAGTTGGTTTTCACCATGATTACAGTGATGTTCATTATCGTAATGATTGACTTTCTGAAACAGATCAGAGCCAGAATTAAAGATGAACGCAACTTGGATGAGCTTATCAAGGAAGAGCTGGCGAAAACGTGGTGAGATACAAAGTGTAATAAACATGTAAAATTTTTGTATAGATTAAAATTTTCTTCAAAATAAATGAACTTGTAATAAGTTGTGTATTATTTTAAATATAAGAAATTCCGGAGGGGGGTTATTAGTCATAAGGGTAAAAATTAAGTCGTTCTTTACTGGAGGATGTTGTTTCTGTGCAATTAAAATAAAAAGAGGGCAATATTTATCAGAAGATTAAGTATATCTGTTGATAACAAAGTTAAAATAAGCTACGACTAACTATTCTGCAGCTATCGATCCAGGAAACAGAATTATTTTAAACCGGTTTTGCGGCCAAACCATTGAGGATAGGGCAAACAGTCACTGGGCCTTTTTTGTAGAGCACATCATTTGCTATTTCTTGATACAACTTGTTTTGAGCTATGACTAACTGTTTGGCCGCGATCGAGACTGGAAACTAAATTTTCATGTGATAATAACAAAGGTTTTGCACATAATCAGGTTTTGCGGCCTAGCCGATGGATATAATACCAAAGGTTACAGGAACTTTTTGTAGATCACATAATTTTCTAAATCTTGTAGACTACGTATTTTGAGCTACGACCGACGGTTTCGACGTTATCGAGCCCAGAATCTAAAATTGCACGTGAAGATTACAAACAGTTTTCACATAATTGCGATTTACGGTTAAACCAATAAAGATGGTACCAAATTTTGCTGATGCCTTTTTTGTAAAATACATGATTTTAAAAATCCCATTAACATATTTTTTGAGCAGCCGCCACCGGTTTGGCCGCTTTCGAGCGCGGAATCTAAATTGTAAAGTACAAATTCAAAAACGTTTCCATTTAAACTCGTTTAGTGGCTAAACAGATGGGGATGAGCCAAAAAGTCACGTGACCTTTTTTTAGATCACTTCACTCCATACCAAAAGTTTATCATCAGATCCGAGCTACGACCTACCGTTTAGGCGCTACTGTTCTTCAAACAAAACTCTACAAATGAAAATTGGCAAAATTTGACGAAAGGTTCGAATTTGTTAGCATTTTTAGGGTGGACCGATAAAGATGCGGAGAAATCTAATGTGCGTATTTTTTAGATCAGACAATTCATTTAATAATTAGATTTGAGCTGTGACCAACGGTTTAGTCGCTATATGGCTCGAAAGCAAACAACTACACCAGTTTTTAGCCAGTTTCAACCGGTATTTAATTTTTTCAAGGTGTTAAAAAGTATAGATTTCCTATTTTTAGACTTTTATTGTTCGTTATACCGGAAAAGTGACGTTCGTGCAAAATTTCAAGTTTCCAGCACTTCTAGAAGTATGTTAGAATTTGTATCTATATAATAGTCAGTCACTGAGTCAGTTTCACATGCGGCTGTATAGGATATAGGACTCGCCTTCGGCTCGGAGGGAGGGGGTTTAATGTTACCAGGGGTTAAGACATCGGGGGTTTTAATTTACTCAGGAGGTTATCTGGTCATCCACGAAATTCCCAGGGGGGTTTTAGTGTTACCAGGGGATAAGACATCAGGGGTTTTATTTACTCAGGAGGTTATCCGGTCATACCAGTAAATTCTCGGGGGGGAGGGGTTAAGAGAATTGGTGATTGGTAAATCTGATGTATGCTTGCAAACTCGGGGATAGGAGCGATTTGGTGTTTGGTAAAATTCGGACATGAGGTCATGCCAGGAAATTCCCTGGGGGGGGGGTTTATGTTACCAGGGGTTAAGACATCAGGGGGTTTAATTTACTCAGAATGTTATCTGGTTATACCAGGAAATTCCTGGAGAGGGGTTAAAAGATTTGGTAATTGGTAAAATTCGGACATGAGGTCATGTCAGGAAATTCCAAGGGGGGGGTTTAACGTTACCGGGGGTTAAAGCATCAGGGGGTTTAATTTACTCAGGAGATTATCTGGTCAGACCAGAAAATTCCGGGGAGGGGGGTTTTAATGTTACCGGGGGTTAATGATTCACGTAGGCCTCTTTTAGAGGGTATTGGGTCTGTGAACATAATTATAATTCACTCTGTCCTTATCTTCTTTTGACGCTTCACTGACGCTCAGCCAATTCGCGATGTGGGCTAGAAGATGTATACTAGTCATTCGTTTATATAGTAATACAAACTCAATCAGGAACCGGTATGAATTGCACACATTCTTGGTCTTTATCAGATTATTAAGTTGATCAGGGGGTTTCATTTACTCAGGAGTAATTCCCGGGAGGGGGGTTAGTGCTATTGGGGCTTATCAGAATATGTGGTTTTTTCCTGGGGAAAGATTGTCTAGTTATCAGAAATTTAATTTTTAAGTTGCAACCAATGGTTCAACCGCTACCGCCTCCAGAAACAGAAATCTCGTGTAAAAATTACAAAATATTTGCATATAAATGCGTTTTGCAGCTGAAAGTTGACGATAGGGCAAAGTAAATGATGCCTTTTTGTAGATCACATGATTTCCTAATTCCAGTAATACATCTATTTTGGGCTATGATCAATGGTTTGGCCGCAATTGTGCCCCGAGTCTAAAATTTCACGTGAAAATTACACAAATTTTGCACCTAATCAAATTTTGCGACTGAACTAATAGAGATAGGGCCAAAAGTCACTAGACATTTTTTGTAGATCAAGTAATTTTATACATTGCACTTTGTTTTGTTTTGAGGTATGGCCAACCATTTGGCCGTTATCGGGCCTGAAATCTAATTTTGCACGTGAAAATTACACAAATTTTGCACGCGATTTTGTAATCGCGTATTGCGGTCATACCGATGGAGATAGGGCAAAAAGTCACTAGACTATTTCTGTAGATCATGTAATTTGCTAATTTGATGGGTCAATCAGATTTCAGCTACAACCTACCGTTCGGCCGCTATCGAGCTCTAAACTTTATTTTAGCAAAAAAGTCTCTGGAATGTCAAACATTTCCGCGTTTTGTGGCTTAACCACACGAGATAGGACCAAAAGTCACTAGACCTTTTTTGTAGATCACTTCATTCCTGATTAACGATTTTCCATCAGATTGAAGCTAGCTCCAACGGTTCGCCCGCTATCGGGCTTACAAGAAATGCCTGCAAGGGTAAAGAATGCACGATTTTTCGGGAATTTTTTTGAGGGGTTTAGAAGTAAAAATGTCCGGTTTTCAGACTTTTCCTCCAGGTCATATTGCAAGAGGCACCTGTGTGCCAAATCTCAAGTTTCCAGCACTTCTAGAACTATGTTAGAATTTGTATCTACATATCAGTCAGTGAGTGAGTTACACATGCGGCTGTATATTATATAGGATAGCTCGAACGGTTCGCCCGCTATCGGACTTACAAAAAATGACTGCAGGGGTGAAAAATGCGCGAATTTTCTCGAATTTTTTTTAGGGGTTTAGAAGTAAAAAAGTCCGGTTTTCGGACTTTTCCTCCGGGTCATATTGTGAAAGGTACCTGCATGCCAAATTTCAAGTTTCCAGCACTTCTAGAACTATGTTAGAATTTGTATCTATACATCAGTCAGTGAGTGAGTCAGTTACACATGCGGCTGTATATATATATAAGGATTCACCACTAGAATGCATGTAATATATTGAATCAACTTATTGGCAAAGCAGAATGTGTTGGCTTGTTTTTCAAAATTCCAATATGAAAAACTACAAATAAAAATAATGTTTAGTACACTAAAATCTACAAATTCTAGCATATTTGTAAATAATAATCAATGGACAGTTGGTATTTTCAAATGAAACTTTTTAAAAGTCAATGTAAATATGTTTAGTTTAGAAACATAATTAAAACATACAGACACACATACACATACATGTGCGTTTGTATTCAAACTAATTATATGCAAACTAATTTTGTTCCCTTAAAACATTGGCTAAAATCCTTTACTTCCATAATTTCAACAAAATTCAACTGTGATTAAAAAAAAAAAAAATAGAAGAAACGACTAGGGAAATATTGTACGTAATATTTTTTATCTATTACATTTTTGACTTATGATTTTTCTGAAAATCACATTTCAGTGTTAACCATTGTTGCAGTTCATTTCAAAGTTCAAAAATGAAATGAAAATGATTAATTTTTTGTGAGAATAGTATTCTTTGAGTTCATCAAACAACTGATGTATGGTACACAACATAACATGTTATAATGGATAACTATAAAATTGCCTTCTGTGTCATGAAAGAATCATGATGGATCATGATGGTGTATGTTTTGTAGTAGAGTTTTAATTTTAATGATTAAAGTTCTCGCCTGGAATCCACTGCAGAAGGAAAACTTTATTCCCTCCAACTGATGACCGATTGCACAGACATTCATCAATACAGTTTGTGAACTGATAAAGATGGGACAATTGTTTCTATTACGCAAAAACCATTTAAGTTATAAAGACATAACTTACACCAGTCGAATCCTCTACTCATAATACCAATTCATTTTATATAATTTATATTCGTAATATTACTTGTTGTGAGCTGATATCGATCGAAATGCTGCATGGCATACAGCTGACGGACTATGCAGAACTCGTGTATCATTTTGGGAGTTTCTTATTATCAGTCGGAGGGTTAATAACAATGTGAACTTCTTTTGTTATCAGGCCTGTACAGCCTGACAACGATAAACCGCAGCGTGTCAATGGACCTGTCACTGGAGGAAGACACCGGCCCGACCAGCAGTCAGTTCAACTTGACTCAGCTGGCCGAGGAGGAACATCTGCCCAGCCTGGAGTGGGACGAGGAGTATGACCAGGGTCAGCAAGACAGTTGGGGCGAGGAACCTCACACCACAGATGTGTCGACACAGCTCCCCCTCGGCACAGCCAGCCCTAACTTGTGAGTGATGTCATTCTGTTTTCTGTTCTATATGGAACCATGTTGAGTAAACACGCATTGCACATAAATCTACAAAGTTTTTGCGACTTCTTGAATACGGTAGACTCTCTCACATCTGGCTGTTCTGATGACGGAAATGAGTCATTCACCTCTTGGGTAGGTAACTGCTAAAAATCAACAATATATTTCCCAGGAGGGTTAACACTTGACTGGTTTATACCTTCCAGTTTAACCCACACTGGGTACAGCAAAAATCAATGTGTCACTTAAATCTGGGTAACCTTATGGATGTCCAGGAGCGGCACATCACTAACCGAAAATGTTCAGGTTCTGGAGTGCAAGGGTAATTCGATAGGTCTAGTCTCCTGTGGGAGATGACTGTTGGAGTTGTTGGGATTCGTTCCCTAAGAGTAAAAGGTTCTTGCTAGCCTAGAAATAAGGGTGTGCCACCCCCTGCCTGCTTTGACTGGAGAGGTTGGTTCAGAGCTGGATCCTCCTTCTTCTGAAGGAACATGACTGAGATTAGTGCCCTAAAATTTTTCCTCATGAATCTTGATAGGAGGCGGCCTTACACCTATTTTTATTTACCCAGAATATCCTGTCACTCCAGAAGTAGCGCAAAAGTCCTTTATACGGTTAGGTGCAATTTTCTAAGCTACTTGTCCTAAGAGAACAAAAAAAAACTGTCTGTAAAGTTTCCGGTTGTAAATAAATATTTCAGTACAGTTGATTTTTTTATGAACTCCGTACTGAAAAAAATTTTTTTGTAGTGTTTAGTATGTATTGTACATCTGTAATTAGAGTAAAAATGTATTTTACTGTCACAATACTGTATATTATATTCTATAGTGAGTTTTATTTTAAATATGTGTCTGCAAGTGGATTATAACAGCACATTTAGCATGTTTAAAAGTCAATAAATTGTTATTCCTTCTTAATAGCTGATTTTTATGCAGAAGCATATCATTATGCAGCGTTATTATAAATTTACAATATATCCCTGGTTAGTCCGGCAGTTTTGTGTTCCAGCCCCGAGGTAGCTGGACTAGATGAAGTCTACTGTAATAGAATAGATAGGAAACCATTTTTACCTTGAAGAAAGGGGAAGCTAGAGCTGTTCTAGCAGCCAATGGTGAAGCATCTTCCTCAGATCTAGTAGGCTTGCTAATATCCTCTGTCATTGAGGGAGCCCAACTCCGTCATCCTCTTCACCCTGTCATCTTTTGTGGTGATCAACACTTATCATCCCCTTACCTCCGAAGCCCATCTTGACGTTTTTGATATTTTATTGTTCACTTTCGACAAGAGGAGGAAAAAATCTTATAGCACTATAAGTCGTAGAAAGACCTTTGCGCTTGCTTTCAGAGTGACAGAATATTCAGGATGGGCAAGGTTGGGGGTAGGGGCTGGCTCCTGTCAAGATCCAATGACGAGAGATAGCAGGCTGTACACCTCGAGTCATGCCACCGTGGAAGAAGGGGAGGTTAACTCTGTTTCAGTCTCTTTCAATCAAAGTGGGTAGGAAATAGTACTTTCTCATGTTTAAGACTAGCAAGAGCTTTTAAGACTAAGGGAGTTCCATCCACTCAGAATCCATCATTCTCTGCAGAAAACTGACCTATTGATTAACCTGTCCACCCCAATATCTCAAAATTTGCAGTAGTGATGTGCCGCTCATGGATTTACAATTGAATTGCCCAGATGTAAGTAACACATCAGTTTACCCATTGTAGGTTCAACTAGAAGGTATAAACCAGCCAGAAATAAACCATCCTAGAGCACTTTTCGTTTAGTTACGAGCCACTTCTGGAGTTGCCCAGATATAAGCAATAACATCGGTTTTTTGTGTCCAGTCTAGATTCTACTTAACTGTTATAAATCGGCCAGAAGCAAACACCAGAGCAACAAGCAGCTCAAGAAATAGTTGTGTACTAATGAGAAGATTGTATGGTTGTAATGGTATCAAATTGTAGATGTATCAAATCAAGATTGTATCAAATTGTAAAGAAAGACCTTCAGTTTATGTTTAGATATTGGCAGCTTTGAACGCTTTTTTATTCCCTTTTTTATCAGTAAGAGAATGCAAGTAACAATTTCTGCAATGTTTTTGGATTGCTATTGACAAGATGGAGATGATTTGTTTTCCCACATTGTTATCGAATAAAATGTAGATCTCATACAAAAAAAATTATAGCTACAATTTTTTAGCATAAAAAGGGCATTATTTTGGTTATTTAATGGAGTGTGGGTCAAAAATTACTGTTGAAGTTTGCTGCAAAACTGAGGTGAGCAATCAGATATCGAGGACACAGAAACTGTCACCAGCTAAAATTGTCTTTTATGCCAATATGTATCTTCACAATGCTGCTTAAACAAGAAAAAGATTCATGTTCATCGTTTGGGACATTTTGACAATCCTCCTCGCCGTCCTCACCTTGCACTTAGGTACTACATCCTCCTGTTAAATTAAAAAGATTTTTTAGGCAAAACGGTTTATCCCTTTGACTAGTAATCCCGCAGAAAATTCGGAAGCGCCCTACATGCCGCCTGCAGTAATCCCGATAGCCGTGCAGGAAGCACTATGGGTGCTAAACAGTTTCACTATTATGTTTCGTAATTAATAATCTCTCGCTTGAGTACGAATGCGATCTAGCGGAATAAATAAGAAACCGTTTCAAGTAGTTTTTGTTGTTACCACTATATAGCAGTTGTTCTTTATTTATTTCTTTCAGACCCAATTGACGGTATTCAAACGGTTGTTCTAAGTAATCGGCTGATTCTTTTTCTGTTTGTGTAGTGAATACAGGTTGTAACCTCACTTTTGCGTTACCGGTTGCCCTGATTGTAAACGTTTTGTTGTGTTTACCATGTGTAAATAAACGTGTCTGTTTGTGTGATTACTAATTACTTAAAATGGCGCAAGAAAGACTTATAGACATATTTTTGGCTTAGTTGCTCCCCTGAGACTTACTGGTCGGCACTTTCCTGCCACCATCTCTGCTAAAGATAAGAAAGACAAGCTGAAGAGAGCATGCCACGTGTGTAGATAGATCAGCGTCGGCGAGCAGCAGCGCCGCGCTGGGACACAATATGCCGAGATTGTGATGTTCTGCTTTGTGTTTCCAATTGTTTTTTACGCCTTTCAAACCATCAAAGATTTTTGAGGAGGCTTATGTAATGTTATTATCTTGTACTTAACCTGTACCTTAGCATGTTTATGAGAAAATACTGAATTTATATACTTATATATATATCCTATTTAAGTATATAAGTATATATATTTAAATACTTATTCTCATATTTTGTAAAATATAATAACTTTTGTGTATAACTAGATTAGTTTCTGCATAAATAAAAAAAAAACTTAAAAAACCGTTAAATTGAGTGTTTTTATAATACATCTACTGCAGTAAACAAAAATTACCAAAAAAGAAAACAAAATCAAAAATTAAAAAAAAACTTACTTTTTATGGCACTTTTACTAAGAAAAAAAAGCCACCAGTCAAAGGTTTAAATAAATAAGGAACTCAAGAATGCCTCCAATTCCCAAATGACAAACATATGGATAGAGTATAAAGATGCTGATGCAGTATTGTGAAAAACATTCGTATGTCAATGGTGTTATGGGAAGAAGTAAGTTAGGAATGAAATAGGCTAAAATGTAATAACAATTCGTTACAATAATAACAACACCCGTTATCACTCAATGATCCTAACAACTTTTTTCTTATGAGCTGTGAAAGATCTGAAAACAAATAAGGCAGCGCTTAAAAAACACAATGTGGATAAGAAATGCAGTAGTATTGTGTGATTAAATAAAATTATGTTGTGTAAACAACTGTTCCTTGGTATTTAAGTTATGAATAAAACTATGTAAGCCAAAAATTTAGCACAATTTAATCATTGTTTCGAAATGTCCCTTGGTCTTTATGCCTAAATTAGCACATGTCTAAATGTCTTTTGATAATTTTTTAAGTGTTATAAGGGACGGAAAAGGTGTTTTACTAAAATCCCTATATCTTAAAAAGGCAGAGTGATAATCAAGTTTTTTTTTATTCATATCTAAAAAAGCATATAATTACATTGGACAATCAAATTCATGGCTTCAACTTCATTTTGTGTGCTTCACCATGTAAAAACGTTTTAAAAATACCAAATCTTTATTGTACAATTATTTTAAGTTTGAAAGTTTTAACTAAACTAAAGCTTAATAAAACAAGTAATAAAAATATAACAAGTTTAAACTGTGCAAATGAGCATTTTAGCTTCAAATTAGTATTATTTTAATTAGTTGTATTCAACGATCATAATAGTATTGTCATAACTAATTATCACTCAGACCAATGTAGTTTCTTCTGTCTGAATCTTATTCATGAAGGATAAATACACAATAGTCATCATTTCATGAAGCTAAACAAGGAGACATTTGGACCAGAAGGTGCTTGACCGGTAGAGGTAAAAACTGATAAAATGTAAGAAAATTTCATAGTTAACATACAAAATTGTTTAATTTAACGAGATATCCCCTGAAATAACATTTAAATTTCTTTTATGATTTTTTGTGAGCAATTAATTCTGCACTACTAAAAATGCTCTCACTTCCCCATCATATAATCGTACTACCGTTTCTCTCGATAATGTAACTGCTACTTCATAAAATGTGTTTATTTTTTAAATATTGGAGAACTGTAGCTTTGAAGCAGCCCATTATGGAAAAATGTGTAGAACAAAAAAGTCTTATTTTGATCTCTAGGTTACGTCAAAGATGTTTATCACATTAGTTGAGACAGACCCATATAGATAACTAAATCCTCATTCCATAATGAGTGTGTTTGGTAATCGTGTTATGAAACACGTGTTGCAGATCTTCAAAGCTGGATACTAGTGGATACGGCAGCAAGTTAGATTTGTCAGCATCCCTCACTGGTTCACAGTTCAGCTGTTTCGAGTCGCCCACCTCTCCTGGAGAGGAGTTGTACGATCCTCTCAGTCCAGCCTTTATCCGGTAAGTTTATTCTATTCTTTATTACACCCGTTGGTTCCGTAATCAAGTGGTAGTATAGAACTAACATGCATCTTCTATAGCATTGAACATTTGGCACTTCATGAGAACTGCATAAGTTGCTTTAATTATTCCCCACTCCCGCTTACTGAAATGTTTGGTTTTTTGTTTTCTGTTTTGTTTTGCTATTTATAGCTAATTTTATCACACTATAAAGTAAATTTTGATGTTGAGAATATTGCTAATATAAGACATTTCAACTGGGGTTAATAATATCGTGTGATTCAGAATAAAGTGCAAATTTTTCAGTACCATACAATTCATGCCTGTTAACTGTTTAGAGAAAGTTAGGAACATTTTGTGTCGTGAGCCATTCCAAGCTACAACTACTTTGTTGTGCTGACAAGTTGTTTTGTACTTATTTTCTCAGCAATTCTGTCTGTGCATAGCCAAATCTTGTGTTAAAATTGAATAAACTAAAGTACTGATACTTACCTCTGTTGCTACTTCACGGACAGCATTGTGAAAATAATTTCAAAATAAATGATAAAGAACATATTTTTGTAATTTTAGCTTCTAAATTTTATGTTGAATATCGACAACTAAATATTACTTATTAAGTCTGATTATAGAATTATTTAAGTCATATCAACAAAGTACTCACGGAGTATGAGGCCCATTCGAAAAGTAACCAGATTGGTATTATACCTCCACTGATAAGCATTGCAGGATAGTGATCCTCGGTGATCAGGTTGTGCTTAGCGACTTACTGGTAATATTGATGGTATCTCTTGGCCTAGTACAAACAAAAAATCAGTTTTAAAATGTTAACCATACTATTTTATTGTTATTGGTTTCTAAACACTTTTGGAGGTTACACTACTTTGGTGATGCATGTTATAAGTAATACTAATATACCTCTAAATAATTTTTGAAGATAAAAGCATTTTGAAATCCCATTTTTATAACCTTAAAATAAAAAAACAGATTCAGGATATTACTTGTGCGTCAAAAAATATAGCCTGGCATTTTAGTGTTATTTCAGAAGTGTAAACTGAGTTATTGCTAAATCATGACAAACCACAATGACCACTCATCTAGCAATGAGTTAGTTTGAATTGCACATAGGAAATGGAACTCAAATTACATAGAATCAAGAATTTTGTTACCATTGATCTGTTACAAGGAATACGCATTGTCAGTCAAGTAAAATGTACATATATATTTCAAATTAATTTGACAGTTAAACATTACATAACTAAAAACATTTACTAAACTAAAAAAAAACTGTTGACAATAATGCATAACTTAATTGGAATAAATCGGTTTGAATTTAGAAATATACAGATATTGTCTTCTTGATTCTCATTATTGAGTAATGGCAATTAGGATTGTGATACCTCCTAGGGACGATTGGTCGGAGGGAACAAGGAAACCTCTTCCACCAGAAAAGCTTAAATGGTTTACAGATGGCTCTATAACAGAAATTGGCACAGGTACTGGAATTGTGGGGGTGAGACCATGCAGGGAGCTGGTGGTTCCTGTGGGCCGTTATCCTACAGTTTTTCAGGCGGAGGTCACAGCCATTATGGAGTGTGCTTGTGAGAATTTTCGTCTGCGGTATAGGAGTAAGACGATCAATATTTTCACGGATAGTCAGGCAGCACTGATGGCGCTGGACTCTTGTGTGTTCAATTCTAAACTTGTCTAGGAATGCTATCAAGTCGTTTCTTCCCTTGCCAGAATCAACAATGTGATTGTTTGTTGGGTTCCTGGTCATGAGGGGATCCCTGGGAATGAAAGAGCTGATGCCCTGGCCAAACGGGGCTGAGCGTCAATTATGGCGGGTCCTCAACCGTTCTGCGGTATTCCAAGGTGTAAATCCTTTGGGGCTGTCTCGAAATGGGTTCGCACTGAACATGAGAGATGGTGGAGGTTGCATCCGGGTATGAGAATGAGCAGAATGGTACTACAGTCGCCTTCCTCCAGAGTGGCGTCTGACCTTCTCTCACTAAGTAGATTGATGTCTTCTTGGGTTAAGGGTCTGATTACTGACCTATAACCATCATGGTCACCTGAGGAAGCATCTTCACAGAATCGGCATCCTTTGGGAGGATCTGCTCTGTAGAATGTGTGATGAGAAGGAGGAAACTGCTGAACACCTGCTCTTTGATTGTCTTGCAATAGCAAGGGAGTGGTATACCATCTTTGGTAGTTTGGACAAGAGTGGTGAATTTCTCCAGGAGGACCTGATAAGTTGTTTTCGGCGGTTTGTGGAACTGCTGAAATCATAGACAGTAGGCCTCATGGTGTGCTTCCGGGGTGTGCAAAAGGCCCTTGAGGCTTAAATGTGGCAATTGGCCGCACCATAGAAGAAGAAGAAGAAGAATGGCAATTAATAACCAATTAAGAATATTTTGTTTAAAATTATTGAAACATGGAGTGAGCAATATCAGGAACATCAATATCCGAAAATAACACATCTTTTTTGTCTATTCTGACATATTAATAGTATACTTTAAAGTGCACTCATGAAAATAAGAAAGGAAAAATTATGAATAACCTTCACTATGAAGGTAGAAACGATGAATAAACTTAATCATGGAGGTTGAACCTCTGGGTTAAATAATGATGGACAGAAACAAAGTACAGAAAAGCTCTTAAATTATCTTTAAATTGGCAGTTGGTAGACCTATTTTTCCCACTCAAATGTTGACAACCCTGTTAACCCCTCTTCTTATACCTACCCCTCCTTAGTATGTTATCCTTCCCCACTCAGAAACCCCAATTCCTCCTGGCCCCCTAGGTTTATGGACTAATTGGGATATAACCTAAAATAAAAATTCTGTAATAACCTTTGTGCAATGGTTTGCAACCACCTAAAAATTCTTTCTGGAATAAAAGAGTACTATTTTCTGAAATTTTTAAAAGTGGTTTTTGGTAATGTAACTAAATAAAAAACTATTCAAAAACCCATAACCTTGTGAGGAATTTGAAGTAATTAATTGATGTAATGTGAAGGTCAATGTCCTGCGAGAGTGTGACTGAGACAGACAGTGGTGCCAGTGATGTGGAGAGTCCGACCCTCGACAACGCTGCCTACAGGTTGGCCAACATTGGCCCTCGAGTGGATGTTATGTCGTACGCGCTACAGGAGTGGACTGGCAACACTGCTACAGCCAAAACCATCCTCAGAGTATGTTAATATATCCTGTTGTTTGTTGTTAGATTTTAATTTAATTTGAAAATATATTTTAGTGCTTTTTGTTTTGACATTTTATTTTCATTATTTATATCCTTGAATTCCAATTATTTTTTCTCTTTGGTTCAGTTTTCAAAAATTTTAATTTCCTGCTTAAATATTTTAAATAAAGGTATGACAGTTACTTGTGTATTTGAATTAAGAATATAATTATAAATAGAAAAAAACTCAATATTATACACATTTTTCAGTCATAAAAATAAATCATTCACGTTGGAAACTAACATAAACCTAATTGTTGCCTACTTTACATACAACTTTGATTAAATTTTTTCAGTAAATCGACTTTTCAACATTTACAAAATTAATTTCACATTGAACAAACAAACATATTCACTGTTAAAGATTCAAATATTATAAAACATTTTATAGGAATATGTATTTTTGTTTGTTTTGATTGTATGGTACCTCCTTGAGGGCTTACCTACTAATATTAGGATCCTAAATATTATTTTGTTGCTTTTATAAAGATATTGACTACCAAATGGCACAGCACCTAATTTTATGATGAGCACTTCACTGAGGTCCTGTAGGCTTCGGTAGTGAACATATTATATGTAAACACTACTCTAACTTCAGTATACGTTATTAACACTTTAACTACCACACAGCGCACCACCTAATTTTAAGATAAGCACCACACTGACCTGTAGGCTTTAGTAGCGAACTGTTGACACTACTCTAACTTTAGTACACAAAATTAAGACCTTGGCTACCAAGTGGCACAGTGCTTAATGTTTTAAGATGTGCGGCACACTGACCTCCTGTAGGCTTTAGTAGTGAACTGTTGACACTACTCTAACTTTAGTACACAAAATTAAGACCTTGGCTACCAAGTGGCACAGTGCTTAATGTTTTAAGATGTGCGGCACACTGACCTCCTGTAGGCTTTAGTAGTGAACTGTTGACACTACTCTAACTTTAGTAAACAAAATTAAGACCTTGGCTACCAAGTGGCACAGTGCTTAATGTTTTAAGATGTGCGGCACACTGACCTCCTGTAGGCTTTAGTAGTGAACTGTTGACACTACTCTAACTTTAGTACACAAAATTAAGACCTTGGCTACCAAGTGGCACAGTGCTTAATGTTTTAAGATGTGCGGCACACTGAGCTCCTCTAGGTTTTAGTAGTGAACTGTCGACACTACTCTAACTTTAGTAAACAAAATTAAGACTTTGGCTACTAAGTGGCACAGCACTTAATATTTTAAGATGTGTGGCACACTGAGCTCCTGTAGGCTTTAGTAGTGAACTGTCGACACTACTCTAACTTTAGTACACAAAATTAAGACTTTGGCTACTAAGTGGCACAGTGCTTAATGTTTTTAAGATGTGCGGCACACTGACCTCCTGTAGGCTTTAGTAGTGAACTGTTGACACTACTCTAACTTTAGTACACAAAATTAAGACCTTGGCTACCAAGTGGCACAGTGCTTAATGTTTTAAGATGTGCGGCAAACTGACCTCCTGTAGGCTTTAGTAGTGAACTGTTGACACTACTCTAACTTTAGTAAACAAAATTAAGACCTTGGCTACCAAGTGGCACAGTGCTTAATGTTTTAAGATGTGCGGCACACTGACCTCCTGTAGGCTTTAGTAGTGAACTGTTGACACTACTCTAACTTTAGTACACAAAATTAAGACCTTGGCTACCAAGTGGCACAGTGCTTAATGTTTTAAGATGTGCGGCACACTGACCTCCTGTAGGCTTTAGTAGCGAACTGTTGACACTACTCTAACTTTAGTACACAAAATTAAGACCTTGGCTACCAAGTGGCACAGTGCTTAATGTTTTAAGATGTGCGGCACACTGACCTCCTGTAGGCTTTAGTAGTGAACTGTCGACACTACTCTAACTTTAGTAAACAAAATTAAGACCTTGGCTACCAAGTGGCACAGCACTTAATATTTTAAGATGTGCGGCACACTGACCTCCTGTAGGCTTTAGTAGTGAACTGTTGACACTATTCTAACTTTAGTACACGTTATTAACACTTTAACTACCATACAGCGCACCACCTATTTTTAAGATAAACACCACACTGACCTCCTGTAGGCTTTGGTAGTGGACTGTCGACACTACTCTAACTGTAGTAAACAAAATTAAGACTTTGGCTACTAAGTGGCACAGCACTTAATATTTTTAAATGTGCGGCACACTGAGCTCCTCTAGGTTTTAGTAGTGAACTGTCGACACTACTCTAACTTTAGTAAACAAAATTAAGACTTTGGCTACTAAGTGGCACAGCACTTAATATTTTAAGATGTGTGGCACACTGAGCTCCTGTAGGCTTTAGTAGTGAACTGTCGACACTACTCTAACTTTAGTACACAAAATTAAGACTTTGGCTACTAAGTGGCACAGCACTTAATATTTTTAAATGTCCGGCACACTGAGCTCCTCTAGGCTTTAGTAGTGAACTGTCGACACTACTCTAACTTTAGTAAACAAAATTAAGACTTTGGCTACCAATCGGCACAGTACAAGATGTGCAATGCACTCAGCTCCTGTAGGCTCTGGTAGCAAACATTTTAATGAAGTGGTATTGGAGCAATATAGCATGGATTTGGGGTATATCAATTATCTGATTAAATTTGACTTTTCATTGACACTGCCTCTGAACAAGGCCAAAATTAATATTAAACATTGGCGATAGGAATTTATTTGATAAGATATGACGAGTTTTAAATTGAGTATCATTCCCACCATTGTTGTGAAGGATCCAATCAACAGGTTTGTAATAGTTGAAATCTTCACTGGCCTTAGATTCTTGAGCTGTCTTGCAGACAACAAAACAACATAATATTTTCTGCAATATCCATTAGGATTCCGTATAAGGCATTAACATTCTAATATGGGAATTCTTTTATATGTACTGAAACTCTGGTAAAGTAGTTAGACTAAAAATTCTTTACCACTTTTGTTAGTTCGATCTGAATTGTATGAGATAGAACAAGAAGAAACGTCTGGTCATAGAAAGCTATTTTCACCTAACCAATGAATCGTGTTTGTAAAAATGGCTTGAGAATAGAATTGGTATTCACAAAGTGCCTATATCGCCACATTGTGTTGTTGCATGACAAAGCAGCCTTATATTGTAATAGTGGTTTTATTACTGCAAAGTTTCATCAACTTATTGTGAAATATTACTAAAAGCTGGTTGCCCATCTATAGCTACTTTGAAATATAAAAAACATCAAAACACATACAAAACTATTGTATAACTTCGGTTGTCACACAGGACAACAGAATAGATGTATTTAGAATTGATGTTCACTTACCAACAAACATCACCAGTCCTAAAGTAGAAGTGTTTGAATAAGAAATTACAAGGAGTGTTCCAAAAATAACACACAGGCGCCCGTGGCAAGTCAATTGTTATCTAGCCGTAAAGTAAGTAAGTAGCCGTGGCAGTTAGAGTGAGTACTCATTCATGTTTTATAGCTTTGCAGAATGTGTGCCGCAATTGAGTTTCCCGCTAAATGCTAAGTGTTTGCTGTGATTATGTTTTTTACAGCAAAACAATATTCAACGGCAGCTTTTTATAGGGAACTTCGTACCTTTTGTAGGTCAAATGCTATGAGTGAAGGGAGTGTAAGCGAATGTGTTCGTATCTTTAAAAATGGACGAACTAACATCAACGACAAAGAAAAGAGTGATAGGCCATCACTGTGGTGAATAGTGAACTTGTTGATAATATCAACAAAACAGTTAGAGAAGGTCAACGTTTCACGATCTATAAGTTCATTATCATCTCTTTATCATAGGATAAAGTGGCTTGGCTCTCAGCGTTTTGATGACGATGATGAAGTCGAAGACTGGTTGGCTAGAGGCGCAGACGGCGGAATTTTTTGAAGAAAGCATTTCTGTCAGTCAAAGGATATGATAAATGCTTAAATCTTAATGGCAATTATGTAGAAAAATAAAGGAAATGTGCAGTTTTCAAATGTATATGTTATACTCAAACACTGAATCCGGACAATTCCCAAAAGTTTTCTGCACTTCACAATGTGGACATATTGAAATACTCTCATCACAGATTGAGCATTTTATTCGCTCATTGGTCAGAGCAAAATACCCAGAACGCATTGTGGGTAAACATACTCAATCGATGAAGTAATCATGTTCTTCGGAGATTTAGTAAAACCAAAACACCCACAATCACATTTGCCCACGTCGGGTCGTGGGTATTGACAAATAGATTTCCTCATGGACCAGACGTGTAATTTGTGACTTTTAACCACCATCTTTCTTCAAGGGAGCAAAATACCCAGTTATTTTGAACGCCCAATATTCATAAATACACAGGTTTTTAGAAACTTTATTAAAAACCCGTCTTGGAGTAAGGTTAAAACCATTACAGGGATGCTACAGGTCAGGGAAATCAGGGAAGTCAGGGAAAAGTCAGGGGAAAAAAACAGGACTGGAAATCAGGGAAAAGTCAAGGAATCCGGTCTCAAGTCAGGGAAAAGTCAGGGAATATTGACGTTGGTCAGGGAAAAATATAAAATCTCTTTACACAAATAAACTTACTGCCGCCGTGCCGAGTCCAAGCCTGATCATTTAAGTCAATCTTTTTGTACGTATTAAACTGTGTTCACTTTATTTTTTGCTTTTTTTATATTTGCCACCCTGTTAGCCTCAACACCGCTTTTTTCCACCCATTAATTGCCAAAAACCCTGGGGATTGCGTCGAAAAAAGTCAGGGAAAAATTAAAAATTTGGTCTGGAAATCAGGGAAAAGTCAGGGAATTTCATTATTGGACTCATGTAGCAACCCTGCATTAACAAATGCACGCAAACTCATTTTCAGAATTGTAACATCACTACGAATAAAAATTAATAGATATTAGAGTAGCAACTTATTTAATAGATTTAAAAATTAAAAAATAGAAACAAATAGGTCTAACCTAAACAGTTAAGAAAAGACTCAAACATTAAGATAAGTTTACTCCATAAGAACAATATCAAACTTCAAACATTTTTACGTTTTTATGCTACGACCAAAAACAAAGACACGTAAGTGTATGATGTTTAACATTGTTCTTATGAGGGAAAACTCAAGATTGTTTCACTAAAGCCGGCTCTTAAGCTAAGCACAATGAAAACCCTACATTTTAAGATATTCACGTTCTTCATCAAGTGATTGTGCACGACGAAAAGCCAATCCACTGGTTTCAGTAATAAAATTTTCTATTTTTTAAACTATTCTAAATAAGGGATTTTTTACACATACTTAGTACTTTGCACGTTGTATTCCGTAAATAGATGCAACATATTTAATAGAGTACAATGACAGGGATGGCTGATTTAATTCCTAGTAAAATACTACCTTACCTCTTCTGAAATCTAAGTACAGTTTTATAGAAGAATGTTATAAAATCCCACAGGAAACCACTTCTGATATATCAGAGTTAATGAGGTTATTTTGAGTTTGAAGCACCTGTTTGAAGGACTGGCAATGATATTCATCTTTATTGTTTAACAATAGTTAGTTATTTACAGTAGATTCTCATTTAAAAAATCTTTTGGTGTGTTCAAAGGTCAATTTGTAGGTCTTACAGTGGAATTTAGATGAGATTTGTAATCTGTCGATGAAAATCACCTCCTCACTACTACGCACCTGAAACCAAAAAGCATCTAGTCCAAACAATTATTTATTGTGGGTGCACTGAAATAAGTAATGACATTTCAGTCCAGAAGCGCATGAAAACTGTTTCAGCAGTATCTAAGAAATCATTGTTAACTATTTAGAAAAAGGCAAAACAATTACAGGTTTTTATCATGCAAGAACAACACCAACAGAATGCCTATAAATAGCCCTTTACCATTACCAAAACACCCAAACACATTCCTCTAAAATTGTGACCACAAAAAAAAATAAACATTGTTCATAAAAACAACTAAGAAATTATGGAAATAAACAAAGTTCATACTTAAAAAAGGTGCATGTTAGTAAATAAACATGGGTTTATGGTGAAATAAGATATACTTTAATTCGTGCACTGGCTTTAAAGCACCCTGCTAAGTTAGTATTCAACAGTCATATTGTCAGTTTCAACCTTATAAGAGCCTATATTTTGGATTTTTTATTTTGCGAATGTGATAACTTCCAAAAGGTGAGACAAAAAAACATTCCTAATAGGCCTCCCAGCAAAGAATTGTCTCTGATTTTACTCACTTCTGCACAATGTCAATAGATGTAAACAAATTTTACTCGGTAACTATTTAATTATAACGGCATCACTCAAAATCTTGTTTAAGGTTAGCACATTTTTTATTCATATATTTCTGTTTTTAGAAGACCATTATATAAAACTATGTAGGGTAAGAAAAAAATGGAATACGCTAAGAATTTCAATTCCTCCAAATAGTCTTATCAAAGTAGGTAGAGGACTGGAGTGAGAAAAATTCTCAAAGGAATATTATGGATACCACTTTTTGTAGCGGATGTTAATAAAACGTTCAACCGAAGCATTTGTTTTTCTGGTAATTAAAATGAGAGTTATGATTCTAAATGTATGATAAAATGTATCAGGATGGAATATTATGATATTCAGTAACATTTTATACATTGCAATTGAAACATAATACGAGTACAATAATAAGCAGTATGAACTATAAGAAATCGTCCATATCAATCAGCATAGCTGTCATTTCTTTTTTGCTTAGCACTCACGTTGTTTCCATCGTTATAGTTTGTTTTTGTATTATTAAAATGTATAACTATTGAGAGTAGTTTTATGTTTTACATGGGTAATTTTTTTCTACCTTAAGTGCAGATGACACAGACTCACACATGTCTATTTAGTAAATAAATGGTACAATGTATCAGATTTCTCATTATTGAGCACACCTTCATGAACAGTTGAACAAAATTGTTTATTTTGAACAGTAACTTAGAGTTGTGTTTTGATGTCCAATCAACTAAAAAATTACAAATTTGGACTATTTCTTTTTAAATAAAAAGAACAGATAATGTTAATACTGAAACGGTTAAATTTCAACGATCAAGTGTGCTTTACTTACCCAAATTCTACAATCGTTTAAACTTGTATCAGTTTATGATCAGCATATAAGTAGGGTGGAATGAAAAATCACAAAATGTTCCTGACGGAAAAACGAAGAAGTTTTTTTCACTATCTGAAAATAGTCTGAATTTGTTTAAGCTTGTGTAAAAGATTTTAGAAATTGAACTTTTAAACAAAAATTGAAAACTTTAAACCTAATGTGGAACTATAAAAGAATTGTGAACAAAAAGTTCAACAGAAATGTTTCATTGCCTTAGCTATTATTAACACATATCATTCTCAAAATTCCTATTGTAAAATACAATTTTAACTACAAATGGAAACCTTTAATAAACAAACTGAAGAGCATTGTTTTATTTAAAATCTCACAGAAATGTTCTTAAGTCACAGCTTCTGACATGCTCAGTTCAGAAATGTCTATTGATTTTCTTCTCTCCAGCCTAATAATCAATGACTTTTCTGATTCAATTCTTCTGCTAACGATGTTTGAAGTGGTGCTTCGCAACTAAAAATGTGCAACCATAAATCGTAAGGTTTGATCCGAACAGAAGAGAGATCATATTGTAATGAAATTGACTCAATTCATACATATTCCAGATATACAATGAGGATATTGTAAACTGTCATTAGAACACAACTTCATTATAGGAGGTACAGTGATCCGAGTTCTGGCAAGGCTGGATGTTTGGACAGAGACGAAATTTTAGGACAACTCTGAGACTGATAACCAATTGACGTTCGATTATACGGTTTCTTCTACATTTTCTATTGGATTGAGTGTTAATTCACGCATCTCTAATTCAACTAACTGTGGAAGTATCATTGGGACAAAATTTAAATTGCAATATTTTAATTTCAATTCACAACTGGCTTCAGGCTCAATGTTTCCCCAAAGATAAAAATTACAGTGAAATATACGGCTTGGAATTTTTAGAAATTGTGTCGTTTTAAAACGATCTGTAACTAAGCTATTAGTAAATATGCTGACAAGAAACAACTAATCGAATTAGAAGTTTTCTAATGGACCTACTAACATGACTACACAGGTCGTCTTGTTTCGTTTGACATGTAATTCATTAATTATATCCCAATTAGTGTCTATAATCACATAAATAAGGAATGGTACTTCTTAAGTAACACAAATTTTCTCAAATTCCTAATGCATTATTCACGCACCTTAATCACCATGCAGTTGCATGAAACTAAAGAAAATGGTACAGATCATATACCATAATAGAGAGGAAGTGGTAGGCATTAGGGGCAAACATATCAAGATTTGTTAATTTTTTAAATTCCTCAATTTTTTATCATGGTTTAAATAGAATTATTTTTTTGGATTTTCTACAATAAACAAGTTACAAGTTAGATTTTGCAATTTAAGACATTAGAAACCAGCTGTACGGTGGCCATCTTGATTTTATTCCAGAAAAATGTCACACATTGTGCACTTTAACAACCTTACTTTTAGTCATATATGGGAGATGTTTAATTTTAAAGACATAATCAATCCGCATCCAAACACATTTTTTGTTTTTTCAGTCTTTTTTTAGGTTATCAGAAAAAAATCTCAAATCTTTTTGTACTCCATTGTTTAAATATTCAAAGGGTATAATATTTGCCAAAAAATAAATAAGTAAAAAAACTAAAAAGCGTTTGGATGCATATCAATTATATCTTTAAAATTTACATCAAAACGCGTGCATAAGATTTAACATTGTTGTTATGGAGAAAAACTAAACTATAGCCGGCTCTTAAGTTAGTATCAAAGAGCACAAGTGACTTCTTATTTTTTGGAAAATTTTACTCGCTAACCGGGCATATTCTATCCTTACGGCTAAGTTCTTTCACACTGTTTACATAGCAGTACCAAGTATATGCAGGTTTCATGCTATATGCACCAAGACAAAATGTAAAATATAAATGATTTGGAACTCTAGTTAAAATTCAATATGCAGTGATCAAATTTAGCCTTTGGTATAAGTATCCTAAGTGCAACAGCTAAATAGAATTTTTTTAAATATTCATGAAAAAATGCATTATAAGTAATTTTTAAAACAAACCAATTCTATGAAGGTTATTCCAAAAGTAAGCTTTGATTCGCCGTATCTATTTGAATTTGGCACTAAGGACAAAACACACATGCACAAAGAATTCCGGCATGCCTTGCACGTCATGTGACACGATTAGGGTTGTTACTGTTGCTGTATGCTGTTTATAGTGTCAGTTCACAATGTTTAAGACAAATTGATCAGCCTGCCGATTGTGAAGTAAGGGCAGTGATATGGTTTTTGTCTGCAAGAAACATTTAAGCGGCAAAATTCATCAGAATTACTGAAGTTTATAAGCCTGAGTGACAGTAAAGTGCACAAGTGGATGCGAGCTTTTAATGATGGACGAGAAAATGTGCATAATGAACTACGCTCTGGTCGATCATCAGTAATTTCAGACAATTTGGTCAATACGGTTGATGAAATGAATGAATTGATGATTCACTATTTCAGATTTAGAAATGAATTTCCTGAATTTGAGTAGAACAACTTTGTAAAGAATTGTGTCTGAACATTCAAATCTTTTGAGAATTGAGCGCCTGTTGGGTTCCCAGGCTGCTTACTGATTCCCAAGGAATGAAAAGAATGGCTTCTGCTCTTGCTTTTTTGGAACGATGTCATAAGGATGGTAACAGTCTTTTAGACCATATTGTCACAGGGGATGAGACAAGGGTTTCTTAGATAACCCCGAGTCTAAACGTCAGTCAATGGAATGACGTCACATGTCATGGCCAGTCAAGATCAAGGCAAAGCAGACAACTTCAACACACATAGTTATGGTGACCGTGTTTTGGGATGTACATAGAGTATTGTTAGTCGACTTTATGGAAAGAGAGACAACGATCAATAAAGCCTCCTACTGCGCTAGCCTGACTAAACTTCAACGTGCAATCCAGAATAAGTGACGTGGTCTTTTGTCGTCTGAAGTATCGTTGTTGCATAACAGTGCCAGACCCCATACTGCGAAAGAAATGCACACTCTAATCAAGAAATTTGAATAGGAACAGAATGGGCCAACCTACCGTACAGTGCGGACTTAGGGCCAAGTGATTTCCACTTGTTCCGCTAACTAAAGGAGTTTCTTGACGACAAGCACTTCGACACAGATGATGAAGTGAAAAAAGCAGTTGACTGGTGATCTTCGCAGGCAGCCGATTTCTACAATTTAGGTATTTCAAAAGCTTGTTGAACGATGTGACAAATGTTTAAATAAGTATGGAAATTATGTAGAAGAATAGAGAAAGATGTAAGGAATGTTTATAAAACAATTGCTTTGGAAAATTTTGGATTTTTTTTCTTAACCAGACCTTACTTTTGTAATAACCCTCGTATTAAGCACTTTATGTTATAATGTAAATTCCTAACACTTCATCATTTATATGAGGGGTGATTATAAAAATAAGGCTTTAGGGCAGCAATGAGATATGTGTAAGGCAAAATCCAATAATACAGGAGCGCACACTTTCACCCTTTCCTGCTTAGCTACACAGCTTAGTGTTGGCCAAGCAGCTGTGTAAGATGTAACTCACAATTGACACTACCACTAGATGGAAAATTCTCTCTGATACTTTTTATTAATGTATAAGGGGTTTCATTTGTTAATATGCAATGTTCATGGAGAAAGGTGTATAGTAATTCATCATTCCTACAAACAATGTAAGAAATTATGAGGATGAGAGACGGTCAGATTCATACCTGAATGTTTGAAAGGTTGAGGAGCACATGCTAAGATAGTAGGATCACCATTTGTGACCTCGCTCTTTGGGTTCCTAAGACATCCGATACGACAATGATGAGATTTTGACAGAAGAAGTGGCTATCACAAACATGCTTTGAGTGTTGGGAATGCTCAACAGTTTCTTCAAGGACGTGAAGACAAGTAGAAGAATTTTTGGACACTAAGGTTATTTCAGATTATGATACGTGGGTGTTTCATATCACTCTGGAAACAAACAACTGACAGATATCGTGACACACTGAGAAGACTGGCATGTGTGATCTACAGAGCACAACTGATCAAAGGTATGGCTATCCTTCACGACAACATTGGATCCTCGTCTTGTCAAATTCAGAATTTTTTGACAAAATTTGGCTGGACTGTCATGCCTCATCACCACTCTAGTTCGGACCTCCAATTGATTACCACTACTTTCAAAAATTGAAGGAACCCTTGGATAGTGTATGTTTTAAGAACAAAAATGAAAATTTTATGAACTTTTAAAATTATAAGGAACATAATCAAGGAATCTTTATTCTCTTTAAGCATTTATGACATTATAATGAATAACGTCACTTATAAGTAAAATGTCCTATTCCCATTCACAGCTTTAATATGCTATAAAACAAGTGTATACTAGCACAATGCCACACAAACAACGGCAGCAATGCGGCTGTAGATATTAACAAAGTAGGTAAAAGTAAATCTTATACATACATGGTAACGATAATAATGTCACAATTTACACATAAAAAAAGAAAAGTAAGTAAAGTGTTAGTAGCATCTCATTATATATATATATATATATATATATAGCATATTTAAAACATTATATACAATATAAATTAAATGTTAAAGAAATTGTTCTTTTAAAATGTTGCACACAACATGGCGTTTTAAACTTTAAAGCATCATCTAGAAGAATGCTTGGATTTAAATTGGGCTTATGTAAAAAAAATAGAGGAAATTCTAAGCTTTCCAAACATTATTACATTAAGTTAATTACTGTTAATTTTCTTAACACGGGAACCTTATTTTATGATCGCCCCTTGTTTACGTTTTGGAATATTTTCTAAAAACACATCAATAGAAGTAACATTGTTTTAGGAAGATGATCTAAAAGTGTATAATAAAAAACTTACTTATTAAAAGTTAAATTTTACAATATTTTACCAATAAATATTAACCCTTTAACTGCTGTTTATGTGTTAATATGATCCATAGCTTTAAAACCATGGTGCGGCTGATTTGACAGCCTTAACTACCCCAATGTGATATAAATAACAATACATAACCCAGGTATACCTTTATTTACACCACTTAAGTCAATTTTTTATTTAATTAAAACTAAATATTGCATATTTACGATTATCACTGTTAGTTTTGGTAGTTTGTCAATAGTTTTTAAATGACACTAACAAACCAAGATGGAGATGTCAACTCTGAACATGTAGTTTTTTAGACTTGGTTACAGACCCTTTTACCAGGCTGCAACACATATTAGATCACGCAGTAAATGTCGTTCAACTTGGCAAAAATAATCATAACCAGTTACACGTCAGAACACGTATAATTAAGGCTGGCAAAATTGCTCATCAGTTAAAGGAATGAAAAAGCTGTTGTATATTTAGTCATAGGAATATTCTAAAAATATAGTTAGCATTCAAATACAGTAAAATTCCATTAATACGGCATCCTATAGTTCGGCACGCTTGGTAATCCGGTATGGAAAAAGTAATATTATCCACAACAACACAAAACATCAATCATTTAATACACAACGATGTTGTTTTCCGTTCTTGGTGGACACAGCATTTAGGTGGGCGTGGACAAGAAGCTAGGTGTCATATTCGGCCGACTTCAGGTGATATCGATTTCATGTGACTGACCATGGTCGTCGGCTGTCAGCCTGTGTAAACAGTTCCACTTTTGTATTTTCGTATCAATTCAATTGAGTCTAGTAATGGTAGGTTAACTTCTTAGTATTGTGCTCAGCACAGGTTTGTGATGGAAGGACGACTCTAAACTACTGATGTCTCGCCACTGCCTTCTGAGAAAGGCAAGCAGTGTCTAGAGAGGCTGGCGGTGGCAGTAAGGTACGGGGTTGTGATGAACTGGGATGAATTCGTAGCCCTGGGTGACGATTCGTAGATACACATTGTACATAGACCATTTGAAAAAAATAGTTCTTATAGATCCACATATAACAACACTACCTGAAAATTATATTTCAATAATAAAAACATGTTTTACTGTGATTGTTTGTTTATTTATGATCTCTAGATTATTTCTCAGATATATATATATATATATCCAAATAATCTGGTATATTTGATAATTCGGCATGCCTCAAGTCCTAACAGATTAACTGTACATGTAAAGTATTATATTATTTACTGGAGGAAGAATGTTTTGATTAATCAGCAACTCTCACAAGGTGTAAAGTTAATTTGGTATATACTGATTTTGCTGTTGTTTGGTTGTCTTAGGATTCATTCTATTATGAATTTTCAGAAATTGCACTCTTGTTCTGAAATCGTATGAATGTCCACTTTATGGCAATCATTTTTCATTGTACTGTTTTATAAATAATACGGAATATGAAATCACATCTCTGATTGAAAAAGTTTTCAAATATGCTTAAATTCATTGAACTTTTTGATTTTTATGATTTATCAAAATCCCTGTAACAATATTCAAGAATATTGGACTGAAACATTTGAGTGAGTCATGATTTTATTTTACACTCACTCAAGCCTAAGTCGGTAATTTATGATTTTTTTAACAACAACTTTCCCGCAGAATATGTTTCTTATACAATATAATTTAAATTATGGGTATTAATTAAAAGCATTAGAACAATTTAAAACAGTTTTTATGCGTTTGTGAACAAATAACAATTATTTTGCAGTGTTTACAGACTTAGGCACGCATAGAAACACTTCAAGATTTCATGATACATTTGATGCAAACTTCTTTTTTGGTTCGATGTATCTAAGAATGGAATTCATTTAACAACAAGATATCTGTTTTTGCACTGCGTTCATCACTTTGTGTACTGTACAGAATATAAAATTCAGCAATAAAGAATAATTAGTTACCCAAATGCAGTGTCAAATTAAAATTAAAATTATTCAAATTAAATATACTCTATAGTAGGGATCACAAGAGAGTGCAGTTGAGGGAGGAGCCTGTTTGGCGTGTGACCTGATAGCAGCCAATGAGGACTGAGCGACATTGCCAATTTGTTCTCTTCTGTAACCGAAGCGTGCCACGCCGGGTGGCAGTTGACGTGTTTTGTGGTGACGCGTGGGCCTGTCCATTCTATTGGTCGCCGCCACCTGCAATCTTTCGTGGACCCTACTGTAGCGCCGTGCCGGGTGGCAGTGATGTATAGTGTGGCAACGACGCGTGGGCCTGTCCATTCTATTGGTCGCCCCAATGCAATCTTTCGTGGACCCTACTGTAGCGCCGTGCCGGGTGGCAGTGATGTATAGTGTGGCAAAGTCCCGTGGGCCTGTCCATTCTATTGGTCGCCGCCACCTGCAATCTTTCGTGAACCCTACTGTAGCGCCGTGCCGGGTGGCAGTGATGTATAGTGTGGCAACGTCCCGTGGGCCTGTCCATTCTATTGGTCGCCGCCACCTGCACTCTTTCGTGGACCCTACTGTAGCGCCGTGCCGGGTGGCAGTGATGTATAGTGTGGCAACGACGCGTGGGCCTGTCCATTCTATTGGTCGCCCCAATGCAATCTTTCGTGGACCCTACTGTAGCGCCGTGCCGGGTGGCAGTGATGTATAGTGTGGCAAAGTCCCGTGGGCCTGTCCATTCTATTGGTCGCCGCCACCTGCAATCTTTCGTGAACCCTACTGTAGCGCCGTGCCGGGTGGCAGTGATGTATAGTGTGGCAACGTCCCGTGGGCCTGTCCATTCTATTGGTCGCCGCCACCTGCACTCTTTCGTGGACCCTACTGTAGCGCCGCGCCGGGTGGCAGTGATGTATAATGTGGCAAAGTCCCCGTGGGCCTGTCCATTCTATTGGTCGCCGCCACCTGCACTCTTTCGTGGACCCTACTGTAGCGCCGTGCCGGGTGGCAGTGATGTATAGTGTGGCAAAGTCCCGTGGGCCTGTCCATTCTATTGGTCGCCGCCACCTGCAATCTTTCGTGGACCCTACTGTAGCGCCGTGCCGGGTGGCAGTGATGTATAGTGTGGCAACGTCCCATGGGCCTGTCCATTCTATTGGTAGCCTTTCACTGCTCTCTTTCGTGGTTCCTACTGTAGTGCATAAACTTATTTAAATACTAGAATGGATCTAATAAATCTGCAGTACTAGAATAAATCAAATTAGATTGTATAATTCTGAACTCAGCCAAGTCAGTTATTATTTCAGCCTCCTTTAGTTCTTAATTCCTTTAAATCATTTTGTAGACAGATCCTAATAAAATGGCTCCATTCAATTTCTATGTCTAGCACTTTTTATCAGTACCACTAATCTTGTATTGTATCAACTCTACCCCTTATTCTGTTTTATAAGATCCCCGCACAGTCCATTGCCATGAGGACAGACCATGTTACAAAAAATAAGTGGTGATTTTCAGTGAACTTAATTTTTTGCTTAATAGAAGCATTCTCTTGATAAAACATGTAAGTGGTCTAGATTTATGGAAGGATAAGCAATGCATTCTGACCTCTGGAAATACCAATATCCAGATGGTTCTACCTCGGTTCGAGCTGTCAATATTGGTGATAGGGTTGTGACTGGCATCTCTGTGCTGTGCTTAAATTATGGAGAGTACTTTGCTTCAGTTCACAGTATAGGTTTACTCCTAATAATAGAACCTGACTGAATCATCAAATTCATTTCCAAAAACCTTCCTTTTAATAAAACATTGTAATTTTTTATATATTGTAGTCATATACTGTACAATTCATCAATTACAACTTATAAATTTGTTACAAGAAAATTGTTTACACTAAATAAATTAAACAAAAAAGTTATCACTTTTTTCATACAGTGGAAAATCAGTCACTCAAAATAATGTTTAGAGACTGGCATGTTTATTTAAATACTAAATACTAACCATTGAACGAAAAAGTTTAACATACCGCATCCTGTCACCCTCTTCATGGCAGTATGTACAGTTCTTTTTCAACACCGCCATCTGCATTTCTTCTTCACCATCCTCACTGTATCATCAATAAAAGTCACTTTGCTGGTAATCATTCATAGTCAATCCACTATTAGCTTGATTCCGAATCACTAAATAATTTATTGTATCTGGTAGCTAATGTGAAGAAACCCTGTGATTTTTAACTTCATATATTAAATTTAATATATTTTCCTGGTGGCAGTCCGAAGATTCAGATAATTGATGTCTGGACAGTCGGGACTCTACTGTATTAATCTTTATATGAAGAGTAGTTGTATGAAGAACATGAAATACTGTGTATAACTGAATTAAGTTTGACATTCTCTAAGTATTGGTTAACTCTCTTTTTCTCTCTCTAACTTTAGACCGATTTCAATGGTGCCCATTGTAACAAAGATATTAAAAAAATGTTGTTTATTAAAGTAGGTCCATTATCTTATTTCAATATATCAGCAAGGCTCCATAAGAGGCCATTTGACTGTCACAGACTTATTTTTATCAGTCCTGCGTTGAGTGAAGAGATAAAGTTGATACTATCTACTTTGACTTCCAAAAGGCATTTGAGAAGCTTCCATATCATCCCTTTTTGAAGAAACTTCTGGCTGTTGGAGTTTTCATTACCTTATTCGTTCAAATCCTATCTTTTGTAAAGAACATTAAGAGTATAATTTGGTAGAGTGTATTCTAAGAGTTTTATTTCCCGTTTAGGAATGCCTCAAGGCTTCAACTGGGGGTCCTATTTTATTATTGTTTTATATTAATTAGACATTAGACATAACTCTTTATTAACATGATCTTAGAGAACAGTAAAATTATTACAGTTTTTGGATTTTATGAGATTAACTAATAATGAGGGAAATGTGTCAATGATATCCATCTTGCAAAGTAACGTTCATCTTTGTGGTGATGATATTAAGATCTCTGTACCAGTTGTGGGAGTAACAGACCATTTAGTTTTGCAATGAGCCATTAATTCTGTTGTAGGGTGGGCTGTAGTCAATAACATGTCCTTGAACTTCAGGAAAACGGTGGTAATAATTTCTACTCAAACACCTAATTCTGCATTCTGTTCTTACTGGATTAGGGGCAGTAAGAACAACAGAAAATCACATTGTGCAAAATCTTGGTATTCTCATTGTTGTCATTGTTTTGAAATTTATGAGAAACACTGGATTGTGTGCTGTGTTTGTCAATAACGATTTGTAAGATACTTCACAGATTCTTGTATGAAGCTATCTTTATTATGCCACTGTTGTGTGGATAGGCATTATCGGTATGATTGCTACTGTACATTACATAAATCATAACAGTAGCAATCGAGTTTGTACAGAGTAAATTCCTTTTGTGGGCAGTCTTGAAGTTTTGTAATCTGGTTACAGTATATATGCAAAAGGAGATTCATCTTCCTGCTCTTTTAATTTGTCATCTTGTAATTGACCTGTTTTTCTATATAGTTTTAATTTGTTACTATCTGTTGAGAGAAAATATAGGTCTAAAAGTGTCAGTATATATATATATATATATATATATATATATATATATATATATATATATATATATATATATATATATTATGTGAGAAGTTGATTCGTTAGTCCCTATTTCAAAGTTGGTCTGGTTGGTAACTAGATATACTGACATCACAAACACTTTTAGCAGTTTAGTGACATTGGCAAGTTTTTACAATATGACATCTAAGCTGTGACTTGTTCTTGCACTTGGCTTCTTTTAAGTAATTTCTTTCAAGAGTTTCTTGTTTGACCTCAAAACTGTTTTTTTACACTTCTACTTGTTGAGTCTCACTGGTAGAGTTGAGTGGGACCTTCACTACACAATTTTTTAGCTATGAAAAATATTTTAGTTTTTTTGAAAGACATGGCACTTCAAGCATAGTATTTTGGTGTTAGTCTGGATAGCTGAAATTTGCATGACTTATTATTAGAAGTTGGATTCTTTCAGAAATTGAATTATACTGAAAGAGAGTATAGAAAATCTTTTTGGATTTCTTTTTGTACAGGGTGTCCAGAATGTTTAAATGTTACTACTTATGAATATACAATACATCACTTATAAAATCTTGTAAAGGTAAGGAATAAATGTTTCTAAAATAATAAATGTAGAATATATCTTAAATGTATATCTTTTACATGCTTCCATAGTGTTGTTGTTGATCGACAGTTTATACTTGTACAATTGCATTTTTTCACATCAAATCAATCACATTTAGGTGCTTCTGTGAATATGAATATAAATTTTGAAAAATCTTCATTTTAAGTTGTTTGTTTAGCATAGTATTGTGTAAATTGTAATGAAAGAGCGAAAATTGAATATATGATCAGACGTAAGACGGTTGTATATTCCAGGGTTACAAAGAGGTAAAAGAGACGTTGCGGTATCGCTTCTTGAGGCAAATAAGAGGCGACAATTACTGCGCATTGCGCAGCACCATCTTCCAAACATTGGCACGAGGCTTGTCGGTGCCGAGCAGTGCTGCAGCCATGGAGAGGCTGAGTCAGGCGCAAGACATCGGCAGCCGATGGTATCAGCACTGGAGGTTCAATGGGCTTCCGTACACAGGCACCAATCTCCTACGGGGCATGGAGATTTGCTTGCAATCTCTCGACAATATTCATGTGAGAAATTTCACAACTCAGTTGGAAATAGTTATAGCTCTAGGTTACTGAACAAAATAAACCTGAAGCATTTATGGTTGTAAGCTGCATTAAAATTTTCATTGTAAATTCAATTTGTCGAAAAAGATATTTCTGTTGTCAAATGACTAGATTCTTTAATGCAATTACAATTTTAAATGCATACATTTTTCATCATTTGTTCCAGTCTGAGAGCTGAGGAATGGTTACGTTGCAACCAACGTTTTCAGTATGCTGAAAAAAATATTTATTTCCAATTTTATATCTACTTAATCACATTATCAGTTTTTACAGTGTGTGAAAAAAGAAAACACTGTATATAAAAAGGCAAATAGTCTCTATCATTCTTTTGCAGCATAAATGTTGAAGCATTGCAGGTTTTTCAGTGATGCAGGTTTAACCCTCCTAAGAAATCATATGTGGAGTTGTTGCACAATAATTTTATCTATTTTCATATTGATACTTTTAGAAACATTAAAAATAATCCTATTTAGTACAATTGCAATCCTCATCTACACGGATCCACAGTCTGATGAGTATTGGCGGGTCATTGGCTCTCAAATTTTGTTTGTAGCTCTATATTGCATTACGGCTACTATTTTGAAGATGTTGATTCATGTGGTTTTCAATCAAAAGTTGTAGATAGAATTTTTATATTTGTATTTTTCCTCAGAGATAACAAGGAACAGTGAGGAATGATGAAATCTGCTGTATTGTGATAGTGATGATGGAAATGGAGCAGTGATAGTTGTGACTTTTCTATAGGCACTGCTGCAGAGCAACCAGAGGTCTGTGGAGGAGCGGGAAGACACCCTCCAGCACCTGCTGAACACTGATCCGACCCTTGACCTTCACCTCATGGAGGCCGTGAAACTACACATGATGGTGGCAGCACTGAACTTGCACGACAGCTACTCCAAGGGGCAGGACGTTCCACTGTTTTCCATACTCCTTTTTGCCAGAGATACTTCGGAAGTGCCTCTAGATTTCATGAACAATCACCTGGTCAAAGTGGGAAACACCGGCGGTCTGGAGCAGGTATGTGTACAGATCTGGCTCCTTTCATTGATTTATTCATCAGGGACACATCGTTATTTCAGTGGCATCGTTATAATGTGTACCAAAATTAAGCACTAAAGCAAAACATGCACAAGATTGAATATGTCTTTGGATTTTCTACGGGTAACATCTTATTTAAAACATCAATTTTTATATTTAATAATATCAAGTGTTCCTACATTTCTAACCTATAAATGTTCTTGGGTTAGCAAAGAGGAACTGTGCCCTGTATGGTAGAATTGAAGCATTATTAATGTCCTATAGCTCCTACCCTCCCCCAACTATATTTTTAAAGTCATAACTTGAAAACATAAAAACTTAAAACTAGTATTTTTAGACATAAAAGGATATTTTTATTTTGTAAGAAACCAATAATCAACATCGCTGATTCTATGGGGCCTGAGGGGGCCCGAGCCCCCTCAAAAAATTTGTCTTGGGGACACAGAGATTATTAAGAAAATTATTAGCTAAATTATCCTTTGTAAAATCGTAAAATTATGTTGGTATTTTTTATTTTCCTTGTGTTGACTGTAGTTACCTTTTAAAATACATTTAGTAATGAGTTAAAACAAATAAATATTATGGTAGTAAACAGGTTAACTGAAAACGGGTGGTGTGAATCATGATAGTGTTACGATGTTGGGGACACACTTAGAATTTGTCCCGGTTCGTGAACGCGAGTAAAGTCTGGCGGGCTACTGCTCCGCCGGGGGCGACATCAAAAGGACTGGAACAGGAACGCCTGGAACCCTCCCACTCTCATTGCTTTGACACTTTGAGACATCAAGACGCTGCGGCTATAGTATAACTCACCCTGCTGGTGCAGTCATTAAGTGTTATAGTTTCATTCAGTGCATTCTGCAGACGTTTTTAGTGTTGCGACTTTAGTGTTTAGTGGACTCTTTTATTTGACTATATTTTATTTGTTTTCTGTAGTCTCTTAGTGTATTGTGAATTAAGTTTGCAATGGATAAATTTTTTACCAAAAAGACGCACTTGGAAGTTAATGATACTGCAAGTCAACCTCCGACAATTATTGTGTCATCAATTGCTTCGTCGTCTTCAGGCGAGAATCGTTCACAGCTGAAACCTGGACAACCCAGTAAGGGAAGATCATTTCACACATCTTGGATGATCAAATATACATGGCTAAAATATGAAGCATCTACCGTAAAAGTTTTTGCAAAACCTGCAAAGAGGCAGATGCTAAAATCTATTACAGTTTTCTTCAAAAAGAAGAACATTTATTTCTGTAAGGTTTTGTAACTGGAAAAAGGCTTTGGAAAAATTCCGTCTTCATGAAAACACGTTTAAGCATAAAGAAGTAGTTCTGAAACAAAATTCTATTACTAATCGAAGTGTAGCCTCCCAATTGAATGAACAATTAGATAGTAATATGAAAAAGGCTGTTTAGTTCTTGAGACTGTTTTACTACCGTGCAATTTCCATGCCAACAATGATAATGTAAATTAGAGGGTACGAAAATGTAAACTAAAAATTTTTCAATTGTTGGAACTCTGAAAGAATGACGTACCTGAGTTAAAAGATTGGTTAGGTAATTCAGTATATAAGTGGACATCCCATGATATTCAAAACGATATCATTGATCTACTAGGAAAGTCTGTGTTGAGAAAGGTATTAGCTTCAATCAAGAAAAGTGAACATTTTTCTACTATGGTTAACGAAACAAGTGATTCTTCGATTCACGAACAAGTGTCATTTGTATTCATATTGTCGATGATTCCACCACTGAATCACAAATTCTGTGTAGTGTTTTAAAAGACGTTTGTGCTCATCTTGATTATTCAATGGATAACATAAGGGGACAGTGTTATGATGGTGCCTGAAATACAGGAGTTCAAAGGACTAAAAATAGTCAGTATTGGATATATAACCATAAGCACGTTATGTGCACTGTACAGCTTAAACCTGGCAGTTGTAGACAGTTTCCACCATCTTACATCTATGGGGGATATTATGGCTTTAGCCAAGAACTTAATAAACGCCATAAGGGAATCCACCAAAAAGATGGGACTTTTCAGAAGCATACGCTGTGATAGTGCCAATGATCAAGCTGGTCTATGACCCCTTTGCCCGAATCGATGGACTATGCGAGTTTCAAGTATTTTGAGAATATTGAAAAAAACTTTGAAGAACTTCTAGAGTTTAAAAAAATATTTTCTACACAGGACAAAACAGAGGCAGGTTAAAAATGTGCAGGATACATTGTTCAATGTTACAATTCAAGACTTATTTCTCTTTACGTCTTTAGTCTTTATTGGGTTCTTTGCAATGAACTCTGTGGAGGAAATCAATGAAAAAATTCAGTGCCCTCATCTAAGTGTTGCTGATCTGGAAAAAAGTTATGAGGACTTTATTTGTATATTGGTATATTGAATGGAAGGTGTGGTAGTTTTGATCATTTTTGGGAATTTTATTTAAAAGAAAAATCTTCACAAGTTGATGGTTGACATTTACCAAATATGAAAACAACACAGCCAGCTCACCACTGCACACTTTCAAAACCCCAAAATAATACTGCAAAGCTATTTACATTGACTTTGTGAAACAGTGTTATCTTGCATTACTGAGCAGTTTGCATCAAGTGGACTCAAACAGGTAATTGCAGTTGAATTGCTTGCTTTTAGTAAACAAAGGTGAAAAAATTTTGAAAAATCAACTGAGTTTAAAAAAAAATGACATAGACATTGAGAGACTGTGCTTACACTTGAATATGTTAGCTGATGTCGCTAATAAATAACATACGTGATGTAAAAAGTACATTACAAAAGAGCCTGCAAATGGAGAAATGTTATGTAATCATAATCATATTTTTATTGCTTTCAAACAATTTTACATTACATTTGCAAACGTTAATAAATGAAGCTAAAAAAGCTTACAGTTTACTGTTCTGAGATTCATTCATTTCACGCATACATACATTAAATTACATTCTCTATCATTCATACATGGCTTCAGTATCGGTACTAAGTTACGAAAACTAGTGGTCCCAGCGGCGTAACATGAACTCATCTACAGAGAAAAATACTTCAGACACTGAAAAGTCCTTTAATCAAGTTTAAATTGTGTTGGTTTGTTGACATTTTTTATGCTCTCAGGAAGATTATTAATTAATCTGACACCAGATTGTGAAGGAAGTTGTTCAAATGCCAGTGTTCTATGATGTTGTATCCTGTAGCTGCCCCAACCTCTAGTATCATACCTGTGAACGTCTCTGCCCCGCACTAACTCACATCAGAATCTGCAATACAGAGCTACATCCAAGGTATAGAGTCAGGGTAAAGTCAGAAAACCATGCTCCCTGAAAGCATCGTGGAACGACTCTTGGTTTCAATTTGCACATGTTTCGAATGAATTTCTTCTGAAGCCAGAAATCTATGTTGAATCTGATCCTGGCACATCCTAGACCAAATTTCTCACGGCATAAACGCCTGAAGCAACCCTTGCACATTCATGCTCAACATGATCGGTCCAAGTTAATCCTCTGTCGAGGTACATTCCTGAATAAATGAATCGATTCTACTTCCTGTACAAGGGTTTCCTCTACTGTGGCAATGGGTTGAATCTCGTTAATGTATTGGCGGTGAAAAACTTATATAATTCTTTTTGAATTGTTTGTTTGAATATTTATGTCAGAGAAATACTGAATACAAGAATTCAGTTCAACAAAAGTTTCTCTTTCCAGAGCGGTGTTTGGTTTTGCTCTGACACAGAGAGTCGTGTCATCCGCGTATTGGACTATCTTCCATTCTGAATCGATAGTTCGAGTTCGTTCACATAAACCAAGAACAGTATAGGTCAAAGAATAGATCCCTGGGAGACCCCCTGGTTCAAAGGAACTCTCTGTGACAATATTGGAAAATTCTACAAACTGACAACCGTCACTGAGGTACTATTTCAACCAAATCAGTGGTAGGCCACACACCCCATATGATTCCAGTTTTCGTAACAGAGTGGTATGATTTAAGACGATAGTTGTTTGTGAGGCAAGGATCGTCCTTCTTGCAAATTTGGAATCACTTTGGCTGTTTTTAGCTGGGCTGGAAACACTCCTATTTCAAAGGACATGTTAACCAGTCTTGTCAGTGGTTTCATAATGTGCTTTAGGTAATGTTTGAGTAGCCACACTGACATGACATTGACATCATACGAGGGCTGTTCAGAAAGTAACCTCCGGTTGGTCACAGTGCGGGTAGTGGAGGGGAGTAGCGCGCCATCTGTGCATTCACGCACTAAGCAGGTCAGTCGGCATCAAGCTGTAGTCGAGTGAACATCGTACCTGCGCTAGTTTAGTTTTTGTGGCAGTTTGAAATGTGTGCTGCAATAGAAAATACCGCCAAATGTGAAGTGCGTGCTGTTATACGGTTTTTTACAGCCAAAGGATACTCTGCAGCAGCTATTCATCGTGAGCTTTGTGCCGTGTACGGACCACAAGTTATGAGTGAAGGAGTTGTCCGTGAATGGGTACGTTTATTTAAAAGTGGACGAGAAAACGTTCATGATGAAGAGAGGAGTGGTAGACCATCCTTGGTGACTGACGAACTCGTTCAGACAGTTGATGCAAAAGTTCGTGAAAATCGACGTTTCACAATGGCGGAGTTGTCTACTGATTTTCCACAGATTTCTAAGACTCTTTTGTACGAGATAGTGACAGCAAGATTGGGTTACCGTAAGTTATGTGCACGATGGGTGCCCAAAATTCTTACCGACCACCACAAAACTCAAAGAATGGCCTCTGCATTAGACTTTCTGTCACGTTATGCGGACGAAGGAGAACCATTGTTAAACAGAATCGTGACCGGTGACGAAACCTGGATTAAGTACGTAAACCCTGAGACAAAAGAACAATCAAAGATGTGGGCACATTCAGATTCGCCTACCAAACCAAAAAAAGCCCGGCAAGATTTTTCTGCCAGAAAACTGATGGCAACGGTGTTTTGGGATGCCAAAGGGGTGTTGTTGGTTGAATTCATGGAACGTGGGACGACCATTAATCAAGACGTGTACTGTGAAACACTAAAAAACATTACGATGGGCTATACAGAACAAACGCCGTGGTATGCTGACTTCCGGTATCGTTTTTTTGCACGATAACGCCCGTCCTCACTCTGCTTGCAGAACAACAGCCCTTCTTAAGTCCTTCAAGTGGGACGTTTTTCAACCATCCACCTTACAGCCCAGATCTGGCGCCAAGCGACTATCACCTCTTCATGCATATGAAGAAATGGCTCGGGTCCCCAGCGGTTTGATGACGACGAAGAGCTCAAAGATGCGGTCACAGGCTGGCTCAAGGCACAGGCGGGTGATTTTTATGCAGAAGGAATTTCAAAGCTTGTGAAGAGATACGATAAGTGCCTCAATCGTGATGGAGACTATGTCGAAAAATAGTGCAAAGATGTAGTTGTAAGATGTATATATTAAAATATTTTTACTTAACTTGGTGTATTTTTTTCAATCGACCGGAGGTTACTTTCTGAACAGCCCTCGTATGATTTTTTTGTGTTGAATCCCCGTATCACCCCCACCACCTATTTTCGCTAGCAGCAGAAAGCACCATGGACAATACCGGCCCCCTTATAGGTTCCAAACTAGACCGACTGCCCCTCAAAGACAGGTTTTTATTGGTTTTGAAAATTTTGAAAAATCTGGTTTTAAATTCAAGTTAATAATGTCCCATGCTACCTTGGATATGTTTTCTGCTCTCTTCAGTCTACTTTCATTGTCATAGGCTTTATAACTTTCTTGTAAATTGTCTTTAGTTTTTCAACAAATTTTAAACTGCTCATCTTGAGATACCTTAAATATGGATTAGTAAAATTTAACTTTTTTCTCTTCATTTGAGAATTCCCTGGGTAATCCATTGATTAAAAAAAATTGTATTTCTTCCTTGAACATTTTGAATGGGCAAGTGGCATCAAGATGTGTGGTTATACAATAACTGAATTCGTTTAATGCCTCATTTGGGGATTTAAAATTGTTTAAGAAAGTCCAGGATTCCTTTGTAATAGACTGACAGAGACGATAAAAATTTCTGGGATGTAGAAACCGTTTGGTGCTCGGGTTCCGGCCTCACCTCCTGAGCAAAATGGTCAGCGATGGCGGTGTCCAATACAGAGACCACAGCAGATGAAATGTTTGTGATGACATTGTCAACAGCTGTGCTCGATGTAGCAGTCACTCTAGTGGACAAGTTCACAGCCCACTCCAATCAGAATGAATTCAACACGTCTCGAAGCTGCTGGGTCATGGGGTTGGTGTGGTCAAAGACATTGGTATTGAAGTCGCCAATTATAATGAAATACTTGGATTTTGGTTGGGAAAAGGACAAAACTGATTCAAGTTTCTAAAAAATGTATCGTTGCAGCCTCTGGGGGATCTATACAACCCAACTACGTTTATCTTTGTATGTGAAGTAGTGAAGTGCATTAAGCTTCTCCAAGTAGTTTCAATCACGACAGAAATAGCAGAACGGTCATTTAGCGCCAATTTGTCAACAATGGGACAGAAGCGATTGAACAACTTGGCTGATCTTCATGCGCACTGAGATGTTTTGGATGGGTTGGATATTCAACCAGTCATCAACGACTTCATATTCAGTCATCCAGTCCAGGGGTGCCCAGCCCCCCCCAAGGGCAATGGCGCATGCCCCCCCCAATCCAAGTGTAATGCCCCCCCAAAGTACCCCAATACCCAACCCTTTAGTTTTTAACATTAGTCAGTGTATGACAATAAATTCACATCTTACATTCTTATCTTCCAAAGGACATCATTTACCTTTGGTCTTGTGAGGAATTCTTTCTGTTTTCATTATTGTAAAAAATATATACCACTGTTTATTATCTTTTTTAGAATAGAAATAAAGTATCTTTTTGAATTTTGATATAATTTTTGACACTAGCAGTGCACCCGTTCTTTGTACGGGAGGACTAAAAAGCAGTAAACAATTATTATAGTTTTTTAATATTTATATGTTTATCAAAGTACTAGATTACATCAGGAATAGCTACATGACAAATATTTTTAATAGGATATTAAAAGGTCAGTAAGGGAGGCTTTGCCTTTTTAAATGTTAAGGTTACTTATAAAAAGTTGAATAATAATATCATTGATAATTCTTTATTGCAAAAGAATATTGCATAGCAACTTTGGTAAACATTCATACAATTTTGGAACGTTTATAAAAAGTTAGATTCCAGCCAAAAAACCAAAAAAGGATTGAAGAACTGAAGGTTAAGGTTATCAAAGGTTAAGGCAATGAAATAATAGCACTTCAATCTTCAATGTATATGTCATTTTAAACACTTTTATTTATAAGTAATTATACTGTAGTTCCAATAGCAAATTATAGTCACTAGTCTAGTATGTTGCTGTCATGAAAACAACGAGATACAATTTACAGCTGATCATACAATACAATCCAAATAGTACAACATATTAGAATCCAAATAGTGTTGTAAATTTTATTTCATAAAACGGCATGTATTAAAGAGTTTAATAAATGTATTAATTTAATTTTGTTTCTATTATGGTGGAGGCATCATGTTTAACAATAACCAGAGTTTTTACAATGTGAATGGAATAAACATAGCTGTAAATTAATATATAATGTTGGCAAGTTTAGGTATTCTAAATTATTATAAATTGGAACAGGTTGTTACTGATGTTGTGTTGTAGGTTGTATTTACTTTTACATTACAAGAGTAAATAAAAAAAATCTAACAAAATGTATCATTAAATGGTTTTATTTTTGGAATAAAGATATCATCTGAACAAGTACATTTTGTAAATTCTATCTACTAATACCAATAACAATAACAACTTTTACAAAAAGAAAAAAAGTAATAAAACATTACAATAGTTACTTGATTACTGTGTGGTAAATAGGGTGTAAAATTTGAAAGGTTGAAATTGGCTTCATTTTATACTTTTCTTAAATTTTTGACAAAAGAAGTTTTTTTCTTTGCACACTTGAAAGTGCAAACCTGTTGATGATTTCTTCATTTGAGATCTGTTTTAGAATTTCTTTCTCGCAAGAAAGAATGAGCAAGCTTGAAAGCCAACTATCCCCCATGGTGCTTCTTAGACGATTCTTAACTATCTTCAACCGACTCATAGTTCTCTCAGCAGAACAACTTGTGACTGGCAGATACAACAGTATCCTATAAAGTATACTGAGATGAGGGAATCTTGATAGATTCAATAGGCACCTGTATGGAAAAATAAATCCTCTTTTCACCCAGTCGTCAACATTTTTCTTTTTCTTGAACTTGTCAGTCACTGTAACGTCCTCCTGTTCTTCATCTTCATCATGGTCAGAACTTAAACTATCCTCGGGGTTAGCAGTACTGGTTCTCTCTGATTTCTTCTTCTCAGACATGACATCAGAAATATCTATGTCCAAGTGAGTAGCTTTGGTAAACATCAATGAAGATGTCTAGTTCATCTACAATTAATTCCTTGTCTAGATTGTAGTATTCACAAAGATTCTCAATTGAAGATGGATTACATTTTAGGCCTTTTTTCTTATCATCTACCATCTTCAAAATTCCATCATGAGAAAAATATCCCATCTGCGACACCATAGCCAGAGAACTTTCTGGAAAATCTGTTCCCAATTTAGCTGGTTGTAGAGAGAGTCTAGAACGTTGAAATAAATATCAACCTTTACTTTCTTAATAGGGTCTTCTATGCATTCCTCAATTGCCAACTCGTCCATGAATCTTTTCCTTTTTCTGATTCGTTGTCTGGTGGGTAAAGAAATGTTGTGTTCTTCAGCAAAGGAAGTAATGCCACTTTCAATCTTTTCCCACGCCGAATCTTGGCGCATGAAACGCCAGTTTTTCCTGTGTTTCTTTAATAACTTTTGGGACTATACTGTAATCAATGGTAGGTGACTGAAAAACAAATTGTTATGGGAGACAATATTTTGAACAAAGAAGATGCTATGTATATTGTGCTTATATTTTCAAAATCTGTCATTTGCTTTAGGAGGCCTATTGCTTTGGCTTTGGTGTTGTTGTCAGAATTCTTGTCAGTCGACAAATCTTGCAATGTATCTCTTATTGTTTCAAAACAACTCACAATGGTTTGAAGGGCGTCAGTTTTACTCGACCAACGAGTAGTCTGTACTCTTTTTAAGCGTCTCTTGCTTCTTTTTTCCCCCTTTTCTAGATTTTCGAGCAAAAGGTGGTGTCTCCTGTGGCCTGACATGAAAACATACAAATCTTCCAAGAATGAAAACAAATTCCTCATTTGACAGCATATATCAAGGGACGTTCTACAACAAGGGCGAACCTGTGAGAGCAGCACCATACATAAAAAGCTTTAGGGTTTTCTTTTGTGACTAGTGATTTGAGACCTTTGAACTGCCCTCTCATGTTCCCTGCACCGTACATACTCTGGCCCACTATACCTTTGGGATCAAGGTTTAGGGCTGTTAAGCATTTCTTTAGCTCTCTAAACAACATTTCCCCGGATGTATCCCCACTTGTAAAAACCTTGACCAAGCGCTCTTTTGGTTTTACGTTTTGATATTGTAGTTTGTTGTGTATCATCCATGTGCTCAATGTAGCGAACTATGATAGTGGTACATTCTTTTTTTACTCACATCCTGGGTAGAATCTAGTATAATCGAATAAATATTGGTTTAAATTCACACTTGTTACAATTTTATTAACTACCACGTCACTCATTGTATTGATAAGATCAAAAATATTCCTGTACTCAAGAAATTAGATCCCAGTCTTACATTCTCAGCCCTTGCTCTATCAATTTTTTTTCAAGGTAAACTCTCGCATCTGGGCTATATTTTCCTATAAGTCTAAATAACCCTAACAGCTTTCCTTCTAAAACATCGTTTTTGCGAAAGGCAATCATTTCCTCACTCAAGTAACTACAACAATCAATGGACAACTGACAGGACTTCTCGGTTTTGGTCAAACTGCTCTGTTACATTGTTGAGCAAGGCTCGAATCTATTCTCTTTTGTGAGATCCATTGAATTCTGGCAACCTCTGCAGATATATGATTTTTGGAAGTCTCGTGGAGTAAAAAAATCTCTTTCTCCTCTATGCTCTGTCCACCCTCTGTAGCCGGTTGTTCCCCATACAGACCGTTCAGTTGGAAGTGCAAATAGTGTGCAAGGCAAACAAAATACAGCGTCCTTTTTTTACTGTACACTAGCCACTTCCTAGGTTTCACACTGTTATTGGGCAATATACAATTTTTCCACAGAGGATTAAATTTTCTTCCACCCGTTGAAGGAAATTCTATTGATGATAAGTCTTGATTTTCCAAATTTAGAGCCACATTTATGTCTTCAGGAGAGAGCTTGAGGTTAGCATATGAAGCTGGATCACTGTGATCTTCATTAGATGAAATATCCGAGTCTGGTTCATCTACATCACTTGTTCCAAAATTGTCAGGTTCCTGTTTCTTCCAGTTCTTGGTTTGATCTACAAATATATACAAAATTTGTTTAGTCTGTGAGAAGTTATTAAGCCCTAAGCTAATAGGTTTTAAAATTCTCAAAAAATGGTAGGCCTATTGCCTATAACTTCTAACATATGCCTGAAGAAAATTAACCCCTTCTATGCACGCCAATTTCTATGCTCTACCCGTCGATAGATAAACAACCAAGAAGCTTCTGAACTCTAACGGGACTTTGGCGAACTACAACAATATTCAGACAGTGAAGAACGTCAAGAATGTTGTACACGGTTATATTTGTATTCAGTATTTGGGTCAAACTATTTGGGTACATAACTATTAGGCCTATGTTATAACCTAACCTAACTCCACAGAGTGCTGAACAGTACCAAAATACCTATAACAGAGAAAACGGTAGAACCAAATCAGACTTTGGTTTGACTCCTCAGAATACGAGCTTGGGTAAGTTAGGCTATACCATACATTTTACAAGATATTATGTTTTTAGGTAGGTTGGATACATAAAGGCTTAGTATTCGTGTTAATCGTGTTTGCCTCTATAAAACAATATAACAGCCTGCGCCCTGCGCCTAGGCCTAGACATATTAAAATTTTGACTAAGTAAAAACCGTTTTTTGCCCCTTAGGTTTACATTAGTTACTTATTACAAAGTTAGGCCTACCTTTGTGTTTCTAGTTCAGAGTCTGTGACTTCTAGTAGTGGTAGAGTAATTGCATCAGTCCTCGATCTCGCTGGTAGATTTATCTTGGAAACTTTCTGATGTTGGCTCAAAAACATCTTCATCTTGGTCTTGGGTAGGCCTACTCGTCAAAGTATGAGGGATGTCATCCAGGGATGTAGATTGGCTTGGGCTTGGGTCTGGAACGTATTTTTGCCATTGGGCCGTTGTCGACTTTTATTTCAACCACTTTATAATTGATTTTTTAAATTGTTCTTAAACTTGTAACTATGTTTCTTCTTACAGTGATCCAACCATTTGTCTTTGCGATGGATCGTGTTGCACATCACTTCTAGGCATTTAAATTTGTACAACGTTTTTGCTCTCTTAGGCAATCTTTAGTTTTAGTTATGAACAAAAATCACAAATCTACAACATAACATAAGACATACCATACGCATAACAAATACACGCACATTCAACCTTCATTAACGTCCGTATCCGAGCTTCTTCAAACGAGACAGTTTTGTTCTGTTGCAATAGGTACTCTCAAACTCACGACTCACATTCACATCAGTACATCACTAACGGCTGTGATGTGACTGTGACAGACAGCAGACGGCAGACAAGACAGTGTTGCCAGTTGAGCCACTGCCAACCTAATCGCCCTAAACAAATAAAATATTTCTCTTATGGATTTACACGGAGATCCTGGAGTTAGTTTTAAAGGGCGGAATAATATTTACCTATGGCAATTTCGATCTTGAATCTTGATGATATGGTTAAATGATTAATCAGTACTTTTAACTTAACTGTTGAGTATAATTCTCATTTCTCTGGTTATCGTCATGGTTTAAAATGTTAAACATAAAAAAAATCCATGCCCCCCCAAAAAATTTTGATGGCGCAAATTGCGCCATGCCCCCCCCTTCTGGGCACCCCTGATCCAGTCAGGCGGTCAACATTTGCACCTTTCTAAAGGCACTCTAGCCCTAATATTGGTATTTAGTGCAATATTAATAATCTTTATAAAATAGAGGATTAAATAAATGCAGAATGTTAAATTTTCAGTTCCCAAATATTAGTACTAGTTTAGTACTGTATTTCTATATTACTATAGTACTCTATTAGTTATTTTCAAATACTTAAATATTTGTAAGGTGTAAGAACCAATTAAAACCTACTATTTACATATTTTTTGACTGAAAATATTAGGCATGCTATGTTAACTTTATTAACTGTATTAAAGCATTAACTTTGAGATATTGTTTTTATTTAATGAACCCTGAGCTTTATTCAAAGTAAGATTAAATGAACTATTTCACCTATCAATCAAGTGCTATTACTGTGCTACATCAATATTTTACATTTTATTCTTTTAATGATAGTTTAGGATTTATTTAAATATAATTTCAGTCTTCGTAGCTATGTAACAATATATAAGCATAATTATTACTGTAAATTAAATTAGCTTTTCAGTTTCGAAAATACCATGTGTGTTTATGTGTTGTTTCTGTTTTCAAAGCCAGTGTCAGTTGTCAAGTTTCCCAGAGTTTCGAATTATCGAGAGTCAAGTTTTCGGGGTTCTAATGTTGATCATATTACTTAAAATGCTTAAAAAAACTTTAAAACTCACTATTTTTCACCTAAAATTTTTAAAATTTCCGGGGCAATACCTCCGGTATGCCCCCTCTGCAATTTTTTTGAAGGTCGGTGCCCCTGCCAATAATTATCTAGAAAGATACATGTATATCCCAGCAAAATAAAAAAAATTATATATTTTGATCTACACCCCTGCCAGTCAATGCTACTATGGGTCACCAATGACATGACCCAATATTCTTCTTGGAACAGCCCCCCCCCTCCACCACCAGGGAAAACTGGATCGTTTCACCAAGATCTAAAGAAGAAGTTAAGAAAATTATAAAAATTGGGTAATTACAAAACGTTTATACATCATTTATCCGTCTGGTGCGAACCACTAAAATCAATTGTAAAAGTTGAAAATAGCCTGATATCGGAATATCAGCCTTGTTTTATTTAAAGTTCACAAGAAAACCTTATAAGTGATTATGTACAGGTAAAATGAAATTCGTAATCAAGCCATGAACTATGACTAGTTATTTATTGTCATGAAAGCATTATTGGTTACATTTTAAAAGTATTAATGTGGTTTTATCTTTGGGGTTTTGCTAGGATTTAAGTAGAGTAAGTACAACAAACTTTACAGCCTTTGCAGCATGTTCAACCTTTTTATACACCATAATTAAATTTCTGTCACAGTCAGCTTAATCGATGTAGTCTTTGGATTTTAAATTAGATTTAAAACTGATATTTAAAGTATTAAGAGAACAAACAAACACTGTATTGGAAGTGGAATCTAAAATATATTGTTAATTAGATACTTCTCTGGGCTCGTTAAGAGTGGCATTGATTATGAGCTACTGACAAAAAATATTTTTTAAGTCAGTTTGAAAGAAAAAAAAGGATTTTCTCTTCATATGAATGAAGCTTTAAAGAACAAGAATTATGTTGAGTTTGTACAAATATTCAAGTACTGGTTCATTATATTGGTGGTTGAAAAAACTGTATAATTACACACATATTTATTTACACAGATGAGGAGCTTTGCTTGGCTGTAGTAGTGCCTAAATGCATGTCATTAAAAGTACAGAAATACACTTTTTCCCTGTGATATGGTTATTGCATGAATATTAGGATGCTACATAGAGAATTAGTTGCATATGATAATTTTAAAACTATTCATCACAATATTGTAACAATGTTATGTACGAGTACTTTCAAATAAAGGTCATCACAGTGCTTTTTTTAGATCAAACATTTGAGTCCTTAAAAATAAATCAACTTGGATGAAAGCCTCTAGCCTTCTGTCTTCACAAATTTTATGAATGATTGTTATCTATTCCCAAGCATTTTTGAAACTCCACAAATGAATGATTGGTGTCTAGAACTAACCGATAGATAATGCAACACTCTCTACTGTTTTAAAAAGATTTTGAATCCGTGAAGTATTAGATTTGTGTAGATCTGTGATGATATAACAGACTAAAAAATTGGTCATCATAGTGCTGTGCTTTAAGATCAAACATTTGAGTATTTTAATATTAAAAGAACTTAGAGAAAATCCTCTGGCCTTCTGTCTTCAAAACTTTTGTGAATGATTTGTATCTATACCCAAAAATTCACAAGTCAATGATTTGTGTTTTGGTCTGGCCGATAGATAACGCAACACTCTTTACTGTTTTAAAAAGAATTTTTAACCCGTGAAGCGCTCATCACGGACTAGTTCTGTGATCATTTCACAAACTGAAAAATTGGTCTACATTATCAATATACTGATTTGGTATTGTTTAGGTGTATAAATAAAATAAAAGCAATTAATTTAACTATAAGTATCTTCTATAAAAATGATTAGGCTAAACCATAAAATAATGTATTTAAATTAGGCTAATGGATTTCCGTGATTATATTGAACTAGAGGTCTGTTGCGTACGTACTAGAAATCAGAAATTCTGTATTGATAATCTTTAAGATTACAAGTAGCATCAATTAAAGAGAATGTATGTAGTTATAAAATATAAAAGTTCATGTTGGTCTTGGGTAAGGTGTTTGTCTCCACAAGTGAAATTTTTCCACTGTGTAGATGGTTCTTTATTGCTGTCTTCATTTTCATGTGGTTGTCTTGATTTTTTTCTGGCAAAGCATTAAAGAGTTTCTTCCCGGCATAGCTTGGTTTTTTCTCAAATACAGCTGTTCTGTGAGGAGGTAGTGGGAAGTCTTGACCATGTCTTGTATTATGCTTGTGGTGATCACCATTTCGAGGAAGGTTTCTCGATAAGCAGTATAATATCTTTTCCAGAATATATGGAGAAGTCACTATCAGCATATTCAATTATTTGAAAGTAGCTCTGCAACTTTCTCTATGTCCTAGCTTGTCCATTAAACGTATTGCTTTCTTCTGAATTTTGAGGACTTTCAATAGATTAAATTGAGTTGGGCCTCCCCATGCTGCTATTCCTGCTATACCTGAGACGACTTCCAAATAGTTCCATAGTACGCTATTTTTGTAGATTTAAGAGTGCTTCATTGCATGGGTCCTTCACAAAGGAAAAAGTGATACATTTTAGCTTTAGGCATAAGCTAGTGGCAGGAACCTTTACATTGGTGTCAACATGTTCCGAAAAATTACTAAATTTTGTGATAGTCATTAGAATAAGTCATTGTTTTAGCACCCTAACTCTACCCTAACACTACACCAGGCCCGTAATGTCATGGGTTCAAATATGGATGCTATCCACTACCATTACATTCATCATTGTAAGCAAACGTTTTCAATTTTCAATCTGTATTTCAAGCTTCGCTATCCAGTATTTAAGAAGAGTGTTGGGTTCATATGAATAATATAGCGGTTTTTTAAGAGTTGTCATTCACTATGAAAACAAGCAAAAAACTCATATTGAACTTATCTATTATAGAACTCATGTAGGACCCTGGTGATACTTTGAATGTTTTTAATAGTAAAATTCTCAATGTGTTAAAAATTATGATTAAAAGTACCATGGTTTTTTCATGAATTTCCTTGGTTAGGCTATAAAATTTTTAAAATCGTTTCGTAGGAAGTACATTCCATGCAAATATGTTTTGTAGTTTAGGAAATGTTGTGATGTTGGTCACTGGTATTTGGATTGGGATACAGATTGGCAAACAAATTTTAAAGTCTTGAATTGAATCAAACGTTTTTCATAGCGAATTAATTTGTCTACAAAAATAAAACAAGTATGTCAATATGAAAAAAATATTTTTGTAGAAAACAAATGTTTCTAAATTTTCAGTTGTTACTATAACTATAACATTATTTAATACTTGTCTCATTAGCTTCAAAAATAATTAATTGTAGTGTAACATTGATATTGTATAAAAATAATGTTTTGCCAATTTAATGGCTTATTCTTGTATTTGAGCATACTTAATGGAACCGTTTAAGGAAGGTGATATATTTATTATGTTAGGCTGATAGATAATTCATGTAGTTATTAGACTTGTTAATGTAATGCCAATTTCAAATAGAAATGTGCCTGGTAGCTAAAAATAGAAATGGTTGAAAAATATGTTTGCCCAATTTATGCTATAAAATTTATTTATATACCTATTTATTTTTGTAGGCAACTGTATCTAATCATTTAACTGTGGCTGTTGTTCAGTACAGTGTTTAATACTAATAACCTTTTTGGTAAACAATTTTTATAGGTACTATAAAATAATGTATTAATTAACTCAATTAATGTACAATTGTGCCAGGAAACTATATCAAACTAGTTGGCTTAGCTTTGGTGAAGCCTATAAAAATTTCATTCAGGCTGGAAAAATTTCATTTGTCTGTTTATCTGTCAATATCTCGAAAACAAGCTGGATTTTAGACTTGAAATTGATCATGAAACTTAATTTATATATGAGGAACCTGAGTCGATGATGGTGCATATCATCCTTGGAATTTGGCAGATAGCAGAATAAATAAATTTTTATAAACTCAATACTCCCCATAAGAGATTCAAACATGTGGCTTATTAACACATGTAGCCTAACTATCCTTATACATACAACATTATTTTATTGTGACCCGGTAAGTAAATTTAAATGATTTAAACTTCGATATGAAACTCAATTTAATGAAAGAAATCCTAACTGTATCATGTGACTTGATGGCGAGAAATATTTCATGTGTGGTTTCTAAATGTCTCATGAAACTTAATTTCTACAAGAATGAGTTCTATGATGCGTCAGTTTTATGCCAACTTCTTCTTTTCTGATCATCGATCAGTCTATCTGTCCACAGGACATCTATAACGAGCTATAGATGTTAAATGTAGCACACAACCTTAGCGGAGCCTGTTATGACACGTCGTGTGATTTACTCCTTCCTTGTAATTACTCATTGAAATCTGTATATGAATTTATTAGTTAGTTTGAATTAACATTCCTTCTGTTCATATTGAATGGGATGTATGGAAATAAGTGAGGAAAATATGTTTTTATTGGGATGAAAATGAGCCTTTTTGCAATTCATACTCATCAGTATATTTCAGAATGTGAAATAGAATTTTTGATTGCATTCAATGTTTGACGAGCGAACTTCCATTCTAAGTCTATCAAATGTAGGTGAATAATAAACCGGAGCTGTCAATACATTTGCTATAAATTAAATTTCTCATAACATCATTGCATGTAGTAAAGGTAAATCCATAATTTTTTTTGAAAAACATACAAGAAATGCAATTTGTAAAACTTTATTTATTTGTAATTGCAATTGATCCAATTGAAAATGAAATGAAAAATGTCTTTATTAAAGAGGCGGAGTTAGGGCTGTAAAGCCCTCTCTATCACTCAACCTCATATCATATAGAGTAAATTGAGGTTAACAAATGTTATATGATTATAATTTTATTGTAATGAGGTGTTTTAGAATGTACTGTAACTGCTTATACCAAAACATTAAGATGTATTAGAAAGTGTATCTCGATTGGTACAGTTAACCTATTTTTACTATACATACAGTATACTAAAACACGGTAAATGAAAATTAGTCAAAAAAATCATCGGACATGTATAACAAACAATCCATGTATTAGTCATTTAAAATATAGGCATGTCAAAATAAATTTACGAGTACAACAGGAATATATGTATATATATATATATATATATATATATATTTATTCTAAAAACATGTAAACGTTAAATATAACTCTTGATCTCTGAATCAATATAACGTAATTTCCATTTGGTTGATTTTAACATACCTTTACACATACATAATACATACCTTATTGTAAGATGCTTAAGTTTTTAAGCATCTTTCACTGTAACTTGTATTAGTACAATGTTGTCACTAAATATTGAAACAATGGAAACCCATATATTTAAATTAACCCTAACATTTTTCACCGCCTCCAGTATGTATTTTTTTAATGCCCCAAGTCCAAGCTAAAGAAGGTGAAAAATCTATGTTTGAGTTTTTCTTTTTACTCCACAATTTAATGGGTTAAAGGTTAATGTCAGAATAACATTTGAAGATTCCCTGATTAATTAATTACTGCAGAAAGCAATCATGTTATATAATGTCCTAGGACTGATGCCTACAAAAGGTTGCAGGTTGCTGTTATGGCTAGGAAAGCATCAGGTTTTGATGCACCACAATGGCCACAAGAGGTTTCAGCTTGTGATGTGCTGTAATGATTATGGAAGATTGCAGAGTATAATGTGCTGCAATTGTTAGTGAAGGCTGTGAGTTTTAATATGCTGCGATGGCTAGGGGAGGCTGTAGATTGTCATATGTTGTGATGGTCATGGAAGACTGCAGGTTATAATTTGTTGTGATGGCTATAGGAGGCCACTTGTTGTTATTTACTGTGATGGTCATGGAAGACTGCAAGTTATAATGTGTTGTGATGGCTACAGGAGGCCACTTGTGATATACTGTGATGGCTACAGGACGCTGCTTGGTGGGATGTGCTGTGATGGCCATGGGAGACTGCAGGTTATAATGTGTTGTGATAGCTACAGGAGGCCACTTATTATGTCCTATGATGGCTATAGGATGCGGCTTGGTGGGATTTGCTGCGATGGCTAGGGGAGGCTGTAGATTGTCATATGTTGTGATGGTCATGGAAGACTGCAGGTTATAATTTTTTGTGATGGCTATAGGAGGCACTTGTTGTTATTTATTGTGATGGTCATGGAAGACTGCAGGTTATAATGTGTTGTGATGGCTACAGGAGGCCACTTGTGATGTACTGTGATGGCTACAGGACGCTGCTTGGTGGGATGTGCTGTCATGGCCATGGAAGACTGCAGGTTATAATGTGTTGTGATAGCTACAGGAGGCCACTTATTATGTCAAGTAATGGCTATAGGATGCTATTTGGTGAGATTTGCTGCAGTGGCTAGAGGAGGCTGCTTGTTGTGATGTGCTGCGATGGCCATGGAAGATTGTAGGTTGTAATGTGCTGTGATGGCTGTTTACAGGTAGAAATGTGTCTTCTGGGCTACACTCTACAGGTGAGTCTGAAGGTTGTCCGATTATCCGAACAAGGCACTCAACAGTTTGTCTGCTACTATCCAGATGACGATGTGGGTTCATGGCCTGAAGTCACCCTGGTAGCGGAAGATGACCGTCATTACAACGTTCTCTCTCCGTTTAATAATACATCATACATTGTACATGCTGTAATCATTTTATAATGTAGACATTTATTTTGTATAAATTGCGGCTGGGCTATAAAGGGCTGTATTTTAATAGAATAAAATGCCAATATTTTTTTAAAACAAGAACCAGAAATGGATATTTGGGAGCTGTGACTCCTGCAGGGTTACTGAAAGTTTGTGCTAGGAATGATATAGAGACTGATAAGTGCTAGGAAGGAGCATTTGAGTGCTTTACTTTCGTAAGACTCGAGATAAATGCTATTTTCCATGCGGAATGTAATAAAGCATCTACCCTTCAGAACATATCAGTTTTGCAATTTAGTCATATGCTGAAGGGTAGTTGCTTTATTTTTATTTTTGTAGAATACTGATATTGGAGAGAAAGGTGTACGCTTTTTTGTGCTTGACTATTTACAGTTTTCACACCAGAGAATAAAATACTGTTTCTCAATAGTAAGAGATTTTTTAAAGTAACCTTTGGTTATTGTTCAACATGCCCACAAGAAGTTTTACACATATTTGTTGCGTACTGTAATAATTTTTTAGTTTTAGTTGTAGTCATAAACGTTGGATTCTAATGTAATTAGGAATATATATTACGTTAGTGATGAAAAACGTAGAAAAGTGTACAAAAATAGAATATTATGTGAAAAACAGCGGATAGCTTTAAATTTTCTTTAGAGCGCTGGAATATTTAAAAAAGCTTTAAGTTTATCTTGTTATTATTTATTATTGTATGCACAAACGTATATCCTTGTCACGTACTAATAGTTCTCATCTATACAGCTTTATATAAAGAAAAACATTTACATATACGTATTTACTATACTATGGATTGTTATATACGTTTTCCACTATCTAAACTTACAGAAAATAGAAACACATTTCAAGTCTTGAAATCTGTTCTCTCTTTTTCTGGTGGATGAATAATCTAAATATGGTATAGATGGAATACAAACGTCTAAACTTACTTATTACTTACTCACTCTGCAGAAGAAATGGTTGAATTACAGTACTTTGCAACGTGTTTCTGTTATTTTGTAACTTAACAGTGAAAAATGCCTGTAACAGTCCTGTTTCCAGTTCAAATCCTCGCATAATGAAGAATAAATTTAACAATACAGTATTTTTTCATTTTGAAAATGTATGCTCCTAAATACTCATTGCATGAGGCCTGAAAATATACATTGTTACAATATTAATTAATATCAATAAACGTAAATATGCTGTGAAAAACGTATCTACTTAAATATTTATGTATTGTGATAACTTAAAAAGATTAACCGTATACTATTTAACATTATTTGAAAATGTATATGTTTACATTTCAACTTGAGCTTGTTAATGTTGAGAGGTAATTATTTGGAAAAATAGCTCAAAACTCAAATTATTTATTCTACACATTAGCAAATGGTTGCATTAATATTACATACATTGAATTGGACCTACATATGCTACCTGAAGTGTGTGATTCGAATAAAAATTGTGTGTTATTTGGATTTGACATTATTAACATATTTCATTATCAAAGACAAAAGCTCATTTATGGTATAAAAATATTAAACCAGAAATAAAAATGTATATCAAGTAACAACTCCACCATAGCACAAATAAATTTATAATAACTTATGGAAAAAAATCAAGATCTCTTATACAGTAATGTAATACTGTACATTTAAAGTGTGTTCGTCAAAAAAGTAGATTTCAGATTTACAAAAGTGTAATGTTCTGGTTTATTGGAAATTTTTGTTATGTATTTTTTGTCGGAAAGTAACATCAGGATGAGTGAAAATTTAAAATGCAAGGCAAACTAAACGTACATGGTTTTTCTGTAGAGTAATTCCAGTGAGTCAATTACAAAACAATTTTTGAATTTTTCTTTCAATACATCAAAATCTCTCAAAGTTTCTTACTGCGGTGACACACGGCTCCAGAGAGTTCACCAGGCATTTAATGTGCTAAGATAAGTCTCATCCAGAATGTTCTTTACAAATGCTTCCCAATTATCGTAAAATGCTTTCCTTTCATGCATTCTTTCAGGCGTGGAAACAAAAAGAAGTCAGGGGAGCTATGACTGGATATACAGAAGGTTGCGATAATCTTGTGAACAGAATCTTGAGCTGCGTTGTCATAATTCAGCTTCCAGTCCTTTTCCGATGTCTGGACATATGTGTTACATCCTGTGTCTGAACCTTCCCCATATCCAAATTGTTTGTAAAAGTCTCATGGAGGATAGTTTTTGGAATGTCTGATAACAGCTACAGTAAACGGATACTCAAAATACAAACTGAGTACTTTTTTTTTGTTTTTTTTTTTTTAAGAGACCTTCTTAATCTTCTTTTAAGCCCTATTCTGTCCGTTCTCATGGACCACTAGCCTATACGAGGATCTTATCAAACAGAATAAGGGGGAGAGTTGATACAGTACAATATCAGTGAGACTGATAAATAGTGCTATGGTCACAGACGGGATTTGAACCTGCGCTCTGCTTTCACTTGTCTCACAATGTCATTTGTGATGCTCATCATTAGCCATCCAGTGCAGGCTTCATTACCAAGTTTAACACAAAACTTGATTGCCATCCATTGTTCTATTGAGCATTGCATTTCGACTTGCATGGAGTCACAAAACCCCATTGTTCAGTGCCAATGGTGCAGTGTAGTGGGTATTGTGCTTATCGCGAGATAACCGAGTCAAATAACGTTGACCGTGGCTGCTACTTGGATGGGTACCCACTGAGAGTTTCTGTCGTGATTTTTACAGAGGGTTTCTTAGCCCTAAATTCGTCTGGTGAATACATTCTTTACCCTTTTTATCTGTAAAAAACAACTTCCACGGGAATTCCTGTACCAACTTTCCGGCTGGTGGGAGAAGACAGCATAAAATCAATCATTCATTAGCTAACTTCCCCCTCTACCAATCCCAGCCAATCCAAGTACGCTCTGGTGTACAGTCGTGTCAAAAATAATCACTGACTCATTGACGTTACTCTTCAGACAAAACCTATATTGTGTTTTTATTGTTAGTTTTTTAATGGCAGATTTTTTAACGTACAAGGCCTTTAGTTCCAGTTTCACAGCCTAAGTCATAAATTATGATTAAAAGTTCCTGAAAACTATAATGGCACTAAAATTTAATTAAAATATGTAAAACTGAAATTTATAAATTCCTGTTATTTAGTTTTACGATTAACTTTACGTACCTTTTAAATTCAGTATTGGATGTTGACGATTATCACGCACATTGGGAGTGCACCACAGTATTTCGTTATTTGTATTCACTTGTATATGTATGAAAAAGTAAATAATGTAAAATTTATCTGTTATTTATATTGATGTTCTAGCATTTTTGTATTCTGTTTAGTTGAGAAACATGCCTTGCTGTACATTAATAAAATATGTATATAAGCTACAAATATTTATCTTTTCAGTTTTATTTTAGGAGTAAGTTATCACAGGAAAACTCTAGTCTGTTATTATTATTATTGTAGTGGCTAAGAAATTAAATGTTTTTATCAGCATTTAAAAAATATATTTGATTTTAAGCATATTTTAAAATTAGTTATGGTTTATTTTAGTCAGTTTTAATCCTGCTATTTATAATTTAATTTACTTGTACATGTTAGTGTGTTAAAGTTAGATTCTTATAAATTGTAGTAATTTTAAGATGTTTTACTCTTTAATTAATTTAAAAATACGATACTCAAAGGTCGGGTTAGGATAATTAATTAATTTGAATGCCAAAGAAGAATTAATATAACATTTATATGAGGATTAGTCAAAACATTTTCGGAATCATCATGACTGATGACACAAAATTGAGTAATGGGTCACATCATCACTTGTGAGAATTTAGTTGTGCTGCAGTTTGCAGAACTGAGAAGATTACTATGTGAAGGGGTAATCTAGTATATAGCATATCTCAGATTACTTTATATTTATGTTTATTAGCATTACAGGATTGAAAAAAAGTATCAAACAGTGTGCAAATCTATTGATGTGTGTTTTGTATCAAATATCGGTACTCACTGCGGCCTTCAACATGATTTTTTGCAGCCCTTACAATTTTTTAGAAATGCATTTATTAAGTACCAACGCTTTTGAATTGTAAGAGCTCTAGAAGTCACTAAAATGCTCAAGATTTTTCGTTTTTGTTTAAATGCACTAAATTACTAGCAGAGGCAGACGAAATCAGGCCCTACATCAATCTGTGGTCTCCACTGCCAGTAGTCATAAAGAACTCCGATGCTACAAAACATATGATGCAATGTACTGTACTGTATGGTTTCTGGAAGAAGCAGTTCGCGCACAAGTGTAGGGGTATCAGCTGTGAGTAGTAGAGGAGGTAACAGCTACTGGCGCACTGCTGTCATTGCTACTGACATTCGACTGACTCTATTTCGATATGCCTATTCCCTACTCACAGCTTCTTGTCACTGTTCTACATACAATAACTAACAAAGATTACAAGTAAACTTAACATGCAGTAGAAACTGTGTTTAATATTAATGTAATGAATTAAAATGTTTTTAGAGTGGTGTTAGTTACTTGTTATGTGTGAACTACTGTGTTTGAGGAATTGGGTAGAGCTCATGGCTGGCTGCGCATGCGTTCAACGCTTCCTCGCCACTGCACATACAACCATAGCTTCTTTACATAGTTAGTAAATCAGTAAAAAAGAGATGTGCGCCGAGATGACATAGATTTTCAGACGTCTCAACTGGAAAATCTTTCATGTTTTCACTACTAGTAACTACTCACAGTCAGTTCCAGTTTTATTCCGTTCAGTTTGAGTATGTGCTATCATTTGTTCTAAGTTGTTTTTGTGATTTTATTTTTCTTCAGTGGGTTCGTTGTTTATGTTTGTAAAACATTTTTTGTTAGTTTTAAAGATTAATAAGAACTGTTGAACTGTAAAATATGGCAGTGTTTGTTCAAAGAACAGAAAAATAAATTATAAGAGGAAAACAGTGAATTCTAAGTTGAGTGGGAAAATGAGCTTTTCTTTGTTAAAGGTAAGAAAGACATGTTAGCCCTATGTTTAATACGTCGTGAAACTGTCAATGGAAACATCGGTACAGTTTGAATACGCATTATTCTACTATTCATTCAAATTTTGAAGAGAAATATAAAAACAAATCCAAGCTTAGAGAAGAAAAATTACAAACTTTGATTTACAAAATGTAAAACATTGTTCTCATATTTCCTAAACAGTAAACAAATATTGGATGATGCTGCAAAATTACAGTTGTCCGATTCAAGTTGCATGAGAAGGTCAAAAGACTTGGAAGCAAATATAATGTGAAATCTAATTGAAGCAATTTTTAGTCTTGCCATTGACACATCCACAGGCGTTACATCAACTTCTAAATTGCCTTTGTTTGTCAAATATTTGTCTATGACAAATTTTTTACAAACTCATTTTCCAGATGGTAGCGTAAAAGAAGATCTTTTAGGAATGGTTCCAATGAGTGGGGAAACACGTGATGTTGATCATTTTTATGCAGTAGCTCATTTATTTAAATGGTTACAACATTGACATATAGAAAATATTTTCTGTTTGCCCAGATAAGTCCATTAATGGCAGGGCAAAATGTAGGTTTTATTCAGCTGTTGAAAAAACACTTAGGAAATGATAACTTACTAAGTTTTCACTGCATAATTCACCAAGAAAGTCTTGCTGCAAAGTTCAGTGAAAAATTTAAATCAGTTATGAAAACAGTTGTGAGCATTATGAATTTTATCAGGTCAAAGAAATTAAATCACAGAATGTTCAAAGAGTTTTTAAACTAACTCATATCACAATATGGAGATGTGCTTTACCACAGAGGTAAGATGTATGGCAAAGGTAGAGGTTTAGAACGATTTTTCAATCTTTGCCATGAGATCATTTTGTTTTTGTCTAAAAGAAAAATAAGACTATCCTGAAATTCATGATTTTGGTTTTTGGCTGAAAGTAGCATTTATTACAGATACCATGGATTTTGTTAACAAAATGTTGATGAAAATGCAAGGAAACACTCGCAAAATGATTAGTATTGTTTTTTTTTATCTGGAGAAAAAGCTTTCTACCAACATTGAAGAACTCCTGCAGAATTATTTCTCCAGTTGTAAAATACTTTTCTGAGATGGTAAAACTTCTTTCAAGTCTCAAAGAAGAGATTTTTCAGGTTTGGTGAGTTCAGAAACTATCATGATTCATTTTGTTCGGTTGAAAATCCTCAGGATGGGTAAAGTTCGGGGTAGGGACTGCCTTCTGTTCAGACCCAATGAGCAGGAATAGCGAGTTCTATATCAGTAATGTTACCTTGGAAAAAGAGGAGGCCAACTCTGTTCCAGCCTTTCCAGTCAAAGCGGGTAGTGGACAGCTCTCTCTCATGTCCAAGCTAACAAAATCCTTTAACACTTAAGTGAACTCCACCCACTCCAACAGTCATCCTTCGCAGTAAACTAGACGTATCAATCAACCCTTCCACCCCAATATCTTGACATTTGTAGTTGGTGATGTGCCGCTCCTGACATCTACTGAGTTGCTTAGATATAAGTGACACATCGGTTTGTGGAAGAATTACTAGATACAATTATTCAACCTAACATACAAACTAAATACCTTTCAGGTACACTTGTTGTAAACGAGTATCAGCCATTGAACAGTTTCCCTTACCCCACCTGTATCTTATCTTACAGTTGAGTCAACTGTAGCACAAAGAAATTCTTTCCAGTAATCATTTTATAATCTCATGAATACTGATTCCAGAAACATTTTGACTTTATCCTTTTTTGACTTATCCTCCTCATATGACTGTAAGATAAATTAAATTTTGTTATACATCTAACTATTAGTTTAAAATATGCTTATTAAAATTATCCTTTTTTTCTTGTGTACATGTAGTGGTAATTTTACGTATCACAAAATTTTATTTGCCCCTCCCATGAAATTATAAGTGCTATAATGTATTTGTTCAATTGAAGCAGTATTGATTTTATTTATGTTTTTGGTGATAATTTTTCCTAATTAGTTTTAAGGTCTGACTTCATTAAGTCTGTAGTAACTTGAATTGTTGTATATAATAATGTGCTGTGATTATATTTGATGCAAAGAATCAGTAATTTTATTTAAATGCAGCTTTAAAGTAGAAATAATTATGACATAATGTTATTGTTAAATTGTTATTGTCAGTTTTATTTCTATATGATGTACTGTATCTTTTTTTTAATGTGTGCTCTTTAAAAACGTGAAGTAATGTCCTTTGAAAGTGTGCTCATAAGGTTTGATGTATTGATTATTTCATTCAGCCATTTTTATTTCTCTTACTCTACAGTTTTGAGAACTCCTTGAAGTCAAGTAGTACATATAGAGTTGTAGTGTGTACGTAAAAAACATAATTTACGATCTATTTACTCCATTAATTTGTTAAAGTCTATGCACTTAAACATAAGTGCAAAAGCTGTAAGTTTAAATTAACCTAGCAAGCAAAATACAAATAAAAGGCATGATTATGATCATAGAAAATTGTATGTAACTTAAATAAACGCTTTATTTTCTGTAAGACTTGTACAAATATTGACAAAGGAAGGTACAAAACTACAAGCTGTTTTCAATTATTGTAATTGATGAAATTCTAACAATTTAATTTAGATTTGAAAACAAATTGACAGCGATAGAGAGCAATGAATTTGTAATCTAACGTTACTCTTATATATTATTGAATTAGAAAGAACTTGAATATAGAGTTCCCCTACTCTGGATTGAAGCATGCTTCACTTAATCAGTAGAATTAAACGTGCACTATATATGCTTCCAACTGTTGTTATTCATAGGTGTTGTAATTTATATATCAGAGGAAGAGCCCAGATTTCACACCTTGAAATGTAGTGCCGTAATGACAATGGTGAATATCTTTCAATTCTTACTCGGACAAAGAATTGGTATCTGTTCTGTTTGAAGTTTAATATTGTTATAAGATCAGTTTGTAACAATACAAATTTAAATGTTTCCAGAGTTTTATAAACTTGTACTCTCTATTCGAGAATTATAGGAGTGGAAGGTTAGGTGCCTGAAATAACAGTTTTACTCATCAGCTCTCAAATCTATACCACCAGCTCTTAAAAACGTGTCTGTAAGTCTAAAATCCATATACCATCTGTGTAATTCTAGAAATTTGTGTAAGTGTTTCAGATCTAGTAAAAAAAATTATATTAGGGTCACAAAACATAGTAATTTTGGTCGATCTTTTACTGAATCAAAACTTCAGCACTAATAATTATTTTTATATTTATTTTTCAAAATAACTTAAATGTATGTAGATTCTTTGTCGCTACGAGCTAATTGAGAGTACAGTAGACACCCTCTTAACCGGCCTCGGGTCAACCGGCCGCCGCTTTAACTGGCCACAAAGCAAACGATGAGTCATCGACAGGTCACAACTCGAACGGCTATTTTGGGACGGTTTAGACAATGCCTGTTCAGTTGAGCAGGTGGTTCCGAACGTGATACATACAATACATCCGTACGGTTAGTTGACAGTTTCAAGTTGTGCAGTTTAGTGTTGTGTTGTAGTGTTTTTAGGTGTGCAGTTTTTATTAAATGAACTAACACTTAGGATGATTATACTTTTAGTTTAAAAAATTAGTGAAAGAAAACGTAAAAGAAATGTTTCAACTGTAAAAGAAAAGCTCGATGCGATCCAGCGAATTGACAAAGGCGAATCAGTGAAAAGATTTGTGACGAACTTAACATCGGGAAAAGCACTATCAATGATTGGCGATGTAATCGCAAATCCTTACAGGATTTTTGCACTAGTGTCGAAACAAATCGACAAACATTAAAAAACCAACACATGAGATGGTTGACGATGCGTTATGGCTTTGGTTTATGCAGGAGCGGCGAAGAGGGACTCCGATAAGTGGACCACTTTTACAATAAAAGGCAATGTTTTTTCATTCGAAACTAGAAAAGCTAAATAACGCAGAGTTTTCAGCCAGTGATGGATGGTTAGGAAGATGGAAGAAGCGACATGAAGTGAATTTTGTAAACATTTGTGGGGAAAAAATGTCCGCAGATATCGTTGCAGCAAACGAGTTTGTAATCAAACTAGGAAAGATAATTGACGAAGAAAATCTTTCATCAGAACAGGTTTACAACATTGACGAGACTGGTCTGAACTTTAAATGTCTACCACAAAAAACATTCTCTGTTGGGAATGAAAGTTCAGCTCCTGGATTTAAACTTAACAAAGAACGGGTTACACTCGCCTTATGTACAAATGCTGTAGGATCACACAAGCTCCCACTTTTGGTCATTGGGAAATCCTAGAAACCACGAGCGTTTAAAAATGTAAATGTTTCATCGCTTCCTGTGTTTTATTGTGCCCAGAAAGCAGCATGGATGGATGACAAAACTTTAAAGACTGGTTCGTGAACGAGTTTGTTCCAAAAGTAAAAAAATATTTAAAGGAACGTAAATGACCTGAAAAGGCCATTCTAATCTTACACAATTCTGGCACACACCCCCTGGTCTTGAATGTGAAGAAGCGCCCGGTATAAAATTGGTTTTCCTTCCAGCGAACGTCACAAGTTTCATTCAACCTATGGATCAAGGAGTCATAGAATGCTTAAAGAAACGTTATCGACGCAAACTGCTTTCAGAAATTTTGGGGAAGGTGGACTCGGGAATGAAACTTATATCAGCTGTTAAGCACTTAAATATTAAGGATGTTATCTACATGGTCGCAAAGGCGTATGAAGAAATGCCTAGTACAACGTTTATTAAATCTTGGCCAGACATAGAAAACATCGTTGCTAACCCAGCTGAAGATGAAAATTTGAGTACTAGTGATGATCATCTTGAAGAGAAAAATTTAAATGAATGGGTGACAGGTGACTATGACCTTGAAAAAGAGTTTTTTAGTGACAATCAAATCGTAGAAAAAGTTGTTGAGGAGGCAAGTGAACAAGGTATTCCAGAGAACTCAGACGAAGACGATCAAGCAGAAAAAATCAGTCATGAAGAGGGGAAAAAAAGCACTTCAGTTGGCCACAATGTATATTGAGCAGCAAGACCTGTCGACAGCTGTAGATGTGATGTTCATTTAAAAGTGGAGAGACTATGCCTTCATAAAGATGATGGAGAAGAAAACACAAAAGAAAATAACAGATTTCTTTTAGTATTTACCGGATATTTCATGTACTGTTGTGTTTCTGTGTCTAAAATTACTATACTTCGGAAACAAAATATAAGTTTTACTTTTATATTTTTCTTATACAATGTAATACAGTATTTATTGTTATTATGTATTCTATATGCCACTGTTCTTTAAAATATTAAAAGTAATTAGGGTTTCAGTAAAATAACCTTTTGAATTAAATACATTTTTTTTTACCGGTACAGTATTACATAGTTGGTACGTATACAGTATACCAATTAAGGTTATATTCGTCAGATTAACCGGCCAAACCGCTTTCCGGCCGGGAGGTCAGTCCTGTAATGGCCGGTTAAGAGGGCTTTACGGATCTCATAAAAAACTATATTTTTTTATACAACTAACCTTCCAAAATAAAAGCATGGACGTTTCCAGACTAACTCTCTTTTCTAGTGAAATTTTATCATAGCGGTGCAATATCTATTTATCATTCATTATAGGTATAACTTATGTAGTAAATATTAAAATGGTCATAAGCTTGATATTTCTGATAAATTCGAATCAGATCAGGATTTCTTTGCGATCAGTGTAATTTATCAATTTCCAAATAGTGTTAGTTAATCATACAGTGCAATACAAGTGTTGAGTTATGGTGAAGTTGTACTCATGCATGTATCCCATTCAAATTAATGCTACTTTCAATTATCTTTATTTTACATAGGCCCGATAATTATTTTGTCAAATACATATTTAGTTGTAAATAAAGGTGTTAGATCCTAAAAATTGTAAAATGTATATTAAAGACTGTATAAATTATTACAAGGTATGTGCAGTACATTTACAAACTAACCCTAATGGTAAGTGACATTCAGTGTATATTCACACCTACTAACTCACATGAAAGCTTGGTTGCCAGTATTTGTCACACTATGATTGTTCAGACTGTCAGAGCTGTGATCGTTTTTGTTGTGGATTTTCAGGTTTTATGTGGAAATTCAGGAATTTACTGAGAAACAATACAGCGTCAAGTTTTTGGTGAAATTTGGGGAAATCTCTAGTTATGTGTTACATTAGGATGTATCACTAAAATTTCATCATTATTGTACAATTTTGGCAAATTATTGGTGAAAATTTTGCAACATGAACAGTTTCCTTAGGATTCTATGTTCAAATGAGTTTTCCAAATTCATTCCTTCAGCTCTCCAATCACAAAATACAAAAGAACAAAGGTATTCCAAGATTTTCATTAATATAGGAGTTGAAAAGCCCCCAAACCCCTCTTATCAGTGACCCTATATCGCTCCTATAATCTTTGTGGTCATCAATCGAAAGTAACTGTTTTCTTCAATTTTTTTTAACGCTCTTAAGATGTCAGTAATCCCTGGAATATTTTTATTAAGATTTATTAAAAATTTGACGAGTGTTTGTTCCATCAGTCTTAGTGCTTTTGTTCCTAAAAAAAGGAATAAAAATTGTAGTTCCATACATTTTCATATTGCTAAAAAAAAACAAGCACAGCAAATTCTACCATAACACTAATAGTCTGTGGGTCTCCAGTCTAATAAATTAGCTAACCAACTGATCTAATACATTCTGTGCAAACCAATTGAAACATTTGGTAAGTTAGTGTATTTACTGGCAAGACCTCTTACAATACAAGTACCTAAAACTCTTCTCCTCTTTTGTAAAGAAGTAAAAACATTTAAGTCTAACATGGTGCAAATATTGTGGCTGTCAGATTTTCACAATTTCAACTGGGTGAATACAGCTTTTCCTCTTATTAACTGAGATAGGTGTTAAATTGTAAACAACTACTCTATTAATTCAGTGAATTATACTCAACAATTTGAATTTACAATTAACAATTCAGGTGGTATTTTTAACTAAACATGTTTGAAAGTTTATATTCTAACAATTTTTTTTTTTATTCACGTTAAAATTTTATTTTGTTTCTTTGCATTTGCTTCAACATAGTTAAAGATTTATTTTGTTTCTTTGCCTTTGCTTCAACATAGTCATTGAAACTACCTAGCCTTCAGGTGCTGCCTATTGTTGTATCAACTGTATTTGTTTGCACGTACTTAAAAGTTTCAATGAAACAGGAACTTCTACCAAATAATATTAAATCAGTATTTTATTTTATATTGTTACTGTTATATTTATTATTACTTTTATTCATACTTAAGATTATTGATAACATTATACTATGGTTTTAAAATGAGATTATGATGGTACAACCAGAGACTTGACTGAATCAATTTGAGTTGTATTTTATAAGCTACAGATCATTTTAAAATGAATAAATTTAATTCTATTATATTGATAACATTAAGTATGTATACTTAATAACATTTTTACCTGAAACTTAATCTTGATTTTACTATTGTTTACTCTGTGGTAACAAAACTTTTGTTTGAACGTTGTTTATACAGGTGTTCAAAGTTGAAAGTTTTGTACGTGAACATTCATAATAACGTATAATTTGTTATAACCTCTATGTGAACTTTAGCAATAATTTTGAAGCCTTTAAAGTATTTTACTTAGTTGGATGTTATAGCTATGGTAATTTTTGTTATATATTGTGTTAGGGACAATTATGGCATAAGTAAAATAAAAGGGAAAACAGAATTGTCATAAGTCACATTTCTTGTGTATAAAACCTCAATGCCACGTAATAAAATTATATTAACTCTTAAGTTAAATATTTATTTCTCACTAATGAGTATCTGAGAATAAAATTATGATCTGTAAAAAATCCAGTACAATGCTTTCTGTAGTTTGTAGGACAAGTGTTTTGGCATTAGTGTCTAAAATATTTGGAATAAAATTTATTTATAGTTGTTGCTGTTGATAAATCAAGTAATAATCAAGTTTGTTCAGCAATAGTTGAGGTATAAATATGCAATATTGCTTCATTATAACTCTTTTTTTTTTCAAAGCACAAATTTACAGACGTAGTGGCTGTGCCTTCAGTTGACCGTATGACCCTGTACATGACTATATAACTGTTATAAGTATGTATAGAAGGAGTCCATTACCAAAGCTGAATGTATAGTTCAACGCAGTTGAGCCTGCTAGTCCTAATGTTTTCAAAATATTTTTCAACGCTTCATACTGAGATTATATGTCTGTGTGTTTTCCAGTTAAAACATCCTGACTTAATAACGGTTGATGGTGTAACTTTAAAATCATTCACACTTTAATTATTAAAAACAGAAACCACCCAAGTGCTTTTAAAAATGTAGAGTAAGTTGGTTTTTATGGTTTGGTTTTACCATTTTTTAAAAGGCCAATGGCTTCGGGAATGCTACACCTCCAAAGTCAAAATAAAAGCTAATCAAGCGGTTATTTCTCAATCATGAAGTATAAACTACAAAATTGATATTATTGGCTGGTACATTAAGTTTTGTCATATATTGATCACATAAACTACCACCCAAAATGTTTTGGTTGAAAGGATGTTTTTGTTTTTGAAGATAATTTCAGTCATAGCGCTATAAGATACCATCTCTGAGGACAGAACAAATTTTTAAAAGATTTTTGATTATTCCACGAGGAATGGTAATAATATTAAGCAGAATTTGGGGTGTCTACGACAGTAAAACTGTTGATGAAAGGGATATGAACAGTTTACAGTATAAACATGAAACATAACTGGAGGAGTGAGGGAATTATACAAAAATTAATTTCGTTAAGAAGAAAATGATTAACCTTCCAGAACCGACATCACGGAAGATACCTCCGGGTCTAAATTCATTTCTTAATTTTTCCAAGAAGCCTGTGGTCGGCTGTGATTACGTGAAGTAAACTTCTAGTTACTTTCACGAGCCGCTTTCCTAGAATAAGATTTCTCTACCCCAGTTCCGTTGCACCAATTTCTTTTTTGTCAATCTCTTATATTGTTCTCCTAAAAATTAAATCAACTTATGAATTACACTATGCATAGCTGAATTGTTGTCTTTGTGCATATTGTTATATAGCTAGTTCTAAGACTGTTTCAGTTATTTAAGCAGAGTTTTCAGGAAATGTTCATTAAAGTACATACATATAGCAGAGAGATATTGAGTAACTTTGAAAAACTTTTAGTTTGTATTAAGACAGAAAAGTATAAAAATTGTTTTAATCACTCCATCACGAATTTAGGGTGTTTGAAGTAGGAAATTTGGGCAATTTTGTAATCAGACCCAAAAAAAGGTTGAAGATAAAAAGGTAAAATTTTTGCTGTTTATACATAAGTTTATCACAGTCTAATTTGATACTTCATAGAAGTTTTTCAATTGGGAGTACCCAAAAAAACATTTTAAAACAACTTAAATACGTTATCAATTTTGTAACACACTGTGAATGTGTGTGGTATTTCCAACATGTCCTCGTGGAACATGCGCAGGCCATCATACTGTCTCTCAGTTAGAGACCAAAACTCCTTGATAGTCTAATCAAATTTTGGTTGGGAAAATATATTTTTTAATTTTAAATTCATAGCCCTTTAATATAATTTACCTGAAGACAGAAAAGTATAAAAATTGTTTTAATCACTCCATCACGAATTTAGGGTGTTTAAAGTAAGAAATTTGGGCAATTTTGTAATCAGACCCAAAAAAAGGTTGAAGATAAAAATGTAAAAGATTTACTGTTTATACATAAGTTATAGCTTCAAAGAGTGATACATTTTTATGCATTTATAGTTTAAGCATATTTATAATTTGTAATGAAATATAATTCAAGAAAATTACGTTTTTGCTCATTTGTTTTAATGAAATTGTGGAAGGAAATGAAAAACATGTCATTCTCTCCGGTCATCTATCATGTACGTACTAAAAAAAGTATATATCCCTATCTTCAACCGCTTTTCTTTGTACTTGATGTGAGATATCCAAAAATTCTGCTCCAAACTCCTACCCATCATTTTGGAATAATACAAATATTTTAGCGCATTTACTGTCTTCAAAAATGGTATCTTAAATGGCTGTGACCAAAATTTCCTTTAAAAATAAAAAAAATCAACTGGAAACCAATTTACACCATCTTAATGTTATAGGTAGGCTTTACATAGATTGGTGATCCCATTTCAGGTCTGTAAGTCCAGGGAGTAGCTCTTTACACCTCCGGGGTGTTATGACAAAGATTTAATTGTGTAGAAAACTTGCTAGCAAATGGGTACATGCTATGACTGCTTGTCTGAAGCAAAATAATTAGTGTCTAAGTGAAGTTCTGTCTCTCTTTAATTGTAAACAAAATGGGGTACTTCCACATGTATGTTATTTAATTAATTTACTATATTCAATGTATTATAATGTGTTCAATTTTAGCTTTGCACATCGAAACTGTTTAAACTTATTCAGACATACAGATATATAGTGTCAGTATGCATTGTAGGGAATGTATTGATAAGATGTAAAATTACTTTACAACGTATAGAGTTATAGAAAATATTTCTGTTAGCAAAGGAGATGATCGTAAATTAAAGAAACTTTCTGTATATCTAAGATCTATGTTTTTGCCTCGATCAACTAATTTGTTACTTTGAAATTATCTAATGACTTAAATAGTGTTTTACCAATAGTTTAATTTGATTGATTATAATTTATTCTTTGGAATCAAGGTAATTTTTTAGTTACATATGTCCATGTCTAGTAAAACAAGGTAATTCCCGGAATATTTAGCTCAATTTTAGCTCCATTGGATCATTTGAAAGGATGGAGGACAACTGTGTGATGGACAACTTGTTGTTTTATTGTAGCAATGTTGGAAATAAATATAAATATATAATTTGGAACTCTTTGTCATCATTGGAGAATCCCCAAGAATATACATATACTGTATCAATAACAAATCCATGATTTTGTTTTGGGGAAATTAGTACATGGGCAGGTCTGAGAGGTGTGGAATATTGCCACGCACACAGGATAGTTTGGGGGCCTTCTTCTGGAAAATTTGTAAAATCTTGATAAAGGTTTAAAATTTTAAGGCTTCTGAACTTATAATAAAATAATATTGATCTTGTAGTGTTTTTTGTCACTAATTAAACATGTATATTCAAGGCAGAAGTTACTCAATTTACTTTTGTCCTCATTTCGGGAAGTGGCTTCAGCTCGGAATTTCCAGCCTACACCCAAACATTTAAGCCTCAAGGCTATTTATGTCATTTTATAGTACATTTTATAGTACTTTGGAAGTGTACTGTAAAATTTACCAGATTAGAATTTCAGGTCCTTGGGAAATTGGCCAAAAATGTCACAATGCTCCTGTACTAGCCAGTACTGCAGTTTCCTCTTGCTCATCACATAATTTATATCCCTAATAAGGCAAATTCTTTTAAGATCCTCATATGCCCATGTCCCATGATCAGACCCACTACTAGCGAAGACAACAATCTGCTGAAGGAGAGAAGATCAGATGGTATCGTGCGGAATGTGACTAAAGTTTAAGGATGATCCTTACATCCAGCCTCAATCTCCAACTTCTCACATGTTCAATGTGAATGCACCTTGAGACAACCTTGGTAAATTCACATCTAGGAATAACAGAATGTTTGAAATCCTGTCTTGTAAGCCGCAGAGTTCAGACATAAGCTATTGTCTTGAGATGAGAAATAAGCTTTTGAACTGCTTTAGTGGGCTTTGGTTTTCTACACAAACCCTATTGCCTGGACACAAGAAAGTGAGCCATACTCTGCCCTTTGATATGTATTCTCTACACAAAAAGTGTACAGTCCGTTCTATAGAACCTTAAGTTTTCTTTATAATGAATATTTGTGAACCTGTTGTTTGGGACATATTATGAAGGAATAAAAAGAAACTAAATTCTTTTCATCAATAGCTGACGCCGCCCCTACTCCGTTCGGATTGAACATACTGTATTTCTTATTCAATATGTTGTAAAGGTCAGGAATATGATAAAAGAAGTAATATGAAAAGAGTGTTTAATGGGAATGTAGAAGTGGAATGCTAAATGATAACAAACACGTCATTTACAGTGCGTCACCAAACGCATTTAAAAAAAGGGCTGCAGTGAAACGCTGTGAAGCGAATAAATGTTTCAGAACAGTGTAAAAGCTATATTTATATCATTTACACATCTTTTTATATCAAGTCTTCACAAATGGGAAATTCTTCAGGAAATAATACGTAAGTGTTCATCATATATTTACCCTCACAAACTTGTTTGCTTGTAAAAGTCAAGAGTTTGAAACCAATAGATCTCCCAAGTTTGGTCGAAGCATCTGATGTAGTTTTGTTCTTCAATTGTCAGCAGAGTTACAGAGGCGGTGAATGACTTAAAACATACATGGGATTGTTTGTTTTTGGCATCCATTTGGTTTAAAGGTTTAAAATCCACTTAGCGATAAAAATCATTCAAGCTCGTTAGGCATCTATTGACACAGTAAAAATTTTCTAATTGAACTACAAAACATGGAAGCCAGAAAAAAAATCTGGAATGGAGTTACAATTATACTATTACCTTAACCTAGCATAATCCCTTAACCAAACAGCCCAAGAGGGTGAAAAGCACCAAAGAATGGTTGATGAAGATAAAATTCATTTGTTTACAGTTAAGTTTTACTAGTACATTATATATATAATAATAGATTTGTAAAGTATATTCAACCTCCAATGAGAATAAATGTTAATTCTCCCTATCTAACTGACTAATGTTGATATATCTACTATTTGTGTGTCTGATGGGTGGTCATAAGAGAGTCAAGTTTTAAAATACAACCTTTAAAAAAATATATTATTTGATATTTTTAACCCTTGTTTCTGTCTCTTTTTGACTCCCATCAAAATTTGCGTGGCTGATGTTGATTCCATGGAGAAATTCCTCTAGTTTCATGAAAAAAGTATGGACAGCATTATAAACTACACTCCGTTCCCTCCCAGGGTGTTATAACGAAAATATTATATTTTGGCCTTTTTGTGGAATATACCTGAACTGAAAGAATTGATAGTAGCTGGAGAATTTCTATGAGTTATTGAACCTCAAATTTATGTTTGCAATTATTTAATCCAGTATAACGCAATAACATTTATTCCTAATAACATTTTTGCATTAACTACCTCTGAAAAAGTTACACCAGAGGTACTTGACTCAAAAATTAACTATCAAATACGATAGTAATACTTATATAAGTTCAGTCTTTTTTAGGGTAGAAGCTCTCCATTTCGGATCAATTATTGTAAACCAGTACCTAGTACAAATTCAGTGCAGATAAATTAATTTGCCTTTATTAATCATCCTTATGATAATCTTAAAAATTAAAGTGTAACTGGATTAAATGTACTTATTGTCTTTGAATTTTATTTTTCTACAGCTCTGTTATTGATTTTACTTTAATTGTTGTGTTTGTTTATCCATCAATTACAATAGGACTGCAACGAAAAACTTATTTTAGTTTTATAACCTATTGTTCTTTTTATATGTTAGAGTTTGTGATATGAATTGTTTAAATATAAAAACTAAAAGGTATTGTGAATGATTGGTAATTATTCACTTTCACTTTTATCCAGATTATGGATATTTGGTCATAGTTTGGGTCTGACGAATGGAGGCCTGACAAAATTATTTTGTCTGAGGTTCCTCAAAGCAGTCTACCATTTGGATAAACATAGAATTAGGTTCAGGTTTTGATTTTATAAATAAAAATTTCAAACAATACAATGGGAACTTAATTCATTTACTTTTATAGCTTTTACCATATACATAAAATATAAATTATATAAACAGTGTAACTTTAAAAATATTCAAACTTAAGTATAAACACATATTTGACATCTCGTTTGAGTTACATGCAATGTGTTACAATCAAATCATTGATACGTCGACTCATTTCTTACACAATGAACCGAAAGGATCCGAATTGTCTAAAAATAATTGTTAAAATAGACTAACTTAACCTAATCTAGTTCAATAAATGGTATGTCATTATCACAAAGCTCGGGAGTAAGTGCAGGTCACGGCGGAACATTGAGCGCAGAGTCCAGACCTCACCAGCCTGCACTCACAGCCACAGTCTTAACACGCTCGCCTAAGTGTCAGATAGGAACCAAGGGTTGTATGATGTGGTATCGAGTGGAGCGAGTAGCGGAGATGAGTGGTCGCTAGCACTTGGAAGCGGGGGAGTCCGTGTGTGGAATGAGATCCAGGGAACTGTACGAGTGCAGTGGCCCAGATGATGTCCGGATCCTCTGGACGATGAGGAAGACCAGTCGCACCACCAGTAGACAACTGAGGGCCGTGAAGATGAAGGAGAAATATGTCTGGGTCACTGGAAGGATGTTGACGCTGATGTACATCAAGGATTTTATGTACCATGGCAACCCCACTTGGTTCTAGAACAGCAATAATTCAATGTAAAAACCACTTTTGAGGTGTGTTTGCAAATACTTGAACTTCTCCCAATCTTTAAAGACCATTTTTGCAAAGATCTATCGTTTAATTACTGGTATATATAAGCACTATTAGTGTTTTATTCTTACATAAAGCATATCTAGTCTATAGATTGTTTTCATTTACAATTTGCATGACAAATGTGAAGTAGTCTTGAGTATCGTGTGATCAAGTACCAGGTATCACAGACAGAAACTTTGTAAGGATACAATAAATAAATTCTGAAAATATAAACTGAAAAAAAAATTGTGATATTTCTACCTGCTCAATATAATTATTTTCTTGGAATTTGCATATTTTGTTGTTATAAAATAATAATGGGTGTGGTAAATATTTAATTTATACAAGGGCATTTTAACATGTGATAAATCTCTCAAGCTGTAAGGGTTATTTTACATTCTTGGATTATTGAATGGAAGATTTGTAATATGTAAGGTAAGAGGGGGATGAATCTTTCATTACTCTTAAAACTTTTCGATGGCTTCCATGACTGAATTTCAGAATGGTTACATGGGCCCCCTTTTACCACGATTGTATAAAAGAGCCACGGCGGGAAGTGGAATAGTGAGGCACTCTCGATTTCAATCGTTCCATCATGGAAGAGAAATGAAATGAAAAAAGTCATTATTAAACAAAAAGAAAAAAATGGTTAGGACTTTAAAGTCCTCTCTTACACTTAACCATAAATTTAGAAGCGATACTTTTAGTGTAAAACTGAGCCACAGTATAGTCTACATTACTGTTGTACATTCAAAAATAATAATCTATATTTATACAAAATAATAAAATGAAAAGAAGGTTCTTCATGAAATTAAAAATAAATAAGTAAAATAAAAATTGGAAGGAAATTAACAGACATTCACCCATCACCATTCATAGAATAGAATAGAAATAGAATAATTTATTGGCCACAAGATATTTCACACAAATACATAGGCAGGTCAGTATAATTTATAATTGTACTTCACTAGTTAAAGAAGTCATTGTCAGTCCATTGACTCAATAAAAACTCACTTATTGAATAAAATGCATTATTTAACAAGAAATTATATAATTTTGATTTAAAAGAACAGTCTTTTAATTTTTTCATTTCCATAGGCAATTTATTCATGAATTTAGATGCAATGTGCAGAGGGTTTTTTTCACTTTTGCTAAGTCTATGTGGAGGTAAATTTATTAAATGGCTATTTCTTGTATTGTACGAGTGGATTTCATTTCTGAGCATAATTCTGTCTTCATTTTTTCTAAGATACAACAAGCATTGCATTATATACAGACAAGGTAGAGTGAGAATCCTGGAGCTGTACAAAAATATCCCTACAGTGATCAAGCCTACCAGCTCCAGCAATGATACGGATAGCCTTTTTCTGTAGTATAAATTACCTCTTCAGCATGGGAGGCTCCACCCATACAACAAGACCATAGGTAATATGTGATTGGAAAATACCAAAATAGGCAGTGCGGATCCCGTTCTGGTCCAATTCACCACATAAGCGTTTTAAGGCATAAATGCTTCTGCTAAGTTTAATTTGGAGACCAATTATGTGTTGATGCCAACATAATGTTGGATCAAGGGTTAAAGCCCAAAAAAGTTGGATTTTCTGTGTGTTGTTCTGGTTTTTCTTTAAGGCCAAAAAAGGTTGTCACTGTTTTATTTGTATTTAATACCAATTCATTAGCAGTCAACCAATTTTGAATGAGATTTTGATTTGATTTAGCATGTGCTAATGCTAGACTGCTACTAGGTTGTTTTATTTATGATTGTAGTGTCATCAGCATAGAGGACGACATCCGCAGGTACACATTCACTCAAATCATTGATCATAATAATGAAAAGTATGGGGCCAAGCACTGACCCTTGCGGGACACCCACAATTTACATCTAGGCTGCTTGATTCCTTGTTGTTGCTTACTACATATTGTTTGCGATTTTTTCAGGTAACTTTGGAAAATTTTTTAAGGCAGAGCCTTCAATTTTATAGTGCTGAAGTTTATTTTACTAAAAGCTCGTGAGACACACAGTCAAAGGCCTTGCTGAGGTCACAAAAGGTGACCGCAGCAAGTTCCTTTTCTTCAAAGCAGCCTAGAATTTGTTCCACCAATTTTATTAAGGCATTGGCTGTAGAAAGACCTTTTCTAAAACCAAATTGTGAACTACAGATTAACTTGTTAAACTCCCATGTAGTGCATAAGCTGTTTGCTGATTATAATTTCTATTACCTTAGATAAGACAGGAACAATTGCAATAGGTCTAAAGTTGTTAAGTTGATCTTTTTTACCCTTTTTAAAAACAGGAATCACCTTAGTAACCTTTAAAATGTTAGGAAATTCACCTTGAGACAGACACTTATTAATTAGAGCAGTAAGAGGAGTGATGTAACAGCAGATGGTATCTTTTACCAGTCTGTTTGAGAAACCAAAATGATCTTTGCTTGACTTATTGGACAACTGTTTAACTACATTTAATACATCATTTTCAGAGACATCATTAAAACTAAAACAAGTTACAGTCTCAGGAACATCTCTACGAACTAAAAAATCTAAAGCACAATGAGTTGTATTTTGACTAGTCAGGGTCTGTTTGATTTCTTTTGAAACATTTACAAAATAATTATTAAATTCATCTGGAGTAAAAACATTATCATCAAACCTATGAGTTCCACTTGAACCCTTCTTAGACTTATTTACAATATTCCACAATGATTTAGTTTGGTTTTCTGAACACTTTATTTTTAACATATTTGCCTCCTTTTTGGCTTCTCTTATTTTGTTCCTATAACATGCTTTAAGCCTATTATAACTAGTTCTAAAGAGAATTGCAATTTTGCTGTTCACTCCCATTTTTAGCTAGTGAGTAGAGAAAGTCTAGCCTATTCTTTATTTCTCCCAAGCTCAGGAGTGTACCAATGTGTACCTCCTGTAGGCCTATTGGGTTTCTTAGTGTTTTCCAGGGTTTATTCTAATATGTTTAGTAAAACTTATGTCATAATAATATTTAAAACTATTTACAAAGTTGTTAAAATTCTCATTAATACTTTCGTCAATAAAAACATCAGACCAGCTTTCCTTACTTAACAGATACTTAAACAGATTGATGGTTTTATCATTAATATTTGGCACATTTTTATAGACTAGACAAGGGTTGCTATTAAAATTTGAAACTAACTCTACATTTTTTTAACACAAAAAAGTTGACCTAAAGTGATCACTAACATGGAAGTTTCTTAAGCTAACATTTAACTGATCCCCAAAGGAAGTGAAAACATTGTCTAAACAAGTGTTATGTCGAGTGGGGTCAGTTATTGTGATTTTAAGTCCATACATGGAGCAAAGGTTAACAAAGTTTCCGGCATTCTTGTCCTGGCCTTGAGGCGAAAAGTGAAGGTTGAAGTCCTCCGCACACAATTGCGTTTCCACTTTTTTGATTAATATGGCTTAACACTTTTTCCATTATATCCATAAAATTGTCATAGTGTCCATTTTGGACTTCTGTACACATTAATTAACACCATACAAAGCCATCGTCCCATACCCTATGCCACAAAATCGTCAACCCGACGAGGCCTAAATAGATGGTCCTTAAGCACCCCCCGAAACCGCTCCCAACTATGAATACCTCTAATATGATCCGGGAGATTATTCCAGAGTCGACAAGCAGAGACTGTGAATGATTTACTGTAAACAGAAGATCTATGAACAGGAATAGACAACAAAGAGATTCCACGTTGAGTATTCTAACTGCTTGTTTCAGAAATAAAAGAAAAGCGTTCAGACAAATAAGGAGGGGAATAATCGTTTTACAAAATAGAATGTAACATGCTAAGAATGTGGAACTGACGGAGTACGAGGGAAGAGGGATTTAGAAGAGGGAAGAGTATCATTAGTCTAAAGGAGAGGTGTTTCCCTGAGGGAGCCCCTCTGGTTCCAACCATCATTCTCCACAGTAAATGCCACTACAAAGGTCTTCTAAGGCTCTCTTTTAAACTTAACTGAGTTATTTCTTCAATCCAGTACCTCATTATCTGATCTAGTTGTGCCGCTTCTGGACATCCATGAGGTTGCCCAAATATGAAATTATCTTATGCTGTTTGTTCTCAGTGTAGGTTCTACTGCACATGTGTATAGAAACCAGAAGTGACACTTTCTGGAGTCTGATGGCTAGTGGATTATTATACTACTCACATATTCTGCCCAGAACATGGGAATGATTGTGTTGCTGAATCGCTTGACTCTAGGGAAGGAAGAGACGTGGCGTACCACTAGGTTGGACTGACTGCGAGCTCTGCTCTCCATCGGCACTCCAGTGTTCTTGAACAACATTTCTCGTAATTACAGTCAACCCAAATATAATTTCTTACCTTTAAAAGATTGCCCATTATCATCAACAAGATCATTGAGCAACCAACTATTGAAAGTCACTCTAGTAGCAGTCAGTATGTTTAGCTGGGAATTTAATTTGTTGCCAGTATTTGTCACACAGAGATCACATTGTTCTCTTTCTACAGAAGTTGTATATTCTACAGAACATTAAGATTGTGTATTTTAATGAGATGATTTTGAAATTTTAAAATGAAAGCACATCAATTATGCATAAAGAATATAACTTTTGTCAGTCTTTTCTGCCCATATGTGGAAACTTGAGGCTCTTAAAGATAGTTAAAAGACAGGAAAAATCTTAACTGCAAATCGCTCACATGAACTTTTGGTAACTGCTTCAATAATTTTATTTTTCAGAAGTTCAGGAGAAATCTGGGGATAAAATATTTAATAAAGCAAACGTTATTGTGAATACTATCATTTATAATTTAGAATGAGTTTTGAAGGTCTACAAACAAATCATGTAAACAAATTTCAACTTTGCCATATTTGTAGACGAGAGTATGAAAACTTTTTTGAGCATATGTATCAAGTTCCCTCTTTCTGGAAGGACGTAACTTGAGAATTTTTGTGGTTGATTAAAACTTTTATGTTAGTTTTAATATAATTTTGAAAGACCATGGACTCTTAGAAAGATTTATGGACCAATCAGTAACTTCACTATGATTCATTGACTAGGATCAATTGGCAATGACATAATAAAGTGAAGTTAATCTACTTCTTGGAAACCCATCTGCATGATTTACAACTTTGTATCCTTGATATGAATCCTTCTGAGCATTGATCTTGGTTTAGCGTTTTTTAAGGTGTGTTTAACTACTTAACAAACACTGTTTGGCATTCATGTGCGAAATATTAAAGAAAAGCGGGTGCCGCTAGATCACCAATAACATAAAAAAACTAAAAAAACTTTTTTTAGTTTTTGTTTGATATTTCAGTGCGACATGTTAAAAAATATTCTACACTGCTAGCGACACCTAATACCATATAAAACTCATATCGTTTTGTGAATCTTCAAGATCACGAATTTCATAGAAGTGGCATGACTTGTTGAACAAAATAGTACTTTTTACTATTCGCACATGAATGCCAAACAAACACTGCAAATTGCTAAAAAAACTATTTTAATATGCTACAAAGTATTTTTTAGAATGGGTGACTCAGGAAATTGCATCCTTTTGAATTCAGGAGAATAATCAAATACAATAAGAGGCTGGTTTATATTTTCTTAAATTTTGAACTAAAAATTTTATTTATTCCTTGATTTTTTTTCTTGATATTTAAAAAATGTTGTTTCATGAAATTCATGAATTAATTCGTAATTATACTTTAGTTTCGCTTTTTAATTAGTAGCTGTTTCTTTCTTGTAGCACTGGTGTAACTTCTGTCTTTTTCTTTCTTTATTGTTCATTGAAGCCTGGGAATTACTTTTTAACTGATCAAATTTATTGAAGAAATTTAAATACATTTTTCCTAAAACAACTATTTTCCTACAGGATGAATTTTATTTCAAAAAACTCGTTATAGATAAACTGATTAAATAATCCTCAAATAAAAATTTCCCCAATTTGTGTTACTGTGACCATTTTTACTAGAGGTTATTATTGTAAATTCAATTATCAATAACTTATTGCCGACTGACCTGCTACATTATGATACATAATACAATAATGTGATTGGCAAGGCAAACACCATCTCCTGTAATTATTTGAATGTGGAATAATAATTCCATTTAGTGAGAAATATCTGTAAACAAATTGAGCGCAGTCTGCTAGTTTGATAATTTTAAATATGAATTAAATCTATTAATTTGCACTTGTGATTATTTTCTTTGCCTAAATATAAATTTATAGTATTTTTAGCCAAATCCATATTAGTTTGTTGTAATTTATTTTAATATTATGGCATTAGTCTTCTATGAAGGATTATGAAGTGATTTCATTATAAGAAGTAAATAACGGAAAATAATTTTTCATCTGGAAACTAATCATGCATTCTTCTTACATCTATGTAAATGAAATATGTAATATCTGTTAACCCTGTTGATAAATTGGGTGTGAGTGTCCTGGTAGGATTTGTAATCCATAAGAGGCCACGGTTCTGGATAGTGTCTAATTTTTGTGGTGCTGCACATTTAGGCTTACATAGGTTTAGACTCTAGATTGCCATTCGGCGACTGGTGAGTGATTTATTTCAAGAGAACTTTCCATGAGCCTCTCAGGGACCCTCTGAGTCAGAGTGTTGTTAAAAGTTCTGATAAACAGACTCGGAGCAAAACCGTGGGTAGATAGAGCCGAGCAGTTTCGACTACCACCAACAAAACCAGAATATCTGTGAGACACTCTGGGGCGCTGGTGAATTTTTTGGGTTAGCGAGGAGTAATGGAGGGAGTACCAGATGGGGGATGTGTGGTTGCAACTCTGGTGGCAAATCGCATGCGTTGGATATCCACAGTCAGGATGATAAACTTCAAAAAGATTCATAATGAGATTCTATGAGACAGAATATTAAGAAAAAGAATTGATGAATACAAGTACTGATAAAAAGCAAGTACCACCAGGCATGATTTGAGGGATTCCAATTACGAACAGAATGGCAATGATTTTGTATATATTTAATTGTAGAATTGTGTGTTTTGAATGATAAAGGTTATAGATAAGCAAAGAAGAAACACATGTGAAATTTTATCTATCGGAAATGAAACTAACTTAACTGTCCCGAGCCAGTGTGTGGTATTGTTTTTGACTTCATTTGTGACTGTTTGATATTAACCCTTTTAGTGCCAAGTATTTATTGAGTGGGTGTACTGAAAAGTGTGAGGTATTTTGAAGGCATTTTGCAAGGTTTCAGTAAAAAATTCACAGTTTGATTATTTAATAAGCTATCAACATAATTTTGTTCTGAAAACTCTGCCTAAGCTAATTAACATAAAACAACAAAGTTACCATAAAACTAAATTTAGGAATATCAAAAATGGACTTACATAAAAAAAATCCAGAATTTATTTAAATTTCATTTTGAACCTAATTATCATTACAAAAAAATCATATCCTTTTCTTTGTCTATATCACTGGAAAGGGTGTTCAATTGTCTATAAATCTATATCACTTTTGCACTTTCAAGAAACTAATGTCACAGTGTTTCTGGTGGTAGCCATGTCAACCAAAAATGTTTATATGTGAGTTCTAGATTGATTTTCGTTAAAGTCAATTGATTGGAAATGTACTATAATAATTTATTTTTAAAAAAACAGTTCTTCACGAACAATTTAATGTGATATTAGTTTAAAAATATAAAGTTTTTCGATTTTTTGTGATTTTTTCCCCGAACATCCGGTAAAATCGGATGTTGGCATTCAAAGGGTTAATACTGTACAATCTGAAAATACAACATAGCTCTTGATAACCTATTATTTTTCAAGAAAACAAAACAACCTATTGTATCAAATCAAGCCAACCTAACAATTAAACTGTACTCACAGGTTCAACAATGACAAAGGAGCCATGCTTCTCTTTGCTTGGTGTGAGTCCATCGATACTTTCCAGCACTGAACGTTCTGCATTGAGAAAGTGAGGAAACGATGCTGCAATAGGAAAATCTGGAACAAACAAAACACTTTTTTATTCCTATTACTGATGAATAATGTGAAGATGCCAGTAATATTCAAGGTTTGTCTTTCCATGATTTTTCCTCCATGTTTACATCATAATAAATACATCACATTACTATCTATGAGTAGTATTCCTTGAGTAAATACCTTAACACATTTGTATGAGGGTAATGGCTGATAGTTTCTTGTTTCATAAGCAGCCTTATTATATTGGCAGGAATACCTTGTGAGGAAAGAAGGTATAATTCTGTGAGGTATGATGATGAAGGATGCAAAGTCAAGGCTATGAACACTTAGATGTTTATGGACATCATAAATTTCACAAGGTCAAGGCACAATAGCTGACACGGAGCATAGTTCTTGGACAAGTCTTTTTATATCTGAGGGAGACTGGGTAATTTAATGAAGTGGATAACCATTCTGAATTGCATCTCTGATTTTAGGAGAAATAAAACAGCTTGTAACTATTATAACTACACGGTTGGTTACGTTTAGCAGACCGAAGTGATATCAAGAAAGAAACGTTAATAGTACAAGGATTACATGCAAATTGTATTATAAGAAAATAGTGAATAATTTTCAAAAGGATGAAAGAGCAAATACTTCAGAGGACGGAGGCTACAAAGAACTTCATTCTCAAAACCCCAGCAATCTAATCAGGGCATATCTAGAGGTTTTATTTGGGGAAAGGGGATATTAGTAGACTATAATAAATATCCTTTGCAGTATATAATATTATTTTGTTTATTTCCGCCAAAAATTCTATCTATATTTAAAGCATTTGTTGATATATCTGATTGAGTGAAAAAAACTTCAGGGGATATCACCTCTCATGTTACCTTCTAGATACTTCACTGAGAACAATAAATAATAACAGGGAAGCCACTCCTGGAGTTGCCCAATAGAAGCAGAGATTGCCACTTCCTTCAAATTAAAAAAAAATTGAGGGTAATTTAGTGTGAAAAAGTTTCATAACTTTTACTTATTTCCATTGTGTTTATGAGCAATCATACAGTTTATTTGTCATAACTGTTTCCAATATTTTGTTTTTACTCTTCTTGGTTATTTCTCGCTAGAGAGTCATAAATGCTTCCTTTAACTATATTAACAGTTCAGTCAAATCTGAAATAATTTCAAAATCTCAAAGCACTCCAATTCAACCGGATAAATACAGTCAAATCAAATTTATTGTGCATTTTATCAAATGTGAATGAGTCCTTTTATGTTTATAACAGTAATGGAAGTTCAGCTTTCACATATTATATTCACTAAGAGTGTCCTTACTGTAGTAACAAGGAGATACATCAGTGAGTCCTGATGGCAGGCTGGGCAGTCCTGGACTCAGAAAGCACTCCTCTGTGGCGTTGTCAGAAGGCCGGGAGAAAATGTCTGATGGCAGCTCAAACCTGTATGCTTTCATCCCCATCTTGAGTAGCTCACCTGTAGGAAAAGCTCAAATTAGTGGTGGAGTGTATCGACTAAGGCTTTTCCCAGACCAGCCAATAGCAGTTAGTGAAAATGGATATTTCTAAAAAGGATTGAAACATTAAATTCACTGAAATGCTAACATTAGTATCTCTTATCTAGTGAACAGGTCATATAGAGGTTCTTGGGTAGGGGGATTCTTGGGATTGAAATATCTTGTTTGTATATCGCTAAGGCATAATTTGACCTTTTTTTAAAAAGTTTACTACTTCATAATACCAAGTTATAAAGAGGCAAATATCATTTTTACTATTCCAACATCAATTCTACAGAAAGGTATTTAACATCACTTTAATAACAAATAGTTGGATAGGTTAGTATCTAGAAAAAACTGATTTCCAAACAATATTCATTAGCAACATTATCTCTTGGACCAAAATTATGGAACACACTGCCAAATGGGTTAAGATCACTGCCATTTGGTATTTTCAAAAGACAAATTGGATTTTTCCTTTTGGAACACCCACTTTATGAAGTTGATGAGTTTTTTGGGATTAGTCATAAATTGGATAATTGTTGTTGATCTTGGGAAATTCTTTTATCTGTGTTGTAATTAGTTTTTTAATTAATTAATTGATTTGTTTTTAATTGATTTATTTATTTAATATGCTGTATCACTTCTTTTAAAGATCTGGACGAACTGGAGGATTGCATTGCTTTTAAAATTGAAATGTACAATATTGTGTTTTTCAATGTGACAATGTATGTAATCTTTACCAGTAATAAATGAGTATCATTGAGTATCAATTATCAAAACACACTCAATGTGATTTTTACTAAATATATTTAAGTAATTTTTATAAAAATGTCTTTACTTTAAACTTCTAATATTTGAAATCACTTTAAAAAATTCTAAATAATGTTCTAAGTTTGTGGGATTGAATTTTAGACCTACAGTACATATGATACGTCAATAACTCTAAGGTGGTCACAATTATAAATGAAATTTGCAGCAAATGTTCATAAAATTAGGCAAATCCAAAATACACTGTAAATATAGTAGCTTTATTTGAGTTGTTTCACGTCAAGTTATGAAGATAGTGTTGGAATTTGTATTGAGAAACAAGTCTCAGGGTTTTCACTTCCTTGAGAACCCACAACCATTGGAACATAATTAGAAATAATACTTTAAAACATTTTCCACCTATGGGAAAATATTAAACAATAGGAGAGAACTGATTGTACGAATATAATTATCAAAAACAGCTGACCAGGTGGTTGGTTTCTTGTTCTGAAATACCTGTGAGTGTTTAATCAAAGCAATATGTATTGCTATCCGTATGAAAATAAAGTTATTTTTTTTGTATATAGTAACTTATATTTTAAAAATGTAGTTTTTAGTTTATAAACAAATATTTCTTGGTACATTGGAAAGAATTGATTTAGTAATGAAAAATTAAAATTATTTTTTAAGTGCATAAACTTTTCGGGTGGTTCTCATTTCGACCACATACATCTTTAATACATATATTAAAAGATTTCTTAATCATTTTTTTACATACTTTTTTGATAAACAGTATAAAACTTACGGTCAAAGTGAAGAGGAGTGACTCGACATATAGTCTTGCGCAGGTACTTGAGTGTGTCTGTTTTAGCTATGGACTGGTGGTAGGTGACTCCTTCCGTTGCCCCCTGAACCGAGTCACACGTCTCATTATCCCAGTAGCCGAACCTTGGACTACCGTGGAACTGGTTGACTGTGAAGAAACGATATCCATTCTCTGGACCCATGTACACAGTCACTTCATCCACGAAATCGTTATAGATCTGTGAATCAACATCATTGAATCGTTTAAGATTACTGTTTTTGTAGTCCCTTTCTTTAATTAGAGTGAAAATAGTATTGGTCTGTACATGCACTGATTGTTGAATTTTATAAATTGATATAGGTAATTTTTTTTAAACATCTTGTTTCTTTGCTGTCAAGATAGACTTCTATGGGTTTAATTGATTATATCAACATGATAAATATTACATTATATTGTAATAGTAGAAGGGTAACTTAATAATTTATGGGAAAAACCGATCCCCTTTTAAGCTTTACTCTGCCCGTCCTCATAGACCACTGGCCTGTGCGAGGATCTTATCAAACAGAATAAGGGGGATAGTAAATACAGTACAAGGTCGATGGTACTGATAAAAAGTGCAACGGTCACAGACAGGATTCAAACTATCTCTATCTCAGACTCAAAGTCCAATGTCTTAGACCGCTTGGCCATCAGCACTCCCATAAGTTAATTTAGGCATGACACCCATACTGCAAGTGATTTCGTACTTGGTGAAGGATGCCCATGTTCTGGACGGGGACGATAGAAGGAACCATCTGATGAGCAACTTTGAGCAGTGGGTCGGACAGGTTCCAGAAGTAGTTGTAGACGGTGGTATTCATGAGAGGCTGGGAGTCTAAGCGGTTCTGCAGCAGGTTGAACCCTAGCTTCGTGAAGAACGATGCATCCCACAGGTACGAGGACATTCCCTGGAACATTCGTACAAGTATTATTGCCTCATATCCGTTCTGCATGTTCCAATTTTATATATGAAGTGGCTTTCATTATAGATAGCATTTAATTGCCAAGTAATGGAATCGCTTAACCTAAAAAGCCTTACAAATTATACAAATAAAAACTTAAAAATAAAGAAAGAAAATAAAAAAATTTTAAATGTCACAAATTTCAGTAAATAAAAGTATAAACATTTTATTAACTACATCCAAAGAAAATTGGTCCAGAGTTTTTTTTATTACTGTTAAAGTAGAAATTCATTTATTTCCATAATGTTTTAAACACTATTTAAATGTAAGTTTACATTAAAAATCTTGAATTAAAAAGAGTACAAATCAATCGATTGATGACAAAATACATCGGAAACAAAGAGGAATCATAAAAACTATTACTCAATGGAAAAAACTAAAAATGTTGACTAAATAAAATATTTTAAGACCACTATTCCAAATATAAAAAAAACCAATCAAAAATAATTACATATATAATAAAGTAAAAAATCACATAAACAATCTTAAATAATATAGTTTGGTAAGTTGTAAAAATTTAACTCAGCAAAGACAAGAAAAGATTACATAAATATTATTTGTTTTATTGTAGTAATAATTTTTATCCATGCAGCACATTCAATTTTTTAAACTGAAGTTTTGCTAAAATTGTGGGAAGACATTTTAACAGGTAATTAAGAAATCATTCTCTAATAATCTGTACACTGAATGTACATGAGTATTTTGTAGCAATGCTGGATAACCAATTAAAGGTATTGATTCTATTAAACCAAAACGTTCAGCAGGGATATGAAGACATGCACATTTACATTGTAAAATAATCTAAACAGACAATTTTATAATCTCTTTTTAAAATGTTTCAATCATAACATTCAATGTGAGTGTCTAGTTTAGTAAAAATTACTGTATTAGTGACAAAAAGAAATCAGAAACAAGGACAAAATATTACTCACTGGACAAAAACAAATTTTCACTAATAAGACCACAATTCAAAATAAAAAAAAACAATAAAAAAGAACTACTCATACAATAAAGTAAAAAATCACATGAACAAACTTAAATAATATAGTTTGGTAAGTTGTAAAAATTTAAATCGGCAAAGACAAGAAAAGATCATATAAATATTATTTGTTTTATTGTAGTAGTAATTTTTATCCATGCAGCACATTCAATTTTTTAAACTGAAGTTTTGCTAAAATTGTGGGAAGACATTTTAACAAGTAATTAAGAAATCATTCTCTAATAATCTGTACACTGAATGTACATGAGTATTATGTAGCTATGATGAATAATCCGTTAGAAGTATTGCTTCTATTAAACCAAAAGTTTCAGCAGGGATATGAAGACATGCACATTTACATTGTAAAATAATCGAAACAGACAATTTTATAATCTCTTTTAAAATGTTTCAATCATAACATTCAATGTGAGTGTCTAGTTTAGCTCAATTTAACCTTCCGCTCAGTGCAACGACTGAAATCTGACCCTATCAAAAGGTAAAGAGGTGTATCTTATTGTCTCATCTAGTGCACAAATGTGTGTATATAACATGACACTTATATAAAATAAGTTATGTGCGATATATATATAGTAATTTCTGAAAGATTATCTATAATAATCTTTTTGGCATGAGAGTAAAGAATATTCCAATTGAACTGAAATACAAGCATAAACTTAATAAACAAAGTTTCTGTTCAAACTTATAAATACAAATATCAAGTCAAGCGATTAATACTAAATTAACATTTGAGATCAAATATGTTATAGTACAAAATATTTTAGTGACACATGCATGCAATATATATACTTAAGTTGAAGTGAAAAACTCATCATTATTTTCCATCACAATCTAAGAAATTTTAAAATCAAATATAATTTAAATTATTTATGCCATCTTCTTTTTCATATTTGCAGAAGTTCCTGGCTCAGCAGCACAAAACAAAGTTCATATTGTTTTATATGAAACAACGCTTTAATTTTAGAGATAAATTTACTAAGATAAGATTTCATGTTAGCTGCTTACCAGGACTGCTAAATTTGGTAGAGTTAGTGATGCATTCAGAGATAGGTGGTTCAGTTCGGGAAGGAATATTGCAGTGCGATGAGCAGTATACGTCATAGTTCCGTTTTCATTGAACTTGACGTCTGTGTGCCGCAGTTTCTCTCTAAACATTTCAAACTCACATCTTTAGCAACAAAAATACAAATAAAAGTTGCATACTTTCTATGAACTTTGCTCTATATTTATCAAAAGCAAAACATGTGAAATAGTGAAAAAATCTGGAACAAAAATCTTTACAATATTGGAACTAAGTTTCTTTTATGTAATGTTGGAATAATGTAATTTGTTATGTCTGAGGTTTCACACACTATCAGTTAGTCCATAAATGAGTACTCCTTTTCCAAAACAATATGTAATGGGCTATAGTTGGAGAAACTTCTGTTAGTATCAAGCTATAAAAGTATAAATCACCCCTTATTTGCTAGAAAGTATCCCTGTGACAATATATAAAGTATATCTATAATAAATATAATTTTTTATCTATATATCCAAAACACACACATATTTTATATAGATATAAAATCATTTTGTATAATCTTTCCTCTTATTAACACGTTCACAACAATGGCATATTTCCTGACTTTTTAATTTGCCGTTGAATTTTTCAATAATAATGGTAAAAAACCATGATTTTTTTATATTAAACAATTAAGTATAACGAAAAAAGTATCTAGGTTTCGCAATTTTCCACAAAAAAATCATTTTAGTATGTTTTTTCAATGTTTCTCCATGTACCCCAAGGGTTCCTAAAAAATTAAGCAATTTTGCGCCCAAGGGGTACACGACAGACTTAGGTATTTATTTGAGCGTGAGATCAACTTTAAGAAACCACTAAGACAGGCAAACAATAAAAGTGCAATAAGGAAATGCTTAGCAACGTGTACCCATCGGACCATGATACGCTTTACGTAAGCCCAGCAGTTGTAAAAGATCGCGTGTACCTGATGGGGTATACATCGTCATGAACGTGGTAATTACTAAAGAGATAGTAAATATCAATGCAAGTATAACATAGAACATAAATTTTTTTTTATAAATATTATTAAATACATGTAAAAATGAATACATTATTCTCAGTCAAGTAAAATGGCAATATAAACTGATCCAATAACACAATTTTGATTAAGCTGGTGTCTACTAGGAAGCTCTATAGAATGAAAATAGCAATTGGCACTACCTGAAAATATATGGTCCAACCTCTTCCATCTGCAGTTTGATATTTGGATCTTGAAGAAACTCTTCAGCATTGGTAATGTTGAACAAATAGACCCTAAGCAAGACCTCATCTGGGGGGTTGGCCCACCACTCATATGCTGGCAGACCTCGGACCATCTTCAATCGCTAGTAAATAAAACCAAATCAAATTTAATGAACAGGACCTCATCTGGGGGGTTGGCCCACCACTCGTAAGCTGGCAGATCTCGGACCATCTTCAACCGCTAGTAAATAAAATCAAATCAAATTTAATTAACAGGACCTCATCTGGGGGGTTGGCCCATCTCTCATATGCTGGCAGACTTCCCACCATCTTCAACGGCTAGTAAATAAAATCAAATTTAATGAACAAATACTCCAAGTAGACCCTATCTGGGGAGTTGGTCCACCTAGTGGTGTAACTAAGGAGGGATGAGGAGGATACAACCCCCACCCCAAGATCTTAAAACATTAATAATATTCATATAACAGCATTCCAACATAGAAGATAGTACAATAGTAATTTTATTATTGCTGCATACAGTTATATGAATTTATTTTGTAATTCATAAAATGTATATAGTATAATATGTACAATGTGATAAATTTTATAGATACTTAATCTTAAGAAATCTTTACCAAACTTTCAACGATGAATGTGTAAAACCTGAACCTCCTGCATAATTCACCCATAGAATGATGGTTGGGGCACAGGTTTGGATATAGGTCCAACCTAATTAATGAAGAATTTACCCGAGAATTTTTATATTACATGGCCCACTTTCAGAAACCCCAAAAAGAAGATGGACACTGAAGAGTGAATTCATAAGAAGACATGGAAGTATTATGTATAGCAATTATCTGTTCTATAATATATTTTCTGATGATGGCATATAGAACTATCCATAAATAAGATAAATACAAATGATTGTATGATATCTTAGTCTTACATAACATCATGACTATCATTGGAGTTTTGATAAAAAAGTTTTTCTCAATGTATAAATGCTATGATTAATAGAATGATAAATGTTGTATAATTCTCTTACTTCATTCATAAGTAGGTCATAAGGGGTCCAGACGAAGGACATGACAGAGATGACTGCAAACAGCAAGCTCATCACCAATGCGAAGTATAGGCCTAGAACACAACATTATATTTTATACATCAATACATTATTTTAGTAAATCAAGTTCTCTGGTGGTTTAAAGTCTTTTTTTTTCTTTTTTTTTAAAAAAAGGAGAGGCCGATCCCCTTTTAAGCCTTATTCTGCTTGTCCTCATGGGCCACTGGCCTGTACGAGGATCTTATCAGACAGAATAATGAGGAGAGTCGATACAGTAAAAGGTTAACAGTACTGATAAGATAAAAAGTGCTGAGGTCACAGACAGGATCTGAACCTGCGCTATCTCTAACTCAGACCTAAAGTCCAATGTCTTAGACAGCTCGGCCATCGGCACTCACAAAAAGTCTGAGAAAAATTAGAGTTGAGAAAGAATACTGTGTTACAGTTACTTATTTCCTTGTATTGAGTTAGTTCATGCTTGTCACTTTGTTGTTTTGTACCGTTTGGGACGAGTTAGGAACCAGTAATGAAAATTTACTCATCTCTTGAAATAATCAAATATTAACTATAGTTGCTGAAAAACATTCAACTTATTGAAATATTTCCATCAGAAAAATTCAGTTTTTCATGTTTGCTCGGTTACTCAGGTATAAATAATCCAATCGTATTATTCTGAACCCGATTGTCTTTATTTTGAACTATAAGTTTACATTTATGCAACACTGCAACTCCTCTGTCTTCTCTTCACTGAGCGGACAATATAATATATAGTGTGATATACTGCAGTATATCACACTATAGTGCAATACTATACTGCAATAACGTAGGGTTACACCACACTTTGTTTCGCATAATAGGCTTCGCTTAAGTTCAATGGAATTTTGAAGTCTATAGCTCATTTTATTATTGGCAGATATAACAGCAGACAATTATACAGCAGACATTTTTACATTCCCCAGCAAACAACATATACATTTTCAGCTTCCTGAGTGGCTTCAACGATGACGCTCAGCCAAAATCCTTGGTTGGGCATGCACCATCATAGACCTCCTTCTTGTCTATTTAGAAATTAAGTTTGAAGCAAAGTTTCAAATCCAGACGAAATATTTCTCAAGATATCATTAACATTTTTGTCCATTAAATTGCGTTTCATATCAGTGTAAACAATAAAAGTCTACGCACCGTCACTATAAAATGATGTTGGATGTGTTGAGATAATCAGGTAACATGTATTAATATATTTTTTCTGTAACTCTATATATAAAAATCACATTTTAAAATCTTTTATAATTATACTGAGTTTGTTTACAAATTTATTTATTCTGCTATTTTCTCATTACCATAATTTTACCCATAAGACCAATGTAAAAATATTTGCTAACGCTCAGCCAAATTACATGGGGTGACATGTACTGTAATCGAACTTGGTATTCATCATATAGGACAATATCTTCATGCAAAATTTCAAGTCTATATTTCAGTTCGATTTCGAGATATTGTGTGCACAGACAGACAAAAAGGAAATTTTCCAGCCCAACGAGTGATAGGTGATAGGCTAACGCTCAGCCATTTACCACAAAGCAGTCTAGCAAATGTCATTCAATAGTTTCCTTGTTAACTGTATATTATATTTCTATAGCAAGATTTAAGATATTTTACATAGTTGGACTAAAAATCTGTTAATGCTTTCAAATCAATCATCCTCAATAATTAGCGTCGCCTTATATAAACATGCAAAATGTATTGGGGTACAGAACAAAATAAAACAAACTCAATATAATTTTGAAAGCTGCCTATGGTAACATATAAATTTCCCTTTACAATTAAAGTAATTTAAAATTTAAAAACATTTGCAAATACATTTAATTTATATGTAGTTATAGATATAAATGCGTCTATTATATAATTTATGGCTGCTCAAGTTTAATTTACGTTTACAACAAAATACAAGTTTTCACCTCTGGATTTTTATTTCTTGTATTGTATTTTCTACACTCAAGAAACAAAATGCGGAAAAGTTCCAAGTGCAGCTAGGATGAGAATTGTTAAAATATTCTTTACATATAACGTTCAATTGTACTCTCTAAATTAATTATTTCTAGTCTACGGAAACAATCCATATCGTAAGAGATTATATGAAATTTAGATTAAAAGCTAAGAAACCTTTTTTCAAGGAGATGCCAATCCCCTTATAGCATTAATCTGGCCGTCCTCATGGGCCACTGGCCTGTACGAGGATGGTGCGGCTTCATAGCACCTAATCTTTTAGCACCTAATCTCATACCACCTACAGAAAAAAAGTCGTCATTTAGGTGCTGTGATATTAGGTGCTATAAGGTTAGGTAGTGTGCAACGATTCACGGTTCGTTTAGGTGCCGTGAGACTGTTTCAAGTTTCAGTGTCACAGCACCTCTCGCTTTGTTCCAAAGGGGCCTTGGTGGGGACAGAGGGGATGGAGGAGAATCCAACCTTGCCCCTCACCCCGCTCCCGACGACCCGCCATTACTGTCCTCTACAGCAGGGCGAGCAGTCGACAGCACAAGGCGAGGCGACCCGAGATGGACAATTGTCTCCTCGCACAAGAGAAGGGTCCGTGCGCATGGCGTGCGGCGGTTGTTGATTACAACTAATAATGGCACCAAAAATTATTTACCTTGGAATTTGAATGAATGTTTAGGCCAAACCGCAAATCTTGCACATAATCCAATAATGTAAATTATTTGTTCATCTAATTTCATTGTGTTTTACATTTTTTATATAAGTTTTTATCGTCATTGGAATTAAATGTGTTCAAATCGTATATTCCGTGCACTGAAACCGGTAATAACTTGCATTCAAATCTATATAAAAATAGGCAAAGCCTTAAATCATTCATCCACTTATTCTGCAATTTCCCTACGTCAAAGTAAATATTTTATACACGTAAGTATCATGACTTACATAAAAAGCAAATTTATTTGGATTAAAAATGTAACATCCATAGGGAATTTTCAACCATTAGAAGAACTATAGTTTAGCTTTTTAACCTCCCAATGTTCTATAACAGTGAAAATTTTGACTCACGAGTTTTTATACTTTCAGCCGAAAAATCTAGCTATTTCATGCCAAACTGCTAGATAAGTGTTATAATGAATACAAGTACTATACATATTATGATTGTTTTTGTGAACCAAATACGAGATTACTTAAAATAACCCGAACGATGTTAGAAGCATTGAAAGACTCGACAGAGTGTAACATAAGTGGTAGCGCACAGACGATTCTTCTTTATCTTAAAATCAATAGAGTTCTTATTTAGACCAATAAGAGAATATGTACCAAGTTTGAAGTCACTAGGGCCTTTATAATAAGAGTTATCGCACAGGACGGACGCACAACAAACCATTTCAATAAAGCCTTTCGATTCTTCATAAAGCGTTAATAAATAGGCGGTTCTTTACATTGCATTAAAAAATATATTTATTTTATAATATTACTATATAAACTTATAAGTCAAACTGCAATTTCTATAATTCATTCCATAAAATAACGGAACTAACCTGAGCTTTTTATAGTAAAAAAATCAAAACTGTACAAAAATGGATTATATTAGTTTTTTAATATTTAACTCAATGGTGTTCTCCGTGTTATCAAGATGAGTGATTTGTGCCGTTTGCGACGATCTTCTGCCTCATGTGAGTGCCTGTTTGTTCTCAATGTAAAACAAATCTACACTTTCGTTTGTGCTGACATTTTTGAAAGCACATGGAATTGCATGGGACAAGTACGTCGTGAATCATGGATGTGTAAGAACTGCTGCTCGGGTAAGAGTAAATACCAAAAATAAACAATTACTAAGGACGTTTTGGCCAAATTGCAAGAAGAAGTTTTGTCAAAATAATGGAGGATACCGTTAAGGGCTCAATTTAAAAAATTTGATATTACTTTTAAGGAACAAATGGGTGAATTTAAGGAGCCCATACAATTTTGTTTTCTATTTATTATTGCTTATAAATTTTGTAATGCTTATAATTACATTTTTTTTGTACATATTGTTAATGCTGCTTTATTCTAAGTAATATAATTAATCTCGTGGTATACCATTTATTAGATTTACACTGCTTTTGGCTAGTTTATGAATTTAGTTTAAGTGAAGACAATGTTATGGAAATATGAATTGGACAATGAACACTAAGATAATTGTAATTATGATTCAACTGAACTCCCGCACGCGCGACTTGAGGTGCACTGGGAGGTAAAATTTTATTTATATTATGTATTTTTAGATAATAAAGAAGATTGAACTTTAACTTGAAGTTGAAAAATTGATTTAAGAATATTATTTTAATATTCTATTAAAAATTGCATATTGTTGTCTATAAATGGCATGAGTATACATTTAAAAAAGTGAAGATGTCTAAATTCTTTCAATCTGGCTTATGGGCTTATATGAAATAATATCCATAGTACGATTACAAATAAGACCTACATATTACACATAAAAATAAATCACAACATATTCTTATTTCGACAAATTTTTAGTAATCCGTTGAAATGTTAAGAAATTTTATAAGAAGAGGTGGATCAAAATAGTTGCCTGGAATATGTTACAATTCTAATATTTGTTTCATAATCGAATTTTAACTGAGTATTTAAAAGTTGTTGACACTCAGTTTCATGTTCGTAAAACAGGCAGAAAACATTTTAATACAAATTAAATTTTCAGAACGGTGCTTGATCAGTAGATACGTAGACAGCAAAATTTATATATATATATATATATATACTAGCAGTTACCCGCGGCTTCGCACGCAATTTTCTGTTGAAAAACTGGACAATATATATCTATGTATTCTTTTTCTATAACATAATAAACAGTCTAGAGATAATCGATAGTCACTCAAAGCTATTCCAATCTCCTGATCCAATTTAGATTTAAGTTTAAAGAACAGAGATTTGGGATCCTGAAGTCGTAAAGTGAAACAGTTTTTTATAAGATTAGTATTTCCCTGCCACATTCCATGTTAATTTATTGAAGTTCTTCGATGGCTTCAGTAACAATAAGAGTTAGCCTTTTTTTATCCCAATGACGTAAGTGTATCGTACAACTCAAAAATTGTCTGCGGCCAATATGGGTCTGTTCTGGTCGTTTAAATTCACCCCCGGTCTAATCTATTTACAGTTCCACAATTGATTTATGCTGTTGCCACTAACCAAAACAATGGTCTCATACGTTGGTTTCGGAATCTAACTTAGGTTAAATTTTGATGATTAAGTGATTTTGATATTTTTAACCGATCGCTAAATATGTATTAGGGGTATATGCTTCAAGTATTAGGGCAATATTATCTCCATTTGATTTTCAATAACTACAGTAAAAAGGCCATACACAATGTTAAAGGAACTAACCAGATTAGATTACGTTATGTGCAAACATTCACAGCTTTATAACAATAAGGTAGTTGTTATAACAGCGTATAAATAGCATTTCTATTGTATTAGATGGATTATTGATCATTGGCGCAATCTAAATTTAAAATTAAATAACTTCGTATTTGCAATCTACATTACACTACTGATTAAGCACTTTACAATAATTCAATATTTACTCAAATCTAAATGTAAACACATGTTTCTGCCTCTTTGATAAAACTTCAGCTGAAAGTGTTAACAGCTACTCTAAGTGTTAATTCAGACCAAAAGCTATACCGGTTCCAAATTTCAGCACAATCCGTATAGCAGTTTCAGCGTGATTCGAGGACAAACATCTTAAACATCTAAACATACAAACATCCAAATATCCAAACATTCAAACTTTCGCATTTATAATATTAGTGGGATATATATCTTATTACAGATTGCTCCAGTAACGCACTTATAAGAGCGTGTCTTGTTTTGGTTGTTCAAAGAAAATAACAACTTGTTATGAGTCTTTATAAAAATTATTAATCAGCCTGCTATCTCTGAATTTTGGTGTATTGGCGCGATATCTCTCTTAGTAATGATTGCATAACAAATTTAAATTAATTTTTAAATTACATTGTCAAAAGCTGAACATTCATAGATTAAAAATGAATGTAAATTAGACCATGTTAAACAAGTCGTGAATCTTAAAAAGAGGATGAGGACTATTAGAACATTACTTGAAAAAACTGAGAACAAGTATACAGTAAGGCTTCAGAAGACCCATATAATATGACATACAGTGCAAGACGACAACATCAAAACGTATATTAACACTTTTGTTGCTGGTATATACTGAGTGAGATCGACTACTCTCAGTCACTCCCACTGCGTCGTAAGAAATTTGCCGCAGTCTACTTGTAGACTGATTGTTGTTTAAAATTAATCTTCCTGATTTTTGAGGATCAAAGTTATTAATTGTCTAGGACGCAATCTCAATACCTCTTAAAATGTTCCATATGATACTATTAATAACATATCCATTTCATTGTAATCTATTTATACAGGATGTATTACATAGGAAAGAAATAAAATTTTATAATATAGAACAAAAATAGGCTTTCAATCTCGGTTTTTTATTGTATATAAAAAATTATAATTATCAGAAATAAACTCTAATTATTGCCTGGCTCACTTGCCTACATAACGGGCATTGGAGATTAACCTGGCAACCATGCAGTGTGTCTCAGCACTCAGTGCACTGGCACAAGGCACAAGGAAATACCACATGTGGAGACCTTTGAATCAGGCACACTGCACAGTTACGAGGCACGCAGCAGGAGTGCCTCGTGAAAAATACAACAAATATTGCAATTTGTCTTCTGAGTAATTATAACATGCCTATTTTGTTTTTTTGTTTAATCTGCAATGCTCAATAACAATATTATATTTATTTCTGCTATTTATAATTATGCAAGTTGCTAGTCAAAATTAATGATGACATGTTTTTGATCATATACAATACTGAGTCAAAAATATATAAATTTATAAAAGTTTCCACCAAAGCTTAATAAAAATTGGTTCACAGTGTTCTAGTGGTTGTGATTGTGTTATTATTCTGATAGCTTTGTTTTTCAGGATAACGATTTCATTAATTTTTAGCGCTATTTACCCAATAATATAGGCCATAACTTGCTATTAATTAAAAATAGGCATAGTATGCAGATTTAAAAATATTTTTCAGTAATACAATTTATAATACGTCTAAGTAAGAAAATTACTCTACCAAAATATTCCTAGAAATTTAGCACAAGAAAAAGAAATAATTTGGTGTGTCAATTGTAGGGGTTTTGTCGTAAAGTAAACAAATGTTTTGAGTTTTGACTTCATTTAGTAAAGATCCATTTTGATCTAAACCACACTGAGGATTTCTCAACTGATTCAATGACAAGAACTTGTAGTTTTGTCAAAGTTTGTATGGATATTCTAAAGAGTTGTGTCGTTAGCATATAAAAGAGATTTTTTAACCTAACAACGGTAGGAAATTAATTTATATATAATAAAAAACATAATAGGGCCCAGGACTGACCCTTAGGTACAACAATCCCGATCACCAAATTGTTGGACCGATTTCCATTAATAGAAACAAACTTTTCGCCTGCGGTTAGATAAATAGTCTTTAAAGAACTCTTTAAAGCCGGATTCCCATTAATACCGTAATATTTAAGTTTTAAGGCCCTGCTCAAGTCAAAATATGTTACCTGAGCAAAGGCTTTAATCTCAAAAGTGTTTAGGACCTCCTTAATTAGTGAATAAACTGCATCAATGGTGTATTTACCTCTTCTATTGTAATAAATTTAGATTGATATTATTTTCCAGATACGCAAAAGGTTCATCATGTAAAACAGTTTTCTATTTATTACAGGACAGGTAAAAATTTATACTGGGCAATAGCTCTCAAGGGAAAACTCCTAGAACCTTTCTTAAGAATCGGGCAGATATACATATAGTTAATGGGTTCAAAAAGGTTCAAAAACGTATGGTAAATTCGTTAAAATATATTGTTTAGATTTGTTATAAAATGTCTTTTGCTTTCTGAGTTTTTAACTCTTTTGACAGCTTTAATGACCTCATCAATTGAGACTTCTACAAAGATAAATGTTTTTTCTTTCAAAATATGGTAATTTCTTATTAATTTCATTCTATTAACACGAGGCTTTTTGATACTACCCTTTATTTGATGTTAACCGAATTTGATAAAACAAATGGTTTTAAGTTACCTGGAGTGATATTTATTGATAATGTCAATTGAGATGCTCAATGGTTTGTATTTTCGTTTATCTGCACCGAAAAACGCCTTATATTTGGCGTTAAAAACCTGTCCCCTAGGCCTTATATTGGTTACTGCTATTTTATATTTTTGCGACATTGTGAGTTCGCATCTTCTACGGACTTTTTATAACATTTCTAGAGATTTAAATAGTTAACACGAAGCCTGTCACTAGTAGAAAGTTTTGTCGATTTCTCCAAAAACAAAAATTTCTTTCATTTGGTCCAGTTTCCCCACTATACCAATAATTTTGATTCCGACCTTTAATCTCACTAACTGTGGAAACGTTGTTTTTTCACTGTAGAGTAAAATGTTTATTTATGAACTGAAATGGAGAAATATGCATGAACGAGTTTTTGGGGTAGAGAATACTCTTCCATTACTAAGTACGACATTCCAATCATGTGAAAACACATGGTTTGTCAGATCATCAATAGAGGATTCTGGAAAAATTAAATAATAAAATGTGTCACTTGTACTTTTGGATTTAGCAAGGTGTTAGATGTTTCAGACATAGTATTCTTTTGAATATTTAAAATAAGCCCATTACGATCCGAGAAAGAAAAATAAAGATGTTGCATGAAATAACCTGATCTAGGCAGACTAAAAAACATTATCAAGACAATGGGCTCCCCGAGTTTACAAAGGAAGTTTACAAGGAAGTAAGGAAGGGAAGTTTTACAAAGCAAAACGTAGTTTTTTATAGCGGGTACTACTTCCATGAAAACGAGTAATCTAGGTTTATCTTCTTTAACATACGTTGTATAATCAATTTATATGACGAGAACTCTCTCTCTCTCTCCTCTCTCTCTCTCTCTCTCTCTCTCTCTCCTCTCTCTCTCTGTGTTGTGTGTGTGTGTGTGTGTTGTGTGTGTGTGTGTGTGTGTGTGTGTGTGTGTGTGTGTGTGTGTGTGTGTGTGTGTGAAATTTAAACTTTTTTTTCGGATAGCGGGATGATGAAAAATAATAATATACTTTTTTCTAGGGTTTGCAATTTTATATTTCAGTCGCTATGGTAGTTAATCTTCATAAAGACGCTATTGATTTTCTGTGAAAGTTATGAGGCATGTGTGTGCCACATTTTATGTACATAGGACATAGGGAAGGTCTTCTAAGAATTCCAAGTCCATTTCTACCCTATGGGTGGATTATATTAATGAAAGATGTAGTTTATTGCTATGTATAAATACACTGTATAATTTCAAAATAAATATTTAAAGCACCTGTGAGCAAAAGATATAAGGCAGAAATTACAGGATGGTTTACTAGAAAGGAGTCACTTTAGTTCAGACATGAAAAAGTTGAACTTCTATTGACAGTCAAGCTCCACGCGATTTGAACTAATATGGGCTTAAATTAATTTACATATCGCGAAAAATAATAAGTCGTTCACTATTAATTCTATCACAAAAATTATAAAGAAGCTTTGGAAAAGACTACGCCTGATTGTTGGATGAAAGTTGTAGAGAATACAAAAATAGTTATTGATAACGCTTGAACCAATGAATGATTGCTGGGGAGGCTGTAGAAGAAAAGATTACTAATATTTTGACTGAGGGACAGAAAACTCGTCGGAAGACTGTGTCAGTGAACATGAAGTAAACAGTGAAAAATATAACACCGATAACAAAGACGATGGTGATAGGATTATGGAAGGTATTCGGCCGCTTCGCTTTGAGGAATATTAATTTCCCTCAAATTATATGTTAGTGAATTTACAAATATAAGTTTAATTAAATGTTTTGTTTTGGGTAAATGGATAATTTAATTGCCTTTCCTTAAAATTAATATATTTACCAGAATCATACAAGCCTAATTTAAACATTTTCCAGTTGTGGTTTGTGTGAAAATAAAACTGTCGATATTTTATCTTGTGATTTTGGCACACGGGGCAAGTTGGTATGTGTGTTTCATTAAGCCATAATGTAGTAAGGTTCCGGCACAGTTACTGTGTACCTCGCTTGTTCTGCACCCTCACTCATAAGTAAAGACTATTAGTAATAAGCATTGCGTGATTTATAAATAAATACAAGTCTAATGAGTTTCCCAAAAAACTTGTTAGGCCTTTAACTATTTAACTTAGAACTCTGAATTATCAGTATGTCGTTCTTTAAGAGACATACAACAAATGATATATTATATTTTTAACTGTAATTATTTTTGAATTAGGAGGAGTTAAATTGGAGAAAGCTTAAAATTTAAAAGAAAACTGTGTTTTTTCTTCATATTTTTGATTGTCACAATCAATAAACATATTTAAAATGTCTCACTTTCGCTATAATATATAGATTCATACTACCTAAGCCGTCAAACTTTTTCAGATGTAATAAAGGGGTATATTTTAATGTGTTAGACGTGAGATGTTTAGTGTGTGTGAGAGAGGTTCGCCCGGGATCCGGTAAAAATAAACATAATAGGTCATAATATAAATTCCTAAACGAAACGTCCACCGCCTTCAATTCTTCCTGCAAGCGCGTTAATGCAACCCGCACAGCACGTGTCAATAACCAACTCAGAGCTCTCCCCTAACCTCGCGACTCAACGGACGGTCGCCCACTGGCCACGAACAGTGGTGGCGGGGCCTACCCCTCCGGGCGATCCCCACCACTCCCTTTTAGGTGGTGTGATATTAGGTGCTATAAAACTCCAGTACGATCTTTAGGTGCCGTGCGACTCTCGGGCATTTCCTTAGGTGCTGTGAGATTAGGTACTATAATATTAGGTGCTATGAGAATCGGTGCTATTAGACGGTTAAATTTTAGGTGCTGTGAGATTAGGTGCTATTAGATTAGGTGCTGTGAACCCCCACGACGAGGATCTTATCAAACAGAATAAGGGGGATAGTCGATACAGTACAAGGTCGACAGTACTGATAAAAGTGCTTATCAGTCTCACAGATAAGATTTGGATTTATACTATCTCCAAGTCAGATTCGACTCTAACAGACCGACACCAGAGACCGTGTACTACTGTAGTCTCCCAGGCAATTCAAAGTGTTTGGTAACAAACAATGATTGTATTTCGTCAACCGTTCTGATAAAAATGTCACGCAACCAATAAAAGTTTATTTTCTTATTTTGGTGGAATTTGTGACACCCCGTCACGTCGTGATGTTTACGTCACCAGCAAAGTTCCGGCTTCTTGCTGTTTATTAAAGAATGTGAAAGACAGGATGGCTCAGTCTGGTTGAAGAGTGGTGACCAATTAACTTTTTGTGACGATTTGTAATCGAGTCTGCAAAGGTCACAATTCGTGAGATTTTAAGTTTTTCGTTTAAATACCCGGATGTGTTGAAGAGTTTTGTCACGAGAAATCGAATGTTTCAAAACAACCAGGTGTGAGTCCAAGAAGTAAATAAGCATTATTTTAATTTCATAGCATATATGTTACTACAGTATTTTTGTATTATGAAATTGCCTCTAATTTGCTTAGTATAGGATATGGAATTTGAAATAAGTGTTTGATTTTGGAATTGTTACCGACATTAACTAATGTTATAGTGTTACATACACGACATTCAAAACGTAGAGTAGGCTACATAGTCCGTGATCGGTGAGGTAATTGTTTTAAAAGTCTGAATCACAGACAACGTGACATAATTTCTCTAAAGACAGGAAAAATTCAAAAATGTGTATTACTACTAGTAATGAGTAATTATTTACGAATTATACTCAAAAATGTATTTGACATACGAATTGACAAGTTTTGTTAACCCGGTTTATGGAATTAGAGAAGACCAGTTTGTACGTCACTTCATGTTTGTTTCAATGAAACAACACAGATTGTTTTTATAATTTGTAAAACAACTTGGTGATAAATAATACACTACGATCCCTATGCATTAATATTCTGTCACAGCATTATCTGTAATTTTGTAAATATTCGCCGAATTGCTCTGTGCATATGAATCTTAGTGTCAGTAAAGTTAGATTCTGGACAAACCGACAGGATGGAATATCGTAAAACCCGACAAAACGTAACGAAAGTCTTCACCGATCTCACTGTAACTTTTCCCAGGATAAGTAAAAATTGATGATCAAACAGGTCAAAATGTTCCTTTTTCGTGCTTATTAATTGTGGAAAGATTCAGATTGTGCTCGTGGAGGGAACACAAAAAGTTGTGAGGTTGACTGGCAGAGGTGGTTGCTAACTTCTGACAAAACTGACTGTAACTTTTCCCCGGATAAGTAAAAGTTGATGATCAAACAGGTCAAAATGTCCCTTTTTCGTGCTTATTAATTGTGGAAAGTTTCAGGTTGCACTCGTGGATGGAACACAGAAAAATTTATGAGGGTGACTGGAAGAGATGGTTGCTAACTTCTGACCAAACTGACTGTAACTTTTCCCCGGATAAGTAAAAGTTGATGACCAAACAGGTCAAAATTTCCCTTTTTCGTGCTTATTAATTGTGGAAAGTTTCAGGTTGCACTCGTGGATGGAACACAGAAAAATTTATGAGGGTGACTGGAAGAGATGGTTGCTAACTTCTGACCAAACTGACTGTAACTTTTCTCCGGATAAGTAAAAATTGATGATCAAACAGGTCAAAATTTCCCTTTTTCGTGCTTATTAATTGTGGAAAGTTTCAGGTTGCACTCGTGGATGGAACACAGAAAAATTTATGAGGGTGATTGGAAGAGGTTTTCTTCCTTGGTCCAAAAGGAACCTATACACTAAGTTTGAAGTCTCTAGTACCTTTCTCTCAAGAGTTTTCTTTCAGACAGATCCTACCCATAACGCAACTATGATAGGAATGGTTGATCCAATGCGAATGTTGAGTTAAGCTCCAGTTCACATTCCTCTTACGTGTAGCATCTGAAGTCGGATGCTGTTGCACACTTGACTCCTAAAATCTTAAGTCATGTTCGTCTAAAGGGATCCAAAAAAAACGTTTTGACCTTCTTCGTTCTTCGTCACCGACTATTTTCGGATCCCTTTAGACGAACATTTCAGGAGTCAAGTATGCAACAGCATTATATTTCCGATGGTACACGTAAGAGGAAGGTAAACTGGATCTAAACTCAGAAAGACCCTGTTGGGTCCTTAACATGTAGTTGTTAGAGAATTACTGTAAGACTTTACTAATTGGTTCTTTCCCTCATAATTTATAAATGTCAATTTATTTTTTTAACATTGGCACACGAGATGGAATACTCCATAAAATAGACTCACACCTGCTCAAGCCCAAGTGGTTTTTAAAGATCCTTTATATAATTGTGATAAATTTGTAATATGCTATCAAGGACTAGAGCTGGCATTTCCTGTTCGATGATACATCTTCCTTGTCAGTGTGGAAGAATTCCTTGACACGAACCTTTCACTTCTAAACGAATCCAAGCTGAATATCCAACCAACAGTTTCCTTATGTTTACACGGTATATCAAGTATACTACAAATTGTAAGGGGATTTATAAAAGCTCCTTTTTTATTCAAACCGTAAACATTGAGTTTCTCAATTGTTTTTCGTCCGATCTAAACACAACAGTTCCAAAAATGTTGCCGAAAACAATTTCGCGAAGTAAGTAATCAACAACTGTAATGACCTTAACAGAGAACAATCGCGAAACATTCCAACACTGTGACATAAACGGTTTACGAGTTATGAATTTTTATAAGAAACACAAATAGATCGTAAGTTATGGATGTTGAGACATATTCATATGCACCTTTTGGTCCATTTGTATGCATAAACTAATGTTTAAAACGTTTTTCAAAATAACCCTGTATAATAATTATGTAGGTACACCGTGTGTTGCCAAAATTTGGCTAGTGTTTGGACACAAATTGTACAATTTCCGATTTTATATCAAGCTATGCTGCTGAAATGTGTTCAGTAAACAGTAGCTAAACAATAAATTAAACAATAGTAGGTAAACTGTGTTACAGGAACTAGTAAATCGTTGAATTTGTCAATCCACGGTATTTGTATTTTAAACTATCCAATTCTATCCCAGAATGAAAAAAGATATCAAAACAAAAATCTTATTCATAGTAAAAAAAGTATTATAGTAATAAAATAGTAAATAAAAGTAATATATGAGACAACTGAACACAGCTATGCTAAATAATAATAAATATTTCCGGTTGTGTTTTGTATCTGAAATTACTATCTTGATATCTTAAAATGTTGATATCTTAAATGTTCGTATTTTTTTCCTTCCTATGCCAATATTTTTTAAATTATATCGTGTGGTTATTACAATATAGCTTTAAGCCAATTATTTTAGCTATGAGTACTTCTTATTGTAATCGATACTCCCACTGTCGAGAAGTTGGCTGCCCATACTCCAGGTGTAGTATGAGTATAGGATCGACGTCAACCGTTACTATCATATCTAACGGACGAATATTGTAACGTTCTTAGTTAAACATACGCTTCCAAAGTTCACATAAGATGAATCCACTTTACTGTCATTTGTTTATTTATCTTGAAAATTATCTCCTTTAGAAATGCATAGAAAAGAAAATCGGCTTAAGCCGGCGATGAAGAAACTCAAATTGAACCCTCTACATCGTTTCTACATCAGAGAAACCTAGACTGCAAAATATAGTGTAATCTAGGTGAAGAGGTGTTCTGATTGTCTCATCAGATGCACAATTGAGTGCACTACGATGTTTTATACACGATCTCTAATCAACCGAGTTTTCTACACGTAACGTAGCTACGGTGGTAAGGGTTGGTTCAATGTGATGTTTAGTTTAGCTCCAGTTCCCCTTCCTCTTAGTGCAGCGTCTTTGTCACCGACTGTTTCATCCTTTCAGACGAACATGATTCCAGATTCCAAGAGTCAAGTGTGTGACAGCGTCAGATTCCAGACGCTGCACTAAGAGGAAGGTGAACTGGAGTCAAACTCAGCATTTACAAGTTTTTAAATTAAATATTTTTTGCGATTACATTTTATATGTATACAAAGACATCATTCCCTTTACCATCTTTTCATATGGAAACAGAAACATTCAGATCCATATCTGCAGCCTTGTTTCTGTGGGCCTGACTTCAAGATGCCGCCGAAGATTTCTTCAAACGCCCAGAACTCGCCGTGGAATGATCGGAAACTATTTTTTCTATTTCTTCCTGTTCTCAGAAAAGGTGTTTAAAGCAACTTTATCTAAAAATTTATTTTACTTCAGTTTCACAAATAACCCAGCCGAACACTGTTTAAACCAGTTTGAAAATAATTTTCATAAAAACTGACATAACTACAGAAAACTCCTATTGTAAATTCATAAAATTTGACAACACAACGTAAAACCATCGCTATACTCTTAGTTATTTCTGAATAAATACTTCAACTTTACTAAAACGCGTAGATGCACGAAAATCCATGGCAATTAGTCACAGATTGCAATAAAACTATCTCAGATGAGATGTCGTTGAAGATGTCTAAGTCAATCATAGATATTCTCTATGATATTTTATACAAACCTGGAGACTTGTTTGCGTGTAATATTTTATAACATGTTACAACGAAGGGGTGAGCAATGTCACAAGGTCTGAAAAACATTAAAATTCCTGAAAAGGCTGTTTTATTTATTTTCCAACTGGATGAAACATGGGTTGTTGTTCAGGAACAATTTCTAACGCTGACCGCTTCGTCTGTCACGTCCGCCAATGGCTAGGTCACAACGAAACGTTTACAAATGTCTATTTGACTTGGAAAGAAGGTCAAGATACACCAAACACAAGCAACAGCTGAGAGAGACCGGAAGTTGCATCCTCCTTATAGTTACTGCTAGTGACCTAGGGTCCACAAACTGTCCATTACGTCATATTACAAGATTATGATTAGACGAGACCAAATAAATATGATAATGCATATAAAGTAACATGATTGAAAATTGTTCTTTGTTACTTTTCATCGGTCTTCATAATTTACCTGACTTGAAAATTCGTTAATAAAACTGCTCTACGCATTACTTATGAATGTAATATATAATTCTAGTATTAGTAACAATATTAGTAAGTAGTGGCAATAACAACAGTAGTAACAATAACAATAGTGATACTTCCTAAGTATTAATAACACCATTAGACTCCGAATTTCTTAGTTCAATATTCAGTAGTAAAATTGGTCTACCTAGAATATCAGATTTCAGTATTTTCTAGTAAAACTCCACATAATACTTCTGAATCGATTTTATTAAAATCAGTTATTAATACAATTTTCTCTCTTTATTTCAATATATGGATTTATGTCTTTGTGATATAAGACTTTTTAATAATTTTTATCGTTAAATTATTTAATGTTAACTATTTTGAATTGTATTACTTGAATTCTGAAATGTGTGTATATTTTATTACTATTATTAGATATCCAAATTCTACATTTGTTTTCTTTTTCAATATATAATATTTACTTATGTTTTTCAGTATTTTGTGGAAATAAATGTAATTTGATTTGATTTATTTCGAGGAAAACGTTCTTTTAGCGAGATCTACCCGGGAATTTTAATTTCGATATTCCTTAGTGTAATGAAATATTCTTGGTAAAGTAGAAAAGTAGATGAGGGATCCCCTCATTGGATTCCTGAATGTCGTCGATCTGAATGTTCGTTGGAATTATTCTTGAACGTGCTGCTTCCGGAGTTACAGAACATTAAGGGTGGATAAGGTTGGGGGTAGGGCCGCTTCCGTCGAGATCCCTTGATGAGGGATAACGGGCCTATCTCGGTCATGTCTCCTTGGAAGAGGAGGGTAGCTCTGTTCTGTTTCAGCTTCTTCCAGATAAAGCGGGCAGGGGAAACAATTGTCCATCATGTTTAGGTTTCAAAAAAAAATTTAACACTAGGTGAACCATACTCACTCCAACAGTCATACTCCGCAGTAGACTAGACCTATCGATCTACCTTTGAACTCATTATCTCGATATTTGCTGTTAGTGGTGTGCTGCTCCGGAATATCTATTGGATTGCCCAAAAGGAAGTCACATTTCGGCTCTACTGGAAGTTATAGCCCAGCTAGAAGAGAAACCTCCGGGAATTCTAGGTGGTACTTTTGATTTAAAGACTCTTCAGTCAAATGTTCCTTCCTGTATTTCTGATTTCAAAATCGTTAATAACATTGTCGTACCAGGTATTCTTAATTACAGCATTCTTTAACAAAATTATTTTGTGTTGATATTTACGGTCCCAGTATTCGTTAATAAAAGACAAAAATGCCAAAAATTATCACCAATTTTGGCACGGGGTTTTGCTGAGTTGGGACGTGACATCTCGATTGCAAAGGAGAATTACTACTAAACTTCTTAAAGCAGCCTTACGAAATTGAGTAATATTGTCACCAAATCAGCGTGGATATTCGGGATAAGGTACTCCCTACCGTACAAATTTAATACAAAAATAATTTCTGGTACCGTCAACGCTCATGTTATAAACAAGGTAGGAGTAGCCACACCACGTGTCGCGTAACAGGCGGCACTGAGTTTGCATGCAAAATTTCAAAACTAAAACTCTTTTCACTCTCGAGATGTCTTGCAGGCAGAGAGACAGACATACAATCATACAGAACAGAAACTGACACAAAAATTACACTCAGCCCAATTCCTTGGTTAGGTATGCACCATCATAGGACACAAGTTTAATCTATGTACAAAATTACACATAATGCAAAAATTTTGAAGTCTACGGTTATGTTGCCTTTCTATCTATCTTTCTTCTTTCTTTATATCTACTATTTCCATCTTGTCTGCGGATATAAAGTCTTTCTCAGGATTCTTTGTTTGAACTTTTTTTAAATTTTTTAGCAGGAGTGTCAAAACGCTCTGGTATGATTTGTTTATTTTAACTTAGTTTGTAATTATGTGTTAGGTTAGTTATTTACCTGAAGAAGAGATCAGATTGTAGATCTCGAAACGTAGTGTTACTGATTTTGTATTTCACTGAACAATGGCAAAATGTCCGGAACAATTCTGTTTCTTTCTCAGGATATTTCGGAACATGATACATTTAAATTCGTGTTCATTAAGTTAGGTTGCATAGCAGTGTTGAAGTACTACAAAAAAAGAGTGGGTTTAAATCAAAACTTGTCACCGACTTTTAACATTGACTTTCCACTCCACTATTTTTCGTTTTCTTCTATGAATTAAAATGTTACATGTTCAAATCTCATATGATTGTACTCAGTTTGTTTACAAACTTATTTATTCTACTACTTTCGGGTTGTCATCACGGTTACCCATAAAACCAATGTAAAAAATTCGCTATCGCTCAGCCAAAAACCCATGGAATGACATGCACCACCATCAAACTCAGTGTTCCTCATATTTAAATGAAAGCCCATGGAATTGTTTTTAGAGACAGACAGAAATTAAATTTGTTCACCCTCTTCGCTAAAGCTCAGCCAATCATTTATTAAAAAACGACAACAATTATAGTACTTGTAACAATACCACTACATCCTATTGAAAAACATTTATTGTAGGTTGGCTTTATGATGTATAACGCAACTATATGTACTGCACAGATAAAAATGCTTAAGTCTTGTGTAAGTCTATAATATTCGGAAAAGTCTCGTACGTTTTGAAGCTCAGAAACGTTTTGACGTTTCGTTCATTCAATGAAGTTGGAGAGGTCGACAAATAATAGACTTATACAGAGAAGAATGCGTTTACTAATTATGTATATTTGCCGACACACATTATTATTTACTACTTATTATTACTATTATTATAATATATTTTATTTATTACTTATTATTATTTAGTGCCGATTGCCGAGCGTTCTAAGACGTTGGACTTTGAGTCTGAGTTAGAGATAGCGCTGTCTCGAATCCTGTATGTGACCGTTGCACTTTTTATCAGTACCATCAGCTTGGTACTGTATCGACTCTCCCCCTTATTCTGTTTGATAAGATCCTCGCACAGGCCAGTGAGTGGCCCATTGGGACGGACAGAATAAGGCTTAAAAGGGAATCGGGATATTATAAATTAATTTCTCCACACACCAGAACTAAATAGTGAGGCATTAAATAAATTTATTTGTGGATTAAGATAACTGTCCAAAACATTAATACTTAAACCTTACCTTACACGGCATTGTGATTTTCTATATTTTATTTGTGTTCCGTATTGACCATGCTCAATCTGCAAATAAAATTTAGAATTTGCAACTGCAGTCACAAATTTGTGATTAACATACCGAATTATATTTTCAAACCGCCAGCAAATACGAGAGCAGTAGAGCAGGTTTAACTTAAGCGTAAGTAGAGTTCAGAATAGATTTTTGTTTCTAAATTACCCCTCCCCTCCCCGAAATGGAACATACATCAAATTAGGTATCCGCCTAACTTGGAATTCACTGCAGTTGGAGCATCTGGAAAGCAAGATTGTTGCTAATGGAATGAGCAATTTAGAAACTTTAGGTATTTCACAGCCGATAGAAATTGAAGTTATCTGAAAAGTGAAAACGATGGTGCTCCTTCGGAAATGTATGGAATCGTTCGAAAAAATTGACAGAATAACTAACCTTTAAAAACTTGTATAGCCCACGACACGAAGCTTCCAAGTGCAATTTACTGACAGGGATCCCTTCTTTTATCTTGGACGCTTTCACCTCCTGGAAAGGTTAATGTGGCATTTGCAGAACATGCGTGTCATCATTTTTAGTGCAGCTGCTGGTTCGAAGGATCGAGTCTTAAGCAATGGTTCCATTGTCCGTGTTTAAATCAGTTCCTTATTCAAGATGCAAGTTACTTAAAGGTGAAACTGATAAAGGATACAAAAATGAAGGCATCTTGACGTGATCGAAAAGCCATGAAAGGCGGAGTTAATTTATTTACGTTAGTATTTGGCGTTTTTAATAAAAAAAAAAGAATTTTAAGAATATTTTTCACAATAACGTTCACCTTCAACAAGAAAGTTATTGAAACCATGTGTTTTATTTAGATGTGGTAAGTAAAAAATGGTGTATTTTTTTAACATTTCCGAAACCTCAACATTTATGTGGAAGAAACTGAAATTGTGCCATCTTCTAATAACACTATATTCTGGCCCGATCATTCCATTAGAACAGAGAAAGAACTACAAATATCCGTAACAAATTGTTACTCCGGTATACAGCAATTTCCAAAAACATCAGACCAGTTGTGATAAAACTAAAAACCAATATTTGAACCCAATTATGTTTTTTGCACCAGTATGGTTTTCATCAAAATGCATACTTCCCTCAATAGTTTGATTGTCCCCGCACTTGTAGAAATAAAAGTTATCATACATTCAAAACCAGAAGAATTGCTGAATTCCATTTGGATTATTTATATGTTTAGGGCTAATTTACCTGATGGTATTCAACATGAAAGATTGTTTTACATAAAAAGGAAAAGTACAATAATGTTTAAATTAAAGTGTGTGATAATATAGTATTATTCAATTCCACTTCACAGACAAATAATTATGTACGGTTAAAAAAAAATCAAACATCAGTGCTTATAAATTACTATAATTACTAATAAATTAAGTAATGTGTATATTAGAAACAGCCCGTGTATCCTTAAATGTTGTTAAAGGTTCTCACTCAGTTAGGCAAACAAATATGTTACAAAATAATAAAAACTCAAGTGTGCAAAGATGTTTATTCATCGCTGTATAGATATAGACATTGACAATTCGCTCAAAAGTTTCTTAAATCAATCCATGATAATTCTCTATGGATACTGGCTTGATAAGAACGGGATCGGCCTAGTATTCTGAATATATACTATACAGTTATGACTAGTACTGTTAAGGGTTCACAATTTAAGAACAATTTTGATCTAGCCCTAAGCTATAGAACGGCGCTTTTGGATGCCTCACAGTACATAAAATACCATATTGCAGCAGAAATAGCTTACGACTGCCCCAACTTAGAGGAGACAGTGATTACAATATAAACTCGGCAGGTAGTCAAGGCATTGAGAACACACGCGTTGTGTTATAAAAGTATAACACCGATTATTGCAGGTTCCCTAATGACTTTGCCCTTTGGTGACTCACGCTGGTTGGTCAATGTAAGACACACAAACCTTGGTGTCTCAGGCCTTGACAGCTCCACTGGTGGCGTGGTTGAGGCCGAGTTGCGGACTGTGCAGTGGTTGGTCAGCGCGGAGCCTTGGGTCGTCTCCGTCGTAATTGTTCATCACGGAGATAGAGCCACGATGCTGACATAAAGTGCAGTTTAATTTACGACAGAATTGACGCTACACGGTTCTTTAGTTCTGCCGAGGATGGTTGATACCCGTCTGGACAAGAATATAAACTCTTCAGCTACAGATGATGAGCCCTGTTATTGTGTAAGAGAATTCAAGGCTCAGAACCACCACTGTCAAGATTCCATGAGCCCTAACTCAGGGCCAAAACTATGTAAAGTCCTTATTGTTAGACTCTGCCCCCACTTTTGTGTGGAGTGAGAACCAAGAGATTGCCAACTTTACCTCTGGGAACTACTACGTCGACATTACATTTATGCTCCTCCATGATACCTTGGCGACCACGTTGGTTGGTCAATGTAAGACTCACAGACCTTGCTGTATTGGACCTCCGGTATCCACTGCTTCCACGAATCCAAACAATACCGTAACTCCGTGACTCCAAGAAGGATTGTATCTTCTCAGTTCATAACAGTTATTGTGAGCACCCAGCTAAGCGATATTAAGGTTATAGCGAGTAAAGCGATAAAGGACCAGTTCGTGCGGAGTGACCAGATAACGTGCATATCACGGCCGGAGACCTACTGTTTCTGCATGTCATAAACAAGTTATATAGTTGTGCTACAAAGAACAGTGGTTTTTGCTGTCCTATGGTTTTATCTTTCCTCAGTAGTAGGGATTCTCACAGTCGTTTGACGAAGGATTAGCATTAGTAGGTCAGTGTAAAAAGATGGTCACACTCTCAACATCCTAACCTAACCAATCGGTGGGTCTGCCTTTGCACTCTGGATTTATTGAGGTTCCTAGATTGTTCCTGGAGATCTTGGCGCTGACCCAAAGATAAGCGTGACCCAGCATCCCAGTATCATCTGGGAATTGAAGGAGTCTCTCGCCCACATTTTGAAAAGCAGGAGGGCCTGATTACTAGGCCTACATATGAGTAACGAGCATCCTGTATGTTCCTCCAAGATATGTTGTGGACGGAGGATGTAGAAACGTGTAAGAGAGAACACGTCTCACTAGACTGAAGAGATGTGTTGCTACCCTTAAGGGGAAATAATGTGCAACACCCCTAGCCACTTTAAATCCCTAAAGAGTAAATTTGCTAAAGACTGAGGGTACTCTGCGAGAGATTCATAAACATTCAAAACATTTATAGTTTAATTTTTCCATAATAGCGGCAGGAATTTTGTAGGAGTACTATATTTTTGTTAATTTCTATGATACTTTATTTTTTATTTTTAAGTAGGAATTATATTTTGTAAAGTTACCAACTTTTAATTTAAAAAAAATTTATACAATGCATATCTATTAAAACATAGCTTCTTTCTTCCCTGACGAAAATGGCAGCCATCCCAAAGGTAGTTTACACCTAAATCCCCGTGGACAAGTACCATCAGTTTCTTTTTGAGAATATTCGATAATAGTACGTTTATTTTAATCCCGAAGAAATAGTTGTAATGAAACGTTGCGTTAATAATATGAGCTTCAATTTAAAACTATTGAATACAATGTTGGGTTCTTTCATATGTATCATTCAAGGTGAAATATTTACGAATTAGGATAGTTGAAAATGTATAGTAACCTACTTTTGTTGGATAGTTTGTATGGAAAAGTTAAATAAAAACTTCCCGGCTTTGTGAAAATATCGTGTAATTGTATAAAAGCTATGTCTCTGAAACCGTGATCTCTCTATGTATTTTGTACTATTTGGATGAGGCCTGACTGTTGTAAGTCCCTAGCTAGGTGATATTGAGGTTATGGCGAGTAAAGCGATAAAGGTTAGTGCCCTAACCTAGGCCTAGATGGTTAGGGTAGGGTGGTGGTTAGGTTAGGGTTAGGTGATGTGATGGTTAGGTTAGGTTAGTGGGTTAGGGTGGTGGTTAGGTTAGGGTTAGGTGGTGTGATGGTTAGGTTAGGTTAGTGGGTTAGGGTGGTGGTTAGGTTAGGGTTAGGTGGTGTGGTGGTTAGGTTAGGTTAGTGGGTTAGGGTGGTGGTTAGGTTAGGGTTCGGTGGTGTGGTGGTTAGGTTAGTTTAGTGGGTTAGGGTGGTGGTGGTTAGGTTAGGGCGGTTGGTGGTTAGGTTAGGTGGTGGTGGTTAGTGGTGGTGGTTAAGTGTTCCATTGGCCTAACTCAAACTGAGGGTTTTCTGCGTGACGCACATATGATATGTAGATCACGCATATACATGTAAATTAAATTTTTTGTTAGTTTGTTATTGGCCTATTTTACATCATTCTCTTCAGAATTACATTATCTATACGTTTTGATTAAAAAGTTTGCGCGTTTTTTACCCCTTTAATGAGGTTAATGTACTTAAAATCTAAACAAAGCATGTTTTTCGAGACCGAATTTTGCATATTTTGCCTGATATCTAAGAAACAGATGGTTTTACATGTCTGGAGCGTATTGTATTCAATGTTTCAGTTAATTTAACATAAGTTCCGATAAATTTAACAACTATCTTTACGCCATAAAACATCAGTTTCGCTTTATTTCCGTCCTTTTCTAGAAAATCGGGCGAAATCTATCGCTAGCCGTAGCTCTATTCCAGTTAAAGAAGAAGCTTTTAGTAGAAGCTCTTAAGTAATGCACATAGCGTACAAATGTTGTATTTTAATCTTTAGCAATTTTTTTAGTCTGATTCAAAATGGCCAAGTTGCTTAATTTGAGTGCCTGTAATTTCAAGAGGTGTTATATAACCATTTTCTGCTTTTTCTATATTCGTAGAAGTTATCTTAAAGAGCTATGAATTTTAAAAACCTTTTGCCTCACCCAATCGATAAACAATTGAGTTGGAAAGCAAATTAAAATGAAATTAAATGTTTAACAGATATCAAGTTAGTTAAATATTTTGTCTAAACTAGTTAGAGTAACCTTTAAGACTCAAATTAGAACTATGCATATTATTCCATTACGTTCAGAGTTTGGTGGTTCTTAAATTAAATATTAATATTATATTTTGTGTTATTACGGCAAAAATAATTGTCTATGTAATTTTCAAACCTCGATAAATGAGCATAGATTTTTGTAAGCAAAAACATCGATTTGCAGTCTGTACAAACGCAGTCGAACAAAAGTGTCCATTTACACAAAGATTCATTCATCTATAATGATAACCCGATAAGTATTCTGCCACAGCTCTGGCATTGGACGACATGACTGCCAATGAGTGATGGCCTTCCGATCCAAAACTGGTCGTCGTACGCTTTATGACTGATTATAAAAAGTCCAAATATCCCTTACATCTATTCATTAATCTATAGTGGAGCCCGTGAATTCAGCAGCTCCTGCAAAGTCCATTGTCCACTCTTCTCTCTTGATGGCATCAACATGGCAGTCAGCTACAGGTCTGCTGGTGGATGTGCCAATTGGCAACCTCTTCCACCGACTAACAAATTCTTATTGGAGTGGACGCCATCACTCCATTCCTGAATTTCCAATGGCTCTTAAATACGCATATTCATGATCAAGATGCCGATAGCATGTTTATTCGCAAGGGTGGAATTCGTATTCATCTGGAAAATGTCAGGTCGAAGCTCTTGGCTTCCATGATCGAGAAATGAGCTAGCAAGCTACCTATAGCATTCAAATTCAGAAGTGATGAAAAAGAACTGTTGACAGTAAATTACACAGTTTTGTTATTTCATGTTACACCAGTAATCGTGGGGCTGAAATTTAGAGAGTCGTGCAGAGAAGCTTTCAAGAAATTGCAGCTGTTGACTCTGCCGTGCCTCTACATTTTAGAAACAACTTTATTTTGTATGAGTACATGTGCCTTAACCAGAGGCCGAGACATACACATGTTTGAGACACGTGGGAGAGCTAACTACCGAACTGGGAGACACAGAACGGTGGTTTATAAACGCCTTCCCTCGCAGGTCAACAGACCCCAATTCAGTTAAAGATGCTCCAACGCCTAAGGCATTAAAGACTCGCCTTAAACGCTTTTTGATGTCACAAGCATTCTATAATGCAGATGAATTTTCGGCATTCGACTGGGAAACCGCCCAATTAGAAGACTGACTCAGCTGTACTGAGTGGGTTGCATTGGCGATGAATGAAAGAGGCGTAACTGTAAAATTGTATATGTGAGTGTGTATGAATGTCAGAGATAAAAAAACTCATGACGTTTGCCATACAATGTAAATATTGTCGCTGCAATGAAAAGGGTTTGATTTGGAAACATTTTCATTTCTGATTGTCTGTCTATCTTTATGTCTGTCCGCACGATATCTCGAAAACGAACTGACCTAAAGACTTGAAATTGTTCATGAAACTTCATTTGTATATGAAAAATACTAAGTTTGATAATGGTGGATTTGACTAAGCGTCAGAAAATATTATTACATTGTTTTTGTGGGCAACCGTGGTAACAACGAGAAAAAAACATAGTAAATAAATCTGTAGACAAACACAGTACACTTATAAGAAATTTTAACATATGACATATTAACACGTGCAGCTTAACTAACTCAATTCATAAAACATCATTCTATGGTGACTTGGTTTGTAGTCGTTTATTGCTGAAATACTGATATGAAACCCAACTTAATGATCAAAAATGTGAGTTTGTCATGTGACAAGATATTTCGAGAAATATCTAATCTGTAGGTTTGAAATGATGTATGAAACTTCATCTTCACATAGGCAAGAATGGATTGCTTGACGGTGCATGTCTGACCATGGAATTTGGCTGAGCGTCTTTCAAGTATGTTACTCAGTACGCTAACGCAATTTCCCTTTTGTTTGGCGAGGGATGTAAATAATTTTTCCCCTTTGGTTGTCGTTCCATCTGCCAACAATGAAATTAGCTATAGACTTGAAATTTTGCCTTGAAACTTAGCGAAGCCTATTATGCGACGCGTGTTGTGGCGTATTCCTGCATTTAATGAAAAATTATATAAAAGAATAACTACATTAAAACGTGTTGACCTATTCTTAGTCTTCCTTCGCTGTCTCCTGTCCATGACAGTCTTCCTGATCAAATAGCTCTTTATACTTTTCCTTAACAGAATAGATGTCTTTTTTCATTGAATCAAGTGAATTAAAAAATGTAAACCCAAAGTAAGTCCTAAATGATCAATCGATAAACTACTTTGTTCCTTGTTACTAAGATCAGTATTACTGATATATTCGATATGATTTCTGACCATTACTAAACAACGCGACTAGGAAATGCGAGGATCCAAAGGAAAGAAAATTCCCTGCCCAACAACATTGATTCTATCTATATCATATTCTGAAAAGAAACACTCTGTGCAAATCATCCTGTATTTCAGAGGGATCTTGGAGGGATTCAAAATACCGAGTTCAATATAAAAGGCATTGTTAGATAGCAACTCATCCGATCTCATCTTTGGCTAAAGTATTTCATGATAGCTTGATAAATCCTTTGTTTCTTGGGAGACATTTTATCTTCGTTGAAGGAGATAGTGAGTATACTTTGGCATGTATCGGTTGGGATGTGCTATTGATAATAGGGACGTGTCTTTGAAAAACATGGGTATTATAATTATTTATGTTCCTTGTTGTCTTACTCGGTTGTTCTTCAATAAGGCTAATTAGTATGTTTGAAGCTGCAACGTCAAAGAAGAAACAAGGCTTTATCAACTGGCAAGAAGGTAATACGGATCTAGGTGATGAAGTAATAAAGTCCCACATCTGTTGACCACTAATGTACAAAATTCTCATTTTCATTTCACAAAATTCCCTATACGTCTGCTACCCAACAGCTGAGACACAACACACTATCCTCTCCACTGCATGTACAATACCCATCAAAGTCTGATTTAACTGATAAGTTGCCCATACGTGTTGTGTTAAGGAGTGACACAGTTTCCCATACGTGCTGTGTTAAGGAGTGACACAGTTTCCCATGCGTGTTGTGTTAAGGAGTGACACAGTTTCCCATACGTGTTGTGTTAAAGAGTGACACAGTTTCCCATACGTGTTGTGTTAGGGAGTGACACAGTTTCCCATGCGTGTTGTGTTAAGGAGAGACACTGTTTCCCATACGTGTTGTGTTAAAGAGTGACACAGTTTCCCATGCGTGTTGTGTTAAGGAGTGACACAGTTTCCCATACGTGTTGTGTTAAGGAGTGACACAGTTTCCCATACGTGTTGTGTTAAGGAGTGACACAGTTTCCCATACGTGTTGTGTTAAGGAGTGACACAGTTTCCCATACGTGTTGTGTTAAGGAGTGACACAAACAACACGTGGCAATTCCATGTTAGTCTCTTGATAACTTAATTTCATTTATTTGAATATTAAAGCGAAAATATTCAAACATAGTCTGATATAGACTTGGATTAAACATTCATTGGTCACGTAACGTATATAAAATATTTTATCTTTGAATCATTTCGTAAGGTCCCTTAGATTTATTAAAATTTAAATTACAGTATTGCTATCTTGTTACGAGTAGTTAGTCAATCCAATCTCCGTAGTAAGTTTGGATTTTGTAAAAGTATTAAGTGGTTTGCATTTATCACCACCTTGCTATATTCATCCTGTATCACCCACCACTCGTGCTTTTATGTTAGGCTTTCTTGGTTGTACGAAATTGTGTGTCAAGCGCACTAATACGGTCGAAAAGTCAATCTGTTTGATTAATCAAAAATCTTACAGAACATGTAATTATCTAGAGAGGAGATACGGAGCTGTTCAATTTGTTATTCGACAAGACGGTGCTATTTTCATCCATAAGTCACAGCCACCACTATTTACACAAAATTCCACACTCATCAGAAATGTGTAAGAATATGTTAAGAAAGATAAGAGCGAAAAAAGAGAGTAAGAGAGAGAGAGAGAGAGAGAGAGAGAGAGAGAGAGAGAGAGAGAGAGAGAGAGGGGAGTGAGGGGAGAGAGAGAGGGGAGAGAGAGAGGGGAGAGAGAGAGAGAGAGAGAGAGAGAGAGAGAGAAAGAGAGAGAGAAAGGGTGAGCAGTGAAAGGTGACCTTGAACTTGAGCCGGTTATTGCACAATCCAGAATGAGCGCACGCCGACTTGTGCTCTAATAGTCTGCGGTGACTCCGACTGCGGTAATAGCTGGTCGCTGGCCCTGCGCTCGTCTACGGCTATGAAATAGTGAATGGTGTACCGTTTTCCTTATCATGTACTCTCTATTTTGTAGTGACTACTTATTTGGCGGGCTATGAGTGTATATTTTGCGCGGGATAAAATATTCGTTTCGCGTCACGGAACGTCACGTACGTTTATGTTTCCCACGTGCTTTCGACGTATAATGGCAGCTTTACCAAGACGTAAACAAACCACTATACAAACATATGACCTGAATTTACATGCCATTTCAAGCATCTTACTGAAACTAGTAGCAGTCAACTACTAGGTTATGAGAATGGTGTCTGTAAGCAGCTGTGACAGCTTATGTTATTTGGATTCACATGCAGTAAATATTTCTTTATTCCTTTTTTTGCTAATAATTGTAATGGAAGAAAACTATTATGATTGTTCCGATTCGTCCCCAAAACCAACGAAACAAAGTGGTGATGAAAGCTCTGAAAACAGCGAAGCAGAATTTGTAATTTACAAAAGGCAGAAAACAGAGTAAGTAAATGAAAATGCGACTGATGAAGTGAAGCAAGCAAGGGAAAAAGAATTGGCTAAATTACGTTCAAAAGAACTTTCAGACAAAGTTTGGAAAGATATATAGACATTTTAACACCAATGAAACTGAATTTACAGCTTACATAAAAAATATTCTCAAGTAAGAAAACATTAGGAAGCATGGATGATGCAGACATGCATGATTGTTTTTGAACAAAATCGTATTATTACTAACGAAGAATATATTAAAATTATACGGCAATGCATTAACAGACCAAAACCGAAAATTTTTCCTGAATCATCAATTGAAATAAAAGATTGTAGTAAAAATGATACTGACCAAATTATATACACTAATATAAACGATAATAATAATAATGTAATAATTATTACTTTAATATTTAAAAATGTCACTGATCATTGTAATATGCGAAAGTAAAAAATATTTGTTTAATTTGTATAAAATTAATATAAAAAGATAAAACTGTTTATGTTAACGGATTTAGCGTATAATATTATTTTAAAATATAACAAACTACCATTTAATAATTAGCAAAACATACTTTTTCAAAATATGTATTCACAGCCCGTTATAAGAAGTAATCACTTCTGTCGGTCAGTCCCGCGAATGCTTAATTTTTTAATTTGTTGATGTTTCGTGTTGGAAAAAATACAATGCGGTAGATAGCAATCTAGAGCAACTTCTTTAAAATTATATTTTTTACGGTGGATTTTGGACATTTTCCACCGTTATGTTACAAAATTTTAACACTACGTTTCGAGGATTGAAATCCATCCACTTTCTCAGGTGTAAAAATCTTAATGCATAAACATGTACTTAGAGCCTACAACGTGAGGCAATGGACTACCGCTTAATATTGGAATCATATTTGACAACAGCTTGAAGTCCGGACAGGAGAAAATTAACCTTTGTCACTGCACAGAAGTCAAGACTAAAAACAACGTGCCACACCAGTGTTCCACTTTAGCTCGTGCGGGTGCAACCTATTGTTGACAAATTTTCCTGGGTACAGGAATAATACCTTGTGACTCACTGATTGAATGATCACAGTGAATTATTATATTTACAGTGTGAAATGATGAAATTTGAAGGAACATAGGGAAAACTTTGTCTTAGGCCAAATCCTTGAAAGAACAAAGTTGTCCGTTATTTTATTTTCTTTTAGGAGTGACACTTTTAGGACAAGAATGGTATTGTACATTTATTTGCGAAATGTATAAACAAACTTTGTTTACATAGTTTATAAATTCCAAAATAAACCTAAATAAATTTAAATTGTGCTTGTGGGGTAAGGAAACATTCGTGCACAGTGGTGGTTGCCATCGAAGGATGCAAGAGTGTCGCCTAGCTATTTATAAATTCCATACAACTTTTAACTCTGCCAATGTGTCGTTCAGTAAAAACTATTCCTTCCTCGGAATGTCTCCACCCATTTCCCACTTCACACTAACTGAAGAACGCGCAGGACAGATGGTATCGAAGTATCGTTCTTCAGCAGATGACACCACTACAGACGCTGTCAAGAGAGTCAACGGCCAAGGTCCTCCATGTAGGCCGCGCTCGTGATGGATCTTGCTAGTCTTGACTGTTTGTCTGGGGCCGAGGTGTTAATGGTGTACCGACCTTCATACAGTTTTAATAGTTCCACAATCAATCACCAGGCAGTCAGACTTGCCAGTGACACAGCTTACACAACGATGACGTATATCTCATTGCCGAATTGTTTCACACATGCTGCTCAATCACTTGACCTTCTCTCTCGTTTTCGTTCACTTTATGTTTTGCTGCGCCCACTTAAATTAGGTTTTCACTCAACCAGCTACGATTTTAGTATTTTACATATGATGTCGGCCGTCGTGCACCTGAATACTGGTATTTTTATAAGATTAGTACTTTTGTTAGTACTTGCAGTGTGTACAATTTATACAACCACTTCCAGTGACAATGCAGCTATTTTCCAGCTGGATTCAGTACTTCTACGAGTACATCCAAACCTCCAGTGGCAGTTCTTGTACTTGCCAGATGTTATGCTCAGTACTTATAGTACTACATCATCATCTGCAACGTGTTCAGTTCATTTCAACATCTTCCAGTGGAAGTTCTTGTACTTGCTAGATGTCATGCTTAGTACTTATACTAGTACATCAGCATGTGCAACGTGTTCAGTTCCTTTCGACTTCCTCCAGTGGCAGTTCTTGTACTTGCTAGATGTCATGCTTAGTACTTATACTAGTACATCAGCATGTGCAACGTGTTCAGTTCCTTTCGACTTCCTCCAGTGGCAGTTCTTGTACTTGCTAGATGCCATGCTTAGTACTTATACTAGTACATCAGCATGTGCAACGTGTTCAGTTCCTTTCGACTTCCTCCAGTGGCAGTTCTTGTACTTGCTAGATGTTAGGCTCAGTACTTATACTAGTACATCAGCACTTGCAACGTGTTCAGTTCATTTCGACTTCCTCCAGTAACAGTTCTTGTACTTTCCAGATGTTAGGCTCAGTACTTATACTAGTACATCAGCACCTGCGAAGTGTTGCTATTTTCTGCAGTAAGTTAGTGCTTATAACGTTGATAAAAGAAAAACTATTAGTATGAATCCGAATTGTGCTTTATTTGTGTTTTAAGGCTGAAATTGTACAAAATATCAATATTGTCCAGAATCGCCATTACTACAGGATTCTTGACAGGATACCAATATCGATTCAGACTTTTTCCGAGAGGTAGCGATGGTTGAAAAACTCATTTAGCTCTCTCTATAATATACTGTATATGTTCACGGTACGATGATATGAGGAGACGTGAGTCACCGCCCCATAGACTGACTTGATGATAGTGACGTGTTGTAGGGGTCAGTGTTTGCTATGAGTGACCTACATACTGCATAATTATGAGAGAACGAGTCACAGCGTTTATTGAACTGTACGTAATACGAGGCTCACCCGTTCATGGTCAACCAGATCCGAGGTATAGTCCAGTCCCAGGTGCTGACTTTTATATAATGTTAGGTTGTATGACAGTCTTGTTAAATACGCGTACCATTTACCTATTATTTTAAGCTATTATCCAAGTTCTGATTAGGAAAAAGTAAATGATGCGAATTGTTGGCGACCGTCTGTACGATCGGTGTATTGCAGTTATGTCAATAATTATAAGCTTTGTTGTTAATTAGTGATAGGCCAAATTACTGACCTTTATAAAGTGTTGTGGTGCTTCAATTTGGTGCAATGCTTTTAAGTAATACCAGTTTTGTAGTCAGAAGTCACAAATGGGGAGGGGGCATCGGACCAATTTAGATGGTACCTTTCGTTTCATCCATCATCACACGCATATTTAGAAATCTAAAAATGTTAAATTAAATTAATGTGATTATTAATGAAATTTGCACATAGTATCATGGAATAAAAATCAATTATTTTTTTATTTTGCTGCACTGTGCCTGATGTGTGGACTGTTAACGCATTTGATAGAAGTTTTATATTGAGTTCTAAGTACAGGATTGATGGTTCCAAGGACTTAAAAGATGGAATAGAACACGATAAAGGGATCAAATCACATCAGGATGTGTTTAAGTAATTTTTTAGTTATGATTTAAATATTGAAAGTAACAGAGTAGACAAGAATCCTTAGAAAAGAGGTTTGTACACACGATTTCTTAACGTCATAAACGCAGTTTTTGAAAGAGTTTTGAAAGTGATATAAGGCTAAAAATCCAAATATAAGTATCAAATATACATATAGTATGAAATATATACAATTTTACCAGTTTAATCATTGAGCATTCTATTAACAATCTCGAATTTCAATAACTGTAATTAAAACAATATTAAACAAACCATAATTGTTTAAGTTTGGATTCTTAAAGAAATAGCCTCATTTGTGATAAAATATCGGAAATCAATTTAAATGTAATTTCGATACACGAATCAAACAAGGGTTTAATCGAAAGGCTGGGTAAGATAGTATGCTTAATTGCCTTCTTCTTCTTCTTCAAGACTGGCCATAATATTTGAATTTGTAATTTTAAGGGAAATGTGTACTAACTTCTTTCACATCGGTTGTATAATACTGCAAATCGATTTATTGAACTTAAATGTGCCAAAAACACTTTCAATAATAATAAGTAATATTTAAAGCACCTCCTTATGACGGAATCGTCTTCGCATAGTTTATAATACAAACGCCACTAAAAGAAGGTAAAAATTAAGTGACAATCTATACTATTATTATAATAATATTTACAACAATACCAAATGAGTCCACGTCTTATAAGGGAATGGTATACGTAACTCATTACATACATGAGGAACGTTTGGAAATACTTCTGGCTGGTTTATACCTTTCAGTTGAACCTACCACTGGGCACACCAAAAGCCAATGTGTCACTTAAATCTGGGTAAGCTTATGGATGTACAGGAGCGGCACATCACTAACCGTAATGTCGAGATTCTGGGGTGCAAGGGTTATTCGATAGGTCTAGTCTACTGCGGGAGATGACTGTTGGAGTTGGTGGGGTTCGTTCCCTAAGTATCAGACATTCTTGCTAGCCTCAACAAGCGTGTGCAACCCCTGCCTGCTTTGACTGGAGAGGCTTGTTCAGAGCTGGCCTTCCTTTCTTCCAGGGGTACATGACTTTAAGATAAGTGCCCTAATTCTTCCTTATGGATATCGATATGAGGTGGCCCCCACTCCCTAACCTTACCCATCCTGAATATCTTGTCACTCCGGAAGCAGCGCCAATGGTCTTATAGGACTAAGTACAATTTATAAGCATCTTGTCCTAAGAGAACGTATGGTAAGAAATTGAGAGGACGTCAGTAGGGATCATATAGGAATGAGAAAGGTACGTCGATGAAAAGGTGTTGGTAATAACTTTTCGTTTTTAGAACTACCCAAATCCCAAACATGGGAAAATTCATACTAGTTGTCCTTATTTGTTTGTCCTATTGGACAAGAAGGTGAGGAAACACCTCAATAAACGTAGTTCTAAAGGACCTTTTCCCTGCTTCTGGAGTGACATGATATGGATGGGTAAGGTTGAAGGTAGGGGCTCCTTCCTATCAAAATCCCATGTGGACGGGTAGCGAGTACTATATCAGTCAGGTCACTTTAGAAGAAGGGGAGGGCGGCTCTGTTCCAGGTTCTTCCAGTTAAAGCGAGCAGCGCAAGGTATAACTCTTTCTTGTTTAAGTTTTAGAACGTTTGACATTATAGTCAACTAGACCGCAGTCAAAGTCTTCTTACCGCATTATCTCGACATTTATTTTTTACTGTTGTGCCTCTCCTGGACATCCACGGTTTGTCTCGATTTAAGTGACACATTGGATTTTGTTGTACTAAGTAGAGTTTTCTACTGATATAAACGAGTTGGAAGTAAACCCTCCAGTGGATGCCTTTGATCATGCTGCTACCTGTTTCTCAATAGCTGTTTTATTTTAAGCTTTCTTCCTGGTTCACTACTCCGATGGTTTGATAGTATTCAGTAGTAATTAAGTAAAGACGAAATTCAAAGAACTGGGATTCAAGAAACTAGGATTGCTGTACATTAATACCTGAATACAGCAGAATAACGCATAGACTGGGAGTTGTTGCGATTTATAGCAAGGACAGTCTCGTAGACAGCACCAGGGCTGTGGAAGTGGCTGATTTGGTTAACTTCTTTTGGAGGCAACTATGGTGCATGTTAAAGTCAAAGGAAAGTATCTATACGTACTTGAAGTCTATCGACCACCTGGTGGAAATGTAAGAACCACCATGGGAATTTAATCAAACATCATGGAGACTTGTCAAGCTTACAATAAATCACTTGTACTTATAGGTGACATAAACATTGACAGACTAAAGATAAACACCCAAGAGAACTTGATGTTCGATGATGAACTCGCAACACACAACATGAGAAGACTCCCTCTCTTATTTACCCGTGATACACTTGACTCATCGAGTTCCATTGATTGCTTATGTACTAGCATTTCTGACCAAGACATTACTGCAATCATAATACAGTCTGGATTATCAGACCACACAGCTCAGTTATGTAGGCTTAATTATTGCCTAATAGCAACGTGACTCAAACTCTCCGACGACAAATGAACAGAAAGAATATTGACCACCTTAAATCATTACTCTCAATAAAAACCTGCAATGCTGAGGAATCAGCTGCTCTAAAGCCCCCTACCTCAGAGCCTTGCAAAATTACAAACTGATAGGAAATATACAAGACAAAGAAATCACTATGAAGAGAAAGAAACCATATGACCAATAGCTTAGAATACTCCAACAAAATGCCAATGCAGAGCTCATGTAAACATCTGTCAATAAGCCTAAAGTACTGTGGAATCTCATCAAAACTGAGAGATAGTCAAAGCAAACCATTCAATCCCATATCACTGATCTCAACATTTTCAAAAATTATTGAGAAATTAGTCTTAACAAGACTAATGAACCATCATAAACAACATAGTCTAATTTCTGACTGCCATCATGCGTTTCAAAACCACTACTATCATCAGCCTAATCAAGTTTATCATTGACAACATTAATGACAAAGAAATATGTGTCAGCTTAATTTCTCGACTATAGCAAGGCTTTTGACTGTTCGGGGCACAGCCTGATCTCTGAAAAACTAGCAACATTAGGATTTAGACGTATCGTAAAAGATTGGTTTGCGAGCCTCCTTTAAGGACGATCCAGGTTGTTAAACACACGGTTGCACACCGCATCCGGACTTACAAAAAAATCAGGTCAAACCCTCAGCCAATCACGAGAGGAGTCCCTCAGGGATCTGTGCTGGGCCCTGTACTATTTATATTGTCTTCTAATGACTTCCCTCTTTTATGCAAAACCACAGCACTCACTACATAATGTATGCAGATGACACAACTCTCCTGATAAAAAAAGACTCAGAAGGAATTTATTCCAACTCCTTGACATCACTGAAAAATACCTTCATTGAAAGTAAAAACAATGACCTAGCACTAAACCCTGGGAAAATACAACCAGTACAATTGAGCAAAAGAAAAGAACAAATACCAAGTATCCCCGATATACCAGATCAAGTTTTTAGGGGTTACTCTAGACAGTAACATTTCATGGACAGGGTATGTAAACAACATCTACAAAAAGATCAGCTCTGGCATCTATGTTATCGAAGGATTGAAATGGATTGGAACTCTGGAAGCTTTGAAAACAGCCTATTACGCAATATTCGAATCTCATATGTGATATCGGTCGGTAGTTTGGGGTTGCTCTTCTGGAAACCTCAATAGAATATATTTTGTCGTACACAAGAAAGCAGTCCTCTAGAGAGCCGGTCTAGAGCCTCTCTAGAGTTGTCGAAAAGCCTTTCAGTCACTTGGCATACTCACTGTTATAACCCTCTACATCTACGAAGCCATCTTACATGTCGACAGGCTAGACCTACAACTACCACACTCGCCACGCCTCCAGATTATTCTTACCTCAACATCGGACTGCAATTTATGGGAAAAAAATCCCTTTTACATCGTCCGAGAACTCAGAAACTTATCAGGAAATAAACTCAAGAAAAAACTGAGAGATTTTCTAGTGGCCGGACCAGAGTATACACTAGAAGAGTTCCTGTCAAGTAGTATATAGTCAACCTAAGTATGCTTTTCTCATTGCACTATTACTGTATTTCATGTTCATTTAATAAAGAATTATTGTGGTGTGTGTGTGTGTTTTGTATTTCCATTACATGTTTATAATGAAGAACAATCAATTTCAAGCCGTAATTACGTAATAAAGATTTTCCGTGTTGATGTTTGACATGTGACCTCTATTCCTTTACCCTAATAGTGATCCTAGAAACAGACTAAGTTTATGCAATAAGTTTCCTTAAAAAATTAATTGATGTGACTAGTTCTACGAGATCTGTCTGAAATACCAATTAAAAAACTTCGTAGAGCTATTCGCACTACAATGGTTTAATAATGTCTCAGGGTTGAAAAGTAGAGTCGTTAAAACCCATCATAAAATAAAAATTATCTTTTTGATGTGTTCTATCAGAAACATACGTCTAAGGATTCTCACACTTTCACGCGCCTTCACGATTCAAGGTGAGTGGAACAATGATGTTAAGGTGCACAGTGAACGTTCACGATCCAGACTGAGATGCACAGTTAGTCCTGGAGATTGTTGATTGTTTGTGTGACTAGGTGCGCGAGTGAACGTTCACGATCCAGACTGAGATGCACAGTTAGTCCTGGAGATTGTTGATTGTTTGTGTGACTAGGTGCGCGAGTGCATGTTAGGGATTGTCATAGCGTGCTCGAACAAACCGGCCCGGAGAACTTGACACGATGACCCAATAAATAGCGCGATAGTTGCAACACTTCCCTCACCGCCGCGCGCCGCCAGGGTTTCCCCTCACCGTCTCAAATTCGACCCCTAAAATTTAATTGAGAAGTTTATTATTATATATGTAGGTACCACAAATGTTATTATCTTATTTTTCGGACTATTTCTAACAATCCGGTTACATGAAACATTTTTATACAAACCAAATCGAATTTTGGAATTGAATTTTACTTAAGGCATTGCTAATTAAATATTTTTAAACGATAATTGTACATAATACTGTTACTGTGTTTGAAGGTTTTTTTTGACGATGGAAGGACTGTGAAGGAAACAGGATTTTTCCGGACATTTGCCATCGTTCAGTGAAACAAGAAATCAGTAACACTACGTTTCGAGATTTGCAATCTGATCTCTTCTTCAGGTAAATAACTAGCCTAATACATAATTACACACTAGGTTGAAATAAACAAATCTTACCAGCGTTGTGGCACGCTATTTTAACCTTATTTTAAGGGAGAGAGGGAGGGAGAGAGAGAGGGGAGAAAGACGTAGGGACAAATTTCGTGGACATTTATGAAGTTTTATAAAGCTTATACACTAAGTGATAAGCAATAGGGTAGAAATTATCCGACTATGCAGCAAAGTTGCAATAGGGTAGAAATTATCCGACTCTGAAGCAAAGCAGCAATAGGGTAGTAATTATCCGACTCTGAAGCAAAGCAGCAATTGGGTAGAAATTATCCGACTCTGAAGCAAAGCAGCAATAGGGTATAAATTATCCGACTCTGAAGCAAAGCAGCAATAGGGTATAAATTATCCGACTCTGAAGCAAAGCAGCAATAGGGTATAAATTATCCGACTCTGAAGCAAAGCAGCAATAGGGTATAAATTATCCGGCTCTGAAGCAAAGCAGTGCAGGAGTAAGTATATGGATCAAGGCCTAGTTCCGGTAACCTGTTCCGTTCGCCATGTAAGACATACACTGTACCTCGTCGACCTTTCAATGTAAACTTACATCATCGCTGCCTCAGCTCAGAGTTCACATCGGTCGCACTCGCCTTCGAGCACTAACCTCAAATACGCTCACTGCGGCCGTGAAGGCGGACATCTTGATATAACCTCATAAAGCAACGCTAAACCTCAAATTCGTTTACGCATTTATACTTAGTCGTAGATCTTTGGGAGATCTGTGGGAGTTTTTAAGATATAATCAGTCAGCATCCAAACGTATTGTTTGAATATTGTTTTGTAATAGCAACATTTAAAGAAAGAAAAGAAACTATCTTAATAAAGAATTTCTCGATAGATAACAGCGTAATACATATTGTGGAATATAATAGAATCAATTAATTAAAAATTAGAATTAAGTAATAAGAGTAAATATAACAAATTCTCAAAGTGTTTGTACGTAACGTTGAATATTCAAAAAGTATAAAATATATAAGAAACACTGAAAATCGTTTGGATGAGTATTAATAAAATTAAAATGAGATTTCTCCCATTATACTACGACCAAAAATTAGGGCATATAAGTATAGGACTAACATTGTTCTTTCAAGTTAAGTGTCAAGGTCGTTTCACTATGGCTACAATTCAACGAATGGCTTTATAATTGGCCGTAGTCTCTAACATGATGTATTGTATTCACATCAATAAGATATATTGGATTCGTGTATCCATGGAATATGTCACAAAAGTCTATATTTCTTATTTCTAATAGCATATTATTTCCTATTTTATTTTTACTAGTATTTACAAATTGTCCATTAAAACACTTTTGCGTGTTGGTTTAGTTTAATACAGTACAATATTAACTGTAAACCGTAAACTTCGTGTAAATTGAAATCCCTAAAACTATTATAAAGTGGTACCTAGAAGAATTGTTTTAAACAGTGACTGTTGGAATTCAGTTTTGTGTATTTGAAATTCTCTAAAACCTAATTTGTTTCCACTTTTACTAGTATATTATAAGAGCAGAAACCTCCCTTTCTGGGTTTAAGAGATCGCTGAGAAACCTCCTAAAGAGTTCAATGTTTCATTCTCTTAAGGAGTTCCTCAAGTTTAATTTTTGACTTCCTTTCAATTTTTACTTAGAAAGTAAAGGTATCTCGTTCTTGCTTGTCTTTCATTGATTATACATTACTCCATTATATTACTTATATTACCATCAAAACACAATATTTGTATATTGCTTGTAAAATTGTACAAATCAAATGTGTGAATAAAGAATTGAATTGAATCAAAATTAGTTATACTATTCATTTGATTTACTCGTTTAAAATATATTCAGTTATAAACTGTTCTGATACCTTTTACACGATCTCAATTGAATTCCCACCAACTCCAACAGTCATCTCCCGCAGTAGACCAGGCCTATCGAATTGCCCATGAACCCCAGAATCTCGACATTTGCGGTTAGTGATGTGCCGCTCCTAGACCCTCCATAAGGTTGCCCAGATTTAAGTGACACATCGGTTTTTGCTGTGCCCAGTGGTGGGTTCAACTGGAAGGTATGAACTAGCCAGAAGTGATCCCTGCTGGGTATTAGACATACATACATCTGGGTACTTACAGCAAAAAGAAGCGGCGGGTTTCTGAGGTTGCGGCTGAGATTCGGCACTGCTATGCTCTAGGGCTGCACTCTTGTCTTTTTCACTGACAAGTAATCTTTCGCTCACTTTGGGCTCGACCACTCTGTCACCTTGTTTATGTTTCTTAACACTAATATCGAATCCTTTTATACACAAATCTTCGGCCGACTTAAGGATGACCAGTCGAGGACTGGTGCCGAGCAGGGTCTTCCGCAGGTTCAAACAGTCACTCTTCTCCTTCTTGGACTTGGTCTTGAACACACCCTGGTGGGCCTTGTCGTTGATCATCACCTGCGCCATGTTTCCGGTCTGTCGCCAGTGATGTTGGTGCTCGGTTAGGGTCGGTCTGCCCTGTGCAGTCAACTACAGCCTGATAGCCTCGCTGCCTCCGCTCCACTATCTCATCTTCAACACCATCTGTCACAACAACAAAGTTTATTAATTTTTTTATACATATTTATGTGACAAAAAAGTGAGCCATAAAAAGTAATGTTACCGTAGTCGAAATCGTAGACGTCCAAGGTTGTTGGTCATTTAAGAGCTCAAAACCTCTGTAGAAAGAATTTCCCGGATATTCATCATCGGTAACACTGCCATAGACATCCATACATTACAGTTTGTAGTTTTGTGTTTGGTTAGTTATCCACCTGAGGAAGGGATCAGATTGCAGATCTCGAAACGTGGTGTTACTGATTTTCTATCACTGAACGATGGCGAATTTCCGTAAAATCCTGTTTCCTTCACAATCCTTCCATCGTCAAAAACATAATAATACAAACTACACTGTAAGTATGAAGGATATTTGTAAACCTTATATAAAGGGTGGTTGGAAACGTTTTGCGGAGTCCCAGTAGGGCCGATGATTGTTTGGATGATTTACATGTAAATGTCTTTTGTCCACTGACAATAAAACATGATGAATTGAATTAAATTTAATCATAATGTATTTCCAAATATCCTACATGCGTACAGTATAATAAATAAACTCCTTAAAAATAAAAGAAATTTTACAACAAATCCAAAAATAGTAATCATAATTCTAGTTAACAAAAAAAGTATGGAATTAATATACATAATTAGTTTTGTACATTCGTTAATATTCGCAGTTAAATGGGTTTTTATTGTTTATGATATTTACAAAATAAATGAATCTTTGTGTTCTTTGCTTTCGTTTCCAAAGGATCTTAAAACACATATGTGAAACTGTGTGTTCGTTTTGTGGCCACTTTTTGTACATTTGTTTTCATGTGCGTTCTTTTTTAATCCATCACATTTCAAATGTGATGTCACAAATTTAAAATTTCCACCATTACCACATCAGTGAATGTTTTTAGATATAAATTTGAGTCGAACAAGAGGGACAGCCGTACAAATTTGTAACTGACAAGTTCCACCAGTAACTAAACTATTCAGACTGGATTTAAACTAAGCATGGTGTACGTGACCGCTGAAACGTTTGTATATATTTATGAAGGTCAACTCGTCAATTGCTTAAACGATTTAAATATTTGTTTGGAAAAGGCACTTGCACTAAGTGACAGTTACAAGTATATATTTTATGGAAACTGTTCATATGTCGATCGATGTAATTTTAATTTTAGATACACACCTTAAGCAAAAAGTAAACAACATTGCTACAATAGGCTTCCCGGAATCGGTTGCTATAGAAATCAATCGACGAAGAAACCCTGCAAGGTCAAGTTGGCAGTCCAATAGAAGGCATGACTAAACAGGTAGGGTGTTTGTGTGCATGCAGAAGTCACGGGAATTCCTGTACCGGTTAGACACTTGTGGCCAGACAAAGTCTCGTGCAGGCCGACGATAATAGCCAACAATACGTGCCGAGCAAGCAAAGCTCACACGTACAGAAATCCCTGGTCAAGTTCGCAGTTCAACAGGGCCACTACTCTGACTAATGAGTTTTTATGAATTAATTACGATCACACTGGGGAGTTTTTCAATGAATGCCGACTCGAGGACCATCCATCAACGCCAACATGCGCGACGTGCGCCGAGGCATGCAGAAAAGCACGGCCATTGCAGAAAGGTTTTCAGGTGTTAATTTACTTTTCGTTGCGACTGAAAGCGTTTAGTTCTTCTGCTTGGTTAAAACTGTATGGGCCGGAGACCAAATTTTGGAGGAATGATGTTGGGTCTAAAGGTCTTAGCTATAGATATGGAGCTTAGAAAAAACAAAATGTACCTCCTTAGGTAAATTTTATTTTTTCAAAAAAAAAAAAAAAAAAAAAAAAAGGTGAGGTTTCCTGAGGTGAGTCCTTACTTTACCTCAGGAGGAGGTACAAACGTGTCTGATAATATGAGACCTCCTTAATCAGTGAATCAATTGATAACGGTAAATACTAACGTTCTTTTAAAAAAAAAACATTTTTAAGGCAAAACAATTAAATCGTACATTATTCCACTGCATCACACAATATCTTTCCTACAGCTGATGTTTAAAAATTATCATTCCTGGTTCATAGTCACTTCTATGAAGGCTGAAACATATTTTTAAAGTGATCGTAAACGTTTCTTGAGTACCTGTAGGCATTTAAGGTAGGGATTTAGCAATTTTGAAATTACGTCCAAGGAAAAATGGCTGAACATTAGATAGTGAGGTTTTACAGTAGTTGTAGGTGTTATTACCACAGGGTTGGCTTGTTTAAAAATGAAATATAATTTAAAGAATTTATACTTTTTTATAAAAATTAATGAAGGAAACTACATTATTTTAAATACAAATATTTCATACCATTCAGTCATTTTTCATACATACGAGTATAACTAAATAAAACTATCATATACTTATGTTCAGTTGTTTCTCTGTGAGCCTGATACAAAGTTTCTAAATCACTATTATAAATAATGCCTAAAATTCCTCGTGACATACAAACACCTTTTTCTTGACTTGAGGAATCGAATCTTAAAGAATATATGAGTATTCATTACACCTGCTTAAACGGATAAGGTTACATATTAATTAGTTCAAAGTGGAAACAGCTCCAAAATTATTTAGATCAAACTGCTGTGAGTAGGTAAAACTGTGCGATTTCACTCATATATGCACTTATTTCCATTCGGTGTTGATTTCCCATAAACATTTCTTATTGTTCTTATCTATATTTCTTATCTGTTATGTCTTATTGTTCTTAAAACTGTGGACAGAAGCACACAAATTGAAATATGAATTCACGTTATACGCTTTCATTTACGTTATAGGAACAACGGATTTGTAAATTAGGTCGACCAGTTCTGCCAGGCCTAGTTTGTCCATGAAATAGTTTGGATTTCATAGTGAAGACAGGCGTCTCCAAGGTTCATGTCCGAGGCCAGAAACTATGAGGAGTGACGACGGTAGTGGTACGGGCTCTCCCCTGGATGTCCTTTGTTTGTATGACTGACGTGTAAAGGACTCGGATCATAACTAGAGGTCGATTAATAGTTATAGATCTGAGTAGTTAGTAGATGTACTCCCCAATATATAGTTAAAAGACTGCAGGCCTCTCTCGGTGTTATCTCTGTGTCTCTCCTTATCTTATCTAAAGGATTTATTTTTGTTCAGATACAAGATAAATTGGTCAGTCTGCCGCTGGCAACCATCAAGTTAACTTGGTGACTGTATTTGTATGTGTTATTAAAAAGTGGTGTATGTGTTTGATAACTATTTGTGGGTTAGTGTTTTACAAACGTGTGTAACAATGTTTCTCTAGATCGAAGTTTCCCTTTTGACAAAGTGGTGGCAGTTTGATCCAAATTTTATTTATGTGATTGCAGCAGGTATTAGAAAACAAGAGTCTGCTCTTCGATTATTAGGACTCCGTTCCACTGACGTGTAATGAAAAATGAAAATGAAATGAAAAAAGGGGCGGAGTTAGGGATACCAAGCCTTCCCTACCACTCAACCTCATACCGTACATTTACAATCGTTTGATACAATTATTGACTTTATATTTTTAATAGAAAATAAAAAACGTCTTAGCCTATACAAAATTAAATTAATACAATTAAAGATCTATATATTGAAATGAATTTTCTAAATTATGAACAAGAAGCAAATACACATTCAATCACTCAAACACACCAATTGATCACATTAATTAAGGATTAGGTTCATGCTGGCCTTTAAATATCTGAAGAAAGCAATGTTTTTCCTATTGGAAATTGTGATAGTCAATCACTCCTTCTTGACACCGAAATTTATTACGAATGTTGTTCATGTAAGCGATACCGTTCTCTTTAGAAATGCGAGTTTTTGGATCGATTGCAATCGGAAAGAAATAAGTGTGGGCATTGGATTTTCTTCCAATGATCACCACCTCTGACTCAGGATCACACTTCTCGTTTACCGGGCAGGAGTGATGAAACCCGTGATGAAACCACTCTACTGAAGGTAACTTGTATATGAAAGTAGTGAAACCAAAAGAACCCTGAAAATGGGGACTTCCCAATGGCCATCAGGGTCGGGGAAATTTCGGCACATGGCTAAGGAAACTAATAACGCTTCTGTGGATGCTACCTGGGGAAGCTATTGGTGCTTAGAAGAGTATATTATTGATTTACATAAAATCTATCCAAGTGGAAACACAGCTATAGCAGTCGAACGGTATAAAATGCATTATGAATGACGTTGGGTCTTAACTACATTTATATTAATCAAATAGAACTAAGAATGTAAGTAATCCATCACGTACATAATGTAGAGATGAATGATGCAGAAAGTAATGGTAAAGGTCTTACCTACAGGTAGAAGAATAATGAGCGAATAGAAATGTATGACATCAATTATGACAGATCTTAACAATGAGTGATGTGTAAGTGTTAGAAGCTAATAATATAGAAGGTATATGAGGGGAGATGCACAAGCTAAGTGGAGGTGGAAGGAGAGAGGGGTAGGGTGCCTATTGCCGCGCCTCACCTCGACGTACTTGAGACTGTAACACGTCTATACGAGACGGTCCAAGGCTGACCGTATTAAGTCCACTATCACTCAGATTGGCACAATTTAAAGTGACTAACTCGTTCCGTTCTCGATACTTTTTACTACTGGATCCGTTCTATTGACAATTGCGTTAGATAAATTCTTCTGTTTTTTACGGTCACAATTAGGTACAATTAAACTTGCACGGAAAGAAATCCGTTATCCCTAATTTTCTTTTATCTGATCCCTAATCCAATAAACTTCATTGGAACAATGCTTAAAAGATTTCTCAAAAATAGAAATCCAAAATCAGAGTTGTGTTGTGTTCAATTTTAAAATTAGTTATATTAGTTGCTTTTGCGTAAGCATGTATTGTGTTAAATAAACAACACTATGTTCTCAAATCATTTATACACGCTAAGCGAGATAGTTTTCATTTGTTGATTGCTATTCACATTTATCTTGAGTTCTCTAAGTTTTAGGAGTTCTTAAGCTATTGTTAAACAAGGTCTGTCAAAGGTACAATGGAAATAATGTAATTAAGTGATATGTATAAGTGAACAATCAAGACAAAAATGAAACAATACACATTTTTACGGCAGCATACTTTTAAAAAATTGCAAAAATTCGTTTTATAGTGACAAAACTCAAAGTTTATTATAGGTATTATTTTTATTTGTGTATATACTCATTCTCTTGAGCATTTTTGTAGTTAAAATTCCTATTTAGTTTTGTCCATTTATGAACAGACTAAACCTCTGATTTTCTTAATTTTCCGACCATATGTTTTATGTTCTAGTTAGGACAAGAAGTTGAAGAAACCTCTAAGTACACTTAGTCCTAAAAGGACCTCTGTGTTGTTTCAACAGTCATCCCCCGTATAAAACTTTTCCTAGCGACCAACTCTTTTTACGAAAATATCTTGATATTTGCGTTTAGTAATGAGGCGTTCCTGGATATCCAATGGATTAAATGGGACATCGGTTTTTGTTATGCCCGTGTTTGTTTGTATAGGAAAAAACTGTTCCATTAATAATAATATCAAATAACTTCAGAATACTAATCTACTGATCTTTGTAATTAACTGTTTGAATATTTCTGGTAAACAGTAGTCTGTTAATTTTTATGTAGCAACAATAAATTGTCCTCAACGGCAAACATGCTACATCTGTAAATCCATAACAATCGCTATAATCAAAAAGGTTTGGTAATATCTGAAATCAGACTTACTTTCCCATAAAATCAAATCAAATACTGGAATTCTAATTCTAGAGAACCAACAGCATTGCGACATATCAGAGAAATAACAACTGCATTCGTCATCCTGGGATCATCGGGTGAATGCAAGTAAAGTCAATTTACGTTGGAAAAGATGAACATTGAATGGCATTAACCTTACAGTTGTACTTTCTGTTGTCTGTTATATGACGTAAACACCTAATTATCGTGCACGTCTTGATTGTCTCAAAATAAACATCGACCCATCATCCCTCGTCTGGGAGTAGTGTTAGGTAAAACTCTTCAGTATTTGGGGTACCATTGTCTTACATTTTTTGTACCATTCTCTTACATCTTCTCTTCAAAAATTGTGGTTCAGTATGAAGAAAGGAAAATTTGATCGTCTCTTTACGTTTCGTGACTACGAGATACCATAGTACGACCACTCCACATTGCCATTGATCTGACATGGAAATCTTCGATCAATCCCAGTCAAATCTGGTGACTCTGGTCAACTTTGATGATAGCCGATCAACCTTCATCAAGTGGTTTGATAAAGTCTGTTGGGATTTGGTGACAACTGTACAAGTTTACAAGCTTTGATCAAATGGTTTATCAAGGCTGATAGTTTTTGATAGTGTGATTATAGTTGAAGACGTTCTGATAATTTATATCAATTTTAATTGAAATCAATCTTTTTTATAAATGTTTTAGTACATTTACATGGAGACTACTCTACATATTTCACAAACCGGAAGAGGACTCTTAGTGCTCTTGTAATGGTTGCTCATAAGGGACTCACCAAATTTGATGAATTCTTTACGAGCAATTGCCCAAATAATTGGGTAATTTGTGGGTAAAGCCATCAGAAGCAAAATATCCTTAGATGGCGGTTATTGTGGAATATATTTTTTATTTGTAAGTTACAAAATATGATTCAGGTAAACTAGGTAATTTAAGTATTTGAATAAAAAAACCAATTCAGTCAAAGTAATCTAAAAAAAATTCTCGGCTGTGTTTCTTTTGGCACATCTGACCCAATTAACTCATCACCCAAATGAATAACAGCAACTTAAATATTAAAAAGACTACCCTAAACCTGCACAAGTTATACCATTTTCTACCTATCAGAGTTCAATAAAGTGACGATTCCAATTATGAGAGCTGACGGAGCCGTGTGTGTGAGTTATTATTGAGCCACATGTCCAACCAATTAGCAGAGCCTCATCAACACTGACTGGCGATTAGGTCTAGCCAATAACCTTTACCAGCCAATAACCCTGAAGTTTTAACACCTTACAAAACACTTTCCATGTGCGAGGTAATATCGATTCAATCGTGTAATTGTCGCTGTCCTGAGTAACCAGCTATGATTAATGGCTGGTCAATATGGCTAGGTCTCAGATTGTATAATTAAATCAACACTGATGTTATTTTAAAGCCATATGATTAATGATTCGAGTAAATCAATCCAGATTCCAAGAATCTGATGATATTGAAAATATGACGATAAAGTTAGCAATAGTCACAAGGACCGATTATAATTGAGCCATTGTTTAATTCGTATCTTGTGTTCTATTTTTAAGAAAATAATTAAACATTGTATATACATTTAACAACAATTTTAATAGTAATATATCTATAGTATTAGAATCTAAAAAAATAAATCGTGCTGATGAAATGTAAAGCTGGATTGATGAAAATGCTGTTTTTTAAATATCCCAAACAACGCAACTATGGAAAACTGCTCATATGAAAAATAAAAGGAGAAACAGTAAAAAATCATCTAGGAGCCGAGAGCCAACCTGATTTTCCTTGAACTCGAATGAGGAATTTTTCCTAAAAGACACACATTCAGCCGCGCTAGTTTTAGTGGAGGTCAACGTGGAAAGGTATCAAAGGGGTTGAAAATATTAAATATTATTTTCTCAGATCATATTTTCCTTATTTGACTCACTTTAAAACAACCGTCGCACACATGAAAGGGACTGAAAGTTGCATAACGCTATGTATCATTCGTTTACGTGTCAATCGATCAATTTTTATTCTGTCTCAAGAAAAACAAGATTTTGTTTTTTCAAAATAAATCTTGGCGCCTAGATGAAAAGGAAGACGCTCAGTAGACCGTAGATCTTTACAAAAATATGTCCTCATATTTCTGTAAAGAGGGTACTACCTAGGATCTCAGTTGTTTTTGAATCCCGAATAGCCGATCGCGGCGGTGAACATGCAATACCGATCAGTTATGTCGTAATCACACAACAGAATGAGAAACACGAAGAGGAAGATTAATACTTTCGAAACTGACCACAGAGCCGCGCTTCGCCGCGCCGTTTTTTGTTTATTAAAGTGTGTACATATGTACACTGTTATTTGTTAATTGGGATATATCCTTTCGGTTCGTCAAAATTTCTCTACAGACCAATCTTCAATATCCACTGATCCCTTCTAAAATTTCAGCAAGAAGTATCTAAGCTTCCTGATCCCTACTAAATTTTCAACAAGAGATATATAGGCTTCCTACTTTTTGGACTGTAGATACCGATCTGTCCAAGCTTTTGAGTTGGGTTGCCAGTCCAATTTTTAAGAACTTCCAAAGAAGGATGCTGATCTCTCACAAAGCAATGAGTTACAGTCCTCCAATATTTTAAGGAAGGAAGCCAAGTTCTAAGCTGGGTTGCTACAATCCAATTCTTCAGAACTTTCAAAGAAGGATGCTGATCTCTCACAAAGCAAGGAGTTACAGTCCTCCAATACTTTAAGGAAGGAAGCCAAGTTCTGAGCTGGGTTGCTACAATCCAATTCTTCAGAACTTTCAAAGAAGGATGCTGATCTCTCACAAAGCAAGGAGTTACAGTCCTCCAATACTTTAAGGAAGGAAGCCAACCTCTCTTAAATTTTGAGCTGAGTTACCAATCTTTCAAACCTTTCGTAGAAGGATGCCGAGCTGTCACGAATGATCCTCATACTTTTTTACTAAGGAAGCTGATCTCTGTTAAATTTTTAGAAGTGTTAATTCTAAAATTAATCTCTGTTAATTCCTCACAAAAATGTTATTGGTACATTTACATGCTTTGAACCCATGAATCCAAGCACTCTATCTACACCATGGATCCAATGAGAAATGTATCATTCTTAATTTGCAAAATTTCAACATTATTATGATAATTATATTTTACAGCTGTAATATTTGTGTAACAATATTAACTTATGGGAAATTGAGTATTATTAGTAGGATTTCTATGTGTGATATTGTAAATTAAAATGTAATATTAAATAATTTTTACTTATTAAAGCTGTCAATCCCTCTGGATCGCATTTGATAAACCTAATGGAATTGAAACATTGAACATTACCATGCGTTATTTTACTAACACGTCTTATATACATCATTTCAATTTTTATTTCGTTAGTCATTTACATTGCAAAATATCGTCAAAACATTTGTTACGCATATTTCATATTCATACATGGGATGTTAGCAAGTAATTGTTTAACCCAAATCAGTGAGAAGTTCTAACCTTTTCCTGAAATAAAATTAGTGTTATTTTATCCAAACAAAGGAAAAGGAAAATAATCGCGTGGTTTTGGGCATAAAAATGTTTATTATTCAAGTCGTTATTAGGTAAAAAGAAGCCAAAACCAATGACTACAGTTATGTATTTAAAATATTTTGTTAGAATTTTCAATTTGTGAATACTGTAAAATTAAAAGTTGACATAGAATTCAGTGGCCACAGTGAATAAAAAATATAAATTAATGACGTGGATTGCTCAGTCGTGTCTGTATAAAACCCACGTCTACGTAGAGAAGAGTGCCAGCTCTGATTGATTATACTCTTCCCGAAATGACATTCCTGAGACCAACTATGTAATTTTAAACCGTCTCATAAAAACAAGGTAATATTATTCAGGAATAAGTGTTAAAGTTGAATATTCATGCCTCCCTAGTAAAACTGGATGAAAGTAATAAAATAAGAACTTGTATTTGAAATCGTGGTGTTGCGCGTAAGCTAATGTTACTCAAGAGGCGGCCGTGGCCTGAGTAGGTCAGTCAGTGGAGGATCGGAGTTTGGCCTTTGAGCTGGGAGGACGAAGGTCTTGCAGCTGCCCGCTATACAAAAAACTGTCCAGTTCGGAAAGGACTGAGCCAGCGTTTACCTACTAAAATACATAAATAAAACAGTTAGGGACCAACTGCTATGTCAATAAATATAAATACTTCATGACCTGTTGAAATTCCCAGGATGACTGGGAATCACGATACCAATCTTGATCAGCCTTTATAAAAGCACTTAATTATATTAAGTACAAAAAGTCTTGAACACACTTCCCTAGGATTCATCTGAGTCGAGGTTGGTCCAAATTTGACAAAACTGTTATCAGGCTTAAGATTTTGTACTTTCATTGATAATAACCGATATACATAGAATAGTGTGAAAATTACTGCATGAAATCGGTTTACTCTTTGATAGCAACCGATATACACAGAATATTTTCAAAACAACCGCATGAATTCGCTTTTACTTTGATAATAACGGATATACATGGAATAGTTTCAAAATAACAGCATGAAATCGTTGAAGACTCTTGGAGCAATTGGGAACAATTTCGTCTAAATAGTACGAAATGTTAATGAAACAATTCTTTTCCAAATGGTGTATTTTTTGGACGAGGCCTTTCGAAACCAAAGCTTTCATCATCAGGCGACTCCACAAATAAATATTTACATTATTTTTATTACAATTAATATTTAAATACCGTTTGGTGTAATATGTAAACAACAAACATTTGGAAATATTTTAGCCAGTATGAAAAATTAAATATAACTCCAGTTAAATTTTTGAATAAATTAAAAAGAAATAAGACTGGAGTTTTAAATAGGGCCTTCTTAATTGTTTATGAGTATTTCTTTATTTCTGTTTATTTGTAGTGTTTCCCAAGCATTTAAGTTCATTGGTTTTGTTACTTCTTTTATTTAGATTTTTAATTTATGTTCTGTGTTCTAATTCAATGCTGTGCTTGGCTACAGCAGATTTTAAACTCTTCCATAATTTGTGTGTGATAAATGCTCTTTAAATCGTGTTATTATCGTTCTTTTTGTTTATCCAGTATAAATTTTGTCACAGTCATCGCATCCAATTTCATAAACACCTGATTTATTATCTTTTGAAATTTTGTCTTTAGGGTTTCGTAAAATTTGGGATGGTTTGTTGCTTGTTCTGTGAGTGTTGTTTTTTTAAAGTTTTGCATATTTGGTTCAATAAAGTGTTGTATATTGTGCAAATAAATACTTGTTTTGTGTCTTGAGGTAGCCTTTATGCTGTCTTATCTTTTCTAGTTCTTCTTTTCAATGTTTTTTTTAATATATTGCCAATAAGTTATACTACACGTATGACCATTGAATATAGCAATATTTTTGTTATGTAATTTAGTTCTTTATTGTAGTTTTTCTGTTGAAAGTGTATTAAAGTCTGTAAAATCATTGAATTAAATGTTGTTCTTTTTTGTGCATGTGGATGGTTAGATTCATTTCGTATTCCTCGTAGAATATTTTCAAAAAAACTGATCGGGACAAAAGTAAAAATGGATAGATCTTGTAAAAACAAAATTTACATGAAATATTGATGACAGTTGTGTGTAACAAGGTGAAGCAGCGAAGTGTACGATACGCAGGGACCGAGAATGTACGGTGCGTACGTTTCCGAGTGTTTCCTGCTTGGTCTGCAATATTATACCCTACAATAAAAGACCTCTACCTCTTTTTGTACCCAATTTTACATAACAAAAAGTAAAACAGGAACCAATAGTATTAGACTTGTGGGAAACTGAACCCAGGACCCATACACACGATGACTGCCGTGTATACATGCTTCCTTCCCATATACAACAATCCCTAAGTAATTTTATCTATTTCGATTAAAAATTAAAACATAATGATTTTTAGTGCATTCACATAGGCATGTTTTATGGACTAAAACTCACCTTTTGTTTGGTTTTTTTCAAGTAATTTTATCTATTTCGATTAAAAATTAAAACATAATTATTTTTAGTGCATTCACATAGGCATGTTTTATAGACTAAAACTCACCTTTTGTTTGGTTTTTTCAAGTAATTTTATCTATTTCGATTAAAAATTAAAACATAATGATTTTTAGTGCATTCACATAGGCATGTTTTATAGACTAAAACTCACCTTTTGTTTGGTTTTTTCAAGTAATTTTATCTATTTCGATTAAAAATTAAAACACAATGATTTTTAGTGCATTCACATAGGCATGTTTTATAGACTAAAACTCACCTTTTGTTTGGTTTTTTCTACATAAATGTTTGAAAATTGATAAAGTAAATTTTAACACTTTTAGCCATAATCTGCTTTTTCTTCGGTTGAAATCACCAGACTAGGTCATTTTTTTAAAGGTAGGACCTCACCTATCACTTTAAATGTTAATATTAACAATACCGGAAAGTTACGTTAAGTACAAAACGTTTGTGGCAAATAAGGTAATGAATATCGAAACTTACAGAATGAGTTAAATTCACCTAAAAAATTTATAATATACTGTAAATCGGTCCATTAACCAAAACATATTCTCCAACTTTAATTCTAAAAAAATGGGTACATTTTTAAATTTTTTGAAATTTATTGAGAAACTAATATAAAGAAACATAAAAGCTTAAATTCCACAAAAATTAAATTCAAACAAAACTGTTAATAACAGCGGTTTCTTTAATTGGGTTTTACATTTTAAAACGTACATTTAAAATGTAATACAAATATTACAACACAATCATTAACAATAATATAATTAATGTTAGTGTAATTATTATTACTAATACAATTATACATTTCAAAATAATTCTGAGCAGACCTCATTATTTATGAAAACGTATTAAGCTTGACAAAATAACTATTACAAACCTATCCTCTATACAGGGTGTCAATTAAGTCTGGAACCTCTTTTTTAATTTTTGAACCATAATAGCAAGAAATACCAAAGTTCACACGTGCTTACTGGTGATAGTAACGCACACATCTGCCCAATTACCGACCAGATAATCCCTTTGGGGGACGGTCCACAAGGAGTCAGACAAAATTCTATGGGAAATTCAGGGGAACATTTTGAACACTTACTTTGATCACAGGTACTTAAAAATTGGTGTTTACTTGTAATACTTAATAATTTACATTGTTCAATTGTTTTAAAATTCAAATAGCTATAACTACTGAATGAATCCACCTTTTGAAGTCCGGTTTGCGGCATTGTACTCTGCTAAGTAAGACCTTTAATTTGATACCAAACTTGACCTATGCTGCTATTTAAGAATTTTGTCTGACTCCTTGTGGACCGTCCCCCAAAGGGATTTTCCGGTCGGTAATTGGGCAGATGTGTGCGTTACTATCACCAGTAAGCACGTGTGAACTTTGGTATTTCTTTCTGTTATGGTTCAAAAATTAAAAAAGAGGTTCCAGACTTAATTGACACCCTGTATATAACGATATTGCCCAAAGTATCATAGTTATTATTAATTTATTTCGCAATATTAAAGTACATATATACCATTTTAATATAAAATGTATTAAACCGACTACTTATTTCAGTCGGTGATTATGTATTATAACAAATTTCATTTTTAAGTGTTTTAAAGTTATTTTGTTTACTTAAAATTATAACATTATTATTGCCTAATTGTTATGTTAAGTTTTTTCTGTATTACTTTCTTTTACATTATTGTATATATCCGTATTGATATTCAATCGTGTCATAATTATTTTTAGTGCGTTACTTCATCTAATTTATACAATACAGTATTCACTAGCCTGTCGATAGTGTTATCTATAAGCACCTTTTGTATGTTCAAAGCGTGTTCTATCGCTCTGGTTCACTATAGTATCAGCTCGCTTTCTTCGAGTCACTTCTTTTGGATTTGCTTCACCATTCTTGCTCGTAGATTTCAAAAGCACTTATCTACTTGTCCCGCTTACTACGTTTTGTGCAAGCGTAGAAAATAGAATTAGCTCTGTCAATACACCAGTCGTGGGTTTATCTTTAACAACGCCGCAATGTCTTCTGTAGTTGTACTTTCCAGTTGGATGGCGACTTGCATTTTTTGAAATCACATTACCATTACGGAAAGTAAAAAAATACAACATTGTATACATTATGCATGTTATTGGTTTCACTTATGCCCGCCCATAACTTTTCGCCTTGCAAGGCACACACGTAGTGTGAATAGTTTCTTGTAGCAGCAGTTCACCGATTAGTTTTACATACAGAGGAGGAACTGCAGATTATCTTACTACAAATCAAAGCATTCAGGTTATTCTGGACAGTTATTTTTTTATTATAACTCAACAATGAATCTCTTCAGAGGTACATTTCCCATATTCCAATTTGAATCAAATGAACCAGATCTTATGAATCTCACTATTCATAAGATTCTTTCAAATAGAGACACACCGTATGAATTAGATGCTCTATAGAATTAGGGTTCATAACGAAAGAACCCCATATTCTTCCGTCCCAACATATGTTTGTGACCATAAACAAGATTTATATTTATAAATATCAAAATGTACTACTATATCCCCCTCAATTTGAGCTATACAGATATATACTTATTTATACTTGTCTGTACTAACTTATAAGCAGTAGTATTCGATTTTAATTTAATATACAAAACAAGCATAAAAATGTAATAAGTATGATACACAATAAGCATACAATTGCAATAAATACAAGAATAAAGATTTAATAGAATCATAAATATCGAAAGCTCGAACTACAAAACGTAGTACTAACTAAAGGGAGTTCGGTTTAGGATCTTCCCGAGTTTGAAATAATTATAATATTGTACCTCATCAATGGCTCGAGTAGGGATGAATCATTTACCTGTCATCCGTGAAGTATTTATGCTTAAATGGTGTCATGTATTCACATCCGTATAGCTACGATTATAAGAATGCATCATGATCAATTCTGTAATGAGTTCTATGATAAATTCAATTATAGAAATTGGTTGACGAAACAATAAGTAATAGTTATATTAACAAAGTGTGGCAAATCAAATAGGAAAGAAGTATAGATAATGTCAAGGACCATGCTCGTTAATTGTTACATAACAAGAAAGTGTCACCTCATCATCCACGAACACACACACGAATACACCCTCATCGCCGTAATGTTTTCCGAATGGCTGCCTGAATAAAATTTTGTTATTTGTACGAATTAAATGATTAATCACGCTCAGTCGAATGTAATACGTGTTGCTGTATGTAAAAAGACACTTTCGGGACAAGAGCCCTTCTCCTTAAAGGGTGAAGAATTGATTTCTGTGTGTTGAAAAATGTAAAACAGTTTCTAAATTTTTGTAATTGTTAGCTTCACACACTTATTAAAGGAGTTTCTTAATCTACCCAACCCTTCCAGGAGCGTATTATTATATTTCAAGTATGAGATCATCCTCCATTAATGATGTCTTCTTTCATGCTAAAGGACCCCCAAAATAAGCTCAAATGCTGTTTTTGTTTTATTGACTTTAGCTGACATCTGCCTGTAGAGTATTGCGACCTTGATTACTAAACCCCGTTAATACACAGTACCAGGGTGTACTATAGAGGTACCAATACGATAATCAGAGATAATAATGCAATAAACTAACAAAGTTTGAATTTCTAGTACTTGTTTATAAGTTCACAATATTGTATTTTGGCGGTTAGCTATAACTGCCTCAGCCTCGTTATTTTTCATAAAGCTTGACGTATTATATGACCAAATAAAAAGGTTTTTAAGCAAAGCTATAATCCGGACGGTAAAATAATAAATAAAATATGTTATTGATAAGACAGCGGACAATGTAAAAATGATAATATCCGTCAATCAATTCATTTCATAATGGTTAAGTGAATTAACATTTTTATTTATGTCAGACATTTGTGATCAGGCCGTCTAGAAGTTTGATCTGTTACTAATAGGCACTAAATATCGAGCGACGATTTCGACCTTTGCCATCGGTGCCACAGCCCTCACTGATACCCTGAAGCATATAGCCTTAGCTGTTTGACTAATACTTCTTTTTTCAGGAGTTTTATTTTCAAGACTTTCCGCAGTTTAATTGGCGTTTGTTGCTTTCCAATAAGCAACAAAACTATATAACTATATATTATTTTCCATTTAAGCGTTTCCGTTTAAAAAATCAACAAAAATTGTCACGTCGTGAAGTAAATTTGATTGAACAAAATCGTTGTTTTCTTCGTAATTCCACCTGTCCTAGCTATAGTATAGGAGTTGCCGTTAACTTTTTTTGTACCAGGAAAGATCTTGTGTTAAAATAAAAACTATGTTTTAAATTAGTAACTTTGATTGATAAAATAACCCAACAAGGTTTCTTGACTTTTTACAGGATACGGGTCTTGAGGAGACTGAGTTGGAATTTATAAGTCCCTTTTCGATAAGAGGGTATAAACTCGATTCTTGCTCGTAGGTTAACACAATTATCATTGAATAATCTATGTGACCTTTTAGTACACCTGATGTAGGTAAAATTGAGTTTCAAAATCAAAACCTCTAAAAAAAATTAAATCATAAACTCTAATATTTTTCATGTTGTTTAACATTGTAACAACCAATGTTTATGTTTTATTATTATTACGTAAAAATAATCCAAGAAAATATTTGTGTTTAAGCTTGATTGTTATTTAGTTGTAAATATTTATATAATTATTATAACGATATGAAAGTATGTCGTGTGATAAGTCTTACGCCGCCTTAAAAAAGAATAAAATGGGAACTTGGCCATATATACTATTTTTAAAAGTCCTTTTCCGTATATTGAGATCCAAACTCAAGAAAAATACGGTATTCGTACCCCTGTCGGAAACCCAACCGGTCAGAAATGTACTTGCACTGGTAATGATGATAATTACTCAAATGTTGCTCCAGTGATCTCAACTAGATGATGGGTTTCGATAATAGCTCGACCTAACATAACCTCACTTCTGTCCCAGAAACCGGCGTCTGCGCCTGTGGTTAAGTTAACGTAACGTTGTATTGACGAGGCCACCAACTTTTCTCTGGTATACCAGTAGTAGGTTGGTACTTCACTGCAATTGAGGGTAAATGTTGCAACAGTCATCAGTAATCATTAACTGGCAATCAGAAACTTCTGAGTGTAGTTTAAAACTACTGATATTTGCGTAATGACTCGCTCTATTGTGTGTTTTAGCGAATCATAACAAGTAACAACTATGCAATTCTGTTGGAATAATGGCTGGAAAACGAGCTTTTTTCGTGTGGAAAAGTATAGCTATACAAATAAAGACATATTTATATTATATAACTTTCTTAGATATTCTATGCGATCTTAACTCATCACAATAGTGCAATGGCAGTTATCGGCGATTAACCATCGGATACCAATCCATCACCGGTTACTTTAAATCGATTATGAAACCGAATTTAATGGCAAAGAGCCAATTTAGAGAGACAGCTGGTAGACCCTCGAGAGACATAACCTTTGGACTCTGCCAACTGGTACTGCAAAGAAAAGTGATAATATAACTCATGTCTGTACACCCTTAGAAATTCCGTTACAGTTACGCCCTAGTTTACCGATCAGCCCAAACCATATCAAAAATTCCTGCATTGAAACCCGTTGGTTCTTTCGTATCACGTACGATTTCAGGAATGGGTTGATTTCCCTCATTAAGAATAATCTTTGCACCTAGGAATCTTCATTAGCATGAAAGTTATTTTCTTTACAGAAAGCAATAGAGTTGGCTATAGTTGTCGCCCACCTGCGACCCAATTCTTGGCCGGCTTGGATGATTCACTCCAAAAGTTTTGTAACCGATTTCTTCAAAAGGTTATTTCTGGTATTTTCTTAACGGAATCTGGTAGAGCGTTGCAATAGACAAGTCCTAAAATAGGAAGCTTTCGATAACTAACATCTTTGTTTTTGGGTTGTGCTCCATAGGTGCTAGATACACCGCATGAAGATTGTCTTAACTATCTCCAGAGGTATATTAAAATCCTCAAATCTCTGGAAGCTTCTTTAGGCGAATCAAATGCCTAATCCCTTAGAGCTTGTATGATTGCATTTTGTACAACCTGAACCCCATGAAGATGTGCAGCTAATTTAACCCCCCCCCCCACCGTAGCTGCTGGATGTTCTTGGGGTGTATAAGCTAACTTAATATTGGAATGTATATACACGATAACAATGTGATCTTCAACGGAGAATACTATTGAGGTTTCACTTTCGAAATTTACCTCCCTTCTTAATTAATTGTCACCGACCGAGATCTGTTTTATCTTGTTGACATTTCAATACAAAATATATTATTTTTCTTTTATTTTAAAACTACTAATTCATGTATTTTTTAAAAATTTAGGTTATAAGTAATGCAATTTAAATCTAAAGACTTTTTATCAACACGACCGTGGTACAATTTTTCAATGGAATAATTTCATAACCTTCGCTGATAAGTTCAGCTCTAGTTTTATACATTTTTCAGTAGATGGAATAATTTCAAAATCTTCTGCAGTTTCAAATTCAGTTTTGTAGGTTCTTACAAAATAAACTCTACATGGATCGATAATTTCGATTGGATCTAGGGAAAATGTACGATATATAATGTCGAGATAACGCAATTTTTTCCTTTTTCTTTTTCTAAGGGATGAGCTACTTTCAAGCACTTAAACCTCAGAGACGTTTTGACTACAACCTATATAGCGATGATATCTCGAAATGCAGCCTTTTTGTGCCAATTTTAGCTATTCTGGTGAAGTTTATTAAATAATTTCGTTATGGATTAGAATTTAGTAATTTTCGGTTTCCATTATGTCTTCTTAGTTCATAGGAATTTTTAATTGATTGGGATAATCATGGCTGCAATTTAGTAATTAATATTAAACAATTTATCATAGTGTAAATAAAATTTCGCTTGAACCAATTAATAAAGTAATTTGAGATAAGCATAAGAAAAATTAAACTTTTATAATCTCACGATGTTATGATAATTATGGTCGAGACCCACTTTCTATGTGCTTAACGAGGCACTAACTACTTATACATAGTCAATTTTGTTTGGCATGGTAAGCGGTGGTCATCCAGTTGTTATCACGAACATTTTCTACAGTCGATCAATCAGATACAAGTATCATATACTCAAGATACACCCAACTATATCATACCTTCTTTGTTTGAAGGTTATTTTTGACGATTGAAGGATTTTGGAGGAAACAGGACTTTTCCGGACATTTGCCATCGTTCAGTGAAACAATAAATCAGTAACACTACGTTTCGAGATCTGCAATCTGATCTCTTCTTCAGGTAAAGAACTAACCTAACACATAATTACAAACTAGGTTAAATAATAAACGGTTATTCTGAAACATAGAAAACATAGGTAAACGGTTTTGTCTGCCGTGACGATTACCATTGGCTAGTGCCCTCTAGTCAGTCGTAGGTGGTTAGTAGACGAATGAAGACGTATTGTGACCTGTATTCCGTAGTTCAGTTTTAATGATCAGCGTTGTGTATAGTTTTTTTATTAAGTGAATGTTTATAGAGTTAGTGAAGTTGACAAACAACATGGTGGTTGTGATTCCTGACTTAGGCGTGCCACAACGCTTTGGTAAGATTTGTTTATTTTAGCCTAGTTTGTAATTATGTGTTAGGTTAGTTCTTTACCTGAAGACGAGATCAGATTGCAGATCTCGAAACGTAGTGCTACTGATTTATTGTTTCACTGAACGATGGCAAATGCCCGGAAAAGTCCTATATCATACCTCTGTTACGCCAAAAACGCCTGAGACCGTGAATTTTGTCGATCGGAGAATGTTCAAAGAGTCATTTAAAACAAATGTTACTTCAACTAATTACTTCAGCCATTAATTGTTCGTCTAAACCAATTCTGAGAACCTATAAGGAAATAAGATTTTTAATTAAGTATAGAATGGAACGTCTTTCCTCTTTTTAATAGGATTTTACATATGAGTTTTAGTACCAATAATACTTTCTTTGTATACAGCAGTGACCAAAATAATAGTATTAGGGGAAACACCGTTGTTTTTTCAGGATAAATTATTTTTCAATTCTACAAATTTATCTAAATGATTTACTGACATGATTATCACAACTGGTTCTTGCCCGGTTAAAACTAACTCAGAAATTTCCTATGGATTAATAAGAAGACAACGGATGAATTACAAAACTTTGGATTAGAAAACATATTATAGAATGTATCCACCTCAGAATTCATCACTGTTTTTTTAACAGTGGTGAACAAAATTTTGGTAATCATCGGCAACCTTTTACCTGTTCTGGATGCAACTATCTTGCAGAATCCTATAAGATTCCTGAAATGTTATTTTCCGTCAATTCCAGGACGTCTTTATCTGAGATTTACAAAACTGCACGGTCGGATTATGGCAAACCAAGATGGTGTGCAGTGAGCGTCTATTAGTTTAGTTTATTGGCCTACTAATAAACACCAGAACCAACGTTGGTACCATTGTTTTTTTCACTTCATTCCTAATCATATTCCTTCAAATCGTTTACATGATATTTGTTTAATACTTTGCATACTGGCTACTACAGCCTACACACCTTTCGACACAGGCCTGAGTTTTATAAAAGATCAGTGTTATTTCTTAAGTGATCAACCGATTTAAAACAAAAGCCACAAATCGTACTGCAGCGATTTTAGCATCATCATTACTATGATGATGCTAAGTCTTCTTATAGACTTCTAAGACTTCTTATAGTAATAAGAAGTCTTGTGACCCAACTACAAATTAATGTTGGAAAATTTCCTCCTTTATTCCATAATGCTGTGGCAATTCAGGGATCAACGTGAACATCATTACTCTTCCTACTCACGCTGTAGATATATTCGCTATATGACATCACGTCGTAGATAAGGCCTTGTTCTGTGGACAGAAACATGGAGACAATGAGGCGCATGCGCAGAGACCGAGTCCCCGGTGTTTCAACACCTGATGGAATCCGCGTGTACGCAAGGTACAAGGTTCAAGGGCGATAGGCCAAGACCGAACGCATCACTGACCAGCAGTAGTCACGGAGGCCAATCGGCAACGACACTGACCTGACCACGACAACCCCGACGACACCAAAATTGGTAACGGCAGCATTTGTCACCGATTTACCGCTCACGACCGGCATGAATTGCCGGTACCATTGCTGTTCTGGTTCCCCAGTGAGGCACTCCTTCGGGCTACTGCTATTCCAAGTCTATACTTGTTGTTCCATCGTTCCTTGTGACGACAATTTGACGGATATTTACTACTTTCGCGTTTGTTGAGGGCTTGCTTCAAGATTGACTCAATTTTCAGATCTTGAGTCAAAACAACGACGATCCAGATCCGCATAGCCATTGATCGGAATCGCTTAGTTTCGTGTTTTACTTTTAATTCTTAAATCATCGACAGATGTCATTTTTTAATTTTTCTTGGTCTTTTGTTTTTTAAAGAGCTACCCTCTCTCAAAGTCTAAAATTAAATTATTTTTTCTCTGGAGTGAAAGTTTTAGTTCTAATGGAAAATTTAACGATATCCAATGTAGCATCAATACACGTAAATGGTATTAGGACGAAATTTGTGAAAACTTATTCGCCAGATAAAACAGATAAAACTGACTAAAAAGAATCAAATCAAATCAAAATCAAATTCTTTTATTGCAAGGACAACATGTATGAGTTGCATAGCAAACGTCAATATTGTATGAGTCTATTCTAAAATTTTAAACATTCATACCACATTACCTCATTCAAACATACAGTTTTACAATCCCGCATCTTTCATTCCTGGCCAATGAAACCCACTTCAAACATTGGAGTCAGTCATTCCAATTGTGTGGTCTCCCAGTCGAATTCAAAAAACTCATCTGCATTATAAAATGCATGCGACACCAAAAGGCGTTTGAGACGAGCTTTGAACGCCTTGGGCGTTGGGGTAGTTTTTATAGAGTTGGGCAGTCTGTTGAGGAAATTAACACCTGCTTGCGAAGGCAAGCGTTCACAAACTACCGTTCTGTGTCTTCCCGTACGGTAGTTTTCTCTGCCTCGTGTCTCATACATGTGTATGTCCCGGCCTCTGGTTAAGGCACATTTGTACATACAAAACATGGTTGTTTCTAAAATGTAGAGACACGGCAACGTCAACAGCTGCAATTTCTTGAAAACCGGCCTGCACGACTCTCTGTAATTGATTTTTGCGATGATTCGAATCGATTTTTTTTGAAGTCTGAAAACTCTCTGGAAGAGAGTGTTTGCACACGCTCCCCACAGAACCAGACCGTAGGACAAATGGGGATAAATCAAGCCGTAATACGCCGTTATCAGTACCTGACTCGGGCAGTATTTTGCTAAAGACCTCAGAACGAAAATTCCTGAGGAAATTTTGGCACAAACGTGGTCAATATGATCATTCCAGGTCAACCCTCTATCAAGGTGTATTCCCAGGAATTTTGAAGAGCAGACTTCGTCCAGTGTGGAGTCCCCCAAGAAAACTACGGGTTCACCAAGGTTTTCCACCACACGCAAAGAAAAATTCAAAACATTTGATTTTGATGAGTTTGCTGTGAGATTGAGGCTGTTGAAGTGTTGGACACAGTTGTTGATGTCAACAAAAGCCTGTTGTTCCAAAACTTCACTGGATTTCCCACTGAAACAGAGAGTCGTATCATCAGCATACTGCACTAGTTTTCCATGCCGAAGTGATGATCCTATGTCGTTGACATAGAGCAGGAAAAGCACAGGACTGAGTATGGATCCCTGTGGGACACCATATTTCAGTTTTATTGGCCTGGACAGTTGATTTGAAATTTGGACAACTTGGGATCTGTGGCTTAGGAATGAGCTAAGCCATTCAAGGGGCACGCCTCGAATGCCATGAGACTCAAGTTTGTCTAGCAGTGTGTTATGGTCAACGCAGTCGAATGCTTTGGACAGGTCAAGAAACACACTCATTGTGTGTTTCCGATTTTCTATCCCCTCCACAATCATATCAACAAGACTAACAACTGCGTCAGTTGTCGATTTGCCCTTTCTGAACCCAAATTGTTCATCAGAGAGCTGATTGTATTTGTCCAAAAAAGAAAGCATTCTTATGAGAAAAAGTTTTTCAAATATTTTGCTCAATACTGGCAAAATTGAGACAGGCCTATAATTATTGATAGACAGCGGATCGTCTTTCTTAAATATTGGGACAACTTTAGCGACTTTCAGGAGGGAGGGGAAAACTCCACTTTGGAATGAAGAATTTATCAGTTGGGTTAATGGCCTCACTAAGTGCTTGAAGACACTTTTAATGAGCCATGTTGACATCAGATTTAGATCGTTTGATTTTTTGGCTGGGAGCTGCTGAATAATTCGTTTTAAGCTCATCCTCAACAACAGGCGCCAACACCATGGAGTGTGTGGGGCTCTGTCTTCGCGAGGGGCGTACTTGAGGTTCAGATGGTCGAGGACTCAGCCCACCAGCAACGGTTGCGAAAAACCCGTTAAACTGGTTAGCAATCTCAGTTGCATCTTCCTCAAGTTTGTCCCCAATTTTAATTTTGATTTGCTTGTGAACTTGTGATTTATTGTTAATGATGCTCCAAGTTGTTTTTGAAATGTTTTTGGAAGAGAGAATTGATTTGGAGACATCATATGCTTTTGCAGCTTGGATCACTTTTCTGTAAATGCTTTTATATTTCCTAAAAAAAATTTTGAAGTTATCATTTGAAGTATTTTTATAAATTTCCGAGAAAAACTTTAATTTTTCTCTAGAAACCAAAATGCCTTTAGTGATCCAATGTTTGTTGTTTGATTTTTTTTCGCAAACACTAATTTTTCTGGTAGGGCAGCAGATGTTAAAATGAAAATTTAGAGTGTCGTTAAACGTTTTGAATTGCTGCTCTACAGGATCAGATGAATTTAGAAAATTCCATGTCTCTTTAGACAGGGAAGTGTTGAGGTGAGCGATGTTTTCTGGCCTTACGTCTCTTACTGTTTGTGTACTTTTGGGCTCCCTTTCTAATTTTATTCCACTTATTATGACCTCTTGGCCATAGTGGTCGGAAATCGCTGTGTTTACCACAGACACTGCGACACTTGAGTGATTGGAGATGACGTTGTCGATAGCCGATTTAGTTGTAGCCGTAACTCTCGTCGGAGTGTTGACAAGCAACTCAAGGTTGAATGACCTCAAGAAAAAACCGTACTTTTGTTCTTTTAATAATCCTACGCAAATTCATCCAAGCGGTGTTTTCGATTAAATAGTAAAGGACCAATCCCTCATTACTACTCATTAGTTCCTCATAAGTACACAAATAGGAATGGACCTTCTCAATAATTAAAAAAGACAGTACAAACAATACATCAACGGAGTGACAAAATAAGTTACTGTACTAATAAAAATAATCTACTACAAAGTTAAAAATCATACGGGATTTCTCCTGTGGTAGTAAAATTCATAAAGGACCCGACAGAGACATTTCTTAAGACACATTTCTTGAGTTAAAGAATATTGAAAAATATGGATAGTGTGAAGAAAAGTGTAGTTTTATTTTTTAAATCTTACAATTTGCAGTTCCTTTCCTAAATTATAAATCAAATTTTGATATTAGGAGACAAAGGCTTACGCTGTGTGAAGAAGAAGGAATTAGGGACACAAATGTGAAAATAGCCTATAGCTTAAACACAAGCCTGTGAATAACGGACTTGTAACATAATTGTAACATCCTAGATCTAGGAGGGTATAGTTGAACTGAAAAGGTGTTTAGTTCTTTAACACTCATTCAAATCGCAAAACAAAACATATTTATTAGTAAAAGCAATACTCTAATTGAATACCTATTATCAGAATAGGCACGTTGAAATGTTATGTAATAAAGTGTTTAAGGGGTTTTTTATATTAATTAGGATAAGATATATTGTAACTACAAACATCCCTTCTACTGTCTACTATGCCTACCTTCATAGTTTATTATCTTATGGAATTATTGTATGGGGCAACGATTGTAACACACAAAAAATTATTAATTTTATAAAAATGTGCAATCAAGATTATAGTTAATGTAACATAAGGACTCACTGTAAACCTTTATTTAAAAAGTATGGTATTCTAACAGTACTGCACTGTATTTGTTATATTGCCTATTGTATACAAAAAGAAATTTTCATGCCATACCTACAAATAGATCTGTTAATAACCATATGATTAGAAACTCAAATTCTCTTACAATATCTCAATGTAGTCTTAAAACCACTTTAAATTGTTTTGCTGAAACAGGCATTAAACTCTACAACTCTCTTCCTTCTCATCTTAAATCTCTCTTGAAATTAATTGTTTCAAGAAAAGTGTAAAAAAGCTATTGATTAATATCAGCCCATATGACATCAGTGATTATTATGCTGTAATTGGATAGACACTTGTTACTAGGCCTACGCAATGTATATCATAGATGATTGTTTATGCTGAATTTGTTTCTGACACTGCTATACATTGTAAAGATGCTCTGGCAATAAAGAATTTTAATTCGAATAATTAGTCATCATGCAATTTGAGGTTCTCAAAGACGGTCTAGAGCCTGGTCCTCAATGTCACTGAAGCAGTAGACTACGAGCTCAGGTTCAGCGGAACTACCGAAAGGTACCGGAGAGCTTGAAGGCTCCCAGGCACGTGCTGTGCATTACTATGTCGCAGACAAGGCAATGCGGAAACGTACACGAGGGGATTGCGACCTTGGCTGCTGGGCGCTGCTGGGCGCTGGTGGACGCTGATGGACGCTGATGGACGCTGCTGGGCAGACGCAACACAACAAAATGAACACCACTGTCCACTGTTCTCTTCTTTCGGCCGGTGATCAACAATCTTAATATCCGGAAACCACAACTAAACCACGTTTATAAACTTACATTTGGGAGTGCCGATGGCCGAGCGGTCTGTCGTTGGACTTTGGTCTGAGTTAGAGATAGCGCAGGTTCAAATCCTGTCTGTGACCGTTGCACTTTTTATCAATACAATAAACCTCGTACTTTATCGACTCTCCCCCTTATTCTGTTTGATAATATCCTCCCACAGGCCAGTGGCCCTTGAGGACGGTCAGAATAAGGCTTAAAAGGTGATCGGCCTCTCCTCAAAAAGAAATTCGTCGTAACTCGGAATTTTATAACGTTTGGAACCCTTTGGGGTCATCATTTCCAATCAAGGGGACATACGAACGGACTTTCCTTCGGACTTAACGTCCATCTTTTCACTCCAAAATCAATTATTTACGAGATCTATTACAAATTTGACCAAATGCCCGCTCCTGTGACACCTGGGAAGTTGTCGATCACGGGAGGTCGACTTCAATTACTTCAATATACAGATTCTTTGAATGAGAAGCTAATGATGCATTTGGTTCAACTCTGGCATAACACTGATTCAGATGTTCACTTGGTACAGTCAATCTTCCCCCTTCTGTGGAAGAAAATAATGAGCAAGTCAGGAAACCCCCGGGCAGTCATGTATAATCACTTATTATTATTCATGAACCTAAAAACTGAGATCAGTGGTGATAAAGATAATGAAGAGGCTTACTGATTTTAAAATTATTGAGTTGAAAGAGCGTGCATCAAAAATTACTATTTTGAGATCCATTACGCAAGAGTCTGTCGAAATTTAGATGCATGGTTCACAGCGCTCAGATTGCAGATTCTGCCGTCAAGTTATGAGGCTGACTCGTTTCTCGATTTACGTGCCGCCTTCATGGGAATACCGCTTACCATTAAGCTACCTCTGAAATTCACAGAATTAGCAACTCTACCAGATCTTCGTTTTTACGAACTCAAGCCACAATACGGCACAAACTGTTTACGATAATCCTATCCTCAACAGTGAGAATATCAAATAGAAGACAAACTAGGCTAAGGCTTGAACAAGGCTCCTAGTTCAAAACTTTTCGTAAAGTTAAAGAATAAATAAATAACCGAAATGCTGCTTTGGTAAATTCTAACCCAGTAGGGTTACTAGTATAGTAACTGACTCATAACCCGAGTTTTGGCATCAAGTCCTATTTGAGAAATGTTTCTAAAAATGATCATGTAAAAACTACTTCTCACCTCTAATCGAGATTACTTTGTCTTAACTATGTCCGTCGCAGAAGTTCAGAAACACGAACTTGCAGATGATGAAGGCAGTTGAACAACTTAAATGAGATGTCAAGTAAATCTTAGTAAATAGCTGAAACTTTAGTGCTTATCTAAATTAATAACCCTATGTTCCAAACACTAGCAGCTTACAACGTGTTTATGAAGAAGAAGAAGGACTAATCAGCAATCAGCTGGAAAGACACGCAGTACGCACTTAGTGGGGAAGTCTGCACCATTGTCATGAGGTCACTGATCGGTCAATTACTTATTAACATACTGACCACTGCGGCATCTTTTAATTGAATCTCGAATATAATTAACAATATGAGGTCGTCGACATACATACATAAATACTTTTGCGCGTAGGCTAAACTCTTCCTTCAAGGCTTAGCAAATTGGTCTAAAATGAACCAATTGTCCGTAAAACCGGCAGGTTCATTGAGCTGTTCTCAACCTATTTGAGAACATTGGCTCAACCTATTTAGGTTGAGCTAATGAAACCTTAGATCATCGATGGAGTTTTTATTAAGAACTACAGTAATCTTATTTCTCACTGCTATTACACCAGAATTCATAAGGAACTAAATGACAGGCAATTTATGATGAACATTCCAATTAAATTACGTAATGTTAATTTGAGTCCGGTTCTCCGACTATTTAAATGCAAATTGTCGTAATTGAAGCCGACCTCCGTGACTGATAACTTCCCAGGTGTCACAGGACCGGGTATTTGGGCAAATTTGTGACCATTCAGTGTTTTTTTCTGCAGTAAATTCACTTGGGGTATACCACGTAATACTACATTGTAGAACTCGGAAAGGTTACAATCCGTAAAGAAATTCAGGCACGTTATTAAATACAACGCATGGTAGACATAACCGCCTGTATTTGTGGTCATTAAAACAGCTATTTTGAACACAGATTGTGCTGCCCCTCAACATATATTCCTCGCCGTATGACGTAAGTAAGATGGACTGCCCGCACGAGCCATTGCCACAAGTTATCTTCAATGAATTCAGTTCTGTATTCATTGCTCTCAGTGACCCGCGTTGTTAACAGGGCGCGTTTGCAATTAACCCCCCGATCCAACACGTGTTACTCACTCACTGAAAGTATTTATATTTGTTGCAAGCAATCTTAACAAGCATTTTGATTCCCTTACTTAGCCTTACTTTCAGAAGGAATGTTTGTTGCAGTGCACTGAAAACTGCAAAACGCTTAAAAACTTTAGTTGGGTTTATTAACCTATCAGAAACTTTAATGCCTGATGTAATGGATGACAAAGCCAAAGTATAATGCTAGAACGAGCAACTGCGTATAGTCTTCTTACACTCCTTGGAAGAAATATCGACCTTAAAATTCACTCAATTGTTTAAGAATATTGATAATCAGTTATTACCATAAGAATTGTCGGTATCATGAACCAAACAGCATGACTTTCAAAAGAAAGTGTTGTTTGGAGTTATAAAAACACTATGAATTAAATTAACTTTGTGTTAGTTATATGGCAGCCTTCGTGTTTTATAAGAGAATTACAGATTGCTATTTTTATCAAACAAGAGTATATGGTTTACGTATTTAAACAATGTATAATGTTACGTTATGAAATGGGTTTTCTCTCTCAAGGACTGTCCTCGTTTTATTTGAATTATTATCTAACACATATTTTCTGTAAAGGAATCCTGATAGTCCGTCACCTGGTTGTATATTTCTTTAAGATGTTGGAGAATATGTTGTAAAGTCTGTGTACCTAACAGATATATTAATCTCTATTTTATTATCTATGATTATCATAAATAGAGTTCTTTCGGCACACATTCATCTCAGTTCACATTCGATTTATTTCCACTTTACCATTACATAGAATGTACTTTGTCTTTAATTGAGTGAGAAGTTTTAAACGTTACTTGTTGTTTTATAAAGTACTTGAATGAACTATGTGATTGCAGCATTGTCTTTTAAAAACCAAACGTTTATTTTTAAAATGTCTGGGGTCTTTTATGTTAGCCCAGACCAAACCAGTGAAAAATTTCTCAAGGTTTGTATTCCTTTTATATTTTGATTGCTCTTCCAGATATTTGTGATCAGACATTCTATATTCTGTTACGTGATATAAACTATCTCGAAAAGATGTTATCTTTCATCACCATCAGTGCAGGACATCACGGGTGCCTGATGGCCGGAGGTATTGGTAGATAAGATAAGATAACGAAAGTTACCCGACCCCCCCCCCCTAACCCTTGTAAAACAAGGTAAGTTACACTTCTGTAGAACATAAAACGTCATTAATAACCATTACAGTGTGAAATTTTTTTATATAAGGCTTCGCAAGGTTTGGCTTGGACGAACATAATAGACCTAAAGTTTGCATTAGTGATTGTGAGGTACATAAGTTGTTATACTATAATGTCAAAATGAACTTTTTTAGATTGTCTGGTTGCTATTTTGTTGCTTGTACACATAAACGCTATTTTTATGGAGGATATGTTCCAAAAAAAATGTAATTTGTCTAATGTTAATACTTACAGTATACTGTTATATACGTATACTGTTTGCCAATATACTTATTAAGCAGGGATAGCGTTAATTCCATAATTGATTTACGAATAGTTTATGTCATTAACTCAAACAATGAGCGTTGCTGCCTGTTTAATTGGTGACCGCTAAGCAATCATGTCCTTACAAGCAGTGTACAGTCTTTGGTACTAGCTTTAAGGTGAAAGGAATTGTACTTTATCTGGTGCGTCTTGTCAATAAAAGCCACGCAATAATTGTAATCGTGTCTTCTGTTTTAATATTGTTATTACCAAATGCTCCTATAAGCTCTGCGTGGCTGTGCTGTTGAGTTATAAAGTGAACTAAGAAAACTAAATTATAATTGGATTTTCGCCTAATTCCAAAACTCAAAATACAATAATAGAAATGTAAAGATAAATGATACACTGTTTTATCAGAACTAATTGGAAATACCTCTATACACAATTTATTTCACTTAAATTGTAAAACCAATATCGATTTTTCTGAAAATATGTATGATATTTTCATACACATTTTGAGGCAAATAATTTCTTTTGTATATTGGAAAAACACAGTTGGAAGTGCGTTCAAAGTGAGAGTGTACGCACTTACAAACATTGTGTTCTCCAAACTACAACGCAATGTTGGAAACCCGCTCCTTCCTGGTGTTTTTATGTATTTAAATTCTAATGAATCAACAACATCAATGATAATAACAATTTTATAGAATTTTTGTTTTCAATATACACTTGAGAATTGTAAGTTACATTGTGCATACGTAATGTTACTTTTATTGATAAATAAAATTATTACAGCGTACAGTAAAATACTCATCGCTTTCACTTGTTTATCGCACCGTATATCCAGTTGGTATTAATGTTAAGAACTTAAAATACGTTATATAAGTTTTAGAAAGCTAAAAATATTAGTAAACTAACACATGGGAAATCTAGTTGTACACTTGGTGCATGCCACGATATGTATAGTATGTGGTTCACTATCAATGACATATTCCGTATTATGAAAGTCGACAAAAAATGATTATGTAGAAGCGGATACCCAATACAAAACAAATAAACCATATTTAAAAAAAATTTTAAGTAAGGTAAGCAGAGCTTTAAAGTCTTTAAATATTTTTACCTCTGGCACTGAAAACACCGTTTTATTCAGTTTATTGGTAAACTGTCTTTTTATATATATATATATATATATATATATATATATATATATATATATATATATATATATTAGATTTTAGATCAAATACACCACACTTTTTATAGCACATATTTTCAAGAGGTTTAGCAAGAGTAGTGTTTGCAATATTCGGCTGCTAAATAGAGAACACACCTAAAATGTACTTGTACTTTTAAATATTATCATGCAACATTTTATACGATTCTGTTGTTTCATTTTCTTCTAATACTAAGGAAGTCTTAGTGGACACACTATGAAATTTGAGATTTAAAATTAGGTTTATATTTTTCGATCAAACTGGGTATGGCCTTAGCCTCGTAAATTTTAGTTAGTACCACTTTCAATCAAAACATTAAATAACACACAACGTGATGTCTCTAGATTGAATATATATACCCACTACACTTACCCCATTTTAAAATTAATTCAATACAGGTAAATACGACGTATGTACAGGATTAGTTTGTTATACTTGTTGTATGTTATACAGTTTTACTTGTGCGGATTTTAAATGAAACTGGCAAAAGGTGCCTTTATGTATTTCATTTTCAGGGAAAGGGATTTAGCTAAAGGTCGTTTTCAGGAAACCCGTCCACCACAAGCTAAAAGCACTAAGAGTTTATTCGGCAGATTGGCCTTGATGGGAAATAAAGTGGGCCATTTAGATTAACCCAATACCTCGATACTGAGTCAATATCCCGCTTCTCAAGCAAGGTTGAAGATATCAGAGATCTTTAAACTCTGTGTAAAAGATACTGCACGACTTACGTACTTAAAATGCAACTGGGATATCTAGTCAAGCAGTTCAGTTTGAGTTTTACTTCGCTAGAGAACCACTCCTTCCTAACTGTAGTTCAATTTAAGTCTGCTAGGAGACACAAAAACTTACATTAATTAAAGTGCGGAATCCGTGTTAAATGGTTACATACAGTGCACAGCTGTAGTGGACGACCTTCTCCCTGTTGACGTCAGTCCATTGCCCTTAAAAAGCCGGTCAACTCGAACTCGAATAGTCCTTACGTTTAAGAGTAGGCGTGTAAAAAGTCGGCGGGAACTAGAGCTGCGGTTCAGGACAGCGGTGTGGCTTCGGTGCAGATAGTAAAAGTGACTGCGGTGCAGCGCTGAGCGAAGGCGCGCAGCAAAAACCGATGTGGTTGAAATGGAACTGGGCTGGGCTTTGACCTCAATGCTAATGGACCGGCTCTGCTGCCTTGAACATTTCAATATTAATTTGATAAGTGTACACATGTGATACACAGGTGTTTGGGCTCATTATTCGTGATTGTACGTGGCAACCCCAACCCCAAGGCTGTTGGCCCACGATTCCGTGGCAAGAACTGGTGACATTGCACTTTGCCCCGTGTGGGAGATCTAGGGCTTCGTCACTATGACTCACTGTCAGCATCTCAATACTAAGTGTTTTGAATTGAATTTACACATATTACAAATCAGGTGTAATCAATTTAATTCATATACATGTTATTTAAAACAGCGCATAAAATCCAAAAAAATTCTTGAATAGGAAGATTTCATCCCAAACACACAATGTCAGCACGAACTTAATTTAAATTTGCCACGCTTTAACTTTTCAGTATTTTTGGTCTCTTCGTATCTTGTAAGTGGTTGGAAATACAAAGTAGATATGCAATCTAAAAACAGAATATTATAAAATCAGCAAATGCCTAATAACGCCACCAGTTCATAATTATCAACTGTCACGAAATCTCATAAAGACCATCCTCCCTCCTAAGACTTCATCTCTCATAAGGGTACACTTCCAGACCCTCTTAGGACATTAATTTAAAGGCCATTCAGTGTAATTTGTATTGAATTTGTTTACGTTATCTATTCTCAACATGTAATGTAGGTTTCAATTTAGTCAATTTAAAAAATACGTATAGCCGTTTTACAAATATTGATGTAAAATGGCATTTTCAGCCACTTTGCTTTGTTGTCTCCGACTATTATTCAACATTCAAAACTTCTAAAATGTAAATGAATATAAAAATTTAAAAATGTTTGCATATTCAGTATATATTTAGTTGACTTTTTTGTCAGTCCTGCATAAAAAACCCGTTCCCAACATACTGTAAACGACATGCAAGTCAGGTACTTCAACTATAGCGATTAAACGCTTGACAGATAACGATTTAAAATCGAATGTTGGAACGAGAGCGATTAAGCTGACGCTTAATATCCCAATCGTCTACTGTAGATGTCTAATAATAAGAACAGTAGTTATGATAATGTATTGTATTTTATGTATATTGTATGTGATTGGTTTGTTACAATAGGTTATAATAGTTAAAATTACTTCGACTATACTTAAATATTACTAAATCAGGTTGATTTCAATATTATTACACTGTTCCTGTAATTTTTTAAAGTTTCATACACCATACAAGAATTCTAATGATTCACAAGATGACGCTGCTGACATGTACAGCTTCGGGTAGTGCAATCGATTTTGGACTGTAAAATATGTTTTATGTTAAATTACTTGTCTTTAAATATAACCTTCCTCAGTACAAAAAAGTACAATTTTTGTATTACTCCACATGATAGTATGGACACATGTTAATACGTTATAGCTACAGGGAGCAGCGTGTTTTTTCTATGAACAAAATTATTATTTTTTATTTTTTTTAAGAAAAGTATTAAGAATTATATCATTTTCATAAATTGTATTAAATTAAAAATTACAATTTTCCTGAGTCATAAATGAATACAAAATATTTAATCCGTTACAAAAATTAAGTCTTCGGTGAAGGCATACAAAAATAAATATATTTTTGTGTTATTAATTTAGTTTAGTTAATATTAAAATCAATTTGCGTTTGCCTTGAAGATTTAACGTCTTTGCGCCTTTATAAGTGAACTATTGTTCTTTAAATCTTCAAAAATCATTCCTTATACATTATTATATACGGGGTGATGCGAACTTACTTTCATAATATTTTGTATATAGCTAAATTATATTTGGATCAGATATATTCTATCTTAAATTTTATTTTATCTATAATATATTCTGGATACTCTAACTTTGAATATGACATCGGTAATTAAAAATAAATTTACTCGTAACTGAAAACGTGTTTCGCACGTTAGTGCTTTCGGTATTAGTCCAGATACCACCCGTCGTAGAATATCCATTAGAGAACCAGTAATTTCATTTTCACGATGTTAACAACCACACCTATGATTAAAAACTACCTGTGAAGGTTATATAATAATAAATACATATGCTCTGAGAATTATTCTCCCTATATGTAATGCTTGTTACTTACATTGTTGATTTGTTTATAGCATTATGTATTAAGTTAATATATTACAATTATTACTAAAATTAAAATCATAAATAATATAGATTAAATATTGCATGAGATTAGAATCCCCAAAGCTGTTTGACGCCAAACGTCAAATAATGTGAACAAAATCTTTTTATTTGAATAAAAATATCAAACCGTTATTTGAGCACACACTAACAACAAGAATAACGCATAAACAATCTAGTTAATTGGTACTCTATTTTTATTAGATATATTATGTATTCATAACAATATGTTGCTCAATTAACAGAGCAGAAATAACTTCGTCTGTTCATAGCCATGGGTGGGTGGATGGCCCATTGGGTTTTTTCGACAGCACCTTAAAGTTGAGTTAGAATAATTTACCCATAAAAACATAGCCACTTGTACAATGTCTCATGATTTAGTGTTTAGTTTCTATGTTTCGGAAAGCTACTCCAAAATTCTATTATTTTATCACTTAAGACTCCGAAGATATTTTTTATTTCCAAGAGCACGTATTGCATATCTACTTATCATTCATTCATTTGAAACGTAACATTTGTAATTTCAACCTAATATTGATGACAGAACCTGAGAAAAGCTTTCATTTCATTCCTAATTACAATGTTTGTACACAAACTATGAAAACTGCAAGTCAGGTGGTGTAATAGTTTTTATGCAGCAATGTGTAGGAAATATGGTAGACAATTAAAAAAGTTAATTCCTGCTGACAACATTGTTTTGGTATGTGATGGGGTTGGAATATAATTTAATTGCTCTATATAGACTGCATACGCAAGTAGCCAGTATATTTAATGAGAAAATAATGACGTTTTAAACATTGATAAAGTTAAAAACACAATTCATTACCAATTATTGGCTTGAATTTAAACTTGCTTGAAGGCGGTAGTTTAAAATAAATCAGCACTGGCCCAAAATAGCATTGGATTTCCCAGAAATAAGCTTACTAGAACTTGTATTAATCATTTTTGTAAAAAAGTCGGTTTTACGGGCGAAGATTTTACGTGACAACGTCTTTTTCTCGGTAGAATATTTATTGATATGAATATTATTAAATTGCACAATAGGAACAAGGAATTGAATGAAAATAAGAATTGCACAAATTTTAACTATAAAAATATATATTTTGTTTACTAAAACATTGTACATAATTTGAAATTAATTAAAATTTGTTATTGTAAATGGTAAAGTTGAATAAAACATTTACTAAAATTGGAATTTGAAATTCTTGCTAAACACAGTTAAATTCTAACTCCGCGCGTGGTGATTGGTCGGTTTAGTTCGTTTGTTTGGTCGCACTGTTATGACAGGTTAGAGGTTATAATTTGTTATTTTAAATGTTTGACTAGCAATACGCGCTGTTTCTTCTCAATCGACTGAATTACGATTGATTGCAGAGTGATTTAAACTAATAATTTACTTAACACTATCAACATTTGTCAATAGTATGACATAACCTATAAACTCAGTTTCTCAACTTTTGTGTCAATCTAACAATTAATCAATCAATCATAGTTTACGATAATGAAATATCAGTGTACAATTATTTACCTTTATTGTTGTAGTTGTTGTAAATAACGAATCTAAGCACTCCACATTTTCACGAATAAACATAGTTATCTGCTTTATCCCGTGCGGCGGACCCACAGTTATCTGCTTTATCCCGTGCGGATCCCGTGCGGCGGACCCACAGGACGGGCATCGTAACGTTACCGGGCGTTACACTTTTTCATGAGTGACTCCGAGCCGCAACCTAATTTAAGACGTTGTCACGTCAAAAAATTAAAATTGAAAGGGAAAAAAGAATTATAGAGAACAATATTAAAGCTCGTAATGACAGCAGTTTGTTTACTTGGCACAACACCAACTGATAAGCCAAGGCCATATACATCGAATTAATAATGACATATTGTGTCAATGCATAATGACCACATGTTTAATACGATGGATGCTACACTTCGGTTTAATCTATTCTGTGGCTTTTTGAGCAATATAATATAATGCGGGCAAGAGGGGGTTTTAGGGTTCGAGAATTTTTTTAATATAAGAACCCAATTTTTACCTAAAAGAAAGTAAACTTTTTATGCACAACTTCGTCCATTTAATAAAATTTGTAACACATGATTTATAAACGATCGTGTTGTTTCGGTGGACTTCTAGGGATCAAGGCTCGCTGAAATTTGACCTTTGCGAAATGTATGAACCTTGTGATTGAGAAGTAATTTAACCGATCTAAACCTGATATTTGAATCCATTATCGTGATGGCAGCCTATCCTCAAGGTCGTAACCTCAAGTTATCAAAATGATTTAATTTTTCTAATTATGATATTCTCAGAGCAAGAATATTGTTTCCAAGGCTACAGAGAAAGATCTGTTAGCCCACATCAAAACCTTGCAAAGTTTATTATACACGAAAACATAATTTTAATCATTATTAAAGACGTTTTATATTCTGCAGAAATTTAATTTACCTCGTTTTACAAGAATGGGGGTCGGGTAACATTCCTATCTTATCTTATCTACCAATGCCTCCGGCCATCAGAGCGGGCTGCGGCACCGGTGCTGCCCCGCACTGATGGCGATAAAAGAAAACCATCCCTCGAGATATTGCTTATCACGTAACAGAATACAAATCTGGAGGTTCTGATCACAAATACCTGAAAGAGCAATCACATATTAGATTATATACAAACCTATAGAAAAGTTTGGTTGATTCAATGTTAGCTAAAAAAAGACCTTAAAGCAATAATGTTCGTAAAGTATGTCACCGTGGGTTGAATCACTTCGAGACTCGTTTCTTGAACTAATTTCAGCTGTGACTGTGACATTATCAAGGCCGTACATCTGCCGCGATACGGCCGCGAGAAGTAACTGCATGTAATTGAGCAGTATATGACTTGTCGCTGTGTAAGTGGCCTTCTATAATGAGCAATTGTCCCAAGCTGCCAGCCACTCTGCCGCAGAACCTAGTACGTCTGACTCGTGAACGATTACGTCACAGGTCGGTCAAGTCTGGACGGATTGTACTAGGTCGGGAGTCCCTGCCCCTGCCCGCCACCACCGCCGAATCCGCTGCTTCTCTCCCCTTTCACCGTCGACCGCCGTAACGCAACACAATCTCCGCTGTTGCCTATTATGGCATCATGCACTGTTACACAATCAAGGTTAGCGTTGCTTCCCTCCCGCGATTTCCTCCGCGTTGCATCAAAAAACGATTACGCCCCAACCTGTGAAATGCATCTCCCAACTTCCGTTCCAATGTGGTTTCCTTGCTCATCACATGCAGTCACATGTCACTGATCCCTATTGCCTACTCGTTCCCTTGTGAATGCGAGTTACCTATCCCGATGTATTAACTATTTCTATATGTTGCCCACCAATACATAAAGGGCATCTCACCACTGATTGAAATACCGTATTAAAATAGGAAATATTATTAAAGATAATACTAGTTAGTTTTTTACCCACAGATCCTTAAAGAGCATCTTAAGAACTTGTATGTTACCTTATCACTCGAAATTAACACTTGCCGTAATAATATGGTAATTTGTCAACTGTCAAGTATAAACCTGAAATCTAGGCCAATGTGCATAGCCAATTTATAATTCCTGTACTGTTTTATAATAATTTTAATCCCATGCCATTCGTATTGTGGGCTTCCAATTATGCCTAGCCTCTGGCTAATTTGTATTATTCTTTAAGGAGATGAAAGATTTATCACAACAATATTCAGCCACATAATTCAACAACGGGGTGGACAATTTTAGTTATGAATACAATTAGTTTTCCAGTTCACAGTGCACGAAATATGAATATTCAATTGTTCAATATTCCAAAACTGTGGTATCTGCTCAAGCGACACCAAGTAGATGCAGAAGGTCGGTCGAGTCGCTGCACGTGGGCGAGCTTTGATTGTATCCATGAATCCAGATTACTGTCCATGTATATAGGCCAGTGTCGGTCAGTTTATACTCTAATATTGTCTCTTCATCTATGTAAACTCTCTCACCTAGGTATTACGGGCGATAAATTACAAAATGTTTGTGTCTGTCAGCACAGAAGATGGATGATTCAGCATGTGATATTGTTGCAAGCTACCACAAAGAACATACTGACTCATGAAATATATATTGGTATTTTAATTATTTGTTTGAAGTTTATTTTTGACGATGAAAGGATTGTGAAGGAAACAGGATTTTTCCGGACATTTGCCATCGTTCAGGGAAACAAAAGATCAGTTTCGAGATCTGCAATCTGAAGATCTCGAAACGTAGTGTTACTGATTTTTTGTTTCACTGAACGATGGTATTTTAAACTGCAGACGTACGATATTATTCATAAATTATTGGTCAATTATTCCAGTATAAAAGAAATAAATAATAGACTAAAATACATTTTGCGTACTGTTTCCATAGACATTGTAATGAACTTCGACTTCGTCACTAAGTACAGAAGTATATGCAAGAATGTTTTCCCACCAAGGCAGTATTGAAAGTTGAAATGTTTGTAAAGTTTTCTTTGCGTTACTCTACAACATGTCCTTCGAAATTTATTCCAATTACGAGGTTGTCATTATTTTTCATTGATCCTCAATTTAGACCATATTATTATTAGGTCGAAATAACAAAACCTTAAACGTTAAATGTTAACGTCATCGTATTGTATTAAAATGTAAATTGGTGTATTACCGTTGAAATGAAGCAAAGAATAAATAAAAACTGTTGACGTTAAACATGATGTGAAATTTGATCAGTATGTACAATTATTCATCGACGGTTTCTTAATTAAATATAATTTAAGAGAATTACATTAAACATTTTTTTCTTAACGAACATTTACGAACAATTATTTATGGGTATATTACTTCCTGAAGCTATAATATACATTTTATACTATGAACTTAGAATTTTTTTAAATTTTAAATTATATGTCTCGTTTACTTATTAGTATTTACAATATAAAACTAAATTTTAGATAATGGTCTACAGGTATCCGTCTGAATTCAAAAGTACAATATTTTAAAATTACTTAATTAATGAAATTAAATTAAAAAGTTTTTATTGTAGAGTGGCGATGTTAGGACGTACAAGTCTCCCCTTACACGTAACCTTTGAACACAAATAGATATAATATAATATAATCCTTTAAAAAATGTTATGCTATTATGGAAACATGTTAAAAACTAACTTGTGAAGTTTTCACTATTAATATTTGTCATATATCCCATACTGCATACATAATGCTAAAAAGTGTATAGGTTACGATTAGATTCCTTCTATAACAACGCGAAACACTAAAATTTGCACAAGGATTGATTATTGCCATACAAAAAATGTGCAACTTTAATTACGTGAAACACTAAAACCTAGGTTTACATAATTGTCATATAAAAATATGCAATTTTAATCACGCGAAGTACTAAAACCTAGACTTGCACAAGGTTATATCATTGTCATATAAAAAATGTGCAACTTTAATTACGTGAAACACTAAAACCTAGGTTTACATAATTGTCATATAAAAATATGCAATTTTAATCACGCGAAGTACTAAAACCTAGACTTGCACAAGGTTATATCATTGTCATATAAAAAATGTGCAACTTTAATTACGTGAAACACTAAAACCTAGGTTTACATAATTGTCATATAAAATATGCAATTTTAATCACGCGAAGTACTAAAACCTAGACTTGCAAAAGGTTACATCACTGTAATACAAAAAATGTGCAACTTTATTCACGCGAAACACTAAAACCTACATTTGCACAAGGTTACATCATTGTCATACAAAAAATGTGCAACTTTCTACTTCCACTACTACTGCGTTACTCGCTCGCCCAAGCCTACTTGGTGCCATTCACTGATTAGGCCTTGAGATGGGCCAAACCGTTGATGGACAAGCAAAGATGAGGCTTTCCATGTTGCCTCATAAGGCACAACATACTTGTTTCTTTGTCCAGATACACAACCGACAGCGTAGCTCTGCTTGTTTTAGCGTTCAAACTTGGTTGGGACTAGCATAGGAGCAAAGATGTCCTTCATCCTTCAAAATATATATTTAAAATGTGTTTGCATACACCATTATAATTAAAACTGCTGTGTGTAACTTTTCTTTACTCGCCATTGGAAAGCCTTAAATAAAGTTTGGAATTTTAAATTATATATATATATATATGCGATTGTTTTTATAAATTTTAAGATTATTGGAAAAAATCCGATTATAATATGCGGGCTAACTCTATAAATGCTAAATATAATTGTGTGCGATAAAGGTACACAGCGATGCCATTAAATTACATGGGTATTGTATACGAATGAGAATATATTGATGACTTCGTAAAATTCAACGGATCTTTCTCTAGAACTGTTAGAATAGAAAGGATAACAGTATTTCGGACATTTACCATCGTTCTGTGTTACAAATGTTGCCTTTTGTAACATATAAGGATGTCAAATGTCCGAAGTCCTGTTATCCTTTCAAATTTTCCATAGTCAATAACTTAAACAAAGGTGTGTTAAAAGAGAATGTCCAGCTTCGTTCTTCTTATAAGTTTAGGATTTGTAGTCGAAATATAACATAGATATATCATTTCAGTGACATTTTTAAGTTGTCTTCCAAACCATGATTTTCCTTTGCAGGATAAAATTACAGCGCCTAAACCTTGGAATCGTTGGTTTTAGCTCAATCATAACGTTTAATTGTAGGTGCCAAAATATAGGTCATCCTGTGTGTGATCTTAAACATGATCCACACAATGATTGGATGACTAGCCGTGTTTTGGGGAAGGGAGGAACAATTTTGACATCGATCAAGAATAACCTCAAGTCATGTCATATTGAATCCTCAAATGCCGTTAAAGATTTTCATTCGCCTAACATTTGACGGAGTTTTGTGGTCATACCATACATTGATGTATCTTACTTAACATTCCTAACCCCTCCCTCCCTCAGTTTAGTAGCTATTAGTAGTGTTAATATTAATTGGTTGAAGATCTAGATACATAAAAATTCAAAATCACTGTCCACCATGTTCCCATGACAATCTGGAATATGCTTTCTTTTACATAACCATACAATGTTTATATTCTGTCCTGTTAGAACTAATTGCCACCATAAATCTTTTGAAGGGTTGAAAAACGCCTAGTACTTACTCCTAAGTATTACCGTTAGGAGTAAGTACTGCCGTACTTAAAAGAAAGAACCCTTCAATAAATTATATTAGACTTCTATGCTTCATAACAACCTACAACGATCCACATGCCAGTAGACAACAGTGAACAGTTTGGGTTATATTTTTGGACACAGTTCTGCATATCAGCATAGCATACTATGTATGAGTATATAAACGAAGTATAAAAGCACACATCACACAGTTTTTAATATAAGAAAAATCTAAAGTCGAAAAATGTCACATTTCACTCCTAAAATATTTAGATTTAGACTTGTTTTGAAATTGAATGGTCCAAAAAGTAACTGGAATACTCATTCTACCAAAGGGGTAAGTGCAGATAATTTCGAATTTCGGAAATTTTAAAATGTTTTCTAAGGATAATTAATGTTTTTATTTCTGTTTTAACGAATAGAGGCAGGTTTCTAAGATTTTAGTTAATATTAGTATTGTGTTTTTCACACCTTTTTAATTAAAGAGCAAATTCAGATACTTAACGTTAAACTAATACTACTTTAAAATACGTAAACATTCGATTTAGTATTACTGAATTTACTAAAAGTACTAGGCCCAACTGTATTATTCAAGAGTTTTAAATTATGTTATTCAAACCATGGCCATATTATGATTAAATAAGGATAGTAAATTATTATTAAAATGCTATTTCTCTTATTATATTAATTGCAATTCCTCTCAACTCAAATGCAATTATATAAGGTACTTCAGAATAAAACGTCTAAAGAAAGTTTTGAACAAATAGAGTTAATTGATTAATAGGTTTCACTTGTTAACGTGTATTGCAATTAACTACTTTTCCAGTTTATTTGAAAGAAGATTTAAATGTTTAATGCGAAAATAATATTGTTATTTGCCTATAATTTTATAATTATAAAAGTTGTATTTTTATGTTTTACACCAGCTTTTAGTAATATTGATTTACTTGCTTTATATACTCATGTGACTCTTGAATGATTGAAAATGTACAGTTAATCAAAATGTTAACCTCAGCCAATTCAAACTTATTTTGTCAATTAACATCAATTTCCACGAGACATTAACCTATGAATAACTCATACACGTGTTACTCTCATTTCTACGAATTCCGAATTTTTAAAAATAACAAATATTTTATACACTTGTGTTATACACGGAGATTACGAACACATTTAGCAACTTTTACACCGCATCACAGTTTATTTAAAATGGCATTGGTAAAAATTACTTACACGGTGTTTTAAGTTTTTTTTTCAGGTTTATAGTAATTTATTTTAAACTTTGGTAATGCCTATTTGGTGTAGAAGAATGTAAAGTAATTGGGGTTTAAATATTATAGAAATGTACGTCTTTAGTGTTGTACTGAAAAATGTCAGTCTTAATTATTTGTTACCTTTAAATGTCAAAGAAGTCATTATTGTATAATATAGTATATAAAATTATCTTAACACTGTTTTATTTAAATTCAACTCCACAACAATCGCAGGTTTCACATTATTAATTCTATAGAATCTGTTAAAAAAATTCTAAGTAATGCAATTTTACAAAAGTTCAAAACTGTCAGACACTTACCTAAGTCGGACGTGAAGTGTTGACGAGGTCTGAGGAGTGCTGGAGCGTAGGATCGGGGCGAGTACCAGGCGAGGGCGAGGGCTCGAACCTATACCGTACACTGAGCTGACACGCCAGGCCAGTCACAGCACAGGTGTGTGTATGTGTGAACCGAGAGAGTGTGAGTCGGTGTCCCCACCAGAGCCAGACCTCCCATTCATCCACAGACCGCGGCCACTGGCCAGTCACTGAGGTGATAACAACGTGACTACGCGACCAGGAGACCACTGTTGTCATCCTCCACAGTGCCCAGTCCGCAGACCACGGCTACGTGACACATCCAGACCGGTATCAATCACTGTAAGGGTGTCAAGGTCGACCGGCCAGACTCCAGGAGTAGCAGACTGCCAGATTATCACTATACCGATAACCACTACCGCAGCTCGTAGTGAAGTTGCTCACCAGTAAATCCATAAAGTTACTGTGATTTTCCATTGAATCATCCAGTTTCAAAACTACATTTTTCGTGTACTTTTTGGCATTAAGATCTACATGGTTAACGGCTAAAATATTTTACCCGGCACATGTTTATGCACTAATTTAAATGGTGGAAAGTAGGGGTTGGCTGCAAACCCAAGTAGGTATAGATATCAGTTTCAAAAGCAAGTAGATCGTGGTATTTACTATGTCTGCCTCAAAGTAACCACATGTAACCAAAATTCCGTTGTCTGGAAAGAGCTACAATTGGAAAGAAGACTGCAAGCACCATTCGTTTTTCGAAAAACACGTTTTTGTTTTTTTTATATAATGTGTAACTCAGAAAGTACAAATTCCTTCCTAATTTGAATAAATGGTTTTATTTGTTTGAATTTCTATTACAATAAATGCTTTAATTTACTTGGTAAATCTGTTTTTTACGTTTTTAGTTCCTAGTATAATCTAACCAACTCATTACTGTTACTATATTATCTAACATAGGCTATGAAACAAAATTCAAATTCGCACATATAACTTTGAAACCGGGATGCATTCGGCTTTGATGAAAACTCCCAAAGATAACAAGGCTTTGTCACAAAAACAGAAAGATCGCAAGGTTCTGTTGAAAACCGGTTGGATTGAAAAAACGCATTTTTATTCAAAGTGCTACACATACAGAGCTTTAACTTTTCGTAATCCTCTGTCTATCCATAGTAGAAAAAACATATGTTTATGCTACAACATATAATGGCTTTTATTTTTTGTATTTAGTGAAAAATAAATAAAGATTGATTATCTGGTCATGGAATCAGACGATTCGGTTGCACCTGGTACAATTCTTGTTAGATCATACCATAAGGCATCTTTATATGGTTATCAGATGTCCTAACTTGACATGGCACCTTGTTTCGAAAAATATTAAATACAAAAAAATAGAAAAATAAATACTACTCCGAATCTATCTCCCATCAATACACGCTGAGGTAAAGTTCAATGGCAGGATTCATTTGAATTCATTAAAATAAAGCTCGTCTACAGGCAGGAATACTTATTATTGAGGTTATAACTAGTTTTTACGGTAATGCTCTTAAAATTTCAAGAGTCGAGTCGAGTCTTACACGTTTCCAAAGTTCTGGAAGAAAATAAATAAAACACGTAATTTTGAGATAGTAAGCGTGATTATTTGTTTTCATTCGCATATTTATGTTTAATTGTTGTACTTTCTTAACATAACATTTGGCATTTATTAGTTAGACATACCTTGAATTAATGTCGTACATTATTGTTTGTAAATCTTTGGAGATTATTTTTCAATGATTAAGTTCGATTGTACATTTTATGCTTACACACTTTTTTCTTAGTTACAAGTAGTAGATGTTTTACAACTCCACAAAACGCTATTCTCTGCATTGTACTCACTCACTTTCACAACACATTCTTCCACTGATACCGGCGAAAAATGTAATAAATTAACATTTTTAATACACACACATTATTAATAGCACAATAAACAATCAATATAGTTTCAAATACAAATATGAAATAAAAATTTAATCCAGAAACGTTTTAGGTAAAGACTGTGAGACTCATCCTAGCTTTTGCTTCACTTTTCTCGAGTGATGCGTATTTTGACATTGAAGCTGTTTTAAAGAGTTTTCGACTTATACTATATATTCAAGGGTAGCATACCAACAAAAAACTTTAAAAATTCAATCAAAAACAAAACAGGACAGATTACGAAATTCAAAACAAGTCGATACTTAATACATTACAGCGTAGATTTGTGCGTTTGGATGTTTTCTTGGAAGGGGCTGCCAAGAAGTTGTGCCAAGGCTCTATTTTCATGTCTCCAGACCTTACAAGAGAAGTAAAGAACTTGTAATCTCTACCCCACCCCTCTAATTCACTATCTAATTCTAATCCACTGTTACGTGATCCAGTTCACGTTCTTGGCGTTCGACGACCAGAAGTTCAACCATCCTATGCTCAATGTCACAATAACTTTTGAGGCCAAACTCTTCCTCTCTTTCTTAGTTAATTTTTCTTAAGGACATCACGCACTCAAAAATGTATTGGCACTCAGAGGACTTGTTCATGGTGGTACTTTTTTTTTAATAAGTTGTCTCCTCGGAAGAAGGGAAGCCAGCTCTTTACCGGCCTCTCTAGTCAAAACAGGCAAGGGGTCATCTCCCGCAGTAGATTATACCTATCGATCTACCCTTGCACACCAATATCTCGACATTTGTGGTTAGTGATGTGCCGCTCCTGTCCATCCATAAGGTTGCCCAGCTTAAGTGACACATCAGTTTTTGCTGTACTCAGTTTGGGTTCAACTGGAAGGTATAAACCACCCAGAAGTGAACCCTCATGGGGGAGTGAAGTTATCTTACTGGGAGCCATCTGATTTCAGCTTTATAAGGACAATGTTAGAGCTTCTCAATTTTACATTCTTATTTTTGGTCTTAGAGTTATGAGTGATGTTGAGACACTCACAAACTTTAAAACTCTAATGAGTTTTTAAGACATATTTAAAATGTATCCAAACGATGTTTTAGTTTGTTCTAAATTTGTATTGTTTATTCAGAGAAGAAATCTCAACCACTGTTGCGATTCATTGTTTGAATATTCTAAAAGTGTAAGCTTAACGAAATATCTAGATAGCTTTAAGATGCGTATTAAAAATCGAGACATCCCACATATTTTAACGAACAAAACTAAGAGAGCAAAGTGTTTTAAGTTTAATATTGTTCTTATGGGGTAAAAATAAAGGTCGTTTTAGTAGAGCCGGTTTTTAGAATTTAACCATAATGAAATACCTGTTGCCTTTAACCGTTCTTTGACAAGATTTTAAATGTCCATGTGTTATTAAAACCGTTCTACAATAATGATCTCTGTCCTAGACTCAAAAAAGAGGTTTTTTACCGAGAAGATAAAATGTAGGCTATTACTGAACAAGATTTGAAATGCCCAAGTTCTATTGCAAAACTGTTCTACAATAACGCTCTCACTCTCTAAACTTAAACTACTTTCCGACAAGATAAAAAGTAGGCTATACTGAACAGTCTGAGAACCCAAGTTCTATTGCAAAACTGTTCTACAAGAATTATGCTTCTATTGCAAAACTGTTCTACAATAACGCTCTCACTCTCTAAACCTACTTTCCGACAAGATAAAAAGTAGGCTATACTGAACAAGATTTGAAATGCCCAAGTTCTATTGCAAAACTGTTCTACAATAACGCTCTCACTCTCTAAACTTAAACTACTTTCCGACAAGATAAAAAGTAGGCTATACTGAACAAGATTTGAAATGCCCAAGTTCTATTGCAAAACTGTTCTACAATAACGCTCTCACTCTCTAAACTTAAACTACTTTCCGACAAGATAAAAAGTAGGCTATACTGAACAAGATTTGAAATGCCCAAGTTCTATTGCAAAACTGTTCTACAATAACGCTCTCACTCTCTAAACTTAAACTACTTTCCGACAAGATAAAAAGTAGGCTATACTGAACAAGATTTGAAATTCCCAAGTGCTGTTGCAAAACTGTTCTACAATAACGCTCTCACTCTCTAAACTTAAACTACTTTCCGACAAGATAAAAAGTAGGCTATACTGAACAAGATTTGAAATTCCCAAGTGCTGTTGCAAAACTGTTCTACAATAACGCTCTCACTCTCTAAACTTAAACTACTTTCCGACAAGATAAAAAGTAGGCTATACTGAACAAGATTTGAAATTCCCAAGTGCTGTTGCAAAACTGTTCTACAATAACGCTCTCACTCTCTAAACTTAAACTACTTTCCGACAAGATAAAAAGTAGGCTATACTGAACAAGATTTGAAATGCCCAAGTGCTATTGCAAAACTGTTCTACAATAACGCTCTCACTCTCTAAACTTAAACTACTTTCCGACAAGATAAAAAGTAGGCTATACTGAACAAGATTTGAAATGCCCAAGTTCTATTGCAAAACTGTTCTACAATAACGCTCTCACTCTCTAAACTTAAACTACTTTCCGACAAGATAAAAAGTAGGCTATACTGAACAAGATTTGAAATTCCCAAGTTCTATTGCAAAACTGTTCTACAATAACGCTCTCACTCTCTAAACTTAAACTACTTTCCGACAAGATAAAAAGTAGGCTATACTGAACAAGATTTGAAATTCCCAAGTGCTGTTGCAAAACCGTTCTACAATAACGCTCTCACTCTCTAAACTTAAACTACTTTCCGACAAGATAAAAAGTAGGCTATACTGAACAAGATTTGAAATGCCCAAGTTCTATTGCAAAACTGTTCTACAATAACGCTCTCACTCTCTAAACTTAAACTACTTTCCGACAAGATAAAAATTAGCCTATACTGAACAAGATTTGAATTGCCCAAGTTCTATTGCAAAACTGTTCTACAATAACGCTCTCACTCTCTAAACTTAAACTACTTTCCGACAAGATAAAAAGTAGGCTATACTGAACAAGATTTGAATTGCCCAAGTTCTATTGCAAAACTGTTCTACAATAACGCTCTCACTCTCTAAACTTAAACTACTTTCCGACAAGATAAAAAGTAGGCTATACTGAACAAGATTTGAAATGCCCAAGTTCTATTGCAAAACTGTTCTACAATAACGCTCTCACTCTCTAAACTTAAACTACTTTCCGACAAGATAAAAAGTAGGCTATACTGAACAAGATTTGAATTGCCCAAGTTCTATTGCAAAACTGTTCTACAATAACGCTCTCACTCTCTAAACTTAAACTACATTCCGACAAGATAAAAAGTAGGCTATACTGAACAAGATTTGAATTGCCCAAGTTCTATTGCAAAACTGTTCTACAATAACGCTCTCACTCTCTAAACTTCCGACAAGACAAAAAGTAGGCTATACTGAACAAGATTTGAATTGACCAAGTTCTATTGCAAAACTGTTCTACAATAACGCTCTCACTCTCTAAACTTCCGACAAGATAAAAAGTAGGCTATACTGAACAAGATTTGAAATATTTGAAATGCCCAAGTTCTATTGCAAAACTGTTCTACAATAACGCTCTCACTCTCTAAACTTAAACTACTTTCCGACAAGACAAAAAGTAGGCTATACTGAACAAGATTTGAATTGCCCAAGTTCTGTTGCAAAACTGTTCTACAATAACGCTCTCACTCTCTAAACTTAAACTACTTTCCGACAAGATAAAAATTAGGCTATACTGAACAAGATTTGAAATGCCCAAGTTCTATTGCAAAACTGTTCTACAATAACGCTCTCACTCTCTAAACTTAAACTTCTTTCCAACAAGATAAAAAGTAGGCTATACTGAACAAGATTTGAAATGCCCAAGTTCTATTGCAAAACTGTTCTACAATAACGCTCTCACTCTCTAAACTTCCGACAAGATAAAAAGTAGGCTATACTGAACAAGATTTGAATTGCCCAAGTGCTGTTGCAAAACTGTTCTACAATAACGCTCTCTGTCTAGACTCAAACTACTTTCTGACAGGATTAAATGATAGTTCCTTTATAAATAACAAATGACAGTCTGCAGTGCAGTTACCGTGGTGGCACAGATGTGGCAAAGTAGGTCAAACAATGCAGCTCCCGCTAATTAAGATATAATCACTACGAGTAATCGGTCATGGGCGAATGTAAGTAATAGTAATCGCGACGCTGAGATTACTGGCGTTGCCCTTTTGTCTTGAATGTAATTCGTAGCATAGTTGTTAGTTGGCCATTGTCAGTAATTAGATGTTGTGCGATCTCTCGTTACTTGGTTGATGAATGCGAACAGAGAGGGATTTCCTGGACAACCTTCGACACACTATTGTTTCATTCACAATCCCGTCACTTCGTGACCACAAGATGTGTGTCGTACTGAGTGTTGTAGCTCATCGTTCTACCGTTTGCTTGTGTCGGAAGGAGCTACAGGCATGATTACATCACTCCAGCCACTCTTGACATTTTAAGCTTTATTATTTTTATGGTTTAAGACAAAGCTCGTTAGCCGTCCATTTACTGATTATCTAAAATCGTATTTCACCTTTATTGAAAGCTTACCTTTCCAGATCGCTCCGAAACAGTCACAGGAATGTTCTTTATTAAGGATTAATGAGACCTTTCTATGGAAACGTGGTCTTTAAAGGACTGTACAACTTCAAATATCTTCAACCGTGGACGACTGAGTTTGGAAAACGAGGTGGCCCGTTTTTCAAACTTTCTTTAAGTGCGATTTAAAAAGAGCTAACGGTTTGTGTATATTTCACGGCCAAATTTCTCTCCAAAAACTGTTGGAACTATTAACCTCAAATTTTGACCTTTAGCCCGAAATCCGTAAATAATTACCTCAAAAGAAGAAGCTCAAGCCACAGAAAAATTAGCCTCATAACTGTTACTAAATTCAGCTTATGTGTATTTTATATATTTCAGATCCATCAAACTATATGTTCTACATATCTCAGTTAGTGGTCATCTACAGATAATCGCAAACTACCCACCCTAATAAGCAACGCAGGGTTTGCTTATATATATATACAACCAATTATGTTCTAAATATCCTTTAGATATTTTTGCGTTTTTATATTGGTTTTAAAACACTGAATAAAAAATTTATTCGCGTAGCAGTCGATATGGTACGTTGATTCTTATTTTCCAATTTCACAAAGTATTTTCGTACCAAAACATGTAACGTGCCACCTTGCGGTGTCATTAAACACAAGAGTAGACCCCTTGGGTCTACCCAGCAGAGATCACCTCTGGCAGGTTTAAACCTTGCAGTTGAACCTACCACTGGGCACAGCAAAAACCGGTCACTTAAATCTGGGTAACTTACGGATGTCTAGGAGCGGCACATCACTAACCGCAAATATCGAGATTCTGGGGTGCAAGGGAATTCGAGAGCGCTAAGTCTTCATAATTTGTAATATTTCACAGACTTTTGCAATTGAAGATAATTAAATGCTATACGTTCTAGAGAACATTTCTACTTTTTAAGTATAGTTTGTTTTAAAAAATAGGTTAATATTACTTTTAACATTAGATTTTAAATTGACATACATACTTTGTAAGGCTCATGACAACAGAATAACAAAACACTGCAGCAAACAAGTAATAACGCGTGCTTATTATCAGCTGTGATAAATGCATGACGAGTATACGGCTAGCCGGACGTATAGTGTAACGTAAACCACGGTGGTGAAGGCATCACTCCGCCTTGTTTATAAAATATCGTTGATTTTTTTTAATCATCGCAATGTAAAATTACATATTTAGTACACACGTTTTTTTTTCTGAACGTCATAAAAATACGACGCAGGATCATTTTAGAAGATATTTAGAAGATACCCCTGCTGTCTGAAAATTCTAACTGCGGATAAATTAGGAGATACTTCTGACGTCCGAAAATTCGGACCCTGTATATACAGGGTCTTCAGAAACAACTGATAACATTTTTGTTGCTCCCAGCTTGTGCGAACATACCTTTAAAGTAGTTGTGCTCGCTAATGCGTTGACGGATATCATTGATCAAAATACCGTTGGAATTGTAATAGAAATTTCAAAATTTACGGTATCTCATATACTTTTTATAATAATATTGGTTCGTTTTATATTTGACAAGCCAAATATTGACCTTTGTCAATATTTATTCAAATCACACCATTATTTTATTTTATTTTCCTCTTATTTACCTCAATATATGCCCAATTATTGGTATCTGTAGCGTTATTAGTCCTATAGGTAACACTTTTGTTATAATAAATAAAACGGTGGCTAGTAATTTTTTTTTAATTACGAGAACTATCAGCCACAGGCGTTTATGACATCCTCTGTTGAACACCCTGTATGTACATATAAAGATAGTTGATACTTACACGATGTGTTGACTACATCCCGTGTTTCCGTATTTTGAGGAAAGTATGGAGGTGTGCCAAGTAACTAAAATAGCCACCATGTCATTACATTAACTATATTCACACCAAGATCACGGAAACCACTTTCTCGACTTTCAACTCCATCCATGCTTTGATGTCATGCAGTTTTCGAAAGACATTTCGCAGAAGACCATCTTCAAAAAACCCAACTGTACTGACAGTTCACTGGAAAACTGACGAAAAATCATGTGACTGATGGAAATAAGATTTATACGTGCTCTAACTGTAGCTCACTGTTTTGCAAAAACAACTGGAATACTCCAAAAAACAGAACCGACATTTGTCTCATCAAAGCCTACAACAAAAACAACGAGAACATAAATTGCAATCTGCAAACTTTTACAGGACCCAAGCTTAGTTACAATAAGACAAAGTTTGTAAGTGAAATATTACTCCAAACCAAACAGGAATTATTCAGGAGATATCAGGAAAATCTCTAAAGAAGTATAAATATCTAAACAATAATTATTGTGTGAGTTTTGTACTGGATTTCTGCCTAATGACATTTCAACTATTTTACCTAATACGAACATATTCTACAATAATTTATAACAAGTTTAGTAACCGTTATAGTATATATATAAACGAACAGTAGAGGCACATCCGTCAAACAATACCCCCGTATCCATATTTACTGAATTTTATTGTTAATAGATTGTTTTAAATGGATCCTTTGAATTGGGTTTTTAATAGTTCTTTATGTTGTTTAGAAGATGCCAATACAAAAACTTATCAGTACACTTATTTTTATTCTAATATTAACATTACTAATTATTGTTATTTTTTATTGTATATTGTATATTAACGGTTTGTACTAGCTTATAAATAAATGACTTCTTACGTCAGATACAATTTATAACTAAGGTAAGAAACTAAATGCTGCAAACGCTGTTATTACATTTAACCGTGGATAAATACATGCATTGGTTAGATAGATTTTTTTGTACATCGATGCTTGTAAATAAACACTTCTTGTTAAAAGTTCATCGCCAAGTTAATATGGTGCAAACGGTACTCGGTTAGAATTGTTTATATATATATATATATATATACAACTTTTTTCACAGCCCTTTATGAACCATTTCAGAAGACAGGCAATACAAAAATAACTTTTTTTGTTATTCCACGAGGAGTTTTAGAAGCAGAATTTTGGAACATATTAAAAGGATGCTCAAATAAGTAGTTGAGTATAAGGATATGAACATTTTACAAAATCTATATAAAAGAGAACCGGAGAGAGTGGTATTATGACTAAAAATGTATTTCCCCTAAGACAAACACTATTAAAACACTTCATGTGTTTGTTTAGTTAAAATAATATATCTTCCTAAAGTGTTATAAACAAAAATGGAAATTCTCTGAAGCTATAACCCACGTAACGATTCCCATTCTTATATTCACCTTTTTTATTTAGCCTTGATTAGGACATTGCCTAAACTTTCCAATTTAAATATATGTAGTTCCTGTTGGAGTGATAAAAAAGATTGCTTCTACTTTTTTGTATTCAGTTAGCTATGAATTTAACATAAGAAATAATTTCCAAACCAAATATATTTTGCATCTCCAATAAGTTCATTGGTTCTCTGTTTAATTTTTTTAATCTTTAAATCACAACCCCTTAAGACAGGAAAACAATAAACTATTATTGGTGGACTGATGGATTGAACCTTTATCCTTATTTCCCTGTGCAAAATAGGATTACACTATTTTAGGTGACCAAAATACATTCCTATTATCACATTTAGCTAAAATATACAAATTGTATCAATCTCTTGCAGACATTGGATTTTTCGCAGGGCCAATTTAGCTTTAGAGTTTAACAACTATAACCGTAATCTGTTACTATGATAGCGTCTAAAGCTTTGACTTCATATTCTCCATAGTGTTTGTCTAGGACAGAGGCTGCATGTTGTCGGTACCTCTATTCCTTTAACCTTTTTCTGCTGATGAATTTAGAAAGTTTCAGAATGGATATATGAACACATGTCTATTGCTGTCGGAAAGCTGTCTCTTGTCCCCATAATTCAGCTATGGTAAGAAGGGCTGATTGAGTGCGAATGTTCAGTTCATCGCATAGTCTTTTCTAGGATTTACGTGTATTCCGGAATTTTGGAAAAGGAAGTTGGAATAAAGCTGAACTGAACATTTGCACTGTTCTCTTTGTATTGAGTTTCATCGTGTTTCGAATCCTTTTCAGAGATTCCCCAATTCTTACGCCACTTTAACCCAATGTAGATTTATAATCAGCTTCGTTTTTGTTCCACTGCATTTAGTAGCTTTTTCACTTCGAATAGGCATACACTCAGCAATATTCCATTATTAAACGTCAATACTCCACAGTTTTGAGTTTGCAAACGAGTAGATTGGCAATCTGCTCATTTATGCGAGGAAAATGTACATTTTATTATCATAAAACTTTTCAAACGACGGTCAGTAGTTGACTTATCGTTTCAACCCGGTCGCGTCGGTTTCTGTTGGGTCTGTTCCTTTTACTCATATAAAAAAACGAGCACTTACTACAGTTGTTAAGAGAAAGGGTACGAACTAACTTTTATTCGCCTTAACTAAGTTCTTATGTCTGAGTACCTTCCCCTACTCCCTTTACTGGAAGAGGCTGGAACAGAGATAGCCCCCCTTCTTCCAAAGTGACCTGATTGAGGTACAGAGCTCGCTAACCCTAGGATCTAGACAGAAGGTGGCCCCTACCACCAATCTTACCCATCCTGAAAATCACTCCGGAAGCAAGACAAAGGTCCTTTTAGGACTAAGTGCAATGAGTGGTTTCCTCAGTTTCCTGCCCTAAGTGAACAAAACTCCCAAGTGGACTTGCTAAACCTCGTTTGAGCATCTGCCCATGAATCAACAGCTGGCCGTAGTTCTAGACAACATCCTGCTACCATTGCTCCATCGCCACACAAACTGAGATTTCACACCTAAAGCCGACCTTAGCTCCTAGCGTCGTATGTCGTGGTCAGTCTACAGTTGTATGTCTGACGCATCCGCTGCCGCAAGACCTTGGCAACAAACGGCCTACATCTCCACCACTCCGCACTTACATGTCTGCGACTACGTTTGTATTCTATGGGTCAGCAATTCCACGTAGTGCTAGGCATATACGTGATGAATTGTAATCTTAAGCTGGCGGACACATTATATAAATGCTTAGCATGTTTGAACGGAGCTTTTTTGTCATTTAATTTTCAATCAAAACTTTTATAATTTAAAGTTAAATATAATTAACTGAAACGAAATTAAATATAAATATATTTCCAAGTAATATACACATTAAAGAATGATACAAAAACTTGGTAAATTATTGAAAAGTACCATTCTTAGAAGTATATATGATAACTTTGTCTGGTTAAATTAAAATTATATAGAAATGAGCTTACATGGACAAGCAGCCTGTGCGTAGGCTCGAGTTAAACCATCAGTAGACACCGGTTTTAAATTCTTTTTGTAACTAACAATAATTAAATTTGGAGAATTATTCACTTCGGAAATATTGGTATGAAAACGTACTTGTAAACTTTATTAAGATTAAGTTAATAAAACTATATATGTTGTACATATTGCTTGATCTGCATGCACCCATCACTTATATGTAGTTTGAAAAGGAAATTGACTCCTACTACTAATGTTCCCTTTTAAGAGCGAATAGTTAAGAGGAACACTACCAAGGTTCCCTCTTTTGGTAATAAATACGGGGTAAATTTTAGCCTTTTGTTTTTTTTTACCAGTGAAATGCACTACTACTGGTAGGACGGGAAAAAGTCTTAGGGAACCGCTACTAAACTGCACAGCATCTAGAGTGACAGTGTATTCGGGATGCGTATGGTTGGGTTCATCGATCCCGTCTCCTTCCGAGGTCCATCTAACAGACACCATAACACATTATCTCAGTCACCCTTCTTGGAAGAAAGGGAAGTTTTCTCTGTTCCATTCTGTACCGTTAAAATACCAGGTGGTTGTCTATCTTGCATACGTAGACTTGATAAAACCTTTAGGAGCCCTCCTAACCCAACTACCATTCTTAATAAACTAAACCTACCGATTCAGTTACTCCTTTAGTCGAATATCTCGAAATTTGCTGTTAATCGTGTCGTTCCTGGACATCCACTGGATGCCCAAATGTAAATGAAAACATCGGTTTTTACTGCACACATTGTAGATTCTGCTGACAGTAATACACCAGCCAGTTATTAGACATCCTTAGGGAAGTATAATAGTGTGTTATTTATTATTAATTACTGTGACGTAGTAAACTAGGTCAACTTACTCATCTCTCCACTTACCAACCAGTGGACCATGAGAGCAGACTACGCATGAGGAATTGTGGAATACCGCAAAGATATGTCCTCGGCCCCTTTTATTTCCGACCTATATAAATGACCCTAACTTAGGTTTTTAAAACTGCACCATTTGCGGAAGACCACAACAAGCCGGAAGAGGTTGTCACGTCTGGTGTTACTTGAAGCTAATGCCACAGTTGTAGTGTCCATGTTGAGGCACAAGATACCGGGATATTGTTATACCAGTTTATTACTATGAAGCTTAACCGTAATATAAATGATCGTTTAAGCTTAAGTGATCAACCGATTACTTAAGCCAAAGTGCTCTATAATCAGGCTTAAAATTATAAGAACAAGAATACAGATTCCAATTTTCCTAATACATTACTAAATTTGACTTGAATTATATTGATAAATTTAAATCAAAATTTGCCAGTTATTTCAACAGGATTGCACTTGAGCTTTTTACTCGTCTCTAAACTCGAAGCCATTTAAAACTATGGTACTGTACCTTAGGGCTATGCTTTTTCGCTTTGAAATTATGTTAGTTTTTTATATAAAAAAATACAAGTAAACTACTTAAACAACTGTAAATTACATTATACCAGGTATATTTAATTTAATTTACAGATTACATTTTTTTAGATAAACCCCTAAATACTTTTGCTAAAGAAACCAAATCGGGTGTAGTCCAAATAAATTTGTTTCCTTTGACAGTTTTACCAATTGCAAATTTGATACAGTATTTTCAAACACTGTCTAAGAATCTTTTGCAATTCTCTTTACACTACTTCTAATAATAAATACAATTTCCTTTCGTGATATAATCACTACAAAATAAAAATACAATTCCTTATGCTGTTGAAAAAGCGTTGTATTTCCTACAATAGCTTAAAAGATATCAAGACATTTACATTGCATAATATATCGATATTACATTAAACCTAATTGCTGTATTGACGTTCAATATCGATTGTGATCCAAGTACTACAACTTTCTGTTACGATACTGACATCAGAGTAGTTAATGTCGACCCCACGACCTTGGCCGAGGCCGAGGAGGCATTTCGACCGTCACACGGATGTCCATCGCGCGCTCGACCTCATGCTAATCCGTCGATGATCCATCCGCGTCATTACCTATCTACATGATATGGTGTTGGCCGAGTGGAAATGTCTTTGTTTTTCTAGGCATATAAATATATAAATATGTGTCTCTGGTTGAGATCTGGAAGAAAATTATACTACAGAGGTATACTCAGTCTATGGCACTGGGGGAATCGCTGTGATGGACGGCTATCCTTATGAAAATGTCATTTGGCAAGCATTTGGTGGTGAAGGTAAAATTTGCTCTTTTGGCTTACTGATCCACTCATATGTTCTACCTTTCTTGGCTTGTTTATCCACAAATATGAGCTACCTTCCCTGGCTTTCTTATCCACTATTATGTTCCACCTTCCTTGGCTTGCTGATCCACTAATATGAGCCATCTCCCCTGGCTTGCTCATCCACGAATGTGATCAACCTTCCCCGGCTTGCTTATCCACTAAAATGATTCGCATTCTCTAGATTGTTGATTCCCCAATATGATTCACCTTCTCTTGCGCATCCACTAATATCCACCTCCCATAGCATGCTTTTCAGCACAAGCTCAGACATTCTGCTCATTTCTAAACCAGTGGATGTAACATGCTGTACAAAGGGAATGCGCTTGTCAAATTTACTAACAACTAAACGCGTGGTTGCGTTCTGAATAACGGAAGAATTCTAAGAAATGTGCTTGATGAAAGAAGAACTCCATTCACGAATGCTTCTGGTGCTATGGGTAGAGTGTTAGAGAAGAACGCCAGACTACAACTTGGTGGAAATTCCTGTATTTAATTTCAATTTTTGCTGATACGAGTAAAAAACAACTATGTAAAAAAATAACCACCTTAAAAAAATATACACTTTATTTTTCATAGATCGTAAGGTTTTTGAGGCAACGTAGTTAATACAATGGTAGTTATTTTATTGTTATATTTTCTGGAATAGTGACTGTTATTCAAAGTATAATTCTCGATCTAATGATCAAAATAATCAGCATATTGTCAAGGATACAAAACCAGTTCAGTTGATCTGTATCTGTTCCTTAATCCATTCATACAAGTGCAACTTGCCCTTCAGGCAAATCTCATTTCTTCTTCCTCCCCCTCAATGAATACAAAATCTTGAAATTATAGATTCCCTTTCACTAAGGGAATCAGACTATTTGAATATCTTGGAGGTATAATCCAACTCACATGCATGCATAAAAGCCAAATACAACTGACTGTTTCATAAAGAAATCTTCAAAACTACAGAACGAATTTACGAGGAACTTTATAAATTATTTTCATCTTACATCTAAGGTGATCGCTAAGAAACGTTTTCTTTCGCGGAATAACCATGGGAATAAGAGAAACACCGCGATATTTGTAATTGCAATTTTTATCGCATTCAGAATTCTCAAAACAATAAAATTATCATAAGGACCCCACATGTCCATGTTGCCATTACCAATCGCGATAACTCGTGTGAACTCAACGCTCTTGAAATAAAGATCGAAAGTTGAAAAGTTTATTTACAGTTAGTTATGAATACAAATGTGTATTTTTTGTATTTTTTTTTACAAAAATGGAGAGGCCGATCCCCTATTAAGTATTATTTTGTCCGTCCTCGTGGGCCACTGGCCTGTGCGAGGATCTTATCAAACAGAATAAGGGGAGAGTCGATACAGTACAAGGTTGATGGTACTGATACAAAGTGCAACGGTCCAATGATTACATAGTATAAAACCTAGATAGGCCATGGGAGGCGCTCGGTGAAGCAGCCTCGGCAGCCCGAACCTAGACCAAGATGGCGGCGCGGAGCATGACTCACCCTAGTACCGAGCGCCAACGCCACCCGCTAACCAGTCCAGGGCCCAGCAACAGCTGGCAACAGCCCTAGTATGTATCGAAAGTGCTTTGGCTACATATGAGCAGTTTGTAGGTAAAGGCCCGCTTAAATATTTACCGCTGTATAAAACTAGCCAAGATCACCTGAAACGTTTGTTCGGATTATATACTGTACGTTCTCGCGGAGGCTATAATAATAACCCCTCATGCAGAGAGTTTACTTGCCTCTTTGAGAAGAATTTTGCTACACAAAGAACTAGAGGAATCTGACTCAGGAAATGCTCTAATTTTAAACAGGAGTTTGATTTTCTCAATAAACAAAAAAAAACGAGAACGAAAACTGATGAGATTAACTTCTCCACACCTAGCTGGAGGTTCATTAGAGGACGAAGATCGAGCTACCTCCAACAACAACGACCTGCTAGATGATGAAATAATTGTAAATATTTTAGGGGCTACGACAGAAATAGGACGTGATATAGTCGAGTATGTGGCAGGATATGTGGCTAGGTCATTGAGGTGTAAAATATTATGTGTGAGTTGTTGCGGTTTGTTAGTCAGTAGTATTACCCAGACAAACAGTTTAATTCACTCTAAGAACAGGGGTGGACTGGTTCAACCCTCTGAAAGTGTGGTTAAACTTTGTTTGCTTTGTGAATCAGTATTCAAAAGCTATGTAAATATTGATAAATTAATGACAACAAAAAACTTGGCTTCTAGTAATGATTGTGCAAGTTATGAGAAAGTGTATTGACATTAATTTGTTTGTCGGAAACCACAGTGTTGACCAAGAACCGGATCAAAACCATACTATTTTGTTAATGAAAGCGTTGTGTAAGAAGTATTTCACAGTTTCGCTTACACAAGCATGCTAAAATGTTAATGAGTTATTAAATAAAAATAAAGTTAGAAGCCATTTTAACTAAAGTAATAACGTTTTTAGGACAGTAAATTAAAACTCAACAACAGTAAGTTCCTGAGTTAGTTTTAAATCTTTTGTAAATTTATCTAACAATGTTCTTTTTCCATTAAATGTACAGTATTTGAAACTAAAATGAGTTGTTTTTATTATTTGTACCTGACCAAGTTTCCTAAGTCGTATTGAGACTTTTAATAAATGTTGTCAATGTGTCAAATATAAAACACGTTATACAACATAAAATATACAGGACGAAAATTACCTGTTTTGAAAATATTTAAATTGTGAACAGTTAAATGTAGTGTTGTAATTAAGTATTTAATAATTATATAATAGTTAATAATAAGAGTTTTGGTTACAATGATAGGAAGCGGCCTACGGAGCAGTGGCCAGGTTCGGAGTGCAATTCTGACGCGACTAGTGCCGCGGGCCGTGTTGAATTACGCTTATCTTCAACCTGCCTTCCTGTCCAGAGTATAGCTCGTAAAAATTTTTTATGACAAAATAAGCTAAATTCAAGTGTTTTATATACAACTTTGTCGCTTACAAAACTTCTCTACCCAAAAAAATAAAAAAAATCCTCGCAGACCAACTTTTTCATGTCAAGTTTTTAAAAACCATACAAAAGTTTTCACTTTAACTTGTAATATTAATTAGTAATAAAAATTATTTTATAATTTTAAATTGCACCGTTTCTGTCCAACACTAATGTTTTGTCTGCATGCGAAGTTTCGAAATTTTAACTTCATTGTAAGTCGGTCAAACGACAGTGTATTTGAAAAGCGCCCATTAAAATTTTCTCCGTGTTAAAGACTGCATTTGACGCTTCTATACTCGACCAAGATGGCGGCGCGTTGGCTTTCAACTGCTTTTAATGCTTGTTAGAGTCCACGGCCTATCTAGGTTTTATACTATGTAATCATTGCAACGGTCACAGACAGGATTTGAACCTGCGTTATCTCTAACTCAGACTCAAAGTCAAACATCTTAGACCACCCGACCATCGGCACTCTATTCGTTTAGTATGTTGCCTGATGCAGTGAGGAGGATTGGGGTGCAAACACGGTAACTTATTCCAACGCCAATAATAAAGTTTAAGGTATTTGGACATTAACGTAAAGGCTCGTACTAATCCTGCAGTTGCAAACGCAACGGACGATGCCTTGATGGGCCACAGTATTTTATAGGAAAATAAATATTCTCAGAAATCCCCAAGGTATAGCATATTTTACGTTCTAATTATCTAAAATATATTCATAGTGGAGTAAAAAGTAAAAATATAATTATATTGTCGGTTTAAATGTATATAAAATTGGAAATAGTAGCACAACTTCGAACATAAAAATTATAAACAAATTGAATACAATTAAATTCAGTAAATAATTATGTTTTCAGTTTTTATTTATTTTTTATATTACCACTTTAAGTTTTTACAAAATGTTTGTTTTTTAAGTCCAGGCAAATGTTTTTAATGTTTTCATGTGGCATATAAATTTTAAAGAAGTTCATTTCAAATAAAGTATATGCACGTTTTTATACTTTATTAGTACCGCAAAACCGTAGAAATAGAAGATATTTTTTAATTCCTGAATATTTTTATGCTTTTGTCTGTCACTCTCAAATAATTAAAAATTTATTTAAAAAATTACACCAAAAATTATCGAGGTTATAAAATTATCTTTTTACAAAATTATCAAGGTCACATATATAATGTGAGGAAATTTAATATTAATAATATGCAGTAATAACACTGGATACTGCTTTATTTTTAGTATTAAAAATCAATTTCTTTAGTTCTCATTCCAACATTTTTACAGATAGATACACGATGTAAATGTTAAAAGAAATATTTTTCAAAGGCATTTAAAATGAGGTACAATATGATGAAACCTTCCATTTCATTGTTTTATATTTTCCCATTTTAACTTTTTCGAGATATTTATTATTGTTCGACGGTGGACAGTTTTTATTAAATATGTACATGTAAATTTTTAAGGGCATAAATTGCAGATTTAGAACTCCCTGGTTTTACTGTTTTATTTTTTGAATTGTGTAATAAATACAGGGTTTGCGTAAATTCCCAATTTTGATAAGATTGTATCTTAGTTGTTTGAAACAGTATAATAGTTTTGAAAACAAACTTCACAGAAATGTTTTTGTGAAATATAAATTTAAAACAATGTGCCATATTATTCATAAAATATAAAAAATCTAAAATATATTCATAGTGGAGTAAAAAAGTAAAAATATAAGTATATTGTCGGTTTAATATAAGTATATATAAGTATATTGTCGGTATATTGTAGTTTACATTCGGAAATGAGGAAATTCGAACTCTGGACCTCCAGTTTTCGCACATCTTGTTCCTTAAATTGGATGAAATGGTTTTAAATAGATCCCTAGTATGTAAATTACGGCGATTGCGTTTTGTTTCCTTATTATAGCTCTGACCGTTTTCCTGAACCCAGCAGGATCACTTCTGGCTGGTTTATACCTTCCAGTTGAACCTACTACTGGACACAGCAAAGACCGATGTGTCACTTAAATCTGGGCAAGCTTATCGATGTCTAGGAGCGGCACACCATTAACCGCAAATGTCGAGATTCTGGGGTGCAAGGCTAATTCGATAGGACTAGTCTACTGTGGGAGATGACTGTTTCAATTGGTGGGGTTTGTTCCCTAACTATCACAGGTTCTTGCTAGCCTTAACAAGGGTATGCCACCCCCTGCCTGCTTTCACTGGAGAGGCTGGTTCAGAGCTGGCCTTCCCTTCTTCCGGGGAGACATAACTTTGAGATTAGTGCCCTAATTCTTCCTCATGGATTCTTGATGGATAGGAGGCGGCCCCTACCCCCTAACCTTACCCATCCTGATTATCCTGTCACTCCGGAAGCAGTGCAAAGGTTCTTACAGGGCTAAGTGCAATTTATAAGCTTCTTGTCCTAAAAGAACAAAAATCCGTTTTCCTGATATACTTTTAAGGCACTGTATCTGACTCAACTTGTATATACACCGTGTTCCAAAAAAAACTTAACAACTTCAAAATCTAATAGTCATTACATAGTTGAATTTAGATTTACGTTTATACTGTACATAACAATTTAATGATCAGTTCTACCAGCTCACTATCAATTAGTATGAACCTCCAACTAATTCTACTGAGCCTTAAAGTAATGTAAGCTAATCATTATTTTTAATCGTCTCTTTAACTATTAAACAATTCCATGTCAAATTTCCAACCAGTAAAATAGGTTTACAGCGTAAAATAATTGTGGCCGATTCAATTGAACGAATACCTCACCGTGCGGCGGCACCATCTCCTGGCCCCAACGGTTCTCAGACTATTGAGTGTTTGCCTTGGTATTGACCAGGTGTTCAAGTCATTCACGTTCAAGAATTGAATTACCGCGGCTTTTTCAAACAATAATGATGAAATGAGTCACCGAGAGTTAGATTGCCGAATTGACTATCTTTTTCACAACATAGAAAACCGTCTTGAACTTCAAAAATGAATGTGTTATCATCCTAAATAACTTAAGAATATGTGTGTTACTTTAAATTTAAACACTATTTAATATTTATGTATTAAAATATTTACAAGCAAAAGAGGTAAGTTTTTTGAGTACGTAAATTTTAATTTTAGGAATGAATTATTTATAAAATTGTCTAATTAAGTTATACATTACTGCAGATTTCAGTATGCTTAAAAGTTCAAAAGTTAAAAGCACCACCTCCAAGAAGTTGTTTTACTGAATCAATCTAAAACAAAGTGCTTGTACTTGCACCAAAGATTTTTTTCCAATTTACTGGTTGGAGTTCCATATTGACAGCACAGTGTTTGTCTTCAAAACAAAGCAAAAGAAATTTCACAGCAATTTCGAACTTGCCACATCTTCATTTTTAACTCAAAGAGGTACAACATTTACACATTTAACATTTTGTTACAAGATTTCTATGTAATTAAAGGAACTTCAGTTTTATCTCTTAAGAATAATGTTAAAATTCAAACATCAATACGTATCTTCTAACCTTTTTTAGTCATTAATATGCTTTTTTAGTTAGGACCTTGATTATTCTATGGATATGATTACTTCGGATACAAAGGCTCTTAAGTTTTTCTTTCTTTTGTTTTGAAAATGTATACTTTTTGAATATTTCAAAGATAAAGTCAAAAACGATTTTATACTTTTGGATGAGCGTTTGGATGAGTATTAATTATATGTTTAAAATGAGACACCTCCCATGACTATACGACTAAATAATTATGACCTTAATAGGTCATAAAACTGTTTTAAGTTTAACTTTGTTCTTGTAGTGCTAAGATCAAGACCGCTGCCAGTACAGCAATGCTTAACCTCCAATTCTTCATCTCAACAGATGAGGTGTAAAAAACACGTATTGCTTTTTAAATGAATTTATATGATCAAGGTTTTTTACGGAAGTAATTGAAATGGAGTGGAATTGAGAGTAAAGAATAAAAGGGGGGAATTCTAAATGATGGTGTAAGAAGACATTCTGGTATTGAATTCCACAAAACTCGACATAATTCCAAAAAAAAAATTAAATAATGTTAATTGTTTTCAAATATGATTATGAAGGATCCTTGTCAATGTCTTCGTTTTGAGGCTATGATTTAGTTTCCTGGCGGTTTTTCCTAATATCCCACCCACATTTTAGATCGGAGCCATTTAGAATTCCTTAGCAACTGTTACTAATATATTGCAAAAGATATATCCGTTTTAAATCAATCAGATAGATGTACCTTGAACCGTTTTTAGCTATGAATGTTAAAACACACACACACACACACACACACACACACAAACACACAAACGAAACTAGTCGGGTGTTGTCCTAGTAGAACTCGTGAATTTTAGTTCAATAACACTCTACCAAATTACGTACAGTGTTTCTCAGTTCCTTCATGGTAGATGTTTTAATATTATTAACCTACGAATCGAATCATTACGGAACTCTTGTTTCTTATTACGGAATATGTAACACCAATTCTCGCGAAATAATGAATAATGAAGGAGACACGTAGTTTGAGCGTATTCTCTTCTTGAAATCGATCTTTGATCTTGGAATGGGAATAGTTTAGTGTTTAGATAAACAAGTAATTTAAACACATTTTACTTTAGTGCGTCTCATTTGCGACACATTTACTACTAAATTAAAATACAAAATTACAAAAGCTAAAATCTAACACCTAAATTCCAATTTTTTTTTAATTTTTGTTCACAATATATAATTTACGTTCTAGCCTTAATATATTATTACGAACTCGGACTATGTTCCTATCTAAGATTGACTACATCATGAGTCTTTTTTGGGCACCCAGCCAGTCCAAAGCACGTCAGCGGGCCAAATTACAAGTAATATTTTCTACCTAACCAATTACACATGTATAGCTTAAACTATAACTTAAACTATTTCTAGACAGAATTTAAAAATAAAACTCACCAAGTCCTGTGTTGCTTTTAGACATTAGCTTCGCTTACCATATCAATGTATACTTTAAAAAAAAAACACGGGTATATAGATTAATAATCGTCTATCAAATGGCTTGTATTAAAAACATTTTATTGTTTGTGTTTAGCCTATTGTATAGAATTGAATAATTGTAGGATACGTAACTCAAATGTTTTCATGGAAATAATGATTTATCTCTCCCTTTTGATACAAGCAAGGTACATGTAATAATTTCTTAGAACTTAAAACTGCCACGTAAAAGATATGTGGCAGCTATTTAGAAAAAATTCAAACCAAAAATGCACAAAAAATAGACAATAAATAATATTCAATAAACTTGTTGAAAAACTGAGAGTCCAGTAACATAATAGCCAAAGTATTTAGCTCAGTTGCGTCAGCTACAATTTTAACAAATATACACTAGTATTAGGAAGAATAAATGATAAATACAAATACAGATAGTAAAATAAAGAGCAGTATTAGGACAATGTTTTAAACCATGTTTATAACAATAACCAGACCATATTATAAAGATTACAAAAGATTATGAAAACTGACTTTTTTTACATATTTGCACTGTTGCAACACTTCCTTAAGAAATTCCAAGCTCTCATGCTCAAGTAGCCAGATCTTAAGCTTCTTGCAAAACTTTGCCAATTCATAAATAAGCGCTAAAACACCTCCTGTCATATGCTTTAGAATTCACCAGTTGATGAAAGGAACTAGGAAAAATAAATGAACACCACCTTACAACCTACCATTTTCAAAACATTTGGTGTCGTCTTTGTTATCGGTTTAGATCCGTGAGCTATTCATTTACTTCTTTTGTCAATAGTTCTCTTTTAATTACTTTCAATAGCAGAACTGCAATGAGCAAGGTCAGCCGGAACCCTCGGTAAACAGGCATTGTGTATTAGGCTCATTGTAAATTAGATTTGAAAGGAACTTAAAGATGATTAATGAGGTCTTAAGAATCTTGCTTCCTGTTAGAATTATCGAGTTTTGTGTGTGCAGACAGAATGAGTATAGATAGAGTGTTCATGCGACTGTTCTTCATCTTGTTGACCTCATGAATTGGGCATAACACATTCAAAATAAATTGAACTTTTTCTGCAGCAAATATTAGTTAATACTATTCATAAAATACATTCTGTTATAATTTCTACCCGCCTCGTACAGAACAACACTGAATAATATTAAATGTTATTTATTACAGCTGTTTGAATAATTTGGATATGTGATTTGTTTCTGCTGAAGAAAAATAACTTATGCAACGTATGTTCTTAGTATAGTGTTAGTTAGATATGATAACGACTTCACTGATATATCTAGGCATTTCTTCACAAATAGAAAGTATATATTTCAATAAAAACTTAAATTTATTATTGTCGATATAAAAATTAGACTATTGAAAAACTGGCAGCATGTGATAACGAATTTATAATGCTCGCTGATTGGTCGAGCCTCAGCCAACCACGATACATTTTCACCCCTTACTTTTTTATGATCCGATTTGTATTACTATCACTGCCAGTTTTGGTTAAACATAATATTGTATTCCTCTTCACATCAGGGCCGTAGAGATTTTTGCACTTGAAAATCTGGGCATCTAAATTAAATTGACTAACATCCAATGATATATTAAATGATCCAATGCTCCTTTTCGATTAGATGCACAATTAATTATATATCCTTACCGCCGTAAAATTAAAAAAATACCGAATAGGCTAGATTTTTCCAGATCTGCCAATCTGAGTGGAATTTAGCTTTAGCTCGAATGACCTATCCATGTGGGATAATTTAAAAGCAACCGTTGCCACACTGCATTTGGAAAATGTTATATGTATTGTGTCTAAGTTGAGTCTAGCCTATCGAAAATTCCAGGAAGATTATGTTGCAGAAAGTCCAAGAAAATAGCACCGTCAAGATTTCCGACTAAAAAATGTAGACCATTACGTAGCCAATACCACCAGCCTAAACCCCCATTTTGAAGCGTGTTTGAAAAGCGCGTTCCGTACTTACTCAGGGGTTTTCTGAAATGCAACAATCTAGATTATGTGTATTGAAAACTCCACAAAGAGGTGGGTATCTTGTGAAGGTTTACTCGTCCAAAAATGTGTTTCAAATTGTATTGGCCTACAGCAAAACTCACTTCGAGGAGCAAAGTCGTTAAATTCAAATTCAAATTCTTTATTCAGCCATGTAGACAGAGTTAACAATGTATATGCCAAGTCAACAAATCTTAACAAAATATAATAATGTCTCTCAATAAAAATAATTTTACTTTTTCAAGTTTACACTATCTTATCAGCTAAAAAGTCCTTAACAGAATAGTAAGCCTTCTCGATCAAACAACCCATTTCAATTTTTTTTCTAAAAACTGTGTAATCTTGGACTAATCTTAAGCTTAATGGAAGACTGTTAAAAAGAATTACTGCTGAATATTTTAAATGATTTTCAAAAAATGAGGTGGAGTGTGGCGGGATATTCATAATGCATCTGGGTTTACTTCTTGTTCCATACATGTGAGTCGGAAAAAATCTATTAAATAGGTGAAAGTTTTTATGAAGAAAATGATAAGGTTTCCAGAATATAAATGGAAGGAAAAGTTAAAAGTTTGTTGGAGGAAAAAAGGTTAGGCACATGAGGTTCTGGATGGGACATGACAAATTATTCTTAAAGCTTTCTTTTGAAGCCTAAACACAGACTTAGTTTTGGTGCTTTCAGAACCCCAAATGGAAACCCCGTAAGATATGAATGGATAGATGATGCCATAATAAGTAGCAGTAAGAATTTCAGTTGATGCGAAACGAGCCAGATTTCTGAGCACAAAAAATACCCTGACTCAGCTTCCCACATACATGCTCTATATGGAGATGGAAAGACAAATTGCGGTCAATAATAAGGCCAAGAAATTTTTACGGAGCATTCTGAGAAAACAGCTTCATCACCCAAATGAATACTGAGCAAACTTTTGCTTGAATGGCTGTTAATTGAAAATTCAATGAGTGTAGTTTTTTAGACATTTACTTGAAGACTGTTTTGCTCAAGCCAATTAACAAGTTCATTCCCTTCTAAGAATGTGTCGAGTTCCAGGTGATCTCTGGAGGAATTAGAAAACGTTAATGACGTGTCATCTGCATATAGGCACAAGTTTGGCACAGTTAAGCCCTTACAAAAGATCGTTGATAAAGATTAAAAAAAGGACAGGGCCCATAATTGAACCTTGGGGCACGCCCTTGCTGATAGTTCCTTTCGTGGAAAAAAACTATTGCAGATGTTATTTGACGCATCAATAGAACTAACCTTAACAAACTGTGCCCTTTTGACCAGATATGATTGAAACCACTGAAGTGCGACACCTCTAATCCCCATGATAGACAATTTATTTAGAAGAAGAACGTGATCAACTAAATCAAAGGCTTTAGTTAAATCAAAAGATAAGCCACTAGACCGGTTACCCGAGTCAATAGTATCGACAATGTTCTGCACGACACAGAACATTGCGTCAACAGTACTTTTCCCTTGGGTGAACCCATATTGATGTTGAAACAATCAGCTTGTTGTGCTGTAGGAAACTCCAAAGCCTTTTTAATACTATTTTCTCTATAACTTTAGAGAAGGTTGAAACTACAGAAATCGGCCTGTAATTTGAACAGTCCAGATTGCAGCCTTTCTTGTACAAAGGGGTGACCATAGCGAGTTTCAAACAGTCAGGAAATATACCCATTGAAAATGAATGATTAAATCAATTCACTGAGTGGCTCTGCCAGCTCTAAGACTACGTTTTTCAACAAAGCAGATGATATTACATCTGAACCAGCGGAATTTCTTTGATTTTAGGCTGCGAACTGACTCAGCAATCTCCATAGGATTAGTAGGCGACAAGAAAAACGAATTCAGAGGACATGTGCTCAAGGCAGAAGAGCTAATATTAGGCGGAACCTTGTTGGACTTATCACCCACATTAAGAAAATAATCATTGAAAATATTACACACTTCTGAGGGATCATTAACAACCTCTCCTAAATTATTCCTGATTTCTGGTTTTTGGTACTTTTTAAAGTCATGTGAACCTCGACTCTGATTAACGATCCCCCAAAGTGTTTTGGTTTTATTAGATGACGTTCTGAGCCGCTTAGCCACACTATCAGACTTGAGTTTCAGAATAAGCTTACGATACAAACTTCTTGAGGCCAAGATATCTTTGCCTAAGGGGGTGGACAGAAGGCAAATCTTAAGATGAAGCGATGAACAGAAGTGAAATAGAAAGGATGAAAGTAGTTCTTTCTGTACCTTGAGGACCTTCCAATGATACATTCCAAACTCATTTGTTATTTTCCTACAACATTAACTAATTACGTGATTGTCTTTTGTTGAATTCCATGCTTTTAGTTACTCAAACATTAAACTTTGTTAGTCAGCGAAGGACATTCATTAATTCCAATATATCAAATAAATAATTTGAGAATGCCGATGTCCGAGCGGTCTAAGACGTAGGACTTGGATCTGAGCTATAGATATTGTAGGTAGGTTCAGATCCTGTCTGTGGACCGGTGCATTTTTTATCAGTACATCGACTTAAAGTAGGGTTTTTCATTTTGGGCGGGTAGATGTTTGCAGCTTGCGGCGGCCATGTTGTTTTTGTGTCAGCTGTTTCATTAGTGTATTGTTGTTCAGTGAGTGCTGCCATTTCATGACAAGTAATTTCATCATGACAAGTTACACGATTGAGCCCATTGAGCACGTTCAGATGATTAAACTTTATTATCAAAATGAGTGTTCACTAGTTAAAACGTTACGTGCGTTGCGACCATTTTACGGCAGACGCGGAGGCCCTTCAATGTCAACTATTCAACGTTTGGTCATTCGAGAAGACCGGTTCGGTAAACAACCAGCCAACACCCAGACGTCAAAGGAACAGCAGATCTATCGAGAACGTCATCGCTGTCCGTGAAAGTGTGCAGAGGAACCCGAGGCAGTCAATTCCTCGCCGTGCCCAAGAACTCGACTTTTCGCAAACTTTAACTTGGACAATTTTGCGTCTGGATTTAATCCAACTGACCCAGGAGCTTAAAGTTTATGACTAGACAACGCCGTTTGTTCGCCGAGTGGGCTTTGGAGCTTTTGAAAGAGGACCCTAATTTCGGCCGAAAAATTATCTTCAGCGACGAAGGACATTTCTGGATGAATGGCTGTGTTAACAAGTATAATTGCCGTATATGGGACAACGGCAACCCACATGAGGTTCACCAGGTAGCGATGCGTCCACAAAAAGTTACTGTTTGGTGCGGATTTTGGGCTGGCGGTGTGATTGGTCCACGTTCGTGAGGCCATCACTATCAACGGCGAACGCTACAGAACGATGATAACGGATTTCTTTTGGCCCAAACTGAACGATATAGACGTAAACGACATGTGGTTTCAGCAGGACGGCGCTACGTGCCACACAGCGAACGACACCATGAACATTTTGCATGAACGATTTGAGGGTATGGTTATCTCTCGCAGAGGTGACGTGAATTGGCCACCAAGATTGTGCGATTTGACGCCCCTAGACTTTTTTATGTGGTTTACTGAAGTCACAGGTCTATGCCAATAGGCCTCAATCAACCGATGAACTTAAGATCAACATAACCCAGGCCATCGCTCAAATTCAACCGGATTTATGCGGTAGAGTAATTTTATTTTATTTTATTTTATTCACCAACGGCATACACCATTTTACACTATTACAAGAAAAATAATAAAGATGGCCAACAAGTGTAACAAGATTAAAAATAAGTATTAATAATTAAATTATGAATAAATTATGTGAGGCAACTATTATATAATAATGGAGTTCATGCAAAGAAAGCAACCAACAACTACTATACTATGCAATCGAAAACAAGAGTTTAAAATGTACAATCATTAGAAAAATAACTTTAGAAAAAAATAACAATAAGTTAACAGTATAAAAATAAGCAGAGAAAACAAGCAAATAACTATAATAAAATATGTAAATATTAACAGAAAAAAATATATATATAAAAAATAACAACGTAACAATATAACAATAGACAAAGATAACAAGGAATAAATATGTATGACAATAACAACGTAAACTAAATGACAAGCTAACAACAAACTAAATTATAAACGTAGCACATTGGAGGATGAGGCAACACCGATCAGGCTTTCATCAGCAGCAGCACGCCGAACCGCACCCAGGGCTGCAACAAAGAGGTCGACTGATGAGCCAATGTCGTTCCCGAAACGCATGAGTCTAGGTATGGGACTAAATCGAAGATAGTTGGTCCCAGCATGGTCAGGCTCGAAGGGGCGCTGATGTCTGGTGGATCTGGCAGGAACGCGGAAGTTGATTGACTCCAGTAAGAAAGGGCTGCTGACTTGGTTATTGAGGAGCTTGGAAAGGAAGATACAATCCGCCACCCTCCTCCTGCGCTCAAGACTCAGAAGACCATAAGCAGCTCATTGACTGGAACTTCACGAAAGTCAAATCCCGCACGACATCCCAGGAACCTGACGAAACGTCTTTGCACTGACTGGAGATGATGAATCTGGCAGAGCTGATATGGAGACCAAACTACAGAGGCATATTCAAATAACTGTGCGGACAAGGGACTTGTAGAGAATCGTAGAAGCATGGGTATTCAAGCCATGTTTTGAAGAACGAAGGACCAAACCAAGCATACGAGAGGCCCTGGCGCAGATTTGACTGATGTGGGGACCAAACTCAAAAGAAGAGTCAATAAAAACACCAAGGTCCTTGATGGTATTGCATCTCTCCACCCGGTCGCCATCGAGAAAAGTATTCGGCTACCACTGGATTTAATTTCCTATTGAACGTCATCAACTTGGTCTTGGAAGGATTCACAGTTATATCATTCACACGACACCAGTCAAAAACATCGTCAAGAGCATCCTGCAGAGACTGGCAATCATTCCGAGATGCAACCTCCACGAACAGCTTGATGTCGTCCGCAAAGAGAAGAAAGGGAACCTTGATGGCATGCTTAGTATCATAAAGATTGAAAACAAGAATGGTCCAAGGTGAGACCCCTGTGGAACACCAGAACTTGCAGTGAAGCTAGTTGAGACGCCAGAACCAAGGCGCACGGCAAGTTGACGATCGGTAAGATAGCTGCTGAACCATTGCAACATTGTGCCAGAAAACCCGTAGCCCTGTATCTTCGCAAGAAGATGACGATGGTTGATTTTATCAAATGCCTTGCTAAAGTCTATATAAACGGTATCAACTTGATTTCTGCGGCTGAAGGCCTCCATCACCATGTACTGGAGTGATAGAAGGTTTGTCACGGTAGAGCGACCGGAGGTGAAACCGTGTTGCTTATCAATAATAACTTGTTTAAATAGAGGCTGAACCATATCTAAAACGATGCTCTCAAAAACCTTACTAAGGACGGATTGTATGACTATGGGCCTGTAATTGGTAACATCACGACTATCACCAGATTAGTAATTGAAAATTGGACCACTCGAACCCGTACTATTGTGAGAAACCGCGGTGGACATTTGAACAATGTCATATTCCATACATAATGGCATGCACGGGCCATATATACCTTTCATATGATAAATAAATTTCGTTAATATACCATACGTAGCTTGTTTTATTTCATCTCAAAAATTCTCTTAAAGTTAGAAGTGAATTTGTAAAACTTACAAATTTTATATTTTCGATCACTTAAAATCACAATAAAGGGTCACAAAAATCACAATAAAACCATCAATAACAAAAACAATTTAATCTGGTTGAAATTTATCGCGCTTTGAATCTCCAACAATTTTGAGTATTCTATTTAAATCGATATTGAAAATTATGATATTAACACACGTCATTAATTTTTTTAAAAGTTCCTTGAAAAAAAAGGTAAATTGTTTGAAGAGATATTTAAATTTAAACAATTTATTTCAAATTCCAATATTTCTTTGAAGACTATCACCCGGTATACCTGTATATATGATGTCTGTCAAAAATGAATGGTCATCCAGGTTTATTCTTAATTAAAATGATATTCAAAATGTTATCGAACTATAAATTTAAATTTTCACTAAGAAACTTTTAGTATCTTTGTTATCAAGTGCCCTATGTATTTCGTATCCATATGATGTATAATACGTTTATAATTTGGTTTATTTAAATCATATAATGATTTGTATAAGTTGTAAAAATGGGAATTTTGCTTTCCACGAAGTGGGTCAGGTCAGTGTTCTTTATAATGAGTGTTAAATATAAATATATATATATATATAATATATATATATAAGTTTCAGGGGTATTGGCACGATCTGTTTTGTATCCGCCAGATATTTAAATATTTTGTGATGTTTATCTGCCAGAATTGCTCCAATTTTTTTGCTGTACTAAAACTAATGTCGTATAAATACTAATACTACAAATAATCGCCTGTAAACGAAGAATTGGTAAGATCGAATTCTGGATTTTCTTCGCTGCGCGTTCCTCAGCAAGCAACCACAATTGAAGCAGACAGATCTCTTTTCGTCACCTGTTGCCTAAAAAATGCCCATCAAACTCACGGAAAATTGAATGCTAACCACGGTCGATTTGCGGCCGGGCTGAGGAAGATTTCCTTAGTCTGATTATTGCGGACTGGAGAATGCAGGGCTCTGTACGGGGATTCCATGCATACATGTGAATGGAAGAAAGAGTGGCGTAGTGTTTTTGTTTATTGAATTGATATATTATGTTCAAAGCATGTTATTTTTAAAATTTCTATTTGTGGATATAAACTACATGAATGTAACGTAATTCAGTAGGTCTTTAAAACTATTTGTTTCATATACACAGGGTGTTCCGCGAAATGTTGGTATAACTTCAGGAAATGACAGTAGGTAGACATAAAAACAATCACAAATGTTCATATAATGTCATTTTGTTATGGTTTTTTATTTTAGAAAACACATCTCAAAAATATAATATAATATAATAATTCTAGGCTGGAGTATGGATTGTCATTGTGGGGTAGTTCATATGTTTCAAATTTAACTAGTCTAATAGTCCTTCAAAAAAAATTTATGATTGATATGTAATTCTAATATTAGAGAACATTCGTTTCCGCTTTTTGTTAGAAATTTTATTTTACCATTAAGATATTTATATGTTTTTAAAGTTTTAGTAATTTTTTCATACTAAGTGGTAACAGTGGACCTGTTATTGACAACTCTGGTTATTCTACTAGACTCAGTAATCAACAGTATTTGCGATTGCCTAAACCAAACTGTTCTTTGTTTCAAAAATGTTTTGTGTTTTTAAGTTATAAGTTTTTTAATTTAATTCCAAGTGAAATTAAAATTAATAGATCTATATTTTTAAAAAGAGGCTGAAGGTTTGGTTTATTGAGTAGAAGTGTTAAAGATATTGAAAATTTATATTTAGTTGTTCAGTAAAAATATTTTGTTCTTATTTTATAAATTGTAAATGTATGTTTTTATATTGAAGGTGAGTTGGATTTCTCTAATTAATGTGTGTTAATTTGATGGTTGAGAGTAATTTTAGTTTGTTTATTATTATTTGTTGTATTTTCATATTGTTATTATAGAACTTAAATTAAATTAAGAAGCTGATGATGGCTCCCACCCAAGTGCAAGATTATTTTCTTTTTGGGTTGGTATATTTTTTCTCTGTAATCTGTATATTGTTGTATACTGTATTTACATGTATTTAAAAAAAAAGAGAAAAAATAAACGCATTTATTATTATTATTATTATAAATGGTTAATCACACTTTAGTTTATGGTTAATGCGGATAGTTTGGTAGTTTGTATGTTAAACAAAGGAACATTTAACAAAACATTAAGTAAATAATTTTACCGTCCGCTTCAAAATGGTGGCATTTAAAATTTCTCGAAAACCGTTATTCCTCTAACAATGATTTGTTGTAAATGTAGTTTATGTAAAATAAAAACTTCCTTTTTATTTTATTTTTTTTTTTATATAAATATTCTATTTCAATTACAAATCGGCCCTTAATGAAGCAATAAGCAATAATTTTTAAATACTCCGCTTTTGTTTAAGAGTTCTTTTTTTTATGTCTGATAAGGAATAAAAACCAAACTAAACTAAAATATTACCTAAAATAGCCATGACTTATTTTTATTTTTCAACTAATTTAAACAAATGAATGTCGTTGGATTTGTCTTAAAATTCCAAAAAATGGTTTGTTGGTGTTTGACCCTACTCTTGCTATTGTTATAGAATTAATGGTTTAATGTTTATACAAATTTGACTGCTTTGTTGTAACTAATATTATTTCCTGAATTTATGACAACCTCTCGCAAAACACCCTGAATTGCCGTTTTTAGCCTGTGTGAGTTATTCATATATGCCAGTTTTTCGGAATTAGTGTCTTTTATCTTTCCGTATCCCTCCTAATTGTATCCTTACTTTTATTATCACCCTGTTGATGATGATGATATAACCCCATGACTTTGAGTTGTAGACCTGTACAAGACCGTGTGTGTGGTATGTCCGTTATTTGGGGATCACGTAGAGCCCACTAATGGTTTGTTGGTATAATGTTGTGGTTCAGGATCTCGACCAAACTATGACAACATCCTCGTGGGATTGATGAAACCCGAAATTCCGAGATAGTAAAAATAACGGTTCGAAATAGTAAAACCTTCATTTTACTACTGACGCAATACCTAATGCTATGGTGGGAAAGGCAATAATGGTAGATGTGTGTGAACAGCAGGTTCGCCCAAATATCGACATGGCTCTTTCACAACGGCGAATGCCAGAGGAGAGTACAGACACTGACAGCCATGCCTCCCAATCAGCCGGGGATATGTGTCTAACGTGCCAGCTCACTCACTCTTGTTCTTGCATTGCCGGAGACTTTCGTGACTGGCAAGAATGGCTGTATTAATTAAGGCATAGTTTTGAGAGAAAGCCCTTATTGAAAATATTATAAATGCTTGCTCTGCATGTGTACTGCAATCAATTGCAGGGCTACAATATAAAAGTAAAACGTCTATGTTAAAACATAGTACTTCGTTAAATATATTTTTACAACCGCTATAAAGGCCTTATCCAGATGATAGTAACAGAAGCCAGTTCCCAGAGCCTCCCTTAGAAATTCTAGGTTCAGAGAGATGAGATTTCGTTATAATGGTACAGGAAGTTTCTTCCCAAGAAAGAAATTAATCATCAGTTTTGGCGAAAGTAGAAATGGGAGGCTAAAAAGGTAAAGGTAAAGGATGTTTTATTCTACCAGGCGAAGTTAGAGCTAAGAAGCCCTCTGTAGCAGTTCTGAACCACCACCAATGGCCGGGCAGGCGGGCTGCTTGCAAGGACAGGATTGCTCAGCGGTCACCCATCCAAGCAGCAGCCACGCTCGACGTTGCTTGATTCGGTTATCTTGCGATAACATCTGTACCCGCTACACTACGCCATTGACTACCGAAAGTGGTGAAAATACGGCATAATAAATTCGTTCACTAGTAGTTGTTTTAACTTCACACTTTGAACACTAACAGTGAAACATAAATAACTGTTTGACCAAACAATCAGCTTCACCAACGAGATTTAGAGACCGAAAAAGAACTCAAAGTGACCATTTCCTTTTGTCTCTTTATATTTTAGTCGTCCCTGTTTTAAGTTTTTTTGTACTCCCCAGTGCCCGACGACTCGCTTATTTGATTTACGTGCGTCAGTTAATAAAACAAGACCTTTTGTAATTGACGATGAAAGGATAACGAAAATTGAAATTAAGGAACTGTTTGAAAGTATAACAGGACTTCGGAAATTTGCCATCGTTATACGTTTCAAAAGGCAATTATAACACATAACATTTTGTAACATATAACGATGGCAAATTTCAGGAATTCTGTTAGAGTATTTGAATTTAAACTCATTATTCCTGCATTTGTCTAAATTATTTTACCAGACAATATTATGAAATGGATTAAAAAGAATGGTTGCTACCGTATGAGGCAAACAGTGCTGACTCTGTAACCCTGATTTAAATTAGGGCAAGGTCCGAGAACCCTTATTGCACCAAAGAGGATACGCGTGTACCATGAACACGCGTGCAAGAATTCCCGTTCATATTTATCCCTTATGTCACTATTTCGTAATTTACAGCTCACAATTACTGGTGTACTCAACTTTTAATCGTTTCCTGCTGCTTTAGGACATTCAGAATGTAATGTTTGTAATAAGGTGAGTTTAACTCTTAAAGTTCGTATAATATAAAAAGCTAAAATGCGTTTCTTAGTTGCTAATTTTTATACACACTCCTAAAATACCTGAAACCGTCTGTGGGACAAACTCTCTAAAAGTTCTTTACTTTGGAACTGATTAAAGAAGTCGTAACAATTAGAATCGATTAAATTAGGTTTTCATTATCAAAAAGGCAAAATAAATCAAATTAGAAAAAAAATCAATTTAGTGATTGCGCACCTATAACACATTTCGCTTCCGGGGTTACATAAGCTGACTATGTTGCCCATCACAACATTGTTGCAAAGTGATAATATCACAGAAGAAACGGTTGATCTCAGGTAATAACAGGTTGGCTGGTCGCCATTCACAATTACTCCAAGGTGGGTATTTAATTATTATCATAACTATAATTCAATGATGACTAGATGTCACACGAGAAGCCACATGTCAAGGTCTTTTAGGCAGGAATGTTTGTGGCACTTGTCGATGCATCAAACGCGTCCTTCATTTAGGATTCAACGTAATATGTGTCCTTGCTTTGTTGCAGACTTTCGCATAAAATGTCTAAACCTCCACCAACTGAAGCCAAATGTTAAAGGGCTCCGTCCTCGGGTCAGTTGCATTATGTTTCAGGGAATTTTTTATAAAATTCCGGGAAGGATCGACGAATATTTCTTCGCCCTCCTCGGAGTTCATCCTTCCAAGGAAGAACGATCATTGCTCCTCCCCCATTTCCTACTCCCCATCAGTTGGAGGCGTTTTGGTATTACTTAAAATCATTGGTTGGTTACAATGATTAATCGTACACAGTAACCGCAGAAAAAACAAATTTTAACAAACCCATGGGTATAAATACGTCCGTCCCCCCACGGTGGTTTTAAGTATAAAGTTCTTACCCTGTGGGGTAAGCAGTGATGGACGTAGCCATACTGTATTACTGTTAGGGGCTGTAGTGTCTATTTCAAGGACGATGGAATCTGGCGGCTGGATGAGCACAGAAAGTGCCTAGTAGCTCCTGGTTGAGATGACCGGCGAGGGTTCTGATTCTGATCCTTGAACCGACTTACCACAGATACGCCATATTGTCTGCAGTCTGTGGTCTTAAAAATCAAAGAGGACTCGTCACCTGTAGTCGAAGAGTTTGTATCCTTATTCCAGGGAGGTCATTTGCGGTGCCACGGGCAATATAGTAACTTCCGCTATCATGTATAACATGTGACTCATGCCACCCGCAGTAGTATATTTGAAGAACAATTTAAATGGTCATTATAATTTTTAAGTGTCATTAAGAAACAGCCTTGCTACTATGATTAAAAGTCGTATTGATAATGAAGTGCCGTGGTTCAGCAGAGACGGTTCCTGTGTGGCGACTAGAGGTCAGATCAAGGTCAAGCTATGTTTGGTTGTTGATGACTCCGGTAATAGAGGGAAAAGGTCACCGTAGGATTCAGCTTGTCCTTCACCTATCCTCCCTTGGCAAAAAGTGGCAGCAATTGATTTCTAAATTATTTTCCTTCTTAAGTCCATTTCTCGATTAGCAACCGCTTCCTTTTCAACTGTGAATCGTTCATTAAAATGTATATCTGGAAAATCAAGAAGATCTTACATCTTCCGGAAGAACTTTCGGTTGATCAGAAGTGGAAGAAGATGGTCAACCCGATTACTTTGTGAATTTTACATCAGTTTCGTGATTTTGATATCAAACTTTTTACAAGATTTCAAACAAAGTCATTCAAATGTTAAGGGCTTGAAACTGTAACCCCAGACTTGCTGATTTTCGTTCATAGCCAGTATTTCATAATAATAAAATCGACATAGTTGAATTAATAGCAGAGGTAATTAATCCTCATGATAATGTAGACAGTTCCTATCAAATTGAAACATTAAGCATGGATATTTCTATATCGGTGACGTTTCTATAATGTTTTTATTACACGGAGTGTGTCTTGCCACTTAATTCTACAAGTCTAAAACACGGTCTTTTTACGTTACCGGTTATTGCGTTGATATTAGGTGTTATATAAGTAAAATGTTTACATATAAAGATTTCTTCAGTTAAGTAACGGTAATTTAAAAGCAAACGTATAATTCTTTAATGAGAAAAAAATCAAATATAAATATCTTATTATTATTTTCTAAACTTTTAGTGCCTGAAACTTTCCTTGAGACAAACTGATTCTTCCAATGGATTTTTCCTATAGACAATGGATTATTTGAAAGCATCACTGGGTTAGAGGCAAAGCTATCGTTAAGTGGCACAAAAGAACGCAAAATTTCGAGACTTGGTGTCTTCTCTCTTCTTCTGCCATCAAATCTTAAAACAAGGCTAAGTATGCAATATAGTAACTATGCAAACGCATATAAGTAGTTACGGTAAGAGGGGTTGATTCAATTGAATTTTGAGTTAAGCTGAGAAAAGGAAGGTGAACTGGAGCTAAACTCAAAATTACGCAAACGCAGTCATATATTTATTAAAACACCAAAGTTAAAAACTTATACTTACCTGAATCCAGCGCCACGCCAGGAGAAGGACAAATGAAACATAACAACAACGTTAATCGTACCGCTTAAATGCATGGTGCACGCACTGTGCAGTAAGCGGGATGAGATTGACAGAAGTGATTGACAATTTCTACAAAATAATAATGGACTGAACAATTTTTGTAAGATCCTGTATAACAAGCTATGAAAAGAAACCACAGGAAACAACTGTAATATTCCTAAAGGTGGGAAAAACGTATAGAATATTCTATAATACTTTTTATAGAAAGCTCTCCTACTGAAAACGTATTAGATAGTTCTCAGTAGATCATTTAAACCTCTGTAGTGAACAGATTTTTTGTTAAACGTTTACACGATGTTTGTACATGCGTATACAACACTTAATATAAGCCTGATAGTGGACAACCGGAAACACAGTCTGTGATCAGAAACTTTGCATGGTTTCCAATTTCAATTAATGATATTTTAAATAGAGACATCAATGTTCCGTAACAATAATATCGTAAACGTGGTTGAAGTTCAAAATTATTGTGGAGCCTAAAGCAAGATGGCAGACGAAAATTGAAAATAAGCTTAAAAAATAAACCGATACAACGCAACGAAACCTAACACAGTATTCTTTACACCGTTACATTCAATTTTGCTGCTCTTTGACTAAATCATCCTTTGAGTACTAAGTTCTAGTAGAGGTACTAAGTCTCAATTATCGAGGATCTTTTTATCAAGATTCAGGCGGACAGACAGACAATGATACGATTTTAAGGACATTTCGTGTCAACTATGTTTCGAGGGCATTTAAACCTGATAGTTCCTTCAAAAAGTAGATTTTTAGGTGTAGTGTTGATGTACCAAATCTTGTTGATTTATCTGTTATCGTTCAGAAAATATTATTCCTGTGCAGGACTTTATGTACACCCTGTATAAAGTTTTGTCTCAATAATATTAAACATATTGAACAAAACTGTAATTTTTAACATACTTTTTAGAATTTATGTCTATTTTCCTACTTCGACGCCATTACTTCTCTAATGGCTCTATATCCCTAGGCTATTAATGCCATCGCCCAACAATAAGAATAAATTACCATTCGTGTAATTGGGAAGATTTTCTTCTAAATTACTATTTTTACAAGGGGACATGAAGGTTAAGTGTATGGGAATGTTGTAAATAGTGTAGGTGAAGGTCTCACTCAGTTCGGGAAAGGTGTAATTATGTGGGAGCAAGCAGTGTACTGGTAATATCGCAATCCCCCGTCCTTGGTCCCAGACCTGTCGGAGGATGTGCTTGCGGACGTCGCGTCTTGTATGAAACCGACAAATCACAACACCATATCGCCATATTGCCGATAGTTCTGCGAGAAATACCGGTGACAATTGCATATGTTCCAACCTCTGTAAAATTAAGAAATTATACACATTCTGGACCAACGCGAGAGTATTTAACTAGCAGAACGTTGCTAAAGTTACGAGTCCGTTAAACCCCTTTATTTTCCGTATTTGAGGGAATTTAATTTTTAATGGAACCACTTACATTTGCGGAAACATTTTTGGTTTAAATAGATGTAATGATGAATTTATGGCACTATCTTGGATTTTCCACCATCAAATCAAATTAATTGTCTCAAATATAAACGTAATTTGTTTATCAAGCCATTTCATTTTATCGTACTGTTTGTTTTACGGATATATACTGGATAACATTATAAACAGTGTCAAATGAAAATGAGTTCATATGCACATTTTTATGTATATACGTTACTGCCAAAACTGGGATTCAGCCAAAAACTGGTATTGACCAGTCAAAACTAATTTAGCCAAAGGCAATGGCCAAAACCAGTGTTGACTAGCCATACCAATTATGACCAAGCTCTCTTGACAAAACAATTTTAAATTTTGAAAACAGTTTTAGCCAAGCCAGGCAGTCAACACTTGTTTTCCCTAATAAACTTAATCAAAATCAGCTTTAATGACCAAATAATAGAGTCAAAACCGTATCGAGTAAAATACATCGTTCTCTAGTTATTTTGAAGTTTAAAAGTTGATTATATAATAAATTGTTGAGGTGTTTACTTTTTCCAGTGCGTTTGAACTACATCGATTGGTCCCAAACAATACGATTTTATTTAAAATTTTTGTTTTATGTTATATACACCCTAAACATTAATAAGAAGAATCAAAACTAACTCTATACTGCAGTTACAGAAACATTTTCTTGGAACAGGACAGAGATATTTTCATTGCATACGTGAAACTAAATCTGTCTCGTAATAATGTATTTACAAAAGAACAAAATCTTATTTTGTAATTCCAAGTGTGACAATAGCTTTTTCATGGTGTAATAAATCAAATATGTTATTAAGACAGGTTTGTGGTGCTTCTGGTTTAATTGCGAAATAATGTAATACCATGTAATATTATGTGAGATTCGAGAACAATAAAACTGCTGATTCCCTTGAGCTTAAAATATGATAAATTTTATTATGTTTGTCTCGCGGCCAGAAGACTTCAAAACATTAAAAGGATAGGGATCGTAAGTAAATAGACAAAATAAGGTTGAGGGAAGAACATGGGGGAATAGATGATAGAAGAGACTGCATTTATACAGAGACAAAAACGTAATATAATATAAAATATATTTTGTACTAGATACCACAATACATGCAAGGTCAAAATCGGTTCGACTGTATTTAATGCCAGAACTAGTTTAAACTAAAATTGTTTAAGCAAAACTAGTTTTGACTCTGGCTTAGTTTCTGCACATAAAATTAACATAGTTTCTTATATGATTTAATTAAATTTTCTAAAATGAAAGGTTTGAATTATTATGTCATTTTTTATCATTAACAATGGGGAAAACTGGAAATTAAATAGTTATCCCACCAATTATTGTGAAATAAATGATAGCTGTCGATCAAGTTATATTTTCATTGCAATATCCCACAATTTACCGGTATTTGTGTCCCGCTTATGGACATCGTTGTAAACTAGCAAGAATCGGACTCTCCTGGGGCTGACTAACACATCAAAAAATTGTATTACCCAATTAAGAAAATTTCCCTTTAACACTTTTATTATTAATTTTTATCAACCGCGATCAATAAATTTTACTTAAATTAAAATACCATGTCGTTAGATATCTGATTGTAGTGGAATTATTTGCAAACTTTGGTTATCGAGCCATATCTAAATATTGGTTGTACTGTAGAATTTGTAACTGTCCACTAACACATGAACTCTACATTTTAGTATTCTAGAAACTATATCAAAACTATTAAACTTGTGCTTTTTGGCCTGTGAAACCAAATCTCCAATCATTAACGCCAAAACATTACCACATAATTAGTTCGTATCTTATGAATATTTATGTGAATATTTATGTTTATGATCCATTCCTCACATGACTGTAAAATATTAAGTATTAAGTGACAACTTGGTGTTAATTTAGCTTGAGGCTTATATTTTAATACACTGTGTACTGTAACAAAAATAATTTAAATTACTTATGAATACCATAACATTATATATCAATTATTTTAAATTACTATTCGATCTATAGTAAAAAGTTATTGGAGCAAATATTTTCTCTCACATTCAAATTAATAACAGAGACCTTTATCAATTTGTTATTATTTACGTTTTTTATGTCTACTAAGATAAATGCAAATATATATATATTTGCATTTATCTTAATATATATATATATATATATATATATATATATATATAATATATATATATATATATATATATATATAAAATTCATAAATCGGTATGTATCGAATGTAGTGTATAGTAAATCGATAACGAATGTGTCTAGTTTTGCCAAGCCGTACCCAATAACACCAAGTATACCTTGTTTGTGCCGCTTTAAGAAAAATTAATATAGGTTTCAAATACTTATATTTAATTCTTATAAGCCAAATAATAAAAACGAAGTAATTTTCTACTGAGCAAACTAGGAGTAAACAAAAATATATATATCTGGGCTGATAGCCCTTTACAAGCCTATCTATGTTAGAAACTTCAAAGGCACAAATGGAACTCATTGGCTGCCAATCGAAACCTTTGGTAGATTTTTAGTATGTGTAGGTGACATTTGTTGGTCCATTGGCTTGATTACCTATTTTACCTATTTTACACATATCTTTCACACAACTAATTCCATAGATAGAAATCTGGCCAAGTGTTTTACACTGGACCTGAATCCTGAACCCGGTATCTGCACTAAGCATAGGGAGACATGCTTACCCACTTCCTGGTTATCCTGTTCTCATTAATCTAGCATCTACTCTATCTCATCTATCTCATTGCCATAGGCTGTACCGAGTTTCAAATTTTGTGTAAAACTATAGTAGCCCTAGATATATATGTTGTTGGGCGAGCCATTTGTTTTTATCACGTATAAAAATCAAATTCAATATTTTGTATATTTTAAAGTTGATGTAATTACAGGGTAAATAAAAAAGTCAGGAACCCCGCTATTTGTTCTAAAGTTTATATAGGGAGATATCCTTTCGGTAGTGGTGCAAATGTGAAAAAGGAAGTTTCATTTTTAAGAACATAAAGAAACATAAATAATGGTAAAACCCAGAGATCGCTATCTCCTATTCTCATTCTTTTTGGGGGAAACAAAAATGTTCAAAATCGTCAAATGAAACTTGCTTTTTTATAAGCTTCATAAAAAATAGAGGGGTTCCCGATCTTTATTCACACTGTATAATAAGACAAGCAACAACAGAAGCACAATTTTTGCTGTAATGGACAGCAGTATAGTAACATACAGTTTCACTAAGTTAAATGAAGACATTTTTCAGGTAGGTGAATTATGTGAGTACACTTTCTGTACAAAGATTGATATAACAGATTTATAATTTGGAAATGAATTATTTAAAACCCATTCCACTCATCAACTAAAAGATAAATTTTAAGCAAAATATCGTGTACCAACTTATAAAAGGGGAACTTATCAAGGAAATAATTTTATATGTTCAAATGTTACGTTATGAAAACCTCAAAGTATACGTTACGTTGTTTATAGTTTTAAATATCCCAATAACAAAACAATAATCAGATAAATTAATTAATACGATCTTGAATAATACCACTAAGTATTAGTAATACTGCGTATAGAATAAGTACTATTGTTTCAAGTATTATTCACTAGAAATCAAAATCATTCAATTGATATATGAATTAAGAATATTTGTTTGCACGAATTTAGGCCAGAGAATCTAATAACTGTAAATTATTTTTACAGGAAACCCCAGTTGTGACTTATTAATCCTTATCTTCCCTAATTATACTAAATTAATCTTTAAGTAGTTCTACTCAAGGATATAGTCAAGGATGAGTTTACGATGGGCCGCTGGGATGAAAATTAATATTTTATTATTATTATTCTATTTATCCTTTTCTGATATCCAAAACATGCAAAATACAATATATTGTTAGGTTCACACATTAGTATGTGGGATTAACTGTGCCTATGTTAAGATAGGTTTTAGTTTATAGATATTTAAATCCAAATGTTGAAATGACGCTTGCAATGCAATTTTGTTAATTGTTTTACTGCAATAAAGAATTATTATTATTATTATTATTATATAGATAAGTCCTCTGCGTACGTTTTGTGTAACCTTCCACAGTTGCGTTCTCAGGATATCCTCAAAATTGGGGTAATTTTATCTCATAATTATGTCACACCTTTTCTATAGAGTATTTCGGGGGGGGGAAATGTTTGTCAGATTTTTAAGAGATGTCAGGCTTCAGAATATCCACCAGAGCTATTTTAAATTGTAATCTAGTCATGCCATAAAGCTAAATCTTGCTATACTTTATGTATGGTGAATAGGTTGGCTGTTTCGCAAACGCAATTGCCATAAATAATAGGCGCTTTTAATAAGACCGTTTGGAAAATAAACGTGGAGGTGTTGTAAACGTGGCCAATTCTTATTTCGTAGAAAGAGTTTTTGTTCTTTTTATTGTAAAAAAAATGCTGGAAATAAATCATTATTTCATTATTTCAATAAAATCCGAGCAAAATCTGCCAACATCCCAATCTACTAAAATTGTTTAACGTTTTATGCATCGTCAAAATAAAGTGTAAGTTAAACTAAAACAAATTTAGAGATGATTTTAGATGAGGACAGCAATATCAGATGAATACTTCTAAATAATTTTCAAATTATAGTAATTGAACACAATTATTGAAGAAGGAAACATGTGAAGATAGTAAATAAGTTTGAAACCTGTAATGTAGGTGTTATATACATTCTCTAGGTCAGTGAGTCTTTATGAAGAGTTAGCAGTTGAATTAGATTTATCGTACTGGATTATAAGGTATGAAATACGTATTTTTTGTATTGTCGTAGTGGTTGGTTTAACTAAAATCACTTCAATTATTGAAAAGCATTACAACGTTAATGTGGATCGGCATATATAAAACAGATTTTATCTTCATCTATTGGGTTGGCATTCATTTGGAAAAGAATTCATTCTGCGCTGTAGAATTATATGTTTCTGTAAAGAAAGAGTCATGTACTTATTCACAAATAATAATAATAATAATAATAAATCTTTATTGCGTTCACAATTTAGGAAAAAAATATACAATCGTCAATATACATGTAGTAAAACACAATTTAACTGTATCAATATATTTAAATACATGTAATTTTACTTATTAAGCAGTTTTAAGCTATTTTGATTACAATTTAGAACAGAACTAAAGGATCGAACCAATTAATTGAAAATTTTATCCCAGCAGGCTGATCATAAACTCTTCAACAGAGTAGAACATCCTCGACACCAAAGGGTTCCTCAATCGAGCTTTGAATTTTTTTGGATCATTTACATTTTTATCTCATCATGGAGCTTATTTATCAACTTAGGCCAACCTAGGATGGTAAAAGTTCGAACGTGGCAGTTCGGTGCTGTTGAATACGGAAGTTGTCCCTGCCCCTAGTCCCATATTGGTGAACGTCCCTGCCTTGGACCAACTCACACTTGAATCGGCAGTACAAAGCAACTTCAAGGATATAGAGACAGAGCAAAGTCAGCTATTCAATCTCCCTGAAGGAATGTTTTCATGGTCTCTGAATTTCAATGTTGAAATTTTCTTACGGCTTTCTTTTGACTTTTAAATACTCTTTCAAATTTGTATTTTGAACAGCTGCCCCACAGTCTCAGCCCGTATGTTATATGATGATATGCAAGGCCAAAATAGGCCGTTCTTAGTAAGTCCAAGGAGCAAAACTTTGAGAGGTTTCGTAAAGCATAAATGCCCGACGAAACCTTCTAGCAGATGCCTTCTATGTGCTCATCCCATGTCAAGCCTCGATCAAGGCACATCCCTAGGAACTTGATAGCATCATTTTCTTCTAGGAGGACATCATTCACCATCACAGCAGCGCAATCCTTGGGCTCATATTGCCGAAGGCAAAACTTTATCACATTTGATTTGGAACTGTTTGCTCTCAGGTTCAATGTTAAAAAATACTGAATACATTAATTCAGTTCCAAAAAAGAATTGATTTCCAATTAGTTTTTGTTTTGGATTTGAAATTGATATAAGGTAAAATAGCAATGATATCCAAGAAACAGAATCTTCCCAAGTATTGAAGCTGTTATCACTACCACATTACATTTTCTCATTTATGTCAACAGGTTCAATTCTTGAATCCAGAATGAAAATATGATACATATGCTGACAACACGACTCTTTATTAGAACAAAAACAAAACACGGTCTAGAAGTGAAGTCAATGAGCTGAATTAATGCATTGAGCATTATAAGAATGTTTGAAAACAAGCAGTTCAAAATCAAATGTGATGAATTTCTGCATTAGACAACTGGAGCAAAGAGAATCTTCCCGTGGTGATGATAGATGACGTTCTCTTTCAAGAATCTCAATCCACCAATGTTCTTTGGTCTATTCCTTGATCAAGGGTTAACATTGAATTGTCACACCGAAAACGTCTTCTTAAAGATTGCTTCCGCCATTTATTTCCTCCTCAAACTTGCAAAATTTTGTTCCATTAAAAGCGGCTTATTATATTATATTTTGGTACATCCATATTTTTGTTATGGTTTGACATTATGGGCAGCTGTTTTAAATACAAAATTGAAAAAGTATTTAGATTACAAAAGAAAGCTATCCGAATTATTTTAAATTTGAATTCCAAGGAGTTGTGCAAAAATGACTTCAGGGATTATCAAGTGTTAACTTTATACTGTCTCTATATTCTCGAGGTCACCCTGTACTGTCGTTTCAAATGCAGAATAAATCAAGGCAGGGACGTCCACCAATACGAGACGAGAGGCAGGGACAACTTCAGAAAAGAACAACACATAACGACGGCGTTTCAACACTTGCCGTCTCAAATTGGTGTGAGACTAATCAATAAGATCTCCGAGATCTTTAAACATCTAAATAATCCTAAGTAATTAAAATCTCGCTTAAAACACCTCTTGGTGTCAAAGGCGATTTACTCTATTGAGAAGTTAATGATGATCCGCTGGGAAGAAAATATTTAAACATTATAATTGATAGTGAAATTGAAAACCCACTACAAGTGATGTCGAAAGCCTTATTGTTGGCATTATAATGAGTACTATAATTATATCTATAATAAAGGGTTTTTCATTTTGGGCGGGTAGATGTTGGCAGCCTGTGGCGGTCATGATGTTTTCGTGTCAGCTGTTTTATTAGAGTATTGTTGTTCAGTGAGTGCTGCCATTTCATGAAAAGTTACACGGTTGAGCAGCACGTTCAGATGATTAAACTTTATTATAAAAATGAGTTTTCACTAGTTAAAACGTTACGTGCGTTGCGACCATTTTACGGCAGACACGGAGGCCCTTCAATGTCAACTCTTCAACGTTTGGTAGCTAAATTCGAGAAGACCGGTTCGTTAAACAACCAGCCAACACCCAGACGTCAAAGGAACAGCAGATCTATCGAGAATGTCGCCGCTGTCCGTGAAAGCGTGTAGAGGAACCCGAGGCAGTCAATTCCTCGCCGTGCACAAGAACTCGGCCTTTCGCAAACTTCAACTTGGCAAATTTTGCGCCTGGATTTAGGCCTGCATCCGTACAAAATCCAACTGACCCAGGAGCTTAAAGTTTATGACTAGACAACGTCGTTTGTTCGCCGAGTGGGCTTTGGAGCGTTTGGAAGAAGACCCTAATTTCGGACGAAAAATTATCTTCAGCGACGAAGTACATTTCTGGATGAATGGCTATGTTAACAAGCATAATTGCCGTATATGGGACAACGCCAACCCACACGAGATTCACCAGGTAGCGATGCATCCACAAAAAGTTACTGTTTGGTGCGGATTTTTTTTTTGAAACAACGTTGTTGATTGAGGCCATGGACGTGAACGACATGTGGTTTCAGCAGGACGGCGCTACGTGCCACACAGCGAACGACACCATGAACATTTTGCATGAACGATTGGGTACGATGAGGGTATGGTTATCTCTCGTAGAGGTGACGTGAATTGGCCACCAAGATCGTGCGATTTGACGCCCCTAGACTTTTTATGGGGTTTTCTGAAATCGCAGGTCTATGCCAACAGGCCTCAATCTACCGATTAACTTAAGATCAACATAACCCAGCCCATCGCTCAAATTCAACCGGATTTATGCGACAGAGTAATCGAAAATTGGAAATTGAATTGTGAGAAACGGCGGTGGACATTTGAACAATGTCATATTCCATACATAATGGCATACTCGTGCATGGGCCTTTCATATGAAAAATAAATTTCGTTAATATAGCATACATAGCTTGTTTTATTTCATCTCAACATCCACCCGCCCAAAATGAAAACCCCTTTAGTGTTGGCGCATGCTATGAAATGGTATGGTTATGTTTAAAACAGTTTCACATATAACCTAAAGATAAACAAACGTTTCTTTGAATAAACAAGGAGGATTGGTTTTCACCCGTGTCTTATAATAGGCACATTAGGCTGTGCTTACTTATTAAATTATTCACTAGGACCGATATTCCTGTTACTATTACTTCGGTTACATCAACAATATTCTTCGCCCAGCCTTCTAAAATGCACAGACGCAATTTCTTCAAAACTAAAAGAGCTTTCTGGCTTAAGCCACCTAGTTCTAAGCCACAAGCCACCCCTAGCCACAATCTCAAATATCAATAGTTCAGCCGACTATCAGATATTGTGTAAGGGGAAATATGTCACGAAGCCAGGAAGCACACAAAGAGCAAAACATGATGCCAACTGCCAACTGCATCTCAGGGGCACCAACTTGTGAAATGCGGTAGTCCAAACACTTCCTCGACAACGGCACTGGCCTAGGCCAGGAAATGCAACTCGATTACATTTGCAAAATGCATGGATAAATATACAGCAAGTTCTATCTTACTTATAAAAACTACAATTTTTGCGAGTTTTCATGCAGATATAAAAATATTCATAATATGTCAGGTGATTATGAACAGCAGGTTGTCAACTAAATTTCTTCTAATTTGGTGAGTCTGGTTTAGCACCCCTAGACATAGCACCCCTGGACGTAGCACCCCTGGACGTAGCACCCCTGGACGTAGCACCCCCTCACTCGTAACGTAAATCATGCCAATTAACTAATAACTTAACTAATATTTGTAATACCCTTATAAAAATAAGTTAAAAAACTCAAATCAAAATGCGAAATAAAAAGATATAATAATGTCTTTGAGTAATTTAAAAATAAAAATAAAGTTGATTTATTTAATTAAAAAATTAATATGTTTAATTTGAATACACCTAATTCAAGAAATAGAATACTAAGTTGTTTAAAGTTCATAAAACGACAATCTCTTTCTTCTTGTATGTGAATCAGTTTTAACTTTGTGACAAACCTCTAATATTTTTAATTTTTTCTAACACCAGATAAACCTCTCTTAGCTAATAGGCTATTCATATACCTAATATAATTTGTCTAGTTTTATCGGTTCTAGAGTTATATATTTTAAATACTAAATTAAAAACCGCCACCAAGATAAAAATTCGGCAAGGTTTTTTTTTCGGTTTAGGCCGTTTTTACAAATAGAAAAATCTATGAAGTCCGTTGTATTAAAGATAGAACAGCCTAATTTGCGTCAAAAGATTTTCATTTCTTACGGACTACGTGGCAATAACATAACATAATTAGATTTAACATATGTTTAAGGAATAGGGCCTATGTATTAATGTTTTGCTAGTGCCCTTATACTTTTAACATGCACAGTCCATCTATTTGGACAGGATAGTTTGGATCAATGCTGAACAATATAATATTATGGAGCTTCCGTGGTACCCCTTTATCAAGAGCTGCTTACAAGTAAAACAACCCCTTGATAAATATGCCCGATTCAGAGAGTGCATAAATTATTATATAGATTTTAATAATTATGTATTGTATGTTTAGGTTTTATAACATTTTTAGATGAAATCCTTAAAATTTCAGTTGTAGGCTAGATGTACCAGTTATAATGTACGTAGAAGGAGAGAAAAGGTACCATCCATTAAATATGCATTTATCATTGTCTACAGTATTAAATCAGATTTATTTTATTTAAGTGTCGCCAGCCTACGCACCGATAAAATTAACGAATTTGAGTCCTGTTTCTGATTTTTTAATGAACCAATCTGGAATTTATATCAAAAACTTTTGAAATTTTGCCAAATGTTTGACCCCGTATGGGGTTATGTATTGAATTAAATTCACTGCTATACACAGCCAAAAACAATCAAATTTGTGGCAGTCTACTAAAAATCCTCCGCTTTAAAAACCATGCACCATTCCAAAGTTTTTCTTCCTACATGGGTCCGTAACCACATACAGATTTTAAAGAAAGTTGTTTGATAAATATATGGATTTACAAAGCCGTCTAAAAATCAAATTTCGGGCAGTATGTCGTCCCTTTCAACTTTAAACGCATTTTAAAATGTCTAAGATGACTACTTTAAATGTATAGCCTACAGTTCCTCGTGAAATAAAAAAAAAAACAATTTTGTTTTGTTTTTCCTCTCTTCAGGGATGGTATCTTGAAGGATTGTGACCACAAACTATTTTTAAATCTACCCAACCCGAATGGGTTGCACCATCTTAAACACATTGTTTCCCGTAATATTTCAATTTTCAATTTCCAAAGATCTGTTGTTTGGGGGACATTTTTGGATCATTTATATCGGGATTATACCTAACCATATAACTTGTAATAACCTGTAAAGAATACCTTTATATTGTGGTGGAATACAAACGAACGAAGCTACAGGCATTAAGCTATATTGTGTAGGAAGTGTGCGAACTCTTAGTCAACTAACCGCTTTCACATGCTGGACCGAGTTTAGCTAGTTACGGAAACTCTACGTCTGCATCTCATTAGTTGAGTCTTTCAAGGTTAAACGTGATGTCCTTTGTAGTGATCAGAATTCAGGAGGGAGGTCGTTTGAAAGCTGCGCAATAAATTTCTCTAAACACATACAAAGTATTCACATATACATCTTCGTTTACCAACGTATTGGTATTGAACTAAAATGCATTACATGAAAGGATACGTGTGTGTTTATCCTAGCAGTTTCAGAATGACATAAAACCTTTCCGGTCACCCCAATCTCCTTGTTAGTTTTACAATTTATATCGAATTCCGACGCTCTCCATTCAATAGTACTTATCTTTTAGATTAAACAACTTAAATCTATCTATATACACTTAAAAACAAATAATCCTGACCCCGAAATCTCCGTAACTACAGAAGGGATATACCGGGTGTCTTGAAAGTTCCCTTAACTTTCATATGAATAGAGATGGAGTGATTTACTTTGGGGGGTGTATATATACCAACTGAGGAGTTTTTTTTTTTTTTATGTATGAACATTTTTTTACTCTTTCTCCCCTCCCATTCAAATTAAACTTATTTAATTTTAGAAACTCTTACACAAAAGCATAAACCTATGTAATAACACTAAATACTGTAATTGTAAAAATATTAATATGGGCATAAATGAAAAGGTAGATACCACTGACTCTAATGTATTACTTTACGCCTTCTAAACGTATTATGGACAACAACACTTGCACCTGATCAAAGAAATGAATTCTATAGAATACGAGTAATATACAAAACTATTGAAAACCGTAAAAACACACGACTTTTTTATTGTTGATCATTTTAGTGAATGCCTATGGAGCTGATATTCAGTATTGTGGTCTTTCTGATATTTTATATATAAGGCAAGGAGTTTAGTAATTCGTCCTTAAAACTGATCAAACTGTATTTTCCTCCAACATAAAAATTGCTATGTTTCCTCCCTAACATATTGTTAGAGAAAGTACTGTGTCGAAAATCTATATAAAACTTATTTTACATGTTATTTGCATCTATTGTTTAAATTAAATAGTATAAACTCAAATAACTGATTTTATTGTCACTTGGCGATTTTTTCGGATTTCTAAGCATTTAACTCGAAAGCCAAATTTGGTCTATGAAGCCGAAATATAGCATTGTAGTTCCTTTCATACCATAGATGTACTATAAGGCTCAGGTCTAACATTTTCGGCTTCGATGTGGTTTCTATTTCTCCTTATAATATATAGAGATTTTGGTTTTTAAACATCTTTTACACTTCCCATACAGACTGGCTCAAGGATGATTACTTAGTTTCATTGTTACTAACATTGAAAAGTCTTAACTGAATAAATGATTTATTTCCATCAGCATCATACAACAGAAATTACAAATAGAAAACCTGGAAATTGACTGGCCACGTAACCGGTAGTGTGGCCAGTTTTTATAAGGCAAATATAAAAATACAATAATATATATTTTTTTAGTCTAGCACATAAAGTTTAAAATATTCAAGAAAGACACTCTCTGCAATGCTTATGACTTTAAACTTTGAAATAGACTACTTTAATATTGTAATAACTATTCAATAATTAGAACTGTGAAAAGGTTTTCCAAATGTGCGTTAAGATTAATTTATGACATATACTGTATGTTATGGAAATAATTTAACAATATTAACTAATTACCTAATTCAAAAATTCTACATCATGTTTAGTCATTAGCCAACTTTTCAACAGTGAACAAAATTCCTTAAGTCTAAATGCTCTGTCTTATATAATAAGGGACTTGATTAAAATATTTAGGTGCAAGGTAACTATAGGAATGCCTAAAAATAGATTTGTATACTTTAATTGGTCTAACATTACCTGCAGAACAGCTCCTAGTATTATAGTGATATATTAAATTATTTTCTTTATTGCCACTTCTCCTGTAGAACAGACTTAAAACTTTAAACACAAAAATATGACGGAAAGGTAGTATATTTAACGTTTGATATAGTGGAAAGTAGGTTTCCCTTTTCTGCTTTTTAAAAATATTACGTGAAACATAATTTTGACAGATTCGTAATTTATCAGTTTTAAATGTGCCTCCAGAGCAGACGATACCATATTGTATACGTGAGAGAATTAAAGCAAAATACAACGACCTTAACAATGAAGATTCACTGAAATTTCTTAACAAAATAAAAAATTCTAATAGATGATTTTATTTTCCTGTGTAGAGATAATATATGTTCGTCCCATTTACATTTGTTATAAAAAATAAGTCCCAAATATTTAATGCTCTTTACACATTGGATTCTTCCACAGTTACAAACAAGTAAATTACAGTCAGTGGAATGGAATTTTATCTCAAAAGGTAAATCGCCACCATTTGGATCACAAAGTATCGATTTAGTTTTATTAACATTTACTTGCATTTTATTAAAATTGCACCAATCTCTTAATAATTTTAAATCGCTATTTATGTAATTATCTAATAGTGTCAATTGCTTATCATTGTAAAACAGTACAACATCATCGGAAATACAGAAATATTTACCCTCTAACAAATCTTCAATAAATCATTAATAAAGACCACGAACAAAGTTGCTGAGAGCACTGCTCCTTGCGGAACGCCAACTTTAATCTCTTTTTTGAGAACTGTAGCAATTATTTATTTTTACTTGTTGTTTTCTGTTAGTCAAAAAGCTTCTAAACCAATCCAAAGCCACACCCCGAATTCCCGTCGCTTCTAGTTTAGTTAAAAGAATTTCGTGATTTACAAAATCAAAGGCTTTTTTAAAATCGACTAAGATGCCTATAGTTTTTATCACCAGAGTTAAAATTATTGTAAATTTGTTCAGTTGCTGAAATCAAAGCATCTTCAGTAGACTTCCCTTTTGTGAAACCATATTGATTATTATGATTACTCAAGCCATTTATTTATTTACCAACGGCAATATCACTTATATACAGTAAGTAGATTTAAATATGATTGGCCAAGATGGCTTAAGTTAAATAAAAATAAATGACATAATCATAGACAACAACATAATGAGTTTTTAACAATTGAATACATAGTTCAATTGTGCCATTAAAACGGTACATAAAAATTGCCAGTAAATCGGTACAGAAGAATAAAATGTTCAAAAAAACAATGCAATAACTACTTAAATATTAAATATTTTATTTCAGAACATGAAAGAACATCAATAAACCATAAGCGATCTACATAACTATAGCTTAAATGTGACTTATAAATATATTGTATGTGGGAATATAAAACAAATATCTGCTATTTAAAACGACTCAGTAGTAGCTTAGAAGCAACATTTTACTGGATCGGTTAGAGATTATATCTACTGTCCATGTTCTGAATCTTCCTCGGAACCTCAAGAGCTGAAATATCCCACCTTACAAAACTGTAAAATTCTAAAATGCTCTCATGCGTGTGATCACAACTAATTCCGTGAACTCGTGAAAACCACGATACCACTTCTAAATATAACATAGAAACTCATTGAAATGTGTAACGCATTTTACCCTTGGTCATAAATGTTTGTTAAGCAACGACTTGTTTCTCAAATCTTACAGAGTATCACAAACAAACAGCTACCCGTGATACTTTAGATGAAACATCTTGTAACGTTGAAAAATGTTAAATAATCGTCAAAACATTTGTTTTCGTGTTTCCCATAAACCCTGTAGATACCCTTCTTAGCCAGGAACTAACAGCCGGGCATCATCTCCAACAAAGTAGGTAGCGTACAATTATCAAAAAGCTGGCAGTTTGTGCCGGAGGTTAAGCTTCAGCCAATCAAGACACGGCACGGCTTCCCTCAACTCATCTGTATAAGCGGCCGTTTTACGAGAGCCATGGACCTGTTAAAGTATAAAGATTACAAGCACAAATATGATATGATAATTAAAAACAACAAAATAGTAAGAACTAGTTTATACTTCGTGTGAAACTAACAAGAAATAAAAATATATCAATCATCCAATCTTTAAAATATTGATAGAAAACACAAAACAAATAGCATAAAACTAATTTTAGTACGATAAAAAATATTCTCATGCACAATTGTAATACACGTTTCTGGTATAGTGTAGTAACGATCAAAATTTTAAATTTTAATGTTTGTCAAATACGTTTAGGGTAATTGTATAATTTTAAATATTATTTCATTTTGGTTTTTATCACTATACTTAATTCATATTGTGTGACTGCATAAATTCCATTTTTATTCAGAATTATTTCTTAAGAAAACAGCAACGTAAATAGACATCAAAACTATCTTTCAACTACTTTTACGTTTTCTATTATTACCACGTTAGTGAGGACCTTTATAACGAGGCTTATTCACATATCATCTTAACACCCATTCATTTTAGCAAGTAGCATAGATTTGTAAGTGGCATCAATATTAATTATTCTTAGAAGTAATATACTTTAGGAGTTCCACTAGGAAGGTGTTTTAATACAAGAAGTATACCACTTCGAACACCATTCGAGGTTGTTTACTCGAATGAGATTGCAGAAACCTTAGAAGCAAAATTTGAGTTTGAAAGAAAACTCTCCAAAAAAAAGAAAACCCCGTCTGGATGTAAATTTGACAGTGCTAAAGAAGCGTCTGTAGATAAAAGTATATTTATTACACTTATTCTGTAATGTACACCAAGGGTAAACATGAGGTTCTTAAAGTTTTAGAACTACTCGTGGTTGTTCGATTTCCTCAACCACCTGAAAGACCTAAATGAAAATTAGTTGAAGGAATAATGCCTGCAGTTTGGTCAAGAGTTAATGGTTAGAGTATGAGTGAGTCCAAGATATCAGTGGTTCCGAGTTCCCAGAAGAAATAAAAGTGCTTCGAGATATAATTACAGATGACATTGGCGGTCCAATAAAAATTCCTAAATAATTGGCATCAAGTAAAACTAAATGACATCAAGAATTACAGAGTTACAATTGTGAACATAAATGTGTCGACTGTGGTTAATAAACCATTACTGTCCAATTTATATCAACAAACACATATTTAAAGACGTCTGTATTGCAAGGTTAGATCTTCCTTAACAAGTAATTCAATAAAATACGATACTGTTACAAACTTCCGTTTTGGAAAAGTTATTGATTTATAACATTCTGAATAAATTAAGAAAATAAATATTTTGAAAATAAAATGTGTATCTGTTTCATGTTTGTACACAGCTTTCATGTCTTTTTCATCTTACCTGCTTAAAGAGCTCTTACCTTTTTGTTTTGTAATATATGACAACTTTAATACCTCATTATTCAAGTTGCAACATTTTATTTATTTCTCTGTGTGGGCTTAAGATTTTGATTAAAGTAGAATGGCTCTGAGTAGGTGGTAGGCAGATCGCGGCACCGTGTGGCCCAATTGCTGCACAATTGTCTGCATTTGCACATGACCATGCTCCCATAACGACCTTTTTAGCCCACCTCCAAACCGATCACAGGAATTCGATCGTAGTGATTCACGAAAACCTGCCATTATACTTACTAATTAACTTATTACGAAGTCTCCCTAAATACATGACATATCAATCGATGTTTAACGTGGGATAAGTGCTCGACCTAGCGAGGACTAACATAATCTGAGACATTTTTTTTATTTAAATGTTTGATAACTCGTTATACTTTTAAGGACGATTTCAGTCACATTTCGAAGTCTCATATTAGTCCTATACTTTCATCAGTCAAATATGACAAAATTAAAAAATTAAAAATTAAAACTACATCATAGATTGTTTAGGATATAGGCTTGCATGGAATGGACGAAAATCACATAACCTTGGAAAATTTACACTCAAAACTAAGCAAAAGATGGCGTCTTGAATTGTAGAGCCTCCTTCAAGCTGTAGGAAGCTCTTTCGGGCAGATAATTAATCAACATCAACACTGAATATTGAAGCATTAGCAGTGGTTTTTTTTTTACTTTGATGTACTATTGTTTTACAACTTGATAAAAATGAGGTAATGGGGAGATTATGGTGTAATCAGATTGTGTTTGTCTCGTATACCGTTTTAAAACATGATAAATGTACGCTACACCACCTGTAGCATAAACTCGTAAAGAAAAGAAATTTCTACATCCCCCAGCAGACAAAAGAGAAATTTTGTGACCCTATTGAGTGCTAGGCACTCCAATCCAAGCTCATGGACATGCTTCATCATTGAACTCATTCTTTAATATGAAGAAATGAAGTTTCATGCAAAATTCAAAGTATAGTCTTTCTCGAGATATCTTGCACATGATATACTCACATTTTTGTTCTACAAAACTAATTTATTAGGATTTACATCAGTGTTCAAATAACTGTTACTGTAAGATTGCGATGGGACTACAACTTAAGAGGGCGCTGAAATCAAATATTGTCTACGACTTTTAACATTAACTCTCTTCTATTATCTATTTTACTCTGTGTATCACTTGTTAAAATGTCATATGATTGTACACAGTGTGCACATTTATTTATCAAGCAATTTTCTTGTTTCTATCATGTTACCTACAAGACCAATGTAAAAATATATTCGCTAACGCTCAGCCAAATACCATGGAGTGAAATGCACCACCATCAAACTTAGTGTTCCACATATGTAAATGAATCTTTATGCAAAGTTTCAAGTCTATACGTCAGTTAATTTTCGAGATATCGTGCGGCCAGACAGACAGAAGTGAAATTTTCCAGCCCTACAAGTCCCCAAAAAAAATCTCAGCCCGGGGTTTTATGAATATAAGATAGAAAATTATACGTGAAAATTGAATCTTATCGTCCGTCTTCATAACCAATCTAGAAAATTTACTGAAAACTGAATGCGCTGATGTCTGAAATTAAGAGCGAACACTACGCGATGTATCTTTTCTGTTAGCTGGTACCTAGTAAAAATAAAATACAATATGTAATAAAGTGTAACAACATTCTATTATCATAATTTATACAATGATTATATAAATAGTACTACAGTTATTTATTGATTGATTATTTATTGTTCCAATGGTTTTAACCAATTTAACCTATTTTGCATACGGAATATAATAACCAGACCAGAGACATATGTTTTGAGCAAAACCAAGGTACTGATTAAATAATAATTCAAGAAATGTCAATACTAAAACGACAGTAACAACAATAAATTTTAATAACAATAATAGTATAAAATATGAACAAATAACAATATGATAAAGCTTAACAACATAGCAATAACAGATGACAAATGCTAAGCTTAACAATAATAATAAGTACAAGACGCGATTAACAGGTTTCTCACATCAACGCCGCTGTGCAACACCTACAACACGTCGCAGGGTCATTATGATTTCAGTTAATCAACATAAAAAGAGTAAATGAGTGTAAATTAGGATACTACTCAAACATTGTATAAAATGTGGCAATGTACTTTTTTGCTTGTCATGGTGGTGGAGTGGACCATTGTTCCAAACAATGGCAGGATAAATAAGGAAATTACCAAATTATATACATCCCCCATTTCAAGACACCAACGGATAGCTTATAAAATAACAACACAGTTTCAATTAATGTAATCAAATTTGAACTAAAGAATTATTAAGAGTAATTCACTGAGATGTTTGTAATATCCATGATTATGTCGTCCCCATTCCCTGATTTGTCGCCATCTAGTTCTGCCGTAACGATCGCTTGCTACTATTGGCCTCTGGTCAGTTGTCAGTGGTTGGCTATTGCGTGCAGGTCTATTGTGACATCTATTCTTTAGTCCAGTTGATAACAACTTGTGTTTGTTCTATTTAATGCATATTTTAGGCTTAGTGAGTATGGGGTTGACACACTATGTTATGCATCACAAGACCTGAGTTATGAATGTTCGAAGTTGCAATTTGGTTGAAAAGTTCCAAAAACTAGTAGGTACCCTTTTCACTGTTATAATCGTAAATACTTGAAGTTGGTGTTTGTAAATACTTTACTTTAAATGTCTAAACGAAGAAATGAACAAGCTAAATTTGAAATTAAATCCCGTTATTTTAGCTCTAATAGTTAGTTTTGTTTACTCGTAGTTCTCCTAAAAAATTGTTCGTTTTGTGAAAAGGGGAATTATATCCTGGTCCTTCCGATTTTCCTGTTGTAGAAATGGTTGTGGCATTTCTCAATAAGAGAGGGCATCCGATGATAAACACATTTCTATCAGATCCAGATCCTGTTTTACAATACTTTTTTGCTGTGTAATAAAGAAAACGTTTGGTAGGGTTAATTTAAAATAGTTTTGAGACTCAAATCAAATCAAATCAAAACATCCTTTATTCCATATAACATATTACAATGCATTGGTTTGCGTTAACTTAGTACAATCATGTGTAAGAGAACAATTTACATATGAACAAAATACATAGGAAGGACTAAATAAATTACGTATTGCTATTAATGTAGTCATCTACAGAATAGAAACAGTGTTCAATAAGATAAGCTTTAAGCATTCTTTTAAAACAAAATAAATCCTTTTCATCTCTAAGAGCATCAGGAAGAGCGTTAAAAAGGGACGTGGCATTGTAAAAGGTGTGATGTTTAAAAAAAGTAGTGGAATGGTAAGGAATATTCAGTTTATGTTTTTTGTCGAAGACTGTATCCCGACTGAGGAACAAGGGACCGGAAAACACCATGGTTCTGCTGTAAGAAAATCAAGGTCTGAAAAACATAAATGCTTGGGAAGGTAAGCAATTTAAGTTCCTTAAAAACAGGCCTGCAAGTCTCCATTCGACGGATGCCAGCTAACTATTCTCACTGCCTTCTTCTGCAAGACAAAAAGCCGTTTTTGTACGACAACTTTCCGATCCCCAGATTGTCACCGCATACGAAAGATAAGGGAAAATTAGAGCGTAGTAGGTTGTTAATAGGATCGCAGCGTTTGTAAAAGGTGCCAGTCCTACGAAGCACAAAGATTCCAGAACAAAGCTTACGTGCTACATAAATCGATGTGGGATGAAAAAATTCAGGTTTCTGTCTATAGACAATCCCCAAAAAACCTAACATGCTGTTCAGAAAGGATTTCCATATCATCGACCCAAACGCTGAGATTATTAATGCTATTAAGATGAGATTGCGAATTCAACAATTGCGGTTTTAGCAGCATTTACCACTAGACCATTTTCCCTAAACCATTGAACAATCTTATTAGACTCCACAAAAGTGCTAACCTCCATGGCCTCACGACATTGGTTTTCCATTACGATGGACGTGTCGTCTGCAAACAAAACACAACTGGGCCTCCGCATTACAACTCCCTGAGGTCGTTTTACATATATAATAAACAGAAGAGGCCGAGTATGGAGCCCTGTGGCCGAGTAATGTACTTAACGCTCAGCACATCCGAGTAGCATCGCCTCACAGTGCCTGCAGCATCGATGAAGGACACTTCTACGGCCCTGTCGACGATCCCTCAAAATAAGATGAAAGCCATTGGTTCGCCACTCCTCGAACTCCAATGCCTTCGAGCTTTTCCAACATGATGTCATGGAAACCTCATCGAAAGCCTTCCGAAGATCGAAAAAGACACCGGAAGCAGACCTACCTCTATCCAAGGCATTTACAATTTTGTTGATGAGCGTAAACATTGCATTGACAGTTGACCGTCCTTTAACAAACCCAAACTGATTCTCAAACAAAATACTGTTTGTGATTAAATAAAAGACCATAATCTATTTAAGAACTGCCCTTTCAAATATCTTTGAAAACGTTGATGTGATAGATATTGGTCTAAAATTATCGAGTTCATCCACTCTTCCTTTTTAAGCAAGGGCTTCACAACAGAAAGCTTCAACAAATCTGGGAAAACTCCACCTTCGAATGAACAGTTAATAAGGTGAACGAGTGGGTCAACAACAAAACATTCACTACATGACATAAGCAATTTAGATGATATCCTGTCGCAGCCCAGAAGACGTCTTTGGCTTCAAAGACCTGATGATATCTGTTATCTCTCTCCTAGTAACTGGTGATAAGAAAAATGAAGATGTACACAATCCAGGCTGCACATAAGAATGAGGAATACTGGATGAGGTTTGATGCACTATTAGACACATCAATAAAGAATTTGTTAAACATGTTTTGAGACTAGTTTTTGGATCACTGATATCAACTCCCTTGTCATCTTTGACGGTGCGGGGGACATTACATGGAGACTGATTCTTCCCTCTACTTTCATTAACGATCTCCCACATAGTTTTGACTTTATTAGAAGATCTTTGTATAACATCAAGCACCTTAGATGACTTAGCAAGCCTAACACAAGACTTGTATTCTCTCTTCAATGATAAGTAATGCTTTCTCCTCAGATCAGAAGAATCCAAATCTTTAGTGAAGCAATACCACTGGAGAACCATATCTCTAAGTTTCAATTGGTGATCCACTCAAGGACACTTTGCTGCGTGAGGCACCTTTGCGAACTCTTCTTTTCTTTTCAGGAAAAGCCTGTTCAAAATAAAAGGAGATTGAAGATTGGAATAGACGCATTTTATCATTTATAGTCCCAGCCTCGTAAACATTAAGACCACGTTTCCTTGTCAATTAGATATTTGAAAATACGGATATTATCATCAGAAAACGATCGCTTGAGATAATACTTAGGATGACTTGAGTCACTTGAAGTGGGTAGTTTGAACACTGATCACCAGTGCATGGTGATCGGACAATGCAGTAATTAAAACGGAACAACTACAAACGTCATCAGAGAGATCGGTGTAAACATGGTCAATCAGGGACTTGGAGTTTTTAAATTCCCTGGTATAAGATTTTTACCTTATTTTTAAGGTCATGAGAAGCCATGGTGTAAATCAAGTCATCAACTTTACCATCAGACACAGACAAGTCGACATTGAAGTCGCCCACAACAATGGTTCTGATATCTGGACTTATAATTTTTCCAGACATTCTGATAAACACCTGTAAAATGTCTCGTGCTCCTGTATTGAGGACGAAAAAGGCTGTGGCTTATAAGCAGTGATTATCAAAAATGAGGTGTTACTAAGGTGAAACCTGGCAGCAGCAAGCTCGCACCTGCCTTCCAGACAAAAACGTGAGACATCTATTACCTCAGATTTGATTGAAGACTTACTATAAATACATACACCTCCCTTATGAAGAGTTTTTCGACAGTAGGCTGTGATGCCATTATATCCGTAGAAAGATGCAACTTCAAATTCAAAGTCTCTTAAATGGTGTTCCGAAAGGCAAATTAATGTCTGGATCTTCAGATTCAATGAACATTTGAAAATGGTCAAACTTACTTGAAAGACCCTGAACATTATGGTGAACTATCTTTAGTTTTGCAAGGTGAACTGTGCTCAGCTACAGTTGGTAGGGTCATTTGAGACAGATCCTCTAAAAAATGTTCTCCTTGGGTGATATCAGATGGACTGCAAGGAACCTCCTCGGGCAGAATTGGCTCTTTTGAGGCATTTTCCTCCAAGCCAGGAATTAACACTAACAGTGTCATATCCCTTTTTAAGACCGAAGGTAACAGAAAACACTTCTGAAAACAGAGTTCCTAGCTGATGGCTACCTTTGCTAATTCAGATGCCTACCATCTCTGGCAAGATGTTGCTTCTTCACCCAACAATTTGCCTCAACAAACATTACACCAAAATTGTTGCACATGACATCCAGCTGATCATTAAAATCAAACAAAGCTCTATATGTTATATCAGACCTTACTAATATGCTATTAACAAAAACCATAGTATTAGGAAAATGGGTTTTGGTGGTGAACAAAAGGTCGGCCATGTCATGGAGGGCCTCACGCTTTCCATGGCCACCGTTATAGCCAGCCCCTCCATTATACCATCTTTTAAGATTGTTTGTTCCCACATGAAAATATATGACAGAAATTTTTTTCACCAGTGTACTTCAACAATTTTCTCTTTTATATCCTTAATTTTGCCACCCGGACAAAGTTCCACTATTGCTCCCTTCTTAAAGCTTATTTCACTTGCATATCGAATAATTGAGTCACCTATTAATAACACATTTTCATTAAATCTAGAGTTGTTACTTCCGTTACTCACATCTTCGACCAACAACTCACTTTGAAGAGTAGACTGATTTTTTAGTCATTGTAATAGAGTCATTACCTGTTCTTTCTCAGTCACAGACTGAGTTTTAGTGTGGCGCATTAATTTAACATGGTCTTTTTCTTGAAATTTTTTTATGCTTTGACATTGAACTTTGAGAATTTTTGTTTTCCATGTTCCAGATACATTTCTTATGTAAGAAACTTGTACATCAAGTGGTTCTTGTGAAACCTAAACTACTAAACTTATTACTACATTCAAAGCGAGCTGACTGCTTTTCAACCGGCATGAGTTTTATTTCGTTCCCTTTTAGTTTTAGTTTTTTTTGTTTTAACTAACTTCCAGCAATTTTCTGCTGATTTCTTGAGTATTAACAGGACTTACAATTTGTTCGGCATTATCACTAAAGCTATCACTCTTTGACAGATAGATTTTCTATTTACAGGAAGATCAACTACATCAGTTTTATTTACTGAGTCATCAGGCAAACTCGACCCATCATGGAACCATTCGAGAAATGGTTTTTGTACATGAGAACAACAAAACAGTTGAAAATGAACTTTGCATTTAGGATTACATTTATCCCACATTCATAACTATTGTTTTGCTGAGTGCAACTAACAGAAATCAAATTTTCAGGTGGATTTTTCAAGTTGGTAACAGTTGTAAGAGCAGGAAGGTCATTAAATGTTACTAGAGAATCTAGATGATAAGCCTGGTGTCTAGATTTGTCAATAAAAACAAGAGACCAGTGAGAACCATTCCCCCCATTAGCCTCACCCAGGATAATCACTGACAGCAACAAACACATAATTGCATGCCTGATAAGATGGAGATTTTAAAAGATCCAAAGCAGTGTTACTGTCTTTTTTAATCAGATGTGACACGGAGGGACTGACAAATAAGCACTGACCCATATCACCTACACTACTTTGCATAGATGAGAAATAATCATGGATGATATTATCATCTAACCATTTATTATCAGTTGTCATTTGTTTAAGATTAGAAATTTCTTTCTTTGCTAAATCAAACTTTAGGTTCAGATCTCTATACATTTATTTTTGTTTTCATTTTTCAAACTTAAGAGTCTTAATACTATTAAGACCTGTCATCTAACTTAAGCTTGTAAGAGTCTTTTTCGGCAGTGATGGATGAGATGTGCAGATCCCGCTGTCTCAGAGAAGCCTGCAGTGTCTCAATGCGCTGGCTCAGTGAACGCATTTCTGACGCTGCTTGGTCCTGGATTCTGAAAGACGTATCCTTTTTCCTCCTGTCTTACGTCCTTCTCTAAATTGAGTTTTTGACTCTAGCACTTTCACTTCCGCACTTAGAGCCTGGAGATCGTCCTGTTTATTTTTACACCTCCACATTTAAAAGGTCCAAAAAACGAAGCAAACTGGTAATATGTACAAATAATGCTTCAAAATCAACGTCAGGATTGTTGGCAGCAAGAATATTCAATTCTCCCGACAGAGAAAGTAGAATTTCTTCCTGGTTATCATCGTGCAATGGAGTTTCATAAATAATTTCCTCCATCATATATAATAAAATGGTAAAATTAATAAAAATTTTAAGTTCAAGAAATTGAGTTTTGGCCACTTGAGCGTATGTCCGGTATAGCTACTGTATTTCACTGATTCCAGAACCCCAGGGCTATACTCATACGGAACAAAGGCATTGAACAAGCCAACGTTCAGGACAGGTTTAAAAACAATTAAGACAGGTTAAAAAAAAAATAAAAAAGTAATTAAGACTCTTATAAATAGTTATTATAACAATAAAAAGTAAATTGTGAATCAATTACAAATAATTAAAATACAAAAGTTGTAAGCCAGATAAGTTATAAGCATAAAAGGTGACAATAATAATTACAATGCATACATACAAAACATTTAACATTAAAATAATAAAAATACACAAATATAACAATTAGTTAAATAAGTCTCAAATAGCAGTCAGATAAAAGATTAAAATAAAATAAAAATTTGTAGTAATGTAATGTAAATTTGTAGAATACTACTGTATTCTTAGGCACTAAAATGTAATACGATATACTATATTTTACAATATACATATTCAAATAGTCGAAATGTCCACATATTGCCGTTTACATCTTCACATTTATAACATTCAAGTATGTAAAACTTGGAACCTGAGCAAAATATTAATTTGTGGTACAACTGCATAAATAATTGTGTTTTTACACCAAGAAATTATTTTTTTTATTGACAGTCAACGATTGGCTGGCGTAACATTAGCAAAATATTAACTATAGCATAGCGGGAATAACTTGTTAGGAGATTCCTTAGTCACTCTAATTAACATTTTATTATCGTCTCGCTATTTTACCATGTCAGTAAAGTACTCTTCAATTTTTGGAAGTGAACCTTGGGGTAAGTGTAAATGTAGTCAATATTTTCAAGACTGATATTGAGAATCTAGCTTAGGGTACAGAAATGTCAGGAAGACGAATTATTGCAGTCATCAGAAAACTAATGCAGGATATGGCAGTTTCGCGGAAATTATAATTTCCAATGATAAAAAAGGTACTGGAAAACCTTGCTTCAGCCAAAAAGTTGAATCGAGCCCGGACTGGTTCTTCCCTAAAAATTGAAATTTCTCAAAACGTCTCCTGTTCTATTACCTTCACTGTTATCTACTACGCATGTTTATTGAAAATTTAAATGAAAATTTTTATTAAAGAGGCGGAGTTAGGGTTGTGAATCCCTCTCTACCACTCAACCTCAACTATATGTATAAGCCCTTGATTGTTTTAGGATTGTATTTTACCTGGTAGGTTAAAAACTGTGGAATAAATCTCTCTAACGAGCAAAGGCATGCTTGGGAAACAAACCATATTTTCCTAATTGAGTGAGAACCTATGGAAACTAATGTCAGGATCGACTTCGGGATTTGAACTCTGAACCTTCCAAATATTATACGCACTAGCTACTCTACTGTATTGTTTGAGACTTGATTATTTCTTTAACGCACACTATAATGATCGTCATTTGGATAGACGATCGTAAAGGATAAAGACTGTCGTAAAGGACTGAATTGTTCATTCTTTCAAGTGAATTAGCAAATTTCCTCACAAGACATACTGACAGATGCATACTGTCATACATAAGTATTATTACGAAATATTAATGTATTCTATACGTAAGGACTAACACACGTGTACATTGAAACACAATATGAAAAAGCCTTTTAGAGGATGTTAATACTTTTACAAGACTGAGTAAGGATCTCAAGTAAGGTTGATAGCCTTATTCTGACCATCATCGAGGGACAATGGCAAATGCTAGGATCTTATGGAACATTACAAAAAGGAGAGACGCTGTAGTACGGTGGACTTAGTTATGAGGATAAGACATTTCAGTGGTCGGCAAAAGGTTTATTCATTTCAGCAGATATGAAATGTTATTATCAAGGAGGGCATTGATCGTTATCAACTAATACGGTGATTATGAGAAATTATTGATTTTACATGGTTTAATTTTTAAATTTGACTATTCTTAAATGTTAAATGAACAGTGTTAATGTCATAAGAACTTGTATGCCGTAGTGTGGTCTAGTGAAAGAGCAAACTACCTAATCTCGTCAATACAGTGTCAACTTTGTTACGGTATTTGTCATACAATATCACTGGAACCCAAGAGTATGAGTAATCATTTAACAATACATAATTCTGAATTATTAGTTCTTGAATGAACAGCTTTCCCTAGTTAGAATACATTGAACGTTTTGAGAAGATCTGTTCTTATTTTCTACCAACCAACGTATAATAATGTTATAACTCTGTTACACATTTGTAACAGTAAACTATGTTATACCTGTAAGAATAAGTAAGATTACGGAATTTAAGAGGGAAAGGCATTAAAATGACTAACTCGCACTGGAAGCCATACACACACATGGAGACACGTGATTCTCATGTTTAGCCGTTATATTTTCAGATAGAACCATGAAAAATATAAATAGTCAGTTAGTTGTTTTGGCGGCCACCTTGATTTTATTCCCATAAAAAGAATGTTAGTCCAGAATCTCTTATGGCCTTAGTTTTAGCCTTAGTAGAATTTTGGGAGATGTCTTATTTTAAAGATATTATTAATACGTGTCCAAACCCTTTTTAGTGGTTTTTATATTCTTGTTTGCTATCCAGAAAAAACAACCTCTACCTTTTATGTACTTTAACTATTCAAAAATTGTACATTTTACACGAAAAACTAAAAAGCGTTTGTATGTCCGGTTAGTATTTAACCATATGTGGTTAAAAAATAACACTGTCTTTAAAATTACACATATCCCAAAATTCTACGACCATAATCGTTTTATTATAGCCTCTCAAGCAAGCTCTACACACATTCGAATCCCGTCATAACCTCAAAAACTGAATAAAAAGCAAAGTTGCCTCAAAGGACTGATAAATTAATTCAGTATTAAGTTCAGTACCAATTAAACTTACAAGATATTTCTGGATTACGTTATTATAATGGAAATATGAGGGGTGTAAAACACGTTACATTTTGTTTTATAAATTTATATTAAAATGTACATTTAAAAAATGAGATTACGATAAACATACTATCCACTTGATATCTGAACGTTCGTATGAGAGTTCTTTAAAGTAAGTGTTGGATTTCCAACCAACAACCTTAAAACAATGGTATGTTTAAATTTATATCGAATCAAATGCGAATACATTATTACTCAATAGGATTTACCAATCTCCTAAAATTCCAAAGCCTGCTCAGATTAACTAGCGTTAATCTATGTACAAACTGAAATAGTGGCGATTTGTACATAAACATACTCCCCATAGAACGACACACTTAATCACAACATTTTGAATAATTACGTGCACTGAAATAAAATTGTAACACAATGTATAAAACATTTTTAAGTTGCCAGTTTGTGTGTCATGCTGGTTGTTGTTTTGTTTGTGTTGTGTTTTCTGCTGTTGTTTTGTTGTGTTTTGGACTTTGGTGAATACATAACCAAAATGCTTACTGAAATAATGAAAACCATCTTTAGGATTTGTGTACAACAAATGTGCGTATAAAAAGAATCCGTATTGTCTTAGCTCGATGTATAACGTTAGGAGGCCTCAGTAAAGAGATTTGTACACCATTAAAAGGACATCTCTTTACAAGAGGTCTTAATCCTGAGTTCGAAATCCTGGTCCTTTGTCAGGAGGTTGGTACACAAAACGATACAAGTATACAAACAAAGCAGTTGTATTGTCATGGAGAAGGGCCAAGGGAAGTACAGACGTGCGAGTAACTAGGATATTTCTTCGAGTATACATTTCAAATTAGGGTCAATGGTCAGATGAGTTAACACAGCCTTGTCCAAGGCAAACAGCACGCACGACGCACGGTCAGCGGCGCACACACGCGCACGCGCTCTCTCCACACCGACTGCATGCCACGCACTGCGCACACAATCATTACAAGGGGTCTTAATCCCGAGATTCGAAATCCTGACCCTTCGTCGATTACGTGTAATCCTACGATTGACGATGGCCACAGACATCGTGATTTCCAAAACCACAAAATTACGAAAGTAAATAAGACGTTTTCGAAGGATCCTACATAACTACACACTCATTTGTCCATGAGTAATTTATTTACATACTGCATATCTTAGTCACACTGTTCACTGACATTTTATACACTCAGAATCAAAGGTTTTGCATCACGTTCACCGGCACTGTTAACCGACACACCTTTCCTAACTATACAGCCTACATTTATGATTAAGTCAAATAAATTATACCACAGAATTCTATCATCTCCAATGATATTTTTAAAGTATTGTAACATGGTTATACAATCATTTGAGAAGGCGTAGTCTCATGGAGAAAAGAAACTTTGGGTAATGCTTGTATTTTGGGCAAAAGCATATTGTGGATATGTAGAGAATTATCCCCAGTCCTGACATACTTTGTTGTTTAAGAAATATAAAATTACTTCAAAAATAGGGACTCAAGAATATTCTCTTTAGAAATTGTTGATCTTTAAAACCTCATAAATGTGTTCTAGCTTAAAACAAACTGCTGGGTGCAATTTTTATTTTTATCTTTCAAACATTTTAGAGGGTGTTTGAGCCCAATGAGCCCCCTGATACACGCCCATGGAGCATATAATATATACGCAGGGCCGCTCGCTCAGAGAGGAAGGAGGACAATAAAAGAGAATTTTTCCCCAGGCCACAAAGTAGGGGGGGGCACAAGTGAAGTAAAAAATGAGTACGAAAATATTTGATACCTTTAGAAATTTGAACACCTTCAACATGTGCTATACGAGTACGGATTAAGAATACCGTTACTCGGTACTGTGTCATGTATATGACCCCATCGGTGATTTGTCATGTGTGAGTCAGTGCAATGTCTGTAGCAACTTCCAGGGGCGTAAATAAAGGAGGTGCTCAGGGGGCTCTAGTGCCCACCGAAGTTTGAAAGAAATGTTTGGAGGATATTTTATACCTCCTAAACCAACCAGTGAGTCAGCCCCCTGCTAAATAAATGTATATATACGTCACTGGACCCTGCAGTTTTTTAGCAGTCTTCTTATTACTTTCCTCTTTCCATAGATATGGAAATCAACAAATGCTCCTCCCAAATGCTAGCTATGTGGTGGTGAGTACTAAGCAAATTACAAAGGATGCTCTGTATATAAGGACATAAAAATAAATCTTTCCCTTCTATAAAACCGAGTACTAAGAAAGCACCCACTCTAACACCAGAATATGGCAAGGCTGATAAATTTTGCCCCAGGCTTAAATCCATCTGTATGCCAGGCTCATGAGTCTACCGCAACACCCGCATCATCCCTCTCGGATCCTGGAATAACATCGGGTCGATCTAATTTTTAATAAAATAGTAATTATTTCAAACTGATGGTATTTGGGCAAAAATTAAATAGAAAAGACAGAGTTGTTTGAAGACCATTTTAACGTGTTCAGACCTAACCCTGTAGACAACAACTATGATGGAAGCCCTGCAATAAAGGAATTCCTAGAATCGCTAAACCCTCTTTCAATGCCAATAAACTCTCTCACACCACCGGAAGTGAAGGAAACAATAAGAGAAGCTGGATACCAAAAGATCTCTCGATTATGACCTCATTGCGGGAAAGTTGTTAAGAGAGCTCTCTAGAAAGGAATTATTTTCTTAACTATACTGTAGCCATTCCAACATTTGAGTGCATTTGGAAGGTAACCGAAATAGTTGTTATCCTGAAACCTGGTAAACCACCTCACCAGTTTTCTTCATACAGACTGATAAGCCTCCTATCAACTCCTTCCAAGCTTTTTGGAAATCTGTTTTTGAAACTGTTTTAGCCATTGATTACTGACCTAAATGTGATTCCGAATCGTCAATTTGGATTCACATGTCAATGGTCTGCAATTGAACAAGTACTTAAAGTGGTCAATGAAATTAAGCAAACTCTTGCAAAAGGTAAATTCTGTTCTGCGGTGTCTTTTGACGTAAGCCAGGCATTCGACAAAGTCTGGTATGATGGCATTTTGTTCAAGATAAATCATTTCTACCTTATACTTTCTATAAGGGTACTAAACCTTATCTATCTTAAAGATACTTCAGAATTAAATTTCAAATCTATTATTCAGGTCTGAAAAAGATTGAATCTTAGTTCCAGTATTGGGCCCTTTTTTGTACACTCTTCACAGCATGTATACCAACGATTCGAGCGACGTTAACTGCAACCTTTGTAGACGACACTGCAGTTTTGGTTTTTCATCAAAACCAATTTGTGACCTCACAGATCTTGCAAGATGTTTTAAATTCAATATCTGATTGGCTCAAACACTGGAGAATAAAAATAAATGAAAATAAATCTGTCAATATTACATCTACTATCTATTTTTCACGTGCTTTCCGTCACAAAATTCAACTAACCCAACAAAATGATTTGAAATATTTGTGAACCCACCTGGATTGGCGATTAAAATGGCGAACCCACATTTGGAACAAATGACTGCAGTTAAATAAAAAATTTTGAAAAGTGTTTTGGCTCTTTGGAAGAAAATCACATCTCTCTCCTGAAAATAAATTATTGTTACTGTACTAAGTTGTTTTGTAACCTATCTGGACATATGGGGTTCAATTGTGAGGTACTGTATCTTTATCGAATTTGAAAATAACTCAACGTTTCCAATCCCAAGTACTGAGAATAATACTGCAAGCTCCATGGTTCGTTACAAATGCAATGAGTCAGAGAGGCACTGGAATTGCATATGTAATAGAGGAGATATCAAAGTTTAATTTACACTTCATAACTAAACTTGAAGGTTATCCAAATCATATTGCTTTAAATTTACTAGACAATAGTGAGCATGTTTATAGACTTTAAAGGAACGACTTCTTTTATTTAAGTAATTGTTTTTAATTTCTTCATGTCGGTTAAGGTCTTTGGACGCTAATTAAACAGTGTTCTTCTAATGTATCATATTTACTTATTGTTCATATTTTATTGAATATAGTAGAATGTAAATAATAAATCAAAGTTTTAAAACACGTATTCAAGTCTATTACCAAGTGTACTTTAAATTCAATAAATACCGGGCACCTCAATCACAAGGACTTTCAATTGCTAATACAAACAGAATACGAAATACTACTCTAGTCATTGACCCTAGTTAACTAATCTTATGCAGGCTAAATTGCAAGTATATTTCTTTTCATACGTAAATTTTTATAATTTGTTTGATTTAAATCAGTTGAATTCAATTTTTTAATCTTCTAGACGATACAAAAAATTATACACTCACCAACTTTTAGAATATGCTTTTCTGAAATCATCAGCTGAAGCATTTTAGCTGCTTTGTCTTTTAAACTTTGAAAGTCCATGGTTCAGTCCGGTTCGGTCAGGGTCAGACGTTATTCCAATTCCAATAGTTGAACCCTATCCCACTTGATAGTCATTAGTTCACTCATTGTTTAGTTGTCCAATTAAAGTGTGTTTATTTAAAACAATACTTACGAATTATAATGTGTTAGTTGTTTAAAGTTAATTTCGTTTGTTTAATTAAGGTGCTAGTTATGGCTCTAAATTTAGGTATGTATGATTTAATTTATTGAAGCTATTAAATTTAGTTAGTGTAATTATAATGTATTCAAAATAGACTTGTTCTTCTAAGTTTTAACTAAGCATCAGAGAATTAAATAACTTAAATAAACACACTGCTGTAAAAAATTGTATTTCTTCACAAAATATTTATTTTATTAATTAGGAGTACCACATAATTTTTGTTTGAAGGACCAGTGTTTGATGAAATTGTCAGTTCAATTATGTGGATTTATCAAACAGTTAATTCCACAGCCTATAACACATCAAAAATTCAGAGGCTCTCAGGCAAGGGTTGTGCCTTGCCTATATGATATGAACTATTTTTTCTTTAATTTCTTGTTTGGTCCTCTTTTCTCGAATACAATATGTGGATTTCAGAAGCGATTAGTAGGTACCAGTGACTATCATAGTTGTTTTCAGTCAGTTACCATTTGGTACCTCTAGAATGGCTGTGATAACTGAACCCCTGATCTATTGTTGTAGTCTCCTGCTGATACTTGAAACAAAACTGGGATGCAGACCCAGGGAAAGAACCATGTAGTGACCATGGCCCCCTCAGAGATTTAAAAAAAAAAGACGGTTTTATGGAAAACATTAACTATTTTTGTATTGTAACCATAAACAATAATAATAATAATTCATTTAGGCTAGGCTAATTTAATGGTAAAGTAATGAATTATTAGATATTGGGTATGAGTAAATGTCTTATTAAACATTTTTTTTCTTGAAATGCAAAATGTCCTGTTAGAGTAACAATAATGGTAAATTACAACCAATGTGGCCCTTCCCAAAAATCAGTTCTGGATCCGCACTTGTGCAGAACTTGCAGCACCCTAATTGCTACCATTTTAATTTAAACATATTTGTTGATTAATTATCATTAAACAGTAATTATTAATGTTTGGTAATTGTTTTTATCACTATTAAGTACTCATGCGTGTAATATCAACCATACTTACTTTTCTTATGTATATAACAGTCTAATACATGTATTAAATGGTAAATGTAGGCTAGAGTTGACAGACACCTACTAAAACGATATAAACATATCTAAAATATTCCTACTATGTAAACTGTCATTATTGCCACAAATTTTAGTGAAGAAAACTACTAATAAATTATAATAATAACCAGAATTTAACCCAGTACCTACTAACCAACAACATACTTGGAGACCAGCAGAGAATCAGGTTCTAGAGGGGGGAAACTTAACAAAATAGGAGAACGTAGAGAAATCTTGTTGACGAACATGAAAGGGTTACAAACACAAAAAATATACTAATGAAAACTAAAGTACCCTAACTACCTTACTCTCAGATCTACTCAAAGGCCAACCATCCTACTTGAAAGTGTTGTTTATAATCTAACTGTTATTATTGGAGGTAACTAATGAAAACTTAACTAACCTAATTACCTGACTTTCGCACCTACCTGAGGGCTGACTGGCCCACCTCAGAGTCAACCTGTCTACCCTAGCCAGCCACCATAACTTCCTTATTTCGTGTTTATACAAACTGTATGTTCCCTTTCTACATTAGTACACACCATAATAAGAGTTTCAAATAAGTTTTAGTACAAAAAATTTAGTGTCCCTAAATGATATAAACCTATTAACCTATCCTACCCAACCTATACAGTCTTAACTTCCCATGCCCATATCCTAAACCTATCCCAACCAAGACAATATATATATGGCTCTTGAGAAAGAAAGAACAAAACTCACCTACCTGACTGACAAACACGTGTTCCATCCTACCCTATCTGAGGGCCAACAACCCTATAGGAGGACAACGAGTACCCAGATGTACCATATCCACATCCCCGGGTAAGCCAGTTGTCTTTCGGGTTTGGTAGGTTGGAGTACATGAATGACAGCCAAGTTTTTTGTAAGTTTTCTTTCTCTAGATCAATATATTTGTCCTGCGTATGATAGCTTTAAGATACGGGTATGACAAGTTAAGGTTTGGGTTGGGTAGGTTAAAATTGATTAATACACATGCTGTACTTAACACAATGCAGTAACATCGCAACCCTTCCTACACGACGGGTGGCTCTACTGACTTTGTCCGTTGAAATAAACTGACACAATAATACAACTACAAGGTGTATTCTTGATCAGTATGTTTCTTTAATTTTCCAACCGAAAAGGTTCAAAAAGAGTTTGGTTGGCATCACTTATTAGTGTGAAACACAGGAATGGTTTGTTTATATTCGGAAAAAACCTTAGAAGTACAAAGTCCAATTTTGTTAAGCCAGTTCTGAAGGAACCCACATATTTAACCTTTAATTCTGGAGGGTGCTTTAGAAATTCTCTATGATATGACATCTGGTATGAGAGTAACATTTTTGAAAGTACTATGTCACATTACAATATATAAATGCAAATTAAAGTAGGTCTTAATGACTGAATTTATTATTTGTAACTTATTTAAAAATTCAAACTCGGTTGAACATCTTAATTTGAAAATAATACTTTTTTTTCGAATAATTATTTTCCGAATGAATGCTAACTAATTCAGAATTACATTTGACAATTTGACCCTCCTCATTCAATATACTTAAGACCAGAAGCATTGCCTGTTTTAAAATCCTTTTAGTAATTCTGGATTTTGTTATATACCATGCACGTTTATATTTACAGAACCTAATATTGTTTGTTTATTTAACTAATACAGTTTTGTTTATGTTAATACTAGTGAAAATACGCAGACCTTGGATTTTCCTCCAAACTTAAAATAGACTATATCAGTTAATACATTACAATTCCAGTGAATTGTAAATTCCCTACAACAAAAACAATTACAATTGCTAGTGAACTGTCTAATTGTGAATACTCCCACACAAAAGTACAAACATATCCATCAAGATATTACATATGTTTATTAACCGATTGCATTTCATAAGTAATTAAATATTTGTTATATACTTTTTTTTAATAAGTGTATTAAACGTTTTAAGAACATTGGTTTTTAAACGCTATTAATAGGAAACAGTTTGTATGCTAGTCACAAATAGGCATTAGATTTGTAGGTAATATTTGTATCTATCCCTAAAACTTAATCTTTTTCTATTTTTAACTTTTACAACTGTAATAGAAATGCAAAACAAGCAGTCTCTATAATTGTATGAACAAAATTAGAAAATATTATTAGTTTCCGATTTGTTATCTTACCGAATTATAGTTCATACCAGGCTGATACTAATGCTATGAGTCAAACTAAGTCAATTGTGCCCCGTACTGGTGGTGATGAACAAAAACATTATCTCTTGAGACAGTATTAATTGCATAACAGACCAGATTTCTAGAGTGTATAATCACAAATAATAAACTAATGTAAGATTTGCTGTAACTGGATCTAGGCTGGCACAAGAAGTGTGCTTTTAATCTACAATAACAACTTCAATTAAAAAATTTAGTTTTTTTTTTTAAGTAAAATCAAAAGTACGTATCGTATTTAAAAACTGAATTAGTCCAGCATAATAATTTATAACAGATCGGTAACACAAGGATTATGGACATTTACTAATTTTTATCTTCATCAAAAATAATTTTATAGAAATTGGCAAAGTTATATTGATTATTTAACACATTAATTACCAACATATAATACAAATCCACAAATTAGAGACTAGGCACCGCTAATGTGCTGTGACTAGATTCTAACTATAGACTGCAGCACATTGTCTCATTAAAATAGACTGCTGACGTACAATTGTCATTCAGTGGCGTGTTTTACACTAGTCTGTTTTAAACATCAGTAGTATTATAATTTGACACTTAAATATTACTTTATGAACATGCATGTAGTTGCTGATGAACATGCATGTAGTTGCTGATGAACATGCATGTAGTTGCTGATGAACATGGCATGTAGTTGCTGATGAACATGCATGTAGTTGCTGATGAACATGCGTGTAGTTGCTGATGAACATGCATGTAGTTGCTGATGAACAGGCATGTAGGTCCTATAGTCAAACCTCCAAAACCCGATAGGCAGACGCCCGTACTTGCCACCTCAAGTAGTCAAGACCTGTTTACCTAACACGTTTACCCTTGTAAATTGCAATGAGGTATTTTTGTCAGTTACTACTTTTTGGTATCGCTGGCATCACCAATTCAGTGGTCATTCTGTTAAAGTAATATTTAATAGGGTAAGAAAGGATGTTGTTATGTGTTAAATTTCAAAAGAAATTCATAGCTATTGGTTTAATAATACTTATATTTTTTTCAGCTCGGAAATGTATTGGCCAAGTTCCTTCAAGATGTATTGCTTCATTGGCATCCCTTCCAGAAACTCACCAAATGCTGCAGAAAACATGCCGTGACTTCGCTGAAGCAGAATTGAAACCTCATGCAGCAAAATTTGATAAAGAACATCTCTATCCTAAAGATCAAGTTAGTGTATGAAATTATTTAACAATAGAACTATTTAATTGTCCATCTGAACCTAGTTGTTAATGCTGAGTGTCATATTGTAATAAAAGATTATCCGGTACTTTGGTATTATCCAGAGACCACTATTTATGGAAGGGTTTTTCTAACTGGGGACCTAAAAAAGCTACGTTATTAGAAATAATGAACTTTATTTTACTTACTGTGAAAATTACGAGGGGTATTAGAAAAATAAGGTTCCCATGATTTTTTTAAATAGACAGCTCTATATTTCTACATAGTGTTATACATCAATTTAAAACTTAAAAGTTAAGCTATTTTTCCACATAATCACCGTTTCTGTCCAAACACTTTTGTAGACGATGTTGCAACTTTTCTATCCCCATGTTGTAGAATTCTCTGCCGCCAATCGTTTGAGGAATCGAGTAATCTCTTCCTTGACTTCATCATCGGTACTGAAGCGTTGGCCACCCAAGTGTTCCTTTACTTTTGGGAATAAGCGATAATCACTTGGGGCTAGGTCTGGGCTGGAGATGGAGGCACAATAGTCCAGCCAAACTTTGTCAGCAGTTCTTGAGTTTGACGTGAGACATGAGGTCGAGCGTTGTCACGGAGAACGTCCTCACGCCACTGGACAATCTTCCTCTCCGGCGGTTCTGGATCGCGCGTCTCAGTTTTCTTAATGTGTCGCAATATCTGTCAGAGTTTAATGTTCCATGAGGCAAAAGTCGATCAAAAGCAGGTCCTTCCTGTCCCAAAAGACGAAACTGAAGGCCGTCCACTTCATTTTTCATCGTAAATTTCCATGCGGCCTTCACTGACTTCTCTACACCATTTCCGAACGTGTTGAACAGATATGCAGTTTTTCCCATAATCTTCGATTAACTGACGATGAATTTCAATAGGTGAAATCTGTTTTGCATTTAAAAAACGTATTACAGCACGAATTTCGCATCTGGCGGGTAACAACGATAAAGAGCTCCATCTTCGAAGGCAGCTAGGCCGGCACTTTTGGACGTAGCGAGGCGCAAGTGGTATGGATAGAGAGAGGGACAGCTGATGAGCAAGACTGTGTCGCCAGATTTTACCCATCATATCGCATTCTGTCTCGGCAGCAAAGGGAACCTTATTTTTCTAATACCCCTCGTACAAGCCATTTTTACGATCTTTTTTTTGTCTTCTGCCTTCCAAAAGGAAGTGGTCAGTGAAAAGAAATTCGCTTTGTTCTTATCTACTTCTTGTTACTATGCTATTTAAGTAGGTTCTGATTATGTTATCACAATATGTTACTAGTAGCACGAAAGTAAAAGATAACCTTTACAAGTGCTCACGTGATCTGAGCTTGAATTCGGGTACTATATCGTAGAACGTTGTTCTTTTTCCACTGAAGGCCCCACTGAAGCTTGCAGAGACGGTCTGGGGCATTTCCGATCGGTACTTCCACAACCTGTATAAACGTTTTATATTTTAATATGTACATATAATCCAATAACAAGTAGTAGGTAGGGACAGAGTGGTCTCCTTTTCGTGGACATCGCATCCTTTCGGTAGGTCGAAAACAAGAACCAATCGTTCATAATGCTGTTTCATTTTCACAATAAGTCAAATAAAGTATATTTTTTCTAATAATGTAGATTTTTAGGTTCCCGGTAAGAAAAACTGTTAAAAAAATAATGGCCTCTGGATAATACCAAAGTGCCAGATTTTTAATTCATTAATTAATTTTACTACTTATTCTTCATGGTAAACAATGTGGTATTTAGCTATATGTGACCATCGAGTTGAACATGCAGACATATTAAATATTGTATTCGTGCAGGCCAGTTGTATAGCTACAGTTAGATTGAATAATGCTTATCAAGAGGCTTTTTTATCCACTACTCAATATTTCCATCTTTAATTTGAAGTATTTTTTTGTTTTTCGTGTACAACATCTAAACCTTTGTACATTGTTAATTACTGGCTCCTTACGATTTTTCATTAGATACCCAGGCAGTTTCCATACACGTCAGTAAAAAATTTGCCACCAGTGAAACGGTTGATTCTGAAAATCCAATTCAAAAATATTATTATAGATCAAGAGAAACTAACATAATAGATTCAAGCTGAAGATATGATTGGACACAGTGAAATATTTATTTCCTTTTTATTTTTAAGGGGTACCCATTCTTATTAGCCCTATTCATATGGTCTACTCAGAACTATTCAGTATATATGTCCTGGAAAATTTTGTTACACTCAAGTGATTGATTGTAATGAATTCGTTAAAAGACTTAATCAAATGCTGTTCTGTGTATTTTAATGACTACTACTTGCTCTTTCTTAACGGTATTAAAATTGTGCAAATTTATTTGCTTTAAGATATTTTGTTTTACGATTAACGTTTAAGGATTATATTAAATTTTAATCAGTGACATGACATTTTCAGTATGCAAGGAAGCTCTTTATTATTTGGTCAGGTAAGTTTTGTCAGAGTAAGAGTTTGAGATAATAGATTTATTGTTTTGTTTATTGTTATTTCAAACTTTTTTGGTGAGAGCTAAGATTTCGCTCACAGGGTGAGTTGAAATAAATAAACAATTTCGGCAGGCACATGCACTGTTGAGTCCCGTGGGCTAGCATCATTTGCCTGCATCTGTATTCTAACTGTTATTGTCTGAACTGTTTGAATGCAAGGTTACATCTTGTTAGTTTATTTCTATTGAAGTTGTATGGTTAGTTAGTTTTCATTAACTTGGAAATGTCAATGATTGAAATTTCGGCTATAAACTTGTATATAGATGTTAATTAAACATTAAGTTTGTTTATTTTACAAATTGGTCTAAAAATTTTGTTTTGTTTTGTAAATGCTTTTGTAAGGCTAGCTAGTGTCACATCTCCTATTTTTAATAAAATTTTCTAACCGTAGCATACATTTATATTTCTTTAACATTAATACTAGGCAATTCAAGGTATATTCTTTTTTTTATTGTCTCTTTTGTCAAAATATATTGTATTCAGTGACCTTTTGGTTTTGTTAATTTACCATGGCCAGCACCTGCCCATTTTAACTCACAAAGCGCCAGACTGTCCAGTGCAGTGTTGTCTACAAAGTCCGGCAATTTAATAACAACTGTGTTTCATATAATCCTAAAATTAAAAAATGACATACGTAAACACTACACTTGTACCTATATTGTATAAAAATCTTATCCTAATCGTTTCACAATTTCCCAAAGTTATGAATTTTAAAAGTTACAGTTTCGTTGAAAACTGCCAGAAACCGGTACTCTTTTTCGTTGCTATCAACATAAAAACTGTAAAATATTGTTTGTAAATTAATTGCTGTACGTGCAGAAATAAACAAGCTAATTTTTGTATGTAGTTGTTGTTATTGTAGCTGTACTAGTTAGTTTGTGGTTAACCTTCAAACTCGGGTATCTATGCTTTTTGATCTGAGAGTAAATCACTGCAAATTGAAAATCAATGGTTGTTTTTGAAATCAGTTATTGAAATATGAAAGTAAACCAGAACGTAATATATATAAGCAGTTAGTGTATACTAATAATTTATACTTATTTGGGGTTTACTGATTTATTGTTGGATAATTGTAAATATACCAGTTCCACTAGTGTTGAACATAAGTTCTGCTTATCTAAGTAACATTGTTGTGTAACTTATTGAAATGATGAAAAGTGAACTAAGTTACTCATACAACAGAGTGCTTCGAGCTTTTCTACTGAGAAGGAATTAAGTGGAGGCCGCTTTTTTCTTCTTAAGTATAAAAAAAATTGTATTGCCAATTTATATTTACAACACAATAATATTCTTACTTTATAGTACCATGCGTATTATAATTAGTATTTGATTATAAGTACTACTTTATAATCAGCAATCTGTATAACCAATAGTTTTTTTTTAATTTAAAATAAACAAAAAACTGCCAACTACTTCTTACCAAACATGTCTCTTTATCTTTTTCTCAAGTGTGACCTAAAAACTCCAAACAATTTCTGTTTCTTGTTTGGAGTTTTCAGGGCTGCAGTTCGTGTTAGCTTTCCGCAAGTAGCTCTAGTTTCTTAATTCAGCCTAAACCTGAATGTGGAATCTTCTCATACACACAAAACCTGTCTAGCACTGCACTGGTAGGTATAGGAATACAACCATCATTCATCACCCAGATTCTAACATTACTGAAACACGCTTACAATATGGCCAGACTGCTTACTGCTTGCTGCTTGTTTGTCCATTAACAATCTAGGAGTCAGTAGTACACACCTACCATCCAGGTGGTAAAATCAAGACATGCACAATGAAGAAAGATTTTTATTTCTCTTTCTTGCGTATACTTGGGTACTTTTCTTAAAATATTTTGTTAAATAAGAAACTGACTCAAAGTGGGAAGGAGCAGTAACATAGAGTAAGACATCGGAGTACAGCAGGAATGCCTCTGATCATAGATAAAGATCCAGGAAAAAAAATTCTTGCTCCCCTTTCAGTTGACTCTTAGATGCATTAATAAAGTTGGTTATATTCAAAACTCCCAAGTCTCTTTACAGATTTTCCGTATATATATATATATATATATATATATATATATATATATATTTAAATATGTTAGTAATTGTGACAAATACTTAAAAAGAATTAAATGTCTTATACATTCAAATGCTCTTAATCAAACAAGTAACTTTAAATACTTAAAATAAAGAATTTGGGTATTTTGTGTAAAACGATTTTACCACAGTTCTGTAAAACATTTAGCATTAGAAAATAATAAAGCAGGCCTTAAAAATTGTTTAGTTAAAATGTAATGCATTCGATCTTTTTACAGATTAAAAAGATGGGGGAGCTAGGGTTAATGGCCGTTGATGTACCGGAGGAGTTTGGTGGAACTGGATTGGACTATTTGGCTTATGCCATAGCCATGGAAGAGATTTCCAGGTAATCTACTTTATGAGAGAAAATGTAAAATGTTTTCAGGATTGATCAAGCACAGTTTGTTTTTCTTCAAACATTCATTTAAAGTAAAATATTTGTTTTTAACTTATTTTCATTTTGCGAATGAATACCAAGTAAACTTTCCTCTTTTTTCTAGCTGGATAAAAATTTAACAGATATGTAGGCTACCAAACTTTTCACCTGCTTCACAATACAAGGTACACTTTGATGTACTACATTTTGTGGTGTGAAGGTTACATTTTAAGTATCTTGTTTTACATTCAATCAATCAATCAATAAATACTTTATTCAAGTAAAAATGCACACTGTACATTGAATAGGGTCAAAACAACATTAATTAGTTTAACATAATTTATGCTTAGTAATTAACAGTTTACAATTAATTGTTCAAAGTATTATAGACTACTACTATTTTACCAATAAAGTTTATTTATCCAAACATATATATATATAAACATACATACATATACATATACACACACACACACACACACACACACACACACACACACACACACACACACACACACACATACATGTATACACACACAAAAAAAAACCATTATTAAAATATAAATCAATTATCCTGAAAAGAACTCATCAAGTGAATATAAAGGAAGTTTTAACAAATGTTCTTTTAATTTCCTTTTGAATTTGCCAAGATCTGGTTCTAATCTCAGATCCCTTGGCAAATTAAATAAAAATTTTGTTCCCATGAATGTAGTTTTCTTTTCAAAAAAGTTTAATGTATGTTTTTCTACTCTTCTGTTTAATCTTGTGTTATATTTATGTTCATTGTTATTGTCTGTTGATTTTTCGTATTGTCTAACATAAAGAACGGTTTGGAAAATATATAAGCTATAAACTGTCAGAATTCCAAGCTCTTCAAAGTATTTTTTAACTGTTTCTGTATTTTTCAAATGTAATATAATTCTAAGTGCCTTTTTTTGTTGAACTAAAATTCTGTCTAAATTTTTTTTTGTCGTTGCTCCATAAATATTTAATCCATAAGCCAAATGTGAATGTATTAATGAGAAATAGATCGTTTTTAGAAAGTCAATGCTACAAACCTTAGCCATTTGACGCAATGCGTAAAGTCCAGATGACATTTTTTTAAGTATCTTATCAATATGTTGGTCCCAACTAAGATTATTATTGATCACAATGTTTTGTATGTTTAACCCACAACCATTTTTGTAAGAGATTTAACCTTCTTTACCACACTGTCCGATATATAGAATCATACTAGACTAGTGTGAATGATCACGGCCCGATGTATCAAACTGCTTACTTTATTTTTTTTTAATGCACTTTTGATTATTCAAATTCTTTACAATTTGTATGAAACTACTCCTTACTATGCTACGCCGAAAAAATATTTTCAACACGTTTGACAAAAACGTGAAACTATACTTAACTGTTATCGTTAAAACAGCCAGATTGTAAATTTTCAGTAATATATACTTATTGTATGCCCAATTCTTACGTCGTTCAAGGTAAATTTTAAAATGTTGCATGTAAGTTAAAAGCTAGATAACATTTGGTAACTGAGGATGGCATTCCACAGTGAAGCAGAAAAATTTCCAGATTATTAATAAGAATACGTTTATTGTCATAAAGCTTACACAAGCATCGACACAAGTCATGTATAAAATATGAAAACTAGCATAAGTCTAGATAAGGACAATTTTCTACCCATAACATGAAGTTACCAAAACAGTCACACCACAATTTAATTTATTTTAAAATATAAATAAATAACAACAACAAGTAAAACACAGCCTCAGAAATTATAATAACAGAATTATATAACATTGATAACTTTTCTAATATAGTCTGTATAGATAAAAAACATATGACATTAACATTTAAAATCTAATCATTGAACTAAATAGGTTATGTCTAGAAAGTAACAGTTCCCCAGGCAAAAACTTTTTTTAATGAATAAAATAGATTGACTAAAAGCCAGGAATAAAATTTTTGTTTAAATTCATTAAAACTATATTTTGAGGTAAGTGGTCTTAAAAAGTTGTAGACTTTCAAAGCGATTACTGTCTGACTATTAATAGTTTTGTTTAGTCTATAAAAATCTATGGATACATTTTCTATATTTCTGGTGTTACACATATGTCTGTCACTATATGTCTTCAGAGGTTCAGGATGTTTGAGAATATAGAGTACAATATCAAATATATATATAAGTTAAATATAGTTTGAATTTTTATTGGCAATAAAAATTGGTTTACAGTGAACTAATGGTTCACAACATGCAATAATTCTAATGGCTTTTTCTTTTGTATAGTAAAAATTTCTAATATCCTACTGCAGTTTCCCCATAGAACTATCATTGTGTTAACAATGGTGTGATACGGTGGGAACTAAAAAATTTAGAGGATAGCCATGACATTTAAGTGAAAACGTTTAGGATGAAATATGCCTTGGCAATCTTAGCCACGAAAGATTATTCATATAATTTTACATACATGATTGTGTATGTTGACAGGGGCTGTGCTTCAGCCGGGGTCATCATGAGTGTTAATAACTCATTATATCTCGGACCCATCCTCAAGTTTGGTAACCAAAAACAGAAGGAGAATTTCATCACACCCTTCGCAAACGGTGTCAAGATTGGTTGCTTCGCTTTAAGTGAACCAGGTACACTTATAACTTAAGTGTTGTCCAGAAAATAACTGGTGTTTAGAAAGTAAAACGTCACTGATCAAATCGGAAGACTTATCAGTATGGTACATAAGTTCTTTTAATTTTATCGCTGTAGAAAGCTACCATTTGAAACTTGATTTTATGGAAGAACTTGTTTTTCCTACTCTGCAGAATTATTTCTTCCTCACAGTTGACATATTTTACATATATCACAATGTCAGGTACGACTCTTAATCTTTGTTTAATATAAGGAAATTATGTGATAGCACTATGACTTTCAAGCATTATCACAATTCTCTCTTTTCATTGTTTTTACCACCTCCCAATACAAGGTACCATCATCATTGGATTTATTACTTTTTAATGTAATAACGGGGACATTAATTTTATTTTGAAATGTTTTATATAGGATTAAAAAACCCAGTTTCTCTTTATTGTCAGAAGGCTAATTTCCAGTTTATGCTGTTTTATGAGTAATATTTTATAAAAAATAAAATTTCTTCTGCCTTTCCAAACTCATTTTACAATGGGAACACTTGACACTATGGACAGAGTCCATAACAGCTGTCCATAACAGATAACTGTATATGAGTACACTCCTATCTCACAAACACCACAAGGATAATTATTATTCTTTTTCATTTTAAATTCTACATAAAACATACAGAGAAACAAGTATTTTGCACTAAAAAAACTGAATTAAGTAAACCAGTGTAAATTGTAATTCTGTGATAATTCAAAACCAGAGAACTGACTTCATTCCAATGCTTAGAATTACCATCCAGATAATCTTATGGAGAATAAACATGTAAGGTATAAATTGTTTTTATTGTACATTATTATTTCTATTATTGAGCATTATGTAGCCAAAACTGAAGACCAGGCTGGATGTCATTATCCAACAATGCTATCAGTTGACATGTAAACAAATACAGGTGGACAAACAATTGCAGCCAGTACAAAGTTCACTCACTGATGTTAAGAGTTTGGTCACTCAATGTTGAGACAGTGGGGATTGTCTCAATACTATTGTCATGGCAGCCTCAGGCAGGAAATCACTCAATGTTCAGTTCACTTTTACCTGTCTTAGTAAAAATGTATTCATACAATTTCACTTTTAAAACTGTAATCTGTTTAATAATAAAGTAAATATCAGTATTTTTTTTTTTTTTTTTAGTTTGTTTTTCAATTTATTAAATTATAAATAGTAAATAAATGTGACTTTCTGTGCATTAAATTTAATTACATTTTTCTAAATATCTAATACTAGTCAATCAAAATTGAAACATGTCATACTTATGTTGAATATGGAGCTTGTATTGGCTACTATTAACTTAATTACATTTAAAATACATAAACCAATACTTAAAACTTTTTACAAAAATTTTTTTGAGGCCTTTTGATCATAAAAGTGAGTGTCTGACGAAGATAGCCTTCCTATCAAAAGGCCTCATAAAAAAATAAATACAAAATTAAGTTTTAAAGTTTTGGTTGGTGTTTTTTAAATGTAATTAAGTTAAATATCGTATTTATGTCAAATAATTACTTAGCCACTGAATAAATTTCATACTGCATGCATATATTTCACCAACTAGTTTACTATTTATCGTTAAAATTCAAAGGAATCAAAATTGGTTGTTTATTTGGCTCATGTCATCCCATCAAATCAAATCTCTTCATTGTATAATCTATACACTTTATCAATTACTGAATAAACAACCCTGTATAGTACAGGTTTGTAATGCTCTGTTTACTCAGATATTTATGTTTGGTACCTACTGGCAATCCAACAGACTAATCAGTAGTTAAGATCGCCATGTAATGTGTTCACAGGCAATGGGAGCGACGCCGGGGCCGCTTCCACAATGGCAGTAGCGAAGGGCAGTGACTATATCCTCAATGGCACCAAGGCTTGGATCACTAATGGTTATGAGTCTGAAGCTACTGTCGTCTTTGCCACAACTGACAAAGCCAAGAAACATAAAGGAATCAGTGCATTCATCGTACCTAAACCTACAACAGGTTTGTTGTCCAATATGAGTTTTTAAAAAAAAAGAATATATTGTTATATATTGATTTGTTTATGTATATTGATGAAGTAATACTGATTTGAGCCAATAGTTTCCATATATATCTTTACTTAATCACAAACTTATTTCATACCATAAGCTGATTGATATGTTTGTTTTTGGGCTTATCATGCGACCATTGTCATACAGCAGTTAATTATATTTTAGATTTTCCAATTCACATTGCATAAAAACTTTGCTGACATATGATATATGACAAAATAGGCACGCATGGCTAGTTTATTATACACTAAAATTTGAATGATTACCTTTTGAAAGTGAGTAAAAAAATTAATCATTTTCAATATATATATATATATATATTTTTTTTTTTTTTTTTATACAATAATATTTATTACTTGAAACATCCTACAACGTGAAAATATACAAAATGTATAGCACGTAAAGACTTTGACCTTAAAAAATTAACTGGTGAGCTAAAAGTAAAATTAAAATTTTCATTTAAACAATTAAAAATTGAATTCATAATTTTTTGTCAAGAACTGCCGGCGCAAAACTTCTTTTTAGTAATCAACTATTTTAAACTTAACAGAAATACTCTCATAAGATTAACATCGAAACTTGGAAGCGCAAGGGGGCAGAGCCCTATTGTCGGATGTATTTCAAATCCACAAAAGGCACATCTAGAGTGTAGGAACTCTAGATTGATACTAAATATGTACATAAAATAGTTTTAGATACCTAAAATCACAAGAAAAATAGAGTCTAACCAAATGAGCTTGCTTAGCACCAAAAGTATATCAGTTAGAGGTGAAAGTTAACGTGACGTGTGAAATCTGCATTTTGAATTATATTATTGATTTTTTTTAACCTTAGATGAAGTTCTGATAAACATAGCCTGTGACGTTTGCCAGAAAAAAGTAGAACTACCAGTCAAACCCTTGAGACACATGGCCAAAAGCAGGGTTAGGATTAGAATAAAGCATGCCACATAAATAATGGCTGTACATAAGTAGTGTGTAATATGTACAATTTACTAACATGTACTAGTATCATAAATGTAATACAAGAAAGTAAAACTTTAGTAAAGGTGGAACAGTGGAAATGGATCTTTAGTCCATTGATTCTCCCTCAGACCTCAATATCCTCATTAGCTGAGGTCGTCCATATGACTGCTTCAGACAACCTTTTTTAGGATTTTTCCTCTGTAAATATTAGGTGAGCTTCTCAAGCTTATTTTAGATCTTTTTAATTAGTCGAGTTAACAATGGTATTTTTATAATTAAAATCAATATTTTTAAAAAAGAAACAAAATTGTTTGTTTTATGTGCTTCTCGGTTTTACAGACACTTTGAATAATTAAACAGTTCTCTTTATATTGTTTACTTTTTGTTATTTATGTTATGGTTGACGTTATGATTTACCACTTATAATTTTTGTTAAAAAATACAAAACAAATGAAGCAGAAAAATTACAAGTAAAATAACGTGAAGTTTGTTCAGTGTCTATGTCATATAACAAATCATCATATATATCATCTCTACACTGTGCTGTGAACACAAATTGTTTTCATTTTCTCTCTCCAGTCCAATAATGTTATACAGCTGACTTAAGAACATGGTATAGTCTTTCGGTTTTATTCTGACATCTAATAAAAAAAAGCAATGTATGTTAGAAGAAACAATCTATTGTCGAACATAATATAATTGTAATTAAAGAAGATCCTAGAAATATTAGGAGCATTACAACTGCTTTACAATGGCGTACGAGGAATGACTTTCGATTATTTTTAGTATATACTGTTTGTTCTCAGGGTTAACCCTCGGAAAGAAGGAAGACAAGATGGGCATTCGAGGTTCTTCTACTTGCAGTTTAATTTTTGAAGACTGCCAAGTCCCAAGTGAGAACTTGCTGGGAGAGCCAGGACTGGGCTTTAAAATAGCTATGATGACATTAGGTGAGAAAAATAATTATAATTCCAAACTAACTTTTTTAACCCTTCACACACCACTAATAAATCCATTAACTTTCCTAATACGCCAAGACAAGTAAAAATATTTTTTTTCTTTAAATTCAAAGCTAATTTTTATTATAGCTACATTATAAAAGATAAAAGCAAAAAAGTATAAAACAGGGCATTTTACTAAAAATTAGCGTATTTATTGATAAAAATGTATTCCTTGGCAACCGCGATACGCACGGAGCGTCCACCGGGCATTTTAAAGGCCTTTTGTGTACTAAAAACTCTCCAAGAGTATGACCTACAATATCGGATATAACTGTATTTGGCGTTTTGGTCAAAGTCTACCATTCTAATATATCTGTCTATGGTGTGAGAAGAGTTAATGAGTGACATGGGTTACTATGATGTAATAGTAGTGCTGTGATTTGTATTCTAAAGCGGCTTACACCATCTGTCAGTATATTTCATTCTTGTTGTTTGCTCTATTTCAAAACTCACTATTACCTTCTTGTAAACAAGCGTAAACAATAACACGTTATATCTCTTATGTTTAAATCGTCAAAAACTGTATTTTACTGGTTTACCACTAGATCTTTGTTTTTTACTTACTATGCTATTTTTGGTCTACTTTTAATTTTATGTTTGTTGCTGTGAATATGTGAAGTAACTGTTATATGTGTTGCTAGTTTAAAGATATATTTTAGTGTCCATTATAGTAAAGAATAGATATTTTACATATTGTTAACCCTGTGTAAGGAGAAAAATGTTATAGACCCCTGAGAAAACAATTATATTACATTTATTTTAGGACTATTTCTGTTGTAACAAACTATATTTTTAGTGGTCTAAAATGTTTGTTTACATTCTCATAATATCTTTAGACTTTGAGTGCAATAGAAAATATTGTACAACTTGATAAATTGAAAGTAGGAGGATAATTCATGGTAGTTAAATTGCAAAGTTTTACCTCTATGACTCAAAGAAAAAAAGAAAAAAAACAATCTCTTCAACTTGAATAACAAAGCCAAATAGAGATATTACCTGTACAAGAAAGTTATTTTCCATGACTTAAGTAATTAAAGGCATTAAAGCTAACTAGAGTGTGTCCACTATTCAAGAAAGGGGACAAATCAAATCCCTCAAGTTACCGCCCAATCTCCTTAATACCTATACTTGGTAAAATATTTGAATTAAACATTAAACAGCAACTTCATTTTTACTTTGTCCAAAATAATGTATACTGTCAAGAACAATTTGGGTTTATTCCAGGGGGAAGTACAATCAAAGCAGTAGAGACTGTAATTGATAATATTCTAATGAGTTTTGAAGAGCGTATGTCAACATCTGCTATGTTTAATTGACTTAACTAAAGCCTTTGATTGTATAGATCACAAAATGTTAGTGGATAAGTTTCACAATTATGAAATTAGAAATAATGAGCTTAATTTACTAAGGTCATATCTGAATGACAGAAAATAGATGGTTGTACAATGTAATGATAAATCTAGCTTTAAGAATATTACTAGAGGTGTGCCTCAAGGCTCGATCTTAGGTCCTTTTTTATTTGTAATGGCAGTCAATGATTTCTCATTCAATGTGACATGTAGGTCAGTGTTATATGCTGACGATACTACTCTGATTAACAGCACAAAACATTTAGATGAATTAATGGACAATGAAAATCAAACATTAAAAATGGCATTAGAATGGTTTGAAGCAAACTCACTTGTTGTAAATAGTAATAAGACGGAGAAAATAGTTTTTTCTTTAAACAATCTATTATTAGAAGAGAGTACTTCAACTGCTAAGTTATTAGGTATTTGTTTGGACAATAAGTTGGATTGGGCCTATCATATTGATTACCTTTGTAAAAAACTATCTAGAATAGTTTATCTGCTAAGAAAGTTAAGAAATTATGTATCTATTGAAACATTGTTATTAGTTTATAATGCCCTTTTTCAATCGCAATTAAGATATGGTGTAACTTTATGGAGAAACAGTACTAGTGCATAAAGAACATTCATATGGCAAAAAAAAGCGGTTAGGTCAATAAAAAATGTATCAGACAGAGAAACTTGTGTTCCTCTATTTAGAGAGTATAAAATTATGACACTGCCAAATCTTTATATTTACTGTTGTTTAGTAAGTGTAAAAGAAGTCCTCCCCAGCTTTACAATTAGGGAACAAGTACATGGGTATGATACGAGGAGGAAGTATTTTTTAGATCTTCCTCAAGTAAGATTAGAAAAAACTAGAGGTAGCCATATTTTTATGAAAATTAAACTGTTTAACAAATTACCACAAAATGCATGGATTGTACCTTTAAACAATTTTAAGAGAGTATTAGAGAACTGGTTCAAGAATAATGTTTATTACTCAGTCTCAGATTTCTTAAGCAGCGATATTACATGTTTATGCTTTTAAAATTAATATTCCTTGTGTGTCCCATTGATTTGTTAAATTATAAACCGTAATTGTTTGTATTCGTTTTATTTATTCGTGATATAGTATGTGTTTTATTTATTAACTTATCTGTATATACATAAATGAATATGCTGGCTTTGTCTATCGCTGTAATTAAGGTTGATGGCAATAAAATATTTCTGATTCTGATTCTAATGCCAACAGACCTGGAAAACTAAAAAATCAAATATATTTTCAATCTATTTAACAGTTTTATAATAATATTAGGAATTCAATGTTTGCAGATGCAGGACGTATTGGCATTGCATCACAAGGTCTCGGGATAGCTCAAGCTGCATTAGATTGTGCTGTAGATTACGCTTCGAAGAGACAAGCTTTTGGTGCTCCTATAAGTAAACTTCAAGCTATTCAGGTACAAATTCTCCAATTAAATATTACAACTTTGAACCAAAACAAAAATCTAAAATATTTTTTAATTAGATCTAAGTGTTATCTCTCATTAAATGCAGAGTGGTCACATTACATGGACAGTATTTTTCTCATGCCACTGGCACTAAAATAGTGTGCAGCAATAATGGTTAAATATTTTTTTCATCTCTTTCTACGACAATTTTGTAATTTGTATTTTTTTCTGAACTACTAAGACGGATCAATAGTACTGTAAGTTAACTCATCCAAAGTTTTTGAACGTTTTGACAACTTGATAGACGCTCCATGCTAAGTTAATTTCAGCTTCACCTTAAACCAGCAACCACTGGTTCTAGATAATTTGTAATACATGGCAAAACAATAACAAAGTTATATAAAATTCTTAACACTTTCAGGCATTACTGTCAATAACATTATCATGCTCCGTAGTTACTTCAATACTATTATCAATATATCTGTCAATATCATTCAGTTATTTCCAACAATATTAAAATATAGTGCCTTCCTAAATCTTCTCTCTGCACATTAGATTTTAAAGAAACTAATAATACATGTTTTGTTCTTTGTTTAAAACTTGTTATTGATAATTGATGATTTTAAGACGTTTGCTGCTAAAAATCCCTATATAGAGTTCCGTATGTACTGAAATTTTTTTAAATATATTTTTACTTACTTTTGGATGAAATCTGATAGAAATATATGAAAATTACTCATTATTCACATAAATTATCACTCTACCATTTTGGGAATGGGGTAACTGTGGTTACCGCTAGCTCCTGAGGACAGTCGTCCTTGCCAGCTGGTAACTCTAGTTACCGCTCGCACTACGAAACGCCCTTTTATGGCAGTGGGAATATTCCAAATGAATACATCATAGCTAAGTGAACTGTATTTTATTCATTTAGACAAACATAAACAATATTTATATGTAAATGTGTAAACCAAAATGAATGTAAAAGTTTATAAAAATGTGAAAAAGTTTATATACATCTCTGCTAACTCACTCAAATTCAGTTATTATTTACAAATATGTGGTGAGTAATTATAACAAAATATATTTAAATGTTTACCTGAAATGATTGTAGTTTACAAAAAATATTGTAGTACATAAGTTTATAAAAATATAAGAAAAAAGAAGAAATAAGTTTACTAAAATAAAATATTGATACAAATGTGTATATACATCCTAACCAACCCACCCAAAAGTCGTTTATTATTTACAAATACGCCTAGAACTTGGTTGTTGTACACCACTTGGTCCGGGGGAAGATCCATTGTGTTGCACAATGAATTACTACCAAAATAACTTTTAAAAAATCATTAAAAATAATGAAAAAGTCTAATGTGAAAAACGAAAGTTCATATAAAACGCGAGAAAAGTACCTACTGAGGAGCGAGAAATACAGCATTGTGATAGCTCGAGTGCTGGCCGCACACTGACCTCATTTCAGAACAAAGGCCCTGTGGTAACCAGAGTTACCGCCCGCAGAGAACATGTTAAAGGGTAAAGATTTTTTAACATTGCAATCGTTATATGAAATATAACGAATTTTGAAATATGATTATATGAAATAGAATACTACGTTTCGAGGATTGTAATCCATCCTCTTTTTCAGAAACATTTTTTGAATACCTTAAAAAGATGATTGATTCCAATCCATGAAACATAATGTTCTATTAGCTTTCTGATGTACCATTGTGTTACTGTAGAAAATTGTTTGTAATTTTTCATTGTTTGATGTAGCACAAGATAGCAAACATGGCAATGAGATTGGAAGCAGCCAGACTGCTCACTTGGAGAGCAGCTTTCCTTAAGGACAATAAGAAACCTTTTACCAAGGTAGGTGAATTGTGAATATTGAGTTTAGCTCTCGTTCACCTTCCTCTTACGTGCAGCATCTGAAATCTGATGCTGTTGCAGACTTGACTCCTGAAATCTGAAGTCATGTTTGTCTGAAGGGATCCAAAAACGGTCGGCGACGAAGAACAAATAAGCTCAAAACAAAACCTTCCACATCGTTTCGACTTCACATTCGTCGCTGACTGTTTTTGGATCCCTTCAGACAAACATGACTCCAGATTTCAGGAGTCAAGACTGCTGTGTTATGTGTAGAAGTCAGTTGTGTTTTTTGTCATTCCAATACTTTTTAAAACCCAGGGATCTCATAAAAACTATGACCATATGGATGATGATAACATTAATTTGTTTTGTATCTGAAACTATAATATTCTCTGTATGAAGATTGTAAGCTTGCTCTGCTGCAGTGACACTGTAGTATCTGTCTGTAGATTGGCAGATCATCCATAGGCACTTACAATGTCAGAAACGCCACCTGCAATTATATGGAGTTCTAGTTGGCACTATGACATTACGTAACATAGAGTCAATAGATGTCGATCTTTCTGTCACGTGTATACTGCCTGTACCTATGTAAACAAGGAATATTTTCGAAACAGAAGTAATAACTCTTGAAGGAGATCTCGAATTGTAATCTCCTGCAGATTGAATGATGCCCAGTACATTATGAGTATCGTGTGAGCCCAATATCTTTCAAACACCTAGCCAAAAATAGTCACATGGGGACAAATTGGGGTTGGAAGAAGAGAGTTCAAGAATTTGCCAATGTGGGCACTTTGATGTTTTTCATGGCTACTCCCATGGCTGATACCCAGCTCTGAAGCAATTTCATCAATTCTGAGTCAATCTATGATACTCACAAACTGCATAGATGTTATTGTCTCTAAAATTTGACCTTTGGCATTAATCATGTCTTGAACTTTCACGTTTTCTCATCCATTCATCATTCCCAAATAGCACTTGTGAGTGAAACTTCTTTAATTCAACGTCTTTGTTTTTTAATTATTTTATATGTTATGCAACGAGCATCTCTTGCTCATGTCTCTCTCTCACCATCTCTTACACAGAGATTTGTCCTTGTATAGTTTAATGAGATTACTCGGAAATCCTAAAGAAATCTCTGATATTTAATGTACAGTCTGAAATCAGTAAATATTTTATGTGGGTGTTTTGTCATAAACACTAATGACTTGTAGTGAAAGAAACACACAACTGTCCAATAATTTTAAATTTAATCCACAAGGCCTTTCAACATTCTTAATTTGTTGGACAATTGTGTGTGTTTTTTTTTTTTTTTTTTTTTTTTTTTTTTTTTCACTGAAACATTATTTCCAGTAAGAAGAGCTCCAATGAAATAGTGGAAATTATGCACTTAGTATTTTACCGTGATTTAATATAGCGTATGTAAATAACACATATACTTACACTACTAATGTAAATTTTCAGGAAGCAGCTATGGCCAAGCTTGCTGCATCTGAAGCAGCTACATACATTTCACATCAAGCTATACAGGTATAAAGATTTTCTATTTTAAAACCGTGTATGTTTTTAAGTGCTTTGAATGAAGAAACTTTTATTAATTGCATTTTCTGGCGTGCATAATTTATTTATTTTTCTACACCTAAATTGTCAGAACTAGGAAAGGAGTTTTTTATCTGCAAGTTAATGATTACTTTAAGTATTACGTGTCAAAATGCTTATTTATTATTAGACTATGCAGTTATTATTTTCAATGAATAATAATTAATTTTTTTTAAGTTACCATATTACAAAGCAATATAAAAGGATAACCATGGAATATATTACATTAAGTTATTAATTATCACAACTTATTTATAATAAGATCATTAATTATTACTTTTTCGTAGAATCAGTCTAGATTGTGTAGGAACATGACTACACAGGGCACCCACACTCTTTATTCCTCTCATACAAAAGATTTTCACAAACCAAGTCACCAGTGTGGAATTTCTCTCATATAACGTTGGTGACCATATATATTATCGGTAAATCTTAAGATCAGCGACTACCGCTCCAATCGCCATAATTTTTTGCATATTAACACAGATTAACGCAATTTCACCGAAAAAAATAGTCCCGATTATCGCTAACATATAAAAACCAGTTTTTCGGCAGTACAATGTTGGCAATACAAAACACATAAATAACAAGATTTTCGACTATCAAACTAAAACAATGGCCGGCCATGGTCGTTTTTGATGAGTTGACAGTAGTCACGCGACAAACAGGAAAGCTTCTGATTGGCCGGGCGGATCACGTGACCTATAGGACGGCTTCGATTGACCGCCAAACGGACAAACAAACCCACATGGACAAGGAATAATTAGTGAAGTTATTGACATGGCGTGCGATGGTTCTTGTCACACGCTAAAAAGACCCTAGCTTGCCTATTCAAAACTCAGATCACGCGATGCTTGCTCTTTTAGAAAAAAAATTAACTCGAGCTTGCAAAGTCCAAGCCCAGATCACGCCATGACTTCTTACACACACAAAACTCAGACAGAACTAACGCAGGTTTCATTACATTCAAAAGATAAGCGGCGCGTTTATCACTGATAAGATAAGACGAGTTTATACTAGAAGTAGTACCTGGACTACTGCCCTACGAACAAATAAGACCAAAAAAAACGAATAAATGCACTGTCAGTCAGGTTTTTTTTAATTTTATTTTTTTCAAATTTTTATTTTTTTTGGGGGGGGGGAGTAAATCGGGACTATTTTTTCGGTGAAATTACGTTAACCTGTGTTAGAATGCAAAAATTACGGCGACACCTACTAAATCGTTCACAGAAAGTTCATTGTGCTCAAAAGGGCTTCCATGGCACTATTAACTCGAATTCTATTGCATGTTTGGTTTTGAAACTATATTCTGCTGTAACCGATATTCCTGCATCTTGATATTTTGTGTTTCTAATGTGTTCACTCACTCGTATAGATATCAAACATTTCTTCTCCCCAATGTAGACTGAACCTCACCTACATGGAATTTCATAGACTTGCGTCATGGAGAGTTCTATCTTGTCCTTCACTGGTCTCAAACGGTTCTTCAATATTTTAACCGGCTTGAATACAGTTTTTATATTTTTCTTCTTAACTACCATTTGAAATTCAAATATTTTTACTCTCAGGTACCAAATTAATTTTTCATTTTGCAATGGAAATTGTGTTAGGGTAAATTTAAAAAATTAAACTACCATATAACATGTTAAAATTGTATTTTATTACCTTATATTTTCAGTAATGAGTTGCCTAGCAACAATTGAATTTATGCTCTACCAGAAAATAAAATTATGTGGATTGTTTGCTTGTCTTTCCTTTTACTTGTCACACAATTTTCTTGAATTTCTTCACAGCCAATATCACTACTTCTGTCACTCAAACTTTCATCTTCAAAGTTACCATCACTCATTTAATTTTTACTAGCATTAAATATGTTGCATAAAAAGTTAATAAAACTCTCAGAATAGATAGTGGCTTTGCCGCGATGTGATTTCAGATGGCAACAATCAAAACAGTAAACAACAGTCGATTTCGAGAGAGTCAGCCAGCTTCAAAGTCGAACATGTTATATTTTAACAGACTATTGATGTAATAGTATAGACAAATGCCAAAATAATCTATATCAGGAATTTTCAACTCAAAAATTAAACTTAGCTTGACGGGCGGTGCCCGTCATCGGTAATTGCCGATGCTAAATGATGACGGGTAATATATATCATTGGTGGCCAATGAGTTAATATCCTTCTATTTTAACAGTCATTTCTTGGATGTAAGAAAGATGTATTTGAGCTCTGGGAACATGACAACTGCATTTAAATTCCATAAAATTGCATTTAAATTCCCATTAAGAGTGGAGTTCAGATATTGCTATTTATAAATTGCCAAGTAGACTCAGATTGCAGCTGGCCGCAACGCGTGGGGTCAAACTAATTCTGATGTTTGTAATAAACTGCCAAAGTAACATCTCGAGTAAAATTCATAACACATCTTTAAACAAACTGTTCACTTTGAATTAGTTGTAATAGTTCTAATATGAATATTTTAGAACAGTGATACTGAGAAAATGGGCAACTTAACCCTTTGACTAGTAATCCCGTATCGAATTCGGGAGCGCACTACGTGCCACCTGCAATAATCCCGGGAGTAATGTGGGAAGCGCTATTGCGCTAAACAGTTTTCACACAACAATGTTTCATGATAAATAATTCTCGCCAGAATACGTATGAGATCTAGTAGAATGGATAAGAAACACTCTCAAATAGTTTTCTTTGTTCCCACTAGATAGCAGTTGGTATATTTATTTTCAGTTCCAATTTACCACCTTATGACAGGGTTCAGTCAGTTGTTCCAAGTAATCAGCAGATTCTAGTTCTGTTTGTGTACAATTTTGTCGTTATATCTGATGTATGTTTTAACCTTATTTTTGTGTTGCAGGTTGAACTTTGTATGTTTTATAAGAAAATACTGACAATATTTAAGTTTATATTCAAATTTTGTAAATAAAATAATTTTTTTCATAATTATAATAATTTGTGTATAAATGCATAAAAACAATTGCCATTGTTCAGTGATATAATACAATCAGTAACACTACGTTTCGAGATCTGCAATCTGATCTCTTCTTCAGGTAAATGACTGAACTAATGCATGACTACAACCTAGGTAGTCAATACTGCCATCATTTTCTAAAGTATTTGAAAAAATTAGCACTAAACCAAATTACAAATTTTTTAGAATCTAATTCAATTTTGACTTGTGATCAATTCGGATTTAGGAGGGGTCACAGTACATTAGGGGCCATTAATAAACTTGTAAATGAGGTGTCTTGGGCTTTGGATGGGTCACAGAGAACCATGGGTGTTTTTTGTGATTTGTCCAAGGCTTTTGATTGTGTGAACCATAATATCCTTTTAAAAAAGCTTAAACTGTACAGTTTTTTCAAATAGATCAATCCTGTGGATTGAATCTTATTTAGTTCATCGATTTCAAAGAACTGTAATTTTTAAAAATAGTGTAAAATCTAGATCTCGTTGGGAGGAAATTAAAGTTGGCGTTCCTCAAGGGTCTATTTTGGGGCCTCTACTTTTTCTTCTGTATGTTAATGATTTACCTAAAAATGTTTCACCAAAAATTATATTATATGCAGATGACACAACCGCAGTTGTTAAAGCAAACTCTCACTTTCAATTGAAAAATAAATTAAATCAAGCTTTTTATGAATTGGCATACTGGTTTAAGGTTAACGGATTGAAATTAAATCAAGAGAAAACTCAACTATTAAATTTTCGAACAGCACAATTAAAGGAGGGCTATAATAAGGATGTGATTTTCCACGGCCAACAAATAAAATTATGTGATAGTGCAAAATTTTTAGGTATAGATCTGGATATAAACTTTTCTTGGAAAAAATGTATTGAAAATATTATTAGAAGATTAAACTCGGCATGTTATCAAATGCTAGTGTTACGAAATTCAATTAATTTGGAAACTAGAATAATAATTTTACTACTCTTTCTTTTTTTTCAATAATTCAATATGGTATTGAATTTTGGGGATCATCTTCTGACTTTGATAAAGTTTTTAAGATCCAAAAAAAAATTATGAGATTAATGACCTTTTCATCATTTAGAACTTCTTGCAAACCTCTGTTTAAAGAATTAAAAATCTTATCACTTCCAAATTTATACATTCTGAAAACCCTACTAACAGTACAATCAAATTTTGAAAGCTTATCAAGTGATAACTTTGATCATAATTACAATACAAGATTTAAAGCTAATTTTCAATATCCCATACATCGACTGCGTCTGGTAGAAAAAACTCCAATATACACGGCAAAAAAAACTATACAATAAGTTACCTCAAAAATATAAACATTTAATCAATTCAAAAACATTTAAAAGCAAACTAACAGATTTTTTGTTGGAAAAAAACTATTATAGTGTTGATGAGTATTTGATGGATCCTGAATTTTAAAATTGTGTTTTAACATAGATTACATTAAATTTGTTACGCTGTCTTGACCTCTTATATGTATTTTTATTAAGTTTATATGTATATGTGAATTGTGATGTGCATATGTATGAATGTATATGTGTATGTATCATTATTACATTAATTTATGACAATGTTACCTGTTTCTATAGCAATGCTATGTATAAACGTTGACGTAACAATAAAGACTGATTCTGATTCTGATTCTGATTCTTAGGTAAATATAACATAACAGAGCTTTGTGACACGCATGAGTCAGGAACCTCAACAGCCATGTTGTGGTCTATTCCATGCACACAAACTCTAAAACACGCACTTAATAAAGACTAAACATTAATTATTGAAATGTCGGAAAAATTATGTTTCCTTCACAATCCTTCCATCCAAAAACAAACTTCAAACAATGAATTGATTCACTGTATGGACCCAGAACCAGTAAAAAAATCAAAGAACTTGAGGGCTTGCATCTTAAATTAGCGAAACACACTAATCATTTAACTTTTTTGCGTAAATGTGAAGTTGAAAACCTCATGCCTCTTGGGTTAACTCTAAAAACTCCTTTTCATTGTAGGAAAGCCAGTAAAATCTTGTCTTCTGCATCTAAATCATTACTTAAAGAGAGAATTGCATATCACTATCGTGAAAGTATCCTCTTCCAAAATAGTATTGAATGTAAAAAAACTTAATTAGAAACCTGGTTGGTACAAAATTTAATATCATTCTTGAAAGCATCCAAAATAGATGTAAACACTTTTCTGAAATAGACAAGGAAAAGAAAATCTCTATACTTGAAAAAAATAGGCCTAAAGATGACAAAGCGAATATGGATACAGGTAATAAAAATGTAATCAACCTCTCTCCTAAAATTCTCAATGAAGCGGACATATCAGTTTTATCAAAGGGTTTAAACTTTTCTTTGGAACAAAATCGGTAAAGGTACTGGATTTCGTAACTGGAATTGTATTTGCTGTTGCACAGTTATCTAAGGAACAGGGTGACCGGTTTCGTTGTGAGGCCAGTCTTTTACTCAGAAACATTTTTCTTACAAAGCCCAATTTTTGACAGTAGAGGAGAAAAAGGCTATGTCGATCCTTGGGAAAGACGACACTGTCAAAATCTTACCTACCAAGGAAGGTAACACTACTGTTGTACTTGACTCAGTAATATATAAAGAAAAGATTACAGAAACTTTAGATACTGGCAATTATACAGTTTTAAACAAAAGACCCAACTGATTCATTTGAAAAAAAAGTAGCAACACCTTAAGAAAACACAAAGCACATTTTTCAGGTAAATTCGGATTTAAATTAACTCTCACCATTTAAAAATCCCCCATATGTATGGCCTTCCCAAAATCCACAAACTACCATCCCTCTTTAGCCTATAATCAGTTCTTGCGATTTACCTTCCAGGGAATTGTTAAGAATCCCCCCTTGTGGGGGGGGGGTTGTTGTTAAGTCATTTTGGATATTTAAACACCATTGATAGGAAAAACTGACTCATCTATCAAAAACTCTATGGATTTTGTAGAGAAGTCAAAATTCCTTAAGTTGACAAACTGACAAACTATTAAGTTTTGACGTTGAAAGTCTATTCACAAATGTACCAGTTCCAGAAACTCTCAAAATCATTGAATCACGTCTCAAAGAAGACAAAACATTAAGTAAAAGAACTAAACTTCATGTTCCAGTAATTATGGAACTGTTAAAATTATACAATTAATTATTTTGAGTTATAGTGTAAAATTTACTGTCAAGATGAAGGCATGGCAATGGGTTCTCCACTGTCTCCTATTTTCGCCAATATATTTATGAAGGAATATGAGCAAAAAGCATTGGCTTTAGCTCAGTTCAAACCGAAGATTTGGTGGAGATATGTGGATGATACCTTTGTTGTTTTTCCTTTGGAGACACTAAATCGAATGAGTTTTTGTATAATATTAATAGTATTTCTCCTTTCATCCGCCTCAAAATGGAAGTGGAAATCCAAAACAAGCTTTCTTTTATGGATGTGTGTGTATTAAGAGATAGGAATGTCCTTAAGACTACGGTTTTTTTCTTAAAAAGGAGTGGCCTACTCGTTATTTGATAAAGCAAAGAGCTTATGCTCAGATAAAGATGGGCTAAGAGAGGAATTTAAGAAAGTTGAATCGGATCTTAGACACAATGGATACCCTCAATCAATAATAAACAAGTGCAAACAAAACAGAAGAATCATTCCTGAGCCAGTCAACCAAAATTGTAATAAACGTGCATTTATGTCAATCCCTTACGTACCGGGATTATCAGAGAAAATTAGAAGATTAGGTAGAAAATTCAACATTAGAACCGCATTTAAAACACACAATACTCTTAGACAAAGTCTCGTAAAAACAAAACCAAAAGATGGCACACAGGATCCTAAAATTGTGTTTACAGTATAAAATTTAGTTGTAATAGGGAATATATAGGTGAGACAAAAAGACCATTAAACGTAAGGATAAAATAACAAAGGAAACACGAGAAAAGGGATAACAGAAAAGTAAAAAATTGCACATCATTGCTGGTCCGAAGACCATCATATGAATTGTGATAAAGCTAACATATACATTGGGAACCTCATTTTTACAAAAGAAAATAATTAAGGCCTCATACTTTCACTGGCAAACCAACCGATTAGTCAGCCATCAGTTGAAATTAGGCCGCTTTGGTTGCCAATTCTGAAAAATAAATAATTATAACGTAAAGTATCAAACAGATTAGAATTTTGTAATAAACCAATGTGAAGTCACAGTATGGTTTTTAAAAAGTTCATTTAGCAAGAACCAATAAAAAAGGCCCACTCTTGTCCCTAGTTTTTTTCCCCCATCTTCTGACATGACAATTGCCATTTACTATTGATCTCTGGCCAGTTCTATTTGGTTGGCCGGTGAGTGCAAACCTATTTTGACCTGTATTCTGTAGTTCAGTTTTAATAATTACTGTTAAGTTTTTATGAAGTGCATATTTTAGAGTTAATGTGTATGGAATAGAAACACAACATGGCTGGGTTGTTGTGGTTCCTGACTTATGCGTTTCACAACACTCTGGTATGTTATGTTTACTTAACCTAGGTTGTAATCATGCATTAGTTTAGTTATTTACCTGAAGAAGAGATCAGATTGCAGATATCGAAACGTAGTGTTACTGATTGTATTGTAGCACTGAAGGATGGCAAATGTCCGGAAAAATCCTGTTTCCTTCACAATCCTTCCATCGTCAAAACCAAACTTCAAAGAATTGACAAGAACTGTTCTGAACCTCTTATTAATAAATAATTTAACTTGAATTTTGCTGCAGCTACTGATCTTAAATTGTGACTTCAACTGATATTTTATTAAATTATTTTATTATAGAACATTTTTTTGTGGCAGATTCTTGGAGGAATGGGCTACGTGTCGGACATGCCAGCAGAAAGACACTATCGAGATGCAAGAATAACAGAGATATACGAAGGCACCTCCGAGATACAGCGTTTAGTTATCGCAGCTAATGTATTTAAAGAGTACGGCCTCTGAATGTGACACTCGTTCATGAAAAGTCTCATCTGATCTTAGTTTAGATCTATTCTGTCTATATATAGAAAATGTTCAATCTTTTAGTTAAACGATTGTTTCTATATAGATAGTTATTATAGTTAATTTGATGAAAAACCTAACCAGTAAAAGATCCTATGTCGAACTGCCAAATACGTGGTGATTTTTAAGATTAGGGATTGGATTTGAGATTTGAAAATTCTTGATTACGTGTACACCCAAGTATACAATTTGTTTATGAATATCTTATGACAGCTTGTAAGATTTTAACAGAAGTTCATATTTATCCTGATAATTTTGTGGGGCCAAAATAAAAATCACTGCCTAGATTGTTTTTGGCATTGATTAAAAAAAAAATTGAGTAGTACTACCCTGTTCGAGGACATTCGTTTCTTCCTTGTGATAGGGACTTTGTAATTATCTAAAGGGCTTTGAAGAAACATGGCAGGCTGTACAGCCTTCACAAACTGACAAGAATAATAATAACTGCAAGCCTTACAAGTAAGTTTATTTAGAAAGAGGTGTAATCAAGTAACATTCAAAATTTCAATCAATGTTGGCAGGCATATTATAAAAAAAACTTGTGTTTCCAAAGATACTAAAGTCAAACATGACTGAAAAGTATGTTGGAATAAAGTCTTATATGCCCATCACTTATAGGCTTGTGAAAGGTGCTGTAATATCTGAAAACTTAATTGATTCATTGGCTACACGTACATATAAGCCATTAACTTGTTCTTCCAACAATTTGAACATGTGAGTTAGGATAAATGACTATTAAAGTCCAAAAACATGATTAACTTAAGGCTTTTGTCAACTACATCCCCAAGAAGAACACAGAATTTTACCAATTAGTACTAAACTAGCCAACGGGTGATGCAAGGAAAAATATTGGCACAGAAAAAGATTTTACCTAAATATTTTTCATTATAATGAACTTTTTGTTGGAAACATTTTTATACTATAAATGTTTAAAACCAGATAAGGGGAAAATAACATATTTATTAGAACATTAGCTGTAATTTTTATAAGAAGCCAATATTGTTCTAGAGTACTAGTTTGGAATATAATCTTGACTATATTGATTGCATTAGTCTTATGGATTTGTTTGGAGTGTTGTGTTTTTTACTATAGAATTACGACGATAAAAAGATAAAATAATTCTATGAATGTTTAGCTGTGTGAAGAAGGATAAAACTAATAATAATAATACTTATTTGTAATAGTAATACCTTTTTTTTACTGTTGGGTATATGTTCTCAGCTAGGCAGCTCGTAAGGTATTAATAGTCTACAAGTTTGATTCAAATGTTGGTTGGTACCAAATGGTAAAGTAACTGGCAAAACATTCAGGAATGCTCTAGCAAAGCTGGCAATCAATAACAGAGTAACACTCGGTTGGGTACCGGGTCATGAAGGTATTCATGGGAATGAAAAAGCAGACATTCTCGCCAAAAAGGGAGCAGAATCCACATTGGTGGGGCCTGAGCCAGGTTGTGGGATAGCCTTCTCCAACATTAAAGCTCTGGTCAAAGATTGGGAAAAGAGGACAAGACACAATAATTGGAGTAGAGCCTCAGGATTAAGACTATCCAAATTGTTTATCTCTCCTTACGTTAAAGGGTGGACAGCTCTCCTAGACCAGAATAAGGTGGATATAAGACTGATATTAGGAATGTTGACAGGACATGGCCCTCTAAGGAAGCACCTTATGAAGGTAGGTCTTAGTCAGAGTAAAGAATGTAGACTCTATGGAAAGGAGGAGGAGTCAGCGGAGCACATTTGGTTAGATTGTCCTGCCATCGTAGAGACTCGGAAAGGATACCTGGGAGCAGGCCCAAGGACATTAGAGAACAGGAGCCCTTAAATCTGATTGGTTTTTGAAAAAGCCTCGGTCTTTGAGGGCACAAAATTAAAGTAAGGGAGGCGCAAAGGTCCTTTTAGGACTAAGTGCAGGGACACAAAATTAAAGTAAGGGAGGCGCAAAGGTCCTTTTAGGACTAAGTGCAGGGACAAACTGTCCTTTTCCCTCAGGAAGGGAAAGAAAACTGGCAAAACAGAACCAGGTATACCTGTTGTGGGTACTAGGCCATGAAGGCTTCAAAGCCTTGGGAGTGCCAATGGCCGAGCGGTCTAAGACGTCGCTCTTTGAGTCTGAGTTAGAGATAGCGCAGGTTCGAATCCTGTCCGTAACCCTTGCACTTTTTATCAGTAACATTGGCCTTGTACTGTATCGATTCTACTCCTTATTCTGTTTGATAAGATCCTCGCACAGGCCAGTGGTCGATGAGGACGGACAGAATAAGGCATAAAAGGGTGGGGGAGAATGAAGGAAATGAGGACGCAGATATACTGGCAAGAAAAGGGGTAGGATCCACATCGACAGGTCCTGGAAATTCGTTTTGGTGTATTCTTTAGTTACGTCAAGAGGTTTGTAGAGAGATAGGAAACAAAAGTTAAAACGTGTTCAAGTGGCATAACTCCCAAGGATTAAGAATGTCAAAGCTATTCATAGACCCGCTGCAGGATCGCTAACGAGATAGCTTTGACCTTACCAAAAAAAATTAACTAAGACTTCTGTTAGGAATTTTGACAGGCCTTGGTCCTCTTTGGAAACACAGAAGACTAGGACTCTGTGCCTCAGAATTCTCTAGATTCTGCAATAAGGATGAGTCAAAAGACCACCTCTGTCCAGCCATCTCAAAAGTTGACTCAGGTGGATAAGAAAGGCTTTTCTTGAGCCCTGTGTTGTGAGAGAGGTGGACTCCAGAAAGCTAACTGAGTTCTGTTATACCTTGCACCTTGATGGGAAATAATATTTATGCTCAAAAGACCTCAGGTCACAGTGCATTGGGCGTGTTAGCCATACCTCAACAGGAAAAAAGGGTTATAAGTTAAATATTAATCTATCATAGCTCTAAGCAGCCAAGGTTTAGTCTGATCCACCATTTTGTAACATCTGCATTTATTTTTCGGTTTCGGATTATAAAATGAGAGAAATACGAAAGTGTGAGTCGATGTTTAAGCTTACATTGTAGATTATTTGTACGAATATGATTTAATATTGTGATTTCATAAAGTTTCATTTAAATTTTTTTTAATCGTATTTTTCATTTATTAAATGCTTCTAAAGCTCATATTTCAATATACATGACGATGACATATTATAACAGTATAGGAGAGATGGCTCATCCCACCCACCCCCCTCTCCAAAGAAGGGAAGTTAGGGGGCTCTCACAGTGAAAATTAAAAATATTTTTCAAATTATGACACAATTGTTGCTCTGTGTACAATTTATATGAAAAGTGTACATTGTGTGTGTTGTCTTGGAAGAGAAACAAATTTATTTATAACTGTAGTTATGAAGTTAAAACCACTAACATCCTACACCCTTATTGTGAGTCAAGTCATTTGTTAATACCATAAAGCTTCTTAGGACAATTTCAATAGTTGTTAATTGTTGAAATACAGAAACATGTGAGACTGATAAATTTAAAGCCATTGTGAATTATGTATATTAAGTATGTGTTTATAGTGTTCTTTCCTTTTTTATATCATATATATATATATATATATATAATTAATTTAAACCGTAGTTATTTAGTCATTTTACATTGTTCACAAAACTTTGAGAGCTTCCAGTTTATAATGATTTTATTTTAATTTTGATAAAGTATATATAATATGTGTGATATATATAAGGACTGAAAAGGTAACAGGATAGTTATGGACATATACCATCACTAAGTATTTGAAAATAATTCTCATTAATAGTATATGATATCAGATGTCACTAAACAATCCTGTTTACCTCTTCGAATCCACCATTATGAAAAGTTAACTTTAAACGAATACAGGGATTAATTAAACTCTTGACTTCCAGGAGAAAAATTCATGTGCTTTACATCAGGGGTGAGCGAGATTTAAAAAAAAGGGATTGAAATCCATTTATTATCGTTTATTGAATTGGTAGCGGGTTTACTGTGGACTTTCCGCACATGAAATATTTGTAGATTTATAACAACATTTTATTAATTTCAGTTTAGATAAAGGTAATATTGAAGTTAGCTTCTGAAGTTCCTGTCTATAATCGATAAATTACATTACGTATTAAGATTGTTATATCTAAGGCATGGAACCACCTTAAGCCCTTATAATTGGGCTTTATGCCTGTAAGGGCTACCTTTTGCGGGAATTTACATATTTGTAGTACATAATTTAGTAGTAATTATTGTTAGTTGTAAGTAATTATTGTTTATTTATAAACTTAATTGTGTTATTTGTTTAATTTCATTTGAAATTGAGTTTGTATATTCCTGCAATAAAGAGAGTTTTCTATTCTATTCTATTCTTAAGAGGGAACGCTAGCCAGTTGCCGATAATGCAGCTGATGATCTTTACTGCGTTAAAAATAGGAACGTCTCCAAACACATAAATGTTTTACTTCAGAAACGATTTTAGTGTCTCAATGCTAATGAATTGTTAAAAACACAGCTATCTGCTAATACTAATTTTTTTATTAATTATAGATTTTTCCATAACAAACTATATTTTGAATACAAATTACAAGCCATTAGTATTAACAGGTAATCAATCGTATTTATAACAATTCGTTAGCATTAAGGTACTAAAATATAAATTTATGAAACGTACATTGATTTAAGATGAATTACTATTTATAACTCAGTTTTAAACTTGATCCCCATGTTGCAGGGTCTCAGATACATGACCGATAGCTGACTAGAGTTCTCTCTTAACCCTTATAACGTCAGTATATCTTTTCACGACTTCCAGCAAACGGCACAATATTATAAATAAAAAAAAATTTTAAATGTGTAAAGTTCATTTTTATTTTTACTTTCTATAATTATGGTAAGTATAAAAAAGTAAAAATTTTAAAATTATCTTGTACGTACATATATTTATGGGACATTAAATTGTAGATATAAATAAAGTCAAAATAAAAGGCACACAAAATTTTACTAAACTAAACATTACCAGACAATTATATAAATATAATTAAAATAAATTATATTTATAATAAATTATATATAATAAAATTAAAAATAAATAAAAACCATATATAAACAGAAAACACGACGAAGGAAACCGACTCAGCGATGGTTAGACACGCACTACCTGAAGCCAAACTGCAAACAAAAGCGCGTGCGCTGTACAGCGTCTGTGCTGTGTGGCGGGGAGAGTGTCTAGACACCGCGTCTATTGTTTCAAACAATGTAACGCGACAGCTATATTTTGACACTTGACATAGGTCAATAACCCACACACATGGTTGACGCATACCGTTAGTGACATTGATCGGATTTAAAAGGAACTTAAATTTGCTATAGACGCAGTTTTGTGTCGATGCGCCGTACCGCGTCTTTGCCGTTTGGAGATAGTTTGTCTATGCGCCATACGGCGTCTGTGACGTTATAAGGGTTAATATTCTATACACTATACAAATAGAAATATTCATATCAGTCAACGCAAAACTTAAAAATGCACTTTTTTATACAAGGAAAATTTTATTACTTCGTTGTGAAGAGTGTACAATGTGTCAGTAGAAAATCTTACATGTACGTTTAGCTAACGTTAATGAATGTTTTGTCAAGATTTTAATTTAAAAAGATATGCTACTACTCAATATCTTGCATTTAAGATTTTCATAGACTTGACATTTCTAGGATTGACCAGTACAAACGAGATGGCACAATATCTCGCTTATCCCTCTCGAATTCCTCATGTACAGTTTTTACTTAAATATATATTATTTTCTTGTATGTTTACTGTTCTACTTTACTATGTTAAAAGATGTATTGATTAGTGTTAGTTGAATACTAATTTACACCATGAATTGCACGACTATCAGTATGCATGTAGAAGAGTAAATGTCTATGTATTCAAGTGAGAAATGTGATATGTAAGTCAAACACTTGTCTCAGCAGCTAACCAAAGTCTTGTCCATGTCCAACCCTTGAAGTCAAGAGATTTACATGTTTAGTTCCACAATATCAAGTATATTTCATAAAGTTAGTAAATGTATTGTTTAAAACTGTACATTATGCTTCAAAATCACGTATTTTTTAGTCTTTTTGTGGATTTTATATGTTGAAAAGAAGTATATTATTATACGTGTTATTGTGAATATCAATATACTTTATGAAGTACAAATATAATTTCTGTGTTTCTTTCCAATTATCCCTTTCACTTCCAATTCAGTCTATTCCAAGAAAGTTTTCTACAGCATTTCACTTTCTGTTCTGATCAATCTCATTCATTGTATTTGGAACCTTGTAGCCCATTAAACAGTGGATTAAGATAAGCAATGTATCAATAATATTACTAAATTTTTCACTGTTTGTGTCATCTGTGAAGTCTTTAAGAGTAGTGGACTGTATCAAAGAAATGTAAAAAATAATTTAAGACGAATATTTGGGTGTGATTAGCACTAACCTAAAACTGGAAGTGACGTTAGATCCTTTCCCTGAAGTGAGGCTGAATGACTAAAAATACTCACGTTGTAATTAATTGTATACAAAGTTCAATGCAATGCAGATAGAAAAATAAAATATTACTCGGATTTTGATAAGTATGTGAGCAGTAAGTAAGCATGCTATGCAAATGGATAGCAGAACGTGAATCGCCAATTTGCATTGATAAGCTGTTTAAGGCGCTTCTGGTGAGTTTGTAGGAGACTATTGTTATTTAATTTTGGCGATAGATAGCGTGATCAGTAATAATTGGAAGGCATCAGTTAAGCCAGGAGTGAGAAGATTGATTTGAAATGTATGATATGATGTAGGTAGATCTGTAAAGAAATTTTAAAATTAAAAAATATATAAAATAATGCCGGTAAACTGCTCAGCACCTGACTGCAAAAATATGTGGTGTAAACGATCCCATTCTTTGTTCGTCACATCACATTATGGCATTTCAGAGGGCATGCATGACAACTTTCGAGGAAGAAGTGACTTAAAGCTCTTTGCTGCCTCTCTTGTTTTTATTGACGGCCACAAAGTATACTAACTATAGATGAGCCACATTGAAAGCGACCTGCTCAAAGATTTCTTGTGCATGAGGGGGGGGGGGGCAGGAGCTTGACCACGCCCTCTTTCACTGCTTCATCTATTTCTTGCTGGTGCTTTGCTTCCCTTCGTTGGTTTGGAGCATCACACTATGGTCTGTTATTCTCGTTGTTACATAATAACAAATATTATTATTTATGTTAATAGTGCATTGCACCTATTTAATAATGTGTTAGTATGATTAGGAAGTATTTAACATATGTTTATTGTTAACAGCTGTGTTATTATTACCAGGTTTGTAAAACAGCTGTTATGTAACACATACCCTACAAGTGGCGACTGAGGAGTGGTTGATAAGGAAAGTGGAGGAGGAAGTGAGTCCACACTTCTCCCTCTCTCTCTCACTCCTCCCCCCCCCACCCCCCGCACTGTTCACTTAATAGGTTGCTTTCAAAGCGGCTCATCTATACTATAGTATTGTCATAACTGTGGCACTAAACATTTAGTTGTAAGCTATCTTGATGTTGAGATAATATTGTCATAACTGTGGCACTAAACATTTAGTTGTAAGCTATCTTGATGTTGAGATAATATTCTTATGTAAAGCATCATCTAAAGGCAAGTAGAAGAGTGTCTGATTTTATTACTGAGTAACATATTATCTGAAGGAAAGCAAAACGTTGAAGAGGAAATAGTTTTTATTTTCATGAAAAGTTAATTTTATTTTCAAAACCATTTTATAATTTAACACTGGTAATTCAAACATTGATTCCATATTTATTGTTATTATAAATGTTAAATGAGAAATCTCTTTTAAGCTAAACAGGCGAGTCGGACTTTAATATAATTAAGGAACCAGAAAAAAAATAATCTAATGGTGAAAAACTTCTGTAAAGACACCATGGGTCTACCATAAGTTGCCAACGATTTACCATCCTGTAAGAAAGAGTACTGAAAACGAATTGCAGTCTGACCCTAGGTAGAAAGGAGACCCTAGAAGTGCTCCTGAATACCCACTTACCTGAAGGGAGGAGGGCTTGCTCTCAGATAAAAAATGTGTTCTTTATCAGAGGTAAGAATCCTGTCGGGAAGTTGCTTTCAGGAAAACTCATCAGAAAAAGTTGGCTATTTTTTTAAAGCCTTTCAAATCACCAGGAGGACACAGAATGTTTACAACTTGTCTACAGGAAGAGATAGACTGGATAGAAACTACTACAATTACAACCATAAAAGGATGTCCTCAAGGGAGAGCAATGTCATCTCTTTTATGGTCTTCGTGGTGGACAATCTCTTGACTAAAGCAAAAGAAAGTGGCATATAAAGGTCCACTTTATACCCGTTATAACAAGAGAGTACCTCCTTAAAACCTGTTACAAAGTTAGTTAAATCATTTCCAATAACAAATTCCTTTTATATTTCCCAAGTATTATTCAGAAAAATTTGCAAAAACTTCAATCACTTCAAATTAATTGAATCTACTTCAATTTAAATTTTTAAGAAAAACGTTAATTTTTTCCATCTGCAAATTGGCCTTGTGGGAGCAAGGCCCTAATCTTATCTGAATATAGGAGGCCCTAATCTTATCTGAATATAGGCAGGCTTGACCTTGGTCCTTTCTCCCACCCCTCCCTCCATCCTCAACACCACCCAAGTTGTTAATTAGTTCAAGTAAATTAAATATATTTCTGTGCCGGATAGTTTAATTTAAATTGTTAATTTTATTGTTATTCTTTCGTTTGTCTCTGTACCTTACACAGCGAAACAAACTAAAATTAATTTCTGTAAAGGATAGTGTCTCTAGCCTACGCACAGGCTGCTTGCCCATCTAGGTTAATTTCCAATAAAATATATATTCAGGAATTACAATGTTTTAATGTCTTTGCTAACTAATTAATTCTTTGCAGACATGTTTGTGATATCTGTATCAATATGAAAATTGTGGAAATAAAGTTATATTTCATTTCATTTCCACTTCTATTCTCACGATCTGGTGCTTGGCCAGGAGTGCTTGGGAGAACCTCACCCAAAATGTCCTAGACTTTAGTTACTTGAGTAAAGGTGAAACTCTTAAGATCAATATTACTGAAACAATTCCTTTAATCTTTACTACAAACTTAAATTTTGAGTTGGGTAAACATATTCTGAAAGGTTCTACAAGACTGCATTCTAATACAGCCAAGTATCAAAGAGTAATTCTAGACAGTAGGGTAACATGGAATGCTTATATGCAGTAGAGAGTATTTCAAAAGTACAACTGCTATAGGAGTTTTCAAAAGACTACTTAGATTAAACCTAATCTTTGAGACCATAATAAAACAAGTCACATATGCAGCTCTTTTGTGGTTGCTGAAAGTACAAAACACAGCAGCAAAGAAGCCCCAAAGGAGGCTGGCATGTGTATCATTCTCTGTCAAACTGTGGGGTTGGAGGCTGTTCTAGAATGTACACCTCTGGGGCAAAAAGGTGAAGCCTTCGAGTACAAATGTGATAAAATTCAACATATTGTAAGAAAAATTGCAATAATAAAAGAATTTAAACACACGGATGTATAGAGTGTAGCATTACTTTGTAGGCAATTTATTTATTGGAGAAAATATATGCAAAAATATTTTAGAATTTAATTAGTGATGTTAAAGTGTAAGTAAATTAAATTATGTAATATCTCAAGAAAGAGTCTGCGTTTGTAGGATGATACATTGAGATCCTAGCAGGTAGTATCCAGGTTTTTCTGGTAGTCTAGTTTGTTAACGTGATTACAATAGGGGTAGTTTGAAGATTACTTTGTTCTCTCTGACCTTGTGATTGGATAGTTGGAGGCCTATCAAAGGCTTGGTTTTTAGTTAGCTGGTTTACTGGAAGGGGAGGTATAAATAGTTACGACATGTGATTCTCAGCGCCTTTTTGGAGTTTCTTTTGGGGTTAATTTTAGTTTGTGATTTGCGTCTTAATAGTTTTCTTGACCCATCTGTGAGGGATTTTGCGTAAGTCGCTCTTTTATAGTCAAATTACGATTTTCAGATGGGAGTTTTGCTGTTTACTAATGGTAGCTTTCTTTTACAGGGATATTGTATAAACGTTTACACAAAAGGGAAATAAGAAGACTTAATAATTACTTACTTACTTAATAATCACTTAATAATTAACGCAAGTTTTCAAGAGAGCACATGTGTTGCAAGTATTGTTCAGAGTAAATTCTTCAATTTTAATATTATTTAAAAGTTACTGGTAATAACCATTTAGTATTCAACAGTCAGAATAATTTTTATACTTCAAGATAAAAAGGTTTTAATAAATATTTTGGGGTGAAACATAGTTAAATTACAGTTTGAACTTTAAGACTGTACCAACAGCAACAGGTTGTGACATAAGTTGTACGAAGAATTTGTCAGGAAGTTTTTAATTCAGTTTTATATAGCCTTGTTTATAATACAGAAAAGTACATTTTATTTTGAATTAAATTATAAATTTCATTTTAATTGAGTTTGATAAGAAAAGTAAAATTTTAGTTCAATTTTATTTTTGAAACAAGTTAACTTTAATTCAATTTATTTAAAAGAAGAAAAACCTTTTCTTGAGAAAACTTTTACAAAAAAAGTGGTTGTGTAAGCTTTTGGAAATTAAATATAAATATCTAACAAGTACAAGGATTGTTATTTTAAGTCCAAATTAATTAACTGCTAGTTAATAAACATATTTTAAAAGTGCAGTTAAATTAATAAAAAAAAATATGTACAGGGATTTTGTGAAACTTACAGATCTCATTTTATATAGAGAGAGTGAAATTTATACAGATGATGACCAATCTGTTACAATAGTTTGTGTTAACTAGCACATAAATACTGAATCACAACATTACCAAAAAAAACTCAACTTCAATAAACTAAAACAATACAACACACATGAATGTCCTCTCAATTCTCATATTTTGATAGTGCCACTTGGGTTCAGATGAAAAAAAAACAGACACCTCAAACGATGAGTGGCCTCTCATGCTGTGAATTCTGTAACAGGTAAGCAGAAATGCACAAGAAGAGGGTTACCGATATTACTCCCATTTGAAAATCAATTTGCAGCCCTTTAGGAAATCAACCGAAATGGAGTAAACTCTTTAAAACCCTTTTATTATGTTTGTATGAAGACGTCTACAAAAGATGTTATTATATCATATTTCCTGAAAACCCCATAGTTTTGTAGTAGTTATGGCAATAAAACAAAACAAAAACGTATTTTTGTTGGTTTTGTTTAGGCGAAAAGAATCTGTAATGGACCAGAATTATGAAAAAACGTTTAAGATAAAATTTACAGGATTTCATCTCATTTTTGAAATGAGTAAGTGAGATTTCTAAATCGAAACATCAACATAATATTTGTGACAGCTACCTTTAATTTGATACAATTGATTTTCAATAGAATATTTTTTTACATTGTTAAGCGAAGTTCTGGTCCCACCTTTAAATCACCTTTTTTTGAAAACAGGATGTAAAGAAACACTTATTTTATCATTTCATGAGAAGTAGTATGGCATTTCACACATAATTATTTTTTTACTCTCCGCCAAACTTAAAGTGTACTGCTTCGGGTTGTAATGAATACAGGGTGTTCACAAAAGGGTGTCACAAACTTCTGTGGGTGATAGTATTGATCATTCAAGAAAAGAATGTCATACAATATAGATCGAGAAATGTCTTGTTTAGATGCTAGCCACCATTTTGTAATTTTTATAAAAAATATCTCTAAAACTAGTTAATTTAACCAAATTTGGCATATAGGTTTCAATAGTTAGAAGGAAAATTTTAAAAATCTGTGTTTTTTTCTTTAATATTAACAAAATGGCGTCTGTTGAAAATTGTTAAAGTAAAATAACAAAAATCAGAATAATTAAAAAAAATTCACTAGACACCAACTATTTGAAAAATTTCATTACAATTCCAATGGTACTTGTTTCAAAGAAATCCGTCAATGCATAAGAGAACACGACCATTTTAAAGATACGCTTGCACAAGCCAGGAGCAACAAACAACTGATACCTCTCAATTGTGACAAGTTAGACTAAATAGAAGACGACAAAGTTCATATGTACATGATCGAGAAAGTGTTGTGCCGGTGGTCCAAGGATGGGCTAATCAGCTGGGGCTTCGGTTCAGACCTGAACGATTCCCTCCACCTCAGATCGTGATAGCACACTCGCATTTTGTAATTTTACGTAAGTGAGCACTCGCTCTCTACGCCAAACTTTATTCACCTGAAATTGAAACGACTCACATTTGTGAGTGGACTCTCAGATCGTTTGGAGAGCCCTTTCACGATTGCCTACTTCAGCTTTATTCAACTCCCACAATATCACAGTAGCTATTTATAAGTCCGATTCATGGAATTTATAATCACCTTTATCATCATTGGATACAGCTGTAGCTGTGTCATCAACATCCATTAACAACCCTAGTACAAGACATGGAAAACTATCAAGAACCCTATGTTGAAACCCCAAAGGTTGATGTGGACCCGCGCAAATCGTAATTTGAGTTACGACTGAACAAGAAACAAATATTTTTTAATAACACACAACAATGCAGGGATTAACTACCAACAAATAATAAATTACTTATATTGACCAAAACGCCAAATACAGTTATATCTGATATTATAGATTATGTCTCTTGGAGAGTTTTTTAGTTCACAAAAGGCCTTCAAAATGCCCGGTGCACGCTCCGCGCTTATCGGGGTTCCCAAGGAAGTATTTATAAACGACCTTCACTTAGCGGCAGGGGGACGGGAGCAGCCTTTGTCTACTCCGACCACCTGCTCCTCAGTTCTGCGTCTCCTACAGAGCCATAACCAAACATATCCGTGGCGTGTATTACTGCTTTCTCGGTTGTCACAAGTGCACATCTACTAACGTATCTCATTATTATTCTTCATCGTGTGGTAGTGTTGTGATTACTTTGAAATATATATCTTGTTTTATAGCAAAATGTAATTAAACTTTTCAGTTTAATTATATTTTACAATTAAATTTAAATTTATTTTAAATAAACAGTTTTTGTAAATAGTTTGTTTAATTTTTATCAATAAATACCCTGTTTTATACTTTTTTCCTTTTACCTTTTATAATTTAGCTATAATAAAAATAAGGTTTGAACTTAAAGAAACTGACATTTTTTTACTTTTCTTGGCGTTATAGGAAAGTTAATGAATTTATTAGTGGCGTGCGAAGGGTTAATTGCCTATGCAAAGACATAATTTTACCCTAATGGGTTTCAATATTTTTTTTTAATGCAAATTTCCACTCAGAAGAACGTTTACCATGCCAGAAAGGGAAAAAGCCAGATGAATGTAATAATGTAAAACATACCTTTATGGAAACTGATTGTTATTGTTTACTGCATCATTTTAATCTTTCAATAAGATTTTAGAATAGTGTCCAAAACATGTACAGTTTAGATGGAAAACACAGTGGATTTTTTAAGTGCAAAATCTTCAGAACAAGTACCTTAAGTTATAATATGTGACTTAAGTGTGAACAATGGAACTAAAAACTCATTATTTTTAGATGTGAATGAATTTTGAAATTTGATTGATTTGCACAATAACGGCTTTCTTCCCTTTTATCTAAGATTAAAATAGTTTATTAAATTTTTAACCAAATTCATGATGGCTCAGTTTTTTAGAAAGTGCTATATGAATTACAAAACTATATTGCTGGTGAACAAATGAATTCAGGTAGAGGAGGGAGGGACAATTATACAAAGGAGGGAGGAGTTGTTTATATAAACCAAGGATGTTTGCATCACTCACACCATAGTGAAGATTTATAGATTATAGAAGTAGAGTATTGATATAGATGAGTGTACCATTGCTATTCAACCTGTGTTGGCATGTAAGTTTGAGAAACCAAGTAAAAAAATCTTTAGTTTCATTTTATACATAGAATAATAGTATTAATAATAATAATAATTTAATATTAAGTTTTAGATACCAAGTATCTCTTTTTATATAAAATAATGGATTTTAATAATCTAGATATATCATCTACTCTGACTTTGATACACTTGGTACAAGTTATTTGTCAAATATGAGTCAACATAACAAAATATAAGTATAAATATGAGTATTTGCCTGTTATATATATATATATATGTGCCGATTTTCAATATTTTGTACTAATATATAAACAAATTTAAACTCAATTATACATATACTTACTGTTTTGTAAGCTTCGTATATTTTATTCCTATTTACATAAGAAACACAAAAATGAGCGTACGAATCAATTAAAATAATAAAATTGCAATCTTTGTATTTCAACAGATTTTATTGTACAAACAAATATTATAATTTCAAGCCAACTTTTTCACTTACAGAATAAAACAAAAATCATACTATTATGTCTATTTTTGACAAAGTTATGAGTTATTTGGCGGAACTCTACGTAAATACCAAAAGAGTGCTTGACACTGAGAGATATGGTGTTTCATAAATATTTGGCACTAACCGCACCAACCTCTCAATGAGCGCTTGACACTAAAAGGGGTTGAATTAAACTTTAACATATTGAATCATATTACAACTAAGGAATGAAGGAATGTGGTTGGACAGTAAAGAAGTGGTAAAGCCAATTTGTAAAATAGCATTATTGTTTAATTTTTATAAATTAACATGTTCGGACAAACAAACTTTCTTTACGTCTTAAAGTCAAAAAATTTTTAGATATTTGTCAGAGTAATCAATAAATATTAGTATTATAAACCATGGTTTGGATTACTTATTATGTACAAATGTCATTATGTTAAACACATCAAAGAATTTTGTTTTGGTAATTTACATTTTTATAAGAGTTCTCTTTAACACTGATTGAAAAATACACAGTTAAAACGTTTTTTTAAATTTACATTGTGCCAAAACATGAACACTTGATATTTTAAGATATATTATGTTAAAGAGGAACTTTACAATTTTGGTCATCTGTGATCATTACTCTGTAGGTGATTCGGTGCATCTGCGAAAGTGAACTTGAGTCTGTAAGCTTCCGCTACCAGCACACCGATATCCGAGTCCGTCCAATTCTGAGTTGGAAGATTTTGTAACATTAACATCAGGCCCTGTAGAAAAACAAAACCACATCATTAAAATGACTGCATAACTAATAATGCAAAATATGAATAATGCATGTTTGTGTACAAAATTAACAAATTTAATACGGTGCTAAAATAATGAACTGAAATTCAAGTATAAGGATACAAGAAGGTTATTACTTTTAATTGGTGAGAATTCGGTATCAATAATATTAACTTGTTTACAATATTTATTCCTTGTATTTTTTATAATATACCCGTTATTTATTAATTAGTCTACATACAGTCTACTAAGGATTAATCTACCGTAGTAACTCAATAAACTGGACAAGTAATAAAAATCTTGATTGTTGTTCATGGGAATACATTTGGTGTAAAACACCTGATAAACACAATTTAAGGTTATCTCCAACCTTTGCTTCATTTATTATCTTTTCAAATATCTAAATTAACTAGCAATTTTTACTCTACTTCCAATATTTATTGTCTTATTTTGAATAATTTGTATTGAAAAAATAAGTTGACAATGTCATTTTTATTGTAGTTGAATATTGTTAACTGAGTTTTGCTGTTGGTAAATAATGAAAAGTACACATTTTCTACTTTATATGTATGGAATAAATATAACTGCTATTTAATTTATAACAATTAACATAGCCTAATAAAAATATATTATAGGTTACAATGTGCACACACACACATATACGTATTACTGATTACATGATTATAAAATATAATTATAATATATTATTTACAACATTTTAAATCCTAAAGCTTTGCATTGGCTGAGCGTTAGCGAAGCTTATACTCATGGTGCTGGAAAAATTTCATTTATGTCTGACCCCACGATATCTCGAATCTGACCTACAGACTTGAAATTGTGTACGAAGCTTCATGTATGTATGGGGAGCATCGAGTTAGATTATAGTGCATGTCACTCCATAGGATTTGGCTGAGCGTTAGCAAATATATTTACATTGGTCTTATGGGGAACCATGATGGCAACGAGAAAATAGCAGAATAAATAAATTTGTAAACAAACTCAATAAATTCACAAGATGATTTAAAATGTGACATATTAACACATACAGTGGAGTCCCGCTAATCCGAACACGTGTAATCCGAACGTCGGTTAATCCGAACAGGTCCAGGAGGAATTATTTATAACGATAATGAACAGTTATAGGAACTAATTACTTAAAAAATGAAAATGGGTGCATCATTTTGTACATAAACAAAGAAAACTTTAATTAAATAGACATACAGTATTTTATTAAGACAAATTGTGTACGGTACAGTACAAAAATAATGAAGTTAAATACAGTACCAAATTGAAACTTATAGGTTAAGTATGCGTTAAATTACTGTATTAAGAAGTGAAATCAAACAAAAATTGGACGTACAATACTGATATTATTATTGAGTACAATATTAATTGTTAAAAGACATAAATTCAGTTATTGTCTTCTGTCGCATTGAAGAGAGTCTATTGTATGACGCGTAGTTTCACCATCGTGTCATAAACATGATATCGGCAGGTGTAGCAGTAGCCTGTTGCTCTAAGTATCGTAGTGCAAGGTTAAGCGCTGCTGCACCGTCTGCGTGTGGCACCAACTCTCCTTATCACCCAGGTTCTCGTCGTCCCGTAGCGCGTGGACCCGTACAATATCCAGTACGCTCACATTGCTTAACAATAGAACTCTCACACTAAATACGGTAAATGTGCTTAGTATTCGCAAACACGTTTATTTGTCAAGAAATACAATGCAACAGTCAGAAAACACATTTTAATAAAAAATGTTGATAATTCTATAACAAAATAGACCCATTCTCAACTTTAAAAACCGTATTTTTCTGTAATTCTGGCTAATCCGAACAATCACATAATCCGAATAGGGCTCGGTCCCAATTAGGTCGGATTAACGGGACTCTACTGTATAGCCTAATTATCCGGTCACATACATCATTTTATGGTGACTTGGTATATAAACTTTTATTATTTAAACACTATATGAAACCCAATTTAATGAACAAACATGTGGCAATACATTTCGAGAAAGATTTCATCTGTAGACTTGAAATTCTGCATGAAACTTCATTTCTACATAGACAAGAATGAGTTCTATGATGGTGCATGTCCAACCACGGAATTTGGCTGAGCATTGTTGAAGCATATCACTCAGTAAGCCAATTTTCTCAGAAGATATAAATATGGATGGTCCGTGGCAACCAAATGCTCTTATATTACCTTTGTGAGTGCAACAGTATTAGATGCTAAAAAAATATGTTTGTGCGTCATTTGCAGATATTGATAATCTCAACCTCCTTCAACTTCTACAACATGAATAGTGAAAAAAGCAAACTGTCATTGTGTTACTTTCAAAATTATCTGACTAGGGCCTTATTATTTCCTCCTCCTGAACAACCACCAAGAACGCCACCAAGAAATGCACTGCACAATTTGACAAAGACTGAAAAATGTGATGATAAAATAAACCGAATGAGAAAGCACTGTCATATCGGTTTAGGAATGAAGAAGGAAAAACGGTTTCTAGCAGTAAAAACAATAATGCCTACACCTCTTTGTGAGTAACCAGCAATGTTTGGGCCGACGGGACAATGTAGACTTGTGTAAGGAGCGGTTGGGATGAAATCGACCTACAACTAGTGAAATCACTACGAAATGTAATCATTTGGCTTCCTTATGAAATTACATCACCCTTTGAGAAATATAATTAATTGTATGTTAGTTGAGGGTCAGTTTCCTAGCTGTTTAAAATTTTCTAAGGTTACCCCTATATTTAAGAAAGGAGACAAGAATTTATCAAAGAACTACCGTCCTATTACAATAGTCCCGATAATTAGTAAAATAATAGAATCCTGTTTAATAAGGCAACTTTTTCAGTATTTTACATCAAACAATTTGATTTATCCTTATCAATTTGGCTTTAGACCAAATTACTCCACTGTAATGGGTGTTGAAGCAATTATTGAGGTTGTCTTGAATTGTTTTGAAAATAAGTTGGTGGCTGGAACTACACTGATTGATTTGAGCAAGGCTTTTGACACTGCCTATCACTCAATCACTCTATTTTATGTAAAAAACTTGAATTTTATGGAATAAGGAATTTGGAATTACAATTAATTGAAAGTTATTTAAAAGACAGAGAACAAAAGGTTTATGTTAATAACCGTTCCTCAGAATTCTTAAGTGTAGTTTCAGGGGTACCGCAAGGCTCTCTTTTGGGACCCTTTTTATTTTTAATATTTATTAATGATTTTAGTATAAATGTACCATGTTTTTCAATGTTATATGCAGATGATACAACCTTGTTATTTTATAATACCGATCCTATTAATGTTAAAACCCAGATTACAGATTCTCTAGAACAAGCCAAAATCTGGTTCTCTGTAAATAACCTAATGATTAATGAAAGTAAGACTGAACATATACTAGTCTCACTAAAACATAATATAGACATTTTGTATGATCCTTATTTTTATCCTGTCAAGCTGTTGGGTATTTATCTTGACACTAAACTGAGCTGGGATGCACATGTTAATTATCTCTGAAAAAAACTATCTAGAGTAACTTGTCTCTTAAGAAAGTTAAGATCATGTGTCAGCTTGGAAACTCTGTTAATGGTCTACTTTGGTCTGTTTCATTCGCAACTAAACTATGGTGTAAGACTCTGGGGTAACTCAAGTGCAGCCAAAAAAGCTTTTGTTTGGCAAAAGAGGCAATAAGAGCTATCACTGGTTTATCAGCTTCTGACTCTTGTAGAGCAACTTTTCCTGATCTCAACATCATTGAGTTGCATGTGTGTGTATATATATATATATATATATATATATATATATATATATATATATATATATATATATAGTAATCTGCTACATGTTAAAGAACATTTTGGTATGTTTAATAACCACAGTTTTTATCATAATTATGAGACCAGACAATGTCTTAATTTAGTGACCCCAAATGTTAGGTTGGACAAGACTCATAACAGTTTTAAATTTCAACAGTACATATTGTTTAACAAGTTACCATTAGCAGTAAGGCAATTACCTTGTAATAAATACAAAAGTGTGATATGTAGTTGGTTAAGAAGAAAATGCTTTTATACCACTGAAGAATATTTTAACTGTGATTTTAATGATCTAAGAATTTGAATGTTGTTGTAATTTTTAATATACAATTCATTGTTGTAATAATATGACTTAGCTGTATTAACTTGACGAAGCTTATTGTAATTTGTGTTACTTAATAGCCAATAAAGAATCTGAATCTGAATCAAATAAAAAGTAGAAAAAATGTATATCCTAGCATAAGTAAATATAGTTGGGCTATAGCAGTGAATAAGGTAAATATTACTTACTGGGAGTACAAAAGTTTAGATTAGTAATCAAAATTACTTAACAATAACGGAATAAAAGTCAAAGCAAATAGTCACAATTGTAAGAAAAACTTAACAAAATTAATTGTACTTAGTCATCAAGTGGCTTTGTTATAGTCACATGGGTATCCAGTCTGAATATTTTAAGTACAAAATTGTGGAAACGATTTTGTTATGGTGATTAATTAATTGTATTTAAAAGGGATTGCAAATGTAGAGCATGTAAGGTCGTACGAGTACAGTTTGACCGATCTAGACAAAGTACCTGAAAGTCCCGCTCGAGGAGGAGCTCTTGACGCCAATGCAGCAGGAAGGCAGCACACACATAGAGCTGGAACGATGCGAAGCTGTCCGACTCGGCCAAGTACGTGTCCCAGAGTCGGATGGAGCAGCGCAAGGGGATCTCACGAGTCAAGAGATTGTTCATCCACCGAAACGAGAACTGCAGATAATCTATCCCATGTCTTTGTAAGTGCTTATGTAATGTGCCTGCAAACATAATTTCAACGAATAGTAGCAAGTACAGTTTCTATATATATATATCGTATGGGGGACAAAGGCAGCTATCCATAAATAAATAAATTAAAAATTACAATTATTAAAAAGTACGTAAGAACAAAGTTCTTGAGTCATAAATTAAGAATAATATTAAGATCTCCCGTCACAAAGCTAAATCCAAATTACTAAGCCAGTTTAGAGACCCATTCTCTAAACCACTTAGACCAGCCAGACCACCAGAAAACAATCGCAAAGGGCAGTCGTTTACAATGTGCTCCATTGTCTGAGAGTTTGCGCCACAATCACACGTCTGGTCGTCAGTAATACCCCACTTAAATTTCCAGTGATTGTTTCTCCCAACCCCGGTTCGGAAACGATTCAATAAAACCCATTCCTTTCGAGGAATTTCCAAGCCACCCGCTGCTTTCGTAGGATCGGATATCAAGAACTTGTTCCGCCCATCGAATGATTCCCAGGATGACGCCCAGTTAGCATTAGGCGTAAAGTTCTCCTCTATCAACTGGGATGCTGTTCGTAGTGATGGCTTGCGTGATTTGAGCCTGCTATCTTGCTGAGGAAGGTCGCGCGTAACGGGCAATTCGGGATTCGACACGATCTTATTGAACTCTCTCAGAAGAGCCTCTTTGCGTCTAATCTCAGGTGGTGCTATATTGCTCTACAGTACAGTTTCTGAGAGACTAGTAAGTGAACAAGTTTTTTTTTTTTTTTTTGTACGTTTTATTCTCATATCTAGCCTTTGTAGAGGGAGGTTCAGCTAAGTAATGAACTCATATTCAAATCTGACTAGTAGAACAAGGAATTCTGACTAGAAAAACATCCTTTCATCCTTAGAGTCTAATAGTGCAATTTAATAATCAGATACTTAGAACAGAATATAACAGAATAGAATAATGTTTATTGTCATTTTACAAAATGCATTGACAAAGTCATAAATACACTTAAGTGGCATAGTCAAAAGAAATATTACTCTAATACATAAAAATACTGTACATACATTTTAGATTTGATGTTAAATAAAACATAATTTCAGTATACAGATGAAAGCTTTAAACCATTAGATTAACAAATTGGAATATGCAATTGGACAATCTAGAAATATATATCATTAATACTTAGAAACTCTGAAAGTTCATAAAATGGGTTCTGTATTAACCAGTTATATAGCTTAGTTTTAAAAATATTTACAGAATACTTATTAACTAGGCCTATCAATTTGTTGTAAATCTTTTGGGAAATTAAAATATGACTTTGTTGGGTTTTGCTTAGCCTACAATGTTGCATTACAATATTATTTTTATTTCTGGTATTATGGCTATGTAGATTTCCGCTAAAAGTTTGAGATTGAATATATTTCATAATGTATAATACTGAGTCAAATATATATATATAGGTTAATAACAGTTTGCAATTATTCTAGTTTTATGAAAAGTGGTTTGCAATGGTCCAGTGGTTGTGCTTGTGCTATTACCCTAATTGCCTTTTTTTGTAAGATAAGAATTTCATTGATTTTAGTGCTGTTACCCCATATTACTAAACCGTACCTTATTATAGATTGAAAAAATGCATAGTAAGCACATTTTACATAGCTTTCAGGCACATATTTCATTATTCGTCTCAGTAAAAAAATTACACGAGATAATCTCTTGGAAATATATATACAATATATATATATATATATATATATATATATATATATATATATATATATATATCCTTATATTTCTTCAATGTTATTCTGCAGTTGTCAACCATGTGTATGTAAATGAAATACCGATTCTAGGTAATGTCGCTATCTCCCATTTACTCAGCCAACAACAGTACAAAAATTATGTTACAATTTATATCCACAATTTGGGTCATAATTTTCACCACAGCAGTTATTGCCAACTAATACAATTTTCTGTCATAAAATTGTTTAATTTGTAAACTGGCAGCTCATTACTTATGGAAATAAAACTATGAACTATTTTTTTAAATTTTTGTTTGAGAGCTAAGTGTTTATGAGTATACAGAATAATACAACATTTTTAAACTATTCAATTCTGCCTGTATGCTCACATAACGTACAATTTAATCGTGTTATATTATTGTGTATTGATACATTGGCGTAAGTAAGCACCACTTTTTAAAATCTCATTTATTCAGTAACTATCACTACAATTTTCTTTTATATTATTTTACAAAGACGATTTTAACATCAATGCACTACAAACGTTTAAATGGAAATGTCCATATACTTGAGAATCCATAATACCTTGATACAACCAGAATGATAGCATTCTAGAATTGATAATTAAACATAGCCTATCTCCATGACAGTTAAAAGCTAACCATAACACACTACACGGGTCATTCTAAAAGTTTTGAGATAACGAAAAACAACGTACACTGCAATAATCTTATCGTTCTTATCTGATTGTCCAAGTGGCTATGAGTACCTGACAGCAACTTCATTGATGTACCTGTGTCCGGAAAGATAAATTTCGTGATTCATGGTCTTATCAAGAGCATTTTTGGGCTATGATTTTAAAGCCTGTTTGTCTCCAGATGAGTGCGTCAAACCTCTCAAAATTGCCTTTGGTTCTGCATACTGGTTCACTTTGGTTCCTTTACTAGTGTTTTTAGGTGATATTCAGAATTTCAAAAGGGCTGTAATTATCTTTAAGACAACGAATGCTTGTGAAGGCCATATTCCGTCACTCAAGAAAACGTTAGAATTTCCCTAGGGATTCAAACCACAGCACTACGAATAATCTTGCATTAATTTTTGAAAGCCAGAAAAATGTTTTTTTAATGGGTACCTCACGATTTGACAGATGAGTGAAAAGCTGATCATGTGAGAATTAGCCAGAAGACCCACAAACTGCTTAATAGTGATGGTGATCAGATTATTTCTGAAATTGTCACCGATGATGAGACGTACATACCAGTTTTTGATGTTTCAAATCGAGAAGAGTCACATATGGGCCATCCCCACACAATGATCAGAGAAGAAAGTAATGTACCCGTTTTCTTCAGAAGTATGGGACTGATGAAGACTATTAAGCTGAAGGGACAAAAGACTGTTACAGCAAGTTGGTACACTGAACAATGCTTAGAAGTTCTTCAGGACTTGAACATTAAGCGTTTAATTTTGCACCACAAAACTTTGGAGAAAACTTTTTGCAGAAAATGGCATCAAAATAATGGAGCACCCCCCGTTAATTCACCCTATCTCGTAATGTGCGATTTCTGGTTATTCTTCAAGGAAACATTTATGCAGTCGTCGCTTTTCTTGAGATCCATACAAATTCTGACTCCATTCCAAAAACTGAGAGGAAAATCAGATTTCAAAAGTGTATTCATTGCTAGAGGGGATTACTTTGAACACACTCAGTGTTTGGTAAGTCTAGCACAAAAGTTCTTCATATACCTCAAAACTTTCAGTGACCCTTGCATATAATAATCTAACAAAAACACAAAATATATAAATAAGGCAAATTTGGTATGTGGAAACTTGAAAAGATAACTGTGGACTTGGTAACTAGGAACTCACCGTCTATCCTTTGGATGAGCTCTTTTAACTGTTTTACTTTGTGTTGTATACCAAGCTGGGCAAATATGTAGTTATCCTGGATTCCGTCGAGGAATTTTGAAAGGCACCAAAAGGAATCTGCTTCGATTATATCTTGATGTTCTTTTGGAAGTGATCCGACTTCTAAAGTATCCAGATCTCCACCTGCAAAAGATAAATTTGTAAATCCTATAAACTATGAAGTATTTTCAACTTACTTACAGACAATACTATGTAACGTATAAATTACATATAACGTATAAATCCATACAGTTCGGAATATAAAAAAAAATAATTTTGAGTAAACTGATGCAAAAACTGTGCACTGAACAAAATTCTTCCAAAAAACGTGTTTTCTCTTCCATTTTTTATGATGGTGGGTTTTAAGGGCAGTCCCGACCTCCATAAGAACATAATGTTAACTTGGGAAACCTATATCTCTGTAATGGTTTATAGATAGAGTCCTGATTTTTATTTTACTTATTAAATAGCTTATAATCTAGGTCTTATCATGAGGTTTTTAAATTTGAAAAAAAAATTAAAAAGTTATAATTTTTTTATAATTTATTGTTTTTTAACTAACTTTTTTATAAGTAAAAATGTTTACTGTGCCTCATTGACAAGAGATATTTATAAATTCCCATGAGAGGGAAACTAGGCAATAGTAAGTAGAATACTGTATAAAAATTTGACTGGGGTAGGCCTAGTAGTTTTTGAGTTATAGGGCCCCAAAGTTAAAAAATAACAAGTTTCGGCAAATCAAGAAAAAAAGCAAGAAGGTAGCATATTTTGGACTCATACCTTGGTTTAATGATGGCCTGCACTGTAGGAAGGGTTGTCTGGATCCTCTGCTTCTTGATACAGATCCTCCAGCTTCCTTTTGGCTAAAGTCCTTGATTGCCTGATTTTTTTTTTCAATGTCGGTAGCCGCTTTATCTGCTTTGCGAATCCGCTGGGTGTCGAGACGTTTTAAAGCTAACCGCATATTCAGTCCTGGTTCTAGCCCAATGTGCTCTAAAACTTTCACTTTGGAGCTGTACCCATCATTGAATGATAGGACTGCCTCATAGACACCTAGCCTAAGAGCACCTAGTGTAACAAAGGTGCGTTTTGGGAGCCGAGCCCAAATGACATTATTCATAGACTCATTAGGATTTTGAGATTTTCCTTTGAGACATTTTCTGAGTAGTTCTAGGCTGCACAAAGATTTAAAAATAGGTTTGATTGCTTTCATTAGAACAGGTGAGAGGTGGAAAAATGCTGGCTGTGGTCATATTTAGTTTTTTTACTTTGGCGGCTTTGTTATACTTACACCATGTGTCTTCGGTGTCTGGGCATAAAATATGTAAAGGCGTTATCGTTAGTAGACTGAACATGACAGTACAAACGCCCAAACTGCTCGCCTCATGGCTTCCACGCTGTGTGTATTCCTACGGATGGCTAGTCCATAGTATATTTGGATTTGTTGGATCGCCTTCCCTGTTAGCCTACCTTTCCCAGAAAGAGATTTTCCGTCAGAATGCTTCAAGCCTTTATTTTTCATGATAAAGTCCCTTATTCTTGTCCCCATCCTCTTCTGGACGTGTCCTACACATTCCAACTTCTGAATGGACACATCTGGGCCATATGGTGCTTCTGCCACAACTGCTTGCATAGCCATTGGAGTCACCATCTCCAAGGTACTCCACATAGCGAACACCGTATTTAGTCTCGGATCTTTTGACATTGCAGTCGCACCTTCAGCTTCCATACCTCCACTGCTACCTACATAATTTGCCTTGCATATTTCTAAGTGTTTGGTTGCTTGTTCTCTGAGGGCAGTTACAGTATTTTGACATTGAATAAATATCTATTACTTTACCCGTATCTGCTGAAGTAATTGTGACAACGCCATTTAGCGAGGTGTGGCCTCGCTTTTGCCAGCTTCCGTCAACCGCAAACACATAAGTCATTAGAATTTCCATTTTCAATTAACTGCTTCTGTCACTGCTCTCTTCATAGAGTTTTCACACACACTTTCTACATGGCTGGACAAAAACTGTTCATGTTGATTGAACTTGCTGGGCGTGAGCGGGTAAATCATCATCATGCCGCAAAGAGTTTGGGCAAGCAGTATAGCCCTTTCCTATTACACGCAAGCCGTATACTAACCTTAGGTTCAAGTCATAGTAGCATTGTGAACTTTTGCTTGGTGCCTCAATAGGCCTAGGCCTAATATCTGTTGCTTTGGGACAGTTGTCAAAAGCTTTTGTCATGCCACAGCTACAGGAGACGGAAATTTGTACTGCGAGCCCTGCTAATGGTTTTTCGACTAAATGATAGGTTGCCATGACAAACCCTACACACTGCAACATCTTTCAAAAACTGATTCTAGCTGTACAATGTTTACTATGTCATACTGTAAGGTATCAGTTGAATTATCATAGAAGGCTAGGTTAGGGCTCAATTTCTCATTGGATGTGGAAACAACTTTGGGTGTTCTAGGCCTATCCTCTTCATTACCTGAAGTTACTACTGTTTTCTTGCTACGAACAACAGTCTTCTTTCTTGTAACATAGTTTCTTAGTTCCTACTCTCTTCTTATTACCCATTTTAATCTACATTCAATTACAATAAACTCCTTTACAAATAAAAACAACAGGGAAACTTGCAAATCACAAAACACAGTATTTCAAAACTTCACAATAACCTCCACATAAAATAATAACAACAGATGACATCTGTCATATTGCTGACAGTGTGTGATATCAGCTAAAAACCAGACTAAAAGCAAAACAGTACCAACATAACAAAACCAATTAATATCTATTTTATAGATTGTTGTTTACTATAAGGAGTGGTGCTCAACGCCAAACAACAGTTGCAAGCCTTTATATATATATTTTTTATATAAGGTTAATATTATAGTAATAAGGTATATTATATACCATTTTAAAGAGAAAATTCTAAAAGAATATTAATAAATAAAAAACCAAAATTCCCCAAAAAAAATTTTTTTTTTCATGTCAGACTGCCCTTAACTGAACAATATGCAACTATGAAATTTGCTTTCTACTTAGTAAAAACACTACTTAAACAGCTTACAAGGATGACTCTATGGTTAAAACTCAAGTATGAAAAATAGTTCTTTATTTATGTAGACAAAGCTACGGCCAAATGGCCATTTCTTACCCTTTAACTGCCACGACCGTGTTAACACGTTTCAAACAGCTGCTTCACTACATGACGCCTGACAGCTATAAAATGATACACATTGGCCTATAGTAGTTTTTATGTGAACTACTAAAATCCACAGAAGTGCTGTTTAATTGCTACCACACTCTGGATGTTTGAAACAGAACGTAATTATTTTCTAGTTTTTTTAAATTGCGTGTTAGAAGTTGCTACTACAATTATTTTTTATGTAGTTCAGTCGATATGGCAGGAATCTGTTTACAACTAAGAAAAGGACATTTTATCAATTTTAGATTTGTCCGAATACGTTGTTGTGGGTAACTTTTCTGAGAATGATGGTGATCGGGATGCAGACTCAATTTATCAACCACAACCTGACGTGACAAGTTAGGACCAACTTGATCGGAATTGTTCGCTACAGCTTTCATCCGGTTTCATTCCCCAGACTACCCTCAACGCTCCCTTTTGAAGTAGTCACAATTTTCTGACGCTGTCACATTTATCTCTGTGACCGAAGGAAAATGCTCCTTGTAAGATCACGACGACCTCACTCCAGATGGATACTTGTACACTCACCAGCTGGAAGAAACTCTTGAAGGAAGACAACGTAGAAAGGAGTAACTAAGTCATTGATGCCCTGGACGTAGCCGGAAGCAGGGTGGCGTATCGCCCAGATGAACAAAATCCGCTCGAACATTTCCTGGACAGTCTTTTGCTGGAAGAGTGCTATCAGCGGGCTCATGCGGGGAATATCAATGTGAATCTGCAGAACAGATTGAGCACAATCATGTAATCATGTATACTCCAGTAGGTTAACATGTCACATCTAATAGAACGAACAATTGCTTTCTCTTCTCAACAGTTAAAATCTTTTACTACAATAAACAGTACTGAGCAATTTAGAAAATGTCAATATACAGCTAATACACAGTAGACAATATTCTTTATTTTCATATTCATTTAGAATAAAGATAATGTTAATACATTATTTACAAATAGAAGTTAATAAATCCATATTAACTTCTATTAGTCGTTAAACTAAATGGTGTTGTTAAAGTCTTCCTGGCTATAAACAGTTTTTTCCACTAGCTACTTGAACATTTTCTTCTTCAAAACCTGAGGGCCATGGGTTCTTCTGGTAGCATTTTGTAAAGCCTGGCACAAGCATAAGATGGATTCCTTGCAAATAGAGCTGATCTGTGACAAATTAAAGTCATCGCCATGTCTTGTTTGATGATTATGGATATTGTAGTTCCTCAAAGATTTCCCTTTAAGGCTTGTTGAATTACCTCAGTGATGTAAACAGACACCACTGTGATATATCCAGGTTCTTAAAAGCCTCTCTACTGTCTTGAGGATTTAAGCTAGCTACGATTCACACAGCACCCCATTGCGAAACAAGCTATACTCGGTCACTCAAATAACTTCATCATGTAAACAGCAATGAAAACACACTCATACATTGAAAAGTTAGTCAATGACACCACTGAATCAGTGTTATTTCCTCAAAAACAAATAGATTGTGAGTAAATCTACACACTGGAAGCTAGTTGCAAGAATAAAATGAAAAAATGGTTTTAATCAACAGATCGGTATGATGTGTATGTTCATTTCCCACATTTCAGTTATTAGTCATCATAATTAGTTCTGACAATTCTTGGAATTATGACCATAAACTTTTTTATTTCATTAAGAAACATTCATTTGCTGTTGGCTTGTATTATATCTTACTAAAACAGTTAGTTGAAAGTATGCATAGTATATAGTATTTATAGCAATTCAATTAGTTTCTACTTGAGAACAGTCATATGTAAAAAATGCCACGTTATATTATTTTTGTTGCTAATTATTTATTTTATCTAAATAAAACACATTGTAATATTTTTAGAAAGAATGTAATCTACCATACATCAGTTCATTAATACCAATCACTATGAAACCATTAATACTTAAAAACAAATGTATTTTGTATTATTCATTACAATAAATTAATAATTACGTTAAAATAATAAATAGTATGTTTAGAAATTTACAAGTATTAGGGTAAACGCGCACTAGCACGGCCAAGACCAAGATCACGACCAAAACCAAGACCAGTACTGGTCTGGAACAGCACGACCACAACCTCGACCAAGACCAAGACAGTATTGTAATGTACTAAAAACAACAGTCAGTCTGAAAATGCATGTCGAGGAAATAGCAGTGGCTGTGTATGTGTACCGTAAATATGTAAAAGGTAAAAGAAAACACTGGATACACCCTTTGAGAGCAGAGAGGCTTTTAAAAGGGTACTTCCGTTAGTTTTTATGCTAATTTACGTGAGCATGAAGAAGAGTTTTTTAACTACACACGGATGAGTGTTAAAAGTTTTGACGAACTGTTAGTGAAAATTGCGCCTCACATAAGTGGAACTGATACTGCCATGTGCTTGTGTATTGGAAATGAAGAAAAACTACTAGTAACGTTAAGGTAAGTTTAATAATAAGGTAACGGTCTGTATCAAACACTGATTCTGTTGCCATTTTACAATATTGTCTACTAAACTTGTTCACAAATCACAAACAACTCAATCGCACACAAAACCTCTCTCAACTACTCCTGGTCGCAGACTGGCCATAGCCAGTGCGCGTTGTTCTATAACAGCTGATGGAAGCCTGGCCGCAACGTCAAGCCGGTCTCGCGCTTGGTCTGTGCGACCAGAGCGTACAGCTGTGGTCGTGCGTCTGTCGTGTCTTGGTCTGACTAGTGCGCGTTGCTCCACATCATTTCAGGTTGTCCTGGCTGCACACTCTTGGTCGTGGTCTTGGTCTTGGTATTGGCCGTGCTAGTGCGTGTTTATCCTTATACACTTTCTTTTTCATGGATTTTAATGTTTCATGTATACTCTAAAAGAGAAATTACTTTCCACTTGTTAAATACTTTTTATGGGTTTTTTCATAAATATTTTAAAACACATTGAACACTAAAGTAGTTTTGTTATATTTCATATTTGCCCTTTCATGAAGATATGCATTCCTTTGTTAAAGTAACAAATAGTAAGTATATTTTCAAAAAAGATTTTATTAATTTTTTTAATAGTTTACATTTTATTCAAAAAACTGTCCACCACCTGTTTTACTTTTGCCACACTGAGGATGAGTTTTTTATTCAAAAAAGCATACCGCTATGATATGAGCATTAAAAATAATCTCTTTAATCCACATTTGCTTACAGATTGATCAGACGAACATTGTCCTTCAGACGAACATGATTTCAGATTTCAGGAGTCAAGTCTGCAACAGCATCAGATTTCAGATGCTCCACGTAAGAGGAAGGTGAACTGGAGCTAAATTCAACATTCGCAATATGTAAAAGTGTTAAACTAAGAACTATCTACACCTTAGACAGTACCTGTCTGTAAGTATCCTGGTACGTTTCATCCCTCTCAGTATCGAAATACTGCTTCACAAGGTTCCAGTAATCAAGTCTTTTTCTTTCCATCACAGCTTGTCTACGTTCCAGGCTTGCCGGCAGATATCCCTAGGAAATACAGATTTACAAAAATACTGCTTTCATAAATGGTTGTATTAGTAGAGATTATGGAACAAATAAATTAACAATTGTTGTACATGCAGCAAGTCTTAATCAAGTTTTTATGGTAGCAGTATAAGAATTTTTTAACTTTTTACCGACAGAAATAAAAAAAACTCCCTCTTTATTCGTTTAAAAGACACGTTAAAAATAAACTAACAGAAAAATTTGTATATTCCATAGGAGACTTTTTTACATTCAGTTTTTAATTGTTATTTGTTGATTTTTATTGGTTAATTTTTTGTTGTTACTATTTTGCTTTTACCAATGTTAATACAATATATATGGTTTTTTCCACATTACAGAAAATTGCTAATATGTCAAAACTTTAGTATTAATATTGATTAGTATTTAGTGTAAAGGATAGTTTTAGTACAATAACTGTAACTATCTTTAGGAGAAAACACAACAAATGCCAGTACTGAAAAGTTGTTTGGCAATAAATGATTTGATTTGATTTTTTTTTTTTTTTTTTTTTTTTTAACAAACTGACCTCAAAACATTATGGTGGACAGAATAACACTTAATTAGAAATAACAATCACATAGTAAAAAGTTTGTCAATGTAAATCAGAGTTGTATACATGTTTTTCTAAGTTAAAGTTTGTCATGTTTTATAATAATAAATCGCAACAAAAATTAATTTCTTGTTTTTATACAATAAAAAAATTCCAACACAAGTGAAGTTTTGTGACAGTAGTTAGAACAAAACCTTGATGAATTAAAATAAAATTTAACACGTTTTTAAGTACAGAATTTTTGAGTCACCAAGATAATGGTGGAAATTCTATTCAGATGATTTTGGATGTGAGAAGAGATTTTGAAGATGTCTAAGCCATCTTTAAAGATGTTATTGAATTTAGACATGCTATGGTGACATAGTAATAGATAGGCATCGAGTTATCTTTAACACATCGTTTGATTTCATGGCCAAATTGTTATTCGATGGCATGTCTTTATTGTAAATAAATGTTAAATTAAATTATTTAATAATTGTTATGAATTGTGCCTACAAATTCCTATTCAACTGTTAAGTAAGAGTAGTCTTCACATAATTTTTTTAATTTTTACCGTGTTATTTTTACATTAATTGCAATGTTTATGAGAGTATGTAAAGCATGTCTGATAAACTTTAACTTATTATTGCTATTTCCCTGTCTGTCAGTAAGGCTAGTATTTGTTTTATTTCTATTATAAACTTTAGCGGTTCTCAATATTATGCTATAATACTTTTAACCCTAGAGCTGGTATGAAATGAATTTTCGTCGCCAAAGGCCCGTCCAATTTGGCAAGGACGAATATTCGTCGCCAAAGTAGACATGTACAATTATTGAAATTTTAGGCAATTAAGGTCATATAAATGATTTTTATTTGATATATTCTGGAAGAGCAATAACTATAGTACCAATTTAATGTTTTTACTTCGATTATTGTCTTCTTTGTTTACCGTAAAACATCGTTTTTTTTGGACAGCTGACGTGAACGTAGTACGGGTCAACCACATTGTGTTTGACCAACCAACGAGACTGTTAAAATAGAGCCGCCAGTACAGAGTGACACCATTGCCAGTTCTAGGGTTAATATAAAATATTTGTGATTTTTTATTTTGAAGTTTTGTTTTTTTTAATGCTAGGAGTCTTAATTGGATTGTTTTGATCGAATTTTGTCCCACGAGTTTAATGGTCCCGATTCACATAACTATTTTATGCTCTTTGTAAAATAAATAGACCACTTGTTTTAAAGTTTTAACAATCAAAGTAGTCAATAATGACTACTGTATAACAAATTCAAACCTATGTAATGTATTCCACTCTATTATGCAGCTGGCCAAATGTGGAGAAAGAACATTTCCCAGCAAGTGGTTAATGCAATATAGGAAAGAACAACCAGAAGTTTTGGTTTTCTTGGGGAATAGAAAGGTTATGAAGGAAACAGGATTTTTTCCGGACATTTGTCATCGTTCAGTGATCTGATCTCTTCTTCAGGTAGATAACTAACCTGACACATAATTACAAACTAGGTTAAACAAATTATTCCAGAGCTTTGTGACACGTAAGTCAGGAATCACAACCACCATGTTGTGTGTTAACTTCACTAACTCCAAAACATGCACTTAATAAAAAAAACTAAAAACAACACTAATTATTAAAACTGTACTACAGAATACAGGTCACAATAGGTCTGCATTCGCCGACCAACCACGTACGACTGACCAGGGACCAATAGCAAATGGCAATTGTCACGGCAGAAAAAGATTGCGGTAAAAAAGAGGGGAACAGAAGTGGGCCTTTTTTTATTATTGGTTCATTGCTAGATAAACTTCTTAAAACCATACTGTAACTCCGCATTGGTTTATTACAAATATCTAATCTGTTTGATACTTTAGGTTTTCATTTTAGTTCATTTTTCAGAATTGGCAACCAAAACGGCCGAATCTCGACTGATGGTTGACTGATTGATTGGTCTGCCAATTTAATGTAGTATGTAGCCTTGATTAATTTCTTTTTAAAGAAATGGGGTTTCTGATGTATTATGTTGGCTTCATCCCACATAGTGTGAAACGTAGTGTTACTGACTTTTTGTATCACTGAACAATAGCAAATGTTCCAAAAAATCCTGGTTTCTTTACAATCATTCCATCGTGAAAAACAAACTTCAAACAAAGTGTTGGAAGGTTATTTTTCCTATACTAAAAGCTATCAATGGTAAAATTGTAATACTCTTATTATAAATATCAATATTATATTTGTTGCGAAAAACTCAGTTTGCAAACTGAGCAGGCAGGAAAACAGTTAGAAATGGCATTATTACGCGTTCTCAGTGCATACTTACAGCTAACAGCCTCCACGCGACGGGTCGCACCTCCACAGGTATTCCTGACCAGCTGAGGTGCCGCAGGTCATCCAGATTGAGTAAAGTAGTTTCCAGCAAAGCTCGGAACTTGGCCAACTTGCTCACAGTCGTCTCACTGTCCACCCCTGGACACAACAAACTCGGTACATACTTGACTTCCACACGAGTCTCAACCTTTACTTAAAAAACTTTGGTTTGAATACCAATATTGTAATAACGTATTACATCGAAGTACCGAAATCCCAGGTAGCATAACTTCAGTGGATAATCAGTAAATCTTGACATGGCAGATCACAGTAAAACCTTTCAGATTATATCTTACACCAGGGAAGGCATAGAAGATTTTCAAGGGAGGTGTTTGTGTATTAGAATAATTAGAAAGTTGTGGGGGACAAAAACTGTTAATATTTTCCTCTATGTGTTCTTTGCAACACTGTTTTAAACAAGATGTTGAACATACATTTACTGCTGCAATTTATCAACAAATTTAAAGCAATGTGGTATAACTAAAAAATTTAATTGGATAGCTTATTTTAAACTAGAATCGGAATCAAATTCAAAATTAGAAACAACGATGATTAGAACTGACATATCCCAATTGAAGTTGAATCATTATATTGAATCAGTATTATACGGGTTTATTATGTAGTATTTAATTTTTATGTACAAAGTTAAAAATTTACTGTTGTATTCACACTTAACTAATTAAAAAACATACATTTCAAAATCACATATTCTAGTCTGAGAGCCAAGATACACTGTTGTACAAACATGCAACCCTAGTTTTTCATGAAATCAATAAAAAATGTTCCTATAAAAGAAATTAAAATTATTAATCAGCTTGTTTTGGTGGAAGTCAAAAGGGAAAGAATCGAAATGGTTAAAAATACCTAATTATATATTTTTAATAATACGTTAATAATGTATTTTGTAAGAAACTAATTACTTTATTGAATGACGAGAAATTTAAACTTTGTAGACTCTTGGAGCAATTGGAAAATTCTTTAAATATTACTAAATGTTAATAAAAACACTACTTTTCCAAATTGTTTATTTTTTGGACGAGGCTTTTCAAAACCAAAGGTTTCATCTTCAGGCAACTCCACAAATAAATATTTACATATTGTTTGTTACAATTAATATTAAAATAACATATGGTGTAAAAATGTAAATACAAACATTTTGGAAATATTTCAGCCAGTATGAGAAATTAAATTTAACTAGAGTTTAATTTTTGAATAAATTGAGAAGAAAAAAGACTGGAATTTTCAATAGGACCCTCTTCATTGTTCATGAGTTTTTCTTTATTTCTGCTTATGTGTAGTGTTTCCCAAGCATTTAAGTTCATTGGTTTTGTTATTTCTTTTATTAATTTTAGATTTTTAATTGATGTTCTGTGTCCTGATTCAATGCAGTGCTTGGCTACAGCAGATTTGTCAACTCTTCCATATTTTGTGTGTGACAAATGCTCTTTAAATCGTGTTTTTATTGTTCTTTTTGTTTGTCCAATATAAATTTTGTCACAGTCATCCATAAATACAGGGTCTGTATAATAAGTAACCAGACTGACTTCAGAAAATTTTTTATTGGCAAAATATGTACAATTTTTCTTTAGAAATCTTCAAAGTAGTCCCCATTGGAGTCGAATAACACGCTGATACCGTATTTTCCATTCCCTAAACGCTCCCTGGAAGTCGGCAACCTCGATGTTGTCTAGAGCCCTCATCGTAGCACGTTGAACGTTTTCCAGAGTCCCGAACCGCGTCCCTTTAAGGTGTCTCTTGATCTTGGGGAACAGAAAGAAGTCCGGTGTGTGCCACTCCGAACTCTGCCGCTTCGTCTCAGGATCGTATTAAAAAAACCCACGTCTCGTCTCCTGTAATAACGTGGTTGAAAATCTCTGGTTCGGTTTGCAGTCGATCAAGGATTTCCGAAGCGACAGCAACACGACGCTTCTTTTGCTCATCAGTCAGGTGTTTGGGTACCAGCTTCGCGCAGATCTTCCTCATGCCCAGATCGTTCTTAATAATGTTTTGAACGGTCATCTTATCAATTCCGACCTCATCTGCGATAGCCCGAATGCTCAGACGACAATCACTGTTCAACACATCACGCACTTTTTGCACATTTGTGTCCGTGTGACTCGTTGATGGAAGGACCGACGCGCTGTTTGTCATGGACATCATCGCGGCCCTCCCGGAAATTTTTGTGCCACTGAAACACCTGAGTTCTGGACAGAGCATCCTCACCGTAAGCCTCTTGAATCATTTGAAGAGTTTCCGTGGCCGTTTTCTTGAGTTTGACACAAAATTTAATGCTAAAACGTTGCTCGATCGTACTCTCCATTTTCACTCCGACGGGGGTAACTGAACATGCACTCCGCTCTCGCTCGATACTAACTCTTCAAGCGCTTGGAGGCAACTGCTGCAGCCCGGTTCCCTTTCACTAGACCCCCCACCACCACTACAGCACCAGATACCGGTTAGCAGACGCTTTGACGGAGCGGGGCAGGCTCAGTCCGGTTACTTATTATACAGAGCGTTTATTTATTTGTGGAGTTGCCTGAAGATGAAACCTTTGGTTTCGGAAGGCCTTGTCCAAAAAATAAACAATTTGGAAAAGTAGTGTTTTTATTAAAAATTAGTAATATTTAAATTTAAACTTGTTCAAATATAGCACCAATTAATTGAAACTTGTCTCTTCTACTTACCAACAGCATTTTGCAGTTTTGTGAGAGAGCGATGGCTGTTGTTGGTTACTGTCTTGGGAGAGTTGTGAACCGTGTAGTCTCCTTGACTCAACTCTGGAACTGTCAACAAGCAGAGTTATAAGGATGAGTTTATAATAATGTTTTTTTTTCTAAATAAATGTGATTTATTACCTATTATGTATTTGCAAATACCAGTGTATGAACATGTTACACTGTTACTAAAACTGCTAATCTGGTTTCAATACAGTTAATTGTCAATCGTTCGAAACATCAAACAGTCAAAAATAAAATTGACAGTTCAGGATAATATTGAAACGAAGTTATGGATATAATTGAGATACCACATACATTTTTATTGATATTAAATGTTTTTGTGTCTTTTTTCCTTGATTGTACTAGTTGCAAAGGAAATAAATCTTTCATATGGATGAGGTATACTGATGTACTTGGGTCCGGGGGAGTATTTAAGTTATTTCTGAGGTCTGACGCTAGAGCTGCCCTACGTAAATTTGATTGTTACCGTTCAGATATTTACTACTTAAGCCCCTAAAGAGAGCAGTCCAAGTGCTCACAACTTGTGTGCTTCAATTTATAGCACTAAATGAGTTGTCTCTTGTGAAACTAATACAATTAAAAATTTTGTTCATAGCATACAGCATGCTTTGTATGTGTTGTGTTTGTTCATTTATTGTTGTTGTTCACTTAATGTCTTCTGCATGTTGTAAGAAATCCAAAATGGTTGAAACAATAAACCAAGTTTAGTGGTTTATTCATGCTAGGAGTTTTAATTGGTTTGCTGCGGTATAATTTTGTTGCTCATAGGATTACCTGATTTGACAGCGTTCTGAGTGTGTGATGGTGGCTGAGCCTGGGCTGCAGGCTGCGTTGCCGGCAGTGCTGCTTGCTCCGCCGACTGCAGTGCACTTTTGTTGCGATGGCTGTTGATCACACTCAGAGCTGTGGAGTGTACCACTTGCTTCGAAATCTTAACATCTGTAACATAACAAGTTTATCTTTTATTTGGTTGTCCTTGGACAAGAAACTTTCAAATTGCACCTAGTCCTATAAGGACCTTTGCGCTGCTTCCGGAGTGACAGGATATTCTGGATGGGTAAGGTTGTGGGTAGGGCGCCTCCTGTCGAGATCCATGAGGAAGAATTTATGGCACTAATCTCAAGTCATGTCTCCTCGGACGAAGGGGAAGCCAACTCTGAACCAGCCTCTCCAGTCGAAGCAGGCAAGGGGTGGCACACCCTTATGTCTAGGCTGGCAAGAACCTTTGACTCTTAGGGAACGAACCCCACTAACTCAAACAATCATCTCCCACAGTAGACTAGACATCACATTGCCCTTGCACCCCAGAATATCGACAATTGCAATTAGTAATGTGCTGCTCCTGGACATCCATAAGATTGCCCAGATTTAAGTAACACATCAGTTTTTGCTGTACCCACTGTGGGTTCAACTACAAAGTATAAACCAGTCAGAAGTGACCCCTGCTTGGTACAAGTTTATCTTACATCAAACCGGTTTCAATTTGAACAAGGATGACAAACAATTTATTTCTTTCAAATCAATTTTGTGAAGTTCCTTAGACAGATCTTTTAAAATTGCTGACAGATTCTTGAGCGTGTTGTATAGTAACTTTCCGATTTAAAAATAGCAGATGTTAAATATAACAGACTGAGGTTATTTTAGCTAACTGTCCAGTCCAATATATTGGACTTCAGGTCTATAAATTTTAAACTAAAATAATTCTAGTTCAAAGATTCATTGTATTATTTTCTCCCAAAATTATTCTTAATCTTTTGTTTATAACTAATAATAACCTACGTCAACTTTGAGCCACAATATACCCAAAAATTAATACTAAAATCTGTTACAATATTAATTGTTTGAGATATATGCTGTTCTCCTCTCATTTTGTCAATTATATTTTTAAATGAATCATTACAAATATTAAACATCTGAGGATTGTCCAATCAATGCACTATCACTATCTTCTGATTGAATTACCATGATGCACTTCTGACGCTAGGGGGCTGAATTGATTCAGCTGCTCTGCCTGCGGGATTACATTTCACCATTTTATTATTTTCCAGATCAAACAGAACATAAAAACATGTTCAGAAATACTGTGTTTCTTTGATAGAGGCCAGAAAAACTGAATTTCAATTCTCCCTATCTAACATAGATTTGAAAAATATGAATTTGCTAAGTGATAACTTTCAACAAAAATGCTGTATGATATAGTGATAACTGTTACAACATAATTATCTTTATCAGTTCCAGTAATTGTCATCATTGTATGATACAGCTGTCATTAAACCTGTTACTTTTGTGTAGTTGTTTGTAATAATGAATATTTGTCTGCCTAGCTAGCCACCGGCGGTGTCAAAGTCACTTTTAAGTTTTTCCGCATTTAGCGTAGAAACAGCTTCAGACATTTGACGTCAGTGTTCTAAAAATCTCTTCTGTGTTCTGTAAGTACTATTTTGGTGAAACAAAATAACAACATAGTAAACCAAACTTCTACATCAACTTCTAACATTTTGAAGCCATTTATTTACCATACCAAATAATCAGCTTTTGAATACTATTTTCATAAAAATTTGCTGTCAATGATGGTTTGCTGTTGATACAAAACACAAATTTATAACAACAAACTGATTGGTTTGATGTTGTTTGTTGTTATTACAAAATTGACACTGTTGTTCACAGTTCTGATACCCAAGGGTCACCTCGTGTGAAAAAAATGTAGCAGCCTGAGAGTTGTCAAGAGCTGAACAATAATGATCTATTTGTTCACAGCAGTATTATCTCTTTTGACCTTGGATTGCATTTATGACGTCTAAATAAGCATTGTCATTAAGCAAGATAACTCCGTAATTCAGCATCCATGTCTGCTGTTTAGAATTTCTCAATGCAAGTTTGGAAGAGTAAGAAACTATATTTCAGCATTTATCATCATTCACCTCGTAAAATTTTACACCTTTTAACGCTAGTTTCAGCAAGTTTTACATGCTGAAAAGTGTCACATTATTTTTGGAATCAATGTTGCGAAAAGTGCCAGGTGTTTGGCCAAAAACGCAAGGTTTTGGGAGAAAATGTATACAAATAGAATATAGAATATTAAATATTATTTATGAACATATCTGAAAACTTTTGTCTTGCTTTAAACATTAATTATTATGCATTGGAAAATGTATGGAATGTAATAAAAAAATGTTTTTTTTTAACACAAAGAGCATTTTCCCCAGAAGAAACAATAAAAATTGAGTTTGAACTGAATTAACTAATTTTAAAAGTAGAATATTGTAGTTTTCAATGCTTTCGTGTTGTAGAACATTAAAAGGCAATCCAAAATCATATTAAAAAATTTTGTATTTATTTAATAGAAAGTAAAAACAAAATATTTTCTCAATTCTCTATCTGACCGAATTTTTAGTAAAATCACAGAGTTTTAGTAAAATATTATGGTAACTACCTACCAAAATAAATAAATAGTGAATGTTTAATTGCTATCTCTACAAGATTCTGTATATGCAATTATATCAAAAGAAGTACACAACATTCTAATTTGTTTGGAACATCCAAAAAATATATAATTTACAGTATGAAAAAAAATAAAAGTTTCAACTGAAAACGTATAAGAAAAAGTAGTTTACTTTAATTTTTAAAGCTTTCTTGTAGTAGAGCAGAACATTACAATCAAAAATTATATACTAAACATTACATTTAAAAATTTAGTTTAAATGAATTTTTGAAACATAATGTTGGAGAAAGTTTGAGAGAGACATTTTCAGTAGAGTTTCACATCATCTATAGACAGTAAAAGAGCAAAATAAGAACCAAAATGGCTAATTCGGACCTTTGTAAAGCTGTTTCCATGATTTCATTACATATTAGAGGTGTTTAAATTATTTATAAAATATTATTTCATAGTCTTGTTGATTCTTGATTCTTTTTCCATGGTTTATACATATATAATAGTTATATATTACAGCATATATGCTACGTTATATTATTACATAAAAGTTCATGTAAACAAATAATTGGTCATCAAGTGTATATATAACAATTATCAATACAATGTATAGAAGTATGTCTTTATTTATGTAAATTAATTTTATTTAGTTAAATTTTAAGAAACATCAACATTACTAGTTGTTTTTAAATATTTAATGTTTGCTTTCCTTCATATTTTATAAATGTGGCAAATATATTTGCCGTCAAGATGAAAAAGGACTGATATATGAACAGCTGCAACTGCTTAGACACAAATGTATAATGTCTTTTTGGATAATTAATAATCCAAACGTGCATGAATGCACATGAATTATATGTAAATGTAATTAAGAATAATACTTAAAAATAAAAACCTTTTTCCTTTTATTTCAATATTTGCACATCTAACACTACATGCGGATTCTTTCCTACGATATATAGATCATTGTAGACAGATGCTGCCATAAATCTTGGTAAGATCCTTGCATCAAATCATGCCGGATAATTATTGGATCTCTTTATACAAAATACAGAAAATTGTCATTCTTACCTAATATATTACAGAATTCATCATCTCCGATATCCCACGCATCACTGACACTGTCTTGGAAGTCCTGGAATGATGTAGAACTTGAATTTTGCTGGGAGTTGCTCCTTACTTCTTTTCTAGGACTTGGCCTGCAAGAACATGGTTTATGTAGAATTATCCTACAGTATGTTTAATAGTTACATAGTACTTGTTAAGTTGAAAAACAAATATTTATTTTGCAAATAATCTTATATTAAGCTTATATTATTGTGAAGGATGCATTTAAAAATGGCTCACAACCTACCAGAACTGAGTAAGTCTTCGAGCGGACCACGACCAAGGATGTGTTAGACAGGTGAAAGGATTTAAGGAAGGAGGTGGTAAATGGTCCCTTCTCTGAAGTAATAAAGGGGTTTTCTCAGATGGTTCAGGATTTCTAAAAATAATTCAATCATAATAAGCATGCTTTCAATATTCTCTTGACCAATATATTCGTTAAAAGGTAAAACGGTTAAGTAACTTTACTTGAATTGTTTAAGTGCGTATTATTTTCCTTTAATACATTAACTGCCAACTCCATCACATTTTAGCGGTATAGTGCCAAATTTTATTAACATAAATTCTTGTCACTTTTGGGTTTTTTCCTCTTTACTGGGCACTAATAACTGTGATTTGATGAAACAGATTCCAGTTACTTTCACGTTTCTGGCATTTCCATAACAACGAGAACCGAGAAAAAAGCTGGGTGAATTGGCAAAATTTAACCCTGTTGGTTACACTGAATGATTTATTTCGTAACTTGAAAGTAGCATAGAAAGATTTAGTTTCAGACAATGATACCATTTCATGGTAGACTAAGTTTCCGGCAATACATTCTTGGAAAAGTGCACAAGTACTCGATCAAAATATTCAAACTGTGTGATATATCTGGGTACACATATTCAGTAAAAATATACATAGGGAAAGGTACTGTACGAAATAAAAAAGACAGGTCTGTTGCCACCAAGTGGTCAACGAGTTTATGACAAACAGTTTGAATACTACATGTTGACAATTATTATACTTCTGTTGATCTTGCCAAACTGATGAACTATTATCGCTGATACTTTGAGAAAGAATCACAAAGGTTTGCCAAAAAACCTCTTGGAACAAAAAAGGTGAGATGATGTGCTCAAAAAACAATGAAGGCATAGTTGTTGCTAAGTGGAAAGATAAGAGAGAAGTACACCTGTTCCTCACATTCCAAAGGCCTGAATATTTTGAGCTTGACCATAAAATATCCAGTGGACCACAAATCTTGAAGCCCTTACTTGTTGTTGACTACAATAAAGCAAAAGTTGGGATTTATCTCTTAGATCAATTGTCATCCTTCAGCACTGTAGTGCGAAATACTATGCAATGGTTCCATAAAGTAGGAGAGGAACTTCTGCTTCGGACTTCAGTAGTTAAGAGTTGGTTGGCTTACAATAGTTGGTAGTCCTGAACTCTGATAACTCGTAATACTCACAAAAAAAAAAAAGAAACACATGGTCTAAATTAATCAGCTCAAACAGGAATTACCCTGTTCATTGATGGACGAGCAATAAGAAACGTTTATTCTGAAAGTAACATCAACTGGTCACTACTACCTGACGTCATCTTCTTTTGTTGGGGAAGGAGCTACAAAATGCAGATCAAGGAAAATGTACAAAATGTGCTACATAAAGAATGTCTGAAGAAAAAGAACGAAGAACGTAATGTGCCAAGAAATACGGCTCAGGTCCCAACACATTCATTGAAATGGTTGGTTTTTCATTTTGTAATGAATGTCCCGAAAAACCATTTTTGTTTCAGAGACATTCATTCACTAGCAATAATTGTTAATAATGTTATAAAATTAGAAATAAATTGAGTAAAAAAAATAAGACAGTGTTACTTTTTGTAATACCAAATAACATAACCAAGTTTACATGTGAATATATACGACCTGTCGGATAAAATGGCTCAACAAATTGTGCTGATAATGTCCAATCTTACAATCTCAGTTACTCAGCTGGAAAAACACTTTACCACAAAAGACAATGTCCTGTGAAATGTCCTACTCTTTCTAGTTCATCGTTTTATTGAGTTCTGTCAGAGTACAACATTAGTGGGAAGGTAAAGGAAATGGCTACCAGATGTATAGTGATGGTGTCGGGTAACTTCACCCGATAAGTTATGTCTGAACGACTATGGATGTCGTGAGGGTTGACCCAACGTGACAGGTAAGGTGTTAATCACTGCCTTGTGATTGATAATGATCTACTTCGCTGAGTTACACATAACAGTGATTTGACAGCTCAAATATAAATCCTATTAACTAAAATAATTTAGCAATCTTAACTTGTCCATTCTCAATGTTATCATACATAATTGGCGTAATGGCCTAATACATAAAGTACGGTCAAATAATTTTGGAATTGCTCCCTATACGCAAAAAGGAACACTTAAAGGGATATTTCTACTTCTGGAGTTCGCAGCACTGTTGCTGAAAGCAGAGTCATCTGAAATTTTGCTATTAAAAGCAGCAGTTTGGTTCGGAAAAAGAGCTATGTTTATTTGTTAGATTTTTCGTACAATTATTAGTTTCCTCTCAAATGGTTACAACTTTATCTAACAGTTAAAGGAAAAATCTATGCTTCATCATATACAGGGTGAGGTAGACTACCCTTCCGCGATGTATAGCAGCTAAACCAAGAAATCTACCTTCTTCATTTTAACGAAAATCCCCATATTTCGACCCCAAATAGTTTAAAACACCCAAAAATACCCCAAAACGGCCCTTTGGGGGGGGATAATTTTTTAAAGATTTAAAAATGTAAAGGTAGGTCGGGCCGTAGCTCATCCTAAAGGTTTCTATTCAATGTTCATTTTGAAATAAAGTTTTAAATTATTTTGCTTATTAAAAAAAAAAAAGTAGTCAAAAGTTGCCAAAGTTATACAGTTTCAAAGCTTTTACACCGTTACCTCGTTAAAACTTTTTAGCAAATCCAGATTTTTATCCAAGGTTAACAAAGAAGTACTCTTAATAAAAATATGTTGCAGTTGTCACTTTTAAGCACATTTCCAATTTTAAAAAATAGTTCACTTTTAGGATATATAAGGTTAACTTGTAAACCCTAAAATTTCAAACATCAAGGTATGCCTTGCATTACACCTTTCAATAGCTCTCTTAAAAACATAAATTTTTGTATCTAAAGTTTGGCTTTATCTTGGATGGTCTAGAAATGACGCCAAAAATACTAAGTTTGTATTTTGTAAAACGAAGAAGCTATATTTGTTGGTTCAGTAGCTGTACACAGCAGACGAGTGGTCTGTTCATAAATTACAACTTGTTGAATTCTTTAAAAATTCTTATGGGGGACTATTTCATGGGGCAATATTTAGCTCTCAACATGACCATAACTTATTTGAAAAATTTGTCAATGCTTAAAGAGCTATTTGATCACTAATGAACATGCAGAGTTTCTTCTGCTCTCAAAGTGTCCCACATTGTATTAACAGAATTCGGTTACTTTTTTTTCTCTCAAATACAAAATCTTAATCTTGATATTTTTTAATCTCAAAATTCATATTCATCAACCAACAAAAAACAAATATCAAACATAAAATTAGAATCCTTTTGAATCTTTGAAAATCAAATGTTTAATTTTGAATAATGGGTCACTGTTATTGGTGCTATTTTACTAAGTTACTGACTATGCAGCTTGACTTGTTTGATAACAGAACTGCTGTTTAGGTCATGCGACAGGTTACTCCAGTGATGAACTTCCATTCTGTTCCTGCCCCCTACTTTTTTTGTATTTATCTATAAAGATGTTCTACAAAAATTATAACTCTCTTAAACTATATTTTTGTTCTCGTAATAATTAATAAAATTAAGTACATACTAAAGATCACTAAACAGAAAGTTATGGTAACATTTGATAAATTAATTTTCTATCCTACACAAAACCGGTTCATAATTTAAAACCTACCTTCCAGGCACCGGTTTAGTGCTTTTCTTCCAAAATGTTGATCCCTGGTCTTCATTGTTATCATGGTTCTCCATTATTGATGTTTCAAATTATTGAATTAACAAAACCATCTCCTGGAAACAAGGTAACATAACGTACAGGTATGTATATAGTTAAAAAGTTAAATGTATAAAAATTAACGTCTAATATTGTGACATAAATATACTTCAATAATGTGAAATGTTGGTATTTTTTACTTAGGTATTCTGGGTAAATTTTTCCTGTGTGTTGACAAACATTGGGGTTGTATTTTATGTATTAACACCTCCAACTGACATAAATAAATATATGTTACTAGTACATATACTAGTACTTTGGTACTACCAAAGATAAAGTTTAACTTCATGAGCGCTCACGTGATATGAGCTTGAATTTGGATACTATCTCGAGGGATGTTTTCTTTTTTTCGCCAGAAGTGGGGTGACACCAAAGGCGCAACCGAAGCCCGTACTGATGGCCACGGACACTTCCAATCGGTACTTTTCCAGCCTCAGATCATGTGCCAGATCGTCCAACTTGATCTGACACCGGAAAAACATCAATTGGAAATGTCCATGAACATAAATGCTCTCGAATGCTCAGAATGCTCTCGGTGCCACTGCAGTTCTGACAAAAGAAGAAAAACATCCCCAGGCCCCCAAAGTAAGTGCTTAAAAATTCGGGGATTACATGGATTTGGTGATTCATTAAATTCGGGCATAAGGTTTACTAATTTCATGTTCCCTGCTGTATCCGATCTCGAAAATCGTACGGTTTGTAATGCATCGCTAACGCTCAGCCAAATGGTATGATATATAAAAAAAAATCAATGGATTTCGTCGAAAAATTAGGTGACGTGTTAGTAAAATTAGGAGACAAGAAGAGTTTTGTGATAACTAAAGTCCAAGATTAGGTTTGCCAGGAAGTGGAAAGTAGAGTGTTTAATTTTAACCAAACTAGAGTTTGGGGGCGTTTAATCGCTTAACCGTTAAGAGATACAACAAAAAGTGACTGGACATTTCTTGTCGGAAATTTAATTTTGTCTTCAATTCTACTTCTGGATTTGAGTAACTTAAGTACAATTGCTGGCTTTCAGGTAATTTCTAGTGATTAAACGGACTAATCTAGAATTGAGCAAAATTTCAAGTTTATAGCATACCAGGATTAGACTGTGTACTGAGTAAATCTGCCCACCAGAGCGTTATGAGACAATCTGTTTTAATACACGAAGAGTGCTTATTCTGTCAGTAATCCTTATCAGATTCGTAGATCAGGGGTTTAATTTACACAGGAGATTATCTGATCATACCAGGAAATTCCGGAGGGAGGGATAATGTTACCACGTAAGACACACGTGGTTCTTTCTTGGAAGGTGTAGTTTCTGTGAAAATAAACAGAATTCACTCTGTCCCTCTCTACTATTAATGCTTAGCTAACGCTCCACCAGTTCCCATGGGGGAATATAGCCCGTAATTGACCTATGACTTATTAACGAGTAATTAATGTAAAATGCAAAAATTTCGTGTCCATAGCTTTATTCGTTCTACAAATATCGTACTGCAGTAAACTTCACTGACCCTCAACCAAATCCAATGGAGATACGTATGCCTCATCTGAACGAAATGATTTCAGCGTAGTAACGATGAATCGTGCAAAATTTCAAGTTTACAGCTCATTTCGTTCTCGAGATATCCTATGAAATACATATAGACAGACAAACATTTACCACCAGATGAGTTACATCGACATATCAGAAGTTACACAAATCTTTCTTTCATAGAGTAATAAAAGCTCGTTGTGGGACTGGATGGAATTGCACAAATTGTAGTCGCATAAACATTTAAAACTCCTAAAATTGTCAATTTAAGACAAAGATTTTGCCCTTGAGAGCATTTTTTGGGCTTACAAAATGATATACGACAAAAAGCTATTTGACCTCTTTTATATATCTCGTCATTGTTTAGATATAAAAAGTTTTAAATTTTAGCAAGGACCAAAGGTTTGGCCGCTATCGACTCCAGAAACAAAATTATCATGTCAAAATATTAATATTTATTAGCCTAATAATTGAAGATGGAGCAAAAAGCCACTGGACCTTTTTTGTAGATCGCATTATTTTGTATTTAAATAAAATTTTTATTTTATACTACAGTTAGAGTTTCTGCTGCAATGGAGCCCAGAATCACATTTTTTACGTAAAACTTAGAAAAGAAATGCATTTTAACGCATTTTTCGGCCAAACCATTGAGGATAGGGCAAAATGTTACTGGACCTTATTTTGTAGATCACGCTGTTTCCTAAATCCCATTGAAAATTTGATTTGACCTACGACTAACGGTTCGGCCGCTATCGTGCCCGGAAGGTAAATGTTTAAGTGAAAATTGCGAAAATGTTCCACATAATTGCGTTTTGTGGCCAATCTGATAGAGATAGAGCAAACATTTACTGGATCTTTTTTGTAGATCACTTCATCCCCGACTAATGATTTTCTGTCAGATCCGAGCTAGCTCTAACGGTTCACCCGTTAACGGGCTTCAAATAAATGCCTGCAAGAGTGAAAAGTGTGAAAGTTTGCGAATTTTTTTAAGGAGTTTAAAAGTAAAAATTTCCAGTTTTCAGACTTTTCCCAGTGGTTTGAAGGTAAAAACTACTTGCGTGCAAAATTTTGTGTTTCCTGCACTTCTAGAAGTGGGTTAGAATTTTGTATACCCTATCAGTCAGTGAGTAACAAATGCAGCTGTATGTATACATAGACGAGAGAATTAAAAAACGTAAATAAAATATAAAAAGAGCTAGTACAAAAGTCTAAAACTGCTCAACATTGTCGACCTGAAAAGGATCACATGAAATGTGATGATGCCGAAATAATATATTGCGGGGAGATTTTCTTTGATATGTATATGTAGGGATTCAAACTCAGATCACGTGAGTGTTCGTAAAGGTTAACTTTAACCTTTTCTATTTAAAATATATACATATGTATTTAGCTACTAATAAAGCGTAATAAAAAGTAGTAGATAGGGACAGAGTACAATAGGAATATTAGTGACCTCCGTATAGTAACTAAGTACCAAAAGATTACGTAAACTTATGTGCCAGGATTATCAAAGAAAATTAGAAAAGTAGGTAGAAAATATCATATTATAACCGTGTTGAGAACAACAAAACACTCTAAGACAAGGTCCTGTAAAATAAAATGGCACACAGAACTCAAAAACTATGTTTACAATAAAAATATGTTTGTGTAATAACAAATACATAGACGAGAGAATTAAAGAATGTAAATAAAATATAAAAAGAGCTAGTACAAAAGTCTAAAACTGCTCAACATTGTCGACCTGAAAAGGATCACATGAAATGTGATGATGCCGAAATAATATATTGCGGGGAGATTTTCTTTGAACACAACAGTTTTGATACTTCATAAATTAGCAGACAAATCGCTAAGTCAACCTTCGGATGAGGTTAAGCCAGTATTAAAAAAAGAACTAACTACGAAACGTACAAAGATTTTAACAATCAAACAAACCTTAACTTTGGTACTTTGGGATTATACCGACCACACCCAGACATGAATCGTTATTCGACATTTTGCTTTTACTGATTACTAGGTTAGCGTAGAACAATATTTCGTCAATATAAAACAGGAATTGTCTTATCGCAAACCCCTCCCCATCCTCAGACAGAGGTCAAAGTCGAGCGCGTCTAGTAGATAACGTGATTGCAGAGTCTCGCCGCCCGTTCAGCTGGTGCGTCGCTTTGTTGTACTTCCGTGTTTTACCTCTACATTTCTCCAAACACAAAAATTCAACAACAACAAACATTACCAAACTAAAACTAAACTCTTTATTGAAAAAACACTCAAAACTTGTTTTTATTCTTGATCACATTCCGCAACCCAAAATGCGAGTGCCTCCGGCCATCAGCGCGGGCTTCGACAGCACCTTTGGTGCTGCCCCGTGCTGATGTCGACGAAAGAAAAACATCCCTCGAGATAGTACCTATCAGTAAAATATCAAATTCCAGAGGGGCTGATCAGAAATATAAATTGAATTGTAATGGAAAGGCAATTATGTACAGTGCAAATCATGTGATGCCGCGCGGCCTGCCGTAATCGGGATTCTCGAGAAAGATAAGATAACAGCGACAACAATACCGATCACAATACCTGGAAATGCTTGTAAGTTTGTAATTTTGTAATTAAAGAGTTGTTTTTTCGTTCTATCATGTTTATTTCTATAAATTTATATTTTTGTGTTCTTCATACTGGTGTGGTCGGTATAATCCCAAAGTACCAAATTCATACATGAAATTAAGGTCTAGGACAAACATAGGGCCAGAGGCGGCTGCCTTTAACCTTTCAACACCTTCCGAACATCGCCTTCCTGTCTCATGTTTCAGTACCACAACACCATACGCTGCAATACCACAGGAAATGTTGACACTGATCCCCTTGGTTTACATTTTTACATTGGTCTTATGGGTAGCCATGATAGCAACGAGAAAATAGCTGAATAAACATATTTGTAAACAAACTCAATACACCCATAAGAGAATCGAAAACTTGTGATAACACATCACATGTTTGAATCAACAAAAAGTGTAGCCTAACTATCCCAACACACACAACATCATTTCACAGTGACTTGATTTGTAGAATTTTATTATCTAAATATTTAATACTGTTATAAAATTCAATTTAATACATACGGATTTAAATGTATAATGTGGCAAGATATGCCGAGAAAGATTTCATACATAGACTTTTTTGCATGAAATTTGGTTTCTACAAGAATGAGTTCTAGGATGCATCATTTTCGTGACAACTTCATTTTGAATCATTGTCTCTGTTTATCTATCACATTTGACATATCAAGAAAGAAGCAAGCTACAGAAAGATTCGTGATTAGATTCGATTCTTTGGTATTATTCAGAGGCCACTAATTTTGGAAGTTTTTCGTTCATGGGACCTAAAAAACTACATTATTGTGAAAATTATACATCATTATGTTGGTTCTTGTTTTCTTCTTCCCAACGGGATGCGATGTCGGAAAGAAGAAGGCGAATCTATCTCTATCTACTATTTGTTTGTTATTAGGCTGTAATCAGTAGGATTAGATTAGGCTGTCATAAATATGTAACCATTGTAGTATCAGAGTTAAAGATTATCTTTGCGAGTGTTCACATGATCTGAGCTTGAATTTGGGTAATATCTTGAGTGATTTTTTTCGCCAGAAGTGCAGGCTTGCACCTACAGCACTAGCGAAGCACGTACTATTGGCTAGGGTACATTACATAATCTGATAAATACCTTCCTTGCCTTAGATCACATCCGAGATCGTCCAACTTTTCGACGCCAGATCAAGTTGGATGATCTGTTAAATTATCTGAGGTCAGGAAAGTACCAATTGGAACTGCCCCTGGCCATCAGTGTTCAGTGAATTCTGCACTTCTGGTGAAAAAATAAAATCATCACTCAAGATAGTACCTTAATTCAAGCTCAGGTCACATGAGCGCTCGTTATTTTAACATTTATAATATGTACATATGTATTTACCCACTTATATAGTCTAATAACAAATAGTAGATAGGGACAGAATGGCCTCCTTATCACAAACATAACTTTGGGAGTCAAGAAGAATGACATGTAATTTTCACAGCAAGTCATAATAAAATCTTTTCTTTCTAATAATGTAATGTTCTAGCCCTCTGGTAAAAAAAGTCTCCCAAAAATAGTGGCCTCCGTATTTTACTAAATTACCTCATATTCTCTGGAATGTTATCTGAAGGATGTTTTTCATTTATCCTCATCAGCAACTGGTACCAACAGCCCGCACTAATGGCCAGGGGCATTTCTGATCAATACTTTCCCGACCTTAGATCATGGCCCAGATCGTACTTAATTTCTGACGTCAGATAACGTTGGACGATTTGGTACATGATCAGGAAAGTAGCCTACCAATCGGAACAAGAACAAACACTTGCTGTCAGAGTTCAGTAGATCCTGCACTTCTGCCAAAAAAAACATCACTCGAGAGAATATCTAAATTGAAGCTCAGATCACATGAGCGCTCTCGTTAACTTTTAATGTTAATAATACGTACGAGTTTACCTACTTAGGATACATAGGCCTTATTGCCAACATCGCTTTGGGAGGCAAAAAACAAGAATGACATGTAATTTTCACAGCAAGTCAAATAAAGTCTTTTAATGTAATAATGTAGTTTTTTTAGGTCCCAGATATAAAAAACTCTTGCAAAGATAGTGGCCTCCGGAAAATACCAAAGTGCCTCAGATTCTTTCAAATCTTTATCTTTAATCTGAGGGATGTTTTCCGTTCGTCCTTATCAGCAAGTTGTACCATCAGCCTGCATTGTTGGCTAGAGGCATTAGTATCAACACGTTCCTTCTTCAATGTTTTTTTTTAACCTCTTAGGCCTTTACACACCTAACCTTGTTGGCCTGTAAACACTTTAATTGTTTTCTGTTGTTTCTCTGTTCAATTTATAAACATTTCCAATCTGGAGAAAGAATGTTTTAATAGTGTGAAGTAGCTAAAGTATATATTTAGGTTACCTAATTTTTTAATCAGTATAGTAGATAAATTACTAAATATTCACCAAGATAAGGTCCATTGTGAGGTAATCAACACCACCTTGTGCAATATCAGTAATCAGCCATTTCTTAGACATCTGATTTGGGTTAGGACTTAGTCTTATAGATCTTGTTCAAACTCTGATATTCTGAATGGTGAAGTAGATTAGTTGGTTAAGGTAGGGTTTGAATCAATACCCTAGGCTATTTTAAAAAGAAAGGTAAATTTTTAAAGTAAAACCAATCCTAAAAACTATAGAACTGAGCAACTATGGCAATAGCCTAGTTTATCTTAAAATAAACTACGCGATTTAAATAATACTGAATGAAATCAAACATAACTAGGTAACTAATAAGACTACAACTAAACCGTTAACAATTAACATAGGCCTGTAAACCAATTAGCAATTTAACTATAAGAGGTATGTGTGTAACAAATATTATTCATCACAATATTCAACTAGAAATTGAAGCAAGTAAGAGCTTAAGTAAAACTCACTTGAAATTTGTAATTCTATAAATCTTGAAACATATATAATATGTGAAGACAAGAAGTTAGTAAATTTCATACATGACCTCAATGAAAATATTATTGTAAACTAAAAACAAAAAAGTAGTAATTGAATTCCAACTAAAGTTTGACACAGGCTAGGAAGTGGGTTGTCATCTGTTATTTTGGTTTTTTCCGCACAAAGTCGTTTAAATAAACGTGTTGTAATCAAAATGGCACAAGAATGAAACAACGCCCAACACCATATACATATAAATTAATACCTTACGTTTAATATTATACTTTAGGTTTAAGCAACTCTTTTCATAAAATGTTGGCGTGAATGCATAAGCCTACGTTGGTGTATCAAGATAAGTGCACAATATTTGTACATTTAACGACAATATCACTAATCGGTAGGAATGGGTTAGATGATACCGGTACATATAGTTGAGATGTTGGTTGACACTTAAAAAGTATCGTTATAGAGACTCATCTCCAGATGTTTTCTAATAATTATTAGATACTAACCTAGTAATTTACTATAAAAACTAGCTTGCAAAGTCTAGATAATGGTGTGGATTTAGTAGCAGATCTGCTCAAGATAAAGCAGCTCTAGATTCCGGTTTAGATCCCCAGTATGAAAGATGTGGTGAACAATTTTAACATAATCGCTTAACTCACTCCTCGCTTCATGCCCCGGAAAACTATTTGGCCTGAGGATTAAAAAAATGATCACAGTATTGCTCACCTAAAATTATGATCGCTAAATATTGGTTTTACAAATTGAGTAATGATTATTATCTTTGAGTTTGATATATTTATTTGGTGCAACAGAATTGAGGATTTACAATCTTTCTTACAACTATTCTATAGCATGCTAAGCTGTACTGTCATGTGAGTGAAATTACCAGTATGGTGACGGAGTGAGTGAAGGTGTCCAAGCGTGATAATGCATTAAAATTTACTAGTAGATGCTGATCATGGCATTGAGTATCTTTGCGTTGTCTTAAAGAGGTAAAAATCGACCACCAAAAGAGAAGTACGCATCACTTTCAGTCTTATTCACTCATTTATTTTATCTTGCTGCAGAGGTGAACATTATGACTTGTTTTACGGGGGAGAAATTAGCATATTTATGTTCTCTCGAGGTCAAACATTTAAGCTCTCTCTTGACACAATCAAGTGTGAATTAATTAATAAATGAGCCCACAAGAGTTACACCTCACTCGGCCACCTTGTTAGACTATATCGTAGTGGACAGATCAACCGAGGCTGAAAGAACCGGTGTTATTAATGAGTTAGACATCACTGAAGAATAGAAAATATGATGGATCACAAGTTGGTAACAGAAAAATGGCATTAATTATAGACTAAATGATGACTATAAAGTGTACTCAACCATTTAACCTAGTTAATTTCTCTTTGTTCGTGCATTGCATCCTAAACATTAAGAACGAACGATATGATTGGTTTATAACTGAGTAAACATTAAGAACGAACGATATGATTGGTTTATTACTGAGTTTTACAGAGATTTCTTCATGTAAACAGAGCGGTATCTCAATATTCAAATAAAAGAAATACAATGGAGCCATATCGGTCAGATGTAGGACGCCGATGAAATATAGAAATGTTTTACTTCAAATATATACAATACGTTCTGTTAAAATGCTCCAATAGTATACAAGATAGTGACAAAAGAAAAGCACTCAGAAAAATGACGAAATTGTATATCTAACCAAATAAAATATACAAAAAGTATTAGGAATAAGACATGCTAAAGATTGGACAAAATTCAAGCTCACTACAAGTGATCTGAATGATCGGATTAATAGGTCAAAAAGGCATATTTTGCTAAAAACGGCTTCTTCAAAAAACCTCCAAGAATTCTGGACGTATTTGTATCAATTTCACAGATGGCAGCAATAACTGAAGTTTTCTATCTTCTTCTGATATCACAACTGAAAAAACAACTGAGCTTTTTATTGGAATATGGAGTAATATTGAACATTCACGGACATGACATTTTCTGTCTTTTAAATTTTAATTCTAATACTAGGCTTGACAGTAGGCTAATTACTAAGTATGTTCTTACAAGTCGTAACAAGATGTCATTTCTTGAGCTCACTTAATATAAGTTCAAAAGTAAACTATTAACTATAGACAATTTCCAAATAAATTTTTGCCACTTGACTACTCATCCTAAATCCAGAAAGATTTCAAATTTTTATTAACGGAAGCTTCTTTTTGAAGCTGGGAGACGAGTAATTGATTACATTATTATACAGTACAGTAGAATGTCTATTACAATAAATGTCTCGCGCTCTATAACAGTTAGTGACACCATTGTCACTTCCCACTCATCCGCAGGACAGTCCTCTTTTTGGAGTAGCTGATAGGCCTAATATAAGACATGCACGTGTGTTCTTTGCAATGTAGCTTATTGTAACAAAATCTCAATCTAAGAATCTGTAAACTATGAAAAATATTCGCAATCAAAGGGAGGTGATATTCACCTGATTATTAGGAAAGGTGTACCAGTGAATTATTAATCACGAATTTTAAATCGCCTGTTACAACCACTGAATAAAAACACCAAAAAGTAATAAAGATATTATTTTTAATTGCCATATTGATACGCTAATTTTGTAGGTTACCAATGAATGTTAAATCATTTAAATACTTCAGAGTAGGAGCCAACTGCACTTCTGTCAAAGACATCAAGGATTACTTCGATGTCGAAATTGTACAGTCTTTTCCTTGAGATTGGTACTACAGTATATGGGGAGTAGATTTCCGGAATGTCAAGTTCACTTCAATTCCCCACCTGAGACGGCGTTGTAATTGTATGGGGGACCGGACCAGCGACTAAAGAAATAACTAGAGCCGGTTTACTGGCTTGGCATATAAAGCCTATTTGATGCACTGCATAGACTGGTCGCCCACGATGAATAATTATCCTAGTGACGAGCGTCAAAAATCAATCAACTCACTTGTTCATGACACGCACATTGCATTGCGATTATGCTATAAATTAGATAGTAATTCACTTTAAATAATACCTTTTCATTGGATGGCTTTATTCCGACGGTTTGTGGCAAAATAATATAGCATTGGTATATCTTCTCATAAATTGTTTTATGGTAAAAATAAGTACTATTTTGAGCTGAGGCCATGTCGTATTGATGTAAAGAGCCAAATCGAGTTATTATGAAGTAGTTACAAGTAATTGTTCTAAGACAGCAAATTTTAGATCTATAGATTACATACCTGAATGTATGGAAATGTTTGTAAAATTATATTTTAGCGTAATTATTTTTTTATGTGGGGTGTGAACAATGTTCTTTTGCTTTTCTTGGTTAAATAGTTTAGCCAAAAGACCATTCCAAATACTAATTAAATATTATCATTTATTGTCGTTAAGGGTTAAATACATGTATCGCACATAATACTGTATCGCAGCGGCAGTAATAATTATATTATGTACACTCTGGACAACAGGTTTTCAAAGCGGGTGAGTATGGAACACTCATAGTTTGAACACTTATCAAACACAAATCATCGGCCAGTTTGATTTGAAAAGTACACAATAGGTCGTAATAAATTTATTCATAACCTACCGACATTAAATTTGGGATCGATCTCATCTCCAACTTTCTCGCTAACAAAGCGTTTCTTAACGTTAAAGTGATTTAATCATGACGCCATTTTCATCTCAACTCGTGACTCTCTGTACGTTTTTATTTTTAGTGTCTTAACGTATTAGATGTTCTAAACTATTTGAGTTTAATCCGCTGTAATTGATTATTCGTTGTTTATGTAAAATGTTAAAGTGTAATTCCTTTGAGTAGTGTTACTAAATATTCTTTAAGTAGTAATGATTGGTATGAGCCAAACAAAGCCGCTGGTAGGATTGCGCTTCAATTAAATCGAGCAAACTGGCTGGCTGCCAGAAGAATTGGGTAGCGGAGTGATTTGTCAATTGGGATATTGAATCCAATGGTCAGGATTTTTTGACAAAGATTGGTGGAGTTGGCTTAGGACTGTGAGTGGATCGAAGGTCTAGTCTTATTTTGACAGTCGGGGTTTTACCTGATTCAGTATGTGCCGCAGAACATGCAGTTTGACACTAGCGATACAGTAGCCTCTGGCAGCCATAGAGTAAACGGGATTTGGATCCATTCTCGGATAATTGTCATACGGAGCTACACTGGTTGAATAATTACTACTGAAACAGTCTTTATAATATAAACCTGAAAGATGTGGTAAAGGAAAATAATTTCCAACAATTAATGATAAATGCTCTGAAACCCACGATGTTAGTTTAATCACCCTAGGGTGTGATGGTAGAATATTATTTATATATACACCTATTGCTTTGTTTATATACATTAGGATAGAGATTTCCAAAGTTTAAGTCTTCGACAAAACAAAATATATAAAGATATATATTTGTAAAATTACATTTTATTTTACTTAACGTCCAGTTTATGGTCTTATACTATGATTTAGTCCAAATAAATTATACTAAGGAAGAAAAAAAGGATAAAAGAAAATAACTTTGTGTGTAAAGGTGGTAAGAAAGGTGAGCTAACCTAACCCAAAGTTAGTTTTAAGATTTGTGTTTAGATAATCTGAAAGTAAAACACTACATCCTTATGTACTTTACGCCCAAAGGAAAAATGAGTAGTTTATTTCATCATTATACTGTTACATATTATAAACTTATATTACTAAATGTAATTTATTCCGGCATATGTATCGAATGCATATTTAAGTTCTAAAGTAACGTTTCACTTAAATTTGGGTTTATTCTAATTTCAAAATTCAACATATTACGGTCTACAGTAAAAATACTGGGTCTTTTTCGTTTAAGGGCCAGCACCTTACAAACATACTATACCTGACTGACAGTGCATTTAATCGTTTTGTTTGGTGTTATTAGTTCGTAGGGCAGTAGTCCAGGTACTACTTCTAGTATAAACTCGTCTTATCTTATCAGTGATAAACGTGCGCCGCTTATCTTTTGCCTGTATTGAAACCTGCGTTAGTTCTGTCTGAGTTTTGTGTTCAATAAAGCGTGGTGAGTTGATCTGGGCTTGGACTTTGCAAGTTCGAGTTAATTTTTTTTCTAAAAGAGCAAGCAGCTGCGCAGCGGGCAAGCATCGCGTGATCTGAGTGTTGAATAGGCAAGCTAGGGTCTTTTGTGCTGGCCCTTAAACGAAAAAGACCCAAAATACTACTATTTACCCTTGCACTCATATAGAACGTCCAGTTCTGTTGAAATATAAAATTGACCAAACTTTAAATAATTATTTCTGAACTGACTAGTAATTACGGCGGAAATAGAGCACAAAATAAATAATTAGAAACCCTTAAGAAATGTTTAGATAATTATTGACTGTTGCTATACATTATTTTACACACACATACATATGTAATACATAAGGAATCATAATGTGCAATTCATGTTTGACTTGTTGTGAACATTTGTAATCTATCATATGTACAGCCTGTTTGATCAAATTTATTCATCAGTTTGGTTTTTTTCTTCACTTTATTTCCTTTGCTTTCCTTTGTCATGCGCCTTTGTTTGTTTCCCTTAACGCTTTAGCGTACTTTCCACCAATGAAATGATTCGTTACATCTACTTTTATATTCGCCAATAGCTTTGGATAAGGCTGACACTAAACGCCAGGCTATGCCTACCATTGTTTAGATGCCGAGTGAATAAGTTGAGGTAACATAGGGTTCTGAAAATTGTTCCAATGTCAGAAACCCTTTGCCTCCTCTCACCACATGAGATGACCTATGCAAAACTTTTGTAAGACAGGCATTAATGACCAGTACTCATGAATTGCCTCAGCGGTTTGTTATAACCAGATTCTAAAACGAATAGTGTGATAAAATTTCACGAATAAAATAATGAATTATAAGCGTTGCATTCCCCAAAAGAAAATTCGAAACTTTTACGAAAATGTGGTCAACTCTTCTTGCGTAAAAGGCCGAAAAGAATTTTTTTGTAAATGATTACATTATATTCGAATAAATTATTCGGCGTACAATGTTGGGATCTGATATTATATTGAAATATGTTTTCTTTTACTGAATAAATATTTTATTCATTGGCTCGCCAAACAGAGACCACGACCCCACATGGGTGGATACAGTGATAGGGATATCTGCCCAACAAGCGTGTTCAAAGGTGACAGTGAGTAGTTTGTGGAATTGCCACTAGATGGCTCTAAAATGCAGAATGGTTAGTGAGACAGAGCAAGACAGCAAGAAGTTCTGTTGTTACTGCGACTTCTGGTCAGAGCCATGGTGTGAGGGGGAGAGGTGTTAGAGAGGGGGAGGGGGGAGTGTCCGGTTGCTCGCCCCTGCCCCCGCCGAACACCTCCCCCCCTCCGCCACCCGCGAAGTAGAGGCCAAAGCTCCGAGGCTGTGCGTTCATCGCGCGCTGGGCTACGATACATTCTTTCTTTCTGGCCTTTGAACTTACCGCTCATAGTCACGTGGTCTACCTCACATGTTTTCATCGGTAAAATAATACTTGACGACGCTACTAGTGTCAGAACACAGTGGAAAATATATTTTAAACATAACGTATTTTGAATATCTGGTAACGCAAACGATAAAATATAAATTTTCCAGCTCGACGAATGTAACAAAATATTAAAGGTCATACTGGTTATTAAAAAAACACTTTAATAGTATGCCCAATTCAAATATGTTTTAGTGCTATCAAGTTTTGCATAGATATTAGCCATAGAATGTTTGAACTACGTATTATAAATCGAGTAGTTAGTGACCGTTTATGAAATCATCTTACACAACATGTTTAGCAAACCTTATGTACTACTTTTCTCATTGTTTTCCCACTCAATTTTGTATTGTTATAAAAATTATATTTTTGTTTAGTTAGGTATAACAAGTGTCTGAACTTGTACAGAGCATCATGTTAAGTTATTAATTTTTGCTTAGCCTAATATTCTCGTTTATAGTTTTTTTTCCATTGCACTGAAATGTATTGTATTTTGTTTAGTTTTATAAAATGTCAAAATAGCCATAGGGATATTGCATCTGTGGCTATTATATATATAATTGAAACAAATAAATAATAAATACATTTGAACCTCTTTGAACGACGAAAATGCTTTTCAAAGATATTGAATTTTCTAATGTTCTAAATCCAAGCCTGGCCAATTACTATACTTGGTGTTTCTACCTCAATTAGGAATCAATCAGTAAGTTAGTTTCTACTTTGTATAAGTTACGCATAGGAGGAAACAGGATTTTTCCGGACATTTGCCATCGTTCAGTGAAACAAGAAATCAGTAACACTACGTTTCGAGATCTGCAATCTGATCTCTTCTTCAGGTAAAGAACTAACCTAATACATAATTACAAACTAGGTTAAAATAAACAAATCTTACCAAAGCGTTGTGGCACGCCTAAGTCAGGAATCACAACCTACATGTTGTTTGTCAACTTCACTAACTCTATAAACATGCACTTAATAAAAAACTATACAAAACGCTAATCATTAACTTAACTACGGAATACAGGTCACAATACGTCTTCACTCGTCTACTAACCACCTACGACGCATAGGCATGGTGACCATATTTTCTTTATATAAAATCCAGGACATGTTTACATAATTTTAAATAGGACAACGGAATTACCCGACTGGTGACGAGATGGAAGTGTAACCTCAGATGAAAAGCCTATAAACAGACTCATGGCATTGGTTTTAAATGGTCCCCAGATGGTTCAAATACCATACCTAAAATATAATAGGAATTCAAGTATTCAATAAATACAAATCAAAATCAAATGAAATATATTTCTTTATAATGTGTACAATTATATAAGAAACCTTTTATATGTATTTGTTGGAAGAAAACACTTGTTGCAGGGCGTTTTTCCTTATTTTTTTAAACATTTCAGTGAACGATTTATGTTCATTTGAATAATTATTCAATAATATAGCTTTGACACAGATCGATATCTGTGACATCGAAGTTTTTTCTGAAAGCCAAAAGTTGTTCATTAAGGAAAATTCTCTATCAACGGATGCATTCGTGCCTGGAAGAGATAAAAAACTCACACTTTTTTACGTTTGAAATTGTTATCCCTTGTATTGTCAAATTCCTGAAGAGAGTCAGCCATCTTTGCTCAGTGGATTGTTAGTTTAAGATACGATTTTAATATCACCATTTCGTTGAACATGTCATCAGGTGACATGTTGGCGTACAGCATTTTTCCAATTTTTCCTGTTTGGGTTGATGTCTCCAACTTGTCCAAGTATCGCAATAATAAACTCTTCATCGAATGGCAAAGATGATTTGTTGATACAACGCAGCCCATACGAATCAAGGTTTTATTGCAGCTTCTAAATAAGTTTTTGAATAGATTTTTAGTTCCTTTTCTCTTAGTACCACTAAAATTGGTATTGGTATTATCTACTGACGAACCAACTACTTTCTCCACAAGTTCATGTTTGTTTAGAGTCAGTTAATTACTCACTGATGGTCCCTCCAGGTAAAGTTTATAACTCTAAGAGTTTAACATTACATGGAAATATCTTACTACGATTGGTAATAGTTTATCAGAGCCATGGTTGGATGAACCAACCATTCATTACTGAAAGACAGGACGTCTCGGCCAACTCTTCTATCATTTGTCTTTGAGTTTCAGGAGCTAAACATTTTCGTGATACCCTTATATTTTGTCCTCGCAAATGAAAGTTTTGTCTCAAACAAGACATGAGCTTTAAAGTACAATCCAGAGGCCTAAAGGTTTGGTTATGTTTAACCACGTGATAGGTTATTACCGCTTCCTCAGCAATTTGATCATTTTTATGAGAGTGCTTTTAATAAGAAGTTGTTCATTTATGTGTTCGGCAATAGCAAAAAAAGCATTTAAATATTTTTAGATTTCAGGTGATCCTTTTAAGTCAATACTTACCTCTAGGAGCAATACTGTTTTTACTGTTAGATTGTGTATACAATAAAGAATTTGAATTAGTACGTTTAGCAAACGAAGGATACCCCTTTTTGAAAACTTTCATTGAACACACATTTGCGTCGTGTCCATTTTTTCGCACTCTCACACGTTTTAAGCAGTCACTAGAAAGGCAACAAGGTAAAAATGGTATGTACGACACGTCCACTAGTCCACTACACAATACCCACGACGTGATGCGGGGTTAAGCAGTTTACCACATGCGATTTCTGCTGAGTTTTCTAGCAATCGCATCGGCGCATCGGTCAAACTAGAATGATTTCTGCTCTCCTGTCAGAATGTGCATGAACGGTGAATTGGCACGGTGTGTGTCTAATGCGTATTGGCATTACTATCGGACCTCAGCATATGTTGGAGTAGGCTTTCATTTAGTATATCCTGAAATCCGGGACATTTTAAGACACTTCCAGGACGCCGGGACACAGCTCAGGAATCCGGACTGTCCCGGAAAATCCGGGACGTATGGTCACCGTATTAGCATGGCCTACAGGTACCTACAGTTCGTCTTTGAGACAATCATTGGACGGACAGATGTTGTCAATAACACTGTGATTCTTCTTATTTATGGAAGATTTCCCCATTGTTACAACTATCCAAAAATGTTAGCCACCACAATCTACTTTTAATTGAATCGAGATGTATATTGGACATTTCGACAGGGCTTTGGCGTGTCTGGTGATACCGTGACATACACGTCGCGATTCCACCAATAGTGGCCATGGTACATACACATTTCGACAGGCCTTTGGCGTGTCTGGTGATACCGTGACACACACGTCGCGATTCCACCAATAGTGGCCATGGTACATACACATTTCGACAGGCCTTTGGCGTGTCTGGTGATACCGTGACGTACACGTAGCGATTCCACCAATAATGGCCATGGTACATACACATTTCGACAGGCCTTTGGCGTGTCTGGTGATACCGTGACACACACGTCGCGATTCCACCAATAGTGGCCATGGTACATACACATTTCGACAGGCCTTTGGCGTGTCTGGTGATACCGTGACGTACACGTAGCGATTCCACCAATAATGGCCATGGTACATACACATTTCGACAGGCCTTTGGCGTGTCTGGTGATACCGTGACGTACACGTAGCGATTCCAACAATAGTGGCCATGGTACATACACATTTCAACAGGCCTTTGGAGTTTCTGGTAATACCGTGACATACACGTAGCGATTCCACCAATAGTGGCCATGGTACATACACATTTCGACAGGCCTTTGGCGTTTCTGGTGATACCGTGACATACACGTAGCGATTCCACCAATAGTGGCCATGGTACATACACATTTCGACAGGCCTTTGGCGTTTCTGGTGATACCGTGACATACACGTAGCGATTCCACCAATAGTGGCCGTGGTACATACACATTTCGACAGGCCTTTGGCGTGTCTGGTGATACCGTGACATACACGTAGCGATTCCACCAATAGTGGTCATGGTACTTACACATTTCGACAGGCCTTTGGCGTTTCTGGTGATACCGTGACATACACGTAGCGATTCCACCAATAGTGGCCATGGTACATACACATTTCGACAGGCCTTTGGCGTTTCTGGTGGTACCGTGACATACACGTAGCGATTCCACCAATAGTGGTCATGGTACTTACACATTTCGACAGGCCTTTGGCGTTTCTGGTGATACCGTGACATACACGTAGCGATTCCACCAATAGTGGCCATGGTACATACACATTTCAACAGGCCTTTGGAGTTTCTGGTGATACCGTGACATACACGTAGCGATTCCACCAATAGTGGCCATGGTACATACACATTTCGACAGGCCTTTGGCGTTTCTGGTGATACCGTGACATACACGTAGCGATTCCACCAATAGTGGCCATGGTACATACACATTTCGACAGGCCTTTGGCGTTTCTGGTGATACCGTGACATACACGTAGCGATTCCACCAATAGTGGCCGTGGTACATACACATTTCGACAGGCCTTTGGCGTTTCTGGTGGTACCGTGACATACACGTAGCGATTCCACCAATAGTGGTCATGGTACATACACATTTCGACAGGCCTTTGGCGTTTCTGGTGATACCGTGACATACACGTAGCGATTCCACCAATAGTGGTCATGGTACTTACACATTTCGACAGGCCTTTGGCGTTTCTGGTGATACCGTGACATACACGTCGCGATTCTACCAATAGTGGCCATGGTACATACACATTTCGACAGGCCTTTGGCGTGTCTGGTGATATCGTGACATACACGTAGCGATTCCACCAATAGTGGCCATGGTACAAAGTAGGATTGAATATGGAATAATATTATGGGGTAATACGTATTAAATCTCCTTTAATCCTATATATTTTAAACAAAAACATTTTATAAGATTGATTTCATTTCAAAAGTAAATTTGAACACTTATTCCCATTATTCTTATCACAAAATATTTTCCCTTTAAAGTATCTCTTCTTGTTCAAAGTTCCGAAATTGTTTTATGATCCAAGTGAAAATCTTCCCCAGAACGAAAGTACTTATAACCTACGGCTTAAGAATTTTAAACTCTATACTGTTCCTAAGCCAAACAATGCATTTTTACAAGTACTTTTAACTTTATAGCACCATGTATTTTTAATAAATTGCCAGAAAACAAAAAAAACTATTATTACCTAGTAGGAAAATATTCCTTGTGAATTTAAAAAAATGGTTGCTTGAATCTGATGTTGAGCAAATACTGTTCATACACCTACAGTATTTTATTTTTATTATTATACAACCACAGAAAAAAAATTATTTTATTATTATTATTTTATGTTGTAAATTGTAACAGATATATATATATATATATATATATATATATATATATATATATATATATATTTTATTTTAAGAAATGGCATAGATTTATTTTTAGTTTTAGACCGCTTTATAAAAAAAGTATAAGTACAATTTTTTTCTGATCGCACATTAAACATTTTGATGGAACCTCTAAACAGGCTTAGCCTTAGAGGCCCAAAAGTTTCTCCAATTATGTACGGTATATATTGATATTTAGTTGTAGAATTAGTGATGAATTGAATGTTTATTTACTTCCTTGTCTACAACTGTTAGATGATCTGATTTATGTTCTATATGTAAGTATTTCTAAAAATATGTATAATTTTATTCTTGAGGTCAGACCTGGTTTCTAAGAAATTATTGTTTGCAAAACAACTGTACACATTTTTTTAGAAAATAAAACGTTGTTATTATACTTATACTGACACAGTAAATCAGGTTGTTATCAGATTGACGTAAACAATACCAAATAAACCACTTTGGGTGATTTTAAATATTTCCTTTTCCTCACAAAATTATTACATTTTTAGCAGTCAGGGACACACATACATGTACAGTATATTGACTCTTTTGTATTGTAAAACATGAATTAGTATTTAAATTCTCTGAAAATACTTTTAATTTGATACGTAGCACAAGCATGTTTCAGGGCATTGTTAGTTTTAGCATTTTACATCACTAGTCTTGCCGGGCATGTATACTTCGTGTCTACTTCGTGTATACAGAGTTTGAAGCGTCAAGTGTTTACAGTATATAAAAAACCACTATTTACGACAGATGCGTTGGAGCAAATTGTGTCTTCAAAATATCAATGAAATAATTGCTCTGGCGTTTAGCTTTATCGATGTTAATATAATGAAATATAAAATACAATTTGAAGCTCTCCGCCAAAACTGTGAAGTGTGTTGCTATGATGGCTGATGGCCGAGTTGATGGTGTCGCTACAGTTGCATAATGAAGTTAAAAGCTTTCTGAGTTCGCATCCTGTTTTGCATCAATAGACAAGTTTCTGAGTGCTGCGCGATGTTGGTTAACAGTTTTATTGAATTTCACGATGGCAAAGTGGTGACCTCTCCAGGAGGAATATCGTTTGTCCGTGCCACCGTCACTACAGAATCTATATAATCCGAAGTGCTACGATGTTGGTTAACAGTAATGAATGCCCTATGGCAATGAGGTGACCTTTACACGAGAAATATTGTTTGTCCGGAACACCGTCAGTGGAGAATTGATAAAATCTGAAACACTACGTGATGTTAGTTAACAGTGATTATTGAATTTGCCGATGGCAAAGTAATGACTTTTCCATGAGAATCATCGTTTAAGGTATCTCTCAAGTTTCGAATAACCTAGAGTGCTATACGATATTGTTGACAGATTAATTGAATTTCCGATGGCAAAGAGGTGACCTTACACAAGAAACATCGTCTGTCCGGAACACCGACAGTACAGAATTGATATAACCCGAAGTGCTACGCAATGTTGGTTAACAATTATTATTAAATTGCCGTTAGAAAATTGGTGACCTATCTATTAGAAGCATCGTTAAAGGTATCTCTAACGTGTCTAATAACCTAGAGTGCTATACGATATTGTTGACAGATTAATTGAATTTCCGATGGCAAAGAGGTGACCTTTACACAAGAAACATCGTCTGTCCGGAACAGCGACAGTGCAGAATTGATAAAACCCGAAGTGCTGCGCGATGTTAGTTAACAGTTATAATTGAATTTCCCCATGGCACAGTGATGACCTTTCCATGGGGAATATCGTCTTTCCGGAACACGGACAGTACAGAACTGATGTAACCTGAATTGCTGCGCGATGTTGGTTAACAGTTATTATTGAATTTCCTGATGGCAAAGAGGTGACTTTTACACAAGGAATATCGTCTGTCCGGAACACCGACAGTGCAGAATCGATATAGTCCGAAGTGCTGCGCGATGTTAGTTAGTTAACAGTTATAATTCAATTTCCCCATGGTACAGTTTAATATCGTCTGTCCGGAACACGGACAGTACAGAACTGATGTAACCTGAATTGCTGCGCGATGTTGGTTAACAGTTATTATTGAATTTCCTGATGGCAAAGAGGTGACTTTTACACAAGGAATATCGTCTGTCCGGAACACGGACAGTACAGAACTGATGTAACCTGAATTGCTGCGCGATGTTGGTTAACAGTTATTATTGAATTTCCTGATGGCAAAGAGGTGACTTTTACACAAGGAATATCGTCTGTCCGGAACACGGACAGTACAGAACTGATGTAACCTGAATTGCTGCGCGATGTTGGTTAACAGTTATTATTGAATTTCCTGATGGCAAAGAGGTGACTTTTACACAAGGAATATCGTCTGTCCGGAACACGGACAGTACAGAACTGATGTAACCTGAATTGCTGCGCGATGTTGGTTAACAGTTATTATTGAATTTCCTGATGCAAAGAGGTGACTTTTACACAAGGAATATCGTCTGTCCGGAACACGGACAGTACAGAACTGATGTAACCTGAATTGCTGCGCGATGTTGGTTAACAGTTATTATTGAATTTCCTGATGGCAAAGAGGTGACTTTTACACAAGGAATATCGTCTGTCCGGAACACGGACAGTACAGAACTGATGTAACCTGAATTGCTGCGCGATGTTGGTTAACAGTTATTATTGAATTTCCTGATGGCAAAGAGGTGACTTTTACACAAGGAATATCGTCTGTCCGGAACACGGACAGTACAGAACTGATGTAACCTGAATTGCTGCGCGATGTTGGTTAACAGTTATTATTGAATTTCCTGATGGCAAAGTGGTGACCTTTCCCCGAGAAATATCATTTCTCTACAACACCGTCAGTACAGAATATACGATTCTGGATTCAGGGATAATAAAAGACACTGCTTCCCAATTACAAATAAACACATCTATATCTGTTTAATAAATATTAAAAATACAAAGTAACTTCATTTATACAGTTATATTCCTATTTTTTTATTTGCTTTATACGCTAAAACTTTGTATCATTTTTTAATAGCTTTTTAGAAATAATTTAAGTTTTTAATGTGTTCAATATAAACATGTTCTTACAAATATATATAAAATATATTTTACTTTTTTTATACTAGTAACAATTGTTTTAAACAATTGTATTTCTATAAATCCAACCCCCTCTCCCGTATTGCTTTGTGTTGTGTATATCTATGCTGGTATTAAATGGGAAAACGAGGTCCCAAATTGAGTTTACAAGTTGAGTTTCAAAAATTCAAATAAATATATTAAACTCTTAAGATGATTTGCACTGGCTTAATTGAAATCATTTATCTTGGTAGCATTATTCAATGTCTTAAGTTAAGCGAAGAAACTTTGTTAGATCAGAACCCTTTCGGATTTCTACGGAGTACCACCGCCCTTACGTTTTCTATCAGACTAGAGAGAGTAAATGTGCTAGTTCATATAAGAATATCGCTACGTAACAGTCAGGCTACAATCATACATAGTCATTTTCTTGAAAAAAAAAATCCATTTCGACATTATTGCTTACTATGCGTGTGCAAAATAGATTAAAATATTAATATTAATTTTTAAAAAATTTGTTTGGAAGATAAATTAAGTCCCAATTAAATCAATAAAAACCAATTTACAACGCTGTGGCATAAGACAGTTTTTGAATTAAGAATGTACAAATATAAACTCACACAGATGGTACAAAATAGTAGAAAATATTCAACATTTTTTTGAAATTTGGTCCACATTTTCTATACACCTTGCTTGCCCCTTCCGTCAAATACTAAAAAAGGTGTCGATATCCTTACTTCACTCAAAGGACCCTTTTTAGGGACAATAAATTTACACCATTTTTATAATTTTGTGTTCATTTTTATGTACTAAGGTTTTTGACACCTGAAGATGGGGGTAGATTTAAATACTCGAAACGAAGTGTTGTACTTTTGAATAACACTACGTTGGCATATAACGATGGCAAATGTCCGAAATCCATGGTGAGTTTACCGCCCCCCCCCCTCGCCCAGAAACAGTGAATTCTTGGATGTCCGTTTTGGTAGGCTACAGAATACCAGGCCTTCATATTTAATGAAGCCCTTAAAAACTCTATAATAAGCTACCCTACCCCCAAAAAAGATTGCATGGTTTACTTGTTAAGAATTCGTGTTACAGCTTGTACGAAAGACTTGTCTTTTACTGATTTTTTAAATTTTTTGTAAGTATAAATAGCATGTAAATATGTCGGTTGTTTTAGTCTTTCTATCCATTTGGCCACTCAGCAATTCTGTCAGACCGACTCCCCGAGCATTATAGCTACATCTATATACTTAGACATTTTTTTTTTTGGAATGCATGTTTAGCTTAAGAGAAAAGCTTAAGAAAACACGTTTTTTATATATTTCTACTGTGTACATCGTATACATTTATTGCAATTTTTATTACATTTATTGTTTGTGTGTAATGCTTAATGATGATAAGGAATATTATCTTATCTAATCAATTGTATCTTATCTAATCTAATCAATTCCCTGAAAATATTGCTTAGTGTAATGGTCGCCGGATCTCACTCACCTTAAGTAAGAAGATGGCGTTTGTTTTCAGTACGGATAATAAAATCCTTAAACTAGGTAGACTGCAGCTTTTTTATAGAGTGGAACATTTCCGTTTCTCCCTTAAGTAATGAGATAAGGCCACCTCCCATTTACTCAGCATTTTAAACGTGTTTACTCCCAATCCACATTTAGTTCTAGATATTTAATCCATTAACCGATGGACTTGTGGGAAGAATATGATTCTGAGACGATATCGATGATAATGAAAAGTACGTAAGTTTCTACACAGAGAAGTAGTAAATTGAATCCAAATACCGATTTGATCACGATCTAACAGTCCACCACCGTCAGAGCTATCTTTGTCTGGGGCATGCCCAAATTTCACTCTTATGTACAGATTATAATAGACGGTTATTGAAATTGGTGGGATATTTTTTCAATTTTACATTTACGTTTACACATTACAATTTTAACTAGACATAGGTTAGGTCTCAACCCCTTAAGATACCTTAATATTATTAATATTACGATCTAATTAGAGACAAATAATTCAAGCACTTATATTATTGGTCTCTGATATAATACAGTATATAAGACAGGCAATATGAACAAGTTTTGATTATTCCACGAAGAGATGCAATCATTTGAATAAGAATTGAAGGCGTCTTATAATCGGGCTTTCAAAAACCCATTTAAGATATGGATATTAATTTTTAATGTCGCCTATACTATGTAAATGAAAAGGAATTGAAGGCGTCTTATAATCGGGGTCTCAAAAACCCATTTAAGATATGGATATTAATTTTTAATGTCGCCTATACTATGTAAATGAAAAGTAACTGGGGGAATGGCACATTTGTACTTTGAAAATAATAATAATTTGCTCAAGGAAAATATAATTGAAACACAATTTCTTATACTCCAGTAATAAAAATATAACTAAACTAAGTCATAAATCATAAACAGATGTCACTCCTTGAAGCTATATCTAAAGCATAATTATGTACTGTAATAAAGCCCATTGTTATCAAATTTTTAATTGGCCCTGGTATAAAATTATCTAAATTTCTTATTATAAACTCCTATAGTTTATCGTTGAATTATTAAAATTGAATTGCACTTTCCCTGTCTTCAGCAATGTTATCTTGAAAGGCTATGACTTTAAAATGAATATATATATATATATATATATATATATATATATATATATATATATATATATATATTCCGGATGTCTTAAAAGCCCCTCCCCCATTGACTTATGAATAGGTATAAAGTAATTTACTTTGGGGTATGACAATATGACTAAATGAGGAGTTTTTGATGTACGGACATTTTTTACCCCCCCCCCCCCACAACAAATAGGATATTTTGGGGGTAAGCCAAAATCTTTAACTAGGAACCTATATAAAGTTACCCCTCATTTTAAAGGTATAATAAAAAGGAGTAGAATAGCCACAAAATAGAGGTCTGTAATGTTACTCATCAAATTTTGTGGCTAATTAAAGTTTGAAACCCCCACAATTACAGTTACATTTAAAGTTATTTTAAGGCAGGTGAAACATTTACACGCTAGTTATTTAGAGAACTTACGACAACAAATTGTAAAACAAGTTATTACAGGAATCAACAACCATGAATAGCACAGCATTATTATTAGGTTTTGTTTTGTCTGACAGAAGCCCATTAGGAAGTTCTGGGAACACCAATAGCTGGTTTTACCATGTCATCTCTTATTGGTTACCAGTTAGTATGTGAGACACATTCAGTCCAGTTACTGTGTCTCATAACTAATGTCTCAGTTGGTCATATAAACATATCCCAAAGTAAATTCATAAGAAAGTTTATAAGAGTGGGGGGGGGGGGGTTAAGGCACCCGGTATATTCCAACCAAAAATGATTGCACACCTTAAAATTGAATTTCTTTTTGAAATAATCCGAGTCCAAATTGTTCGATTTTCTAATAAAAAAAAAAAAAATGAATAAATGATTTTATTCCTTCCAAAAACAACAAAGTTAATATTGAAAAAATGAACATCTTGGTATTAACTGGCCACTTTTACAAGTATTGTGGCCAGTATAAACATAACAAAATGAAATAAACTGTTTGTGTCAGAGTCCAGTTTCTTAATGTGCTTTCAACAGCCGAGACGCTCTCTATGGCATCTGTGTCTTAACACTAGCATACAAAGTTAATATTGAAAAAATGAACATCTTGGTATTAACTGGCCACTTTTACAAGTATTGTGGCCAGTATAAACATAACAAAATGAAATAAACTGTTTGTGTCAGAGTCCAGTTTCTTAATGTGCTTTCAACAGCCGAGACGCTCTCTATGGCATCTGTGTCTTAACACTAGCATACAAAGTTAATATTGAAAAAATGAACATCTTGGTATTAACTGGCCACTTTTACAAGTATTTTGGCCAGTATAAACATAACAAAATGAAATAAACTGTTTGTGTCAGAGTCCAGTTTCTTAATGTGCTTTCAACAGCCGAGACGCTCTCTATGGCATCTGTGTCTTAACACTAGCATACAAAGTTAATATTGAAAAAATGAACATCTTGGTATTAACTGGCCACTTTTACAAGTATTGTGGCCAGTATAAACATAACAAAATAAAATACACTGTTTGTGTCAGAGTCCAGTACTGTCTCTATGGCATCTGTGTCTTAACACTAGCATACAAAGTTAATATTGAAAAAATGAACATCTTGGTATTAACTGGCCACTTTTACAAGTATTTTGGCCAGTATAAACATGTTTGTGTCAGAGTCCAGTTTCTTAATGTGCTTTCAACAGCCGAGACGCTCTCTATGGCATCTGTGTCTTAACACTAGCATACAAAGTTAATATTGAAAAAATGAACATCTTGGTATTAACTGGCCACTTTTACAAGTATTTTGGCCAGTATAAACATAACAAAATAAAATAAACTGTTTGTGTCAGAGTCCAGTTTCTTAATGTGCTTTCAACAGCCGAGACGCTCTCTATGGCATCTGTGTCTTAACACTAGCATACAAAGTTAATATTGAAAAAATGAACATCTTGGTATTAACTGGCCACTTTTACAAGTATTGTGGCCAGTATAAACATAACAAAATAAAATACACTGTTTGTGTCAGAGTCCAGTTTCTTAATGTGCTTTCAACAGCCGAGACGCTCTCTATGGCATCTGTGTCTTAACACTAGCATACAAAGTTAATATTGAAAAAATGAACATCTTGGTATTAACTGGCCACTTTTACAAGTATTTGGCCAGTATAAACATAACAAAATAAAATAAACTGTTTGTGTCAGAGTCCAGTTTCTTAATGTGCTTTCAACAGCCGAGACGCTCTCTATGGCATCTGTGTCTTAACACTAGCATACAAAGTTAATATTGAAAAAATGAACATCTTGGTATTAACTGGCCACTTTTACAAGTATTTTGGCCAGTATAAACATAACAAAATAAAATAAACTGTTTGTGTCAGAGTCCAGTTTCTTAATGTGCTTTCAACAGCCGAGACGCTCTCTATGGCATCTGTGTCTTAACACTAGCATACAAAGTTAATATTGAAAAAATGAACATCTTGGTATTAACTGGCCACTTTTACAAGTATTGTGGCCAGTATAAACATAACAAAATAAAATAAACTGTTTGTGTCAGAGTCCAGTTTCTTAATGTGCTTTCAACAGCCGAGACGCTCTCTATGGCATCTGTGTCTTAACACTAGCATACAAAGTTAATATTGAAAAAATGAACATCTTGGTATTAACTGGCCACTTTTACAAGTATTTTGGCCAGTATAAACATAACAAAATAAAATAAACTGTTTGTGTCAGAGTCCAGTTTCTTAATGTGCTTTCAACAGCCGAGACGCTCTCTATGGCATCTGTGTCTTAACACTAGCATACAAAGTTAATATTGAAAAAATGAACATCTTGGTATTAACTGGCCACTTTTACAAGTATTTTGGCCAGTATAAACATAACAAAATAAAATAAACTGTTTGTGTCAGAGTCCAGTTTCTTAATGTGCTTTCAACAGCCGAGCCGCTCTCTATGGCATCTGTGTCTTAACACTAGCATACAAAGTTAATATTGAAAAAATGAACATCTTGGTATTAACTGGCCACTTTTACAAGTATTGTGGCCAGTATAAACATAACAAAATAAAATACACTGTTTGTGTCAGAGTCCAGTTTCTTAATGTGCTTTCAACAGCCGAGCCGCTCTCTATGGCATCTGTGTCTTAACACTAGCATTCGGCTTATCAATACACTTCTATACCTTACTCACTAGATAACAAATGGCTTACAATACATATAAAACAAAAGAAAATTATGCTTCCACAGCAACAAGTGGAAATAAAAATAAAAACCCGGCAAATATACAGTACACTGATTGAAAATAATTTTTATTAAGAACATAAACATACTCATCTTATTTTATTTAAATTAAAGTTACTGTAAATTAGTGCTAATTTTGAATTTGAAGTTAATCATAAAACCAATTACACTCTTCAAAAGATAGTAAAAATGTCTTTAGCTTAAAACTGAAAGAATTTATATTGTTTGCTAACTTTATTTCGTATGGCAATCTATTAAAAAACTTGGGACCAACATAGGAAAAAGAATGTTTAAATGCAGACTTATTCACTTTAGGAATTCGGAAAATTCGATTTTCTCTACTTCTGGTCTCATATGTTAGATCAGTAGTTCCCAAATTGCCACTTCTGAGATAAAAAGCCCTTAATACCTTAAAGATAAATAAATTCTGCAAAGGCAATATTTTAAGTCGACAAAAAAGTGGAAAAGAACTATCTCTCCTCTGTTTGTACAAAATAATTCTCATAAAATGGTTCTGCACTACTCAATAATAGTGTTAATAGTGTTTTATGTCTATAATACAAACCTGATATAGGCGTAATTGTTTTTTTCAAAGTATAGATATACATTTCATGTTCATACCTCCAACGTTGACCGTTATTGTAACCGAACTTTATTTAATTTGTCTCCCTTTGCTTTACAAATTGTTCACTGTTGCTAAACTTAGAGACAATTATGAATGAAATAAAATTGTTATCTCGTCTTTAATCAACATGTGTATAGTGACACTGGGTAGCTATAAAATATTCATTTCACTTTTCATTATACAAACCGTTGTATAACATTTACATTTTTCACAATGGACTCCTCGAACAAGTAAATTAATTAATCTCAATAAATAAAATTACATTAATGAAATCTCATCTACGTTGTATTGAGGTTATTTCACGAAGTAATTTTAACCAAGGTCCCTAATAATAATCAAGTAGTGTCTGTATTAAAACGTCTGGAGGTCAGTCGGCAATGCAGACTTCGGCCACCATCTGGTAACACCAAGCAATCAGGGAATATTTCTTTGCGATAAGTTGGTACACGGCATAAACATTTCAACCGTTAATTATATGTTAAATGAAAGGGGTCCCAACTTTAGCACATACGGGGGCGTCTGGTTTATCTTGCCTTGCGACACAACACCGCTTTGAAGTATGCGCCGGATCCCTCGAACCGGCCACTAGTGCGGAACTGAGTGGAGGTGCCGGCAGAGCCTGGTCTACAGTCGGGGTTGTCAGGGCCATACCGGTCGCCCCCGTCACCAGCTTCGCGTCCGCCTCGAACCGTCGTGTCGAACAATTGACGTAGAAGAACGCCTCAATTTGTACAGTGCAACATTTAGTCCACGCACCCAAAATTCTGTAAATGCTATATTGCTCAAGAGTCAAAAAACAAAAACTTAAGACACACTTTCTTGATAAGTGCTATTACTGTATAAAAGATTTGTTAGGTTAGATTTAGTTCTAAGTATTTAACGCGTAATGTAAATATGTACTTTGCATTTACGAATAAAGATCTTGAATCAACAAGACCGTTAAAACGCGAGTGTTACAATAATTTATTATATTCGAGTAATACTGCTTTAACGGCAGAATTGGAAAATCTGAACATTAGTATGTAAACTGTGTGTTCTTCACTATTTACTATACTGGAGATCGACCGCCTCAAAGCCGATAAGCGTACACATTTCAAATTGTAGGTGCGCGTAAATTATTAGATTAATCGACTGATAATTTCATGTAGTAAACAATTAGTAAATATAATGGCAACAGGTATTATATTTTAGAGACAACTTTGATATGAGTAAAGAATCAACGTTGAGTAATACTGTTGATCGGCACTTAAACAAAAGCAAATAAAAAAAAATAAAAAGCAGGTTGGTTATCGCATTATTAGCGCTACTATCACGAAGTAATTATACAATGAGATTGCAAAGCAGTCGTGATGTGGTAGGGACAGTACACTGGAAAGAATGCGAAGCAAGCTTGGAGCAGTGGGCAAGGGGACGAGCATGCGAGAGGTGAAGTGACAGTGGTGCATCCTAGCGCCAGAGTACAAGGACTGCATTCCGCATCTGTGTTCACTAGCGACACCTCGTGGCATGCTCCTACACCAGTCGGCGGAGTGGGGAGAACTCGCTCGTCTGGCTGCCTTCGCCATCGCCGCCGCGGCCAGTCTCCACTGTCAGTCTGTATGGGGTGCAGAATAACTAGTCGAGCTTTCAAAGTTCACTTGTTTTAATTAGTTCTCACTCCGAATGTGTGAAACTCTCCTGATAAGTGTGCGTTTTGTATAGTGGTGTGTGTAAATTGGACTGTCTCTGCGACACGAAGCGGGAATTGTGACCGAAAAGAACGTTGGTGTGCATCTGGGCTAAGAATCCGGGCCCACCATTGTGTTTACAGTACTACACCGAAGATACATGGGTCGTTTAGAACGGTGTTCATCGTAAACGCATTATGAGTGTTGTACCTGTTCATGTACATTCGTCTCCGTATGTGTTATAACGAAAGTTTTAATTCACGACCACAGTTTTGTTTCTCGTTTTAATGCGCTGTTTTAAAAAACAAGAACCTAACTAATGAAACGCTTAGTTAAAGTCTCCGTGCATAGCTGTTGTTCGCATTTTATGCAGTATGTGTTTGTATTTTAGTTCTTTGTGTTTAAAATGTATATATTTTATGTTTTCAAACCTATGTGACCTGGTGTAAAGTCGTCTTCAGTGGAAGTGCACAATTTTAAACTGTAATACAAACGAATTACTGTTTACTGGTGGCACTGTTTTGTGTAGTGAGTGTTTCAGTGTATGTTGAGATCAAACAGTCTCAAGTTTCCGTTATGTTTATTTTGGATTTAATTTCCAAACTCTTTGTCAATTGGAATTGGAACACATAAACATCATAGAACATCAGCGAACATAAAATCAAACCCTCACCGTGCCAACATTTGGTAAGTACATAAGTACATTGTAATATAGCTATGTATGTAATAACGCAAGTTAATATTTGAATGTATACTATGCGATTTTTTATCTCGCAGCATCATAACATAATAGGTAGTCGAAGCCCTAACCGATATTCAAATTATATAATCAACATTATGCCCATTTTAGTACTTATTTGGTGATAATTCTGCTATGTGCAATACATTTTATGAGATACTTTTTACTGGTTCAGTCTTCGTATATTTTTTCCAGCTAAAATTCAAATAAGCTAATGCTTTTACGAATCACAAGTCATCTGAATATTAATTCATTTTCAAGGCTGAATAGTAGTTTTAATACTTTTTATTTTATAACACCCTGTCTTAGACATCGTAGGCAACTATTGATCCTTAGAGTCAGATTTGAAATAATAATCGACTTTTGAAAGTCGAGTTAGAGTTTTCTTTATCTGCTAGATACTTAATGAATTGCTTACAATGACGCAAGTTGTAGCAACTTTTTTTAGTTGGATACATTTCAGAAAGTGGTGTTGTTTTTTTTTAACATCACATGATACTTTATAAAGCAGTCTCAGCAAATAATGGACTAACAAATTTTATACAACATTAAAACGGAAATTTGAACGAACATGTTCGGATAAAGCAAATCGGATATTGCTGTTGTTTATAGTATAAGGAGAATTTTTATCCTAATTTACTTGAAACTAACTATTTGCTCGAATTTATGTATGTTGCTTCATGCTTCTTGAGTAACACAATTTATAATTATACATATTTTCATCTATTACAGTGTAGTATTATTTTTAAGAAGTCTCTCATACCTTGTACTAAGGTAAGTATCCTACCTGGCTTTTAAAATACTCTGGAAAATACATATGTATTGTGTACCATAGAATATATACATATTTTAATACTATCAAAATAACGTCAAGTTACTTTTATTTGAGTACTGTGTTGCAGTAAAATCTTGATCTATAAAATTTATCATTGCCTAGGGCTGTTGTTTTCCCACGTATATTATGCAATAATATTAGTACATGGGATAAAACAGTTCACCTAGCACTTGAAATCTTTACTTACATTTTAATGTTTAGCCTACCTGGTCTTTTCATACGTCTTATAACATTTCTAAACGTATCAGGAAGTACGTCTTTATGGCCAATGTTAGATTCGCGATATATGTAAGCTGATTTATTTTCTTGGTCAGTTTTGCTGGGAGTCAAACAAATCCCAGCGTGTTCCAGTTATTGGTAGTGAATCGTTGAGTCTCAAAACTCAGCACATTACCACATAGTTACACTAGATGAATGTGTACCACATAGATGAACAAATATTGCTAGAACAGAAAGCAAACTCAGTACATGCATATTTTTGTGTTTTGCAGAGTTTTACCCAAAAAATGAATGGGAACATAGGCAGTGATATTATAGTTTTGCTCCTGTACATTGCTTAAGGAAAGTCAATTGTTTTTTTTGCTATTATTACCTCTGGCAACAAAATACATGGTTTTAAGTTTTAATAATATATAAACTCAAGTTTGCAGGCCAAATGATTTCTCAAAACACCCCCCTTTACGTTGTTTAATGCATTTTTTTAAATTCAGTTGGAAATATACACTTATTAGTGATGGAAAATTTAATTTTATGCACAATAAACATATATTTAACATGAGAATTTAAGTTCGATACATTGAAACCATTGATGCGATTGGTTACATTTAAAGTATAATGGCAAACCATTTTACATAAACATACATCATCATTTAGGGAGGTGTTTACTCTAACGGTATATATATATATATATATATATATATATATATATATATATATATATATATATATACACACACACACAATTTAAGTATATGTAACCCATTCATTTGAAAAAGAAAAAAAAACAATATTTGGTTCTGTCAGTAAAACTACTGATTTAAATAGAGCTCAAGATAGACTTTAGATTTTTGAATCAAAATATTTTTCCTAAGAGTTAAGAATGATGTGCTAAAAATTATTCTACTGTAATTACATAAATTTTAATACATTGTAGATTTTTATCATGCATCATATTTGAGGCGGAAATAAATTATGGACAATTACACAAATCACACATATTTCACAATTTATATTTTGAATTTTGACAATTTGTTAAATTAAAAATAGCCACAATAATATCATTTAAACATTGGAAGCTGTAGGCTTACCACAATTTTAAAAAGTGACGAAAAATAAGTCTAGACTAGTTCAATAAGTTACTATGAATGGCAATATTATAATTATCACCCTCTTGTGTATATAACAAAAATAAAGGCAACAATACATGGTTTCAAGGAGAGATGGAACGCCTAACAAAGTTAACCAAGAAAATTAGTCAAATATTTTATTCTTGGATAGGTTTATACCTAGTAACTAGGTTTATACCATCAATGTTTGCTTTATTGCTATTATTACTTCAACAAGAAGTTTGACTAGAAATCAAAACTGTACAATAAAAGCAATAGGGAACTCATTAACAGTCAATAATTTATAATCGCATTTAAAATTTTCAATAAAAACACATACAGTAGACTAAAAAGTAATTTGTTTTTAATTTAGATTAAAAAACTTGTCATTTATACATTTTTCTGAATAAACATGGTTAAGTTAGTCAGCTGGTAAAAACTGAAATGTCTGTGGGACCTAAATATTAAAGTTACAAGTTATGTTTTCCAACATAATTTAGAAAAAAATAAAACAGAAAAAAGGCGCACAGAATATTTTATAAACATACGATTTCCTTAAATTAACGATTTACTAAAAAATGTAGCTTTCTACTGTTTTTATTTTTTTAAACTGCAATTAAATTTGAAAAAGCTTATGCAAATGAAAGGTAAACAGTTTGCTGAAAAATTTTAATGGGCGGTTTCATTGTAATGATATAAATTAACATTTAACTCTGATATAGACATAACTAACGCAATTAGTTTTGTAATTGCTAATTAACGGATATTTGTTGTAAAATCTACCTTAATCTATAATTACAATAGAATAGTTTAATAGTTTACATAATTCAAACACAGCCATGCCATCGTTATTGTTACAAAAAGTATATCACTGCGTGTAGACGATAGAAATCTAACCTCTTCTTCAGGTTTTAATGCATACACAAAAAACGTTAAAACTAAAAAATTGCCGCAGTAGGCTTTAATAGTTTTTAAAAACTAAAAGTTTTATGTCAAGAAAGGATAGATTTCAACCCTCGACTCGTAGTGTAATACATTTTTCAATAACAACGATGGCTAATTTCCAAAATCCTATTGTCCGTTTCATCATTAGTAATAAATAAAAAAAATGATTAAAAAAACTAACGCAGGGACATAAAACAATACGTTTTTTTATTATATGAGCCATAAGACAATTTTCCGTATAGACATGGTTCTAAACAGCTATTTTATTTGCCAATTCATTAATATTATTAGTACTTCTTAATTGAGTTGAAATAAACTGTACGTAAGTCATGCTTAAAAACCCAGTGTGAGAAAAACAATCAATTCCTTCGTACACTCGTTTTTAAAATAATTTTTATATTTTAGGCAAAAAAAATCAAAAAAATTTTTTGCATTAGTACAAACTTGTTAAGTGAAAATATTTCTACAAATAGATATAAATAAAACTGGCTACCCAGTTTTATTTATATCTATTGGCGCAACCTTCTAAATTATTAAACAAAACCTACTACTACCACTAAAATGCATCTATAATAGATAGTGAGTAATAAGGGCTCTCTTAGATTGATCAAATAGACACATTCTTCTGTTGCCCTTTGTTTGATATTTCGACAGTTATACATACTGATATAAAAGTAACCTGAAAAACGAATCCAGTCTTGACAAATTTGTTAAGAAAGTACGGGGTTTTAAAATTAATTTAAGATTAACCATGTATATAATTGTCTCCATTCTGAAATGAAATTTTTTAACGCTCTTATTATTTTTCTGAACTGGTCTCAGGGTGGATGAGCAACGAAATTTCTTTCAACTGAATCGGTTCAGCTTTCTATAAATATAGCGGTCAGCGAAAATTATTTAGTTAAAAATAAAAAGGCTGTAGGTGGTTAAAGAAGCATGTTTAGGCATCAGTTTACAAGAAAAACTTTCAGCTCAATCACTTTAAAACCTTTCATAAGATAAAAAGTAAAAAAAAGACAACAGTGGCAGGAAGTTGACGAAATAAGCATTTCAGAAAAATTACAGTTATAAGAAGCACTTTAAAGCATATTTGCATACTAGATGGACACTGTTTAAACCTTATTTAAACAAAAACAAGTTAACTTTTAAAATTTTGGGTAAATCAATGCAATATAGATGAGTACTAAATTATGCCTTTGATTGAATTGATAGATTTTTATTTGATCAGCCAAAAGCTACCAACAAATATTTATAATGTTTTTCCTCCCAATATTAAAAATTCTAGTTCCCTTTTTTGTAGTTTTCCGAAAAGGGTCACCCTCAGGGATGCCATCTTGGAATTAAATAAAGTACATAATGAAAATTCTCTAGCACAAAGAGATAAAATAATCACAGTTTTAGCCGTTCTTCATGAATAAATACAAATTGTTTTGACATCGTTTCTCCATGTACAATTTTTAAACGCCACTAAAAATAGTTCATGTATGCTGTTAAGTACATAGGTACGAAGGCCCTTTCAAAAACCAACGTCAGATACATATTTGCACATTGTCTAGAGTTAAAAAAAAACCACCAGATTGTTGCAAATATGTTTTAACACTTTCTCCACTGGTTCTGTTTTTTAAATGATAATCAGAGTTACCGGTTGTTACTTCGGTAATTTATGTATTATTGCTATAAACACAACTATACCGTACTTTGGCCTTATTCATTATTATAGTAAGTTACACTACATTCATAACAAGTTGTAATATGTATATGTACACTAGGCCTAAAATTTATGTGATAAAATAAGCTTGATAGCTACAATAGTAAAGTTTAGGGACAAAATCAATGTTCCTGTTTCGAACCCTCTTCCAAGGTTAACAAGTTACAGTGTTGGAGATTCGAAATAAAATTAAATCGAACAATAGGGTCTAAACATTATAAACGCCGTGTTTTTATTTTAATTTCATGTAAGGCAGTGTCAAAATATAATATCAGTTCTCAATCACTACTATAAATTAAGAAATATTATTCGAATGTATATTGTAGAGTTCCCTCAGCATGGCCCTTTCCTGGTAGCCTATTTGTTAATAAATGTATTGTTTTAAAAGGGTTTCTGTTAATTTCCATTTCGGAAACTGAACGCAACTTTCGTTGTGCAGTCTTCCTCTGGTCAAGCGTCCTAACACTGTCATCGCATACAAAGTACACGCTTATGTCTATGAAACACAATTACCCCCCCCCCTCTCCCTCACACCCACTGTCGCCAGAGGTGTTAATGAAATTCTGTAAAAATATTGTATCATCTAAAGCGAGCGAGTGCTCTGTCTGACCCAATCATCTGGGCCGGAATTCCATGTGTTTTTGATGCGTTTCGGATAGTCTCGCGAAGTTGAGGGAAAACAATAAAATCTGTTAGATGAGGGCCTCAAGGGGAAAAAATCGGGTATTATTGTGCGGTTAAGGATCGGGCGACCTGAGCAGAGGCCTCGGACCTTTGTAATAACACATGGTCTGCCTGCCTTGCTGAGTGAGGGAACTATTACACAGCGGCAGCTGCGGCCGCCTAGCGTCTAGAGACCCTGGCCCGAGAGAGACTGGGCTACGAGGCCTCACTGTGAGATCACTAATTCGGTAAACGTTACATCCCACATTTCCTTTGCTCTGTGTGTCCTCAATTCGCGACGAAGGGGAAAATTGGAGAGAGTGTTATTTGTAAATTTTTTTGAGAGAGAAAAATCGATATTGAGGTGCTCAGCATATTGTTGGAGTTAAAACCATGGCTGTTGCGAGGGTTTAGTCGTGCATTTATTGCTATAAACATGTATACAACGGATTTCAGTTGTATACGACACAACAATAAAAACCGCCAGTTTTCACCAAGGTGCAAATTTGATCCGATCTTACCAATTCAATAAATTCGTTACCATTTCCCGATTTTGTAGTGGTAATTTATATTTGTGTGGAGTAAAATTGATGTATATTACTAACTATGGATTTTTATTTTGCCGGTGGTCGTTGAAATTCGGTATTAGTAGCGATGTGGTGCTTGTAGGTAATTAACCAGGGTGTGTCAGAGAAAAGTGTTTAGTTTAAATGCGAGTTGATTGAACTGCGTTCACGATTATCCACGGACAACGCGTGTTTTGTGAAACACACAAACCGTAACAACAAAACTTTTTGTGTGTTTCACAAAACACGCGTTGTTGTTACAGAAACCAAATTTGTTACTCACTCTACTGCATCGCTTTGGATGGGTTGCGCTAGGTTTCAAAATCTGGTATTTATAATTTTTAGGCCTGTCCGTGTAGATTGTATTTTATAACGGACTTAAAGTTTGTTAACGCTTGATGTTGTTTGTGAAAAGTTTGTTTCTGAATGACAAAAACTTTAAATGCCTCACAACTGAGCAAGTATTGCTGTTTCATTTTCAACCTACACTTTTGTTACAAATCTTTAATGATCGCTTATTTTAAAGCGTGAAAGACTTCACTACCGTATTTATAAAAAAGTGTATTTTCACGTATTGTAGCTACGATATCCAAGCGTACGGGTTATTTAAATTTAAACCATAATATACAGGGTGATCCAAAATTCCGTTTCTTCTGCTTCTTTTACGAGAGATTGCAGACTGAAAAACAGGAATTCTGGTACCTGTTCGTCATCCACACCAAAGGTTTACAGTAAGACCTCGCATGTCTTGCAAAGAGACAAAGAATTTTTTTCTGTGTTTTATGTGAAAAATCTTTCACCACTTTCCGTCCAATTGTCTCTTGGACTATAACATTTTAAAATTTGTAAAACTGAAATTTTGCAAAGCTGGTAAACCTTCGGTTTGCGTCGGCATTCGTTCTTTTTTAAATAATGTCTTAAAAAAGGGCTATCGTGTAAAAAGTTCAGGTTTAGGACGTTCTTACTTTATAGGCTTTCCAACTCCATATTAAGATTGTACCTGAATAAATGGTTGATTTTGAAATCTCCCCCAATTTTCCTTTTTCGTGTGAATGTTCAAACGTTACCTCTAAAGAGATTTGTGTGTTCTATCGACGGTTGCTTATCTCGGTGAAACATTAAAAACTATTGTTGTACGAAACGTTGAAGGATTTAAGTACGATTTGGTTTATAGACTAGTAAACACATCAGTAACCTAACATTTCTACGTAGAGTTAAACGATGCTATATAAATCGGAACTTACTATTACACTATACGAATAAGTAAGTTATATTACACTTATAAATATATAAATGCATACTTAACTTATAAATACGCGATAAATACATTTAATACGTTTTATGATTTTAGTTGTCAGAGATTTTCTAAGAATTGTCTTAACATTTAGGCTATGCAGTGATTTACGTAACTTTCGGGGAAGTTATCAAGTGCCTTAAATTGGAACTTTGTTCGTTCCTTTGCGTATTTCCGGATCTTAACGTTTTCCTTTTCTATCTTCTTTAATCTGTGTATGTTGTGGTTTTAGACGTAAAAAAACTCTTCTGCCATTCGCGAAGTTTCCGATTGATTGAGTTGTGTAGTTCAAGGAATTTACTTATCAAACAAGATTTGCCTGATAAAGTTATTCGATACCTCAGTTCAGATGTGTTATCAGGTTAATTATTTGGCTTTTTAATACAAATACTAATGCCAGAATGTACCAATACGGAAGTTTAATGCAAATACTAATGCTTGAATGTACCCATAAGGAAATTTAATACAAATACTAATGTCAGAATGTACCCTTGCGGAAGTTTAATACAAATCATAATGCCAGAATGTACCCATAAGGAAATGTAATACAAATACTAATGTCAGAATGTACCCTTGCGGAAGTGTAATACAAATCATAATGCCAGAATGTACCTATAAGGAAATTTAATACAAATACTAATATCAGAATGTACCCTTGCGGAAGTTTAATACAAATCATAATGTCATAATGTACCCTTGCGGAAGTTTAATACAAATCATAATGCCAGAATGTACCTATACGGATCTTAATACAAATACTAATGTCAGAATGTACCCTTGGGGAAGTTTAATACAAATCATAATGCCAGAATGTACCTATACGGATCTTAATACAAATACTAATGTCAGAATGTACCCTTGGGGAAGTTTAATACAAATCATAATGCCAGAATGTACCCATAAGGAAATTTTATACAAATACTAATGTCTGAATGTACCCTTGCGGAAGTTTAATACAAATCATAATGCCAGAATGTACCCATAAGGAAATTTTATACAAATACTAATGTCTGAATGTACCCTTGCGGAAGTTTAATACAAATCATAATGCCAGAATGTACCTATAAGGAAATTTAATACAAATACTAATGCCGGAATGTGCCTCTACCGAAGTTTAATACAAATACTAATGCCAGAATGTACCCCTACGGAAGTTTAGAACCCCCAAATAAAACTACTTCCTAATTACGCTAACAAACTGACATCGTTACGACCCGCTTGGTCCTCTTCCACTTACTTCAAAAATTAGTTCACTCTCTCGCTTGAGCCACTAACACTCGGCTGTGCCTTCTTGAAGACGTTAATGTCGGCAAATCCAATATATTAACGATTAAACAATGCAATCTTACTACTTCCACGAATAAAAGTTAACCAAATAAAATTGGACTGATAAGGTTAAAGCGGATCGGGTTATATATTACCTTTTTCCCATTGATTAAATTTACGAATCTATTTCTATCCACGTGTTTTGAAGTCTTAACCTAACGTTCCGATCAAGTGGAATCCTTACATTGGCTAATCTATTATGTTATCATACGGTAATATTTGTTTACAAACGTGAAGAAACGCTTTTCAGTTCCTGATCTTAAATAGCACACTAGGTACAAAACAGATTTTATGGTAGACAAATTAAGATTAGCTCTGTTAAAAACCCAATATTTTAATTTGAACCAATATTGTTTAACTCAATTCCACCGTATATACAAAATATAACGAGCATGAAAAAGTTCAGGTTCCACTTGAGGACCCACTTGGTCGGAAAGGCGTTCTACAGTTTTCAGGAGGTCCTTGATGAGCCTATATGAAGTCGGCAAGTCAATCTGTAATAATCTGTACATGCGTGTAAAAAAACTAAAAAACTCTAAAGTTCAACTGTGTCAATAAACAAGTATTGAGTATCAACAATGACGTAATGGTCTTAATTACAAATTCTTGCGTCTGTAAGTTACAATTACGTATCGCTTTGGTCAGGAGATCATTGTCGGTGGTCAAAGTAAAAGATCATGGAACGAAAAGGTTCATACAGTGTTTATAACCTGAAGCTAATCTTAGATTCAATTTAAGTAGGCATTGCACATCACTCAAGTTACTTTGTCAAACTAACCTCGATTACTTTTGGAGATGTGAAAAGTGCTTTTGGTATGAAAACAAAATGGAAGTGGAGCTAAAATATTTTAAATGGCATATCGAGTAAAACTTCTTTACAACACAAGGGTGGTAACAGCCTCTCAGATTCGCGTAGGTGCGCAAGCGTCCCAGTGCTGTAATATGGGCTATTACGTAACATTTGTAACTAACGTATTTTTCAATAACGTTTAATACGCAATGCTCACGTAATAAATACAAAATACTGAACTAATACTGTGTTACAGTTGCAAAATATAATGTAATTGTTAGAGTGGTATTCACAGAAGATTCAAGTTCGTTAAAGTATGACAAACTATATTAATACAATTAATCTGGTACGGTACAGGTTTAGCTAATGCTCGTCCTTGCAGTTGGTCCATGAACTACACAAGTACGCCTCATCCTCAGACACAAGTATGATATGTGAGTGGAATGCGCGTGGGTGCATCGTTCCTAAATAAAGACGACAGATCCTACCGGGTAGTAACGTAATCGTGTATGCCGGTGATGTTAACGTCCGAGTAACGGGGAGCCCGTGTCGGCGAGCGTGGTAGGTACAACAGTAGGTGCCGGAATGTACCGAGTAAGCTAGCGAGCTAGCCGTGGCAGTATCGGCGAGCGTGGTAGGTACAACAGTAGGTGCCGGAATGTACCGAGTAAGGCTAGCGAGCTAGCCGTGGCAGTGTCGGCGAACGTGGTAGGTACAACAGTAGGTGCCGGAATGTACCGAGTGAGGCTAGCGAGCTAGCCGTGGCAGTGTCGGCGAGCGTGGTAGGTACAACAGTAGGTGCCGGAATGTACCGAGTGAGGCTAGCGAGCTAGCCGTGGCAGTGTCGGCGAGCGTGGTAGGTACAACAGTAGGTGCCGGAATGTACCGAGTGAGGCTAGCGAGCTAGCCGTGGCAGTGTCGGGGAGCGTGGTAGGTACAACAGTAGGTGCCGGAATGTACCGAGTGAGGCTAGCGAGCTAGCCGTGGCAGTGTCGGCGAGGCGAGGCAGGCGGCTGCAGACCCTGATGAAAGGGGCTGTCCTTGGACCAGTCCGTTACCTTTCCTCTCGCCGCGCATCGTCTCTGCCTGCCTGCCTGCACCATTACATACGGCATTATTGTACAGTGTACAGTACATGTAGGCCTACATCCACGTCCGGCATTCCTGTACATCGCGGTATCTGACTCTGCAACTCCTGGTGAAAAAGGCTGTCCGTGGACCAATCTGTTACATTTATGCTAGCAGCGTATCATCTCCGTATGCACCATTACATACGGCATTATTGTACAGTGTACAGTACATGTAGGCCTACATCCACGCCCGGTATTCCTGTACATCCAGGTGTCTGCGGCTGCGAAATCTCGACACAACCACTATTCTTCACAGTGCAGCAAACACACGTCAGCTCTGCTATGACACCATTAAACGATTGCTATGGTTAGAAGTGACAGCAGCAGTATTTGTGCATTCGTGCAAAATGCATATATAATAAATTAGGTGTGTACTAGTCTCAGTTATTTGCATTCATGCAGAACGCACGTCATTACTGTACAAGGCAATGTTTCTGTACATTCGTTAAAAATACACCACAGTACGTATTGTACAAGGTAATGAATGATTCTGTACATTCCTGCAGAATTTGCGTCAGTACTATACCGCAGCTTTTTAGTATTCTGCAAAATTCAAGTGTGTATCGTTCACGGCAAGGTCCATTTACATTCTTGCAGAATATACTTCATTATTGTACAGGGGATGGGTTCTTTAGGCTATATTCTTAGGGAATACGAGTAGTTATCCTACACGGCGAGGCTTTGTTTACATTACTGTACAATGTACGGTAGAACAATACAAGACAAAGTTTATGTACATTCTTGCAATGTACGGAGCAATTTATACCTAACTACCATACAACACAACGCTCTTTTAGTTTCTTGCCGAATAGAAGTCATACGGGACTTTCTAGAAGATTGGAAACGAGTGTGACATTGACCACATTGACCGACATTTTAGGATTCAGTGGCGGACGAAAGAAACAGGATCTTTCTGCGATAACAGGCATTAAATGGGTAAAGGTAATGTTATTTTGTGTATTGAGTGTTTCATAAACTTCTGAGTTGCGAAGTATTTGATTGAACTAACGAAGTTACAATCAGAATGTTTTAGGTCGAAGTTAGACGTGAAATATAAATAGGTTTCCGTTGTTTATTCGGATAAGAAACCGTATATTTTATAATAGTCATTATAAACTGTATGAATCACGTACCATTGTAGTAGACCATTGTGTTTTCTTGTTTATTATCGTTTTATAAATATATTCATTTAAATAATGGGATTGTTGTGTGTGTTTTTTATTACAAGCATTTCTTCTACTTCCAGTGTTAGACGACTTAAAGAAAAAGAAAATGGCTGAATTAATTTCTATTATTTTGTTTATCCGAAGGTGATAATAGTAGATCCAGGCATTACGTAACAATTGATTAAGCAGGCATTAAAATTTTTACTATGTAAAAATAAAACCATATTACCCAGAACGAAAGTTAAAACATGTATTATTTACATGTGTAACATATCTATCTTAAAATTACATGTTCCCTACTCACAAAGGTGCTTAAAACCAAGGCTCTTGTAACAATGGGAGGTCATAAAACGCAGTAATAAAAAAATCAACCCTTCCAACGCTAAATAATCGTATCGTGTAACATAGAACATATTGCACAACACGCTAGTTTATCAAACAGTTGTAGTAGTAGTTTATCATGACCATTGGCATTACCGTGTTTGCACGATGTACTGATGTATTAGATACTGTATTGTTTTATATTAAATTAAGGCGACAATTACCAGCAGTTATCACTCAGGTCCTGAATCCTCGCGAGTCGCATATCTGCAACCCTTCTTGGAATCATTCCAAGTGTCCACAATTATCACTCAGGTCCTGACTCCTCACGAGTCACATATCTGCAACCCTTCTTGGAATCATTCCAATTGTCCACAATTATCACTCAGGTCCTCAATCCTCGCGAGTCGCATATCTGCAACCCTTCTTGGAATCATTCCAAGTGTCCACAATTATCACTCAGGTCCTGACTCCTCGCGAGTCGCATATCTGCAACCCTTCTTGGAATCATTCCAAGTGTCCACAATTATCACTCAGGTCCTGACTCCTCGCGAGTCGCATATCTGCAACCCTTCTTGGAATCATTCCAATTGTCCACAATTATCACTCAGGTCCTCAATCCTCGCGAGTCGCATATCTGCAACCCTTCTTGGAATCATTCCAAGTGTCCACAATTATCACTCAGGTCCTGACTCCTCGCGAGTCGCATATCTGCAACCCTTCTTGGAATCATTCCAAGTGTCCACAATTATCACTCAGGTCCTGACTCCTCGCGAGTCGCATATCTGCAACCCTTCTTGGAATCATTCCAATTGTCCACAATTATCACTCAGGTCCTCAATCCTCGCGAGTCGCATATCTGCAACCCTTCTTGGAATCATTCCAATTGTCCACAATTATCACTCAGGTCCTGACTCCTCGCGAGTCGCATATCTGCAACCCTTCTTGGAATCATTCCAAGTGTCCACAATTATCACTCAGGTCCTGAATCCTCGCGAGTCGCATATCTGCAACCCTTCTTGGAATCATTCCAAGTGTCCACAATTATCACTCAGGTCCTCAATCCTCGCGAGTCGCATATCTGCAACCCTTCTTGGAATCATTCCAAGTGTCCACAATTATCACTCAGGTCCTGACTCCTCGCGAGTCGCATATCTGCAACTCTTCTTGGAATCATTCCAATTGTCCAAAATTATCACTCTGGTCATGACTCCTAGTGGTTTGCATATCTGCAACCCTTCATAGTATCATCCGAAATATCCGCCATTGTCAATATCCACCATGTCGTAATTCGTCTGATGCTTTTGGGATATATTGTATTTGTTTGTCCAATAAACAGTCTTTTTCCTATCTGCTTAGCTGTAAACATGTAACATACTTGTCTCGCTCTCTCTCTCTCTCTCTCTCTCTCTCTCTCTCTCACACACACACACACACACACATACATGCACAGTAAATTCACACTGTGGTGTGACAAAAATTAAAGTGCAGGAATGTCGACACGTCAAAATGGCAGGTCGGGTAAGACCAACGATAATTGACGGTTGGTCGAAGTCAAAGAAGGCAGGAGCGTTGCAGCGGCTCGGCCGGCGCGGAAGACTCAGGGTTTGTACCGGTAATTTGGCGACACACTTACAGCTCAATACAGGTAATATTCTCACTTAACACGAGTATTAATAAGACAGGACGGGCCAGGCAGAGCAGGCCGGCCGGCGCATGCGCAGGGACAGACACGCTAATTACATGGTAGAGGTACATCTGCTAGTCCTGGCCCGCGCCGCCGAGCCTCGACACTCGACATCACCGAACTTCACTATTGTTGTAGGTTGCACTCACTACACTGCTAGACTCCCGAGCCCCTGCGGGATTATCTGTCACCGACTCGAGTTAGGTCGGGTGGACAGATGTCCTGGGTCCCCAGGAAGTGCTGCGTTTTCGACGGCTGGTCCATATGTCCGACATAATATGGAGCGAGATGTGTCCAAGTCAAAACCATCATACATTGTGTACCATTGCCTACGAGTTTTAACTTTAACAGTAACACACACATTTTTGGGTTTTGTCTTTTATGGAAATTCAACCACACCTAATTCATCATCTAACAAGTTATCACCATATTCAGATTTATGTCTTTTGAATTATACCGCACAAAGATACAAACCAATACATACGTTTAATCATGAATTGCGTGCTGATTTAAAAAATGTATGTAGTTTACTTACATGATATATAAAATATTTCTATACCTACATATCTTTATGTAAAAGTCTGATTTATTTTGAGTTTGAATTTTTAGGGGATATTAATCAGTTTTATACTACCTCTAATTGCAACCAGATTTGTCACTTGCAGGATCGGTGTATGTCGCGTAATGCATATCATGTCACTTGCAGGATCGGTGTATGTCGCGTAATGCATATCATGTCACTTGCAGGATCGGTGTATGTCTCGTAATGGCATTTCATGTCACTTGCAGGATCGGTGTATGTCTCTTAATGGCATTTCATGTCACTTGCAGGATCGGTGTATGTCTCGTAATGCATATCATGTCACTTGCAGGATCGGCGTATGTCTCGTAATGCATATCATGTCACTTGCAGGATCGGTGTATGTCGCGTAATGCATATCATGTCACTTGCAGGGTCGGTGTATGTCGCGTAATGCATATCATGTCACTTGCAGGATCGGTGTATGTCTCGTAATGCATATCATGTCACTTGCAGGATCGGTGTATGTCGCGTAATGCATATCATGTCACTTGCAGGGTCGGTGTATGTCTCGTAATGCATATCATGTCACTTGCAGGATCGGTGTATGTCTCTTAATGGCATTTCATGTCACTTGCAGGATCGGTGTATGTCTCGTAATGCATATCATGTCACTTGCAGGATCGGCGTATGTCTCGTAATGCATATCATGTCACTTGCAGGATCGGTGTATGTCGCGTAATGCATATCATGTCACTTGCAGGGTCGGTGTATGTCGCGTAATGCATATCATGTCACTTGCAGGATCGGTGTATGTCGCGTAATGCATATCATGTCACTTGCAGGGTCGGTGTATGTCGCGTAATGCATATCATGTCACTTGCAGGATCGGTGTATGTCGCGTAATGCATATCATGTCACTTGCAGGATCGGTGTATGTCGCGTAATGGCATTTCATGTCACTTGCAGGATCGGTGTATGTCTCGTAATGGCATTTCATGTCACTTGCAGGATCGGTGTATGTCTCGTAATGGCATTTCATGTCACTTGCAGGATCGGTGTATGTCTCGTAATGGCATTTCATGTCACTTGCAGGATCGGTGTATGTCGCGTAATGGCATTTCATGTCACTTGCAGGATCGGTGTATGTCTCGTAATGGCATTTCATGTCACTTGCAGGATTGGTGTATGTCTCGTAATGGCATTTCATGTCACTTGCAGGATCGGTGTATGTCGCGTAATGGCATTTCATGTCATTTGCAACGGTTCCCGTTGTAATTTCTCTAGTTACCGTGTGAGTTGTGGAGGTATACTTCAATTTTGGTGCGTTTGTGTATAAAGAAATAAAACCTACTTAGCTACATCCCCACCGATCGGTTCTGTTCCGAGTTTCTGAACTCTGATACACGCAATTCGTAGTACTGGTGGGTACACGTGTTGGAAAGAAAGCACTTAGAGAGCTGGAAAGATGCGGTGCGGCGGCGATTCCCGTAATACTAATGCGGCCTGTGTACTGTACATCATACAGGAACACATGTTTCGTGCAGGTATGCCCACATTCATAAATATGGCCGAGTCGAGTAAGAACCCGAGGCGGCGCGGCGGAGTAGAAAAATACTACACGCTTCTAAACGGGCAGCTACAAATAATTTATGGAGAAACAAATGAAAAAGTAGTGTTGGCAGAGAGAAGCCTCTGGCAGGCCGGGAGCCAAGCGGTGTCGGTATAGCGCGCACACACATGTCGGGTCGAGAGGACAGGACAGAGACACGACCCCCCCTCCCCCCGGCTCCACACTCCCCTCCTCCCACAGCAATAACATCCAGAGTAGCACCAGTGGTGCCTGAAGACATCTGTCTACTGTTTCCGGCTCAGCCCAATTAAACAAGTACAGCTCGTAGAGCCATTGGAGACCCTCTTTCGTAACACGCGAGCTACCAGGAGGGATGTAGCGGACGAGTCTGCTCCTCGTAGATGATACATCACTTTGCGTGCATAAATGAGGGGGGATATTACACATGCTTTGGGGGGTTTAACTTTCCCCACGCGCGACGCTTTGTCGACGTTAGGCTATTTTGTACTCCTCGCTTCACCGCACGTTAAGGGCCTGTACCGGCGGTCATCTCGAATTTTAGACCCAAAAGTCAGTATCAGACCCTACACCTTCGAGACCTTAAGTTTAGACGGTGAGGTCTCATTTTAATGTCTACGGACTTGAAAAACGTGAAGGGAGACCCTAACCAAGTTTTCCATTCACTGTATAAACTATGAGACGTATATCAGTGCCTGCCTGATTTGATTGTGGCAAAAAGCTGTTGTTAAATGTATTAAGGCCTGAGATATATAGGGGGTTAGTTTATAAGAAACTAATTAAGACCTCTTATTATTATTAATAATGAAGGTCAGGCTTGCAAGTTGGAATATAAAAATAGTAGTTCTAGAAAAAATTCTAAAAAAATTCTAAAAAACGAAGTGCCTGCCGCCTATATTCTGCATGGTGTTATTTTTACGTCGAGGCAGCATCGTATAAAATATGTCGGACGTGTGAAATTATACTGTTGTTTCAAATATTGTAATTCTCGAGAACATATTTTGGGCATTGCGTCCAATTCGGTTCTATCCTGGGTCGATTGTGAAATGTAAGTTGTTGCAACGCATATTGAAAGATTTTCCGCCTCGACGGCTGAGAGCACGTAGCTCGCTGAGTGTAAAGGGTAAACGATAAGTCTATAAATAAACGATAACTGAGGAACGGTTTTGCTGAGCGAAAGTCTGCTGGCGAGAGCCGTGATTGCAACTCCCTGGTGACATCACTCCGCGGCACACCTCGCTCATGAGACTCGCACATTACTGCAATAAGAGGTCGCGTAATGATTGCTGATGTAACGCCTTTCGGTCTTGTATCCAGTTCAGGTGCGGATGGTACACTTGGGGATCGGGTTGTGGGTACGATCGTGCGATGAGTGCGAGTTGTTTACTCTGCTGTGGGAACAGTTCGGTTGAAACATTCCGAGATCACGTCGTGGATACAGTTTGTAACGCCTGTTACCTTGGAATGAGTGCAAGTTTTTTGTCGTGGGAACCGCTCTGGTAGTACAATAATCGTTTATTATGTGGTACAGAACGTGATTATGCGGAGAGTGGTACATTGCTCATCATTTGTACACGAAACACAACAGGAGCATATAATAAACTCATTTTGTAACGTGGTACACAAAGTGGTCATGCGGTGAGTGGTACATTATGTACCATACACCAGGTAGAGGTGGTACACTACTTGTCCATGCGACGATACACCGTGTAGATGGTACACAGTTCGTCAATGTATATAAAGATAGCAGGTGCACGTTGGTACACTACAACCATACATGCATGTAATGATACCAGGTTTATGTGGTACACAACGTGACCATGCGACGATACACCGTGTAGATGGTACACAGTTCGACAATGTATATAAAGATAACAGGTGCAAGTTGGTACACTACATGGCCATGTAATGATACCAGGTGTATGTGGTACACAACGTGACCATGCGACGATACACCGTGTAGATGGTACACAGTTCGTCAATGTATATAAAGATAGCAGGTGCAAGTTGGTACACTACATCGCCATGTAATGATACCAGGTGTATGTGGTAAACAACGTGACCATGCGACGATACACCGTGTAGATGGTACACAGTTCGACAATGTATATAATGATAGCAGGTGCAAGTTGGTACACTACATCGCCATGTAATGATACCAGGTGTATGTGGTACACAACGTGACCATGCGACGATACACCGTGTAGATGGTACACAGTTCGACAATGTATATAACGATAGCAGGTGCAAGTTGGTACACTACATGGCCATGTAATGATACCAGGTGTATGTGGTACACAACGTGACCATGCGACGATACACCGTGTAGATGGTACACAGTTCGACAATGTATATAACGATAGCAGGTGCAAGTTGGTACACTACATGGCCATGTAATGATACCAGGTGTATGTGGTACACAACGTGACCATGCGACGATACACCGTGTAGATGGTACACAGTTCGACAATGTATATAATGATAGCAGGTGCAAGTTGGTACACTACATGGCCGAGTAATGAACTCGATTGTGCAGGTGGTACACAGACCCTGCTACCCCGCCATGCCAAATTACACAGTATGGTGTTAGTCGGGCCCATGATTACCGCCGGCCGTACACGCAACTCCAGATTACCACTTCACTACCTGATAAGCTCCGTGTTCCACCACTTTTTATTTCCTTTAATGGCTGATTACAATGTGTTTTGGCGTTTTACCCAAGCTGACCTATACACTACTGTAGATTTATTAACTGATACCCTACTTGCCACTTTTACTCCACAATCATCATTAGTAAACTGTTGAGCTTATTATTTCAATTTTGATTTTCTAACCTTCACTTCCGCGGAAGAAATGCTTATTTCCATCCCGTGTCGTACGGTAGTTCGGGGCTTTGAGACATTCAATGGCTCAGCTCTGTTTCTAGCTTTGCACACTGACACGACCCTTTGATTCCTTCCCAGTAATCATCTATCTACGTAAAGAGTGCTAACATCAAAATCTAAAAGGCTTTCTTACTGTCAAGATACATTTTAAATAGCTGTGTATTTAACGTATAAAAAATTGAAATATATTTTCTTTCCAAGGTTCTTAAAAGTGTTTACAGTTCAGAGGCATGCTATCCGTTAAAATTGCAAGTGTAGAGAAGAAAAGTAATATTACAGTTACTGGCAGCCAGAGAACCCCAGAGACATGTATTTTCCCCGCCAAGTCTCCATTTAAACGTAAAATGTGATTGCTGCAAGATATAACTTGCATGGAGTGCCTACTATCTCAATCTGGATCTAGTGGTAGGCCACGAATTCAAGTAGTGTAAGTTATAACATGCATGGAGTGCCTAATATCTCAATCTGGCTAGTGGTAGGCCACGAATTCAAGTAGTGTAAGTTATAACATGCATGGAGTGCCTACTATCTCAATCTGGCTCTAGTGGTAGGCCACGAATTCAAGTAGTGTAAGTTATAACATGCATGGAGTGCCTACTATCCCAATCTGGCTCTAGTCGTGAGCCACGAATTCAAGTAGTGTAAGTTATAACATGCATGGAGTCCCTACTATCTCAATCTAGCTCTAGTGGAGAACCACGAATTCAAGTAGTGTAAGTTATAACATGCATGGAGTCCCTACTATCTCAATCTAGCTCTAGTGGAGAACCACGAATTCAAGTAGTGCAAGTTATAACATGCATGGAGTGCCTACTATCCCAATCGTGCTCTAGTGGTGAGCCACGATTTCAAGTAGTGTAAGTTATAAAGTGTATGGAGTGCCTACTATTCCAATCGTGCTCTAGTGGAGAACCGCGAATTCAAGTTGTGTATATTTGACTGATATTTCCATAAAAGTAAATATTAATTTTGAGGTTAGCGTTAGGAATATAATCCGGAACACGCTTTATATTGTTTAATTATATTTGTAATTTTTTCTGTATTGTAATCGAGGTAGTAATGGTCCTGGTGCTTCCAATAGGTATGTACTGGCGGTCATCTTAATATTTGACTTAATAAATCACTATGTTTATATAATTATGTATTCTTATCCTAAATCCTTATTGACACATAATGTATTATTATTATGTACATATCGGATAAAAACTATGCTTTATTCTGAAGATAAAACAGTACGTTAATAATATTATTTTCTGTGTAACATAATATTTTAGATCGGAAGTGAACAATATGGCTATTAGTGTCCCAACTGCACCGTACCTCTTGTAACCTGAAGTTATAACATCACTCTAACCCAGTTACTTTGTCCCGTTGTATTAAGTGACTGTAAATTTACATAACCGATAATAGATTTTATAACTCGTTTGGAGAAATATTTTGCTGTGCGTAGAAACTCCAAACTTGCAGTGACTCTTTGTTTAAAGTCCGTTATTGATGATGTCAGGTTTGAAAGGATAACAGGATTTCGGACATTTGCCATCGTTACAAAATCTTCATATGTTATAACGCATGGACTGGACTCCAAGCTTTAGTGTGTTTGAAGCAGCTTCCTTTCCCTTCTTTTCTTATTGTTGTTCTTAATTTTTGTATGTATTAACAATAACTTCACCTGACGAAGAGGACAGATTCCAACCCTCGAAACGTTGTGTAATACATTTTGTAACATATAGAAAATATCCGAAATCCTGCAGAAACTATTATTACAGAATAAATGCGAGTTAATATTTAGTCGAAAAATTAGTTTTATATTTTGGAACGTGGCTGAAACACGATTTTTAAAACTTTTGAATTTAAACCGTGTGGATTCGACGTGACCGGAACCGTAAATTAGGTTTCAAGAATTAAGACAAAGCGACACAGAACGAACGGTGGGGGATCCCCGATCCGATTGTTTTCGAAGACTTTCGTCGGTGAAACAAATTGGCACCGTTCTCAATTCAATACAGTGGAGTAAATAATTGGGCCGTAACTAACAGGTGTTGGGGACAAGTTACGGGGGAGAAATACAGCGTCGCGCCCCCGACCGCCGCGCCGCGCTCTTCATCTACAAAGGCACCCCCTTAAATACCGCGGACGAAAATTCCAACCCTTTCCGCCTGTGATACGGTGAATCGCAGCCATTGAATTGTAAGTCTGGTGGAAATGATGACACTGTGCGGATTCCTTACTGAAGCTTCTGTTTAGGCGACCTACTCGCCTTACGGTTGACTGAGAGGAGAGGCTCTTTTGTTCCTATTGAAGGAGAAACCGGGGGACAGAGTTTCTGTTCCAAACTGAATCGGATCGAAGAGAAACGCGTATTTAACTGTCCGATAATTTAGTCCGGAATTTTCTGATGCTCTGCAGTTATCAAGTTTTAAATTCGTACTGGACACAGTCCACTACAAGTTTCTACTTTCCATCTTTCCCTTTTTACAACCGGATATAATATTTCAAATGCACACAGCGGTGTTTACACGGTTTCGGTGAGTAGACGTTTTATTACAGGTGTTGCGTTGTAAAACATTCCATGCTTTGCTTTTGGTTGTTCACTGTTTTTATATTTGTGATGCAAGAAAATGTGTATTGGCATTTGCTAATGTAGACTTTATTTCACAGTTCAAGTGTTATTGCAAACAATTCCGTATTTTAATTTTGTTATTCGTCGACTTAAGTTTTGGGATTTCGTTTGGTTTAGTAGTTAAGAGGCTTTTACAGTTTTACTTTATGTACACGTACTTTAGTACGCCATTATAGGCCTAGGTATGTTAGTAGTTTTATTTAAAAGACACAGAAGATTTGTTGCTATACCCAACCCTTTGGATATATTATAATATATATCGTCTTTATATCAGTGTGCGTAAAGACTGGATGGTTATGACACAACCTATGACGCATCCAGCACTGTAGTATCTCTGACCTTTTCACTCTGTACTTGCCAGGAGGTTTACATAACCCCAGTCTCGTTTGTGTATAACTCATGACGCATTCAGCATTTTTTTTTCAGTCCTATCTTGTTCACTCTCTAGGCTACATGCGAGGAGGTTGACATTGTCCCAAGTGTGAGTCTCATTTGTATACAGATGCCACATCCAGCACTGTAGTGTCACTGACCTTATCACTCTGTACATGCGAGGAGGTTGACATTGTCCCAAGTTTGAGTCTCATTTGTATACAGATGCCACATCCAGCACTGTAGTGTCACTGACCTTATCACTCTGTACATGCGAGGAGGTTGACATTGTCCCAAGTTTGAGTCTCATTTTTATACAAATGCCACATCCAGCACTGTAGTGTCACTGACCTTATCACTCTGTACATGCGAGGAGGTTGACATTGTCCCAAGTTTGAGTCTCATTTGTATACAGATGCCACATCCAGCACTGTAGTGTCACTGACCTTATCACTCTGTACATGCGAGGAGGTTGACATTGTCCCAAGTTTGAGTCTCATTTGTATACAGATGCCACATCCAGCACTGTAGTGTCACTGACCTTATCACTCTGTACATGCCAGGAGGTTGACATTGTCCCAAGTTTGAGTCTCATTTGTATACAGATGCCACATCCAGCACTGTAGTGTCACTGACCTTATCACTCTGTACATGCGAGGAGATTGACATTGTCCCAAGTTTGAGTCTCATTTGTATACAGATGCCACATCCAGCACTGTAGTGTCACTGACCTTATCACTCTGTACATGCGAGGAGATTGACATTGTCCCAAGTTTGAGTCTCATTTGTATACAGATGCCACATCCAGCACTGTAGTGTCACTGACCTTATCACTCTGTACCTGCGAGGAGGTTGACATTGTCCCAAGTTTGAGTCTCATTTGTATACAGATGCCACATCCAGCACTGTAGTGTCACTGACCTTATCACTCTGTACCTGCGAGGAGGTTGACATTGTCCCAAGTTTGAGTCTCATTTGTATACAGATGCCACATCCAGCACTGTAGTGTCACTGACCTTATCACTCTGTACATGCGAGGAGGTTGACATTGTCCCAAGTTTGAGTCTCATTTGTATACAGATGCCACATCCAGCACTGTAGTGTCACTGACCTTATCACTCTGTACATGCGAGGAGGTTGACATTGTCCCAAGTTTGAGTCTCATTTGTATACAGATGCCACATCCAGCACTGTAGTGTCACTGACCTTATCACTCTGTACATGCGAGGAGGTTGACATTGTCCCAAGTTTGAGTCTCATTTTGTATACAGATGCCACATCCAGCACTGTAGTGTCACTGACCTTATCACGCTGTACATGCGAGGAGGTTGACATTGTCCCAAGTTTGAGTCTCATTTGTATACAGATGCCACATCCAGCACTGTAGTGTCACTGACCTTATCACTCTGTACCTTCCAGGAGGTTGACATTGTCCCAAGTTTGAGTCTCATTTGTATACAGATGCCACATCCAGCACTGTAGTGTCACTGACCTTATCACTCTGTACATGCGAGGAGGTTGACATTGTCCCAAGTTTGAGCTTCATTTGTACACAACTGATGACGCATCCAGCTCTATCTTATCACTGTCTTGGTCACCCTGTGCATGCCAGGAGGCTGGTTTGTTTGGTTACAAGCATGTTTAGTCATAAATAATATATTTGGTTAAGTTAAATTACTAAGTGTGTTCTTGTACAGTCGTTATTTCAGTCTTATTATTGAAGTTTCAGGAGTGGAGAGTGCAATTAATCATCTTAAGGGGGACTCCTGGAAAGTAATACAAAACTAAAGTTGGATTCCAGTACTATTTCCTTTCTTCTGCTGAGAAAATGCTCTTGTGTAGCTCTAGTTTACACGTTGGACGGTTCAGGGTAGGGAGGGGGGCGGTGAGGAAAGTGTAGTGTCAATCATATCAACTGTCTCACAATAATCGTCGTTAGGCGTCTGACATTTACCAGTCAGTTGCTGACGGTGCTGGGTACCGCACACTGCACAGTCACCCGGCACGCCACGCCGGTCAGACCAACAAGGAAGAGCAGGGCCCGGCAGCTTGAGGCAGGGGTCATACAGCTGACAGGGGCGTACGCATGGGCGGGCGCCTATAACCCCCCCCCCCCCCCCCACCATCCACAACACATGGGCCTGAGGAGTTGCGTAACAGAGATATACCGTACACATTCGACTTCCTGATACATGAAGAGTCAGGTTGCATAACAACATTCTAGCGACCTTTATTCCACATTGTACTACAGTCCCTAGGAACCTTTTAAGATTACAATAATCGACTTCACTGATACCTAATAAACTGAGAGAAAAAGAGGTTTGATCCGGTTTGAAATAATTATAATGTAATTATTCATTAGATGTAATTTAACCATCCAGAACATTTTAAACCCTAACTTTGCAGCAATACCTGTGGGCGTTGTAGTATTGGTCGAATCTACCCTTGCAGCAATGCCCGTGAGCGTTTCTGTAGCAATGGTCGAACATAACCTTGCAGCAATGCCCGTGAGCGTTGTAGTAATGGTCGAATCTACCCTTCCAGCAATGTCCGTGAGCGTTTCTGTAGCAATGGTCGAACATAACCTTGCAGCAATGCCCGTGAGCGTTGTAGTAATGGTCGAATCTACCCTTCCAGCAATGTCCGTGAGCGCTTCTGTAGCAATGGTCGAACCTAACCTTGCAGCAATGCCCGTGAGCGTTGTAGGAATGGTCGAATCTAACCCTTCCAGCAATGTCCGTGAGCGCTTCTGTAGCAATGGTCGAACCTAACCTTGCAGCAATGCCCGTGAGCGTTGTAGTAATGGTCGAATCTACCCTTGCAGCAATATCCGTGAGCGCTTCTGTAGCAATGGTCGAACCTAACCTTGCAGCAATGCCCGTGAGCGTTGTAGTAATGGTCGAATCTACCCTTCCAGCAATGTCCGTGAGCGCTTCTGTAGCAATGGTCGAACCTAACCTTGCAGCAATGCCCGTGAGCGTTGTAGTAATGGTCGAATCTACCCTTGCAGCAATATCCGTGAGCGCTTCTGTAGCAATGGTCGAACCTAACCTTGCACCAATACCAATGAGCGTGCTAATTATGAATGTTCTTCTGCCGCGGAAACAGTGGCGGAGAAAACTTCCTTAATTTTTCTTCGCGTAACTACCTCGCCCCTCCCCCCAGATGACCGCCCCGCGTCCGCCTCTGGATGCCGAGGCAGGACCGCGGTGAAAGTGCGGTGAAAGGCAAAGTAATGCGCACATTACCGACGGTGCAGCATCTCTCGGCCTCACCAGAAGTGCTCGACTGCTCGTACAACGCCTCGCCCGCCGCTTCGCGTTCCACACAACAGAACTTTATGTTGCGTTACGTTGCGTTATAACGTCTGTTGCGACACACCGAATGTTGGCGCTCCTGACCCCTCCGTTACCTCCTTATTAATCTTCCTTCGACATCGCGTTCGGTACCCACGGCCGACGTGTTCCCGGTGGAGAACGTGCAGGTCCCACCACTACTCGCTCCGTCGCGTCGTTACATTCCGGACTTTCGCTATGAATGATTTTTAAGTCCCTAACCACCAACATCGCGCCTGATCCTGAATCAATAGTGCAGCCTGAGACTTGTAAACTGTAGTCGGCCGATACGGAGACTGAGATATTACATTTTTTTATTTTCAACTTCAAATGTCCTAAGTGTTCCTTTAGTGTTTTGAATTCAAGAACTCTTGCCGGTACGTGTGTCTCGGCGTAGGGCTTCAGTATATACATGATAAATATCGTGGTTATGCCTTATCGCCTAGTAAACTCCTTAATGGCAAACTTCACGGTTTCTGGCCGGGCTGAAGTACGACTGGCCAATGGATGTTGGAAGATGGAATCTTTATAAAAATTGTCGTTGAGGGTCGTCAGTATGCACATTTTTCAATTCAAAAATGTAATGTAATTTCGCATGATTAAAAATTCAGATCAATGTTATGAAGTTTTCGAGGTGAGTTAAGTGTAAACCTCTTGTACCTGTAAAACTATGTTTAACCGAACAGTTAGTTTAGCTGAGATTGTTTGTAGAGTCGCGTGTGTGCAAATATGACCATTTTCCCTCGTCATGAAGGAGATTCGAATAAACGGATATCAAAAGTGCGACCGATCAAAATGACATTGAATCGTTTCTTTATCAGATATGCTGTTACTTACCTACAATACTCAGAACTGTGTGAAAACGGAACTTGGAAATTTTGCTGATACAATAGATTATAATACAATATATCATAATTGCAAGAATTAATGTAAACTTGCATAGGTTGTCACATTTATTTTATACTCATTAAAAATTACATTCGAGTCTAATGCTAACGTTTTAATTTTTTAATAATAAAACCATTGTCAGACCATAAAATTTACACATAATAAAGATTAACTTTGGATGTCAACGCCCCTGCACTATCAAACAAACAGATCGTTTCTAGTGAGATGGTCCAAGAATTCACCAACTGTATTAAATGAACGAGACACCAAAAAGTATCATCATGGATTTTTTTAACCGATTTTACATCAATGTTATTGGTGGATGGCGAAATAATCGCATTAGTTTCTTATTTTTTTGGCGGCTCATTTTTTCTTACTGGAATTTAGCATCGATTTGTAAATAAATGCTGTTCAATTTTCGTGGTAAGAACAAAATAAACCATTTTTTACATTTCAGATATCTTTGTTCTTCTCCCTTCTGGGTGTTTTTGTTTTGTGTGACAAAAATACGAGTACAATCAAAACTGTTTATAGAATAGGTGAGTATTGTATTGTTAAAAACTAGTCGGTCATTTTGATTTTGCATTGTTTTTAAATTTGTTTCAGAATGTCTATAATTGTTGTTTGTTTATCTCGAAAATTATAAAATAAAATTAGTGTAAAATAGACTTCTTAAGGCAATGTTTATGTTTTAAGTGTACGGAAAAGCTTGTTAAAGTGGTCCTGTGGTAAAATGGAGACGAGACGATGATGTCACCAGATGCTCGTCCTGTTGACAAAGAAATTACAGCACGTATTTAATTTCGCCTTTATTGACGGGGGCGGGGGTCCCATTCCGCGGGGGGGGGGGGCGGGGTAACTGTTTGGAATTATAAAAAACAACACAATAATCGAGGGAGGAGAGCTGGGGATTATATTATTTTGTGGCCGGGTGACTTAGAGGGATAACAAATTAAAATATTTCGCGGTCGAGTATCTGAATCGATGCTGCCCTGCCCCCCCCCTCCCCTCACCTAAAACCGCCCACTGTGGGTTAAGTTGTCAGAAATAATTTATCGTTGTACTCTGTATTGGGCTATCCGGACCAAAGTGGCTTTTATACGACATACATTTCTGAACAATATATTGTTTCTGGTATTCGTTAATTGTAAACTATCGACGTGGGTATATCCGTGTGTGTGTTTCAGCTCCAGTTGAATATATCGGACTTAAATTTTGTTTTGTGTCTTATGCGCGTAGTACACAAGGGTCGGATGTGTTTTGCCTACATTTTGGCAAAAGCGGCATTTTGGCAAGAACTAAAACACTAGTTATTAGCAGTTCTTCGGTGTGATATTCTTCCGCCAGGGCCGCATTATTATTCCGGGAACTGCGTCTGACAGGCATTGGAGGTTTAAAGCAAATTGGGCGTTGTAGCCTACGGTAAGCTCTGTCAGAGATCTAACACTCTTCTTCAATCGGTACCCCTAATTGGCCCGCTTGGTTTAGTCGGTACTCTTAATGAGTGTGCGGCAATAGGGATTGGTAGATTTGCTTATAAGTCTGGCACGGCTGATGGGAATTTCGCATTGAGGACTCATTTACTTCCTGCCCAGGATCAGGATCAGTACACAGTGTAAGCGGAGTATGGAATAGGCAAAAACCAAACACCACCCAGACCGATAACACCGTAACGTGTGTAGTATTGAAGAAGATACACTACCGTGTAATTATGTATTCTTTACGAACGCGTGGACTTGGAATCAACATTGAATTTAAATTCTTCATCGTGGCTAATATAAATACCTGTTCATGGTACGAAATCTATATTTATTCACAAATGTACTTCATATAATGCAGTCCACATCAAAACGTGCGCCAAGGACTTATTCCAGGACATAACTCTTCTTGTTTATACGCAATAACGTCGAGGCACCATTAAATAAAGAACGAGTGATACACGTCAGCCTAACCTTCCTTTTTCTAAATCCAACTGTTCACTCCATTGCTTTTAGGGTTTTATGTGTTTTGACGTGCATAAAGATTGTACTATCTATATTGTGCAAGTAAATAATTGATTGATTGTATAACACAACGGGTATGCCGTTCAGCGGATCCTGGACTAGCATTCTTTCTAAGCATTGGCAGCATTGACGGGCGGCCTTGCGTAGATTATAGACCGATTTTCAAACTGAACTTCAACGATCTTATAAAATTCATATACCGGGAATGCCTACAATGCTTGTCGATTTTACTTACAAAGGGCCGCCATCTTGAAATCTACCGAGGAATTTAGCACAGATTTCGTGCTTTTGTTTAACCCATGAGAGGTCCCCTTGTTAGATGGCACCTAACAAACATAGTTGGTCTGATGAAATTTTTTTATGAAATGATAAATCACTGATACTTTACAAGTGCCTCACTGACTATATGGCACATTATTTTCCGTCAAACACCGTATGATTCATCTATAGCCGTGACTGTGGGGGTTTGGGGGAATACTACTCTGCGCGCTTTCTGGCAACTACATCTCGCGGGACCGACCGCGTTAGTGCAGTTGTTAGACGGCACCTACGCATGTGACCAATCCCGTTATTTTTTTTTTACTGCAAGCGTGTTACTGCCAATACAATGTTTGGTTCGATATCGTTATAAACATTATGTTACCACCCAACTGACCTGTCAGAAAAACAATTTACGCTGTTCAAGGTCTACATGCTAGGAAAATATTGCGAAAACCATGCATTGGTGCCATAATTGAGCAACAGAGGAAAAATAATAACTATTACTCCGCATTTGTCTCTGTATTTTGTGTTGTAACTAAAATGTGTTATTTATATGACAAATATATTTATAAATTAAAAAATGAATTATTTTTAAAAATGTAATAAAATAATATAATTATTTACAATAAAATAAGTACAGACTTAAAAAAACAGATACAGTAAGAGTAATAAGTGTAAAATAGCATTTAGAAACATTTAAAAAAAATGTAATACAATAATATAATTATTTACAATAAAATAAGTACAGACTTAAAAAAAACAGATACAGTAAGGGTAATAAGTGTAAAAAAGCCTTTAGAAGCATAAAATAAAAGTAACTTACAAAAACACAATGTTAGATACCAGCTATACACTGTTAGATACCAGCTATACAATGTTAGATACCAGCTATACATGGGGCATGCTTCGGGACCTCTCACGGGTTAAAGAACTCGTTTTGGGTTTACACTTCACAACGTGACGTTTCACGGGTGGGTCTGTGCAACCAAATTATCTCTAAAGTTATGCAATAAAATACGAGGTGATTTGCTAGCTACGCACAAGTGTACAAACTAGTGTGTCACACTAAGTGAGCTAATTCCGATGCGGTGGGGTGGCGGCGTCGACAGACAAGTCTGTCACTCCAGTGGAGTGGCGCGTGGTCGACCGTGTGCTGTGTGTTGTGTGTTGTGTGTCGGGGTGTCGAAGCGACATTTGTAGAGAGATAGGAGTAGGTGTACATGTTCACAGTTGACATTCGAACTACCGCGGCATCCACCATTCAGACCCTCCCCCCCTCCCCTCCCCTCCTGTTCTCGACGCGTGTTTATTGAATCTATATTGAATTAATACGAACCCCTCCCCTCTCCTCGGCCCCGTACCAACCCTTTGTTGCTGATCGTATCCTGGCTCTTGGGTCATCTCCCCCCCCCCCGATGAATGGTTCATGTGAATTAAATGTGTGTAGGATGATTCACTTTCATTCCGAACCGGGGGAAACTCTGATAGGGCCTAGTGGCTCACAATGGCGTTGTGGGTGAATTTTATTTATTTTAAATTCTATAGGTACAATGTTCAGCAAGAGTGTTTTTGTGCGTTATGTCAAACCGAGTGTTATGAAAATAATTGTATTTTATGTCTTACTTCTGAATCTATACAGACAAGGAGTGAACTCACGTGTCCCTATAATGTTTTCAGTCCGCCATATTGTATTGTCACCATTGTACATGGTTATGTAATGTCGGTATGTACGGTATATTATTGAAACGAACATTTTATAGATCAACACCTTTTTTCTCGGGTTATTTGATTTCGATACGTTAAGCAAACGGTTCACCGCCCACCAGGAAAATCAAACCGTTGGGGGGGGGCAACCGATCGGAATATGAACTAGTTAAAAAGTAAAGGGCGATTTCTATTCAATCTTTATACGGTGTAAAATACAGGTTATGATGACACTTCTTAAGAGGTATGAGAAATTTGTATAATTCCCAGAGAATACCAAAGAATTAAAGGTTCGACAGCGACCCCGGTAACGGCACGAGCACGACATGCACAGAGATGATGAGTCGTGTTGATTGTTTCTCTGCGCGCACTGTTGATTAGCACAGTTGCGGTAATAGTGCTATGCGAGTGTTGTGGTAACAACGGTAACGGAGCGCCGTGGCGCGGCGGAGCTGGCAGGTTACGTTACGTACATGAAGTTACCACTTTGTAACATAAAGAATTACCTTTGTCAATGTAGAGATCCCCCATCATATCACTGTGCAACACAAAAATCCCTGACCTGCTACTTCGTTTCCATAGAAAATTAATTACCTCCCCAGATGACGTAATGTTGACTTAAACACCAAGGTGGAGGATTGCAAGTACGATGTAATTAAAGTCTGTTTTCTGCCCGTGTAGCTAAAAAGATTTATCCAAATAAATTTCCATTTACAATTATTAATAAATTAACTCAATCCTTTCAAAAAACATGAATTTAATGTTCGATCAATAAATTTTAATGTAAATGTATCCAGCATTGCTGAAAGATACAGGTAGCATACATAATGTAAATAAACAATAACCTTAATTTTTTTTATCGAAATACTCACTCATTAGTGTGCCCTGATCCTACTCTTAATCAAATATTATAAATATAGGACAATAGTACAGAGATTATTCTTCCTAGTGAATCGAAACGCACTGTCTCCAAAAAGCAAACAGGTTAACAATATCCAGAAAAAAAATTGCAAAACATTTTCCGTTGTGATAATTTTTTAAATGAAATTACTATTAAGACTTGTTTTCTTTATTGGCATTTTTGCGTAGTTGTTCAAGCTGTCGCTATTTGCAAATGTGATCTAATTATATGAAAAAGTAATGCCACAAAAATACAAACTGCCACTAAAGATCCAATTTAATCCGGTACAAAGATGATAAATCCCGTGAATGGAAATAATGGAGCAGCAGGCACAGAAATAACGGCCGGCTCTGTCGCATGCCGCCGTGTCGTCTGTCGTGCTCACTGGTCCTATAAATTCTAAAAATACTCAAGTGAAAAAACTAGTGATTCTCTTTTATTTGGGACTCGAACAGTACTCCTCGTTGTTTTCTTATTTTAAAACTATTACCATTTCAAATGCCGATTATTTTCATCTGAAAGTTTCTCGTCTTGTGGATTGATTTAATGTTTAGATCGGCTTTTATTCTTTCTTTAAAGGCTGATGTTTTTCTCCGATATTATTTAGTTATGAAAGACAGATCTATACAAATGCCAACCATGTATAGAACCGACAGATTGGTTATGTGTTTTGTAACGAGAAGACTATTTTTGTAGTTGACTGTACGTAATCAAACTTTTGGTTTAATTTGCATTAAATGTCGGTTTAAAGGAAGGATTGGGGATTGTGAATCTTACGTTATATTAAAATTTATTATTCAGCATCAATTCAACTAAAGGTTAACAACAAGCTAAGATGGATTTGAATACAAATTCGTTCAAATTGTCGTAGTTATAAGTATTTGAATTTTAAAGGATATATTTTCAGTTGTCATCTCAGTTAAGTGTAATGTTCATGTCAGGTAGTTCAGATTTGGCAATACAAATATTTCGTTTTTAATACCACTTACATTGTGATTTGTTTTAAACAAGTCTGAGTAGAGCGTGTTTACTAAAAGAATAATTTTCTAAATACAATTCTGTGGGTAGAAATCAGTAGGATTTTTTGTGCCAAATCTACACATAAATCCTGTTGGTTTGAATGTTTTAAATTTATAGATAAAATTAAGTCGGACTGAATTTCCAAATCTTAGATAAAGTTGGGTCGATTCAAATCTTCCAAACATGTAGATAAGATTAAGATTGATCAGATGTTCAAACAGTTACATTTAGATAGATTGATAATTCCAAATTTGTAGATAATATTGTGGGATTGAATGTTCCAAACATGTAGATAAGATTAAGATTGATCAGATGTTCAAACAGTTACATTTAGATAGATTGATAATTCCAAATTTGTAGATAATATTGTGGGATTGAATGTTCCAAATGTGTAGTTGCATTTATACCGTTTGAGAATTCGAAATATGTCGGTAGAGTTCAGATACTGACTGTCCCAAACCTAAAGTCAACATACAGTTGGATTTAAGATGTGGACAACAATAGTTGTGTGAAGTAACACCTCTATTTTTTAGGTGTTAGGTTCGAATTTTTAGTTCAGCTCCATTACGCTGTGACTGATTGGAATCTGGAATCAACATCCGCCTAAAGAGATCCAAAACAGTTCGGCTCAAAACGAACTCCACATCGTTTCTTCATTAGAGACACCTATACTATACACAAATGAAGAATGCAAGAAACATCTTAGGTTCTTAATGTATCTTATATCTGTACCTTCCGATTTTGTAGCTCCCTCCCGTATCAGTGACAGTTCAGTCTACCACCGCCACGTGGCGTAACAACATTTGCGGGCAGCTTTTAGTCAAGTAATTGGCGCTTTTGTTGAGGACTTCCCTTTCAGAGTGTCTCCCCTTAAACGGATCTGACTCGGTTATGCCTCCGTAAATAAATTTTGTTCGTACCCTCCCACCCTCGAGTTTGTACAGGCTTGCTTTTACGGAACAAAGCAGAAGTGGTGAATCTGCAGTCGCGAAAGCAATCTCATTGTAATAATAACCGTAACTACCATAGTGGAAAAGTTAAACACGGCATCCATGGTCTTCACACGTGTTGGTATACGTATTTTTTTGGAGAAACATCTATGATGTGACCACGTTATCAGTACTATTTTTGCTGTAAAAATTGGCATACAAACATAACTGTTGACTTTAAAAATTAAAACATAATTAAAATATAAAATAGACTATTGTAATACTAGAGTCGTGGCCTCAAATGAATTTTCTCTTAAAACTATTAATTACTTTTCATGAAATTTTTTTAAATTTTGGAGCCGAAGAGTTGGTGAGTCGCAGCTGCTAAACAAAACCTTAGGAATTGTTGAGAACTTATGGAAAATCGACAATAGCAGGTTCAACAATTACTCAATTATCTTCAATTCTTCGGAATTTCAATATTTAAATAAAGTTATGACGCTACGGAGTGGCATTGTAAATAAATAACATAATAGCAAATGTGAAAATTAAAAATATGCTCCATATCACCTTCTTTTAGTACAGCGTCTGACGCTGTTACAGACTTGACTCTTGGAATCTGGAATCATGTTCGTCTGAAGAAACTAATCAATTGTGTACCTGACGAGATAATGAGAATACCTGTTCACAATGTTAACACTACAATTTGTAGTATTAGTGTCTCTGATGTCGAAACGATGTGAAGAAGTTCATTTTCAGGTTCTTCGTCGCCGGCTTTATTGAATCTCTTCAGACGAACATGACTCTAGATTCCAGGAGTCAAGTGTGTGACGGCGTCAGATTCCAAACGCTGCACTAAGAGGAAGTTGAACTGCAACGAATCTCAACATACACAATAAATTAACCCTCCTCCACAATAGCTACGCAATGTACAATAGCAAATATTATTAAGGACTATCTGAAGCAATTGGTTAATTTTAATTTAGGCTTGAACATGACAAATATTAATTCGGTGGTTATGTGAACAATGTGGATCTAGTGCTGTAAAATCTTTCATAAGTAATATTTTAATAAACTATAACAGTAATTTTTCATATTTATCTTTTGTTGGGTTTAGGTATGTTAGAAACAAACCGGGTGCGGATCAACCGAATCCTTACGAACGAAAATTTTGTCTAAGTGAACCCTGGAACACGACTCGTCTTAAGAGTTTGTGATTACAAAGTATATCATCATTACAGGTGTAGTACGATTAAGTCAATTATTTATTAGCATTAATAATGTACAGTAACAATTTTGCAGTCCAATTTATTTTCTTTTTAAGTACTGATTGTTTTGAAGTGACCGCGGTCACGGCAAAGATTCGGTCCAACAGGACAATTGTCAGGCCCGATAAGAGAAGACCCGGTTAAAAGAGATTCTACTGTGTAGTTGTGTTAAATGAGAAACGGCGAGGTCAGTGGAGTGTGACCTGCCGGAGGCTGGGCAAGTCGAAGCTATTCTGCCAAAAGTTCCGATTGGACTGCAACCCTCTGATAACATTCAGCCACTTCTTTCTTCAAGGACCCTCACCGTTTCTCGGCTTAACCCCTTTGGACAAAAGATATTCAACTAAAATCCTTTTTCTGTTCAGTGAATCTTGATTGTCACGGGTCTTACTGAGTAATCTTCGTTCACCCAGGTCCTCTGTTTGGAGACAGTCGCCGAGTCCATGGAGTCGTTTAAGCTTACCCAAAGAAATTTTTATGATATGCTCCCTACGATCTAACACAATTTCATACATTATTCTGCATTGTCAACGACTACTAAGAATCAGTTTCACGGCCGTTATCAGTGAAACTATCTGTCAAACGTCTTATCGCTGTAAAGATAACGGGCTTGCAACTGGTCAGCCGGGCTTGGAACTCAAACTTTATCATGTTAGATGGCAAATGAGATAATAATACGTGATAGCTATTTCAGGCTTTTGTGATCAGACCATCTAGAATATTATTCTGTTACGTGATAGTGACTATCTCGGGGTCTGTTTTTAGTTCGTCGGCCTTAATGTTAGACCTTTCGGAAAATTGAAAGTTTTTGCAAATATAATAAAGACTATTCGTCTTGACTTGAATTTAATAGTTAAGTAGTTTTAGATCGCTATTCGTCCATATATAAAAGTTTAATATTTTGGAGTATATACGCCTACCCGACTTTTTCCAGCATTGCCATGCCAAACATGTTAGCTAATGTTTACACTTGTCCTTGAGTAGAAACAGTAACAATCTGTCAGTAACTTCTCTGGGAACAACAGTGTACAACTGCCATATCCGCCGTCATGCAACAGACTGGAGAAGTAGCGTTTTCTTCTGGTTGTGCCTCGGAGAAAGCCAAGCCAAAATAGAGTATTGTCAAAGTCACTGGAGCTTCTTAGCCTCCAACGGCTTCGAAGGCCGTCAATTAGCACCTGGTACAGAAACAGCCTCATCTGTCGTCTATTCTCATTCATGGTATCTCATTCCAATATAACTTTCTAGTTATTAACAGCGTTCATTTTGCGTTATAAAAACTATTATTTTATATGCTTAATTAATTTACGTTTATAATATTTATAAACGGATTACAGTAACTATACGTAAAGTATACTAAATTGCATTGTTGTAAATGTATATTAGAATTTATAAAAATGTATCTTACTACACATAAATATGTCGTAGATTCAGACATTCGCCGGAAACTCATTACCGCGTTGTTCTGAAGCTTCGCTAGGAATAATATTTCATCTGCCTCCCATCTCACTTGACAAACTCATTCATATACACTTTACGTGGAGAGAAAGGCCAAAGGGATATATTTAGCCGAGCGCTCCCTTGTTTTGAGGCCTTAAAACTGCACGAGGGCAGTGAAGAATGGCGCGGGTGGTGTAATTCGTTGGATTATTATTCTACCCCGGTACTCACGTGCACTGCCCCGGTGATGTAACCGTTCCCTTACACTGCTAATTATATCTCAACATACTTACGACAGGGTTCCATACTGGTCGTCCCATTCTCTTATGCTAGCTGTTGTAATTGAATATATTTGCGACGGAGTACTGTACTGAGTGTTCAATTTTCTTACGCTAGCTTCTGATTGTTGTTGAATTTCTTTACGCTAGCTGGCAATTATAGTTCACTATATTTACGACGGGGTTCTGTACTGGACTTTCTATTTTTTACGTTAGCTTTTACGTTCTATCTTTACGCTGGTTGGTAATTGCAGTTGAGTTTGTTTCGACGGGGATCTGTGCCAGGTGTTCTATTCCCCTACAGCTGGAATAAGTAGCTAGGGTATTCGCGTATAATTTACTTTTTTTTAGTAAGATACATGTTTATAGTTAGGTAACTAGTATAAATTGGACATATTTATACTAATCTTGTAAACGAATATAGCTATAATTTGATTGTTGGATTTATTACAGTACAATTACTATCACCAGTTACAATAAAGAAATGAGAGGTGGAGTTGGTAAAGTTAGTAGTGTAGTATTGTGTGCAGAAAGTCTTTCAGTAGGGTTTCAGACGAGAATTGTGAGGACGTATTCATGAGAACACAATCCAGGAGCAACAAGCCTCGTAATGTGTACTTTTCCATGTGGCACATGTGGTTCTGATAATGTGTGTGATAAAACTTGTTCATTAATTTTGGGGGCGCAATCTCTCTCCTGCTCCCCTTGCCATGTATACTGTTATGGGCACGTGGATACGGGAAAGGTGGGGGAGAAATAGGGAACTGTTTTGTTACCTTAAATAGGCTGTTTGCATGCTAACGCGAAAAGGAGATGTAAACACCCTCTGTAAATAAATGTATTACTGACGAATTCCTTTACTACTGATCCTATTGAGATCTCGTGAAACCCCAAACAAAACAATAAATATTATCCATTTTATTGAAAATCGTATTTGTGTTATGATATTATTCAAGTAAGATTAAAATTCAACCTTATTGAAGTTTTTTTTATCTTAATATACGATCAGGAAGAATATTAATTTCTTTAATAAACTTTTGAAAAATAACTATTTTGAAAACCTGCATTCATAAGCTTGATATTTTAGGAATTATCTGTTTACTGAAATATATACATATTTAAAATGCGCAAAAGTTGTATGTTACTTGCTGCAAAGAGAGCTTTCTCGTTGATTTTTCCATGACGGAAACAAGGATAAAGATTTCGTCTTAATAATTCGTTTTGATAACCAATGGCTCTGTGTAGCGGGTACAACGGTTATCGCAAGATAACCAGATCAAGCATCGTCGAGCGTGGCTGCTGCTTGGATAAGTGACCGCTGAGCGATCCTGTCCTTGCAAGCAGCCCGCCTGCCCGGCCATTAGTGGTGGTTCGTAAGTCACCTTTAAACCGTTGGTCCCCAGGTTAAGTGTTAGAGAGGAGTTTTAGCCGTACCTTCACCTGGTATAATAAGACATCCCTTTGCATTTACCTTTACAGGCTCCACAATTAGTACACATCCTTACAGTACTTGTAGGAATCTTAGCCAGTAAATTGGCAAAGATGGAGTGGGAGATTCTAGAGTAAGGTGGACATAACGACGGCGAAGGGATCGGGGATTATTTCACTCGGTGCAAAATTATCGGTTTTGCGTTTATATAAATAATTGTTTTCATGGTTACCTCGTGTAATCATTTTAAACCTCCTTTCAACCAATAACTATTATTAGTATAACTATTAGTACTTGAACTATAACGTTACAAGTACTATGTGGTAAATTAAGCGCATAAATATGGATGTAAATTAATTATGTAAATCCCCAATGATAGGCTATCAAGTAATTAATAATTGTTTGGTGCTGTCAAATCTAAAACATTTGTAATACAAATTCATTGAAAATAAGGTAATGAAATATAAACAATGTGAACAAATTCTTAACGCGAGAACTATCTGAACCCAAACCAATTACTAAAAGCAAACACCTACTGAGGATGTGGCTTCCAACCTTCACCATCCACAGACTGGTAGTTTGTAGATAGTTTGAAGCTCCGACTATCCATCCGTACTCCATTGTTTCTTCCCCGTTGCCGAGGACTACACAGCGAGACGATCTACTACCAGAAAGCAAACCAACACCCGACGCAGCTTGGAAATTCAAAAGTAAAACTCATATTTAGACAACGGTTGTGAAAGAATGAATACAATTTTATTTTAATACTTTACTCGTATTCCGTAGGGTTGTAAAGTTACATTTCATTGCACTTTTCTCTCGGTGTGTTGCCTGGCTTCTTCGTGTAGGTGGGTATATTCACGCCTGGCAACCAACATATGTATCATACTTTGTCCGCGTGTGGAAGCGGTTGTCGGATTAGGAGACCCTTCTTGTACGAACGCTCGCTGGCAGGCCATTTACAATGTGCCGGGACCGGTCGTTTACCTGCGTCCCCGTCACCAAATACAGTCCCTTACAGCGTCGTACAATTTTCATTTCTACAGATTGCGTTGATTTATACATTTTAAACCTGTAATGTCGTGTATTTTGGACTTTGCAAAATACTCGAGTACAATCAGTACATATTCAATTTTTATTAATTAAGTACGTATTTGGAATAGTTTTAAAAGTAATTTAAAGTGAAATAAATACAACTCAAATACAGTGGAAATCAATTATTGGGATTGAAAGTCGCGTCGCGGGTTTACAGGCAGAAGGAGTGACCACTGAGCGACCTGACACGACACTCCACTGTCAGCAAGCCTACTGGACGGGCGTCATGTTACCGGCCTGTTAATAAATCCCATTACCTCTCACTCTTACAGCTTCGGTCCAAATTCCAGCCGTCATTGTTCGCAACCAATAACTATGACCCCTCCTCAGACTACGGTCTGTTGTCTGTCTCTCTACCGTATCGCACTCAGCGTCCTGCTCCTGTCGTCTGCAGTCCGCAGTAAACCACTGAGCGACCTGACACGACACTCCACTGTCAGCAAGCCTACTGGATGGGCGTCATGTTACCGGCCTGTTAATAAATCCCATTACCTCTCACTCTTGCAGCTTCGGTCCAAATTCCAGCCGTCATTGTTCGCAACCAATAACTATGACCCCACCTCAGACTACGGTCTGTTGTCTGTCTCTCGACCGTATCGCACTCGGCGTCCTGCTCCTGTCGTCTGCAGACCGCAGTAAACCACTGAGCGACCTGACACGACACTCCACTGTCAGCAAGCCTACTGGACGGGCGTCATGTTACCGGCCTGTTAATAAATCCCATTACCTCTCACTCTTGCAGCTTCGGTCCAAATTCCAGCCGTCATTGTTCACAACCAATAACTATGACCCCACCTCAGACTACGGTCTGTTGTCTGTCTCTCTACCGTATCGCACTCAGCGTCCTGCTCCTGTCGTCTGCAGACCGCAGTAAACCACTGAGCGACCATGACACGACACTCCACTGTCAGCAAGACTACTGGAAGCGCGTCATGTTACCGGCCTGTTAATAAATCCCATTACCTCTCACTCTTGCAGCTTCGGTCCAAATTCCAGCCGTCATTGTTCGCAACCAATAACTATGACCCCACCTCAGACTACGGTCTGTTGTCTGTCTCTCGACCGTATCGCACTCAGCGTCCTGCTCCTGTCGTCTGCAGACCGCAGTAAACCACTGAGCGACCTGACACGACGACACTCCACTGTCAGCAAGCCTACTGGACGGGCGTCATGTTACCGGCCTGTTAATAAATCCCATTACCTCTCACTCTTGCAGCTTCGGTCCAAATTCCAGCCGTCATTGTTCACAACCAATAACTATGACCCCACCTCACCTCAGACTACGGTCTGTTGTCTGTCTCTCTACCGTATCGCACTCAGCGTCCTGCTCCTGTCGTCTGCAGACCGCAGTAAACCACTGAGCGACCATGACACGACACTCCACTGTCAGCAAGACTACTGGAAGCGCGTCATGTTACCGGCCTGTTAATAAATCCCATTACCTCTCTCACTCTTGCAGCTTCGGTCCAAATTCCAGCCGTCATTGTTCGCAACCAATAACTATGACCCCACCTCAGACTACGGTCTGTTGTCTGTCTCTCGACCGTATCGCACTCAGCGTCCTGCTCCTGTCGTCTGCAGACCGCAGTAAACCACTGAGCGACCTGACACGACACTCCACTGTCAGCAAGCCTACTGGACGGGCGTCATGTTACCGGCCTGTTAATAAATCCCATTACCTCTCACTCTTGCAGCTTCGGTCCAAATTCCAGCCGTCATTGTTCACAACCAATAACTATGACCCCACCTCAGACTACGGTCTGTTGTCTGTCTCTCTACCGTATCGCACTCAGCGTCCTGCTCCTGTCGTCTGCAGACCGCAGTAAACCACTGAGCGACCATGACACGACACTCCACTGTCAGCAAGACTACTGGAAGCGCGTCATGTTACCGGCCTGTTAATAAATCCCATTACCTCTCACTCTTGCAGCTTCGGTCCAAATTCCAGCCGTCATTGTTCGCAACCAATAACTATGACCCCACCTCAGACTACGGTCTGTTGTCTGTCTCTCGACCGTATCGCACTCAGCGTCCTGCTCCTGTCGTCTGCAGACCGCAGTAAACGTCACACGATCGTTAACGCGGGATTAATGTATTTCTTTGTTTATTAAGGACCTGACAGGACCTTATTGAGAACGTGACGTTGCCCGTCTGCGCGACTCTTGAAAAAACGGTCCCAGGCACTTGAACCGTCGTATACAGTTTCCTCTTTGTCCAAGTAACAGGTGTATCGATTTTGTATAAATATAGAGTATATATCAAATATTATTTATATAAAATAGATTGTAATAAGAAATACTTTTCAATTTGGGGACAAAAGGTAAAAGGGCTGTTCAGCCGTCTGTGCCGTAATTACCTATATATTTTTATTTTATAAAAATTATTAAAAAAAATAACAACATACATAGGAAAAAAATGTATTCGGCCGAAAAGTTTCAATGTATCTAATGGCATTGAAACACATGTGAGATTTCCCTTGCTCGACGAAAACAAGTCAGCTCTTTTTATAAAAAAGTAAGATAAGCGGTTTAGTTAAGTGATAATTATTTACTTATGTCAGATTATAAGAGGCCTCCAGTCAAGTAGAATTGCGCGGGAATCCTGTGTAAGCAATATTGCTTGAGTAGTCTGTGTCTGGCCCTGCGTTGGTGTGGGGGGGGGAGTTTACTGACCAAGGCCTGTTAAACAGTTGTGGTCGGTGACGTAATTCACTACATAAGGTTTCGATTTCCTTTATTTCGCGCAGTTTTGGAAAACCAATATTTTTCTAGCAAACAACAAACCTTGATTAGAAATTACCTCGTAAACAATTCCAGCACACATTGCCAAGTTTTTCCTCCCTTCCCCCCTCCCCCTTTTGTCACCTTCACCACCCCCGTAGTGTCATTGAGTCAAATAACATTTAGGTGGAGGAGTTTGTTACTCGACGTGGTCGCTCACATGGTAAATTACCAACCATCATATGAAGAATTCACTTCTTCCTACTTATCTTGTAGAAGGAGAGGTGTATCGTGTGTATCATTGTCAGCTCGTGTATCATATGTATCAAGGAGTACGTAAAATAAAGGACAGCTTTGTAATGTCATTATGCAGCATTGATGAGAATAACATGCTGTCAAACAGAGTTCATTCCACATCACACCTCTAATCTGATGTATGTTGTACGTTGCGTTAGTTCAAAATATCAAGTATACTTATACCTTAGATTTCGGGTATATGTTTGATATTCTTAGAACAGTGTCAATAAATAACTATAGATCTCCAAAACATGGGATTGCTTTTAAGTAACAGTACATATTATCATGTAGCATGTTAGTAGATATGTACCCAGTAAGCAATTTGTGCATAGAGTTATAATATGTTAGGAGCAACATTTTCCTAATTCCATTTCCAGATAAGGAAGGTTCAAATCCTGTCTTTTACGTAGCCGTTGACTGTGTACTGTATCGACTCTTCCCCTTATTCTGTTTGATAAGATCCTCGCACAGGCCAGTGGCCCATGAGGACGGACAGGATGAGGCTGAAAAGGGGATCAGCCTCTACGTTTTATAGAAAGTAACTAGTATGAATTGTTGAGTTGTACTTAGTTCATGTATTTTCGAGTAGCCCGCTTGCTACTAGTGATGGTTAGGAAGTCACAAAACATTGGCACCCACGGTAGTATATGTGATAGATTCCTAATCCTAACATTGCTTGACGATATGACATACTATTTCAACGAAACAAATTATTTATATTTATATTGTACAGAAACTGTAACTTCGATTTAGGTTGAACAAACGTGGAATCTCCTGGACTGATCATTCATGTCATGTATTGAGGGCGTATTATTAATTTGGATCTTTAACCTTAAATATTTGTTACGGAACAAAATATGTCGTTAAGTGAATTTAAGCGTTTTGCCATTATGTTTTTATTTTTTAATGTAGCAGCTGTACGTTCTCATTTTTCAGGATATGACCATACCGTTGTCATAAATTGATGTTTTAGTAGAAGCACTATCCGGCAGCTCTAGCCAAGCGATGTTGCTACAAAGATGTAACACGATCTAGGTAGGGCTTGGAACGAGTTTTAATTAACTAAGCCCTTAATCCCTTGAAGACGTTTCCCTTTCATTCCCGCACGTTGATATAAGTAACGCCGCGCCCCACCGCACAGCGCTGCAGGCCCAATTGAGATTAAGTATGCTCAATCTTCGAGCGTTGAGGCGAGGGACGAGGTTGAGGGGTTTATCGCAAAAACCTTTTCAGTCCATCAATAACAGTAAGTCTTGAGATGGAAGAAATTCTCCACTTTCGAAATAACTACTGTATATACGTACATCAATCGTAGTTAGGTAAATTTGGCTTCTCAACACTTGATGGCTTCTTACTACTAAGTGGAGACGGTAAGAGCATCTTAAAATAAAATACAAGTGTGTTTGTTTATTTTATTTGCCTATTTTGGTACTGTATTCTTGAAAATGTAAGCAATATATTTGTTTATTTTGCTCTAGTATAAAGTTGTAAACAACATAATGTAAAACGATGTCCTGAAGGAAATTGTAAGTTCATGGTTGCAGAACTTCCAGGGGCATTTGATGAGAAACGTTATATTTAATCCATATCCTTATACCATGTCTTGTGGCAACATCTGTATTAACCGAGTTAGTGTTTAATGTTACTTTTTTTGCAAAATATGCTGTAAAACACCATTTATCCTAAGATGTAGAACGCGAGTCAAAGTCGAGTAGTGACACACTCATCTACTCGACACAATAATGAGATTGAGCGCCATTGGTCTTTTAACGATAGACTAATTTTCAGTGCTTAGTATCGTTAACCAAAACAGCTTGCTTCATAGTTTTTAAAACCAAGGAAATGGGCATATTGACAGGTGAAAGTAATCTCTCGAGAAATGCATTGAAGGACGCATTTTATCTCTCGAGGGATAATTGGACAGCTGCATGTTATCTCTCGAGGAATAATTCGATAGTCGGATATTATTATCGAGGAATACATTGATAGACGTATGTTATTTTTCAAGGAATTCATTGACAGGCGCATATTATATCTCAGAAACAATTCGATAGGTTGATGCTATCACTCGACGAATACATTGACAGAAACGGGCACATGTTATCTCTCGGTGAATAATTCGATAGTCGCTTGTTGTCAGTCGATGAATACACTGACGGCCGCCTGTTATCTTTCGAGGAATACACCGACAGAGCGTGTTATCTCTCGAGGAATAATTCGATAGACGTTTGTTGTCAGTCGATGAATACACTGACAGCCGCCTGTTATCTTTCGAGGAATACACCCACAGAGCGTGTTATCTCTCGAGGAATAATTCGATAGACGTTTGTTGTCAGTCGATGAATACACTGACAGCCGCATGTTATCTTTCGAGGAATCACCGACAGAGCGTGTTATCTCTCGAGGAATAATTCGATAGACGTTTGTTGTCAGTCGATGAATACACTGACAGCCGCATGTTATCTTTCGAGGAATCACCGACAGAGCGTGTTATCTCTTGAGGAATAATTCGATAGACGCTTGTTGTCAGTCAATGAATACACTGACAGCCGCCTGTTATCTTTCGAGGAATCACCGACAGAGCGTGTTATCTCTTGAGGAATAATTCGATAGACGCTTGTTGTCAGTCAATGAATACACTGACAGCCGTCTGTTATCTTTCGAGGAATCACCGACAGAGCGTGTTATCTCTCGAGGAATAATTCGATAGACGCTTGTTGTCAGTCGATGAATACACTGACAGACGCATGTTATCATCACTCGAGGATCGACAGAGGCGTATTATCTCTGTTGATACGATGTGAAACAACTTTGTTGGTATTATTTATCAAGAACCCGCCAACATCACTTAGGGAAACTTGTAATTATGAGAAAGTGTCTGAAATCATTTAAAGTTCCAAGTGGTATCGTGCGCTCCTTAGCAAATTTATCACTTCGGTTGGATATTACCTGAACACAAGATGCCAGCAGGGTACATTAATATCGATTAAATCTGCGGGGTGCCTATCCGAGTAGCTACGCTCCAAATTTGAGCTATTGGGAGAATCTATAAATTTTAACTCTACTCGGAATCCTGATATAGCGGAGATTAATTTAATTCACTAATCACACCTAAACATGGTTGGTTCCTTCTCCATGTTGAACTGTACATTCGTTTACCCTTCTCGGATTAGTTTAACGGATCGAATAACTCGACTATACATTGCATCGTCACTCAATTTCCCTGCCATTTAAAGTGCGAAATGTCCTGTGGGTAATTAAGATGAAAAATTATTTGGTTTGTTTCCTGTGTATTGGTAAAGAGAGCTATCATTCATAGATACGTTTGACGCCTCCCCTGTTAAGCAGTGACTTGCTGGCGTATATTTTCCGGCGACAACAAATACAGGAATTCCATCGCCGGAGACGTCAAATATCAAACGTGTCGCTATCGACACAACCATTCCCCTTCAACAAGTTACAGCGCTGTGCCTCCATTTCATTTCTTTCAGCGGTAGACACTGACTCGTCCCTCACAGTCATTCCGCCACCGACGCTTCACGTTGCCGTATGAATTTGTAACACGTTGTTACAAAACATATATAAACGTCTCTATTCTATACACGAATATCTGTGTCGTGTTTCAACCGGTGTAATTCACGAAAATTAATGAAACATATATTTGTTTGATCATTAAGTCCATATAAAATCTTGTTTTTAGTATTTATTTTCCCATTATCGACACCGAAGGCAGCTTTGCGACTTAAATACAACAATCGTCTTTAACTCATCAGCGACGTATAGCCTCGCAGCAACCAGTGTATTAGTCACCTTTGAACTGTGTTGTGTTTGATTCCTTTATGCATTCGCGATGATTGTTTGTAATCCTGACACAGAATTCCGATTGAAGTCATCGAATGCTCTTGTAAGATGCTGCTGTGTTATATAATTGTACTCGTCTACAGTTCTGTGCCGATAATTATCTCTGCTCTGCACCGACACGTACTTTAACCGGCATTACAAGCATCTGGCAATGATTACAAAGCCTTAGCATTACAAAGCCAAGCTCTTCAAGAGTATTTTCTATGAATAAGTGAAACCTAAATTTGTAAAGGCTCGTACGATTTTATCTTTGAAGAGTATCTACGGCATTTTCTATATTTCCCGATACGTATGGTTCAAATATGTGGATATAATAAGGAATGAAAAACTTACGTGTGAGGCATGAGCTAAACACACTGTGTGCTAAGTTTGGCCATCCCTCGATCTTAGACCTCCAGGAAACTATGTGAATTGGTGTATTTTGGCTCCTGAAATTTGACGGAGGTCAAACGTTTCAGGTCAAACTTTGATGAACAGTGAGTGCGTGGATTAAAATAACATGACTTCAGAATAATTCAGTTAATTACGTCAACAAATAAACTTTTCAGTTCCTCCCTTAATTTTGATCAAAACAGAGAGAATCGTGTTGCGATATCAGATTTTTAAACAATGAATCGAAGACTGTAGAATTGGTGAGATACATCAAAGCCAGTGGTCCAAATATACTTACATAGTTTTGGAATGGCGATATTTGGAATGTTTTGCAGCATTTATCAGTTATAGTAGTTTTGTTTAGACCCTGCGGAAGTCTTATAGAGCTTACCGGTATTTCGAGGGCACAGGTGTTGAAAGGCGATAGGGCCGCAGTATCCAGAAGAGCATCTGGCTTAGCTTTTGTCAGACTAGGACCTGCATTCTTCTTTGAATTCGCAGGAATCCCTTGTAGTTAGGCAATCATAGGTATAAGAGGGGTTGGATGGCTTAGAAACCGAGCAAGGGTTCGATCACAGACCTTGAATAGTTAACGAAAAGGAAGTATAAGATCGTGTGTTAGCTGCTCGGTTTTTGGGATGAAAGTGTTTACCATGGATACGGTCATCTTTCTCAATAGGTCATAATATTTAGAGGGTACTTTCTTTCGGTTCTGAGTTGGATCTTATGGTAGAGAGCTCGACAATTCTTTGGTGTTCACGAAGTGCAAGACAGCCCCGGAGAAAGGCAGATATGATCTGTTGGCCAGCGAAGGAGGAGGATCGCTTCTGGAGTAATCGAAGGCTATTTAAGGTATAATCATAGCATCCCGAGAGGAAGGATGAAAGAAGATCGGAGCAAAGCGGGGAAGCCACAAGAAAACAAACCGCTTGGTCAGTGATGTGCATCAGTACCGTTGGGTATCGGCCGGGACTTGGGCGTCCTCCACGCCTACCGCTAATATTACAGTGTGGACACTATTTCATTGGGGAACGTCCTAAATTAAACACTAATGTTTTTGACCGGTCGCTTAGTTTTTGTTGTACAAAATTTATAATTTAGTTTATTTACAGATGTGGTCTAATTATAATAATAATAATAAATCTTTATTGCATTCTCAATTTAAGAAAATTATATACACTCGTCAATATACAAGTAGTAAAATAAAATTAAACTGTATAAATAAATTAAAATACACGTCATTTCACTTATTAAACACTTTTCAGCTATACTGATTACAAGTTAGAACAGAACTAAAGGATTTAACCAATTTCAAATTTCAATTAATTTCAAATTTTATCCCAGCGGCTCTTCAACAGAGTCCAACACCTTCGACACCAATAGGTTTCTCAATCGAGGTATGAATTTTTTAGGATCATTAAAATTTTTTATCTAACCACGGAGCTTATTTATCAACCTAACCTCAAACTCGGATAGTAAACGTTCGAACGTGGCAGTTCTGTGCTGTTGAATACGGAAGTTGTTCCGGCCTCTAGTCCCATATTGGTGAACGTCTCTCTGCCTTGGACCAACTCACACTTGAATCCACAGTACAGAGCAACCTCAAGGATATAGAGACAGGGCAAAGTCAGCAATTCAAGCTCCCTAAAGAAATTTTTACACGAATCTCTGAATTTCTGAATTTCAACTTTTTAACTATTCGGACAGCTTCCTTTGAATTCTAAATGCTCTTTCAAATTTGTATTAAGAACAGCTGCCCCACAGTCTCAGCCCGTATGTTATATGAGGATATACAAGGCCAAAATAGGCCGTTCTTAGTACGTCCAAGGAGCAAAACTTTGACAGGTTTCGTAAAGCATAAATTCCCGAAGAAACCCTCGAACAGATAGATGCCTTCTATGTGCTCGTCCCATGTCAGGCCTTGATCAAGACACATCCTAAGAAACTTGGTAGAATCAGTTTTCTCTTAGGAGGACATCATCCACCATCACAGCAGCGCAATCCTTAAGGTCATATTGCCGAAGGGAGTTAAAGTTGTGCACCGATGAAAGAGTCGAATTTTAGAGAAAACTTGCGAGAAGTAAAGGATTATTGTAGATTATAATAGGCTTAATGTAAATTAGATAGACTGCTCGACCTCGGCTTTCATGTCGAACTATTAATGATTCAACAATCGGTGAATGGCCGATGTCCTCCAACGCGCCCACGTGATCAAGCCGAGTAAGTATTGAATGTATCCGGATTTCGTTGTATATACGGATGACTGTATACTTTACAATAAAATTAAGAACAATTTAGAGCCGCCATGATTAGGTATGTAATATCAATACCGTGTTTGAATTTGTACTGAACATATACATGAATCACGCAACAATTTTGTGTTCGTGCACAGTCCAAAAGCAACTGTTCAATACTTGCAGATTTGAAGCAACAATTACTAGGAATTGATTTATAAGTGGTGGAATTGGTCGAGTATGACCAATACTGATTAAATTGGGCTGCATCTGGTAACTGGAGTTTTCCGCAATGAGACCTATGAGAGAATTGCGAGCAGCAATGTACAGCGCGCCAGCTTCTGCTGCCAGAAATGTGGACCGGGATGGTCATGTACCTCAGGAAGAGCGGCAACGGCCCTCGCAATCGAGAGGACGAACGGATTGTACGAGGAATATCATTCTGAGGCCCTTGTCCGCGAACTTTTTGGGGCGTCAGCGAAACCCAACACCTCCGGTCCACCAGTTGTCAAAATGAGTTATTGTTCTCATAAAGGCCTATTACTCGGCCATAAATTTCTAAGTGGTTGTAACTCTCCCCGCCCTCCAGATGCCGGTCAAGGCCGACAGATTTAGCATTCTGCATCTGAGTTCGTCCATAAGGAGACGATGGTGTAAGTCCCGGCGAGCGTGGGCAGGGCGAGCAATGAAGGTATGACAAAAGAGCCCAAGGACGTGCAGTGCCACGCGCTGCCAGAAGGTACGTTGTGGAAGAGAAGGCGCGGGCCAGCCGTACACATCGAGGTCACTCACTCTGCACCTTTTATTTTCGCTTTAGTGTTTTTAGATTCAGAATTCTAGTTTGCCAAGTTTAGGTGAACGTAATATCATTCAGGCACGTTAGTACTCCCAGGTGTACAGTACTGAATTTCTTCGGATTCTGCACGGGAGTTCGCAAAAATCTCCCCCACTCCCACCCCCACCTTACATTTTTGAACGGCTGAGATTGTTCTAATGTCCTTTGAGATTTGTAATGAATCGATTGGGGACGTTTTTGATAGATTTTAAAATTACCCTCTTCTTCCATACTGTCCAAAATTAAATATCTTGAAGACAAAAAACAATTTCTGACCAGTCTTCTAAAAATACAACTTTTCGAACACAAGTAAACTGCTACACTTAAATGGACGGACGCTATGCTGGGTGGATTGACATTAAATGCCTCTAATTTTCAAAATTTTCTTTTTTTATCAATACCTAGAAAATTAGATGTTACACGATGGCGTACCGTTTAAATATTTTTACTCGTCTTCCAAAATGAGCGATTGTGGGCTACAACAGATCTTTAGTAACGCCATCGTAAAAGTTTGTGATAAAAGAAGAAGGATGGTGAAAATTAGAAATTTCTAAATTCACACAATCCAAAATATTACGCGAGGGATAACCCAGTTCAAAGTTCTGGGATTGCGGGCTCTCGGTTTGGGAAATATTGGCGTAATTTGGAAGTCCACTAGATACGTTTCCATATGATATTAACAGGATGAGTCGTAAATGCACAACGGTTGAAAAGTCAAGGTGGGTGATTTGAGTTTTGGCGTACTCGGTATATTTTAAAATGTCGATTTTCAAGATCCTATAAATTATTCTATTTAATTTCAGTAATGGGCAATTTCGAGTCCATTCGTTTTTATCGAAAAATTTAGCAAAGCGTCTTACAGTGCGGTATATATTTATTTATTCAAGTACTTTCGATTTCTGGTGTCTCTTCATAGTTTAAAGTTTCAAAGAAAACTTGAAACTTCTTGCGATTACCTTCTTGCATAAGTTACTTGCAAAACTCTAGAACAGACGTAGAGGGCAAAATGAATCAAGGTTTACCATGTTTGTCATGTTGAATCTGCTGAACCATCGTTCTTTTTGGTGGTAGTAACACTCAATCACAACATTTGGATGTTAACGACTACATTACATTGCAAGAAAAGCTGATTCTCCCGGAAAAGCATTATTTTTATGTATAACCAACATTTTACTAAACTATTGTAAGTTCCTAAACCCGCAAAAAACATAAAAGGTTTTTGACAAAAATATTGTTTTGTTTAAGATGGGGTAAGAATCCATGTTCTGCAAGAGCGACAAAGTTGACAATCAGTTGTAATATTTGACGAAAAGATCAACATTTTTTAAGCAACAGCTTAGTTATGAGTTCTGTCTGAACAATAATTATAAACGTTGAAAATGTGGGAACTAATTATAATGTTATTAGCCAACCATTCGTTACGACATCGGTGTCGGAGCTTCTCACGCTGCAGCTATATCGTATCAAGCATTAACAGACTTCAGTGATGTAACCCATACATAACAAAGTAAACTGACAATTTACACTATTCGGCGCTCCCAGTGGAATACGAATATTTTAAATTGTATCAAGTCTGACTTTTCCGATGATTATTACTGAAAGTTGTTGTCTTTATGACCGCGGGAGAAAGGAAAGAAACGGGGGGAAAAGGCTGTCACTAGACTCTTTTATCATTTAAGAATACAAATTCTTCCTCTTGAATCACACGTGGGTCTATTCATTTTACAATTAATTTTTTTACATTGGATAATCTCAGGTCAGGCCTTTGTTCCATATGCAGTGCTGTCCTAAATATAAATGTTGCGTGACGCTTTCCAGAATAAAGTAATTTTATTCGGGATCGATGAATGGAAAATCCAAACATTTTGTAAGTTCACTACAGTCTGGTAAGTGATAGTGTCGAATAGTGAAATGAGGGAGAACTGAACTTCAGGTTTCCGACAGGCCAAGAACGAAAAGTACCGCTAAAATGTTGAAGTTGCACTTCCTGAGTTGAATGGTGATTTTCGGTTATAGTTGCAAACTACGAAAATCCTTTATTAGAATCGTTTATAAGTTGTTCAAGCCATAAAAGGAAGGTGTTTTTAAAACGAGGGCTTTTTTTCTACGCGAAGTACTGGAACCGAGGATATCTCTTAGACACCGACAATCGCTATTCTGGGGAACAACACTAATTGTCCGAAAACCTGTACACTGAGTGGTCAGAGATAACAGCAGAACCTCCCCCTCATACACCCTCGAATTCCCGGTACGCATTCCCTTTCTAAACCCTTATCTTCGTAATTTACCTCGTAAATGAGTTACTTTCGTAAGGGAAAGGGTGGATAAGTGTACAATACATAAAAACAATAAAATTACATGTATACCTTCAATTTCTTGTGCTTTTAGCTAGTTCGTTCAAATTTACCCTACACGGAAAATAGTAATTGGTACTAGTTATATTATCCTAAATTAATTAATTAATATGTACAGAACAAGTATTTGTATCACATTGTGCTGCAAGTTGTATGTTTCTAACTTGTATATTTGACGTTGTGTGTTAGATGTAAATGGTACGTTTTCAGCTCGGAATTGAAAATCTCATATTTCTTTGAAGCCACGTTTATATCCAGGTACGGCGTGGGATAATTCGTTTAAAGGGATCAAAGCAATATTTTTGTTCCCACTTCTCCCACACACACGCACAAAGGTGTTAAATGCCGTTACTTAGGGACAAATTTATGATAATTGTATTTGTTAATTATTGATTAACTAACCAAACTTTTTCACATGCTCTACTGTGAATGCACACAGTTGGATGTACACACCAAGAATGCTTTAAACGACTTGAATTGTAATTAATTTAATAATAATAGTTTAAAATTCATACCACATTTATGATTTATTAAAGACCACATTTTAAATTAAATATAATGCAACAAAAACTATATCTTTTAAATAAAATAATACATATTTTATCCCCCAGTCATATTTTATATACGTACTGAAAAAGTTTCTTATCCCCGTCTTCAACGTTTATTGTTTATGTCTGATATATTTTTTATAAAATAATAAATGGTTTATCCCACAGTCATATTTTATATACATACTGAAGAAGGTTTCTTATCCGCATCTTCAACATTTATTGTTTAGGTCTGGTGTAAGATGGCCAGAAGGTCTGCCCCATATGCCTATCCAACACATTGTGAAGTGTCCAAAAAAAGTTTAAAATTTTTATGTGTCAGAATTTACTACCTCATAGCTCCAATACTTGCTCCCCATAGATGAAACTGTCGGACAGTATCCCGATGTCTGCAGTAGTCCTCGACCACTGCAGTCTGCTCACATCTGCTTCCGGCCTCCCTCCTTAATAGTATCTTATCTAGCCGGTTATGTCAGGCTTCCATATTTCTCTCACTTTATCCTCTATTATTCTGTATTCATTATTTCCTGTCACAGTATCTACTAATTCGGATTTTAATGATTTCCGCTCCCTTTTCTTTTCTCCCACAAAACCTTACCGGATTTGGCGTTTAAAACGGTTCCAGTTCTTTTTAAGGGAGCGCTCCGCGACGGTCATCAAGCGGGCTTTTACGATGGAATGTCCTGTCCACCCATCCACCACTGCTAGCCTCCAACTTGTCCTTGGGATATCAGCAATAACAGTTTTACGGTAAAAGGTTTCCCTAAAATTACGATCGTTTGTCTCGTGATAACACGCATATCTACAAGTAAATGTTTCCACTCCATAACCTTGCCTCCACATTATCAATGTCTGAAAACAAGGATACAATAATTGAATAAATAGTGCGCTGATAATTCCGCCCACCCCCTTTACTCGACCTCGGCCATCAGCTGCATAACTCCCTTCTGCTTATTCACTTCTGTACAGCATACAACTTAGCATTACGAGGCCATCGTAAGTTGAGAGTGACATGACGTTACATGTAACCTAGATAAGTTATGTGAAAGGTTTTAAGTCACATCTTGTAACCTAATAACATAGAACATTCGAATCCTGTCTGTGTCCGTAGCACTTTTTATCAGTACCATCAACCTCGTTCTGTATCGACTCTCCCCCTTAATCTGTTAGATAAGATCCTCGCACAGGCCAGTGGCCCATGAGGACGGACAAGATAAGGCCTAAAAGGGAATCGGCCTCTCCTGTTTTTTTATTTATAAAAAATAGTATTATTTGAGATATAGTAAAACATATTGCGTACTATGCGAAATATTTGTTATTGTCAAGTATTTCCTTAATTGTAACAGCTTTGTAATGTCCTTAAATATACAATACTATTTACAATACATGTTGTATCTAAGTGTATTTAAATATTTCATGATCAGTCTGTTTTTATCAAACAATTTTAGAGGTATTGTTTTAAAATACTAAATAGTTTAGGAAAAATGTAACATATTTGCATGTGTAAAAACTGTACCTTTAAATCGATACAGGATAGACTAAAACCACAAATAAGAGAGCAAAATGATTTATATATAGAGTGCTAATATGGAATAAAATCAATGTGATGGTTCAGTCCACACTTTTACGGACCCACTGAACTGAAATGATTTTGTAGTTTCTCCTATAACTCCTTTATTTGTGGTTTCAGATATGTTACTCCATTATGTGAAGTTGTATGGATATTATATCATTACATGTGGTAGTAGATTTGAACCTCTATTTATGTGTAATTGAGATATGTTACTCCCTTATGCGAGTACGTAATTGTAGAGAATCAGATGTTGTTGTAGAGATTTTACTCCTTTGTTTGTGGATTTAGATATGTTACTCCCTTTTACATAGTTGTATGGATATTATATCCTTACATAGAGTTGAGTCTCTCTATTTTTTTAGTTTAAGAGATGTTATATACATATATGTAGTTATAGAGATTTTACGCCCTCATGTTTGGTTGTATAGTTGTGCGAAGCTTATTATATAAGTAGACAATTTATACACATATAACTTTCTTGGTGTATTTTTGTATATTGTGTAGTAGTTTTTGCCAATGAAACCTGTTAAATTTTGTATAATAACCGGTATTATTTTCGTGAAAGCTAAAAATGCGTATACATTTTACTAATAAAAAGATATTCGCCAGAACTTAAGAGCCGGATTTAAAATTAAAAAAACTGTCTAAGGTTGAGCATTATTCCCCTGAGACAAAAATCACGAGGCCAGTGATCGTGTCACGTGTGGGGATTTAGCACTAAGCGTATTTAGTGCGCTTTATTAGTGATGCTGAAGAACATTGGTGTCTTTAATTATAGGCCGTTGATTGGACAAATGAAGTATATCGCCACAGTTAGCCAACAGAAATGAGTTGTACGATCATAAACTACAGGCTTGATTTCGGACACAGAAAACGCTCGTTTGGACATGAAAAAAGCAATAAAGAGGGAAACGCAGTTCTTGAACAGTAATTTCACTAATTAATCGTAGGACGGTTTACGAGCACTGGATAAGTGGAATCGTCTGTATTCCAGGAGCAATAGGAGGTACTAAAGAAGGGAATATGCACAGCCTTTGTCTCATTTAAATCGTATCCTCTTTAATTAAAAATTCCTTTCCTGGGGGAAGAACGAGGGACTTATCGTTAGACACTCCGTCCGCTCGTTGCCGGTACGTGTGCCAGCACTTGCAGTTAGCGCTTGCAGCGCTTAAAGTGTGGGCAATTGGTGCTCATAAAGGCTCCTTGAATAAGCCGGCGCAATTGTTATTTCCACACAAGGAAACCTCTCTCTTAGGTTCGACGCTATAATTTAACTATTTCTTTCGCGATGTTGTGGAAAAGAACTTCTAGTCTCTTTTGAAGAATTTAAATGCCTCTTGACTTCGTACAAGTATCTCTCTAACTACTGCGTTCGGCGCGGGAAACGTTTTAAAAGCCTAGTTTAGGGACGCTTATCATTATTTTCTTCCCGTAATGATAACCCTTAAATCGTTCGCCCCCTTATTATGATAGTTGCCAAACATCCCGTAAGAACAGGAGAACTCCCCTGTAAGCGTCAAACCTATTGTAATTGTTGGTTATCTTTAAAACAAGTTTTCATCAAAGCGCGCATTTATATATAAAAAAACTAAATTCAGTTTGAATTCGATAGGTATAAGTCCTTGTAAAATATAAAGGAATGCAACCTTTTATAGGTTTAGTTAATTTCTTTAAATGTTAAGTAACGACCTTCAAGGTGATTATTCTGAAGGCAGAAGAATACAAATTTGTTCGACCATTCTACGAGACATTTTACGTACCAAATCAGGTAACATGGACAATTTTGTAAGCATGGCCAAACTATCACGATTAAGATAAAATTGAGATTTTTACAGTTCGTTTACGAATTGTAGTTTCAGAAAATGTCAAGGATTTTAATGATTTAAGACATGGAAAGTACATTTTTTATTAAATATCATTCGAAAACTTACACGATCTTTAATTACATATTAATTGTTATTGTTACAAAATATTTAACTCTTCTTTGTAATATTTCATATAAATAGTAAATTTGTTATCTTTTCTTAAGCCGGGTTTGGGCTTGATTATGTGACCAAAATACCACTTTAAATACCTAAACTCAACATGAAATTGTCAAAATAATTTTGTATATTTCCCACACAAAGAACAAAAAACATCTCTCAAGACTATGACACTACGGAAATTGGTCGTCCCTGTGGGGGTTAATATTGGATGGGAAGTAGCCGTGTATTGGGGAGTACAGTGTAGCAGGTACGTCAGAGGTACAGTGTCTGTAGTCATACCAGGGATAGAGCATGGTACAGACAAACCGTAGTATCACAGCACGGCGACTAATCTAAGCGGATTTCGGCTGGGAAGTAGCCGTGTATTGTGGAGTAATTACAGTGTAGCAGGTACGTCAGAGGTACAGTGTCTGTAGTCATACCAGGGATAGAGCATGGTACAGACAAACCGTAGTATCACAGCACGGCGACTAATCTAAGCGGATTTCGGCTGGGAAGTAGCCGTGTATTGTGGAGTAAGTACAGTGTAGCAGGTTACGTCAGAGGTACAGTGTCTGTAGTCATACCAGGGATAGAGCATGGTGCAGACAAACCGTAGTATCACAGCACGGCGACTAATCTAAGCGGATTTCGGCTGGGAAGTAGCCGTGTATTGTGGAGTAATTACAGTGTAGCAGGTACGTCAGAGGTACAGTGTCTATAGTCATACCAGGGATAGAGCATGGTACAGACAAAACCGCAGTATCACAGCACGGCGACTAATCTAAGCGGATTTCGGCTGGGAAGTAGCCGTGTATTGTGGAGTAAGTACAGTGTAGCAGGTTACGTCAGAGGTACAGTGTCTATAGTCATACCAGGGATAGAGCATGGTACAGACAAACCGTAGTATCACAGCACGGCGACTAATCTAAAGCGGATTTCGGCTGGGAAGTAGCCGTGTATTGTGGAGTAAGTACAGTGTAGCAGGTACGTCAGAGGTACAGTGTCTGTAGTCATACCAGGGATAGAGCATGGTACAGACAAACCGTAGTATCACAGCACGGCGACTAATCTAAGCGGATTTCGGCTGGGAAGTAGCCGTGTATTGTGGAGTAAGTACAGTGTAGCAGGTACGTCAGAGGTACAGTGTCTATAGTCATACCAGGGATAGAGCATGGTGCAGACAAACCAGACAAACCGTAGTATCACAGCACGGCGACTAATCTAAGCGGATTTCGGCTGGGAAGTAGCCGTGTATTGTGGAGTAAGTACAGTGTAGCAGGTACGTCAGAGGTACAGTGTCTGTAGTCATACCAGGGATAGAGCATGGTACAGACAAACCGTAGTATCACAGCACGGCGACTAATCTAAGCGGATTTCGGCTGGGAAGTAGCCGTGTATTGTGGAGTAATTACAGTGTAGCAGGTACGTCAGAGGTACAGTGTCTGTAGTCATACCAGGGATAGAGCATGGTACAGACAAACCGTAGTATCACAGCACGGCGACTAATCTAAGCGGATTTCGGCTGGGAAGTAGCCGTGTATTGTGGAGTAAGTACAGTGTAGCAGGTACGTCAGAGGTACAGTGTCTGTAGTCATACCAGGGATAGAGCATGGTGCAGACAAACCGTAGTATCACAGCACGGCGACTAATCTAAGCGGATTTCGGCTGGGAAGTAGCCGTGTATTGTGGAGTAATTACAGTGTAGCAGGTACGTCAGAGGTACAGTGTCTATAGTCATACCAGGGATAGAGCATGGTACAGACAAACCGCAGTATCACAGCACGGCGACTAATCTAAGCGGATTTCGGCTGGGAAGTAGCCGTGTATTGTGGAGTAAGTACAGTGTAGCAGGTACGTCAGAGGTACAGTGTCTGTAGTCATACCAGGGATAGAGCATGGTACAGACAAACCGTAGTATCACAGCACGGCGACTAATCTAAGCGGATTTCGGCTGGGAAGTAGCCGTGTATTGTGGAGTAAGTACAGTGTAGCAGGTACGTCAGAGGTACAGTGTCTGTAGTCATACCAGGGATAGAGCATGGTACAGACAAACCGTAGTATCACAGCACGGCGACTAATCTAAGCGGATTTCGGCTGGGAAGGAGCCGTGTATTGTAATATGCAGCGTACCTGGACGATTATCGACCCACCAATGCAGCCACCCGCGACGTTGCCGAGTCGACTCTCTGCGCTGTTGCCATTCCGTGCACACACCACTCGTTCCTTTCCTGCTCTGCTCTCGCTTCTTGCTCCTCTGTTCCACAATCCACATTAGCCGCCGTCATAATTATCTCGTAAATGTTCTACAGCACTCCCGTCGCGTAACTATGCGTTGTACCCGACGGGTTGTCATACAAGCAATGCCGCGTATTTCTCCGTATTTAGCCGTGTCTTCATTCGGAACCCCCGTGTATTAACAATAAACAAGAATTTTCGAGGAACTCGTTATCGCTTAATATTGTACAGCAATTGAAATAATAAATATTCCATTATATTCAATAATCCAATTAGTTGTTTGCCAATTTACCCATCTAATTCCTTTTTATCGCGACTAATGCTGCTTATTACATACAATTTTTATTTCTCATTAAAGCAAATACATTTCAAGTAGATCATTAATAATAATGGGATGTCTGTCTTATGCATTGTTCGTATTGTCCAGGGAGAGAAATTTCCCCTTAGTCTGATGGTTGGTATTAAAAAAATATGAATTGTGAAAAAATGTATCATTTGGAATTGGTGAAATTTCCCTTCCATTTTGACTAGCGCCAAAGCTAGCGTGACTGGCAATCGATTTTCTTCCAGCGGGTAATTCCTTTATTCATTTCACGAAAAAGCAGGTTGTGTTCTTGTACAATGCAAATTGGGCCTCGCCTCCCTCACTACTATATAAGTGAGCTCTCCAGGGCGATTTTAGCTCATTATTTTAGTAACAGCAAGGAATAATTTTCATTATTACTAGTGTCTGAAGTGAAGTTTTCTTTTAAAACCGATACAGTTTTCGTAATCGATTGAAGGGCATTGAAAATAAAATCGGTTGTTTCCGTCATATTTTGAAATTATTCCTATATGACGAATCATGAAATTCTTAAAGAAGTAATTACTATACTGTAATTAAATCCATTTAACGTAGAAAAAATTACCTTCACAATGCATTATAAGCCGTTACTCTTATTATCACGGAATATACGCATCCATTGATTTGATAAGGTTATGTGGAAATCCGTACAGTTTGAAGTAAAAATACTAATATGGATCAGGAATGACTAAAATGTTCTTCCGGAAACTGAAAAACTAAGGTTACCTACCACTCGTTGTTACTGAGAGAGATTTTCTGAGTTTCGGAGCCGGTATCAGTGACAAAGTAACCCCTCGTGCTAAAGCCCACTACACCGAGGGGTGAAGGCGGAAAGGTAGGGGATCGAAAAACTGATTAATGGTTTTGGTCGTAGCAAAGAGGTAAAGTACTCTGCTCATTTAAAATGCAATAACATATAACTGGAAGCGTAATTAATTGTATAAATCGCAGTTTAAATGGTTAAGCCATCAATGTTGATGTTGGAAATACAGTAATCTATCATGTAATTAGGTTTTACATTTTGACCACTGCCAATTAGTCGCATTAGACAAAGCTGGTCAAAATAACAGCGGACTAAAATTGTATGATGTTATGTTGCGGTAGGTCATTAACAAAGCCGTGGCAGTACACTAATACTAGCAACCGTCATAATTTACTCTATTTTATACAGTATTGGCTAAGTGCAGTTACATTTTCCTAATTACATATCCTAATGAAATAAACACTTTTTTGAGCATTGCTTAGTTAATTGTTAGTTGATCAGAACTCGCAATAAGATAGCACTGTTATGTTGATAGTTTATCAGAACTCGCAATAAGATAGCACTGTTATGTTGATAGTTTATCAGAACTCGCAATAAGATAACACTGTTATGTTGATAGTTTATCAGAACTCGTAATAAGATAACACTGTTATGTTGATAGTTCATCGGAATTGGCAGTGAGGTAACACTGTTAACTTGATAGTTCATCAGAACCCGCAATGAGATAGCACTGTTCAGTTGATGGATGAGAACCTCAGAACTAGCGATGATGAGGTTTGTTAATGTTAACAGTTAAAAGTTTTTCACAGTACAGCCGTTTATTCGTATTTCATTTCGTAGAGATACAGTATTGCTTCGTTTCTGTTGGGAGTAAAATAAACCCTTGTTTAGAGTGAATAAAAAGATTCTTTTTTTAATTTCAACATTTATAATAAAGGACGAATACGACAACTTATGAGGGTGTTGTTTAAAGTGACTCTAAATCTTAGCAGTGGGAATATAATGCATATATAAATTATGAATGCATTTGGATTAGTTTTATTTTTCAAATATATAAAGGGTGTTCTTAAAAGCGTAGGTTAACTATCGGAGGTTTCATAAAACCCTAGACCGATCGGTCGTGCATCTTCTCATTCCTATACCGATTGGTCGTGCATCTTCTCATTCCTGTACCGTTCGGTCGTGTATCTTCTCATTTCTATACCGATCGGTCGTGTATCTTCTCATTCCTGTACCGATCGGTCGTGTATCTTCTCATTTCTATACCGATCGGTCGTGTATCTTCTCATTTCTATACCGATCGGTCGTGCATCTTCTCATTCCTCTACCGATTGGTCGTGCATCTTCTCATTCCTGTACCGTTCGGTCGTGTATCTTCTCATTTCTATACCGATCGGTCGTGTATCTTCTCATTCCTGTACCGATCGGTCGTGTATCTTCTCATTTCTATACCGATCGGTTGTGTATCTTCTCATTCCTATACCGATCGGTCGTGTATCTTCTCATTCCTATACCGATCGGTTGTGTATCTTCTCATTCCTATACCGATCGATCGTGCATCTCATTTCATTTGCCATCACTGACGATACTTGAGTGCTTTTTTATTTTTGTGACTGTATTAAGGATGAAATTTGGACAGCACTAACAAAAATTTCAAAACTAGTGATTTTGAACTTCTCCATAATTATTAAAAGGGTTTCTCTGAAACTCTGACACCTATTGACTTGGATATGGAGGATCGTTGATCATAATATAAAGTTGTTTTCGTCTAAACCTGGAACAAAACGCTGCCACTCAATCACTAGGAGACCGATCATTCGAGAAGGCTGAAGCTTTAAAGCACGACCTCGATATTTGTATGCTGGATACTCTGATTGCAAGGGTAGGCTCTCGGTCTTCAGCAAGTGTTGGAATCGGGGACAGCACAATTAAACTGGACTACACAGGTCTTCCACACTCATTCTGAACACATTACTCTCATACAGCAGGTCTGGACCATTCTTTGAAATCTTGACAAAAACTACCAATGGCATAGATAAATGAACGTCCAAATATTTGTAACACTTTTCGCCTTACCAAATTATAGTTCTTTGTATACTATTAGTAAAAGGCGATAGGAGGAAAAGAAAGCAAAGTAGACGGCTTTGGTAGATTTTGTGAATTACTTGGGAGCCACGGGAGAGTTTATATGTCAAACACAAAGCTTCATCCTGGCTGATGGCGATCGAACTTGTTTGTCGATTATAATCGAAAGGCGTCTTGCACCCATACCCTACCCTACTTCGTACCCACACCCGCGCTAGAACCCGCAGTCTAAGGTCGGTCTTATCCAATCAGTCCAGACCTAATTAAATATAACTTTGAGTACTTTGTATACATGTCTAGCGAACAGCTGGTGTCTCAAATGCAAAACACAGCGTAGTAGACTAAACATATTACTCATGTTTATGTAGCAAGTATACATACTCGTCTCAATGTAGACGGTTGGAGCTAGTGATATAAAATTTCCAGGAAGTTACTTGGGAAAGAATGTCCTAGGAACATTGCCCGGAATATTCCCAAAATTTATAAATTCCCAGGAATTTACGGGAATGTATGATTTCCTCTTAAAATCATAGGTCATTAGGCACTCCAACTGAAAAAAATCTAAAATATTAATATGAACATATAAATCAATTATGAAAGCGTCATATTCAAAAATATAAAATCATACAAGTATTAATTCCTTTACATCAATTTTAAAATTGTGATACTTGCGTTCATCTTTAAATGTTATCGAATACCACATGATTGCTTGGTAGATTACTACCAACCATGTTTTCTAGTAGCAAAAGAAATTATCAAATTTTTAAACCTATTAACATTTCTTGAATATAAAACAGTACAAAATAGTCTCAAATTACTAATAGGCCTTTTTAATTAATAAATTAAACTGTAAATTTAAATATTTCTATTTTTAAATAATTTTGATTATTTAAATTAGATTTGATAGATTCACTATTTCTTCAGATCAGGTCTTCCAAGAAATGACAAATTTGTCTGTATTAACACTTTATTGGCAATTATTAAATTGTGCACAGTAAATGAGTGTAGGCTAGTTGTTATGTGTTAATAATTAGTTTTCATCATCTTCATCTTCCATCGCATCATTACGTCCAAACTCATTTTCAGTTTCTTCCATGATGAAGTTTTTGCCTTGGTATATCACAATATTTTTGAATATTTGTCTGTATTACTGATCATTTGGAGCATATTCAAAACTGTTTTAACACGAAGTAAACCTAATTTAAATAAGTTATTCCATAAATTCCCTCATTTTGGGAACTTATAAAGCCTTCGGGAAGTTCCCTGGGAATATTCCCATTAATAAATTCCCTTCCCACTGGGAATATTCCCGGCTCACATCACTAGTTCGAGATATATTTAGTTTTAACCATCGATGAAATAATACAAGTCGTGGCTTGGTAGTAATAAGTATACTCCTAACTTAATCCGAATCACCGGTGGATAGACTATTATCCCCAGAATTCTTACAACTTTTCCTTATTATCATTAAAAGTTGGTTGTTGAGGTAGTTCATTTATGAGGTGCATGGATACACAGGACCTTGCCACTCGGAAAAGTGATTTAAAGCCAAGATATTAAGTATAAGTCACTATGTGCTTGTATACAGCGACTACTATGGGGTATGCTGTCAAAGAAATTATCATCGTCTGTTTTACTTCTGATGTCACTTAGTGCATCGTCTGTTTTACTTCTGATGTCATATAGTGCATCGTCTGTTTTACTTCTGATGTCCCATAGTGCATCGTCTGTTTTACTTCTGATGTCACATAGTGCATCGTCTGTTTTACTTCTGATGTCACTAGTGCATCGTCTGTTTTACTTCTGATGTCGCATAGTGCATCGTCTGTTTTACTTCTGATGTCACATAGTGCATCGTCTGTTTTACTTCTGATGTCACTAGTGCATCGTCTGTTTTACTTCTGATGTCACATAGTGAATGAAACGATTTAATAAACTTTCCATCAACACAATACGTACTACAAGGATATGCTTTGAAATTTTAGCCATTACTATATTCATTAAAAATCCTTCAGCGAGTTGTCATCTTGGGATCCATTGAACTGATGTAGGAAGAAATTTTTTGAATGGCTTTAAAAACCAAGCCTGTGAATTCATAGTATACTGGCCCTTATTTTTCATCAAAGCGTTATGGGGAGATTAAGATAATGAATACGCATCAAAACGCTTTTTTGTAAAGCGTTTAGTTTTTAGTATTTCAGTGATGAAGTACAAAAAAATTGAGATTTTCCCCCTGAATAACCTTATAAAATATGTATAAAAGCGTTTAGGGGCCTATTAATTATGGGCGAACACAGCCCGTTATTAAGAATAAGGGCGTGAAAGTCCTTGAGGTTTAACATTGTTCTTATGGGACTACAATCAAGATGACCGCCTCTTAAGACATCCTGGAATGTTCTTTACGTCGGTGTTTGTGTTCTGTCTTGTTTATCAAAGTTTGCTGTTCCTGTGTTTTAGGGGCGCAGGTATGCGAAGAACCTAATTCCGTATAGGAGTATTGGGTTCGTTACTCTTCCTTCGGACTTTTTGAGGGGCAGCAACGGAAGGAGCTCGGCGTCTAAATATACGGCATGTTTAAGTGTTTGGCCAGTGATTGGTTCTTCAGTTCCTCTTGATGGGTCGTAGTGGAGAGGAAATGGAGCTAACAGATAGTGGCCGTGTGAAGAGATCAATGGGGAACGGGCTGGGGGAGGCTGTTTGCCGGCAGCCACCTGGGACCGGGCTAGCGGAGCTATAGTAACATAAACAATCGAGCAACGGCGTTAGTAACAATATAAAAGCAACAAATTTTAGACAAAAGTGGTATAAAAATAATAAACTGTACGATGATCACCGAATTTAATCCTCGCGTATTGGGGTGCCCGCGTTGAAATGATTTTCTCTTAAAAAACTCATCAAACATGAAACGAAATAAGTGGAAAAAGAAAGTAAAAGCACTGAAACAATAATTATGGGTTTCACCTTATTTTATAAGTTACTTAATCGCAATATGCGATTAATAACTTAAATCTCATAAATAAAAATGAATCGCTAAATTTGTTACTAAGCGTCAACCTCGAGAACTGCTGGACCAATTCGGCTGATAAAATATTTGTAAAATATTCTTTGAAATCCGAGAAAGGTTTATATGAAGAAAAAGGTCGGAAAAGCTTTCCGAAAAAAACGGTAATATTTATGCTTCATAATCTGAATTTAAATGCCACCGAACAGCTGTTGTCACTTTCAGTAAATGTTGAAACATTTTGTTTACATTTACATTTTAGAACAGTGCTTGATCAGTAGTGTAATGGAGACCGCAAAGACAAAGTTAATGTCTAACTTTTGCTCCATATTGTTCAGTTACAAGCATAAAGCACTTACACATTGGAAATGATATTTAAACACTGTTATAAAACCTACCTTAACGAACAAAGGTGTGAAATGTTTTCTGGTATGCAATAAATACAGTAAATTAGTAAAATAAAGTGTGCTGTAGTTTTGTTCAAAAGATATCGTTCATTATATTCCGTCACAGTTGAATCTCAATATGTACCTAGTTAAGGGAGAAATCCCGTGTCAAGTCATATTTGATATTAAACATGAAACAAACCATTTCATTGCTTGAGCTTCGTCGATTGGAAATGTCAGAAGAGTTATGAATGCGACCGGGGCGTCTCAAATAGACACAGTGTCTTTAATTATCGACATAGTTTTATGAGATAGATTTTCTCATGACAACCTTTGACAGGCGAGATATTCAAAGTCGAACTTTGATCAAAGTTTACCCATTACACTGTCAACTGTATCGTCAAATAGATTTGATCAAAGCCCTTTGTCATAGAACTAGTATACAGAGGGCACTGGCTGGCGACAGCTTCTGCACTGAAATCCTTCAAGGGTCTATACGTGCGGGCTATCAGACTTGTAGAGGTGACCTTTCATATTCAATTTCTTTATCACTTTGATGTACAGTTTTATAGGATTCATATTCCATTTTTTTAATAACATCGTCTTTTCATCGTTCTGCATCACTCGACTGGGGGGTTTTCAGTTTGTTGTTTAAGGAAAGGAATTGACATTTTCATCATTTAAAATAAGTTGACTATGTTTATGCTTTATTGTTCGTGCCGATACGTCGCTCATAAAAGAGTATTCAATCTCTTCCTCTGTGCAGTATATCAATCTTTCACATTTTTATGACAAGGTTTTGTTTTTAGGAGGAAAATGTACGTAAAAATTGTTATATTCATTAAATATCCGCAATGAAGTCTGGGATTTCGTATTAAAATAGCGTGATCGTTACAAACTCTCATGCAATATCGGTATCTTTTAGAATTGACACTTTAGTGGTTTGTGATACGAAAATATAGTAGTGCGACAACTAAGGAAAGAAATATAATGAAACGAAAATCATATAATAAAATAAAAAGAATAAAGGTTGGGAGTTCAGGTGTAATGAAATATACCTTATTGTGTGTACATACTTAGGTAGATTTAGCCCCTATATATGGATCTATTGAGTGTTCCGAGCTTACCTATATGCCCAACACTGGGAAGTGTCAAATATAGTATTATTAACGATAAGACCTGCAGATGCTGCGCATATTCGAGCTTAGCGACAATCTGTCGATATTTTGTACGTTTCGGGGAGGGGTGTCATGACGTAGCTGCCGCTTACGATTCTGAAACCTGATGGAGTTTACTGTTGCGAAGGCCCCAGCCTAACGCTGTTATTTCCCTTCCCTGCCCTCGCCTATTTAAAACGAATATCGGATTACTCCAACCGGGCGGACCAAGACATCAGTTCAGCAATATTCGATAGCTGTCCGCGGTGAATTTGCCGTTCCGTACACCAGCGATAGCGTTCAAAAAACCGGAATACAATAATTATGCGCTTCCCTAGTTCTCGTCTCTGTATCCCTGATTGTTTTCTGTTGTTTGCCAATGACGCAGTGTAGCGGGTACAGCGGTTATCGCAAGATAACATAATCAAGCAACGTCGAGCGTGGCTGCTGCTTGGATGGATGGCCGCTGAGCGATCCTGTCCTTGCAAGCAGCCCGCCTGCCTGGCCATTTGTGGTGGTTCGGAAGTCACCTTTACGCCATTGGTCCCCAGGTTAAGTGTTGAAGAGGGCTTCTCAGCCCTAACTTCACCTGGTAAAATAAGACTACTGTACTTTACTTTATAGACAAGAGAACAGTAAGACCGCTGTTCTGCTAGAGTTGTACATTTCCCTGTGCTTCCCCCCGCATCAAATTCTCACACTTGACGAACGATTTTCTCATTAGCAATTCTGGCCAACTGGAACTAGGATTTAGTGATGCCAACTGTTGTGACCGGACTATTAGTAACTACATTCGGTGATCGGTAGCAATGAAGGAGCCAGAAGGTGTTACAAACCTTCACTCCTATGAGTTAAAATATAATTGTTAGGTTGGTACGTCTGTTTGAATAAGTAATTCCGATAATCAAGTCAAATTAAACTTCCACCGCAAAATTCTTGGTACTCAACGTTGTGTATGTACCGCCTCTCACTAAATTCCCCTCCTCAGACTGAGCAGTCTTAGTTTCAAAAGTAATCCAGATGTGCTGTGGATAAAACTAACCCAACGTCAGTATCAGAACTCCTCCGACAAACTTCGAGTTATTGCTCCCTGGATAAAGGAATTATCGTTATATATGATTAGTTCAGAAAAAAACACAATTACAATATTCGCTTTAATTTCATAGCCAAATTGTGACTTCATGATTTCAAAATAATTTTCATTCACGAGTATATAAGAAAGTTGGCTTCTTCATTCACAAAAACAAGTTGTAAATTGTGTCCTGATCTTTGTTCCTCTTAACATAATAATAACAATTATTGGTTGGTATAAATGTTCGAGGCTTACGGTATGTATCTGAAACTGAACTGCTTTATAAATGCTGCAGTATCCATCCGTAAATACAGATCCAAAGTTATTCGGCTGGTATAAACTTTGAGCTCTCACGAAAGATTGATGGGCCTGCGTCAGGACTTTCCACTCCGGATGAAAGAAATCAACTAGAAGATATACTCGATGCTGCCTCCTAAAACATTACTTAAGTTGAGGACTAATGCAGATCAGTACATTCTACAGTATATTCTTTCACACCTGAAAATTGAAGTAGTGTTCTGCTGTGGTTTACTGGACTATGTCTATGTGGTTCGAACCAAACGTAAAAATGTTGATCTGTTTGATTGGTTAATGAACGATACCATGGACCTGTCTTCTTAGATAGTCATAAAACTACGCTAGCTTTAAAATGAATTCCTCTAGGTTTTTAGACAAAAAATTGTTCAAGTTAAAAAATGAATAACATAATGTGTGTGTTTTTTTTAATATCTAGTGGTATAAAACCGAACAGAAACATAATTATTTGTACATAACAACTGAATGTAATTAGGTGGGTGGAGGTGGGTTTTTTCCTTAATGAGAGAAATTTACGGATTGGTGCTTCACGAAATATTTCCATTCTATCTGCTTGCCACCTATACTGTCATATTTGCTCATTTGCGCAACGGTTATGTTTTCTCCAGTTGACAGCGTTTTATGACGTGGCAACTGACCATCTCGTGAACCAGATCTGAAACAGCCGTTTACTCTTGTTGGCATCGTGTTTATTACATAGCAACTGACCACCTCACGACCCAGATTTAAAACATACCCGTTTACTCCTGTTGGCAACATGTTTATTACAAGGCAACTGACCACCTCACGAACCAGATCTAAGACATGCCCGTTTACTCCTGTTGGCATCATGCCTATTACATGGCAACTTACCATCTCACGATCCAGATCTAAGGCATGCCCGTTTACTCTTGTTGGCAACATATTTATTACAAGGCAACTGACCACCTCACGATCCAGATCTAAGGCATACCCGTTTACTCTTGTTGGCAACATGTTTATTACAAGGCAACTGACCACCTCACGAACCAGATCTAAGACATGCCCGTTTACTCCTGTTGGCATCATGCCTATTACATGGCAACTGACCATCTCACGATCCAGATCTAAGGCATGCCCGTTTACTCTTGTTGGCAACATATTTATTACAAGGCAACTGACCACCTCACGATCCAGATCTAAGGCATACCCGTTTACTCTTGTTGGCAACATGTTTATTACAAGGCAACTGACTATCTCACGATCCAGATCTATGGCATGCCCGTTTACTCCTGTTGGCATCATGCCTATTACATAGCAACCGACCATCTCACGATCCAGATCTATGGCATGCCCGTTTACTCTTGTTGGCAACATGTTTATTACATGGCAACTGACCATCTCATGAACCAGATCTACAACATTCCTCTCCTGTCAACTACCTGCGGCGCGCTTTGAATATCCGCCTCATAAAGAAGACCTGTACATACCCCTATCTCTGCAATATCATATTTGTGTTATTAATTCAGCATTATTTAGGCATTTATGCTACAATAATTAAAATACAGCAGTGGATTACATTTTGTTTCAGCAATAAAACAAGGGGCTGGCGGCAGTATAAATCCTCTTCGATCCTCAGTAAGCATGGTTGCAGCCCAGGACATGTTGATTACTTATTTTATTGAAAAGTTAAGCTAATTTACACTTTTAATGTTAGTTGATGACTATAGTTGGTACACATATGACTAGAACTGGCAAACATACGACTAGAATTGTTACACATAGGACTAGAATTAGTACACATAGGACTAGAATTGTTACACATACGACTAGAATTGTTACACGTCGGACTAGAATCGGTACACACAGGACTAGAATTGTTACACATACGACTAGAATTGTTACACGTCGGACTAGAATCGGTACACACAGGACTAGAATTAGTACACATACGACTAGAATTGTTACACGTCGGACTAGAATCGGTACACACAGGACTAGAATTAGTACACATACGACTAGAATTGTTACACGTCGGACTAGAATCGGTACACACAGGACTAGAATTAGTACACATACGACTAGAATTGTTACACGTCGGACTAGAATCGGTACACACAGGACTAGAATTAGTACACATACGACTAGAATTGTTACACGTCGGACTAGAATCGGTACACACAGGACTAGAATTAGTACACATACGACTAGAATTGTTACACGTAGGACTAGAATCGGTACACACAGGACTAGAATTAGTACACTTACGACTAGAATTGTTACACGTAGGACTAGAATCGGTACACACAGGACTAGAATTAGTACACATACGACTAGAATTGTTACACGTAGGACTAGAATCGGTACACACAGGACTAGAATTAGTACACATACGACTAGAATTGTTACACGTAGGACTAGAATCGGTACACACAGGACTAGAATTAGTACACATAGGACTAGAATTGGTACACATAAGACTAGAATCGGTACACATAAGACTAGAATCGGTACACATAAGACTATAGTTGGTACATATATGACTATAGTTAGTACACATTACACTGTAACCATTGTGAATGCCGTGTTGGCTATGATATAGATCGTACCTCAACTATCACATGTGATTTTGTATTGTATAAATGAGGAACTCCGTGTTCTCTTATTGGCGATACTCTGGTTCTTTTACTAATCTTAACTACAGAACACACCGAGTCTGGAAGTTTGTCGCTAAGGTGACGGAATGTTGCCCCAGCGACATGCCCCTGTGTGGTTTTCTTGGTGCCAGACACATTAATTCCTTTGTTCTCTTTCGTGCTCTGTATATGTTATGTTTGCGGTTTTAAAATGTGTTTTGTTCGTCTTTGAATATAATTAGTGATAAGCTTTGGTCTGTTAAAACCGAGTCGCTTACTTAAGTACATGGCCTGGGTACACAATGCTTGTATATTATAACAATCTTTATAAGTGGATGTTTGAAATAATAGTTTGATCATATATCTGTCCAAAAATGTAATTTTATTCATGAGTAGTTCTTTTGTAAAACTGAGACCGATATAGCACCACAGTTAAGTGTTTAATTAAATTAACTCGTTGCAAGTTGAATTATACACTAATTATCCGAATTGTATTATCTGAAATCGGATACTCGCCTTTGATGTAATATTTTACTTAAGTTATTGGTTTTATATTTGGCTCGTTGTAGCGTAATACGCTGAGTGCACTTTGTGTGTTTTAATCCATAAGCTTTTGACTATTTTTTCAAATACTGTTAATATGTTGTAGATTAAATTCTCTAGGTTAGGTGGAGTTTTAGTCCTTTTTTTATTTTTATCCGAATACAAACAGAATAAAAGTGAGGTTACAAAAATGAACGACTGGTCGGATTGTGATGTTCACCATTATTGGATAGAGATTGTAAAAAAAATTCGACATAAACTTAACAAATTGTGAACAATATCAGTGCTGATGTAATCGTAACTTTTATAGTGTCATAATCAGACGCGAATGTGCATTACATATGCAGTAGTTAATTAAATTAGGTGTTGTTCACTCGTAGGGAAATGAGAGTAATAATGTAGTTTCAAATTTCGAGAACATAGTCGTTACTTCATTGGGGACATAAGCATTTGTACAGTTCGATCTATTGTTGTATAAAAGGGACGATAATTGTAACGCAGTTCAACGTTTTGTGAAAATCGTAGAACGCGTTTTAGCCACATGGGATATTCGTAGCCGTAGTTTCAATATTAGCTTTAGTCGCCGTACGTTGTTTTCGAATCTCATGAAACAATACTACCAGCTAATTTAACATTGTATAAAAACCATAAGCATTTTCATGCAAAGGGATTAATAATAAAGGTGTAGTATGTTGGATTCGTTAGGGGTTTCTTTGTGAGGCACAGGGGACTATAATAGCGATTTTACATTATTTGTAAAACTAGTCAGCACTTCAAACTGTATCTGTAAGGGACCGTTGCTTTGCAAGGAACAGGGGACTATAATAGTTATTACGCTATTCGTGAAACTAGTCAACACTTCATACTATCTGTAAGGGACCGTTGCTTTGCAAGGAACAGGGGACTATAATAGTTATTACGCTATTCGTGAAACTAGTCAACACTTCATACTATCTGTAAGGGACCGTTGCTTTGCAAGGAACAGGGGACTAAAATAGTGATTTTACTGTATTCGTGAATCTAATCAACACTTCAGACTATTCTGTATGGGACGTTCGTTACCTTGGGACCGAAATTTGCTGCTGTCAGAAATCGACGGCGATAAAAGTGGAGTGCCCTCCAGAGGAGAGCTGCTTGACCTTTCCTCGACAGTCGACACTTTCCTCATTCCTATTTGTGTTATCCAAAACACATAGATCTTAATCTGGATGTATAACAACTCAAATCTAACATGGATATAGAGTTTGAACCGCCTAGTAAAATGTGTGATTATGTTATAGTGGTATGTGTACAGTACACGCGCGGTATCTACTTATGCAAAATAATGTAGAAGAAACGATTTGATTTCCCAAAACTTGAAGTCTGATGGAGATAAAAATAACTAAACCTTTCCTTGAGCTTACGTTTGGTTCGTTCCTTTACGCGTAGTTTAAAAAAAGGCACAACTGCAATCATTACTATAAGCTAACAATAACATTATGCTAATCACAACTTTCACCTGTATTAACACTTAGAGTGCTAATCCCGTAATTTTACGGAACGGCGAAACTTCCGAAGAATGCTAATCCCGTAGTTTTACGTGGTTGTCATTGCAATTGGTATTATATTACATAGTCCGTATTTAAACGGGTTTTGCCTACTCTACAATGTTATATGGGTTTTTAGTAACACAATTCACCGCTAGAAAGCGTCAGATGTATTGTATGAGCTTAATGACAAAGCAACTTCGGTCGCGTTGTTTACGTGCCGCTGACGTGACGTTCGTTGCAGCCGGCAGTCGATGTCGCAATCATGGCTTCTCGCAGCTTGAACGACGTTGCGATCAGTGATGTATTAGATGAAGATAGTTTTATTGGTGTAGATAGTATTTTTGACGATTCTGACATTGATCCTGATTTAATGGAAGAAGATTAGACACATACTTCAGGTAAGAATAAGTAACTCTATTTATCATATAAACATCAGTCCAAAAGTTTGGTTATGTTATTGTTTTCGTGAATCAAACTATAATTTGTATTATAATAAATTAACTTTATTCAACTAATATTTTATTCTTATGAATAAAATGAAAATATATTCATATTTTTACATAGTATATTATTATGTTACAGATGCTGAAAACAGTGCTGACAGCGAAAGTGATGCCGACGCATCAATATGACGGCATGTTTTTTGTCAAAAAACTACAAAACATAAAAACATGATTTGTATTATTCAAAGGACAGTTTATATTTGTAAATGGGTCATTGTAAATAATTGTATATATGCTTAGTTTAGTAAGTTAGATAAAAAAACTGTCTCAAAAAATATTTTTTTTTCCAAAAATATATGTTTTTAAAAAAACATTTTTATGTGTAGTTTTTTAAAAAAACCACTAACAATCTCACGTTAAAAGAAAGACGAAAGTAAGCTGAAATAAGGGATGTAAGCATTTTTCTCATACCTTAAATACTTTTTTTTTTAATAAATTTTTGAAAACCACCAAAAACGCCCAGCATTCTACAGAGTTACATGTCATTTAGGGCCAGCACTCAAAGTGTTAATTATGTTTGTCACTTTTGGTATGTTGTCAAAAAGTTATGGTTTTGATTTTCCTTCAATATTTTTTAAAATTAGTATTGTAAGTACTCGAAGTTGACGTCTGGACTAACGTTCAGATTTTAGTGAACAAACTTTAGAAAAATACTGAAAAACTCGTATCTAACAGATGCCCATGAAGTTGTCAGTATTTAAGTTGGTATTTATTTTTGTGGTGGTATTAAAATTAGAACTGATGACGAATTGGGGGTGGTGAGGGAGTCTCCACTTCTCGGCACCGTGGAGAGAGACGACCTTGAGATTTTCTCTCGCATGAACAATGTTAAATCTCCCGTTCTTGTATGTCCTTATTTTCGATCGTATCTTTACGGGATATTTCTTGTCTTAAACTGTTTACTAATACGTACCCAAACGCTTTTTATAGAGTTTATATTTTATTAGTGTTTAAATAATGCAGTACATTTTTTAACTTTTCCCTGAGTCCAAACAAAAATCGGGAAAATTTCGGTGAAAAATGAAAAAAAGAGTTTAGGTGCTCATTAGTTGTATATTTTAAATGGGGCATATTCCATGATTCTGCGACTAAAAATAAGGGCGTAAAATTGTACTACTCGCATGGGAAAAAGCTCAAGATAATTTTATTACAGACGCCTATGCTACAGGGAATGGGAGACGTTCGGGGTTCTACAAATTAAAATGTTTAGAAAGTAACTTAGTCACACTAAAAGTGTAGTCAATTTTAAGTCAATTTTATTTTTTGTGGTTAAAATACGAGAGTGGTTAAGTTTTTTCTTCTATAAAAATGTTTTTTCCAAAATGTCAGTGGGCCATAATTTGGAAACTGTATATTTTGAAATCTTTGAGAATTGAAAACCTACAATTTCGGGAGTCGAATATGACGTTCAACCGGATATTACTCGATTCGCTAAGGAAATGGAAATTGGGAGTGCTTTTGGCCGAGCGGTCTAAGACGCTAGACTCTTGAGTCTGAGAGTTAGAGATAGTGCAGGTTGAATCCTGTCTGTGACCGTAGCACTTTTTATCAGTACCATCGACCTTGTACTGTGTTGACTCTCCCCCTTATTCTGTTTGATAAGATCCTCGCACATGCCAGTGGCCCATGAGGACGGGTATGAGGCTTAAAGGGGGATCGGCTTCTACTAAAAAAAATGAAAAATATCTCGGATAAAAAGATGACAACCTATCATAACTATAATTTGAATTACGTACTTGTGGTATTGTGCACTGCGTGTGTTGTGTCCTCTATGTACTCATGGTGGTGTTCTGTCCACAGGTGGAGGGGGCTGACAATGCAGTGGCTCTGGATCTATTCCTTGCTCGTAGCCCTAATCGACACGGGCAATGGTCTTGCTCGAAACAACTTAGGTAAGTGTTCCTTACAGTCCGATCCTTTCGTGTATCCTACATTAAGTTGTGTTTAAAGCGTGTCACACTTGTTTCTGACACTTACTGTACCGGTAGTTAGGTCTCACCAACGAACACATCACTACGCTTGGAGATCAAAAGAATCAGGACGAAAGTAGTATTTAAAAATATTTCTAAAATTGTGGTTCAATGTAAAGCGATAAACCTTCGCTGGAATTACAACGTATTCAATAGATTCCTCATTATTTATGATTCCACATATTATAAAAGTTTGAACATTGCATAATTATTGTTCATAAATAAGTTGTAACATATGTGGCTCCATAAGTTACATTTATTTACACGTTTATTGTGAACTTTTATTACAATTTTAAAGGAATCTTTATGCTTGTACCTTCTGTTAAGGTAGTTTGCATGAGCTGCAAAAGTCTTCAAATTGTAATAAATAAGTATAATTTTGAGAACATTCATAATTTTTGTATTCGCAAGGGGTTAAACTCAAATTTTACATTTAAACCTCAATTGCTAAATTTGGTTACTCACTGTCAAAACAGTAGAGTTGTCTGCCAGTGTTGGTTAGAATCATGTTAGAATTATTAGAAGTTTCAAAACAATAGTGATTGCCGTATTTAAAGTATACATTCCTTCTATTGATAGGCCTACACGCCTCGGGTCTCTTGGCGAAATTAAAGTGAAATGCGAGGAGACAGAAGGGTTATAAAGAATTTGCATTTGAATGAAGGGCAAGGTATACGTGGGCTAAAAACGAACCGAAGGAATTTTCATTGGAAAGGGGTTCGACGGGAATGCTGCCTTTTCAAAAGTACGCGCATAGAAAATTGAACTGGGACGACCCCTTTAGAATTGCAAATGTCCATCAACTCCTGGAGAATCCGTGCTTTCTTGGCGTGCATATTATAATGTCAAAAATATTAAATCGTCAAAATTTATGTTTGTAGATTTTTTAAAAGATACCTTTTTTGAAATTCTAACAATGTGCTGTTTAAAAGTATATAAAAGCACATTATTTCGCAAAATATATTTTCATTTTGTAGGCAATTTTAAACTGTACAATAACTACAATTGTGACAAATTTAGTAATTCTTATTGTAGTTAAAAATGTATTTATTTTATTTTGATTAATTTTGAATGTTCAATCCGGAACTTTACGATAAACAATATTTTTTATTTTATATAAGATGTAAATGTTATAAAATCCACAGAATTCATACATGTTACAGTACAATTCTTTGTAGATAAAGACTTATTAGTTCTATTTTAACTGATTATTGGCTGATCGTTAGCAAAGCCTATCATTTGAGAAGCTGGAAATATTTCATTTCTATATGTCTATCCATCTCCATGATTGTTCCGGACGATATTTCGAAAATGAACTAATCTATAGACTTGTAAGTTTGAATGAGGCGTCATTTTTGTATCAGCAACACTGAGTTTAATGATGGTAGGATTTGGCTGAGCCTTAGCGAATACGTTTACATTGGTCTTACGAGTAAACAAGATGACAACGAGAAATTGGAGAATAAGTAAGTTTGTAAACCAACTGAGTACAATCATATGGGGTTTCAACACGTGACATTTTTTTTTATTCATAGAGGTAAAAGCAAAAATAGTGGAGGGAAAGTCAACGTTATAAATTGGTGTCAATATTTGTTATCAGGGCACTCTTGTGTTGTAGTGCCCTCCCTGCCCCATAACCTTTTTTATTTGAACACTAGTATGAAAGCTAACTAATTTAAAAAAGAATGTATCGTGTGCCAAGATATTTCATCCATAAAGTTAACTTAATTTCTACATTTACAAGAACGAGTTGTATGATTGTGCATGTCTAACCATGGAATTTGGCTGTGCGTTATTGAAGCGTATTTATATCTCAGTAGAAATGTTGCATACAACCTCAATGAAGCCTGTTTCGCGACACGTGGTGTGGCGCACCATACCTCGTAAATATTTAATTCAGAACCATTAATGCGTTAAACGTTTTATTTTGTCAGATTCTGTTATATGCCCCCAACGCTTAAACTTTTTCAATTAACTTAGAACATTGTAAAACGATGTAGTTGAGTAACAGAACTAACATTATGCCCCCAACGCTAATTTTTCATTTACGGATGATTATAATGAATTACAATTACGTATTATATCCACCACACCCCTACATTTCTCCAAACACAAAAAAAACAAACATTACCAAACAAAAACTAAACTCTTTATTGAAAAAACTCACAAAACGTGTTTTTATTCTTGATCACACTCCGCCACCCAAAATGCGAGTGCCTCCGGAGGTGCTGCCGAAGCCCGCGCTGATGTCAACGAAAGAAAAACATCCCTCGAGATAGTACCTATCAGTAAAATATCTAATTCTAGAGGGGATGATCAGAAATATAAATTGAATTGTAATGGATAGGCCATTATATACCGTGTAAAAAACTTAAATAATCATGTGATGCCGCGCGGCCTGCCGCATTCGGGATTCTCGAGAAAGATAAGATAATAGCGACAACAATACCGATCGCAATACCTGGAAATGCTTGTTGATTGATGGAATGTTAGTTCTGTTACTCAACTACATCGTTTTATAACGTTCTAAGTTCATTGAAAAAAGTTTAAGCGTTGGGGGCATATAACGGAATCTGACCTTTTATTTAAGTAATGAAACTAGCATCTGCAAGTACAAAACATTTTAGTATCTCATTTACTGTTCGTTTTGGACAACGTCCACCATTATAATAGTGTCAGACTTAAAAAGTATGTTTGAGTCCTGGCCATGATCGAATCAGTATAAGTGCTATCCATGTTATCACCAACCTATCCCCCTTTCTGTTTGATAAGATCCTTTCGTATGCTTATATACTAAGGGAAGGGATACATAAAGAAATGCGTTTATTTTTCTCATTTAAAAACATGTAAATACTGTATACAACAACATAACGATTAAAAAGAAAAGTATACTAACACAAAAAGGAAAAATCTTACACTTTGCAAATATAAAGATTAATATTAGTTTCTCTTGGAATTAAATTTTTTTTTAAACTTGTAACATTTTTTAAATAAAGGACAGTATGGCTTAGTTATTCTTAAATACTGTTGATTACTGAGTTTAGGAGTTTTTAACTAGAGTTGCCAATAATAAGTCCAGTGTTACTACTTAATATGAAACATTTATAAAACGTATCTTAAAGGAAAAAATATGATTGCTGACAAAAAGTGGAAAGGATGATTATCATTACATTTCAATGTTGTAAAATTTGTATGGAGAACTATTAAACTAGATAAATTATAAACGTATGAATGACCCAAAATAAGGTTGATAAGGAAGACAGGAGTTTTATAAATCCACTATTAATCTACAAATGTATTCGCCGTGTAAATATTTAAAGGAGTCTGTGCTGTAGTATAATTCGAGGTGAGGAGTTTGCTAACTGTGGCATAGAGGGGTTGTCGTCGCTTGATCTGTTATACGCAGCCAATACCGTGCTCTTCAATGTTCAAAGGGTAAACTCAAAGGTTTCCTTTCAGAGCCCGACACGTATTCAAGTGTTTCCCGCTGCCGCTACAGGTGACTACTTAAACTCGACATTACGATGTTATGTCGACTGCCAGTAATGTGCGTGTGACGATCATCATAATTCTTTTTTTCTTCAGGATTTATTACTTCTCACGTCTTGTGTCTCGTCTTAAAATATTGTTTTACACTTCTGTACACGGTCGATGCTATCAAAATACGTACACTTATAACGTACTATTGTACGGAACACGACATTATACAGTCGTACAATATAATATATACGTCACAATGCACTGTACAACGTAGAAGATTATATACATTTATAAAATAACCGCAATCCATAAGGAATTCCAGGTCATGTTTTAACATAGTAGATATTGTATGTTATACACAAACAGAGATTACACTATCCAAGCTAGAAATACATTTCTACCATAATATCAGTAGGTTATTGCCGACAACACCAAACAATCCTTACAGTGAACAATTAAAATTGTAAAACATAAGCTGTGTCAACAGTTAGAGGGAAACAACTGAGGAGTGATCGTGATCTCTGTACTACGTAGACAAAGGAACAATTGGAATTACGGGTATTCAGGGTGCCTATTTTAGTGACGCGAGTAATTTGCGTCTTGTACAGTACAGTGTCATACATACTTACCTTTATACTTTAAATCGGTGCGGCATCAAGATGATTCGCGTGTGGAAGAGATGATTTACGCGTCCTCCACACAGAGTTGGTGCGTAGTCAAGGTGATTCGCTTGTGGAAGAGATTATTACTCGCGTCCTCCACATAGAGTTGGTGCGTCGTCAAGGTGATTCGCTTGTGGATGAGATTATTACTCGCGTCCTCCACATAGAGTTGGTGCGTAGTCAAGGTGATTCGCTTGTGGAAGAGATTATTACTCGCGTCCTCCACATAGAGTTGGTGCGTCGTCAAGGTGATTCGCGTGTGGATGAGATTCATATTCGCGTCCTCCACATAGAGTTGGTGCGTCGTCAAGGTCATTCGCGTGTGGATGAGATGCACACCCGCGTCCTCCACAGAGATGTTCTGAGTCGTCAAGGTGATTCGCTTGTAGAAGAGATTATTACTCGCGTCCTCCACACAGAGTTGGTGCGTCGTCATGGTCATTCGCGTGTGGATGAGAATCATATTCTCGTCCTCCACATAGAGTTAGTGCGTCGTCAAGGTGATTCGCGTGTGGATGAGAATCATATTCACGTCCTCCACATAGAGTTGGTGCGTCGTCAAGGTCATTCGCGTGTGGATGAGATGCACACCCGCGTCCTCCACACAGATTTTGTGCGTCATCAAGGTGATTCGCGTGTGGATGAGAATCATATTCGCGTACTCCTCACAGATTTTGTGCGTCTTCAAAGGTATTCCCGTGTGGAAGAGATCATTACCTGTGTCCTGTAAACAGTTTACCTCAAGCCGATCCGATCCTGAACCCAAAGCAGATGCAAGTTTTCTCGTAGATAACATAAGATATTTGAACACGGTGTGTAGGTATCTTAACTACCATTAAATGAGTAGCTTGTTGTAAATATATGTATTCAGATACAGGCCCGGCCAAGTGTCGGGCCCCAAGACGCACTGTACACTGTGTGCAAGTGCGACCTCTGCACACGGCTGACGACACTCGCGCCGCGGACAAAGAACCTCATGTTTGTGCGATCAATGGCGCGGGTCGGCGCAGATCGGGAAGTGAATCATGATCTGTATCACGGTATTGATTGCGGGATCGACCTTCACCGCGAGGAAGGCCATTGTAATTGTGCTGCCATTGTGCTGAGGCCATAATGCTGCCCCGGCCCCTGCCTCAACCCCGACCCCAACCCTAAACACATCAGACCACTCTCTCAACTGTACCGTGAATCACATTGAAACTCCTACTCGATACTCCACGGCACGCAAAGCGCCGCGGCGCCGCACAATTGGAACATTGGAACGTCCCCCCACGCTTTAGTGAAATGGGTTTTAGAGCCTGACAAAGAGCGCTCACGTTTCCAAACGCTCCTCAGGATCCAGATCAAGCGATTGTGGTCTTGGATCGCCAGTGAGAAAATACCTATCCCGTGGCCTAAAATTTCCCCTTTATTTAGTTAAAAATCCATTTGTATATTACTTAGAACTAGCATAGTTATGGATAAACCCTATTAAACATGTCAATTTGAATAATTCACGATATTCATGATAACAAAATGTAATGACGAATAAATTCCCGCTGCTTAAGATTAGCCCGCCTCTGACCTGACGTGTAGCGTATTAATACGCTCTCTAAAATGCAATGCCTTTTCATAATTTTGGAAACACGGCACTGACAGAAGTACTTAACTTAAGAGGGACATCATTGTAGCCAGGAATGAAAAGGGATTATTTTAACGCGTCGCTCACTCTGTTTGAACGACAAAAGTAAATACTTTATTGTTTTATGTGTTTGTGCTGCTACGGTTATTTTTATTTTAATCGGCATCGCTGAACAAATGTTTATCACAAATTTGTTTTGTTTTTTTAACGGTTTGAATCGGACCGAAGATGGACGAACCCTTCAACATTTGGAATACGTATAAATGTAGGCCCGATCCATCTTATTGAGCAACCGTTTTTTTTAGGAGGTCACCGTACTTATATTACCCAATATTACCGCCGATATACATATTTTAAAACTTTTTATATGTTTACAAACACAAGTGTTTCTTTTTGTTTTTTTTAGTTCAGGTGGGCCTATGTTAGTAGAAACGGGGTGTGAAAACCTTAAATTATTTGCTGTAGCTGACAAATAGTTGAAATCCGTCAACATTTGTTAAAGAAAAGAGCAAATAAAAGTTTATAATTATTGAGTATTTATATACGTATTTGCCTTAAAATTGCAGAGCAACTAATATAATATTTATAATTTATTTATTTCCTCAATCAAGCATTACAAGAGTGCATAACAATTACAATAGTACAAACTTAACTTAATCTAAATGCCAAGTCTGACCAGTATACAATGCAGCCGGCTATACTAATATAACAATGATATAAAAACACAAAAAAAGCTTGAAGAGAAAATAAAGGAGAACCTCCAAGGGCAAGTCTGTGTTGAGGAGCAATTAAAATTAAAAAATTAAAATATGCTTAACAGTAACACTTATAAAACAATTTTATTGTGAAAACAAAAAATAAAACTCCCAAACATTAAACAATTGAAATTTATATTGCATTACTGTTTTCGTTTGTCAGTAACAAATAGCCACTAGGTCTACATACAAAGTGTGATAAAACAATAAATACAATCAAAATAAAAAACAAAATAAAAGTAAGAATACATTGCAAGCAAGGCTTAAAGATCTCATACCATGTTTGTTTACTAATTAATCATTCAAGAAATAAGTCCGGTATTTTTCACGATCAGTCTGGAAATCCCGATGAATACAGTGTATTAACTTGATCCTCTTTCAATGTGAACAACTAGTGTTTTCGATCAATAGTTTTCAGGATTTCAACTTGCTTGAATAGTTGTGATCACGTGAATACAAGCATTTTAAATAGCTTACCGAACTGGTTAAAAATTGTCCTTATTGCCTCAAACATCAGGAATACTCGTTGGTAGTTTTCGCTTGTTACTGCGACGGAGTGATCCTAACTCATTTTAACGAGTGTCTTCGACATTTCTGTGGGCAGCTTTATTTACGCTTGTGAAAATGTTACCTGAACATATGTGAAGATGCGGTTATATTACTGAAAAATATTGAAGGAGCGCCTGGTGGATTACATAACTCGATAGAAAGTCGAGTGTACGAGTCTTTCTCTCGCATTGTTTTTTCGCTGCGAGAGAAACAGTCGGCTCTCCAGCGTGGTGTCACCAGAGGCAGGTTTTCTGCGCCGCAAATAGGCAAGGCTAATGTGGCAAAAACGAGAAATTGCGCGTGTTGCTTGGTCGGAACATGGCATGAAGTTCAGACTAGAACTAATTCTCTCCTTACAGTAGTATGAAGTTTATATCCCACCACCGTATGTGACTATGGCCTCGATCTGCCCTGTGAAGACAATTCTAATAGCTCATTGTGACAGCGCGTTTCTTCCGGACAGCGACAGATAATCTTTAACTGTGCAAAGAACACAGGTGACAGGACAGTTTTGCGCATCAGCTGCACCGTCTGTAACCTTCTTTGTGGGGCTACGCTGTCTGTCACCGCTATATTACGGCCACAGATCGCTCAGTGCACACAGAGCGGCAGTACACCATCGCCATGTGGGGCTACGCTGTCTGTCACCGCTATATTACGGCCACAGATCGCTCAGTGCACACAGAGCGGCAGTACACCATCGCCATGTGGGGCTACGCTGTCTGTCACCGCTATATTACGGCCACAGATCGCTCAGTGCACACAGAGCGGCAGTACACCATCGCCATGTGGGGCTACGCTGTCTGTCACCGCTATATTACGGCCACAGATCGCTCAGTGCACACAGAGCGGCAGTACACCATCGCCATGTGGGGCTACGCTGTCTGTCACCGCTATATTACGGCCACAGATCGCTCAGTGCACACAGAGCGGCAGTACACCATCGCCATGTGGGGCTACGCTGTCTGTCTCCGGCAGTCCCCAGTATATTACGGCCCCAGGCAGTAATCGCGCAAAATGTACTGTCCTTTGTGTTCTGTGCGGCCCGCCACCGCCATCCAGATATTATTGTCTTGTGACCTGCATTCTCAATCCTCAGCACAACGAGTGTATTACTTCACTCCTCCGCCCGTTATCTTCGGCACCTACCACGGTTTGTATGATTTAATTAGTAATTTAATATGACTTAATTTTAACGATTGGTTTGTATAATTTCATCAATGGAATACAAAGAGCGTTAGTAACAATTGTGTAATAGTATTACTCCTAAATTTCAGCTCCTAATATAACAGTATTTATTGTGTTTTCAAATTGCACGTGTCCGAAACTGTTTAGGATTGTATTTTATTGTTGGGGCGAGATACTTGCAGGAGTATGGCATCATTAACTGCAATGAGATACAGTCAGAATACTATTCCAACACGAATTCTCATTGGGACTCAACCCCATGCCAATTATCGTCAGTAGAAGGATGACGTTAACTTGTGATCGTAGGTAGGTTCGGATAGCCGTGCAAAGAAGGCATTCTCCGGGGACAACAGAAACTACCCCAAGGGCTGATATTACCTTACCAACATTGAATTATATTGTAATTGACATATGTCGAATTAAAATTGTAATTCAGTGCAACTCGACATTATAATTCAGAAGCATTAGTCGTTAAGACTGTGACCTGTTGTTTTAAATTGAAAATTTGCCGAATCATCAAGTCTTATTCTAAGACTTCAAGATTTCATAATGAGACACATTGGTAGCTGTGAACTGTCTTGAGGTCACGTCTCAAGCTAAGACTAAAGCTAAGAGTTGTAACTCCAATAACAATAATTTTAAATAAATCACAAATAGTCACATAATTGTCTAATGATTGGTTGCAGTTTTGCAAGTTTTATTACTTAAATGCTACCACTTGTAAAAGCATCCAAATGCTTTTGGAGATATTTAAAATTTGGTGTAATAGCTTATAAATTTAGAGTTGTAACTAAACCGTTACAGGATTGTAGTTGTTTATTTTAATAGATCTCAATCGAGTGGTAACGTAATTCCATTTACTTTGTGCCGACTGAGGTCGTAAGATGTGTTAACTTCGACACGTCAAGTGTAGAGGTAAATAATAAGCCACAGATACGGGACGTAATGCCATTTACTCGTACTTTGTGCCAACTTAAGTTGTGAGATGTGTTAACTTCGACACGTCAAGTGTAGAGGCCAATTATAAGCCACAGATACGGGACGTAATGCCATTTACTTTGTGCCAACTTAGGTCGTGAGATGTGTCAACTTCGACACGTCAAGTGTAGAGGGCACGACTCACTGTCGGCCAATCAGAAGCCACAGATACGGGACGTAATGCCATTTACTTTGTGCCAACTGAGGTCGTGAGATGTGTCAACTTCGACACGTCAAGTGTAGAGGACACGACTCACTGTCGGCCAATCAGAAGCCACAGATACGTGACGTAATGCCATTTACTTTGTGCCAACTGAGGTCGTGAGATGTGTCAACTTCGACACGTCAAGTGTAGAGGACACGACTCACTGTCGGCCAATTATAAGCCACAGATACGGGACGTAATGCAATTTACTTTGTGCCAACTGAGGTCGTGAGATGTGTCAACTTCGACACGTCAAGTGTAGAGGCCAATTATAAGCCACAGATACGGGACGTAATGCCATTTACTCGTACTTTGTGCCAACTGAGGTTGTGAGATTTGTGTCAACTTCGACACACGTCAAGTGTAGAGGTCCAATTATAAGCCACAGATACGGGACGTAATGCCATTTACTTTGTGCCAACTGAGGTCGTGAGATGTGTCAACTTCGACACGTCAAGTGTAGAGGACACGACTCACTGTCGGCCAATCAGAAGCCACAGATACGGGACGTAATGCCATTTACTTTGTGCCAACTGAGGTCGTGAGATGTGTCAACTTCGACACGTCAAGTGTAGAGGACACGACTCACTGTCGGCCAATTATAAGCCACAGATACGGGACGTAATGCAATTTACTTTGTGCCAACTGAGGTCGTGAGATGTGTCAACTTCGACACGTCAAGTGTAGAGGCCAATTAAAGCCACAGATACGGGACGTAATGCCATTTACTCGTACTTTGTGCCAACTCAAGTTGTGAGATTTGTTAACTTCTACACGTCAAGTGTAGAGGCCAATTATAAGCCACAGATACGGGACGTAATGCCATTTACTTTGTGCCAACTGAGGTCGTGAGATGTGTCAACTTCGACACGTCAAGTGTAGAGGACACGACTCACTGTCGGCCAATCAGAAACCACAGATACGGGACGTAATGCCATTTACTTTGTGCCAACTGAGGTCGTGAGATGTGTCAACTTCGACACGTCAAGTGTAGAGGACACGACTCACTGTCGGCCAATCAGAAGCCACAGATACGGGACGTAATGCAATTTACTTTGTGCCAACTGAGGTCGTGAGATGTGTCAACTTCGACACGTCAAGTGTAGAGGCCAATTATAAGCCACAGATACGGGACGTAATGCCATTTACTTTGTGCCAACTGAGGTCGTGAGATGTGTCAACTTCGACACGTCAAGTGTAGAGGTCAATTATAAGCCACAGATACGGGACGTAATGCCATTTACTTTGTGCCAACTGAGGTCGTGAGATGTGTCAACTTCGACTCGTCAAGTGTAGAGGACACGACTCACTGTCGGCCAATCAGAAACCACAGATACGGGACGTAATGCCATTTACTTTGTGCCAACTGAGGTCGTGAGATGTGTCAACTTCGACACGTCAAGTGTAGAGGACACGACTCACTGTCGGCCAATCAGAAGCCACAGATACGGGACGTAATGCCATTTCAATTAGTTAAACTTTTTCAATTTCATCGCTCACCCTACATTCAATCAGCGAGAGTGTGAAAGGAAATGAATATTCCGGTTGATGGATGCCCGGATCAAAATCACATTTCACAAACTTTTCTCGAATGTCGCCAAACATATTTGATATAGTGAATTAAGTTCTTTTGCCGTTTTAAAGTGATATTTACAGATGAATATCAAATACCCAAGACGCGTTGACAGTTCTGATACATTTCGATTTATTTATATCACACCCTTGTGATTGCAGATTTCTTATTTATAAGGGTACGGAAAGCTGAATTTATGCGGAACCGGGCTCATTGTAAAGCAGAACTCAAGGAACTTGTGAACCATTGAAAATTTTAATCTTAATGGTTTGAAATATCTATCTTATTTCCTTCTAACATTGTGTTCCTACTATTTCGCCAGATACTTTACATTTCTTCTACAGCCTACCGTACATCCTCATATACATAAAAATGGACAGAGCACAAAGGCAGGAATAGAATCTGGTTGTGACGCACTTTCCTTTACCCTATATCCATTAAGGCTATGTTTTAGCTTTTGTCTGTTATTTTGTATAGTAGACGAGCTGGAGTTGTCATAACTATGGGGGCTGCGAAGAACAATATCTTTAAAGTATATAAATATCATTATATATCTAAGTTAGGATATGCTGCATAACACTTCAATCAGGGAGGAAGTACAGATCCTTAGGAAATTATGTATAACTATCTTATATTGTACGTAATTTTTAATTTTATAACGGGAATCATGACACGACGTTTTCTTATCAGTAAATGTACAAAACTCACTGCCTACTTACTTCGTTTTATGTGATTTGATTTGGTATGTTGAATGAACTGTGAAATTTTACAAACTATTTATTGGTTACTGCAAGAATATCTGTCATTGTAAGTAAACTTTTGTTGAAACCCTCCAACAATATACGAACGTGTAACGTGATATTTTTTCATTTCCTCCTGCACAATGGTTTATTCTGTTCAAATCGGGCGGACCTCATCCCTAGACAAATCAACCCAAGGGCTTTTGCATTCCCCACTTCTGCAAAATAGATTATGGTACCTACGGAAATAATTCTGCTACTTTATTAACGGAATTAATTTAAGAAACCGATGTTGACCTTTTTACCATCATTTATGGGGCCGGGATGTTTAGATCGCGTGCCTGGAGAAATAAACGGTTGTCTGCCAGCAATCGATCGTAATTGGGAACAAGGGACAAGGGACTTCTGTTTTCGCACGTAAATAAACAATATTAAAAATCGATTTCGCTTACTTATTGAACTTCGGTTCAGTACATTCACTTCGATGTTGGTACTTGCCCTTCCAAAACTGAAGGCCACTAATGTAGAAATCGTATCGAATAAATAGATCCGCCTTCGGTATTTGGCTTTGTTCTCAGTGCTGTGTGTCGACAAGAACGTTGGGCCTGAATTAGTCCAGTGAGAAGATCGGGATCGCTACTCATCTTGCTGCGGTGGCTTCAGCTACAGTGTGCGGCGTGTGTCTACGAGAACGTTGGGCCTGAATTAGTCCAGTGAGAAGATCGGGATCACTGCTCATCTTGTTGCGGTGGCTTCAGCTACAGTGTGCGGCGTGTGTCGACGAGAACGTTGGGCCTGAATTAGTCAAGTGAGAAGATCGGGATCGCTGCTCATCTTGCTGCGGTGGCTTCAGCTACAGTGTGCGGCGTGTGTCGACGAGAACGTTGGGCCTGAATTAGTCAAGTGAGAAGATCGGGATCGCTGCTCATCTTGCTGCGGTGGCTTCAGCTACAGTGTGCGGCGTGTGTCGACGAGAACGTTGGGCCTGAATTAGTCCAGTGAGAAGATCGGGATCGCTGCTCATCTTGCTGCGGTGGCTTCAGCTACAGTGTGCGGCGTGTGTCGACGAGAACGTTGGGCCTGAATTAGTCAAGTGAGAAGATCGGGATCGCTGCTCATCTTGCTGCGGTGGCTTCAGCTACAGTGTGTGGCGTGTGTCGACGAGAACGTTGGGCCTGAATTAGTCCAGTGAGAAGATCGGGATCGCTGCTCATCTTGCTGCGGTGGCTTCAGCTACAGTGTGCGGCGTGTGTCGACGAGAACGTTGGGCCTGAATTAGTCCAGTGAGAAGATCGGGATCGCTGCTCATCTTGCTGCGGTGGCTTCAGCTACAGTGTGCGGCGTGTGTCGACGAGAACGTTGGGCCTGAATTAGTCCAGTGAGAAGATCGGGATCGCTGCTCATCTTGCTGCGGTGGCTTCAGCTACAGTGTGTGGCGTGTGTCGACGAGAACGTTGGGCCTGAATTAGTCCAGTGAGAAGATCGGGATCGCTGCTCATCTTGCTGCGGTGGCTTCAGCTACAGTGTGCGGCGTGTGTCGACGAGAACGTTGGGCCTGAATTAGTCCAGTGAGAAGATCGGGATCGCTGCTCATCTTGCTGCGGTGGCTTCAGCTACAGTGTGCGGCGTGTGTCGACGAGAACGTTGGGCCTGAATTAGTCCAGTGAGAAGATCGGGATCGCTGCTCATCTTGCTGCGGTGGCTTCAGCTACAGTGTGCGGCGTGTGTCGACGAGAACGTTGGGCCTGAATTAGTCCAGTGAGAAGATCGGGATCGCTGCTCATCTTGTTGCGGTGGCTTCAGCTACAGTGTGCGGCGTGTGTCGACGAGAACGTTGGGCCTGAATTAGTCCAGTGAGAAGATCGGGATCGCTGCTCATCTTGCTGCGGTGGCTTCAGCTACAGTGTGCGGCGTGTGTCGACGAGAACGTTGGGCCTGAATTAGTCCAGTGAGAAGATCGGGATCACTGCTCATCTTGTTGCGGTGGCTTCAGCTACAGTGTGCGGCGTGTGTCGACGAGAACGTTGGGCCTGAATTAGTCCAGTGAGAAGATCGGGATCGCTGCTCATCTTGCTGCGGTGGCTTCAGCTACAGTGTGCGGCGTGTGTCGACGAGAACGTTGGGCCTGAATTAGTCCAGTGAGAAGATCGGGATCGCTGCTCATCTTGCTGCGGTGGCTTCAGCTACAGTGTGCGGCGTGTGTCGACGAGAACGTTGGGCCTGAATTAGTCCAGTGAGAAGATCGGGATCGCTGCTCATCTTGCTGCGGTGGCTTCAGCTACAGTGTGCGGCGTGTGTCGACGAGAGACGTTGGGCCTGAATTAGTCCAGTGAGAAGATCGGGATCGCTGCTCATCTTGCTGCGGTGGCTTCAGCTACAGTGTGTGGCGTGTGTCGACGAGAACGTTGGGCCTGAATTAGTCCAGTGAGAAGATCGGATCGCTGCTCATCTTGCTGCGGTGGCTTCAGCTACAGTGTGTGGCGTGTGTCGACGAGAACGTTGGGCCTGAATTAGTCCAGTGAGAAGATCGGGATCGCTGCTCATCTTGCTGCGGTGGCTTCAGCTACAGTGTGTGGCGTGTGTCGACGAGAACGTTGGGCCTGAATTAGTCCAGTGAGAAGATCGGGATCGCTGCTCATCTTGCTGCGGTGGCTTCAACTACAGTGTGCGGCGTGTGTCTACGAGAACGTTGGGCCTGAATTAGTCCAGTGAGAAGATCGGGATCGCTGCTCATCTTGCTGCGGTGGCTTCAGCTACAGTGTGTGGGCGTGTGTCGACGAGAACGTTGGGCCTGAATTAGTCCAGTGAGAAGATCGGGATCGCTGCTCATCTTGCTGCGGTGGCTGCAGCTACAGTGTGTGGCGTGTGTCGACGAGAACGTTGGGCCTGAATTAGTCCAGTGAGAAGATCGGATCGCTGCTCATCTTGCTGCGGTGGCTTCAGCTACAGTGTGCGGCGTGTGTCGACGAGAACGTTGGGCCTGAATTAGTCCAGTGAGAAGATCGGATCGCTGCTCATCTTGCTGCGGTGGCTTCAGCTACAGTGTGTGGCGTGTGTCGACGAGAACGTTGGGCCTGAATTAGTCCAGTGAGAAGATCGGGATCGCTGCTCATCTTGCTGCGGTGGCTTCAGCTACAGTGTGCGGCGCGGCGTGCGGCGTGCGTCGACAGGAACACATTAGGCAAGTGAATTTCCGTGTAACTGTCTAAATGTTCATTTCGCCAAGATAAACGAGTGTCATGTGTACGTGTACGGCCCGGCCGGTCTCGGCCTGTGATACTGCCCGGTATAACATTCTCACTTCTCGCTTATCACCTTCTTCTCGCCTCTTAACTTTTTTTACTAAAACGATTGGAGACGTTTCAGTGTCCACTATACTTTGCGTCTCGCCCGTTGCAACATTGTCTCACCAGTTGTAATTTAGTTCGCGACTTGTTTTTACCCCGCGCACCTACCAGTTTTAGTACGGTGACCGAACATTGTTAACAGCGTGCGCTTTGTAATCTGTAATCATAATGGACTGAGGGTAAACGAATCATTGTCACGAGATTGCAATTACCGTGTATTTTTATAGAGAAAACTACTTTATTTTGTTGTTTCGTATTTAGTGTTGACAGTTACGGAGTAGCATGTCGTTTGAAGTAATAGTGTTACTTGACGTGACAATTATTGATAAAAATACAAAATTACCGAATTACTCGACTAACGTGTACGTTTATATTGTTACTTCACATGGCATTTACGGAACGGCTAAATGTGGAAGATCAGCTGATTCCCAATCTAAAAATTTGACTAGTTATGTTTGTGGAAGACCAACCTTTGGAGGGATCTAGAACTAACTTGTCCCGTTAGTAACACGGATCTGATGAGAAGCCAGGATCGACCACAGCTCCGTATCCTGGACTCGACTAAATGGTGGTAAAAGGCCAAAACAATCGCAGCCCATGTGTTATAAGAACGAGAATGATTGTTCACTTAGGCGCTTGGAACGTCTCACATTTCCACTCCCAATTATTTATGGCCGTTCCGTCTACCTCCTCTATCGGAACCTTTTAGGCGGGCGTTACAGTGGTGTGGCTGTGTTCGTCTCACGACGCCAAATTTATGGCGCCTCCGATCCTGAGCTGTTGACAATTTTAAAAGCTTTTTGTTAAATGTGGAAACCTCGCTTTTGAAACCTAATTACAACATCTGTGTTCTGCCATCGATACGGGTCTCTCCGCCACTCGCGAGTTTTGACAGTATCGATTGTTTGTGTTGTAAAGCCTCATTAGCCGTCATTCGGTTTTGTGAGATACCCGCACTTTATACTAAGGCCTTTATTGACATAGAGAATTAAAGAAAATCATCCTAACTAACGTAGGGTCAAGAATGTTTATGTTTTGTACTAAAAGGTGAAGTACATGCGTTATGATAACAGCTCACGTTTAAAATAAGATTAGAAATTAATGTTTTGTTTATATTTTGAGTTACTTCGTAAAATACATGTTCTTGAGTTAGTTGTCTTAAAACACGTGTCGCTATTCGTAACGGTAATAACGTTTTTATACTGTTAATTTATGATGTTACCTTTGATGTGTGCGTAATAGTATAGATTAGTTATACATTTGTAGTAAAATGGTTAAAAATAACACATTTTTTTTGTAACCTTGGTTTTTATAAAATGATATGTGAACCGTGGATATTGGGGAGAGCGTCAAAATTTCTTTAACGTTGAGAATTTATATAGAAGAGTATAAAATAAAATATTGTTTTGCTGACTGAAGACCTGAATATTCTTAAACTATTAAACCGATTGGATGAAGATTGCTTGTTGTGTTTTAGTGTGTGTGTGTGGTGGGGGGGGGGGGGGGTTACGCTCGAAACCGAAATTGGATTGTTATACACTTATAGTACACGTTTTTCATAATAATTTCTTTTATGCTGTGCAATGGGGCAACAAATAAAAATAGAGAAGTTGTCAATGAATAATTATGCAATATTCTACTGCTCCGTTACTTCTGTAAGAGAAAGTGGAGTAAGACTGCTGAGCAGCAACTCTCAGAATATTGACATGTCGGACAAGCATCTCTATCGAAGCCGTTTCTCCTATCTTGTGTAGTTCGTTGTGTAGTTTATAGTTTCTTTACTTTAGGGATATGTGTAACGAATGTAGTACATTCTTGCAACACACCAATTGTATTATACTTTACCATTTGTTTGTTCATGAAAGAGGACACTGAACAGTTACCGGATTTAGCTGTCGAAACTTTTCGGTGAAATAGCTTAGAACTTGTTAACGGTAAAAATATAAACAGGAATAGGTTGATAGAGTTTGAGTCCAATAAAAACTTGCATTTAAAGTGTAATAAAATCGAACACGTTGTGGAGATTTTCATATGTCTCTGTTAGATAAACTAAAATGTTTCTGAAATTAATGCGACAGAAAATATTGAATTTGGAAGTGTTGAACCATGAGAAGCTATAGCGCACCTTAAGTAAAGTAGTATTATTTTACCATCCGAAGTTAGGGCTAAAAAGCCCTCTCTAACACTTAACCTGGGGACCAACGGCTTAAAGGTGACTTCCGAACCACCACAAACGGCTGGGCAGGCGGGCTGCTTGCAAGGACAGGATCGCTCAGTGGCCACCCCTCCAAGCAGCAGCCACGCTCGACGTTGCTTGATTTGGTTATCTCGCGATGACGTAGTACCCGCTACACTGCGCCATTGGCAAACCACCTTATGGATTTTCGTGGACTGCCACTTATTAAAGAGTTAATCTTTCAGTAATCTTCCTGTTTTTCGAATGGTACTTCGAGCAAAGTGTATATTTCCGAGGTTTAAAGATGTTGCCCATCAGTATTAAACCCACAAATTTGATTCAAGTTCTAATTTAAAACGTAATGCGATTGAAACTGTGAGTTAAATAGTGTCAAAGTGTCTGCCGCGATGGCGCGGGAGTAGCTTCTCTCTTTGCTACTAAATGCCACCTCGAGGCACTGTTAAAGTTTTATTACAAATTAGATTGGCCCAAACGAGGAAAAAACTATCTAGCAATTTTCCTGGTAACACCGTCTTGTCAGACAGACAGCCGTAATATGGAACCACCGGAGTTCATGCCAAAGTTATAAATGTCTCGTCAAGAGACTGTCACAATTGAGACCGGCAAGTTTTTTCTTTTCATCGAGACCGGCCCGTGTTGTTCACCATGCCTTGGGTATACTCTAAGAGGGTGGCACAACCACAATACCCGACACCGAGAATTGACGCAGTTTCTTTTCCGACGAGCAAAAAGTTTAATATTTCTCCTGCTTGCCTGCGAACTTACTTTTTAGATACTTGTAACAAGCTTAAGATATAAAAATAGCAAAATGGGTTTAACACTTTTTTGTTCAGTGTTGCATTATAACAACGTACACTGAGTCATACGAATAACTTTATTAACAAATTATGTATGTTACTGCGTAGCCTTACTGCACACAAAATTATCAAACTATTCGCTCCCTGTCAATAGAATAATTCTCCCAGTAGAATAATTCTACAGGTCTTTATGAACCTGATTAACTTTTATTCTTTTAAGATGACAACTTTTTCAGAATTTTTAGCTGTCAAAGAATTCACCAAAGTTTGATTGATTTTCACACCTCGGTTTGTGGACAAATTTGAAATGTGAATGGGATTTTGTCGGTTTCGGAGCTCTAGGCATTCTCATCCAAACTTGTACCTTTTCCAAAAATGTCAAAATGGTATAATAATTTTTTCCCCTTAGGACAAGAAGCTTAAAAATTGCACTTGGTCCTATAAGAACCTAACAAACTCCAATAGTCAGTAGACTAGACCTATCGAATTGTCCTTGCACCCCAGAATCTCGACATTTGCGGTTAGTGATGTGCCGCTCCTGGACATCCATAAAGTTGCCCAGACTTAAGTGACACATTGGTTTTTGCTGTGCCCAGTGGTAGGTTCAACTGGAAGGTATAAACCAGCCAGAAGTGAACCCTGCTGGGGAAATACATTTTAGTGTGTCAAATTTGAAATATATATCTTTGAAATATAACAGACTAATAAGGATAAAGAACTCGGTGTGTGTAAAAATTCTCTTTTTCCGATTAAAATAATGAATAATCTAGTGCAATTTGTACTTAATAGATTTGGAATTGGATCTCTCACTTCCGAGTTCAAGTTCCAATATAAAAAGATTCCCCAGTTCGTGTTGCACAGACCGGTCTCACGTTTGTGTAAAAAATTCTCTTTTTCCGATTAAAATAATGAATAATCTAGTGCAATTTGTACTTAATAGATTTGGAATTGGATCTCTCACTTCCGAGTTCAAGTTCCAATATAAAAAGATTCCCCAGTTCGTGTTGCACAGACCGGTCTCACGTTTGTGTAAAAATTCTCTTTTTCCGATTAAAATAATGAATAATCTAGTGCAATTTGTACTTAACAGATTTGGAATTGGATCTCTCACTTCCGAGTTCAAGTTCCAATATAAAAAGATTCCCCAGTTCGTGTTGCACAGACCGGTCTCACGTTTGTGTAAAAATTCTCTTTTTCCGATTAAAATAATGAATAATCTAGTGCAATTTGTACTTAACAGATTTGGAATTGGATCTCTCACTTCCGAGTTCAAGTTCCAATATAAAAAGATTCCCCAGTTCGTGTTGCACAGACCGGTCTCACGTTTGTGTAAAAATTCTCTTTTTCCGATTTAAATAATAAATAATCTAGTGCAATTTGTACTTAACAGATTTGGAATTGGATCTCTCACTTCCGAGTTCAAGTTCCAATATAAAAAGATTCCCCAGTTCGTGTTGCACAGACCGGTCTCACGTTTGTGTAAAAATTCTCTTTTTCCGATTAAAATAATGAATAATCTAGTGCAATTTGTACTTAACAGATTTGGAATTGGATCTCTCACTTCCGAGTTCAAGTTCCAATATAAAAAGATTCCCCAGTTCGTGTTGCACAGACCGGTCTCACGTTTGTGTAAAAATTCTCTTTTTCCGATTAAAATAATGAATAATCTAGTGCAATTTGTACTTAACAGATTTGGAATTGGATCTCTCACTTCCGAGTTCAAGTTCCAATATAAAAAGATTCCCCAGTTCGTGTTGCACAGACCGGTCTCACGTTTGTGTAAAAATTCTCTTTTTCCGATTTAAATAATAAATAATCTAGTGCAATTTGTACTTAATAGATTTGGAATTGGATCTCTCACTTCCGAGTTCAAGTTCCAATATAAAAAGATTCCCCAGTTCGTGTTGCACAGACCGGTCTCACGTTTGTGTAAAAATTCTCTTTTTCCGATTTAAATAATAAATAATCTAGTGCAATTTGTACTTAACAGATTTGGAATTGGATCTCTCACTTCCGAGTTCAAGTTCCAATATAAAAAGATTCCCCAGTTCGTGTTGCACAGACCGGTCTCACGTTTGTGTAAAAATTCTCTTTTTCCGATTTAAATAATAAATAATCTAGTGCAATTTGTACTTAATAGATTTGGAATTGGATCTCTCACTTCCGAGTTCAAGTTCCAATATAAAAAGATTCCCCAGTTCGTGTTGCACAGACCGGTCTCACGTTTGTACGCGTTAAGCCGCCGGAGGAATTTGTGAATGGCACCGACAAAACGAGCGCTACCGTTCGTAGATGTAGATGTGTGGGCAATGAATCTTCCTGTGAATAATATTCCCTTGCTATTCCTTCCAGGGCAGAACTTCAGCTCAGCAGTGGGTTTATGGGCGTTGTAAATAAGTCAGTTCACAATGTCGCGGCCATAATGTGGTGAATTGAGTTCCAGGCACAGGTCGTGGTTACCATCATGTAAAGGGTGTCTAAAAATGTGTACGAATAATTCGGAAAATATGTAACAAAATAAAACGTTTCTCAGACAGTACGTCCTGGTTCACTTCATTAACAACAGCCTCTATTTTCGTTACTTATAACATGTTTGTTCTATTAATAAAGTAATAACTAATTATTACTGTGTATTATGAATTCTTCTGTATCTTGAAAAAATAATGATTGGATATCCGTTTCGTTGGCAACCGCGAGGAAAATAAGAATGAAAAATATGTTGTCATCTTTCCAGTAATTGGTTTCGTGAATTGTTATTCCATCTGTCTCTTGAAGCCTATTACTTATTTATAAGTTTAATCATTTCGTTATAATTCGTACGAATACTGTCTGCTGTGTTTTTATATTTAATACTTAAGATTTCCATTATGATTTGGGTGAATTGAGTTTTCTTGGCGGTCTAAAATAGTTGTTCTTGTGAACGCTACTTCTTGGACGGGTTACATATGAATTCACTTGACGAATTTCTACAGTTTATTCCAGAGAGAAAAATGAGACAACAGTTTTTTTTTAAACATCCATTTCAGTGTAGAGCCTTATGTAAAGCCGAGGTATCATGAGCTTAGCCAACCTGTAGTGCGCTAAAGGATTTCCCGCCCTGAGGAATTACACGTAAAGGTTTCCACTTCCACACTAGATTATCTCGAAAATGGTACATAATGGCCAAATGTTATAAGATTTAACATCCCCCCTTTTATATAAGCAGTCGTAAAGCAGTTGCAAATATTACGTATTTCAACGAAAAATTCCATCAAAACATTATATGAATTTCTGAAAGTGAACCCCCATTTTTGAACCAATTATTCGAGCAGTGGTTTCTTAAAAATTATATTTTATTTCTCCAAAGTAGGACGCAGTTTTTTAAACAATCTGTTAAGCCCTAAAAGTTGGTTGCGTAGTTTCTGACACACTCTGTACGCGGACGCCTGACCATGCATGTGGCCTGAAATCGGAAAATCTTTCACATTACTATTTAATTTGGCGCGCGTATACCTTGTACAGTATACCATAGATACATGGCATGTAGGCATTGTAAACCTTCGTACATTTTGGAATTATTCAAATTGGAACACAAAATGGGAATACGGTATCATGTATAGCGTGTGTGTTTTGCTCTTTTTCAAGCAACTCGTTCTGTTAGCGAGCTTCAAATCGAATGTATAATTATTAATTTTAAAGTTAAAAGAATCGGATAACAATACAGTGTTTTGTTAATGGACTGCTTCCATCAGGGGTTACTTTGGACTTGTTATGCAAAGTAGGTATTTACTTCTATGAACAATTTTTAACCAATTAGAGTTTTGTTTTACGACGATTCCGGAATAAAAGTATAAATTGCAGCTTCTTAGTTTTAAGTTGCGTGGAACATTGTGTGATTGTGAGGGAAAGTGAGATCCTTGAAACCTCTACTATCCTCGGCTCCACCTGTACATAGTTCTGACTGTGACAAAGTGTTACTTTACTCACAATAAGTATTAATTTTATTTCTCACGAAGGAGTTTGTACAAGCCGACTCCTGTCGATAGGTTAATAGAGACGCGGCGTGAGATGGAAGTCCTCGGTTCATGTTTGCAGGCTCAACTCGAGATTTCCAAGGGACCACTTTAATCAATATTCCAGGCGGGCTGTTTTACGAGCGGTAATAAAGCGCAAATAACACGAGTCTACGGGTCCGTGTGTGACGTTTAATTTGTTGGGTGTCGGTATGTGAATTGTGTGTGGACGAACGCTGGCAGGGGTAAACGCAATGTATTGCCAGCTTAGCCCATTCGACATGCGTGTTGTGTTCATCCAGCGTTGTGCGCCTGCGCCATGCCTCGGCCCGCCACGCCTGCGCGCAGCGTCCTGAACTCGTGCCCTTCGATCACTACAACTGCCACTGCCACCGCCACAAAATGAAGATCTCTGCGTTGAACTTTGTCTCGGAATTCTCTGAAACAACTGCCAATAAAGACTTGAACAATTTAATTTGACGAAATTTATCCTTTCATACACCCAGTTCAACCTTTCAAGCGGCTGGGAAACACCAGCTATTCAACACACAAATGTGCACTTATCACAATTCAGCAATCTCTTACTCGTTTGTTCAATACAGTAACGTATTGTTTTTGCAACGTGTGATTGATATTGTATTGCATCAGTAATATGCACAATATTCATACTCTAAATTAAATTATTATTTTCTATTTATTTCGTTACTGGTATGGTAACAGTATTTTCACAAATATAAAACCAGAGTTTTTAAAAGGTTAAAATCAATGTCTTTGAATATGAAAAATGTTATACAGTCTTCCTGCAACCACCGAATCTCAACAACTAGAGGTATCCGGTTATTTCGTGCAATTCTTAGAAGTTAGGTGCTCCAGGGTAATGTTAGTTTTCAGGCGTGTAGCACTTAAGGATAACTACGAGACTTCACTGCCCTGCACCCTTCTGGATGGAAGGGCTGACTGATGGAGGACCCCGTGTAGTGTGGCCAATTAGGGCAATCTCAAGAAATAAGGTTAGGGCACAGCAGTAGTGGCGCTACGCCTTACACATGAGAAGTAACACCGCATCGAACACAATATAAATATTTGTGTTTTTAGACGTTAGTTTTAATGGTTTCTATATAAATATATTTCAATATAGGCAACCTGCCCAACCAAAATCGGTTGCTAGGGAACATTTTAAAATAGTATTTTTAATTAATTTAACTAAAATAAAAACACAGTATACTGTAGTAAGAATTCAATTTCTATATCTTAAAAAATATTTTGGAAAATAAATGTTTCTGACATTCTGCCCACACATTCCTAAAATAGAATGTAAAAACGTATAAATTAAACTGAATTTAAAAAATAAGGATAACAGTTTATGTGTGCAGTGGTGGTAAATAAGGTTTATAAATACATTCTGATCACCAGTATACTAGTGTGAGATATATGTATATATATATATATATATATATATATATATATATATATATATATATATATATATATATATATATATATGTACTTAGCAAGTCCTGCAGTTTCTTAGTGTGGAAGGATACATTTCGAATACACCTACCATATCAGCATAGACAGCGTTTGTAATAGAATGGTAGTAAATGAATTGATATATTTTGTGATTACAAGTACAACAATTGTCGATGAATAGAAACCTTTTGTCACACAATACATCATTACTTGTGTAGGGAAAGGAAGCAGATGCATCGGGTGGAGAAATTTCTAAGTGCCAGATTTGTTATTCACTAAACGTGCGTATATTGTGTTATATCTTTAACGGCGATCTGCGTGGGTAAGACTGTAATTTAAGGACGTTTCCCCGTCCTTTCCGTTTTGGTTTATGGAACGAGTCTCCCCACTTTGTTACGTCGGAACCGGGACCCGACCTCCCGGTGTCCGGCGACAGCCAGAGGTAAGCGGCAAATAACTTAAATGATTGATTTTAAGTTTACCTTTACCTACGTCTTTCTTTTTCCACAGTACGATTCTTTGCGAACAAGGACATTCGCAACTCAAAGCACAGATCGCATTTATGAGCGCGATTTCAATTAGATTTATTTAAAACGAGACTTAATAATCTTAACGTGCAAAAGACAGCATTTCATGACAAGAAAATACTAAAAGAACGATATCGTTATATGAAGGCGCGTCCAGGTGTAAAAATAATGTACTGGCGGACACAGACAACTATTAAGATAAAACGTAATATAAGCGTATAAATAAACCTTTCAAGTAATTTAGGTTACTTTTTACCCTGGGGAAGATAGAAATTCAATGATTATACAATAGCAATAAGATGGTGACAAACTATCCGCAAGCCAAAAAAAATCGAAAATGTAATGAACGTGCATCGCACGTTCGATGCCGGGAAATCCGAAACTCGTGTCTGCCATCGTTCCAGACAGAAAAGATAAAAATTACAAAAATCGTATTGGATGCTTACACCTCACACAATCTGTGTGTTGAAAATTACTAGGTGGCCTAACAATAAAAGTTACGCAGGAACAATACATTCGGTTGGAAGACGAATATACAACACATTTTTACTAAGTATTGGCCCGTTTTCATTCGCCTTAATTTTTAGCTACTTGCAAACAGAAACATACCTTAAATGAGGCTTTTCGTGGTATTGTCATTTTACAGGGATGCTACAGGTCAGGGAAGTCAGGGAAAAAAACAGGACTGGAAATCAAGGGAAAAGTCAGGGAATCCGGTCTCAAGTCAGGGAAAAGTCAGGGAATTTCGACGTTGGTCAGGGAAAAATATAAAATCCCTTTACACAAATAAACTTACTGCCGCCGCGCCGAGTCCAAGCCTGCAGACGACGCGACGCGGCGCATGAAGCAGGCAGCCGAGGCGGCTCGGCTGGCCCACCCATTAATTGCCAAAAACCCTGGGGATTGCGTCGAAAAAAGTCAGGGAAAAATGAAAAATTTGGTCTGGAAATCAGGGAAAAGTCAGGGAATTTCATTATTGGACTCCTGTAACAACCCTGTTTTACAATCTCTTTGTTCGAGTATAATGGAGCGGAGGTAACAAAAATATTAAATGTCCCCTAATTGTGTTACGCTATTATAAACGAGTTTGTTAAAGGAGTGGTAAAGTTTCCGGTTCCAAAATGCAGCAAATAAATGGTAATATTATTGCGTGCGCACATTAATCAAAAGTGTAATAAGCATATCTCTTCGAGGACTTCCAAGCTTATTTCAGCGTCATGAAATGAGGTGGAAATCATTCGTTAAAAATTAGATTTCCATTTATCAAAGTCTTGATTCTCATCTGTGTTTCCACCGGTCACAAACGGTTGAAATGTGGAAACTCCGAAAACACGTGACTCTCGCAACTAGTGGGACCAAAAGTTGAAACGAAACGGTTAGATTTGCAGAAGCACCTAATAGGTTGTCGCCAATTTTAACAGGTCTAACAGGGAGGCCTCTAAATAGAGATATCACGAGTTGGGTTGAGTACTCCCCCCTTCGCAACCACAACCCAAGTGAGGGGGATAGATCAAATTTCCTCCCCAACTAGAACAGTTTTAAAACGTTTAAACGTCTCTCAATGAAACGTCTGCACAAGTTGGAGAGTGTTATTGATGTGACAACCCAAACTTTTCCGGTGACATAATTATGGCTACAGTGGTAGTACCGTCTTCCATGAAGTTATCAAAGATGTAGATCTACGTCGGTCCTGAGTTGTTGGACTGACAGTCACTGACGCCCCGGGGTACCGCGTTGACATCAGCGTGGTTGCGCACTTAGGCTGGGAACGTTGATTTGACATTTCCATACATTCATTATCGGTCAGATTCCGTTATATGCCCCCAACGCTCAAACTTTTTTCAATGAACTTAGAACGTTATAAAACGATGTAGTTGAGTAACAGAACTAACATTCCATCAATCAACAAGCATTTCCAGGTATTGCGGTCGGTATTGTTGTCGCTGTTATCTTATCTTTCTCGTGAATCCCGATTACGGCAGGCCGCGCGGCATCACATGATTATTTAAGTCTTTTACACGTTACATAATTGTCATTCCATTCCAATTCAATTTATATTTCTGATCAGCTCCTCTAGAATTTGATATTTTACTGATAGGTACTATCTCGAGGGATGTATTCCTTCGGTGCTGCCCTGCGCTGATGGCCGGAGGCATTTGCATTTTGGGTGGCGGAGTGTGATCAAGAATAAAAACAAGTTTTGTGTGTGTTTTTTCAATAAAGAGTTTAGTTTTTGTTTGGTAATGTTTGTTTTTGTTGAATTTTTGTGTTTGGAGAAATGTAGGGGTGTGGTTGATATAATACGTAAGTACCAACCAATTGTAATTCATTATAATCATCCGTAAATGAAAAATTAGCGTTGGGGGCTTAATGTTTGTTCTGATACTCAACTACATCGTTTTATAACGTTCTAAGTTCATTGAAAAAAGTTTAAGCGTTGGGGGCATATAACGGAATCTGACCTCATTATCCTGTAAGTCCGCCCAATTGCATTCGGATCGATTAGTTATTTGCTGAGCTTTAGCGAAGCCTATCACTCGTGGGGTTAGAAAATTTTAATTTCTGTCTGTCTCCACGATATCTCGATAACGAACTGACCTGTAGACTTGTAATCTCGGAACACCTAGTATGACGATTTCGAGACAATAACAGAATAAATAAATTTGTAAACAAATTCAGTACTACCATAAGGGATTCGGACACGTGACATATAGCCTAACTATCCTAACACATACATAATTTTAATGTGACTTGAAACATTGATATGAAACCAAATTTAATGAACTATAATATGAATGTGTCATATGTCGAGACATATTTCGCATGTAAGCTTAACATTTGGCATAATACTTCAGTTCCAAAAGAATGAGTTCTATGATTTTCGTGTCAACTTCTTTTCTTGTATGATCGACTTTCTGTCTATCTGTCCACAGGACAAGTCGAGATTGAAGTGAGCTAGATTTGACTTTTTGCATGCAACCTGGGCGAAGCCTGTCACAATACTTGGTGTATCGTACTTCTACCTTGTTGGTAGTTGGTCTGGAATACATAAATGTATCCAATTGTAGTCTAAATTAATACTAATTAAACTTTACTTTTAGTATCTGGGATTATCGTGAATGTACTGGTGTGCACGAATGCACCGAACTATTTATTTCCTCTTTCAGATGTATTTAGATAGATTAAGAACAATTTCAATTGGCCTAATTCACAAGCTGTGATTTCAAGTAAATAACATTTGTATGTCAGTGAAGTCTAGTCGCGGAATATTTGAACTTGAACTAATTATGTAAATGTAACTCCAATACTAATTTAAATTGAACAAACCGTTCAGAAACGTTATGTCTCGTTGTAAAAAGTGAATTATACTCACGTAAGAGTCGTTTTAAAAGTGCACGAGTACTAATGGTAAAAGCTCGCCTAAACATTAACTTTCCTATCCGTGACGCGAAACTAGTGCGTTCATTCCGCGAAAAGGACGTAAAAATATGTGAATGCTGTCAATAAAGTGCGACATGAATCACTAAACACGATATCAGTAATGTGCTGTAGAGATAAGTACTCGTACATCGACACGATAACCTATCTGTCAGGAGCAAACTGTCAGCACGCCACGGTGTTGTCACTGACATTCCCGGCACATGTCTGCTGTCACTGTGTGGAAAAATTGAAATCAGCAGTGTTTTTTTTACAGATGAGAACTCCGATAGATATTGAGTCATAATAATAATAATAATAATGATATTAACTAATAATGATCAGCTAACAGGGTGGAAAGAGTTTCAATTGTATAAAGCCCGGTACACACAGGGCAACTTTGTTGCTCGTCAACCGGCAACTTAGTTGCTCAGCGACCGGCAACTTAGTTGCTCAGCGACCGGGTAACTTAGTTGCTCAGCGACCGAGTTGCTTGTTGAAAGTGCTTTTTTTTAGCATCTCGACCTTGCTTTCAACCAAGTTCACAGCCCGATATAACCGATGGGAAACTAAATTGTTAAGTAGAGCTAGCTCAGATATTCAATAGTGTACCTTGTCATAGACAAGTATACTTAGGTGTAGGTCAATAAATCTATTTGAGAACTTGCTTTGATAACTCAGATTCTTGCTGTTCTTTAGTAAGTGTATCTTTGCTAGGAGGATCGTTGTTATGACTCGGGATACACAATCGCCAGCAGTTTTAAATCAACAAAACGACTACAGCTGTGCAGTGCGCATGCGCGAATCGTCTGAGGTTGATCAACTTGGTCGCTAGGCTGTCCACACGCTGCTAATTTAGAGAAACCTCATGGCTGGTGATCTTAAAATACTTCCAGTGCAAACATATAAACCAAAATGTCATATGGCAACCTCGAGATCGTTATCAGTCCAATTGAAAGACCTGTACAGGTAAATATGCAACTTAGTCGCCGCCACCAGGTTGCCCGTTGTCGAGCGTTCAAGTTGCCCCATGAGTGTACTGACCTTAAGTGGTTTTTATAATAACAATCCAGAATGGCGAGGTTTACAAGTGTATCTCAAGAGCAAATTGATGTAATGCCTTCAAAAACTACATTAAAATATCTTGTCAATATAAAAAGTCTATCTAAAAAGAACTCCAAAGTCTTAACAATGGGTTCTGTAAACATATTCTTGTGTATATGTCCTTACATATTGCTAGACTAAACAACCGCCCTGATTTTGATTAGATCTCGAGTGTTGATAGTACATTTCCATATACACTTTGTTTTATTTGTTTACGTTCTGTACATGTCAATGGTACAAGCTGGTGTGTGCATTTCTCAATGTAATACGTCATCGTTTAAAGATGTCATTGGCGATGGATGAATTGAATGGATAACAGGACTTCTGAAATTTGCCATCGTTATATTCTTTTGGTAGCATCGAACGATAACAAATTTCCGAAATACTGTTTGCTATAATACATAATAAAGATTAAAATTCTTATACGATTGCTGTGCGTTATTTTTATTCCTAACAGAGGAAAGTAATGAATAATTAAACAATGTTTCCTCGTTAGTCAACGAAAATTCCCCAATTACGGTGATGTTACTTACGTTATATTTAGATTATTTACGTCGAAGCTGGCCGTACACGCTGTGTCGCCATACACACACTCACCATTGTGTTTTCGAAACTAATACTTTTCGTTGTCAGATTTATAAATATCCGCAATGAGACTTTTATCGTCACAAACAATATTTGGAATGTACCATCCACTCTCCGTTTTTAAATATCCGCTAATGAGACTTACATCCTCAAACAATATTTGGAATGTATATGAACGCCGTTTCTATAAACGGACGGTGTCAGCACCATCAGTTGGAATATTACAGTGGTCCCTTGCTAGCATTGTGCACTGTTACAAGCGTTCGGCCATTACTGGATAATTAGTAATTCCGTAGAGTACCCCCTAGCCGTAAGTATAAAAAATGAGTTATCGGTTGTAATGCGAGCGGTGCACTAGTCGGGGTTGGTGGTGGTGGTGGTGGTGGTGGTGGGGGGGGGGGGAATTGACGTTCGCCCCCTGTCCCACCGTTAGGGGCTGTTGGATGTTTACACGAGATTAAACCCTGACGCGAATACTGGGAAAGGCAATAATAGAGAGGGACACAATAATGAAATAACGACACCGGCTACTCGGCTACTCGCCATGCTACACCCCCGCACTCTCCTTATTACAAAAACAGTGGGTCGCGAGCCATTTAAAATGGCTTATTTCCTGTGAAATACAGATTACTTTCAATACTAAAAATACAAATTTCAAGTTTAATATAGACATTTGTATTCGCTATTCGTTGAAGATTTCGAGTGTTTTAGTATACTCGCTTAAAATTAGCTACTCAATACTATTTTTAAATTTGTTTTGTAACGAATGCTGTATTCGAATTCTCTTTACTAATACTGGAAGTAATGCACGTGTAGTAATGAATAGTAATGACAATTTACTGCGTGAAGCTTTTGTTTTTACCTGTCTGTGCGTGCAGCTCAGTAAAGGTATGTTCCGACACAAAAGTATGTTGAAGTTGTACAGCAGTTCCATTACCAGCATTTACAACTATAGGGAGATTATAACAACTTAAAATGCTGTCAATTTGCGACACAAAAGCTTCATTAAAGAACGGAAGCTCTACTTTTAAAAGTGAAATAGATTTTTAGTTGCCATAAAAACCACTACTAGGCTACTACGAGGTGTACTAAAACCTTCGAATGTTATCTAGTGGGATTATTTGTTGAATAAAAATATGTATGTGAGGATAATGACAAGTGAATGAAGAAAAGTTAGGCAGCAGCAGCAGATAGCAGATGAGGCAGCGAGTGTTTGCCGCCCGCGCTGATATTGTTGCTGCTGCTGCTGCTGCTGATGTTTGACCGCCCGAGTCTCGGCTGTTTTCAATCTGGACTCGCCGAAATGAGACAAGAGTTTGCCAGACGCAAGCCGAGCAAGATTACGGTGCTGCCCGGAGCCTGGGTCTGTCAGGGTGAGTAAGGGTGGGGGGTATGAGGGGGTGGAGGGGGAGACAAGTGGTTAACAAAGACAGCTATTGACACAACTGGTTAACTTTTATTTTACAACGAGTGGCGGCCGACTCCTTGCTTAACGAGAAAGATGCCATTATACTACTCAAATTTACTAACGTCTTCGGATGAGATTGCTCTTTCCGAACTTTGTACTTTTGACTCGTCATCGCCAAGGGTCCAACTTTGGAAGTGGAGTGCGGATAATTTGAACTCGGATATTTCTCAGTAAATCCGGAATTTCTGTGGAAACTGTCGATAGCAATCTGCATTTTCTTTGAAACGTTCGCCTCGGCTAAATCTGGAAGTGAAACGTAAGCGCAGCAATTAGGGTGACCGGTACAGTCTCCTGGAAGTGGTGAGATTGCCATCTGAAAGTAAGTATTCCAAGAAAACCCAGCACGGTTGAGAAGATATATAACTAAAAATCATCAAAAGCTATCTATTTTCGTTCTATTTCTCCGTATGTGGCGAGGACGGCGTTTACCTAAATAAGTGTTATTTCATCAATTAATTCTTATATAAAAATGTGGCATTTGGTGTTAGACTGTGCGGTAAACACTGAGGGTAATCCTGTAGCTTACCTAAGGGAATTTAGATATGGCTATAACCTCGTTTTGTGAGAAAGGAAAGTCTGCTTAGTTCCGAAAATATTTCAATGCTCGGTTATTTATGTCTTAACAAAAGGTCGGTCGATGGGTGGGCTATTTATTATTTTCGTCAACACAGGGCGACTGAAAAGGATTTATTTCAGTCTTAATCGATTTCAAGTTAAAATTTTTTGATTGTTTTCTTCTAAATTTGAAATTGAGCTTGATGAATAAAGCGAGTGATATTGACGTTTAAAGTACAATTGTCCGTCAAATATAGCATGTCTATCTGTATTGTAAATGTATTCTCTCGGAACCAATATGCATTCTAATCACAAGGCACACAGGTAAATAAATTTTACAATTTAGGTTTCGGTTTCAACACGTCCATACAGGGGATAGGTGAATAACTAACGTTTGTAAACAGTTTTGGTTAATGTACTGTTTCACATATTTTGTGTTGTAACCAACATTATTTTTGCCATTCGCGCTACGTTATAATTGTAACTACTTTACAGTTTTGGTAGTGTCTTTTCACACTTGCCCTCCGGTCATAGTTTACGCTTAATGTAAGCCATCCTTTTAACAACGTTACACTTCCGATAGACACTTTCACGTGCGCGTCAGTTATGGTTAAAGATAGTTCCAATATATCCAGAGTGTTTAACAACGTTACACTTCCGACAGAAACTTACACGTGCGCGTCAGTCATGGTTAAAGATAGTTTCTAGATATCCAGAGTTCTGAACAACGTTACACTTCCGACAGACACTTTCATGTGCGCGTCAGTTATGGTTAAAGATAGTTCCAAGATATCCAGAGTTTTGAAGAACTTTACACTTCCGACAGACACTTTCACGTGCGCGTCAGTCATGGTTAAAGATAGTTTCTAGATATCCAGAGTTTTGAACAACGTTACACTTCCGACAGAAACTTACACGTGCGCGTCAGTCATGGTTAAAGATAGTTTCTTGATATCCAGAGTTTTGAACAACGTTACACTTCCTACAGACACTTTCACGTGCGCGTCAATCATGGTTAAAGATAGTTCCAATATATCCAGAGTTTTGAAGAACTTTACACTCCCGACAGAAACTTACTTGTGCGCGTCAATCATGGTTAAAGATAGTTTCTAGATATCCAGAGTTTTGAACAACGTTACACTTCCGACAGAAACTTACATGTGCGCGTTGGTCTTGGTTAAAGATAGTTTCTAGATATCCAGAGTTTTGAATAACGTTACACTTCCGACAGAAACTTACATGTGCGCGTTGGTCATGGTTAAAGATAGTTTCTAGATATCCAGAGTTTTGAACAACGTTACACTTCCGACAGAAACTTACATGTGCGCGTTGGTCATGGTTAAAGATAGTTTCTAGATATCCAGAGTTTTGAACAACGTTACACTTCCGACAGAAACTTACACGTGCGCGTCAGTTATGGTTAAAGATAGTTTCTTGATATCCAGAGTTTTGAACAACGTTACACTTCCTACAGACACTTTCACGTGCGCGTCAATCATGGTTAAAGATAGTTCCAATATATCCAGAGTTTTGAAGAACTTTACACTCCCGACAGAAACTTACTTGTGCGCGTCAATCATGGTTAAAGATAGTTTCTAGATATCCAGAGTTTTGAACAACGTTACACTTCCGACAGAAACTTACATGTGCGCGTTGGTCATGGTTAAAGATAGTTTCTAGATATCCAGAGTTCTGAACAACGTTACACTTCCGACAGACACTTTCACGTGCGCGTTGGTCATGGTTAAAGATAGTTTCTAGATATCCAGAGTTTTGAACAACGTTACACTTCCGACAGACACTTTCACGTGCGCGTCAGTCATGGTTAAAGATAGTTTCTAGATATCCAGAGTTTTGAACAACGTTACACTTCCGACAGACACTTTCACGTGCGCGTCAGTCATGGTTAAAGATAGTTTCTTGATATCCAGAGTTTTGAACAACGTTACACTTCCTACAGACACTTTCACGTGCGCGTCAATCATGGTTAAAGATAGTTCCAATATATCCAGAGTTTTGAAGAACTTTACACTTCCGACAGAAACTTACATGTGCGCGTCAATCATGGTTAAAGATAGTTTTCTAGATATCCAGAGTTTTGAACAACGTTACACTTCCGACAGAAACTTACATGTGCGCGTTGGTCTTGGTTAAAGATAGTTTCTAGATATCCAGAGTTTTGAATAACGTTACACTTCCGACAGAAACTTACATGTGCGCGTTGGTCATGGTTAAAGATAGTTTCTAGATATCCAGAGTTTTGAACAACGTTACACTTCCGACAGAAACTTACATGTGCGCGTTGGTCATGGTTAAAGATAGTTTCTAGATATCCAGAGTTTTGAAGAACGTTACACTTATGACGCGCGTCAGTTATGGATACAAATAATTCAACGTATCCAGAGTTTTTTGCAGTGTTAATCATTCGATAGAGTCCACTATCCTATTTTTTGTCATTTTGACACATAAATAGGATATATAGGATTAGGAATATGACATTTGCGCATTAACACGTAACACGTCATCGGTGCTCAGACCGCGCGATACGTAGAGAAGGATATCTACGATAATAATGTACGCACATCTCCCAAGTAGATTTATAGGCCCTATCTTCCCATATCGGTTTCGGCCAGTCACGTGCTGCCGTTCACAAGATAATAGGCCTTCACTCATGCGCAGTGGTGTGTTACTCCCTGTGACAATAAACTGCCTCGGGCCGCCGAAACCCTGGATGTTGTGTGACAGTAAGACCATAAATTATACCATTAAACAAATACCATACATGTTGTGTTGGTGAAATGATGTGACTCGAGTACAAACAAAAGCATTTTATTCCTCATTAGTGTAATTATCCTGAGTTCTAGTGTAATGTAATGAAAAGCTAACAGGAAGCGTGGAAGACAGTCTTGCGCCATAGACATCGTACTCTCGTGTTTCTAGCTGTTTCGTCATATCTAAGGTAAAGATATGTTAGCTTGAAAAGCAATTTCCATAAACATGAACCCCGATTTAGTCAGCTGCACTGTGCAGCGAGCACAGAAAATAAAATGGTTTTGTTTGTAGATTTTCTTCCGAGTCTCTTCGAGGTATCCGCCGTGATATATTCCGAATTGGAAGTTCAGAACGGAGGACGTGCGAGTTTTGGATGTATCCTCTCTTCCACTAGCTGAATATATACACTTTGTAATGCATCTTAAAATTTAACCTTTTACATTCCCTTATTGGCCTAACCCTGACACTGGCGCCTGTATCTCCTTCAGGCTTCAGGTTCGATTCTCGTCCGAGCAGGTACTCGTATAATCCATATGTTTAGTCCTGGTGAATTATTAATCACGTTAACTGGTCAGGTAAAGTTGAATATAGCTATTATTCTTTCACTAAGTCATGGTATCACGTCGAGGATTTGTTTGCTTTTTTTAAAGTCACTAACCCCTTTTACGATTTAGTAGACTCGTTTGAGAATTTGACGTGTAACACCTATGTGGACTTCAACGCATTTGGGATATTTTAAATGCCTCTGTTTAATTTGATTTTGTAATCAATACATTGTAATTTGAAATAAACATTGTATAATATTCTATGTTCGTTTTTTTATTGTATGTAAAATAATGTTAACCTCTATTTCGTAGAGTACAGAACCATGTGAGGATGAAGAAATATTGTATATCTCTTATATATTCTTACATCTCCGCACTTATTTCGCCATTATGCTTTGTTGCTTTTCAATTGAAAGACAACTGTATTTAATAACGTATTCTATAACGATGTAGCATTAATGTTATACTTATGTAAATGAAATTCCTTGCTCTATATCAAGAAGTATCTTTAACACTCGTGTGAACATGTTTTAATGCAATTTTTATTAAATGGTTAAAATGTTCTGCCAACATAAAAACACATATTTCATGCTGTGATAGATTTTGTGCAGTACTAAACGAAGAACTGAACGCTAACCACTTAGCCTCTAGGCACGTTTTTTTATTGTTAATTTTATAATTGGTCGTTCAGAGTTTGCTTTTACAGTAATCACTTACTTTTTCCGTTCTTACTGAATAATACATACATTAGTTATACGATAAACAATTTGGTGTTTTGCAGGCTTGCAACAATGTTTTTCAATTAATTAAAGATGTTGCATTTTTATTTACTGATACTGTTTTATTTTGAAAGTAAATATACAACAAAATAAATATTGGTGGGTCTAATTTGTAGGATTATTGCATGCAGTCGAACAATGGCAAGGGTGCGGGTATTCATGAATAGGATCCTTATAATTGTCAGGTGAATGGGAAGTAAAGATAGTTGTAGACACACAACTTACTACATGTTAGATTTTGTACTTCAAAATTTAAAGATACTGAAAACTAAATAATGCATATCACATCAAATTAAAATGTTATGATTAATGAACATTTTACTATGCTGCTTATAGAAACTCTGGTTTATCTGGGATTTCACTTAGCCATGTGCAATCGAATATTAAAACCTCACAAAGTTGATTGATTTTCAAAAGAAGGTTAAGCAACACTCGTGTCTTTGAAAGGGCCTTCTAAAACATAGAAAAGGACGATATACCATGAAGAGGTAGTTGTAGGGCTCGCAATTGAAACACCTTAATATTGCATATACAGAGTACACTATAAGTTTATTTTAGTAATATGAAATTTGTGGTGTATTAAAGTAAATAAAAAAAAAAAAAGACGTCGATATGCCGAAAGCAATCCTCGCAGTTGTAGACCAAATCGCAGCATTGCCCACCGGGATGCTATAGCACTCCAAGGGTTTACAGTTATTTAAGATTCTTCTGAACTTATTTAAACCTTTCGTTAACATATTCAGAGGTCATAAGTTTTTTTCTTTTCGTCCTATAGATACTTCATTTCCATTTAAAAACATCCAAAATAAACACCCAACATAGTTCAATTGCTCGGTGTCTCAGAACTTGGTCGATAAGAAGGCTTTTTTTATTTCAGTTTCGACTTTCTTAATTAAATTCAAAAATTTATTTAATTTTTTTCCGAATATGCAATGAAAAAGATTCTGTAAACACACGGATACCCTTGTCACGGTTATTTAACGAGAACCAAACTGTGTGCATAGAGTAGTCCCAAGTACCAATTTATTGTATTATTGTCAGTTAGTTATTTCGGCGCTGTAATGGAAAAACTATTTCTTGCGGCTCACTTTGGGGCGCTGTACCTCTGAATAGAGGCGTTTGCAGAGGAAGACGAATTCTTATTTCCAACCGTATAATGCGATCGTGAGAGGGGAGTTTATAGTTTTAGAAAACCTCTTTATGAACGTTTATAAAATGCTGAACATTTTACTAAAAATCCTTCAAAATTTGTGTACCGTAACGCGGTGACGCTGCCGCGAGCGGCCAGGCACTACACCGGCTCCGACCTGCCTGGCACCGGCCCGAATCACCAAACATGTAATCATTCTAACACTCTCCAGTCATTATTCGTGGGTGGTCGTTTTTTACTGTTCGCTCACACTGTATATAATTATTATTAATTAGACGAGCGCTTAGAGGAACTGGACGAGCGGCCGACTGATATATTTGGAAGCTGTCGTACAATCGTATTACGTAGTTCGAGATTGAGGCGAACACCTCGGTTTCCGGTCCGGAGTGGCCGGAGGGCTCGGCGGCACTCGGGCGGCCTCGGCTCCGCTCGGCGCGGCCTCATGACGCATGCGCACGGCCCACCTCGCGCCTCGCTCGGCCGCTCGCACAGCTGCCACACGGCCGTTTTCCGTTCACGGAACCCGGCATTTTCTACCTTTTTTATCACTGAGATATCTCATGTTGAGTGCTCTTTAAAAGCTTTCTTTGGGTTAGCGTTCTCTCTCGCTCGTTTAGCCGCGTTTCTTGCTCCTCACCCACGCCCTCCTCACTCCTAACCGGTTGGCGCGTTTGACGTTCGGAAGATAGTGCGAGAACACTAATTTGTTCGGTTTGCGAAATATCGCCTTTTGCATGTTATGATGTTAAAACAGAATAAAAATACGAATCATTTGGATACACAACTATATGATTTTGTAAAGTGATGCATGTTACAATGTATTGCGTTCGTGTGGATACACTTGATCGTGAACTGGTACAGCGATTATTGAGTAATCAAGGTTCGTGTGGCAATAATGAACTCCGGCCAGTGCGGAGTACAGAGTACAGAGTACAGAGGTACGAACTCAGAGTACGATCTGGGTGAAGGTCAATGACGGTGGCGCGACCGCGGCGCTCACTGCAGGTCCAGGCCAACTACTCCGGGTTCGGGTCAAAGGGACCGCCTTTGAGAAAAGCCGCTTACTGCTTAGTACCAGTCTGGCGCACTGGGCTTATTGTGTTCATTATGAAATCTCATTATAGACGTTTATTCGTGCGTGCAATGTAAAGACGCAGCGGTTTCAAGTGACCTACAAAGGTTATGTGGCTCGGTTGTCAATGTTTACAACATCTGTCTGTGATTAGACATTCTTGTGAGATTCTCAGAATAGTAATATCGACAGTGGCTGAGGATTGGATCGACTCGGATGAAAGACACCCTCGACCATAAGGTGTTCGAGAGACGACAACCTTGTGTTAGTGACAGTAATTCGCTGTTGGAAAGACTGTGAAGTGTTTTGCATGCAATGTTTTATAACGAGGTGCTGTCACTGTAATGAAGACATTTGACGGTTTGGGTTCTCCGAGTACAGTAAGAATGATGAAACAAGATGGTTACCAGAGCTGCAGAGGCTGCTCCGAACCGTGAAGTATTTTACGTGACAGTATAAAGGAGTCTGTATTTGCGGCAAAGGTAGCCCTATCTGCCAATCCATACCTTTAATATTTTCTTCCTTTACCTTCCGTGCCATTTTTTCAAGCTATGATGTAGGCGGTTAGTAAATTGTTTCGAATGCTGTAAAATCTGTTTTATATTTCAAATTTAACTAAGATCAATACAAATTAAGACATAAAACCTAAAGATAAATATGCAACGTTTCAGATACAGTCAAAAGATAACATCCAACGGCCAAAAATCCGTCTGAGGGTTTCAAAGATAAGAAACGGCTGTAATAAAACGACCTTGATTTTTTCCCCATAACAATAAACCTCATACATGCCTATGACCTAATATGTTAACGTGATATCTTGGGAAATGTCTAATTTGAAATATATAAATAATACGCTTCCAAATGCTTTTTATTTTTTTAAGTGTACACTTTTTTACTATTCAAACAATGTAGTAAAACTAATTTTGAAATATTTCGGAATGATTCATAAAAAAAATCTATTAAATATAAAGAGTTTAGAGTCATTAAGTGTATTTTTTAAAATTATACATTTATCATAACTCTACGACTAAACATAAGGGCGTAACACTGCATGATGTTTAACACAGTTCTTATGGGGGAAAACTCAGTCATTTACTACAATCGGCCTATTTTTTTAGTTATGATGCCCATTACATATTAAAGGTATATTTATCTGATACCAATACATTCTCGTCGTGTATCAGGTGAATACAAGCAGGCTACGTTTTGTGACATAAATGGGGTTTTAATCTTTAAATGTGTGAGTATTCCAATTCCAATGTGCTAAATATCAACCTAGAGCTACATGTTATTCTAGAAAAATATGGATAGGTACTCCATCATGCTAAAAAAATGGTTTAATGTGTTTATTTAACATTTACAGTGTCGCTCTCTGGTGTATAATATCAGTAGTAGGGGAGAGGGGGGCACTTGTGGACAGGGGCAGAAGTGGACAGTTTGAATTTCCCGCTTTGTAGGTGCAGAATTTAGTTCACAGTTTTTACCACAGGATGGTACTAGTGTATTGTCTCTACGAAGGAAGTTTGAAGCTCATACACACACTCTGAGACAGGTGAGAAATTTTTTAGTTTTTTTATAGTCTAAAGTAAAAATTTTAGCACTGTGTTTGAAGGCAAATATTTTTTGTGTTTACGTTTTTATTTAACAAAAGTATATTAGGGTGAATCTCCACTATTTTAGCAATAATTTGATGTATATGTATTGTGTACCTAAACCTAACCTAAAACTAAGATTGGGAGGGAAATATAATAAAATGTCACTTGGGGCACTTGTGGACATTAAAAATGGGGCACATGTGGACATGTCCACAAGTGCCCCAACACTCAATTTGTATGTGTATTTTTAGCAAAATATGTTGTTTAAACAGTTCCTACATTTTATAATCTATTGGAATATATTTAATGTAATAAAGTCCCATTTAGAATAGCAGGTTAGGGGGCCTACCGAAATTTAAGTAGGTCTATTAGAAACGAGTTGCGTTTTTTATTTGCGTAAAACCCATGGTGTTTATAGGAATGAATCAAAGGGAAAAAATAATTAAAAATTTTTTATTTACAGGCCTAAACCACTGATGTCAGTTTATATATTACAGGTAGAATGGTGAGAACCTACACACCTAAGACAGACCGAGCTTCGATACCTGAAGATGCCATCCAACGAGCTCTTCAGGATCTCCTTCATGGAAACTGCTCTTTTCGAAAGGCAGCTGCTGATCATGGAGTGTCCAAGTCGCTGCTGCATAAGCGGTTTAAAAAGTTAAAAGAGGAAAATAAATTAGAATAAAATGAAGTACCAATCGTGGATCTCCCGTCAGTGCCGTTTAGAAGAGGTACTTCAAAGTACAGCTCCATGCAGGTCTTCAGCAAAAGAAGAAGAAGATATGTTAGAAGACTACTTGATTCAATCTAGTAAAATTTGCAATATGGATTGACTTACAGACAAGTAAGAGATTTTGCATATTCATATGCCCTTAAAGTCAGCAGTAAAATGCCCAAAACATGGGAAGAAAAATAAAACTGCTGGCATTGATTGGATGAAAGGATACAATGCGTCGCCATCCTAGACTAACACTACGGAAACCAGAAAATACCAGCCTTGCAAGAAACATGAATTTTAACAAACAAAATGTAGATGCTTTTTTTGATAACCTGTATAAAAGTAACTCAACAGTATAAATTTTCTGATGAGAGAATAATAAACAATGATGAATCAGGTATTACGACCGTATTGCAGGCACCAAAAGTTGTTGCTTCCAGCTGGAGTAAAACAAGTTGGACAGACAGTATCAGCTGAACGAGGTGAACTTGTAACCATCTGTGCTATTGTAAATGCAATTGGGCAATACTATACCCCCAGCCTATGTTTTCCCAAGAGTTTTTTTTTAAAGATGCTTTTATTGCAGGTGCCCCTAAATGGTAGCATTGGTTTTGCAACAAAGTCGGGATGGATGATCACAGGATGTGTTTTTGCAAATTATGAAACATATTCAAAAACACACTTGTGCATCAAAGGAAAATCCTATCTTGGTGCTTCTCGACAACCATGAAAGCCACGTCAGCATTGAACTGATAAATTTCTGTCGTGACAATAGAATTGTGTTGCTCACGTTTCCGCCTCATACAAGCATAGGCTTCAACCTCTGGATGTAGGTGTATTTTCATCCTTCAAGAACACCTGCAAGGCAGAATTTAATCATTGGATATCACAGAACCCAGGAAAGACGATTTCAATCTATCATGTTGCAGGTTTGTCCTGCTTAAAGGCCTATGATAACGCTTTCACGAGGACGAACATATTGTCTGGGTTTAAAAAAAAACCGGTATCGTGCCATACAATAAGATGATTTTTAATGAAGATGACTACGCACCATCTAAAGTGACTGAGCAACCTTTGCCTCAGACCTTTTTAACTGAAAAAGAAGGTTGTGGGGCTTATGATGAAATAGAAAATCCTTTTGATAACGACGGTGAATTTGGGCCCAATTGCAGGGCCTTCTGAAATAGTTTCAAGACCAATGTGTGACGTTAGCTTAGCACAGCTCAACTCTCCTACAATATTCAACAAAACAACAAACAAAATACTGACACCTGAAGTTAGGCCTTATCCTAAATCTCAACCAAGAAAGGAAAGCTGCAGAGGTAGGAAAAAAGGCAAAACATGCATATTGACAGATACGCCGGAAAAAAAAAATAGAATTGAAGAAGAAAAACTAAGAAAAGGAAGATAAAAAAAGAAGCTAAGATTTTACCTAGTCAGAAGAGTTGTAAGAGAAAACTTAGTTTGGAGAAAATTAAGCAAGGGATTTGTAAGAAACTTAAGTTTACCAAGAAGTCTTCAGATAAAACATCCGACTCAGAAGAATCTCAGGATTCGATAGATTTTGGTGTGAAGGACTGAGCCCTCTTGTTTTTAAGTGAAGAAAGTGGAAACGAAGCAGAGTATGAGGAAATTAATAAAGATGGAAGCAATATTAACCTTAAACGATTTTGTTTTTAGTTATAGTTGAGTGGGAAAAAAGCGTTAAAACACTATGTTGCTCAAATAAGTGAAAAAAAAACATGGACTCACCGAATTCACAGTAAATTTTTTCAGAAAAAAAAGATTTTGTTTGATTCTTTTAAGTTTGGTGAAGCCTGATGTTACAGATGAGAGTATTGTGGACATAACTGACTTAGTTTTTTAAACTTGCTCAGCCAAAGTTGTAGTAGGGGGTACTGAAAGAGCTGTTTAGCACTTTTTATCTTTAAATTTGATTTCAATGAATATAACATGGGATAGGCCTTTAATTTTTGGCTAATAACTTAACGTTTTTAAAGAAAGCATTCAGTTTAAAGGAGAAATTATAAGAATTTATTGCAAATTATAGCTTAGGCCTATTGTTTTTTCAAAAAGATTGTAAACATAACATGAGTAAAAACTTGTAATATTTTACGTAATTTTGTTCTTACTGTGTGAAACATTTAAAAATAATGACTTCACTAATTAAAAGTGTATTTTGATATGTTAAGTTATATCAGGGAACAATGTAGTTTTAAAATATACTCATTTAAAAAAAATTATTTGTGCTTTTTAATTCTATTTTTCCATGTGTCCACATGTGCCCCGTAAAAATATTGGTACGTCACATCTGCCCCGCATTGGGGCAGTTGTGGACAGTGTGCATTAGTTTACTAAAAATTTTATTATACAAAAAACTATTTGATTAGTACTCTTGAAAATGCAGTTTATTTAATCAGTAATAAGCTAATGAATCTATAACAAAATATATTACTAAAAAAATAAATGTTAGAAAAAAATACAAAAAATAAAAATCTTGAAAATTGTCCACAAGTGCCCCCCTCTCCCCTATTTGATAAACAAAAAGACAGAACATTGTAATAATAATAACAGATAATTTATATTTTAATGCAGTTAACATTGTTTTAGTACTGTGTTACTATTTTGGGACTGTTACAACTATAGTTCCATTTCCCAGTTTTTATCAAATGGACTCTAAAAATAGTTGTGGTATATAATTGTACACTTAACATTTGTAACTTCCATATTAAAATTACAAGGTACACATTATGTGTACAAATTTCACAGGTTTGTGATTGCACTGTGTGACGCAGGGCCTAAGCAATACTGGCAGTAAACGTGAGATTACATTTAGGTGCCATCAGCGTCCTCCTCCCCACAGAAATTGTGTTTCCTCCAAACCCCGTTATTGGCTATCTGCAGTCTAAACTAGTTAATACACAGCGCCCCCGGCCCGTCCATCCGTCCAGGCCGAACTTGCCGAGCTGTCGACTTTTCAATCTATTTGTTAACATCATTGCGTCATACACTTATTACAATCTACGTAAATGCTTCTTTGTGGATATTATATACACGTGATTTACAGTTATAGTTATCAAAAATTAATGTCAGGTAGTACATTAATTACCTGGATAGTGATGATCTCTTTCACTGGTAAATAGTTGTGATATAGTTGCAGTGTTAGACTACAGCCTTCAACATATACGACATCAAAATCAGTTGGCCACATGTTACGAACCAGTTGAGTACGCTGGAGCCGTCAGCATATCCAGCATCAGCATCACTGCTCCTGACCATTTTTGGGCGCTTCAGGCTATCAGCATATCCAGCATCAGTATTACTGCTCTGACCATTTGGAAGCGCTTCAGCCTATCAGCATATCCAGAATCAGTATTACTGCTCTGACCTTTTGGGGGCGCTTCAGCCTATCAGCATATCCACCATCAGTCTCACTTCTCTGACCATTTGGAAGCGCTTCAGCCTATCAGCATATCCAGAATCAGTCTTACTGCTCTGACCTTTTGGGGGCGCTTCAGCCTATCAGCATATCCAGCATCAGTCTCACTTCTCTGACCATTTGGGGGCGCTTCAGCCTGTCAACATATCCAGCATCAGTATCACTGCTCCTGACCATTTTTGGGCGCTTCCGGCTATCAGCATATCCAGCATCAGAATTACTGCTCCTCACCATTTGGGGGCGCTTCAGCCTGTCAACATATCCAGCATCAGAATCACTGCTCCTGAGTATTTGGGGGCGCTTCAGCCTATCAGCATATCCAGCATCAGAATCACTGCTCTGGGACCAGTTTGGGACGCAGATAAATAAAACAATTGAATTTTCCTTATCATTCATACAACTTTGAATATTAATTAATTACGCTTTAGATTCATGTATGATCTGAAACATTTTAGAGCACGTCTCCACTTTCTTAAAAACAATTGTAATTTCACATCACGACAAGTTGTAATACATTTTTCAATTCAGTACGCGGAAAAAAGAGCCGGTAAAAATGTACCAGTAGCACATGAAATGTTCATGAGACGGATACTTTAGTAACTTACTACACAATTTACTGAAATTTATAAATGTTTACATAATTGTAGCTGATTTCAGAAACTCTTTCATACCGGTAACACTTACCCTAAGTTCATTAGAGGCTGTGTCCAGAGATTGTGAATCACGTAATCAAACGTCCCGTGAGTATTTATTGACTTTATAATACGGTAATGTAATAAGGAATAAAAACTACAAAACAATTTAAACCGTTTAACGGAGAACAATACGAGTTCGTTATGCAATAGTTGTGTATGCAAGGCTCGCGTCTGTTTCCTCTTGTTTTAGTGTCTCGTTTGTATAACGAACTCTTTTTCCGTGTTTGCCGACGTAATGCACAAAAGGTCGCCTCGTCGGCTGGTAACCCTGATGGAATTTAATTTGTGCCCGAAACGAATTAAAAAAAGACCGGTAAAGTTAAACCGACATTGCTCGTATCGGAAGGTCCCAACTTTATTGTACGTTTATTACATTTGGTCGTGACTACGAATGCGGGCAGTGTTTAGTGTATCCGAGTTGTTATTGTCGATTATCCCGATTAGGTCATTAGTACGTGAATTATGTTTGAATCCATCTCACTGAGGTCATAGCATTTATAACTTTTGTAAATGCTCTTACAATTCTCAGCATTTGTATATTCTTATATACGCTGTTGAGTACTTAGAAATTCATAAATAATCGCTTAGACATTCGAATGTGGATTAGCACATATATGGGGCAAGTTCGGCCGTTTTGGCTCAGTTTTGATTGGGCACGTGCTCTCGCCAACTGATTCCGTATCCAATATGTATGCATGCGGTTTCACTGTCGAATCGAGACCTTACCTATGGGGTTTGGGTGTTGCTCCCTGCTCCCTCAGGAAACTCTGAAATGCACCTAAACAGGATAATAATTGGTTTTCCAGACACATGCAATACGGCTGTAGAGTTTACTAACACTACGAGATGTATATAGTGTTTATGTAAAAACAAAATTGTATTCTACTGTGATATTCTGGGTATGGCTGTGATCGCTTCGGAAATCGAATTCAGATCACTAAGTCCAAATGTAACATTTTTTCATTGGTAGATAGCAATGTTCCTAATTCCCACATTTAGGAAATAATTTATTATTTCAGTAAAATGTATAATTATCAAAATGCTCGTACATTCATAAATGTTGTAATAGATCATTTTGATCTACCACCGAATAATCTTGTAGGATTATCTATTAAGGACCCAACAGGCCCTTCATGAAATCGATTCGTTGTTTGTTTGTCAAAAAGTCAAAATTCATAGATTGTTCTATTTTACTAGTCGAAGTTAGGGCTAAGAAGCCCTCCCTAACACTTAACCTGGGGGACCAACGGCTTAAAGGTGACTTCCGAACCACCACCAATAGTCGGGCAGGCGGGCTGCTTGCAAGGACAGGTTCGCTCAGCGGTCACTCATCCAAGCAGCAGCCACGCTCGACGTCGCTTGATTTGGTTATCTTGCGATAAGCGTCGTACCCGCTACACAGAGCCATTGTTTGTTTGTCCTTCCACACGATAATTCCTGACAGAAAGGGAATACAGGCTTGAAACTTGGTATGAAATGAAAAGTAGCAAAATTACATGGACCTCCGTAGAGAAATGCTGTCAAGGTGTTTGTTATATTCTGTCGGGTCCTTCTATATTCCATTGCGTGTGTTTATTATGCTTCATAAGATTCTGGCGCAGGTCTACATTAGCTAATGCAATCGGAGAAAAGGCTATAAAGGAGTTCGGTCTCTTCTTGAAACGGTCTTGTTTGCCTCGTTGCAGTACTGCTTACTCCACTTCCTCCTATTCAATCAAGTGCGGGCGCCTATTCCCTAAGTGGCACTGTCCCCGCACCATTCCCCATGGAGAACTTCGAAAGATATCGCTAAGTGATGGAGATCGAAGAATTTGTAGTATTACTCAACCTTATTACTTACAGTATGATAATGAATTAAGCCGAAGGAAGCACTGCTGAAAATAAGGATATGAATTTTTATACTATATACACTTAAACTGTATTTAATAATAAGAAGATAACCTTTAAAATATGTGAAATATTACTAATAAGAATTAAGTCCCTCCTTCATAAAAACTAATCATTCACTTCAGTCATGTTTTATAAACATACTATATCCTATCCTTTTCTTTAGTAGGTTTTGCTTATGCCCGATTTTAAGTTGGTAAAATAATTGCCAACTACAATCAAAGTTACCAATTAATTTGAAGTTGGTAAAGAAACCTTTTTTAAATTTAAAGATAACCCAACTGAAGACTGTTGCACTGCATTAACCAAATCTAGTATGTTTGGATATTAAGAGCTTGGATGTCTCTGTCTTGCGTAGGGTTATTTTAACGCGGTAAAGGGCAGTCACCTGTGTGTGAAAACGATTCTCAATGACACTGCTGGGATATCAAGTGTTTTACGTTGCCACTTTTTAGTGCTCGGGAAAATCTTACTGAAATTGCCACGATTGGGTTATTGTGTTGACCTTTTACCAAATGCAGTGTGCTTTTTTACTGTGTATTAATATACAAATTTCTGTTTCAGGTGAGTCTCAGTTAATCTGCTGTAAAGGTAAATATAAGTTTTCAGTGAGATACAGTTGTATTTTAAAATTTGATTAATAGCTTAAACTGATTACTTTTGAAACAGCAAAGATTTAAAAGTATTTACATCAGCGTCTTTGCTATAATAGCGTTTTAAGTCTACATAAGGCTTATTACATCTATTTAAATCATAACTGAAACTGATTCATTGTTTTAATGAAGTTAGAGAACATAAAGTTGAATTATATTTCTCGCGAGTAACTATAAATGAAGGAAGTTAATCGACAATGGTTTATCTTTCATAGTAGATGACACTTTGTACGTAAAGTGACGATGTTGGGGGGCACGACCCTTTGTAATCCGTCCCTTGAGACTTACAACTGTCTCCCAGATCGTGGCCTGCAACCCTGATACCGTATGGGCATCGTGTATAAACTGTATTGTCATTGTGCCTGATAACTCATTTCTGTATGAAGCAACAAATATTCGAGTGGAAAAGGAACCATAAACTACAAAGAGCATTCATTATTATCGACAGTTGTAGACCCAAAGCCATCATAACAATAAGAGAACGCCGGGAGTGGGTGGTTAAGTGGTAGAGGCAAATTAACTGGATATTTTTGGACTTGTATACATGTCGCGTGAGCGTGTAGCCGGGGTAGCTGGGCCGCTCGCCGCCCACACGCGAAACTGAACTTAGTGGCTGTCATTATTGAACTGACACAAAGTGTGATACTCCACTCACTTGTCAATACTCCGACAGGTATGGAACCCCGGCCTCACGCAAAACTTTACTTAGTGGCTCTCATTATTGAACTGACACAAACTGTGACACTTAATTGTCAATACTCCGACAGGTATGGAACCGCACCCACTAACCGTACTGAACTTCGTGGCTGCCATAATTGAATTGGCTTAGTCTGTAGGGTACTCAATTTATACTCCGATAGGTATGGCACCGCACCCATAAGAGAAACTGAACTTAGTAGGTGTCTAGTTGAACTACTGTCTTAGACTGTGACTAGATACTATCAACTGAGTACTGATCGTATGGTACCGCACCCCATAATAGAGAAACTGAACTTAGTAGGTGTCATAGTTGAACTGTCTTAGACTGTGATACTCAATTGTCAGTACTGATCGGTATGGTACCGCACCCATAAGAGAAACTGAACTTAGTAGGTGTCATAGTTGAACTGTCTTAGACTGTGATACTCAATTGTCAGTACTGATAGGTATGGAAACGCACCCCATAAGAGAAACTGAACTTAGTAGGTGTCATAGTTGAACTGTCTTAGACTGTGATACTCAATTGTCAGTACTGATCGGTATGGTACCGCACCCATAAGAGAAACTGAACTTAGTAGGTGTCATAGTTGAATTGTCTTAGACTGTGATACTCAATTGTCAGTACTGATCGGTATGGAAACGCACCCCCACGAGAAACTGAACTTAGTAGGTGTCATAGTTGAACTGTCTTAGACTGTGATACTCAATTGTCAGTACTGATCGGTATGGTACCGCACCCATAAGAGAAACTGAACTTAGTAGGGTGTCATAGTTGAATTGTCTTAGACTGTGATACTCAATTGACAGTACTGATCGGTATGGAAACGCACCCCCACGAGAAACTGAACTTAGTAGGTGTCATAGTTGAATTGTCTTAGACTGTGATACTCAATTGTCAGTACTGATAGGTATGGAAACGCACCCCCACGAGAAACTGAACTCATTGGCTCCCATAATTGAAGTGACATATACTCTTGACACTTCGACATTGTGTAGTACACTACCCACACGCAAGACATGTAAGATTTACCATTAAGTTTACTTTATTTATAGCGGAGTTAAAATTCTCACCTTTGCCAGCGGCCTAATTCTGGATTGAGCTAATTACTGTTTAAGCAAATTGAAGCGTTTAAGCACGACAAAATTGAGACATGATGTTTAAAACATAACACATGAGTTTAACTACACATTTCACTTGTTAAACAAATTGATTCACCAGTTTAACCAATCACATATTACTATGAAAACTACATTTTTATTATTTTAATATAGGTTTTCCTTAAGAGTAGTCAGTAAGTTCTCGATATTCACTCGCAATTTTCGGTATATATTTCATAGAATACCGTAGTACAAATATTGTTAGTGTTTAATTGTTCACACGCTCAGCTATTATAAGGCTTCTATAAAAAAGCCTAATGTGTACAACGTAACGAAAACATATCCACTGAGGGAGGGTGAACATAATTAGATGACAAAAAAAAAGACACGCGGTTTGATTAAGAACAATACACGTTGTGAAGTACAATGAAAACACGACATTTTTATTTAGCACGAATTCAGATAATCTTATCTACAGCACGCATGTGGTGTGCAGAGAAGCACTCTCTCCCCAGCAGATGCAGGAGACCACCTCTGGAGTCGCGTAGACACTGGGTGTGTTACTTACTGGATTATGTTCGGTTTCTGTCTAAATTTCCTTGACAGAGAACAACATGAAAACAGTTTTAATCGCCATATGAGCCATTGTGGACACTTAAAATGGGGATTTTTTAAGTTTCGAAAACCGAATCCAAAGAAAACGGCATAATATTAACTTATACTAAATATTACATTATTTATGTGAATTTTGTTTTTGGAATTGCATGTTTTCAATAAAGTATTACCTTTATTAGGAGATTCATATTTTTCATGATAACCTAATTCAGTGATCTTTCATACTGACAATCTTTTATCAACAATCTATAACCTTATATTCAGCAATTTCCTTGTAGGCGTGATTTGTAGATGCTCCCAAATACTACTTTAAATGAATAAAATTGCTCGTGGAATTGTCAAAGAATTGTTTTCTATTTTCGTGTGTCTTCAAGAAAGGCATTTTAACAAAGTGACTAGGAAAGTTAAACATTAAACAAAAATATAAACCATCTACCCATTTACCGTATATACTATTTATTAACCATACTATTACTTATTAATAAACCATTTATTCCATCTACAGCATCAAGATGCTAATATTTGATAAGGCGATGGAGACTTCATCTTATGTTGGCACGAGCATAAGATCTGTTGGACACTTATGTGCTAAGACGACGTAAATCAACCGTATGAATTCAAATTATCCTGACTACGTAAAGTAGAGACTGCATATATAATTAGTAACTTGTAGTAGTTGTTTTGTCTTTTCTTAAAACAATCTACACTGTGGCTCTTCGAATATGTTATGTAAATTGTTCTAGTTGTAATAATATCCTAGCATAATAGCTATTCCACATGGTCAGGTAGTCCATGCACCCATTCCACATGATCGGATAGTTCGTGCACCTATTCCTTGTGGCCAGGTAATCCCTGCACCCATTCCACATGATCGGATAGTTCGTGCACCTATTCCTTGTGGTCAGGTAATCCCTGCACCCATTCCACAGGATCGGATAGTTCGTGCACCTATTCCTTGTGGTCAGGTAATCCCTGCACCCATTCCACGTGATCGATTCCTTGTGGTCAGGTAATCCCTGCACCCATTCCACATGATCGGATAGTTCGTGCACCTATTCCTTGTGGTCAGGTAATCCCTGCACCCATTCCACGTGATCGATTCCTTGTGGTCAGGTAATCCCTGCACCCATTCCACATGATCGGATAGTTCGTGCACCTATTCCTTGTAGTCAGGTAGTTTTATTCACCCATTCCACGTGATCAGGTAACAATGTGGGAGTTATTTTGAAATAACAGTGATTTTTACTATAGGTATTTATGATTTAATTATCTTACATAACAATCCGTGAAGTCAGTTTGTTTTAGTTTATGTTGGCAATGTAAATAATACCCTAGTTTCATAGAGAACTTACAATAGCCTACAAATCACTTCTCTTTGAACTTCGCCGTGAAAAGTTTAGATTAGTTTGTAATTTTCAAGTCTAATATTAATTGATTCCAAACAAAACATGATAGGGCATGCAATCGAACCATTAGTACATCTCAACCGCCAGCCGTACATAGGGGGTACTCACGAGTGACAAAGTGCGAAGTGCTGACACCTGAAGTTCAGTGACAGTCTCCCTCCCCCCAACCACAAAATGCACGTGGGGACCGAGCCATATTAAAGTCGCCTCTCGCCTTCCCTCGCCGCACTTGGGGATAACCGATGTTTACCTCCATGAATGTCAAATACCTCTAGAGTTTAGCGCCATGTTCCGGAAGTTTATTTGAAACAGAGCCGTGGGCGCCATTCACACCTTCCAATCCACCTTTGTGCCGAATCTTTATGAAAACTTCTTCGTTTAACGTTACGGTATTTACTACCGCTTTAACCAACAGGTTTATACATCCACTGAGACCACGCCTGTTAGATCTAGCTCTACATCACCAACGAGTATGTGCAGGAATAGAGTTGGTGAATCACACACTGCGCGGACTAACTGTTCAAACGACGTTTCTATTCACTTCTGCGCAGTTGCAGTTTTTAATTAATAATTCACAAAATCGGTATATACAAGTCTGATATAAACCAGACGCATAGTTATAGCCTGTGCTCGTTGACTAACTGTAAAAAAACGAATAGTTGGATCATAGTTTTTGTATTTCATTTTTTGGGGCGTTCATGTTTAGGTGTGTAATCCATTGTGGGTATCGTCATTAAAATGTACAACTGGAAGGGAAGTCAACAATAAAACACCAGTTTCCAATTTCCTTTGTCGCATCGTGTCACGGCCTCGTGTTCATTATCAAACGATATACCAGGATGTACATGGCATTCGTACAATACAGTGAGGTAATTTCGCGCGTTGAAAATAAAAAAAAATATAATAAGTTCTTTTACAATTTATAATTATATTTTTTTAGGAATACCGTATTAATCATTAGCAAACGGTTAGTAATTATGCAGTGTGAAAAAGTACGTTAAATATCAAGTGCAACATACACTGTTAGATTTAATGTGAAACGGCTCTAGCGTGGTGCAAGTTAGAGGCCTCTATAAATTCAGAGGTGATGGACACACTAGGGAACTAACCAGAATCTGAAGCCTGTTCGCCAAAGAGAGCTATATGACTCACCGTGCGATTTATTTTCTATTGACAAAATGTCGTATCTGCTAAACGTTAACGAATTCAGCTTACTTCTTAAAGCAACGGATCGCCAAGAAAGTGGTTTCCATGGTAACTATCTGTGTGGGATTTCCATAGAAGACGTGCGTTTTGGTCACGAAAAAGATAAATACTTTGTGACGTATAGTCAATGCTTGGTCTTTTCTCAGAACAGAATGAATATTGTGAGGCTGGTACTGTCCGACGCATGTAATTGGACTAAGAAGTTCTTTGTGTCTGTGATATTTTTCGATATTCAATCCGGCATCAATTAATAAATATTTTATACTGCACCATAGTCACTGTAGCTTTTATTTTGGAGTCGTTGATTTAAGCGAATTTTCTACTATGACATCTTTTACAACATTATTAAATGCTTACTCTTAATTAAATATCGTATCTGTAGCGTTGCATTCCGCGCACGACCTGATCATCCGATTCCTCTCCTATAAATGGCGCAGTGTAGCGGGTACGATGGTTATCGCAAGATAATCAAATCAAGCAACGTCGAGCGTGGCTGCTGCTTGGATGAGTGACCGCTGAGCGATCCTGTCCTTGCAAGCAGCCCGCCTGCCCGACCATTGGTGGAGGTTCGGATATCACCTTTAAGCCGTTGGTCCCCAGGTTGTGTTAGAGAGAGGGCTTCTTAGCCCTAACTTCACCTGGTAAAGTAAGGCATCTTTACTTTACTTTTTTACTTTATAAATGTTTATCTCGCCTCAACTACCAACTTTCCTTATCTCCCAGCAAAGAGAACTTGACAGTCGATACGTGCCCACTGTAGTGTAACTTCTTGCATAACGAAACAATCAAGTATCCGCGACCATATCAACGGCCTCCCAGGCCATCCTTCGTAACCGCCAACAATGTCCTCTCGACTCGGGGCGTCTTCATCATTGTCGAAACTGAATACTCAGGATCTGTTACACCATCGGTCGTGTCCATGTACCAACCGAGCAATTGGGTAACTGTTGTCGTACTTCAACTCCTACTTCTTCAACCTCTCGCCTTCCACGTTCCTTGTATTCAATTCTAGAAAACTGCTTTCTTGAGTCATTGAAGTAGTGATTATAACTTCGACTTCGACTTATTTAACCTATTGCCCACCATGATCCTTGTGATTCGTCTTCATTTCTATAAAATTGCTTTCCTGCGTCATTGGAGTAGTGATTAGCACTTTAACTCCGACTTCTTCAACCTCTCGCCCTCTACGATCCTTGGGACTCATTTTCATTTATAAAAAAATTGCTTTCCTGAAGTCATTGAAGTAGTGATTTGCACTTCAAATTCGATTTCTTCAACCTGTTGCCTTCCACGGTCCTTGTGACTCGTTTCATTTCTAGAAAACGTGATTTCCTGAGTCAAAAATAATACTGTTTAAAGTAGTAACAAAAATAAAAGATGCATTTTAATTTTACAGATATCCCAATTTTCAATTGATTGCCAGTATTAATATTTACAAATGCACAGAGTTCGAATGAGAAATACTATAAGAAAAATGACATTTTTAAGCTATAATACAGATGTCAGACGTTACTGCCGTTGCAAATCCTTCTCATATTGTCTATATATAGACACAAGATCAGCGTTAAGAATGCGAAACATCTCATTATGTTCTCATTATACTATGTAAACTACATGAGGTCATTTGGTGAAAAGTGAGTGTGCATTCAGTCCAAAATAAGACTCTGAGAACGGTTTATCTCATTAGGTTGGTGAATTAAAATTCAATCCGAGTTAAAATCCTTGAATACTTTGAAATAGCTTGAAATAATGTTTTATTTGTGCGTTAATACTAATATGTGCTTGTTTAAGTTAAAACTGTTTCGGAGGCAAACAATAAACAGGTTTAAAATGGTCGAAGGATTGTTTGCTCAACAATTCATGATGTTATTAAAGTTATTGACAAACAAATAGAAGTATTTTCAGCTTTTACAAACAGTGATCTCTAAACAAAACTTGATGTAACGTAATTTTAATTTTAATCCGATGTTTACACCCAGCATATATTTTTACAACTAAAGTCTAACTACGTGCGTTTCCATCGATAATAAATCGAGGTGGTCAGCGTGATCGTTGTAAGTGTGGTTCTTGCCCGCTTGTTTCAACTACACAGTATTGCACGAGTGTATTGAAATGGGGTTTAACAGGTTACAATTAATCATTATAACGTCACAATTAATTGTATAATAAGTGACAATTGCCACTTTAGGATTCGTTTGGTACTTGTAAAGAAATAATCTGCCTGTTCTATCTTTAGGAAGCTCGTTTAGGATGAACGATGCAGTGAAAGGGAGGCTGTCAATGAAGGATGAAAACAACCAGTTAAAGAATTAAATTAAGAACCCTCTGCGTGTTAAAACGTCTACATCAATACGTAGATAATGTTACGGGCAATATGTAAACTTTTTCTCTGTTTTCATCGCACCAGCATCGTACAGGGGGGGGGGCATAGGTTGTTCTCGTGTGTAACCCCCCCCCCCGCCGCTTTATAACTTACATGAAGAAATGTCTACAATATGGCGTAATGGTAAAAAATAATTTTGGCTGTTTTTCTTTATTTTCCATTCGTGTTCTACAGAAAATACTACTTGGGTATAACATTTCAGACCGGGGCTGGTGACGCGTTGTCGTATCGTTATGCACGGAGTATGTGAGGGGTAGCCCTGCTTGTACAGACCCGCCAGTCGCCTCACATCTCTCCCCAGACCCCCGGTTTTGCGCAGATTACCCGACCCGGGATAATACATCCCTTCCGGCGTAACCTGTGCATCCGTCAACCTGAAGGGATCTGGATACCCGCCTTTCTGCGCGGTGGGGTGCATTCGCTCCGAGATCGGATTTCGGGAATAAAAAGGGGTGTCGGATCTGTATTTTTAATGGGTGCGTTTCGGGAGAAATCCCTCAGACTCGGTTTGTGAAATCGTATTTCGTCAAAAACAGCTGTGGCATTTCGTATCACACGATGTGAGTGAAGTGAAGCGATATGTACTGGAAATATTAATTGTAAATTATTTTAGTTTTTAATTTCAATATGAAAACGATGATTTGATTGTCCTTTGGTTCACAAACGATTTTTTTCTTCACGATTAAAAAGCCTAATCATTATTCCTTATTCCAGGTTGGAAAAGTTAAAAGAAAGTAAATTAGACATTTTATAAAGCGTATTAGAATCACGAAAGTCGAGTTGACACAGTTACATACAATATACGTTAGAAGACACCTAAGCATAGCAAGAAATTATCGTTATTCAGTTGTATTTTATTTTTAATGTCTTCACGCTCCATATCGCATTCAACTACTCAAAAGTAAGTTCACTGAAAACGTGTCTGAATGGAGTACAAACAAAACTTGCCGTGTAATCAATTTTTCAAACATCGAGAAACAGCAGGATTTTCGAGGTATTATGTGCTTACAAACAATCATCACTATAAAATTTGGTGTCGACGAAAGAAAAGAACGTGGAGACGCCCACCCGCCTCGCTTGACCTGCTGTTGGTAAAAGTGTTGAGAGATCTCATATACTCTGTAAACAGCGTAACACATGGGACACCGAGGCGGCAAGCAGATGTTCTGTTGTGCCCGTGATTCAGTGCCATCACGCACACGCACACTCTTACTTATGGGAGTTATACGACCGCATTTCACTGATATATACTTTTCCACGGCCATATAACATTTCTGTTTCCTCGTCGTGTTTCATTCGGCCCGGTTGCTCAAACGGGCTAGGCTGATTGGAGTGGGAAATTGTGATCAGTGCGGGACCAGCAGGGAGCTCGTCGATCGATGGTGTGGGCCACTTGCACGCAAGTGTAAGTCCTGTCTGTGTTATCAAACATCGATTACGAACATAATCTATGTGCGATATTTTTGGGTTCGATAGAACATGTTTTTCTTATCAAACATCGATTACAATTGTACTTTATGTCCGACATTATTGGGTCCGATAGAACCTGCCTTTGTTATGAAACATCGATTACGAACATAATCTATGTGCGATATTTTTGGATTCGATAGAACCTGTCTTTTATCAGATATCGATTACGATTATAATCTATTCGCGATACTTTTGGATTCGATAGAATCTGCCTTTGTTATTAGACATTGATTGCGATCATAATCTAAGCGCGATATTATTGGGTTCGATAGAACCTGTCTCCGTTATCAGATATTGATTACAATCGCAATCTATGTGCGATATTTTTAATTCGATGTCTTAATTTATAAACAATCTTTTAGTGTCCCCTTTTAAAATAACTCGAGTACGATTTGTGAGGTTTAAAATTGTGATTAATCTCTCTTTTAATCTTTTAAATCAATGGATGGGTGAACAATGGTAACCTCAAAATAGTAGGCTCACTAGATCGCTTATATACTCAACTACTGGATTGTTATGCAGTACTAATTTGGGGATTCCGTATGAGATTTTAGTAGAGAAGAATGTGAGCATAGAGTAATCGTTACACTTTGTCCTGAGTAATTTACTAACCCTTATACAAGAACGATGACGTAACACCGACCAACGGAAGCCGTTTTCTGGTCTACAGAGGGTTGGTTAACCAGGGTTGAGATACCTGAATATTCCGATCTATTATATTCCGTAATGGTTGCAGTCTCAAATTAAGAATAAGGCTATATTTACTGTTATATATTTTGAACAGAATTTACAGAAAATAGTTTAATTTTTTTGTTCTTTGCCGGTAGTAAAATGTTTTTCCATCTGCATCTTGCAGAGCTTTGCCAATCTTAGCATATATTCAGTTTCTTCACGTAACATATTTGCAATATCAAACGGGCAACGTCAGCATAATTTTATTTTGTCATAATATCATAAGTATTCTCAGAAATTAAACACATATCTCCCACAACTACCTTTGTAATTCTTTGTAATGTATTGTGTAAGGAAACAATTTTGAACCCGTAAATAAAAGAAAATAAGAGCAGTTAATGTTTCGCAAAGGGAAAGCATTAAAGATTTTCTTGCATCCGGACATGAATTGTTTAATCATTCACATTAATTAAACTATGTTTCAATTTAATCACTTTACCAGCTATATATAAAATTTGGTATTATAGGTTTTTGTAATTACAAAAGAGGCATTAAAAGGGTAGTTTACCCAGAAATTCTGCTGAACTTTCTAAATAAATCGTATTTCAAAACGAATCTTTAAACTGTTTATCACTAAGTGACCAATAGTGCCTTGGCCATCACTATATCCTCTTGCGGTCTAATGGTTTGGCGTGGACCACGGGAGAGTGTGTTGTTTTGGCTATTAATTAAAATTTTTTGTTCACTCTGAAATAGAACTAGTGCCAACCAGACCCATCCTTTCTCCGTCTACTGGTCGTCATTCACTATTGTGAGCAGATTGGCACCTAGCCTCGTCTCGGCCCCTTTATACCGTCTGTTGCTCCTGCAATGTTTATTGTCTCTTTTGCAGCTTTCCTCTTCTCATCACTCGGTAGTCATTCAGAATTGTGAGCTGGTTGGCACCTAGCCTCGTGTCTGCTCCTTTATACGCTCTGTTGCTCCTGCAATGTTATTGTCTCTTTTGCAGGTTTCCTCTTTTTGTCACTCGGTAATCATTCAAAATTGCGAATACCCTCTGTTGCTCCTGCAACTTTTATTGTCTCTTTTGCAGCTTTCCTCTTCTCATCACTCGGTAGTCATTCAGAATTGCGAGCTGGTTGGCACCTAGCCTCGTCTCGGCCCCTTTATACCCTCTGTTGCTCCTGCAATGTTTATTGTCCCTTTTGCAGCTTTCCTCTTCTCATCACTCGGTAGTCATTCAGAATTGCGAGCTGGTTGGCACCTAGCCTCGTCTCGGCCCCTTTATACCCTCTATTGCTCCTGCAATGTTTATTGTTTTTTACAACCCACATCTAAGAGTCACTCGGTAGTCATTCACCATCAGAAACTGGTTGACATGTAATTTGTTACTTTTATTTAACTCATTTGTACCTTTTAGTGTATTAATTGCTTCTATTTGTGAACCAAATAATGGTTGTTTCCTCGAATACTTACAATTGATTCTCAGGTTTGTTGATAAATTATATTATTTATATGTTGTATTGTATTCACTCTCCGAGAGTCAAGCTTCGTAGTTCAGTCAAACATTTTTATATTTGACTTAGTAATTAAGACCAATCACACTATTTTTCAAAGTCGATTGAAATGGAATTAATGAATTTTATTGTACTAAAATTGGTTTATCTAAATGGAATGCTTTACAAACTCTAGATCTCTAGGTGCGTGTCAAAGCGCCAAGATTTGTCTGTTCAAACGATCTCAGGAACAGAAAACATAAACATTTCCGGACTCGGATAAAAGGTGGGTAGGGTACTAGAAAAGAAAAATGGAAAATGTGTATACGTCGTAGACGCTATATTTGAATTAAGTATGATTAATTTATTGGACTAACAACAGTATATTAACATTTAAGTAATAAAACATTATAATAATTAATAATTGTATGTACATCTAGTCTATTACGTTTTAACTAGTTGAGTGTTTTATGAGTAACGCATAAAGTGTGAATGAGTATTTATAGTAAAGTGGGAGGATTATTCAGCTTACGTTTTGTTCCACTGTTGGTCTAATACTCGTGTATACAAAGAGATTTACACGCCGACTGTAACAGATAGTTTATGAAACTGTTCAATAATTCGATAACTTTTGATTCACGTCCAATACATGTCACATTTGTTGTAAACTGATTGTATTTACCTGTACATAAGTAAATGTAAATCATTACGTAATTGAAATCAATTATTTGTATGCAGAATCCGTAATGTTATCTATCAAAGTTTACACGTCACTTTAAATACAGTACCAGTTTGCTGTCTAATCTATAGACGGTTTTGTACAGTATGTCAAGAAATACTGCAAAGAACCTGAGCTAATTTTGTCGCCCAACAGGTCGTTTTGCATCACAGTATGCGTTGTTTAGGGGTCAGGGAAGTCACTGAAATCAGTTTAAATTGTTTGTGCCAGATTTCACAATATGGATATCAGCTTTGTGTACATACGTCAGACGTTACATTATAAATGTGTAGTTCTAAGTTCGTGGTATGAGCTAACGTATTAATTGACGTCCAATGAACACCATATGTTGAAATGCAATCCATCTTGCGCAGACGGCGCAATTACAAATCACTTAAACTTGAAAGTAATATATATGCAATTTGATCTGTATTCGTTACGAAGGGCCATTTGGAAAACATGGAACTGCTGGGAATGTCGGATTTGCAAATGGGTTCGATCTGATAGCTTTTTAAATGGCTTTAAGTTACACGGTCAATAAAGGCAGACCACTAATGGCGACTTCAGCCCCGCCACTTTAATGTCCCTTGAGCCCCATACTCTTTGTCGTATCAGTGTCAGGTAGTGTTAGTGCGGTGTTGGCTGTTACTAATATAAATCTGCCTGCCTTACGTATAACTTTTATGAAGCCATTTCGCTTTGTTATTTTCTTTACAGCCGAGCATTTAGCCCGGTTCACTAGTGTATTAAACCCGGCTAGAAGTCATATTCGCCCCCTACCTGAGTTTCAGTACGGTTGGCAAAATCAATTATAACAGATCCCGATATCGGTGACATTAAACGCGTTTTATGGTTGCAATTTGTACTGCGATTTTTAAGTTCGGAATGTGAGTAATCACTATAAAGGTTTTCCTCCTTAATGTTCAATATTGATGCAGGAATTTCAATGGCCGCTGAGTCGTTCGCTGGGCCGTCCGAGTATTATAGTTTACTCAACAGGTGCGAGTAACTTCTTCGGTTTCAAATGTTTCTTCGTTATAAAGAAATACTGGAAAAAACGTGAAGACCTGAGTGAAGCCGAAAGTAAAGGGGTTTCCATACGTTTAATGTACACAGTTTTCAGAAAGTGAATTACAGTGCACAGTGTAAAAGTAAAGTAAAGTAGTCTTATTTTACCAGGTGAAGTTAGGGCTAAGAAGCCCTCTCTAACACTTAACCTGGGGATCAACGGCTTAAAGGTGACTTCTGAACCACCACCAATGGCCGGGCAGGCGGGCCGCTTGCAAGGACAGGATCGCTCAGCGGTCACCATCCAAGCAGCAGCCACGCTCGACGTTGCTTGATCCGGTTATCTTGCGATAAGCGTCGTACCAGCTAAACTACGCCATTGGCAAAGTGTAGATAGGCATTTAGATACTAGGTAATACGCTAGTCAAATTAATAACAATTGTATCATTTATGGCAGGGTGACGTAATAAATAAATACAAGTGATCCAAACCCGCGGTCACAATTTCAAAAAAGTGCCCAGTTGAAGTAGAGTGGTGTTATACAGCGCTGTAGAGCGTCATGCTACAGCTCCTCTATAGCCGTTACACGCTACAGCGCCCTATCACTGCTTCTGTCTACCCTACGCCGCCTCACTCTGATTAATGATTCAGTATTCCGGTGGTCCGGATTCCTCCTTAAAATAGTGTCGTCCCTCACTTATTTCGGTTGTATTTCTTTGAACCAGACATAAGTTTGTGTCACCGCATTTCCAGACGAGCGCTTCGACTCGGGTAAACTTCTAGACGTAGAAATGCTATTTCGGGCTGTATTACGAAGTAGTGAACATTGTGACGTTATTGCTATTTATTCCGATGCACGCGAAAAGCAGCAAGACGTGTAATTGGACCGAATTAGAAAGTGGCGAGCAGTTTGAACGCTGTTAGTACTCACTTCAATTGCACGCGAAAAGTAAGCAAGACTCGTCATTGAAACTTTTCACCCCGCTTCTATCTAAACAAGTTCTCCCCTACCAGAACTTTCTATTGACATCCGTTAAGGTTCGCTAATTCCATTTGAAGATCTCCGCCGTTGATCCATCTTGTGTTGTCCCGCACTTGAAATATACTCTGTCGGCTTTCAGCGTGGCTGAACATTAAGCGAATAGACATCATAAAGTCAGGCGTACTTATTCCAGTGGTGCGTTGTAAACATAATAATTAGGTAATGGGCTGTAATACAAGTATGTTTAAACCAGTACTGTTACTTTTGAAAAATACTATTGTTTTCTTTCAGGTCGTAATAGTTTCTTCAATATTCTAGAACACCACAAAGTGGTGGTGATCAGACTTGACAATGGATTATAATACTGCTTTAAATGGCTGAAACTTGTTTAGCAAATACCACCGATTCGAGAAGTGGAATGTTGATATAAAAGCTATTAATATACGAAGTCACACGTATATTCTTTGTTTGAAGTGGAAGCACTGTGGAGGTAACAGGATTTTTCCGGAACATTTGCCATCGTTCAGTGAAACAAAGAAATCAGTAACACCACGTTTCGAGATCTGCAATCTGATCTCTTCTTCAGGTAAATAACTAACATGGTGCATCATTACAAACTAGGTTAAAATAAACAAATTATACCAGAGCATTGTGACACGCGTATGTCAGGAATCACAACCACCATGTTGTGTGTCGACTTCACTAACTCTAAAACATGCACTTAATAAAAACACTACATTAACTATTACAAACTAAAGTACAGAATACAGGTGGTTAATGTACGCGAGTCACACATACACACGTATCTGGGTGTCGGGAGTTCCGAGTGACAAATCGTGATGTATCGCCGGAGTAAGCGGTCCGAGCGACGGGAATTTGATGTATGCCTGAGGGGACGCATAGGTGGTTATTTTACGCGAAATTAAGATGACTAGCGTTGTCGTAGCGCTCACAACCTCGCATCGACACCGGGAGTGTTTACAGCTCTTGAATAATGATTTAGCTGACACGTGAGAGGCCCTGCGGTAGACGGCGACCGGCCTGGCCCTGCCGCGGCTGTCCGTCACGGGCCGACAGTAAAGGAGTAAAAGTCATCTACAAGACGTACACTTATTACAGTCTTATACCTCCAGTAAACTTAACACATTACGCGGATATGGCGGGTCCCTGCCCGCCGTTCCCAGACGCTGACTCTGAGTCGAAATGACCTTCATACCGAATGTTTGACAGAAAACATTATATATTGTGAGTACTTTTAGAACATTTGTTTAGTTCCTTATGCCTTTTTACGAGGTCGAGTGCACGACTGAACTTTGGTCAGCGTGGGAGCCATCACACTCATGGACGTCTTTCCTTGATTGATACATAGACGAGATTAGCTAGTGTTGTCGAAATGACGCATTCGAGATCTAATATTTTAAAATCTTTAGTTCCAAAACCAGAACTGTATCCTCCAGCCGGTTATCTTCAGTTCAACATCCAAATCAAATTTTTACTATTCGCATTTTTAATTCCCCCTTAACCCCACATTAAAAGTTTCTGTGCTACGAACTGGATACCTTAAATAACAGTTTACGATATTACGATTCTCTTATATTTTATATAAGTTTAACAGTTCTTAAACTGGATAATTATGTGACATCTTGACTACATGACGTGGAGACAGGCCGGCACGTTTTCTCAGATGATAAGAGACGTTCTTCCGCTTAGAATTTAAATAGAATACAAATTTTTGTTTGTATTGTGAACTAATATCCGTTGTAATAAACACTTATTTGACCATAATATCTGAACCTTTCAAAGATTTCTGCTTTGGGTAACGGTTGCTAGCAAACTTCTAATTGCTGTAAAAATAACACAGCTGTTTCATTTTACTCTCAAAAGAGAATATTAATTTCAACTGTATTTCATCATGTGTTTAAATTTAAAAAAGTCCTTTTCATAGGAGAAATGGTTTGAACTGTAACATATCATTCCGTTACAACATCGGTTTTGTTCCAAACCTGAAGATCGAAGCCCAATCCGTAACAAGCTATGGCAGAGCTCTCCAGCAGAGTTCACTTTTAGCTAGTATATACCTACCAATTGTGGCTTGACTGGGTCCAGCGAAACCCTGTGTGCCACTTAATGTTTTTCAATTCTTGTATAATGTATAGAAAACTTTAAGATAACAGGGTAAAAAGATAACGTGATCGATATGTCTAAATTATTGCGGAGAATGGATGTAGTGTGTTGCAGAAGACGATTGTTGGATTAAACGTGAAGAAGAAACTTGTCTTCCCCACCTTGGCTGGTAGAGGCTAGAACATGGCTTTACTTTTCCCAAGGTGGCATGAATAAGATTGTGCCCACTATCCTTCCTTGGGGTGGCTGTACATTGGGATATCGGCCGCGGCAGCCTTCATCCCTCTCCTATATCCATCTTGAATATCCTCGCACTCCGGGACATGCACCAATGTCCTTGTATGACGAAGTGCAGAGGGAATTTCTTCCGTTTAAAGCGGGGAAAACTGAAAAATTAAAAAATATGAAATAAAATTGCCTTTATTAAAGAGGCGGAGTTAGGACTATCAAGCCCTCGCTACCACTACACCTCATATTGTATACAGTACATTTACAATAGTTTGATAAAATTTCGGTAAATTATTAAATTATAATTTAAATTTAAAAAAACAAAATTTAACAAACTGGGATGGGAACGTCGCGTCGTTCAAACCTTTCCAACATGTATGAAATGTCTCAAAACATAATTATTTGCTTTTTATTTCACACATGGGTCGATATTTCATGTATCAACTCTTTTGTATTGATCACTTAAAAATTTAAGTGAGGCGCATTTAATATTCCGTGAGTACCTTCGGTATAATACTGTGAACCTAAATCTAAATACAGTACAAGCTGTTTAGTATTAGTTACAATCGTGCTTCTGAGATGACACTTATAGTTATTATGGATACGCGAAAACATTCCACAGTGATTAGATGGAAATATTGAAAATCATTGTCTCAATATTGTTTGATACAGACAGCGTTGATTTCGGAGTTGTGCTTATCGTACATTACACACGTGAAGTTACAAATTATGTATAACATTTTGACTACTACCTACTATTTCAACAGCCCCTAGATCTGGGTGTAGAGCAGTTGTCTGTATTGAGGCAAATCGACCCCATGTCTGAGCACATTACCGAGCTAACGCCGAGTGCTTGCGCTGCTGGAGCAAACTTTCACACCAATAAACTGTCTAATAGCACTAACATTTCCGCCGCCATCTGTCTGCCAGGCCACCAATCCCATCGCGAGCCGAGCACCACCATTTATCGCGATAAACTTACAATTCACCACTTGTCCGTGAGTTAATCGATGTTTGCAACCCAGATTGACGACCGACCATCGATTCCTTCGACCCGAACGGTGAAAAGTGAAGAAGCCGAAGTAAACCACCCCGGGATCCTATTCACCCTAGTGGTACCGAGTTTCTCACGTGAGTTTTGACCCTTTTATTGCTCCACGATTTACTGCCCACAATTCAAGGCGAGAATATTAATATTTCCATTGCTACTCGCCTAGAATGTTATCCATGAAAAGTAATATTTGTATTTCATATGTAAGTGTCGGAACTTTACATACATATAATATCAGATTCATGTCCTTCTCAATGTACGGTATAAAACGACCGTAAACCGCTGACCCCGCATCGCGTAAAGCAGCTCCGAGTAATACGTCTCAAACTGGAATTTTTATTGGTATCGATTGTCGTAACTGTCATGTAACAAAATTGAACATTTCCCTCAATGGAGAATGTCAGGGATGGCCGTGAAGCCTCCTGTTTGGTTAATTGACGTTTTAAACGGTAACCAGGCAAGTAGACCTTTTAACTATCTGTAGCATTTTTCTATGAACTTCGCACGAAAAGAAGGAGACTCTAGGACGACGGAGCCCACTGGCATAACGGCTTACACCTTGGCCGAGTCGGTGGATTACAAGGTTTACCATTCATTCATATTGGTAATTTAGCCGGGGAGATTGTTCATCTCCAGTCAGACTAGACCGAGACGTTCTATTGGAGCACTCCCTCTCTCTGATGACGTTGTCATGAGGCTCTTTGAACTTATCTCGGTCTCGGACTACGTCATCTTTTGTAGTTAAGATTTTGCACGTATCTTGCAAGAATATTGCTAAGATATTAATGCAGCTTTTGGCTTTTTAATTTGTTTTTGTCAGTAATTGAGTTTAAAAGTTTATTTGTTAACTTTGGAACTACACACTGCAAGACAGTTTTTAAATCCCCCCCCCCAGCAATTATGAAAATCATTTTAGAAGCAGAAAAAATCTAATTTAGAAAATAGTATGATTTTAATTATTGGCAACAAACCGCTTACAACAGATGGAAGTTATAATTAATTCAGAACATTTATCTTAGCATAATAACGCGCATAGCAATTATATCTGAAGCTCAGAATTATATCAGTGGAATCATTAAAAAACACACTTAAAAATTCTTATTTGGCAGTCAAGAGAACCAACATTTATACTGATGGGACTTTAAATTCAAGTCAATTTATTTGTCAAGTAAACGCTATATGGCAGCGTTAAGTTTGCAGTCATCTTTTAAATTGATTTTTATGAAAACGGAAGTGAGTAGAATTCTTAAAAGTGCGCAAAAGTAGCACTATATTAATGTCAATATAGCCATTTTGTTTTTTACACAGTACATTGTGCACCTCCAACTTTACGCAGCTACAATTTTTGTGCGGCGATAGTGACAAATCGTTGCTTATTGATGAATTATATAATTTTGTGGTATGTATTGAAAACGTGCATCCAAAACAGTTCCAGTGCACATTTTATGGAAATGAAATTCCAGTAGGTGAAACACATTTTGTTCTAGTCGCTTTACAGATGGCTGTTTTTATATTAAAATCTTTTGTAATTTCCTTCGTTCTCGTTGCGAACGGTCAACTCTATGCAATATCATCACGTTAGTCCACGTTACATGTCACAGACATTAAAATAATGCTAAAATGAAAGATAGTATTATATTTTTGTAACACTTAAATGCCGGAAATCATATTATTCCTTCACATTGTACTGCGTCGATATCAAACTTTAAACTAAGAATATCACGTTGCTTATTGTTTTAAAACAAACTACTCAAAGGTTAATATTGTTAAGCATTCGTATATGCTAAGTATTACACGCGTAAGTATAATACTACAATATAATTGTTTAGTGGTTACGTACCGTATATTCGGAAGGGGGAGGACTGTTCCGTATCAGTTCTCTCTGCAGCTATAATCCGTCCTGTGCTTACGGAAGATTTGTATCAGACCCCCTTGAGGGCTTTATAGGATAGATTCCTCTAAACCTTCTCCTCGCGATACACACTCGTCGAGTTGAAGGAAGAATTGGGCGAGTTATTTACAGTATAACATCCAACTGCATAAATCGCATTAGTTGGACGGTATACCATTATTTCTATGTTTGATGCTTACTTCGACTAGAAATTGTGGCATGGTCCTAAAATAAACCAGATATCTCAAGATTAGATGTTGATTGCAATGATAGGTCAAGTAAAAAAAAACATTGTCTTCTTCCAAACTCCAGACTACTATGCTGACTCAAACAATAGGGGTTTTGGAATTTTACTTGATTCAAACATCCTGTCGAAAAGCAATGGCGATGGAGTGTCACGAAGAATACGGTCAAATCCGGAGATAAACTGTACACGAGGGTATCTGAAGGATATGTAGATAGACAGTACGATCTCTCAGTGCAGGATTAAAATTCGGAACGTCCGTCCTAATGACGATTTGGAACTCTTGGCTACTTAAGGTATGCATAATGATAACATAGGGCATGATGCATTATGACTCGCATATTATTGGTGCGAGTTACTTATCCATCATCGTCATATACCTATCGTTGGACGAATAAAGGTTCACTTTTGTAAATACTGACCGTCTACCCTTTATCCTTCCCTAAACTCTTTTTTGTTCTACCTCTCGAGTTCCGCCTCTTTGCACCTTTCCACGATCGTCCATGTACGCTCCAAATTCCATATACGCTCTAAGCTAAATCTTTACAACCATCACTATTTACTATCCAAGCACACAAGTGGCGTTGCAGTAGTAATGCGCGTAAAATTCATAAACAAACAAAAGCTATTTACGCGATCGGGAATTTCACCCATGTTCGATTTGCAAATCAGATCTATGAATCTTCTTTGTAGATCGCAGAGCGGCCCGGCGGTTTGGATTATTGGCAGGGGGTTTGTTCGACAGCGCTCTGAAGGCATGCAAAGTAAGGCTGGCAAATAATAATCCCGCATAAATCAATATATGGATTCCTCGGAGTTATTTCAAATGTTTCCGTTTTATATTCAATGTTTAATTCATGAAAAATAGCTCTTCTCCTAACAATGCCGATTGCCTTCGTAGTCTAATCCCAGATTTTGGGCGGAATTTGTAAAGTCGGTGGGATCCACAATGACACCGAGCTAATTGTTATAATACTACTATTATTCTTTACTTAAATACTACGTACAAATGTTGTAGGGACATAATTGTCAATACTCCGTGTTGGGTGGAAATTAATACTTATTTGTAACAGTTTAGTAAAGTTTTCTACTGTTAAAAAAGAATAATAATCTATCATTATTTGTTTTTATGTGGTCTTACAATTTTCTTTCCAATAATTATCGTTCAATATGAAGGAAATGAATATAATAGTACTTTATCATCCACAAGTGAAGTGTGAAATGGTCTTTTTCTCTAATTTTGTCAGTGTTAATAGAAGGTTTGCTGTTTTGTCGTAGTTCAGTAACATCATAGAAACTTCTCTAATAATGATAAGTCTATCTGGACAGGTACGAAGTACTTACAGCCTAAAATCGATATGTGTGTATACAAGTTTGGATATACCACGTACATAAGTTTGGATGGGTATTTTTCGTGGAGGCACTGTCTTGACAAGGATGTAAAGTAAAGTAAAGATATCTTGTTTTACCAGGGGAAGTTAGGGCTAAGAAGCCCTCTCTAACTCTTAAATTGAGGACCAACAGCTTAAAGGTGAGTTCCGAACCACCATTAATGGCCGGCAGGCGGGCTGCTTGCAAGGACAGGATCGCTCAGCGGTCACTCATCCAAGCAGCAGCCACGCTCGACGTCGCTTGATTTGGTTATCTTGCGATAAGCGTCGTACCCGCTACACAGAGCCATTGTTTGTTTGTCCTTCCACACGATAATTCGTGATAGAAAGGGAATACAGGCTTGAAACTTGGTATGAAATGAAAAGTAGCAAAATTACATGGACCTCCGTAGAGAGATGCTGTCAAGGTGTTATCTTATGTCGGCTCCTTCTATATTCCATTGCGTGTTTTTATTATGCTTCATAAGATTCTGGCGCAAGTCTACATTAGCTAATGCAACCGGAGAAAAGGCTATAAAGGAGTTCGGTCTCTTCTTGAAACGGTCTTGTTTGCCTCGTTGCAGTACTGCTTACTCCACTTCCTCCTATTCAATCAAGTGCGGGCGCCTATTCCCTAAGTGGCACTGTCCCCGCACAATTCCCCATGGAGAACTTCGAAATATATCGCTCGACGTTGCTTCAGCCAGTTATCTTGCGATAAACGTTGGACCCGCTACACTACGCTATTGGCAATATACAAATAAATATATTACAAATAATAATCATTGTTTTTTTATTATAGCACTATTTTCGCCTGTACTATGAATGGAAATATTATAATCGCCGAAATTAACAAATTTATGGAATTTCTGGGACAAGGTCATTGAACGAGGATTGTATCACACAGAAGACGCGGTCTGTTGAAAAAGCCTCCCAGCTCTCTGGAAGAAGCAAACAAACAGACAAACAAACAAGTGACAGGGCCTGTTTGTACCTACCCGGTGTCCGGGTAGGGTGAGCTTTGATCATTAGCGAGCAAGCGGTCAGATACTGTAAACAAGGTTGTCTGGCTATGTCTCTGTTACCGTCCATACTGTATCTTTAGATCAAAATACTCAAGTAGCTATTATCTTCCATTAGGCATTTGTTTATAGCAACGGCGTTTACGTGCCACTATCCTTGTGTCTAAAAATATGAAATAGGTAAACATTTTCTGACAGTCAATATGAGAATGAGTAAATGGTAAAAGTTATCCTGTAGGTAAGGTCTACTGTAAAATATTGTGGTTAATAATCAATTAAAGTAAAAAATAAGTAAACCAAAGACGAGGTTACGTCACTTTTGTATTTCCTAAATTACTAAAACGTGTTAGTACATAGGGGATAAACATTCTAATGTGTTTAATGAGGACAAACAACGTATTCCCAGAATTAAGTATAATTGTGTGAACATAGTATTATTTACTACTATACACGGAGCTTGTGGAGGCATCAAATTAAAAGTGATAAAGTAACTAAATACTCGTGTTTTGCTACATCGTCACGTAACCTGAGGCCATGTGGTTGGTGGTCTATTCCCGACAGATTCACCGGAACAGCTGAAACTGCATTTCTCGCACATATTGCTGCTGGGCCAGTTATTGTGGAGGTAAATATAAATCTTATCGCGCTTGAAATTAAAAAAAAAAAAAAAAATTGAAATGCAATGTGATAGATAGTATTTTGACCCTCTGACCATGAATGGAGGCACAGTCACGGTGTACGTGTATCTGACGACTTTTCAGCTTGTAACCGAAGATGGTAAATTTGAAATTGGCTGTAAAAACCTTTCTTGTGAAAATCTCTTTACAGTCACTTGAAGTTGATTGGTAAAAGGTCACTTTATGTAGGGAGTTGGAGAAATACTTAAATTTTTTTACTTTACAGTGTTGTCACCGTGGATTTCCTTTTTTCTTGGTGTTTCAAACGTACTTGGACGCGTGACCTGTAAGCAACTGCGAATGAGGTGACAGGCGTGATGATGCAGCCTCCCAGTATCAGTGGACATGTAGCCATGTCAGTCTCTGATTATGCGGTACGAAGATGGCGTGATGTGTGGCTCTTCCCTGTATCAGTGGACATGTAGCCATGTCAGTCTCTGATTATGCGGTACGAAGATGGCGTGATGTGTGGCTCTTCCCTGTATCAGTGGACATGTGGCCATGTCAGTCTCTGATTATGCGGTACGAAGGTGGTGTGATGTGTGGCTCTTCCCTGTATCAGTGGACATGTAGCCATGTCAGTCTCTGATTATGCGGTACGAAGATGGCGTGATGATGCAGCCTCCCAGTATCAGTGGACATGTAGCCATGTCAGTCTCTGATTATGCGGTACGAAGGTGGTGTGATGTGTGGCTCTTCCCTGTATCAGTGGACATGTAGCCATGTCAGTCTCTGATTATGCGGTACGAAGATGGCGTGATGATGCAGCCTCCCAGTATCAGTGGACATGTAGCCATGTCAGTCTCTGATTATGCGGTACGAAGATGGCGTGATGATGCAGCCTCCCAGTATCAGTGGACATGTAGCCATGTCAGTCTCTGATTATGCGGTACGAAGATGGCGTGATGTGTGGCTCTTCCCTGTATCAGTGGACATGTAGCCATGTCAGTCTCTGATTATGCGGTACGAAGATGGCGTGATGTGTGGCTCTTCCCTGTATCAGTGGACATGTGGCCATGTCAGTCTCTGATTATGCGGTACGAAGGTGGTGTGATGTGTGGCTCTTCCCTGTATCAGTGGACATGTAGCCATGTCAGTCTCTGATTATGCGGTACGAAGATGGCGTGATGTGTGGCTCTTCCCTGTATCAGTGGACATGTGGCCATGTCAGTCTCTGATTATGCGGTACGAAGATGGCGTGATGTGTGGCTCTTCCCTGTATCAGTGGACATGTAGCCATGTCAGTCTCTGATTATGCGGTACGAAGATGGCGTGATGTGTGGCTCTTCCCTGTATCAGTGGACATGTGGCCATGTCTGTCTCAGATTCTGCGGTACGAAGGTGGCGTGATGTGTGGCTCTTCCCTGTATCAGTGGACATGTGGCCATGTCTGTCTCTGATTATGCGGTACGAAGATGGCGTGATGTGTGGCTCTTCCCTGTATCAGTGGACATGTGGCCATGTCTGTCTCTGATTGTGCGGTACGAAGATGGCGTGATGTGTGGCTCTTCCCTGTATCAGTGGACATGTGGCCATGTCTGTCTCAGATTCTGCGGTACGAAGATGGCGTGATGTGTGGCTCTTCCCTGTATCAGTGGACATGTGGCCATGTCAGTCTCTGATTATGCGGTACGAAGGTGGCGTGATGTGTGGCTCTTCCCTGTATCAGTGGACATGTGGCCATGTCTGTCTCAGATTCTGCGGTACGAAGGTGGCGTGATGTGTGGCTCTTCCCTGTATCAGTGGACATGTGGCCATGTCTGTCTCAGATTCTGCGGTACGAAGGTGGCGTGATGTGTGGCTCTTCCCTGTATCAGTGGACATGTGGCCATGTCTGTCTCAGATTCTGCGGTACGAAGGTGGCGTGATGTGTGGCTCTTCCCTGTATCAGTGGACATGTGGCCATGTCTGTCTCAGATTCTGCGGTACGAAGATGGCGTGATGTGTGGCTCTTCCCTGTATCAGTGGACATGTGGCCATGTCTGTCTCAGATTCTGCGGTATGAAGGTGGCGTGACGTGTGGCTCCTCCCAGTATCAGTGGACATGTGGCCTTGTCTGTCTCAGATGCTGAGGCACGAAGGTGGCGTGATGTGTGGCTCCTACCAGTATCAGTGGACATGTGGCCATGTCTGTCTCAGATTCTGCTGTACGAAGGTGGCGTGATGTGTGGCTCCTCCCAGTATCAGTGGACATGTGGCCATGTCTGTCTCAGATTCTGCTGTACGAAGATGGCGTGATGTGTGGCTCCTCCTAGTATCAGTGGACATGTCTGTCTCAGATTCTGCGGTACGAAGGTGGCGTGATGTGTGGCTCCTCCCGGTGACCCGGTGACGCGTGAACCTATCATTCGCTATGGTCTCGGTCCCGGTGTCCACAGCTCTCCCTATTACAGCTTTCCAGGTAGTTGTTTGCCGAGATCTACGGACATGGGGAACTCTGAGACCTGGAATTAGACGGGAATTGTGATGAACGTGGGAAATGCCTGGGAATTAACAGTTGACCCGACTCGGAATTTTAGTCTTAACCCCAGAATTATAGAAAATTCCTAAATGTATTTTTGATCATACTCAAATACTACATACATGGTGTAACATTTGATGTGTTTAAAACAGATTTCAGTATTCAAATATGTGATGGTATTACTGTACCAAAGGAAATTTATTACCTTTTTAGCATTTATCTACCTAAACATTATTGTAAAAAAAAAATAGTTAATTTAAATTTAGGGAGGAACTAAATCGAAGCAGTGATAAAGAATACACGATTTGTTTAATTTTTATTGCAAAAAGCATATTCGTCGTAGTTCAGTGTGTAATTAATCTCGATGGAAACGTATCATATTTTTTAGTGTTCGGGAAATCTTAATTATTTTTTTTTACAACACACTTAATAAATTTTCTGCCATGATCTTCCAGACGTCTCTGGTATTGGGTATTGTGTAATTTATTTTAATAATAAAAAAATACCCAATCGTTTGGAAAACATGGCTTGTTTTAAACTAACTGTTGTTCTATACCAATGACTGGATTGACGTAGTTATCACCTCCTTTATTTTCAACAACTGCCTGTTTGGTGGTCTCACTGATCGTACATATAAATGAAAGGTAACCTCGATCTGATTGGTACGGGACCGTTGTGCGGTGCGCTGTGGCGGGGTCTGCGGTCAACCACAGCGGCCCCGGGGTGCGGCCTCGGTTGGCGTCACGTTGCCGGTTAATTAATTGTTTGTGCTAATAAATGTGACCCAGCCTAGAACAGTCTCCGATTGCCTCACTTATTTCCAGAGTAAGTGTTTAAATTAGACAACCCTTTAATGAAAACACTCGGTCTATCCGTGTTGTTAGGTGTTAGTCGGAACGTTTCGTGTGTCTTAACGATTCTCTGTGAATTGGATTTGAGTATTTGATGGAATTTTTAACGTCTTATAACCACATCTAGTTTATTTGATGCGTAGATGGCCTTTTCATGTTTATAGTGTTCTGTTCTGGCAAGTGAAAATGTCGTCCACTTTTAAGTGCAGTTGAAAATGTGATTTGCAGTAACCCCGTATATATGTTGGACTTAAGACGTCATAACCAAACTGTAAACCGCTCATAGAACGCAATACCATTAGACTTGGTTGGGATCGATTAAAACAATTATACGACATCGTCCGTCAAACTAACACCAATTTGTATTGAGCCAATTTATGATTTCAATTACGATGTATTAGTTAGTGCTATTTCAATTGATTAAGCCAATAATAAAAGTGCGCTAATAGTCTATGCCAGATCATTCTCTAATTAAACGTAAACCATGCTCAATTATTGCAGCGTTTAAACGAATTGACATTGTGGATTTTCTACTGAAATAGTTATTGAATTGGATGGCGATCGCTCGTTATCATATTAAGAAAGTAGGGTAATTCTAACTAGAATTCCTTACCTCCGGACAAGTTAGTAGTGTATGAGTTTTTAATATGTCGGTAACGTTGCGCTACTCCCCTTTATTTCCAAACAGACATATAACATGCATTGGATTGCGTCATAAGTATTATAAAAATACAAGTACAGTTTACATCCATACATATAGACTATTTACCAATAAATTCACTGAGGGTGTAGAAACATTTTTCTATTAAAAAAGCCTTCAGTGTTCTCTTAAAGACCATTACATCATTTACATTCTTTAGGTCCACAGGAAGAGAATTATAAAAAATTACGGCATTATATGTTAGATTAATTGAACAGTTTGAACGTGAATTAGGTCGTTGTTTGATTTTGTTGACATTCGTAATTTATTTCACAATCATTTTTGGATCGAGGCAGTATTCTGCATGTGCTTTCGTACATGTGCTCAATGTTAAAATGCCAATATACGGACATTGCTTGGTCTACGCCTAATAAAATCTAAAAGTATGTAATCAAGACAAGTTTTTTATAAATGGTAAAAAGTTATATTGGGTATAGAAATTTGTTAGCTGCCCCCAAATCATAATTTTTTTTTATCTCAGCGATTTAACGGTAAAGCAGTTTCGTGCATTATTCTACATTGATAAAAACTACTAGGAATCCGTTTTATGGCGTTATCAGTGAAACTATCTGAGTCAAACTTTATCACTACTATAAAGACAACGGGCTTGCAACTGGTCAGCCGGGCTTGAAACTACAACTGTTTTATTTACAAAATACATATATGCAAACGAGTTTATAATATTTGATAACTCTCTCAAGCATTTGTGATCAGACTCTACAATTGTATTCTGATCTCCATTGGCTCACTGATAAGATGTCTTATTCCGTGGCCACCACTGCGAGGGACCAAATCCTTATGGTCAGAGGCATTTGTGTAAGACCGTTCGGAAACCATAAATAGTTTCTAACCTTCTTGAAGCAGTCATAAAGACTGTTTTTGTTTGTTTCCATTAGTATTAAAGTAGTTTTAGATCACTAATCCTCAGTAAAATACAGACAGCTAACAAATATTTATCTTGGAATATTTTTTATTTGTTGTGAAGCAGAGTATCTGTATAAAGTAACACTGTCTTTTTAACAAACCATTTATATGAACATTTACTCTAGATATGAGTTACTTGGAATAATGCCGTGTTCAGTGGTGAAAACAACGTTCAGCCAATAAATGTAGCCATAAAATATGCCATAAATCAACTAAACTATTCCCCGTAGCTGATACTCGTACCTGTCTAGGTAAACATGGTGTCTGGGTACAATAACAGTTTACCTGTCACTTTTGACAGGGACTCTAGTGTTTTCAAGCTTCCATAACTTCTGTAGTACCCTATTAGGAACAGCCTTGGGACCGATTTTGTGATCCATCTGCAAACGTCAGAGGGAGAATCGTCGCTACGGGAAGTTTTGAGTGTTGCTATCGGTGTGGTTGGGATAACTTTTTATTTGAAAGTCGTAGCCCTTTAGATAATTAACCTAAAGATGGAAAAGCAGAAATGTTGCTTTCACTTTACGGGGATAGAAAACAGGAAATTTAATCAATTTTGTAATGATACTAAAATAAAAACTACTAAAAAATAAAACAACAGTGTACAGTCTACAGTACGTATGTAAGTTATAGATTCGGAGTACACATGTTTTAATTATTTATGATGTAAGGTAACTACATTTGTGTTATGAAATAGAATTTAAGAAAAAGTCGTATTTATTAGTAAAAATATGTGTATGGAGTTTATTTTGTATAAATAAAAAAAATTTGCCCCTCCATTCATTTTTTGGATACACATTGTAAAAATTCATATTCTTATATTCACCCGGTGTTCTTTGGGCATGGTTATAAGGTGCCCCTAAATGCTTCCTACAATGCCTGCCTAAACCTCCTTGTTGAATGATCAAACTCTAATTGTTTTCTGAAAAATATATTTTGGACGTGTATACATATATTTTTTATTTATTTTTTATTTGAGGCAGAGCCTCACAGTGCACGGCCCCCTGGACTACACCTTTTTATACGTTCGGATCTCAAGTCTTGGCTGTTAAGCGGATTTTTGAAATAACCAGTGGATCCACAGTCTAGGACCATCTTAAAGTTTTGAGTTGCAGATCGCATAAGTTCAAACCCTTCTTCGATTCGACAGGACGTTTCATCCTGGTTGCCTGTACCTACTCTTCCTAGCTTGTCAAATTTCCCACGGAGATTTTTAATCGAAGAGTAGTTCCTCCCCCTTTTCATTAAATAATACGATTGATGATCTCGAGGGCACCCTTGGACAATGAGAATGTTACGACTCATACATTTGGGGGCGCTACAAGAACGAAGACCGCTAGTGAGAGTCGTGTTTAGTGAAAACTTTTTCTATTTCGACGTTCATATAGCGAAGATATCATATCTTCACATGCCGTACATATCATATCGATATAGTGAGTTTGTGATATTGTCATCCGTTTTTATGATAAGATCAGATAGACCGTGAAATTTCCGGTGTACTATATACCCAGTGCCTGTGGAGGACTTTCATAGCATGTTGCATACAGGCTTTCGTATGTATTTATCCCTTCCACGCATTTTCTAAAAACGTTTAGTAAGATGTCCAACATGCTGACCTGAACCGAACCTTACAATAGCGTGACTCATTCTTCTCAATTAACCCGCTTACTCCAGTTTGATTTAGTGTTACGTAGGATAGTTAAACATTACGCCCCAGCTGTGGCGAGTGTCCAGCCCTGTTATATTACTCCACGTCGTGGTAAACTGGTGGTGTAGCTTAAGTATTAAGCAGGTTATTAGTTAATGTAATATCCGGTTATGTACGTTCGCACTAATGATGGTAAATGGCACTCATAAAAGCTGCTAATACGTAGGTGTATAGCGAGTATGGTAGTTTATACTTATACTTACACGTGGTTGGCTTATATTAAGAACATTTGGTGATTTTTTAGCAGTATTATCTAGTCAATGCAACCAACGGCGAAGCCGTTTAAAAATACATTTAAAAATACTAAAATAAATGTAAATTAAAACTAAAGTTGCGTTTAGGTGTTTGTGACATTTTTGGAAAGATTGTCCATAACTGAGCGAAATTAAGTGGAAAATATATTGTAATTTGTGTTGTGTAATTTATGTTAATTTTTGAGCAGAATTATTTATTTGTTTAATGCATACCAACGGCAAAGCCATTTACAAATAAAATGAAGAAGAAAAAATAATTAAAACTTTAAATTAAATCCAGAGTCGCTGTAATGATTCGGTGATGGAGTGAAAAATATATTATAATTTACGTTTGTTGCACAGTATTATTTATGTATGTACTGCAAGCTAACGGCGAAACCATTCAAAATAAAATTTTAAAATATTTTAATTAAAACGGAAGGAGTGGGTGAAAACGTTCTCATTCTTGAAAACGATGTTCATAACTGAGAGAAATACAGTGAAAACTATATTATAATAACCCAAAAAAACGAATCATGCAAGAGATTTACTGGACTTCATGTTCCAATCTCGATCAAATAAATTATGAATCTTCTTGCGGCAGACATTCCTTTCAAGAGATTGAAGTTTACTTAGGAACTAAATTAAGATTTCATTTATGTCAACTACGAACATGACAGTTTATCTTTAAACGGACCTGAACACAAACTCAGTGTGAAATTGGCAGAGCATTCCTTAATGAGAAAGGTTTTATTTTTTTTACTAAAAATCTTTCTCTAATCGATTTTTTGACAATTTGTGTTTTTTATGTCATAACACTTTACTTTGTTTGAAGGTTATATTTGACGATGGAAGGATTGTGAAGGAAACAGGATTTTTCCGGACATTTGCCATCGTTCAGTGAAACAAGAAATCAGTAACACTACGTTTCGAGATCTGCAATCTGATCTCTTCTTCAGGTAAAGAACTAACCTAATACATAATTACAAACTAGGTTAAAATAAACAAATCTTACCAAAGCGTTGTGGCACGCCTAAGTCAGGAATCACAACCTACATGATTAGTGTTTTGTATAGTTTTTTTATTAAGTGCATGTTTATAGAGTTAGTGAAGTTGACAAACAACATGTAGGTTGTGATTCCTGACTTAGGCGTGCCACAACGCTTTGGTAAGATTTGTTTATTTTAACCTAGTTTGTAATTATGTATTAGGTTAGTTCTTTACCTGAAGAAAAGATCAGATTGCAGATCTCGAAACGTAAGGTTACTGATTTCTTGTTTCACTCAACGATGGCAAATATCCGGAAAAATCCTGTTTCCTTCATAATACTTTAAGGCAAATTCGTTGAATACAGAGAAATATGTTTTATCATTTAACAAGGAATTGCATTGAAATTGAGGTAGTAACTAAACCCAATTGAAAATGGTCGATGGTCGATGGTAAAATTGTGAAGTTTTTGGAGCACGATCACGAGCTGTAGCTTCAGGGAGTGACACGTTTATCAACATTTAATGCATATTTCTTAGTAAAATTACATTTTTAATCACATTTTTAGGATTGTTTTTTTTTTATATTTACAGAAAATATCTTTTACTCTACATAGTTATATTTCATGTTCGTAGTGTACAATATCCTTATCTGTAACTTATTTCCTTTCGAACTATTTACAATATGCTGTTAAATTCTGCTTCAGATGCCCACAACTTCTTTGGGAAGGATTAAAATATTTACTCTGTCTTTCCTTTCTTTCGAATACGTTTTGATACTTTTGTTTGAAAACTCCTTAATCGACTGGTAACCGATTGCACCACTTAAAACAGTGCGCTTTTGTATTGAGTAGTAGACATTTTATGAGTTTGAGAATAGAACGTGAAGAGAGTAGTTTAAACGTAATCTCCCATCGCTTCTTACACTTTTTTGGCAGGAATGAACTTGGTTCATTGGGCTCAGCTTACTGACGATCGTGCTACTAATAATCGGCAAGTCGATAGTGAACCGCTGAAGTTGAACGGAAATCATTCGTTGTATCGAAACAACCGTATTCGGTGGTAGAGTCGATACTTAACCCCGCACCACATATTGTTGGGAAATCAAAGCTCAGCCACTGAAGCTGGCCCATAATTGGTCGTTAAATCTAAATTGAACACAATTAATAGTTGGGTTGAAACGGAACTATGGTTTAGTTCGTCAGTTAGTAGTTTAGTACAATACTCGCGTCGAAATTGGGCCACCGAACCTGTTTGTCACTCATTCGAAACGGAAATGAAAACCTTAGCGAAGGAATTTAATTTGTTCTGTACATCCAGTGAGGAGCCGGAACACGGTGAAATAATGCCCTCATATAACACGCAGTGTTCCATCCGCAGAAATGAATATTTCTCAGAAGAGTGTTTCAGGAATAAATGCGCACCACCGCACCGAATCGTACCCGAATTGTTTAGGATTGTGACTCGACGTTCGGTTTAGAGGCGAATGTTTAGACGCGTGAAGTGACGCAGTGTACATGTGGTAATCTAATCATAGCACACTCATCGTCATATTTGTATACAGTTGACGTGACTTCCTTTCTGATAACAGATAACGTCACCCGTGTCTGAATGCCTGTCAATCACTAATAGGATACAGTAGTAATGTCTGTGGTTGTGGTATGTGGTATGAGCGAACCCGGCATTTCGGAACAAGTAAATCAATAAGCTCCGTATTCGTGCAGTGTTGCGAATAAGATAAAGTGAATATAGTAACAAATTACCTATATTTATTTTACACCAGTCGCTAGGATTTCGGTATTGTTGGGCAGTACATTTTATCTTTATTTCTGATATCTTGAAATAAAAGGACTCGGTCAGGACTCTTGGGGCTAAAGTACGGGAAGGAATCGCTTGCGGAAAATTATCAGTTTTTTAGTGTTGGACGTTTCTGATAGAAATCAGTTGTAATAGTTTTGGCGGGGTTTGAAGAAATCACTGATGGTAGTCAGACTCGTCTCAAATGCCTCCTGTAAATTAATCTTATGCCGTAACAATTATTGTTTATGTGTCAAACCAGAAAATTATTATGAGAAAAAATATCGTTTCTTATTTGTAACCTTTTTGATACCCTCCCAAATAGACTTCCACTAAAACTAACGCAGTTAGCGACCGATTTCTTTCTTAAGGAAAATGCCTATATTGATTTCAAGAAACTCCAGGTTGTGGGCTTGTACAGAGGATTTGAAATCTTCCCATGGATAATTAAAACAACCTTTAAGCGAGGTACAAAGTCGATACTAGTTCGTCTAGAACTCATCTGTTATCACACAAAGAGAATTCAACTAAATTATATTTAGGAGCCGGACACACCTCGGAGATGAATCTCCATCCATTCGCTAATGTCCCCTCCTCATTAGCGGAGATTTTCATAATAATGAGCGAACAGATCTCGAGTGCCCTCAAAAATCCGCGTTCGCCACTTAAACGGTTCTCAAATCATCCGGAACCGAATTGCCTCAATTTGCATCAGTGGAGATTTGATAATCTTCACTAACAAGAACAGTCGTCTAAAATACTCACTGAAACATCAGTAGATACGCCCAAAAACCCAGTTTGTTTCGGAGTGAGTTCACACACACTCGGCTAAACAGGAGATGTACTCTGTGGATATTCCTACAAGAGAATCCGTTTGGATTCTTCACTAACAAGAAACCCATACTCGTCTAAAATACTCACTGAAACATCAGTAGATACTCCTGAAACCGAGTCTGTTGCGGAGTGAGTTCACACCACTCGGTTAAAAGTTAAAAGAAATTTACACTGTGGATATTCCTACGAGAGAATCCGTTTGGATGAAAACTCGAACCCGGACGCGCTCTACACTTCTGGCCAGAACAATATATACGACGGAATCGGTCAGAACTCGGCGTACGCAGCGATTAAACTGAGTGCATTAAGACCGTCATTCCGAGTTTACGGCCGTCATTATTCCACTTGCGCTTTAATAGCTGTCATTATCTAATCGCGGTATAAATCAGTATTTAGATACCTATCTCGTGTCGAGGCGTTGTGTGTGTCCGGGCCGTGAGTATGTAGAGCGTGGACTCTCCCCTGGGAACGCCGACGACAACGGTGGTGACAAGTAAGAGAGTTTAGTACGTGCGATGAGAGGTGTGAGATACGAGAAGGGCGTGAAATATCGAAATGCCTCTCACCGGTTATTGAGAGGGGAGTTGATTAAGGCAGAGCGATCCGGTTACAAGAGATGACGGGTCGTATCGCTGGTTGTATGATATACAGGTAATGTGCGGTGTCGCGGCGTAGGATCAGGTGAGCTTATTGACGACACTGCAGCGTGCAATGTGCAATATGCAATGTGCAATGCGCGTCGGTCGCTATTGCAGCCGCGATCCATACACCGCATCTTATCGCGTTTCGTCGCGGTTTACCTCGTAATTTGTTTTTGTTTTCCGGGCCGTTGTCAAAACAGGTGAGGGGGTGAGTTCCCTCGGGAGCGAGGGAACGTTATTTACAGCAACATCGGCGACACGGCCGCAGCCGTCAACAACAGACGTATAGAACTGAACTCATTCCACATTTTGTTGGCATTATTCGATAATAGTACACGGTAACGATTTTGAAAGTCTAAAAGTAGCACAACGTTGCGGCAGAGAAGTACGCATCGAAATAATTCAGATTCGTTTCTCTCTGATTATACTCCTACCCCCTTCCTCCAACTCACCGATCCTCGCAGGACTTCGTATCCGACTTGTAGCCCAAACATTCTAATTCAAATATTTTATTGCCGTAAACAATATTGTATGGTAAAATTCAGCCATTGAATATAAAAATTTGCACTCATTCACTCGCCATTTTATACCATCTTCAACGTCAGGGTCTGTTTTCAAAATGAGTGGTCTCCCAGTTACGTGCAAAAAACTCGCCGACATTGTAAAATGCCATTGACGCTAAGCGTTTAAGACGGGTTTTTAACGCCTTCGGCGTTGGTGCATTTTTAACGAAAGGTGGCAATCTGTTGAAAAAATGGACACCTGCTTGCGAAGGCAAGTGTTCATAAACCACCGTTCTATGTTTTCCAGAACGGTAGTTTTCTCTGCCTCTTGTCTCATATCTATGCACGTCACGGCCCCTCATCAGGGTACATTTGGACATACAGAATGAAACTGTTTCCAGGGTGTATAGACAGGGCAGAGTCAACAGTTGCAAGTTTTTGAAGGCTCTATAAAAAGTCATGTTGGCAATGATTCGAATTGCTTTCTTTTGAAGTATGACGGTTCTCTAAAATGTATTGTTTGCACAAGCATCCCACAACACCAATCTTAGGTAAGATGTGGGTAAATCAGACCATAATGTGCTGTCATCAGTTCCTGACTCGGGCAGTATTTGGCTTAAACCCTTATAACATAAATGCCTGAGGCTAATTTGGTACAAACCTTGTCGATGTGAGCACTCCATGTCAACCCTTGATCAAGGAGTATTCCAAGGAATTTAGTGGATTTTGTTTCTTCTAGAACGGAGTCTGCCAACGTGAAACACTCTGGAAAAATGGATCCTTTTCCTAGAATGAGGCGTAGGCCACGACTTACATGGCGTGTCCGTGTTCCGTAAGCGTGTTATTCAGACAATTCTCTTACCAGTTGATTGTTATATTGCAAAACAAAAGTATCCAGTTCTGGGTATGAAGGAGGCGTTGTTTCAGTTTGTTTGATAGTTACCGGCCAACTAACGTTACAAGATATTTGCTACGTGTAAAAGTTAATACCTAAGAAATAAGTAAGAGAAGAAATGCATGGCACGGGAAAGTGTGCGACAAAAGAGGAGTAAATGTGGAATCGAGATGAGGAAAGCGCGAAGTGAGATGCAGCTTGCCACGCCGCTCCGCGCCTCCTGTGAGAAGGGGAAGGGTTGAGAACGTCACTTTTGGCCAAGGATCACTGTAATTAAGTGTAGTAATGGCTTGAGCAATGGCGGGTCGCGGATTAGAGACCTGCGGGAGAGCGGCGGCGTGGCCCGGCCGTACCTGGCGCAGCAACGTATCGCGTAACTTTGTCCCCGCATACAACACACTTCTGGCCTTCCATCACTCACCTATATAATCTTATTACTTATATTTTCCACAATAAATCACCCGTTCCGATGCCACATGTTCCTGTCGCTTCTACCTCTGTGCGTTTCGTGATGCGAGAACCACCTACTTCATCTCCGAGCAAAAATACTGAAAGGCATTAGACAACAGCAACTCTAGGAGATAATGACTGCTACTCAAAGATGTATCTTAAACCCTTGTTCTGCATTTTTAAGAACGTACTTCTCATACCCCGCTCAATTGTTCTTACAGGGTTCCTTAAACGTTGGTTGGAGAACAAAATATGGGGATCTAAGCCAAATCGGTGGAATTGTTTTTTAACGCCCTTTGCAAATGTAACATATATTAGATATATTACGTATATTACATATCGTAACGATTAAAACAATCAAAAATATAGGCATTGAACTGCATACCCGTGGTCATAAATCATCTTTTTACCCGATTCTCGTAACGCATACCAATAATTAAATATACTGTTGTTATATTTACTAAATGCCATTTAAAACTATCATATTTAGTTTAGCGTCTTTAAATTTGAACTATATCACACAATTTCAGACAGTATCCTGTATAAGTCTCCCCCCAAATAATTCTGTTGTACCCGTGATCTAAATTAAATTACATAAAAATTAAATTGCAGGATCTGCCACTGAATTGATCACTATAATATTTAATTTGTTGTTTAAACTCCTGGTGTATTTAGCTGCGTCAAACATACTCTGAAATATGCACTCGATTTGTTCCTATTCTGCGCTTTGTTTGGATCAGAAATTAATATTTTTTGTTTACCCTGGAGTGTTAGATTGAAACTTAATGACTTTGTATTTAAATACACTGATACATTTATTGTTTGAATTTTAGTCTCTTAATTGTTTATACAAGCATTTAATTCGTTGTATTTTGTTTGTTTAGGTGAGTCTACAAGCAGGTCGAGCGGTACACGTGAAGTATATCATCCATATTTTATATCCAATTTAACCTCTTAAGGTTTCACACCTACTTTTATTTTGCTTTACCTTACTCTATGCCATGTGTATTCTTGTACTTTGAAACGCTAGGCATGACCCTTCTAATCGACTGTTTGCGGCCCACCACCTCCTACAGGGACACTCTCCTAAAGGGACCTTACAAATTGAAATCTGTTACAATCGTTTAAGTTGACAGCCTCAACGCCGATGCTAAAGCTTATAGGCTTAAGACCCCAACGCTTTGCCGAGGAACGCTTAGAGTGGAATTAGAAACAGAACCTATAGGACGTGATCTGTTACAACCGACAGTTCTATGATAATTATAATGTTTCCTAGTTTAGTAACACCGTTTAGACTGGAGTAACTGTAAAAAAAGCTAGTTTTCGTTACCTTTAGCGAATAATTAGTTTCTTTTCTTTAGCTTCCTATTTTCGCCAAAATCTGCATATTTAATAGTGGTTAACAGGATAAATGATATGTAATATAATTTTTGTTATATTTTAAACTAATAATCTTTATAGTCCACTCTACTTTTGAGTTATTTGTTTTAAGAAATATGTTTAATGTATAATTGTTGTTTTTACAGCATGAAAATAAGCCTAGCCATTTTGTTCATATACTGCTTCCCTCTTTATTTTCAGTGCTTTACTGTTTCTCATTTCGAAGTACAGTATGTACTAATTACTTACTTTTTATTCCTAAATCTGTTTCCTAACAATAAGCATTCACGTTATCATTTCTTTGCTGTCTGAGTTTATTGTCACTATACGTGTAGGAAAATGCTTTGAATTGCAATCCCGTTTAATGTTGGTTTTAATTTACTATTTCACATATTTTGTGTAGTTATATTTTTTGACACCTAATGATAAGCGTTTATAGTTTGTTGGATATCCACAAAGAAACATTGTTTAATAACGCATCTTGAATTTTGAAGTTTTCTATATTTATTATAATAATACGAGATAATGCATTTCAGAATCATCTACCAAGGTTCACAAAATTACCTTTGATTGTAGAAAGTTTTTTGTTTCTAATGATACATAGTAAAGTGCTTCAGTGCAAGACATAGTGTAGCAGTGTTATTACAAACCAGTTCACCTTTATTTTATCACGAGGTGCCACACTTTAAAAGTGCCAGCCTACTACACTCGCCGCTGATGCAGCGTCTTGGCAACGATCTGGGTGTATTACAATTTTATGCCCCTATAACGGGTCTCCTTTCCAAAGGGAGAGATATTTACTGTAAAGGCGGCACGGAGTAAGAAAGACATTAGTTACAGTCTATCAATTTCCGAGACTGCGAGAGTGGAAAGTAAGTGACGTATGACATAAGACTTCACGTTGATTTGTGTCCACAAGAAGCCAATTTATCGTGTAGTTGGCCAAATTGTTCGGCCGAATTGAACCGACGTGGTGCCGGTGATTTGCGGAAAATCCGAGTACTCGTCAAATGACCCGGTAGAAGTAAACAATCCTGCTAGTAACTCGCCAAACCGCCCATTCAAAGATACCCACCATGCTAGAGGCTCGCCAAAATATTTTACTTGAAGATAACTGTCGTGCGATTGGCTCGCCAAATTATTTAGTCAAAGACAACCAGCGTGCGAATGGCTCGCCAAATTATTTAGTTGAAGATACCTGCCGTACGAATGGCTCGCCAAATCACTTAGTCGAAAACAACCATCGTGCGAGTGGCTCGCCAAATCACTTAGTCGAAGAAAAGAACCGTGCGAATGACTTGTCATATCACTCAGTCCAAGTACTTCGTCCAAGTGTCATTAGTTTTTATGGGCTCACAGTAATTTGTTAGGAGTATGTCTCCCGGCCACGCCTCCAGAGAGGATTTAAGTAACTTATTTCGTTAGTTAAGCAAACATCTGATCCGAGGCTTGTAGAGTGAAACGGGTCGAATCTGGCCGAATTCGTGACATCTGGTGTCCATACGGAGTGAGAACACCCTGTCTACTGGTGCGTCTCCTATTCACTCACTTCCTACTCTGCCACAACACATCGGCCTGTGCCTGGCTACGTATAGTGTGGACTGTCACGGTAGGCTAGAGTTTACAATATCCCGTAGTCCGGGTTGTGCTCGGGGTACGTATCGTGGACTGTCATAGTAGGCTAGACTTTACAGTATCCCGTAGTCCGGTTTGTGCTCGGGGTACGTATCGTGGACTGTCACGTTAGGCTAGACTTTACAATATCCCGTAATCTGGTTTGAGCTCGGGGTACGTATCGTGGACTGTCACGTTAGGCTAGACTTTACAATATCCCGTAATCTGGTTTGAGCTCGGGGTAAGTATCGTGGACTGTCACATTAGACTAGACTTTACAATATCCCGTAATCTGGTTTGAGCTCGGGGTAAGTATCGTGGACTGTCACATTAGACTAGACTTTACAATATCCCGTAGTCCGGTTTGAGCTCGGGTACGTATTGTGGACTGTCAAGTTACGTTAGACTTTACAATATCCCGTTGACGGGTTATGTCCGGGTACGTGTCGTGGGCTGCCTTTATTATTATTCGCCCTGCTGCCACATATCGTTGGACAGGTGAACACGTAGGTGGTACAGCGCACATGTGTACGTAACCCTCGGGCAATTGAACAATACTAGAGTTATCTATGTTTGAAGTGTGAGTTAGTGGTCGACTTAATCAATAGTCAGACTATCTAAGTGGCTTTTTCTCCATTTTAATCTGTAGTTTCCAAGTTTCCTTAATTTCTAATAATTCGTAGTATGCAAGTACTAGACCACCTCAAAAAGACTGCACTGCACACATTCTCTCGTCCACTTGGTATTCACCTATGGCTGGCTTTGTGTTTGGTGTGAATAAAGGAAGACTTTACGTTGGTTCGATTAGATAAGAGAGAAAGTAGCATTTACAAGTTGGAGACCTTTGTGGTTCAATGCACATGGTAGAAGTTGTAATAGAGTAATATGGTTTAAATTGATTACGCCGTCTTCTAGAAGGTGTTGCTTACACAGATTAACAGTTTGCGTTCTCTCGTATATTTTAGTACAAATCCCAACACTGAACGTATTTATTTAGAAGCCTTAAGTGCGACAAGCCTGGAAGCTTTTAGGTTATTTATAATCATCCAGGTCTATTTTGCGTTCTTATGTATAACTTTTACCGTGAAGTAAAATTAACGTGTACAAGTACGTCTCTCTTGAGTTTCTTGTAACTAAGTTTAAAATTATCTTGTGAAGTTTAACTTTCAACCAGTTGTACAATAAGTGCCGCATTCATACTATTGTGTAAATCCCTTTGTCGTGTCCGTTCATCGTTCAATAACACTTTTTGTTGACATATCGATAAGCCTGGGTCGAGGTTCATCGACGCAGTATATAAATATAAATGGAATGTACGCCGAGTTTATGGAAGAGTCGGTTGTATGGTATCTTAATTTTGTGAACTGAATTTACATAATTTTCTCTATCCGTTCTTGCTAAATTTGCATACATGGCAAAACAATATTTTTAATACATATTTAAATTTAAATATGTATAATTTTATGTATTTTAAATGTATACAGATACATACATATATATTTAGAATATAATTGTTGATACGAGATTATACTCTTACAACCTATATAGTATATTGAACCTCTTCATGAACTCAATCTAACTTTTGACTGTTACTGTTCAGTTGATTCTTTATTTCTCTTTCTCAACCCCAAATCTATTACAGCCAGATATTACTTGTTGTTAAAACATTGATTGAATACATATTCATTATTAATGTAAATGTGCAGTCTCTTAAGTGCACTTTCTTAAATATCAAATGATGCCAGGACCTCTCAGCGGCAGTCATAACTTTATTAATACGTTTCCGGATTTAAACCGGATACCGGGATCGGAATATCGACGCGGCAGGGGATATGTGCAAAGTGCGCTGTATATCCTGTATAATATTGGGCTGAGGTGTGGCCTGCTTTATACTGTATAGAGAAGTTTTGTCATACCGCTGTAGCCCCTGGAGAAATCTCTACGTTCCCAAGACCCCGTATCCGACAATAATGTATGTCGGCCTACCACCTTTTGTCTTGTTCTATCTCTAGTTTCGCTTTCCATATTCCACGCCTGTTGAGCAAAGCCAATGCAGAAACTGGTGACGGCACGATTCCTGTCGTTCCATGTTTTCCCGCGATCGGGCCAATCACGTCTGTAGCGCCGCGTCCTTTTTCGTGAATTCCGAACTCGCTCATTTGTAAATACGAACAACTAGTGCACGTGGTCCAACTTGTAAGTTTCATTTCATTTAGGGGGAAATTAGCAGAAATACTCGTATCTGCTTTCTCGTATAATCGGGGTTAAGAATTCGTATCACAGAAGTATTCGTATTGCAAGAAAGGTATTCGTAGATATATGAGTTGAAGTTTTCAAGAAGCACATGGTGTTGTACTCTTTTACAGTACTGTCCACTTTATCCTAATCGGTGGTGCACTCAAGAATTCCATGTACAGGGATTCCAGTGTAGATTTCTCTGTTTTTTAGACGATTTGAAAAATTCATTACGGCGATGGGTGTGGGCTTTCAACGTTGTTACTTCTTATAATCGCGTAGGCCCTTACTCTTAAATTATTCCTCATGCAATAAGTACAATAATTCAGAAGTTGAGGTCACGGTTATTAAAAAAAGTATATGTTTTCTTTTACCTGTCGAAGTTAGGGCTAAATAGTTCTCTCTAACACTTAACAGCCTGGCGACTAACGGCTTAAAGGTGACTTCCGAACCACCACCAACGGCTGGGCAAATAAATGGGTTGCTTGCAAGGACAGGTTCGCTCAGCAGCCACCCATCCAAGCAGCAGGTACGCTCGACGTCACTTGATTTGGTTATCTTGCGATAAGCGTCGTACCCGCTACAAAGAGCCATTGTTTGTTTGTCCTTACATACGATAATTCCTGATAGAAAGGGAACGCAGGCTTGAAACTTGATATATAGGTTCATCTCGGTCCATGGAACAACTCTATTGGTTATGAGATCAAAAGGTCAAAGGGCAGATAAGCGTCGTACTCCCTATACTGCGCCATTGGCAAGCGTAATCATTGAAGAGCAATGAGGTCCCCGCACCCAGGAAACGTCGGTATGTCTAGGTGGGAACTGTTGGGAGACCCACGTGTAAGACGATAGGGTAGGCCAGACGGGGAGCGAGGTGGAGAGAATTGTGAACACGCTGGCGCGGGCCGCCGGGTTGCGGGTACCAGGTTACAGAACGTCAACATACTGACACCGAGGCCGCGGTCGTATCGGTTTCGGTTCCCATTGTACCACAACCTTGGTCGGTCCCGATCGAACTCTACACCTTGCATCACTCATCGTTCTCGGTATCATGAGTCTCACTCATTGTCTCCTCTTACTCATTACTAGCATGACGTTTCGAGGTCCGCTATCTGACCCCTTACTAAAAAAAATAAACCGCATCATTGTGATGTCTTTGTGTTATACAGAAGTAAGAAGGTTCGGCTGAGGAATTTGCGTCAATGTCAGATCACTGTGATGCACATAATAGCAAATGTGGCTGAGGCGTTTTTTGCTAGATCGGTACATCAACATAGTGAGTTCAAGTTGAGGAAGTAGCATTGTGATGCAGAAGTTAAACTGGCCATTATGTCGAAAAGATAACACATTGCTCCAGAAATAATAAATTAGTTTTCAGGCGTTTCACAAAAGTCCCTTAATACGTTTTGACACATTAAAACAGTGCAGTGATGTACAGACGTAGGAAATACGTGGAGTTTCACGCAATTACGCGGACGTAAGAAGTACTCCGTAGGAATTTTGTGTCAGATACTTGCAGTATTCATGCAGGAATTATATTCCACTCATGAAGTTCGACAAAGACATCGCGTCAATGTATTCTTAATAATTTTGAAAGCCGTATAGTCGAGAAGGATTTAAACTCTTCTTATTATTATCTATTCTTTTCGTGTAATATGACTTCGAGAAAGCTGCTAATTTGCGACGTAGATAAGACAATCAATTATAGTCAGCGGGCAGCGTGTTGTAGATAATTACACTAACTAGGTTCAAAGATGTAAAAGCTATCGCTTGTTCTTGACCGTGGTAACCCTTGTGCTGCTTTGCTCAGTTCCTTGTTCTAATCGAGTCCACGTTTAGCCACGCGTACGTTAGAAACAAACACACATAATTTATTATAAGAAGAAACTGATTAAAGTAAATTCTAACTATTTTTCATAATCAGTTTTTGTTATAGCGTATTATAAGTCGTATACCGATATAATGTTTTTAAAGTACTCAACATGTGCAATACAAATTAATCGCCTGTTTCATATTCAACATTGTATCCAAGGGCTAATAACCTTGTTTTTGTGAGTAGGTGGTAACATTAAAGTAAAGATGTGTTATTTTGCCAGGCGAAGTTAGGACTAAGAAGCCCTCTCTAACACTTAACCTGGGGGGCCAACGGCTTAAAAAGGTGACTTCCGAACCACCACCAATGGCCGGGCAGGCGGGCTGCTAGCAAGGATAGGATCGCTCAACGGTCACTCATCCAAGCAGCAGCCACGCTCGACGTTCCTTGATCTGGTTATCTTACCATAATCGTCGACGTTAGATACATTGACTATCAGAAAAGTACGGGCTGTACGGGGCAACTGGAGCGATCATTCCTTGTTGCTTGCCTAAATTAGCCACGAACCTGTGGAAACATTTTCACAAAAGGCGAAAGCGTGGCTAATTACAAATGACCGGCCACTAACAACTATTCATCCGGTCCTGTACTGGCTAAATCTTGAAATAGCTATCTCTCCAATTCGAATTTTATGAATCGTTTATGAAGAAACTTCGTAGCTGCTGAATAACTGCTATGACTACCCCTACTCTAGCGCCAACGAATTGGTTCCAGTGAGAAGTAAGTGTTTTGAATATTCTCCGTGGTGTCGACCCTCTTTTCTCTTCATCATCCCTTCTTTAACACGAAGAAGTACACTGAGACGCTCTCTAGAGTCCACACCGGCCAGATCCTCTCCCAGGTCTCCGACTCGGATGACCACGTCCGTGCCCGTCCCGTAGCCAACGCTATCTATCTGAGGCCCACGCAACCGTCGCAAACCGTAATGATTCAGTGTCGGGAACGCATTACGGCAAACTACATCCATCATAATAACGTACGGCCCCATTAATTGATGCAGACATAGTTCCAATTATTTTTATAATTAGTAGCAGAATCAAAAAGCCATGAATGATAGAACTCGCTATAAATCAATTAGTTTATCTGTGAGGAGTCACACGTGTTATTTGTTCTCTAAGTTATCGGTTGTAGAGAGGGTTTGTTACGGCTTGCGTAAACCCTGCTGTACAGACCTGTACAGAGACGCCACCCTGTGTATTGTAGTAAGGTCACAAGGAAACATGCTTACCACATCCAGACGTTTCGAGTCTTATACGGTTTTTGTGCGTTTATAAACGGCTTGCTCGGTCACGCGATTCCTCTAAATACATCAAAATTCGCTATCAATAAACGGAAAGTGGCATAATCACGACGCTATAAAGTTAAGGACTTTACAAATTCTGTTTCTAGGTCTCACCAGTTTTATTCTGATTGTGTAAATGCTTTAAAAACTGTCAGTGTTGGGAGAATACTTTCAATCCATTCTCTTGTTCTCTTATAGTAAACTTCCTCTTAAATTCTGTTTTATTAATAGGGATATTTTCGTTCAAAACCTGTTACAGCAAGATTGTGCGTGAAAACTCTTTTGAATCACTCGAATACCCGGAGTCCACAGTAAATGTTGTGTTTTTCAACGTGAGGTTGAAATTGTAAAATGTAGAACGTCTGCATACGCACCTTGATGCCAGAATTAACCCATGTGAGTAATGGGAATTCACAGTAAATATATATTATATGAAGTAGTTGTTGGTGATTTAACGTACACAGACAATCGATTTTCGATACTGATGAATGTCTGGACATTTTTCCTCGGTGGAAATGTATCGCTTGAAATTTTCGATGAGATTTAAACAAATAAATGGCAGCACTCAGATACAAGTATAAATGATAAAATATCCAACCAATGCTAAAATGGTTTAATTACATTGAGTATTTGTGTTTAGTATGTACGAGAAATTTTAAGTACTTTTATCAACAATCTGCAGGACATTTTACAATCTTAAAAATGTTTTTGTATACGCAAATCGTGTATTGATTTCGTACAAGATTAATTTATACCCCGCGGGAGGAAATAGGCCAGAAGCATCGCCCCACACAGAGTGAGGGCTCGTGTTCTTTGTTGTTACAACTACAACCAGACAACGCTGCTTTTATCTGATGCGTCATAAAATGTTGGTAAAACAGAGCCAGCCGACGGAGATGTTTGATGGTGTTTCCCATTGTCACAATGAGTGATGAGCTGTCGTGGTTGGGACCGCTGCGATATACAGGGTGTATCTGAGCACGAGCGACAAACTTCTAGAGGTCAAACTATAACATTTCTCCTACAATTCCTTTCAGAGTCAAAGTCCTGTAAAGTTTTATTATTGAATTGTTATCAAATAGTAGCTTTTCCATTCAGTTAAATTGTTCCTAATTTCCTAATTAGTGGTCACTACGTATCTCCTACTCAGTGCCTTAAATCCACGGCAATACCAAACTCTGTTTTCGGTAACACACAACATCCATCTTATCCTTGCAACTGTGTAGTTATTTCCGAAAAAATCCCAGCTAGAGTCATTAAAGTGTGGCTTTTCAATCTCCAAACTTGATTTTCTCAAATTTGGTACTTCGTTGCGAAATGTTTCCATTTATACCGTACACAGGATAGTATGACCTAATTTCATAAATAAAAATTCATGTAGGCGTCATATGTTATTTATTTAAAGGAAAAGTAATTCCCTCAAGCAATCTATCTGATGGTTTCTATAGGTTAGAAATTCTTCACCGCTCAGCATCTAAACTCATTTCGTCTTTAAATCAGTATCAGATTATATTTGTTCAACTTTTTAGAGCGTTACCACAGAATAGTGCGTTGTTGAAAGGCATGTTATTGAACATATTTATTCGACATATAGAACATGTTCTAGGAATTGTTTTGCACAATTTAAATGCATATCGTGTATTGGTTCGTGTAAATGGCTAGGACTACTGGTATTGCTGTCATTCATACATCTCCTGGAGGTCGGATAGAACATTACTTGGAAGAGTATTTCACCATGTGGGGTTGGGGGTAAAGAACCCGTTGTAGTTCGAAGTCTGCGGTGGGGACTAATAGCTTAAAGGTGACTTCTAATAGGTCGCTCCCGAGGGATATTCATAGTCACGCTTCTTGTTTGTTTTGCATCGGTTATCTCAACGGCAACCTCTGCGATATTCGGACAAGCTCATGTACCAGTGAGAGTTATTAGTGAGAGGAAGGAATTTGGTAGTAATCTACGTATCACATTTGTTGCTGGAAGTTGGGTGGTGATCTCCGGGTTACCGTTGGTAGTGATAGAAAGAGTTTTGTATAGTTATTTCGTCTCAACTATGGTAGTGAGAGCAATTAATTTGGTAGTAAAATCCATATCGCATTTAACAGTGGAAGGGTGGAGTTTTGGTCGTGATTTCCGGGTTACCGTTGGTAGTGAAAGAAAGGGTTTTGGATAGAATTTCATCTCAACTATGGTAGTAAGAGGAAGGAATTTGGTAGTAACCTCCGTATGACATTTGGTAGTGAAAGGGTGGAGGTTGGGTGGTGATCTCCGGGTTACCGTTGGTAGTGATAGAAAGAGTTTTGTATAGTAATTTCGTCTTAACTATGGTAGTGAGATCAATTAATTTGGTAGTAACCTCCGTATCGCATTTAACAGTGGAAGGGTGGATTTTGGGTGGTGATTTCCGGGTTATCGTTGGTAGTGAAAGAAAGGGTTTTGGATAGAATTTCATCTCAACTATGGTAGTAAGAGGAAAGAATTTGGTAGTAACCTCCGTATGACATTTGGTAGTGAAATGAAAGGATTTTAATTGTGATCTTCTAGTGACCGTTGGTAGTGGGAGGAAGGGGTTCCGTCTTTGGTGGGCTCGATTTTAGACCCCTGCTGGCTGGAATCCTCACAATCCTGTTACTGCAGTAGTTTAGCATTGATGATTAGAGTATTGTTGTTTACATTTGGTCTTCGCAAGTTAGCTACGTTGCCACGAGAGTGTTGATGTCCAACAACAAGAGGTCTGAATGCTCCATGGATGGGTGACCAACTAGCGGTCTACCGACACATGCTTTAAATGTTCTTCTTACCCATGACTTTTTAGCCTGATATATCACCTTCTCCAACTCCTGATTAAATCGTCGTAATCACCGCTAATTTCTCCTGTACAAGAACTGTGGCACGTTTCCTTTTCCTCCCTAACCATCTACACCGGTTCTGGTACAAACAGCAAGAAGGCGTGAGACAACCGGTGAGAAGTGACTCCATTCTCGACGGACTCCAAGACTGCGTAACGGTCCAGAATGAGGAGTATGTACAAAAATATATCTCTAATACGTTCTTTATGGTCGAAACACGTGTGCCACATATACTGTATATGCACATTACCGCGTGTTCGCTGGCTGCCACGGCCACGCTCCATTTCCGTGTTTACTTTCGTCTTGGCTCTTTCTGCCGTGTCCGTGTCCGTGTCCGTGTCCGTAACCTTCCGACTCTCCCCCGTCAGTTTTTCACCCGCTTTCTTCATTATCACTTACACGCCTTCTGTTTATGACGCATGCGTAGTGTTCCGTCCAATTAGACTCTCGCACATCAAGGCGCATTGCTCATGACGAACGGCCGTGTTTCTACCGCCACTGCGAAAGTGGAATATTCTAGTTCCTCGTGTCTAATTAACGAAGCCGGGGTGTCTGTATGTGATTGTCCACGCCTGTTTGCCTTTCATGCACCGGTTTGGTTTGCTCCTCCAAGCCTCTGCGCATGAACACAGCTATTACGGATAGGCTAATTACCGACAAACTTTCACAAACTTGTGTGGACTTCACCTAATTTTATTTTATTTTTACTGGTACTATTTTTTCCGGACTTTGTAATAATTCGAAAGCAAAATTTCATTGTTTAACTGAAATTTTCAAACGAAGAGATTATATTTAAATCCTGCTTACAGTATCAGCTCTGTACTACAAATGCTCTCTTACACCAACTTCGATCAATTTCTGACAGTGAATGAATGGTTTAACAAAAATTAAAGTAAAAAAGCGTACGCAAAGTTACATTTTGTTGAAAAGAAACTAAAGCACGGAGTGAGAAGTTCGGTTTGTCTGGTTCTGGTAGCCCTGTCTGTGGCAGTAGTACTGAGCGAGTAGATTGTTTACAAGAGTCGTTTGACTGCTACACAAGTACACCCTCTTCCCTCCCTCGGCTTTCTTTGTCACTAGTTTATACCTCGGTGAGAGCCCTGTTAACTCCTATCTCTTGGACTGGTCCACTAACTAACTTCATTTCTTTACAAAACGCGATTTTATAGGTCTCTTTACCTCTCGGCTTTCTTTGTCACTAGTTTATACCTCGGTGAGAGCCCTGTTAACTCCTAACGCGGTTTCATAGCGCATGCGTGCAAACAATCTATAGATTAGTAACTATTTATAGATTAATTAAGTGTGATTTACACCATATTACTCCAATGCGTGCAGTTTATCACCACGGTTGTGAGAAGTTGTTAAAATCACGTATCTATTAAACTATTGTTCTTTGTATTAAATCACGAGCTTGTCAGCGATAAATGGAACAACAGTGAAATCACACACTCGACCAGACCCCTGACCAAACATTTTGCTGTACTCAGTTGTTTAAATCCGAGAGTAAATACAATAACACAAGCCCCACAGACAAGCAATAGGCACGGACCGGACCGCGATAGTATGGAATTGACCTCCTAGTTTCTTTCCTCTCAGTGCGATAAAATGTATGTAGTGTAATACGTGTGTAATATGTAGTGTAAATGCCATTGGGCAGGGAACAGTTTTAAGTCATTATCTCTTCAAATAAACGGTACAGCGGAATGTCGAAGGACGCAACAAAACGCAAATAATTTACAGACGGACAGACAGGTGTAGTAACTGCCCCTGAAACTGTTCACCCTAAAATCCGACAAAGAGGAAACTGTATACGACGGTTCAAGTGCCTGGGACCTTTTTTCAAGAGTCGCGCAGACGGGCAACGTCACGTTCTCAATAAGGTCCTGTCAGGTCCTTAATACATTAATCCCGCGTTAACGATCGTGTGACGTTTACTGCGGTCTGCAGACGACAGGAGCAGGACGCTGAGTGCGATACGGTCGAGAGACAGACAACAGACCGTAGTCTGAGGTGGGGTCATAGTTATTGGTTGCGAACAATGACGGCTGGAATTTGGACCGAAGCTGCAAGAGTGAGAAGTAATGGGATTTATTAACAGGCCGGTAACATGACGCCCGTCCAGTAGGCTTGCTGACAGTGGAGTGTCGTGTCAGGTCGCTCAGTGGTTTACTGCGGTCTGCAGACGACAGGAGCAGGACGCTGAGTGCGATACGGTCGAGAGACAGACAACAGACCGCAGTCTGAGGTGGGGTCATAGTTATTGGTTGCGAACAATGACGGCTGGAATTTGGACCGAAGCTGCAAGAGTGAGAGGTAATGGGATTTATTAACAGGCCGGTAACATGACGCCCGTCCAGTAGGCTTGCTGACAGTGGAGTGTCGTGTCAGGTCGCTCAGTGGTTTACTGCGGTCTGCAGACGACAGGAGCAGGACGCTGAGTGCGATACGGTAGAGAGACAGACAACAGACCGTAGTCTGAGGTGGGGTCATAGTTATTGGTTGCGAACAATGACGGCTGGAATTTGGACCGAAGCTGCAAGAGTGAGAAGTAATGGGATTTATTAACAGGCCGGTAACATGACGCCCGTCCAGTAGGCTTGCTGACAGTGGAGTGTCGTGTCAGGTCGCTCAGTGGTTTACTGCGGTCTGCAGACGACAGGAGCAGGACGCTGAGTGCGATACGGTAGAGAGACAGACAACAGACCGTAGTCTGAGGTGGGGTCATAGTTATTGGTTGCGAACAATGACGGCTGGAATTTGGACCGAAGCTGCAAGAGTGAGAAGTAATGGGATTTATTAACAGGCCGGTAACATGACGCCCGTCCAGTAGGCTTGCTGACAGTGGAGTGTCGTGTCAGGTCGCTCAGTGGTTTACTGCGGTCTGCAGACGACAGGAGCAGGACGCTGAGTGCGATACGGTAGAGAGACAGACAACAGACCGTAGTCTGAGGTGGGGTCATAGTTATTGGTTGCGAACAATGACGGCTGGAATTTGGACCGAAGCTGCAAGAGTGAGAAGTAATGGGATTTATTAACAGGCCGGTAACATGACGCCCGTCCAGTAGGCTTGCTGACAGTGGAGTGTCGTGTCAGGTCGCTCAGTGGTTTACTGCGGTCTGCAGACGACAGGAGCAGGACGCTGAGTGCGATACGGTAGAGAGACAGACAACAGACCGTAGTCTGAGGTGGGGTCATAGTTATTGGTTGCGAACAATGACGGCTGGAATTTGGACCGAAGCTGCAAGAGTGAGAAATATTGGGATTTATTAACAGGCCGGTAACATGACGCCCGTCCAGTAGGCTTGCTGACAGTGGAGTGTCGTGTCAGGTCGCTCAGTGGTTTACTGCGGTCTGCAGACGACAGGAGCAGGACGCTGAGTGCGATACGGTAGAGAGACAGACAACAGACCGTAGTCTGAGGTGGGGTCATAGTTATTGGTTGCGAACAATGACGGCTGGAATTTGGACCGAAGCTGCAAGAGTGAGAGGTAATGGGATTTATTAACAGGCCGGTAACATGACGCCCGTCCAGTAGGCTTGCTGACAGTGGAGTGTCGTGTCAGGTCGCTCAGTGGTTTACTGCGGTCTGCAGACGACAGGAGCAGGACGCTGAGTGCGAGACAGACAACAGACCGTAGTTCAATTTCGATGAACAACAAATTCGATGAAATTGGAAATTTGACTGTGTCGTATGCTGGAAATCGTGATTAAAATCTTCACCGAATTCAAATTATGAGCTAGTAGTAATTGCTGTATCGATTTTGTTTTCATGTTCTGAGGAACGAAATTGTGGACTACAACGAGTAAATTATTTAAAGTGTCGAGGGAACATCAGAAAGTATAAGAGTTTAATCACGTTCCAGATTTCTTCAATAACATTTTGATAGGTACGAAGTTTCGGTAGTGGAAAGTTGAAATGAATAGAATTGTCCATAGTTTTTGGAAATAGTTCGCGAAATCTGAAATTTATTTATTGCGAACAAAATGTTCAAAATTGAAGTATGCTACATTAGATTTTAAACAATAAGAGTCCAGTACAGTATTTTCATGAAATTTGTTTTCGATACAAAGAGGGGATGCTGTGTCGTTTAGTATTTATTTTCTCCAGAGTTACTGGTACTTGTGATATCTTCAGATATAATACGATATCATACCGGTGATTTATTCCTCTAAAACTAAGATGCATTGGTGGATTGGTGGATATAGGGACTTAGACCTCTTCCCATTTTATAATTACGCATGAAACCGTAAATCATCGTAATTTATTGTAATATTTAATTTATAAAAACCTTTTATTTCAAGTAATGAGTTTCTTCAAGATGCAATTGTTCACAATAATTCGATCTCCAATCGCAATGTGAATCCTGAACCGGGATTTATGATGCCGTCATGATGTAATTTTACTGTTTACAGTATATGATTTGGTATTCAAGGTCTGAGTTTCATGTTCAAGTGTTAAACACACAACACTTAGCTGATATTAAAGGATCATCACTTAAGAGGTTTTCAACATTGTCGTTTTTCCTTTCAAACTACTTTAGAAACATCCAAGTTTAAAATAAATGTATTTGCGCTTTTCTACCAGAGTATTTGAACCAGAGATCTATGAATTTACATTTTAAAGGCTACCTGAGGTCGTATCGCAGTATAAATAGGTTTTTTTCATCACGTAACATTTTGCCATTATAGGTCTTATACTACAGATCGTTTAGAGAATGGACACTTCAGCATAGATTCCTCTACGTCTATCCTTCTTAGAGATTTTGTTTAAACGAAACGGTTCTTTTTAAATTAAAGAAGATGCCAACGCGAGGTAATGTCATTTTAATGTCTGCAATATCGACTACAGCATATTTCATGCTTTAATCTGATATATAACACAATCTGAAGACTCATCTTTTTCATTATTATTACGAAAGGCTGTTTGTGCCTCATACCTTTATAGTTATAAAATTAGGAATGGATCACATGAATAAGAAATGTAATATTAATCTTTTAACATCTTTTTTATTTGGGGTAAAAATATTTCTTGTGCAAATAGTGATTAATTGGTTTTATAGTATTATAATTAAAAAACGAAAGTGTTCTGGGATGAAAGGATAACAGGATTAAGGACATTTGCCATCGTCATATGTTACATAAGGTAGCATATCAGGTTTGTTCGTTAAAATTGTATTCACGTGCCGAAATATCATCTTTAAATCAGACCGTTACCAATCACAGTTTCAGTTCATTTGATTAAAAACCTCTAGTGTTTTGTTAGTAATATTGAGAGAGAGACAGTGTTTGTGAAAATTTGTTCAGAGTATAGGCATGCTTTAATTAGCTAAAATGTAACTCAAATTTAGCGACAGTTTGTCGTTTTGAACCAAAACACCGATTTTGTGAGCATTGACAGGGTGCAATTACGAAATACACTCAGGACAAATTTAGTCAGGTATAGAGAAAGCAAGTGTTCTTAATTCGCCGTTATTCATTGATTCATCGTAACAATGTATTAGGGACGTTTACCATTTGTTTATAATTCTGATGCTCTGTCAACCTTTTGTATATTCAGCATCTGTTAGGAACTAACCATAAGCTGCACATATCCTTGGGTGTTCGTGGGGAGCCACTCCATATGGTGGGGTAGAAATTATTCTTTATCAGACTGATCAGGTCAATGGATCTACTGCCGACGCTTCTTTCTCCTTCTTTATCAGCAGTTTGAGGAGCAACAAAAAAACTCATCTAGAACTGCAGGCTATCCTCGGGTGTTCGTGGGGATGTCAATGATATGGTGGGGTAGGAGTTATTCTTTATCAGACTGATCAGGTCAAAGGATCTACTGCGGACGCTTCTTTCTCCTTCTTTATCAGCAGTTTGAGGAGCAACAAAAAAAACTCATCTAGAACTGCAGGCTATCCTCGGGTGTTCGTGGGGATGTCAATGATACGGTGGGGTAGGAGTTATTCTTTATCAGACTGACCAGGTCAAAGGATCTACTGCGGACGCTTCTTTCTCCTTCTTTATCAGCAGTTTGAGGAGCAACAAAAAAACTCATCTAGAACTGCAGGCTATCCTTGGGTGTTCGTGGGGATGTCAATGATATGGTGGGGTAGGAGTTATTCTTTATCAGACTGATCAGGTCAATGGATCTACTGCCGACGCTTCTTTCTCCTTCTTTATCAGCAGTTTGAGGAGCAACAAAAAAACTCATCTAGAACTGCAGGCTATCCTCGGGTGTTCGTGGGGATGTCAATGATATGGTGGGGTAGGAGTTATTCTTTATCAGACTGATCAGGTCAATGGATCTACTGCCGACGCTAACTCCTTCATCAGTAGTTTGAGGAGCAACAAAGAACCAAAACAAAACCCACACCCTATTCAAATATTCATTCCTTCCACCGCTCCCCACATTATGAAACTGATAGGTTTTTCGATTCATCTGCATCGCCGCATAAATTACCGGCAAGGTCCATTTTGAAGGCCTGCTCTGTATAGAATTCCTCTGAACCCGGGCGACAAACTTGTCCAGGACGTGTTATAGAGAGAAAAGTTGTACTTTTCTGTCCTGTGTTCATTTTTACGCTTCATATGGACTTATTCAGAATAATGATTCTCCAAAATTCGAAGGAATAGCTCGAACTTAAACAATTGCAAGGTGTTTAGTTTTTTAACTGTAAAATTTAAATGTTGGCCATTATAAATTATCTGTAAATTTTAGTCGATGTTTTAGGTGAATTATTTTACAAACTATACATTATTTTGAAATGCCAGTAAAATTTATGTCTGATTTTGTTTGCACTGTAGTACATAATCAGATTGGAAATGAATTAAATTTTACATTTGATGGTAACCATATGATATTAAGAAAAGCGAAGGAAATAGGATTTTTTCCGGACATTTGCCATCGTTCATTGATACTAAAATATCAGTAACACTGAGTTTTCGAGATCTGCAATCTGATCTCTTCTCCAGGGAAATAACTAACCTAACACATTAATTTCATTTCTTTTACCTAACACATAATTACAAACTAGGTTAAAATGAACAAATCATACCAGAGCGTTGTGAGACGCGTAAGTCAGGAATCACAACCACCATGTTGTTTGTCAACTTCACTAACTCTAAAACATGCACTTAATAGAAGAAAAACGAGTTTGAAGATTGCTGGGTCGAGTGCAACTGGTCTGGTCGGAATACATCGGGGTAAATTCCTAGCCGGAGATTTGTCTGTGTAAGGGTAAGGGGAAAGCCGTGGAGTTTTTTGTTGCCGTGGTATGACGTCACCAATTAGGAGATAGCCACAACTCCTCATTCTTAACTGAAATAGCGAAGGTGATGTTCCATTAAAACTGATTTCTAAAAATTTAGAACGATTTTCAAAAGAGAATAAAAGTATATTACTTTTATCTACACAATGCATCCAAGATAATTCTCTTTTGGGTCGAGATACACCTTACGTATATGCTGCTGGAAGAGACCCGTGTATTATACTCGATTGTATCTCTTCCTCAGAGTCAGCACCTGAGTGTCAGGGCCAAGGCACTTCGCCACACTCCTCTCTGCTAGAATGTGTAGCAGTGACCCCGTCGCGTCGGCGGAGTTGCCTGAGCGGCTGGAGTTGGAACTCCTGATAACCCCATCTTCTCTGTCGTAATGCCACCACTCCGGCTGGCCGAGTGGTCCTATTTGTTTACAACTATCGGAAGAAGTCGGGCCGTATCTCTTGCGTGGAGACTAGTTTTCTATCGGGGAGATTCTCCATTCTTTTTATTTTCCATCTCGGTCTCTCCCGACCGAAATAGACTATAGCCCGATTAAATGGTATAAGTGGCAAATTCCTTATTCGACGACGAATTCCGTTCTTTTTTACTCACTTTTTGTAGGCTGCCAGATCGACTGGTCCTCAGGAAGGGTTATTAGAAGATTGGTCATCCATCAAGGAAACCGTTGGTTTACGTTTCTACGCTATGACCAAACAGCGTGCCAAAGCAAATACGCCCTCACTCCCGTTATGTTGAACACAGACCTTTGTAACTATTGTTACGATATCGTTACTGACTCTGTGTAAACCTTTAACTGATTCGACGTGACGTGTAAAACCAACAGCTGAGGTCTTTCCTCTCGATGTTATCTCAGTCTCATGGGCATAAGTTTCAAACTGTGTACAGTTTACGTAAAATGCAAATAAATACTAAAGGGTTTAATGACAGCATCGTTTTAAGACAAGTTACTTATTTACTAACCAAAACTTAAAATTATCAGCACCCTACTTTAGTGTCAGTGGATAATCCCTTCGTCTAAAGGAAGCTGCTGTTTATCAGTAAATATGTCCATTGAGTAAATGTTCATACAACAGTTGGTTCAACAGAGTTATGGCAGATTGTCTGATTCGGTATATCCAGGCTGAACTATGGTTTTATATATATATATATATATATATATATACTAGCTGTTTCCCGCGGCTTCGCACGCTTTTCGTAAGTTTTGCCCGCGTATGAGCATTTCTGGTTGAAGTAAATTATATTTCCAACCCCGATGTAGATTTTACCTTGATGTCACGATCAAGAAAATATGTCAAAAATGTATTGTACATGCATAATGTATTTTATTACAAAGTGGTCTACCACTCAACCTTTAAGTTCAACCAAAAAATTTAGTTTAGACAATTATACATCATAACTTAGCGCCTTCAAATAGTGTTTCACTGTTTAATATACGTATCTATCTCGTAATTGCAGGTTATAATGTGCAGGCGCTTTGAAAACTTTTCTTCATTTTATTCGTTTATATTCACGACATAAGCGAATAATTCAGATAATAACTATCCTATCTTCTAAGTTAGACTAAATTACGGATACATGTGAAATTTGATTGAAATTGGTTCAGTCGTTTTGGAGTTTATTGGCAACATACATCGTGACTCAAGATTTTTATATATATAAGATATATATGGTCCATTTACCATAACAAGTCTAGGTTTTGCCGTGGCCAACATAAAACACTGTTTGAAATGTTCATTTCCTCTCTTTTAAGTTGGATCAAACTGTATCATACAAGACATCATCACTTAAGTAGCTATGGTGTGAAGGGTTGATTCCAAGTGAATGTTGAGTTAAGCTCCAATTCAACTTCCTCTTAGTGCAGCGTATGGGGTTTGACGATATGACAGACTTGACTCCTGAAATCTGGAGTCATGTTTGTCTGAAGAGATCCAAAAAAAGTCTAGATATCTTGTGGTCGAGGTTTCTCTGATGTCGAAACGATGTAACGAGTTCATTTTGAGCTTATTCGTCGCCGATTATTTTTTTATCTCTTCAGGTGAGAATTACTCCATATTTCAGGAGTTCAGTCTGTAACAACGTCAGGTCAGAGACGCTGCACTAAGAGGAAGGTACATTTGGGTTTCACATATCGTAAGTGTTTTTCATTTCCCAATTTCTCTTCAAGACTTCACATTTTTCAATGTCAAATTCAAAGTACCCTAAAACAACGCTCTGCTGCATTAAAACATATTCCAAGGTACAGTTTTAAATTCCACAAAAGCCTGTGTGTAGATCCTAATTAATCAGTCTCCAGAGGTGCCTGTGACTAAACCGGGGTTTGTGACCTGATTACGTACAGGATTTGTCACGTTATTACGGCTCACAAATATCGGTGTACTTAACTTTGTTTATAATTTACTCTATTCAGAAACATATGTTTATCGGAGTTAAACGAGATCAATGGCTTGTTCGGAAAAGCACTTTGTATTCAGTCTTCATTCACTCTTCCCTTATTTTCCACGATCCAAGGAAGAAACTTGCGCACGAACAGAAATATCATTTGACATCCGCCAATAGCAATAGGAGTTGGACATTTGCCGTCGTTATATGTTACAAAAATGGACACTGCGGTTCGAGAATCGAAATGTACCCACTTCCTCAGGTATCAACGAACCCTAACACATGAGGTTAAAATAAAACTTGAAACGAAAATATATGGCAACGAACCGTTCTGTCTTAGTGTTATAACACCCTATGAAGGAGGGAAATACCAGTCCTCGAATCATTGTGTTCTATTTTACTGATATAAAACTACGGCATATCCGAAATCCCACTACTCTTTCAAATCATCCATCGTCAGCTTTAAACAAAGAACTTTTCTTTGATGACTATTGGATATGTAAAATTAAATTTTAACCCAATGTTTTATTTAATTAAACGAGAGGAGCCTGTCAAGAATAGTATGTTAATCAAGATTCAGATTGCATATTTTTAGATGAGTGGTTGTAATTCTCCTTGAGTTCTAGTTGAGAAATACTTATTAATAAAAACATATTCTGTAGTCAGTTTTACATGTTTAAGACCGGATATAATTTAAATTTAAAGCGCTTTTTACACTCGCGTTGTATTTACAACGCTAGTAGCAGCAGTCCCGCGCTGTATTGCTGAACCGCGCTGTCACTCCTGCAAGCATATTGATCTCTGACATGTATATGAATGACTCCCAGGGCATATTTGCACTTTGATATATTACTGCTGCAACCTCCGCCATAACTGACGCGACGGCTTCAATGGATTCCTTGGATAACCGAGGCAGTAATAGCTGGAGTATTAGTACAATCAATCTAGGATGTCTTGTCGTAGTTCTTATTGCAATAAGACGGTTGGAATGGATCCTAGTTCTTAAGGATGTAATAGCCAGAGTATTAGTACAATTAATCTAGGATGACTTGTCGTAGTTCTTATTGCAGTAAGACGGTTGGAATGGATCCTAGTTCTTAAGGATGTAATAGCCAGAGTATTAGTACAATCAATCTAGGATGACTTGTCGTAGTTCTTATTGCAGTAAGACAGTTGGAATGGATCCTAGTTCTTAAGGCAGTAATAGCCAGAGTATTAGTATAATCAAGCTAGGATGACTTGCAGTTTCTAAGCTTAAGCGGTCGGTGACATGACATTCATCTAAATTTTCCTGTGCATACTGCTTGGAAACTTTGCTAACTCGATTAAAATCTTGAGATATTTCAAACTTGCTGCAAAAATAATCGAACGATTTTAATTGTGTACGAAAATATCGAAGCAGTGTAACCCGTAAAACATATACTTATCTGAAGATATGTTGCATATCACATACTAACGCTGCGTTTTGTCAAAGTTAGACTCCATTGAATATTTGGACAAGGTTAGCTTCATCCTATCCCAAGCTCTAATTGATGTAGACTGTCAAAATTGATGTTTGCTGCTTAACCTTTTTGAAAATTCTTGTGTAAATGTTTCTAAATCATTGAAGAACATGACCAAATATTCGGCTTGAACATTTTTGTATGTAAATCAGACATCCTGTTTAAACTCCCCTCCCCCAGATACATACAATAGTAATAAAATAATTTCCGTCGATTTGTGTGAATTGTGGTACAAGATAATCAGTTATGGATGAGGAAAACACGACTCTGTTGATATATATACATAATGTAACTTATGGCAATGTGTGTATAACAAGTTATAAGCCTATTCGGTTTGCAGCGAGCGGTCGCGGACATCGCCCCAACAGCGTACGGAACACTGCCTCCCTTGTTCTAAGGGCAAGCAAAAAGTGTCAGATTACAAGAAAAAGGACAGGGCCCTAGACAATACCGCTTCCTGGTCCGCCATAGTCTACGTCCACGGTACGTGAAAACCGTGAAATTACGAGTTCTGGGCCGTGGAACGACAACAAACACGCGTCTCAGTTTACAGTTCGGCCTCGATTTTAAGGGTAGATGATTTCCTTGTAATAGTTTTTGGCTCATTTCTGGGTCGTCCGTCGGACCCCCGCTTCGACACGTCGGTGGTATTGTCTGTCCACTTGCCTTACCATCGGTGTCAGGTTCCGGCGTCGCGGCGTCTGAGGCGTCGCCATCCATGAGGGCCTGGGCTCGTCTGCTAGGAGTCTGGAAGGAGCCCATCCATGAGGGCCTGGGCTGTCTGCTCATTGTTTATGAGGAGCCCATCACCCGGTTGGGGTGGTTTTGTAATTAAAAACTGTTCCGTGGCCGCTTCTTTAATGCAATACAATATACCTTTACTGCAACAACAATTTTAAGATTGCATAGCATGTGTCACATAATAATAATAATAATTGTATATTCATTAAAATAATAAAATGTCATATGGTAACGATTTAATTATTAAAATATCGTAAACAATATCATTTTTAGTTAACAATCAAAGTTGTCAAGCAGTAAAATTAATATATAATAAAAAATAACTTGGGATTTCAACGCCCCTGTACTATCGCACATAAAAGCTAGTGAGATGGTCCATGAACTCACAAACTGTATAAAATGAATGAGACACTAAAAAGTGTCGCAATGCACTTTTGAACCGATTTACATTATTTATTGATTTCAGGGAGGCCATTTAGAAACTTTATGCCGGCTTGAGAAGGAAGTTGCTCGTATCTTCTCAATCTATGCTGAGCAGGTCTCAGATTTTCACGATACCTTGTATCGTACTTGTGAATGTCACGACCTCGAACCATTTGGCTCTTAAACCGACAATGTACAGTAGTATCCAGTATATACAAACATGGTAATGTTAGTATTTTGAGCTCCCTGAATGAATGTTCCTACACGACCCTCTAAACTTATTAGCAATAATATATTTATCGCAGGCAAGGAAAGTAAAAACAACTTATCTTTGTTGGTTCCAAAAAGAATCGTTAATATAGTGGTATTTAGGAATCGTTACTATTATAGTAGTGTAATTAGGCCTACATAATGGCTGATTGTAAGCATATGTTATTTTTATATCATGTTCAGGAAAGATGTCTGAAAGAAGTGGTATGTTCTTTTATTTGATTGAAAAACATGTTATTTACCTAAATTATATCTCATTGAAAACCTTTTTCATTCTCTGAAGTTATAACCCGCACACAAGCTGTAACAATCACATTCTTAACTTCAGCTGTTTTACTTGGACAGATTACCAAATTACCAAAATGTCCTACTATAAATACATACCTGCAGATCCTCATGGTGTGGTCAAGTAATCTTTTAATGTTTTTCTGACTTGGAGAAAGGAAAATTATTCTGGAATTAAAAAATCCGAACCCAACTAAACTATCGATTTTTTCGCTCTGCTACCCGGTGGTATGTTTGGTAGCGAATTATTTTAACATTCAATGGAAAATCTCTTAATTGTGGGCTAATATTACTCAAATTTGTTGTTTGAACATGAAACGCATTTTAACATCATTCCAACACCATTCTGAGACTTGAATTTCTTCTCACTGTTAAGTCTCAGTGACAATACTGTACCACACACCATTGTACATGAGTATTGACAGTGAGATGCGTATGGATCATTTCGTAATGTTTAAAACCCCTTAACCACTTCAAAAAGCCTTCACACTCAAACATATCCAAAACCTGTTAGAGCAAGATCTTGCGTAAAACCTCTTTTGAATCACTGGAATACCCGGAGTCCAGAGTAATGTAGTTGCGGTTGAAATTGTAAAATGTCTGTACGAGCACCTTGATGCTAGTACTAACCAATGTGAGTAACGGGAATTCAGAATACACATATGTTATATAAATGAGTTGTCGGTGATTGGAGCTACAGACAATCGATTTTCGATACTGATGAATGTGTGGTTTGTGATTATATTCGGCTTAAGATCTATTGTCGGATTTTTCGAAATCAACAGTGTATTAGAACAATGGATGCTAAATTATGTGTGGGATTAAAAGATTGGATCGTAAGAGCGAACGTCTGGAATGGGAGTTTATTAGATCGTGTGAAGGGATTACGACAGTGAGGCAAAGGTTGTTCATCAAATAATTATGAGGTTTTAGCAATTTGTGGAAAATAACAAAGGGCGCACAACAAACGTTTGTTTGTAGCATTAAGCTGTCTCAAATCGAATACTGCAGCTCTATTTGAAACCATCGAACCATCACTTGTGTTGGGTTTGTTTTTACCTCCGCTTTATCCTTCGAACATAACTAGACGTTGCGACTGTGTGTTATGTTAATGAAGTTGTTGAATTGCGTAAGCATAATTGTCTGTGTAAGATTTTATGTGATCTGAATATTAGTACTGTAATGTCCACTTTTGTGGACAAATAAAATTACATTTTGTGTATAGAAATGCGAGAAAAAATGGCCGCCTTTATATACATACACACAGTGAAAAGTCCCCTAAGACTATATGATCTATGAGTGGGGACGAGTACCTTCATCAGTCCGTTGGTATCTTAATTATCCATGAATAACTGTACAGTACTGTTACACAAATATATTACAACTTGATTTGTCTATTAGATAACGGTAATCGATGTGAATGGACTAATACAATTGTTTCTATTTTCTTTACAGTAGTCATCTTTTTTGTAATTGTTGTAATTGTGGTTGATTTAATCCACAGTAACTAAATCAAATTATAAACTGATTATTTAACGATTAAGGCTGGGATTAAGTAATGATTTATTTGTACTAATCAATTGATGATTCTTATACCTTTCTTATTTGTAATTTTAGAGTCCTAAACCTATGGAGAATGTAATTGACTATAGAAGCGTCAGTATTTAATAAGGCAGAATTCAAATCAGAATAATTTATTTTAAATGTAAAACTAAAGTAAAGTAAAGATGTTTCATTTCACCAGGCGAAGTTAGGGCTGAGAAGCCCCTCCCCCTCCCCCCCCAAAAAAAGTTTTATAAATGTTTGTGACACCAAAAGCCTATAAGCCTATATAATAGGAACTAATATATATATATATATATATATATATATATATATATATATATATATATATATATATTAGTTCGTGTAAGTTGTTTAGTAGTGTTACAACACTGATGGGATCTAGATAACATTGCTACCGGGATACGGGATCGCTGAATTAGGTGAGAATTGAACAAGACATTGTGTTGTTCTCCTTAAGTTTTCTTGTATACAGATACCGGTTATCGGTCTATGGGCCGAAGATGCCGCGGAGATGTTGGAGATCCGTTGTTTGAGATGCGGTAGGCCGGTAGTAGGAGCGAGACCGCAGTATTGACAGTGGAACTGCGGTATGGCCGGAGCCAGGACCGGTGATACACAGTGTTGTAGGACACAGACGCCGCTGCCGCTCCTCGCAGAGATCGCTGACCTTTACCAGGGCGGCCTTCACTATTCCGCTACTCGCACTCGGCAATCCGACTGCTTCCAGGACCCGGCCGACTCCCTGCCCCGCTGCCGTTGTTCTCCTCTCTACACTTTCCTTGATAATCGCTTCAGTGATCTGCTGGGTACAGCGGTTATCGCCGGGTAATATATGTCAAACGGTTACGACCTCGGTTACTGCTCGACCGGTGACCGTCGCGTCGGGTCGGTCTGTTCTTCGGAGTAGCCTGACTGCCCGACCTCGTGTCGGGGTTGTTACTTGTACACGGGATGTGCGAGAGGGAGATTCCCGACCACATGTTTGTAAATAGAACCGTGTTCGACTTCCCTGATGTGTTCGGAGAGGCTTCGATTCGTACACGTCAATCTCCGAACCGCTTTGGACCACGTGAAAAGTATCGGTACTCAATATAATCAACAATTTGTGCTTCAGTTAGCCTATACCATTTGTTTAGTTGAGGATTCAATTTTTTAGCCAAAACACGAATGTGCGAGTTCAGCAACAGGTAATATTCAATAAAGCAATAAAGGTGTACAACCCAAGTTTGTGAAAGCTCTGCGAAGAGCGCCTGACACACGAGTGAATGCACGATGCACACTGTTTGTATCAGTAAGCGTAATTACTGCGTAAGTTACTTACGTGAGTACGCCCTCGGAAACTTCGGAGGTCGACGTATCCCATCCCTCGCACATCGGCAGTTAGAAAACTTTACTCCAGTCAGTAAACCAGTCCACATACGTTGATTCCTGCTGCCCGGTATTACTCACCCTATTTAAGTATTAATGTGAGTATCCTCAATCAAAAATTATAATACGAGTAATATGTTTGTAATAATTATACGTCGCGATAAACGGAATATACGTAATCCAGCCCTCTAATACGGTGGCAGTCAGGCAAAGTAGTCAGTTCTTAGAAAGAATGGGTCTTTTTCGTTTAAGGGCCAGCACAAAAGACCCTAGCTTGCCAATTCAAAACTCAGATCACGCGATGCTTGCCCGCTGCGCAGCGCTTTGCGCTGCTTGCTCTTTTAGAAAAAAAAAATTAACTCGAGCTTGCAAAGTCCAAGCCCAGATCAACTCACCATTCTTACACACACAAAACTCAGACAGAACTGACGCAGGTTTCATTACAGGCAAAAGATAAGCGGCGCGCGTTTATCACTGATAAGATAAGATGAGTTTATACTAGAAGTAGTGGTAAACGGACTGTAGGTCCACGTCGTAACACTGCCGGAAGCATTTCATACCTACTTCTTAAGGGGTGGACAGTAGGTCCACGGTACCGGCCTGGGACTCACTGTCCGACTCACGGGTTTCTTTTGACGAGGGGTTGATAAGGGATCGTCGTACTCACACTGCAGCACTTGAATGGATGTTTCGAAATCTAAACTCTATATCTGCTAAATAATTTTCAGTACACTACATAAGACAGCTGCAAAAAGAATGAAACGAAATTATATACATAAAATAAAGTCAGGTTAGTTACGCCATTTCTAACTTAAGAATGTCTAACCATTATAGTGTCTACTGGTATAGACAGTATTATACAAACGATGGTCCAATATAAGGAATAACTAATACAAACTTACTGTAGATGTTTATGATTCATTAGGACAATGCCAAATTAATCAGATAGTAATATAATGCTATATGGAATTCGTTAAGATATATTCCCTATTAGTAATCCACTTCATATGTGATAGCTTGAGTAAACTATTGTTAATATTTGCTGCTTTAGCAGTACGCTGTGCGAATGTAGTGGAAGCATCACTGACCAGAGTAAAGAATAAGTACAGGTAGAAAAACTAATGCACAGCCAGATCAGTTTTGAAAAGTAGGACAGTTAGTCCACAGGTGTCGGCGTGGACTAACTGTCCTACCCTGCAGAAAAGTGACGTCAGCCACCCTCGTCAAACTAGGCGTGGACCTACAGTCCTACAATCAGAAGTAGTACCTAGACTACTGCCCTACGAACTAATAACACTAAAAAAACTATTAAATGCACTGTCAGTCAGGTATAGTATGTTTGTAAGGTGCTGGCCCTTAAACGAAAAAGACCCGAAAGAATAAGTTCTCGGATAAATCAGTTACACTGTTACAATATTAAGTTTTGACATTGTGACGCAGTTTGATGGTCAGTTCATGTGTAATGGTTCGATTTGTGTTGTTGACTAGGCGAAATCATTGCCGTAACCGATGAGTTGCAAAGATAAGTACCACATAACGCAACCTCCGAACTGTGTATCTGAAGATAACCTTCATGTATTTATCTGTCAGTAATTCTTGATATATTGTAAATCTGTGAAGAAAAACTGTGATATAAGCTATAAGAAATAATAACGAGAAAAATAATTGTGGGTCTTTTTCGTTTAAGGGCCAGCACCTTACAAACATACTATACCTGACTGACAGTGCATTTAATCGTTTTTTTTGGTGTTATTAGTTCGTAGGGCAGTAGTCCAGGTACTACTTCTAGTATAAACTCGTCTTATCTTATCAGTGGTAAACGCGCGCCGCTTATCTTTTACCTGTAATGAAACCTGCGTTAGTTCTGTCTGAGTTTTGTGTGTGTCAATAAAGCGTGGTTGTGAGTTGATCTGGACTTGGACTTTGCAAGCTCGAGTTAATTTTTTTCTAAAAGTGCAAGCAGCGCAAAGCGCTGCGCAGCGGGCAAGCATCGCGTGATCTGAGTTTTGAATAGGCAAGCTAGGGTCTTTTGTGCTGGCCCTTAAACGAAAAAGACCCATAATTGTTATAATATATTAGTCGGGGTTGTGTACTGATTCAATGTTTTGTCGACAGGGAGGATACAAACATCTATAAAATCTACTTACTTAGATGTAATATATATATATATATATATATATATATATATATATATATATATATTAATATCCCGTTTGATTGCTTGATAGAATTTGAGTTCTTAAAATTTCATTGTTTTCTAATTGATTCTTATTAATGAATATTGTTAGGTAAACAAACATTGATCCACCCTACGGATCTGAAGGTAGCTGCGATATTTTTTATTTCACTTGATATTAAACTTTGATATATTGTAAATTTATGAATGTAAATATAGATACGTACATTTTTGCGTGTATTTGAAGGTATCGTCAATGGATTGTTGTTGTCGTGTTGGCTTAATAGTTTTCAAATACAGTTTACCTGAAATATTCCGTTTTGGTTAGAAAGCCTGAATTTTTTAGGGAACAGTTTATAACTTGATTTGATTAACACGTTAGGTGTAAAGTTGTAAATGTGAAATAGTTATAAAAATGATGTAGCTCCAGGAGCCGACTTGGCCTCCAGCACCTGGAGTCTATTCTGACCTCTATTGTTCCCCGTGTGATTACGCGAGTAATAATCTACCCCCATAAATACACATTTTTATTGGCATTTACAATACAATGAAAGCTTTGCGTTCTATTGGAGTTATTGCCCATTATTGCAAAGCTCTGCCGGCCATAAACTCAGTTGTTACCTTTTTTGTAGCAGGGAAGGCAAATCATATTGTGGTCTGGCTAATTTGTTTCCTGTAATGTCGAACCTTAACTGTGGGGAGGGATCGAAATTTCTGTGCGTTTGAAGAAATGCCGTGTATTACACACTTTGCTGGTTAAATTGTGTGAATTATACGAATTGCCACTAAATCAGATTATGCTTACTTGAATTAAAACCATTCCTCAAAACGGTGCATTTAAAAAAAAATGTGGTTAACATATGTTAGTTCCCATAATACCAGGAGAACCTACAGGCTTGTAAGTTACATTTCTCTTATCATAATCTACCAAATATCGTACTAATCCTTTTGTCATTGGTGACCTTGACATTCATTATTGGCAGATCTCGTTGTCACTTGAGTCATGGTGTTTAGTTCAAAATTAAATTTAAGTAAAAGGTGTCTTATTTTACCAGACGAAGTTAGAGCTAAGAAGCCCCCTCTAACATAACCTGGGGACCAACGGCTTAAAGGTGACTTCCGAACCACCACCAATGGTCGGGCAGGCAGGCTGCTTGCAAGGACAGGATCGCTCAGCGGTCACTCATCCAGGCAGCAGCCACGCTCGGCATAGCTTGATAAGGTTATCTTGCGATAACCGCTGTACCCGCTACACTGCGCCATTGGCCATTGGTAATAATCAACAATGAATACGTAGAATAGGGTATGATAAGGTGGACATCACACATACAGAGAACAACGGTAACAGGCGGGATACTGTACCCATTTGAGCGGAGTCCATTTGATTGTTTAATACAATTTGGGTTGTTAAAATCTAATAGTTGGTACTTAATGAATGTTAAAATTAAACTCTGCACAATAGTTACAGAAGGCACGGAGAAGCGAGAGCAACAACACCGCTGCCCGATGAGGGATCGGGGGCCTTTCCCAGATGAGATGAGATAATAGGCCTATTGTTGTTTGTTTGTCTATCTCCGTCGTTTGATCTTTTGTACTGTTGAACAATCGCGAGCTGCCGGCACCCCTGAGCGCGTTTGTTGCTCTAGTGTCGTGCACTGTTGTATAGTCACACATTGATTGATATTATGTACACTGTAATCACAATTGTGTACAGTTGATTGACTAGTGTGTGCTCTGTGTTTGTACGATGGTCGTACATTGTGCTTTATAACTCTGCAGTCGCATGCGAGTATCTGGGTCGTACTCAGTAGTCGCCGCGACCGTGTACGACGATCATATAGTGTAACTAGCGATATACCTTACGTGCTATTTATTCTACGAGGTGTTCTCTATGTGCCAATTGTATGCCTTATAGGGGTGACGATCCACTGTTGCTTTCTGAGAGACATAATGCAACTAGCGACATTTCTAACGTGTTATTCTAGAGGATATATTCTATTTGCCGATTGTGTTGTTGGTGCACAGTTCCTTCTTAGAGGCATAATGGTTTCTAAAGTGTTATTCTAGAGGAGGTATTCTATTTTCCGACTGTGTTGTTGGTACACAGTTCCTTCTGAGAGGCATAATGTAACTAGCGACATTTCTTTCTAACGTGTTATTCCAGAGGAGGTATTCTATTTGTCCGACTGTGTTGTTGGTACACAGTTCCTTCTGAGAGGCATAATGCAACTAGCGACATTTCTAACGTGTTATTCCAGAGGAGGTATTCTATTTTCCGACTGTGTTGTTGGTACACAGTTCCTTCTGAGAGGCATAATGCAACTAGCGACATTTCTAACGTGTTATTCCAGAGGAGGTATTCTATTTGTCGACTGTGTTGTTGGTATACAGTTCCTTCTGAGAGGCATAATGCAACTAGCGACATTTCTAACGTGTTATTCCAGAGAAAGTTTTCTATTTGCCGATTGATTGTGTTGCTGGTACACAGTTTCTTCTGAAGGTCATACAATGAGCTACATGCCTAACGTGTGATTCTAGAATAGCTACTCTTGTGTGCCGATCATGTGTCATATGGGGGTGGCGGTTCACTGTTCCTTCGAAGGGGATTAACTAGCAATTATATAAATAATATGGATTAATGATCGTAAGGTTCTTCAGTTTGTTATGCTTTTCAATCATGTGGTTGATGTGCCTTGAGGGCGTTAATTGTAATATGGACAAAACGTTTGCATCGGTGGGTCTTTTTCGTTTAAGGGCCAGCACCTTACAAACATACTATACCTGACTGACAGTGCATTTAATCGTTTTTTGGTGTTATTAGTTCGTAGGGCAGTAGTCCAGGTACTACTTCTAGTATAAACTCGTCTTATCTTATCAGTGATAAACGCGCGCCGCTTATCTTTTGCCTGTAATGAAACCTGCGTTATGAGTTATACTTAGTTTTTCTTGTTCAATAAAGCGTGGTGAGTTGATCTGGGCTTCGACTTTGCAAGCTCGAGTTAATTTTTTTTCTAAAAGAGCAAGCAGCGCAAAGCGCTGCGCAGTGGGCAAGCATCGCGTAATCTGAGTTTTGAATAGGCAAGCTATGGTCTTTTGTGCTGGCCCTTAAACGAAAAAGACCCGCATCGGTTTCAATTTGGAAAGTAAGGTTTTTTGAAGTCTGAATAATGTTTTATGTCTTTCTTTAAGGTAGGAATATTGACTTCGCCATTTCTCCCATATTACTTATCAGGGGTGGCCACGGCCTTTACGTGGCCTATGAAGGTTGTGCGATCGGTTATCGCCTATTGCCTCTGCACGAAAACGGAACAAGGCTGTCTGACTCACGGTGTGGTGTGTATGCCGTCATCCCGGGGCTGATCATCTGCGGACCGCAGCTCAGAGGTCAGACGCGGTGGACTGTGGATAGACCACACAACCATAGTCGTGCCTATCTCCTATTTACATGTTTTTAATGCCTTCGCCTATTATTTGTTTACTTAAAATATATAAAATTAAAAAATAAAGTATAAAAGTAATAATTATACTTTAAATACAGTGTAATTTGCAAGTTTTATATCTTTAACGTTACTAAATACGAGTTAACTTCCGTGAGTGTACTATTAACCATGAAAATAAGTTTGATTAAAAGTTTAGGTTTAATGTACATCATTTTATTCAATAGAGCATTCATATAAGTGTGTTTCGTAGTACAAACTTTATTTTGAAAAAAAAAAAACATTGTTGTACAGACTAGTAGCGGTATTGATTTTTATTTGTGTAATCCCTCTACTAAAGTAGTTGAGTTGAACGAATGGTAACCATGTGGGGACCGCTCCATGCATCTATGGGCAAGATGTAATCTTAGTAAACTCTCCAGTATCGAATTAAACACACACACCGAGTAGTCGTGTCTCCCCGTAAAACCCGCGTCAAGAAACAGTCTACGTGTACTACTCGCTGCAAGTACGTGTACGTGTACTACTCGCTGCAAGTACGTGTACTACTCGCTGCAAGTACGTGTACTACTCGCTGCAAGTACGTGTACTACTCGCTGCAAGTACGTGTACTACTCGCTGCAAGTACGTGTACTACTCGCTGCAAGTACGTGTACTACTCGCTGCAAGTACGTGTACTACTCGCTGCAAGTACGTGTACTACTCGCTGCAAGTACGTGTACTACTCGCTGCAAGTACGTGTACTACTCGCTGCAAGTACGTGTACTACTCGCTGCAAGTACGTGTACTACTCGCTGCAAGTACGTGTACTACTCGCTGCAAGTACGTGTACTACTCGCTGCAAGTACGTGTACTACTTGCTTCAAATACTGTTCTGATAGCGGGACGGAAATGAGACGTTCCCGTCATGTTAGGATGTTGCATGTCACTTCGACTCATCGTCAACGCAATCGGCTTGCGGTTAGGGAGTGGTGTTATTTTTAACCTTACAACTCATATTTACAGCCATAGCTGGGTAACAGATTAACACTACTGCACCATTGCTATTTATAACAAAAATACGTTTATTTTATTCGCATATTTCTCTTGTAATGGGGTGCCTTCGCTAAATATTGTTGGAATTGTACGTTTTTCATCCCCATGCGATAACATGGCAACAGTAAAAACGGGTTTAAGATCCCAGATGTTTAAGTGATGACGTATAAACGAGAGACACTATTATATAAATTAATTTCCTCTGAATCATATTATGGCAAGATATTGCTTGCTGAACACAATGCGTCTGTAACCTAGACCTTGATTTATCCTTTTTTGTAATTGCCATTCCTAAACTGCACGAATGCACAAGCTGTAAAGACAACTTTACACGTTTTATAAATTTAGAAGGTAACAAACACACTGTAACTTTTCCATGCTCTTAGAATATCGATGTAAATTTCATCCCTTCCTTCGAAATTTAAAATTATGGATATGGGTTTTGCTTGGATGGCAATCAATTGAATGATTGAATATTTATTTATTTCCTCATAGATACAAAGATCTCAACATACATGCAAAAACGGGAAATGATCTCCACATGGGCGTAGCCTGTGTGTGTGGAGATCGAGACGCGATCAGCAGCATGAATATGTACTCATCAACATAATAAGTAATGTAAAATCTTCGTATCCAATGTAACACAATGAATACATGTGTTATTGTAATTCAATGTATACATAAAATATTATAAATCAAGACTGCTATGGTGAGTAACGATACATTCTAAAGTATTGGCAGAGTAGAAGAGAAGAAGGAATCAATACAATGATGCTGGTATGTTTGAATCTAGAAACAAAGTGATAAAAGTGCCAATTATATTGCATTGATTTCTTATATCAATGCACATCCCGTTGATATACTGATACATACGCGCCATTTCCTCTGCTCGGAGACACCGTATATTCATATTTATACAATTAAAATAAGTAGAAGTGGCACAAGTACTGTAAAATACATTATTTTAAGGCCTTCAAATTTGCCGAAATTAGTTACTGAAAGGACTGTTATTAGCATACTAACGTTAGATGTACTTCCATGACTGTCGGGGGATCGTGGAGTAGATTTTTGAAATTAATATGTATTTATGTTAAAATATGAATTGCGAAATACCGTAAAGTTTCAGTTACTAAGTATATACCCACACGCAAACTAGTAAGTTAGTAACTAAAAATAACACGAGATAATGTGATTTGTGATGTTGAACTCATATGAGGGGTTTGGTACGGCGTGTTTAGAGTTACAGGAGTTACGTAGCACCGCGTGTTTCAACTAGTGCGTGCGTGTTCTTTGTGTAACGTTTCTGTTATATTTCGACCTTACAAATAACCTCATGAAATTCGGTGTAATGATTTCTTATCACTAATTCATTCCTTTAAGCGGAATTCTTACGTGTATGATGCATAAATCAGTTTTATTCTCTTTTGTATTTTTTCACGTAGTACGTTTGATCGGGCGAGTCAAGATTAAGAAAAGGAATTCTCGTATTTATGTAGAAAACGTTAAGAACTCCCCGAGAAACCGACGGAACGGTCGGCCGTCCTTGACCCAGAATGGCGAAGTACAAATGTTAAGTCTCGTTGTAATGAGATATTTCCGTCCTTGCAGAACCCCGTTGGTCGCGTGATTCCCGAAATCGCGTGTCCCTTGTTTATATAGGCATACTTGTTTATAGGACATGCGTTACTCGTAATAAACAGATTAACTCATTCCAACTTTGGCCGGACCGCTGCGGTCGATGTTGTGTTCCATTACAACCGATTCTTAATCTGTGGTTGTACTCCTAGTTCTTAGAAACATTCGCTAAATTCTCGTGAGTTCTTAACATTGCCTAAAGTAGTGTACTGGGCTTTATCCCGCCAATAGCCTTTAACCATGTCACTGGTAAACCTTGATGCATTAACCCAGATTTGATGTGCCTTCCATCTTGTACTACTTGCCATTTTTTTAACCCAGATTTGATATGCCTTCCAACTTGTACTACTTGCCATTTTTTTACTTACCCCAGATTTGATGTGCCTTCCAACTTGTACTACTTGCCATTTGTTTACTTAACCCAGATTTGATGTGCCTTCCAACTTGTACTACTTGCCATTTTTTTACTTAACCCAGATTTGATGTGCCCTCCAACTTGCACTACTTGGTATTTCTTTACTTTTCCTTAACTAACCGACTAAAATTATTTAATATTCATTTGATTTGTTCTGATTATTGTACCCATGCACCACGATGCCTAACATAACTACAGAGTGATCCGAAAACAACTTTAGAAACTCCACAGATGCGTTGTTGTACTCTAATTCGCCTAGTAATACATTTAGTTGCCGACGGCGCATGCGTAGTGCGCATCGTGTTACGGCCACTTTCACTCTTGAGGAGCGTTCCCGATTTGTGTTACTGTTTCATGAAACAATCTCTGCAACAAAGTAAATTTTACACCGAAAACGGGAAGTATCTTCTGGGCAGCCCCACAATTCACGGTTGGCACAAGAACTCTGTCGAGATTGGTTTATCGCCGTCTGAAAGCACCGAGTCGCCCGAACGTCGCACTAATGGGGTTATCGGAAGACATTGGAGAAAGCTTTTGCTCGCAATCCAAGCCTCGCGGCAACAAAAGACGGTTTGGCGAGTTCCACGTAAATGTTTACACTTGAAACGGTTCAGATCAACAACGAAGTACTCAAGTTCTGAACGTTATTGTGGATAAATAAAGTCTGGACACAATAATCTAAAACGAGGAGTCAACATTCGCGTAAGGAAACAACTGTGGAACCTGGGATAGCAAAAAGGCCACGAGAAACTTCACTAAATACTCTCGCTTTCTAATTTTCATTAACTCTCATATTTTTATCATGACATAAACCCTTGTTGACGCTTCGTATTTTGATTTGGACCATGGCAGGCAACCAGATTGTCGTTATAGCGTCTGTGATTTTTCGGCTAGAGGTCGTTGACACCCGAGATGACATTTAATGTATTTTTAATAAAGTTTTATAATTCTATTCATGGTGGTTATTTTTATGAACCTTGAGAAATCAAAACATCAGCAGTATGAAATAAGTAAGGAAGTCAGCAGAGATGAGTAAAGGAGATCAGTTGAAATCATTATTAGTTTGTTGTAATTCTCAGTTTATATTTGTGTAGTTTTAAGCCTTTGTTCCATTGTACGAGTCTTTATTGACCTAAGTTATTCGGAAAAGCAGTCTGTAAACTAAGAAACTCTTGGAAAAAACTGTATTTCTATTTATGTTCTATTTATATTCCACCATTAAAATTCACTGGAATAAAAATCATACCGACTCGGAATCGTTCCTTCATAGCAAGAAAAAGGTACACATTGTGAAGGTCGGTGAGGAAGTAACCGCACGGAATTCCATTACTGCACAGAAATCGCTGCAGTGTGGACTCGGGACACTCGTAGGTCAGTCCTCGTACCTCATACTCAAGCGAGAGTCGTCAGTTGTTATCGGCCTCTGCGGCGCGGTGCGGACATTTATTCTTTATCACGATCTCCCCTCTGCACTCTGCACTCTCCGACTCTCCGCTTATCCTATCTCTCACTGATTCAATCTCCGAGTGCCGTAGCCCGTAGTCGTTCCGCACATATTGCAGCGAAATTTACGGTTCACAGCTGCAGTATTTTTATCATCGATCTCCGGTCGCCGATAAATAAAATTTAGATTTGTCACCTCCTGAGACATTTTTCCCCTCGAAGTCTGCACATTTTGATGAAGAATTCTTGACTGGAACGACGGTGCAGTTTCTCGGACCAGATTAACTTGATGGAGTTCACTATAGTTCAGCAATCGGGGACTCTCTGCTCCGATGACACTCATGCGTAATATCTGAAATAAAACGTAAATGAATACAATATTTTACCGTTGAAATATTGACCTACATAAAATTAACTAAGCGCAGCGCCTCTTCAGAATAATTTCTACTTAGATGGAAATTTAAATTTAGTATAATCCTTAGTCTTCTCTGGTCACTGAAATAACAAGCTATTAACTTTCTGTAATGTTACGCTACTTCGCGTTCTCGTCTATTGCGGCCAGCTTTATAATTTTTTTTAAACAATCAACTAGCAATAGACAACTGTTAGAAGTGCAATCACTATATAACGTAAAAATGCCGATCCATCCCAGTAGTTGTAATTTCTTACAAAACTTAGATTGTAATATTTTCAAAATGATTATGTATATTTTTTCCATTAAACTCTAGTGAACCAAATGTGGTAGTGTAAAAGCAGTAACTTTTACGTTGAGAAACCAATACACAAGTATTACATTATTGGACACAAATAAAGCTATTAACTTAAAGATGATTCATGCAATTTATCGTTATCCACCACTGTCACCACGTTAAAGTAAAATTAAAGCAAAGTAATTTCATTTTATCAGGCGAAGTTAGGGCTAAGAAGCCCTGCCTAACACTTAACCTGGCGACTAACGGCTTAAAGGTGACTTCCGAACCACCACCACTAATGGCCGGGCAGGCGGACTGCTTGCAAGGACAGGATCGCTCAGCGGTCACCCATCCAAGCAGCAGTCACGCTCGACGTTGCTTGATCTGGTTATATCGCGATAAGCGTCGTACCCGCTACACTGCGCCATTGGCTAACACGTTCATGTATAAAACGGCGTTCTGCATGTTTGTAGAAAGTAATCAAATTTTGTTTAAAGATTATATTTCTTACATGTTTTTCATTTTGATCATCTTGAGCTTCACAGAATATTAAAAATACAATACGTTTTTTCCTTAATTGAGTGTACAGTTTTGCATCACATCTAATTGTAAAGGTACTACTCACAATAGCCCTACCAACGTCTAGTGTTTTAGCTAGACATGGCTGCTAATTATTAAACAAAATCTTAACTTTTCAAAAATTAAAACGCCCATTAGTAACAAGGCAAAAAATATTATATAATAACCCGAAAATTTGTACGCTACAAACCATACGTGTGAAATGAAACATTTACGGGCAGTTATTACGGGCCAAAACGTGATTTAATACAGCCAGCACTTAACATAATCATATGTAATAGAGATGTGTTTCTCTCACATTTGTGTGAATTGTGTAATCTGATGTACACAGTACAAATCAGATTCTGTTTTCAATGACCTATCCAGGAGAGGAGCAAAGGGGGGGGGCTCCCTCCAAGATTTTGAAAAAAGGCGGTTTTGTAAATCGCAATCACTCCCTTACTGTAACTATTAAGAGTAAACTTAACTTGACGTAATGAAACAAACTTTGAGTTTGAGTAAATTGCTTTTATTTCGTTTCCATTGATATGCAAAATCACCTGTTACAATAAGGATATTGGCGAACTAAATTCTCCCCTCCCCGTAAATCAGTAATGCATCCACCCTTATCTTAAATCCGCTGTAAATAGCGCTGAGGATTACAAGGTCTGTGCTATAAGCGTTGGGTTGTCGACAATATGACGTGGACGATTTCTACTCATAAGGAAGGGCAGCAGTGTGTTGTGCCGTGTATTGAATAAGTCGCGGGAAGTTCCCGTCAAATGTCAACCCTCATCAGGGGCTGTCAGCAATATAGTCCTGACCTTCTAGGAAAGCGCCAAACACCATTACTGCACCTATGTTCGTGTGTTTGGAAAGCGCCCACGCCCCTGTTATAGTCACTCGTTCTCACTTCATCGTGGTCGGTTTATTTGTGGGCCGCAAAATATAGAGCACACTGATAGGCATTGCAGAAATATTCGGTTTGTATGTAGAGTATTTACCTTTTCGTGCCGTGTTAGAGCCAGCGCCGTTTTCGACTGGATGCCTCAAACTATTCGAGAAATTTATGCAATCCTCCGATAAACATTGAATCAAATCGTGTAATTTATGAAGTTAAGTTGTACGGTCTCAAATACAAAGCGTATATATTGATTTATGGGTGATAAGTGTGCTTTTGTTACTTTAATCCAACTGTAAGGTAGAATGTAACGTTGTCCGTCAGGTGCGTTCGTTCGTTCGTTCGTTTGAACGTTGTTCAATGGTGCGTTGATGGCTCACGTGGCGATTCCTGCAATTTAATCATTCGTTTATAATCTATGTTCTTTTCACTATGGACGCGTTCACGAATCTTATTGAAATCTGTAGAAATAATATTAGACGTATAATTTGATTCATTGCCTGCTTCGTTAATTCGTCATGCATTTCTTAACCGTAGAAATTTTAATTGCTGCTAAAACCCGATTCGGAGGCATTCTAGGAAACGATCGCCACATAGTAGCTAGGGAGGCATATTACAATGTTAGGAGAAGACGTTTGGTGTCCGCACAGTTCCTAGGTATGAATTCATTTCAACCGTTTCGACTGGTTTCCCTCCACATTGTATGAACATTTTATACATAACATTAAAAAATGACAAGGTCAATGTATTCCACTATCGCCATAAAATAAGGGTTGAAACCTCCACCCCCTTCTGGATACGTCACCGACTTGCACACGTTACATTTAATGGGGGTTTTTATATTTTGCATATTCGAGACTTGTCTATGTACCATTCGCTTTTCATTTACCTACCAGTTCTGGCGAACGGGGTGGTATGTGTGTATCCCTTCCAGGAGCCTGAAGATTAGCCAGAAGAGGCCGATAGCTAATCAATGTGAGAAGTTGCCGCGATTCGCTCGTGCCGCAGAAGGCTCCCGCGCGGTTGTCACAATGTTTCAGATATTTCTCGAGTGACAGAGATACAGGAAGTGGCCGAGGACAGGGACACACTCGCGGGCAGGATCGAGTTGCCGCAGGTATTGTGTTTCTGCCGTTCTCTTCATTCTTTACAGGACACACAAGTTTATTGTAGCCAGATTCCTCTCAGATCCAGCATCACTGTTTCAGGGTCACTGCGTCAGGATCGCGTCACTCCGTACTTTACAACATACTGTAATATAACATATAGTTGTATACTCGGCCATAACGTTGGTAGTGTCATCCGGTTTATTGTACACATGTACTAAATTGTATATTTTATGATTTTGGAACTACAATTTCCTAAATCTTCTGTTTTCATTCTCTCTTAATGTATGAGACGTGAAGAGCTTTTAAAGTTAAATGTTTTTACGTTACAATATATCTCATAAGTTGATTTTTTTCTATTGCAGGTATGGTAAATGTATAAATTTCAGACAGCTGTCAATTGCATCGCTGTATTACTTCGTTTAAATGTTGTTATTTGATGTGCCGAGTGTCGTCTATCATATATGATGAATAGACAGCTGTCAATTACATAGCTACGTGAACTTAGTAATTCTCATCTTAGTTCGCTGTCAGAAAATAATGCAACACAAACCTAGTCGAACGTTGTGGACGTTTACCGCTATTACGTTCGAGATTTCTGACAAAGGCCTGAGTTTGAATTCAATGTAACATTATCGATTTTCTCGGAAATAACATGAATAAACACTAGCCGTTATTAACAGCCATGAAGCAGTTAGGTTATCGGAGTACCTCATGGGGGTTACTTCGCACTTTTTTTGTTGAAGCTTATTATAGCACCTTTCCGTTTCAGAATCGTTCACCTGCTTGAGAACTTGAAATTGTCAGGACTTTACAAATACGTTAGTTAATGAAAGAGACGACTTTTCGGCGGACACTTCCTAGCCAGTGTGAATATTCTGGGAGTCATAACATTTCATTGTAGGATTAATTAAACATGTATCGACAAAGAGTGACATTTCGATGCCACTCATCTTTGGATGACTTGTAACAGAATATACTATACTATATACTAGTTTTTATCGAGTAACCGGCCAAACAAGTGATTAACGTCAGATATGCCGCAATATCGTCCACTTTGCCCTAACGAATACAGCACAGCGCTGTATGTAGAGTGCCCGGGACAATAGCCGTATCGTATTGTATTGAAACTAATATGGAACCGACCACGCGAGCTGCTAACCCCGTTGTAGGGCAGCAATACCCCGTTAATGACCAAGAGGTTTCGAGATGGAAGGAATTTAATAGGGCGTTCCATTACCGTGTGCGGCACAACGTGTTGTCACCCGGTACACGGCCGTTTGTGTCATCTATGACACATTCTTCCTGTTTATTGACGCGGCTCTGCCACACTTGACGCGTCATTGTTATTGCGGTGACGGCCGGTCGTTAATAAGTCTGTACGTTTGATCTTTACCTTTGATTCAGCGACAACGGACCCCCAGTGCTTTACCGAGTGGTTTGTTGGATACACAATTATGTTGTTGGATACGCAAGAGCACTGTTGGATAGGAAGTATCTCCGAGAAATGGAAATATGAGATCAGTAAACAGTTAGCTGTGTGCTATGTCTCGTTTTTTTTTAATTTACCAAATATTTCCGTATTTAGGAAAGTTTGTGTCGATTCTAGTCAATGATCACAAGGCTAAGTAAATGTAGTTTTCATTTTAGAACATTATATATTATCGCATTTGAATATTAAACATTCCTAATGTATAAATTACTGCAGAGATACATTATGCTACTATTCATCGAAAATGAGTGTTATTTATTTTATATCCTGGAATTACACATATAACCCTCTTTTTTAATTTCTTTCTTTCGAATGATTCATAGGTATGATAATTAGCTGTTACCAACAATTAAATTTCGGAGGTTCTTGCATAGTAGAGTGATTGACGAAATAAACTGTGGCTCATCGTTTAAACGAAACCTGTCAACTAATCGCCCTGAAAGTGATTGTCCTGATTGTATTTAGAGGTGGATCGGTTCGAAAAAGTTATGCATATTTCGACTCCAACAATTTTGGTTTCAATTCCAACTTCTAAATTCGATTTTTTCTGAACTTGAGTTATGCATATTAAAAATCCAGTTTTGTGAATCTTTTACCCCCCAAAAGCCTTGATTTTAAGTAAAGAACCCAAAATAAATAAACGCCATTTATCTTTTATTGGATTGGTAATATTTGCATCCATTAGATACTTAGCCAAATAGCACAATTTGCGTCTCTTTCAACATTTTCATTTTAAAGTTATAACCCATTGAACCAAAATGTTGCGTAGAATTCAATTGACCCCGTGATGGAACCCTTACGGATGGTCGGACTTGAACAACCAAAATTATTTTCTAACATTATAAATTTGTATATGCGATGATGTCCTTTTATATTTATACTTAAAGAAACCATAAAGACTAGCTAAAAATATGCAATAAATACATAAACCACATCGTGCATAAAATTCTCTTAAGCATAAAATATTCGGGGTCCAAGAAATGTCTTAAGAATGAATAGTTAGTACTACTTTCACTGCGCATAGGCACATGACCCGTGCAGGCTTATTTCACAAGGACAATGCTTTTTATGGTGCTGTTGTTTCAAGCTACTTTGTGTTGTTTGAAAAATTGTTTTCAATTATAATGTTTATTGGTCAGATTGCTATATTGTACTTATATCTGGGAAATAAATCAATTCAATTCATTCATACTCCGTATAACGTCCTCTGCAACGATACTATGTAAAAGCAACAAGCCTATGCTGTGTTTTAACACTATTTATGGTAAATATGATATTGGTATATTCTAGACCACTAGAGGCTATAGTGGTAATGTAGTGTTTTGTTTCCGCAGCCATGATGACAGCCAAAGTAGAGTCTGGGTACTCAATTATACAGTATACTGGGTCTTTTTCGTTTAAGGGCCAGCACAAAAGACCCTAGCTTGCCTATTCAAAACTCAGATCACGCGATGCTTGCTCTTTTAGAAAAAAAAATAACTCGAGCTTGCAAAGTCCAAGCCCAGATCAACTCACCACGCTTTATTGACACACACAAAACTCAGACAGAACTAACGCAGGTTTCATTACAGGCAAAAGATAAGCGGCGCGCGTTTACCACTGATAAGATAAGACGAGTTTATACTAGAAGTAGTACCTGGACTACTGCCCTACGAACTAATAACACAAAAAAAAAAAAAAACGATTAAATGCACTGTCAGTTAGTCAGGTATAGTATGTTTGTAAGGTGCTGGCCCTTAAGCGAAAAAGACTCAGTATACTTACTTACTACCAGTGATAAATCTTATAATTGTGCAATATATCAATCTGTGGTTTTCATTTTTGGTCTTTTTTTATTTAGTAAAGATTGAAATAATTAATTGATTTAAGAAATTGAAGTGCAATATTAGTATACTGTACTACAATAAAACACTAGCACTGCTAGAGTATTTCACTTTTTAGAAGTTATCATAAAAACATATGTGTTCATAATATTATTCAATATATTAGTGTTAGTATATATTAAAATTGTGGAAACTAAACACAAACGTAAATAGCGTGAGCCGTGTACACTTTTAAAACAGACCAACTAATCTCAAACTAACAATGAAAAGCGTAAACCCATTGTGTTTAAAAACGGTGGGTTATTGTTGATGGTTAAAAAACAACTGTCCTTAACAGTAATGGCAATTTCACCTTAAAAATATACTCGTCTGAATTTCCCGAGTGAAATGTGAAATTCACTACCGTTGATAATTTATTCGTAAAATCTGGTAACAGTAAATAAGTAGTTATGGTTTAAAACACAACATTTTGGTTGCACTTGTGTTTTTTACGTTGCAGACAATTTTGAACAGCAATGTTCATGGTTACGGCGACAGTGGTTACGTAACCGGGAACTTTCTGTACGGCCCGGTTTGGCAATGGCCGGATCGCCCGTACCTTATGGCAATATGGTTAACCTGACTACGACTATCTTGCATCACCAAGAGTGACGGAGTCGATTTACTTCCTAAAGTTTAGTGATCGCATAACAGTAAATCCCCACATACGAGTACGAGATGTGAACACTCAAAGTGGGCGATTCTTTAGGAGGATGCAGTGAAGGGGTAATAGTACTAGCTGGAACCCTTTCACCTGTGAGCTTATAGGCGGACCGCGTAACTTCAGTAAAAACATTCTTTTGTCGCCTTAATCGACCGCGTGTATGCCACAGGCCGTATTTGTTAGTTCGGCTACGTGTAACCCAGATACAGCTTTATCTAGCAATGGTGTAACTTTGTTACTGGCTGAGCATTAGCGAAGCTTACCACTCGTGGGGCTGGACAAATTTGTATTTCTACCTGTCTGTCCATCCGCACGATATTTCGAAAACGAACAGACCGATAGACTTGAGAGCTTGCATAAAACTTCATTTATACAGTCTGAGTTATAGAAGTATGGATACACTCTATTAAGTTTTTGATGGATAAAGATGGAGCGATGGAACTCGGTACACCTTTCTAGGAAATAGAAGTGAACTTTTTAGTCACTGTTACAACTTTGCCCATTTTCCCAAAATTTGATTTGGGGGGGGCTCAAAATATTTAAACGTAAAGGCCCATTAAGTCTCCTCATTTGAAAGGTCTTGATAAAAGAATAAGAACAGTGGAAACTAGAGCTTCCTATCTTAACCCAGTACAAAATGGTCACTTAATGGGTTTCAACATTTAAACATTTTAAGCTCCCAATGGGAAAGTTGTACGTAACAGTGACTAAAAAGTTCACTTCTATTTCCTAGAAAGGTGTACCGAGTTCCTATCCCTCCATATTTATCCATCAAAACTAAACCGAGTGTATCCGTAATTTTAACTCACACTGTATATTAACAACACTGAGTTCAATGATGGTGCATGTCACAATATGGGATTTGTACATTTGTCTTATGGGTAACCATGATGGGAACAAGAAAATGGCAAAATAAAAACAAACTGAATCCAATCATTTGAGATTTCAACATGTGATTTTTATTCAAGAAAGAGTGGAAACTCAGTGTTAAACTCGGTGATAAGATCTGATTTCAGCGCACACTTGCGTTGTAGTACCCTTTCTAGCTCACTCTTAACACTGCCATGAAACCTAGTGTAATGTGCAATAGTGAGAATGCATTATGTGGCAAGATATATTGAGAAGGATTTCAAACTGGTGACTTTAAATTTTGCGTTAACTGAATAACAAAAAAACTGTTATTAACAGTTAACTGTTGTTAACTGTTGTGTTTTGCGTTTAATCTGCGTACACAAGAATAAGTTCAATGATGTTGCATATCCAAATATGGAATTTGGCCGAGCGTCATTGACTCAGTAGGCTGACGCAGCACTGTAAACTGAGGTGGATAAGACAGCGAGAGCGGTGCGTTATCGTGTTGACAATACTCGAGTCGCACTTGTAGAGAACGTATAAATATACAGAAGCTGTAGAAAGATGTACAATAACAATAAAGATTGACGTGGAGCGACTTGCTCGGGCGAATGATGTTTAGCTCCTGTCCCAGCAAGGTGGATGTATCGACAATGTCCGCTCTGCCAAGTCACACGTGTAATCCACTCTCTGTAAACTGAGGTGGATAAGACAGCGAGAGCGGTGCGTTGTCTTGTTGACAATACTCGAGTCGCACTTGTAGAGAACGTATAAATATACAGAAGCTGTAGAAAGATGTACAATAACAATAAAGATTGACGTGGAGCGACTTGCTCGGGCGAATGATGTTTAGCTCCTGTCCCAGCAAGGTGGATGTATCGACAATGTCCGCTCTGCCAAGTCACACGTGTAATCCACTCTCTGTAAACTGAGGTGGATAAGACAGCGAGAGCGGTGCGTTGTCTTGTTGACAATACTCGAGTCGCACTTGTAGAGAACGTATAAATATACAGAAGCTGTAGAAAGATGTACAATAACAATAAAGATTGACGTGGAGCGACTTGCTCGGGCGCATGATGTTTAGCTCCTGTCCCAGCAAGGTGGATGTATCGACAATGTCCGCTCTGCCAAGTCACACGTGTAATCCACTCTCTGTAAACTGAGGTGGATAAGACAGCGAGAGCGGTGCGTTGTCTTGTTGACAATACTCGAGTCGCACTTGTAGAGAACGTATAAATATACAGAAGCTGTAGAAAGATGTACAATAACAATAAAGATTGACGTGGAGCGACTTGCTCGGGCGCAATGATGTTTAGCTCCTGTCCCAGCAAGGTGGATGTATCGACAATGTCCGCTCTGCCAAGTCACACGTGTAATCCACTCTCTGTAAACTGAGGTGGATAAGACAGCGAGAGCGGTGCGTTGTCTTGTTGACAATACTCGAGTCGCACTTGTAGAGAACGTATAAATATACAGAAGCTGTAGAAAGATGTACAATAACAATAAAGATTGACGTGGAGCGACTTGCTCGGGCGCATGATGTTTAGCTCCTGTCCCAGCAAGGTGGATGTATCGACAATGTCCGCTCTGCCAAGTCACACGTGTAATCCACTCTCTGTAAACTGAGGTGGATAAGACAGCGAGAGCGGTGCGTTGTCTTGTTGACAATACTCGAGTCGCACTTGTAGAGAACGTATAAATATACAGAAGCTGTAGAAAGATGTACAATAACAATAAAGATTGTTCTGTTACGGACGACATCCAATATCTGATAACCTCTTGAGAAGAACTGGAGCGCGGTCCCCACTACCACCTCCCCCCGCCCCGCCCCCTCTCGTCCTACCACTGATTTAATACCCCGTATAAATATAATTCCATCAGACTAAATTTCCTTCTCCGCGGGTCCCCGGTTTTCTCTATCAGGAGCGATTTACCGAGGACACACCTTCTCGTAGCATTTCCCGTCATTCGCGGAGTGCACACGTAATTCAATCGTCGAGGTAAAAATGTGACTGTTTTCCTTTCCACCAGATCCCAACGCCGAGTGACTTCCGCAAGTCAATTTCTTTGCCTCGCCACTTGTCATGATTTGACAAGGGTTCCTTCAGATTGGCAAGAATAAAGCACAACAGAATCTACTCTCCCGCGTTCACTGTATTTTCTGTTTATATTACAGTTCATACCCGCAATGTACAAGGAACCGTTCAACTCCGTATTAACTGTATCAATCGGTGTTTTAATTGTACCCTAGTGTTCTCCGAAAATCGAATTTAGGAACTAAAACAGCAGTATTGTACTGCTGAAAATGATTTTAGTAGAAGTTTTAATGTGTCTGTCATGTTGTGTTTTTGTGTTTCCGAAAAACTAATAAATAAAAACTAAAACTAATAAATTTTTATATTAATTAATATTACCAACCGTGGAACATACGTAACATTTAAACTCCATTGGAAGCATGAAGTCTCTCAGGCTTCTGTTGCAGAAACACTTATTTACTTGCTTTACGTGTGCTTTACAACATTGAACACAATTTCAATTACAATATGGAAGCCAAATACCACAAATTGACTGATAAATGTATCTCGGAAACGACAATGTAAATAAAGCTGTGATTTCGCGTTGTGATATCCGTCATGTTTTAGATCCGGGAGTTTAAGGAATTCTACTTTAAAATTGTTGTTTCGCTTAAGAGGATATGACAACTATAGGCTATGTTTTCTTAAAATGTCACATTTTCCAAACGTTATATTTTCTGATTTGGTATTAAATTCTGAGCATACACGTATATTCTTATAGTAATCTTCCAATTGATTCATAGTTCAATAAAGCAAATTTAACAATTTTTTGTTATTTTAAACGGTTTTGTACAAAGGAATACTCGGGGAGATATATTATTCACAAAGTAATCACAAAAGCGTTAAAAACCGCACTGTTTTGGAAGTTGACCTCCTGTATGCTAGTTCCTTTTAATTTCGTGTATGTTTGATAAAGTAAAGGTTTGATTTGAACCGCTTATTAAAATGTTTTCAGATTTATTTGTAAATAGTTTAAATAATTTTTTTTTTATTTATTAAAATCGCGATTTTTCACGTGCATGATGTTGTATTATGATGAACACATTAACAGACAAGACGACAATTATCCTTATCTAATGCGTTATCTTGACTAGGTTGTCGGTGATAAGTGTCCTTATCTAATGCGTTATTGTGACTAGGTTGTCGGTGACAAGTGTCCTTATCTAATGCGGTATCTTGACTTGGTTGTGGGTGACAAGTGTCATTATCTAATGCGGTATCTTGACTTGGTTGTGGGTGACAAGTGTCCTTATCTAATGCGTTATCTTGACTAGGTTGTCGGTGATGTGTCCTTATCTAATGCGTTATCTTGACTAGGTTGTCGGTGAAAAGTGTCATTATCTAATGCGGTATCTGGACTTGGTTGTCGGTGATGTGTCCTTATCTAATGCGTTATCTTGACTAGGTTGTGGGTGACAAGTGTCCTTATCTAATGCGTTATCTTGACTAGGTTGTCGGTGATAAGTGTCCTTATCTAATGCGTTATCTTGAATAGGTTGTCGGTGACAAGTGTCATTATCTAATGCGGTATCTGGACTAGGTTGTCAATGATAGTTGTCCTTATATAATGCGGTATGTTGCGTTAGACTGCGGTTTCTTCACGCTATATTTTTAGTTACTCTGTATATATTTATTGTACCTAGGAATCCATCTGTAAAAAGCAAGAAATACTAAAATTAACTCCAGCAATGTGAACTCCTGAGGCAATCAATAAGCCAGGGCCGGCCGCCGCAGTCCCGTAATGGCACGAAGCAGACGACTAAAAGCCTCCCTAACTCAAACAAAGTTGCCGGGTCAGCGGGTACGCAGGCCACCTCCACATTTTTGGATCATGGCTGCACCGACTACCAGATTCCGCAATTAGTTAATCAAATCATCCTGCCACAACCCATCCTCCCGGCTTCCAGTAATCCTGCAATCGATTGCAATCAGCCCTCTCCCCTCTGCCGACATCATTGTTGGATTAATTTTTGCGGCGCCAAATTAATACAAGGAATCGGTTCGTGAAATACTCTGTTGTCTCTGCATCGAGTTCACAGAATCGTTACGTCGCCTGTTCGGACGATAGCCAATAAAAGGCACACCAATAACACGTTCCCAGTGGTATTTCATTATTTAGATTTTTAATATTTGAAATGGACAGGATTAGTCGCTCCGAGCATCGCTGGCGATACAATTTGCTGCTGTTGTTCAGTTTGATTATTAATTTGGCTTATAGTAAATATTAAAAATCAAAAGTAGTTTTGTAAAATTACGTTGTTTTTTGTTAAACGCCATGAGTATGAGACATGTTGTGAAAAGTATTTATATTAATACATGAGTCATTTCTGCCTTTAACTGAGGCAGTTCACAAAGTGTACGAATTTATAGATAACTTTTTGTCTAATAAATCAGTGAATAAAATTAATATTTTGAAAGAAAAGAAGCTCGGCTACAAATAGATTTGTTCAGCATCCACAACGAAGCAGTACAGCATGCCACCGTGAAATATACACAGGCAATGGTAAATGAAGTGCCCCGGTGAAGAACACTTACCCATTTCACTTGAAGGAGCACTTCATGAACTATGCACTTTCAAGTGGTCTACCTCTCACAGACCTGGCTCCTTGGATTTTGAGAGTGATTAATTGAAAATTACTACGGCTTTGCATGTGACCAAAACTATTCGTGAAGTTGATATTCTAGTCCAGTTTGATACAACTTAATCAATTGTCTACATTTCTTCGTAGGAAACTACCTTGCCACTTCACCAACTGTGTACTTTGAAGTGGTCTTCCTAAACGCAATAGATATATTTGTGTGTATATTTTACATTTTGTAGAGGGGCTATTTGTGAATTCGTCAGTACTCAAATAACTTAACAGGCAGGGAGAAAAGAGACGAAAAAGAAAGAAGTATGTAGTAAACATCACGTGTATCGATTTTGTACCATTGTTGTGACAGCCGAGTGTATGTTATGTTGCAGAACAACACCGCTACGATACGGCGTATGCGTGTGAGGGCAAGACGCTCAAGATCGAGTGCAAGGATGGAGAGCTGATACATCTGATCCGTGCCAACTACGGGCGATTCTCCATCACTATCTGCAACGACCACGGCAACACCGAGTGGAGTGTCAACTGCATGTCGCCCAAGTCCCTCCGCGTCCTCCACAGCAAGTGAGTACATGTAACATTCTGTCCTCTATAGCAACTCTGCTAGCATTGCTTGTAACAGTGGTCACAGCGTTACCGAGTGGAGTGTCAACTGCATGTCGCCCAAGTCCCTCCGCGTCCTCCACAGCAAGTGAGTAGGCTACATGCAGCATTCTGTCCTCTATAGCAACTCTGCTAGCATCGCTTGTAACAGTGGTCACAGCGTTACCGAGTGGAGTGTCAACTGCATGTCGCCCAAGTCCCTCCGCGTCCTCCACAGCAAGTGAGTACATGTATCATTCTGTCCTCTGTAGCAACTCTGCTAGCATTGCTTGTAACAGTGGTCACAGCGTTATCGAGTGGAGTGTCAACTGCATGTCGCCCAAGTCCCTCCGCGTCCTCCACAGCAAGTGAGTACATGTAGCATTCTGTCCTCTATAGCAACTCTGCTAGCATCGCTTGTAACAGTGGTCACAGCGTTACCGAGTGGAGTGTCAACTGCATGTCGCCCAAGTCCCTCCGCGTCCTCCACAGCAAGTGAGTACATGTAGCATTCTGTCCTCTGTAGCAACTCTGCTAGCATTGCTTGTAACAGTGGTCACAGCGTTATCGAGTGGAGTGTCAACTGCATGTCGCCCAAGTCCCTCCGCGTCCTCCACAGCAAGTGAGTAGGCTAAATGTAGCATTCTGTCCTCTATAGCAAAAATGGAAAAATAATCTGTGATGCCAGATAAGTAGGGATGATGTACCAATCGAATCAGTGGTTGGTCTGTAAGCCGGCTGTATAGTGTTCCTCATTGTTGCACTGCTACTGCCTTCCTACAATTAGTGATCAGTCGCGGGCCACTTCTCCACCTAATTACACTTCATTAAGACTCCACTTCGTTGATTAGCAATTTAATACGCTTTTTCTTCATTGTAGGAAAAGAGTGCGTTACAGCTGTCTTTGTACAGTGTTGCTTCTTCATGTCACTTTCAGTAAACAGGTAGAAGTCTTTATGAGTCATTATGACGTAAGTGCGTCTTCTCTTTGAGGGCAAATTAATGTGATATAACCTATTTATTCCACGTGCTTCAACAAAAGAGAGAACTTTCTCGTCTGCCAAAAAAATATGTTATTTATATATATATAATATAATATAATATTATGTATATTGTTTTATATCCGTCCAATGTACACAACATGTTTTTCTTAAACATGCGTAATCAATGAACAATCTGTTATATTTTTCCTACAGGCTACGGCCACAACAACAATACGTACAATACGTTGTTGGCTAATCAGATTGTTTTGTTTTGATCACACAGTGGATAGCATTTTGTTTAATATTCATTGTAGTTGTAACGATATATTTTTTTTAAATTTTGGAACTATTTGTAGATACTTGTGGTTACAGTTATTAAAAAATTATCTAAACGCAATTTCGCTTTACTTTGTCAGCTTGAGTCTAGTGTTAAGATCTTGTAACTATTCCAGAAAACTAATTAGACGTATTTAACGTGCATTGTCAAAGCCCTTCTAAGCGCCACTTCATTCTTGTTCTTTTCACCTCCCTCCCCCACACAAGGGTTGGGACGAGTACCCTAGGTCTCCCCCTCTGCTCTCAGAGCCCTCCCTTACAATTTCTTCCCTTCCCAAACAATGCCCTTTGTCACTACTGTCTACCTTCCGATATTTATCTCTGTGTTAAATCATACATTCTGGTACAATATGTGAGGTAGTGAGAGTAACATCCTGTATGCTCCACGATACCAGACTCCTCTCTTTGATTGTTACACGTGTTATGCAATTTTGTTATCACCGCCCTTTTTGTACACGATCTTCATGTACATGGCTGTGTGCCTCTCCGGTTCATTCTTTTATCTTAATTCGCACGGTCACACAGAAGTTTTTCTGTGATCAAAGGTTTAATATAGTCCAATCTTGATAATCCGACATTTGCCAGTCCGACACGCTCGAAAAAGGCTATCGGCAGTCGGCGCTGGCTGCCCAGGCCACAGTATCACTGTACAAGTGTACAGAATCTTTAAGTAAGAATAAGCAAAAACACTGTTTTTGATTTTTTTAAGTGTAAAGATGGTATTTTAAGAGTTTTCACTTATGTTTTATGTATGCACAGTTTGTTCATTCTACTATTTCATTTTGCTTATTTTCACGTTTCTTACTGATTATAGGTTATTTATGCATTGTGTAAATGGCACCCTTGGTAATCCGGACTCCTTGGTAATCCGACAGTGTGCTGGTCCCATATCTGTCGGATTATCAAGACTCGACTGTATTATTGTATTACTAAATATGCTTCTTCCTATCTAAGGACTCTAAATGGGACCAATGTTACGGACTTTGATTGAACAATACAAAATACAAGTATTCAAAATTGTATAAAAAACTGTAGACGATAAACAAAATTTTAAATGCCATCAGAAAACACAATTTTTATGTACATGGGCACTTACTGTGTATTACCTCTAGGAACAAGTTTTATATCACACGTCTGGAAACAAGTTTTATATCATACGTCTGGAAACAAGTTTTATATCATACGTCTGGAAACAAGTTTTATATCATACATCTGGAAACAAGTTTTATATCATACGTCTGGAAACAAGTTTTATATCATACATCTGGAAACAAGTTTTATATCATACGTGTGGAAACAAGTTTTATATCACACGTCTGGAAACAAGTTTTATATCATACGTCTGGAAACAAGTTTTATATCATACGTCTGGAAACAAGTTTTATATCATACGTGTGGAAACAAGTTTTACATCATACGTCTGGAAACAAGTTTTTATATCATACGTGTGGAAACAAGTTTTATATCATACGTGTGGAAACAAGTTTTATATCACACGTCTGGAAACAAGTTTTACATCATACGTCTGGAAACAAGTTTTATATCATACGTCTGGAAACAAGTTTTATATCATACGTCTGGAAACAAGTTTTATATCATACGTCTGGAAACAAGTTTTATATCATACGTCTGGAAACAAGTTTTATATCATACGTTTGGAAACAAGTTTTATATCAGTACAATAAAAAAATCAAAGGTGCTGTACATTGCCACTATAACAGTAAAGAACATTGGTTCCAACTAATGACAACAATGAAGACAGTATTCATCACACACCTCCCTTATATTTCTGGACTGCCGACATTCTTATTGAGTCACTTACCATAATGAGGCTCAATTTTATCAGTCCCATTGTTGCTAATTGCTTAAGCCAAGTAGTTACTGCCCCTTGAGCTTTTCGTTATTTTCTAAGTGTTTTCCACTTAAACACTCGTTTTTGCAGTGATGTCAGCTTCTCCAAGATGAAGATGCAAAAGTTACAGCAAAAGCTTTAGTCTGTTCTGTTACAAAATGTATTAGAATCATTAATTGTTTTTTTCACTAAGTAAGTGATATAATGTATTTTAATATTTGGTTCATTCATTGTGTTTCATCAAAATGTGACATGTCTGGGAGTAAACCTTATTTTTAAATCGTTTAATGACAAATGTTTGGGATAGATTATATGTTTCGACTCAGTATCCTCTATCCCCTCACAGATATCCACGATCATAAGACATGCCTCCAGATGGTACCTGTGTCTACATCATACCTTTTACCTCCTCACAAATATCTAGCTTCTTCAGATGTGCCTCCAGATGCCTCCTTCTTTGCATGTACCTGATGCATGATACCTACTTCGGGGATGAAGGACGGAAAATGAGGAAAGCCTGAAGATAAAGCAAAACATATGTCAATAATCCATTCTATCAGTGGAGAGATACTTATTTTTCAGTAAATTAACCTATTTCTAAAGTCAAAATGTGTTTTATGTGTATTACATATCACTTGATTGGATCTAATATCCAAAATTGTTAGGTTTGAATTGTGATCCTAATTTAAATTGGTATCAGCAAATTGTAGGGGTTAAAAGTAAACTTAGTGCAAGTGTGGTTGCAATTAAAAAAGGTTTATGTGGTGAACTTGAGGAGAAAGCTCTTATACAATCTTATTTCGGGCTTTTTCACTGTCATTTAACTTACGTTTGATTGTTTGGGGCTCTTCTCCTTACGCAAATGAAGTATTCTACATAAAAAAAAACTGTCAGAATAATTTTGACATTATTCTCTTTATATAAATAACAATGCCTACTTTACCTCAGAGCTAATTTAGATGAAGTAAACCTGAAGAAAATGTTCACAATTATGAAACAAGAAGTTGTAACAATATCAACCTACCTCAAACTAGACTAGCTAAAACCGACAAAAGCCCAATGATGATGGCTATTAGACTATACAATAAGTTACCATTAGATATAAGGATGCTAAGTGATATGGAATTTAAAGCTAAACCAAATTATTTTCTTTGTAAAGTTATTCTATTTGGCGGAAGAGTACATCTCAACAGTGTGGACGAAGCAAGAATTTTAGAATGTTCATTGTTTTACAAAAGTTGTAACGGAAACAGGATTTTTTCGGACATTTGCCATCGTTCAGTGAAACAAGAAAACAGTAACACTATGTTTCGAGATCTGCAATCTGATCTCTTCTTCTCTCTTTACCTGAAGAAGAGATCAGATTGCAGGTCTCGAAACGTAGTGTTACTGTTTTCTTGTTTCACTGAACGATGGCAAATGTCCGAAAAAAATCCTGTTTCCTTCACAATCCTTCCATCGTCAAAAATAACCTTCAAACAAATAAAGTTGTAACATTGTATTGACGTGCCAATGTATTCGTGTGGAATATTTTCTGGCAGAGAATTCTTATTCTTATCTAAGTTTCTTTTGATGATGACTGTATTGACCTTGATATATTGTTAATTAATGTTGTCGAGTTTGATGGAATCGTGATGAAGACCTTAAAACATGTATGAGTTTGACATGTCTGTATGTGTTTTAGATGCACACAACACCAGAACTGCAGCATACAGGCCAGCACCAGCCTCTTCGCAGACCCTTGTCCTGGGACTCTCAAGTACCTGGAGGCCCACTACCAGTGTGTCCCAGGTGAGACTGGTGCTCCAGACAATACTTTGCTATTATAACCCTGTAACTGAGTGAATCCCAAGTCTTGATGACATAATAATGGTGGTTACCTCTTATTATGACCTGAATTCATTTGATTTATTGAATTTTATGAATTAAATTAAATCATGCTGATTATGTATTTCCTTGTAGGTATGTAAATCAGGTCAGAGTGTGATGTTCAAGTTCAAATTTTGAATGATCCTCTTTAAATTGAAGGTTGTATTTTATGAACGTCATAGTCATTCAGCAAAGAACCTGTTGACACAGATTTAGACTACTTTGGACTTCTCCCTCTCCTGACCAAATCAGAGTTGTTGTTTTTTCACATTTATCAGTATTTACAACCCCCCCCCCTCCCCCTTATGTCATGGCCCCCTTCCCTTGTGTTTGATAGGATCTTCTACTGCCTGAAGTCCATGGCTTTGGCAGAATAAAGTGAATTAGGAGAATAAAACTGGAAACACTCTTTGCATGTTACTGTAAACACTAAAAAAACAAGCTTCAGATCAATTTTTGGTATTGCATTGTGTAATTATCAACCGTATGGGTGACATTTCTTTTGTTTGAATAATCCACCTTTTCACATATATTATTTTTAATTTTGAGAAAGATTTTTCCTAACTCTGCTCTAACAACTAGTTCCAGTACGTCCAATGTGTTATTTACTGTTATGCCAAGCCTTAGTTTTACCATTCCGTCAGCTTAGTTAGAGGAAGGAGAAAGTAGGTGCGTAACGTAATTTCAAAACTACACAACATTTTTGTATGAGGCCTACATTTCTATTGTTGATATTTATTGCCTTTGATAAAATGAGAACTTTACCAGTAAATATCACAATCAACTGTGATAGTTCAATTTCATATTTTAATTCATATACGAGTATAAAAGCTTTATTCACAATATGTAATGAGAACTCAACGATGGCAGTCACAAAGATGCTATTGTTTAGTTGCAGTTTGAGATGTTATTTTCAAAGAGAACACAAAGAGAGTTTGTTTACAAAGGAAATTCTTTATCATCATAAATGATGGTTTATTGCGTTGAGATACTAAAAAAACTCCTATGCACTCGGACAAAGAGATTAATGCAATCATTACTCAAGCATTTTAACCATTGGGTATGCTTTGAAATTGAAATACTTCTTTTCTTCAATCGTGTAACTGTAATAACTATGGTTTTGATTTGAATCAGCATACGATCACATTTATTTTCATCTACAGGAAGAGACGTATTGTTGTTATAAGAACTAAAACATTGTTTTCTTCTCCGATACCTCCGTTTTACAACAATGTAGAGCATACAGTAGCTTCAAATGTTGCAGCAACATTGCTAGCTTGGTATTTCCTTTTATTGTTGGGAATGACAGCTATAGCTTCAATGATTTAATGTGCAGTCCTTGCAACAGTGTTATGTTCAGATCGGACTTTGTTATTTATCAGTATTAATCCCTATGTACTTTTCCTTACTAGTTGAAATTGGCTGTATTTATTCAACTACTGGCCACTCGTGGCTGAGGCACTGGTTATTTGATGACTCAAAATTCATTGGGCGGATCTTACACCGGCTCGGAAATTGGGCTAAGGATGGATAAACCATATATTTTGTATTTTGATCCATTTATAATCAATTATTTTTTAGATTCTGGCCAATACTCCCAGTTCCCAATAGTAAAGCACCAGAACAAGTCTACTGTGGTTGGAATTTGTGTTGCTCCACAACAAAGATTGTTCATAAATCTGAATATTCATAAAACAAAATATAGGAAAGTTGTATTTTCATACCATTTTCAGTTATCTAAAAATTCTCAGCCAGTGCGAATTAATTTTTAGTTTATAGCTATTCAATAATCTTTATGTGAGAGTAAAATGTGTAGTTTATAAAATCCATTCTCTCAGCGGTGACAGTTAAAATTTATTCACCACTGAGAATAATTTATAGACAGGCAGAACAATTCAAGCAGGAAGAGTAACATAAGACCAAACATTAATAGCTAATGGCTTTGTTTGATGTCTGTGAACGTGGTGTCAATTCATGGCATGTATTGGGAAACAAACAGTGACTCTTATGTGCACAAACAGACTGACGTATGTGTGATGAGTTCCTCTCCAATGTTATGGTTACTAGCTTACTGCTGTCGTCCTTGATTTATTTACTGTGTGTAGTGGATACACTATGCGTTGTAGTCAGCAGTATAAAGGTTCTGTCAGATCAGAAGATGTGTGAAATTTGCTCTTGTTCTTAACGATAAATCATATATTGTAGTCTATGTAACTACAATACTAGATTACTTCTTAAATAACGATTTTGTTTTTACTATTACAGAGGTCAGTCCAAACTTTTCATGCTAGACTTCTGAAACCTTATATGTTCAAAGTACTCCCCTACATAGTGCATATACTGTACTTTTGAAGTAGAATTTTCCATGTGTCAAAAGCACCAAGGCACTCGTTTTTGGAATTTACTAAAAGTGCTTAGCAATTGTGCCATAAATATGTAGTTCCAAGGAAAAGCGATAGACCACACATCTGTTTTCTTTTAGACTGAAAAATACATAGAAGTCACATGGATATTCACCTGATACGGTCATGGTTTGCCTGGATACACAAATAAGATGAATACTCCAAAGTTTGTGGAGTGAAGATAAGGCGTTCTTCATCTTTTTTCGCTCATCTTCACGCATCCTTTCTCAACTCTTCACCGTGTTAAAAGTATATAAGTCTCATAACCCGTGACAGTTCCAGAATTGATCTAATGACCACTAAAAAGTAAAGTAAAGACGTCTTATGTTATGGCTAAGAAGCCCTCTCTAACACAACTTAGGGACCAGCAGCTCCACTACTAGCAATAGTCATTTGGAAAGTTTTGTAAGCTAATTCTTACACACTCCCCTTTTTTAATGGTCTGACAAATTATGAGACACCCTGTTTGTAGGCAAGACAAGATTGTTTGTACTGCTGCAGATCTAATTGTTACTCAGTTTTGACCATAATATAAGAGCATTTTCTGCCTCTTCATTCAAAGTGCGGACACCATGCACGTTTTTCTGTGCAAAGGCAGAATTTGGCCTGCCTGAACATTCAATGCCCTGAAGCTAATGGTGATTCCTCCGGAATTCTGAATACCTCTGGAAAACATTAGAGCATGATGGTGCATCATCAAAAGGAAGAAGGAGATATTTTATACACTGTTTCTGGGATAGATTGTAGGAAATCATGGCAAGAACATATAAATTACTATACTGCTGTTGAAAACTTACTGAACCTTGGACAGTCAGATAAGATTTTAAGACTATCACAGAATACACAGTTTGCTTGTATCTGAAAACTTTTGAGGTGACCACACAAAGTAGTCGTACAAGAAAGTTTATATCCAATGAAGGACCACTTCTAAAGGTGTGTTATTACTGCCACCTGAATTAATCATTATAACAATTTTGTACATTTTAAAAATTATGTTAGTGTAATTTTATGTTCTACTTGTCCTCATGGATAATAAGTATAAGAAGACTTAGTTCTAGCATATTGTACCTCTTAAACAGTTTGTTTCAATATTATTTACTATAACTGTTTGTATAAATTATTATATTGTTATGTGTAAGTAGCAATATGTGACGTAAGTATGCCATAGAGTTAGTTCCATATGTCGTAAAGATTACATTACACGCGAAGGTTTTAACAATACGTCCAATCTATTAAATGTTTTTGCTTTTCAATCAATGTAAAATTGCTACATCCTTTGCCACTCTAGTTTACTTTACAGTATTACAGTTTAGTTAATTAACACACATACCAACATTTTTTTAGTTTTTTCAATATTTTTTGGTTATTAAAAAAAATCTCAAACTTCTTTGTAATTAATATTTTAAACACTAAAAATTATAAAACCTACTGAAAAACAAAAAATCGTTTGGAGGGCAACAAAAGGCGTTTAGATCAGTATTGATAAGACCTTTAAACAGAGACATATCCCATAACGCTATGCAACGATAAAACATAAAGGCATAAAAGTGCATGAGCTTTAACATTGCTCTAATGGTAAAAAACCCAACTGTTGTTTCACGCTTTACTTGGCTTTTAAATTTCTGCATCAATTTGCTTGCTTTATTTTTACAAAACAGTTTTACTCAGGACAGATTTCTCTGTTGTTGTTTATCATTTTTGAAATTGATTCTAATAATCCAAATGTTAAAGCACTAAATATGTAGTAAATTTACTTTACATAATGAGCTTTTTAAACAATCAAATCACAGACCTTCTTAAAAATGTTACTGAGGTTAAAAATGTTACTACCATTTCTTTGAAAATTTGTGATTCATAGAGAATACAGTTGCTGTGTTCAGGTAAGTAAGTAGCCTTTGGCTAAGTTTATAGATATCTGTAACAAATGGTAATATATTAGTTTTTTTCTGTTTAGCTGCTATGACGACGACGACAACAAGGCCCAGTCCGCCGTGGTTGATGACTTCACAGCCCAGCGTGTGGAGCACCGCCAAACCTGTGACTGTGAGACCTGGGCCCCCACCACCCCCGCCGATAGTGCAGTACTCTCCCACCACATCTTCATCCTTGCCACCACCCCCTGCCTTGCCACCTCTCCAGGACCCCGATCCTGAGGAACCAGAGGACCACGGGCTGGAGACCACCACTGTGTCTGTTACCACAGTCGTGTCTTCCCCCACCCCACCTTCCACCACAGGTACGCTCAGCAATAACGTCATATTGATAGGAGGTCTTCATATTTTTCTGTGGTATCAACTGTTCCGATTGATCTTCAATTGGTCCCAATGTTCCCTTAAACTATTTTGTAGTAATAATTAAATGTAAGGCTCTTCTATTTTGTCCCTATAGAGTAGTGATGAGGCTCCTATTACTTTAAATTCCTAAAGTATGCTAGTTAAAACTAAAATAAGATAAATAAAGTATTTATACTAATTATCACCATAAACCTTAATTTCGCATCAACGTATTTTCATCCTACAGAATTCAAGAAGATAATTAGCGAGTGTATGTTAATAAAAGGGTCAGCTAGTAAAAAGTGGTTATTTGCAAATTTAACCACTGAAGGATTTTAGTGTAATATGTAATGTTTGCAACTAGATCAGGGATTAATGTGCAGTAGAAGTGTGACAATTCTGTGCCTTATAAATAATTATGTCTCTCATGAAAGTTGTGTGTGAAACACAAACACTGTGTGTTCATTTTCTGTAGACAAACAGATGTTTCTTTAAAGCATCCATACATTTCTTGTTGGAATGGTTACGTAGCGTTTTAAAAGAAACAAGCAAAAAGATGTTCTGATGGTTTAGAAATAAGATATTTCAAACTTTATGGTATGTTTTATGTATTGCAATGAAAATACAGTATATTTAGTATATTGTTTATCTCAAGAGAACACTAAAGTTCAATTAAAACCGACAAACAAAACCAACACTTGTTATAAAGGAATGAAGGAATTATTCAAGGGAATTTCTTTTCTTAAATTCTTCACGATTGTTCATGATCTCCCAAGCAGGTCTGAGTGTTATTCATGCTACAGACCTGAAAACATATTAAGCGTTTACTATTGTTAATCACACTTCAGGTACATTGTTAATGTTGAAAATAGTTAAAGTAATTTGTCCACAATGTATTCTGATTTGTGGTATGAATACTAAGGCATTTAAAAATTACAGACAATTAACTTTGAATGTTTATCATACCATCATTTTTTAAACTTTTATACAAACATTGATATCGAAAAGTTAGTTTGTTTAAAACCTTCATCGTTTAAATCTGAATTAAATAAAAATTATTTACATCTACTATTGTATTATTATAGTTATTGTGGAAATAGCCTCACCAATATATCGATTAAAGAGCTCAACTGAATGAAGAAATAGATGCTGTTTTTGGAACATTTTTATGTGATAAAAATCAATATCAGAATCCATTACAAAACCACATGGAATTGAGTTAGCGAATCCCATACCAGATCCAATATTGATGGAACCCTAATATATGGTAACTTAATGAAGTAGTTGCTGCTAAACAGTGTATGTGTGTCTGCAGGGGAAGTGGTGGGTATCGGGTCAGGCAACGGTCCAGGAGAAAAGGTCCTGAAAGGGGAACTGTGTCCACCAACTTCTGCCAGGGGCCTGTACTGGAACTGGACCCAGGTGGGGGATTTGAGTGCGCAGCCTTGCCCAGGCGGGGCCACGGGGCTGGCGCGCTGGCGGTGTATGGGAGCTACAGATCCGACCCTGCCGCCTCGTCGCCACCCTGCATCCCCCGACCTCAGCGAGTGTCGCAGTGTCTGGCTTACCAACCTCGACAGTCGCATCACCGAGGGCGACACCATCATCAGCATTGCCAATGACTTATGCTCTGTTAGTATGCCCTTCATATTACGTATAAAACATATTTTACCTCACCAGTGAAAATTAGAACTGATTTGTTTCTCATACTAGCTTGATTACCATGACCCACATTTTTACGTTAATCCTTTAACATATATTAAAACTATAATACATTTTGTATGTGTTTTACTCACAAGGTTTTTACTTTAATTGTAAAAAGTTCTAGTGTTTCTACCAAACAAATGTATATTTTCTAATCATAGCGTGTGTAACTGTAAATGAAGAGGAGGAATCAGCGGAGCATATTTGGCTAAACTGTCCTGCCATATCAGAAATTAGGAAAAGATTCCTGGGAGCATATCTCCTCAGTCCCAAGGACATCAGAGAACAGGAGCCCTCAAATCTGATTGGCTTCTGTAAAAGCCTCAGATTCTGAGGACACAAATATAAGTAAGGGAGGCGCAAAGATCCTTCTAGGACTAAATGCGGAGACAATTTGTCTCTTTCTCTCAGGATAAAAAAAATCTGTAAATGTTTATCGATAGAAATAAGAGCAATAATACACAACATTGATCACAAATATATTAATTGTAAATACTTATTTTTTAGTTCGAGAAGTATTATGACCGTGTAAATTATGTATTAACATCAATGCTAACAACTGCCTCTTGGCCGACAGGTAACTGAAAGCAAAACGCTGTATGGCGGTGATATGATGACGACCACCAAGATCATCAAGAAGATGGCGACTAAGATGTCTGCCGACATAGCGACGTTCCCGGATCCACGGCAACGTGAGGCAATCGTAACCGAGTTGTTGCATGGGGTGGTGAAGACCAGTAGCAACCTCCTGGACAGTTCACAGCTGGCCTCATGGCGAGACCTCACTCATAAGGAGCAAATGAGGGTGGCTACCTCCCTCCTGGTCGGGTTGGAGGAGAACTCATTCCTCTTGGCAGAAACTGTCATCCGCGAGAAGACTGTCACGCATTCCGTCAAAAATATATGTGAGTTTTGGCTCTTTCCTTCCGATGTTAATATGTTTTGTAAACATTCTGAGCATTGCGAGTTTTAGATATCATCCCCTTACAGTTAACACTATAGATGGCAGTTGTACATTCTTATTTTTGTAGAGTTGATAGTCTAGTATGCCAAATGTGATTTTGATGACTGTGCAATAGTTTACTTACTTCCAAGACTGCATATTCTGAAGAAGATAATGTATTAAGTAAATTTATTTATGTACGTTTTCCATTTAAGTTTTTCTGTTGGATGAATGTAATAACATCTTATTATTTATATGAATGAGGTTGGTGTTATTAAAAAGATGTATACACATGGAGTCCTTCTAAAAAAATATAAAAAATTTAACTTTTTTATAAGTGAAAGAAAACACAGTTTTATGAGTTCTTTACCTTGTTTTAAATAAAAAACTTGTTTCTGTTAATTTTTTTACAAGCATTAAGTGGGTTTTGGAGTATGAAATTAGATTCATATAATATTTTTGGATTATGGAAAATGGTTAAAAATGCTTTGTTTAAAAAACTAAACCTATAAATTCCGTCAAAATAGCACCCAATTTTTGTGTATTATGTAGGAGGTCTTGAGAAGCATAACAGGCGTTACTACTTCTTGCATGGCTGATCACTAAGTGATTCTGTCATTGTCAGTAGTAATCTGTTGTGGTGATGCTGTAATCAGTGTTTTTAGCTACTCTGGTTCAGAGTTACCATGAAGTAGACTAAAATAGTTCCAGAATAGTAACCAAGGGTGAATTCAACCTCACGCAGTACTACTGATGAAAGTGAGTCATGTGGCATTTTTCCATTACTGCCATAAATAGTTGAAGTTTGTTAGTAACAAGGTTCCGTGTTCGTTTGTCAAAAGAAATGTTGAAATATTTCAACATCAAATTCTTGAAAAATCGCTGTAGAATATTCTTGACACAGGGAATTGTATGGACATGTGATGGAAAAAACGACAGTATACGATTGGTACTAAGGACTTATCATATACTCCGTTATACTAAAGTGTAATAACGGATAAGTAACCTTACTTTTGTGTCTGCTCAGTGTTGAGTGTGCGAGTGCTGGAGCTGCGCAACGTGGGAGCAGAAGTGTTCCCCGCCCCCGGCACAGTGGACCAGTGGGGTGGCGGGGGCGGGGGCAGTTCGGTGGGTGGCGGCAACTGGATCCGGCTGGAGCGTGAAGCTCTGATGGAGAACAGTGAAGGTGGTCTCGTACGGCTGGTACTGGTGGCGTTCGACCGCCTGGAGGAGATCCTGCAGGTGGAAGCCCCCAACGCCACACGCCTGATCAACAGTAAGGTGATATCGGCCAGTCTGGGCAAGGGCCGGCACATCCAGCTATCTGACCCAGTCACAATCTGCCTCAGGCACATCCGCACCGACAATGTCACCAATCCTGTCTGTGTCTTCTGGGACTACACCATGAGGTGCCTAGCCAGTTACCACACCCAGCTTTGCTTAAATAGTATTCAATCTTAAATTAATCTATGAAAGATAGAATTTTTTTAGGAATATACATACATTTTAAAAGCTCACATTCATGAAATTTTCAAAACATTATAGAAGTGTTCATTTTCCCCTATAAAATTAAAAAAAAAACTATTAAAAAACATTTAAAAGTTTCCAATTATATACAGAGTTAAAAAAATATATGTAAAATGTCTTGGAAGCATTTTCTGGTGATTAAAATATGCCTTTCTCATATGAACATAGGGTTCTATGAAATTTCACTTTAGAAGTTACAGGTCTCCAAACTTACAGAATTGGTTTTTCTTCACGTTAGATAGACGTGAAATTTGGATTATGTTACATCATACTCGGGCACTTTGGATATCCAGAGGTATATTTATTGGCAATATCTTGATCTTGAATTATGATGAAGACTTATATATTGACAAAGCGGTTGTAGACCAGATGATTAAATCAATTTTATGAACTTCATATTAAGAAAAGTGTTATTCATATTTGTAAAACACTTCTTGGAAGGTTTCCAGAAGCACACTGTAAGTATACCTAGTGTATGAAATGGTAGCAACTGCCCAACTTGACTGAGTACATTGTTTCAGTTCGTGGTCCGAGGAAGGGTGTAGAGTGGAATCCACCAACCTCACTCACACCATCTGTAAGTGCGACCACTTGACTAACTTCGCTATCCTGATGGACGTACAAGCCACCTACTTGCCCCCGAACCATGCCAGGGCACTCCAGGTCATCACCTACATAGGGTGCATCATTTCTGTGGTGTGCCTCATACTTGCGATTATCACGTTTCAACTTTTCCGTGGATTAAAGGTATTATTCAAAAACTGATTCAATTTAATAATACTATACTTATAGCTTGGTTAAAAAGTATTTTTCAGTCCTTGAAGCTTTCGTGAAAAATATTGTAGCTTTTTATTGAACACTTCATTACGTACTTCATTTTTATTCTGTTGTGAAGAAATTTATAATACTTAATTATACAGTAAGTTACATTTTTTATTTGTTTTATTATTTTTGGTTATTAAAATCAAGTTATGAAATGAATCGTACAGTAGTCTAGAGTTAAAAAGTAGATTTTAAGTACCATATATTTTAAGCACATTGGACACCACAAATAATTTGTGAATCAATGAAAGATTTCTAAAGTTTTTCCAAACTGTATCACAAAATTGTGGCAGTTTGAATAAATACTAGAACTGTTGACATACTTTGTTACATGATTTTACCAATCGAGAATGTTGTCCATGTTTAATTACCAAACAATTTGTTTACAAGAAAGTTTGAATGGTGGATTTTCATCAGTTTGATTTTATTTTGAAAGTTTAACTTATAATTTCAAGTAGTGTAAGTGAATTGTCCTTAACTTAAATTCCATTCATGAGAAGAGAAGTGACAAAATATTTCCAAAAACGAAAAGAAATAATGTCAACAATTTACATTCGTGGGGAACAGATATGTGTAGTTGTAGACCGTGTCAGGTCAACATTGGATAGGGAATTTGTTCAGAACCAGTTGTTGTTAAGTAACTTACTCATTGTCCCTTGTCATGCTCGAAAGCAAAAATGACCTGCGTGTGTGAGTGAGACCCAGAACTAGATTGCTACATGTGTAATTGGTTATATTATATGGTTATAAACTCGTAATAAGATTTATACCATTTACACTAAATCATAGTCTTTCATTCATTACGTGGCAGTGATATTATAAATTATCAGACGTATGATTCATGTCAAGTTTATGACATGTTTATTAGGAGTTGATGACTATATTTGTTTAACTATAATGTATGTGACACTTTGATAGTTGAGAGTCACATGTTCATATTAGCGTCAAGTTATATTGCCTAATAAAACAGGACAAAGTGATTACTTACAGTCAATTTGTTTCTGACATGAATTACGTTTTGTCTTTTACATTTTAATTGTTTAGAGAAACACGACTAATGTTTTCTGAAACAGCTTGTTTGGGAAATTGTATAACTTCAAGAGCTGTAAGTGTTATAGATAGAATTTTGATATAAAACAGATCTTTGTATGAGCATAATTTCAGTCTAACCTCTCCTTCACCCTTCTACTACTTTCTTTACCTGTTGTTATTTGTAACAATTTCACATTTGTCTTTTTAGCAATAATTAAAATAAAAATGTTTTGTTTGAAGTCGGACAGGACCACGATCCACAAGAACCTGTGCGTGTGCCTCCTGGTTGCTGAGGTCCTGTTTCTTGCCGGTATCGGCCAGACAGACCAAGCTATCCTCTGTGGGGTCGTCGCCGGACTACTGCACTTCTTCTTTCTGTGTGCGTTCGCCTGGATGTTTCTGGAAGGTAGGGCTCACGAGTTCTTCATATGTTACGTTAGTCCACGTCACACACGGTTACCGTTAGCTTATTGATTTGTCATCTGTCTGGTGCCAGCAATCACTTAGGTACTGCTTGCGTATGCAAATTCATACTGTTCATGTTTACAGTGCTAAAAACTGTGTTTCTGCTTGCGTACACAAGTATTTAAGAGTCCACTTTTGTAATAAATCATGATCACTTAGTCACGCTTGCCAACACGTACTTTTTTACTGTAACTTACGGTCTACATTTATACAGTTTTTGTGTATAAAAAGTGATAAAATTGTAGATGTTTCGCACATGAAATATTATTAAACGTATTTCATTTTCCCTTTGGTTTATATTCTTAGATTTTCTCAATATTTTTTACTTTTATCTTGATTTTGCATCATTTGTACACAGCTATCAAGGAGAATGTACGTTGCTGTCGATTTCTAGTATAGTGTAAGTAATCACTGTTTCTGCTACTAAACAAACATTATGATTCCAGGTTTCCAGTTATATGTGATGTTGATCGAGGTGTTTGAGGCGGAGAAGTCGCGTATCCGATGGTACTATCTGTTTGCGTACGGCGCACCACTCATCATCGTGGCAATCTCGTGCTTCATCGATCCCTACAGTTACGGGACGGACCGCTACTGCTGGCTCAGGGCTGACAACTTCTTCATATTCAGCTTCGTCGGGCCAGTTATTGCTGTGATACTTGTGAGTTTTTCGACATTTCATTCATTAGAGCTCAATGCACTGGGTCTTAACTTGGTTCCATTCCTAATATGGTATAGACATTTGTCTCACCTGTTTTACATTGAATTACATTAAATAATTAAGACTTCACAGGATTTTTTGTGAGGTTACCTAACGGTTTTGTACGTTCAGTATTAAACCTGGATCCAGTATGTGTCCGATACCTCTGATGTACAAAACTGGATGATTGGACACATATTTTGTGCTCATCCACACAATGTGTCAAATGTTTGTTATATTTATCATGCTACCTCATGGGCATTGTGCTACTTGCTTCAATTCAGTTAGGATAATTTAATACATAAAAATATGTGCCGAAGCCATGAAATGTTTTCATTTATCGTTAACAACATTAATTACATACGTCTGTATGTCAAATGTATGATAAATTTGTGGGATGATGTATTGGGCTACAATTCCAAAGTTCTTACACATTTTGGGTGCAATTTTACACCCAACACAATGTTGGTATTGGACGCATAGTGTGAATCTGACTTAAAGATTATTGATTTTTAAAGCGTTATGTATGTGTGCGGGAAGATTATCAGATGCCACATTTATTAAGTTTAGCAAAGATTGGTTCTGCTAGTTAATAATGGAAAGAATAATATACTTGCAGCATATATCCAAGTATCTTATTAAATTTGGGTGTTGTATTTTATTTCTTTTCATGTAGTATGAAACTAATAACTAAAAGTGGAATCCATCTAGTATTGATTTTCTTGTGCAGTTTAGACACAACAGTGAAACAACTGATTGTGAGATAATACCTGAACTTGTACCTGAGTTGTCTTAAAGCTATGAAGATAATCAAAACTATTTGAATTTTCCATTGTATACTGTATATAGGTGTATATAACATTTTATCTATTTTCTGTTCTTATTCTGTCAATGCATACCAATAACAGATTCCACTGCATGATCTATTTCACAAAGTAGAATAGTAACTCTTAAGAGTTTCAAATGCTAATATTATATTGTGTTCTGTGTTGCAGGCAAATCTAGTCTTTTTAAGTATGGCAATCTATATGATGTGCAGGCATGCAAATGCCTCAGTGTCTATGAAGAGTAAGGAGCATTCACGACTCGCGAGTGCCAGGTATTGTACCCTTATTGTTTTGTTTTATCCTTCCCTCGTATTGTTGTGTCCACAATTATTGTGATCTGATATATGGGTCAAGTCAGGTTTTATGTGGTACTCGTTGCTTCAGTTGTGTCATTCGTTCAGTGTTTATATTGTCCTTTAATATCAGCAGAGATTCCTTGTGTCATTAACCCTTTTACTGCCAGTCCTTAATGTTAAACAAATATTGTAACAAGTCCCCACATTGGTTACGTTCTGGGACATCCAGGCCCAATCTGAGCTGTACGTGCATGTACATATGTTGGTGGTCATTGATATTGTATTTTTTATTATAAATAAATAAATTCAGACTAGATTTGTACCTTTTTAAACTAAAATAGCTTAAAAATTAGCCATTAATATATAAAAACATTGCAATAAAACATTTATGTAGATAACATTTATTTTTAAACTTACAAACAAATTAGAAGGACATTCATCTTCCAAACTTACTTAAAAACGAAAAGTATTTGTGAACACCAAAAAGTTTACGCTATTACCTTGAAAAACAATTCAATCATAAAATATATTCAATAAAAGCAACCATTTAAGTAAATGTGGCGTACCTACACAAATTTGACTGTAAATAAAAACAGTTTTTGCAATTTTAATTATTTGGCCAATTAATTCACTTAAAATTTCCAAAAAAGGCAAAGTAAAACACTTAATAGCTTACAATGAGACTCTTTAAATTAGATCAGTGTATGCCAGCCAAATCACTAGGAATAAACTCAAGTCAAAGTACAATACTAGTGTGTTATATATTAAAGTAATTTCATGCTAATTATGTTTAAAATTATATGATTATCACACGATAAAACAATCAGGATATAGCAGAGTAATTAAATAATGCCTCTGCTTGTACAAAGAGAATCAAGACGGAAGACATACATTATATTTAGGCTGTTGTCTACAAAAAAAGTTCCAAATTTAGGACCATTGTTCAGGATTCTTCAATATTTTTACGAGTGTTTTCATCAGTTTTCGGGAGCAGTTTATTGTAATACCCCTTCTTTCATTGCCATGGACATTGTCCCCACCATTGAGTCACAACACTCTCGTTCATCAAAAACCTTATAACCGAATTGCTATGTTTTTGATGGTGTTGTTAATTTTCAATGGAAACTAAACAAACAGCTGGCAGCCCACCACTGCTCGAGTTGTACCGACTTATTGTACAGTTACTATCCGGACAGCCGCTGTACACGTAGTTCTGGAATAGATAATAGATTTTGGGAACGTCTTTTCGAGCCCAAAGAATTTACTAGGCGTCAGTGTTACCTGATACACATGGCTAATTAGACTAAAGTAATACTCTATGTCAGACGTGAAATGTGTCACTGTAGGGAGTAGATTTTGTTTAACTGTTTTGAGAACATAAGGTAAAATAACTGTTAAAATCAACAAAAATAATAATACCAGCTTCTCTTTCCATTAACTGGTTTTTTATATCCAGGCCACAATCGGATTATAGGTTATATACAAAAATGGACCGGTCAAATTAAAAATATTTCAATTGCATGTCTTACAGGAAAAATATTGTTCCGAACCTCTCTTTTACTACCTGAATTACATTTTTATAGCATATTTTATTGTATAGCGTACTGTACAATAGGTTATAGTACAGTGTGCTGAAATTATTGGGATAGCTATTGGTAATAATGTTTTTAATCATTCAAATTATAAACATTAATTTGGGAACTAAGGACCAACATTATTTACTCCATTGGCAATTTTGTATCACCCCTTGGATACATATTGTGTTCAATGCTTCAATGTTCAATAAGGAAAAAAGGCTCAATGAACAATCGGTAAAGATTTTGGATCTGGAATACTAAAAAACCTATATAGTTTTATAAAAGGTATAAAGGGTGCCTACTGTTAATATTGTAGAATTTGGTCGAAAATGCCTCTAGTAATATAAGTAGGAATAATAAATGTAAATGCATAACATCATAATTATCATACTGTTGAGTATTCTTGAGTAAACAACTTCATTGTCAAATTGTTTTGATCTGACATAAAAAAATTAATTGAATAGTTTAGGTGATCATAAAGCATTAATCTTAAACATCAAAATCTTATGAGTTATCAGAATGAGCTGCAGTAATCTTTTAGTTTTAATATTTTTGAGGAAAGCAATTCTTGAGAACACAACATTATTTTTAGTGAGCTACATTAAAATAGGTAATAATTTACAGAGCCACAGTACGTAAAAGGAAATATAGTCCAGACCTGAAAAGTTGGCAAGTTTCTAATTAACAATTTTAGATTATATAATAATAATGAACATTTTCCCATTTTTTATTAATTTACGGGTGAAAATAGAAAATGGTGTGTTTTTGTGTGATGATACAACAATATGATATCTCATGTTATTTCAGTTCTGGGAAAATTTTAGATGGGAATTCTTAAGATGCTCTTTGTTTTCTAATACAAAAACAATAGTAGCAACCCTAATTCAAAATTTGTAATTATAATCTTTGTCCCATGATACATGTGTGTAAAATTATACATAAGTTAGTGTTTTTGGACAGTATTTAAAAATTGATAAGGACTGTTGAAAAACACTAAAATCTTAATTCTGTTAAATGTAATTTTTAATTGTGTTTCAATCAGTGATTTATAATTTTTGTTTGATTGCTCCCTATACATTTTTTAAAAGATGTCACAATACGCTTAGTTCTAATAAACTGTAATATAAATATTGTTACATCACAATTCATATTTTGTTGCTCTTTGCATCGACGTATCACATGAAAGGTGTTCCAATTTGAACACTTGTAATTGGAAATTGCTAATTATTTTTTGGAAACTTACAAAAAATTGCTAACTTTGATTAAAAAGAGTACACTAGAATCCTCACAATTTCCCACAGAATTTATAAATTAAAAACCATGAGTCATATATTCTTTTCTGTAAGGAACTTACAGAATGGACTGTATTAAATGAAGTGGCGTAATTATACCCACTGAACTTTTGTGCTGTATTTTTTTTAAAGGGGTGCAATTCAGTTTTTAAAATTAATTATATAAATATTAATATTTATGAGGTTATCAAGTTTACTGATAACTGTAGTGGATACTACGTGTCCTGAGGTGTGAGGTTTGTATGCGAGAAGAGGATGCAGAGGTGGAGGCGAAGTAGGTTAGGTACACCATAGGCTAGCCATAGTGATCTATCTGCACTGACCGGGTATTAACACCCCCTTGTCTTTCTCTTGCATGCGATAGTGGAGAAGAAGAAAATGCTCTTCAGAACAAATTACTATCACACCTGTAAGACGATTACAATAATCTGTTCATATTTTCTCCTGTTGTAGCAGTAGTGTAGCTTGAATGTCTAGTGTAGCTAGAGGCTCATTCGCTAAGCTCCGCTAGCCGCCTACTCAAAGCTGTATTTGTTTCCTATTTTAGCTGTTGTAGGATCAGACTTGTTGTCACTACTTTGTTCGTTCGAGTAGTTACTTTATTATTTTCTTCAATCATTTGCACTTCTCTTAGAAAGTTAAGTATTCCTAAGGATCTTATCGTAAGTCCCATAACGAGAACACATTTCAAAGAACACACTGGAATACCGTGTCACTTGGTCGGCATCGGTAGTCAAAACACGCTAAATTATATTTAAATCTTGGTAATCGTTGATAAAATGCTGAAGCAGTATAATAGTAGGGTTTTCTACAGTAATAACTTAGTTTTTACGATTCTTGACAATAGAAATTGTTTCCTATTAAAACTTAATTCTTCTCAGACAACAGTTAAGCGTATAAGAAAACAAGCTCTTTTATCATTCACTTGTAAATACAATTTAAGTAACTGATATTTGTGTGAAAATTGTTTAAAATTTCATGATTGTCTGAATTGCTCAGCAGTCAGGCTGTTGTGCCGCAGTAGTTGCACCACAACACAATACCACAACACTGCGCTACACAGAACCGTCACGGGACCCATGCGCTCTTGCATGCAATAAACCAGATTGCAACTTGTTGCTGCATGCATTTCACTTGTGTAGACAACCCTATTTATTCCTGGCTGCTGTGTTTTGGCTGCTGACTTAAAGCCAACTAAGTATTCTTGGCTAGTTGCACAAACTTATAAACCTCATCAAGGAGGCTGAAGTGGAAAGAGTATGATTGCAGGGGATTTTCATTGAAGAAAACTGCTGAATCACTACTTATATAAATGGTACAAACGTTTTGATAACAACAAGGTGGGGAAAGTCATCAGAATGGACTTTTTGAATAGAGCAAAGCGGATGATTTTGATTTCACAATATTATCTCAATATGATAAGTGCTGATTAATGGTTAATAAGCACATCCATTTGACCAGTCATCTGTGAAATAAGAGATGACAGTGTTGGCTAAGAAGGTTTACTCAATACAACATGAGCATTTTTACTGGGCAAAAAAATAGTGCTCTAGTATACCAGGTGGTCGTTTTATAGTGGTTTTATTTATACTGTTTATAGTTAATAAAATTAGTCCAAATTTAATTTAAAAAACATTAATTAACTGCATTACTTTACTTGTATTGATCAAAATTTTAATTGGCACTTTTTATTTTCCAAGATGTAGAGTTAATTCCAACATATTAATTATTGTTGTACATCTAGCTTGGTTATAAAATCACAGCTTCCTTTACAAGGATATTATAGTAATTTTAAAATATTTTACGTTATTACACAGTTTCAAATTTTAATTATTTACAATACTTAATTAAATAGTAGTTGTAGTATCACTCCAGTGCATTTTATAAGACCACTAAAATTTGGAGTTACCAATACCAACTACGTACACACTTGTCAAGTTCATAGGTGCAACAAAATATCAGGCATATTTTTATATAAATCATTACAGGTGGTAACGCATATGTTAAGACCACAACATGAACACACAAACACACACAATATGAAAAACACAGGAAATTTTACACAGATCTTATTTACATGATTGTAAATCTATCTAGGTTACTATTATGTGTCACAAAAACGTTTTCAAATTGTTGTGCGGTTTAATCAAATGGTTAAATAGTTACCTGTTTAATCAAATGGTTAAATAGTTACCTGTTTAATCAAATGGCTAAATAGTTACCTGTTTAATCAAATGGTTAAATAGTTACCTGTTTAATCAAATGGTTAAATAGTTACCTGTTTAATCAAATGGTTAAATAGTTACCTGTTTAATCAAATGGTTAAATAGTTACCTGTTTAATCAAATGGTTAAATAGTTACCTGTTTAATCAAATGGTTAAATAGTTACCTGTTAAATATGTAAGCTACATGTACAGGAAAATTCGTTAAGACTACAAAAAATTTATTGACTATTAGATCTTCTAAACTTGTTTTTTTAATTTTAATTGAAAAATTCTGGAAATGACAAGTGTTGAAAAGATTGTGGTAGAGAACTACATTCAATGTGTGAGTGAAATGATGTATGTGGTTAAATACTCATAATGATAAATGATTAGTATTTTAATGTACTGTGCCTGGAAGTAGTCAAAATAGGGTTAAAAACCAATGTTGTATAAATGTTTTAAAATGTATATGTTACATTAGATATATGAGTTTATACTTCAATACTTTTGTTCAACTGACAATTACGCCTGCATTATTCAATCTTAATGTGTATGAATAGGTAAACATGCATAAAAATTAAAGGAATAGATTCAACACACTCAGTTACTAACTGATTTTTTTCTGTTTTATTACACTTTAAATTTCAATAATAATTAAATAAATATAAACACATATATGTTGGTTATAAATTGTATCATCCCTTTAAGATTTTAGTGACAAATTATGTAAATCTCATTAAAAATCGGTCAGAACAATAAATTTATTCAGCACAAATAATTTTATTGTGTTGAACGTGACCTTTATTTTGATTTAAAATGCTAGTTTTATTCATATATCTGATTTATTGTTGTTTTAGGGTAATAAACTAGTTATAGTTACAAATTATAGAAGGCTTTGTGTCAATTTGTAGTTTGCTTTTGATGTGAATCAGTTCAGTTCTTTAAACTCAATTTAATTTTGCACTAAATTAAATCTGTATTGTTTACCTTGATCAGTGTACAGCTCATATTTCTATTTTATCATTTAGAAGTATGCTCATGCTATACATTACATCTTATTTTGTTAACAATTTCCATAACTTTGGCTCAACACCAAGAGATTTCAAGGATAATAATAAATGTAAATAGCAATGATCCTGCATTAGTTTTGCGAAACATCGCAATTTGTGGGGAGCACTTAGTGTTGGTTTTTATTGCGGTGGGGGGGGGGGGGGGTTTGGAAATTGAGTGAGGTCATATTAAGTTTTTAGTTGTTTTTATTGGATATTCGCTCAGATTGTTGCTACGCTTTTGGATGAGATAAGAGTGTCTGTGTTGAGATAAAAATACAAGTCAAACCATTTTGGATGGAGTTTAAACATTTTGAGAATTTTAGAACACGACAATCCATTTTCATATGGTTGTTTTTTCTTTGTAATGCTTTAGACTTATCCGTTAAAGTGTTGTTCTACGGTTTTAGACTTCAGACTAAAATCCTTTAGATTCACTTAACGATCTCCCTATCAGCTGAGTAAGTGGAGTCTTCAGAAAACTTCAGAACGGCGATTCACAGTTAATTCAAGATTCTTGTGATTTAAAAAATAATTATAACTTCTGTATCAATTTGTTAGAAGATATGTTTATTTCTGAAATGATTACAGACTGTTATGTTAGTGCGAACTTCAAAGTGAAGGCAGGACTGAAAACAGTCATTGAAATGTTAATTACAAACCCTAATTATATACTCATTTAGATGATACAGATTCTATTAAAGTTCCAGCATTGGAGTTCCAGCTTTCTATTAAAGTTAGGTTCTATTAGATCTGAGCACTTCACTTTTCTAAGGAGGACTGGGAACACCAGAAATGTAAATGCCACTTCTTCATCTGCTTTTTGATTATTCTTCCCTTGGCATTCTTAATCAAAGCTGGCTCTATCTCGTAAAAAATAATGTGTTGAGGCTGATATTTGGATCAGTTGCAACTTTTCATCTCCCGAGATGTTTCATCAATAGGTATATCTTGAGGTAACCAATTTTGGGAGGAACGAGACTACCAGAACAACACGTGTTGCAGTGAACCCACCACATTATACTATTTTATTTAAGTATTCCCATCTCGTTCTAGGAATGAAGTAATTAAGTTTCTTTCTGAATTATAAATAAAAACTAAACATTTTATAAAGCATATTTGCTTTATTCAAAGATTCAATACAAGACTATGAAATTTGATTATTCTTTTTGGGTAAGCCATTGCCAGCACAGTCTGAAGTGTTCGACTTAAGTTATGGGTTAGAGACAGCACAAGTTCAAATATCGTCTGTGACCAGTTTTTATCAGCACTGTCGACTTCGTTGTGTACCAACTTTCGCATTATTCTCTTTGTAAGATCCTAGCACAGGTCTGCGGTTCATGGTGATATCAACTTCTCTTTGTTTCTAAAAGAGTAAATTTGTTGTGCCATGTCCATTAAACTTTATTTAACAACTTTGTATCATTAGTGTTTAATTTCTTTACTTTATTATTATTAGATGTTTTATTAATCTGCTTCTATTTTTACTATAGATATGCAATCCATATTTCTAATGTACTTTGCTCTATTATATTTTAAAATAAAGTTTTGATTGCTTTAGTCTTGGTTTGCATATTGTGCTTCGGTTGGGGTAAAATAATCTAGGTGATCACAACACTCATGCATCCATGTAACTCAGATATCACTATCATTTACTTGCCATTAATTTATAACATTCTGGGGTAGTAAATGGGAATAAACAAAAAACCGTGTTCTTTGTTGTTGTTGTTGTTGTTGTTGTTGTGTACACATAATAAACATTTGAGTGTTTCATGATGAAATCTGGAAAACATTATTACAAACAGTATATGGTAGTATGTTTAATAATGGTTAAATGCTATTGAGGAAAACATTTTTTCAATTTAATAACAGTTTATATATTTTCCACCTTTTGTTACGTTTTTCAACAACAAAGAGAGCTTGAATTTATTATCACATTAAGGTGTTCACTCTGCCACTTGTTCTTGTTGTGTTTGGTACAAAGCTTATCCGCCTGTAAGTGAGCTAAGCGAGTGACCTCTGTGTTCCAGGGCCTGGCTGAGAGGAGCTATCGTTCTCGTCTTCCTCCTCGGCCTCACTTGGACGTTCGGCCTGCTGTACCTCAATGAAGAATCCGTCTTCATGGCATACATATTTACAGTGTTGAATAGCTTACAAGGACTTTTTATATTTGTGTTCCATTGTGTTCAAAATGAAAAGGTAAGACGGTTAATCGGACTCGGTCACACCACAACACTCTTGTAGACTACACTGTTCCGTTCCGTTCTATTCTCGTTATGTTAGCACTCTAGGTTATATGTTGGGAAGTATTTATGTAAATGGAACTACAGATTGTATTAGATTTTTATATGAATGGTCAATAAATGATATGATTGACTGGCCAGTCGTCATTTTATAAACCAGTTGAGATTTCATTTGGTTTCTGATTTAATGCCTTTCATTTGTTTTACGAGCTTGCCCTTTGTTGAGATTTTTGTGCTTTACGACAATGCATTGTAAACAGCTTTATGCCTATTTTGGTTTTCAGTTTATACCAATTAGTGGATTATCAGTTTTGGTGTTTTTATATTTTGGCTTTTTGTAAGTTTTACCACAATACATGGAACATATTATTGTTAAGCGAAATCACTGAAAATGTAACGGCTTTTTACTAGTACAATCTTCAGAATGAACATGCTAACAAGTACAAAATCCCAAATATATATATATATATATATATATATATATATATATATATATATATATTATCTTGTATACAAGGATTAATATGTATAAAAACATCTTTACATGTATAATAATAAATTAGGCAAAGTACAAATTCTTGTGTTATCAAATATCAAGTATTAATACTAATTCTCAATCTAGAATTTTACTGCAATTTTAATTGTTTGTGAAACCAATCATCGTGTACTTTACATTTGAAACAATTAGAACTATATAATATAAAAAAAGTATAATGAAAAGAAATGCATATATTATTGATAGCGTATACAAAGATGAAATAAAATACTAGTGGTATAATTAACTCAAACTGTGTTGGTAATCAGGAAATGCAAAGACAATAATAGACAATAGACAATAGATTGCTAAAAAACTGCATCTCGTTCAAGACAAGTGGCAATGTCTATAAATGTGGCAAATTAATTATATAAGAAAACAATTTTGTTTTCAAATTGCACTTCTATATAATCAGTACAGAACAAATTGGTTTGAATTAAGGTATTGATTGAGTACTAAAACTGACTACGTTTAAAAGAATATGCAGTATTATTTTGCAATATAATATTCTAAGGTGAAGTAAAACTGTTAGGAAAACATTGGACAAAAAACAAAAATTTATTAATGTCAAAGAATTCCCAACAGTAGTCTATTTTGTAGCAAAATCAGTTGTCGCATTTCTTTTCTTTTTACTTTGTAACATGTTTTGCTCTTTACTTTATAACATGTAAAAACACATCTACACCTAAAGATGGTTATTGGAAAACAATGAAAATTTGAACACCAAATGATAGAAATTTTATAACGCTTTATCGATTACGTTCAAGAGAAGTATGTCCATTAAAACATGATTTATTTTAAAATATAAATTATTCTCTAACAATGAGAATGTACTAAAGGAAAAGAGTAAAAAGCGAGATCGTGGCTCTAATTGCAGTAATGGTCCGATTCCTCAACTTTAAACACTTTCAGCTCTTTACTTGTCTTTGTCCTACTTCCCGTGTTACCAGTTTGAGTTTTGTTTTAATGCAAATTAATTTACTCGTTTCCTTCTAATTATCGCCATTAGAGTTTTTAGAACGTAGTGTAACTTAAGTCTGAGTTTAGTTAATTATAAAATTCAGATAGTTTTTGTAATTTCGGACTCAGAAGGTAACATATAGAGGTCAGTGTGTGTGTAAAGCGCAACACGTGTTTGAACCACAGTTACAATCATCAAATACTACCACTCCGTGTTGCAAGTTTTAACTGTTGCTGTCATAACAACAAAGAGGGTTAGAGTCCCTGAAGCTTCACACGGTTGATCCATTGGTAGTTAGGAATTGATCGTAGTATTATATATTGTCAACATGAAGCAACAAAGTATTGTGTTGTTTAGTAACATATTTTGTGCTCCTAAAAATTCTATTTTAACAATTAAAGTTAACGAATTATGTAATCTTGACACAAACAAGAACCCTCCAAAAATTGAGGCTACAATTCTTAAACTGTAGATTTTGTTATAAGCTTTAAAAATGAAACTAGATATATTTTTGAAATTTTGTTAAACTATAAATACTTTTTATTTTGCTTTGCCAGGTGTTTGATTAGTTTGAGATATTTACTACTGAAAGTTAATTCAATTAACTACAGACTGTAAATTCATCAAATCCATCTCACTAGCCTAGATAGTATAGGCCTAGTACTCTTTCAGTGTACTAAAAGTGTTGTTGTAATGAAAATTTATCACTCCAGTGCATAATAATTTAGATTTAGAATATTACACTGGAATCTAATTAAAGAACATATAAACATTTTACTGGTTTTTTTTTAGTGTATAGTGATGTGAATAGGGCTAGTTTTAAAAGTACTGTGATAAAAAACATTTGTGACAAGCTGTACATTTTTATCTGTCCAACTGTATCATAAGGATATTATGGAAACACAAACTGAGGTAGTTTTATTTTCTATGGTTGGGGGACACAGAATTTTCGATGTATTTTTGTTGTGGAGGGGGATATTCATGCTAGTCATTGTCTCTTCCATGCCGCTCATTTTACTTAACCGCTTCATTCATGAATAAGGTAAGACTTTTTACCTTTTTTCCCTTTCTTAATTCTGGAAATTACGTTCACGCCTTATTTTTTATTGTTCCAAATGTTATAGATTTGTTCAAAGTTAAAGAATAACTGATTTCTTAGTTGTTTGTTCAATTATTTTCACTGTTCATGCATCATGCGCATTTGCTTGTTATTGTTAGTTTCAGTACCCCCACAAAAAACAAAAAGGGCTAATAGATGTAACATGTGTAGTTAAAGTGTTCTGTCAAGAGTGTATACAACGCTCTGTCAGATTTGGTACCGCCTTGTGGTACTTTTCTTGTTGACTTTCCCAACAATTGCAGGTCGTACAATGGCTGACACAAAACAAATTTGAGTAAATACGACCTGTAATAATTTCATATCTTACCAAAATTTAAAAATAATGAAAGTAGATGAAGAAAGTACTCTTAATGTATCCACCTACTCTTCGTTTTGAAGTAGCACATTTGATTCCACTTTTTGGCATTAGATCTCCTGCATGTTACCCCGAACATTAATGTTTTAGTTAAATTCTATTAGATGTAGGAATCCTTTCGAATTGAATTGTTCACGTGTTGAAAGTCGTTGCTCCACCATTACCCAAACTAGTCACCCAACACTAATCCAGTATAATAAACATAACAGATATCAGAATAAATGCTTTGCTTTTATTTATAGTTGTGTCAAATATTGATTGTGATTTGGCTAAAAATTATGATTTTTGCTCGCATAGATTTTAATGATAAATCGGTTAAAAGATTCAAGACCACCACCTGAGCACACTTTAATGCATAATATGTTTACCAGTTATGGATAATGTAGAACATAGAGTTAGCTAACAGTCAACAAATAGGAAAAAAATTTTAAAAACTATTCAGTTAGGATATTGTGGATTCTAAACTATGGGTATATGGCCTAAACCACTTTAAAATCCCTTGAAACCTTGTTCCAGTGTAGCCAAAACATGTTATGATTAGTGCTGTGAGAGGGTGAGGAAGAATGTAGTATAATTTGTACCACAAACGGTTAGGTCCTGTGTACATAGAAAATCGTATAAATATCCCTTGATTCTAAATTATAGTAAAAGGTGACGTTCTATCCACAATAAAAAAATATGTTAACTGTATTATCGTAGTATATTGATCCTTTAAAACAAATTTTTAAGTGTTAACTAATGGTTTTAGTAAAGGTTTATAAAATTGATAAATACAATTAGATTTTGTAACAAAAATAAAAGAATCTCATTCCAGCGTGTACAAATTTTGAAATAAAAAATGCATTAGCAGTTTCTTATGGCAAATTTTTAAACCTCACTGAAAATTGTGGAAAATCATGCTTCTTTTAAAGTTCAAGATTACAGTAAAAGTTTTGTAGGTCAATATGTAGTACCATGAAGTAAGACTATACGAGTTACAAGCAAACATATTTTTTATTACTTCAATTACTTGTTCTGAAAATTTTACTGCGGATTTTAAGGCACATCATTATGTAACTGTTAGTAACTATGAAAATAATACAAAATTCAAAGCTGTATGTTCACAGAGTTTTAAACTCCAATTGTCGGTATAAATACATTTGATGCATTGTAATATGACTAATTGATCTAAAATGTATTTGAAAGGATTCCTTTACTAGTTTTCTGTTTTTATTTCTAATACTTTAAAATTAATAATTCAATTTTGATTTGAGAGTGTACTTTAACTTCTTGTACAAGTAGATCTCTTTAGCTTTTAGCTGTGTGTTATTTGTATCTAGCTAGTTGTAAATTAAATCACTAGATTATTTTTATTTTCTCAAATGTAATAAAATAATTATTCTAGTTAAAATTTTTATATTGAACCGATTTTTACTTTTTCAGCTCTTCAATGAATATGCTACATACTTATAAGAAAATGTTGGAGTTTAAGGAATAAGTTTTGATAATTGTTATGATTCTCAAAAATTGGCTGCTAAAATCCTTGTAACAGATTTTGAAAATTTTGGATTGATTGCCTTTACTAATCCACGGTACCGGAAGCCACATCTATCGTGTATACTTGTTTTTCTAATTTATGATTGCCAAAATCACATCTATACTTGATATGTGCTAATTGATGATAGCTGTCACATCTATTATGTATATAAATGCTCCATGATAGACAAAGTCACAACTATAATGTATACTTGACCACTGTAAAAAATGAACGTTGAATATGGTTTGTGTGTGTGTGTATAGGAAATAAATAATATTCTCTTATTTCATTATGTATCACAAGAGTAATATATGCAAATTTTTGTGCTCTGTTACATTTGTCCTGCTTTTATTATTGGATTCATATGTGTGTATGCGTTTCGTTTTGTTAATTTATTTTGTAATAAGAGTAGAATTATGTACATAATATGCAGACGCAATGTTAGAAGCCAGTAAAACGATGCAGTAGTTGTCTGTAAAAACATTAATTGATTAATAATTTTAAAGCATTATTTTTTACACATAATTTCTTTCAATAAAAAAATCATTGAAAACAATGTTCGACAGGTTATATAAATGACGGCATGGACGGAGGACAATAAATTTAGCAACCTCTTTTTCAAATAAAATGTTAACAAAAGGACAATTTTAAATGTTTTTGTCAGTATTTTAATCTTAGATTTGTGTTTTATGTTTGGTTGATTACTTTTTATTGATGTTTGAAGTGTAAATGTTTAATGAACTTGTAGAAAGCAGTGGTTACTAGGGAAGTATTATTTCTGTTCAAATTGCCGAGTTGATATTTTCATGTAACTGATTTTAGAGTAAATAAAGATATTATTGTAGTTGTATTACATGGGAGTGTTTGTCTGTCTCAGGTTCAGAAAGAATATAGGAAAATGTTGAGGAGGCAGCCGTGGTTGGTGAAGTGCCTGGGGTGTGTGGGTGAGGCGAGCGTCTCGACGAGTGGGAGTGGCAGCGGCAGCGGCAGTGGTAGCGGGAAGGAACGGAGGTCCAGTCTCTACACGGGCTCCAACGGCAACCCGTCGTCGCACACGCACACGCATTCACACGCGCACGCAGATGCACATGGAACTAGTGTGGGTACACATCCCCTCCCCCCAGCCCCCCACCAAGGTACCAATCTTGATTAGGCCTCGCTACTAACATGCTAACACTGGGGGCTGGGCCTCATTTATGCTTGCACACACCACTTTTCAAAATTTCAAAAAGAAAACATTTCCTAACTTGTCCCTTTGTTTACAGTTCTTTTCATTCTCTTCTCTACTCACCATTATAGAGATGAAATTGGTTGTGTTTAATCTAATTCTGATATAAATTCCACTTACTTAGCATTTTCCTTCATAGGATTTTAAAATAAACTGAATTTTCACATAAAAAACAGAACTTGACTCTAAAGAATGTTGAGTGGTTTTTATTAAGTAAATCACAAAGTAAAATAATTTTCAATATGTGACTGCTGTATTAAAATACCAAATCTGTATGCTGTTTATATATTTTACTTAAAAAGAATTTGTATATCAGATGAATCCTGATTTTCCTTTGTAAAAATGGTTAGATCGTTGAAAAATGAAAATGGTGAATAACAAAAAATTAAATGAAGTTGCATAATTAATTGTGTATGTCTTGGATTTCAAACAAAAAGCTTATTATTTGAAGACAAATCAAGCAGTTGGCTCAGATAACAAGAATAATAAAATTTTGAGTGTTTTTTTTTTTTTCGGTAAAAAGATCGATTGAGTAAGAGAGGAGGATGAAGAACTTGTAATCTAGCTCTTTCAGTACTGTTTTTATCAACATCCATTTCAGCTTAGAATGTAAGTAATTAATAGTTTCATCAATATTTGTAAGAGAAAACACAAACCAGTTTGTTGTTCGAATTTGACCATGTAACAGCGGCACCACTCCCTGTCGTGAGCTCTGCACTCTGTAATGGTGAGGTGGCACGTTCACGTCCTTCAACAATGGAAGAAGGGTTCACACAGTATATTTATATGACCTGTAGTTTTCTGTACAGCCTGATTGTTTGTTGAGAACTCTGAATCATAATACTGTCGTAGAAACCCTGTTTTAGACATGTCACAATCTCAACATCATTGAGCGTTTTTGTGGATTCATATAAAAATACTGATCATTGTCATTAACTATTGACCCAACATTTGATTCATTCAAATTTTAAAAACTAACATTTTAATATTGATTTTTGTATTAAATATTGTTAATCTTGAAATTTGTCGTACGCTGAGTAATGGATAACTCATTCTTCTCCAGTCATTCAAGCTCAACATCTACTTATGTCCCTAAATTTATGTGGACATAGATGTGAATATGATACCAAATGTATGTGGCAGTTTTAGTTGTGAGATCCAAATATGAATTACAGGAGCTAAGAGCCGACTTTACTGGCGGCTATCTTGATTGAAGCCCCTTAAGACCAATCTTGACCTTCAAACACTTTTATGACCTTTTTTAAGTTATGAAAAATTTCTCATTCGATTCTTTTTAGTTCTTTCAATATTTTTATTGCTCATTCAACAAAAGCGTTTCAAACATTTATAGTTCATTATTTAAATATTAAAAATAAGTATAAACATTAAAAGAAAAAATTAATAGCAATTGGATACACATTAATCGTATCTTGAAAATGGTGTATCTCTATAATTCTATGATTAAAATATGGGTGTAGAAATGTATGACATTAAAGATTGTTCTTAGGAAAAGTCTCGAGGTGGTTTCACTACAGCTGGCTCTTAATTATAATTTCTACAACTTTTGTTTTTTAGCTAAATTTTTTAAATTTAACTGTATAAATTAAAAATGTAGAATGCTCATTGGTAATTTGTAAAACAATTTTTGCTGCTAAAGTTGATGGTTTCTTTTTTAAAGTTACAGTAACTAAGGGGGTTCCTTTGGATGTGATGATTTCCAGCAACGCAATGTGTAGTATTGAAATTGTGTTAATTTTGTGTAACCATCCACTGGACTGATGTTTTACCTTGAACACAAAGCAGCGAGTTGTGCTGTATTTTGTTTTGTATGGCACTTATTACAGCAATAGACTAGTGACTATTGTATACAAGCCTTGTACAATTCATTTACGTATTGAAATGTTTTACTTGTAATTGTAGATCTGACAATGGCAAACTTCCACAGTGGCAAATTACTTGTTTACTCTTTGTATGATATATTTCAAAAATTCGTAAGTAATTTTTCACTTACTTTGACATATTGCTAACTAATTTCTTCACAATGACGAACTTTCGTGTTATGGTACAATATTATGGTTTTATACAATTTTATTTAGTCTGATCTGTAAAACAAGAACACTATTCAATAGCCAAATTAAAATTTCTAAATCAGCCCTTTAAAAAAGTTTGAAGAATTTTGTATAAAAATTAGTTAAATATTACAAAAATCAAAACTAAAATTCCTTCAAGGAAGTTATCTTAAAGAGAAATAATTCTAAAATAAAAACATAATACAACCAAACACAGTTGGTTGTTATCTTCAAAACAGTTGAATTATTTTACCATTCATATTTTAAAAGTAAAATAATTCTCACTCAAGCTAAGCTGTTGTAACAATTTGAATTTTTATCAAGCAATTTTATCAAACAAAATTATATCTATTGAGGTATTTGTTTTATTTTTGGTTATTTCTTAGTGAAATATTCAAATTTTATTTATTAATATAAGTACAGATTACAAGAATAGTGTTAAAATAAATTTAAATATACATCCACCACAGCTAACGACAACAAACAAACCCCAGTTTGACTTTTTTTATTCTCTATTTGACCTCTGTGGACTTCTACAGGGCAAGTTAACACAATTTTATTTTTCATCATGGTGAAGTTAATTTACTTACTAAAATTAGCTTATTGACTACTTAGATTTCATACACCAGATACATAAATAGATTTTATATATTAACAAAAATCTCTAATAGTATTTAAAAGTTATTTACATATTTATGGAAAAAACTCACCAAAAGAGTATAAAGATAATAATCTGTCAGTATTTTTTTGAATTTGTCATAATTTTGCTCATTTTGAATATTAAGAGGAAGATTAAACAAGAATTTTTTGCCTATGAAACTAGTTTTCTTTTCATAAAACTTTAGGCTATGTTGTTCCACCTACTTATTACGTCTTAAATTGTAATCGTGGTGAATAAAAATATTATTTGGTTTTTATATTTTTTTTATATATAGAACAGTTTCATAAATATACAGATCATACACAGTCTTAATTTGAAGCCGAGAAAAATATGGTTTCACTGAACTCTTTGTTTTAGGTTAAACATTATTCTTAAAGCTTTTTTCTATTGTAATGAGATTCTGTCAAGATTTCTTTTTGTTGTGGCTCCGTATTTGCATATATTGTAAGACATAATGTAAGTTCTTTACGGAATAACGAATTGCAAACAAAGATAAAGGGAGCAAAGTCTTCAAAATTAATTTGAGAGTAGAGAAATGTTAAAAGTATTAGTATGGCTATTCATCTAATTTACAATTTGTTCTAGTTGGACTCAACTTCTAGCGCCGAGATGTCGCACTTAGTTTATCCTGAAGCCTGCATGCATCTCTGCTTGCTCGTGGTTTGCTCTTGGGTTTTTTTCTTTTTATTACAGATTTAACCTCATCTCCTCCGCTTTGCCTAATTCTTTCCTCAAAATTGTATCACATGTACAATTAACTCTCCAATGTAATATTTTGTCTGAAAGTAATTTTTAAATGTAATTTTTTCAATTGACACATGATACATTTAGTAAACAAGTCAGAGTTCAATCGAAGTGATGAAACATCTATTCTTAGCTCTATTCCATCATTCTTGTACTGCAAATTGTTTTCTGAGCATTAGTGAGTCGCAACTGAACAATAATAAACACAAGTTAAAAATCTCCTTCCATAATCTTTGTACCAATAATAATTGAGAAAACTAGAATCCGTTCACAACCTTGGTTTTGGGCTATCAGACTAAGACAAATTCCAAATCCTTAGACGAAGAAAACCCCAGGATTTTAATCAAATTATTCGATCTGTTTAGGACATGGAGTACGGGTGAATAAAGTCAATAAAATATTTGCTCTTTACCAAGCAATAACTGTACAGAGTAACTCTCTAAGCAACAAATTCAGCAGGCAACTAAAAAAATTTAATTCAAAAGGTGGTTTATAGCTATATTAGGAATGTATCACTCTTTTCAAACTGGCAATGTTCAGTTTTATATTTTGCTGGTTTAAATTTTGTTATATTAATTTTTGGGAGTTTTGAGTGTTCCATGAAAAGTCTCTGACTTAAACCAATTTTATTTTGCGTACAAAGCCAAAGTTATTTTCGCCTAACATTTTATGATTTTCTATAAATGTTGAACGAACGCACAGATTGGTTTGTGTGGAAGTAGGTTGTCGGGGCTGATGTAGGTTTGTTTGCAGTATATCCTGCAGCGGGGCTGGAGCTGTGGGGGCTCCGGCGGGGCAGTGGGCCCCGCGGTCGCCACTCTCCCCTACACCCATCCCCGCCCCCCGCCCCCCCAGCCCAACATTCCCAAGTCCGCTACAACAACATGGGATCCGCTTCATAAGCCTTTTATGTGGAAGGTGAGACCCTCACGGCTTTGTGCTTGCTTTAACCCTGTCCCTATCACCCATATATTGATTTATACTGTATTTTTTTTTTTTTTTTGCTTTGTTGCATTGGATTTTCCCCTTCAAAACCTATTATTTCCTGGTGATTGGTGAATTTTTCCTTGTTTTCTATTATGTTAAAGTTACATCAGGCTAAAATAACAGGACTTAATACAAGAAGGTTTTATAATTGTATGTAGATATTGATTTTAAGTAACTATCATAATAAATCGAGAATCTGACATTTTTCTAAAACATAATAAATTCAGCACAAGTGGTATACTGTTAGTAGTAAGAATTAAATACATTTATAAATTGCTGTTCTCATAATCTTTACTGAGTTTCGCCATGTGCAAAACAACTAAATAAACTATGCAACAAACAACCTAAAACTATGACATTTTTAAAGTATAAAAAAAACTCTGATAATTTTAAAATCTGTAGATTAATATTGAGAAAAGGTATGTGTTCATGTTTTGCTGTGTACAGTAATCAGTGTTCAGATTATCATTGAGTCAAAACGAATTCAGAAATTGTTCTCAGTGCTACATATAGAATTTTCGCCAAAAAGTGAGAGAGGATATGCCTAAAGTGTTAATGGAGGAGAATCATTTATAGCAATAATCAGAAAGTGAAAGTAAGAAAAGTAAAGTTAATTGAAAACCGCTAACAATTTCACATGTCAGTCCTAAATTTTAATTGTTGATGGGTTTTCACTGAATGTCATTCGTTTGTGATAGTTGAATAATGTTGTCCAGATTCTGATCAGGTTAAGGTTTTATATTTTATTGAGCTGGAATCACTCTTTTCAACTTAATCACTCTCTTGTCAATGTCACTATCACAGGCCACTCAGTACATAATTCCTTTCCGTACAAAACATGGTGAGTAGCCTGCAATGTGCGCATCATTCCCTCTTGCTAATGCCACTATGACAGGCCACTCAGTACATAATCCCTTTCCGTACAAAACATGGTGAGTAGCCTGCAATGTGCGCATCAGTCCCTCAGTCTTGCTAATGCCACTATGACAGGCCGCTCAGTACATAATCCCTTTCTGTGCAAAACATGGTGAGTAGCCTGCAATGTGCGCATCATTCCCTCAGTCTTGCTAATGTCACTATCACAGGCCACTCAGTACATAATTCCTTTCCGTACAAAACATGGTGAGTAGCGTGCAATGTGCGCATCATTCCCTCAGTCTTGCTAATGTCACTATGACAGGCCGCTCAGTACATAATCCCTTTCTGTGCAAAACATGGTGAGTAGCCTGCAATGTGCGCATATATGCACCTCGGCCGACCGGAATTTTCGGGTGTCGAGTTGTGTTCGGCGGCCTGTCAAAAAAAAACCCGTCGATAGATTTTTGAATTTATTCCCTCTCTTGCTAATGCCACTATGACAGGCCGCTCAGTACATAATCCCTTTCTGTGCAAAACATGGTGAGTAGCCTCCAATGTGTGCATCATTCCCTCTTGTCAATGCCACTATCACTATCACGCTCAGTACTTAATTGGTTCTGTACGGAATCGTTGATTTGTGTTCTGTTGATAGCAATGACATTAAGAGTTGGTTGGAAGCATACCATTCACTGATCGGGAAATTACTGTGGTCTGCTTAAATAGCTAACGGTTGTTATAAGCCGCAACACCTTTCTTGGATGAATTGATGGTCTGTTTTGACCTGTAGGAGGATACAGTACCAACTAAGTTCTCATTTTTCTAAACACGTGTTACAGTTCCAATAATTGAATACTCATTTTTTATAATGCGATCACAACAATTTAAAGCGGTTTTTGTTTTTTTAAATGAAGGATTAATACGAACAATCAAACAGGGTTCCGGAATGAAATTAATAGATCTTGTGCAGCAGCGAATTTGTGAAGGGGATCATTTGAGATTTCACTCACATGGGCTTCATTGTTCAATAGATAAGTCATGAAGTTATAGTGAGCAAACCAAAAAACTGAATGCAAAAAGAGTAGGTAGGGGGATGCTCCCCAAATGTCATCACTTTTAAATCTAAAAAACTTCGATCGCCACTAAAGAATTTGAGTATAAAGTAAAATTTATAGTAAGCAGAATAAAAAAAAAACACCAGAAATTTACAATAATTCATCCCCAATCTATCTAAATATAAATCTTAAATTTAATTCAAAATCAAAGCAAATATAATCTGAACAAAAAAGTGTTTAAAGTACATAATTTAGTCAAGGTGATTAAGACCCCATTTGTTCAAGTCCTTAAAAACTCATACAGTAAGCAAAAATTGTCCTAAAACAGTTTAACATGTGATATTGTTGGTTTTAGTACTATGCATTGGATATTCAATGACTATTATCAAGGTTGTGTAATATGTAATTGAATTAAATGTGTAAGAAGAATCTTCTGAAAAAGTACTGATATTGTAGGTTTTTATGGTTAAAGAGGGGAAAAAGCCAGGCTTTAAAATTATAGTATTGGAAGAACAGGTTTACCTTTACCTTTACCAGATTGAAGAAAATTCACTTCTTTTTCAAGGTAGTGTTATTCTAGTTAGTAATAACAAGTTAATTACTATTGTATGAATCAAACTGAATTATTAAACAAGGTTTGCGGTAGAGCGTAGAGCAAGAATTTATAGCAATTAAAAATCTCTCTTCAGTTCTTAATCTGACATACTTGTCATCGTTATTTTTGTAGAAAACATGACAGTAAATATCCTACGTAATAGCCATGACAAATGATACATTCAAAAACTTGCGAATGTAAGATAAACCACAAAAATCATTGATTTTTTAATCATTATGCAAAGTGAACTAAAGACAGAACTTTTATCATGTCTTATCTTACTTTGTTAAGCATGTTCTCCCTGTCCTCATGGGTCGATGGCATGTTAAACAGAATAAGGGGGAGAATCTGTACAGTACAAGGTTGTCAATACTGATAAAAGGTGCAAGAAATAGGAATTGGACCTGCACTACCTTTAATTCAGATCCGAAGTCTGACGCATTAGACAGTATTGCTGTCAGCTCTCCAAAGAACATTAAGTTACATACCTAACTAATTGCTAAAAATGTTAGATGCATTTCCACCAATTTCAAAATGACAGCCATTATAAAATAAATGTCAAATGAAAATATAACAACATTCACTTAAATAGATTTTCTCAAGACCTGTGAAAATTGATTTTATAAGTTATTTGACAAGTTAATACTTAAGTGTCAGTAGACAAAACAGAAAACATGTATACTAATGGGGGTTTTGGGGGAGGTTAATGAATTAATGTTCAATGATTATCATGAGAGAGTTATAATAGAATGAATATCATTAGAATTTAACATGATTATCTTAAATAAAATTGTTGTTGATTCATAATTGTATTTGTTCACAGAACATTTCTTTTAAGTCTTACAGTCGGGACTCTGGCCACGGAGGCTCAGAGAAGGAAGAATCGCCGAGGGCACACTCGAGTACACTGAATGAACGGCAGCGGCAAGGCTACTACCCGGACTGTCTGCCATCACACCATCTGGCACCACCAGGTCACCGTGGTCGTGCAGCCAGTCCATGGAACCACACGTACACAGAGATACGTGAGCAGCAGGCAGCAGCAGCTCGTGAAGAGGACCCGGTCTACGAGGAGATAGAGCGTGAGAGGGAACGTGAGAGGGAGCGACACGAGGTGAGCGTGAGCGACATGAGTGACGAGGATGGCCGGAGACAAAGCGACATGAGCCGACAATCGTCCCGTAGTTACGGTGACCACCGCCCACTTATCCCGTATTCACCACCTCATCTCTCCCCGTCACCCAACTTCCAGATGGCGTTGGATGTAGCACTACGTCACCGGTTGGAGCAGGCGCGCGCGCAGGGTAGTGTGGCCGTGCTGGACGGTGAGACCGTGGTCTGTCACCTGACTCCGGAAGCTCACCCTCACCCTCATCTGTACTCGTGCAGGACTATGATTCATCAGCCGTACAGCGAGTGTTAATTCCTCTTAGACATTAAATTAATTTATTTAATATACAATGTAAAAACGTGCAGCTTTGGAGACACAACACGTGTTGACAGCGTTGACTCCTTGTGTGTATATTGTACATAGAAACTTTATAATAAATTATGATACATAAATGTAACTCACTGTGAAAAATCTATGTAGTGTGAGATGTGTTAAGTTTAATACTTCGCATTATAGATATTCGGACACAGTGTGTTCACCTTAATAATAAAACTACCTGTGATGAGGCCATGTAGTGGTAGAACACTACCCCTAGACTGTATGTATAGTTTAATTTTAAACTTCCCAAGACTTAACTATTTGCACCAACAATTTGCAAATAAACAATACGAGTTATTTAACTTTTATTTTGCTGTGATGATTATTATTTAATTTATTCTGTTATACAGTTTTTAATACATAATTGCACATTTGTCATTGAAACCCGAGTTTTTCGTAATGTCAAATGATGTACATTTTAGTGTAAAAAATTGTTGTAGGGATATTTTCTTCTGCAGTATGCCTCTCTTACCCGAACAGAATGTGCCCCTGTACTGGCTGTCTATGAAAAAGTTAAAATTTTAACCTCAGTTCTCACGTTTATATTTAGTTATTTTAATGTAGTTCTTTTAGGCTGTACAAAAAGGCGAACCGTGTTAGCATCAACAACCATGTCCTATTGTGAACTACGGCAGTGCTTTGGAAAACAATAGTTGATGTAGCTAACAACCAAGAAACTTTGTAAGAGAGAGTTTATTGTATCATGAAAATGTTGTTCCATATTGTGAAGGGTCTAGAGACCCTAGATCTGATCACAGTACTGAGACTGTATATAAGTGGAGATTTGTAAATGTGTACATACCTAAAGTTCCGGTTTAGTTGTACAAATATACCTTATGATGAATAAATATTATTTTGAAACACTATACTGTTCTATTATTTATTCAACATCCCATATCCCATTGTTTTTGGTAACGCTCTCAAACGTGCAATCGTTTGAATCATCAGCTGTCAATAGTTAATTAACAACAAAAAATTTTGTTCTAGTATATTGTATAGGTTTGTTGAAGTATTTTTTCCCTTTTTCTGAAATAGGGATGGCAGGGGACATTTAAAAATTGTAAAATGGATACTCCCATATTACAACCCATCAAATGCTGTTTGCAAAACTTATTTATGTTGTTTCCGTACATAATGTGTGGTTGTTTTAAGTTTGAAATTGTATATCTATATATTTTTTAAATCATATGTGACTATCCTCCAAACCATAATAATTTAAATTTAAACAAAGTATTAACTCATTTTATGAAATGTGCATAGAATAACACTAAACCCAAAATACAAAGTATAACAGTATTTAATCATCTACCATTTTCTTCGTGGGAGGGGGGGGGGGGGCAAGTAAACTCATTGGAAGCAGCTTTAGATTCAGTTTTATCTGATAGGTTACAAGGCTGAGGTTAGTGGTACTTCAAAAGAAAGTTTTAATTTTACAATGATGGTATTTTTGTATGGAATCAGATTATATGTTTTGTGATCGTTAATGCAGGAAGTAACAAGATGTTCAAAGTTTTCGAGAATAAAAGAAAAAACTTTTTTATGTCAAACGGAATAAATCTATCCCAGCTAAGATCACTTTATTTCCACCTTATGTAACATTTTTATAAATTTCAAAATATAAAAACATGTTAAGAGTTGGGCACAGATACAGGGTGGAGCGCGGTAATTTGCTGAGCTGAAAAAAATCCTGTATCATAGTCAAGTACCGTTCGGAGTTCACAGTTATGGCACGACGGTTATCCTGAAAAAAGTAAGGGCCAATGATGCCTACTTGTGATATGGCGCACCACACAGTGACGCGGTCCGAATGCAGAGGTCTCTGGTGGACTTCTCTGGGATTTGTTTCACTCCAGTAGCGCATGTTTTGCTTGTTGACACACCCACTGAGGTGAAAATGTGCCTCATCAGAAAAGAACACAATTGCGTCACGCGGTATAGTTGCAAGCATGTCTTCACAAGAAGTACGCCGTGTCAAATAGTCCCGTGCTGACAATTGATGGACCACGCACATTTTATACGGGTGAAATCTCAGTTCATCATGAAGAATCCGGTGGAGAGTACGTCTTGAAATGCCAAGAGCAAGTGATTGCTTCCGAGCAGAGCGTTTTGGAGATTGCAGTACTGATGCTTTAACTCTATCGATGTTTTCCGGTGTTGTAATCCTTCTCTGAGGTCCCCTTCGTACACATGACACATTCCCTGCTGTTCTGAATGCAGTTACCCAATTTACAATTGATTGCCGACCAGGAACACGTCCGCGTGGGGGATCAGCGAATCGTAAACGAAAAGCACGCTGCACAGCAATGATCAAGTGGGCATTTGAAAAATACGCTTCAACACAAAACGACCTCTCCTCTCTTGTCCACTGCATGATGGCAACTGGAACGCGGAGGAATACAAATCTCCCGTCAGCCACTATAAGCCACGCCCACTCTCCCCTCTCTTCGACCAACAGTGCCGACACAGCCTGCAGTGAAAAAAAGCAAATTACCGCGCTCCACCCTGTATGGCCAATAGTTATAAATTATAATATAAAAATTTTACATTGTAGAGTGATTCTGCGCCCAATTGTGTTGTTAACACTTAGTCAAGAAACACAATACAAAGTTGAAAAATATTTCAATATAAATGCAGAAAAGAGGGCAAACAAATTTGAAATTATTGATGACAATCTTGAAACAGCTGAGAAGTGAGGAAAGTAGTTCCAGTGGTCTATGAAAAACAGAGAAATGCCTTTGTGGCAAACATCAATGATACCATTGCCTGTCTGCGATTACAAGGGTGATGTGATGAACCTCGTAAAAGATAATAGCTTAAGTTAATTTAATTACACTTATTGCTATAAGTGTGGCAGAAGCATATGGGTTTTGTGCAATTAAACATCTATTTAAGTCTCATTGGATTCAGGAAGTTGTAAACTACATATTTCGACTTATTTTATGTCAGAAGATGCAATGTTATGTTCATAGGAAATATAATAAAAACATGCTATATCAATTTAGCACGACTCACATACCGTTCAAGTCGTACTTAAATCTCAAAACGCATCATTTGTAACCAATCACGGTGATCTATCCAGGGAACAGAAACAGATGCGCTGGGTCCCGTTAGTTACAGAGAGAAATATTCTTCTTTCGAGTGTGAATGATTTTGATTATAATATAGTAATGTTTTTCCACATAAAGTATGGTTGTGTGCAATGAATTAATCCAGATAAATTTATTCCAACTCAAAGTTCCATTTTAAATCGATATTCACAATAAATGTTTAAACTGTACCCACAATTCTATCGAAAACTCCATTAATTGAACTCCAGCTTCTGACTTTTCTCAATACTAAATATTTTTTTTATTTCTTAAAGTGAAATTCTTTAATTAATGGTTGTCTTTATGTCCTCAAATTTTTAATTAGATACCAAATTGTCACCCACCTACAGTAGGAACAAGCTATATTATAGGAAATTGGCACGGCCATCATGGCATTGACATTATTCAATTGGAGGATCAAAATAATCACATAGTAACAGATACCACTCATCTGTGGCAATAGTGGACACAAGTAACAATTTGTACTTCGTAGAATTGTGTAACAAAACCTGGGCCTAACATTGTTTCAACGAAAACTGGAAAACAGTGACTTGTAACATTACTGAAGTTTCCATTCTTTTGTAACCAGCCATCAAAAGTCAGGTCTTGTATTAAATGATTTTCCTACTTTTTTACTTGATCACCATTCAGAATCTCCACTTTTTTTGCATTTCTGTTTATTTTTTTGTGAATTCTAGAGCCATGAATCTCACAATTGTGAAATGGGTATGGTAATTATTTACCACACACAAGGAGGGGAGCAACTGGTGACATGAAATATATGAATGCTGTAGCACTATAGTTCTCTAGTCTTATAAGTTATATTTTAATATTTATGAACAAGACTTTGCGACCTGAGTATCGAAAGCATATTAATTATATCATTTTTAGAATTAAAATTTGTCAGTCCTGCAAGAACGATATCTCAAATTTGTGTTTTGTTTATCAAATTGATTTTTTACTATAATCGATGGAAGATTTGAAAGAATGATTGGATTTCAATGATTTTGACTTGTCATTTGTCTAGACAGTAATTTATGCTTAATATTTTTATAGAATGTATGCTCTTAAAATTAGCATTATGTCATGATTTTGCACAAATGTGGGTAGTCACCATCTTGAAACCTTTTTATTGGTTGAGGACTACTTTTATCAGCGGTGAACTTATCCAAGTATTGTATTAGTTCCAATTTTAGTTTGAATTACCTAGGAATTATGGCATTTCACCACTATTTCCACAATTTTTCTGTATATTATTAAAAACTGCTCCATTAAAACTCAACTACTTACCGTTATAGATACAATATTACACTTTTTAAATTTCAGGCAATTATTTACAACTTTTATTATATTTTCACTTTTTCTGCATCTCTTAAGGTTTCAAGATGGCGATTAAAATTGTTATAAAGGAATGTTTGTATCTCGGTTTTTTTTATTTGTGTATTATTTCATAAATTTGTAAGAAAAAACAATATTTAGCAACATTTTGCTGTCTCAAATTTTGCTTCAACTTTTTTTAATTTTCCTCATAGTAAAAATTTCAGTTTTCTTGAAGTTTGTTTACAAATATTACAGCTGTAACTTTATAAAATTAATGCCTAACAAGACATGTATGTATATTTTTTTGCATATAAATAAGCTTCATAATATTTTGAAGGCAACAATACCAAATGATTGATGGGATCGAGCGTAAAAAATATTTGTTATAATTTCTAAAAGAACACTTGTTAACCCTCCATCGGGCGCTAAACGGAGTTTTCCTCCGTGTATTTTTTATTATTAAAAATAGTAGTACTTTTTCTGATGTTGGCAGTCGTGTTTCCGCAGTGTACTTCACGACATCTTTCGGGGAAGCGAAACAATAGCCTCCCGCTTATCTTTGTTAAAATCTGTCAGTATGAGGTCTACTTCCGTGCGAGACTGGACGATTCCTCCGTGAGCGCCCGATGTCGTGTTTGTAGTGCTTGGACGAAATCTCCGTGAGCGCCTTATAGTGTTTAGTTTTTATGGAGTAATAATCCGTGTGCGCCTAAATGTCTGATCTGTGATGGTTTCTTTTTAAGTTTTGCAATATATTTTATTTGAATTTTGTGAAGTGGAGAATGAAGACGAGAGACTTGTCAGTACAGTACCCGTGTGCTAGGGAACATTTCAGTACTGTTTATGGAGTGAACATTGTCGTTATAAGAACCCGGAAGGAAAATGTTTTGAAACTTTGTGTAGTGTTAAAAAAATTTTTAGTAAAGAATAAATTTTGATTTTAGTATAATAATTGACATTACAATTGTATATCTCTAGAATTGAAGTAAGTTGTTTTTGTAAGAAGTTAAAAACTAAGTTAATTTCCATATATTATTACAGAAGGTTAAACATTTTTTACAATTAATTGCATTATTCCTTAAAATAAATCATGTATTACTATACAATAACATTTTTTTTAATTTCTAATTTCTTAAATTCTTATTTGGAAAATTCATTACATAAGAGAGTAATTTTTATTTAAATTCTAAAAATGAATATATTACATTGTAATTAAATCAGTATGAAATATTTAAACAAATAAAACAGTTTAAACGACTATAATATCCGTTATTCACTAACCTGGAGGAAACCTCCGTGAGCGCCTGATGGTGTTTCTAATTTTAAGCGCCCGATGGAGGGTTAAACATGAAAAATACTGACAATAATAGAATTTTTCTAATTGCCATATCTAGAGTTGAGGTGGGTTGGGACAGAGACGAAGAGCAGGTGGGATAAAGATAGCTATTTCCCAATACTCGGAGTGGACGGGAACTAGCCCAGAGTGCTGTGGTATCTGAGCCCTGGCAGAAAACGATCATGTTCATGTGACCTATCATGCGATACTGACATAGACAACCTTAAACTAAAAGTAGGTTTATCTCACATTGCTATCGGAATGCTTCTAAAGATTTCAATTATAATATGACATGATTATCTAAATACAATTTGAAGTTACTACTACAAAAAATACAACAAAATTATTTAAAAAGTGTGCATCTGCAACAAATCTGATTACATTTGATTCAAAATACAATAGTGCTGATGCCATTATGGTAACTGTGTGACTTGCCTACTAAATATTGTCACCACAGTGGCATATCACCAGTGGGATAATTAAAAAGAGGATGAGGGATATAGAATTCCCAAAACCCTAAAAAATAAATGAATCAGCTTATTTCCTTCAAGATTTTTCCATCAAAAGTCAGGTCTCGTATTAAATGATTTTCCTACTTTTTTACTTGATCACCATTCAGAATCTCCCCTTTTTTTTGCACTTTCTAATTATATTTTGTGAATTCTAGAGCCATGAATCTCACAATCGTGAAATGGGTATGGTAATTAATTATTTACCACACACAAGGCATTATGTCTACAGACTAAAATAGAGGGAGTAACTGGCAACATGAATATATGAATGCTGTAGCACTATAGTTCTCTAGTCTTATAAGTTATATTTTAATATTTATGAACAAGACTTTGCGACCTGAGTATCGAAAGCATATTAATTATATAATTTTTAGAATTTAAAATTTGTCAGTCCTGCAAGAACAATATCTCAAATTTGTGTTTTGTTTATTAAATTGATTTTTTACTATAATCGATGGAAGATTTGAAAGAATGATTGGATTTCAATGATTTTGACTTGAAATTTGTCTAGACAGTAATTTATACTTAATATTTTATAGAATGTATGCTCTTAAAATTAGCATTATGTCATGATTTTGCACAAATGCGGGTAGTCACGATCTTGAAGCCTTTTATTGGTTGAGGGACTACTTTTATCAGCGGTCAACTTATCCAAGTATTGTATTAGTTCCAATTTTAGTTTGAATTACCTAGGAATTATGGCATTTCACCACTATTTCCACAATTTTTCTGTATATTTATTCAAAACTGCTCCATTAAAACTCAACTACTTACCGTTATAGATACAATATTACACTTTTTAATTTCAGGCAATTATTTACAACTTTTATTATATTTTCACTTTTTCTGCATCTCTTAAGGTTTCAAGATGGCGATTAAAATTGTTATAAAGGAATGTTTGTATCTCGGTTTTTATTTGTGTATTATTTCATAAATTTGTAAGAAAAAACAATATTTAGCAACATTTTGCTATCTCAAATTTTGCTTAAACTTTTTTAAATTTTTCCTCATAGTAAAATTCAGTTTTATTGAAGTTTGTTTACAAATTTTACAGCTGTAACTTTATAAAATTAATGCCTAACAAGACATGTATGTATATTTTTTTTGCATATAAATAAGCTTCATAATGTTTTGAAGGCAACAATACCAAATGATTGATGGATCGAGCGTAAAAAATATTTGTTATGAATTTCTAAAAGAACACTTGTTAAACATGAAAAATGCTGTCAATATAGAATTTTCTAATTGCCATATCTAGAGTTGAGGTGGGTTGGGACAGAGACGAAGAGCAGGTGGGATAAAGATAGTTATTTCCCAATACTCGGAGTGGACGGGAACTAGCCAGAGTGCTGTGGTATCTGGGCCCTGGCAGAAAACGATCATGTTCATGTGACCTATCATGCGATACTGACATAGACAACCTTAAACTAAAAATAGGTTTATCTCACATTGCTATCGGAATGCTTCTAAAGATTTCAATTATAATATGACATGATTATGTAAATACAATTTGAAGTTACTATTACAAAAATTACAACAAAATTATTTAAAAAGTGTGCATCTACAACAAATCTGATTACATTTGATTCAAAATATACAGTGCTGATGCCATTATGGTAACTGTGTGACTTGCCTACTAAACTAATGTCACCACAGTGGCATATCACCAGTGGGATAATTAAAAAGAGGATGAGGGATATAGAATTCCCAAAACCCTAAAAATAAATGAATCAGCTTATTTCCATCAAGATTTTACAATATACATAGGAACAGAAAAGATACACATAATAATTATTATTATTAATCTAAAGGAACAAATAAAAGTAACTAAACAGGTTTCTTATAATACATTCTTATCTTATCTGCCTGAGGGAAGGTTGCTCCAAGGAAGTGGGTCCACATACAGTGTGTCCTGAGGAGGGGGGGGGGGGTGAGAGGTAGTGGTCAAAACCGTCCATAGTTGGTCGCTATCAGTGACTCAGCCTCTGATACAGTTAAATTGAAAATTATGTTATTTATACGTTTTTTTTTTAATAAAAACTGAAGGCGCAGAAAATATATTAGTACTGTTTAAATTTGAAGAAATATTTTGATATAAAATTTGGGAGATGTAGTAGCAATTAGTAGTTGAGATCGATTCATTCACTCTGAGAGATTGTACTATTGGAATAGCGGGTATTATACGAATGTAAAATGTATTGTGAATCTAGGTATAACAACATCGAAATACATTAGGTAAATATTTTACTTTGAATAAGGTATATAATTTATTAAAATTTAGATTTATTCTGTACCCTCTGGTGTGGTGTGCTCTTCAAACAGATTCATTCCCCCAAAGCGAAGTCTTGGCTATGCCACTGCACATCAGTTTTATTGCTATAGTTCGAGTCACCATACTGCTGCTACATTCCTGTTAGCTTACGATGGAGAAGGTCCACGACTTCTATTTTTTCTAGATGGATAAATGTTTCAATGACGCCAACTTGTTTTTCAGAGACATCTAGCAGACAGTAAACAAGCAATCTGTTCCTTCCAGCCTTTTGATCACTCTTCATTTGTAATACAGATTATTAGAAAAGCTTAAAACCCGTGAATGAACAATTTACAATCTATTTTGATACGGTTAACACCTTAAAATAATTCAGATATTACTAAACTATTAATATTAACAGGTATAAATAATTTTATGCTACCTGGACTCACACAAGCACAGAATTATAATCAATTAAAATGTTGAAATTAGGTCTTTCCTCCAATAAAGAACGACAACTATCTTTAGTTCTTATTTATTCAACAATTTGTGTGTACATCTTACATGTTACAAATTTATTTAAAAGTGTACCTTAACTCTGAACTGGCGGTATCCGCTCCTGTACTGGCACCCTATTTTACCCGTTTGTAAGAATCAGAAATCAGAAGACTTTATTCATGAACTTAGAGTACAGAATTGGTGTTAAGTAGTTAACAAATTAAACATAGTAACGATAAAATGGTAGAGTCAATATAATTTCTTGTTAGAGGTCAATAGGGGATGTTCTCCAGTTCAGGAAATCTTGTGTGGTGTAGAATGGTCTATCCAGTACCCGTGTGGTGAGTCATCTTCTCATGTTGTGTGCACCTTCTCCTTTGGCTGCCTCAGGGCAGCAGGCTGAGGAACTTGGGCCTCAGGTAGGAAGGCTTCTCTTCAAAGATGGTCAAATGATGGAATTAAATTTGACTGTTATATACCTCTCAAAGTTTGTCAGATATACAACTTATTATGTATCATTGTTTTCAGAAAATCCAAATAATAATAATAAATTATGTTCATTAACATTTTCTTACTTTCAAAAAAAATGTCGGTGTTTGAATGTTCTTAGTAAGAATATTTTTGAATTTTTTATAACTTTGCATTATCTCATCAAGTATGTGTGAAAGGTTTATATAAATTACAAATGGTACACAAAAGGAACATAATTTTATAATTATTAAAAATATATAGTTTTAGCTATTTTACTTTTAAAATGTTTACTTGTTTAGCAATTTTTGAACTTTAGCGCAAAATCCACTACCATTGTATTTTCAGCATTTTCTACGATTGCTTTACAACACTGAAACTCAACCAAATTATGACTTGTTATGCTAAATTTGTTACATAAAAACTAAAGGAATAATACCTGCTTATTATTGTTGCTATAATTTTTTTATTCACAAAAAATTTAATCTTAAACAAGCCTGATATGGATGCTAGTTCCAACTCAGCTAATAGTTCTCTCAAATAATCGATTTGTTCCTAAAATTAAGTGTGACTTCATCAGCCATATTACTAATTACAAAAACAAAATATTAACTAAAAATAAATCAATTAGATATATAATTCAATTAATAAATACATATGTAAACAATAAAGACAATTATATATATATATATATTTGGTTCTACAACAAATAATTTAAGAATAAGAATGACAGGTCACCGTTATGATTTTAAGCATAATGATGAATCAAAACCATTAGTCATTCATAGTAAAATACACAAAGAATCTTTTAAAAATGTATATACAGTAAAACCAATACGATCAATAAAAAATAATTCAAATACATCAAAATTAAGAAATTTAGAACAAGCATGTCAAATTGTCACAAAATCTAAATTTCCCTATGGATTAAATCTTCAATAAATTTAAATCATCTGAACACTCATCACATCTTTACACCCACAGTTTGAACATATGTTTATCATTTCAAGAATATTATGCTTATTAATTTATTTATCTGTTTACATGTATGTTTTTAATTATTTTATGTGTTTCGTTATGTTTTTTTAACCTGAAGAAGCGTAATGCGAAATATAGTTAATTAATATTAACAAGTTGGCCTTTTTCTACATATATATATATCTGGACTATGAAAAGAATAATTAAGGGGAGATTCATAATTTGGAATAAGTTATTAAGAATGTTTAAACTTTTCAAAATATATAATTGTAGAAAATATTCAATTAATAAATACATTTGTAAACAATAAATACAAAAATGAATGTTTATTTCATGTTAATGTGTAAAAACAAAATATGATTGAGGTTTTTGGCTTAAATCTATTTCTAAGATCATTGGTAAAAAAAACTGCAGTAAAAAAGAATCTTTCAGACAGGACTGAAGTAGCAAGTCAACAAATATATTTTTTCTGAAGTTCATAAATCATGGCCGTGACATGTTTGTAGGAGGCACAAAAAGGCAAAGGGTTTTCCCACCTTTTTGGCAGGCCAATTCCAAATAACCAAGAAATAATGGATTACAGGAAGGAAGTAAGACAAGTCTAGACTTGACTGTTAGAAAAAGTATAGAAAAAAATACAAGGGTGCTTTTGAATACACTGCATTCAATTATTTTAAGTATTCGATTCTCTCCATCACTAACATTAACTAAATACATCCACTCTTAAAACATAATTTTTAATATTACATCGAACAACCAACTAGCTCATTGTTATAACCTACATACGAATTACATTCAATTCTTGTACAAGACATAAATTATTACAAGAGTTTAGTTCAATCACAATAACGTCAATCAACATTTATAAATATTCAATAAACTACTCTTTAGTATCCCAGCTACCCTTTAATTAATTTTGTTCAAATCTACTAAGAAATGGCCTATTTTTAACTACAGATAAAACCCTAATTGACATCAACAAATCAGACAGAAACAATTTATAATCAATTAAAATTTTTAAATATGTATTGCGTTTATAGATTTAAATATAAGCAGAGAAATTAATAAACTGTTCCCGTTTTTTTTAAACCATTACATTAACCAGTAAGATGCTATCAAATTTACAATAGGCCAGTAGATCCATCTAATTTAAATTAATTCCTCTAAAGCAGGTGTAAAGATCAATATTTTAAATACACCTGTGATAGTATACTTTTCATTACTAACTCACACATCAAGTAAGTACAAAATACACCATTTTTAAACAATTCACTACTGATCCATGCGTATTTAAATACTTAAAATAAAATCCGGACAAACTTACAATGACAGTACGATATTTGGTGATGTGACATTTAACTGTGATAGTAATATTAAATGTAATATAGAGTTTAATTGTGTTTTTTTTCTGCCCTTAAATTTGAAGATAACTTAATTATGTCATTGATCTTTTGAGGTTAGATCATCTCCACCCAATTTATATGTAAACATAAAAGTACACTTTATGTTAAAATTATCATACGAACATAAAATAAATATTAAAAAACATAATGTTAAACTCAATATGTAAAGTAATGTAACTAATCAATATGAAAAGCTACAGTTAAATATACAGTATATATCTACTCATAAAACTAGAGTAAATTAAAAACATAAAATATTGTAAACAAATAAATATGAAAAGCTACAGTTAAATATACAGAATATATCTACTCATACAACTAGAGTAAATTCAAAACATAAAATATTGTAAACAAATCAATATGAAAAGCTACAGTTAAATATACAGAATATATCTCAACTCACAACTGTGGTCAAAGCTAACTCCAAGAAGAGTAGAACTTGAAGCCACTGATGAAAGAGTGAGTTCTAAAATTTGTGAATATATATTATATAGATTCCTACCCCTTTTCTCACCTATTGAAAAAAGATGGTCCCTTTGTTATCAGCGGGTATCTATTATACTGGTTAGAAAGGTCTGCCATAAAAGCCATCCCGGTGGACGCACTCATTGCTAGGATCACGTTTTTTCCAGGCCAAACTTTCCTAAGGTCTCTCATATGTATATTATCTATCATAAAAGTCCTTTGTGATGAAAACATTACGGCCAGGAAATATTTGTAAACTATTGGTCCTTGTTTGAAGGGTCTTGATCCCTTAGAGAGACTTGCAACCACTCACATACACATTACTCTGCACATGTTGGTCCTGAGTTGTGAATATTGGACAGTTTTCTTTAACAGTTTTTAACACTTTTCAACTCAGTATTGCTATACTTGAAGCATACCAAAAGTTTTGGATAAGTATAAAGTTTATTCATAAGTCTTAAATTTCAAGTTTTATAAACAACTATATTATTAAATTAATGAAGAATTTGGATTCACTTACCATTTGTTGAGAGCACATGTTTCACTGTAATATTTAACTTTGAATTTAAAGTTATAATTCCTACTAAAAGAGACTAGTGTGTCTGAAAATATAATTTGTAATCAGAGCATGTGCTGTTAAAGTATCAATAATAAATCTAAAGAATTAAATTATATTTTTAAAATAAAAAAGAACACTATCCAGAGATTGACTACTGTAGTCTTCCTGTGGCAGAATTCTCCAAACAGGATACCCCACTACAAACAGCTTGCAGGAAAGTTGGTTGATTGCTACTGAAAACCAGCTGTTGTCATTATCTAACAGTCCCGGTGCTGGGCTATGCTGGTATCCATGGACATTGACAAGCTATTAAGTAAACATCATTGACACTGCCTCATTTGTCAAGTTGGGCTATACATTGACTATAGATAAAATCAGTATTGACCAGTAATCAGTAATCAGCATTGACCTTCAAAGACAATACTACAGGGTCTATATGTTTGTGTGTATTTTTTTAAAACAAACTTTCTTGTTCAGTGTCTATCTGTTTGTGTGTTGATTATCAAACTTTCTCATATTTTATCTGTAAACAAATTTTAAATATTTTCAAAAACATCCTATTTGTTTATTTGTTTTTTACTTTAAATTTCATATAGATATAAATAAGCAACAATTGAAAAATTACTATAGAGTAAAATATATTTTATAACATGAACTGAGTTAGCTCAGATGGTAGCATACTGACCATCAAAAACTTATTGAACTGGAGTTGGAACTTGTGGAAATCAACAAAATCACTTTTTAACTACGCTCCAATCAAAACTGTAAGTTATATAGCAATATGTAATTTACCACAAAACCACAAAATAGTTTTGAACTTACGTATAGCTAAACATAGATTGAGTAGTAAATATCGGATTAGTAACTGAAGGAATTGGTAGTCGACTATCAATTATCTTACTACTGTACAAGTAAAATGAATGAAAAAATAAAACTACTTTAAAGGCTAATAAAGAAAGTACGTTGATAAAGACCAGGTCTTATTCACAAAAGAAAATTGAAACTAAATCCTCGCCTTCTACATTAAAGAATAAGATCCCAAACCTTAACAAAATAAAAGATGGGACTATAAAATTAAATAACAAAACGTATATTCCAAGTAGTAGCCAAAGTACCAAACCAAATGAAGAAAAGAAAGCAAATTTCACCAGTGATACTGATTCAAAGAACATAATAGAAACTAGGAAGAACGAACAAAGTATTCCAGGGATAGATTTTCTAGAAAATATTCTAGACCTGGAAAGCAGCCTCACCGATGAATCAATTAGAATGTATTTTGATTTATTGGAAACAACGCTCTTGAAAACAAAGGATGGGATAGCTATAATGAATCCTTCAATAAGTCAGGCAGTGAAAATATCAGAAGCTACCAAAGACATTTCGCACTGGTTAGACCCACTAAAAATAAAAGAAAAGCGTTTCATTATCATACCAATCAATGACGCTACAAAACTGGCTCGAGAAGGGGCTCACATTGGAGTCTGTTGGTGTATCATAGAGATAAAGATCAGTTTTTTTCATACGATTCTAAGGGAAAATACAATTTAGAGGCTACTAAGAGAACAGCATCAAAACTCCAGAAATACTTAAAGCCATTGTGCACTGATACCCCAACTTTAATTGAAATTAAAGGTCCAAGGCAAAAATACTAGGAGAATACTCAAAATTCTCCTACAGGGATTAAGGTATTTTTAATTCTAAAAAAATATGAAATTATCTATGAAAAAAGATAACTAGTGTTTTTTTTTATAAAAAGACATGTCAATCCCTCCGTCCATATTTTACATAATTACTGTAAAAGCTTCACATCCTTATCTTTTGCAGTTTTCCATTGAGCCTGGTTTTTTTTAAATGGCCCTAAAAGAATATGTTAAATGTGTAAAGTTCCTCATGAAGAGACCCACACAAAAATGAAAGATTAAAATCCACACTGGTAACTGTGAGTAACTTCTATTTCAGTCTACATTTGTAACTAAACTGGTTCTGTTTAGTTTTCAAGTCAAAAATTATATGTCGGTAATTTTCTGAGATAAACTGCTTACCTGTAAACATTTACTAAAGATTCTAGAAATCATTATTATTCTATAATATTTCTTTAAAAATTATGGTATCAAGATCTTTTTTATTTTAATTTAAATCTAAAATATTCCTCTACATTAAATTTATTAAATATGATTAACAAATGTATTTTATTTAACCAATCAGAATAACTAATTAAAGAATGAAAATTTTTCAGTGGTAGTAATATACTATGGCATTGTACATGTCATTTATCACATTTTCGTGTTTAATTAAGACGTAATAATTTCCTGTTGTGTTTCCAACGAAAAATTAAAGATTTTCTATTAAGTATAATAATGTTTGTTTTTGAAGATGGAATGATTGTGAAGGACACAGAAGGGGACATTTGTCATTGTTCACTGATATAAAAATATCAGTACGTAGATTTGAAATTTCCCTCAAGTATTATGTATATAATTAATACATAAACTCAAAAATACTTAAATTAATTTACATTTAAGATGTTCCATTATACAAAACTGATGTGACATGTGTATATATACTTGTTGGATGTTAAGTAAATAAAGGATTTTGTTAAAGGATTTCATAGAAAAATATTTTTTTAGTGGGTTATACCTACTAGGTATTACGTATTGAATATATTTCGTACGTTAAGAGCTAAGTCAGACTTCAAATGACTCTACACCTCACCAATCCTCTCACAAACGGCTGATCCAGGGGAGGGGACAAGGGGGCCAGGCCCCCTCAGACATTTTGAAAAAAATTAATATTTCTTGTACTGTAACCATAAAAAATAAAATAAAATAAACTTAATGAACTAAACTTTGTGCATGAGTAATTTCTTTTTAAACATTTATTTGTTGTTGTTTTTAATGATTAATCTCCTGTTGCAATAAAGATAATGGTATAGTAAAATTTAAACCAAGGTGGACTCTCCCAAAAATCAGTACTGAACCCACCCTTGCCTCTTTCTGGCCTGAGTATAACTCTTGAAAAACCAGTGTCCAAGCCTTGAAGCGTAAGAATCCTATACTTGAGAAAAATGAGATTTCAAAAAAGCTAAGTGCAAGTAATAACTCTAGCTCGCACCATATTTTCTATTATTTATTATTGTGGTGCAATATTTGTTAATATGGTTATTTCCTTATTCTTCTTACGTAGAATTTGTAAAGTGAAAATTTGATTACATGTAACGTGAACTAACATGGTTACAGCTCAAACGCCGCTCTCAAACTCCATAAAAACTTGCCGAAGGCATTAGTAAAAATTCTTTAAAAGCTTTGTGATTTCAGTACATCTGTTTACTAGATTATATACCGTACACCAAAATAGGTACTAAAGAACAGAGTTCTCAAATCCTGGAACTCAGATGTATATTTTCACCTGATGAATCATGACCATGCAAAACAAGTTCGCCACAGTACGGTGAGCTGGAAGAACGGAGAGTTGAAGATCCCTTCAAAACAGTGCAGAAAACTTTCAACCCATGAAAGAAATTTTCTCTTCACCGGCTTGAAATTAGAAAATTTTTGTAATACCACAAATGGTAAATTGGAAGGTCTATATTTTCCACTTTGATGGCAAGATTGTGTATATATTTTTATAATATGCTCACTTGCACTGCACTATAAAAGTATAACACAGTGCATTACATAACTGTATTGATGTGGAAAAACGATGAGAAGAAATATTGTTTTTATTCAATTAGTTAAACTTGCTGGAAAATTTACTTTGGTATGTGAAGTTAACCTTGTCATGTGGTGAAGGATAAACTTGACGTTGTTTTTGAATTTGTGGCAGATTTGCATATCCAAATAGCTTTCTCGTATATGTTTAGGTTAGTTACAGGTAAACATAATACTTTCGGTAGCTTTTGACGTTGTGGCCAGTTTCAAAAGCTAAATCAATTTTTATTTTCATATTTTGTTTTGGTGATAATATGTACAATAATTTTTGTTTGCAAAAGGATATCCAAAGTTTGCTATTAGAAAAACTGTGATTATACTAATATTGGTGTTTTAGGGTCTATGCATCATTGTTTCAAATCTTTTGTTTTTCATTTTTAAATACTAAATACTAAACCGTGTGTCTTGAAGTTTAGGACCACGTAACCAGATATCTATTACCAACCAAAGTTATAGGTGCATTTATATTTTGTACATATGAAATTGGTCATCATGTTTACTTTTTCAATTTCCAGGATTACTAAGATACTTACAGGAGAACTGCTTGTAAAGAGCATCACGGATATATCAGCTTTGTCTTTGCTAGATTGCCTTTGCTAGCTCTTACATTTTTAACAATCACAATGAAAGATAAAATTGTAATAGAATGAAAGAACTCATAAACAGTAAATATTTTCTTTCTGCCCGCAGTGGGTGTTATATTGTTCTTTCCGGTTAACTTACAATGGATAAGGAAATGTTCTTTCATTATTTGTATCTCACTGTTGCCTACTTGTTTACGGAAGGTCGTAGTAGATGGCAAATAAGCGATCTGAGCCTCCCAACTCTTAAGGCGGACTGTTATAAAAGAAACTCAGTATCCATGAATGGATAATTTACACTGGGCATTGACATCAGGACTTGTGCCGCGGTGAGGGCGTGATGTCTGCCTTAGATTACAATGCACTGTAATCAATCGATTGGCCATGATCATTCAATTAATCAATCTTCGATTACAATGCACTGTCTTTGCACAGGCTGATGTGGCTTAGTCGTCTCACAAAAACCGCCGTACTTTGATAAATCTTGAATCCTGATTAGATGCATTTCTTTCCATTTCAATGATCTTCCTACAGACTTTCTGGTCATACTTAATCTAATACAAAGTGACTGATAGAAATTATTTCATCAATGTGATTTGAGGGTAAAAAGATCTGTTGAAGGGCAATATTCCATTAATAGTACAATGTTTTGTAAGGGCTCGCATGTGAATGTTTGTTTCTTTGATCTAAATGAGATACTCAATCATTTACTGTCAACGATATTCAATTGCTGTGATAAAAGTATTCACCAAGCAATGAAAATTTGTTTTTTGCCATCTTAACAATTTCTCCTTCACTAATTGTTTGACAGGGGGAAAACAAACAAGAAGAGAACAAACAAAGAAGAGGATCATCTTGGCTTTAAAATGTGTAAAACAAAGAGGGGAAATGAGTTCTTGGTTTGAACTAACTGAAGGTTTTACTATTAATCATGTAATGGCGGAACATATTGTAAAAAGCAAATGGACTTATATTTCCAAAAGGGCACTATAATTTTGATTAGCATTTTTTACACTATGGCTGTCTAATGTAATCAACATTTTTCATTTATAAGCTCACCACGATTCAAAGGTATTGTCACTTATCAACAACACACCAGATGTAATGATATGGATTTAATTAAAACAATAAAATTTTGTATATATGGTACTTTATTGGATCCTCATGGCAATTGAGTTGGTGGTGGGTTACAGTTTAAGTTAACACTGATATATATATGTGTGTGTGTGTGTATATATGTACTCAACAGTTTCGTACATAAACAAACATACATATATACATACATATTTTATAGTTACACAACAAATCAAGTAGTATTATATTTTTACATCAAACAATTAAGTTTTTATATATACAAGCCTGCATTTCTAGCTTTCATTCATTCACACAAATATGACAACAGTATTACTAATTTAAAATATAAGTCTAAAATATATACGCTGAGAAATATTAAAAGGTATAATATAAGCAATAGACATCAGCAACAGGAAACATCGAAGTGACAGCAGACGAACTACCTGTTCCACTGTCCCCGTGTACTACATACGATACGAGTCTCTCTACCAGAGAGTCGAGTCCCGCACTCGGGCCAACCAGAAAAACAAAATTAAAAACAAAACAATAAGAAAATATTATGTCTTTATTCGAGTACAGAAATCAACAGTTCTATTATGATTCTTTTCAATGGTTTAATTAAACAACAGTAATTAAAATTCAACCTAGGGATCGATAACAACTAATGCAAACAAATCAAGCAAAATCACAGTACAGCATAATTGACAACAAAGTACAAAATGTCAACAAAAATCACAATATAAACATCAAGATATATCAGTGCCAATGAAACCAAAAGTCAGCCACAAAATTGTAACGTTAATACAGTCAGGACATCAATAAAGTGAATATAACAGGTTAAATATAGACAGATAACAGAACTTAGTAGGCGTGATTCTTGATGAAAAGACTGGAATCGCCCGCCTTGCTGGTGATGGAGCCAGCAGCATACTTGCCCACAGCAGCCAACCCGTTAGCCTGGAACACGTCATGACCAGTCAGTGTCAGTGTGCTATAATGCTGCTACAACCTTGTATACTATAACACTACCAAGTTGTGGTACTATATGCCTACTTTAGCAGTTAAAAATAGCTAGCAAAGTTTAGGTGATTTCACAGAAATAGTAAACATGTTTTCTTAACACATTAATTTTGAGCCATCTGTACGAGAGCCAATTTCAATATTTTCGATTCAATTCAAAACCTTATTTATTTCTAAATAAAGAAATTACAATTCCATAAAAGATTAATATATATACTATAGTAATTTTTTAAATATGATTAAAAACATAAAAATTTCTTAAAATATAGGAAAAAAGTACCCACATAGGCAAGCCTGTGCGTGGGTACGAGTCGTTGAAAAAAGATAGGTCGACCTACATTGCTGATAAGTTTTAATCATATATATAGCATACAAAAAACACACACATACGCACATACATAAATACTCAAACCTTGCTCCTGTACAGTAATCTGAAAATAAAATAAAGTAACTGACCTAGATTGGTACAACAGATAAGGGCTTTAAGTAAAAGAAAATTCCTATCTGTAATTGGACGCAATAATGTTTTCTGTTGCCACTCTGAAAGTTTCGAGATATATGAACAGTTTTGTGCTAGATTTACCAAACATTTGGCGAGTTCAAAGTAATCCCCTCGATGAACTTTTGGAGTTGGATTTTCCTCTCGTTGAAAGCACCCATCGACGCGTTTTGGAATGGAGTCAAAATATTTACGAATATCACCATAAATTTCGGCTTCCAAAGAAAAGCAACGACCGAGCATATGTTCTTCAGATTACAGAGTATTCAAAAGTTGCACAAAGTGAAATCAGTTGAAAAAGTGGTTGCTCCATCGTTTTGATACTATTTTCAGCCAAAAACTCCAAAGTTTTTGCATTTACTTTGAGAAGAGGCATTGTCGTTGTGCAAAGTTAAATGTTACAGTCCTGAAGGACTTGGCAAGCATTGTTCAGTGTACCACCTCGCTGTGATAGTCCTTTGTGCCTTCAGCTGAATAGCCTTCACCAGTCCCGTACTCCTGAAGAAAACAGTGTACAGTTTTTCACTGAACAATTTTTCTTTACCATTGGGGGGGATGGCTATGTTCAAACACAAATACGTGACTCTCTCCTTGAGTTGAAACATCATTATGTCTCATCACCAGTGACAATTTTGAAAATAATCCGATGACCACTATTATTGCAGTTGATAATCTGCTAGCTGATTCTCACACGCTCAGCTTTTTGCTCACCTGTCACATTGTGTGGTACTCATCGTGAAACAATTGTCCTGACTTTTAAAAAGTCATGCAAGATTACTACCATTGCTGCAGGATACAATCCCAAAGGAAGCTTAAATCATTAAATAAGTGCAGTGTTTGTTCTCTTGGATCATAGCATGCACCCGATGAACGTTTTCTTTAGTGACGGCGGATTGCGGCCTTCACGAATGTTTATCGTCTTGAAGCGAATTATGACTCCTTCGACATTTGCACGAATTTAAAATCGTAGAAAATCATAGCCAGAAAATGATCTCTCAATGACTCCATGATTTCAAGAAATTGATCTTTTCAAACAGATGACAAAAGTCCATTGATGAACCCAAGTTTTTACAAACCATTGCTAAAATCAGGTAAGTTAGTTTTCATAACAAGTCAGTACAATTAAAAAAATAAATCAAGGCATAAATAGAACAGTAAACCTTGAACATTAACTTTTATAGTAAACAAATATTTTATACATGTACATTTTCAGAAACACTGAAAATACATATGAGCTTCAAAGTAGATCCACAAATAAATGTGCATAATAGGAATAAATCTTTGTGCAATTGTTTCGCTACAATCTTCTATTCATTTGAATACGGTAACGAAGCTCGTCAACACAACACAAAATAATCAGACAGATAAAATCTTAACACCAAGTTTGTGTGTAATGTGCGAACTCACCTTAGCTCGCTTGATGAGTTCTTCCTGTCCAGCCTTCACATTCTCAGCCTTGCCTTGCCAAGCCTTCAACACGGAAGCCTGCAACACCATTTAGTCATTGAGCAATTTGTGTTGTGAATTTTAACTATTTGTTTAGAACAAATATAAGAGCTGGTATAACAATACTATTAACAAAGGCTGCCTCCAGAGATGTACTCATGATGGTGGTGTGTGACAAGGCCAATTGTATATAGAGGGTTTTGAATACCTCTCAATTGGAACAAAATATTAAAATTTCAATTTAGTGTCTATTACAAACCTTTGTGCAGTTGTACACCAACATTTGCGTAACATATAATATCGGTATGTGTTAACATATCTTACTCTAATACTTAAATATTTATTATTGAGTTTTCTTTGAGTTTTTTTTTTAATATTTATTTTGGTCTAAGGCACCCTCCCCTAGCTACATCCCTGGTTGTCTCTAACTTAACCCTTTTACAACCAACAGCAGGAAATCTAAACATTGAAAAAACTTCAAAATTTTAAACTGTTTAGTACGAAAATAGCAGACCAAATGGTTATGCAACTGATGGTCATGTCCTTAGAAGATGTGTACCGAGAACAAAAAAATGGAAAAACATTGCGAAAGACGGGACTACATGTATTCTCTCTCTACACCCTCCAAACGATATCTCAGTTCCCAGTGGTGTAACTAGGATTTGACTGTAGGGGGTGGGGAGATGAATCTATTGAAGAGCACATCACCCCGAGGGGTATGGAATACGTCTGAATTTTTAAAAATTACCTACTTCAATAATATTGTTATTCTGGAATAAAAATGGTGCAGTATTTCTTTTTACTTTCTTCTTCACAGGAGTACTGTAGTACTGTAGCGATCGTCAAACAAACCAAGCTCTGATTTTCCGTGGAAATATCCATTTAAGACCATCTGACTGAAAAATGTTTTTCAGAAATAGCATTCCAAATGTCTATGTATGGACAGTGACCAAACAAAAAATACAAATTTGGAAGCAGTGTAGTTAATCTACCTTAAGCTGTTTCATTATTTTTAATTTTTTGTTTTTAGTTCTTTTGCTTTAAACAACATGTATTAAAAAAAAATTTTTTTAACAATTATGATTAAATATACTATAAAAAACTATTAGTTTATTAACAGCTTACAACAAAATGCATTTATATCTAGCAATCCTGATTAAATGTTTACCATTTATATCTCATTCAATAATTTAAAATTTCATAAAACAGCACTGCATAGACATTTTTTAAGGAGATTTTATTTTTTTTTAAATCACGCCATGTGATCCAAACAACGTCTCGGCTTTAACTTTCCAGAAGGGTAGATGTGGCGAAGTACGTGTGCAAAAACGTTTGTGCTCCACTTTGTCTTGTAGCACTAATTTTTTAATAAACTGGACAGAATGTGTGTTGAAGCTTATTAAGTGCATATTACCTGAAGTGCACGGCCATAACTGAAGGTGAGAACCCAGGGCTTGGGGCCTTGGATCTTGTTGATAGCATCCAAATTGACAGAGGCATCCTCCTCCGACTGACCTCCTGACAAGAAAGTCACACCTGCGACAGAAACATAATTTATTACGTGTTTAGCAAGAATCGAGTTCAAACTTCAGTGTCATTTATATTAATTACCCATGATTCTAGACTATGTAATAAGCGTGATAATAAGAAAAGTGGATTTCCAACATGAATCAAAGCTGTATCACAATTAAAACAGGTCCACAAATCTATTACCAGCAAATATGCCAGAGTATTCTTCTGTTGTCATCTTCAACAGTAATAGCACATTTATAAATACTCTTTACCATAATGCCTAAGCTGGTAAAGATGAGCGAGTGGTACATAAATTACAGACTTTTTTAATGGGCCGACTCCTTTGTCTTGATTCAAATGACTTTTTGTGTTATTAGGACAAAAACTTGTGAAGAAGTCTAATCAAACAGAGTGAATTACAGAATTAACACTATTTGTAAAAAATGCCAAAGAGATGTAATGAAGTTTCACTGTTGGTGTTCACATTGCATTAATGATCGCTAGCGATAACTTTAAAACAATTGTTAATGATTCTTGTTTTTAATTATGGTACTTTAAATACCAAATAGGACCAAAGTCCTAAGTCTTTGAAGTGGTCAAAAAGTTTACCAAAAACCTAGAAATTATGATTTAATTAACCGAATCAAAAAAAGAATCTGTTGACGACTATCATACTTTTCTCATTCTCCATATCAGCTTGCCCCCCGCCCCTCCAAGCCATCGGCTGGTGACGCCCCTGATAACTGGTAATTACAAAATAATTGGAAATAACTTTTAGCATCAACTCAAGAAAGATAGCTAATTAACATTCGCCAATGTCTTAACAAATATGATCATTCATCGCAAATAATGTCAAGCCATGACATATGATAAGCAGTGCCGCATTTCCCTATAGGCCCACTAGGCCCAGGCCTAGGGCGCAAAATTTTAGGGGGCGCATAAATTTTAAAGTACACAAAAGAAAAAAGTTGCGGCGGCGGCGGGTGGTGTTGGCGCTCGGCGGGGCGGGTGGCCAAGGTCAACTAGGTCCGGGGTGCGACGTTGACTCATTCATTGGTTCATTGCTTTTATTTATTCAAAACACTCCTATATATATATATATATATATATATATATATATATATATATATATATATATATATATATACTATTGTAATTATCTTTCATCAAAATTACGTAATTAAGAAATTTACAGGATTTCTACGTCAGTGTAATCAGAGTCCTCTGGAGGGGGGGGGGGGGGGCGCTCTTTGGTCTGTAGGCCTAGGGGCGCCGAATTTGTAAATGCGGCCCTGATGATAAGAACGTAAAGCCAAAGACCACCGAAGGGACTTACCAGGGACAGCAGCTGGCACAGTTCTGGACAGGGCCAACACTGTAGCTCTAGCGTTGTCCTCATAATTGTACTTCTTGGAGCAGGACTGTCCTGCGGTCACCATGTTGGGCTTCAGGAGGGTGCCCTCCAGGAAGACATGGTGGTCATTGAGTGCCTTGTACACAGCGGCCAGAACTGTCTCTGTGACCTTCTGAGCCCTGTCAAGGTCGTGATCTCCATCAGGCAGCACCTGCACATTACCGCCGTCAATCGCTGAAGCCCTTTCTTATTCAACTCGAAAAGAGCTGTTTGTGTACCTAGACTTGTCAGCTACGTATAGTTAATAAATCATATAAAAGTATATATGGATAGTTGTAAGAATAAATAAAAATGAAACAAAATGAAATAACCATGATTAAACTATTAAGATCATAATCCTGGGAGTGTGGGAGGATATAGGACTGTTGCAAGAACTAATAACAATAACAGTGTACCTTCGTCAAACTGTAGACATATACTACTATAGTTTCGACTTTTAACAAGTCATTTTCTTGATATTTATTGACACCGACACCAGAAGGTGACTTATTAAAAATCGAACTATAGAAGTGCATGACTACAGTTTGACAAAGGTATGATGATATTGTTATTAGTCAATCCACAGTTCAGAGCTATATAATATGGAAAATAATAAATGTTGCAAGAAGTAGACCAACCACAGCAGTAAATCAGACAGCTGAAATTAAGCCTTGTTTCATTCAAACAAAAGTTTCACTCTGTCACTGATCAGTAGATTTTAGAAATTTATGCTCACATATACTGAGTTAAAGTAACATTTGCTTAATTTAGATCTATGCACTAAGTACAAAACTAAGATAGGAATGAGAATGAGAAGGGAGGGCCAGATTTGCAAATTTTGGAGGGGTTCCAAAGAAGCCTTTGCAATCCAATCGAGATAAAAGCAAATGTCTCTACACATATTGTTCAGTGCAAACGAATTAAGATGAGTGTGCCGAAGTAAAACCATTCCCTAGGAGACGTCGTCTGGAGAGATACCACAACTTTTTAAAGGTGAATATTACAGTTCCAACTACAATGGTGCCAGATTAATAAAAGCAATTTGTCCACTAATGCTTTCTGTTACAAGAGTTTTTAAAAGACCTCATTTCTAAAGGTGTAACCCAAATAAAATGAATACCAAACAAATAGTTTAAAATCATTTCATACACACAAAATATGCATTAATGCTACCTGTTACTACTAACTAAATTTGTAATAATTAATGACAGTGTAGAAACTAAAATTATTAATGGACCAGTATTAATAAGGTTATATTTCTACAATGGAAGTAAAACTTCAATTGTGTTTAATAGAATTTTCAGCTAACACACTTGGAATCACTATTACCAATGGAATAAAAATAGAATGAACCATGTAAAATCTTTAAAATTCTTAAAAATAGTATATTGGCCTGATCAAAAGAAAAATACTTTATTAAGAAAAACAATTATTAGGCAAAGCACTACCCTTGATTATGAAACCTTCTAAGAAGGTATCATAATAAAGTGTGCTATGCAGAAGGCTGACTGAAATAAGAGCGTTTTCCTTCTGGCGACAGATTTGGCCACTATCAGATATACGTGTTGGTCGCATTGTCACCGATAGTGGGCCTCTGTGGCATGAGAGGATCCTGCAGGTATGTGGACCCCACTGTAATACACTTTTTAAGAGGGGGCTCCATACAGAACCTTTGCATGGGGAGCCCAAATTCTACCATCGCCAACGATTGGGAATGTCCATTCATAAGCCGGTTTTGTCTATCAAAAATGTATTTGAAATAATTGTAACCAGTCCTAATGTAAAATGAAATGAAATGAAAAATATATATTTTGAGACAGAGTTAGGGCCATAAATAGTTACAATTATATGAATTTTACAGTACGTACATAGATTGAACTTTAGGGATTAAACAATTGTTTAAAAGAAAATATAATTTGAAAAAAATATATTTAAAACATTAAATATGTCTAAAAACTTTTAAGAAACTACATGATTTTATAGGAAAGGAATTTATATGACTTTTATATCAAAATACTTTAAAGAGATTTTAAATTTACCTTTAGACATTTGTAACTGGGCATCAAGATGGCCCAAATTAATACAGTACTTTGAAAGCCTCCAGTTCCTTTTGGAATTACAAAACTTGTTTGTTCTAATTTTCTGTCTTCAGAGAAGGTAACTTTAAGGGCTCTGACTAAAAAACTTCAATAAAATTATTAAAAGAATCAACCAGACTGAAAATCTATTCACCTCCTAACTTTAATTACTATTATACAACAATATTTTAAGAAATGCAAGTTTAATCTTTCTTCTCAAACTTATATTAAAAACAACCAATCTTAGTCTTATCTTTAATAGGTGGGCATATGCATTCCAAATTAAAACCATTGTAACCAGCTTGTAAAAAAATGTTAACGTTTGAAAATTAAACTGTGTAAAATCAACATTAATTTATTTTAATTTTTCAACAACCCGTGTTGAGAAATAATTATTTTTTACTACACTGAAATAAGATATTCCTTAAAAAGTACTCCGAACATAAACATAAAAACGGTGACTAACATGAAATGAATATTGTAGACGTATAAAACCCAAAAGTCAGCAACAGCCAAAAAAATTAAACTTTAATGATAAATCTCTTTGGACCTCAAACTGCAACCATAAAGGCAAAGTAAAATTCACAATGAATTAACCTGTCTTACACCATGGTCTACAAAATGTACCTGCCACGTCTTACCTGCCAGATCAAATTTTGCTTAGAGATAATTGTCCTTTGTAAAATCCAATGGACACTCTTTTCTCGTACTAAATGTTACCAATTGCAAAGTGATTAAAAGAGAGGAATTGAAATGTGAGCAAAGGCACTTATATGTAATCATGAAAATTAGAACGGCCAAGAACAACATGACAGTGGACATTTGAAGTGAAGAGCGGGATACAAAATGGTGGTTGATAAAGGTTTTGGCCTTGAACCAATAAAAAGTGCTCTTGGAGACTGCATTATTCCGAAAAAAAAAAAAAAACAAGATCAATGTTATTGTTTATGCTCCAGTATTACATTATTAGAGTTAAAATAACATGTAATAACAAAAAATTGTGTAATACATACCTCAGGCTCTACAATGGGCACAATGCGCTGGGATTGGCAGATGGACGCATAGCGTGCCAGTACGTTGGCATTCTCAAGGATAGCTTGGTAGGAGGGGGTGTTCTTGCCGATCTTGAGCACACAACGCCATTTGGCGAAGTCACAGCCATCCTTCTTGTACTGGGCACAGCGTTGGGCCAGATCGTCTAGCCCTGTTGTGACAGAACATATACTTCAGTATCGTACTAAAGCTGAATAACATCAGAAGAGAGATTATAACAATAACAATGCTTGATAAAATTATTAGCTTTAGAGAGGCCCACATCCTGAACCTTGACATTTAAGAATAAATAGTTTAAGTACCTTCATTTTAGTTCACCTTACGGTTGCAAATATGGTAAATGCTCCAATAGTAATGCTAGCTGTAAGAGATATTTTAGTATCTACAATTTTAATATAAATGTATGAGTAAAACACGATGACGACAAAAACCAATTTTTATATCTTTCCTCCATTAAATAAATACCATGAATACACGAATATTTTTTTATCTGAAAAGAATAGAAGATGTTCATTGTTTTGATTAAAGATTCTTGTATTTTCATTTGAGGCCTTTAGGCATTACAGTCAAAATAGCTGAAAAAACAAAAGTTCATGACAATAGTTTAACTTATTGAATGTAACCTTCCGTACCTTGGGTAGTGCACTCATCTTCGGATCCGAACAGAGGAACAACGCCCTTGTCCACCTTGATGCCTGGAATGATGCCCCTCTTCTTGAGAAGCTCCACGAAGGGAGTTCCGTCGTCGGCCTTCTGGTAGAGAGTCTCGTGGAACAGAATCACTCCGGAGATGTTCTCTCCGACTTTGGGATCAGTGGAGAACAAGAGTTGGCGGTAGAGGCGCCTGTTTTCCTCAGTGTTCTCAACCCCGATGTCCTGAAGCCGCTTGCCCATGGTGGCGACCGACTCATCTGCAGCCAGAATACCCTTGCCAGGGGCCACGATGGCGTTGGCGATCCTCCTCAGCTCATCCTGCAGCTCAGGAGGGGGGTAGTTGAAGTAGGTAGTCATGTTGGTGATGCTGCAGTAGGAAGGTCTGAAACGATATTAATGCATCATCAGCCTCATCACTATCATTTCTTAATTTATAAACGATACAGGCCGGTTTTAATGGTGAGATATTGCTTTCTATCAATCATCGAGTTTCGGTAAGAAAAGGAGAATGTTAAAATTTTTGTTTTCAAAATGATACTAGTCCCCTGAAAGACACCAGCATATAAGACAGTCCACAGAAACAACGACACCAATCCGCACACACACAACAAAATGTGTAACAGCGCATGCACCAACGGACAAGTATTTTACAACACACATTGGACTGCCATTACCGAAAGCCACGAACAAGCCATGTCCATCTTATCCAGATAGAGTTCACAAATTTTCGTCATATTTATAGCGCAAAATTATCATCCGACGGTATCAATAATAGGACACGGGACGCTAAACAGCGCTTAGAGCACGGAATGAATGACAAGTCGGGGAAAGTGTGATGGTTGAATCGAGAGTGGCGGTGTAAATGTGACAATATTACACTATCGTGCGCCACAACGTGTAGAGGTATTCAATCTTCGTCAACGGTCATTTACATAGTCTTTCAGTCTAGAACGCCATAAGTTGATATATTGTGACCGTGCATAGTAATATTACTGATTGAATACGATATTCATATATGTTTCCCTACGTTAATATAACTACGTCAATATTTTTATTGCAGGCATTGATGAATTACAGCCGAGTTTGACATTTCCCATGAAAACAGTCACAAGAGTTAATTTCTATATTAATTGCATCGTTTTCTTGCTACATTAGGAGTGTCTTAGTCCAACTGACATACGTCTTATAGTATTAATAGTTTATTAATCTCACCGAGTACAGTTTTAGCATTTGACCGTAAATTGGTGTAACAAAATACGCCATTCCTGAGTTTGTTTTTGCTGACGGGTCTTCTAGTGGAAGACCCGTCAGACACATCAGATTCGAACTATGATAATTTAATTAAATAATACTTTCCAATAACAATCGTCATCCCATAAATGTAAAAAATATTATTTTCAAGCGAAAGGATAGAAATAAAAAATATGTATTCTAAAATGTGCTCTATGAAAAAGTAACAATTCGAATTTAGTTAATTTAGAAGTGCTAGATTGACGTTTGTAGTAAAAGACCGGAGGAATCGTCTCAGAAAAATCCTCTTTAGACTCCTTGCACAGCCCACAGTTTTATCTTATTCTTCTGTTATTGGTCCTTTAACAATCTACCCAATTAACAACGTCTGGCTCAAGGCGTAATAAGACACACATTACAAAATGTAACAACGCTTCTATCACTATTCAACCATTTCATATTGTATTTTAGCTGATTACAGAATCATCGCCATGAGGATAACCCGTTTAATTTTAAGACTACTTTATACGGTGAAGTAGTAATTTTAATTACAATGTTAAAATAAAGCGTTATTGTTATTAAAGTGTAAATTATTCAACAGCACTTGGTAGTATACAAATTATAAATCGGTTGTGAGCTATAATATCACTTGTATTAGGTTGAATGCTATTTTGTTCGTTTATCTTGAGCTTACTCAAAAACTCCTGCAAAAATGCATCTGATCTGGAATAATCAGCTTCAATTTTATCAGACTTTGCATTGTAATAAGAAATAAATGCAAAGAAGTTAAAGGATCTGATATACTGAAAATGTGGCAACAACGGTATAAACTCGTACTAAAAGCCCTCGCCCCGCGTCTACACTTGACACAATTAAAGTTCTGACGAAGCGGCGTGTGGCGAAGATGGTGTACACCCCAAAATGTACAGTTACAGAAACCAAATTGTATGTTACCTCCATGTTTCTTTTGTACTCTACTGAATTTGGACACTTGGACGTAGAGATATCGACGATTCATTCTTGAAATACTTAACACAATCCCAAGTAAAGATCCCAGATAAGAACAACTTGTCGTTATCAGCAGGTAAACCTTTAATCCGTCTGAAGCCAATTAAGCTATGTATTCTGCTTTGTTGTTTTCTCTGTGACACGCGGATGACATCGCGATACTTAACTTTGTGAAGTCTGGAAACTGGCACAGTTACTTCGTGACAAATGCACAACATGCACTCATAACACACAACAATGCGTGGTACAGACAAATAATGATTTATTGTATTACGACTTTTTTACGATTATTTACAATACTGTATCGGCTGAGATGTACCAGAAAAATATCTTGCTCCCTTCTAATCTAGGGTTAAAGGTGAATTGTACTCTACATTAATAGCCGTGGCAGCATATCGTGGTTAATGACGCTGTAGCCTTTGAACTTTGCCGTAGTTAATTTACTATACACGCTTTAGATGCGATTCGATAAATTCTAATAAATAACAAGAATCCCTTTTGTTAGCCCACACCAAACGACTTAAACGCTTCTATAGGTTTATACATGATTACTCTGAGGCATTTGTGATCAGACCCTCTAGAATTGTATTTTGTCACGTGATAGGCACTATCCTGAGGGGTATTTTCTTTCATCGCCATCAGTGCAGGACAGCACGGGTGCCTGATGGCCGAGGCATTGGTAGATAAGATAAGATAAGATAAGAACGATACTCGACCCCCATTCTTGTAAAACAAGGTAAGTTATACTTCCGCAGAATATAAAACCTCATTAATAACAGTGATGATTAGTTTTATATTTACGAATTTCCAGGTTTGGTAGGGGCTGAAAAAATAGAGTTCAATTCCACACGCACAACTAATTCAGTAGAAATGATACACAAAAAAAACGATAAGAATTTTATCTGGCAACACACTATCAAACAAGGTGTGACAGTTTAATAAAAATTTAAAAAAATATTAATAGGATCGGCCCCATTACAAACGAATCGATGGTAATAACCCATGGGTAGTTCTGTCCACCTACCAGTTACTTTTTTAATTATTTACTTCTTTTGTAGTATCCCCGCCCACTGTAGGAAATACGTCACTTTCACCCTTTATCGTTTCTAGTAATTTCAATTGTTAACATTATGTTGTTGATTAATTTCACCCAGAGTACCCGTGAGGTTTTACACCTTTTATTACCAAACGCTCATTTATCTCTGTTTACGGCCCTCGTCATTAGTATGTCATGGGGCAACAAATTAATTATGAGGAATCTTGAACTCACAATAACGTAGCAAACATAGACAGAAGGGAAGTTATCTGCTGGCATCGTGTTGTCCCTCTTCACTCTACGGTGCGGGTAAATCTACTACCGGATCCTGATGATTAGTTTCAAAAATTTGTTTTTTTATTAATATATACGTGGAAAGTAACCGTTGAATTCGTGAGTTTAGTACAAACACGTCACCTTCACGGGACAATCGTTATTCATTATACCGGTTCTTTGGCGAGTAGTAGCGCAATTCCTGACCATTCGCCGCAAAAATCGACATACATTTGTGATACCTCAAACTGAGTACGTCAAATTCAACCAGAACTCGCATCAAAGGATATTTACATCCATGTAACAAAACAACAATAGCCGCGTGTGGTACGTGCATGGCGGCACACAGATAGACACCACAACAGAGCATGACGATACAGCAAGAGAATGCACCGATATCCGCCAGGGCAGCTGATGTTGATGCGGCTAGAAGAGCCGATGCAGCAAATGGCGTTGCAATAGGCTATATCAGTGCACCAAACAGCGGTGTATCGAGATCCGCCGGAGTCCCTGAGGGTAGTGCATCGCGATCCGTCGGAGCAATTGACGGTGGTGCAGCTGGCTTCGCCGGCGCAGTGAAATCCACTAGAGCAGAGAAAAGCGGTGCTGTAAGAGCCACCGGAGCAGCTAACAAGGATGTAGCGAGATTCGATAGAACAGTGCACCGCGATGCAACGAGGATCGCCGGAGAAGTAAACGGTAGAGCAACGGGACCCGTCGGTGCACAGGACGACAGAAGTACAGAACTCGCTCGAGCAGTAAGAATCGGTGCAGCCGTCTCCAGCACTGCACAGAGTGACTGTAGAGCGATACGCGCTAGGGCAACAGACGATGGAGCAACGGGGTAAAGCGGAAGAGGACATGTTGTTGAAGCAACACCCGCAGAAGCAGGAGTCCGTTGTGCGAGATCGGCAACAGAACATAAGAGGAGGATGACCGGCGCGAGAGGATGCACTGGAATGGATGACGAGTCAGTGGGATACGCGTCATGTAGTATATGTACTTTTAAGACATGCTCAATGGAGAATCAAGCGGCGCGGCGTAACTAAGATACAAATATGGGCGGGGGGGGAGGGGGAGGTGATTTTCGCATGCGCGTCGAACATTATTCCATACAATACAGGGGGGGGGAGGGTGAGCATCGTTCTTTCCTTATAAAAGCTCATTTATCACGTAAAATTAAATTAACAAACTTAATCGACATTTTAGTTTGCGCTAGCCCTGACTGAAAAGAAAAGGGAACGTTTCGTCTTCTGGTAAAAGGAATACACTAGATTATTACAATTATGTATTAGAGGTTACATATATTTGTTATCACTGGTGACTGGAATTGAGATTTCGCACTATGGAAAAGGTGATAACATTCCAGCTGAAATACTATTATTCTTACTCATTAGTATATTGAGCATTGTACAACTATGCCAAATCATAAAACTTATATTACTAAAAACAATACATGACGACCACACTTAAAAAGTCACTTGGGAAAATGTTAAACCGCATTATCATTACATATGTTGCAACTTCATGCGAATGCCGGCGAAAAGTTTCGTACAAACTTATACATGCCTAATTGTATTGTTAGTCTATATTAGGGACCCTACAGGTCCTTAAATCGTGTCTTTATCCGTATGTCTGTCCGTCTATACAATAGCTCCTAATAGAAAGGTCCTAGAGACTTGCCACTTGGTGATCAGGTTCCTCGTGGTTCAAGGAAAAATGCTGCAGAATTTAGAATCAACAGGTCGAATATCAGCAAAGTAACAAGTTATATCTAACGTGTTTATATTAGTCTAATGGGTAACCGTGATTTCAACGAGAGAAAAAAGCAGAATTGATAAATTAGTAAACAAACACAGTATAGTGTAAAGTTGATGATATGGCATTTCAATACGTTACTAACATTTGTGACGAATCAATTTGTTAGATCAGTTGGTTCCATGTCGAGGGGACATTCTATCCCTGCAATGTCGTTACGTTTTGTCGCTACCTTCATTACTCCGCTTTATAGTTTTTATTTTATTCGTTATTGAGAAACTTGGGATCAAAATGAATACTGTATTCTCTGTATAAATCAGGAGCAATTAAAAATGTCGCAAAAATATTCTTAGATTACAATGTGCGTGAATATTTAAACTGCAAGGACAGCGCAATTATCGTGCAACAGAGGTGAATTTAAAGAGGTTTGTTGAATTGTTCTGTTTTTTTCCACAGGGTAATATACAAACAGATTTATCTCATTAAGATATTTTTTCTAAATCTAATTACATCAATTAGGTTACTCGTTCATTGAAAAGTACGATTTCGTATGTGGCACGAATAATATGATACACACGCCGCATCAATTATCACAGCAAACACCCCATGTTTGATTTTCAATTTCAAATGTTGTTTATCTAATGTGCGTGTGTAACATATAACCAAGGGGGCAGGTTAGACTGCGGCATCCCGGCAGCGGCATTGTGACGTAGTAGTGTTGATAAGCACTGGACGTAATCACACCGGCATTACGTCAGATCTTACGGGCTTTTAAATTACTAATCTAGTGGCTAGACCAATGCGTTAATCTGTGATAAGTACGCTGTGTTAAAAACTAGTATGTGGGAGGTTCCTTTCACAGTAAGGAGGTTTACTTTCAAGTAAGCCTGCACAGTAATCACATCAAAAGAAACAAGAGATCTACTAAAGTGGCTTTGATAACTTTGTGCAGGAAAATAACTGCCATAAACCTGTGTGAAATAGACGTAAATATGGACTTACCGTGGGTGGAGGCCGCGGCACGGGCAGGGCCCGGCCACCTCCGCGATGGAGCGGCCGGGCAGAATGAGCTCGGGGACCGATCTACAGCCCGGCCCTGGCTCGGCCGCATTGCGGGAATCGACCGTCAGCGCGCGCAACAACCAGTGCAATTTTTAGCTGCACTGCATGCAACCACGTGATATGTCGCGGCACGGCGCTTACCGCGTTATCTCTACCCTACCCTACCTGACCCTACCTTACCCTACCTGCCCGCCACGCTGGCTGCCAGTGGCGTACCTAGAACGAGGACCCCCACCCCCCTCAACAAATCATGACTGTATGGGGGGGGGCGCAGGGAAGCAATTTTTAGTTTTTTAATACACCGGAACAAAACTACCATTACGTGTATACTATATTATATTGTACCGAATGGACGAAACACATAGGGTTGGATACAGCTGAGGTCGTAGTAATGAATACTCGATTTGCAAAGTTTGCTTGTATGTTTAATTGAGGCAAATGAAACATAAAAGCACCACTTCTAAATGTTAAAAATAAAATAATCTACTGACATGTTCCTGCCAAATAGATTGATAATGAACTAAATGATACCATAGGGGTGGGCCTAATTGTTCCAATGTTCTATGGGAGTTTTGCATACGAACTTAATAATTATAAAACTTTAAAATTGACTTCTCTTCGCGTAGACGTCGACTCACAAGCGCGGGCGTCTTCATCTTGGCTCAAACATTGCAGCTGTAGTCGGAAAAGTGAAGATTAGTAAACTAGAAGTCTAAAACATGAATGCTGGAAGCACTCGAAGTTGTAATCCGAATCTCGAAGTTAAATCAGAGATTCGGTTGAACTCGCGGACAAGGCGCGCGAGATGTTGCTCGGCAGCAGGATCGGCAGCTACAAAGTTCACGAGAGAGAAATTAATACACGTGCCAATTAGGTTATTAATCCGCCAAGAATTTAGTTCCAAGAACATCGGGTGTAACTTATATTAACCAGTGACGAGTATCAGGGTTGCGAAAATATGTATTATATAAAATACAACTAAATAACGGTACACTATCTTGACCAAAATTTGAACATGAAGAGATTCAGAACGTTGAACGTCACGACAAGCAATTTTAAAATGAACACATAATATTGAATGTTTCAGAGACAGTGTGCAAGAAGTTTACACACAACATGGTTGTTGTAATTCCTGGCTTAGGCGTGTCACAGCGCTCCGGTATGATTTGCTTATTTTAACCTAGATTGTAGTCGTGTATTGGTTTAATTATCCACCTGAAGAAGAGATAAGATTGCAGATCTCGAAATGTAGTTTTACTGATTTCTTCCGGAAAATCCTGCTTTTTTCGTGTTGAGTAGGTTGTAATTCAATGTGACCATATTTTCCGGACAATAATAAATAAAGTTGATGCATTAGGTCGAAATATAGAAATTATTATTGTGGTCGAATTTAATTCTGTCCTATTCAAGAGAATCACGTAAGAGTTGGTAATCATGGAATGTGATTGTGCACGAACGTGCACAATCACATTCCACCATAGCTTTTAGATTCCACCATAGTCTCCGGTGTAATACATACGTGTTCTGTAATTAATTACTGTTTATTTCAATAAAGCAGATCAAATAACATAGGTCCACTTATCAAAACAAAGTATACCATGCCTCAAAAATACAGTATGTTTGAAATGTTACATCCAAATGTACTTTTACTTTATTATTTCTCACAGAGCCTCTTTTTACTCGTTAAAAATAAAAATACACTCAAACTCACCAATTTCTTAGATATTCCAAGACATCGTTTTCCCAAACATGTTTGTATGGGTTTTACAACATAACTAAGTATTAAAAAGTATTTTTTTTTCATGGTAGCTAACCATGGTAGGTAAATGTATTTGAAAATGTTCAATTTGTTCAATAATAACAAATCTAATCACTATTAGATTTGTTATTATTTTGTACTAAATATTAAAAGGCCTAAATAGAAATTAAATTCTTTTTCCGGGTCTCTGTAGACATTTAAATAACTATTGTAAAAGTTCCAAATGTTGATTTTACATCGTTTTATAGGAGGTATACAATATTAAACGATTAAAATCTGGTTCACGACCGCGTCAATTTACCTCTTTGATAAGTTTTACAAGTCATCTATCTACCCATTAAAATTATAATCACTATGTCAACCTGAGGCTGAAAATTGTGCTAGCAGTTGTTTATACATTGAAAATTATTATTAAGACGTCTGGTTATTATTTTAAATGGTAATAATAAATATTTGATTTATTTGTAAATTTTAACAAGTATATAGAAAGTTATAGTGCTTTTAACTTTTGATAGTTGCACCAAATATGGAAATGAATACTTATTTTTATTACGGAAAGAGTAAGTCAACCTACTTTTCCTTGATTTTTGTTTAATTTAGAGGCCATTGCTTCAGTATGTGTGCAAACGTGGAATACTTCATAAAAACGCATTGCAAATTAGGACCAATTATCATTTATGGAGGCCATGAAGTTTCAATGAGATGCGGTATAGTAACAGTGAATTTGCTTCGTATACAACTGGGCAATTTTCAATTGCTAATTGTTGTTACCTTGCGATAAGGTACAATGTCCGTGAAACGTATCACTCGGTGCATGTCATTTGTTCAAGGTCAGCATGAAACTCACAAGATTTAATTTATGAGAAATCATTCATCTTGCTAAGTATAACATTTTGTTATTTTTTTTAAATAATTTTTGTTAACTTGTCGTGAGGTACTACAATATCTATAACAAATGTCGGTGCCAAGCCATTTGTTCAACATATAGTTTTGCAAAAATTTCAGGGCAAAACTTGAAATTGTAACCCTGTAAATAAAGGCCTGCTGCCCATCAAACATTAAAGATGGGAAGGAGGGGATTATTTTATTTTATTTTCCCTTGAATCCAACCTATCATAAGAATGCACAATCCTAGATTCCTAGCAGTCTATTAATAATTCATTTTACATTGGCTTTCTTTAGTAAATTTTGACGTATTTAAAAAGTAACTCATAATTTATTGTGTTTATGTTAACAAGGGTTAGTAAAGGAAATAAGGGGTTATAGCACTCTTAAACCAAGTAAAATATACAACTCTTGACAGTGCCATATGGTATCATGGAAGCCTTCCATACATATTTCATGTTACTCATGGAATATAAAAACTCATTTCACTTACATACTCGTACATGTTAATAAATCACAAATTCTGGAACACTGGAAACCTAAGTTCACCCAGAAGTTTTATAAACTACTACTCTTGGATCAAAAAGTTCGGATAGTTACATTGAAATTTAGTTTGTTTATTTCTGTATTTAAACGTATAAAGCAAATAATATTTATAGATATTAAGTTCCAGTTTTATCTCGGTAAGGGCGAGGAGATTTACAGGTTTTTGGCGATTTTCAACCAAACTGCAACTCTAACAATTCATAACTCAGAAAATTGTGATCCTATTAAGGCCTAATTTCTGTAAAAATGAACTTTCTTGTTAGCGCGTAATTTTTAGAATTATATGAAAAAATGTATTATCAAACTACCATCTTAAATTTTATTCTTGACCGGGCGCGGGTGGATCAAATATTTCAGCACTTTGTTGCGAATAATTTTGTAAACCACTTGCCTCGGCAGTAATGATGACTGCGACCCCTCCCACTTCTCACCACAGTGGACAACCACACAACCAAGAGCCTTCCGAGAGCACAACCATAGAAATCTTCGGACACTGGTGATAACGATTTCCGTGCCAGGAACGCATAAAATACGGTTTTTATATTCGCATAACGTCACAATTTTAAATCGAAAAAAGCCGGCGATGAGGAATCCTGAGAGCAAATTCGTTGTGTAAGAAACGGATTAAGAACATTTAAAGACAAATAAATATTCATTGGTCATTAGAGACACGCGGTACATTTCGACTTTTCTTAATTGCATTAAGTCTGAAGGCAATACGCTTGTCTACAGCATGATGATAAGGCTTTGATAGTTATATTTCATTGTGTTTTGGGTTTGATACTTTGTGTGTAAGTAAGGTCGTTGATTTAGATTGTTTCCCCATAAAAGACCACATTTGTCTGATGCTATAAATGAAGTTTTCAACGGCATTCACCCATTCCTCTCTTGAAGTTCTCGTGAGAACTAAGTTCCATCAGTCCAACCCAGCAGGGGTCAATTCTGGCTGGTTTATACCTTCCAGTTGAACCCACCACTGGGCACAGCAAAAACCGATGTGTCACTCAAATCTGGGCAACCTTATGGCTGTCCAGGAGCGGCACATCACTAACCGCAAATGTCGAGTTTCTGGGGTGCAAGGGTAATTCGATAGGTCTAATCTTCTGCGGGAGATGACTGTAAAGGAAAATGTATATAAACCGAACTGCTAACCTATTCTCCCTCAGTAACTTGAGGCGCTTCGATCCTTAATAAATGCGATTTCGACTCAATCGCTGCAGTACAATACGATATTTATGTTCTGCCCCTGTACCAAATCGGGGATGAAGACAGGAAGGAGCCACCAGGATATAGTAGAGAACCCGCGCAAGACGTAGTCAGACCGCCACGACAGTACACTCATTCACCGCCGAACCTAAAGTGTAACAATTCGATAATGTCGACTAGAAATTACCTTTACCGACCTACAAGCTGTGATAAAGATGGCGAACAAGAATTAAGCGGAAATTGTCAAGCGCTATTGTGGTTCACAAAGAAGATTATTCTGTAATCCGGTTCTAATCATGATCCAAGGCTGCCAGACAAAATCCCCGCCCTTCGATTCCTAAAATCAGAAGTCAGTGACACGCTTGACTTGTATTGGCTAAGACTACAATGATCCGTCGCTAGGAAACCGCAGCGGTGTGCAGCTCAATATTCCTGAGCTGTACACCTATGTGAATAAATACACTGGGGAGGTTCCGAGTAGTAAAATCGTATAATTACACCAATTCCTATTACATTGCAAATTTCCTACTCAGAAATATTCCGCAACACATAAGGGACCTGCAGGTCCCGGTGTCCGCATACAAAAATCGTGTCTCTGTCTGGCTGTTGGAGGTCGGCGCTGAACACGCTGAGTCGCTGCTCTCATCTATATACTAGACTAATGTATATGATCACGTTTATTTACTGGACTAACTTACTTTATTACACGTAAAAAACTTTTTCCACTTTTGTTGCGATGACCGTCTTGCGCTGTTTGGCCTCTCCGATGGTTTTAAACACCTCCGATAACCCTATTTAACCTAAATATCGTTAGTAATTAATTTTGTTCAATTTAATAATTTACAAAATAGAAAATAACATACCTTATTTTTTATGATCTTTCATATAAAATAATTAGACTATTGGGTATTGTGGCATAATTAAAGCTGTCTGTGGCCAACAAATTACACAGATTATTTTAGATTTGATACCTATATAATAATTGTTTTTAAAAAATGTATAAAATACTTTATTATTATTAATGATAACTATCATAATACACTAACTAACATAATAACGATCATAACGTGCACAGCATCTAGTGACAGACTCGTCACCACGCACAAGCCTCTTTGGCCCATGTGGGACTAATTTCATTCGTATTACGTGTACCATGCTTGTTTGTAAAATGTTGAAATAAAATTTGATTTGATTTAGGTTTTGATGTGACCTATAAAACTCTGACGTGCTGTTAAGTTTCGTACGGAGGTAGTTTTTTCTTCGATATTTTTCACTCGTTTCCCTGTGTTTAGGAACAGAGATATCGATAGCACAACCGAAAGCAGTCTTAGTCCAGTCAAGCTAAAAATGTGATATCCCCGGAGATAGCAAATTTATACTGCACTCGTCCGGTAGTGCCGAATACCTTCCAATGCTGTCCGATAGTACCGAATCGTTCAGAGAGGTACGAAGGTCATTTTCGGTACTGTCGGACGATTTCACAATCGGCGCGGACGGATTTGACACTAACAGACACCACTAAATCAAGAAGTTAAATTTGAAGTTTTCTATGCGCACCAGTCCCGAACTGTAAGAAATTTCAAAGCGCTCTAGTTCGAGATCGTCAGGAAGAGTTAAGAGCCGGATGTACTGGCGGCAATTATGATTGTAGCCCATAAAAACATCATTAAACCTCACGTACTTTACGACCTTATCGTCAGTTGTAGAACTATGGACGTGTCTCATTTTATAGATATAATTAATAGCTACGCATCCAAACGCTTTTTTTAGTGTTTTCAATATTTGTATAAGTAATTTACAACAATATATCTAACTTTATTGTATTTTGATGTTTAAATATTCAAAAAGTATACAGCGTGTCTATGCATATTAATTAAATCGTTGAAATGAGCCATCTCCCATAACGCTACGATAGGAAATAAGAGGTTCAAAATTGTTCACGTGTGAAAAACTTAGGGACATTTTATTACAGCCGGCTCTTAAGAAAATATTCACAATCTATTAGTCTGCAGAAACAGATAAGCGATACAAATTTTTAGATTTATTTTTAAGGATATGTCCGTGGACGCACTTTATGTGATTTACCACTAAGCGATTTCAGTATTTTTTACCGTGCGCATTTTCCTGCCGATCATATGAAATCAGTTACAGATTTTCTTGATCAAACCAAGGAACGTTAGGCTGGTGCAACGTGATTGCAACACGATTTGCATTGCATAATTTGAAAATATGACACGGCAGGGTTTAGGTACAAAACGAATCGGCAAGTTTAATTGACACAAACCACTGTAGTGCGGATAACGCCACGTGAAAATGAATGACGGATTCCGTCCTGGAAAACAACTAACGTATCAGTTCACAGTTTTCAAAGCACATATCAGTTACATTAGTGCACGTGGGTTTCCTCGTTCGGGAATTTTAATTTGTAAAAATCAACATCCTTTGTTCAGAATAAATGTAATTATTAGTCTTACGGTCCACACAAAGGATTAAATATCGATCCTTCTACGTATTCAAAATCTTAAGTTTTATATGGTGTGCTTTGTTGAAACAGGAGTCACCACACCCTTGAAAGAACGTTTTGTTCATGGACTATTTCAAATAACAATTAGTCTGTATGGACTCTTATGCGCTGAACTAATGTTTTCAGGTCGGTTATTACCTTCCAGAACACCCCAGTTGTATACTATTAAAATATATTATAAAGTTTCTATAGTGATAGGACTACGTCATTTTAAATAAAGACTGTAGGCTTCAAAAATCATAGTAATATTAGGTAAATAATTCAAACAACCTTAGAAGTAATTGGTTCATTAAAATGACTTTGAACTATTTTCTGGTTAGCAATCAACTTAGTTTTTATATCTCCCAAAGGGCACCGGACGTCATCATGAACAAAACGGAAATCCATTCTGTACAGAATGTGTAGTATCTGCGTAAAACTCATGCCTGAAAGTGCCATTAATCAAGGTGGTGTGATTGGCTTTCAGTGACATTTGAAAACATAGACCTTTCAGATACATTTATAAGGACCGGAAAATATAAACATTGCTTGATTATTCCACGAGGAGTGGCAGGAATGTGAGGCAGCATTGTGATACGTCTTATAATCACATACAAAGAAAAACGTTGGAGATAAAACAATAATCCACATTATACACACAAATGATGAATGGAGGCAAACATCATTGCATAATGTTTTTGCAATTTATAAATTTTAATTTCCTTTAAACAATTGAATAAAAGTATCATTTTTAAATTTATACTTAATAAAGAATCCCTAATTTATAAATGAATAAAACGATGTAATTTCCTGAATCTATAACTCATGAACGAGTGTGTACTGTAAAAAGTTCACATCTCCACCTTCCGCAGTTTTTATTTCGACCTTATCACAAAACTGCTCGATTTTCATACTCATTCTGCCTTCAATTTAGTTATATTAAAATGGTTATGAGTTTAAAATTAAAATGTTGGCAACTAAAATTCGATTTCAACACCTTGGACATCCGACATTGGATCCGAACCATTCAGGTGCCGGCTACGAACGTACCTAGAGGAATCAGGTATACCCGAAACCCTCAGATCAAATTTATGTAGACAAACCTTTATATAAGTGAGGGCGGAACCTGACCAAACTCCTTGAACTACAGTAGCACGCAGGTGAAGTACTGTTATCAGCATTTATTACCGTCGATGACGAAAGTAGGCTATAATTGTGATGAGTACAGCGACAACACTAGTCTGTCTTAGTGTAAGTCAAGTGCAAACGAGTGTTGAATCAAGTGAAAAGGTAAAGATAAATTTAACTTTACCGCAAGGGCGGCCAAGGTAACTGGCACGTGGGGCACATTCGGTCACCGAATGCACGACCGCTTCACACTGCCTTTTAACGTTGTCGGTAACAGGTTACTTATTCTACATCTGTCAATCAGACTACTTTTTGGCACCCAGTCCGTTTCTGCTTATTTGTAAGGCATGGCTCTTAAAAAATCGTTGAAATGTGCCCAATGTCCACTCCCATCATGCTTGGCACAGCTCTGACAATATGTGGAAATTTTAGACAATGTCACAAACCAACACATAGTTATGTGGAAAATGGTAGACATGACATTGAAATTATTTTCCTACTAGTCAACAGGAAATACAAAAGATAGTTTGCTTGGGCGGTGTTTTTTCAGATCTTTGTAAGAATAACAGGTTTGTAAGTTCGTCAACATTGTAATGCTGAAAAAATGTTTTTAAATGAATAGTATTGGCAGACAATATTTGGTTCTATACGTATAACCAAATGGGGTTTTATAGGGCTTCAACCAAGATGTCATATATACAGGGTTTTAAGAAGGTTTGCACTAATTTCATGTTTATATGAACATTTTTGCGTTTTTTTTGAACCTATTACCATTTAATGAAGTCGTACCAACCTCTAGCGAAATTCTCTTTATATATCGTCAGACTAACCTGACTTACTAGTAACGAATTTAACCCAACAAGTACGGTAGTAAGCGGCGAAACACTGCTTTAATCGCTAAGCACAATGTGGCACGCGTAAACGAAACACTATTATTGTACACCCTCCAATTACCGGTACATCTGTAAAACCAGATACTCAAGGTTGTTCGAAAGTCATGGGAGGGCTTCACTATTTTCTTGGCACTTTAAACATCAACATAAAGCCTAAAAATACTTTATGGTCCACCAGTGACACTTCGCCCACTAACGGAATTAGCGAAAAATGTCCGTGGAAAATCTTTAACGTAAGGATAGGTGAAGTCGAGGCCAGAGGTTCATTTTGTAATTTAAAATTTCTTAACTTACATAAAAAAAAATAAAAACAGACAAATGTAAATTTTTACGCCGAATAGATAAAAAAGTTGAAATTTTTTGATGATTTAATATTAACTCAAGTGACTTACCCAGGTGTGTTCGAAATGTTCCGAAATAGAATTTTTATGGTGTAAAACCGACCTGCAAAATTCAATACAAAACCGATCTCATTAACCTTGAATTTACCAAGTATACACTATTCCACTTGTAATCTATGTGAGTTATCAAACATATTTATGGGAACAAATTTCTAAGAAACCTTAGACTTTAGGTATAGCCTCATTAGTTTGACGTTCGACTCCACTATCGGTTTAACCTTTCTTGTTAAAGCCAATATGTAAAAGCCACAAGGGGATTACGTCAAATGGTTTCGATAGCTAACTATCAATTCTTCTTTGGAAATTCACTATTCAACACATATATTTCAAAGAACTCATGTGAGGGGAGGAGCTAGTGTTGCTCAAGCAACGGGGTCCGGAGATGTGGCGCGGGGGGGGCAAGGTATAACAAAGCCTCTGCCTATTAGCTATGTACGCTTTGTCAGATCCGCCATCTTGGAACTGAAGAAAGAATAAACTACGTCTTGGTAAATCTTTTCCTTTTGCATCAAATCTACTGCGTTTTGACAAACTTGTAGAGTTAAGTGAAATTTGACACTGTTCTTCATTAATTAAAGTTATTTTAAATATAATTATTGTACATAACGAAATCGAAATTAAAATTGTATATTTTTTATAAATTATAAAATGTTACGTCTTCATTTCATAACAAGATTAAATTTATACTGGAAGTTATGGTTTGTATCTTAGGCGTTGTATAACACAGATTTTAATTTTCAAAGAGAATGTAATTTTTATATGGCAACTTGAGAGGCGACAGTTATATTCATGACGTGACATTTATGAAATATGTACTTTGCTGGGTAAAGTTTTGTATTAAAGAATTGAGTTACAGATCTTTAAGATACCTTTCCTTAAGAGAGAAAAAAACAGAAACAAATTTTCGTCCACCAAGGAACAGTTTTAGCAATGAGATAGTTTTTCGATATTACTTATTAGTTTTCGGAAAGAGGTCTACAGGAAAAAGGCTTATAAAACAATGTTACAGTAGATCCACGTATTTGTAAGCTGACTGATGTTTTTGAATTATAATTATATATATAAAATTTAATACTCAATTTTCAATTATGCAACATGTGCAATATCAAAGTAATCTTTAATATTCACTAACGCATGTGATGGATTAGCACCGTTCAAATAACCGCTATCATTGTATTTATTCCTAGAACTGAAACACAAATACCAGATATCGACACGCGTCACAGATCAATTTAAACGCATCGCACTGTACTGTGGTTTCTTAAAACGTTTTCCAACAATATCAACTTGTTATGAGTAATCCAACGCACTTACGTTGTGATTGTTATTTAATTGTAGTGCCACTATGGCATTTATTTCTCTGCCAGAATTAAATCTTTTTGTCACACCGAATATGTTAATTCTAATAAAATTTAACTTTTACCTAACTCTAAGTGGTACTATTGCAGATAATGAAATGTAAGGGATTCGTCTTGAAATGTAACAAGCAACCGTTCATTAATATTTCAAGACGCTCAAATATCTAAGAAACGGCAGTTCATGGTTAATTTATCTATTAATTAACAATTACTAGTTAATTACTAATTAATAAGTATTAGCAGAATATGGCCTGAAACCCTGCTGGTGCTGTTGTTGCTGGTTCTTGGAATTATATTTTATTTTATCTTAATTTCCACTGTCACTGTATTTACTTATTAGATGTCTCCAACCTTGACCCCCACTCACAACGTTTTGGAAAAGGAAATATCTTCTAAAACATTTTGTTGTGATGGATTAAAAATTATTACAAGGCATGTGATAATAACTATTATCAATTATTACTATAAATTAGACCGTACAAATTATAGCGCGGGAGAAAGCTTACGGTAGGTAGGCGGTAGCTGTGGTGTGTAGCTCTAGGCCATATGGTATAGCACTTAACAAGTTAAAATACTTGTTATTGTTTCCATAACGTAAACGATGACCCGTTACACCAAGGTCATATATATTCGTTATCAGAAAAACACGTATTTATAGTTGAAATTCGTAGTAATTTTACTGGAAAATTACAATGTTTTAGCCTTCGACATCGTTGCAAGATAATATCTTATGTTTTTAATAGGTTTGCCACGTACTGAACTAAATTTAATCCAGAGGAGTACGGAGCGAGAACTGCTCATTTCACTATATTACAATACACTCCTTAATTATATAATATAATTGATAATAGCCACTTACCTACCAGCTTACCAACTTCTGGTAGGCTATAAGTGGCTTCCAAAATATATCTCTTTCCTTGAGTATGATACGCTACTGTACACTGGCTATGAATTAATATAAAGAAAACACAAGTTGTTTTACACCCGCGAGGGTTACTGCTACGACGGTATTATAAATGAATTACCAACAGATGATATTGTATTTTTAATTCAGCCTTACCTAATATATAGTAGTACAACAATATTTTCTGCTACATTATTGATAATTTGTCAAATATAACTAATTTTACCTGAAACGTAACAAATGTAACATAATGTTTGAGAATACGACTCCAGCGGCAATAAATGGAACTACAACACCTAGTGGCCGTTGACAAAACTAAAGTTCCTGTAAGTGACGGGCAGAACCATTTCATATGCCAAAATATTGTTACAAATTTAATGATTCCTTTAGTGGATTGTTAACGAAATACACACTACACGTTAATAACCGTCACGAGTTTTTGTATATGTGTAGCGGAACACTTGCTAGTGCAGTTACTAACAAAACTGTGGGGATTAAATAAAGTTTTATACCAAATTATACTTTAAAACATGTAGGGTATTAAAACCTCTAAATTGAAAATGGTAATTACAGTAAGATGTTAATTGAATATTATTGACATCACTTTTTATAATCAAAGCCACTCACTCACTCCATTTTAAAATGTACTATTTTAAAATAATCAACCCTTTTGTTTTTTTTCTGTTTAAATGCTGATTGTAATTCATCTTTTAGTATTATACAATGGAAATAAGTAAAAATGAAATATTATTCACCTTATATACGTTTGAATTTTCTTTTTGTTCAAACCTGTAATCTACATTACTTTCAAATTTAATTACGCTTAAATTAATTTAACTTATATTACGTCGTTAATGTGACTTGGAGCATGAACTAATGCAGTGTGTCCACGAAATCATGTCACACTTTTAAATAACTTTATTTACAAAATTATACACAGCACAAGGATGTGATTAACATAGGATTGAAGAGTAATTTAAACAGTCAGTGTATCTGAGCTCGACATGAGCACTATGAATCTCTCTCTAGGCGTCCGAGCGAACTTAAACCTCCTCCCATACTTTGATCAGGATTTCTGATTCGATAGCAGCTCTCATTCGTTGCTTGAATTGTTCAATATACGAACTGTATGACGATGCACATTTCCATAAAAGTAAAAGCCTCATCACTAAAAACAATACGGTTTATAAAATTTTGATCCACTCCATTTCAAAAAGAATAATTACAGGAAATTACCGCTTTAAGTTGTCATCAGGCTTCAAACCATGCAATATTGAAGGTCTATAACTATTAAATGTAAGTCTTTTCTTCAACACTTTGCGAACTGTAGACTTGGCGACATTCAACTCACGACCACGTTTCCTCACAGACTTTTTGGACTTATTACAAAACTATTTTGGATGTTGTCTACGGTTTCATCTCCTATTTTTTGTGCAATTATCCGCGTTGTGTCCAACAGTACTGAATTTCCTACATTTACATTTCTTACCTCTTGACAGTTACCTCAGCAAGGCAGAACATACATAATACACGGTGACCAGCCGTGTTCCGCACTGGCCCTTCCACCATCAATACTCCTTGACTTCTGTAATCTGTGCGGCATATTTAGTACTGAGTTTCCTACATTTACATTTCTTACCTCTTGACAGTTACCTCAGCAAGGCAGAACATACATAATACACGGTGACCAGCCGTGTTCCGCACTGGCCCTTCCACCATCAATACTCCGTGACTTCTGTAATCTGTGCGGCATATTTAGTACTGAGTTTCCTACATTTACATTCTTACCTCTTGACAGTTACCTCAGCAAGGCAGAACATACATAATACACGGTGACCAGCCGTGTTCCGCACTGGCCCTTCCACCATCAATACTCCTTGACTTCTGTAATCTGTGCGGCATATTTAGTACTGAGTTTCCTACATTTACATTTCTTACCTCTTGACAGTTACCTCAGCAAGGCAGAACATACATAATACACGGTGACCAGCCGTGTTCCGCACTGGCCCTTCCACCATCAATACTCCGTGACTTCTGTAATCTGTGCGGCATATTTAGTACTGAGTTTCCTCCATTTACATTTCTTACCTCTTGACAGTTACCTCAGCAAGGCAAAACATACATAATACACAGTGACCAGCCGTGTTCCGCACTGGCCCTTCCACCATCAATACTCCGTGACTTCTGTAATCTGTGCGGCATATTTAGTACTGAGTTTCCTCCATTTACATTTCTTACCTCTTGACAGTTACCTCAGCAAGGCAGAACATACATAATACACGGTGACCAGCCGTGTTCCGCACTGGCCCTTCTACCATCAATACTCCTTGACTTCTGTAATCTGTGCGGCATATTTAGTACTGAGTTTCCTACATTTACATTTCTTACCTCTTGACAGTTACCTCAGCAAGGCAGAACATACATAATACACGGTGACCAGCCGTGTTCCGCACTGGCCCTTCCACCATCAATACTCCTTGACTTCTGTAATCTGTGCGGCATATTTAGTACTGAGTTTCCTACATTTACATTTCTTACCTCTTGACAGTTACCTCAGCAAGGCAGAACATACATAATACACGGTGACCAGCCGTGTTCCGCACTGGCCCTTCCACCATCAATACTCCGTGACTTCTGTAATCTGTGCGGCATATTTAGTACTGAGTTTCCTACATTTACATTTCTTACCTCTTGACAGTTAACTATTTTACAAAACTTAAATATTAGGGGTGGGAAGAGCTTTATTTGTAATAACAGCAGAGTGTTATCCTTAAATTAACCATCATATAAAAACAATTTCGTTTTTAGATTTTTATGCCAATAACATTTTAATTTCTTGATCAGAATAGGCTGCTCGGGTGTTTTGCACCTATGTGACTAGGCAGCAATAACAACAAACACCCTCGGTCAGGGCTGATCAGGCTTGAGTAGAGAATGAAATCCGACTTCCTCTTCGAGATTCTATCCGAAGATATCACTACATTAAAACTAGATTGTGTCTACAGTTTAGTAACTAAAAAAATTATAAAGTATCAAACTACATAACTGTATTTATATTTAGAATAATGCAAAGAAAAAATACAACTTTCCTTGATTTATAATAATACAATATATATTCTATATTTTTCTAAATATATCAATAATAAATAATAATAATCATCCAATTTCAAATTCCTAGTACTCACAAACTTATACATGATATATAAAATGAAACAACAATAAGACAAAATAAACCAAAAGTTACTTTATGTTATTTATTCACTCCAGATAGTCTTTTCTAAATTAGGCATACAATATTTTAACAATACATATTTGAGACTTCTTTATCTAAAGTTGAATCATTTTTCAAAATGTACATCCAAACTTCGTTCCATTTTCCAACAGATCTTTCAATTGACTTAATAATATTGTACATCTATAATTCTAAGATGTTTTATTGTATACTTATTTGAGTTTCAATCTATTGAACTACAACTTTCGTAAACTTATACATCATCAACAGTATTATTGTTATATTATTTAATTCTGCTTGTACTAATCCTTGAACACTACTCTAGGATTGCGTGTATTATCACGGACACACCTAAACCACCCTATGGGGTTCAAAATTAATCACTCAAGCGAGTGGGTAGGAGTGGCGGGGAAGTGGGTGCAATTTTGTGATAACCCAGACTACCGCCGCTCCAGGCTCCATAGTTATAACGTATACACAAGTATAATCTCGGATCGTACACTAACTCGTTATGAAACCTTAACACAGGAAAGATGCATTGCATAAAATAACTTATATTGCAAAACATGACAATATTATAGGTTTGTAATTAAATAAATACATTTGTTTGTAATTGTACTACATACACAAGTAAATCTGACAGTTTTGTTTTTATTAATTTAAGCAAAATACGTCGTGGTTTTGTTACAGTATTCAGCTATTGTTGTTACATTTCTTATTAAGAAAAACACCACGGTTTGCTATCCTACAAATGGATCTCAAATCTCAACCCTAATATTTGGCAGCCAACTTAATAAGCTGCTTTGTGCGCTGTTAGTGGCCAGTGTCTATTGATACATTTGGTATTCTGAATCTTTGGGAGTTATACCACTTGAAAAGTTTAACTTTCCCATCTCTTTATAAACCCCTTGCCATAACAGTTAAGTAAGGGTATATCAAAGCGAGGTTCCGGACCTGGCAGAGGTAGACTCTCTTTCTTGCCAGTGAGTCTACCTCCTCGTTTCCTATGATGCCTTCATGGCCTGGTACCCACACCAGCTCTACCTGATTATATTTGCCAGTTCCTCTAGCATTTGGTGACAACTAAACACCAACTTTGAATCAACTTAACTCATAGTTTCTTAAACGTGCCGGGCCTTTTTTGATAGTCTACACTAAATCACTCAAACTTTTCTGTAGGTTTGTATACATTCTAATATTTGATTGTTCTCTCAGGCATTTGTGATCAGAACCTCCAGAATTTTATTGTTACGTCATAGGCATTATATCAAGGCATATTTTCCTGTAATCGCCATCAGAGCGGGAAGGAACCAAGCATGTTGCCGCATTCCGCATTGATAACCAGAGGCATTAGTAGATAAGATAAGATATAAACGTTACCCGACCTTCATTCTTGTAAAACAAGGTAAATTATACTTCTTCCGCCGAATATAATCCTCACCAATAACAATTACAGTGGGATGGTTTCTGAAATAAGACAATACAAGGTTTGTTGTGTGCTAACAAAATATACCCGAACTGTCTCCTTTGTCCATTCACATTCAGTCAACGAAATAAAAACTTTCATTAACCAAAGCTAGAAATTCTATTCCTTGTTTAGGGCACGTAATTGTAAACAAACACTGTGTAATTTGCATTAATAAATGGGCAGATTTGTATTACTGGACAATCAGTAATTCATAACAGATTTCCAAATATGTCCACTCTTTAAGATTTTGAAAGGACAACCACTTTTAAATTTTCAATAACTTACACTTGTCAAAATTAATGAATTAATTTCTCCCTCGTGCGTATATAATATAGTAGAGAACATGTATAATGTATGTAATGGCAAAAAATCGAACTTGGGGTGTCAGTGGAAATGACCCTTTTGAAATTCCGAGGTAAAATGTAGTTTTTTGAACATCGTTCATAAGTGCGTGACGCGGTTTAGCAGAGGCCGCGATCAAACATGCATTTTGGGGCAGTCCAATTGGTGAATACCCCCATCGGATTATTCATTTTATTTTTTTTTTTTTAATTTTACATACTAAAATATGTTTTGGTCCAAATATCAAAGTTTTCCAAAACACCTTAACCTGTTTAATAAAATGAAACAAACTTCACATCTCATAAAAAGTTTGGTTGACTTTAAACTCTAGGTAAATTGCAATTCAAACAGTGATAGATACAGATACTTAAATTAAATTCAACGAGTGAGAACAAATTTGTTATCTGTAAATGGTGCCCAGTATTCATGAGCGTTACATTTAATACATTCTGATTTTACCTAAAAAGGTTTTATGTGAAACGATTCCAGTGTTTTTATGAGTTTTCACCATTTTAATTTTGTCTATTAAACACGGCATAAATCGCACGTTCATGAAAATTCTCATTTTTAAAACATTCAATATGAGATTGCATAAAAATATACATAGGGACTACGGTATCTAAGCGATGCCAAAATCAACCAAAATCTTTTAGGTACTGTGGTAGTGACGATACAGTAAATATGCGATGTAAAGTGAGAAAAATTGTACCAGGATAATACTCTTGCTGTCTTCACTAAGTATGAGAGGATATTGACGTTTCCTGTTGGTCCATGTGGTAGTTAGTGTATTGTAGCTGGAGGTCAGTAAGAAAGCAAGGCTGCTGCGTTATTAGGAGGACTTCTCACTCCAGTACACACGCAACTTGTTAAAGCAGTTAAGAAAACGATAACAAAGCCAAATATATCGGTTTAAGGCGTCTGACTGTAAACAAAAGGCAGCTTGTTATAAAAACGCGATGACCGTAACGGACGGAAACGTTTCGACGCAAAAACTCCCAATCGAAAGAGATCAAAATATAATCTTCCCCTACAAAGGTCAAGTTGTTGATGGTGAGAAAATTGAATTTCGGAGAAAATCTAATTGAGGAAGTCCACTCATGTAGCGAGCCGCTGTAATGTGCAATGTCGGTGCGATGAGTGCGAGTGAGCGGAACCTACATCACACATGACGTAACCGCTAAATTGTTTCTCCAGCGTGTGTTGTAGTTGACAATCGATAATTACTTAAGGACGGTAATAACCGAACAAGGCAAATTAGCAGGGATGCTACAGGTCAGGGAAATCAGGGAAGTCAGGGAAAAGTCAGGGGAAAAACAGGACTGGAAATCAGGGAAAAGTCAGGGAATCCGGTCTCAAGTCAGGGAAAAGTCAGGGAATTTCGACGTTGGTCAGGGAAAAATATAAAATCCCTTTACACAAATAAACTCTGTAATTTCTATGTGCTACTAATTACTTATGGTGCGGTGTTCTAAAGTATTTTACTTCTGTGTTGTAAAAGATCATTTAAAGTCAATCTTTTTGTACGTATTAAACTGTGTTCACTTTATTTTTTGCTTTTTTATATTTGCCACCCTGTTAGCCTCAACACCGCTTTTTTCCACCCATTAATTGCCAAAAACCCTGGGGATTGCGTCGAAAAAAGTCAGGGAAAAATGAAAAATTTGGTCTGGAAATCAGGGAAAAGTCAGGGAATTTCATTATTGGACTCCTGTAGCAACCCTGATTAGTGTCTAAGAAAGTAAAATGCCTATTTGGAAATTTAACGTAATATTTTAAGCCGAAATTTACCACAAGCATTATTCCACTAAGTACCGTTCTCGTACTCCAAATCAAGCCGAAATTGAGGGAGCACTTGCTGGCAGGGTGTCTTTACTCAATGTAAGAATGTTTAGCGTACTTGTATTACAATTACACTCTACACTTATTCTCTTAATTGGATTCCTCTGTTTAGGCCGATTTCTGTTATCACTGAATTAATCAAAGATTCTTGTTGTTTTTCACTGTTGACTTTGTCATAACAATCGTAAGATATTCACACTGCCATACAATAATAAATGTATTTGTATTTGTGCGACAAATTTTAGTGACTTAAAAAAAAATAATTAAGAAAATAAATTGCTTTTTCTCACTACTAACAGGAGAATAAATATTATACAATATCACTTAACTTTGTATTAAAATACAATATATTATTTAAGTTCTAATACAACTATTCCACAACGTCTAATACTTCTGGAATGACAACAACTTAGCTTTTAACTAACGTTAAAACTTAGTTTTTCAAACCCATACTTATGTTCAATAGCAAATAACATACCATAATTTGTTTGTTAGATATAAATATCATTAAATTGTAAATTATTTGTGGCATACATTTATGAGGTCTATGGCTAATAAATTACAGTTGACTATTTTAGTTTTAAGAACATGTTATTGTGATCAATACAATAATTGTTATAATAACACGTCTTAAAATCGACAAACCTCTGTGGGCCACGCGGGACTAATTTCGTGTTCGAAAAGTGCACTAAGTTTTATTTTATAAGTCATAAAAATCAATGTGCTTTTGTTTTATGATTATTTTAACCGGTCTGATCGTATTTAATCGTATTGCGCTGTGGTTAAAATTTCCGTAAAAGAAGCTTCACTAGAAGAGAGATTTTATTCGATGGTCTCTTATACCACATTTCTAACACAAAGACAACCAAGCCATTGAATAAAAACAAAGATGATTAGCTGGAAATGTTTGCCTATTATAAAGCATCCGGTCATAAAAATCGATTTGTTGCGCCGCCGGAATCGATCTTTCAATACGATTTAAAGACATTATTTCTTATCGTCTAGAGATTGTGAATACCCTATCCCTAAATGCCGAAAATATACTTCTACGTATATTGTCGTTCAAATTCTATGGACTTTCACGTTTATATCTGCTCTACAGTGCACTCTGTTATTTCGGGAATGAATATATTTTTTGCGAATTATAACGTCAAAACGTTGTGTACCATTTCGTCAATCAGAACTGTGGAATGTGTCACTCAACATAATCAGGAATACTGGATTAGCGCAAGTTTCTTTGAGGTTTAATCAAGAATTGTCTGCTGTAGAATCGGGGGGCAGCTGCATATTAAGGGGTGGGCGCCCCCCTCCCCCCAAACATATGAGAGAAATTGTAAAGGCCCCATCGCCCAAAATTAAATCTTCAATACGGGGTTTTGTGGCTCTTCTAGATGAAAGTGTATTGCGTTATTAATAAGAAGAATCGATAAAGTAAATCAAACCATTTACGAATTTGAATTAATTATTGTATTTATATGTGTTTCCTGGCAGTGTAAAATATTAAAATATAATAATATAATAAATATAAATAATATTTCAGAAAATAATGGTATGATACAATACAATAATATAAAATTAGTATTTAATGTTTAATAAAATGAAGTGACGAATGTTATTTGTTGATTACATAGAACACAAAGAATTAATATGGCGCTGCGTATATTAACGCGGTATTGCGTTTCTGGGTTTGATGTAAAAGAATAAGTGAATAATCAAATTGTAGAATTCCTGCTGCAATCAACTTGCAATTGAAATAGAAAACATATGTGGAATTGTTTAGTAATTGGAATGTTGCAGCACTTATCGAATTGAAACGTATTCAAGGAAAACTCAAACACTCAATTACTCTTAATTTGATACTGCACAAAGGAACACATTCACAAACAAACTTAAGTGCTTGTGTGACCTGATTTCAGAACGGATTTATATTCAGGTTTTCTATAACACTTTACTCTATTAAGTCGAATCTTTTAACACTTAAGGAAACATCTATTATCCAATACTTTCAACAATATTATTGTAGACATTTTTGATACATTGCATATAGTTGCTAAATGTAAGGAAGAAGTTCAAAGAAGAAAACTTAATTTGTCACAACTTGAAAAATGTAATAATTGTTATTTTTTTGTCTACATATATGTATATTATATAGCGCAATTAATAATTACACAGCTCTAGAAGATAAAGTATTGTTGCATTTTTAAATTTACTTCCAGACATTAAAATTAGTATAACAATCATTAATATACTTGAATATACTATTTTTTTTATTTATTAAATACTAGATTTTTAACCGAAAAATGTGATGAGGCCTAAAACATTATCCTAAAATTTATAAACAAACGTTTTAAATTTATTTTTAAATATCAGATATGTAAAATAATAAATTATCTGATGATTAATCCTCATAATATATAAAGTCGGACAAAAAGAATTTTACAAAAGCAAATGTGCATTGAACAAATGCAAACAATTTACGAGAGATTATGCAAAGAATTATTTAAATGTCAGTAGTTATGGTTTGTTCTATCCTCTATATTCCTTAATTAAGTAAAATCAATATAAAATATTTTTTTAATTTTAATTTTATTTGCAAAATGATAACAAAACAGTGTTTCGGTTGTAAAGATTTCTATAAAAACGTTTATTTTTTCGGTAAACCACGTGAAGTGGTTCTGTTACAATACAAATTGTAACTTAATCCTCTCTCAATCTAAGATGGATGGTCGGAAATAATCTTAGCGTTAACGAGTTTGTTGAAGTCAATAAGATATACTTCATTGTTTTGTGACGACTTTGGTAAAATGTACGTTGTAAAAAGTACATTATGCGACAGTGAATCAGCTTTGAGAAGGTATTTTTAAACGAGAAAATTTTTAATACGGGACTCAAATTACATCAATTGAATGTCTATGTTTAAAAACTAACGTTATCCGCATTTAAGCGATTTCGAACGCCAACAACACTTTCTGTTTTATAGAAACGCGGGACCCCCCTTTATTTATCCTTGTGGTTATGCCCCCCCCCCCCCTAGTTACAGCCATGGGACTAAGGATGCCCTTCTTTGTGTTCAATGTTTCATGTGTATCTCATTCAGGAGGGAGTTATAATAAATAATGAGCTAAGTGTTTTATAGAGCTAGATGTATTTCTCTATGTTGTAATGTATTAACGGCTATCCACAGAAGAAATACCAAATTTGCATATGCAGAGCAATAATTACTCTGAAATATCGGGTCTAAACAATATTCTGATGTTACAGGGCCAGTAAAAAGTAAAATGTACTGATATTTTTACATAAAACATATTTACAGAACATTTTTACATTTTACAGAAAATTTTTACATAAAAACGGACGGCTGCTCGGCTTATAAAGTATCCTAGCGCCCATTTATGCTCTCATTAGGTCGGCTTTCACCACGGTAACGCCGCAGTTGGAGGAAAAGCTTTGTTGAAATACTAAACCTTTTTGAACATTTATAAAACAAATCAATAGTTTGCGATTCAACACAAGTTTGATTACTATAATTTTAAACTGTAATCATATCATAATCGCATAAATTCTAGGTTATATGGGCATGTTTAATTAGTCGGTTTCAATGCATTTGGGGGTTCGTTTATATTATTTAGATTGATAATTAACAAAATCATAACATTTTCCAATACGGTGAGAGTTAAATTTACAAATATCCATTATAACTATATCATAGTTAGTAGTAGTTAAAACAATATGCCTTATCTGGATTGTGTTTACACAACTAATTCCTGTTCAGACATTATTTATATTTTTAATTGAAATAGTATATTTTTATCAAGTTTATTTTTAACCGACATTTCATCTATTTGTGGTTTACTGATTCATATTTTTCGTTAAATTAAAGAATTAGATAATTAAGTACACGCAGACCGATAAATCTTAAAATAGAAACAGCAGGTCAAAGTCAATGTCAAATCATTTATCGTTCAAAGACAAAACATGTTATAGAACGTAGTAGTACAATAAACAAAGACGTACGCATTAATTAAACATAAATTTAGAATTTAAACAGACTATTATAGTCTATGAAACATTATTATTATTATTAAATACTCTTCTATTGAGTAATAGCCTTTACAGCACAAATACACTTTAGACATTTTTTTAATGAAGTTGCACTTTCGTAGTCTCTTATTGTTTCAGGAAGGCTGTTGAACAATTTGGGTCCAAGGTACATAATTGATTTGAAATTCACTTCTTACAACTGGTTACATGTATCCGTTTACTTGTAAGTATCCGACGTTCAAATATATCCTGTTTATTTTGTAAACTCCATTTTCCATAGAGAAGCGTCTATCTTCACTCAAAAGGTGTATTTTTCCAGACATGAGTTGCAGTTATTTTAATAATACATCAGGGCACACTGTAATTGACAATTACGACCTCAAAACTTTTTACTAAGAGTAGACAACCATCGAAGGTGAGAACACACTAGGTTGCACTAATTATACTGATACGGTACTGCGTAGCACAACAGGTATGAACTAACGGGTGATAAAAATTTCCGCAACCTTACAAATATTTTACACAAATATTCAGAATTTCAATTTGAAACTAAAAAAAATTAAAGCGATCAACAAAAGTTAATTAATCCATAATGCACACGTTTTAAAATGTTATGACAAGAATTGCATTATTATAACAAATTCGAATTCGTACGTTGAAAATTTCTTACACGATAAGAACGAATGGAATGAACTAAAACTATTGAATTTTGTTATTTCTCTAATAATAATCTACCACAAAGAGAAGGAAGGTTGTCATTTGAAAATGTTCACTTAGTACTTTAACATACGCCAAAGATAGGTCCGACAAAGAATTCCCAAAGAGGGCATTTTTTGAATACTCTGTCTGTACTTTGTTAAGCTCCGCGTTTATGTTTTGGTACTTGACAATTTCCGGACTTGGTCACGGACCATCGGATAACTCATTAGTTACCTACTATGTTATTTACAAGGCCACTGTTTAGTAGTGGAAAGCGTTTCGTTGAGTTTCTCTGCACGCTGAATTACAATAAAATCACTTGAACATAAACAGTACGTCTTGAAGTAGACTTACGTAGATGCTCGCCGGAGTGTAGACTTCACAAACTGTCAGAAACGGTACTTAAACAATTAATTTGTATTTTGGGACGTAGAATTTTGTATGTTCTTTGTTTGATTTTGTATATACAATTTCAAAAAGAAATTTGATCGGCACCATTCTGTGTTAACATGTTTTGTAGTGAATGCATAATATTATCTACAGTACATTCTACAGAATTGTTTGTTTGTATAGTGTGTGTATAGTTTGCTAAGTGATTGTGTTCCGTATTAACCCGAAAGTCTCTTCAGTGACGGTGACACAGCTATCACTTAAGTGTCTGACTGTTTGTTTGTTTAACTGTGCCAAGATCATAAACACGAACTGAGAAGAATGTCTGATATTCTAAGCTCTTCGATGCCCCTTCCCCACTTAGACCTCCACCAAAACTAACAAAGCCGGCGATCGAATACTTTCACGTGGAAATTCCTCTATAGATTTCTGGAAAACTACGTTGTCTGTTTTTACGATACAAAATGCTCTCGCCTCCTCGTTTATTAATAAAGAGCGACTACTCTGAGCTGCAAGCGTATTAAAGCACACATTCCGATAAATCGGGCCGTGGAACTGGAGTTAACACAGTTTAAGAATAAAGTGAAAGAGAAGGATGATAACTCAAGTATTACGCATTCCTACATGCAAAAGGTAATGCACAGTATAGGCAACATTCCACGCGAAACTCTTTTAGCTAATTGCACTGCACTCGTTAAGTACTTTATCCGTAATTTGCACTCGTAATAATTTAAAAAATGCAACATGTAATTCCGGTTGAGTTGTAATGTTAATTAGTAACAGAACAATAAAAATTGCATTAGCCATCTCACGAACAATGTTTTACAGATAGGTCTTAACCCAATATAAAGTTTCTCGTATGGTTCTCATTGTTTTTAACGTCTGTTCACGTACAATTACCTTCAAAAATTATAAAAAGTATCAAATAATGTTTCAGACGTTCAAATCTAAAAAAATTAAACAAACTTTATATAAATATATAAATATAAATATATATATATATAGCATTACACATACGGCCACACCTTGACATTGTGTACCCACATTGCCTAATTATCGTATTTCACAATATTGAATCAGCATCAATTTAAATTTGGACTTTAAAACATTGAAGGAATTTTTCATATATTTAAAAAACCCGTACATTTATTTATAAAGCTTTGGTACTATTATAAACTTTTTTATTTTCCTCTCCGACATATTTCGAGTTCATAAGTAAATCGAGCAAAATTATTACTTCTATATCGTCGTAGTACGATATAGATATATCGTAATGCGATAAATTAAGACGTTCTGTAAGTTCTGTAGAGTTATTAATAAATACAAAACACAGCAATTACATATACATACATTTACACAAACTTATTATAAGAGGCGTTGCATCAGAATCTTTGTCGCGTTGGGACATTTCTTGGCAAGCTGCAGGCGTGTCACACTGCACGTATTAAATCTTCACCGAAAGCTCTGTCTAAATGCGGTCGGTTATACCTATAGATTCAACAGAGCTGTCCTTAGACAAGAACTTGTTATCCATAGGTGTGAAAACTTCGCAAACGTTTATTCGAAAGAGTTTAATTCAACTCGATTTTTTTCCGCGACTTACAATAATTTAGTTAGTGAAAATGTTTTATCCTGTGACCTTTCTGGTGACGGTACGGAGGGAGGTTGTCTCGATACGTCCGGATATGAAAATAATTCAAATGTCAAATATGGAAACTAGTTAGGAACTACTAAGAAAATGAGTGTAATTTTCGTCTGGCCACTCCGTAATCCAATATACCGTTCGAGGAATTATTACATTACTGGATATAATTTAATTGAAAATTTCAGCTGGGACTAATTAAACGCAAAACGTGCGTGTATGTATCGAGTGCCCGGCTCGAGGAAAATAATCGGACATCTCTGAGTGAGGTAAGCAACTGGGTACTTACTGGGGAGCAGAGAAAAGGCCGACGAGTGGAGAGAGTAGAGCGATGAGCTGCGACCGCTGACAGAGACAGAGTGAAGAGCGCGACGACCGAGGAGAGCGCGGACATCAGAGGTCACCTTGACGTTGGCGATCACCGCCCGGCTAGGCTCATAGTCCATTGATAAACAACCACGACTTTCTCCTATCTCCCACTCTCGCTTTCCGAACGGTTTGTTGCCTAACCTCACTTTTAGTGCACTCGAGTAGTGCGCCGTCATTTACTAGCGTGTAGCCTTCCATTCCACACCACCTAGTAGTACGTGCAGATAGAAGCGTCTAGAGGTCTACTGCATTTCGATTCATCGGGGGATTCATCTGACCCATATTTATAAATAACTTGTACCGTATGTAAGGACCAAATCCCGAGGATACCGCCCTATTTATTCAGTCTAATTCTAATAAAACGTAATATTTTGGTGAACAAAACAGATTTTGTAAAGATCACATTATTTGGTCCGAGTCAAGTAGTAAACTTGTTGCCAACCTAACTCTCCAATAAGAGAGAGTCGGATCAGTAAGATCTGAACTTGCCACACGGTTATTAAGTTCCAGAATGACATGTATTAGTGCCATATTATTAGTTAACTTAAAAACATTAATACACAATGGATTTAAAAGGAGCAATGGTTCTGGGATTTTTGCTTATGCAGATCTGCTTAGCAAGGGGATCTTCGGAGTAAAGATTTTAATTTGAAGCTCCAAATGCATGTACTGAATTGAATTAAATGTATTCACATACCCATGAGTAACAATCAGTTGACAATATATATAAAGTGAAAAGTCCCCACAGAGACTATATGATCTGTGAGTGGGGACGAGTACCTTTATCAGTCCGTCAGTATCTTAATTATCCATGAATAACTAACTGTACAGTACTATTACACAAATAACAACTTAAATCTATTACATCTTGATTTGGCTATTAGTTACTGATCGTAACAAACAAACGTTTCAAATCAATCAGTTATGTTGAATCAGAAGGTACACTGATACAGCATTAGGCTGAGTCAGACGCACAATAAAGACAGATCAAAAGACCAACCCCGACATTAATAAGACGCTATGAAATCAATTTAAACACGTGTATTCGAATGTGGGGAACAGCTACGTCTTTCCCAGAATTGATGCCACTTAAAAGGTAAACATGTATAAAAGCTCTTCAGCTCCTTTCCTAATAAAGGGTTATAAAATGACAAAAGCACTTCAGGTAAGTGTTGCTCTTAACTTTCATTTCAAACTCATGAAACTAACTCGCTCGCCACCTTGTAGCAGCAACAGGTAGTCCAAATTTAGAGTGAGAGTCTTCCTGAAACGATTTCACAAACATACTGTCCTAAATTTAAGCATCCAAGTCGTAGAAGATGTTACACTATGCGTCATACTGTCGTGGATATAGTTTTATGTTCGGTTAATAGCCTGTTAACGCCCAATAACTTCCGGATCGTCACCAATAACCCACTTGCCTAACACACTTCATCAGAGATTACACAACTTTTATATCGTCTGTTAAGACTATGACAAATAAAGGGTCTTTTTCGTTTAAGGGCCAGCACAAAAGACCCTAGCTTGCCTATTCAAAACTCAGATCACGCGATGCTTGCCCGCTGCGCAGCGCTTTGCGCTGCTTGCTCTTTTAGAAAAAAAAAACTCGAGCTTGCAAAGTCCAAGCCCAGGTCAACTCACCACGCTTTATTGAACACAAAACTCAGACAGAACTAACGCAGGTTTCATTACAGGCAAAAGATAAGCGGCGCGCGTTTATCACTGATAAGATAAGACGAGTTTATACTAGAAGTAGTACCTGGACTATTGCCCTACGAACTAATAACACCAAAAAAAAAAACGATTAAATGCACTGACAGTCAGGTATAGTATGTTTGTAAGGTTCTGGCCCTTAAACGAAAAAGACCCCAAATAAATTGTTAACCATTTCAAGTATGTATGGGCACCAAGAATATACACAAGACATTCCAACATCTATATATACGAACGATTAAAAAGTAATTATTTTAAAATACAACACGTAACGAAACTTACACTTGCAGTATACCAAAATAAGCATAAAGACTCGATATTTGTAATAAATTTACGAATGTAACTTTATAAAATATTCTATCAATGCTATGGAACAAATGTTAATCAGCTGTAAATGACAAGTAACTACACATTGGATCGTTGTTAGACTTTATTACTTGGTTTATTATCAGTATTGTACAGTATATGTTTATATTTCTGTTATATAAGTATTTTTAGTTAATTTTGTCCCTTTAGTTTGAATTTCAGCAGTAATACTAAATACAATATCGATCCTTCAAAAACGTATACATTAAAAACTCCATATTTTATTTACTTACTAAGAAACATTAACTAAATTTTGGCGTGGTTTCTCTTTTTTAAATACACATGTCTATATAGTAACCATATAAGGAATTAAATATTTTACATGTACCCCACACGAATAAACAGAGGCATGTAATTTTTAGCATAACATTTTTCAAGAATGAATAAAAATAAGTTCATATCTTAAAAGTCGGTTGAAAAAAATATTCTATAAAGGTCTGAAAAAGAGGCAAAATGGTGTTGGGAGTTTTAGGAGATACATTACGGTAAATTACCAGGAGATGATTTTGCAAAAAATGAATTAACTGGCAAATACCAAAGAGGAAATTTTAATCGACAAATTCTGAATTTGAAAACTGGCAAAATTGAGTACTTTGTATGAGTATTATGTTATGCTTACGAAGAAGCTGTGTTAAAATCCAATCAATCCTACAAGAGAACAGCGATAACTTCGACGTGTTACTGCAATTAGTCCTATGACAAGTAAGAAAATTGAACCAAAACACGTTACATACTATGCTCAAAGAAAACATTAACTTCAAACTGAATTTGGTCAAGCTTAATTATTGCATCTTTGGGATCACAAATTAATTGTGCACATGGAACATAAAAGCGAACGATGGTGGATTAAGTTGGCTCGTTTCCAACTTCAAACTTCCATTCATTAATGTTTTGTAGAGGATCAGGACATATTCGTGTAGTCGTTTTTCAGCGTCGGTTTGTCTATTCAGCCAAGCAAATATCTGCGGTAACAAATTTCACGTGTTACTTTGTTTTTTTTTTTTTTTTTGTAAGCGAGACCGATCTCCTTTTAAGCCTTATTCTGTCCGTCCTCATGGGCCACTGGCCTGTGCGAGGATCTTATCAAACAGAACAAGGAAGAGAGTCGATACAGTACATGTTGATGGTACCGATAAACAGTGCAACGGCCACAGACAGTATTTGAACCTGCGCTATTTGAAGGTAGACCAAAGTCCAATTAGACCGCTTCGCAATCGATATTTCAAAACGCTATTTGTCACGCTATTACAAAGTAGTTTGAAGAATATTCTTCATCGGGGAACAGACATTTCATGTGACTTTGTTCAAAGTTCCATAACACACCTGTGAACTTTTTAGAAAAATGTAAAAAAATCTACAGCTCCACAGATAAAGGAGAATAGTAAACTTATTTTTTTTTTATGTTAAAAAAGGCCAAAACAGTCTTAAGCTGCATAAATTAACAGTATCGCAGGCTTTGCCATTTCCATCTTCCGGTCATTGAACATCAACTTTGATGTAATTTTATGTTGAAGAGAAACCTGTATTTGGGTTCTTTCTTGCTGTCCCTCCAGAGCCATTTTAATTTAGGGTGTTAACCAATTTACATAAAACACGTTTATTAACATCCCCGGGAATCGAACCCGTAACCTCTAGGTTAGAGAGCCACGGCTTTATCCATACACTACGGCGAAAATGGGAGACGTCAATGCGATAGCACAGGTTCAAATTCTGTTGTGACCGTTGCACTCTTTATCAGTACCATCGACCTTGTACTGTATCGACTCTCCCTCTTATTCTGTTTGATAAGATCCTCGCACAGGCCAGTGGCCCTTGAGGACAGGCAGAGCCAGGCTTGATAGGATCGGCCTCTCCTTAAAAAAGACTCTCTGTTATCTATAAAAAAAATCTGCTTCAACGTGTCTCCAAATTCGGTGAAAAGGTGAGATTTCGGATTTAAACAAATAACTGAGCAAATAATTGGATGAACCACTTGTGCGGCAATTATATCTTGTATCGGTTAACATTTGATACTGAAAATTTTACTCGGCAACAATATTTAAACCCGCAATAACCCCAAACTGTATCTAATACGTATTACTGAAAATTACTATCATTAAAACCGCAAATACTGTAGGCAGAAACAAGAAAAACGCAAAGGATGTAAGGATGCACAAACTGAATAATATGAATTTGAGCAATAAGGTTGTTTACCACACATGATTGTTTACCGATAACCTATCATTAATAATCAAATTTCAGGTTATCTCACAAGGCTGCACAATCCATCTACTATGTAATGAATAATTTACTCCACCTCTAAATTAATTGGGATTTCTAGTGAACAGGACGTAACATACTAAGTCTAGCTGAAACAGGCTCGTCACAAAAGCCCCTCATGTGAAAATGTTTAAAGAGCAAAATGGAAATTTATAGAATAAGAATGACTATTCAGCCTGACGCGACGCTTCAAAAAATCGTAAACACATGAAATACGTACTATACAAAAACAAATCCAATGTTAAAAGGTCACTGGTGTTATCTTGCTAGCTTGATTCGTCTCAGTAGGTTACATCATACTTATGATTACAATCATAAAAACATGTCTTCAAATATCTCCTAGTTTTAAATAGAGCCATAAAAACGTCATAACTATGTTAATTAGTTAACGAGGCTCGTTAAATAGAAACCATTACAAACTGTAGTTTTCATCAAATATCAGAGGTTATCCTGAAAAAAAAAACTTCCATGGAATATTTCGTGCCAGATACGGAATGAGGAAGTATCCGGGCCAAAAAGTTAAAAGCAAAAAGCAGATCAATACTCTGTTTCAGTAATACCAACACAGGTATCACGATCACAATAAACACTTGAAACCACTGTTATCGCCCTGCAATTGTGTCTTTATTTATTAATTATTATCAATTATTCGAACCGACTTGCTGAATTCCCTGACTAGTCTTAACAATATGAAAAGTTATTGATGACCGAACTGAAGTGCAAATTTTCTCGAACACTTAAGTAGGAAATTGACATAAAGCTCTTAACACTGAAATTACTCGATAGTAAAATTATACGAGGATTAAGATATGGAATGTACTGCATACCTCAAGCGATAACCGACGCAGCAGGCATATATAAAGCTGTAAAGCGTATAGAACACATTCAACTTCGCCCATAGTTCCATGATGAATGTTATGGAATGACAGGGCTGTATGACAGGTCTGTTGACCTGCTTATGTAAAATTACTGATATAAAAATAAACGAGATTCTAACGACTGATTAAAATCTGATCGGCAATGTATGCTATTGCTGAATACTCTAAATAGAACATACGTGCATGATGTAATAACATTGGTGACTTAACACTACTGAAACTCTAGTGACAATTTTACATTAAATCGATCGATTAAATTTGCATCTACATCCTATTTAAATATAGCACTATATCAAGAGTCACCAAAGAAGTCCTTTGAGTATCAGCCAATTGCAGAGTATTACATAGTTGCCATATCGAACAGGCGGTGACTGCTGTCAAAAATGTTCAGTTCGACACAATTAATATATATTATTAATATTATTATTATTATATTATTATTAATATATATTACCTATCAGAATATAAGGCCTGAGTGCTGACTCATCTAAGGTCCTGTGGTGATTTAACTGCACGTCCGTATTAGTGTGTTGCAATCGTTATATTTTTATTTGGCTCGATAATAATGAACTTCAGGTATTTATTAATCCAATTAAACATGTTAGGCTAACGACTGTCAATCTAAGGCTCCCGACTTACTCAGCGTTGAAGCATTACTAACACAATTAAAATGTTAGATATTTTGTGTTAACTAAATCTTATTGTGAGGTGTGGGCCAGAAACAATTAGGCTACATGATAAAGTATGGCAACTGTCACCTTAGGTCTGTGACCTTGGATGCAACAATACAGTTTAGTAAAGGTTAATTACATTATTTTTAGTTGCAGTTTGTTTGATGTTACGCTTTTTTATCACATCATGAAATTCAGGATATTTCGTTGAAATCGCTAATAATGTAAATAAATAAGTTATCACATTTATGAAATCATTAATTATTTGTGTTCAAATAAGTATATAAATACATATACTGTAAAACCTCGTTATGTTATTATTTCTGTTTCAGTCACGTGTGTTTTGCTTTCAACAGGAACGCATTTCATTGATTTTTCGTTGTTTTAAGAATGATCGTCCAAATTTGATTAGAAAGATCATTCAAATATAGGAATATTTGTACGAAATTGGTACCTATTTTAAGAATATTAAGCATTGTCGACTTCCAGAACTTTTAACGATGAATTTTAACAAGAAACTTTCATCTTACTAAAATTACTACAAAGTAATAAAACATTCACGATTCCATCATAAGAACTATTTGTAGCTTCATTTTACCAACAGCAATTTAATTTTTTTTGTAACTTGTTTTTAAACAGAAACTTTTAATAATCCATAAATTTGTTTCTTATTGAAAATTATATGCCATGTATTACATTTCATAAATTCTAAGAAAAGTAACTAACTAATAACTATAACTGTAATTCAGAATTTTTAAACAAATTTATTTTAATTTTGTGATAGTAACAGCAAAGTATCAAAGTTACATTTGGTATTTATTTTACAAGAGCAAGAAATATTATTCTTAACAGTGTTTAAAACAAAACCGTAAATTAACCTTAAAATTGTTTGTTTTGTTCTGTTGGATGATAATTTTACCTCTTATTCCAAAATACCCGTCCTGCTTGTTTAACAAAGGATGCAAGAATTGGTTCGTAAAATTATGTAGTGTAGTATTACCTTGAGTTATAATACGTCTTACAAGTTGAAACATTTACAGAATTGTTTTGATCTCTTTTAAGACTTGCATTCACTAACAAAAAATATTTAAAATTTTCGTAACAGTAAATTACGTGCCTTTTATGTGATTCGAACCTCAAACCTACGACTTCCTTACAAGAAACCCGCAGATTTAATCACTATACTATGAAGAGGGCTAATTGACTGTGTTCAAAACATTTATTGATGACATTCGACAGCTGGCAAATTCTATCGACCTGCCAAATGCAAGAATTTTGTTTGGTCAATTATGATTTACTATATTGGACTCTCAACACCCCAACTTACCATTTAATAAAAACTTACTGAATAATGTATGAAATAAATATGCCAGAATATGTCTACAGGTAAAATAGGTATTTTGTCTGTAAATTTCAATATTCGGAATTGCACCAAGATTCTGCGGAAAAGATATCTGAGTATTGTAGGTGAATATGGTTTCATAAATGTGTGTAACAAGAACAAGAAAACAAGTACTATTGTAATGTTATCAGTTGGATGTTATCTACATTTACCGGGCTGAAAGTATTTCAATCAACTCTTCAAACCACCAAGTTGACTTCATATTGATTTGATCTAACATTCTTTTTGGAACTAAATATTGTTTGAAACTTTTCTGATTTAAAAAATGTAAATTGAATCAGAAAATTAAAAATAGTTCACGCCTTTTAAATAAACTTATTTTCTCCCTGACTCCTCCCGAGTTTGATGCTACATTTTTTCGGTTGTTCAAACAATTTTAAAATGCTTGGTCTGTGCACTGAAAGGAATCTGGAAGACCAACTTAATGAAAACTTCAAGATGTCTTATAATTTCACGCTGAACAATATAATCAGATGTACTGGTGAATTCAGCCACTTGCAAAAAACCATCCATAGTACGGACATACCATTGTAAGTCTGAATATTAGGCTGTACTAGTTATTAATTAAAGTTACTAATCGTGTTATCGTGAAATAATCTTCTATACTCTTATAAACCTCATGTTCAACTTCTCAGATGCGAAGTTTAACCAAAGAACTTAGATCTAAGAGGGCTAAACAACAGTTAATTAGCTACAACCCAGGTTCGCACTATTGAAATTCTTAAATTGAATCATACACACCGAGTTCAGTACAGTACTGAATTTTAGGGCTTCATTCTGTGGTTCCGGATAAATCCTTTACAAATATATTCCTCATGATGCTTGGTTTGAAAAAATCAACAGTACAATTAATAATTTACAAAATTGAAATTTTAGATATTTAGTTTACTTTAATTATCGGGATTTTCTAATTCCAGGGTGCTTACCATAATATACTAAAAAATAATTTCTTTGTAGATTTTCCAGGTGAACACAAACGAGTTTTGTGGTATTTAATTTCTATACGCTACTGTTTTGTTTACTTGAATTTTAAGTGTAAATGGCGATATCACGTTGCGTAGATATCAGTGAAGACTGCTAGTTCAACTGAAGGTCAATCACTCATTCGCAATGGGTATTGACTCTTGCCTTCTTAATGGATAGTATACAATGGATCAATACCGGAGGGCTGTATACAATAATTGCGAAGCATCTGGCACCAAGGAACAAGTCTTATTTTAAATATTAACCAGGTTAGTGCTTTTCCAATTCAAAAATATCTTACAGTTAATAAACCATAGCTACTGGAACTGTACGATTTTCAATGTAAGTCTAGTGAGGCATTTATTATAGTACACTGAACTGTACAGCTACTTGGAAAAAATATATGCAATAAACTTACTGAATTAAAATTGGATACCTAGTCTGTTTGTGCGAACATTGGATGGCGCAGACGACCTAAATTACCTACATCAAGATTCCTGAATTCATTTTGCTAGTTCATATTGTAGAAATTCTGAAAGGAGGGGGGAACAGCTGTATCAGGACTGGGATGACAGCTAAAAGTTAAGTTATGTGGTTGATCTGTCTGCAACATATCAGTTTTAATTTCTGATAAGAACTTAATTTGTTTACAAATTTATCTTGGTGTTGATGCATTCATTGACAACTTTCACAATGTTTTAAATAAGTTAACCCTTAGAAATAAAACAAATGCATCAAGTAGGCCTATATATACTTAATGTGGTGATTTCAATATAAATATCTTGGGCATAAAACAGTGTCTTTCTCTAAAAATTTATTATAAAGTTTTAATCTCAGAACAGCTATATTTAACGTAACTAGGATTAATAGAGTATGAGGGGAAGCTCATAGATGATAATATTGCTACACCCATTCAGTGATTTGTCTATGACCACTGAGTGGTACTATTTTTTGAAGTATTTTACATGCAGAGGAATTGTTATTAGCAATAAGGGCCTACACTAAGTAAAGGGTTAGTGAGACCAGTAGAATGCGTGAATTCATATTATTTTATTAAATTAACCCTTTGAGTACCAACAACACTAACTGGTAGGATGTTTGATTTCTTCCTTAAAAAGGCTAATATTCTACTGGTAGAATATCATAAATATTCGTTATTTATTAATAAATGCGGTTTTTGCTTATATAACCCATTTTTATTAATAAATAATCATTATTTATTAATAAAAATGATTTTGTTTCTATAATTTACACTTATAGTTTAAGAAAGACTTATAGTCAAATTGATTTTGGAAACCGTGGATCAGCTGTTATTAAATTAGTATGTGTCATTTTGTTAGAACGTGGATAGGCATTTGTTGGTTATATTATAAATAAAATTATAAGCTTTATACCGGAGTTATTTGTTTTGATTGGTTTTACGTTGGCTTGGTTTTAGGTCCTATTAGGTTTGTAAACTTTATAAAAATAAAATAACTAATATCGGAACTTTGAATGATAAAATATAAATATTCATGTTAAAAAGGACTATAATTGCACCTTTTTGATAAAATTTGTTTACTGCTTTAGTTTTTTATCTCCATATAGACTATATAGTATGCACATAAACTTATCTCTATAAAACGTTTTCCATATAAAAGTTTTTTCTATTAATCCAATTTTACAATTTAAAAACATTTTAAAATTGTTAATTCCTAAAGTAATAAATAAGTTATTGTATTTTTTAATGGATATCCTTTTAGAGCATCCAGTTTACTATTAAGACAAAAATTGATTATTTATCTCTATAACCAAATAATGTAAAGTGAATTTCCAAATAAAAGCCCGCAAACTGGGCAATTTACCTTGACTTTTTCAATAGCCCGTAGCATCAAGCAGCTGGTGCTTAAAGTCTTAATGAGCAAAGAAAACTGGTTGTTCTTGTACAATAACAAACATTGATGATAAGTTTGAATACTTTGAACATTTATTTCTAAACAAAATTGTTATCGCTTTTCTGTTAAACGTGTCACTGTCTCAAGTAGTAAAGCAGATGTTCCAGGATAACATAATAATAAACTAAAAAGTCCTAAGGAACAATGTTTGGATAATTATATTTAACAGTAAAGAACTTAAAACCTATTTTATAAGTAAGTAGTTAAATATGTAAAGCTTCTATATGACTGTAATAGAGTAGCCTACTGAATGCTAACACTAAGCCTAAAGCTATTTGGTCATATATTAATTAAAAATCTTAACAATAACAATAAGCCAATTTAGGTGAAATCTGATTATAATAACGCAAATTTATTTTTTTAATGGATTTAATAAATTTTTCTTGAGAAATGTTACTTCTATAATTAGTAGTGTTCCTATATCAAATCATGATGTGCCATACTACCTGAAGAAACTTGAGTCAAACCCAACATACATCCAGTCGGAGGAACCAGTCGCCTTTTTAAACTTCAGAAGAGGGCCATTTGAGTTATTTTTGGATTGTAAGGAAGGCAGTCATGCAGAGGTAAGTTACTTTTCAAAGGAATAATATATTGACAGTTCCTTCCTTGTACATATAGCTGTCTGGTGTTTGATCATAAAAGCTCATATTTCCCCCAATAAAACCTCTCACTACACCACAAGAAATCCTTTTACCAGCTCATAAAATCTCATTTTTTTAGTGTCAATGCACATTTTCATGCATTAAATTGTTCAATAAGCTGCCACAGTCTGTTCAAGAAATAGTGAATATTGAAAAATTTAAAATAAAAAGGAATGCTAGTTGAAAAAGAATATTATACCGTCAATGACTTTTTAAAGGACAATCTCTAAGATAAGTTTAATATTAAGTCAATGATTATCATGCTGACTGTATAATGTTCTTGCTTTAGACCTTATTGTTTGAATTGACTCTTGTCATGCATGTACATATGTTTACGAAAATAAAGCATTTTGATTAATTGATCCAATACCAAAGATTGTAGTTTTAATTACGTTAATGTGGGAGAAGTGCCATACATTCACTGAGTAATAATTTAAATCTACATGTTTATTGTCTTGACTCTCTTGTTCTCAAACCGTCTGCTCCATCCATAGTGCAGGTTCTATGTTATTTGTTCTACTTTTCTATAGAGAATTGGACCTCTGAATAAAAGTAGCTCTAGGTTCAACTACAACAACTATCGGCCAATTTCAATAGTTCCAGTTGTTTCAAATACTCCTTAAACTGTCATATATTTTGAAAATAGTAAATATTTGGAAGATTGTTTATTATTCCCTGAATGTTGATATGGGTTAAGAAAAAATAGATGAACATGTAAAAGTGTTATAAAATGTATGAAGAATACTTATTCACGAGATAGAAGTACAGTGTTCAAAAGATTTTATGTTTCAGTGACAATGCTGAGAAACTAATTGAATTGCGTCTCTTATAAAGGTGGTAAGCAGCAAATTACAATAATTGTTACTCTCAATATCTTCCTGTAAAAACAAGTATGCCCCAAGGAATGATTGTAGAGTCTGTCTTATTTGTTAATAGACCTGTAGTATGTTAATTACGTGGTAGCATCTTAATAATGAATTTGTGAAATCATTTATGTTTGCTGATGACCTAGCTTATTTTAGTAAGTGTAGAGGGTTTAAATGGTGTGATCAAAGAGTGCAGGATTAGACTGCAGCTAATTATCTTTGTTTAAATAAAATTAAACTACAAAAGATCTTGTATTTTGTCTAAAAAGTCATGATGTTCAAATTGTTAAATTTCTTGGGACTCAAATGTCCAATCTAATATTAAATGGCATTTATATTATTATTAATTATATACATATATATATATATATATATATATATATATATATATATATATATATATATTTACTATACCAAAAACTTTTGTTCATACAGGCAGTTAGAGAATCTGTTCTCCAGAAGATGGATTTTTACCAGACTGGACACCGTTGGAGTATTTTAAATGGGACACATCAGCAATAAGGTGAATACACCCAACCCCCAAAATTCTTACAAGACAGAGAAGCGTTAACAGCTATTCTCCGAGAAGAGCAACACGGAATGTTAAAAATCCATTTAAGATGTGCATGATGTAGAGAGGGGAACATATTGAACACATTTTGTGAATTAAAAGCTACTTTAAAAACTGAGTGTTTACATTTGCATTCCTATAACCTTAATTGTTAATTAATTTGTTGTATTCTTTTTATTAAGAGTGAACCATACAAATACGTTAAAAATTAATTAGGCTGTTGAATTATTTCTATATGATTTTAATTTACTTTTATGACAGTGAGATACAATTCGAAACTGACATGCTTTTGCCCTAATCAGTCACAAAAATTTCAGGACAGTCATTTTTAGTCTGACGTTATCAGATAATTTCTGTGATCCCTGATGTGCAGTGCAATATCAGGTAATCAGTCAGGCTTACCAACCATTCGGCAAGTAGAATTAAATTCTTCTTCAAATAACCATACAAAAATGCAGGTTTTGACAAAAATGATTCATTTGACTAAACCAACGAGGAAAATATAACATATATTGTATTTTTTAAATTCGTAAAAATTACTTTCATTTTATTAAGTAAAAAATGGGTTGTTACATTAAGAAATTGACTCAAACCCTACACCTCCTGCTTGCTGGTTAAAAATCTTTTTATTATAATATTTAAAAATAGAAGAAATTTAATGCAGATTTCGTGTGAAACACTTTACAATATAGGTACTAATAAGAGAGCTAATGACAGTTTGAAACTTTGACAAAAACAGTTTTTTGAGCGCAGCGAGCCAACATAGCAACAACCAATAATTAATTTAACCACATTAATTTGTTGGTCTTGTTATTATGCATAACTTTGTCCATTTAATCTTTGCTGTATCTATTATTGTTTCCAAGATCCCTTCAGTGTGCATAACATTTGGAACTCACTATATACATTTCCCAATGTCTTGCATCTCTTTAAATGATTATAGAAATAAAATATTCTGTAAGTCCTGTATTAAATGAAGATCCCCTAGTTTACCTATTTCCTATAAAACCTTTAATATAGACTCTTGTATAGGATAATCTATAGTAAATATCAATTATAAACCATTACTATTAACATATAACCACATATTTAACAATGAACTGCTACTGAGGTACCAAAATCTACGTTCCTGAAGTAAAATTTGTATGGATTTGTGACGAGTTCTTATTTAATGCAGTTTTAAACTTTAGCCAAGTTAAAAAGGAAGAATCAGATGTGCGGCCAGCAGCATGCCCTTTTAATTCAGCCTGTGAAAATATAATGGTGTACTTTGGACTTTAGTAAAACTTTATAGGATAAAACACATTCATCACACACCTGATTATACGAGCCTGTACATCACACATCTGTATAAGACCTGTTACTATGCATTTCGTTGATTTCTAAATTTTTTAAAGGGCATATTCGAAAATAATTTATGTAAATCCAAACTGCGAGTACCAACAATATGTACTTTACAATAAACACTAAGAAAATTCTGATTTTTATATTCATATTTGGCCTTGTTTTTATTTAAAAACTAAATTTGATTACAGCCAATCAAAGTAGAAATAATACTGAGGAATAATGAACACATGTAGTTATTAACCGATCAGTGTGAATGTAACAATTAATAAGTTACGTAAGCTTTGTTATTATATTCAAACTTTTCAATTCCTTGTGAAAATCTCAGCCTAACCAACCAGTATAATTTTAAGTTTACGAGTATATTCATAGTTGTTAATCTTATCAATTGCATGCTAAATTAGACCCAACAATATCCGCCAACGCATAAGCGAACACAACCACTTTAAAGATACGCTTGCACAAGCTGGGAGCGCCAAACATGTTACAGTTGAGAGGTATCAGTTGGTTGTTGCTCCTGGATTGTGTAAGCGTATCTTTAAAGTGGTTGTGTTCGCTTATGCGTTGATAGATTTCATTAAAAATTGTAACATTGGAATTGTTATAAAAATTGCAAAATAGTTGGATTGAGTAAATGTTTTATTACCTATTTATAACAACTGATGCCTATCAAAAGACAAGACGTTTGCTGCTCCCAACTTGTGCAAGCATACCTTTAAAGTTTTTTTGCTTGCTTCTGCATTGACGAATTTCGTTGAAACAAGTATCGTTGGAATTATAATAAAAATAATTTAAAATAGTTGGCATCTTGTAAATGTTTTATTACTATACTGGTTTTTTGTTATTTGACTTTAACAATTTTCAACAGGTGCCATTTTGTTGATATTAAAGAAAATAAAACTATTTTTTCCCAATTTTCCTCTTATCTATTCAAACCTATGTGCCAAACTTGGTTTCTTTAACTTAACTATTTTTGAGATAATTTTTTATAAAAAAACAAAAATGCGGCTAGCAGCTAAACAAGACATTTCTTGATCAATGTTTATATGCCATTTTATGTTTGAAATTATGAGTACTATAATCCACTGAAGTTAGTGTGTGACACCCTGTGTGTATACACGCGCACACACACACACACAACACACATATATGTTTCATAAGTATTTATATAGGTTATATATAAATGTGGGACTCAATGCTGCTGATCTGAACAATCTTAAGATGCGAGGTTCATCTTGAATTTGAATTAACATTGTTTAATAAAACTGACACTAGGTACAATAGAACAAAGCACTCTCAAAAAACTAAATTACATATAAAAAAGGTATGGTCAAAAATATGCTTTAGCTTGTCCCAAGGATCAATTAAAGAGCAATAGATATTTTTAGAAATGAAAGAAGTATTTAAAAATAGCACATGTTGCCACTATTTGAGTTTTGATATTGCTTAGGATAACCTTCTATTTAGGCATTCAAAAACCTTTTCCCCAGCTTGAAAATTAAGAAGTTAATAAATAAATAAAAATTCATTTTAATTTGAACTTATTTTAGTACATTACAACTGCTTTTCAGAACACTTCATGTCAAACTACATTAAAAACCGTGAAATAATTACAAAGTTAAAAGACCTCATGACTGCCTAATGACTAGATTTTAGTTAGATTTTTCAGTATGTTCTTAAAAGCATGAACAGAGACTTCTCTGAGGGATTTTGAAGATCATTATATATATATATATATATATATATATATGAGAACATCTCCTACCTACTGCCAGTCTCATTCTACTGAAGTGAACCTGTTCAACATGCATGATGGGTGCTGCGGTGAGAAACCTCATCCTGATCATATCTTCTACAGAGGTAAAACTCCGCCTTTGAGGAACAGATAATAACACAACAGTACTAATTGTCAAAAGTTGTCCTTAGAGGAATAAAGAAATGGTTCCTCAAAACCCTACAATCCGTCTTAAAAAATTCTATATTTATAGATGAACGTAATGTAAAGTAAGATAATTGTTCAAATTAACTCAAATTGAGTTTTATTCAACTGAGCGTAAATGTATTATAAGTAATTAAAAATTTCTCCATTAAAATCCAATAAAGAACAAGTTATGCGTGAGCATAAATTTAAAATTAAAAACAGAGTGGGAACATATAGAGCAAACAAATTTAAATTTTAGCAAACATTAACTATATAAATTTAATCAATTTAGAATGTGTTGCGGAACATTGAAGAAAATTTTGTATACTTTTAATACAATTCAAATTTTTAGAGACATTGGCCTTGTGTTTGTGCTGAATGTTTCCAAATCACCGTCCAGTCATGCAGTGGAGTACCAAAAGACGTTTTCTTTATACAAAATGTCTGAGGCGAATGTGTCAGCTATAAAATTTATATCATATGATGGTTTATTATTGAATCACAGTGACACTATTTGGAAAATAATAGAATTTTAGTAATTATAATTTCAACAAAAATAATTGGTAGGCCAACATTTAAAAATATACAAAATTAATATTTCAGATATCTACATAAAATGTAACATTATACAATGTTAAATTTCTGAAATTTAAATAGAAATCAAACACCAGCAACCAATTATTATTTAATTACTAGCACAATCATTTATTGGCCTTACTTATATAGATTTATGTAGTAAATAAAGGTTACCTATATTCATCGGCTGTTTAAATATTCAATCAGCGATGTTTCATTTGTAATGTTTCATACAAGCAAATTGTATAATAATTCACTGACAGCAAAATCAAGCTTATGGGGAACTTGTCTTGTGAGCAAAACACAACTAAACACAATCCGAAAACCTATTCTCGTGTAAGTTTCTAAAGAACTTTCAAACATTATTGAGTTGCTATAATTAATTAGGTAATAAAGAAACAGACTAATCATCATCATCATCGTTAGATGTTTCCGTTCTCACGGGTCGTCGTACACAGCCTCCTCCACTTTAGTCTATCGTTCCATGTCTCCTCTTCATCCACCTGTATTTTCTGTAGTCCCCTTCTCTCTATGTCTTTCCACACTTGGTCCTCCCATCTTCCTCTCGGTCTTCCTCTTGGTCTTCTTCCTCCTTCCTCCTTCTCCAGTGCTATTCTAGGCATTCTATTATCTCCCATCCTCTTCACATGCCCCATCCACTGTATTCTTCTTCCTTCCATTGTCTCTTGCAGTGAAACTACCTTCAATCTTTCTCTGGTTATTTCGTTCCTTATTCTATCTCTTCTTGTAGTCTTCTCTATCCCTCTTAAAAATCTCATTTCTGCAGCTTGCAATCTGCTTAAATCATTTTTAGTCCACGTCCACGTCTCTGCTCCACGCCCCTCTAAGTCCAACCCCTCGTCCTCGTCGTGAGGGACAGGCAACGGCTCAAAGAGACGGCTAACGGGGCTCTGGTGAAGCTACGTCAGGTCTAGCAAGCCGGTAGTGGATAAAACTTGCTTTCAAAAATAAGAAACAGACTAATACTGTTATTAATAAATTTCAGAAAAGAAAATCTCATCCTGTAAACTTGAGTTCCTAAAAGTGTCTCCTTTTAGTATTTATTTACTAATGTCACACATTCATGTACACGAAATAGACATAGAGGTTTTTTATCTTTTTGGTGTAAATTAATCAATAGGCCTGACATAATATTGGGTATGTACTTATCTCTACTTTGACTACATTTTAAATTAAGAATTAAAATTAAAACATCTTTATTTCAGTAGACATGTATTGTATTGCAAAAGTCAAAGTTAATTTTGACATGCTCACCTCTGTTTTCTCCATGCAAACATACAGATATGTACATTTACTCGTCAATATTTACCCTCAAATCCCGCTCCGATGTCTTCTAAGCCAAACGGGTGTCCTCCCAGTTATATGCCAAAAACTCACAGACATTATAAAATGTATGCAATTTTAAACAATATTTTATATGGGTTCTTAACGCCAACAGCATTGGGGCATTCTTGATTGAGCATGGCAATCTGTTGATAAAGTGAATTCCACCTGTGAGGGTAAGTGTTCATAATTAACCGTTTTCTGTCTCCCAGTTCAGTAGTTTATTCTGCTCCTAATTGACCAGTGTAATTACCTGCTGAATTTGCCTCTCATGTAGACATATAGATCATTACTATTTCCCAAATATACAGACTAATTAGAGTTCACAGTTGTAGTGTTTTGAAAGCCTCTTACACGCCTCTGTGGGTATCAATTTTGCAATTCTTAAAGTTCTCGTCTGTTGATTTATAATTTTCTGATTAAGAAAATTTGGCTATAAAAAATTAATGATTTGTCTTTCAACACCTCTTTCATTGAATACTTTGATCCAATTTTCATGTTGCAATGTTTTTCTATACTTTTCATACTAAAAATTATTATTTTTATTTTTTTAGGTTCAACGTACTTGCTTCTAAGAAACTGCTAAATAAAAGCCAAAATTTTATGTGAAAGATTAACAAAATTCTTGTCTATACCGTGCCTTCCCTGTCAGATCTCAGGTTGAGGCCTGTAATATTTTGTCTAAAATCGTAACCTAAAAGAGTGTCTAATATGGCAATAGAGTCCTTGTTATCACTAGTATGATGACATTAAAATCGCCAAAAAAACAAAATAGATATATATATTTCATGGATATATTCTGTGGATTTATATTCGTGTAAGATCATTAATTATAACGATAGGTACTAACCGATCACTATAACGTGTTTCTGTCACACTTTGTGCATGAAAAACCAAAGTTACACAACCAAAGTAACGAAATATCGTGCTTTGTAAATTATATTTAACTCGAAGTTCATATTTTGTATGCCACTGAGAGTTTGCTGTGACTATGCACAATTCCCATAGTGGGCGTCCACGCAGCTGCGGTAAAAACATACAATTAATAATTTCATGCCTCGAAATTTGTATAGTTGTATACACAGTAAATATATCCTCTGTAAAAATACATGCAAATTTATATCCCAATATTTTTTATTAGGGATGACATGGTTTGAAATTAAAATGCATTTAAATATCAAATACATATTATTCAAGTAATACAAATACACACCCAAATTTTCAAGTAAAATATATGTATCTTGAAATCCCAGATTTGGATATATAAATTCTAGGTTAAAGGTGGAGGATGTGTCTTTTAATTATTAAGATATAGCCATTTTCCCTAGCCTTTCTCATTCTTATTAATACAGCATCATTTTTAAAAAAATTCTTTTATGGTATCGGGCTGTCTCCAAAAGGGTATAATTTCGCTTATGTTATAGCCCTTCTTGTAGAACATAAAATAAGAATAATAATAATGCAGCTGTCAAACTCTTAAATATTTTAAACCATTTTTAATATTATTAGCATTTAAGGTAGTCTGGTTGTGGGGGAATTCCCGTTCCTCAGTTTGCCTGGGAAGTAAGGAAAATTTCTAGTGGTAACCCTTCCCCTTTAGATGATCCTGTATACGCCTATATTTAGACACATCGCCTGAGCAGGTTGAATCTCTTTCTGAACGTTTTCTTGTAATGTCGCAATAGATTTTGAATTGGTAATTTGCACTAGTTTTGTAAATTTCTAAATGAACTTTAGCTCTCTCGAAATCAGAATTCCTTTTGTGGTCCAATTGTTTTTTGTTTCTTTGTGTCCAACTTATAATTGTTTTCTGAGGGCAATATTTGTTGAAATGATCATTTAGACAGTTGATAGATTTTTTCAACTGCACCTCAGTTGATTAAGAAAAAATTAGAAAGTTCCACTTTTTTTGAAGGAATAGATTGAGGAAAGAACGTTTTCTGGCCTTGTGTCTCTTTAAGTTATGGTAATTTTGGGCTCCCTTCGAATCTGAGTTCCACTAATTACAACCTCTTGGTCATTGTATTGATAACAGACTTGCTATGAAGGAAACAGGATTTTTCCGGACATTTGCCATCGTTCAGTGAAACAAGAAATCAGTAACACTACGTTTCAAGATCTGCAATCTGATCTCTTCTTCAGGTAAAGAACTAACCTAATACATAATTACAAACTTTACCTGAATTAGTTCTTTACCTGAAGAAGAGATCAGATTGCAGATCTTGAAACGTAGTGTTACTGATTTCTTGTTTCACTGAACGATGGCAAATGTCCGGAAAAATCCTGTTTCCTTCACAATCCTTCCATCGTCAAAAATAACCTTCAAACAAAGACTTGCTATGTCAGAAATATTCAAAATTACATGGTAGACAATGATCATCTGAGTTGTGACTGTCACTCTTATTGGGCATTTAACGAACAACTGAAGGCCAAATGACTTTTTAAAAGATCCTTCAGACGTTTTGCGTGTGGGTGGGTTTTGTTCAAAATATTGATGTTGAAATTGTTGTAACCCACCATGACAAACTTTTAATTAAATTTTGTCAAGTCTGTCAGTAGACATTCAAGATTTGTGGAAAACGTTTTTGTTTCCAATGGAAGACCTGTAAATACCAATAATGATCAATGAATTGGTTCGTTTGAAGTTTAGCTGCTTCAAATTCTTGTTCTTTTGTTTGTTTGATTTTAAAATGGTGAAAAAATTAAATTTTGTTGAAGAAAGACAACCAAACCTTCTCCTTTGGAGGACTGTCTGCAATAAGAGGTAGCCAATTTTAAATTTTGCAGTTTGCACAGGTTAGAAACAAAATAATTAGTTTTGAATTTTTCAGAGATTTTTCTAGTGTGTTTGTGACTAACTGTGCATTTTATTAAAGGATCTTAAATTGTTTTGAATTTCCATACTGACAACTGAGTTATTTGCCAGGATATATAAGACAAATGAACATTTGGAGGGGGATTAATGTACGGTGAATACAAAGTAAATTATTTTAATTAAATAAAAACTGATTACAGTAGACAAGTGTTTGCAACACAATTAAAATATAGATAATATAAATATAGGTCATATTAATCCTGACTATGGCCATTCTCCTCCAACCATTTCAGAATTACCTCAGGCATTTACATTGGCATAAACACTCACGGTTAGTTCAATCTTACAAGGCTTTTCAAAAAAGAATATACGTATTTCGAAAACATATATTTATTACACTTTAAGACATACGGAAATGAAACTTTACACACATATTTACGAAACCTCTCAAGTCCAGTTTACAGAGGTTCAATATGTCCATCAGTGACACGAACAATATCACATCAGTATTCAAATTCTTTCCATACTTGGTCAACATGTCCTTCGTTTCTGATGTTATGGCTGTACGGATCCAGTTCTTTAACTCTTCCAAGTTCTGTAGGATTAGTGGTACATAAATGTTGTCTTTAACGAAACTCCACAGGAAGAAGTCATAGGGTATCAAATCCGGTGACCGTTGAGCTCAGGCAAGCATGCTAGTCGCCAGCTCCTTGACGACCAATCAAACTTCTTTGCACGGTAATTACAGAATTGCACTTTACAAACTCAAGAACACAAAATTATTTCTGTTACGGAGTAATAATTTTAAACATATGACGGATACTAAGCAAAACAGAAGACAATCTAGCGGCTATTAATTTAACTAGACTAAGTATTTGTTTCTCAGATAGCCGAGCAGAGGCGCAGTGATCGATAGTTTGGACAAAATAATACTTTGTAATACGTATATTCTTTTTGAAACACACTGTATATTCAATTATATGTTGGAACCAAATAATGACTGTATTGAAGGTTATCCCTTAAATATTTGCAAATGTTACCTTGAGTTTATTTTTTTTGCATTAAAACTGTTGTTGTATTTTTTTCCTTATTTAAGACTACTTTATTAGAAAGACAACCAAAATGTTCACCTTTATTTTTATTGTTTTGTGCAACATAGCTCGTTACGTTGTATACTCACAATCTTGGTAAAGTTAGGACTACTTCATATAATTAACCTGTATTAAGTTGGTAACCTGAAAATGGTTCTATAATTGTTTACATAACATTAATAACATAAAACATCTTATCTCAGGAAAAAATATAATGCCTTACCCAATTGCTCACAAAAAGACATCTTTCAATAACATAGTTCGGAGCACCTAGGGAGAAGCAGTACCGTTCTTCAGCTCTCTATATAATTTCTTCAGCTAGCAAGAAATTTGTGACTGCTTTCAATTGATTTAATGGAAAGAAATTTCACAAGGAGTATACAGTAACTATGAATGATTTGTTAAAAACTGCGGTCCTGTGGTGAGACAGAATGAATTCTTAAACTTTCATAAGAAATAAATGAAATTTGTTTAAAAATTAAATTTGTTAAAATTAACAAATTAATTAAAATTAATTTGTTTGTTTGTTAAAATTTTGTTTTGTTTGTTAAATTATTTGGAAAGCCACAAGTAAATCGTAAACAATAGATCAGAGACTTTTGGAACTTCTAGTTAAGTACCACAGTCATGTAATTGATCACAGAGTTGCAATAGTTCAAATAAGCCATAACTAGAGAATTGTACATACAGTGGTTAAAATTTCTGTAATGTTTTCAACAAATGAACTGAACAATATATTCTTCTGCATATTTGTCACAGCTACAGACTATGTAAGAGTAAAACTCATTTTAAGGCAAACACTAACATTGTGTTAAATAAAGGTTAGATTGTGTTAAAAAAATTTTGTAATGTAAATGTCCATGACAGATGAGCGCTACTTACTTTTCTTCTTGACTCATGTTTTATAAGTCCATTTCATTAAAAATTTGGTCTTCTCCTAACAACTTTGGTTACACAACCATATATGTCATGACCATTTATGTTTTCCGAGTCAAATTCAGTAATATTTGAAGTCAGATTCTTAATCCTACAATAAGCCAGCTTTTAAATAATAACTTAATGACAATCAAAGGCTTAATGAGGTTATGTAAAGTAGGCCTCAACTTTACACCACAGCAAGATCCCTTTTTTTTCAAAACGTTCAATATTCCACTCAATCAACTTTAAACATGTATATGTAGTTGATAAACCTTGACTATAACCAAAGTCAATGGTTCAAACTAAATTATTACACTTAAACATGTTATATAACTCTTTAACTAAAATAAAGAGTCCCTAAATCATATTTTCTTACTTTTTTAACACACTCAGTACAATGTGTAAATAGAACGGTTTTGTAAAAAAAGATATGGAATGGTTGGGTGAGGGTGTTTGTACAGGAATGACTATTGTAGTGCGTGTAAAAGATGATTTGTCAACATTCTTTATTAATAAATTCATCAAGAAATTGTACAGCATCTCACTTTAAATACATGAAAAAATAAATTTAAAAATATAATGTTCTCTGTAGTCTCTCCAAGAAATCAACTCATTTAGTGGGTAGGTTTTGTCTTGTAACATTTTCATCTTCAACAACGAGTTCTAACTTTCGAGTGGTCCAGTGGCTTGTTGGGCATATTCACTTCTGTATAGTGGTGGCTCTTTCAAATAGCTTTTCTGTGGACTACCCCAGTATACAGTTTCCTGCATTTGTAATGTAATTGTGATATTGAAGGCAATATACTGAAGGTGTTCACTTCCAATAGTTCTGTTTTAGTATGCACTAAGTACCATAGTGTTTTCACCTGCATGTATCATCATTTTGCTATTTGTTTTAATGGTATTTTCCTTGATGCGTGTGACAACTGTAGTTAATCAGGAATGAGTGTACTGTCCTTAAAGCGCCCCTACTAAATGCACTCTAGTTTTGACTTAGAGTTAATTGTCTCGGTTGACATTATGTCAACATGTTTGGTGCAGTTATACAATTTTAAATCATTAAATAGTTATCTTTCATTTTATAACATGGTACATATTATCATTTATGAGGATTTTATTTGGTCCGGCGTGTACTTGTTATAATCTCTTGTAAAGTTCCAAACAGACCTGCAGCATCTAGGCCAAAAGTATACGCTATCTGTATTTCCTGTTTTGTAAATAAATCTCATATATATAAAGATTTATTGACATGATTTTCCTATGCAGAAGCTGTGCTGTATGTGATGGTCTTTATTAAGTTGACTTACAGCATAACATATTTTTTTCATTATCCACCATGACTCTTTTGTTCTTGCATGTAGCTTGCTCTGAATAACTTTACAATACAATACAACATTCTTTATTCATGGACATAGAGTACAGAATAGGCGTCACAGTATGTTAAGCTATGCAATAACAATAACAATAATAATAACAATACAGAGATAGAAAAGAAAAATGATTTTTTAGTTGTTCCAGGTCACAAATTCGTCAATTGAGTAAAATGTCTGTTTGATGAGCCATGTTTTCAGTTGAGATTTGAAGTTCTTCACTTTACTGCTTTTCTTTAGATGGTCAGGTAGATGGTTGAAGAGTTTTCGTCCCATGTAGCTTGGCTGCCTCTCGTACTTTGTAAGGTGATGGTTGGGCAGGGTGAAGTCGTTTGCATTTCTGGTGTTATAGTTGTGTGTCTCTCCCAGTCTTGTAAGATTTTGCGAGACAGCATAGCAGATTACTTCCAAAACGAACAAGGACACAACTGTCAGTATGTTTAGATCTTTGAAAGCTGATCGACAGGAGTCCAAAGCATTTAGGTCTGCTAATGTTCTCACTGCTTTTTTCTGTAAAACTAATACTCTTTGCCGATTTGTTATTGAGGAGTTGCCCCACACTGTCACACACCATATCGTAAATGTGACTCGAACAGCGAGAAGTATGCAGTTTTGGCTGTGTCCAGGTTGCAAATAGTTTTTAGCCTTTTCATAACATATAAACTGCTGTTAAGTCTTTTACATAGTTGATTTATGTGTGAGGTCCAGGTTAGTTTACTGTCAATAATAATCCCAAGGTATTTTGCTTCAGTTGTAAGTTCCACTTCTGGACGACTGGAGGTTTTTATAGTTTTCAGCCCAAAATTTATTTGCTGTGTTTTACTTGAGTTTAGCACAAGCTCATTCTGATGGCAGTATTGTTTTGCCATACTCAGGGCAATAAAAGATGACACCTCAAGCTCCGAAGGTTGTTTGTCGGCTACAATTAGAGCAGTATTGTCTGCATACATCATCACCCGGCTGTAGTCCTGAAGCTCTTTCGGTAGGTTGTTTGTGAAGAGGATAAACAGTACAGGGCCAAGTACCGAGCCCTGTGGGACCCCTCTATTGATCGATAGTGGAGTAGATGAGACCTTGTAGATTGTATTGTTTCTTGTGTATGAGATTTCTACTATTTGTGAACGCTCCTTCAGGTAGCTGGTCATCCATTTCATAGTTTTCTCTGTCACACCCATTTTCTCCATTTTCTGTAGAAGAAGTGCGTGGTCCAAGCAATCAAAAGCTTTGCTGAAGTCCAAGAAGAAGGCACTGGTGGAATTCCCTTCTTCCAGTAGCTCCAGTATATTCTCAGTGAAGCTTATGAGAGCTGAGGCTGTTGATTTGCCCCTTAGGAAACCATGTTGCTAGGTTATAAGGAGGTTATGAGTTGTAAGGTGGTTCATGAGACGGGAAAGTACAATTTTCTCAATTACTTTTGAGATGGTAGAGATAAGGGATATTGGTCTGTAGTTATCTATTAAAGTGGATGGGTTCTTTTTTAGTTTTGGATAAACTTTTGCCAGTTTTAGCGCTTTTGGAAAACAGCCTTGCAGAAATGATTGATTTATAACAGAAACAAGGGGAGGTGCTAGTTCTTCCTTGCAGTGTTTGAGAAGAATTGAAGAGATTTCATCTACTCCTGATGATGGTTTTGATTGTATGGAAGAAATGATGTTTGTGACTTCCAGTGTTGTTGTTGGGAGGAGGATGAGATCAGGTACACCATTATGGGTTACAGGTTCTGCGTTATTCAGTTTTGTAGATTGTCCTGCCTCTTTGAGTGTTTTTTCAGCGATTGAGACAAAATATTCGTTAATATACTGTGCTACGAGGAAGGGATCTTGTATTACTTGATTGTTTACTTCAAGTGTGATCTGATTTGTTTGGTTTGAGGGTTTACATCTTTCATAATCGATCAATCTCCAGAGAGCTTTCTGTTTATTGGCAGCCTTGTTGATATAATCAGCTGTGGCCTCTCTCTTTGTCTGTTTTAGTTTCAGATCATAATTTTTCTTTTTGGCAGCAGTTCGTGCTTTAGCTTCTTTGGTACCTTGAAGTATCTCATCCTGTAGTGCTTTGAGGTAGTCTTTTTTAAGGTTTAACATTTCTTCACTTGATATTGCAGTGAGTTTCTTTTTTGGTTTTGTTCTAGTCATCTTTTGGGGACATGCAGCGTTCAGGGCAAGTCTTAGTGTGATGTTTAAGAAATTATAGGCTTCATCTACATTGTTTGATTTGAAAACATCATCCCAGGATTCTCTTGCCAATATGTTCTTAAGATGGTTTAGATTTTCTTGAGTGTATTTCCGAGTAGTTGAAATTGGTGATGGGGTGGTATTGGTCTGAAAGTTAACTGTACAGAGCTGTGCTTTATGATCCGATAGTCCTGTAGTAATCACATCTGTCATAATTTCTTCATCATTTAAGTTAGAACATATCATATCAATGGATGTTGCAGTGTTAAGAGTAACTCTTGTCGCCGGAAGCTGAAGTCGTCTGATGTTGTGGCTTACTAGCATACACTCCAGTTTAATGTTGTCTTGTTTTCCTGACAGTTTGTCCACATTTATATCGCCCATGATAATTGTGGGACATTTCCATGTAGGGATTTTCTCCAGAGTTTCTGATATAATGTCCAGGGCTTCTTCAAGGTTGCTGTTAGGTGGTCTGTAGACGCCTAGTAAGTACACGGTTTTTTTCTTCAATTCAATTTTTACCGAGTGGAGTTCACACACCAGTTCTCTGGATAGGTTGCAGTGCTCTTCAATGTTGTTTACATTACTTATACAAGGAACCACCAGAGAGTGCAGTTGGCGGCGACCAATAGAATGGACTGGCCTGCGCGACGTTGCCACACAACTGCCACTGCCGCCGCCCGGCACGGCTGGCGCATTGTGGCTGAATAAACCGCTGCACTGTCACAACTAACACTGATACTGAACATTTAAAACTTATCAGTATAATTGAAAAACAATATTTAAAATGCGTTGACAGTTTGCTATATTATATTTAAATTACTTGTATAGTTTTATTAATGTTATTACAAACTAACTATCGATTAAAACAAACAAATCGTCCCGTCAGTTAGTCAGAGTAAAGTACTTGCTTATTTCCATACGATACAACAATCTTTTTCAGTGATTTTAAACGATTACTAAACACACACAAAATTAATATACATGTTGCTTATATTGGACACTGCATGACGTGTTGCTTGATTAAAAAAATAATTAAAAAAATATAACAATATAATGTTTACAGGTATTTCACCCGTTTCCTCCACATTTTCACTCGTCTGACATCATCTATTATCTACTGTGTTCAAATTTCATTGGATGTTATAGAAAATCGTTACTTTAGAATTTTATAAGAAAGTGCATTCATATTATAAAAATACTTGTGCTTTATGATTTTTAAACTGTGGCCAGTTTAAATATTTAAATCACCCAAATCAATCCATTTAACTCAACATGGAAATAAGCTACAGAGATGTACTTTTTTTTTTAAATGACCGTAAAATTACATTTTGTAATACGTAGTTAATTAATTCAAGACAGCTCTAACATTTATTTCGAGCGTAACGGTTAAGTATTTTAAGAACGCTGGACTCGCGCGACTTGTGGTTACAGCAGAAACAAGTTTGGCAACGTTGCTCAGTTCTCGTTGGCCGCTCGAAGGTCACGGGCAAAATAGGCTCCTCCCTCAACTGCACTCTCTTGTGGTTTTTTGTATAGGTCTTCCTTTAAATAAATAGCTACACCTCCATTCTTAGAGTTTTCCCTCGAAAAGCCTCCGACTAGATTGTATCCTGCTAGTCTGGTGTTTTTTAGCTGGTTATCTTTTAATCCATGTTCCTTTGGGAGTTGAAGGTAGTCATTTCATTGATTGTGGATGTCAACTATAGTTCAAGTTCAAAAAGTCTTTATTTATTTAATAATTTACATATGTAATTACATTTAATATGAATATGCCAACATGGCACATGCGAAAAGAAAAAATACAATTTCCATATCATTTCATTTCATATCATTTTTTGTTTCATTGTCTTTTTGTCAAATGCAAAATTGGTGTGTATAGGTGTCTATTGTATTTCCAATTTCTTCAAGCTATAAGAAAAAGCATAGTGAATTTGGTAAATAATGTGTTATTATTCTAAATAATGAAAAAAGTTTTTCTTCCCAGTTTTTTGTAGGATAATTGAGTTTTCCTTATTTCCTCTTTTAGACTTTTTTTATTGTGTAGAATTAGATACATCATTAACTTCAATTTTAATTTGTTAGATTTTATAAGTAAACTCTTGGCTACTGTAATACACAAACTACAATATCTTCTTGTTCGCCTATTATTTGTTACAAGGAGTAACCATCGCTAGAGTGAGTGATGTGAGAGATCTGGGAATTATTCTGACACAGAATTTTAGCCCTGAGGCTCATGTTCATAACATCTGCTCAAAGGCTTGGCTTGATCTCCTGTTTTTCTAAACATATAACAAATATGGTTGCCTTGAGGACTATATAAGTTACTGTGCCCTGGTACGCCAGATTCTGGAATATGGATTGACTGTTTGGAACCCACACCAAAAATACCTTTGTGATGATCTTGAACAAATCCAGCGTCGTTTCATTCGTTTGGTGGGTGTCAGAAATGGATACCAATATCAACAAGTACCAATTGATGATCTGTACTCCAAACTTGAACTAGAACATCTTGAGACTCACAGGACTGTAGCTGACTTAGTAGTTCTCCACAAGTTGGTGAATGGTAAGATGGTTTGCCCAGACGTCCTTCAACTCCTCCATTTCAAGACACCATCCAGCACTCGTTCCAATGACAGCACGATGGCACGCCTGCAGAAGGACGGCAACAACCTGCCTTCTACTGTCGACCTGTTCCATGATGGTGTGAGAACATTAAGGTGGAAAGTGAAATGTGCAGTGCTACCAACTTAAATGCTTCCACTCAATTTCTCACATATTATACCACCATCAGTTTTTGTTATCTTCGCTGCTAACTTGCTGTCTATATATAATTTTTATATTCTTGTTATATATTATGCCTTCCCATAGTTTATTATGTTAGTATTATTTTTCAGCCATTCACATGTTTTGTTGTAGAAATTCTTGTTTAGGTTAAGTTGTTATAAGTTAATTATATGGATCTTGAATATAAAAATGGAGAAGTATGTCCGTTAGAAATAAATAAATACTGTAATAGTGTTATTAAAATGTATTGCAAATGTAGCTTTTTCGCACACGCTCGTTGTTTCTATCAGTCCTGAATTTTAAATTATCTTTCTTCAACAACAAACAAGTAAATTTTCCTGGATATGATGTAATAATTATCTTTCTTCAACATCAAACAAGTAAATTTTCCTGGATATGATGTAATAATTATCTTTCTTCAACAACAAACAAGTAAATTTTCCTGGATATGATGTAATAATTATCTTTCTTCAACAAACAACAAGTAAATTTTCCTAGATATGATGTAATAATTATCTTTCTTCAACAACAAACAAGTAAATTTTCCTGGATATGATGTAATAATTATCTTTCTTCAACAACAAACAAGTAAATTTTCCTGGATACGATGTAATAATTATCTTTCTTCAACAACAAACAAGTAAATTTTCCTGGATATGATGTAATAATTATCTTTCTTCAACAACAAACAAGTAAATTTTCCTGGATATGATGTACTAATTATCTTTCTTCAACAACAAACAAGTAAATTTTCCTGGATAAGATGTAATAAAGATTTTACCAGCACTTTATGTTGTGATTGGTGCAGACAGATTCGCCAAGGACGTGAAATTCTAGGACTCCAAGCCAAGCTAGTAATGTGGACTTTAACATATTAACAGGAGCTCCGACACCCTTGCCTGCTGAACACTTCCTGACCAAAGACTGAAGTGGTTTGCTTCTAACCAGTAAGTGAATTATGCTTCGGGAGTGGAAATTCCACATCAGCTCGCACTGGCATCAGATAGAACTACTAGCGTTGACTCAAGCACTCCCAGCATGCCTAGCACTGGAATAATCAAACAAAAACATGTAATAAAGATAAAAAAAATAAAAGAAAAGACTACTGAGAATTTTCCAGTGTCTCAAATAGAAGAAAAAATAAATAATTAGGAAATAAAATTAAGATCCCATAGAAGAAGCACATGCATAAATAAATAAAAATAATGACACAAACTTGGGTGTACCTTATAATCACCAGCCATACAAGTTAATTACACAAATCTTAAACCCTTAAGACCGTGGTCAACACATACATATTCTGTTTCAAAGAACTTATATTTTGTTCTTTTAATTGAGAAAACTATCCTGTCTCATTTTAAATTGCATTGATTAATTTGTTTAATATCCTAGTGAACTCCCCTGAAAGAAAATAGTTTAAGAGTAAATTCTAAACTAGCTTTCCTTTAAGGAACTGATTAGGCTTAACTAAAAATTGACTTCTGTTATCAATAACTATCTTGTGCCAGTGGGCTGAAAATACTGATTACCAATTACTTCACGAAGCACATACTCCAAAAACAAGCTTTTCTTTCCTTCTCTCTACACACAACTCTTGCATGATATTTGGAGGCCTACCATTTAAAAATAAACTTCCGCTAACTCACATTAATCAGTAAAACCCCAAATTAAGTCAGTAAAACCCTTTTATTTAATGCCCATCTCAGGAATTTACACTGTGACCACAGCATTTGGAGTATTCATAAAGAGATAGAACATGTTACATATGATGTAATAAAGATTTGACCAGCACTTTATGTTGTGATTGGTGCAGACAGATTCGCCAAGGACGTGAAATTCTAGGACTCCAAGCCAAGCTAGTAATGTGGACTTTAACATATTAACAGGAGCTCCGACACCCTTGCCTGCTGAACACTTCCTGACCAAAGACTGAAGTGGTTTGCTTCTAAACCAGTAAGTGAATTATGCTTCGGGAATGGAAATCTCACATCAGCTTGATAGATTATGTTGTTATCTATCAAGATTTTCTTAGCCAGGAAAGTTCGGTACTCAGATGAATATTGACAGCTCGGCCCTCTTTTTGAGTACTATCCTAGCCAGTGTAGGAGGCTAAATTCTACTACTATTCAGAGGATTATAATTTGTTTGAAAAAAAGAGAAAACATGAATAAGTTAAAGCAATTTTATATTAGCACTTCCAACAAAATTTCATAGAAGATGAGATAATAACTTATATTGTAGTGATGTGGAAATACAACAAGGCTACACACTCATGTTTAGAAGAAACTTTGTTACGACGGTGTTCATTCAGAATTGTATAAGTCAATGAAAAACTCATTGATAATCAGCTTTATGTAAAACATATAAGTTATGATAAATGTGCAACCAAGTAGCCTAAACCATCAATATTATTATTTACCCAATTTTCATAATATTTTAAAGGGAATAACTTAGCTCTTGGAATCTTACACAAGATAGCCTATATGCCTTGTTATAATGGTTCTTAATGTAGGAATATTATTTATTGACATATACATGAACAATCTCCATCATCAAATAGCTTCAGTTGGCAAGTTCCCCTACTAAATAATTAAAATATAATCGAATATCCTATTTCGAACAACTTCAATAATCTGGTGACGAAAATATAAGTTTAATGGTCTAACACCACTGACACAGAGTTAATGAAAATGTGAAGACTTAAATAGATTGTTCAATTCTTTAATAGAATACTTAAATCAACAAATTAATATTTTTAGACCATCAAGTTAAGGCCTATGGAATCCACTGATGATACATGAAAACAGTCATGATGATGCAACAATTTAAAGCTTCCAATCAGACCTATTAGAATTCTCCATACATACCCATACCCATGTGTAACAAACTTTATTATTTCAATAAAATGATAGAATGTTATGAAAAATGAGCCATTGTTATGTAATTTCAACATACTACGCCAAATTGTTTCATCAACCTAGGAGGATCCGGTTATGATTTGGTTACTGTAAACTGAATATTATTAATAAATTAATTTTTTATGTTTTACATATGGGCTACAAGTTTATATTTTAAATAAATGAGTGTTTCAACAATTAAAATAAGTCACAGGGTCTCAAAGTTGTACTGAAAACAAAATTAATTGGTTTTAGTAAATGTAGGCCTACTTGAAATAATTAGGTGTGGTCAGTCCAGAATTTGATATATCTAAAAGAGCTAGATTTTCTGGAAATATATAAAACAAACATTAACAGTTAACCAAATATACTCCTAGATATTATAAAATAACTAAACCCCTTTGGTGAAAGTAAGGTTATCATCAGAAAGTAGGTGTTAAAGAAATATTATTCAAGTTTTGTTATTTATAGTAACATTTGGGAATATTGTTAGAATAAACGAAGTAATTAAGACAAAACAGATTGTATATTACTTACCTTAAAACTGTAAGAAAATGGGACTAGTGTTGGGCAAGAAGGTAGGATAACAGTCGCAACTCTGTTGTGAAGTATGACTTGAAGGTCAAAAGGACACACAGAATGAATCAATGGCCTGCCAAGTTAAACCGAAACTCTCCCAACATACCTCACACTGAATATAAATGTGAAAACACATTTTTTCTATTATAAAAATAGATATGAATAGGACAATGTTGCATATTTACTTTACTCTCTATCAAAATCTGGGCAACTCTTCAGAAAACACGAGGTTTTATTCAGAAAAACTTTTTTGAAAGATATTCTACAAATTTATAACTAGGTATAGGTACCTTTCAGAAACTTAAAAATAAAAAATAGTCGAGTGGTTCCATATAACGGACCTAAACACAAAATTATTTAAATTCTTACTTTAATTGATAATTATTTATTACTTCTTAAACAAAGATGTATTCCTTTTATACATTTTTATTCGAAATGAATATTATATTTGAATTTATCTCCTACTTAGACTTAAACAACATTTTGCATCATGGGTAGTTTTAAAGTGTAACATCTAAAGTTTTTCTAAAGGAACTAAAAAATATAGTTTTTTTTATTCATTTTCATGCTTGATTCCTTAATGAATTTATTGCCTATAAATTATACAAAAAGCATTTACTTCCTACTTTGAATAAATTCAATGATAACGTTCTCCATGTGATTAGTAGTAGTATTTATGTGATCATTGAATAATTGGGCGAAAATAACAGTTTAAAGAAATTAATTATACGTCGTTAATAGTATATCATTTCACACACAATCAGTTCATTAGTTTGTGTAAATAATGAAATCGTTATTAATATTTGTTAATCGTCAATCTTGTCTGAAGGATCGTTCAAAATCAGAAAAACGTAAGAGAAGCAACAATCAAGCCTGGGACAGCTCAGGGACCCGATCTCTAGCACTTCGTACAAAAGTTTATTTAGAGTCTTACACCGTCATATACCCTGATCATTGGGCATGTTGACAATGTTGCTGTACTGATATCTGTATGTACAGTTGATCAGTTCCAGCTGGAAATAAACACTGGTTATGAGTTTGGTGAGCGCGTGGATGAGCTATCATAGCTTATTTTCAGACTACAGGACAGAGGTCATGGTACTAACGAACCGGTGAATCGAAACCATCGTACCGATGCAGGTGGACATGATAATTGAAGATCCTAACACTGTCGATCAAGTATCTGGGGATCATGATCGATACCAAGATGAACTTTGGTGGCATAAATACAAATATTCTGTCCTCAGCGGACTAAGGCTAAAATTTATGAACTTGTATCCAGTAAACGTCACACAGCGGGATCATTTTCATTATAAGATCTAACGTACAAGATACATCGTGAAACAAGAAATGAAATGTAGTACCATTCACAAACTCGTAAACCGCTTATTCAATAGAGAATCCAGAAGACATTCATTAAAGAATTGCACAGTCACTGATCAAGTCTTGGTTGAACTCACTTGTCACAAACTACTAAGGGGTAAGATTCTTCTAATTGCCTAATGCGTTTTTCATTCATTGGTTGTTAATATAATTACATTTCTTAGAATGACAACCTAGTGCAGCCTGATATTATTTAACGAAGCATATTAGCCTTCAATCATTCATTTATTCAATTGCTTTACCGTAGAAGGGCCAAAAAAGAGTAAGTTACTGCAAATATTCGTCCATCAGATACTCTGTATCTGAACAACTTGGTTTTATTTCCCTCCTTAAAGATTACAGTAGTGTTTTATGTTTTATATCTTCTTTCATTACGCCATTATTCATAACGTTCCCTGTACGTAGTTATAAGTCTGGCTTAAGTAATCATAATATTCTTAGAAGCAGTTTGGAGTATCAAAATAGAACAGTAGTTAATAAAGCAGTCTTTATACATATATATTTATTTATTATTTGATTTCACTCGAACATAGGTAGACGATAAAGCCATAGCCTTTTATAAATTCTTATAATTCTTTTTTTATAAAGTCGAGATAATTTTTTTAAGTCGTACCTACTACAAATTTTTAAACCATGCATAGTAATCATAAAATGTTATAATCCAATCCCTAGAAACTATACTTATCATCACATGACAAATTCATAGTAAAAAGCACAACTAACACTAAAGAAACGGAAACATAAATGTTTAATCCGCACAATATTCCATATGAACTAAATTTATTAGAGGAGCCGATAAAAAATTGTTCGTGTTTGGTACAGTTGTAAGGTACCCCATCTGTCAGCACTTTCTTTGCTAACTTAATTTTTTCGCGTAATATACATATTGTATTGCGCATTGCAAAAGAATGCGAACATCGTATTAATGAATCGACTATAATAGCACAATCGATCTCTTTGCATCGACTACCGATGTTTGAAGCTCAGTCCGCTCGCTTTTACAAAGCCGAAGTCTGAGCGCAAGCCCTGCAGTATGAAGAGGTCGGACACTGCTTACTCCTGTAGTGTCAATCTACCCTGAAGGTTGCTTCCACGTACCGCAAAATGTCAGAGGCGGCCATCCTGGCGATCACCAATGTAGTTCACATCGCGTTGTTTACTAGGGAACAGATTACTACATACAGAAGGAGGAATTCGCCCGTGTGGAAAAAGGGTGGAAAAATAGAGTAGCGTGTTTGACGACTGGGAAGCGTCGTTGTAGCTCGACAAAGGTGCGAAGGACGGCATGGCTTAGAGACGTTAGACCTTGAGTATGCACATCATAAGGAGAATTAGGGATGTTTCATTATCCAATTTATTTACTGGACATAGCTATTGCCGGTACTAATTGCATCGGTTAGGAAAGATAGTGTTCGCACTGTCCTAGAGTGAGGGATGACGCCGATCACGTTGTTCAGCTATAGTTGGTGGCTTATGTGGCGAGGAGCTTAACTTTTAGTACCCTGACCAAGGCCAAGGCAATGTCTAGAATGGAAAACAACCCACTTGATGGAAAATAACACAGATATAGCCTGATGTATATGATAAAAACGACTCTGAAGCTAAAGGATGGCGATCTGGCAAGTTGGCAGGAGGCCTATTCTTTGTTCATAAATGCATTTCATCACCTTCCACAGAAACCTGTATATACCTTCGATGAAGTTATAAGGGACCATCTAAAAATAAAAGCGTTTAGAGGCAGGAATGATGCAGATTGCCTTTATTAGAATTATGCTTAGTTGCTGTTGGTAATTTGTAAGTTTCTTTTATGCGGTAAAAGGAACTTACAAATTTAACAACACAAAAGAATATATTGTTAGGCTGGTGAAGCAAAGCTTCCAGTACCAAATCTCTTCTCTCTACCATCCTCTACGTGACCAAAATACATCATTGTCATCCAAGGAGTTTGTACTGGTGTAGGAAAACTGACAATACATCGTTGTTTCAAACCACCTTCAAATCTCGTAGTGGCTGGATTATAGAGTCCGACTTCCTAATGGTCCAGCTTGTACTGTCTGACTTCAAAGTAACCTGTCTTTCTTGTGGCTGGATTAAAATCCAACCTCCTAGTATCTGGATTAAAGGCCAATGCCTTTAGATTAGACATGGTAACAATTCTGAAAATGAAAGAAATTCAGAAAAGAGAAATGGTTACTGAAACATATTCATTTGCAAATAACATATACGCTTTGTTATTTCGACATTCTGCAAATTAATATACGTATACTCCATTTCTGGTACATCCATTCCACGGTCCCAGTGTATAAAAGACCTAGGCGTTATATTTGCCAGCGACATGGGATTTTCTGGACATATAGACCACATCAGTAGCAGAGCAAACAAGATGCTTGGTTTTATAGCAAGATTCTCCAGAGCATCGACAACCCTTCTGCATTCGCTCTCTCTGTATTGTTCCCCTTGTGAGACAGCTTGTGGAATATGCAATGTCCGTGTGGTCGCCTTAACACTGTTGGCAATAGGACGAGACTGGAGGCTCTACAAAGGCGTTTTCTTCGCCTGATTGATTTGGTGTCCGGCTGGGGTTTTGCCTATCTTGATGTGCCTGTGGAGGGAACTTGTCCGGCAATCTGAACTTGTCACCTCTTGCCCTGCGACGTGACGTGGCTTATGTTGTCCAGAAGATTCTCTGGAAGATAGTGAATGGTGCAGAATTCCGGCAAACACAAGATCTCGAGATCTGCTGGGTCGACCTCAGATATTCACTCAACACAAACTTCGACTTTCAACAGTCAAGGTCTTTATTCCCTTCGCAAGGTTTATTCGCCTGGGAAATCGGGTCTTCACCAGCGTTCTGGCAGATTGTGACCTTCTTCGATATGCTGGGGTTGTACACGCGCGACCATTCTCTCTTCTTTTGCTGTGGAGTGGAAGTTGCGTAACAGGCGCGGACCATCGCGCGGAGTTCTCACCAATGGAAGTTTCTCACCACATGATATATGAATATACAGCAGTGGCCAGCTGTTCAGGAGGAAGGTCACCTCACTTATCGCAGCTCAAGAGTGATTGGAAGCGCCTCTACGGAGTGTCGTGTACTGCAATTTTATATAATAATTTATTTTCCTAGCTACTTATAATAATTACTCATTTTTAATACTAATATATGGTATTGTTATTGCTAAATGCTAATGACATAGTTTATTAGCTAGCTGTTAATATTAGTTCTCATTGCTTTTAAATATATTTATTTATTCCTGTTATTGCACTTTTATATAGTTTATTATTGTTGGTATTTATTATTATATATATGTATTGTTGTTAGTATCTGGTTTTTGTTAATTAATTGCTGTATTTGCAGAACACATCTTGCAGTTTCATTGTTTATGTTTCAATAGTTTATATTTTTGTTTACATCTTGTTGTTTATAAGCTTCATAATGTTATTGTATCGCATTCTCTCGATTTTATACACTTATTCTTTTTTGTATTTTTATTGCCTTATCGCTTGTATCAGCTATTGTGTAATTTATTGTTAAAATGGTTTGTCCGTTAATAAATAAATAAATTAATTAATTAATTGAAAGCAAGATGGAGTAAATTCACGTCATATCAAATTTATACTTGTTTTGGTGTGACTTTCGTATAGTAGACTGTGATGTAATGCAAGGTTAACTTTCAATCCTTTGGTTGTGAACTTCTGGTACACTGTGTCATTCAATCGTATTGATTTTTAGTCAAATTTTTGCAAAAACTGTATGTACCGGTACACAACTATAGTAAGAAGATGTTGTGGTCTTTTAATTATATCTTTGACTTGAAAAATTTTTTTATATAAAATAGAACATTACATATATGTGTACATCAACTATATGAATAAACTATAAATAAGAAATGATAATAAAAAATATTATTTGGAAGTAAATATAAAACTCGTATTAAAATAACCTCGAGAACTTCAGGAAAACCGTGAAAAGCCATTCCAACCAGATATATAATGTCTATATTTATTTCCAAATAATCTCTTGGACTGTTTTTGTTTCAAGAGCAACTACAGCATAACAGGTTACAGTATGCTCTGCTGCGACCAAAATGCCAGTTCTGGTTCATCTGAAGATTATGAAGAGATAGATGGAGCTGCCACACTCTATATAAGTAGAGGATAATGTATCAACACACTTTATCCGAAGAACTGACACCGGGTAGACCCACATAAGACCCTTTGCAGAGATGGGATGTGGAAGTGAGGTAAATGAAGAATTCTTGAGTTATTTTATGAGCAATAAACAAAATGAGAATATGACTGATTTTAGGTTTAATGCTATCACTGGAAGAAATAATAAAATAAGTAATAAATTGCATGACATCGAAAGCTATAGGTGGTGATCAAATATTGATAGAAGTGATTAACACCTTAAATCCATTTGCCATTGAAGCTATCATGTATCTGATAAATGTGTCTCTAACTAATGGGGTGTTTCCACAAGCTTGGAAGAAAAGTATTGTTTATCCTTTACGAAAAATTGCCACCCCAACTACTTTAGACTAATTTACACCAATATCAATACTTTCAGCAATGTCCAACATCCTAGACAAAATAGTACCTCAACAAATAACAAGGCATATGAATGAAAATAAAGTACTTCCAAAACTACATTTGGGTCTCATAAAAGTCATAGTAGTTGTACTGCATTTATAAATGTTTGTAGTGATATGTTTGATGCCGAGGACAAGAGGAAATATAGCCTCCTCATAATTCTCAACCATTCTAAAGCTTTTGACTTTTTGGATCACAATATGTTGATTGCAAAAACGCATTTTATGGATTCAGTAATGTCACGGCATGAGCAAGATCGTACCTTGAGGACGGGCTGCATACTACCAGGCTAGGAGGTGAGAAATCCATGCCTCTTGCAAAGCTGCGTTCCTCAGGGCAGTTGCCTGAGGCCTGTCCTGTGCACTGCCGACTTTCCTAGCTCTGTGCAAAACTGTGTAGTCCCTTTATAAGCAGATGATTCTGTCTTATGAGCCAGGCCTTATGACGAATGCTATTGGTCAAACTAATCCTGATCTGCAAAGCATCTCAGAATAGTCGGTAATTAATGGCTTGAAACTGAACTCAGATTTATGCAATGTTTTACACACAACAGACCCTTAAAAATAATGGAGTGACCATCTCACTTGACGGTGGGAGTCTTGACTGTGTGTGATAAGACCGACTCTCGACATAGTGGTTGATTGTGGATCCACCTTCAATGGACACTTCACACATGCTTACCAACGTGTTTTGGGGAGACTGAGAGGTCTGTATAGAGGTAGAAGTCTACTTCCAGAGACCGCAAAACTTCAATTAGTGGTCACTGATATTTATTTATTTACATGATTGTCACAGACACCTTACAAGCACAATGCTTTGAAAAAGACTTGTCAATTATTACAAATTGTGCAATTATTTTCTTTTTTTGTGACAGCAAGTTGCATGCCTCAAAGTCCTGACAGAGAAGCCAAGCACTCACAGAAACAGTAAGAAAGTAGAGTCTTTAGAAAGTATTTTGTATCTTGGAAGCGATTCTTCTTCCTTTATTGAAAGTGGCATATGATTGTTAATTTTTGTTCATGTATAAAGTGGGGACCTTTCAAGAAAGCTTGTATTGTGAATATGATACTGGAGCAATTGAGAGTTTCTTGTGAAATGAGAGTGGTGGTGATTGTTATTAAATAAACTTTTCTTGGTTCGCTTTAACGTAAAGGAGACTGAAGAATGAAAAGAGAAGGTAGAGGAAGTATTTGCAAATCTTTAAAAGTGTTTCCTGCATGGGTCATGAAAAGGAGCAGAATTGATAATTACCATTTTCTTTTGGATAAAAAACACTTTTTCAGAGGCAGAGGAATTTCCCCAGAAGATCGTTCCATACGGTAGATGTGAATGAGCATAGGCAAAGTAAACGTATTTTATTACTCTCGGTACTTTGTTACTGCTTCCCTGCATATGACAAGAGTATTTCTTGGGAGGATATGGGCCATATAGAGAGGTTACAAAACTTAACCAATAGTTTTATTTTTAGTTTGAATAGGTTCGACCATGTATGTCCCTACCAGGAAGCAGTTAATCTGCTGCCTGTTGAAGATATATGCAGGACATTGCAGGCTGCATGGCGCATAGAGTTTTGATGCTTCATGAGCTCGACTACCTCTAAGAGAAACTCTCTTTCCATGACAATGTGCTTCAGCACAAGACTCGCCATTGTGGGAGGCTTCACTTTCCTAAAGGAGAATCGGGGAGGAAGTTTTTTTTTTAATTTTAGCCCAACCTCAACAAAGGGCCACCCGGATGACCTTTAACACTTTCGTGCAGTGCCTTTAAAAATATGCTGAGTACTTAATTGTGTTGATGTAATTTATTTTACTATATGGTTAAATGACAATAGTTGTTCTGAAAAACTTATGTATAAGAGAAACATTAATGAATAAAGGCATTTTGATTAATTGATTGATGTCTATATTGAAACTTTTTAATAGCCAACTACAAAAGCATTAAACTATATTTTTGTCACTGAAAAGTAGGATGCGTAGAGAATACCTAAAATAAGACAAAAACAAACTTTAACTCAACTTTCATTTATTTTGTAAACGATTTTACAAACACTCTTTCCACAGCCATTTATCACTTTATTAACAAAATATGAAGCAGTTTAAATGTACAGATTCGGATAAAATATTTATAAGACATTAAACAAAAACAGTTTTCTAACATATATGTACCATTAAAATAGAAAAGAAAGACCTGTAAAGGTTTATACTTAAGCTAGAATTCTTCTAGTAAAACAATAAAATGATACAGTATTTTCATATACAGTAAACAATAAATAGTAATTTCATGAATAAAGTATAAAATTATTACTAATAGTTTAATGAACAAAATTAAACGACTACAGTTGATGTACAGTAAAATTATGACATTTTACTATGAAATACAATGAAAGCAAATATACAACAATATTGCATACTTCAAGTACTAATTGTAATCAATACAGTTTTTATATATCTCTCTGTCACATATATGCATTCTGCAAAAACTTGATATAGACTGAACTAATGCTGATCGTAATGTTCATACCAAACTCTGTTTCTGGTCTGAATCAACAAACAAACAATACATGTTACAGCAAATGTACATTGTTTAAATTTTGGACAGTTGTGTTTTATATCGTTTTTTTAAATAATAAAAATTCAAAAGTGTTATCACATGGCAGATAAGCTGAATAAATTACACACGTAAATACATGTATGAGAGCAGTATAATTTTTACTGAAATGTGGATTAACTCTTGAGTCAATTTATTACAACATTCCTTATTATGATTTGGTTATAGATGCAAATAACAACCATTGTTCTGATGGAGTAGCTATTTACGTATAAAGAGTGATATTAATGTGATACAACTGGAAATACCAAAATTATTATCATCTGACACGGTCAGAATTAGTGTTATTTATTTAGGTAGGGAATTTCATATTTTGGCTATCTACAAATTACTAAAATTTACCACAAATTATTTTTTAGATGAGTTAGGCATCTATTTACTGAAAAATAAAGTTGACAAGCAATTTAAGAATTTACTAATTTTGGGAGATATTAATTTGGATTTGCTTTGTTTAGATAGTAATGTTATTGACAACTATAAAATACTAATGGCCAGTTTTGGCCTTGAATCATTAGTAAATGAGCTGACCAGGGTAACCAATATGTCACAGACATATTGATCACATGTTTGTTAGATTAGTAAACAAACATTCTTTTCATTTCATTCATTCATTTTTTCTTTTTTTAGTAAAAAAATTCTTTTTTTGGTTAATTCTAAAAGGGATTTTGTTTCTTGTTTTTGGCCTATTTAATTAATTTTGTTTGTAGATAGTATTTTATTATTACATTGACATGTATCAGGTTTGGCATGAAAGCACATCTTTTGTTAACTATTTTAATTGTTATATCACAATACAGTTGTTAATTATAGACTAATGCTCCAGAACTCATTTTATTTGTAACAGTTATAATTATTATGATGGAACCCCTAGATGGGCTAATTAGTAGCCCATATCCGATAAAATTCTTCTTTCGAAGATACGTCTCATCCGCTACTTTCTCCGATCTTCTGCTACTTTCACATGGCAGTCATTCCGCCGGTACACAGTTGGGCAAAAGTCTGCATTTACGGAACAACCCTCCCCCATAAGCGCATCACTGATTTCAAATGACCCACTTACGGGTATATAAATAAAAACTTCCTTACTAAATTCAATTAAACTTTGTAGGTTGATACAATCAATAGTTTCTGAGCTATAACACTATCTATTGAATATGACAAGATGCTATGTTTAATGAAAATACAATAGTTGTAAGAATAAAGAATAAAAATAATTGTATTCGACTCATGCTCAAAAATTTACAAAAATTACAATATAATTAAAGACAAGTGTTACCATAAAAATAATAAATTATTACCAAATATTTCTTTAGTACCAGTATAAAATATCAGATGACATTGTAGTGGCCCCAGCCCGTTAAAATAATTCTTGAGACTTATTCTTACGGACGATGCTTAACAATAAGGCATCAACCTCTAAACCAACATAAGGTGCAATATGAGACACACATGAACTTGGGGATTTATAAACTTGTGCAATACATTGATCGGTAAAATGCGAAAACAGTATGAGATAAAAAAACGTAATGCAGTAAATATTCTATTCACGATGTGATTTCACCATTATAATGCACATTATTGGTACTTATTTATCAAACTACTGAGCCATCGCGTCATTTGTTTTGTGTACATTGCAACACAATTATGTCATATTTATCACAGAGAGTAATGTAAATCATTTTATTTTAGTGTATACAAAAACAAATGATATGATGGTTCTGTTTACCATGCAAATGTATTAGCATGAACATATTTTATGATTAGTTATTACAGTATTATGTAGAGTAAACGTGGTAACAATAATATACTATTCTAATAAATAAAAAACAGCTGCATATGGAATAAGAAAAGAAACTAAACTAATGATTGAAACCACAAATATTTATGTTGTAGTATTTATTAACAATAACAAATTATATCAGAACCAATTATAAATTATTTAGTCCATCTCAGTTGCAGCATAATTGCTTAAATTACATTAGGCCTACTTCATTTATCTCATATTATGTACCAATAACACCAATGTGAAAAATTCAACAGATGCTTGGCAGAAAAGGAGTCAAACATTAATTCTTGGCAAGATTTCAATCTCTATAAAATATAATACATCTTGTAGATTTTTGTTTTATCAGTGAAGGACAAATAGGGTCTCAAATTTACTAGACAATCACAAACCAACCACCAAAACAATTTGTTTTCAAGGTAGCGTTTTTATAGTCTGAAAATTTGTTTATTATAAACTTAATAAAACAAAAAGCACTAACAAAAAAGCAATAGTATTAACACAAAACAAAGGGTAGTATTTAACCCTTCCCGCGCCGTAGACGGATATATTAGAGTGGTAGACTTTAACCAAAACGCCAAATACAGTTATCTGATATTATAGATTGTTGAGTTTCTTATTGCGCACGAGGCCTTCGAAATGCCTGGTGCACGCTCCGTGCTTATCACGGTTCCCAAGGAAATAATTACAAACGACCTTCACTCTGCGACAGGGGGAGGGGAGCACCCTTTGTTTAACTCCGACCACCTGCTTGTCAGTTCTGCGTCTCCTACAGAGCCGTAACCAAACATATCTGTGGCATGTTATACTGCTTTCTCGGTTGTCACGAGTGTGCGTCTACTACGTATCTCGTTATTATTCTTTATCATATGGTAGTGTTGTGATTAGTTTGAAATATTTATCTTGTTTTATAGTAAAATTCTACAATGAAATCAAAATTTATTTGAAATAAAGTTTTGTAAATAGAGTTTTTTATCAATAAATAGACTAATTTTAAGTCAAATGTCCCGTTTTATACTTATTTTGCTTTCACATTTTATAATTTAGCTATAACAAAAATTAGTTTTGAACTTAAAGAAACAAAATTTTTTACTTGCCTTGGCGTTATAGGAAAGTTAATGGATTTATTAGTAGCGTGTGAAGGGTTAATAACAACCGATGATGAATTCAATATATTTTGTATGGTATATACAAGTGGGCTTTAACAGGTTCGCTGCGGGCGATAACTCTGGTTACCACTGCTACGCTGCGCTAGGAGCGGGTGGTAACTCTGGTTACCACAGAGCCTTTGTTCTGAAATGAGGTCAGTGTGTGGCCAGCACTTGAACTATTACAACAGTGTATTTCTCGCTTCTCGGGAAGTACTTTTCCCGCATTTTAATGCACTTCATTTTCACATTGGACTTTTTCATTATTTTTTATGATTTTTTAAGTTTTTACAGTAGTAAGTGATTGTGCAACACAATGGATGTTCCCCCGGACCAAGTGGTGTACAACAACCAAGTTCTAGGCATATTTGTAAATAATAAACGACTTTTGGGTGGGTTGGTTAGGATGTATATACACATTTGTATCGATATTTTATTTTAGTAAACTTATTTCTTCTTTTTTCTCCATTTTTATAAACTTATGTACTAAAATATTTTTTGTAAACTACAATCATTTCAAGTAAACATTTAAATATATTTTGTTATGATTACTCACCACATATTTGTAAATAATAATTGAATTTGAGTGAGCTAGCGGAGGCGTATATACACTTTTACATTCATTTTGGTTTACACACTTACATATAAATATTGTTTATGTTTGTCTAAAACAAATAAAATAGAGTTCACTTAGCTACGATGTATTAATTTGGAATATTCCCACTGCCATAAAAGGGTCTTCCTTAGTGCGAGCGGTAACTCGTTACCAGCTGGCAAGGAAGACTGTCTTCAGGAGCTAGCGGTAACCACAGTTACCGCATTCCAAAATGGTAGTGATTTTTGTGACTAATGAGTAATTTTCATATATTCTATCATATTTCATCCAAAAGTAAGTAAAAATAAAATTAAAAAATTTCAGCATATACAGAACTCTATATAGGGATTTTTAGTAGCGAACGTGTTAATGACATTTATTTCTTTTACAGCATAAATACTGTTACTTGCCTACATGTGATAGTTAATAAATCTCTTGTCATATAAATAATTTTAGTTGTTGCGCTGATAAGTGGCTCGAATAAAACTACAGAACGCAACTGTTTTCACTTGATTAACATAAAAAAAATATGTCATTGGATTTCCAATAAAATGTTCTAAAAAGTTATTTTAGTAAAATATTTGTAAAATGCTTGTGTTTTCAGTTGTTATAAGTCCAAAATTTGTAATGTATGTTATCTTAAAATGGATCCATTTAAAACGTTTTAAATTTGGCACACTTCGTTCAACAGTAATGAGTAAGAACACTGTGTTTAACATCTTACTTCTTTTCAATATCAAACTATTTCATTTCAAATCCAAAACCACATTACTAGGACTGCAGTTTTGTTCAATTTTACTTTCATAATAAAGAAGACGATAAATTCTTTAAAAACCACAGGTTGTTAGGCACAGAATAAATGTTTGATATTTTTTACTACTAATGACTCAAAGTCTTAAAGCACAGAACAACACACATACATGACATAGCCTATACTGCGTGGTCCACCACAAATATTAGCCAAATTTACAACAATCATCAAAAATAAAACAATCCAAAATATTAAAAAATAAGTATTACACTAAATAACAATAATCAAATGCTGTAATCAAAGAATAAAAGAAACTTACTCTTATATACACTATCTACCTAAGCCAGCCTTGAGTATTTTTTGTAAGGTTAGGTCAGACAGATGGTCTGTATAATTAGTAAGAGTGAAAGAACATATACAGACACTGCGTGTTCCAAAAATATTAAAATAAAGTTCTATGAATAGTAACCATGTCATGAGCTGTCGGTGGAAAGCAACCTCTGCTGGATACGTAGGCATTTTGGGCAGAGTTGACCAGCTTGAAGGCACTTGTCATGATACACACTACAGCAGTCTTTGCACTGCACATAAAATCGTGTATCAACACACTTAAATCGTGAATAGACAAAATCATGATCTCATAAGAAACGTATAAAATGTAACGTCAAGGAAAAAGACATTTACAGTAGGAACACCAGAGAGTGCAGTTGAAAGTGGTGCCTATTTGGCGTGTCAACGAGGACTGAGCTAAATGATTATCTACATTAGTTAGAGGTTTGTACAGTACAACGGTTTGTATCGGCTGCAGCGTGCCGTGCCAGGCGGCAGTTGACGTGTCGCACTCTTTCGTGGTCGCTACTGTGAATATCCTGTTTTTATTAATACAAAGAGGTAATAGACGTCCAATGGAGAAAGGTCTACAAGGAGTTTTTACAGCAAACTTAGCTCAAGATGTAAAAGTAAAAGTAAAGAATGTCTTATTTTACCAGGCGAAGTTAGGGCTAAGAAGCCCTCTCTAACACTTAACCTGGGGACCAACGGCTTAAAGGTGACTTCCGAACCACCACCAATGGTCGGGCAGACGGGCTGCTTGCAAGGACAGGATCGCTCAGCGGTCACCTGTCAAAGCAGCAGCCACGCTCGGCGTTGCTTGATCTGGTTATCTTGCGATAACCGCCGTACCCACTACACTGCGCCATTGGCAAAGATAAAGACACATTGGCATATAAAGATAAAGTTGGCATTGTATAAAGATGTACATCATTATAAAGGGATTGTTTAGCACAGATAAATGCTAAAAGGAAAATCCTGGTATCAGTTATTAAAATAGAAAATTCTTATTTTTATGTTGGGCTTTGGACTTCACTTGATGTACATCTTACATTACACTTTAAAACAATGTACATCTTATCTTGAGCTATGCTTACGTTAAATTTTGTTGACGAACTCCTTGTAGACCATCCTCCATTAGATGTGAAGAGTCAGTAACTACCTTAAAAACTATTTAATAAGTTCAGTATTCATTTACTCAGTTTAACTTTCAAAACTTGAGCCAAGACAAGTATATTAAACCTTCTAGAACAGGACCTACATTTTAAATGTTTCAAACTTTTAACCAGCATAACTTTTTAAAGAGTTTACCTTTACAGGAAAATTGAAATAGGAACTTCACTATTATTGACAATTAAAAATATAAATTTAGAATTTTAAAATTTGTCTGCCATTTCCCAATACAACAGCCAACTAAAAGTTTCTTATAGAAGACTCTATATTTTCTTGAAATTTTGGATATAAAACAAAATTTTAACGTTTTTAATCTTGGAATTTTTTTCCTTTACTTACTCCTTTAAGAGCTACAGCCTATTAAATTGTTTAAAATTACACAGTCTGACTTGTTTAAGGACCATTGTGTGAGTAATTTAAAACGAAATAAAAAAAGCAAATGATGTTATTGCAAAGTTGATTATTCATACTTTGTCCAAATTCAGTAATAAAACCTTAGTGTAATAATTATAAGTTGCCAACATGAGTATAAAAATTGAATAATACAAAAATAACAACCACCATAGCTGACAACTAGGTCAGGTAGTATTGGGATGACTAGATTTTTGGAAACATTGCAGATAAAGCATTGAAACTTTACTCATAAATACTATACAAATATATATATATATATATATATATATATATATATATATATATACATTAAACTGTATAAATGGCAATAGCCTTATTTAATTTCAATAAGCATTGAATCACAAAAAGTACTTGCTCCGCCGGGAGTCGAACCCGGATCTCTCACTTGCCGGGTGAATGTGCTACCATTACACCACAGAGCGCTTACTTTTTCCGATTCAATTATTTTGTATTTGGCCGTATCTGTCACATATGCGTTTAAATAAGCAAACTAACATATGATCGGAAGACCAAATACTTGTCAAACGACTTTTATTTACATTAAACTGTATAAATGGCAATAGCCTTATTTAATTTCAATAAGCATTGAATCAATATATATATATATATATATATATATATATATATATATATATATATATATAATGCATATATTTTCTCTTCCATTATATCAGGGGAGGACCAACATAGAGTTACAAGAGAATCTTTAATGAGTGCATAGGTTGAGTAGGATATACAGGAAGCACTCTCCAGATTTTGAGAACAGCACAGCCACATCATATATATTACATCAGTTACAATACTGTGTTCCATGTGAGCATTCGATATGTATGTAATAAAAAAAAAAGAGCATATAAGGATCTTTGAACTTCCATGTTTTTAACTCTCACGGACAGCAAAGGCCATGGCTCAAAACGTATGCCTAAAATAAAATTTAATAAAACATACAGAAAATCTGCTGAGTCAATACTTATAACAAGATATACCTTACCAATCACAAATAAAAATAAAAATCAGAGGACTTGCTTTTGGCCGAAGGCAAAAAATGAGCTGCCTGAAAAGATAAACAAAAACATCTGTTGGATGAAAACGGATCTCCACGTCGAGGCTGAAATATTTCAAGAATTTAATTACGTAAGCAATGATTGTATTAATGAAATGGAAAATACTTACCCTATACGTTTTATCTAGATCAAAAGGGAAAATAACCTTAGGATCTTTGCATATTTCACAGATAAAGCCTTTCTGAATACAAAGCGTACAAGAAAGAATGTGGTTTCTCGATGAGTCCACAACCTTCTGCAGGGTGCTCTCCAGAACACCAGAAGAAGCTTGAATCAGGTCCTGCACATAATTATCAACTGTTCATATCACACATATTTATAAACACACATATAAGGTCATTAACCATACACCTGGTGTGCCTTCATGAATGCGTAGGCAACGTTGAGCCAATAATAAATTAAATCCATTTTTATGAGTGAACAAAGCAGAGTGTTTGGTATCAATGAAAACAGAATATACCAATATAGAAACCATGAGGTTGTGAACACTAATCTACATTTTCACAAACACAGTAAGTTAATGAAAATGAAAATTTTTACAGAAATTACACTAGCCCAGTGTAAGTGTAGTTACGAACCTATGAAGTAGAATTGAATCACCAATACTAACACTAAAAAGAGAAATTCTTCTTTCTAATGCTAAATTGATTCTAGTGTGAATACTTCTTCTTTTATAACAGTTCTTGTAAACCCTTCCAACAAAATATTTTTATAGTGGTATGAGTACACGATCTGAGTGACCAATATATCCAGGGTTTTTTATTGAGGAATCGTGTTGAACTAAAAAAATCAGTGTTTTATATAAATCTCAACATTTGTTATAATGAAAGTATCGACCCATTTGTCTTTTACTGGGTGAGTAATATTTTAATTGTACCTTATACTAAACAAATGTATAAATTACTTACAAAAACTTTATTTAACATTAATTATCCTTTGGACAAGACTATTGGCAATAGCTATAATGTTGTCATACAGGTCAGAATCTAAGCTCCTGGTTGATGTGTTGTACAAAAAATTTTACTATACTTTTACTTATACTTGTATCAAAGTTGAAAAACTTGGTGGTTACTACCAACTATGAATTAATGTTTATGCTTTATTCAAATTGACCAGCTACATTTCTTTGAATTATAAGTACCGGTTATGGGTAGTTTAATTACTTAAGAATACATAGATGTCATATTTATTGGGGTATATATTTGCATTGATCGTTTAATGTGTGGTAAAAAAAAAAAACAGCAGCAGGATTACTCACCAGTAACATAAATGGAGAAGAAGGGGAAATGATAATACAAAAGGCATCATATCCACAATATTAACTCTCTTTAATTCTTTTAGTGCCACAGAGTGAAAATGCTCTTGAATGCTGGGACCGCATTACACGACCCGCTAAATTTGAATGAGGAGTGCCAAAATCGCTTAACAAGACTTTTGGAATAATATTTTTTTAAATATTTTAAATGTCTATGATATTGGCTGAAACCATGGAAACAGCTTTTACAAAGGTCCAAATTAAACATTTTGGTTCTTCATTTGCTTTTTTACTTCCACTGTCTGTGGACAAATGTAATATGCATCTGAAAACGTCTGTCTCAAACCTCTTTCTGTGTTATGTAAATGGCATCGCGTTGTTTACGTTGTGAATTAGGGAGTTATAATTATTCTTAGAGCAGATTAATGATTTTTTATGTTGTGATTGGAAAGTTATAAAATGACCGACAGTAAAATAATACGACTACTAGATGAGGTTAGTGCCGGAAAAACGACTGTTGATCTAAGTGTTCGCAAGGGAAGTGTTGATTTTGTTTCATATAATAAACAACATTCAATGGAAATTTTTTTCCCAACCTTTTTATATAATTTCATATGTACAAACTAGTAAGGACCACCAGAAAACAAACACTATTTATTTATATAAATAACATTGTTCACTAAAACAATGCCATTTCACTAAAAATCCTCTGTGACATAGGAAATTGCAAACACATTTTATTCACTTTACATATGCCAAATACAACTTTTTTTATATGATTTTGGATTGCTTTTAAATGCTCTAAAACATGCCAGCATTGATAACTAACATAGCCTACTTTTGAAAATATTTATTTGAGTTCAAATCTCAATTTTTATTTTTAAATAAAAATTCTTTAAAACATATTTTAGTAGAATTGTTTTAGTTTCTACACATTTTTAAATGCAAAAATTAATATAATAATCATTAAAACAAGCCAAAGAGATTTCTGATATCTTCATAAATAATATTTTTTATACTGTATGTCCCAAACCGTTGTGTTTTTGGCCAAAGACTTGTGCATTGTATATTACGCATAAAAATAGTTTGGTATTTCTTAGCATGACAAAATTTTTCACTCCTAGCACTAACGGGGTTAATTTAAGGGGTGTCAGGTGACTAAAAATAAAAAAAAAATCATTTTCAGATTATTTTTTTAATATTCCTGAATTATTACTGTGTATTTTACTAAAAACTTCATTCATTTATGACCATTACTTTTTTAGTTATACATTTTTGAAGTTGCGCTTGCTCAACAAGTTTCGCATGTTCACTCAACTCCCAGCAGTATCACTTGTTATAGTACAGTTGTATTCTTAGTTGCTATAGTTACTTGATTTATCATTTGGTTGTATTTGCCTGTAATATTCCCAGCTGTTTTCATTTGAAATTTGTTAACTGAAGTGTGTCTGTTGCATTTAATATTGTGATTTGCTTACCAACAAGCATTGAATTATTTTTACAGTTCTTTTAGTTACAAAATGCCTAGAGCAGTCGGTAAAGTATTCAAGAAGCGTAAAAAGGTGTTTATTGGTACACCAAAACGTCGTGTAGTTAGACTAGAAGAAGTGGAGGACAGTATAAACAACTCTACTTGTCAAGTTAGTCGTAGGCCCAGCATACCTAATTGTAAACCTAGTATTTCTAGCCCTACATGTTTTTTGCGTTTTCCGGAAGTTAACATTGTTAAGTTTTAATGTACCTTTTCTCAGGAACCACATGAGATATCTGAATGATTTTTTTATTTTGTTTAGCTCATTCTCCTCTTTAATTTGTATGGAGAATATTTTTTTCAACTATTTAATTTATTTTTTAGAGAATTAAAAAACTAATTTACATAAGAATAAAAAGTAAAAAAAAATCATAAAAATACCAATATTAACTTAAAGAGTAAACCATCCATGTAAATTATAGAGAAAGGAGTAGGCTTTAATTTAAAACAAAAATTATAATTATGGTATTTGCACTTATTTCAAAAAGGTACATCAAAGACAGTCAATTTAACATTGTAAGGATAGGGACACCCGACTCCCCTTATTGAGTATACGTCTGATGGATGGACTATGTAGTATTTAATTCAAATATTGTTTTATGCTACAAACCACTTTATAGTGCAATAATTACAAATGTTTAATAAACTGTAGGAAATGGAAAGTAAAACACTGTATATAGTTACATATTAGTGTCTTCAACACTATTCAACCAAAATAGTAATGTGAAACAAGTTCATAGGGACCTGTTTTGTTTCTGTAATACCTAACAACAATATTGAATAAGCATTCGCAAATTTGAATTAGTGAATTTAAATCTCACTAAAAACTAAGTGTTTGACATACATTTTGTTGCTTCATGTGGGTATTCCCCATTTTTATAGAACATGATGAGAGTTTGAGGTTTATATATAGGTTTATTGGAGTTTATAAACCATATATAAGTATATATATATATATATATATTTCAATAAACATGGAATCGCAAAAAGTACTTGCTCCGCCGGGACTCTATATTTTATATATATTTAGAGAGAGAGAGATACTTTATGTTGTTTTCAATAAACTATTACGAAAGTATATAAAAATAAGTTTAAAAATATTTCAAATATATGTAAAATAAACTGTTACATTTAATTTCAAATATACTTACAGCAAGTGAATAAAGATGAATATTTTCATACAGATACTCTCTTGGCCATATCTGTTTTTGTAATGATTCCACTGCATTCCCCTTACATGTGAGCAAATAGGCTTGCAAGAAGTTCAGTTGCACTCTGAGTTCCTAAAAATCAAAAGAAAGTTTTAATCATCAACCGAATTTGAATTGATTGTTGTTTATGTAATTTAAAAAAGAAATCCAGGGAGCAGAATATGTCCAAATAAGTAGGCAAAATATGAGGGAAATATTTTCCAAGGGAAGAAATCTGACTGCCTCATGCATATAAGTTCACTGCCAAATCCACTATTGCTGAATATCACCTTAACCAAAGCTAAATCTTGATTTGAACATTTTTATCTTGACCGTTTCAAATTAGCAGATTTACTTAACACTTTGCATACTTGCATTTATCTATTTATAACTACAAGAGCTGTTGGCATGCCCGTGGCGTGCGCAGTATTCGATCGCGCATATTCCCCGCTACAACATTTGTCACTGCTGACTTCAAGTAGCTTGTATGCGCTGTTTCTATAACATAAGCTGGTTTATGCCTTTTGTTACTTAACAGTAAGAGACATACAATCGTGTACTCACAGTAACTTAAGTTCATAACTTTATCAGGCACTTGAACTTGACGACAGAGACTTGGTTTCACCAATTGAAATGTTATTGATTATCCAATTTAGGTTGATGTGACATAACTTTAATTTGTAACAATCTGCAAAGAATTATTTTATGTTTTTATTATTAAAATTGTTACCACCCAATTATAATTTTACCGGCAATATCATGATTGAAGTGTAAAGCAGATTTTAAACCACATCCAGCATAAAAATTCACTTAAAAAAATTATTTTATTTTTATTCTTTATAAAAACCAATGTAACAATAGGGATCCATACTCATTTTTAATATTTAGACCTTTCATAACTCTATGGAATTGTTAAATTTGCAAAAATACGTCTAGTACAAAATAGGGAAACTTTGTGCTTATTTTTGGTCCATTTAGTGTGCTAGTTTAAGATCGAGTTAATCTTCTTGAGGAGTGATAAAACCAACAAAATTTGTGTTTCTCGTTGTTGTTATAATCCTGTCAACCATCCAAACCTTCATCTCCAAAATTAAACAAAAGTGAAATCATAATGATTTCCAAAACAACTAATAAATCTTATTCCATTCACTCATAAAGAATAAATGAAAACTAATGAGATAAAACTAAATTACCTTCAACCTTGACATTTCCTCAACAACGCTGTATATCTTGGGGTTAATGAGACTTATGTCAAACATCGGGTAAAGGTGAACTTGTGACAGAAACTCAGAAGCTTTGTGGGACACAGAGTAACGCCGGAAGTCCCAGTTATAGATGACTCTGGCCGGGATGACGCAATACTCATTTGTGGGATCGGGACAGAAACAGTCCGAGCAGTAGTAAGCTCCTGTCAGCCCACAAACTCTGTGAAATATAATTTACATTTAAACACGGGTCTTGTGTTAAACAGCAGCTTGTTTTTAACTAGTTTTTATTGATTGGTAATTAAAATGTATCGAAATTTCACCAGTATAAGTTCTACCCAATTAGACAATACTTTTAGTTTAGCGGAATTATAAGCAAGTTTTGAGTTTTACACTGGAAAACCAGAAATAACAACCTCATACAAATATTTCGGTGGTTTCACTTAAAACTGTGTTATACAAAAAGTGTCACCATCGTGTGGATATTCATCCTGCTAAACTTCAGCTAGATACAAAAAAAATCTTCTGAAATTGAATTCAGCTTAATCTTAACCCTTATAACGTCAGTATATCTTTTCACAACTTCCAGCAAACGGCACAATATTAAAAAAAAAAATTTTAATGTGTAAAGTTCATTTTTATTTTTACTTTCTATAATTATGGTAAGTATAAAAAAGTAAAAATTTTAAAATTATCTCGTACGTACATATATTTATGGGACATTAAATTGTAGATATAAATAAAGTCAAAATAAAAGGCACACACAATTTTATTAGCTATTTTATTACCAGACAATTATATAAATATAATTAAAATAAATTATATTTATAATAAATTATATATAATAAAATTAAAAATAAATAAAAACCATATAAACAGAAAACACGACGAAGGAAACCGACTCAGCGATAGTTCGACACGCACTACCTGAAGCCAAACTGCAAACAAAAGCGCGCGCGCTGTACGGCGTCTGTGCCGTGTGGCGGGGAGAGTGTCTAGACACCGCGTCTATTGTTTCAAACAATGTAACGCGACATCTATATTTTGACGCTTGACATAGGTCAATAACTCACACACATGGTTGACGCATACCGTTAGTGACATTGATTGGATTTAAAAGGAACTTAAATTTGCTATAGATGCAGTTTTGTGTCAATGCGCCGTACCGCGTCTTTGCCGTTTGGAGATAGTTTGTCTATGCGCCATACGGCGTCTGTGACGTTATAAGGGTTAAAGATGTCTAATTTTGCACATTTTCAAGAGAAGATAAAATACAACTGGGTTAAACTTTGCAGATGAAATATCTTTTTGAATGAATGAATATTTATTTCCTCTCTCATAGTTACAAAGATCTCAACATACATGCAAAAACAGGAAATGATCTCCACATGGGCATAGCCTGTGTGTGGAGATCGAGACGCGATCAGCAGCATGAATATAGCAGTGGTTCTTAATGCAGTGGTTCCCAACGTGTGGTTCAGGGGTATGTAGAAGCCTGTGGCGTGGTACGGGAAAATAATACCAGTAATGGCGGATGTAAATATTTCACACTTTAGATTTGACACAAATACAAGGTTACACTAGTATTTGACGAGAAAGTTGATGCGTTGTTGATCGGAAATTGCGTGGAGCTTGTATGTTTGTGTGTGACTGCGACTGAAAGCACAGAATAGAATAGTGATGGAAAACATCTACTCCAGATATAGATGAACAATACAAATGCAGGAATGGGTCTACAATTTTATGATAGGAAACTTTCAGAGTACTGTCTGTAGAGTTGCTCACACAAAATATCGTATACACAGCCAGTTGACCCTGCTCTACAATTACAAGGCAGTCAGGAAACCACTCTTTGTCTTTACCGCACTAAATTACTGTATGTGGAGACAGAATTATCGTATATTAACTATGTTTTCTATGTCTTTCTCTCTCTTTGTCAAATAAAAGTTTTTTATGAATATTTAAGCTATGGATTTTCATTCAAAGCTGATGATGTGTCAAAAACCCATGTGGAATGTTTGCGGGAAAACTGAATGGGTGTGTGAAACCTCCCCTTTTGATTCGTCATTTAAATACAAAACATCCTAACTAGAAACAAAGAGTTTTAAGTTTTTTCAAAGGTTACTAAAAAGCCCTAATACCAATACATTTTTTGCATCTGCAAAAACAATACTACTAAGAATACTATAGAAGCATACTATGGAATTAGTTATCATACTGCCAAAAAATGATAAAAACCACATAGTTGCTAAAAATCTGATTTATGATTACGTTAAAGATGCTGTTAAATGTATATTAGGTGAATAACACGTAAACAAGTTAAGAAAATTCCCTTATCAAACAATACAGTATCTTGTAGAATCAAGGATATGTCAGACGATATTGAACCTACGGCAGTTAAAAAATAAAACAAAGTCTCTTCTTTTCTATTCCAGTGGATGAAAGCATAGATGTTTCGAGTCTGTCAATTTTGCTTGTAATTGCAAGGTATTTGAGTAGCAATGTTCCTGAGGAAAACCTGTTGTTATATTATCCTCTCACAGAGAAAAGAGTTTGAGAGGTCACTTCAGACATTGCTCCCGATGTTTTCTGGAGCCATTGCGGTATCCATAGGCAGTCTAGCTTCAAAACCCCTTCCTGATTCACTAAAAAAGTGCTCTACCAATAAGTCAAGGTTGTGAATGCATCAAAATCAAGACTATTTAAATTGATATGAGAAAATATGAATAGTCTACATCTCACATTGCTTTATCACACAGAGGTTTGATGGCTATCTTGAGGAAAGGTACTCACAAGATTGTTTGAATTAACAAATGAAACACTACTTTTTTTTAAGATCACTCTTTTCAGTAATTGGCTGCAGCAGTTTTCATTCTTAATTGACATTTTTTCAGAGATCAATCAACTTCAAGGTATCAGACAAAATTGAGTCTATGATAAAGAAGTTTTTTGGGGATTTTGCCTTATACAGAACCAGTGTGAAGTTCTCGACACACTTCATAGTTTCTTGATGGAAAACAGTCCCAGACTCTATGAAGAAGTGAAATGTGATATTATTTCAAACTTAAAAGTACTTCAAGCATAATTTAGGAGGTACTTTCCAGAGAAAAATTGTGAAGACAACTGAATTTCAAATTCCTTTTATACCCAATATTTTGAGCAAGCAAATCAAATTGCAAGTTTTGAACAAAAAGGCATTAATTGAAATTTCAACAGATTCTTCTCTGCGTTCTGAGTTAAAACACGCAAATCTTACAGAGTTCTGGGCAGGAATCGAGAAAGAGTACGAGTGACAGTGATAAAGCCCTGAAGTGTCTGTTGTCTTTCACAAGCTCAGTGCTTGTTGAGAGATAATTTTCATCATATGCCTTCCATTAAGAAAAAACAGAGAAATAAACTTGATGCAGCTCCACATCTTAACTTTCATCATTTGATCCATACTTTGCTAACGTAAGTAAAAACCTGAAACCAGTTCTTATAAATGATTATTGGTAAATACATATAGTATTAAAAAAATAGTAATATAGATAAAAGAAAAAAATAGATAAAACTAATAGTATTAAGTACCAATAGTAATTGCACCATCCACATCAAAGAATAGGGGGTACTTTACATTGGAAAAAGTTGGGAACCACTGCTCTAATGGAAAGGCTTATTAGTTACACCACTTATGTAACACTAGTGATGTTCATTGTCTGAAATCACTATTTCTCATTTTTTTAAGTAACACTAAAATTAGTGAAGAAGATTTAGTTTGATTGGGTAGAAATTCACTTATAAAATACGCTTTTGCTTTTATTACTGACCAAAAATATTAAAAAACCACCTAAACCATTGACATATTGTATCTTGACCAGCAACTATGAATTTGGGAACATAATAATTTGAAAAGAACATTTTCTAGTGTGCTTTTCATTTTTATTACAATAAACTGTTACATTTGCAACAAAAACTTTCTTATCTACAATATCAAAAAGTCTTTCTGTAGGAAGCTTTCTGTTGATTTGGCCATACAATTTTTGTCAGCAGAATATTTTTTAAAGTCCTAAGTAAAACATTAGGGAATATTTGGAATAATAAAACCTTAACTGTTTTTTACCAACAAAAAAATTGTTTACTCTTCATATCTTTTGTCTCGTCTGGTTGCAAATGATGTGTGTAGTCTGCCACCCAGCTCATACCGTGATGAGGCCCACCCCAGTACTATATACAGGTGTCACAAACTTCTGTGGCTGATAGGATAGTACTCATCATTTCAAACAAAAAAATGTCCTCTAAACATAGATCAAGAAACGTGTAGTTTAGCCGCTAGCCACTATTTTGTATTTTTTAGAAGATACAGATACCAAATTTTGCACATATATTGTGATCAAAAAGAGGAAAACCTAAAAAATTCTGTGATTTGCTTCAATATTCGCAAAATGGCACCTGTTGAGCATTTTTAAGTCAAATAACAAAAATAACACACACAAAACCGTCAATGCATAAGCTAGCACGACCAATTTACAATTACGCTTACACAAACTGGGACCAAAAAACGTCAGGAACGCTGATGCTTCCCAAATGACAAATTTGTGTTAACCCTTACCGAGCCAATGACGTTACTAGACGTCATGCCTAAACTAGCGCTAAAAGCCAACGACGTCCACTGACGCAAAATCAATTTTTTATTTTAATATTATTTAAAAGCATTTCTGGGTAACAAACTTAGTAAAAACTGTCAAACAAGGTTTATCTAAATAAGAGACAATCGTTCGTGTCTATTTTGAAGGTCACGGCTCTTGTTCGATCGACAAAATAGTGGGCGGCCGGATGTTCATAGTCTCCTGCAGAGCCAACGACGTCTACTGATGCGCGCTCAGTCCGCCTGTAGCCTTGCGTAAGGTTAGATGTTTATTCGCCCTTCCATTTTCGATCCGCGTATTTATCTTTTCAATTTTGATGTTAATCAATATTTTTAATCAATTTGCAGTGTAGTTTATGTATTATTATTGTGATGTAGGGCTTTATTGTCAAGTTTTTTTTTTAGTTCATTGATTTTATTTAATTTGTATATATATATATAAATTTTTACTATATTCTTTATATTTTCTCTAAATACAAATTACTATATGCTTGTTTTTTGTAAAATATAACAATAATTGTGTTCAACTATTGTTAATTTTATATATGAACACATAGAATGTCAAAATTAAATTTTTTCAGTGAAATTATGATTTTACCATTTTTTGGCTGTAAATTAACAATAAAGAGTAAAAAAAATTTTGTCGTTCTTTTTTACCTGTTATGTTATAAGAATTATTAAAAAAAACTTGGTTTTGGTATGTGGGAATTTTTTTATTTTTAAGGTGTATGGCTCTTAGGAGTAGTTTTGGTTATTTATTTGTGGCTCGCTAAGGGTTAACATTATTCAAGGTTTTTCAATATTTGTTTTCACTTACTGAAGACTATAATACAAAAGGTAAAAACTTACTTTGCAAGCTGAAAATTGATGCCAACATGTTGATCACAAGTTTTGCATATATAGTTTTGAGCATCCAGTCCGTGTTCAGTCGCTATTCTGTAGATGTGCTGTGTTAGCATCCTGAACTCCTAGAAACAATTACGTGATGTTAGAGACTCCACACTTGTATTTACTGTGAATTAGTGACTTGGTGTTTTGAGTAGGTTTGGACTAGTTCAAGATTGTCAATCTTCAGCTGTACCTTTATGTCCCACTGAGCAGTTGTATTTTTACTTCGTAAGCTTAAGTTCTGTGTTAGTAATGAAATGATCATTATATCTTACTATGCTTTTTTTCACACACATTTGATATACGGTGTCAATTTATGGGGTAACAGTAGAGTATCTAATAAAGCTTTTATATGGCAGAAGAAAGCTCTTAGAATAATTAAAGGAGTACCAGACAGAGAGACGTGTTTGCCAATTTTTAAAGAATTTCACATTATGACATTGCCTTGTATATATATATTTTTATTGTCTCATGAAAGTTAAAGAAAATTTAAATGAATATCAAATCAGAGGAAATACTCACGATTATAATACAAGAAACTTATATAAGCTTGACTTACCACCAATTAGACTAGAAAAAACTAAGAAAAGTCACATTTATATGGAAATAAAACTTTTTAATAAATTGCCAGAAGGAGCTTGGTTAGTTAGTACTGATAGGTTTAAGTCTGTAATTAATAGCTGGTTAAAAGAAAAAGCATTTTATTGTGTCAATGAATACTTTGCCTGTGATACTAGTGATATAAGTTTTTAGACACGTTTCATTCTTTCGTTGTTTTTATTCTCTTGTTATTGTTATTTGTTGTTATTTGTTATTTTCTTGTTGTTAATTATTTATTAATTTATTATCCTTGTTAAATCTTTTATTTTGTTAATATTTTAAACTTTAGAGTGGTTGTACAAAATAACTGTAATTACTACTGATAAGTATTTTGACGAAGTCAATTGCATACGTGTACTGTGTTTAAAGACTAATAAAGATCTTGATTCTTGATAAATATTTCTAATTAATTATTCTGCTGTATTTAAGCAATACAACCAAATTTTAGCAAGAGTGCAGATAACAGAAAATAACCTATCATTCAATGTGATGGGAGGTTAGTTACCGAATGCATGATTAGTCTTATTGGTGAGTCTGTGATGTAAGTATAACACAAGCATTATAAAACTTATTTTTGTTGTGATGAGTACATTAATAACCTTAGATGTTTGTAGAAAATTTGGTTAGGTTTGTTCTATGGTTTGGTCTGGTTTGCATGTTCATAAAATTACATTATGATTTTGTACAATGTGGACAGTAACAATTTTGAAAATTTCTATTGGTTGAGAAACTTTTATTGGTAGAGAACTTATTTATGTATTGCAACTTATCCGTGTGTGTATAGTCTTAGTACACATTTTAGTTTGAATTGGCTACAAATGATGACATTTCACCACTATTTTCCACAATATTACTGTATATTATTCAACACTGTACAGTTTTAATTAAATTATTTACCAATACAGACACAATATTATAGTTTTTTAGTACACATTAATATTACGTAATAATTGACATTGAAGTTTCATTACACTTACACTTTTCAACAACTGTTACACTTTAAAGTTGACAGCCATTCACAATTTGGGAAAAGAATGGTTTATATTCTTTATTTACTTTATTCTTTAAGTTCTAAAACCCAATGTTAACAATATTTTTCTACCTCACATTCTTTTACCAAACCTGAAGTTTATGTTTACAAATGTTACATTTGTACATTCAACCTCATCACATTAATATACAACAAGACAAGTGTATATTTATTGGCACATAAAAAAAGTTCACAATTTTATGAAGACAGCAATACCAATTACTTGATGTCTTGAGTATAAAAGTATTTGTTATGAATTTCTAAAAGAATGCATGCAAAACAAGAAATAGTATCCTGCTACTTTGGTAACTTCCAGATCTAGGGATCAGGGTTCAGGAGGATTGAGACAGAGGAAGATGTGCAGGTGGGACAGATAACTAATTCCTGGCACTTGGAGTGGAGGGGGAATAGGCCAGCGGGACTGTGTTATCTCGCAGGGACGGTATAAACAGGAAACACTGTTGCTCATGCAATATAGCGGTCAGAGTTTGCGGTACTGACGCAAACTCAACCTTAAGGTCTATCAATATGAATTATTCGATTACTGAAAATTCACTGCAGAAGCAAGAACTTACTTTGCAGCACAAAAATAATTTAAACAGGATTTAAATAGTCCTAGGTAGATTTGAAATTAGACTGGTTACTTACTGGAATGTTCGTTGGATCAAAATGTTCCGTTATGATCTCAAAATCTAATTTATCACCCTGAAAAAGAAATTAAAAATTAAAAAGGTCTTCTGCAACAAGATAATAATGCATTGGTGATGATCAGTAGATAAATAGCAGCTCTAAATATGTGCAAGTATCACAAAATTCGTATGAAATATGGAAGAACTAAGTTGATTGTCAAATAAACAAAACTTCAATAACAAGATTACTTAAAGAACAAAAATCATACACAGGTATCGTGGTGGCTAGTCCAGCGTACATAGTCTGTATAGTATGGCCTTCCAAATAAAAAAAAATTTACTGATATTAAATAAATGGTTTTTTATTATATACTAGAGTGTAACATTTTGAAACTCGGGACGTAAAAATATTGTTTAACTGTACCAAGGAAAATGTAGAACAGGTAAGCAAGAGACCCCAGGCCTCTTATAGTTATTTTGCAATAGTTTTGTTTGAATATTTTCAGCTGCCTTATTATGAGGTTTATTGTTATGGCCACAGTATCAACATGTTCTGGATTAACCCTCAAAGTGCTACTATCGCACTGTGCGATATGTTCGTTTTTTTCATATCACAGACGAACGGTTCGCTCAATAACGACGTGGTTTATAAGGCTACATGTAGGAATAAATTCCCTATCAAGTAACGTAATTAGAACTATGTAATTCAGAAGTTTACGAGGAAGAGTAAGAAGAATAGTCAGCTGATTTCGATGCGTGTTTGTCTGTTACGGTCGTCTCGCGGCCGACGCTCTGTGACGTTATTGTTTTGCTTCGTTCTTTTGATTTGTAAGTGACTTATATTATTGTTTATTGAGTAATTATTTGTGCTATGAGTGAACTTAGTAATTCAAGTGCCAGTAGGCGCTGTTTTGATGACGATTTGAGTGGAAATGATAGCAATGCAAGCAGCACCCCCACCAGAGAGTGACAGACTATTTTTTTTTAGTCTAATGTAAATATGTATATAAGCCATTTTTTTTGTATTTTTAATACTTTATCTGTCATTTTTCTTACTTTTACTCATATCAGTAACTAAATATGTGTTTATTTTGAGGCAATAATCACTATTCAACTACTTACTGCCACTTGTTGATGTGGTAAACATTTTAGTAAAATTTTTGCGAAAAAACATTGTTTTGTTTTTTACCAATTAGTATTGTGATATGTTGTGCAAAAGGTTAAGAAGTGATATTTTTCTTATTCAGCATTACATTTGGAACATTTTGCATATTTTTAGAACTAGGATTGTAAAAACTATACGTCAAGGATTTTGAAAAATAAAAATATAAAAAACTACACAACCGGTTAGCAGTACCAGATTTTTTTATGATAAAAGATAAGCATTTTTATTTTTACTTCATCTTATAGAACATATGTTTGTGAAAAAAACCATATGTAATACACGCAATTTGAACATATATTTGTATATATAAAGTTGTTTAAAAAAAGAAATGTCATATGCTCGAAAATGGCCTAGCACTTTGAAGTGGTTTAGTCATCACTTGGAGGGTTAAATGCTCTACAAAACTAAAATTGGTTCCTTTCAAATGTTCACTATTTGGTTACGAGTATAACTAAAAAATCAAAAATATATATAAAATATAAAAATAAATTTTCCAAATTTTGATTTAAGGATATTTTATAAATTTTATTTATATTACATGTCGTCTTGATAGTAAATAAAATAATTCATTCAGAACCTAAACAAAACAATAATGTCTATAGATAGATTGTTATGTTGCTACGCAATAGGTGGAATGTGGAAAGTTAGCTACAGGCAGTTGACGCCAGCAAACGAATTTTGCTACAAAAATATAAAACAAAATAAATCGGAAGGGCAATCTGTTTATTTGCCTCAGCGTTTTCACATTGCAATTGTTATGTAACTAGGAAAAAGGCACAACAAATTAAAAGGATTATATGACATTTTTTCACTTATCTCTACTTAAGAATCTTACAGAAAACTAAGGATATTAGGACATTCATTTATTGGAAGAGTTTTCTTTATTTTACTGTGTTTAATGTTATACCTGAGACCGGTTTTGATGTCAAAACATCACTGACATTGAAGTAGTTGAAAAATATAAATAATATATTTCTTCTAGAGCCACCAATGATGATTAAATAGAGTATGTACGATGACAAAACACACACTTAAACAAACAAACAAAATTATAACTGTATACTCCATTAGTTGGCCTACCATTCTTAACCTAATTCGCTTCATGTTGGACATACAGACAGACTAATTCCTGTTAACAAAAGATTAAACAATGTTTTTTGGGTATTTATATATAATTTGCACGTCTTTATGTTTCTATACACATGATTTACCATGTTTATGTGTTCTAAAAAACTAGTGAGGCATGTTTTGTTTATCATGGGCTGTAACTATTGTAAATGGCTATTAGTTTCATTACATTTAGTTTGTTTATATAGTCTTTTTTCTTCATTGGAATGTTGAGTAGCCCTTGGATCATGCTGTTAAAAGTCGTGTTGGAAGTTTGGGCATGGGCATGGATTACATATGGCACATACATAGCATGAATTAGTCTGAAATGGAAAATTTTCAATATATTTTTAATTGATGGTTATCTATAATGGTGACTGAAAAATCTATATAACTCAGAGTCATATTTTTTTCTATTTCTGTAGTGAAGTGTACATTTGGGTGTCAAAAATTGTCAGATTATTGAATTGCCTTCAGTTTCCCTGTAATAAAATAAATTATATCCAGTAGTGGTCTCAGATGTAAACAGTACAGATAACGTAAAACAAAAGATTGTTACGGTAAGATACTTTTTTATTATATTATTTAAAAAATACTGAGATTAATAAACATGAACACGTACTAAATACTTACGGAATCTGAATCACTACTAATGGAAGAAATCGTTGAAACTGTTGAAGGTTTGGACGGTGGTTCAAATTTCTGAAGAAGGACTTTTAAATCTGGCAGTCCAGAAATAGTAGTTGCATTCTGGTTGTAGCTTTCTACCAGTGAATGATAGCTTTGTAATTTACGCTTTTCAAGTTTTGATTCTTTCTCTCGCTTCACGACAGGGAGTTTCTCTTCTTCAGTGCAATCATTTACAGTACTCTTTTCTTCAACGACGATGCTACACTCTTCACATGGTTTGATTTCTTCTGTGTTTACAACTGGTTCAACTGCAGTGGTCTCTAAAAAAGAAAGGTACAAATCGTTTGTGGTTAAATGAGTTGGTGAAAGCAAACATTTAAAGAAGACACTAGAAAGTTCAATAAGGTGGGGGTGTATTGGTTCTAGCCAGTGAAACGGTATTGCTCTACCCAAAGGAAGACCTCTTCCTCACTCTTGTAGAGCGATAAAACAACTAGGCACACCAGTAGACAGATTTCTTTCCAGGAATGTTTTTACGCTTATATCTGCTAGATGACAGAGTTATCAACGTAATAATTATATTTTTCAGTCAAATATGAACTCTATTTCCAACTGCAGACACAAAAACTCTTTGTCTCTGCAATTCGGCAACACTAGACGCTTCATATAGAATCTCTCTCTCTCTCTGTGCTTCAAGTGTCCCTTGGGCACGAAATATTCCACTCATGTTCTACTTAATGTCTCAATATCAAATGTAAAGGAATGACCTTTCAACTTAGTAAATGTAAGTCTACTCTTCCCACCCTATCGAATGTTTTAAGTTCAAACCTGGCTTTTTTCAATATTTACTCACCAAAAATGTTCAACATTATACTTTACTGTGTGGTAATGAAGAAAAACTCAATTTCTTTGTTACAAGTTTGTTATAGATGATGGAATACCTTGGAGTGTTATACCTTTTGTAACATATAACGATGGTAAATGTCCGAAGTTCTGTTATCCTTTCAAACTCATTTGTCGTAAAAAATGTTTATTTTTTTAAGATATGTTACAATCAAATATTATATTCCTCACATGACTTCTACTTGTTTAATATGCTCGTTAATTAAAATGCACACTAATTAAAATTGGTAGTGTTTAGTGTGTTTTTTAGAATATTTTGGTTTCTTTAGTAAAAACGGTTTCCAGGCATAGATCTAAAAACTGTAAAATTAAAAAGACATCAAGGCATTCATGAACTGCACCAAGAAGTAAAAATAGTTCTCTTTCATAATGGCCAATATGTGCAGAGCGTTCATAAAAAACACTTTTGAGAATTTTGGATGTAACTTATTCATGCAAAGATTAAGAAAAGACGTTTGTAAGGATGAATGTCTTCGATCCATCTCTGTATATGTTTTGAAATAAAAATGTATTACTTTAAAACCTAAAAAAAAATTAAACTTTGCACTTGTACTTTTCAAGACAGTATCACAAAAACTTTTTTGAAAATCTCTGTCTGCTTTTCATAATGGTGGAGTATATAAATCCTTAAGGGAAGTCGGTAAAATCCTATCATCTCCATGTTAAATTAGCCAACTTTTTTTACCTTTATCTCAGAAACCATACGTCCTACAAGCTTCAAATTTTTACAAGATCTTTTATATATTTTTTAGTAACTTATTATAACTTTTAAAACAAATCTATACTTAAATATAGTTTTTATAATTTTTTTTACAAATATCTATACAAATTTGTATTTTTTAGTGGTTGAAGGCTTGTGCAACACACAAATGTTGTTTGATTTATCTCAGTTGTTATAACTTGACTTATTTAGGTGTTAAGAAGGTGTGGTAAAAATTTCAGACAAATATCTGAAGAGGGTTCTTAAAAAGAAGGTACATGTGTGATAAAAAACAACATTTTCGGAAAACAACCAGGAAACGTTTGGCGTAGTAATTTTTACCTTGTGGTTTCTGGGTCATCCATCTCTCTATACAGCTAGCTATTCACAATTTTTTTTTGATGCAGATAAAGATTGGCATGCATTTCTGTGAAGTTATTGGATTTTCTTTTCCGCTTTATTTATCCGCTGGATATAAGTTTTCTTAAAACTTCTGTACTGTTCTTCCCAACATTTAAGCCTAACTTGCTCAGCACCAAACACTTGGCAATATTTCCTTTATTAAAAGTTGTCACTGCATCATATGCTCCAAGTTTGAGAGTTTCCAAAGAAATAAACACATTCTTGTGAACACAATCATTGTTAAAAGATTCATTTTGATTTTGAAGGAACCTTTAAAGGAGAGCTGGGCTAGCTAAATCTCTATAAATCTGTTTAATTTCAAGCATTACAGCTTCAGGTAAATGAAAATGGCTGTTGTGGTCATACGAGTCATTCGCGAGATACTTACACCAACTATGAACTCCTTTGGGGCATAAACCATGATTTGGTTTTACATTTGTTGAGCACAAATGGAAATGAGTAGCCCAAACATCTTTTTGCATGCCTTTCAGGGATCCTTTAGTATGTCTACAAATAGAAAATCTATAATTCTTTGAATATTATTGATGGCCACGTTACAGAGTCTACACTTTCTACCAATAGGTTTCCCATCCTAGAGATTATTTTTCCCTAATTTAACTTTTAATTTTCGAAGATGAGTGCCCATACACTTTTGCACATGGCCTATAGCACTCTAGTTTTGTTATTTCAACACCATCTCCATATATATCTCCTTTACTGACAGCAAAGGATATTTTCTTGTGTACTTCTTGGCGCTTGAGCATCTCAAGGCCTGTTGAAAGGCCTCGTATTACCTGAGTAAAAAATTCATAAAAAATCGTAAATTAGGTTTTTTGCTATTTAGGGCTTACATTGTTCCTCACAATAATCAATAATAAAACAAAAATAAATGTTTTTACCAAATTCGGTTGCTGACTCTCATGTGAATAACATAAAAAACCGTTATTTTTATTTAAAAAATACTAAAATATTACTATTGTAACTTGTTTTCTAAATCCAAAAATGTCTGGTTCAAACAATCAGATTGATTGTTACGTTTATTCCCACCATTTACACACAAAGTAACAAAAATAAATATAAAATATTTTTCAACGAACTTAAACCTACATGGGGAACTTAGCCTGTGTGTGGGGAAAAGAGTTCATCATTCTGCACTTAAGTAATTACACTAAATACTCTTAAATTACAAGAAGAGAATGAATTAACATTATTAATAAAATTGTCACTACCAAATTAATTAACACCTAAAAATTAAACCTACCAAAGAAAAGATACAACATTTAACCAATAATGAAATTACAAATTCGAAATTAGAAAGGAGTATAGCTGATGTAAAGAAAATTAAAAAAGTAATGTAAATAAATAATATAAAAAATATTACTGTTTTGTATGTCAATTAACAGATCGGCATACATAAAAAAGTCAGCAATAAAAAAGAATACAATAAAAATAAAAATGATATATAACAGAACGTTGCAATTAACAAAGTAGCATTGTTGTAAATGAAGTTTCATAACATAACTTCTTGTATATTATGTTGAAAAATAATAACTTCAAGAGCATCAATATTTATTGACTTACTTATATGTTCTGTTATTGCGGCCACTACTATTTCCAAGTAGTAGCAATCCTTCAAATCATTTTCTCAGTAGAAAAACACAAAACCAATATTTAGTACAACTTAGAAGATGTAATACTTACTTACCGAGAACCTTCTCATCAACCTTTATTTCAACATTTTTGTGAGGACTGCTACTGAAATCTTCTACAGACTTATTCTGTTCTCGACTCTGTTCCACATCAGTCCCCAAAATAATTTTAAGTGCTTCTTCTTCGTCAAAATTTGATTCTAATGAGGACTGATAATACGAAGCGACTGAGACAACAGAACTCATTGAGTCCTCTGCAACTTTTGAAGCAGAGTCTTCTGCCATCAGGGAACGAGCAATATCTGTGCCGCTGGTTATCGGACAGGCCTTCATTGTTGGGCTCCATACACCAGACATCACTAGTGGGGGGTTAGGCCACGTATTGAGTAGACTCGTATTACAAAACATGTTGAATGAGTAAGACTCGATCCCGGCGATGAGAGTGATGCACATGTCCAACACCTCGGTGTCTCGTAAGTAGGCAGATCGCTTGTAGAAAGAGCTGAGAGATTTGTTCTGAGCTAACATTGATTGCAAGTAACTCGTCAGCAGGCCATCGTTGAGACACATTCTGATCCAAACTCTGCAACGTCCAACGTCAGTACAGACATAGTACAATCTGCCTATCTGAAACACATGATTTTCACAAGTGTAATTTTTTTATGATTGATTGAATAGTTACTTCCTTTTAAAGCTAAGATACTATGGAAAGGCATCTAGAGGTTTTTTTATCTACAATAAACATATCTATTGCAGCAATTGAGGTATGTCAAATTATCAAGTTTTTGTTTAAGTATATTGTTTAGATAATAGAAGAGTGCAATTATTATGAGTAGAGCAAAAGTGCTACATTGCAGCAACTAAGAAACTAGAACTATATTAGTCAAAAGTAAGGAAATTTGGAATTAAACACTGAACATTACTCAAACTGATGTATTGGTGTCAGAACATATACTAAAAGTTCCAAAAGGCGTAACCCCAAATTTTTATTGGGTCGTTACTTGCAAAACATCAAGACAGCTAATTTAAATAAGCTAATTCTCGACTCAAAAATCGTTTACATTACAATACCCTTAGGACTGAATTTTAGAGACCTAAGTGAATCTGTTCTTCTTATAAGTTTAAATAAACTTGTTTTGAAAAAAATGAGGTACTGGTCGTTTACGAAGGTCATGATGCCACCTCAATGTGTTAATAGCTTCAACAGCACACAACATAGCTATTGTGAACAGTGTTGATTCAAAGCGAATATTAAGTTAAGCTCCATTTCACCTTCTGTTTGGTGCAACGTCTCAAATCTGAGACCATACATGTGCTGTTGGAGAGAAGGCAGCTCATGTAAATGTTTGCTTTGACTGCATTTATCTTGTATGGTTTAAATATCTTGATACTGTAAAACACTTTGGCGTCTTACCATGACCTACACTCATCTATTTTGTTCATTTTTCGTTGCAATGGGTGGAAGGGTTATAGACCTAAAACCTCTGTAATAACACCTATGTGCGATTTATACAATCAGTATAATGTCACTGACTTTAAACTTATCTACGTAATAGAAGAGAATATTTTAGATTTTCACATTGTACTAGGAAACAAATGATAATAAACTCAGTTTAAAAATTGACTTAAAACATAATATTTCTGATCATACCTGATCTATCAAATCTCTATGAGAAAACACAAGAAGAGCTGGCCAGAAGTTTGGTTCGGGTCGTACGTCAGGGTCTCCTATCGCTATGGCCATTTTATCCGCTAACGTCTCTTTGATTCCATGAATAAATATGGCCTCCAAAACAGTACAGAGAGAATCTGCAGCTTCAGAGCTATCCTGAAATCTTCCGCTATGAGCATGGTCAAGCTGGATGTCTTTCACACAGGCTACCAATTGGGACTGAAGAGACTCTTTGAGTATAGAGTCTTTGCTCCTTATTATTGAGTTCCGAAATAATGATTTCATTTTGTTACCATACTTGTGTTTCTAGATCTTAGTACTATGGGCTGATAAATTTCCACACACTTCTTATTGGTTTCCAGTTTATGTCCTTTAACCCAACTAATGGCAATCTGGTTCTGAAACAATAAGAATTTCCAAAACCATTTCAGTTAATCAGTAAAAGAGAAAAATAATATAAATTTGACAATACCTTAATTATAATATCCAGTTATACAGAGGCCACTATTATACAGCACGCTGTGGTGGATAAGTTATCATAAGTATGATACTAGTAGTACCAAAGTGAAATTTAATCTTTACCAGCACTTACGTGATCTGAGCTTGAATTTGGGTACTATCACGAGGGAAAGTACCGATCGGAAATACCTCTGGCCATCAGTAAGGGTTTTGGTTGCGCCAACTCGCACTTCTGGCGAAAAAAAAAACATCCCTAGTTTTATTTTAACAAAATATTACTATACATTGCCGACCAGTTGGTAAGGCAACTTTAATTATGTTGTAAAAATATCTAAAAATGACAATGCTATGCTTGTACCAATTGGTCCAATATTTAATTTCTGTAAATATAACTATTTCTGTACCTATTCTGCCACAGTAAAGTATTTAATTTAGTAAAAACCCTTCAAGTAGCAGATACACTCTTTGGCTGGCAATTTTTGGATGTTTTCGCGTATGTACACTACTGTAAAACTTTTATTGACACCCTCATACCTAAAGTTATCTGATTTTGACCAAATTTGTTTAAATGTTTCTAAATCCAACTAATTAAAAATGGGGGAGGGGTGTTATGGTATCTTCCGAAGGATAGCAAAGTTATTTCCTGGCATACTCAACATGGACTTTTAATTACCTCCTCTGTGCTGGCATTCTTGTACCTTTTCATTTTATAGAACTAGTACAAATACTTGTACCCACACACTTCTTGTAACATTATTTGGCAGAGCTTTTCTAATCCTCTCCAAAGTACGTTGGGCGGATAAAAGATTTTCATTTGGTTTTCCATGAAATAAGACACCGAAACATATTTATGAAAACATTTGGTCAATACCAGACAACTTCTATAAAAAGGGGTCAAGGTAGGCTACCCCCCCCCCACCCTACAAGAATGATTAGAGTGGTCATGTATGTTACATATTTACTGTTGGGGTATCAGTGAGGTTAACGGCTGGAGTAGAAAATCAAAATTTCAATGTTATTAACTTATCCTGCCCCCCTGAAGAAATACATATATATATATAATCTAAACGTAAACGTCAATTTGTGTACTGTGCTTCTTTGTTATTTATAATTTTCAGAGTTATCTGCTCCCGATAGCTCATTTGAGAGTTCTGTGGAGAGAACAGCTTAGTACACCATCAAGCGTCCAATGTAGTAGCCTTCACTATTTTATAGATAACCATTGTGTCCATTACTCATGTTACTTTAATACGGTCAATTAGTTTTGAAAGCTAATTTACATGTTTGATTTTGGAGTACATGAGCAATTTTTTTTTAATTGGTCGTGTTTGTTCAGAGTGAGAGTATGAGTTCCTCATGTAATCATGTTATTTTCAAAATCTAGAAAAACTATTTTTATGTGATTAGAAGTTACCACGTGGTATGTAAGTAGATAGTATGTACATACAAAATGTATGGTTATGTTAATTTTACTTATTTATTAAACTTATATTTGTTTTTTACACTATTTTTTTTGTAGAAAGTTACGTTCAATTAGTTTGCATTATTTTCAAATTTATTTTTATCTCCGCTGGTCATGAAGATCCATGTCATTAACCTATTGCTATTGTCCTCCTGAACAAAACAATATAGATTTTCTGGTGGGGGTACCAGAAAATCTGTGGGAGGATATTTTCAGTGAAGAATTTTGGCCAGAGGGTACTCTAATAAGTACTTTTAATCTTCCTAAACACAGACGTAATTTAAACTCACAAATAAAGGTAGACACTGGGTCAAAGATAGCCTAAACCCAGTAGAAGATGCGAGTAAAACAAGGGTTCTTTACTTGAACATCCAGGGCCTAAACAGCAAAGAAAATTTACTAAGTCTACTGGGTTCTGATAGTAAATAAATATAAGGTTTTATGGGATAAAATAGACAAATAATGAATTTTAGAACGTTACAGTTTTATCCTCTGCAGGTCTTATCCCCCATTATCGTATATATAGATTTAAAGCCAAAAACCTCAATCTTATTTTGTTTTTACACAAAAACACAAAATAAAAATTAATTTGTGTTTTTATTGTTTACAAATTTATTCATTAATTGAATAGCTGTACAATTATATATTTTGTAAAATTAAAAAATTTGAATAGCCTACTATTTGTCTGAAGCAATGAATTGGTATTGCGGGTTTGAATTCAATTCTTTGAAGAAATTGTATTCATCTGTAATGTATTCAAATTCATTTTTAGGCATTAATAAAATTATGAATTTAGAGTTCCAAGGAGCTAAAAATACCATAAGGGGCAGAATCAACAACCCCCATGTAAAATATATTTGCATTGTCAAGTTAATTATAAATACATTTATGTGAAAACTATCTCCTATTCAACATTGCTGAGGTTAACCTAAAAGTGGAATTTGTTACTAGTATATAATATGGTGTCATCCTTCTGTACAGTTAAAATTGTTTGTATCAATCAAAATAGTAAGTACCTACTAAAATACAAGAAATTAACAATAGAAGTCGTAATTCAATAACTTATAACTCAACCTATGTGAGTTTAGCAACATAACTTACAACAAAGGCCACACACAACACAACAAAACCCCACATTTAATTGCCTTTTGCTTTTTTTAGTAATGAATTGAATAGTGATGGGAACAACCGATTCCAATTAACTTATTTATTCAAATGTTCGAACAAACCAATTCAATCGTTTAGAGTTTTTCATATCGGATGAGTTTTTCATCCAGGTTTCCTCAAATGACTGAAACCAGTTAGTTGTGTATTATAAGTTGGTTGATGTATCTATTCTACACGTTTTTCTCATTCAATGGCTTTGTGAATGAATCCAGAAACTGCAATCTAATCGCTGTTTTACTAAAAATTTACTCTAGGCTTTTCAAATTTAATATTGCTCCGTCAGTAGCTGTCATACAATAAATGAAATTTGCCAGCATGTTGTCATCTTTCGGGCTCTGTATTTTAAATAAATATAGATTACTGTAATTATTTTACAACATTTTAAGATTCATCATTTAGCACATTGTCGTACGCAGTTACAATGAAGGAGTATAGTTTATTTCATAAAGTTCAGTGTACATTTGGTGTAGTAAAATATTTATTCCCATATTTCCTTTCATAAGTTTATATTGGTTTGTTATTTGCCTCCTATAATTAGTGTGTATGTACTTGCCATCTAAGGTAACTGAAAGGTTTACCCTCTTTACTAATGACTTCCCAGCCCATGTCAGCCCCTACGGGCGATGCTACATGTACGCCGACGACTCTGTGATACTCTCGTCCAACAAGTCCATTGAAAACTTGGAAATTGAATCGTATGTAGCAATAAACCTTGCAATCGACTACTGCTCAAATAACGACTAAGTATTCAATAAAAAAAACAAAGCAGTTGATGTTTGGAGCCCACAAAAATTAAATTTCGGAATTTTGAAGAACTCTGCTTAAAATTAAGTTCTGCTCTCTTCGCCATAAGAAGATCAATGGCTATTGGAACTAAAGAAACAGCATTAACCGCTTACTATGCGTTTTTTGACAGCAAGATGAGATATGCCATAGTATTGTGGGGTGGCTCATCTCGTACTAGTCTGGATCGAGTTTTGGTGCTCCAGAAAAGAGCTGTGAGAATAATGGCAGATCTAGGGGCGAGCGATAGTTGTAGAGGGGCTTTTGTTGAATGGGGAATAATGACAGTGGTGGCTGCTTACATTCTCGAGGTGATCATCTCTTCTTGCTCAAGGGGGCTCACTCGAAACGCCCAGATACACGACCACAACACCAGATTCGCCAAAAACTTCAACCTTCCATCCCACAGAAGAACACTTTTCGAGAAGAAACCATCCTACGCCGGTGCGAGATACTTCAACATCCTTCCAGTGGAGCTCAAAATGTTGCCCTCTCATAGGCTGAAGCCTCACCTGAAGCAGTAGCTATCGTTGCGGGCCTTCTACACAGTCGGTGAATTCCTGACCTGGAGAGACTTTGGAATATAGAACTCTCAAACACGACTTTTAAATATCAAAAATAGCATGTGATTGTAACCCAATACTTGTAAAAAATAACGCCTGTCAGATCTTAATGATTTCGCTCAAACATTGTATTACATATGAATATGTGTTGCCTGTCATGGTGGTGGAGTGGACCATTGGTCTAAACCATGGCAGGATAAATAAAGAAAGTATCAAAGTCTCTCTCTCTCTCTCTCTCTCTCTCTCTCTCTCTCTCTCTCTCTCTCTCTCTCTCTCTCTCTCTTCTCTCTCTCTCTCTCTCTCTCTCTCTCTCTCTCTCTCTCTCTCTCTCTCTTCTCTCTCTCTCTCTCTCTCTCTCTCTCTCTCTCTCTCTCTCTCTCTCTCTCTCTCTCTCTCTCTCTCTCTCTCTCTCTCTCTCTCTCTCTCTCTCTCTCTCTCTCTCTCTCTCTCTCTCTCTCTCTCTCTCTCTCTCTCTCTCTCTCTCTCTCTCTCTCTCTCTCTCTCTCTCTCTCTCTCTCTCTCTCTCTCTCTCTCTCTCTCTCTCTCTCTCTCTCTCTCTCTCTCTCTCTCTCTCTCTCTCTCTCTCTCTCTCTCTCTCTCTCTCTCTCTCTCTCTCTCTCTCTCTCTCTCTCTCTCTCTCTCTCTCTCTCTCTCTCTCTCTCGTTTTCAATAAATGATTGTTTCAATCAACTGAAAAATCGATTTAATATAAAACAACCGATTGTAAAGGCCCTTAAACTCATAGCTCATAGCACCTAGAATCATAGCTCCGACAGTAACTTGTCGGTGGAATGAGTAGATTTTATAAAAGTGTCGGTGCTATGCACAAATCTAAGGTTTGTGTCAGAGCTGTGCGCCAGTCTCAACTTGGTGGTGGCGCACAATTCCGACACCTCCTATGGTTCTAATGAATTACGAACCTTGGAGGGGAAATATTGGAAGTACAGATGTGAACTGACCGACGCTCTTCCACTTCTGCAAAATTATTACCAATCCAATATTGCTACAAAGTCAAAGTATTTATTACACCATTAAACATTGAAAATTGTTTTTGGCGTTAGTCAAAATATAAAATAACTCATTTAAATACACAATAGTTTGGAATCCTATATTATATATATATACACACACACACAGCCGCATGTGAAACTGACTCACTCACTCACTGATATATAGATACAGATTCTACCATAGTTCTAGAAGTGCTGGAAACTTAAAATTTGGCACGCACGTAGTTTTTCCAATATGACCCACAGAAAAATCCTGAAAACTGGACATTTTTACTTCTAAACCCCTAAAAAAACCTGAAAATTCGCGCATTTTTTCACCCCTGCAGGCTTTTTTTGTAAGGCCGATAGCGAGCTAACCGTTGGAGCTAGCTCGGATCTAACGAAAATTGTTAGTCAGGAATGAAGTAAACTAAAAAAAAGGCCTGGTAACTTTTTGTCCTATCTCATGTGGTTAAGCGACAAAACGCAGGAATATTTGACATTCGGGAGATTTTTTCGCTTAAAATAAGTTTTCGAGCACCATAGCGACCGAAAGGTTGTTCGTAGCTCAAATCGGATTGACCCGTCAAATGAGTAAATCACGCGATCTACAGGAAAGGTCCAGTGACTTTTTGCCCTATCTCCATCGGTATGACCGCAATACGCGATTATGTGCAAAACTTGTGTAATTTTCAGGTGAGAATTTATATACCGGGATCGATAGCGGTGAAACCAATAATTTGCTGTACTTCCCTTGGTTAAGCCGTAAAACGCGTTTATGTCCAAAATTCTTCTAATAAACGACTTGATCTACAATAAAGGACCAGTAACGTTTTGCCCTATCCTCAATGGTTTGAGTGGAAAACGCGTTTAAATGCAAATAATTTATGATTTTTACGTGAAAATTTTTTTTTGGAGTCGATAGCGGCCGATCCATTTGTCGTACCTTAAATATTAGATTGTTGATAACCAGAAAATAATGAGATCTACAAAAGAGGCTTAACAGCCTTTTGTCGTATATCCTTGCGTAAGGCCGAATAACGCTTTAATGGTAAAGTCTGTGTCGTTAATTAGTAATTTTAGGGTTTTATTTATATTTTTCGACTAAAATGTCTGCAATTAATAACAGTTCCAGATTGAGTTTTTATTACTACGTAAACGACTGACTAGTGTACGTCTACTAGAGCACATCACGAATTGGCTGAGCATTAGCGAAGGTCAATAGTACTTAGGGACATAGTGAATTCTATTTAGGCTCACAAACATAAAACCCTCCAAGAGGCCCACTCCTGTCTTAACCCCCGGTAACATTAACAACCCCCTCCCGGAATTTCCCGGTATGACCAGATAACTCTGGAGAAAAATTAAATCCCCTGATGTCTTAACCCCCGGTAACATTAAACCCCCCCGGGAATTTCCTGGCATGACCAAACAATCACTTGAGTAAATTAAACCCCCTGATGTCTTAACCCCCGGTAACATTAACACCCCCGGAATTTCATGGTATGACCAGATAATCTCCTGAGTAAATTAAACACCCTGATGTCTTAAAACCCTGTACCATTAAGCCCCCCCGGAATTTCCTGGTATGACCAGTTAATCTTCGTAACTTAAACACCCTGATGTCTTAACCCCCGGTAAAATTAAACTACCTCCCCCCCCGGAATTTCCTGGCTTGACTATATAATCTCCTGAGCAAATTAAACCCCCTTAACAACTGACTTTGGGTCAGTTTTTTATTATATTCACACTAAACTATTCACAATAGCTGACCAGTGCAGACTTTTCTTCCATGCACTGTATTGGCTAAACCAAAACTCGTAGCTAAAATTCGAGACCGGAATCGAAAGACAAAATTAAATTTCCGACAAGAAAGGTCCAGTCACTTTTGGTCGTATCTCTCACGGGTAAGCTATAAAACGCCCTTAGAGTCAAATCTTTGGTGTAAGTCGGAAAAAATCAACAAATTCGAGCCGAAGGCGAGTTTATACGTATATATTATGTTTATGATGCAGCATCGACAAAACTGCTCAATGCAATATGATCCTTATTTATAATTTAATTACTTACAGTGCCTCCCTTAAGCTGCAAAAAGCTCTTTCAGACAGATAGAACTTAAAATCTTCAAATTTATATATTAGGGACATGTTTTATTTTAGGTGGAATACTATATTGTACAGTTAGGTCCTTGATAAAAACGAGTTAATAAGAGGAGAAAGTTTAAAAAGGTCAGGAACAAAATTATTTCTGTATCTCGTGTTAAACTTATGAGTACATTGGCCCCTGGCAGATCCTGATTGTTCAAGTAATATTCCAAGATGTTAAACCACAATATAATATAACAGCAAAATCTCAAATAGCAATAACCAATAAGACAATAATAACAGATATCTATACAATTTTGAGTCATAACAAAGTAATAATTTAAATTGACAAGAATAGATGCTTTAGATAAAAACAAATTAAATAAAAAAGAGCAGAAAGCAAGTAGCTAAAACCAAATATTAAAATTAGAAACATGCCTATTAAATTAGAAAACAATTTCACATTCAAGAAATTAATAAACAGAATACATTTAAGCCAATTAAACAGTCAGTCAGAGAACATCTTATAACGTGTAAATTCTACCAGGCACATTGGTAGCTTAGTTTACAGTTTTGCAGCAATTGTTTTGTAATATTGCTGTGTCCTTGTCGATCTACATCTTGTTATATAAATTGTATTTCTAAACCTAGATATTAGATCTGGACTTTAAATTTTCAATATCTTTTCTCACACTCTGAATTATTTCATAAATATACAAATTGACAACTGTCAGAATTCCTGTTTCCACAAACAAGGGGTTACAATTTTCTTGCAACTACGAGTTGGTGACGATCCAATAGCTTTCTTTTGCAAAATTCAGACATTGCCAATTCCTACACTATTATCCCACACAATAGAGCCATACCTCAGAGTACTCTAAAAAAGCCTGATAGGCCATTCTTAAATATATCTTAGGAAAAATTTTCTTTAAACTGCACAATAAAAATACAATCCTAGATAACTTTATTACACAAAAACCCAATATGGCATTTTCACGTTAACTTACTATCTTGAAGATATTATAAATTAAGGAATTTTGATTTTATTTGATTTGACTTCCAAACATTCAAAAGTAAGGAAACATCCGTTGTGTTCGAAGCCACCTAGCAGAAGAATGAATATCATAATTTTATTAATAAATCAATCTAGCGGTTATAGTGTGCGATACTGACATATAGACAACATTAGTGCAGGTACATATATGGATGTATCAATCTCCTGTGATATAATTTCCTAGGCCTACCTTTTCGGAATATCTGATCGGCCCCAGGCAAGAATAAATCCAAATTCCATACCTTAAATTCTTAGATCTAATCTATTTAAAATTTTCCCAAATCGATTTTCTCAACAACACTATGTACAATATAAACAATCACTAACATAGCATGCCTGTTAACTTTAAAAATTGAAGACTTAATTAACCAACCATATATAAATAAATATTTAAACTGCATAACTCAGTGTTATTAAAGTACTGGAAATGTACGACGTGGCTGCATCGTGATCCCATAGCCAGAAAGAGGTATCGACTGTACTGCTAGTTCAGTTTCTGTCCACCAGGTTACAGGCTGAGTTAGTTTAAACTTAGTCTGTTAGGAGCGCCGTTGTTCCGGTAATTTTCTGCTGTAGTAAAGATTTATTGGTATTTAAAATAAAATTACAAAATTGTATTAAAATAAATCACAGTAATTATATTTAAAAGTAATCGTACTCCATTTGATTTTTCTGAAGGGGAAAGTGAGTTAGTTTCTGGATTTAATATTGAGTATGGCTCTGGTGGGTTTGCTTTATTATTTATTTCGGAATATGCTAGTATTACATCGTTATAAATATGCATTGTATATAAAACAATACAAATACAAACGAAACAATACTATCAAAGTACTTTAAAAGACTCTCATCTGCAGATTTAACTGCTTTACGAATAAAATTGATGCCATATTGACTGAATGTAGAATAAGTTTTGTGGTTGAGAACCACAAATTTTGCAAGCTGCATTGTCATTCTTGTCTGAATGATGACATGCAGCTCATCAGAGATCATGGACTTACCTGCTACTATTGAGTAACAGGCATAACAGGGAATTTGACTTGTTAAAACTATTAAGAGCAACATAGAAGTTAGAGATGGCCTAAATCAGTATGAATCTGTAACCTTTACTTCTGATACCGTTACTCCATGATGAGTCCAATTACTGGATACTTGAAATCAGTATTTCCTTACTGGAATCGTTTTAAATACTAGACACTCTAAATCAGTATTTCCTTACTGGTAAGGTTTTAAATACTGGATACTTGAAATTGTTATTGAACAAACAGTTTTGTAAATGCTTTGATGTAATGAACAGTATTCAAAAGTACAAAACGCAATTACTGTATGTAAAAGATGAATTGTAAGATAAATTGAACTTCTGCTTCTTTGAATTGAGACAAATGGGCTGTTACACTGGGTATTCTTTAAGGTTATGAACATAAAATTCCATTTAATAAGTAATTAAAGTTATTTGGTGCATTTTTGGTACATTAACACAGTTTCGTATTACTCATCATTTGAATTTGAATTAAAAGCATAAGATATCTAATCAAAGTTTACATAATCAAACAATTTTAACTCAATGAATTATATAAACTGTTTACTTCTCTTAAATATATATATATATATATATATATATATATATATATATATATATATATATATCACTGATACCGAATACTGTAATACTGATTTGAGACTGACAAATGCAAAATAAATACCACGATAATAACGCTCCAACTGCAAAATATTACTACTTCACAATCTAAATCAGTATCAACCCCGGTGCCAGTGTAATATTTATATTTATTACTCAATAACTAATTCAAGAATATCACACTGGCACCGGGGTTGATACTGATTTAGATTGAGAAGTAGTAATATTTTGCAGTTGGAGCGTTATGATCGTGGTATTTATTTTGCATTTGTCAGTCTCAAATCAGTATTACAGTATTCGGTATCAGTGAGGATACAAGTACATATTAATAATACAAAGTATCTGTCATCAGTATTTTTGGTTCTCAGTAACCGTTACAGATACTGGAGAAAAGTAGTTACAAAATACTGATTACTGAAATACCTCACCTTTAATTGAAGTGAAAATGAGTGGAGATTCAAGGTCCTGCATATATTATATGTTAATCTGAAATATGATTTTAAAATGAAGTCATACCTGCAAAATTATTAAAATAAAACTAAACGGTAAACACAAAAATGGTAGACAGTATGTATGCGCTTGTGTATGTCTACCAGTTTTGTTTGTTTACTATTTATTTTAATTTAAATTATTTTAAAAGTATGGCAATTTTCCAAATTGTATTTCATATTTTTAAACCATTTTGACCAATATGTTCATATCAGGACATGCCCACTTAGAAAACATCTTATGAAGGTTATCTCAGTCAGACTGATGAATGCAGCCTCTGTGGAGAAGCAGAAGATTCAGTGGAACACATATGGCTAAACTGTCCTGCCATATTTAAAAGTAGGAAAACATTCCTAGGGGCATATCTTTTCAGCCCTAAGGACATCAGAGAACAAAGGCGCTCCAATTGGATTGGCTTCTGTAAAACATGTATAAACATATTTATTATTATTAAAAAGTTTATACTTTTGAGATGTAATTAATAAATTGTACGATAAATTAAACTTCTGCTTCTTTGAATAGAGTCTCAGATTTTTTTAGGGTACAAAAATAAGTAAGGGAGGCGCAAAGGTCCTTTTAGGACTACGTGCGGGGAGTACCATCTCTTTCCCTTGGAAGAAAAAAAATATGTTACATAGTTACAATACTAGTTTCAAGGTATATTATTAACGACACAATTCGTTCTTAGAAACCTGTTTATATAAGTTTTATGTGCTTAAACACTTACAAAATCATTTTATTCACAGGAATTAATTTTACAATCTGGACCAATTAGATAACCACTATTATTAAATAAATATTAATTAAATTAAATAACAACCATTCTTAACATTAAAGAATACATCTTCATTTATTAAAATATTCTATTGACTCTGGAAGAATGGATAAAATAACAACTACTGCAAACGAGTTCTTACCTGCTATATCGTTTAGGTTACTGATAGCGATAAAGTCTCAATCACATTTCGCGATCACTGCTGGTCTATCAGGTACAGCGATTTCTTACCTATTGAATTTGTTCTCATTTTAGCCATTTGTATTGAGATGCTCAGAATAAACCCAATGAATTGGTTTATAGCTTACATAACACACATTATTCAAAAATAACCTTAACACTATCTTTTTTCATAAAGTATAAATAATGTAAAAATTTATATAATGATACACATTAAATAAATTATAATAAAATTATTACTATGTAATTTAATTATATATTATCAATAAAAATAATATTTTTAGTAAAAGATGAAAATTAAACTTTTTATTATACATATTAATTAAATGAATTATGATAAGATTTTTACTGTATTGTTTTAATTATATGTTATAAATAAAGGAATACATTTTGATTTAAATATTTGAAATACAGTTTTTATCATTTGAAAAGGTATAAAAAATTTTGTAGTAAATTTAATTATATAGACATTTGCCTATCCAGTATTTTCATGTGAGTATCACCTAATTATTGACTATGAATACATACTATAATCATTGCTATTTACAAACCAAAACTTTGTCAATTGATTTTACGTTAATCTGTGAAAAACAGTGAAACCACATAAAAAAATCTTGAATATGGCTTGAAATTATAAAATTATTACTTAATAAAAATAAGACAGAAAAGAATTGTTTTTTTGGGCTTAACAACACTGAGAATAGATCTGTTAAACTCCTAGGAATAAATATAGACTGCAAGCTTAGTTGGAGTGAACATACAAATCAGTTGTGTACAAAATTGGCTAAAGTTCTATTCTTATTAAGGAAACTAAAAACATGTACCAGTAAGGAACTTATTTTAAATGCTTATTACTCTTTTTTCACTGTCACCTATTATACGATACAACTCTTTGATAATAAATACTCCCAGCACTTTATCACCTTTGTCTATAAGATTATTGTATCTATAATTTTGTAGCAGCAGAAAATAACAGAATGGGCAGCTCGAAGTCCATACTGTTCACCGTCCTAAAGATTTGTTTGCCATCAAAGTATTTAACCAATTGATTATACATTGCTTTTTCATAAATTTTAGATATTACAGGTAACAAAGCTAATGGTCGGTAATTGGAAACCTCAACCAAGCTTCCCTTTTTATGTAACGATCTTAATTTTTGAAATTTTTAGTTTGTCTGGAAAGATACCCGAAATAAATGAGGAGTTAATCAAATGTGTGAGAGGTTTTGATAAGTGTATATTTTATAACTGTGATGGGGACACCACCATATCCAGTGAAAGTTTTGTTCTCAAATCTTTTTATTAATTTAATCAAATCAGTCTCACTGATATTTGCAGAGAAATTTTGGTATCAGCTCTTTTTTTGGTAATGTGAGTAATGTTAGATTAATGTAGGAATTGTAGAGTCTAGTAATATAATTATAGGAAACTAGGAATTGTAGAGTCTACAACAGCCTTCATATTATTTTGTAATATGAGAGGTGAAGATTAAACTTATTGAACTAATAGATTTTCTGTAATAGAAAGTTTAGGTCAAAAATAAAGGAGTATTCATGTTCATTTGTATTGGGTAAATTGTGTTATTAACTTTTATAATTTTACTAATTTTACATTACAGCCCTTTCATATTAATTTTTGAAGTTTTCGCCAGTTAAACTGAGAGGTGATACTTCTTTTTGTATGGCTCGATTTCAAACTTTTTTTTAACTCAATACATTTTCTCGTTCGCTTTAGAGTATTTACTTGAAAGTTTAGGTCCAAAAATAAAGGACTGTGTCCTTCACCACTGTAAAGTCATTTGTATTGGTAAGCTAACTCTTGATATTTGTTTTAGACTTTTTATGAGTAAACTTGAACTTGTTTTCATGATAAAGTTAGATGTAATTTTGTTGACAATAGATGTTTCGCCAGTTGCAAAGAATTTGACCTAATTGAGATATTTATTAATATTGAGCGTTTAATTAATGTTCTGTAATTTAAAAAACTACATGTCCATTATTAGAATTCAGCCATTTCTCTGGCATTAACACAAGTTTTCCACAAATTTTTAAAATACTCTTACAGTTAATATTCAAATACAAAAATGAAATATAATATTAATATAATCTGATTTAAATAAAATACAATTATTTGTAGTTCAGCTATTTATTAATACTGAGCAAAAATGTTCTACCACGAGTGGGATTTGAACCCTGAACCTCCCAGTTTTTAGTTCAATGCCAAGCTAATTGAGCTATAAAATTAATTAGAGCTTTAGAGCTACATAATTGAAATTAAAGCAGTTCAATCTCTAACTAGTTATTATTGGAAAGCTTGAATAATTAATTCAGTCTTACTTTTAACACACATAGAATATTTAAATCAACAATTATTCTTTTTTTAATAATTCTATTTAAATTGTCTTCATAAAAATATATTACTTACTTATTTATATAAAATTTGCTCTTGAATAAAATTAATCTTAGGTTAGACCTTGTTAAGCATATTTAACATTGTTTTACTAAAACATCTTATGAATTAAAAGTTAAATTTGATTATTCAAAACACTGTATACATCACCAATTATACATCACAATTATTTCACTCAATCAATGACATATTTAACCATTTAAAATTGAAAATATTCAAACTCTAATACACCTGCAATAAAAAACTTGTTAACTGTTGATATAAATCGACATGTAAAAGTACATGGAGTATATATTTATTGTGCATACAATTACACACATTTTGAGACATGAAATTAGTAATTCTCTGTTTTTTACTGCTGCCGAGTGGTTAACGTGCACTGTGTGCATTGAGCATAGATGCGGCAGATGCTCGGCGGTGAATATACAGATAGAAAATATGAACTTCAAGTTACATAATTATTCCAAAGCACGATATTTCGCTACTTTGGTTGTCTAATTCTGGGTTTTCATACACAAATTGTGACAGAAACACATTATAGCGATCGGTTACTAACTATCATAACAATTAATATAAGCAATATTTTTGTTAATATTTCACATATCAAATAAGACTTTTATTTAGAAGTTTCTTAGAAGCAAGTTTGCCGAATCTTAAAAAACAAAACTGATAATTTTTAGTAAGAAAAATATTGCAACATGATAATCGGAAAATTGTTTTCAGGGCAAGAGGTGTTGAAAGACTTTGTTAATTTTTTTATGGATACTTTTAGAGACTATTTAAAGGGTTTCCTTTAATTCACTAAATAATATCAGTTTATAAGAAGTTGCTTAATTATAAAATTATAAATAACAGACAAGGACTTTAATATGCTTATATTTTACAGATAAAATCCCCCACCAAAATTAAATAGTAACTATAAATTAAAGTTTAAATATAAAACTTGTTTCTCTAGTAAAATTCGACCATGTCAGGAGGCTTTATTGTTTCTGGTAGCAACCCTTAGAACCTAGAACACCATTTTAAATGTATAACCACCATCTAAACTTGAGACGGATGAATTGAAACTCAAAGGGATTATCACACAGGATCTCCAAGAAACTTGTATAGTTTTACATACTAACTTGATCGAAAACCCTGCCATAGTAAAATCTAAATATTGAAATTTTTCCATTATTAATAAAATTTATTCAATTTTACTTCGACCAAATCCAGTTAATTGAATCTCTGGATGCAATGAGCTCTCTTAAAAAAGTATTATAACTGATCTTAGTAAAACAACATATATTCTTCAAAAATATTCTTCACTAGTAAAACAGCATGTTTTTAAGCTTTTTCCAAATCATCAAACACACCGGGTATTTTCCAACTGATTTTGAGACTAATAAAGGTACCCTAATCCTAAAAAATTCAAATTTTAACCCTTATAAATTGAGGCCTATATTACTTACTCATATTTTAAAACATTTTCTAAGAAAAAAGATACATTTCTGCATAGTGAAATATCTGCTGTTCATACTGAACAACAGCACATTACTTTATGTACTCATGAATGTATTGAGACCAATAATATAATATGTTCATCTCAATCTAGGTTCCATCTTAATCCCTGCACAACTTCCACCGTTTCTTTATTTGTTTGAAAAACAATGACTTTCGTTGAGTCAAATAAGCACAATTTTACTCTTTTTAGATTTAATTAAGGCTTTTAACATTGTCAAACATAAGACTCTTAGGATCGGCTTAAGGTGGAACATTTGAGATATGGAATAGTTTTCTGGAGATTTTGTTTTTTTCTTAATCTTAATAGAATTTTTATCACACGTGAATGCTGGTTGGTTGTCTGGGATGTCAGACTGCGAGAGCGTTTCAGAGAATATTTTCTGTCAGATAGCATCTTAACACTCCCCTCTTTATTAATTTATCATTGCACTGATTTTGTTATGAACATTCCAGAACATAGCTTCAGCAATATAAACTAAAATTAGTCAAAAATAGAGACATTGACGTTACACATTTATAAGAATTCAATTCCTTACTTTTGTCCTAAATTATTTATCTCTTCGAAATTAGGATGTTATCTAGTTGGAAAGGTATTTTACTGTTTGCTTGACGTTCTCGAGTTTATTTTAATGTGAGCTTATCATTTACTTTCTAATAATATCTTTTACTATGATTTATTCATATTTTATTCGAGGAACTGAAGTAAAAAAAACATGTTCTAATGTGTAAATAAAATATTTAGAGAATAGGAACTTCAATTCAGATATTATTTAAAAGAGCACAGTATTTATTTACTTTGGTTGTGGATTTAAAGTATTTGTGAACATTTGATTAAAATAGGTATATTATAAGATAAATTACATAAGTTACTGTATAACTTTCGATACACTGTATCAGAAGTTCATCGCCAAAGTGTTCAAAAGTCCATTATTTTATTTTACATGTAGGTGAGCTATAAAACATCTTTTGATAAGCATCTAATTTAGTATAATTCTTAAACAATTACTGTTCCAACTCTCCATTAAACTAAATTTAATCAATTTTAAGGCAGAAAATATTAAAAAATAGTAGAATCAACGAACTTATGAATTTGTATGTTTGTCACTACTATCACTATCAGTATTCATTACTAACACAAGTCACTAATACACGACTAGCGCCAACAACGAAGCCATGAGCACTATGTTGACTATTAAAAATTAGCTGTTTAAAGAGATGACCGGTAGGCGTTCATGGCCATTACCCGCTGTCTCATTCGCCAGAAACAATAGTGACTGTATTCTCGTATTTGTTAACTCCTATGGGTCGCAGACCAACTCGTCATTTCAAAAGATTACTAAGCACGAGTCTTGTGCTTAACTATTTGTCAGCTGTTATAGTTGAAATATCAAAACAAATAAAAACAAAACTGATCTAAGATACATGGTTCGAGTACGAGTATACTTTCAGTTTAACCTAAGTTAAAATATACCAGGAATGTTTTTATCAATTGGGGGGAGGGGGTTCCAACCCCCAAAACACCCCTCTGGATTATCGTTAATATATTAAATAATGAAGATTTGATTGTTTTGCTTACAAATGTCACATACAAAAAATGTCTATGTGATTCTTTGAAACAACCTGAAAGCCCACTCGCAAATGTGAGTCAAGTGTGACTCTTCGTCAGGTGGGGGTATTAATACATACAAAAATAAAGAACATAAAGAAGAAAAGAAGGGAAAGAAAAGGGTTTGAATGTACACGAAAGCAGCTTGGAGTCCAGTCCAGTCGTTGTCACTGCACAGGATGCAAGTCCCTAGTACGAGAATTCAAGAGCACAATTACACGTCACACCGGTACAGGCATCACGCAAACTTATTAAGACTTCATACATAAAATTATGGTTGTGTTCTGTTAATTCTTCTGCTTCTCTGCAAAGTCTGCATTCATCAGTCTGACTAAGACCCACCTTCAAATATATTTCTATTATCCGTATACCTTAACCCTTTAAGGAGTGCGTGTAAACTCTATATAATGAGTAAGGACGTCATATGACGTATATTCTTATAGTGGCCCAAAGGAGTACGGACATCATATGACGTTTAGCCTCTGTATTTTTGTATTATCGTAAATGCATTGCTATAACTGATTGCCATTAAGTAGATTTGTTTGTAAAATGGTTCCATCTATCAGCAAAACACTTAACTTTCATGTTTGTGCTCATAATCTGATTTTACCACCAGATCGCAATATCCACCTGGTAAAAGCCACTGACTCAAGGTCGCGTTGTGCGTGCATCGCTTTGCTGTAAGAATATGCCGCCACATTATATTAGCCATTCCTTGTATACTGCATATTGTGGCCATATTTGTCTTGTGAGTGTGACTTATATTTGTTGAGCAACCATCTAGTTTGTTACTGTTGCCCAAATGGCAGACAATTTTGATTGAATCTGCCGTAGTGAGGAAATAAGACATTTGATTTTGAAAAAGTAATGAAAAATTGACTTGTATAACAAGTAGTCCTTTTTTATTAAGGTTTAAAATGTAAATAAACATGTTTTAAGAGATTTCAAAGATTAAAATTTTTTACTCCTTTTGGTAATTTTTTGGATTTTATTCATTACTCATTTTAGCCTATCAAAAGAAGACGTCATATGACGTCTATACTCCTTAAAGGGTTAAATCTAATAACAATAAAATATCGTTCTAAAATATTTTAACCAAAATGGTGTATGAAATTTAACTACGGTTTGAGAAATAAAACACTGATTGGCTTTGACCTGTAAAAATTATTTATTGTGATATAATCAATAATTGTTTTATTACATAATAATAACATTTCCCTTAACATAAGGTAAAGATAAGACAATTACCATTCAACAAGCTATTTAACATTGTTGTGTACCATATGATAGTGGAAATACAGGTGTCGGCCAGCAATCAATATAAATTGTTCTTATTAATAAACAGATTGAACAGATAGATTGAAGGCTGCCTTTATACCACACGAATTATTTTTCAAATATAACTTTTTATTCAATTTATTAATTGCTACTATAAGTTTTCAAGTAAGGTATACATTTGAATTTCAAGAACAAATATAATACAATATTATGTATGATCAATAACAATACTTTCGAATTGATCGCTTCATTATATTATTCCAAATATTTTATTAAGTATGAAATTAAAAGTATGCGCGTATAATTTAATTGTTGACATACTGTGAATTACTGTTCAATCGTTATGCAAATGCCATCATCGATCTCTGTTTGCAAAGTTAATAAACTATGTAAAGCAATAGTAACATAAAAATAAAATATAATAAAATATCTTTCGTAGTTACAACATAAAGATTATAACATTCTGCAATTGTTCTGATAAATACCATTCTATCTGCTGTAACCCTTATGGATATACACATTGTAAATTTATTGTACATTTATATAACTATCTACAAATCATATAACCACACTACACACAACTTATAAAACTATTTACGTGTCATGAACGTTTGGCTCTTTTAGTAACAAAACTAACATTGTACAAGATATCTAGCCCAGTTGGAAAAAATTTACAAATAAAATATATATTTTGATATACGGGTAACAGAATTGAATATTCAAATGTTCAAATTTGCTAAACAATGCAATGTAAGACATCAACAAATTTTATAATCGTATAGTACGTCGTATTTTCAATATTTATTTCAAAATACTGACTCACACAAAATAAGTTTAACATTACGTCAGGATTGAGAACCCTGAATAAGAACAAACAGTAAAGATAACAGACATTATTAGACTTGTTCCGGGATTTGATTCTAAGTTTCTCTAGCAGCAACGAAACTTCTTGTCTTATACACTTTCATCGGCCTACTGAGTTTTTTAACGTGGCTGTTAGAATTTTATTGCGTTAAAAACAAACTTACAGTAGCTGCGATTTGTCACAGTTCAGATTTTACCTTGTGACAGAAGTGTAAATTTTCTTATTTATGCTGATTTCACTTTGGTAAAACGGAATATTATGCTTACTTGTCTAATTGCGGTTAACGAATAGTGGTATTAACCTTTTATTTAAAAATTCATCTTTCACGTAATATGCATGCACAACTTGAAAAAGTATACAAAATTATCACAAAATTATTATATTAACTTGGGAAACAAAGAGTTGGCTAAACAACTACTTACAAATACATTTGTGATTTTAATCTTTATTTAAATATTTTTATGAACAATATATTTGAACCGAAACCACTTTTCACATTCTAACTTTGTGCAATAGAGTTTAAAACTTAAATAGGCCATTAACAAGTAATCATATACTTTAACATAAACTACGTTGTAATCACTAGAAATCAATTTAATAATAAGTATAAATATCAGGAATACCTTCTCCTCACAAAACAAACTTTGGATTTGTTGTCAAGATTATACTGACTCAGTCCTTACATGTTCAAAACTTTGCAGCGTTTGTGTATTATGTTTTTCAAGTAAAGCAACGTTATTTATAAACTATTAGACTAATTTCAAATAAATTATTTTAGAGAATTTGTTTGTAACTGAAAATAAATATTATGTTATGCAAATTACCCCATTAATGCTGATCTATAAGTATCATACAAGTCTCTTGCGTTTCACCAATACTAAATTATCAGTTTTCTGAATTTCATACCAGCACAAATTCATTCTTTAACAGCTCATTATTAAAAAACTGTATGAAAAACTTTGTAAAGTATTAAAAAATGCATGGAAATTTTGATATAAATGTAATGTAACCAAACTTTGCGTACATCCCTTTTACTAAAATGACTGTTGAACCATAATTTTATATTTCCCTTCTTTTAACATTGAAAAAAAAAAAACGTATTCATTGTCAAAAAATATTTTTTGGTTTTAGCTGAAAACAACCACTGAAAAATCTTGTTCCTTTTAGAGTTTATTTTAACCCCTACCACAAAAAATGTAAACATGTAATTATCAATTTACTGTACGCATTCTTTAATATAAATAAAATAAATTATGGACAAAATTCTAAAATTAATTACGTGGAATCATGAAGAATAAACAATAAACTAAATCTTACAACAGCTTATCTTTCGTTCTTTACACCAAAACAGTAAACTATCTTACACCAACATGTACTGTTCACTCAAACAAAAAAAAACCACACAAATGGTTATAAAATCAATTGAAATAAAAAAGTAACCAATTCATGGTTTAATTACCCAGTTGATATTGAACTAGCCATTTTTGTTGGTTTGTTCTCCAATTAGGTAAATGAAAAAATCCACCCCAGTGAGTTCAGAGTTGAGAATATAAGTCATAAAGGTAACACGAGAAAACATCAAAATCGCAATAATGGCTACAAAACGTTCTAGAATTCAAACAATAAAGTGACCATCAACCTATAATCTAAAAATATGCTGCATTTTCATATAAGCTGCTACTTGATAGCACAGATAACATATTAGAGGCCTGCAAAAGTGAGTTAAACGATTTCAAGAGAACATATAACAGATAAAATTTGACATTTCTTGATCACATAGCATACTGAGAATGTACAGAAAAGCTAAAAACAGACGGAACCAGTAGAACATGCCACTTTATTAAAAACTATCAATAAAAAGAGATCAAAACCAACAAAATACTTCATTAAAGGAAAATAAAACAATTATTCCAATATAAATACACATTTACTATATTTTCTAAGAAAAAATGGTCTTTTATGTGTAAATAATATTATATTATCTTAATAATAATGTAAAGACGAGTTGACTATTACACCATGTTCTAACACTCTAATATGGTGCCATGTATTTGGTTTGATTCAGTGTGTGGTGTACAAAGAAACCAATTGGTGTTAGAAAACCTTCTCCGTCAGATACAGTTCACCTAATCACTATTTGATGTTTGTTTGAAGTTGCTTTCGATAATGGTGAGTGAATAGCTTAAATTCAAGAGTTTATTGGTTACCTACCAATACACATCATTATAAGGTTTTCACTATTAAAACTATTAGAAAAAACACTGCAAACCTCATTAAAAAAATTAAAATGCTTATTAACCTACTAAAGATTATTCAGTACAGAGGTCACACTAATACGACCAAACCAATAAATACAGTAAAATAATAACCTTATGAAGGTCCAATAAATATCTCATACAGGGTACTTAAACGTCTTAAAGAAGCACGTCAACATCTTAATCCTTTGGGGGCAGAGTAGGAAAATTTGTGTAGGCCGAAATTGTAATTTTCATGCACTTGATGAAATCAAAATTGAACACTACTAAATAATGTGCAAATGGGTGTATTAGGGAAATAAACCTACATATGGAATAGTACTATAATCCAATATATTTATATAACCAAACAGATTTTAAATTAATTTTTATATAATTAAAATTATAAAATAAACACAAAATATTTACATTTTACAGTGACAAAAAACATTATTTCATTTCTTAAGGTATTATTTACCAAAGTACAAATATTAGAGTATTTTGTGCATAAATATAACCAAAGCCAAAATTGTTCACATTCAAACAAGCATATATGTATGTGCTGACTGTTCATGCTTGAATATTTATACAAATATATTACTTAATAACGATGTTGTGCACCAATGCAACTGGTTTTATTGGTTTATCATCTAGCCATTTTCCTTTAAGATAAATTTCCTGAAAAATAAAAAAAAGTTTTAACTTTTTTAAGTACTCCACAAGAATTTATAGGCATGTAAAGTGGGCATTTTGGCCAATTTTATAATCAGATCCTAGGAGAAACGGCTGAAGATAATGTGTAATTTTTAATTATGTATACAAGTTCGGAATTCAGAGAATGACAAGTTTCTTAATGAAATGTAGTTACAGAAAATTGCATTTTTTATAAATAAAAAACATGTCACTCTCTTCATTTATTTTTTTGCATACAAGACGGAAGGCACAAGAAGGATATCAGTAATATTGCTGGATGATCACTTGTCATGGAATTTCCATATTGATAAACTAAGTTCCCAACTCAGCACAGCCATTTTTTCCCTAAACAGAGCGAAGATCATTTAGTGCTGACAAAGCGACTAAAACAGCTTATTATGCTCTATTTGAGTCACGTGTGATATATGGTATGACTATGTGGGAAGGCTCATCAGGTGACTACTTCCACCGGATAATGATCCTTCATTAGGATTATAGCAAATTTGAAGCCATGTGACAGCTATCGAAAGGCTTTAAAGAATTTTAAAATCTTGACAGTGGCAAGATCCTGACTGACAGTGGTTCATCCTGGAAATGAGGCATCAAGACTTAATTTGCCAAAAAATAAGGAGATTCAGAACGAAACACCCAACAAGATAATGACTTCTACCTAACAACACACAGGACAACTCTATTTGAGAAGAAGCCTGGATATGCTGGTGCAAAACTCTTCAATGCTCTTACTACAGAGCTAAAAAAAGCTGAAAGCACATCTCTGCACCACTGGCTCATAGACAAATCCATTTACTGCATCAGTGAGTTCCTCACCTGTGCAAGTGGTCAAGCACACTACTAAATACATTACATGTACTTTGACTAAAATGTCCTAAGTTTTACAAACACTGATACCTTCACATACTTTTCTAACATAAAAATTCTTCTGACTGTTGTTTCTATTCTCAAAGAATATATTCAACAAAGAATCTGAATAAATACTGTAAAACTTTCACTTTTTTGTCTTCAGCCGTTTTTTGTGCACCTGATTTCAAAACATAAAGATTACTTTAAATACCTATAGTTTCTTATTGGATGACAAACATTTTCTCTGTTTTTCTTGTTTTCAGGACAAGTACCTAAAAGAGATGTGACAAAAGAATTGAAATTACATACCCCACCAATGGTTGCATCCTGAGCCAAATAACAAAAAAGAAAGAAAAGAATGGATTTCAATGTCATTATTTATTATGTTCATAACGTGTATTAATAAATGTTGTAGGGTTTTTTTAAGGAGATGATGCTCATCATATTTATAATATATTTTCATAATATTTTTCTCCTGTTCAAAAATTGTATTACTCCTAAGAGAATCAGTCATGAACACATGAACAATCAGCACCCTACAGATTTTATGCAGAAGTAATCAACACATTATTTACAGACAGTCAAGATCTTATGCAGAAACGTTCAAAACCTTACTGTAGGGGCTAAGCCCTTATGTAGCACAATTAAAATATAAAATACAAAACTTGAGGTAGCAACTACAAAAACGCAATTGAAAAATGTCGAAAACAATAATGTTTGGTTACTAACTTCCAGGTAGAACTTCACTTTGTGCTTTCATAATAGTTCCTTAGTTGACCGCCAGAGTGTAGTAGCAATCATACAGCACTGCTGTGGAATTGTAGTTAAAATAAACACTACTAGAGGCCAATATGTATCATCTTATAGCTGTTGGGCGTTGTGTAGTGAAGCAGCTCTTTGGCTTGTGAAAACACACGTGTGGCAGTCAAGGGGTTAATTGAAATACGTTACTGCTCGATTTATTTTGTAAGAATTTTAATATAACTAAATTACTATATTTTTGTATTTCACTTTGATTATTATGCTGTATTTTGAAAATAGTATAAGTTGAGCAGTATCCTTTCATACTTTTTCATTTTACTCTCAAAGTCATTTATATAAAAATTGATAGTTAGCTGCAACAACAAATTCTCTGTATCTTAAATGATATCCTGTTTCTTCTTCTTCAACTCTATCCATACCGGTGTTCACCTGCTTCCACCAGATCTATCTCAATCTTCCATAGGATAGTCTCTTTTCCGGTTACATTTCATAACATTATTCAGCAGCTCTAACCATATCAGTGTTCACCTGCTTCCACCAGATCTATTTCAATCTTCCATAGGATAGTCTCTTTTCCGGTTACATTTCATAATATTTTTCAGCAGCTGTAACCATACCGGTGTTCACCTGCTTCCACCAGATCTATCTCAATCTTCCATAGGATAGTCTCTTTTCCGGTTACATTTCATAACATTATTCAGCAGCTCTAACCATATCAGTGTTCACCTGCTTCCACCAGATCTATCTCAATCTTCCATAGGATAGTCTCTTTTCCGGTTACATTTCATAACATTATTCAGCAGCTCTAACCATATCAGTGTTCACCTGCTTCCACCAGATCTATTTCAATCTTCCATAGGATAGTCTCTTTTCCGGTTACATTTCATAATATTTTTCAGCAGCTCTAACCATATCAGTGTTCACCTGCTTCCACCAGATCTATCTCAATCTTCCATAGGATAGTCTCTTTTCCGGTTACATTTCATAACATTATTCAGCAGCTCTAACCATATCAGTGTTCACCTGCTTCCACCAGATATATCTCAATCTTCCATAGGATAGTCTCTTTTCCGGTTACATTTCATAACATTATTCAGCAGCTCTAACCATATCAGTGTTCACCTGCTTCCACCAGATCTATCTCAATCTTCCATAGGAGAGTCTCTTTTCCGGTTACATTTCATAATATTTTTCAGTAGCTGTAACCATACCGGTGTTCACCTGCTTCCACCAGATCTATCTCAATCTTCCATAGGATAGTCTCTTTCCTGGTTATATTTCATAACATTTTTCAGCAGCTGTAACCATATTGGTGTGTGATAATGAAATACTTCTTTAATTGATTAATAAATGTGCATTCAAATTATGATTTCCTATTATTACCCAAAGTTATTTATAACTCAAGTTGTTAGATCTGTGTCCATCAATTTGTAGACGCTTCCTTACTGTTAATTTTTGCTTTTTCTAAAATGCATGTATTTAGTTTTTGCGTCATTTGTCTACAAACCTCCTTTTACTGCTTCTTTCATAAATGTTTTTTGGTCAAGTGTCCTTATATCCTCTAAAAGTTAAGTAAAAATCATCACATATGCAAAGGTAATTATTTATCTTGGTTCTGATTTTATATTTTATTGGTAATTCACTATGGTTGGTATTCAAATGAACTTTAGGGTTTAAATGATGTGAATAACATAAAATTTTACATAAAAAAATGCAACCGACATAATAAACTTGTAATGATGGTGGAAATGTTTAATTATTTGTCAGTTATTTTCATGTAGTCACATTGTTTGCTGTTAATATTTAAAATATTGAATAATTAATTTGAAGGCATATTATTTACTATTATTCAATTTAATACAAAATTCCACTACCCTGTTAAATAAGGATAGGTTTACTATGTGATATGAATAAAATGTTCTACATTCGGAATAACATTAATTGTCAGTACTGGATTTTATTTAGTACAAGAAAAATCTTAAAATTATGTAGATTTAAACTCTTATTTTTTTATTTTCAACAAATTACTGCAGTCGGGTTTGGGCAAATATAACGGCATCACTTCACTTGATAATGTTGTGCCAAAAGGCCTATTCACTGTCATTGTGTCATATTTTGTAACACAAAGGCTTCTACAGTTTTGTTTTACTAATCTGGGAACAAAAGTGAGTATTCCTTAATGTCTTTTAAGGGTAAAAAATGTTACTAACTTAATCACATCCTGTTTGTCCAAACCAAGTAAGCAAGGACTTAATCAATGCACTAAATATTTACATTTCAATAACAGATGTACTAAAATACAACTTAAACAGGAATCCAAGGTGGAAATAACATCGGTATAAATTATCCTGTCACTTAAAAATTATTTTATGCATCCACATTTAAACGAGATTATATTATGTGGATTGTAATAGCTGTCTTAAAAACATAGTTAAAATAGTTGTCATGAAATTTTACTATATAGCATGTTCACTCACCATCATCCAAAATGAAAAACTGCTCTTATAAGAAGGTAACAATTTTAATTAACATATAAATATATTAAATACAATTATCTACATGCTTAGTCAACAACTCAACCGTTATAAAAACTGTCGGAATGTCTTGTATATAAAACTAAAACTGTTTAAATTACTTGCTCTTAAATACGAAGTCAAGTCAGGCATAAATAAAAAATATACTTTGTATGAAATTAAAAAATAAGTAAAATAGAGCTACACATCTGACCATTTGGTTTCATGTACATAGCGATACACCGACAATAACATTACATGAATGGAATGCAGAGTCTTACAGTTGTATCAGACCGAATACATCGAGTCCCCAATAAGAAAACAATGGAACGTGGTATGATCGTATCGTCCGGTGGATGGCACAGTCCCCGCGCAGAGGCTCGGCCCGCCAGCCTACGCGACTTACCTTATGTACAAAGTAATTGCTTAGAAAAGGGATAGACAACACTGTATGTAGTAGGCAGTGTCTGGGAACAAGCTGAGCACTGATCCATTAATAAATAAACTATACACAGTAGAAAACTGAGTCCGGGATCTACACCCACGAGTCACCCCCGGGCGGGGCTGGAGCTGCCATGTGTCCGTGGCCGTCTACCACCAACCCCTTGGCGGCGGGGGTGGAGTTGGGAGCTCCCTGCTCCTCGTAACCCCACATGTCCCCAGGGCCCGGCGCCACTCCTCCCTCTATCTGGTTTCCTGGACCTCGATTCTTCTTCTTTTCTCGATTCACTTGAGCGTACAACGGTTCTCCGGGCTTTACCTGCCAAGACAAAAGAAAATGTGAAAATACATCTTTAACTGTTATTAATTTGTTTTGTAATTAAAATTATTTTAATTTGAAAATACAAAAGGTGTTAAAATGATTATTTTATCATATTAATTAGTACAAGAGCAGTTAGGAAAATAACTAGTTTCAGAATTAAAATATAACTTAACACGTTGTCTGCAGCGGATGCTCTAGTACGCCATACTCTATTAGGTGGAATCATAACCGATCAGTATAGAGCCACAGTGAAGGTGTGAAAGAAAAATTGGTATTTTGGTATTATCCGAGGCCAATATTTTAGGACGAGTTTTCCTTATCGGAGACCAAAATAAACTTCATTATATGTTACTAGTACTTCCTTGTTTCTTAATGAATCGAAAATTACCCGATGAGTCCTACTTCCTGTCGCCAAATTACCTCCAAACTGACCTAGATTTGCTCATCTACTAGGGTCGCCCCTTCAAGTAGGCCTAGACGCACCTGTCACTTTCGAATAATTAATTGTTGTTCTTTTAGTTTGTTTTCATAGATTGTCATACGTTTGATTAATTTATAATTTCATCATGAATAATCTTTGCCTCTGCCTCGAATCTTCCCTTCAGATTTACCTCAAACTGAAGAGTAAAGTTTTCTATTGGCAGAATACATGTGGTGATCGGGAGTAGCGGCGATGCATTCAACTCAATTCTCGAAGACATCGCTTTCTTTGGGGAGGCAGATTACGATAACCGTTTGTCGTTGAAAATTTCAAAATAGGTAAAATAAAGTATATTATTTTTAATAATGTAATTTATTTTGGTCCCCGATAAGGAAAAATCGTCTAAAAATATTGGCCTCCGGATATGAAAGTACCGGAAAATTGTACTACACGTGGTGTTTTCAGTGTAGCTATGCCTGTGGGCCCTCTTGGGACTGTTATTCGTCCCTACATGCATGTCACGTTTTTATCTTCAGTTTTGTAATTTGACAGACCAAACTTTTGGCCATTTACAATTTATCATCCAAGGAATTAGAGGTCAATAAACTAGCAGTAAAATATCTTCATAATGTACTGAATTTGCACACGGTCAGCCAATGTGAAAGACTGCTCTTTTATTTTTTGGGAGAGGGGGAACAGTGGTGACAACATTCTGATGCAGAATCCTGCAAATTTATTTAATACGTAAATCATTCTGTGTCCATTACATCGCTAACCACTGATGAAGATATTAGTACGTAACAATACATCCACACAACTAAAATAAGCACAGCAGAATGAACAGACCATGCTAAGCCCTGTCTGCATTCCCAGACACTGCTGAAGGGTCTAAGAAAGGATACTAATTAGGCCACTGCCGAACATAAACATCCTGTCTCTGTCTGCTTTCTAAAACTGACTTAGAATTCAAAGTAAAGTAATATATAACAAGTTTCTGTATATATCAGCACTTTTTTTCATCTTTGATAGGGACTGGTTCGGAGTCCAAATGTAAAAGAATGGTCAACTTACCGGTGCCGGTGGGTAAATTCTGACGCCACCGGGAGGTGGAGCATGAGTCCCTCCTTCTGGATACGACATGTCTGCCATTGGAATCTCTTCATTCTGTGGACAAAATTGTTTTTAACTACATAACTGACTAGTCTAATCTTCGATAAATTACAAGACTAATTTAACATTTCTTGGTTTAACAATTACAGTAAAGCATATACAATGGAGATGCTATAGAAAGGAAAGAAAATCTGCTTCTTCTTAAACTTAGAAAATACCAAACTTGTTTGTAAGGATTTGGCTATTGTTGGCTACAGAGTGTTCCAGAACTCTTTACCAATATTTTCAGGTATTATCCATTGAAAGATTTCATCACAGAAGGTACCGTTGGAATTTTTATTAAAATAACTAAATAGTTGTTTTCTTGTGGTATTTTATAACTATACTGTTTTTTTGTTGTTATTGTTATTTGACTTTAGAAATTTTAAACAGACACAATTTTGTTAATATTAGAGAAAAGAATACAATTATTTTTCTAAATCTTCCACATATCAGCTTTCACCATTGACTGTCACTAATACAGTGAATCTCCAGCAATAGCAAGAGAGCGGTATGCCATCTTTGGTAGCTTGAACAGGGGTGGCGAGTTTTCCCAGGAGGACTTGATAGGTTGTTTTCGGCGGTTTGTTGAACTGCTGAAGTTGTAGACTGGAAGTCCTCATGGTGTTTCCGGGGTGCGCAAAAGGCCCTTGAGGCTTAAGTGCATGGCAGTAGGCCGCCCCAGGGGGAAAAAAAAAAAAAAAAAAAAAAAAAAAAAAATTACAGTGAACACCACTCTGACTGACAGGAACTTTGCTGCTACGACCAGAAAAGATCTGTACAGAAGGTTGTGGCTCACTTACAGTGGGGAAGTTATTGGATGCACCGGGGGATCTTGTTGTTTCGGAATTGACAGGCCTCTGGATGGTTCTGTCTTCGTAGCGGGTACCACCTTGGCTCGCCATCGGTCGGTTGAGGGTGTTGTTGGCATTGTTCGGCGAGTGAGGCCCAGCATTGCGTGCGGCCACAGTCTTGGTGACAAAGTCCTGCTCCTTCCATCCGTGTTTCTTGTACACCTCCCGGAGCTCCTGGTGCTGCCACATGGTGAAGAGAACCTGTCCAGCGAATTTGAGCACCCTTGGAGTGTACTTCTGTCGCTGCCGCGTGATGTTCATCAACCTTTCCACTCCTCCAGACTCGAACAGAGACCTGTTCCACACAAGAACTTTAATACTACAGAACTGAATAGTCAAATGAGATATATTTTTTAACCCTTCAACGCACTATTTAATTTGAACTGAACACCCCCTAAGTGGTCCACTTAATTTCTTGTTTTTCACAGTTTTGTGACAACATTACCTATACATACATTAAATGATTTTCTGTTAAGCCTATACTTGTAAAAGTGATTATATTGCTAAAATATAAGTATACCCATACAAACATGTACAAAACACCATTACAAAAACTTTTAAGACATGTTTACTGGAAGTTATTTGCTGTACTTATATTAGAAATTTGCAACTGTGTGATATGTCTTGAAGCAGTCCTCTAGGCATAGGCCAGCCTCACATTGGGGACACCAGTAGATTGTGTCCCTTCTTCTGCCATGTTTGTAGCAAACCACACATCTCCTTTGAGGCTTTGCTTTTTTCCCAGTTGGTGGAATCTTTTCAATAAAATGTCTTTCAGTTAGGTGCATTGGTAGAGGCTCAGTGGATGGTCTGCCTTGAACTGTTCTTGGTACCTCTTGTTGAAATCTTTTCAACATTTCTTTTACTAGGCCTAATATAAATGTTAAGTGATCAATATTGTTGTGTTTTGACTTCCAAATGATGTATGAGTTCAGAATTGTAATGTTTAGTATACGCTTGAAGGCTTTCATGTACCATTTAGTACCTCTTTTCCTTTCCAGTAGATAGTTCTCTAGCATTTGATCTCTAAGGTCCACACCCCCGATATTCTACTACAATACCAAACATAACCAAACAAATAAACAGCTAAACACAAACTATAACATCGTCATGCCAGCAGAAAAAGTCGTTTCACAGTCAATTGCGTAGTTAGAAACAGCTGACAGCACCACCTTGATCGATGTTTTTCGTCTACTATAAACTACATGTTGAACGGCTTTCGATACATAGGTATCGATACACCGATAGTTCATTTCATCTTCTTTCCAACGATGTATAACTCGAATGTATTACACAGAAAATAACCGAAATGTATTCGTTATAAGATCGGACTGCGTGATGCGTACAGCGTACGTCGCGGGCCGAGTTCAGCGGTAAACACTAGACGTACGGCGTACGTCGTGGTGCGTCGAAGGGTTAAATTACTGATAAGTCAAGTACAATACAAAACGTTGTCCTGTAGTGTTATGTAATGTGACAAAATTCAGAAAAAAAACAAATTCTAAAATTAGTCTTTCCAAACAATATATGTTCATACAGCAACAAAAGTAATGTGTTTTAATTTGAAAAATCTGGTATCGCTAAATCCTTAGTTCTGTAATTGAACAATTTACTTAATCCTTCCTACGCCGAGGATATATTAGAATGGTAGACTTTGACCAAAACACCGAACACGAGTATATCTGATATTGTGACACATTGTGTCTCTTAGAGTTTTTTAGTTCACAAAAGACCTTCGAAATGGCAGGTGCATGCTCCATGCTTAGCATGGTTACATCCCTTAACTGCCCAGATGATAAGATAAGATGATGGACCTTATCTGTAAAATCTTAGATAAGGAAATGCTCTAATAACTAGTAGTTTATATAATTTATCAGTTTTATAGTTTGTACCAAGAATTGGAATTTGGATAAAATTCACAGTATAGTAAATTGTTATTTTTAGATTTTTATTAATAAATATGCTAATTTTAACTAAAATTCCATGTTCAATATTTGTTGCATTTACCTCTTATTTGTAGCATATTAATAATAAAAATTAGCTTTGAACTTAAAAAAAAATATATTTTATAAATGTCTTGGCCTCATAAGGAAATTAATGGATTTAGAGCGGCGTGCGAAGGGTTAATTATTTTTCTTCAATTTGATGCTTTTATTTCCTAAAGGTGTAATTAAATTCACAGCTTGTCTTTCAGTTTCGTTGGTTTTCAAAAGTATGCACCAAGGGCCAGAGACGTTTTAACCAGAAAAAGACGATAATCTGATCCGGTTGGCACGGTTTTATATCACTTGGTAGCACCAAGTGCAAATGTGCAGCTGGTTACACACTGTACTAATATGGCTGTTATTGAAGACCGAAGCATCAACATATTATAACAGCATTGCAATGTGACATTTTAATCGAAAGAGTTACTGTGACAACTGAACAAGTATGTTTTGGAGGCAAAATTGATTCTGAATAATTAAAACTTTTAGTGAGCCAAAAATGTCCAGTTCCATCAAAGTAGGATTAACAATGCTCTAACCTACAAAAATGGCAGGGCAATGGCTAAAAAAATATGATATGCAAAACTTAACGACACCATCTTAATATCTCTTAAAAGTTATGGTTGCTAGTGCAGATTACTGACAGACATAGTGTGATGGCCTATACAGACTACTAGGAAAGAAAGTAACCCAACACTCCATTTTATAGTAAGTCTTTTTCTTTATTCTTAGGCCTACAGTATGGTTTTCTTTATCTTAGATCCCTGAATTGAGTTACCCATGGATTTGCACAACAGTCCAGTAGGTAAATAAATTATTGTCATTAGTAGATAATCTTTTTAAAATTAAATTCTTTAAGTAAATTAAATTCGGCTATTGCCATTTATACAAATTTAATTAATGTAAATAAAAAAGTCGTTTGACAGGTATTTGGTCTTCCGATCATATGTTTGTTTAGTTATTTAAACGCATATGTGACAGATACGGCCAAAGGCAAAATAATTGAATCGTAAAAAGTAAGGGCTCTGTGGTGTAATGGTAGCACATTCACCCGGCAAGTGAGAGATCCGGGTTCAAGTCCCGGCAGAGCAAGTACTTTTTGTAATTCAATGTTTATTGAAAAAATTAAATTCGGCTATTGCCATTTATACAAATTGAATTAATGTATGTATATATATAAACGATTAAATAAATAAATGAAATCACTTGTGGTTGCCTATGAATTAATTCATTTGTGATGACAAAAATGTCATCATAAGCGCACCTATAAGACAGGTAAGATCCTAATGGTATTTTTTATTGTTTAAAGACTTCTCAATGTGGCTTTAAAATATCACGTGTTTACAAATTACTGTAATCAGCCTCCAATGTATTTGAAACTGTTTCTTAACAAAAACTTATGGGACCATATCTCAAAACTTAGATGTACCTTTCAGCATTCTACAGCTCATTCAATACTGTACATTTCAGCTTTACAGGCCTCATAATTTTTGAGACAACATTGTGAACAGTAGATCAAATCCTAACCAAACTAACAGTTTAAAGTTTTGAAGCTATAGATCATGGATAATAGTTTGAGTTAGCTCAACACCTTTGAAAGATAGTATAATATTAAAAAAAAAATTAATCAGTAGTATATGGAATGAGTATACGTTCACGCATGAAAAATGGAAAAAAACAACTGTACAATATCCTACACATGAAATTTTAACCACTTAAATTCTGGTACATTTGAACCTCATAGGCCATTTGTTGTTTTGAGTATGTGCTTTGCAATGCAGGTAAAATCTTACAATGACCTAAAGAAATCAAATTCTAGAGTTATCACCATTTGTATAATGGTTTTTTATTTTAACTCAAGACCTTTTAATATTTTCAACTTGCAACCTGGACCACTGCTTTTCGTAATCAGAATATAAAAGAATACAAATTTAGGCATTCACCAGCTTTCGTTTTACATAAACACTGACTTTTCCATCATACTGCTATCAAACTTGAAATTAAAAGAAACTGATATAACATATTTTGGCCTTTTTCCCTTCTTTGACCAGTCCTAAAGGCTTTTAACAGATTTTGTAACTATAGAGTATAAGTGATATTAAAAAATAAAACTAGGTCTTGGTCATGTGCAATGAAAATAAGTTTCCTGATTCATAGCCAATTCTAGGTACATTATAATAATGGACACAGTAGTGACAAACCTTGAAAATTCTGCATTCTTTTTAATGACTTCGTTGAGAGTGGCAAGAACAGCTGCGATGGTATCGTCTGACGTTCCCTGGTCATGCTGAGGATTACCGGAAGGTAACTTTTGCACCAAATCTCGCATCGCATACTTTCCTACAAACAAAATTATTGTTTCAATTGACTTGCATAGTTCTAATGGAAATAAGGAAATATTATACGATTAAAGCAGCTATGGTGGAAGGACTGATCCAATGCGAATGTTGAGTTTAGCTCCAGTTTTCCTTCCTCTTACGTGCAGCATCTGAAATCTAAACTAACATTCGCATGATACAATTACTTTTTTATTCTTATCACTCAAATTGTGTTAGACTACATTTATTTCTTTACAATGTCTGTTACTTAAGAATGAACATTGATCAGAAGATATATTATTTGAAATTCGGTTTTTACACAAACTAAAAACTCTACTAAAAATTCAATCATGGCCAACAAATTAACTTAGAAAATAATGTGCACAAATATTACACACGCCATAAGAATGAAATCGTCAGTGATCATCATAGACTTGAAATATACACGAAAAAAAACTATGTATATCGGGAAAAGATTTCTGAAAAATATTCTTCAAAGCATAAGTAATATTAGATGGAAAGTAATATTAACAAATTTAAAAGAAAACTAAAAAACTATTTGATTGATTTAGTTTTGTATTCAATAGAGAAACTTGAGTATGTTTAGTACTTTTATATATATAAATAATGTATGACACTATTCGATGTACCGTATTGTACAACTAATGAATAAAGAATTATTGATAGATACTTTAGGATGTATTGGCCATAGACTGTTAAAATACCCGATTTTTGCAAGTGTTCCTTCACTGATTAAAGACTATTGAATTCAGTATGATTCTTATTGTCTTCTTTGGAGTAACAAAATTTTATCAAGGTTCCTTTTTTGATATTCCCTCTTCCTATCAATTTGCCAAAAATACGTTTTATAAGAAATCACTCGCTATAAACTGGTTTTCATTAAAGTCTTGTTTCTTGTAAATTACATTTATTTAAAAATATAATGGTATGGGTTTTTGGAAATATTGGAATGACACTACTGCCTATATTTCTTTGAACCCAAACAATGAACTTTACACTTCCTCATGTTTGGACGATAATTTTCCCAATGTCACCGTTTCAGTAGCTTTGAGTGCTCTCAGGATAAATAATAGCCGTAACCACCAATTGTTTTGTATAATGATGTTAGTGTAATGGCTACAAACTCTAGTTACTTTGCCCTTCTATTGAATTCCATTAAAAAAAAAAAAACAAATACAATGACAGTTCATCTGTTATTGTCAGCTGTTTCCTTTTTCCGTTTCATGTTGAAGAATTAAAAAGTTACATTCACTGATTAAAAAAAAAAAAAAACAATATGTTGGTTTAGTTTTTACCAATGTTAAGAACTAAAATTGAACAAGGTAGAACTAGAAAAAACCACATATAAAAGATTTATACTTGTCCAACCAATACATTTTTACAAAGATTAACCCTTCCCACACGTATTACAGGAAATCCGGTGTAGTAAAAATGATTCTCAACACACGTAAGAAGAAAAGGCATTACACCAATAAGATTTTATTCCATTACTTCCGGAATCTGAATTCCAATAGAACTTAAAGTAAATTACAATTTTTTTAACTAATTGCACACTACAGAGAAGTTAGGAATTTATATCCATAACTTTAAGAGTGAACAGTCAATTAGCTCAAATCAGTCAATTTGTATTCTGATTAATACTTCTCCGAGTTAGTCAAAATTTATAACTGAATGAAACAACCTATAGCAAATTTGAAAACATACAGAAAAAATAATACAATGGTGTATTTTGCTTTTTTTAGCAACTGTCAATCTGTATTTTGAATGAAAAAAAATTACAATTCAGTTACAGTGTTGTAATTTTGCACATTTGTATGTCTTATTAGGATATTACTTTCTGGTGAAAGAAAAAACCTATTGTTAACAATTTCAAAATGGCTGTATTTTAAACATTATAAAGCAAAATTTCATGAAATCCGATGAGAAGAGAAAATTGTTAGGACACGTACAAACGATAGCTTGCGTAAAGACAAAAATATTTGTTATAAACAAATCATGAATAGAGGAAAGAGTGTGTTTACTTCTCTTATGCAATCAAATTGATTAAAGTGGATTGCACAAAAAACTGTTGTTTATAGTTAAATAATCAGTACTTCTGTTTCATCTGAAATATCAACATATAATTAAAAATAAATATAAAAATCTGTACAAAATGATGAACAGTGACAGTATTTCCACGTTCTTTCACTCATCCTAATGTAGTTATCAAAACATGATTGTTAGTGATCAAATTATAAGAAAGACTAAGAAGCCCATGATCAGAGTTCATGTTAGTTAATAAAGCTGTTGTATAGTAGATAGTACTTGTTATTACAAGTAATAAAACGCTTGAATTAAATTAGTAAAATTTCAATAGTTTTTTAAATTGAAGAGATCTTTTGGAACTGTCTCTTCTGTACAAAAATGTCTATACTGTATTTGAAACTCTTATTGAAATTATGGTCTGAGTGGTTTTAAAATCTACTCCGACACAACTCTGTTACTAACACAACATCTTCAATTTTACATATAAGATGAAATCATGTTGAAGCGAACCTATTAATTCTTTGTTGCGCTGATCAATAGCGAGATTGCGTAGTGCTGTGGCCACAGCGCAGACGACTCTGTCCACTTCCATCCTGAGCAGTTCCACCAGAATTGGCAGACCCTTCTCCTTGCGTACGGCAGCTCTGATCTCGATGCTAGGCTGCCAGTAGCACGCGGCCAGATTCTGCAGAGCACCGGCGGCCGCTTCCAACGTCTCTGGGTTCGAACATGTTTGAAGAAGTGACAGATATGACTGCACCACCTGAGAAGAAAACATAAATACCAAAAATAAGTCATCTGTGTTTGGTAAATCCCAGTCTTTGCTGACATCTTTATTATAGTTTAAATTCAATTCAAAATTCTTTATACATTTTTATGTACATGTGTATATACATGGAATAGCATCAAATTTTTAAATACTACTACTTAACTAAAAACAACTACAGTTGAAATTAATGTTTTCAATATTTCCAACCACAATTCAGAAAATACAATTTAAAATTAGAGAGAGGTGGATAGTTCCTCAATAGAGTAAAGTGCTTTATTAGGTAAGTAATCTTTGAACATTTTTTTGAACTTTAGGCCATTTTACGTTTTTATGTTATGTAGTATATATTTTAAAAATTTGTTCCCCATATATGTAGGTTTATTTTTTCAAAAAACTTGACCCTATGAGCCGGGATAATCTGGTATTTTGCTCTAGTGTTATAAGGGCGACTAGGTGTCTTAAAGTTTAAGTTTTTCGCTGTAAGGATGGATTAAAAAATTTTTTGACTATAAACAGTAAACATTTTCAAATATTTAAAGTGTTCTTTAGTTGAGTCACCATGTTTTAGCCTTACCATTATCTGTATTGTATTTTTTGTTGTTTTAAAATATTATTCACATTTATTTGTTTGGTTGAACCATACACAGCAAGGCAAAAGGAAACATGAGAATAAACATAAACGAAATATACATTTTCCAAAGTTTTTTAGGTCACAGTAATAACTCATTCTCGTTATTGCATAGACACAGGAATTTATTTTAATTAAGAAGTTTTAAACATGTTCGTCCCAATTTAGATGATGATCTATTGTTAACCCTAGAAAATTTGTGCTGATTTTCTTTACAATATGGAATGAATAACCTATTGTTGGATCCTTTTACATTCTGTTTTAGGGTGTTTTAAATGTTACAAAGCTTGTCGTTTATGAATTTATTAGTAAATCTTTCAAAAAATTTCCAATAAAGATGTTTGCTTTGTATTTGCCATTCAATTTGTTGTTGTGATGTTTGTGAGGTTGGTTTTAATACCATTAACAGTGGTTTTTAATAAAAATAGAATATTAAAAATAATTTTTCTTTTTAAAAGATATTTGATAAATTAATAATAAATAAGAAGAACTCTAAAATCTAATTAAAATTGCATCAGAGTTGAGTTTAAAAAGCAAAAACAAAATAAGGAACAGTACAGAGTGATTATGTAAAAAACACTAATGATGGGAGGATCTCTTGATCTTGCAAAAGTTGGGATTCAAGTGTACCTTAAACCTTTTAATGCTAACGTGCGCTGCGAGCGCTCGTCACTGTTTATTCGAGAAATGCAGACGTACGCTGGGGGCGCTCGTCCGGTTTTTGTTATATTGTAGTTTTAATTATTGACCAAATGCCACTAAACTTTGCATACTGTATCTAGATACTACTACTATTGATACAATAAAATCTTTTTATTGCTATGCTCAACATGTGATGACGTATATCAGCTGTTTTCAACCTCATTTACGTCCAATCATTCAGTGAGCGCCTTTGGTTGCTGTGGTAATACGTTGTTGCTAGGTTATGTTTTAATGGGAATTATTCGTGCTTTTCTTTTGTTTATTTCAGTTTGCTTATATTATTATTAGTTTTGTGATTATTGTAAATAGATTTGACCATGAGTAAAAGAGGGGGATTCGTACTTTGTGCTTCGGCAAACACAAGTGTTAAAAATTTTTAAATTATGTACCCTATATTGTAAATAATTAATTTTAATTCTATGTAACCTACTTTCTTTATTATTTCAACAAACAATTTTATACATTGGGCTAAACAACACGTGTAAATAAAGTGATTTTGAATGAAACTGACCAAAATATGTCTTATCGAATTTTAGGTCAGGGTCCGTTATTTCACCCCATGTTTTTAAATCGCTACTATAGCCACGGAATTGATTGTTTTAACTATTTATGATCATAGATGAATACGGAGGTACTAAACTAGATAGACACTGTTTGTTTTCCTTGACGACGTCTTATCTTATCAGCATCAGGCATGCCCAGACTATTCTTGTTATCGAAATGAGACGAGTGCCTCCGGCCATCAGCGCGGGCTTCGGCAGCACCTTTGGTGCTGCCCCGCGCTAATGTCAATAAAAGAAAAACATCCCTCGAGATAGTACCTATCAGTAAAATATAAAATTCTAGAGGGGCTGATCAGAAATATAAGTTGAAATGATTAGTTCACCTCAAACAATCAATTCCGTGGCTATAGTAGCGATTTAAAAACATGGGGAGAAATAACGGAACTTGACCGAATTTTACTGTAAAATGTGGACTTTACAAGGTTTTCGATAAAATGCTGTAACTTCTCTATTTTTCAAGGTACGTTCTTCAATTTTGGTTTGTGTGTTAAAAATTAAATACAGTACAATTGCCAGTAACTACTTTTTAGTTAAGGCTAATAATAAAGGTACTTTTATATGTTCAAACTCATTTTTTTAAGTTTTTGTTTTTGTATTTTTTTGTTTTTTACAAATATAAATTATATAAATTTGCAAAAATTTTAATACTCATTTTTTAAAACACTCCACATTATTACATAAAAAACAACACCTCAATGGATAATTTCCTTCAATAAATAAAAAAGTTATACATTTTTTTAAAATAGTTGTCAAATTATAGAAAAAGGGCCTGGCATTCTTCGCATGTACTTTTTGAAAACAGGCTGGCATTTTTCGCATTGTCTATGAAAAAATGTCTGGCATTAAAAGGGTTAATGTACTCCTACGCTAAGCCATCTTCAATAAATGACTGCAAAACATGCTTTTGTATTGTGCAAAACACTCACTGCATGACTTCTATCTACTTGACTATTACTTTACAGCCTCGAAAACTTCAAACTTTTGTCACTTACTTAAACTCACACTAAAAACATTCCCAACCAAAATTTTGGAGAGAAAAGTTATACATTGAAGTTATACTACTTTAGACACTAACATGGACACATGTACGTAAAAAAAAAACAGACATGTGATTAATGTTACATTAAAGGGCTTGCAATAAGTTAGTCAGTGTAGGAACAGCACAATTGTGAAATTAAAATTAATAAAATTTAAGTATTATACAATATAAATAGCCAGATACACCTGTGTCAGTAAAATATTCGTTTTTAAAATATTAGTACCATTTAATTTAGTTAATCAGTGGGAATTAAAAAGTTACAGGGTAATATTCAATAAAAAATTACTTTTGAACTCAATTTAATATTTTCATTATTGCAAAGACAATTTAAAGATGTACATACACTAAGTAATTTCATCACATGACAGCTAGAAATGACAACAGAACTCAAAGGGATGAGCAATAATTGTTTTGAAATCTAAACTATTTGTGTGTTTCAAACAATGCAACATGATATTATATCAGAATGTGAACCAGTTCATTAATTTTTCATACACATTTAGAAGTGTGAGAGTATCATTTTTTCATTCAGGTCAATAGGTAGATATTGACATGTATTTAAAACTTATGTAATAATTACACTGCAGAATACATATCAAGTGTAATTTTGGCCACTTTGAAGAATGAAGATTGAGCGTTTTAGTTAGCATCATGTTGGTCCATAAAAGATTAAAAATAAAAGTTAACTACAAATATGAGAATAAAAAGAATCTCGTGTATAGTAAAGATAAAACATAAATTTACTTGTAACTAATGTTTGTTTGTAACTAATGTAATATTCATTGTTTATTTTGTAACAAAGTATTGCTAATAATAACAGCTAAAGTTGAGTCATGTTTAACTAGCATCATAAGACCTTATATATTCAGCTATTAAAACTATCTATTCATACTTAGCCCCGTGTTTTATTTAGCCCCCAATGGTTCAAAGCTTTCAGTATCTTCAGGTTGAGTCACATTTTATTAGAATCAAGCCAGTCTGTGTACACTGCAGAGATATCACTGGCTTAGACACCTGTTTTAGTTACCATAAAGTTGAATTGCAAAGTCACCCGGCACATTCAGCAGCAAATGTTTACTTAACCTTTCCTACGTGTAGACGGATATATCAGAATGGTAGACTTTGACCAAAACGCTAAACACGAGTATATCCCCTATATTACACATTGTGTCTCTTAGAGAGTTTAGTTCACTTCGAAATGACAGGTGCATGCTCCTTGCTTATCGAGGGTGATAAGGAAGTATTTACAGACAACATTCACTCCTTGGCAGATGCCCTTTGTCTAGCACAGTCCACCTGCTCTCTGTTTTGTGTGTCCTACAGAGCCATAACCAAATATATCGTTATCAGCCCAGATGAAAAGATAATATGATAGGCCTTATCTGTGAAACCTTTGATAAGGAAATGCTCTAGTAACTAGTAGTTTATATACTTTATCAGTTTTAATAGTTTGTACCAAGAATTTGAATTTAGATCAAATTAACAGTATAGTAAATTGTCACTTTTAGATTGTTATCAATAAATATGCTAATTTTAACTCAAATTCCATGTTTACATTTTTTTTGCATTTAGCTCTTATAGCATATTTATAATAAAAAATTAGCTTTGAACTTAAAGAAAAATATATTTTATAGATGTCTTGTGTTATAGGGAAATCAATGGATTTATTAGCGGCGTGCAAAGGGTTAAAATCTCCAGTTATCGTCATATGAGTAAGTATATACTGTTTGAGTAAGTATTTTTAATTAGTATCAACATTCAATCAGTCTGTGTCTTGAATTAGTCTAGGAGGAATTAAGTTGCTTTTTTCATTCAAGTCTGTCTTTATTTTAATTTCATATAATGATATATTGTGTGTTCCATTAGTTGTGAATTTTATTACGTTCACTATGGATCTAAATGACTGAACTGCATATTGACAAACCAATTGTGTTACAAACAGTACTGACTTTAAGTAAGTAACTCCCGATGCCAGTACTCGAGTCAAATTGTCAGGTACTCGCACACCCCTACCTACTCGCTCTCGTACGATACACACAGGATACTCACCTCGGGCTGCCACAACAGCTCCATACCCTTGATAGGCTCGGATCTGCTCGTGCTCCTGCTTGTGCTAGCAGTCTCTTTTTGTTGCACCATTTGAGCTTCTTTTTTCTTTTTACTAGCACCAAAACAGCCCAAGTTTTCACCTGCACAGAGATGCAGACCTGCTTGCAATGATTAATGTACATTACTAATTTTCACAGAAAATATTCAAGAAATAAAGTACAAATTGTAACTACAAAATAAAATATGTAATAATTAAGAGAGTAAGATACAGTAAGAAATAACTAAACTAAGATATATTTGGGACTATACCATATCAAGTCCAACAAGTTTTCAACTCCTTGATGGTTTTTGAAGTAATATGTAATATGTTAGGGATTGCGTAAAAGTGTACTACTGACATAATATTATACACTGTTATACTGGTCCTGTTTTATCCTGTTGTCTGTCTATGATAAGCGTTCCCCAGAGGGATTCACTTCTGGCTGGTTTATACCTTCCAGTTGAACCCACACTGGGTACAGCAAAAACGATGTGTCACGTAAGTCTGGGCAACGTCATGTATGTCAAGGAGCGGCACATCTCTTAAACGCAAATGTCAAGATTCTGGAGTGCAAGGGTACTTCAATAGGTCTAGTCTACTGCGGGAGATTATGGTTGAAATTGGTGGGCTTTGTTCCCTAAGAGTCAAAGGTTCTTGCCAGCCTACACATAAGGGTGTACCACCCCCTGCCTGCTTTGACTGGAGAGGCTGATTCAGAGCTGGCTTTCCCTTCTTCCAAGGGAAACATGACTTGAGATTAGTGCCCTAAATTTTTGCTCATGAATCTCGACAGGAGGCGGCCCCTACCCCCAACCTTACCCAAAATAACACAAATTTGAAATTTGTAGATATAAAAAATAACTTTTTTACATACAAAGTATATATCTAAACTCTACAAACCTGTCTCTGTAAAAAAAACAAAATATAAAGCAAAACAACATAGTTTAAGGTACAAGAAAACCGTTAAGGGGTTAAAAACCAACCTAAAGTACAATACACTGAACAGTACACAAATTTTACATCAGGTTGGTGAAGCCCTGTGCTGTCTGGACCAGAAAGGTTACGGCAAACTAAAGGGAAAACCATTAACACTCTCCTAGATAGTGTTGCACTATTGCTAATTGTTATGTTATTGTTCAACAGGTCTATATGTATTTACGTGTATATGTGTCTGTGTATATGTATTTATGTATGTATGTGTCTGTTTATATGTATAAGATAACTATTTATTACCATAACTTATAATGAATGAATGTTTATTCTAGCAACTGTGCATGAAATACACTTAAAAATTATAATAGTAATCCTAGTACTAATGCTTATGTTGGTTAATATTTTATAAGTTGATGTTAGATAATTTTTTTTATTAACTATGATTGACGCTATTCATTGTACAATCTGTGCATTTGTTTTATGAATAAAGAATTTCTGAATCTGAATCTGAATCTTTACAACTGCAAAAGCAAGGTGCTGATCAAATATTATCTCCCTCTTCTCTAACATACTTCGGGAACAGATCTTAGGAGTTGAAATGAGGAAATTATCGTGACCATTCGGTTATTCAACGTGTAACTTTTTCCAGTGCTCCATATTGATTGGACTTTGTTGTGCTCCTTCTAATCCGTCTTAATTTAAAAAACTTCCACCTTGCCCATCCCCTCTATTGTGTTGGAAAATTATGGATCTATAAAAAAAGGCTTCAACTGTTATTCACCAACACGGCATGACTTAATTCCTCTCCAAACCAGAGAGATTTCTCTGGGTTACCAGGGGATGTGATGACTATGCTATCCACTGCACAAATCCAAAAGGCAATCCATAAAAACATATTTCAAATCCATTATATAGAAATAAGCAATTTATTACTACACATAAGGAAATATACAGGGTGTATATTATGTCTGGAAACACCCGAATATATCCTTTAATAATTTAAATATAAATTTGAAACCTCTTACAATCGTGATAGAGATTGGGCATCTACTTTTTGGGACAATGTTTTGTTATGTCACACCAACGGGGGACGTCCTGCCGAGGGTATCGTGAATATTCTTAATGGAAGCCTATATACCTTGTGATACATAATTTTAAAGGTAATAGCTTACTGAATTGAATGCCACAAAACCGCATCTCAAAGGAATTATTCTATCAGAAAATAGAGCATTTTTAGTATTGAAAATTTACTGATGTTCAAACAATGTAATTTTAACATGGTTCTTGCCACAAAATGTGTTACACTAATTTTTTAGCATTTTTTTAAATGTTCAATTAAAATAAAATAAACAATTTATTTTTAAGCTGGTTTCATTAGTACAAAATTTACCAGTTTTTATTACAATGAATAAAAAACTTATGAGTCACTTTCTCTGATTACTTATGAATCTGTACTTGGTGTTTTCCAGTCAGCAGGAAGGTTTAAAAGAGACAAAGGTCACTAGCCTATGAGAAACATTATTGTGTTATTAATCATCTGGTCTACAGGTTTCAGTTTGTTGAGCATGGAGCTTTCACTAGACAGGTCTAAGCTTGGGAATTACAAATGGACAAAGGTCATATCATTCCTGTCGAGTTAATCAGTGTCTCTGAAGCATTGCTGTCAACAAGTTATCTAATTACAGTAGTTCAGTTTTTATTTGGCATTTTAATGGAATTGTCTGAAAGAGAACGAATTACTCTGTTGATGATGCGAGGATTATGGCGATCGTCAAAGATCTTATCGGGAAGTTTGTAATTTGTTTAATGACACTTTCCCAGAAAGGAATCCCATAAGTGTGTTTCAACAATATCAAAAAACTATTGAGCGTTTTGAAATGACAGGGAGTGTACGTAATCGGCCAAAGTCGGGTAGGATACAATCTGCAACAGATGAAGAACATGCACTAGATGTTTTGCAAACATTTATTGAAGACCCACATACATCGCTCAGAAAAGCTGCATAGCAACATTGATATGCACCCTATGTCTGTGAGTAAGATTTTGAAAATTAATAAATACAAACCATTTAAAGTTCATTTAGTCCCAACAGTTAAGTGAGGATGATTACGACAGAAGAGTTCAGTTTTGTGAACTTGTGATGCGCAAATGTGATGACAATAGAGATTTTCTGACCAACATACTATTTTCTGATGAGGCAACTTTTTTCCTAAATGGCAATGTTAACAGGCACAATTGCCGTTACTGGGGCTAGTGAAAACCCACATTGGATTACTGAGTCCCATTCACAGCAACCACAAAAACTGAACGTATGGTGTGGAATTTTAGGTAACAAAATTGTTGGACCCTTTTTCATCAATGGAAATTTAAATGCCGAACTTTACTACAATATGCTCCAAAATGAAATAATCCCAGCTATTCAAATTGCATCAGGAGAATACTTTGAAATGTATGGTTTCAGCAGGATGGTGGTCCACCCCATTATGGGAGACAGGTAAGAGAGTATTTGGATTTAAGGTTTCCTCATAAATGGATTGGCCGAAGAGGAGAAATCGAATGGCCTCCAAGATCTCCGGATTTGTCACCCAATCGATTATTTCCTATGGGGTAATTTAAAATCCATGTTTATAGAAGAAGCCTCATAATTTGGAAGACCTAAGAAAACAGGATTATAGAGGAGATTGCTTTGATAACTGATAGAAATGTTAGGCAACTCTGTCGAATCATTTTACATAAGATTGGCTCATTGTCAAACCGTAGAAGGAACACAGTTCGAACAATTGCTTTGACACCAAATGCAGGTAAAACGTTTGTTGTAAGACTTTTCTAACAGCATACATTATTTTTTATTTGTAATAAGAAATCAATAACATAAGTATTTCCATAATTGTACTGTAATAAAAACTGGCAAATTTGTGCTAATAGAACCAGCTTAAAATGAAAATTTTTGTTTTATTTAATTGAACATTTTTAAAAAAAATGCTAAAAAATTAGTGTAACACATTTTGTGGCAAGAAGAACCATGTTAAAATTACATTGTTGAACATCAGTAAATTTTCAATACTAAAAATGCTCTATATTTCTGATAGAATAATTCCCTTGAGATGCGGTTTGTGGCATTCAATTCAGTAAGCTATTACCTTTAAAATTATTTATCACAAGGTATAGGCTTCCATTAAGAATATTCACGATACCCTCGGCAGGACGTCCCCCGTTGGTGTGACATAACAAAACATTGTTCCAAAAAGTAGATGCCCAATCTCTATCACGATTGTAAGAGGTTTCAAATTTATATTTTAAATTATTAAAGGATATATTTTGGGTGTTTCCAGACATAATATACACCCTGTAATATTTGTAGGATGTTTTGAGCACACATAATATCAGATATCTACTGAGTATAAAAATTCAGATAATATTGGGTCTAGCTATATCAAAATGTCACTTTAATGTATACTGTACTGTGTACTGAAAAAACACAATTTGGACTAACACCAGATTTTGATTGAAGTTTTGACAGGAAAGATGAGTCGCCACTACCAGATGCGTGCTACTTCTTGCACACATGAGAGATATTGCCACTGAGGCGTTGTATGATTATAGAATATGTCAGATCAAAGAGTGTCGGATTATTAAGTCAGGATTTTTCCGGACATTTGCAATCGTTCAGTGATACAAAAAATCAGTAACACTGTCCTGTTTCCTTCACAATCCTTCCATCATCAAAAACAAACTTCAAACAAAGAATTATTACGTCAACTGTAAATAGGACTAAACTGACAACTAATATAACTTATAAAACAGATAAATGTGTATAAGGTTGCTATAAAACAACTGTGTAATAAGCCAACAGTCAATGCCAACACCTATTTTGGCTGACAGGTGCAACTAGACAAACATTAAGTGTTTACGACTTATTTATCAATAAAATTGTGCTGAAACTGTTTTGAAACAATCTAGAAGTAGCAGCACACGTCAAATACTACCTACCAATAATGACCAATAAAAGGACTGATTTTGTCTAAATACAATCAAAGTGCATAGAGACTGTAAGGCCAAGGACAACCTGATATCAGAACTTGTGTGTCTATGTTGCATTAAGAATAAGAATAAAAATAATTTATTCACAAAATAGAACACAAAGGTTTTCTGTGCAAGTCAAAACATCAGTATCAAAAGTAATAATAGAAAAGCAACAGAACAGAACTGTTTACAATAGAGCATACAATCTATAGTTAAACACAATAAATTCTTGTAACAAGTTTAAAATTATTCTTACTACAAACACAATCTGTCTAATCAAAACATGGGTATCACGAGAGCCTCGTGGAGACTGTAGAGTTTAAGTAAATTGTAGAGTTCAGGACCAAAATAAAAAATTTAGTTTTTTAAAACGTCGAGTCTGAAACGGTTTGAAATTAGGTAATTTCTGTGCCGTATTAAAATGGGATTATAATTTAAAGGTGGAAAAAGATTTTTATTTTGAAAAACAAACATTATCAAATGAAAAATGAGAAGGGAGGCCAAGGTTAGGATCCTGCTGGATCGGAAACACTCTCTACAGCTCTCATCTATTTTCATTCCCCAGACGACACTCAACACTCTTTTTTGAAGAGTGAATAGTCTATTAAAGTTGATGATAATAGAAAATCTCCAAAATATTACTCCGTACCTCAACACTGACTCAAATAAGCCTAAGTAACCCAGTTTAAGATCTTGTTCTGAGGCAAATGTAGAAAGGCACCTCAGGGCGAATGTAGCTAAATTTAGCTGCTTCGACAATGTGTTTATAATGGTATTCCATTACATGTCAAAATCAAGATAGACACAGAAAATAAACACAAAAAACTAAACTTGTAATGAGCTAAGAAAGCATAGTTACCTTTAGGTGGAGGTCCGACTCTGCTCTGGGTGGGCAAGGGATGTTTGTCGTAATTGGGGTCCTCGACCTCCTGACAGCGGTAACTCAAGTTGCGCAGGATACAGACACAGTTCTCTACACTCTTGTTGCTGATATTGGACTTCTCTATAGCTGAGCGCACGACATACAACAGAGAGTCTACCAGCCCCTCACACTCGCGTAGCTTCTTACGTGCGTATTCGCCAGCCGAACTTACGTTCCTGAAACGATCACCTTCATCAATAAAGTTACAAATACATAGTATTACTTATCATACTCATAGTTTTTATCATTCATAGAGACAATGTCATGTATGTCATTCATAGAAATGATCTCCCTGCAAACATATTAAACAGTCTAACACTTTATGCAGATGATACGACTGCACTTGTTAGATCTAAGAATGACGACGAATTGAAAGTTAAAATCAGTGAAACCATAACTGAGTTAAAGGAATCGTTTGAAGCAAATGGACTCAAACTAAACCAAGAAAAAACTAAATTGGTAAAATGTTGTACTCCTCAATCAAGAAATCATTATTTTAGTGATTTAGAATTTAAATATCAGAGATTTTCTATTAGTAAAAACACAACATTTTTGGGACTAGAATTGGATTTGCATTTAAATTGGACTAAGTGCATTGAAACTATTTTAAGAAAATTAAACTCAGCATGCTTTCAAATGCATGTTTTGAGACATACCATAGATTTAAAAACATGTTTAATCATATATTATGCTTATTTTTATTCAATCCTTCAGTGCGGAATTGAGTTCTGGGGGTTTACAACAGACATAGATAAAATTTTGAAGAAATGTTTAAGAATAATGACATTTTCACCTTGGAAGGCTTCTTGTAAGCCTATCTTTAATGAACATAAAATTTTAACTGTACCAAGCCTAATAATTTTCAAAACGTTATTAACAGTGCAGTCTAATTACGACAACCTTTTTAATGAAAACCATAAACACAGTCATAATACTAAGTATAAAACTAATTTTCAATATTCCAGACATCATCTGAAAGTGGTGGAAAAGACACCATCCTACATGGGGAAAAAATGTTTCAATAAATTACCTTTAAGGTTAAACCTTAACCCTTTCGCTGCCACAGTAATTTGGCCGATTCATGTCGAAAAACGCCGCGCGCTGTTTGCAGATGTGTGCCGTAAACCGCCGGCGCTGCATCGCATGTCACTCCCCAAAACTGCCGCGGCCGATATTGACTAATTGTAAGGGTTTGGTAAAACGTCAATACATCTGTCAAAAATTGAGATATCTGCGTAATTTTTGTTTTGTTTTGTAGACAATAAAATTCTTCGTAATACTATATATTTCGAATCAATAATAAAACAAAACTGTTTTTTTAATCTAAATTTTTTTTAGTTTTTAACTTTGAAATTTTTGTAAATTTTTATTTTTAAAATTAGATAAAATATTTTTTAATATTGTTTCTGTTATTAGTTTATACGTTTTATTGAAGAATATTATGTTAACAACATTTCCTGCAAATTCCAGGTAAAAAAAACTAGAAATAAATTTTGTATAACACTTTAATTAAAATAACACATTTTTTACTAAATATAGGCATAGAAGAAATACTAAATGTTTCACACACATTTTTTACATAATGCTCTTCAAGAAATCCTATAAAGCAGGTTGAAATAATAATAGTAACACTAAATAAGTTAAATATACCTAGTAAAAATGAGTTTTATAATGTAATTTTGCATAATAATATTATTTTTATATAATAATAAGATTATTTTTATAATAATAATTATTATGCTTTTATTTTTGTGGCACAAAAATAGTAGTAGCCACAATAAAACAAACTTGCAAACTTGAAAGGTTACAGTACAAACTGTAAACAACAATAGACTGAAACCATTAAGTTTAAGGGTTGGCAGAAACGTCAAACAGCTGATGTCTGCCACAGCTGATTAGATCCTGTTTCATTGTTCGTATTCCGTAATATACACTAGTCATAGATTATATACTTGATGTGTTTTTCACATTGAATGCCTTTTTATCTTTCGCCACATGTATAATAATGACTTGTGATCACTATAGTAACGAAAAAATAAAATTATAACTAAAAGCCGATGACATCGGCTCATGGCGATTTTCGGTCCAAGGACGTGGGCCGATGTCATCGGCCCTCGGCGATTTTGAGTAGACATACGCGGGCCGATGACATCGGCTCTCGGCGTTTTTACGATCAAACTGCAGAGCCGATGACATCGGCTCTTGGCGGTGAAAGGGTTAATGATAATATATTCAGGCGCATTCTGAGATAACATTAACCCTTTCAACTCGTGTGTCGGACGTTGTCCGACATTGCTATTTTACCGTTCCACTCGTATGTCGGACGCATCCGACATTGCAATGACGTCAGCTTTACTTTATTTTAGCCGGACTACGATGTTTCCGATTCGTGCTGCGATCGCACGGCATTCTCAGGAACTAATAAATGACAGCTGAACTACAATTGGTCGGCTGCTGATTTATTTTGCTTTGTCATTGTAGTTACGTTTCCTGACCAATTTTCAAATGCGTTCGCATTAGTGACTCGATATGTCGTTAACAATTACATCTTTTCTTTCTGATTCAGAAGTTATTGCTGAATTAGAAGGAAGAGGCAAGGAACATCAAATAAAGATACAAAAGCCAACAGTTATCTGTCAGTATAACAAATATATGGGTGGCGTGGACCAAGCAGACCACTATATTGCTTCCAACAAATTTTCCCGTAAATTTCTGAAATGGTGGAGAAAGCTATTTTTCTGGATGTTGGAAATGGGAATAGTAAATAGCTTTCTCTTGTTCAACACGAATAAACAAAACCATGGAGAAAAACTATTCAACACAGGAATTTCAGAGAAATCCTCATCACTGAACTTGTAGGCCATGTCCGTAACCCTATGAGTTTGAAGTGGTGTCGTCCTTCATCAGTATAAAAAGAAGAAAGGCTAAACAAACACCCAACTCATCCAACAACAAAAATCTAAAGACTGTGCTGTTTGTAGCAATAGAAAGGTGCCAGGAGGAAGAAAGGAAACACTTTACTATTGTAAAACCTGTTCAAAAAATCCTGGTCTTCATCCTGTAGAGTGTTTTGAACGATACCATACCGTGCTAAAATATAAAATTATTAGCGTAAGTATCAAATTTTATATCTCTATGCTATAAATAAAAAATAAAATAAAATTATTATACAATATAATAATCTATATACTTTATTGACTTCCAGTTTGCTAAAAATGGGTTTTTAATGAAAATATGCTAAAATAAATACGAGCTGAGGGGGCAGACTGGTGAAAAAAATCCGAGTGGAAAGGGTTAAGGAGTTGTTATTTGAAAAAAACATATTATAATGTAAGTGAGTTTTTAAATGACATTTTTTAAATTTTAGGCACTGTATTACTGTTTGTTAATGTTGATTTTTATGTTTTTAAGTAGGTCTACAAGTTGGCATATTGCTTTCCTATGACAAGTTAATTAATACCCTGTTTTATTGTGTGTGTTTTATCGCTGTTCTGCGTGTTTTATTGTATTGTGTGTTTGGTTGTTTGGATTTACTCAAACAAGAGTAGTGTAGGTTATATCTGACAATGTCATCTGTTTTATAGCCGTGCTATACTATTATGCAACGTTTGTGACAATAAAGATTTGTTACTATTATTATTATCGACTCCTAAAGTCTTCTAAACAGTAAAAGTTCTTTTCTCTAGTAGCTTTCAGTCTTTGCTTAGCATGAAAGGAGTTGTGTGTAGGAAACCTAAATAATTATTTCAGGGGAAGAGGCAATCTACATTTACTGCCAGTAAAAACTTGCACCTCCGATACCCAAAAAGGACTTCCTATTCCACAAAAAATGCTCTCAACAAGAATAATTTCAACTGGACTTGACCATTCAAACTCCAATAAGTGATTCGAACAAAGTTGTATCTTTCGTTAATTTGGTTGCTATGAGTGGTTTGGTGCCTTAGGATTTGGCTCACTCTGTCATGAAGGCGAACTAACTGACATCAGTTATATAGGATATTGTATGTGAAAATGTTACAAATTATCACTCAGCATTTAATAGCTATGTAGATGGTCAGTTGATTATTTGCTGAGAAACACTACACTTAATACTTGAGCAGTCACCAGTACAGAAAAAGTAAAGGCTTGGCTGATTGTGGCATTTGCAAGTTGAAAATGAAAGGAAAAGTCAAGCAAGAAACCAGGGTTCAACCTGTGACAATAAAGCAGTAACACATTGCAATAAAAACACATACAGGATCTTGGATCCCATAACACATGCCCAGGAAAGTAATCATACACAAAAAAAGAGAGTGTGTGTGGAGTGGCACTTTTCTCTCCACATACTATGAAGTTAAACACATTTTTTCTGAATCTATTGTGCATCCTTTCCAAGTATGCCACGATGATGTCACCTGGGGCATCACATACTTGTCCTTTGTTTATACAGCAGAATATTTATTATTTAATATTATACATTACTGCTTTGACACATACGTATTTACACTTCTAAGAATACCCTACTGACTTTGTTTTGGATGAGTTAGATCTGACAGTATTGTAGTTATTTAATTGTTTGTTACTTGAGCAAATGGATTTCTGACTAGGAAACTGGCAGGAGTAAAAAATGATGCTGTAGACTGTTAGTAATGAAGGCGGCTATTTGATGGGGCCAAATATTTCCTTGAGTAACCATGGCTATCAAATCAAAAGTTTTATATCTTTAACTTAGCACAAGAATACTGTCATAAAAATGACTTGGTTTTCAACGAAACCAAGACCAAACAACTTATATTGGGAAGAAAGAAAGACAAGCTATCACCACTGCCAAACTTACAGCAAGTCTATACAACAAAACATCTGGGTGTAATTATAGATGAATGCTTGTCGTGGACTACCCACGTGGAGTTCTTATGTAGCAAACTGGGCTCAGCTTTGTATGCAATTCGAAGAACTAGAACAATTTCCACAGTAGAAGCAGTTAAAGTCGCATAATATGCACTTTTTGAAAGTCGTGTAAGATATGGAATTTTGGTTTGGGGAGGCACATGTCCAGTGCTTTTGTACGGATCCGAAACGTGGAGGGTAAATAAGAAGGATGAGAAAAAGCTTCTAGTTTTCGAGAATAGAATTCTACGTAAAATTTATGGGCCATCATATGAACAAGGGGTATGGAGAAGAAAACATAATAGAGAAATCAGGGAGCTCTACAATAGTACGGATGTAATAGGAGAAATAAAGTGCAGAAGACTCCGTTGGGCAGGCCATGTTTTGAGAAGAGAAGAGGAATGCAAACTGAAGAGGGTAATGTACGGTAAACCCAGAAGGAAGACGGCCCCGGGGGAGACCACAAGTGAGATGGTGGAACCAGATGAAGGCTGATATGGAGAAGATGGGCGCTTCAGAGGAAGATGCAGAGGACCGTTCAAGATGGAGGAGCTTTGTTGGTGCGGCTAAATATCACCTCTGATATAAATGGCCCTGGGAGTAAGAGTAAGAGTAAGGCACATCAGGAGGGAATCTCCAGAGAGTTTTAGTCCTACAAAAGCGTGCCGTAAGGATACTCGCTGGGCTGAAGCCAATTTAGGATGAAGGATGAATTCAGAGATTGGGGAATACTCAGAGTAGCCTCCATCTATATAATTGAAGTAATTATGTATGCTGTACAAGAGAATCTACAGAGATTTATCCACATCCATCAACACGGTACAAGACATTCCCAACAGTTTACCCTACCTACACATCGCCTAGCACTCTTCCAGAATAAGCTGTCCTATGCCAGAGCAATGCCCTACAAACAAGTCTCAAGAATAGTCTTCCAACAAATCTAAAGAAGAAACCGAAAGACTGGTTCATTGACAAATCTTTTTACTCCATTGATGAATTTTTGTACAGAAATTATGAAACTCTGTAAATATTTAACATTGTTTGTTTTTGTTTGAATATTGTTTTAAGTTAATATGACGCACTTTCTAAACTTGATGTTTATGAAATAAAGAGATTCTAATTCTAATTCATGGCCATGGGGGTAAGAGTGAGTAAGTAGTTGAGTAACAGCTTCTAAAAATCAGCTGTTCTTATCAGTTAACTTGGATTTCCACCAGTTTCTCAGATGTTTCAACTAGTATTGAGCAGGAGACTACTAAGTCTGTGTATTTATTTATCCAGATATACAGTACGATAAAGCTAACTGACTAAACAATGGCATGAATCGATCATCATTAGCACTGTTAATATCGATGACGTTACAGTGGCATCACAGGCTTTTTACGAGGGTCGTCCACAAAGTAACCTCCGTTTTGAAATAAAAAATAAACCAGTTGAGATACAAAAAGTTTATTATATAAATGTTAAAACTACAGCTTTTCTCTACTTTTTTACATATTCACCATACAAATCCAAGCACTTATCATATCTTTTAACAGTTGTTGAAATTCCGTCTTTAAAAAAATCTGCCGCCTGAGAACATAGCCAGCCTGTCACAGCGTTTTGAAGCTCTTCATTACTCGCAAACCTCTGAGATGCAAGCCACCACTTCATGTATGGGAAAAGATGGAAATCACTGGGAGCCAAGTCTGGGCTGTAGGGGGGGGGTGGTCAAAAACGTCCCATTTGAACTTTTCCAAAAGTTCTGTTGTTCTTTGAGCTGTATGAGGGCGGGCATTGTCATGGACAAACACAACTCCAGATGTCAGAAGACCACGACGCTTGTTTTGAATCGCTCGTCGTAGTCGCTTTAAGGTTATAAGGACCACAGTAAGCTGCTGCTGTAATGGTCGTACCACGCTCCATAAATTCAACGAGCAAGTTGCCCTTAGCATCCCACTTTGTTCACCAAGTCATCACTGAAGAGAGACGTCCGGTCTTCATCGTGAACGTTCGTTCTTCCATTTTTAAAAAACGAACCCATTAACGGACTACACCTTCACTCATAATGTTTGGGCCATAAACCGCACTCAATTCACGATGAATTTCAGCTGCTGTGTAACTTTTCGACCACAAAAATCTTATTACACCAAGCACTTCACACTTGGCGGGATTTTCTATCACGGCGCTCATGTTTTTACGTTGTAGCAAAAGAACGCGCGATCGCACGATGCTCTCTCTTGCACAGCTACAAGCGTACTGAACGGCTGCGCACACCGATGTGAGAATGTCGGCGCTACCCCCACCACTTAGCGCGCCACACCCAAACGGCGGTTACTTTATGGACGACCCTCATATGTATGACCAATTTATTTATAAAATATGGTGTACATAAATATAATTTATTTATATTGATTGATTATGATTAAAAATTAAATCATAATAAAATAGAATTTAAAAGATTATAACACTTAGAAACTGTAGTACTACACTAACAAAAATACATGCTTATATCCCTATCCTAATAGTTTGATCACTATTAATTATGACTTTTAAAATGAGATTTTATCATAATAAAATAAGAACTGAAAGGATCATAATATTTAAAAATTGTAGTACTACATAAGAAACAATAAAATACTACACGCTTTTTCATTCTGTTCTTCTATTTCATCACCAATATTAGATCAGTATGAGGTATGGTATCACTATTACAGATGATACCATGATGGTTCATTTGGCTCTCAACCCATTGCGGATCACTGACGAGCTGGGCTCGTCACACAGCGGCCGGGCCTAACGAGCGGGATGACGAGCTCAGGTCGCAAAAGCGGTCTGCTTTTAAGTTTCCCTCCAAATAGTTCTATTAATGTCTGATAGATCGGGCGATCATCTTCACTTGTCAACTAAGAGTGTTTAACAACGGTCTACGTTTAGAGTTTTTAAAAGTTTTATAAATATCCTACAGATCGCAGTTGTATGTTGAAGTTGAAAAATCATTCATATGCCATGAACTTACTCTTTGCTTTTTAGCGCTTCTGATTGGGTGTTTTCATCAGTTGTTATTATAACATTTTTGAGGTTATTGACACAGAACTAAACGACGTACATGTTGGCGGGTTTAGTCTAGACAATGGCCCAGATGTTGTAATCGCTTCGCCCGAGCCGCTTTATTTAGACAATGATTCAGACATCATCCCTGCCACCCCGGAACCTTGCTCGCGTGTTATCGTTCCTACATCACGGATACCCCAGTAGACCCATGTTCCATCTAAACGAATACTTTCACAGCTGAATTTTCTAGTATACAATTGCGAGCGATACGATGTGACGCACCATTGCTGTTCATAAATTAATTCGTGCCCGTTGGTGCCCGCGCGCCATAACAATACGATCCGCAATGGGTTAAACCGACAGTGTAAAGTAGTTTCCAATATATACGAACATGGCAATGCCGTACATGGCGTTCATTTGTTAGGCCTAAAAAAATCCCAATAAAAGTCTCTAAAATTTAGTTTAGCAATAATTCTGATAGCCCCCTTCTGCAAGACAGAAAAAGGCAGTAGTAAGTCAGTAAATAAATAAAAAAATCTAACAAGGATTCTTTAAGAAGGCCTAGAAAACGAATGTAGATTACTTCAACGTATCATTAACTGATTGGTTGAATTGGTGAAAGGGTGAACAACTGATTCAGGATTATCACTAGAACCAGAGCTAATAACATATCACAAGCCAATAACAATGTTAACAAATCATTTTCAGTAAATATTACCCACAAGGTTCTTACCTAAGTACTCCAGATGTGTTCCTAAATATTGTTGACCAACATGTTTCTCCGGAAGACGTCGGGTCCCATCCGGAGTGAGGAATGATAATTAAATTGACTACCATGGAGAGCCCATCATCAATTATTGACTTCTTTAGGTCCTAAAAGTAAACAAACAATCAATTATTTTCATTCCAAACAGGAAAAAATAAATGATGCACTAATTTACAAATTACAAAATTATATTAAATGTTCTCTTTTAATTTTTGAAACAAATCTACTGTGAATTAAATTCTTTCCACTTAACATTCAGTGCCAATACACAAATAGAAAAGCATGACACTGATTTGCAAAAGAACAAGTCTGTATATAAAAATAAAAGTCACATGGTTTAATCTGTAATTCAACAACAAAATGTTAAGACCATAAAGGAAAAAGTAACTGTGTTATTGTTTGATTTATTAAAAATCTATATACAGACACTAATGTCAACATTCACATCTATATTCATAGTCATCGATACACATATTCATTATATACTGATGATTAAGAATTTATAGAACATGTGCCATAGTTCTGTACTTATGTACAAATCTAACAAAAATATTATTATTGTATGCCTGAAATAAATTAAATTTAATACACTTATACGACACAATATACATAAAATACTTCCAGTAACCTGATGTAAACTAAAATTTATTCATACGTCGTCAATATGTACAGATTTTTATTAACAAATTACTAGCAAAACAACTTATTATTACACAGTATCAATCAGACCCCCAATGTCAGTTTGCCCCAATGGTTAGCCAGATCCAGAATAATTGACTGTGTTGTTGGGACTCAAACGTTTAGTCGTTTTTCAAAATTTCCGTTAAAGTAACTTAGCAAAAGTTGAATTGAGTAGGGCTTATGCTCAGAACCACATTTTTTTAAATATTTCAGAACTGCATAGCCAATGTTTTAAGATTCATGTTTATAAGAAGTGTTTAATACTTTCACAACAATTTTTATAAAAATACAGCTAAAATAGCACTTTTACAAAAATATTTTAAAAAACGAACTAAAAACTTCAGACACAAGAGAAAATTAGTCTTACAAATGGTTACTTCTTTAAAATTCTTCATGTTAAGTGAAATAAGAACCACATTTAAGAAAATGTAATTAACTATTACACAACCTACATATGAACAATGGCTCAAATACAAGCAACTGAAACTAGATGATAAATATGAAAACATAACTATGAACTTCGCTGTATATGGCTCTGTGGTTAACAATAAACAACAGACCAGTCGCCATTTTGCCACACTGACACACCATCAATGACAACTTTTTAACTGGTTTGAGCTTGTCATCTAATTACATCCTAATTTATAGTTCAGCAAACGCTGATTGCAAGGTTTTAAAAAGGAAATACAACAATTATATTTTGCACTCACTGACGTTGTTGACTCTCTAATTGTCGACTACTCTAGAAATTGATATTCACAATATAATTAATTGTGTTTATACATGCCAACTGCGTCATTACCGAGTGTAAATTATGTTTGTATCAACAATACATTACACAAAATTAGAGGCAAGTATTCAATAAACTTACTTCGCAGGAAGATAAATTCCATAAAACACCAGTAACCAATTCCTTTACTTCCGCATCCGATGGTTTCTTTAACAAGTTCATGAGTAAAGGAATACCACCAGCGTTTTTGATCGCTCGTTTGTTTTCGTCGTTTTGTCGGCCGTACGACAAATTTCTGAAATAAGGAAAACATTATTACAATTTGACAAAGTTTTATCATGTAACCTGTATCGGTCCAGATAATAAAGAGAGAAATGAATACTCTGTGTGAGGAATTGACTTATCCCTACGTCCATATTGCTACACTAGGCTATTACGGGTTAAACCAAGAATAAATGTTACCTCAACTTGAGTGAATGAATACAAGATGTTACATTTCATTACATGACAAAAAATGTTTTGTACAAATTGATGTTTGAAGTTAACCCACTGTAAATCACCGCAACAACTGATTTCGTCCCATTTATTAATTTTTATTATTTTAAGTTACTTTTTATGTATTAAATATTATTTTTAGTGCAAAGTTTTTCCCTATTGGGTCCACTCCAAATTGACAAAACCAACAATAATTTCAGAACAAAATATGTAAAGTTTATTAATTCCCTGTTAGATTAATTTAGGATGTTGTTTATCATTCAAAGAGAATGTCCAAGTGAAACTAGAACCAATTCTAATAAAATGGAGCTAACTCCACACTCAGTTTACTGGCACCACCCAATTATTAAAGACCCGTAACACATTCGCTCCCAGGTGGCACATATATTTGCAAGGTGGTTTGTTGCAGTTAACATCAAATAATTTCAAAAATGCTTAGTGTTTTTTTTTTTTTTAATATAAGTAATGTGTGATAGGATCATATGTGCCACTTTGTTCATAGCAATTAAACACTATAGACTAGCTGACACATATATGTGCCTCTAATAAATCAACTTTAACTATATAAATCTAGGTGGATCTAGGTGATAATCAATAAGGTAATCACTTCTCATACATTTAGATTAGGAAATTATTTCTGGAGCAAGCGACATTAGGTCAGCTGTAATGAAAATGTACACAACATTGCTACCAACTTAAAAGTTGTAATATAAGACAGCCAGAAACTAGTAAAAGTGCTTTTGTACTTAGTTTTATTTATGAATGCACAATATTCAAATGTACGGTATAACAGGTTTTAGTGAAATAATATGTTAAGGTATGTTAATACCTTTTAACATGTTTGCTGCAGGGTACTGTCCAGACAGTTGCGTTACCAAAGCTGCAGCACTTAGTCAGGACAGTAGTGAAATACGTACACATATGGACCTTTACAAAGTTCTTGTTAATGAATCAACGTTTTAAACAATTACAATGGCCTTTTATTCTGAGGTGGCTGGGTCAGTTCTGGAATGTTCCTTGTAGGAATTCCTCGAGAGAATAGAAAGGTCTGTCCAATAGCAATTTCTTCAACGCTGCTTTCAGTGAGGAGCTTCTCTTCACTAATGAATGTGTATCATTTTATATATTAACAATTTTTCAAACAAATTTTTTCTGCAATTTTTGAGTGGAATAAACATGTCAAAGTGATTTGCCGTCCTGTTACACTATGAGCAGGTCCACTATCTGGACAGTTACATTGTTTAGAGACAGAACCATGAAAAATCAAGGTTATGTGAAGCGTTTTTGGTTCTTTTCGATATGACTCATCACAACTGGTAAGTTATTATGATTTTATACCTAATTTGTAAAAATGCAGGCCACTGTCCGGACAGTCTCATTGATTACTTAAGTGTACACATTTAATATCACCTAATACAGTTATTTTAGATCATAATGAAGCAAAATAGCACCAATTGAATGAAAATCATGAGTTTGAATTTTGCAGCATATGAGGTAAATAATGAGGACCTTTTTCCACAGCAAACATGTTAAATGAGTTTACTTAAGAGCTTCACTAATGAAACAGAATAGCACCAATTGAACGGAAATTATGAGTTAAAATTTTGCTGCATATAAGGTACATAATGAGGACCTTTTACCACAGCAAACATGTTAAATGAGTTTACTAAGAGCTTCACTAATGAAACAGAATAGCACCAATTGAACGGAAACTATGAGTTAAAATTTTGCTGCATATAAGGTACATAATGAGGACCTTTTACCATAGCAAACATGTTAAATTTGATTTATTTAAAGAGCTTTTACTACGTAATATTTTAATAATTTATTTTTTTAGATGTTTGAAATAATGAAAATTTCCTCTTCTAGCACACGCTTACCTGAGAGCACCACATGCGTTCCTGTATACATCTGGACTTTCGTGGTTTAACAACTTTACAAGAGGAGGTATGCCACCCAACGATCTCGTTTTTTGCTTGTTTGGATCATCCATATAGCATAAATGCTGAAGATAGGCTGCTGCGTTTGCTTTGATGACATTGTTAGGATTGCTTAGAAAACTAATGACTTCGGTTAAGTTGGGGTCTCGCCATCTCATTCCTGTTGGAGGGAAAATATATATCAGTGTGAGCCAATTCATTTCAAGCATTATCAAGGTTCAAGAGAAAGCCAAATAATTTACTTAAAAGCCGGCTGTACTGGTGGCCATCTTGATTTTAGTCCCATAAGAACAATGTTAAACTTCGAACACTTTTACAATAAATTTTAGTTTTAGTCTTAAGAATTATGGGATGTGTCTCATTCTAAAGATATAATTAATACGCATCCAAACGCTTTTTAGTGTTTTGAAATATTTTTATAGGTTATTCAGAAAAAAATCTCAAACTATGTACATCATTTAAATATTCAAAAAGTACTACTTAGCAGTGATATAAAAAGCACGTGGATGCGTCTATATTTTCCAAATTAGACATCTTCCTTAATATTACGCCTAAAATCAAGAGCATAAATGTGTTTGAAGTTTAATGTTCTTCTTATGAGGTCAAATACAATGTCACAAAGCCGGCTTAATGTATTAATCTCAAAACAATCACTACGGAATTTTTTTTTTTTCTCTTAAAAACAAGGAAATTTAGTATTGGTAAAGGGTTTGTTGTATGCTGAATGTAATGGTAATAATAATGATGTTTATAAATTGATTTATATTTCATCTTCCCAGAGATGGTGGGAGATTATTACACCCTTCATCCACACATGTACACTGGCAGACTATTTACAACACAAAGGAACCATGTTCCATTATCTGCATTCAAAAACCTCAGTACCCTACACTACAATTTATATAAATATTTATTACTTTATGTGATATTTAATCTTTATTGCATTGATTTCTTCATAATATTGTTTAAAATAAGTCAAAACAAGAAACAATTTACAACAATGTAATTTATTTACAATTTACAATAAGCACTTTTAATTCCTTCCTGAGTAGCTATATTTGTTATTTAGTAGTAGGCCTACTGATCTTACAAAATACCATATGTTTAATATTTACAAACAAGTATTTCTTTTTTATACAGTGGAAACAGCTTATAACGTATTCCCGCTTTGACAGTCCATACCAATGCTACAAGTGGAAAACTTAACATGCGACTGACAGTTTTTTGTCATTTATTGCCCCCAAAATCACTGTTTCCACATTTCTGTAAGTTTTCTTCTGTATGAGAGCTGCAATGAGGATAAAGGGCAAGTGCAGAGAAGTTCACGGCTTCACTGTAGCGCGCACAAGCTCGTGACATGACACCAACAGTGAGCTGCACTCATCTGACACTGAACCCTCCAATGCCTCCAACACACCCCTCCAAAGCCTCCAACACACCCCTCTCCGCCTTCCCCCAGCCCAGCTCCCATTTTGCTCATCTGGTGTACCCTTGGTGGGGGGGGGGGGGGGGAGGGTTGTCAAGGCGTAGACAACACGCAGAGTTTAAAACAGTGATTTGCGAGTCAAAAAACTTTTTAAACCATCAAAATATATCAAAACAGGCACTGTATAGATGAGAAAACGTTAAAAGCGGTCTTTTTGGTGCTAAGGTAGCCTGATTTATTTGGTGAAACTAAATAAATGTTATAGGTGGGGAGATTTTTTATGCGGGAGACGTATGAGGGAGTTACACTATTTTACTGTGGCTTTAGTTGAACTGCAAGATTTTCATAAGAATATTAATTACAGGAAACAAAGTTTATTCAAAAAAACTTTTTAAACCATCAAAATATATCAAAACAGGCACTGTATAGATGGGAAAACGTTAAAAGCGGGCTTTTTGGTGCTAAGATAGCCTGATTTATTTGGTGAAACTAAATAAATGTTATAGGTGGGGAGATTTTTTATGCGGGAGACGTATAAGGGAGTTTCACTATTTTACTGTGGTTTTAGTTGAACTGTAAGGTTCTCATAAGAACATTAATTATTACAGGAAACAAAGTCTATTTCTAAATTTAGAATAATCCAGGAGAGAGTACAAAATGCTGGGGAGATTTCCTGCTAAAGCTAGCTGTGTTTTGTGAGAGGAACAGTAGGCGGCTGTTTCTGATATCTGTGCACAATTTTCCACAAATAAACTGCAGGCCGATTCTAACCTTCAACGACTGATTAGTTACAATTTCCACATAAAAAATGAGTAATAAAAACTGGTGCGGAATAATTTCCACATTCAAACGTCTCATTCAGTTACTATAGTAACAGTAATTTAGTGATTCGCATATTCATAATTCTTACGACTAAAACTATTTAAAATGGTTTCTCCTTACATTTTCATCTTAAAATAAATGAAATAATTTTTTACTATTTTAGGTATAGTTTAGTTCCTATACACCTACTTTTATGACATACAGTTTCCGATTGTCACTTCTCACCAAAGGGTTGGCAACAATATTTCAATGTTAATTACGATACGGTTTGAAAATCAAACAAATATAAAGAATGTAAAAGTTATCACAACTACCTTATGTTTGGAGTTATTTCAAATACATTTCATATTGAATTCACCATAATAAATAAAATTATAAATGCTTATATTTTATCGTAACTGAAAGACTTTATTTTTGCCTTTCAGTGCCTATCGTAAGTCTGCCAGTGTGTGTGGTCTCATGGACAAACAAAATGTCACCTAATCTCAAAACTGTCTTGGCTGGACAGTTATTGGAAGCACAGAATTCAAATAAAAAAATGTTTCCAAGTTTAGTACATCTTAGTTTATTGACACTAATTATTGTGTATACCAACAACTACAATGTTATGTTTTGTACTTAAGGTTTGAAGCAATATGTTAAAAGTCCTATTCATATAGCACGTGGCATTGTTAAATGCACACTTATATCAATAAAAATACAATTTTGTTCATTCAATAGATAATTAAAATTTTGTCTTGGTGGGTCACTAAATTCAAAAAATATGATCAAAAGCATAATGGTACGGATAAGTAAAGCTTAATACATTTAAACGTGTGTTTGACAATGCCGTAACTGTGCAAAACACTTCACGTGAATAGATTGCTTCAAACCGTACGCACAAAATATTTGGTTAATATCAGCAATCCCAGATCCAGATAGAAAGAAGTATTCAAGAATTAAAAATACTTAAGAATTTAAATTTTTACAGTAAGGCTACAATACTTAAGGAACCAGAAAGATTTATCTAAATGGAACACTGGAAAAAGCATCATGCTAACTAAACACTGAAATTTTGTCATTACAACTGGCTTTATCAAAATGTGCACGTTATATTTAAATGCTTCATCTATCATCATCTATCTGTGTCACTGAGAAACATCGAGCAACGGTACAACCTACGCTGTGTTTACATTCTATTATCTAATTTGCTTGAAGTGTTAATGACGAATTATGCGTTTATCGTGGTTTCTTATGTACATGTAACTCTACCGATGGTCTATTGCTGTGAACATGAGTCTTAGATTGACAACCGCTTGACTCCAACTTTCTCTTCCACGACCCATCTCGAGCCTTCAGTTTTTTAAGCAAAACCTTTTATATGTGAAACCTTCATGTTAAAAATTGGGGAAAACTTAATAATGCTTCCTCAATATTCAAAAATAGAATATATTGTTACACCTCCCAAAAAAGCTAGTTTATATAAATTTATAAAGCCCTCGGATTCATTGAAGTGATTCTCTCTGAAGCGAAGAATAAGAAATTTTACCTATTGGTTTAATACACTTAATTTACAATGTTCCATATACCAAATATGTACACTACAGAAGGTTAAATTAAACTACAAAATAATAAACCCAGACGGCCTGTTATGAGGAGGAAACATTTAGAAATAACTAATAAATGGTCAAATTTATTAAAAAAGGAAGGAAATTTGAAATGTTCCAAAAATGCGTACTATAGGAATTAAGAGTTTTACCTTTAAAGAAAAAAAAAAAAAAACGAAATGTTACACAATAAAATCAGCACATAAAATAGATAATATAAAAAATTAATTAAATTGACAAAAGAGTTTTCAGTGGTTATCATCGATGGAAAGAGCATGCAAAAAATTCATTATTAACATTGATAAATGAAAAAAGTTAATAGCAAAAATAATTAATAGAGAGTAAAATACTACAACCAAGAGTAGGTTAGACGGACAGTTTTAGAAGAACAAGGGGACAGTAATGCCCCTATGTGTCCACCACCAATATTACATTCCAAAAAACAACTGACCCCTGTGGTCATCGTCTACTGAAGGGGAGGCTGTCTCCTGATACCCAGGCCTATCATCGTAGTTGTGGCCATCGTTTGCAGACCCGTTCCTAATATAGGGCTGCAGCGTCCCGTACGGTGATACGGGGTCGTACCCATAAACTACTTTGCCTACTAAATCTCCTACATCACCTAAACAACATTTATCAATGTGAAACAAATGTTAATATAAATAGTCTTTTATTAGATCTTTGAAATATCAGTGTTGCGAAAAATTCTGTAATTCTTTCCCCCAAGTGATTTAATTACATTTAAATAGATGTGGTACACAAAGAATGAAAAGAGCTATGTACTGTATTTAAGCTAATAACGTTAATATTACATCTTAAAACAATTTTTAAACCTTTCAACAAATCTCCTCAAGTTGCAAAATGATGGAACTGTTTAAAAGCTACAACTGCAAAAACCTGTTACAGTAATAATTATTATAAAACAGTATTTTATAAAACTATGATTAGACTATTTAATCTTAATAGGTTAGGAAGTTTAACTTGATGCACTACACTTGCTGTTCTGCTCTAATCAATTTTCATTGTATTTTATTTCATTCCTATTTATTAAAATAAACCAAAAATTGGTAGGTTTCGTAAAAACTCCAAAAACCAGATGTGTTGAGGAAATAAATAATTTCAATTTTAAAAGTATAAATTTATCAATAGAATCGTTCATTTTATTTTTAACAAAAGTTTGGATTAGGGACTTTTGATGATTTTGATACATCTAAACCTATATATGTTAAATGTATTATATTTTATTTATAAACCTTTAAAATTTTGATAACATTACCTCACTGTACATATGATGTTTAGGAGAATGAGTTATACAGAATACTACGATACGTCTTAAGGTATTTAAATTCTGGAATCTAATTTTTAAAATACTGAACTTTCAGAGCCAAGTAATTTTTCGGCTTTTTTGTTACGCAAAAGGAACGATGTTGTAATTACGAAATTCACACAAAGAACTAACGCTCAGTCAGAAACGTGGAGTTAAATTTCCGATTAAAACTATATTTATGTTAAATATGATACATGTAAAAAAAGCCAACTGTTCACAGTAGAAGTTTGTATACAGCTGGCAATTTTTCTGCATAAGAGAACACGAACAAAAAAAAAAAAAAAATAGTCCACTGGTAAAATGATTATGTCCAGGGGTCTCAGCAAAACTTGATTCAAGGGGACTTCACTACAAGAAAGTTGGGAAAAATATTCTGATTGACAACAATACTGGGGTGTGTTAAGACACTTTCTATCACACATCAAATACTTCTAGGCCAATATTTCACGATTTCAAACCCGGTTATGAATAATAGTAACAAACGACAAAAATTGTATGTAATAGGATATAATGTAAATGCAATGGTTAGTGAAGAATACAATTTATGTATGACAAGACAAAGTAACACATGTATTTTGGCTGACAGTTCTGACAATAACGCGTCCCTCACCGAAACTGCCACTGACAGTACGTTTATCATGGCAGTGTGGTAGTAATGTTCCAATGGAACAGTATCACACACTGCCACGTGCTGTAAGTTGTTGACAGCACCCTAAAACATTTCGGACTTCTTCTTTTTGGAGTATACTGTCTATCTACATACTCTGCTTAGGCTGTACGCTTTTATGGTGTCCATTCTGACAGTTTTAATGTGATGGTTGACTCTTCATCTGTTTGCTGTTGCCATCTTGGAATATAATTTCCAAATTGTTTCTTATTGAATAAATGTTCCTTTTATCTGTTGAACTGACATACTGGCAGGTATGCTATTATGTTAAGTAAGATAATTTTATTAGCAGTTTATTATTATTTATTATGTGTGAAATACTTAGATACAATGCCAGAATGTCGTGGTGCATAAAATCACCTTAGAAAAAAAGAATAGTTTAAAATTTGTCACCTAGATTGTTTAAAAAATTATAATTACTCTGGTACAGGTGACTGTCCAGCAGATATTTAAATCAATCATGTACATTAATCCTTAACTACATCTGATATGCCACTTTTTTAGTCTATTGAACAAGAATAAAGACGATAAAATAAAATATATTGGTACAAATTGTGCAGTATATTTAGCGCATTACTGGGCGCTTTTGCTGCAGTGAACATATTAGTAAAACTCATGGATCTAAAAATGTTTTCTTACCATGAGGTATTTGTGAAGGTTCACCTGAATCATCAATAGGCCATGGATTGCTCATTTGATCTGCAAAAAATCAAAACACAATAAGTTGATCACCTTATTTGATCAAATGTATCCCAATATAAATTATATAATATAAAGTAATAAAAACCTTGTTGGCAAAGTAATATGAATATTTAAACACTCTGGATAAAGGAAAAACCTTAACCCATTGCAGATCGTATTGTTTTGACGCGCGGGCACGAAATTATTTACGGTCAGCGGCCGCACGAACAGCAATGGTGCGCCACATCGTATCGCTCGCTATTGTATACTAGAAAATTCAGCTGTGAAGGTATTCGTTCAGATGGAACATGGGCCTGCTGGGGTATTCATGATGTAGGAACGATAACAAGCGAGCAAGGTTCCGGGGTGGCAGGGATGATGTCTGAATCATAGTCTAAATAAAGCGGCTCTGGCGAAGCGATTACAACATCCGGGCCATTGTCTAGACTAAACCCGCCAACATGTACGTATGCATCGATTAGTTGTGTCACTAACCTCAAAAGTATTATAATAACAACTGAGGAAAACACCCAATCAGAAGCGCTAAAAAGCAGAAAGTAAACTCATATGAATGATTTTTCAACTTCGACATACAACTGCGATCTGTAGGATATTTATAAAACTTTTGAAAACTCTAAACGTAGACCGTTGTTAAACACTCTTAGTTGACAAGTGAAGACGATCACCCGATCTATTAGACATTAATAGAACTATTTGGAGGGAAACTTTAAAGCAGTCTGCTTTTGTGACCTGAGCTCATCACCCGTGTGGTGACGAGCCCAGCTCGTCAGTGATCCGCAATGGGTTAATTGGTCCAATTCCTTTATGAATTGAATTTGTGAAAAATTTTAACTTATAATTTATATAAATAATGTAGTACCAAGTTAGTATTTCTATATGAATAAAAATAAAAACACACAATACATAGAAAATTAAAACAAAGAAATAATTTTTTAAATTAACTACATTTATATTTTATTTTATTTTATAAAATTGAGTTGCATTATTTTCAGTGGTTACTTTACCATTAAAGTAATAAATCAGATAAACCAATTAATTATGAATGGTAGGTATAGTGTAACATAATCGAAATTAATTTTTTTAATCCGAAAATTAACTGTAGTGATGCAACCCTAGTTTCATCCGAAATACCAGTTTCTGAGCTGTATACTGACACAATTTTTTCAATATGTAACATTTATGAATGACTCATCAGGAGTTTGTGTCACAATCGGTTTTGAACTTAGCCATCCAATCGGCAACTTTGCCAAGTTTGCTAGATGTTGATGCTTGTTTCTTCTATTGTATGTCTTCTGATACTTAATATTTGGGTTTTTGCTTCTAGATTTTCAAGCAAAGATTTTTGTATCTTCTCTAAAATAGTATTTAAACAAAAATATATTTTCTCACATTTTAAATGCCGGAATAAAACGAATCAAAATCAGAAGAAAATCTAAGATTTTTCTGAATTTTGACAGTAAAAATATTCTACCAGGTTTGTATTCATTTCATAAAAAACCTTAACCCATTCATCCCTGACAGTCAGAGAAATACAGTTTAAGTGCAGTTGGCAGCTACAATCTACACACTAAATTATGAAGGCTCTTTTTTAAAGAGTTAGGCATAACTTAGAAAAAGAATTTTACTGCTTTAGAGCAATCTAATATATATTGTTATGGAATAGGAAATGTAGGCAAAATATAATTTATGTACATCTAAATAGCAAAAATTCATTTTCTAGGTACTTCAAAATTGATTAAAATAAACAAGGTACCGAAAGTTTTGTCTCTGTTCCTATAATCATCTTTATTTTTTCTTGAATCTTATTCTGGCAGTTTAGTAAAATTTTAAATAACACTTTTTCAGGTGACTACCATTCCGAAAGCAATTAGAGTGTTTGAAGGAATTTCCCTCTTTTTTGTATCTATTACCATTTCAGGAAGTTATACCAACCTCTTATGAAACACCCTGTAAATGAGGATGTAGGGATATGGGTTGGGACAGGAATTTTAATCCCTGACGAGAAAGTTCTATTACTCTTGGTTGTCAGCTGTTGGATTGCGAGGGATGTATATTCTAAACTAAACTAGTTATTAACCCTCTGGCTGGCGCGCATTTAAGCCTTTACTGGCACACTAATTTGAAGCTTTGTGCAGTTTTGAATTTTTTACCCTGTACAATTATTTATTGGGGAAAACATAAAGTGTTATACATCAAATTACTCAGCGGGATATTCTGTATAAAATACAAATAAATATTATTTGACTTACTTAAATAATGGTGGATGTTTGATGATCAGAAGTCAAAACTTTGTTTTTCAAAAAACACTTTTTTATATTATGCCATTCAAACGAAACACAAAATTAATTTTATTTAAAAATCCAAAATATACTAAATGTCCACTTACTTATGCTCAAAAAGAAAATATATAGTTATAAACACTTTTATTTACAAATAAAATTACAATTGAAAAAAAAAGACTATATACAAGATGTCAGTAGTGTCTACTCAGAGTCATCCCCAGCATTAGCTCTCTTCCGTCCCACCTTTTTTGTCCCTCCAGAAGTGCTGCAACTTGTGGAAGCATGTGGGGTGAATCCCACAATTGCAGGCAGGGCACCAATAATAGCTACGCTTTCTTTTTACATTTTGATCATGTGAACATACTTGATCAGCTGTCCGGAACAGTAACAGGTGCCGAGTTACGTCACACGCAACTAGTCGTCAGCTTTCAGCGGCCAGTAAAAGAACAAACATTTATATACATGTAAAAGTGAATACATTATTAGAAAGCTTGAAATCTTTTGATTAAAGTAATATAACTTTTAATACGATTTGAGCGGTAATTCTCTGAATTATTACGTAAATAGTAGACAATGTTTAATGAGTTGTATATTACGACTCTGCCAGTTCAAAGCGGTAAAAAAATGAGTCGTAATTTACGACGTTGCCAGTCGGAGGGTTAACCTAAAAGAGCACTGCTTTAAATATACAAGCAAACACTACCATATCTGTCTCCTAAGCCTCCCGGAGAAGGAGTTATCCTGTAGTGGTCTGTGCGTGGCAAGATATGTGCCGCTTCTAACTCATCGTACCCTGCTGATGGGAATGGAGGCCCCTTTCTTAAAAAATCTGAAAAGAATGTATAAACAGATACACTAGGTGCATTCTAACACTGAATGGTAGTAATTTAAATAATAAGATCTAGAGGAAATTTGTAAAGATCTTGTAGAAATCTGTAGTCTTTACATTTAACCAAATAATATGAGAACAAAGTTAACAAGAAGTAAAGTTAATTTTGTATTTCATCAGCCCTAGAAGCGTCAGTCTTTTTTACTGTTGTGGTGAGCTTATTTCATATTTTTGCAGGGCTGAATCCTTTACAAAATACATATGTTAGGCCTAATCAGAGTTGTAATCATAAATTGTTATAGTTTTTGAATTTAGTAAAATAGTAGCCAATAATGTATTAAAGAAAGCATTAATTTATGTTTGAAAAGAATTTTTGTTTGTTCATCTCATACATTTCATAACTATGTATGCCTGCAAACAATTGCAACTTTAATTAAAAAATTCAAGATGTACAGAAGTGCTTAGTAGATTCTGGATATATTCTGGTATAAGGTGTCCATATATTGATCTTAAAATAACAAAAAAAGTCTTACTTGTTTTGCTTTCTATTCTACCTGTCCATGAGCAAAGAATTTTGTTTTAAAAATGTCCATAGTGGAAAATATTTTATGTACATAAATTCATACTCCAAAGATTTTTAGCAATACACTAATTAAATAATATTATATTGCAAAATTCTGTAAAATAATGTTTCCACATAAATTTGGTAATTTAGTAGTCAACTGTTAACTTTCAACTTTACTAAAAAAAATATATAACTAAAACTTTCTATATACCCATTACTTGCTTCAAAATTAGATACTTTTTATAATTTTATGACATACGGTTTTCAAAATATTATTTTGGTAAAAAAAAAAACTGCCAGCATTCCAAAGTTGTATGGCTTTTAGGGGCCGCCAATGATCGTTAGGTGTACATGGCCACCTCAAAAACCTTAGTAGCCCCTAAGAGGCCAAAACTTGAGACAAACTGACAAAGATTGCAGTTCTTAAGACAAAAATTCCAAAGTTGTATGGCTTTTAGGGGTTGCCAATGATCGTTAGGTGTACGTGGCCACCTCAAAAACCTTAGTAGCCCCTAAGGGGCCAAAACTTGAGACAAACTGACAAAGATTGCAGTTCTTAAGACAGCAAGATGACTGTATACGACAAAAGAGAATAAATATCACTGGTCTCAACCTTGACGCGGACAGTCTACAACATGCACAGAGTCAGCACAAAAATAAAAAAACTTATATAATGAAGGGACAACGAGTTACCATGTTGGGGCGTGGGGGAGTCGCTGGGTTCGCTCGGACTGGGAGGGGTGGGGGGCCGTTCGCTATAGTCCTGCTGTCCGTAAGCAGGATATGTCCCTGGATATACTTGGTTTGGATACGGATAGTGGTCATAGTCTTGATAAGTAGGCCGATACTGATCCGTGTAATGTCGCCCTGGAATACATAACGTAACATTATACTATAGCATAGCCCAATAGATTATTGTGACTTGCAGTTTCACAATGTGTACACTCTCAACTGATAAGGATAAGTTCAAATTCTAATATGTTAAGTCTATAGGGAATCAGCAAGTCTCACTTAAATGAAGCACTAGAACTGTCGCACATTGAATAAGACAATTAGTAAAAATATTTAGCCATTACTAATAGCTTTCTTGGAGCTGTTGAGAGTAGAGAAAATCAACAACATGAGAAAAATTATACACAGTTAACTAGTTCAACCACACATGTAAAAACGGCAGTAATGCCAACTGTTGCACACTAAAAACTTAAAATGTGGGAATGATACAAATAAAAATGATGTAATGATTGTTGTCTATTCAAGTATTAGGCGGGGTTGTCCATCTAATATTGAGATAAGGTCACGAAATTTGGTGACCCACTTATACTCAAGTTCTTTTCTTCCGAGTTGGCAGCAGTAAACTTCATAGGTAGGGTACTTATTATTACAGTGGAGAAGCACTTATCAAAGTTTCTGTTGTGGAAAGTGATGTTGGATAAAACAGGATTATGAATGTTGCAGTATGTCTGTAACCATTCATGGGTTTATGGAATGTTCAAAGGTTAATAATCACAGACATGGCTAACGTTCAAAATCACAACAAATTTGTTTATGTCAACACCATTCTTTACAACTAAAAATGTTGAAATTTGTTTTACCACCAATATGGTCCATTAAAAGGCTGACAACTGCCAATTCAGAAAAATAGAAGTTATCAAGGAATAGATGATAAAGTCGTGTGACTCTTTCACATTTAATATCAGTTAGATTGCACCACTTGATACCTTACCAAGTAACAAACTACGAGATTCCCAGTAATCAGTAGATTATTCACAGTATAATCTACCTTGTGTTGTTGACTTCCTGTTTTCTTATCTTTTAGGAAAACATTGATAATGGTGATAGTAGTGTTTATTTTATGTGCAACCTTTTCCAATGTTCTATTCAGGTAAGTCTTGCTGCTTTTCCATCAATTATTTTTTACCTTTTCTGGCTCTAGAGCTCTTTAACCTTTTGTATTTGTATATCTTTAACATTTTCTGAAGCAAAGTTGGATAGAATGGACTACAAAACTAAAAACTGGTACACAACGTGTTCATAAATAACCATAAAACTTCGATTAAATATTGCGAAATCATACAAAATTGTACCAATGTAAATTTTTATACTGAATCATGGACATTTTTTTAATGCTAAAAATAAAATCGGTAAAGCATTCCCTCAAATAAGTTAAAATGAGTTAATATGCTACTAAGTAAACTAACAAACAGGGCTACATGGTCAGAGAGCTACATACCTGATTCGGAGGGAGGGAAAGGTGGCTCCTGGCCCGCCATATGTTCGTAGTTGGAGAACTGAGGGTGGGAATGGGGGTGGGGCGAGGTGGTGGGTGGCACAGCAGAGTATGGCAGACCCACCGGCACCGAAACATAGTCCACCGGCACGGACTGGCCCTCTGGGCCCATATGGTGCACTTCTCGCACCACTTTTGTTACAGTCGTTACCTGTCAACAAACATTTGTTTCAAACACATTCAATATGATTAATTGGTGTGGTTATGTATTTTGAAATGTATTCTTTTCTTATTTAAGATTCAGCTTTACTGAAACAACACTGAGCTATATCCTTATAACGATGAGCAATGAAGCCTTACATGATTTTTATCCTTTATTTTGGTCTTTTAACTACTCAACGTTAAATGCAATATAAGTGTCCAATGATGTACCACCAATACGCTGTTAAAGGTTTACTTATTAATTTCATCTGCTAGTGGTAGGAGACATCTTTAAAACAATACATTTACTTGCAACATATCTATTCTGTAACATGAGTTGGGCTCACAAAGGAGCTAAAACAGACCAATGAGTGGCTTGTGAGCCAGGGCACTGTCATGTTCAGAAACAAGTCCAACAGTTGCTGTAATACCTCTTGGTAAAATGCTACTACCTCACTGTCTGGCCAGGAGGCAGAAATTGTCAGTGGATAATTCTTTGTGACTTTGTGAAAAATATGTGGTCAGAATGGTATTCACTTATGATTTCACAGCACGCATCTTTGAAAGGCATCCCTCACCTGTATCCCTCCAATCATATACTTTGCATTTAATGGATAGATCGTACAGAAAACACTACAATTCATCACCAGCATTGTCTTTTTTCATTCTTTGTTCATGTCAACCAATTCCCATAAAGTCCCTGAATCCTCAACTCGCTAATTTTTTTCTGCTCTTGTGTCAAAAATGTGGAACAAATTTTGCTCTTTCCAAAAATATGATGTATAATACACTATCAACGCTCATACAAACTGCTTAAAAAACTATTATTTTGATGTTAAGTAACCAATTTCCAGCGAGTAATGCACTCACATGTTTAACATTTTCCTTTGAATTTCTTTTTTAGTAATCCTGTTCTTGGGTAATCTTCAAAGGACATGCTGTAATTTGACTTAAAAAAATGTTTAAGAGACACCATTTTGTTCATATTAAAGCAAATCACACTTATTTTGTTTTATTATTCTCCTATCATAATAATTTAAAAAAATACAATCTGGCGGCTAGCAGCTAAATGACACATTTCTTGACCTATGTCTATAGAATTGTGAAATTATGAATCTCAGCTTTTTCTTTTCATAAAAAAAAAAATGAGAACTTCCCAGTTTAAAGTAGATTTAATTCATATTTCTGAAGATTCAGACCCATTAAAGGTTATCCATACTTACCCAAAATTCAATGTAGAGTACAATGGTAGTAATAAAGTTCGAGAGATGTATAGAAGTGTTACAGAAATTTTATGTTTTACAAAATGTTCATGTTTTTATTAAAAAACAAAAATAATTTTTCTCTGGGTGTGTGTGACTAATAAAAACTTCTAATTTCAGTATTTGAGTCACATTTATGTTGCATTATCACCCATAAAGAAGTTTTAACACTACGTCATTGTCACTCTGTGTATATACTGGTCAACACTTGAAGTGAAACGTGACCAAATTTAAACTACATCTTCTTTGGTATTTTTCAAGGCTTTGAACAGTCCAAACCAATTTTAGAGTAAATATTTGTATTGTACCACTTAGTACTTAATACTTTGTGAAAAATATAAAAAAAACAAAAATTCAGGCACTGGAAACTTTTATTAGTGAAGAAAGCAAGTTAATTAACTTTTTAAAATGGTTTATTTTACATTTCACTATTGATTTCCTCTCTTCCCTTGTTAGAGATTATTGTGACACATAAATTAACTACACTAGATTTACTTGACTCCAGAATGTGAGCATACTTGTTGCGTTGTTTGATGTTTCTGTGTGCGTGAAACTAGCGTTCCAGTCGAGTTCTCGGGCAGGTGGGCAGTAGAGTTTGGAGAGAGGTTATCAATATGTCCGTTAGACGGGTGATAAGATATGTCCACTGAATACGAACTAGACTGCTGGATTTCAGGTTGACCTCTGTAAGAAACGTAAATGATTGGAGAAGTTTAAAGTTACATAATGCTTAATATGAGTAATGTAATGATCTACTTCACAATTTTTAATTACATGACACAATTTCCTTAACTTAATGTATATAAAAAAGGTAAACACAATTTTCTATTACAAAAAACGTATAATGCTTTTTAAACAAAAACAAAAATATATTTTCTGTTCTTTTTGTGTATATTATGCACAAAACTATAAATAAATTATTCTACTTGAATGTTAAGAGAACATTTCATTTAGATTTTTCAATTAAAAAATAAACAATACATGTTTATATTTCTTTTAAAGTTCAGTTTATTCTTTACAATATAGTAAAATTGGAAGAAAATATGTTGAAAAATAAAGATATAACAACATTTTTCCTAAAACAATACATTTTCAATTATAATGGCACAGAATATTTTGCACAAGACCTGATAAAATAGCATTGCACTAAAAGGGTTAATAATATAAAAGTGTTTCGTTCCACTTATAAAATGTATCAGAATTAAATTTTTTTAAGTAAAGGCATTTATTCTGTTGTCTACACCCAATCCAGTTTTGGTTCGTTGAATTATCTTATTTACACATTATTTGATATTAGTCAGGGTTTTCCTTGGTACAGACAACGCCAAGCTCATAAGTCTAGATTGTTGAAGATTTATCACGAACAACACAAACAAATTATTGTTTTTACGTTTTTAGATCATTCTAAAAGCTTGTGCTCTATTGCACCAAACTAAGATCAAAACTGCCTATACTTGTGCAAACCTACTCCGTAACTGTAATGTTACACTAAAAATTAACACAACATCAACTGAGAACAAATTTTATCCCGAAGAGAGGAAGGGAAATGGATTCATGATATCATTCCTTTCTTTATCTGGTTTGAGAACTCATAGCTAATTTGATAGCTCAACACTCAGACATGCACGTAAACCATTATGCCTTAATGTAATGTTTCTACGCCTGGCTGGCTGCACATTAAGTGAGTCAGTAATGAGTCATCCATTCACAGATAACGGGAGCTAGACACCAGTCAAGACATGAACTTATGATTGAGTTGGGAGATAGAGGCACTTTAATGGCACACAAGCAATCAACTTTACTACTCAGCTTTTACCTATTCATCATAACACAACATCAGTGACCAAAGTTAACCTTTAAAACTGGGTAACAGAAGATTAAGCTTAGTTCTATAAACAATTTTTACAATATTGAGCTTAATCAGAAATACATCCCACGACAAATAATTTTACACTATTACGTTTTCCCAACATTGAGTCTGGAATCCTACATGAGAAACATGTCTGTGTCAGTGTCATGCCCCTTGATTTCTCTTCACAATGGTATAGAAAAAAAATCTATGCTAAAAAGTTCTGTACTGTCATCCTGAAAAGATATATCTACTGAAACATGCCACCATACTACATATATAATTTTATAGCAAATTTTTCTAAATATTATAGTACTACTGACCAACTAGAAGTGATATCCACTCTTTGCCGGACTTAAAAGAGAAAGTAGTTAAGATTTTACTCACATCATTGTGGAGTAAATCCTAGGCCGTCCGGCGAATTTGAAGCAAGTGTCTAATTGTGGCACTTTATTTTTTACTCTTTAGAAATGAAGTAGTTATTTCAAAATCGACAGAATCACGTGTATACCAGATAAAACTTCAATTAGTTTATTAATTTAGAGGAAACAATAAACCTTTGTAAAATATAAATAACAATTGTAATGACATAAAGTAATGACCACAATAACCGAAAGACAGTCATCGCATTTCACATGTATCAATCCTGATGTCACAATATATCACGTGATACGGGGGGGGGGGGGGGGGTAATGAAGTGTTCTGGTTAGAGTCGTAGATGAGTCAGACCCTCTACCCCTCCTCTTAACTTACCAGCTATACAGTATTCGCAATGTTTACAGAAGCAACAAGCCCACCCCAAAAGCCATTTATAGCATACTTGGATTACAGCATAATAGGTCTGTTATGTTTGACAGAACTAACCAAAATATATATTGGTTAACATGAACACAACCATAAATCACCAACCAATCTCACCTATATCTATGAGTTGAAATTTCAAAGAAACTGATGAGTCAACAGCATGCTGCATACATTACTCACTTCCTATATAAACAAGAATGTTGTCACCCACTTCAAGTGATGACATTTGTTTTCATTTTCAATGCAGTGAATTTTATTTCCACATTCAATAATTTTTTCTCATCACTGTTTGCATATTTATAGCACAGTGCAAAATAATATCAAGCCTTTATTAAATTATAATAAATATATCTAAATAATATATCTAAAAAAATAACTGAACCTTAAATTGCTACTTTTAGTACATTTTGGTGTTACACGAGAAAAGACAGTATTTTTAATAATTAACCATTATTGTAACCAACTATTATTTTATTATTATTAATCTCCAAGATTATGTAAATAAAGAACTTGTCTATTATGTTATTTTTATTTTTCTATATACTATTGTTTGAAAAATATATATTTTTGTAATTAACTAAAGATGTAATAATTTTCTGAAAACTTTAATATACAAATATATACATACAGGATGTCCCATAAGTAAAGGATCAAACGTTGGACTGAACATATACTATTTTCACTAAAACATAATATAGACATTTTGTATGATCCTTATTTTTATCCTGTCAAGCTGTTGGGTATTTATCTTGACACTAAACTGAGCTGGGATGCACATATTAACTATCTTTGCAAAAAACTATCTAGAGTAACTTGTCTCTTAAGAAAGTTAAGATCATGCGTCAGCTTGGAAACTTTGTTAATGGTCTACTTTGGTCTGTTTCATTCGCAACTCAACTATGGTGTAGACTCTGGGGCAACTCAAGTGTAGCCAAAAAAGCTTTTGTTTGGCAAAAAGAGGCAATAAGAGCTATCACTGGTTTATCAGCTTCTGACTCTTGTAGAGCAACTTTTCCTGATCTCATGACATTGAGTTGCATGTATATATACAGTAATCTGCTACATGTTAAAGAACATTTTGGTATGTTTAATAACCACAGTTTTTATCATAATTATGAGACCAGACAATGCCTTAATTTAGTGACCCCAAATGTTAGGTTGGACAAGACTCATACAATTTTTAAATTTCAACAGTACATATTTTTTAACAAGTTACCATTAGCAGTAAGGCAATTACCTTGTAATAAATATAAAAGTGTGATATGTAGTTGGTTAAGAAGAAAATGCTTTTATACCACTGAAGAATATTTTAACTGTGATTTTAATGATCTAAGAATTTGAATGTTGTTGTAATTTTTAATATACAATTTATTGTTGTAATATTATGACTTAGCTGTGTTAACTTGACGAAGCTTATTGTAATTTGTGTTACTTAATAGCCAATAAAGAATCTGAATCTTTGGGAGGTGATAAAGGTGATAATTTTTAACAAGAAAACTCCTATATGTGGTTATCCAATGGTTAATAGTTTCATAGTTATGTAGGTATTGTTATTTTCACCACAATTGCGATTTGATGCCATTAAAACGTTTTGTAATCATAAAAAACGAACACCTCTCATGCTATTTTTTGTGGTAATTCACTAAACTATCTTCAATAATCAATAATATTTGGAGCTATTTTAATATACTGTAACACAAAAATACTTTACAATTACAACGTATTATCAATTTTTAAATGTTCGCCCATGTTTAAATGAATCTCGTGTTTAAAACAGCTCTTTAATTAAGTGACCCATTGCCATCAAAACTTTCTTCTTTAAACTCAAAAACAGGAATATAATGCAAATTGTATGAACATTTTTAATTGAACAAATACTTTACTGAAATAAAAGTGTCTCACTGACGAAAACTGAAGTTTCCTCACTATAAAAATAAAGTATATATAGACTATATAGCTCATCAAAACATTTCTTGAAATATGTCAATATAGATTTTATAAAAAGTAAAAAAATAAAGTAAGAATTTCTTATTTTATCAGGCAAAGTTAGGGCTAAGAAACCCTCTCTTTTTGTTTTTTTTTTATAAATTTTTTTTGTAGGGTCCATATGCGCATTGAGGAGAATACGACAGTAATTTAGAACGTGTTGTTAGTACATGTACTTTCAGATGTGGTTATGTTACATTTTTACATTAAACAAGTATTTTTAGTAATAATTAAATAAAGATTAAACAAATTTTATTGTTATTTTAGATGGCTAATTAGAGAACCATGACACTGTGAGTATACAATTGTCTAAAATAAACTCCTTTATATAACAGTTTGCATCTTTCTAATTAGCAAAACAAAAATGAACTTATTCTCATGCATTTATATTTTATTATGAAAATAACTTGACATATTTAAGGGTGCACCTAAAGACACATCCAAAATATTTGTCCTAGTTTCTTCAATGTGCATATGGACCCTATGAACCATTTATATAAAAGCCATATCATATATCCCAAGAACATTTTTATTTGGCTATAAACCCTTTGTTTACCATAGTGAGAAAACTTCAATTTTCGTCAATGTGTAACTTTATTATGGTAAATATTTTTTTTAATACGAAAAAAAACCTTAACCTTAGGTGTTAATAACCTTTTAGCACCTATTGCGATTATTTAATCTGAATTAAATAAGGACTTTTTTATAACAATAAGTCACGTTATTAAAGTGCTGTTTTTAGAGATTTTTAGAGTTACTTGAGATTAATTTCTATATGGGTGAACATTTTAAAATTGATAATACATTGCAATTTGAAAGTATTTTTACATTACAATGTATTAAAATAGCCTGGTACATTACTGAAGGCTTAAAGGTTGTTTAGTGCATTAAGTTATAGCATGTTATTAGTTTATGATTACAAAACTTTTTAGAGCTTTAAAACAAAATTCTGGTGAAAATCACAAAAAATTAAATAAATATAAAACTATCAACAACTGGATAACCACAAATAAAGTTTTTACTTGCTGAAAATGAACTCCTGGATCATCTATCAACCTTTGATCTTCCACTTACGGCATACCCTGTGTATATATATATATATATATACACATATATATATATATATATATATATATATATATATATATAAATATATATATATATAAAATACACACGCACACATGAGTATAATGAGTATACATACATACTAATTTTTCCAGTCAGTAAATCAACAAACAACACTTAATATAACACGTTAAAATCCCTGTTTTTTACCCAATAACGTATTCAAATTTACTTGATTGTAAAAAAATGTTCTCCATTTGATGACCCATTGTCTAGATTTGCTAGTTAGGCCTGCACTAGATTTAAGGTATTCTGCATCTGACTAAATTACATATAACCAACAATATATCATGTAACTAAAACGCAAACTGTAAAAATAGCGATATGTATATACTTATCACTAACTGTGTATTAAAAGTAAATACGTAGGTGATAGATAACTGCAAAATGTGACAGAGAGGAAGATAATAAAACATCCAATTTTAAGTTCATGCTGTGTACATCATGTTAGGCTGTGCAGTATTTATACGGTTTAAATTGCAATTATGAACCTATACATAACATAAAAGAGCAACTCAATTTTGTTCGGTTTATCTGTACAAATTCACATGCATTGCTTTTTCTATCTTCCATTGTGTAGATTGTGACTAGTGAACTTGAAAAGTTCATGTTTTACAATTTACATTTACATTTCATGTTTAACAATGCACACTCAACTATGACCATTATTAAAGAGCATTCAAATTACCCATTTAATATAATTCCTCTAAAGATTTCTGAAGTTTTTTTTAGATCAATTTACACTCTTGTATACCACCAGGTCATGCTCTAACTCTTCACTGCCAGGGTTTTTTTAATAATCATACAAAACCACTACTAATTTAGTTAATTGGAATTTCATACACTTGAATTGTAATAAAATTAAGTTTAAACTAATGGAAGTAATATAAAATTATCGGAACTACTTCAATCCTGTTTCTTAAATCATGCAGGTCAGCTGGTGGCGAAAGGTCTAACGCAGGGCACTTATGCCAGGGCACTTAATGCCCCAAAAGCAAAAGTAACATATTTCTGTTAATTAGTCATAATCTACTACTAGCGTTTTATAATGTAAGATAGAAGAAACAATGCATGTGCATTTGTTGTACAGAATAACAAAAAAAAACTTAGTTGCTTTTTTATTTGATTTATAATTGTACGTTAAATACTGTAAATACTTCAAAGCCCTGATATTCATTTTGAAACATCCTATGTAAATATGTCTGTGGTTTAACTGTTAAGATATAGTGTGATAAATCGGGTCTGTAGCATCCCAAACTAAACCATTCACAAGAGTCTAATCCAAAATAATTTTTCAGAAATTTAAGTAACAATTACGTAACCAGTCAGATATTGCTAGCATGGCAAGTGGATGAGGCAGTTAAAACATAAACAAGTTCACCCATGTTAACATGGGCGTGGCAGTCTAGGAGTTATGCAGGAATTAAAAAGGTGAGTGGCATAAAATATGTTTTATTGCAAAAAAAATCCCCCTAAAATTTGTTTTAAATTCTTGGATGATTATTATAATATTGATTTATACTTTTTCAACTTAAACTATTGCTCCTATCCAAGATTTAGTTTTCTTTTTATAGTACAGTGGAATGTGGTTAATTCAAGCATCAAGGAACGGAATAAAAATTTGAGTGATTGAATTCCACAAATAACTAGGATACGGCTGAAAAAATAATTTCAATTTCACGATATTTATACAACAAAAACTTTATAATGTTTATACTGCATATTTTACAACAATAAACACTGTAAGACTTGTACAGTAGGAATATCATAATACGCAACTCAACTCATATGCATTCACCTTGACAGATGCATTGTGACATTGATGGCTGGCGATGCATGGTTATGATGCATTGGAGGAGTAAAAAGATGGTACACTGACCTTGAAAGTGCTGGGACTAGGTACACATTCATTCAGACTGACCACTTTGCTGATTCTTGGATACTTAATAGATACGGCCAACGGCCGTAGACTCACACATTTGAACATTATACATCAGGCTTATGCCAAAGAGGCTTATGCTAAATTATCCATGTTCCACTTAATGTATTTAAAATTTTCAATTTAATCAGTATTATTTTCATTTCAAAGTTAAATGTAAGAACTGAAGATAAGGTCCAGGTCCAATACAACCTCCACAAACGGGTTTCCTTTCTTTTATTTACTAAAATTTTACTAAGATTATTACTTCATGGGTGTGTTTTTGGAAAAATATTTTTTGTACTAAGGTTATTTATTTTGATTCTTTTAGAAAACAACCCATAAGTTTATGAAATGGGTTAATATATACACCATATACACATTTTACAAAATTTGCCATTATTTTATTTCTATTTCACAGTTATGCTGGGCCGAATGAAAATTAAATTTGTAACTGTGTTCTACTCTCCATCTTAAATTACTTTGAAATTCAAAAGGAAGAATATTTGCTTATATATATATATATATATATATATTGTACGCACATGTCTTTTAGACCTTTAAGTGGACTTTTTATAATATTTACAAACGGTTATACAGAACTTACACTGATAGTAATATAATAGATTTTGTTCTCAAATAGTTTACTGTTCTGGGTACTCTTTTTTAAAGATTTACAGAACAAAAATTTAGATTAAATTCAAGATAATACAGAGAATACGGGACCATTGCTTCTACCAACTACTTAAACTAACTAGCAGACTTTAAACTATTTTAGCTCATAGAGATTTTGGAATGTCATGACATACATATTTTTTAAAAACAAATTATTAATTTATGTATATAAATGTTTACTTCAATTTTGTTTATAAATATTGATTTTATCTGATTATTAAGATATTTTACGACAAAATACGCAAGAGAACATTTAAAATATTTTTTTCGATTCAACTATAATATTAATTTATATGTAAACAACATAATAATCAGTGGATTAATGAAAATGTACTAAAATCTCCCCCCTCTGTAAATTAGGTGAAATAGTGTTGTTACAAAGGATTTTTTATGTACTTATGTATTTATTAACCGATATAGCAGCTGACAAAATAAGGAATACATTGTTATCAGAAGGATCAAATAGGTATCCTGGTTTTACAAAGATATTTCATATGCAGTGCAAACATCTGTGGTATAATACGAGAACTGCTCACCAAAAACCAGTGTTACACTAACAAATTACTAAAATAGCGTGAAAAGTGCAAACCTTATGCCAAAGCCCTTATTGAAGCTTAAATTTAAATAGCACACGACTATAGTACATACCAAGAAGGAATAAAGATGCTTACGTAAACTGTGGCATGTCCGGCGGGTTGTCTTGAAGAACCCTTCTGTAAAACATATAAGTGATTCAATAGTGGCAGGGTCATTGTTACGGTACTTCTTACACGAGAACAGACAGATCAATCAATAATATTGTGCCTATTTATAGAAATATACCAGAATCACACAAAACAATAAAAACTCAGGTTTCACTACCAACTTAAAAATTCACAAAAGAAAATAATTCATAACCGATTTTTTCAAAATCAAAACTGGTTTATTTTAACTTACAATCTTGACCTACAGTAATTTTAGTTTAATATACAATATTATTTATATTACCGGTTCAAAATATTTATATTAAATTATACTTCGTGTTTAAATGATAAAATTTTATTTAATGATAGAGAATGCTCTTTAACAATTATTGTCATTAAAGGAAGAGTCGATCTTTCTTTACTACTGACTGATAAAATTTGTAAAAATCTTTCTCATCAGTCAATATTTAGTGAACAAATTTATCAAAGTAAAACAGTCAATTTATACCACTGTGGCTCAGAAATAAACTTTTAGATTCATATTTTCAGTTTGTAAGCAAATGAGACCAAATTCCCTTTCTCATGCCCTTGCACATTCACGCTTCCAAACATGCCTTGGTTGAATCATGCAAGAACTAGGATTTATAATAAAATACAAACATGCTTTGACATAGGTTATAAAAGGCAAAAAGAAAATTAATATTGACGATATATATTTTAATACTTTCTTGCTTAGTCCGATTACTGATAGTCAAATATATTTACACAGAATTATTTCAATTCTATATAAAGAATATTAAAAGTATAACAATAATTGTGGAATGTATTAATATAGCGAGTTAAAATTCATTTTACAATATTGTTTTATGTGTACTGTCAAACATATCTTGCTATTAAAGGCAAGACAGTGGCAAAACAATCTTACTATAATGGATGAAGGCTTCACTGGTCATGATAAAAATCTCAGAAGAACTTTTATACTTCAATTTCTCTATAATTTACCCAAAAGATAAAGGCTCCCCATACAATATGAATGTTCTGTGAATTACAAGTACAAAATGGCCATATTCCATTTTTAGGACAATGAGATAGGAATTGAAAATTAGTTTTCATACATTTTACCAGCTTCTTCTTATTGGAAACTAAATGCTTAATATATGATCAAACACTCCAATAACAAAAAATTCATTTATTGGAGTGTTTGATCATATATTAAGCAATTAGTTTTCATTCCTACTTTACTAGTTTTAATTAACCTTTGTTTGCCAATATACAATAAATGAAATTTTAAAAGGTGTCTGATAATAATATTAGTTTAAAACTTAAATTAAAATGCATTTATTACGCTCTAATAACATTAAAAATCAAGTTTATAATAGTTAAAAAAAAATTAACTTTGGTTCTATGACATATCTGAAAAAATGGATTTGTATGCAGCAAACCCACATGTTAAAATTTAAAAATATATATATTTTTGAAAAACGTTCCCAAAACTAAACAAAACTGAATGGAATAAAAAACTTTTAAACATTACAATTTGTACTAAAAAATCTTTTAAAGTTAACCTAACTATTAATTTAAGAACACATGATCCTGCGAGAAATATATCCCAAATTAAACATATAATAAATATTGAACTTGAAAATGCACACCGGTTCTGAGCTCGGTATGTAAGTGTGCTTCACTACTCTCACGTAGGAAACCATTCTCGTCTACTGACACTCCCCACACTTACGTGCCAAGATCTGGTACCGATTCAAAACTCACTACTGCCGGCATATTCTAGTGTTCCATAAAATAATATAAATAGCCTAACTGTTCTGTATACAAAGATTAAACCTCTCTTTTAAAAGTTACAACAATTTAGATACGCCCCTCAGTTAGATATATTTTTGTGTAAACTTCCTAAAGTTTCACTTATACTTCAAACATACTTTAATAATGGAGTGTATGAATTCAAATATTATTATGTCCAGAGCCTATGAACTATGTTCATAATGTGTTGAACTCAATTTTAATGATAAAGGGGTTCATTAATGTATTTCAGTTTCAGAAGTACTTTGTAAAAACCATTTGACTTACAGAAACAGAAAATTATGTATGATGAAAAATTTTGAAGTTTAATTTTAAATTGCATGTTACTTTCATTTTTGGTGAGATTGAAGAACAAAAATAAATTTAAGAAATTGTATGAAAACTGTGAAAGCTTCTTATTCACCCATTGTAACAGTACACTTCCACATGAAAGCCAAATTCACTGCTATCATTTACTTAAGGAGTGTTATTTACACTGTCAGCAACAGTGAATAGTAAATGTGACAATAGTCGGTTGTATAATGGCTGGGAGTTGGTGTGACTCCACCTGTCATTAAACTGCCAAGCCCAACTAAACTGGCTCCGACCATCCACTGCAGTTGCCTCACAGCTACGCTACTACATCTTTAAATCTTGTTGTTAATATCTTTATAATGATGATCGTTTACACTGACAGACATCCATTTTGTATCTACAAATCTTCAATGAAAACATGTTTAAAGATTAATAGATGGAATCCAATACAAATCTGTTTATACAAACAAACTTTAACAAAGTGGTGTCTAAATTAGATAATAATTTATGGTGGGCTTTTAAAACAGGCTTGCTGTTGAATAATCTGGTTTTCAGATCAAGATTAAAATGCTCTGATATAACATATATTTTTACTAATTTTCAACATATATATCTCATACAACAAAAGGATCACTTTGAAAACAAATCACACTCATAGGGTGATTTAAAAGCACAAATTTACTTTTTACCTTTCAACAAAAAAAATTAATCAGTTATCAAGCTGAAGATAATCTTAAAAGTTTAAACTGGCGACAGAAAGCACCTCATGTGAACCAACACTCGAAACTGAGAAAGCAACTTTGTAAAAGAACACGTAATTTTATGTTATACACCAGGTGTCAGACAGGTCAATGGCAGTGTTCAAAGAGGTGATGAGTCTACTAATGACTAGCTCTTAGTTATCTAAGAGCCTCTCTCCAAATAACGAAATAACTTATTATAAAAGTTGCTTGGTTTCCAAGACATCAATATTTTCAAAAACCACAAAAATAGTTATTCTAGGTGACTATTCCACACTTTGCTACAAAACTGGAATACCTCCCTCTATTTTTTAAGTAAAATAAATTAATAATATTAGTAAATCAGATGCATTTCAAAATCAGTTGATTGCCATACCTGTTTCTCAGAAACATAAAATAACTTAGTTTTAAAGTATTTGAAAAAAGTAATACTTACATTGATCATTTTATCCTCTAAAACAGTTAATATTCCTTATTTACATTTTCTTCTTATTATTATTATTTGTAATCAAAATTAAATTGCTGACTTTGTAATAAAATGACAATTACAGTGCCATATTATAATTATGTAAAAATAGTCAGTATTATACAACAATGAAATGATAACAATTTACATGTTTATTTAAAGTAAAATATTAAATAAGCACAGAATTGTAATGCAACCGCTGAACTTGAGCATTGGTGATTTAAAATATTAGAAAACTGGAATTATTATCTTATAAGAAATAGAAATAGTAATCAACCGTTTGAACTTACTAATATTGTTAATTTATTTCAATGAAAAGTAGCTCCAGAAACTTTAGTCTTTTAGCAATAGTGAATGACATCTTCATCTAAAATACTTTTTTTAATTTACAACTTTTATCACAATATTGTTTTATTATTTGGACAGGTGACCTATAACCTCTTTAAATATTATTGTTGACCTAATCGACACTTTGTAAAACTCAAAAATATTATTCGTACTAATTTGGTAAAAACAGAAGGCCATTCTTCACCGTCTGGTACGTATGCCATGCTTTCACAAATCTACAACTTTCAAATAAAAACACATAAAAGCAAACTTGTAACAGTTTGAAAACCGGGAATATACGTGTGAAAGGTATATGTAATGTGTACGTATTTTATTCCACAGAGGAAAACAGCTACTGAAATGCAAAAAATTGTCCTCAGGCATTTATGTCTTGAGGTCTTTAGCCGAATATAGCCCTACTCAGGTCCTGATGACGGCATATTATGGTTTGATCTACCCCCACCTTACCTACGGAGTGGTATTGTGGGGTGCCAGTGCAAACAACCAGTTGATGAGAGTGTTCAAACTGCAAAAACAAGTGGTTCGGATAATCGCTCATTTGAATTTTTGAGAGTCCTGCCGAGAAACCTTCAAAAATTTGCAGCTATTGACTCTGCCTAGTCTCTACATTTGCGAAACGACGCTGTTTTGTATGTCTAAGTGTGCCTTGACAACTGGCCGAGACATTCATTCGTATGAGACCAGAGGCAGGGAAGCCTACCGAACTGGACAACACAGAACGGGGGTTTATGAACACCTGCCCTCACAAGCAGGTGTGCATTTCATCAACAAGCTGCCCAATGGGATCAAAAATGCACCATCGCCCCAGGCGGTCAAAACTCGGTTGAAAAGCTTTTTAGTGTCACAAGCATTTTACAATGTGGCCGAGTTTTTGGCATTTAACTGGGAGACCACCCAACAGGGAGATTGACTTTGGCTGAGGAGGTGGGGAAATTGGCGAATGGATGTGCGATGAGTGAATGCGGATTTGTATGTATGAGTGTGATCTTGATGTGGGGAGAGTGGACAAAATTTTAGTTATTATAGTGACGTTTGCTATACATGTTATACATGTCTATTGCAATAAGAAATGATTGATTGAATATTTCTGATGTTCTGATATGTTTCCTGAAAAGGTCTAGTGAGTTATTCTCATTTTTTTCAATTTAATATTACTTACACTTCTGGTCAAGTAACGGTGTCCTTTTAATTCTTTGGTGATTTTAGTTAAATTTTAATTCCACAAGTTCCATTTAGTATAATTTTACACAGCGACTAAACGTTTCATTATAGACCTAACATAAAAATCAATTAAAAAATAAATATCTTAAAACAAGAGTAATTAGTCACATAATTAATTTGTTTAGTGTGAATCAAATCTTTATTATTCGTAATAATCTAAGATGGAAAGTTAAAAAAAAAAAACTAGAACATTTCTAAATATATTCAAAACAGTTGTATTTGTACACACTGATACACAGCTATGCCAAAGATGGTTTAATTAGTTCAACACATTTTAGAAAGAAATAAACTATTAAAGTCACTGTCGCTAATGTTTGAAAATATTAAAAACTTTAGTATTTTTTTGGAAATATCTGTAATTTTTGTATAGGTTTTCGAACATTTCCTAAGTTGTTTACTTAAATCATACAAACTATCCTTGAATTGGTTGTATAATATAAAGTGTATGCAAATTAAACTTTTACAGAGTATATAAGAAATACACAGAGCACTGAGAAAACATTTTTAATCTGTCTGATTTTAAGTGTTTTAACATAAATTTTGTTAAAAATATGCTCAGACCATTGAAGAAATGACCCTTACTCATTGAATCTCAGTAATGTAAAAATCTGCCGTTAACACAACATTTTGTCAACGGAACAAACTGTGTATTATCATGTGTTGATATTGACACACTGTCTGATAAATCTGTGGATTCAGTGTCACATATATTAGGGGTGACTGGTAGAAAAAGATAAACGTCTTGGTTTAACAAGTCTTACAGTCCTAAGCAACAACCCTACCCTACCCTAACGACCCTTCTCTAATGAAGTCAAAACCATAATGAGAAATAAGTATAAATAACAAAAATGGTAATTTATTTAACAAAGACACAAATAATTCTGACAAGATTTTATTTAAGAGGATCCAACAAAAAATAAAATCAATTTCTTTTAGAAAAAAAAAACTAAAATAATAAAATTTAATAAACACTGAGCGATTTTAGGACCACATTGTTTCAGAAAAAACCCAAAGTCAACAAGATTAATTAAACATTCTGATCCCAACCAACTTATAACAAAGAAGACCAATACGACTTCTTGTTTGTTGAGAGATTGATCAAAACGGCCATTACTGAGATTGTGATGCATCAGTTAGAGGTATGAACACCAGCTACATCACTCATTCTCTGTGCACAACTTACAGTATATTCTTCCTGCAACATGATTTATTACTGTTTGAGCTTGAAAAACTGGACATTCACAAAAAAGAGGTACCTCACAAACAGACCAACATGTGGAGACAAACCCAAAAAAGAGAAACTATGAACTCACTTCAGTACCTGACTGATAAAACTTTCTTTTAAATTGGGAAAAGTTGTCACTAAATACTAGCTTTTCGTAGTAAGATTTTGAATAAAACTTTCTTCACAGATCTGTCTTTGAAGAATGTACGGTGTAAAACTCCAAAGGGGTAACAGCTTCCTTTTTAATTAAGTTCTTCGAATAAATATTGTGACCAAAGAAAATGCCTCTAAATTGGATTGTAATTGTTTTATACCTAATTGATTAGGTAAAGCAGAGTAAATACCCCGTATTACTGCAAGGCAATGTAGATAGTCCAATATGAGTTGTGGAAACATTGATCCAAACAATCATAACTTAAAATCATCTTGTCATTGAAGTTGAAGCAAGATACCAGTAATCCCACTTACTCCATGAATTGAGAAATGCACTATACAAGAATCCAACCTGATTTCCCTCCCATGATACTGATAGAGGAATTCCACTAAGAAAGAGACTTAGGTATTAACACATCGGCTGTGTTAGTGTAGGTTGAGATCAAGAGGATAAAACGAAAATATAAAGTGATAAAATATTATATAGGTTACTTACTTTTAGCCTGGACACACTTAAAACGAACGGACACACTGTCATACCTGTAGACAATTGTTATATCAACGTCAGACCCTGATATAACTGTTGTTAACGTGTTTGACAGTTAACTTTTAAATGTGTCAGGCTAAAATTAATAACCTGAGAACGATCTATTACTTGGTATTTTTACCCTTTTGCTCCCCTTCCATTTACAGCCCTACCAAAACTAATACAGCTGGTGATTGTTTCTATAGGAAAATGCAACTTCTGACTACATTAGATTTTAGGTTGATTTCTTATACAACACAAATTAGCCATTTTGTGTGATAATATGAAATATATCACTTCGATCTGTAATTGGATCACTTGACAAGTACAGAATAGGTGATCAGAAAGGAATATTCTCTGAAGAAGAGTTAAACAATAACTCCGTCTCAACCAAAACCTAAATGACAAGTTTGTTTAACACTTTGTACCCTGAGCCCGAGTATAGGTCGGGCCGCGTCGGCAGCGCCTGCTACCGGCGCCCGAGTATAGCTCGGGTCGTGTTATTTAATTGTATTATTTAGCTCAGTCATCTTATTTTTGGATTCAAACATTTTGATTATGTTCATTGGTTGTCTAAGTTCGTATTTGTTGGTTTTGAGATCCCTGGGTCACGTTTTAGTAATGAAATACGTATATTTATCGTCGTACTACAAGCGAGTCTAGACAGCTGATCGTAGGCGCCGCGGCTGATCGTCGGTACTATCAGTTTGCTTTGAAGTGTTTCACGTTGTGTGTTGTTGTGAGTCTTAGTGATGTCTTCTACAAATCTTGGCGACAAATACTGAAGCAAATATTATTATAATGTATTATAAATGTGAATTTAACTGTTTGTAAATAATCATAACTTTAGTTTCTTACTGAATGAAGTAAAGGCAAATGCAAGCAATGTGAGGTTATCCGTGTGTTTTGTTTTGTATTTATACTCGCTTTGTTCTTTCTTCTAGACTTTCCGTTGATTTTATTTTATATTATTTACTTATTATTTTCAAGTTTAAATAATATGGGTGATGAAATCAAAAGTGATGCAATTCGCGATCTTTTGTTTGACTGCGAGTTGGAAAGTGACGATGATTTTGATACACACCTGGGACCAAATATTGATTTTATGAACGATCTAAACGAAAATTTGCGAGATCCTATATTTGATTCAGACCATTGTACTTTAAAAATTACCACTCTAAGGCGAATTACCTGAACTAACAAGCTATGTAGCAAAAACTTTTTTTGTATTTTTTACATAACATTCAATATTATGTAATAATTTTATTTTGAAAATAAACTTTATATTTGTATACATTTAAAAAAAGTATGTATCTCTATCTTTAAAAAGATATATAGTATGAGTTTATAACATAATTACTGTAATAACACAGAATTTTTTTAAAGCATCATAAAACCCCCAGGGAGCCACGCCGAAACATGTATTAAGGGCCCAGGGTACAAAGTGTTAATGCACAAGCTGAATGATGGCAGAGAAAATGGACTTTCTGACATTCTTCTTCTTCTATGGGGTGGCCTATAATTGCCATGCACTTAAGCCTCAAGGGCCTTTTGCGCTTACAGGAAGCACACCATGAGGCCTAGCAGTCTATCATTTCAGCAGCTCCACAAACCGCTGAAAACAACCTATCAGGTCCTCCTGGGGAAACTCATCACCCTTGTCCAAACTACCAAAGATGGCATACCGCTCTCTTGCTATTACAGGACAATCAGAGAGCCAACTGTTGACGTCAAAATCAGACTTGGCTCTATTCCACCTACAATTTTTGTTAACCTGTTCTACTGATGTCTAATATATGGGCGTGGTTAAAATTTAAGTGCAAAACCGTATATAATGTTTGATCACAAAACATGTTTATTGTTTAATGTAGTCCCTTGTTAGAACTAATCTGTGCAACTCCAAATGTTCTATTCCCTCAAAATAAAAGAATTCGTCAAAGTTCACAAAACAGACGTTTAAATCCGAATGAATTAAATATGGAGTCCAGGCAAGGTGTGGATAGAGTCCAAACCTATTTTATTTTTGTAGCCATAACTACAAGGAAATGAACTGGTTTTTTTTATGGTAAAGGTCTTTTTGTGGGCCTACCATACACGTTTTTCCTTCCAAAAAATCTTTAATCAATCAGTCCAGTAGTGATGAATAATGCACCTGTAATTGTTTAGCCTTTTCCAAATAGTAATAAAGACATTTCACTGGACAGTAAAAATAAACTTCACAACTTTCTCAGGTAAACAGCCTTTGCCTTGACTGCAAATTATTGAGTCCCTCCAAGAGATAAGTACGAGCATTACAATCTCCTTGCAGAATATTTCAAACCCTCGTACGACAGCCCAAATATTTGCAGGCAATGTTTTAGTGCACAATTTAGTAACCCAAAGCACAGTCTGCAAGAGCAGACTTAATACAGGACTTGTGAACTAAAATACATAGGAATGTCGAACTAGATGGATGAAGGTGAAGTTGAATGTACTCTCATCACTGCTATTAGTGAGTGACATTACTCATTGTTCCTCAGTTAAGCCATTAGTTCCTGGAAACAAGTAAAGTGTTCCGTGTAGATGTCTGGTACACCAGAGAGGAGCACGGGTAGCATGCATGAGGACGGGTACAAGGTAACATGCGTGAGGTCAGGGTGCAGCATGCATCAATACCTCTGCGTGATCTCGGTGCGAGTGACACTGTGCTCCTGTCGCTGCTCTATCCGCCTGTTCACCAGGCTGGGGTCAAGCAAAGCATTACACTCACGCACATACACACACACAGCTATATTAGATATTAGTCATAAAAGTTTCACTTATCAAAGTTTTGTTTATGCTTATGGAATTTCACTATTCCAATGTCAAAGTATTATTTTCTGTTTAATTTTCTGTTTTGGAGATCGTTTTAGCACAGTTGGCTTATTAAATTGTTTCATAAGCGAAATATTGAATCGTACCATTTATTCTTATCGTAATAAAAACTTTGTGTAGGAAAAGATGGGAGAAATATAACTGAAAAACTAAGATAAAAATTATAAAGCATACAAATGAAGAACAGGGTGATTTTACTGATGTAGAAAAAAACCAAGAAGGGTGACAAACTACTAATAACAGTTATTATAGTGAGCTATTACTAGATGAAATTTAAAGATATTGCGACACAAATTGTCTAATAGAAATAAAATACGATTATTTATAAGTATGCTTGAAGTGCTACAATATTCAGTAGATTTCACAAATTGCTCGCAAATCAACAAACTTTATAATTATAAATCGATCCTAGTCGGATAATGCTAGGATTAAAATGAGACAAAAGATTATGACTGTCATTTTTAGGATGGTGATATATAGTTTCATTTTTTAGCCAAAGTCTTTTTATATTCCCTTTAAGACACTGAACATTGACTTTAAATAAAAATATAAATTTTAGTACCTAAGTGTTCAATGAATTGAAATTTTTAAACAAATGTTCATTACAGTAATCACACTATAGAGGTTTATTTAGAATTGTGCATCAATAAAAACAATATCCACTCGGTATTAAAATCTGTATGGCAGTACTCCTCTATTGTGTACTTTCGTGAACATTTGGATATTTCACTGAAGTCATTGAAACCATCCTTGAACTACCCAAAAATGTGTGCACAACATCAACACCTTTAAAAGTTAAATACTGCAATCTTTTACCAGTGTATTCCCATTAAAAGAACATTCTTGCAAAAAGAATCTACAAAATTACAACCTTAGTGAATTGTTAACATAAACAAAGCATTTGCTTCATCGTAAAAATTCTGTGACCATTTAAAACATTCAACGAAATGTTTCCCGCCTTTTCAACAACCTTATTGAGTGAATAGACGATTTAGAAGTACAACTCTCCCAAATCTTTCATACGTACTAATATACAAAAATTATGCAGTAAAATTTTTTTTTTTTGTATTTTTATTCTTTTCGATGTTGTCTACAGAAGGTAATACAAATTTTAATGGTTTTTTTTCTTTATATTTCAGTTGATTTTCAGTGACACCAAAAGAAAACGTTTAAATCCTGCCTTTGTTTAAAAGTATGAATCAATTGTTAGAGAGCTCAAATCCTGCCATAATTTAGATCAGAAACTACTGAGTATATACTTCACTCTTATCAATTGTAATAGTGAAGCAGTTTAATATTTTTAAACATATTCATCAGTTTTATCTATTCAATAGGTTTGATAAATGTTTAACAATATTTAAACTGTGAGTCACTTCAGTGATAAGTAGTAAATCCACTTAGATGAACACTGGGTAAACGTCATTATACTTTGTAATAACAACATACCATCAGTGTAAAACTTTTGAAACTTTGCAATATGAAATAGGTGGAAGATGTTGTTAAAAACAACAGTGTACTTGTCAAATTTTAAATGGGTAAGTAAAGAAATTAATCTCAATCTATGAAACAAGATCCCTGAATTTTATTTGTACAATTCCAAACGTTCTGTATCTATTTTAAAGACAGAGGATATGTATTTTTAATACAACTTGTATTTATTGTAAATATTTTGTCTTGACTGTGATTAAGTTCCATATCTTGAAAGGAACACTAGGCTTCTGGTTGATTACAAGTATTTTCATAAAGTGTGTTTAAGTATAAACCCAGTATTTATTATTAACCTCGCGTTCCATTTTAAATGGATGTAGACATCTTTGAATTTGTAAGGGGCCTTTTTTATTATTTTTACATTATGTTTAGGGTGAATGAAAATTATAGTTTTGAAAGAAAGCACTACTTCCTCCGCTTCAAGTTCCATGCAACCCATAATTTTAATTTTTCCTACTCAGTAGGTTTGTAGGCTTTTATTGGGTCTCCGGAAAACATGTTTTGGTTATTTATTACTCGAATTGGTAACCTGTATGAAAATAACATTTTTAAGAATATGCACTAACCTAAAAGGTTATGCTTAGTCAAAACATTTCATTTGTAATAAAATCTTCCACCTTCAAGAAATTCCCCCCTCATAATTTTAAATGTTATGTCCTGTGCATGTCTATAGGTTTTTTTATCTTAGGGGGAAACTCTATGAAAATTTATCACACAGTTATGCTTGGAAAAAAATAAAAATCTAATTATTAGTAAATATTTAAATTTTAGATATAGTACCTATAGGACCAAAATTTAAAATATTTGTTCTTTGTGGTTGTAGCTATTTTTTAGATTGCTAATGAACTTGTTTACCTATAATATAATATATACTTCCAAGTAAAATGTACTACTTTTGATGGGTTTGGTGGAATGTTTTATAAAGATCTTTTTGGAATATGTATGCCAACAACTGTATGCTCTGTCTAATAAAACCTGAATAATTAAAGCTACTCTGTCATAATTACTTGAAAACTTAAAATTAGTGAATTTTACTGTTAAACGAACACACAGTGTCTATAAGCCTTGAATTAATTTTATGTTTATTTATTATGGTGTTAATTTATTGTATTCATTCTTTGAATTTTAGATAGTATAAGTAACAAACAATTGAAACAAATCAAGAAATTCTCATGCCCAAATAATGAAATTGAACTAACTCTAGTGGTAAAGAAATACAAATAACAATGCTTGGGACATTTAGAAAATAAAGAGTTATGCTGCTGTTGAAACGTTGAGATTTATCTAAAACAATGTTCAATGAACAAACAAGCTTTAGTTAGCAAAGAAATCAATTTTGTCCGGCTTCTATCAGCCAAGGACACATCACAGTTCATAATGTAAATGAGAAAAAAATTGAAAAAACACACACTAGTTTTCAATAAAAAATATAGTGAATATTGTTGATTATGGCCAATATTATACTGGCAAACGTAATAAAAAAATTATTGTTATCTAATAAGGACTATATTTATTAGATAAATTAATGTGACAGAAATATCTGATTGTGTAATAAGTGCTCCAGATAAATATGCATGATTTTTTAAACTAGAGTACAAAAACGGTGGATAGCAACACAGTGAAGTATGTACTGTGCATGGGAGTACACAAAATGAGAGGTGGAAAGAAGCAAGCACCTAACTCACTAATTGGGTTAGTAGAAGTACGGTTGAGCAAGCATTGTCGGTGCAGGGTGTATTTTGGCCCTTCTACCGACTGGCAAAGTTAAGCAGACAAAGCAGTACCCACCTTAGGGAAGTTGTTGCCCCCCCCCACCCCAGACATCTTCTCCCGGGGAATGGTATTAGTTCGGTACAGACTTAAAGGAGATCTAGTGAGGACCAAAGAAGATGGGAGGAGACGATCACTCTTATTTTGGTTATATAACAAAGGCTTCATTGGGAACTGAGCAACGCTAGAAGATTTTGTGCTCATTCTCCATCTTTAAAGTTTTGTGCTAGCCAAAATAACACGGAGAAGTTGAAACTGCTCGATCGCTTTGTAAATGCCCGTGTCAGGCCATTCGAGTCTGCGATAAGCATTCCATACCCAGCTTTCAACATGCTTGGTTTGATGGTTGGTAAGTTACGAAGCTTGAATAAATCATCATCCGTAGTAATACAACCTCGTCCTGTTTGTGGGTCAAAAAGCAAATCACTGAGGCTCTGCATACCCTTGCTTGAGAACAGCTGCTTATGAAGCATTTACACGAGAAGTAGTGACCTAGAGCACTTCAATTTTTGACGGACAGTTTTGAACTTTGGGAGAGATAAAATGTCACTGTCTCGACTGCATGGGGTAAAGAAATTCAACCCTCTGTCTGGAGTTGTAAAGATTTTGGAATGGCATAACTTTTTCAATGGTTCAACTTAATTGGAAATTTTCAATGTATAATGAAAATAGAAATATGATAAACATGAAAAATGAAAATAAACCATATAATTCACATACAGAGTTCACTAAAATTTAAACTAAAATTGAATTTAGAATAGTGAAAACTAAAAAGTCAGAGCTAACAGTATAAATGTAGTTTTATAAGAAAAAACATTTACACGCTTCTTATAGGAGAGTGTTTGTGTTAAACAATATTTAATGAATGCCCAGTTGTAACACAGCATATGTTACAATAGTGTTGTAAAACTTGACTGACAAAGGCCTGAGACAAAATTGATCTCTGTTAAACAGCGAGTTACTGCAGTGGCCAACGAAGTGGATTGGTGTTGAACATTTAATTACGCAATTCTACCTTGAACATTGTTTCAGATAACAAACTGGGTCTCATAACAAAACGAACACAACGATGAGGGCAATATTACTTACAGACATGAATCTACCATTTGACTGTTGGACATTGCGACAGGAGTGACGGTGTCGGGATCGGTTAGTTACAAGACCTCCACCTAGACAAGCAGACCATCACCATCCTCACCCTCACCCACGTCAACGTCAACCACCACCACAACCATCACATCACACAGTCACAATCACATCATCACATTATTGTAGGGTTTATGCAGCCATCTCTTATCGACTGTTCTGGTTAATTACAAAACTACTCTTAGGCTAATATGACCTTAATTGAACTGCAGAATTGTAGTACAACATTTTCTTGTTTGGAACAGATAAAAACACTTAACACACACAACTTGGGACACATTGTAGACCTTAGATTGCAAGGCATTGGTTATTACTATACAAGCTAATGTTGAGATTTCTTCCCGAACATATAACTTAAAATTAAATCAAATTTAATTTTATCAACACAGTTAATATTCGTTCCTAAAATAAAAGTAAACATTGTTTTCACATCTGACCTTAACCATAATTAAATTTTTTTTAGTTTTAACCTGTTGACGAGTGCAGCAAAACATACCCAAATGAGTGCGCACGGCATTTGCCGTTTGGTCCCGTATGAGGAGGCACGGCATTTTCCGTTGCAGACTAATGACTGTCAATTCGTTCTCACTGACTTACTGTGACGTCTAGCGGAGATTTTTGGAACTTTTTTTTGTTCCTAATAGTGTCTCTGTACAGCGTTGCTAGTCCTGTATCGTGGTAGCACCTGGTGATAATTTAAAAAACTATTTTACGGAGGCGGGACACAAGACCCGCTACGCCTCCAAGGTCGCCATTTTATAAGGCCACTCCCCCAGAATAACCCAAAGAAGCGAAAACTACTCAGGCAGTGCTATGTGTGCATGCAAACACACACTACTCGAACTGGACAAAGAAGAAAAGAAACCAGCTATGAATGTTCAACATGTGGTCGCCCTTTGTATATATCCTTGTTTTGAGCAGTATCACATATTAGCAAAGTTTTAAAACGAGGATATTGCATTTAACAATCTACAATGTATTTTTATATACATTTAAACTATAATAAACAAGTTTTTTAACATTTTAAGTTTTTTTTGTTTTACTCCCTAACAGACTGTCACTGGTCAATGAGTCACTCAGTATGGACCGTCATAGGGGCACGGCAAATGCCGTGCGCACTCGTCAACAGGTTAAAACACCTTGTCAGGCCAAAGGCTTGTCAGGCAAGAGAAAGTACCCAAATGTTGGGCCTGTAGCATTGTAGCTAAGCTTAATTTATTAGCCTGACAAGCCACTGTTTGAAGAATTACAACAACTTCATATAAGATTCTGACTAATTTCGTTTTAATCAAAACAGATTTTCCACAGCAATTGTTATAAAAACACAACTACAAACAAAAAATGTCAAAACTACTGCTAGAATGCAGCATAAATACTTTCCAATGATGTCTACAAAAAATAGAATGTCATCAAGTAACAACAGAGGTGTTTTTCAATTCTGAAGTAGACTTAGTTATAATGAAACACTGTATGAATGGAGAGTGTAGCATGTTTACTGCAGCAGAATACCCCTGGAGTGGTAATTCAAAACCAGTCTATCACACAATCACTCATTTATATACTAAAGGAGAATAGTTTTACGACAAATTACATTTAGCTGTTTCTAAACCATTTGAACGCTGGAATAAATTACACATTTTGACCTTTTCTTAAAGATCACTGAGGAAAAAAAAAGTTTTTCTTAAAACCCTGAGAATCACTAGTGTTAATACATCCATTTTCAGACTATTTGAAAAAAGTCTACATTTTGCATAAAATTGTGTGTGATAAACTTATTATATACTAAGAAATTGTGTTTTCTAATGTTAACATAATTTCTGCTTAATGTTAATGTTAACCCTGGAACTGGCGGTCATATTTCTCTCAGTGGCAGAGTGTTTTAGTACTTCATACATTGCCTTATATTTATTTTATTATTACATGTTTACTATAAAGTACCTATGTCATATTATATATTGCTTTATTCAGCATTGTTCAAGGAACATTTTTCACATAATATAATTAAAACAAAAAAAAATACCCTTACTCTACCTCTTCAGGAAAAAAATGTTTTTTAGAAAAAAGAAAAGTTAGTTCAAAGTTTTTGATTTGTAAAATTTTTGTTGTTAGTGATACGCAAAATCTAAAATATACAAAAGGAAGAGCATTTAATTCTGAGTAAAAATAAAACAACACATAGTTTATAAGGTTTTTTTTTTACATGTGGTAAACGATACAAAAATTATACACTTACATTCGAAAGTGCTACTTACCAACAAAAGTAAGAACTTCAAAGCTCACTTGGATTTGTACAATCTTGTAACTATTAGTTTATATTAATTTTCTATTTTTTAATTTTTTATTTATATATTTATTTAATTATGTTCTGATTGAATGTATAAATCGGAAATCCTCTTTGTTGTTTATTTCATGTACGACTAGATCTCGAATTTCACTTGAACGATCGCGGAAATTACGATCCATTATGTAAACACGCACAAAAAACTTACTATTGTTGTGTCATATACACAACCATCATTACAACGACCTCAAACAAACAATAAACCAGATAGAACACTATGCAGCTGACGAAATAACAATAGCCGAATGAACCAGTTGACTCATCGCTGCGCGCGCAACGCGGGAGAATGTAAACAAATAGTTCAGAGATTATAAGACGTATAAACGTGTGTACCGAAAAAATAAATTATTTATTAGTGTATTATTTACATAAATTGAACCTTCCTCTTTCGATTGGTATCAATACCGATACTCTTTGATCGTGTTTTAAGTACGTAATATTGAGAAATAAAAGACGTATTAAAACGCCCGATATCGGGCGCTGCCATCTAGGATGCGACTAAAAACGCCCGATATCGGGCGTTTGCCAGTTCCAGGGTTAAGAGACTGCTTAATCAAAAATGGTACATTAAGGTTAAGCTGAAGATAACTTGTGATTATGGACATTTATCAAACAGACATGTTTTTTTTTTTTTCAAAATAGTAGTTTTAAAAAATAGTAAAAAATTATTGCATAAAATAAAAATGTTTATTAGTACTTAAATCTTCCAAAAACATGACAAGGTAACAGGAAAATATTGTTTGTTTGTAAAAAATACTTTAATATTTATTCAACAAAGTTTTGTGATTTTACAAAAAAACAATTTTTACAAAATTCCTGGTGATTAGACATGACATTGAATTCACAGCATATTTTTTTAACTTAAGAATATACCTCAGATAGCAAAATTGTGTAAAAATTCTTTTGTACCGATTTTTTTCACAAAATCTTTCCATATAGCCATTTTTGTTGAATCCGTTGAGGAAGTTAGGTGAAGAAATATCAAGGGACCAAAGGACGTAAAATGAAATGTACCGTAAAATTATGATTAAAATAAGCGATTATTCTGGCTGTTATGTTGAATCGCTTTTTTTTTAGTGATACTTCAACCTATATTATATCCTCCCTTCCATCCCACCTTTCTCTGTGAAGTTCATGTGTGCACTTGTGTGGTTTGATGAACACTAATGCTAAAGCGGTTGCATCATACTGTGACACAATCTAGGAAATGTTAGGGTTAATAAACATACAAAGAAAACACTTGCAACAAGGTGAAAATGTAGATTCCTTAGAGAAAGTTTATACTGCCTTAGCGAAAGTTAAATCTGACAATAGACGGCCACTTGTGTTCTATTAATGTAAATTTAATGATGGCAAATGTCTAAATTCCTGTTTTCTTTTTCGAATCATCCATCTTGACAGAGTTCCTTTGCTTGTCAAGATGTTTAGATCATCCCTGACTTAGATGGTTTATTCATATGATTTAACTTCTTGTTACTTTCATTGTTTCCAAAAGATAAAAGAAACTACAGGGATTGGGATTTGCCTCTTTTTTGATAGGACGAAAGCAAAAATGATGGAGGTTGTGAACATTATTACTAACGTAATTTCCAATACTAAATATATAAAATTCACTTAGAACTACACAATAACCCCTACAGTGGGTTTGAGAAAGGGTGTATTTACAAAGGGATGGTGAACAATTTTCAATACCAATAAAGAAATTTTTTCTAACCAGGTTCTAGTATTTTCTAGTGACATCTATATATCAATGAAATATACTGTATTTACATAGGGTATTCCACAATTAATAATCTGTATAAAATCCTCATGTGTTCAACAATCAAGTTTATTGTTTTAGATACATGCTCCAGGAGAAATTAATATATAGTTTAATATCTTACCTTTATTAACATGATTGATAGAAGTTTAAGAGCATCATTCCAAGTTAAATCACAGCCACCTCAATCTTTGACAAAACGCACGTCTTCACTTCGTCAGCTACACTTGCAGGTTCTGAAAAAAATAAAATAATTAGTAGACTAGAACAAAATTGTCAATCAACAATAGTCAGTACAATTGCTGTTGAACGTGTTTCAGAAACTGACAACTATTGTTTAAGCCGTCATTTAACATTTTTCTACATGTACTAATTTAATTAGTTTGAAACAATATGTTAAATAAAAATTGTTTTCTCTATGTAAATATTTGTTTTTTTTTTTTATCCTTCTGTTAGTTGGTTTTCATTTTTTTTTTCTTATTTCAACCATTCATTCTTGTATACTTTACACTATTACTATCAAGCAATAACAACAATCTGTAAATTTAGAAACTGTATAGGCCTAGTTTTTAAATATTTTCAAGAAATTATCATGGAGAAGTTTCACATTTCGACCCAAAGGGCAAATTATGAGATAACTTATGCCTTGTGCATGGAGTGGGAATTGCTGTTTTTTTAAAGAACCCTTCTGTATCGCCTTGATGAATTTAAATGTCCACATTCCATTTTCCTAAATTTAATATTTTTCTTAGTGCAATGTTGTTTCAATAACCATGAATAATTTATCCTGATTTAGTTTAGGTTTACTACAAAAAAACAAAAAAGATATTCTTAATGTTGATTTAATCCTAGTTTTTGCCTTGAAATACCATTTTGAGACATATTTGAGTTATGAACATTACCATCTAATAAAAAGCCATTGTAATCTATAGGGAATTAATTACATGGTTTAAAATTTGAGAATAATAAAATAAAAGTATAACTTTGGATATGGAGTATAACAATACCAGTGTATACACTTAACCCTTCAAAACAATGCATATTACACTAGGATCATGATTTAGGTGTATTGAAACTTAAAATATATACGTTAATCACTGCCTGAATTTGCGGATCAAAGCCGATCTGAACTACCATAAAGATTGTAACTTTGTGATTATCCTTAAAGCCTTTTTCTGTAAAACTAACATTTAACTTATCGTTGAATAATTTCCATTAAAAAATCATGCCAAATATATACACACACATATAAAAACTGAAAAATGTTAATTATTCTGTTTTAATAATTTTTAATCTATATGATATATTAAACAGCTTAAAAGAAACATACATTTTACTAGCTTAACTAACTGGAAATGTAGCCTAATCTACACAAAGTTATCCCATTAAAAACAGTTACCTATCAAAACCCTTAAAAATTTCAACTGTAACTGTTTTGTAAAAACAAATCTTTATTCTTAAGTCTGAGAGTAAACAAGATATTCTTTGTTTTTTCCAAGTTTAGAAACCATTTGACAATTAAAACAAGATGTTGTATCGCTGAAGTTATTAGTACAAACATTTATAAGTTGATCAAAAGTATGGTTTAAATTTAAAAAGTAGTGTCATCTACGAACAAAATATTTGAATACTTAATTGAATTTGGGAGGTCATTTATTGTGAAAATAAAAACCAAGACCAAGGACAGATCCTTGAGGCACACCCCAGCCACCTCTGACCACAGTCCATTGGTAAAACTTTTGTTGTAAAAACCACATTCTACTACAGGTTTTTTTTTGTACGCACAGTCAAATGAGAATTAGAATCAGAATCTTTAATGTGGTTAACCACAGTTTACGTTGTAATTGTAAATTTTTACTAAAATTAAACATAATAAAAATATTATACTAGCCTAGATTAGGCCTACTTACAAGTCATACTAAATTATCTAAATTATCCTCTTAAAATTCCTTACTTGAGTAGTATGCTTTAGTTTTAAAAACTTTTCTATAGTTGCCTTAAATCTCTTAAAGGAAATATTTTTGTATGGTGCTGGCCACTTATTAAAAAGTCTTAACCTATACCTATATGAATTAGGCTAGATTAGATTTCTCTAGCCTAATATAGTTAAAATAAAATTTTTCTTTGTTTCTTATATTATGGCTATGTACGTGAGATCATAAAGTTAATTCGTTAAAATGGTCTTTGACATACAATAAAATATATAGAATAAATCTACAAGATAAAGTTAAAATACTAAAATTAAAGAAGTAATTCTTACAGGAATCTCCATTACTAACACCAGCAATAACTCTTAACTACTTTCCTTTGCCACACAAAAACATTTTTAGCTCCAGTCGAGCTACCCCATAGGGTTACGCCATATAGTAAATGATCATGAAAAAGAGTATAATAGGCACTTAGAATTAAATTAACAGTTTAGCTAGTAGTGTAAGTAGTGTTGTTGGTAATATTCCTAACTCAAATCAGTGTATGTCTTTATTTAGATAAGGTTAAGCAGAGTTTACCTCAAGCACTCAATTTTTCTTTGAAATGTGTGAGCGTTGAGCAAGTCTACAATGCTATCAATTCATTGAGCTATAGTAAGAGTCTGGATGTTTATTGCCTGAACTCTGGTCTGCTAAAAATTGCTGCACCTTACATCTCTGAGATTTTAGCCTATTTATTTAACTGTTGTATTGAAAGTGGTATTTTCCCTCAATGTTTGAAATTAGTTAAGGTCATACCAATTTACAAGAAGGGCTCTGTGTTTGACTACAACAATTATCGACCTGTATCGATAATACCGATAATATCTAAGGTATTTGAAATTATTTTAGACAATAAAATTGTTGAATATTTTGAAACAAATTTTATTTTTAATGAATGTCATACTCTATTGTATACAAAAAGAAATTTACATGCCATACCTACAAATAGATCTGTACATAACCATATGACTAGAAACTCAAATTCTCTTAGAATATCTCAATGTAGTCTTAAAACCACTTTAAATTGTTTTGCTAAAACAGGCATTAAACTCTACAACTCTCTTCCTTCTCATCTTAAATCTCTTCAAATTAATTGTGAAAAAAAAATTAATTAATTAATCAAGAAAAGTGTAAAAAAGCTATTGATTAATATCAGCCCATATGACATCAGTGATTATTATGCTGTAATTGGATAGACACTTGTTACTAGGCCTAGGCAATGTATATCATAGATGGTTCATGCTGAATTTGTTTCTGACACTGCTATACATTGTAAAGATGTTCTGGCAATAAAGAATTTGAATTTGATATACCATTACATAAAACTAAATTGTTAAGATGGTTAAAACAATTTAGTGAATATTATTCACTCCAATGGTGCTGTAGTTATCTATTTTTTTAACCATCGTGTTGTTCCATATATAATAGACAATGCAGATGCAAGGAATAAAACACAAACTATAATAAAAAGAGAAGTTGATTTGCATTGGTTTTTGCCATAAACTGTCCCATGCCTGAATACAATACAATCCATTTAAACATGATTCAATTAAAATAAAACGTTTGTTTAAGAATATGGCTGAAAAAACAAATACTGTACTGCCTAGTTTTCTACCATATGAGATACATTTCAAAACGACTAATCACTAGTCATTTGTTAGATCAGGTGTTAAATTTCCTATACTACCCATAATTTTATCTGTACATAATTGATATGCTACAAAGAGATTTCAAACAGAATTAACAATGAAATGAATCATGCCTATAGATCTATGGAGGAACTTAATTTTTTTTAGGCTTCATGATAGAGCCTAATATTGTAGCTAGTGACAGTTTCAATGATCTCTTTGTTACAAGACAGTAGCACACACAAGCCATCACTCATCAGAGAGTGTCTACAATGACTTATCAATCACTAAGTTTAGTCTATATTGTATTGTCAATGTTTCATAACAAAACGTTTAAATTAAACTTGTATACATTTTAAAATTACAATCATCTAATTAGTATGTACTTTGCTTTCTCCTCTGTAGTTAGCTATAAAATAACATATTTATGTTATAATAGGTGAACTCTATTGTTATGGTTATTATATAACTGAAACTTCGTGTTTTCTTACAAGTCATAGGTTTAAAATATCTATATACAATTTAACAGAAATAGGATAATTGAATGAGATAAAAATAGAGAATTTTTTCATATAGAGAATTAAAATATCCCGAAAGTTAAAACATACAATAATAAAATCATTGCTTTCAATTTATAAAATTTTACTTACAAATTTATAAAAATGGTAATTAATAATTAATATTAAAAATGGAGTCTCTGAACAGGCTTAGCCTTCTGAGTTCCTTAATTTTTTGGCTAATGTTCTAAACTCACTTTATTTGAAGAGGTAATGAATGTTTGTTTAAATGATAACCACTCATGGTATCAATATTATTTTTACACATAATGTAGCTATGATAGGAAGTGTTCCAGAAGTCAGGTCTGTAACAGCATCAGATGTCAGAAGCTGTGGTTGGCTGAAAGGTGAACTGGAGCTGGACCGAGCATTCGTAATATTATTAATTTCTTAATGAAAGGTTCATTTTTGTATTCATATAGACCACATTTCTATCCTGTTTGTTTGAGAAAATGTACTGCTATGTGAAAGAAAAAACATATTATTTTTATTCTTCATTAACCCTACATCGGGCGCTAAACAGAGTTTTCCTCCGTGTATTTTTTATTATCAAAAATAGTGCTACTTTTCTGATGTTGGCAGTCGTTTCCTGCAGTGTACTTCACGAGCATCTTTCGGGGAAGCGAAACAATAGCCTCCCGCTTATCTTTGTCAAAATCTGTCAGTATGAGGTCTACTTCCGTGCGAGACTGGACCATTCCTCCGTGAGCGCCCGATGCTGTGTTTGTAGTGCTTGGACGAAATCTCCGTGAGCGCCTTATAGTGTTTAGTTTTTATGGAGTAATAATCCGTGTGCGCCTAAATGTGTGACCTGTGATGGTTTCTTTTTAAGTTTTACAATATACTTTATTTGAATTTTGTGAAATGGAGAATGAAGACGAGAGACTTGTCAGTACAGTACCCGTGTGCTAGGGAACATTTCAGTACTGTTTATGGAGTGAACATTGTCGTTATAAGAACCAGAAGGAAAATGTTTTGAAACTTTGTGTAGTGTTTAAAAAAAATTTTTAGTAAAGAATAAATTTTGATTTTAGAGTAATAATTGACATTACAATTGTATAATATCTCAAGAATTGAAGTAAGTTGTTTTTGTAAGAAGTTAAAAACTAAGTTAATTTCCATATATTATTACAGTAGGTTAAACATTTTTACAATTAATTGCATTATTCCTTAAAATAAATCATGTTGTTATTATACAATAACATTTTTTAAGATTTTCAATTTCTTATTTGGAAAATTCATTACATAAGAGAGTAATTTTTATTTAATTTCTAAAAATGTATATATTACATTGTAATTAAATCAGTATGAATATTTAAACAAATAAAAACAGTTTAAACGACTATGATATCCATTATTTGCTAACCTGGAGGAAACCTCCGTGAGCGCCTGATGGTGTTTCTAATTTTAAGCGCCTGATGGAGGGTTAAAATGTAACACTATGAAGAATTTTTAAACGTAAACTGAAGCATGGTTCAGATCCAACATTAAAGCACAAGTTTTATGGCTGTCACACATAACTAAAGTACATATATAACAGTGGCAGCTTTTGAATGGGACACCTCTATCCATGCAAAGTGTCTACCTGCCCAAGTGGTAGTGGTTTAGAGGTCACCGTCAATACCAAATGGTGAAAACAAGCCTAGTCAAATAACCGTATGATAGTAACCAGTGCTGGTTCTGAACTATTATTTTTAAACCTTAATCTATGGTGCAACTACATTTCATTATTAAATGTCAGTTACAAAACAATAACAAACATTTCCCTGTTATTGCATTATTTTTGTTTATCTTATCTAAACAGGCAAAGGTCAGTTGAATGCGGAAATCAGTTTTGCAGCAGTGTTCCTATATCATGTCAATTACTGCACGTATTTTAACTTACCCAAAACATATCATACCAGTATCTTAAACCTATCCTACTCAAGGAAAATATATTTATCATGAGGAATAAGATAAAAAATGTACTGTCATACATCTGCTTTAACTTACCGTCAATCCCACTACTAGGTTTTTTTTGTACATTTTGAAAGAATTTGTTCATTTTTCTGCAAAAAAGTATATTTACCACGGGTATAGATATCATACGTGCGGGACAATATTATGTTTTAAGTTTTTGAACCAAAACAAACAAAAAGTATGAGTGGTTGGTATGATAACCAAGTTCAATTATTTTCATTCTATTAATTAGCAGGTTTAGTGTATGATAACAAAAAATACGCCCTACCCACACTGATGAGAAAAGCAATTTCTTTGAAATAAACCTATTCTGATTCTTCTAAACAATAACATCCTGTAAGGAAAGCAAAAGGAAGATCTGGTTGCTGAGCCATCCGGGGTACTGTTCATGATAAATATTAAAATTCTGAAAAACCAAATATTTTCCGTAAACGTATGCATGTTCTATTCCTTTAGAACATGTTCATTTTCTCCAAGACTGCTTTAATTCTATACTTCCATAAAGAGCAAAACAAATTCTTTAATTCGACTTTCTCCTTTTTTCAGAATGAATGGCCGAATCTATAACAGTTTTTGACACAAACCAGTTATTACAATTTTAAACTGGTCACAAATTTTAATGATGTTAAAATCTATAATCCAAAATGTTTGACCACCATTGTTCATTTTTCTAATCAAGTACAAGTTATCTTAATGGCCATGACAATATAATGTACATATTTTGTCGTATTAAGTGAAACAACGCTTAATAATATCCCGTAAGTTGAAGATCGCAGACAAGGGCTAAGACAAAGTAGAGGAGCCACCAACTACGCCCTCCATTATAAAAATGCTTACCGTTGACATACAGTGCAACAGCACAATGGAATTCATGACTGAAAACCTAGTACGATTGGTCCTTCCGTCTTATATAGTTGTGTGGTTTATTTTTATTAGCCTAGAGTAGAAAATAATAAAAACTTGTATACTAACACGAAAGGTCCAACAAACTAAATATAAAATTGAAATCAATTTCATTAAAATATGGCATATTAGCTGAGAATATAGAACAGGATATTACCGGTACTGAGAAATGATTTTCTGCATTTTGCTTAGTTCAACTGTAGTCTTAAAACCACTAAGTTCAGATCACATTTGTAAATTGAATAACAAGTTGTAACCTTATTTTCTGCAAAATTTGCCTGAACTAAAAACTGCAGCACGCCCTACAATAGAAAAAATACTTTTTAGAATATTTAAAACCTATTTATTCCAAATAAAAAAAGTTACAATTAATTTCTAAAGGCTTAATGTTTTTGGATTTTGGCCACTAGGCATCCGCTCACTCATAAACCGGTTAGCTGTAGGCATTGGGCCCTTGCATCTTGAATTTGCTCTTTGGCTTTTGTGCAATACTTTTTCATGTTGTTACTTTCAATATCTAGACTATGCTTGAAAAATTAATAAGAACATTTATCATAATTTTCAGTTTAGATAAGTCAAGAAAATGAAATACCGCAGATCTCTATAAATTGAGGACTTTTTAATCTTGCCTTACACTAAGTCGAGTCTCAGTATTTCGAATCATTCAACGATTAAGGTTTTGTTCTTAAAAATTACCTTTGATTTAAGTTACTCGCGGACAACTGTATTACAGTGAAATTTGTAGTAGTAAGTTCTGCTTCTTTATTATTTAATTTTGAAGTAAAATAGTATAGTCCATGACCATAATTTTATACTCTATTACTAAATGGTTAATACATGCTATACATAACTGAATATTTCAGATAGACCTTACAACCTACCCGATTATACTTTATTACATGTATATTAGACTACTTTTAAGATGGTTAACTTCCAAGCCAGTGGTAATAATCCAACTCATAAAATTAGTAATGGACTTGCAGTGAGTTTAAAATCAGGAGAATCAGTGAATAGGTTGTTCAATTTAACCACTGATTAATCAAAACTCTTATAAACTAATTCTATTTTTTATGATATGATCAAAATATTTTGACTAGAAGAGATCTAGATTAAAGTTAATCTATAGCAACTCTCGAAGTGGCACAAAAAACTCTGTATAGAGTTGTATAATGTTTAAGGCCACATGTGTTGTTGTATGTTCATGTTTTGTTCCAACCACATCAATGCACCAAATGTTGTGTTATAGGACGTTTGTCTCATAAAAGAATACTGAAAAGTCTTTTGTTAATTTTACTTACTTAGGCGTCCACTATGCCTAAATAATAAATATTTTAGAATGTCAAAATTTTAATCCTGAAATGCCAATTAATACCAAACATCAACCTAATGAATGTTCGGTAATTCACAGTTATAACTGGGTCAACTCATGTGTGTTACATATATGTTAGTATGGCAATTATGTTGTAAAAAATGCTTAAATAGTAAGAAACATGCGACTTAAGTGTCAGTAAGACATTGTTAATGTTACAAAGCGATAAGAAGATTCAGAGTCCATGCATTTAATCACTGGCGTGTGGAAAACAGTGAAATCAGTCCTGAGTGTGATGTGGTGTGTGCGCACGCTGTGGTTGGTAGCATATTATAGGTGGATTCAAGAGTAAATTTAGTTTTATTTTATTTCATTGGTCGATGCAATTCCCATTGTATTTGGATTAACGTGATCTGAGCTTGAATTTAAGTATAATCTTCAGAGACATCCTTTTATACCAGGAGTGCTGGTTGGTACCTTGAATCCCCGAATGATGGTCAGCGGCATTCGTAATTAGTACTGTATAATAAACTGAAAGTAATTAATAGTAATAAAGTGATAAATCAATCAACATGATCTGATCTCGTCATAAATATGGAAAGTACCAATCGCAATTTCCACTATCCATCAGTGCAGGCTTTGGTCGGCACCACATATCTAAAAATTACGGGAAACAGATGGACAACAATGGAAGAAAAGCCATAATGAAGTAAGTAAAATAGTTGAGGTATAAATGGCATTAAGATCAAAATTATTGGATGAAAAAGTAGTAGAATCAGCAAAAGAAATGCTGAAGAAAGTAAGGAATAATGCATATGTTTCGAAAAAAATTAAATGCTGTAATTGCAGCAAAAAAGTACAGTATAACGGCTGTAGCAAAAATACATTGCATAGCTTAGATCACATGAGAGTGCCTCAACTCATCTTCAGGTAAATCTTCTTATCACTCAGCAAAGTTAACAATAGCTTTCCAACAACTACTTTTCATGTTTCTTACTTTCAAAGAACTACTTAATCGTCATAGTAAAAAATAAAAGAAGTTGAAGGTAAACCAGTAGTTGTTCACAGTTACCAAATGGTTATCTTCTGGCAGTTTTGTCAGGATTTATTCTTTAATTATCCACACGGCAAGGTGCAGCATTAGCTACAAGTGGCACAGCATTTTCTTATCGACAAACAGACTCATTGACCTATTTCAGTATAAAAATATTTTTAAGAAAAGGCTCAATTGCAATAGTTGGTATTTACGATGTCAACCGATTTTTGAAGGCCGTTAGGGAGATTGGAGTATTTGGCGCTGCAAGTTCGAATAATTTTTTCTTTCTAAGCATCTCAAGTGATTTGGACTTCGGAAGGACTCATAAAACTCGTAAAAATAGATTTAACAGAGCAGATTAATCGGAATACAGGGTAACCAAAATTTAACTCGAGCTTACAATACCAATTCCCCCGACCACTTGGACACCTAAACATTTGGTAAACTCCATTTACAAATCATTAATAATTATCATTAAACATGACTAGACAGCCACGGTAATCAAGAAATGACATGAAATTTGAATCTTATCAATTCATGTTTTCTATGCCACTTTTTATTTCCTTAGGCCTACCTTCCGAGTGAAAACCGACTAGAAATTGATCCAGTACATAGGCGAGTTTGGAATTATGAAACCATAAAAACATAAATTTGTTTTGTAGGTACACCTTATTTTCCAGTGCGTAAGAAATAAATCCATACATTCTATGCAAAATTAGTATAAATTTATACATATATATATATATATATATATACGGTATGTGTGTGTGTGTGTGTGTGTAATTTATAGCCTTCTTAAGATTCAAAATATGTAGACTCTAGGCCTAATTTTCTGGAGTTCTTTGACGTAGTATTGTAAATTAAGCCTATTCAGTTTTCCATTAGGGAGTTCTAAAGTTTATACTATTAAGTTAAATATAAAATGATAAACCATTAATCGCTAATTTTACTTTCAGTATGGAAATTAATCCAAAAAATCCCTTTCAACATTCAAGAAAACACTTACTATGTAATATATACAATGACACCCTAATGACCGTTTTAGCCACCAGCTAACACAAGACCAAAATGAAACTAAAAATAAATGAAAATCTAACAAACCCAAGTTTTAATATTAATTAAGTTTCACCCTTCTTTGCAACCATATCAATTTTATCTCAATTGAATTATAAAACTACTACAACAGTTATTTACCACTTTAGTAAGTAGGCTATGTATCCCACATACAAATTCCTACTAATATAAAGTTTTACTTTGCTACATTACCTCTTCGGGGATTATTTTAAGAGCAACCCATTATTGTTTAAATATTCTATTTTAATAATAAAAAAGAAATAAAATACTATACCTGAAAATGGTTTTAGATGCTCATAATTGATTTTAGGCATTGTATTATATAGGCCAAATTGTGCTGTCAATGGAGCAATAAGTCCAGTCTTTCCAAAAATCAAACACCTAGCACCTCTTAGCACAGTACTGTATAATTTTCACACTGTTTAAAAAAGTGTTATTTATTTGCTGAAGATAAATGCCCTATTTACTGATCATAGATAACTTAGGCCAATATCTAAAACCTGTCAACCTTTTATTTCAGAATCTAATATCCATTCAATACCCCTCTTGTCACTTTTTGTTTATACAACTTATTATTTATTTTCACTGAACACACACTTCTATATTTCATTTATATTTACTCTGCTTAAACATCCAAGAGAGGTAAATTTTCACTCCCATACTCATGGCTTCATACACAATTTACTTGAAGAAATATTTAAGAACCAAGTTTTCTGTCTTTTTACTCGCCGCCTAGGCTACGTCATCACACAACACTGCACCTTAGTAGCTTAAAAATGCAAATGTAAAAGTTTACTATTAACATAAAAATTAAGTATTATGTTTGTATACTCAGTCTAAATCAACTCAACAGTTAAGAATATTAAAAACCATCACTGACAATCAGACACAAACTTCTACTACTTCTTCACAAGGACATACAACTCCCTCTTCCAATGCATGATGGGAACTCTGGATGAAATCGTTTTGTAAGGAGCATGAGCAAAAGGATTGTCACATGAAACATTGCCAAAATGAAATGCACGTAAGCGTAATATGTATATATAATTAGGGTCGTGTTTATGTGAGTATTTTTATATATGACAAATGCGAAAACTCTGACCAAGGATTATGTAAGATAGTGGATTTAAGCAAGCTACGGCGTGAGCTGCTATCAGCCGACTAGAATCCTCTTTATTATAACGCATCAGATGTAAACGACTGCGTGACGATTTTGTATAATATTTATAAGAACTTAAATCTTGCACTTTGAAATGTTAAACAGTAGATACAGGAGACATGCTGAATGGGCTTCTTACTACTTAATATCTTTAATTAATAGAAAATCACGTCTAGTAATTTATTCTAGTAATGTATTTTTTTTAAAAACAATTTGGCTTCAGAAAGGGTTTCTCAACACTTGATGCCGTGTTTGACTTCATTAATCATGTTTCCGTGGCTTTGGATAAGCGTCAGCATACCTTTGGCATTTTCTTGGACCTTCACAAAGCGTTCGATGTTGTTAATCATAAGCTCTTATTGTGTAAACTTTACAACCTTGGAATAAGGGGAAGCTCATTTGACTGGGTCTCTTCATTTTTGTTGGGCCGAAGCCAGGTGGTTGAAATTCCATTTGTTAACGATTCTGGTTGCTTGGGTTATCGATTATCCTCTGTAGAAACAGTAAAATCAGGCGTGCCCCAAGGCTCTGTCCTTGGCCCCATCCTATTTCTGTTATTTGTCAATGACATCTCGTCTAGTGTAGGTATAGGTAATTTGTGTCTCTTTGCGGACGATACGTCTGTCAATATGTCACTTCTCCCGAAGTTAGAGAAAACCTGGAGTGTGATATGTTCGTACAGGGTAGTTGTCTGCTTCAATGGCTGGAGGATAATCATCTTACTGTGAACACTGCAAAAACAACTTTTCTCGATTTTCATATTAGAGCTCCTACGAGCTGTGATAGTGGTTCGTCCATTATTATTGGGAAGTCTGTTATTGAATCGTCAGAGTACACAAATTTTCTGGGCTTGACTTTAGATTCTAGCCTGAAATTTTGTCTTCATATTGACAGTGTATGTAGCAAATTGGGCAGCGGAATCTTTGTATTGCGTCGACTGTCCCATTTTGCTAATAGAGATATTCTTTTGGCTGGATATTATGGATGTATTTACCCACACCTTACATACGGACTGCCTATTTGGGGGTCTGAAAATACCAGGACACAATACATTTTTCGGCTTCAAAATAAATCTCTCAGGATTGTGTTGGGGTTAGCTAGAAACCAATCATGTAGGGGGTACTTTCCGAACCAACAAAGTACTTACATTCCCGTGCCTATGCATCCTTGAGACCTTAACCTTCCTAAGGAAAAACATGCATATTTTTACCTCTGATCTATCTAAATATTACAACTTAAGAAAATCTTTCCGTTTGCCAACTCCAAAGCACCGTACATCATTTTTTGAAAGACAGTTGTATTACTCTTCAGTTAAGTTATTTAACCATCTCCCGTTAGAATTGAGATCCGAAGTAGTAGTACCTAAATTCAGATCTAAACTTAAGTGTTTTTTAATTGATAGAGAGTATTACTCTCTTAGAGATTATTTGATGTCCCATTAATATTAAGTAATTAAGATACATTGTTGTTCTTTTTATTAAATGTATATTGACCTTTGTCATGCAATGTATTATATTGCCGGATCTAAAGTATGAAGAGTTTGGTTGTGATATCTTTGATCAAGCAGATCCTTACGATAATGTTTTTGTACAGAATTAGTTGTCATGTTGGTGCATGCTTCTGATATTATTGGTTTTATACAAATCATGATAACAAAGTTAGCCGGGACATAGACGGAACTATCATGACTGTTAAGAATAATTTAGATTTGTTTGTACTTCTTTTGTGTAATATCTGTATTGAATTCCTACAGTAAGGAGTATTTCCTGAGAAACTCAAAATAGTAAATGTGATTACTATTGTAAGTCACTTGTTGATGCAAAAATATTATCATATCGTCCGACATCTCTTATCGGCACATTTGCAAAGGTTTTTGAACTTTAGTGAAAAATAACCGCTTACCTACTTTGAGAAAAACCTCTATTTTCAAAACACCAATTTTGGGTTTTTACTTGGACGACGTGAAGATATGGCTATCGATAAACATATTATAATCATTTCTACGTCCATTGAACAAAAGGAATACGGTATATTATATTTTTGTATTTGAATTTTTACAAAGCCTTTGATGAACTTGAAGTTTATATATTGTTCTAAAAAATTAAACAGTATGGCACAGGTGGCAAATACACTAACATGGCTAAAATCTTTTTCTGAAGGTGCAAAAACTAATAGAAAAAAATAATAAGGTGTTTAGTCATATATTGGAGTTACAGCCCAAGGTAAAGTTTTTGGACCTATAATGTTTCTGATTTACATCGATGATCTACATGAATATTAAATTTACATAGTTTTAATTTTTGTTATGCTGATGAAACTTCTTTAGAGTGTTCTGCCTATAGTACAAATGTATTAATTGTGGATAAATAGTGAGATACAGAAAAAGTAGTTTATGTATTCAATGTATTTATATTTATATCACGTATTACATTTGTGGCTACAATTTTAATACAGTTTATTTAAAAGATCGTTAAATTTAATGTGTCATTAACACCAGTGTATTTATGGTTGCAATTGTATAATATGAGAGTGTTGATTTCAAGTACATACTTGATTAATCTTTTTGATAATCACTTAAAATGGAACCACCATGTTTAACTGGTTAAGAGGCTGAGAAAGGTAAATTCCCTGTATTATGTAAGCGATTTCCTGAATAATACACATTTCAATCGGTTGTATTATCCTGGTTTTTATGTACACTGAAGTATGCAATTTTATCTAATATTAAGCAGCATACCCAACCATTTTACAATCTCCAATAATGTGCTAACGAAAAAAATACTGTACGGACAATTTGTAGGATTATAAATAAGAGAGAGTAAGCTATGATTTTATCGAACAAAATTTGTTAACGTTTAATCGGCTTTACCTCCAAAACACTTTGATGGATATATATATATATATATATATATATATATATATATATATATATATACACTAAGGTGCAAAAAAGTGGGACGCACTGTTTTTCTTAAATGCCTTCAGCTTAAATCAACTTGTTGGGCATGAATCGTGTTTACGTAAATAAATATAGTGTATGAGTTCCAGTTCTAAGTGAAAACCGCTAATTGCCCTATAAAAATTTGACAAACCTGTTCATTAGTCTCATTCTGCATGTCTGTTATTGTAATAATGTACTTGTCTATTCTTATCAAGTCAAATCTTGACCTTTGTACATCACTGTTGGCCACCATATCCTCATTCCTGTTTCTGATTGTAACTAATACAGTTGTAGTTGTTAAGTTGCAGTTCATTTTTTACTTTTAAAATGCCTCTTTCACCAGTGAATGCGGCTAGAGTTGTGGCATTAGTTGAAAATGGCAATAGCGTGCGTCAGGTGGCTGAGATAACAGGATTTTCACGTTCAAGCATAAATAGAGCTGTTATTCGATTCAGGTTAACTGGTAGTTATGGTAGAAGGCCCGGATCCGGTCGTAGCCGAGCAACTAGTGCTAGGGATGATCGGTTTATTGTTTCATTGAGTCTACGAAATCGGTTTTCAACTTCTGTTGTACTGGCAAATGAACTTCGGAGGGTTCGGGAAGTGAATATTAGCAGATGGACTGTAAGAAGAAGGTTGCAGGAAAGAAATTAAATGCTTGTCGGCCTGCCACTGGCCCAAGACTGACCGCACGTCATCGGCAAGAAACCACTTAAACTGGACTATTGACCAGTGGAGTCGAGTATTACTCTCTGACGAGTCCAGATTCTCACTCAGATCACCTGATGGTCGGCAAAGGGTGTGGAGAAGGCGAGGTGAGCGATATGCGCAATGTAACATATCACTCAGGGACAGTTTCAATGGTGGCTCTATCATGGTGTGGGGCGGAATATCAAGGGAAGCTCGAACGGACATGGTTGTTTTTGATATAGGAACTTTAAATGGTCAGAGGTATGTCGAAGAGGTTCTAGCAGAACATGTTACAGTTTATGCAGGATTTGTTGGGCCAGATTTTGTTTTCATGCATGACAATGCTCGACCCCATACCGCTAGAGTGGTGCAAGACTACCATCAGGATGTGCAAATTAGTACGATGGAGTGGCCAGCACGTAGCCCAGATCTAAATCCAATAGAAAATATCTGGGACCAGATTGGGAGAGCAATTAGAAGTCAACGTGGCGAGCTGCTAACTTTGGATCAACTTCGTCAGGCTGTACAGGCAGAATGGAACAATATTGGTCAACAGAACATTTGTACAGAACGTGATTGACAGCATGCCTAGGCGGCTGGAAGCTGTCATCAGATCTCGGGGAGGAAATACGAGGTACTGAACTTTCTGAAATGGAAAAGATAAAACCCACCAAGTGTTTTAAAAGAACTCCTTGAAAAGAACACTATTACTCAATTGTGTGGATTTTTGTTGGGTATGAAAACATCATTTTTCTTTTTTTTTTAATTAAAACATAATACATTTTAAGTAACTGATTTGATTTTTTGTGTTTTAGGTTATTTCTTGAGAGTAATATTGTGTTCAAGTTGGTTTAAACTAAGAAAATAAAAAAGATATTAAACGAAAATAGAGTGTCCCACTTTTTTTGCACCTCAGTGTATGTATATATATATATATATATATATATATATATATATATATATATATATATATATACACACATAAAGTTATATATATCACAAAAAGTACTTGCTCCGCCGGGACTCGAACCGGATCTCTCAAGTGCCGGGTGAATGTGCTACCATTACACTACAGAGCCCTTACTTTCTACGATTCAATTATATTGTATTAGGCCGTATCTGTCACATATGCGTTTAAATAACCAAACTAACATATGATCGGAAGACCAAATACCTGTCAAATGACTTTTGTTTACATTTATTAAATTTGTATAACTGGCAGTAGCCTAATTTAATTTTAATAAACATTGTGATCCAATAATATATATATATATATATATAATATATATATATATATATATATATATATATATATATATATATATATATACATACACATACACATTTACACATTCATACACATTGATACTATACATGTATGTACAGAGCTAATTTTGGTACACAAGAGTCAAGTAGGATTACAAGGTGATCTCGCGTTGTATCAATGGTGGTTCCAAAATCTTTCAAAGAAAGTAGTAGACACCATTTCACCGGTTATTGGCACACCTCGGTAGGGAAATATTACTAGAAGGAAATCCAAAATGAAAAAGAAAAGGTAATCTAGTATATTTCGGGTATAATAAGTAAATCGTAGCCTAAAGCAGGTTTGTATTTTTTTATTTCTGTTAAATATTATTAAATATATAATTAAAAAATACAAACCTGCTATTTAGTAAAAATAATAAAATTCAGTAAAAATAATAAATATGTATTTCAAAAAATACAATATAAATATATTGTATTTTTTGAAATACATATTTATTATTTTTACTGAATTTTATTGCATTGTATCATGTGTTTATTTTTCTTTAAATTTTGTAAAATCCTGAATATTGTGTGCATACGTTAGTTTTATAGTTTACATAATTGCTTGTACAATTGTATCATATTTGCTCAAAAGTACTTTCCTACAATTCATGTCTTAAATTGAAGTCTTTATTCTTTCTTATCAGTGAGATCTTGTATGGGTTATCTCTTATAATTTTAAGAATTATTTTCAACACATAATTATTTATTTTAGTCTTGTAAGTCTGGCTGGGTTAAAGTATTGGTTAATTATTTGATATTGATCATGAAAAATACTGTACATTCAAGAACTATTCAAAGCAACTGCATACATAACTGCAATGTATAAAGTTTGTACCTAATAGTTTATCTGTTTGCAGCCCACACGCGCTTATAAAGCACATGAGTTTATTTAGCCTTCAATTATACTTTTCCTACTTAAAAAATCTTATTGAATTTTGAGTGAGACATTTGAAATAAATCAATTAGGCCAGTATCCTCATACATATAATAGGTGTTGGATTCTGAACAAATGTAATATTAAAGAAATTGCCATACTCAACTCTTTGCTTTACACAGGTGATAGAAAGAATTAATGCTTAACAGTTTAATAATACTAAGATATTACCTTTAAACACATCCTGATCTTCAAACCCCAGAACTCTAATTTCATTAATTAGGAATTCTGACTTTGAAATGTTAAATTAGGAGATACCAACACATAAGTGTATGTTTTTGTAATACTACACTTTAGTGTTATTTTATCACATTATATATTTGTTTTTAGACTACATTGCAATAAGTGTGAGATTATAACCTACTTTGGAGTTTATATTAAAAATATAATATGGCTCAGCCAAAGTGGAAATTCGGTCAAGGGTGGAAGCTAGTTTTGAATCACATTGTGATTCAGGAAGTTGGTGAAAAGGCTACCTGTTTTGATAATGGGGTTGGTATAGTAACGGCCAGCAAAAAGAGTCGGAATGAATAGTGAAATTCTAGTTTGTTATTTTGAAGCTATGCTGAATAAAATAAGCCAAAAAATACAAAGTTAATACATAATATATATATATTGAAAATATTATTATTTCAGTATCTATTTAATCGTTAATATTAACTTATTACGCATTATTAGTATCATTCATGGCATATGCAGAGAAAATTTGGATAATGAGTAATTCGAGAGTTAAAGCTACATTTACAATAAGAGTAATGTAAGCTTACTTCTTTTACTTATTTATTTTCATGTTACAAAACAGGACAATTTCAATTTTTTTTTGTATCAGTACGAAATAAAAAAAAACTTATTTAATCGTGCACGAGTCCAATTATTTTACAGTGTTTAATAATAACATATAAAATAATATAATATTTCGATATCTACACAAATAAAAAAAATCACAATTTAGATCACACCTACATTACCTACAGTAATAAACGACATCTTTTTTTTAATTATTTGCATTGTCAAAGTGGATATCAATATCAGAGCCATCCAAAAACATTAAATTGCAGCACCGCATCATCCATAATAGAGAAATGGATGCCCATGTCAATGTGCGTGAATATGGTAACGGATAAGCACTTGTTTTTACTATGAAATTTTAGAACACGAAAAAAGAGCCTCCAAACCAGCCACATCGTCCACCCGGCCCAGCACCAGGCCCTAGAGATACATCTGCTCATCAAGATCATCATCTCCTCAGGGCAGGACTCTCCAAGCCAAACATAACTAGCTATGGAACAAAATGCGTATACATATTGAAGCACCTGAAATATAAATATTTAAAAAAAGAGTTTTTGAATTCTTTCAAGCATTTCTTCGTGCATTATATGTGTAGGACTATTAAGATTGTTTAACCGGCTATTATGATATTTAAATGAACAAGAAGAAAAACATGTAAAAGCTTTAAAAACTAACAACATATTTGTAGATCATGGTTTTTGTTTACTAGAAACAATAATTGGCTGGACGAAAATATGCCTAACAGTCAACATGCAGCAACAATACTAGCCTGTGTGCTACTAATCTACATACTATTTTCTGTGTACTTTCTGTTTGATTTGGTACAAATTTTTCCTTTTGTAAACATATAGCTTAAAGTATTTCTTACACAGCACAAAATTTACGTAAGGAGGTACATCTCAGAAAAATTGGTTTTTTAGCTAATATGCTATGTTGGGAGCATTGTTTGTTGAAAACGAAACTTGACACTGTGATTTCACGAATCGTTCCCAATGTAATGGCGTTATTTAAATCAAATATGGCCAATGAAGGAAGCTCTATTTCCGATTTTATAAAAGGGGTTTTTGTATTTTTATATTAAAAAAGTAGTTAAAAACAGGGAAATTAGTCTTGACGAAATACTGATATAATTTATGCAACTCGTAATCATACATATCAGTCAGGCATTTCTATTTTAACTATGTTAAAAATGTTTAAGTGGAATAAGCAAATAAGTATTTAAGAGGTGATTTATATTTAACGTTGATACACAACGTTGTGTTGTTCTTGTGTTATTTTTTATAATTCTGAAAATACTGTTCAGTATGGTGTTGTTTTTAAAAGCGTTTTCGTTCATAAAATAAAAAAAGTACATAACAACTAATTCATATTAAAATAAACATAGTATTTCAATCCTAATTGGCATCTTGATAAACACTAAAAAGTTATATTATTTGTAACGTTTCCTAGTCCAAGAACCAAATTTACGGAGTTATGATAATAAACCAATAACCATTGTTGTAATTTTTATTACATTTAATTACATGTATTGAATCTTTACCTCTTTATCTAACTGGTAATACAGTATGTATTGAGAAAATTTATAAAGCTCTCAGTGCATCATTAACAAATCTTAGCTCCTAATCATAGCGTCGCCGGTGTGGTATATTAAAACAAGTGTTACCAGATAATCCCTTCCGGCATGGCCTACATATTTGTGTATATTTCGATCTTGCACAGAAGCTATTTTATTATTTGTAGTTTATGATACCTATCTATATTAATAAACGCATATCCTTACACGGTGATTACACTTCTGGGGGACTAAACTATACTTGAATAGTCGGGATTTGCCAAGCACGACCAAAGAATCCATTCTGAAGTCAATGGTCTTGTCTAAACATACCATAGGGCTACTAATTAATTGGTAAAAAAACAAAATTAAATTGGTGATTCAGTTAAATACCCAATTCCATTGGGAATACCTCATCCACTCCTAAAAGATAAAACAAAAACATTTTCCTACCCTTTTTGAGGTTAGGCTTGGTTTACAGCCTAATTCAAACCTTCAGGTGGTGGTTTATACTTGATTTTGACTACCCATGAGCCAACCACATGTTTACACTGTAGCCGTTCTTCATGTGTTCATTCCTGATCTGATAAACCTAAATTTCTCAAAATTGAACCACGACTTAATGGCGGTAAATAAATTCCTTCGCATTAGGGGTTCGCAGGTACGCATTATTTTTTCCAACCAATTTATATAGCTTGGGCTTTGTTTCCACTTGGCTAATTTAATCCATTCACTGCCACCCCCTTTAAGCTAATTATATGTTCAATATTTATATCACATCAACCAATTACTCCAATAACTTTATCACAAATATTTGTAGCTAATGGAGAATACTATATGATTAGACTTCACAGTACAAAATGTTTACTTATTTGTTTATTCCAAATTTCCTCCTTAACTTTATAACTACACTACCTATAAAACCAATGTTTTCCTGAGGTTAAAAGGATCACAGCAACCAAGTTCCGAGGCCTGAAAACCTTCCAGCACATCCTTACACTGGATTTCAAAATATGGTTTGGAAAATCAGCTCGTATTAGGATACAGAATTTATTCAAACTCCTCTTATCATTAAAAAGTATTGCCAGTCTTGAACACTTTACTAAATAAAAAATACCAACCAGTAACAATTAATATTATTATTATTATATTTTAACGGCATCCGACATGCCATAATAAATTCTGGTTATTTCTATTTTTTTCTCCCCATACCATACATCTATTCCCATCACCACTAATTGTTATTGAATACTTAATGGAAAAGGCTTTACAATATCCTAAGATTCTCCTGATAGTCTACCTTAGCCGATATTTGATTTTTAAATATTTACCCATGTTACAAGTCCCCAACATGTTTCAAGGATTGCGATGTTTTTAACGAACTAGTAAAGATTACAGACTTTTCCATCGATACTCCACAGGACAGGACTTTTAATATATATATATATATATATATATATATATATATATATATATATATATATATTTTTTTTTTTTTTCACCTTCCCCTTAAATGAATAAATGAAAGATAAAATCAATATTATTTTACTCAGAAATTGATCACGACGTTATATTCAGCTAATTTACCAGACCAAAATAGCGAACCTATTTTAGTTGTCTCAATAGCAGACCCATTAAAATGCGTAACCTGTCAATATTTAACGCTCTTTGCATTTTATTATATTTCCTTACAGTTATATTTAGTTCCTACTAAAAAGTACTACATTGACTAAAATACATGATAAAAATACAGTTGTTCTCAATAATACACGATTTAGACACACATGCTTGGTCCCCAAACGAGTGTTTCAAGTTGAATAAATTATATTTAGACTTAATGAACATCATTTTGTTTTGCTACGTGCATCATAGTTTTCTCATGCATCACCTTTATTTCCACTCATAATCTAAAACTTTTGAAACCTTTTGAAGAGATGCTGAATTGGAAATACGTATAGTTCTCGATACAGAGGAAATGATGTCCTCATGTATAAGTTCCATCTAAATAATTTTTATGAACGTGTTCTAAGTTTTTTCTGAAACTACCAGTTAGTGTTTAGAAGGTAGCTCCCAACACAATTCCATATTTAATTTTTTAGTGAATTAAACCAAAATCCAACGTCCGCAGTAGTTTTTTTAACAAAAAAGTGACCTGAATGATAAAACTTTTCAATAATTAGTTTCCCTTGATTTTGTAATACTGACACATTTTTTACCATAAACATTCGTCCAGGTGTATACCTACATATTTGAAACTACTCATTTGGTGTAATATTGGACATTGGCATAAGTCATTGTTATTGCTGTCAGATTCGTGATATTTGAAAAACTACAGTTATAAAATTTAATAACATTTGTTTTGGAAGTATTCAAACCTATTTTATTTGTCGTACACATGTCTCAAATTTTGGAGGTAATTTTTAATGATCTAGGACAAAGTTTATTCACATCTTTTTGGATACATAATGTCGTCTGCGAACGCAAATATCTCCCCTTCAAAATGATTATTTAGTAAATCATTAATAAATGTACATCATTATTATTTGGGATATTTGCCTATTTAGAGAGTACAAGAACTTGAGTACCTTTACGACTTTCTAGCTCTTTACTCTTTCTTTCGTTCTTCCAAAAATCTCCTTATACGTTCGTAGTCGTTCTTTCTTCCATTCTTCTGTCTATTTGGTTTCTCCTTTTTTCACTGTAAGTAATTTTTCGAATTTGTGTCTTTGAATGTTGTGTACAAATATTTGCATTTCTTTTACGCCATTCTCTGTGAGGCTAAACTGCCTCAGATGTTATTTCACTACAGTTATCCATTTGATCTTATTTTTACTGATATTTGAACCATCGAACAGTTTTCTCGTGATTCTGATCGTGTCTATTTTATGAAAATTGTGATTGGTTTTGTGCGATTGACTTGTATGAGTCTAACGATATTCGCTTAATCCACAATCCATTCCTATTAGGTAGTCAAAATATTTTCCTGAATATCCTTCGTTTCTGGTTTTAACTATCTTTTATTTGGTCTCACCATGAACTTTTTTGTTTTTGATACATAAAATGCTTTAGGGAGTACGACAGTGTTTTAGTGTGCTACGTTTGCATTGATGTATATTGATTTTGTATTTAAACGATTCCAGGTCAGTCTGTAGGCTTTCTGCAGCTTTGTAGTCCGAGGTTGGTTTGTACTAATGTTAAGTTCAGAAATTGGATGATTTCTTCCAAATATGTAAAGTTGAGGACTCGTGATATTTTCCCTTGGAAAATTGGATGGCAGGTTTTCAGCCGCTTAATATTGTTTTTTCTAATACAAGTTTTGCTTCTTCTATATTATTAGTAAGAATGGCAATATCGTTTGCAAAACGTAAGCATTTAAAATCGATTCTACGTTCTTTTTTCTACCAATCTGTAATACCTTGACCCATGTTGTAATAACCTTTCTCCAGTATTATATTGAACCTTGACGAGTATGTCAACTTAATTTAACCTTTACAGTTGTGTCAGTGAGTGTCTCTTGAATAATTGATCCGGATTTCTTGCCACTCCCAAAGGACTTACTGCAAGCATAGTGGTGAAGGGGGTCTGTCTGTCAATAGAGTAATAAGCTGTTATAAAATCGACGAAAGTGACGCTTGTATTTCTACAGGACCTAATTAACAGAATCGTTTTTAGGCTCCAGATTTGTTCGATGCAGTAGCTACTCTTGCGGAATCCCGCTTGATACTCCTCAACAAGTCGGTCGGCTTCTTGTTGCAACCGATTTAATAGAGGTTTTGAGAGGATTTTTTATGTGACTTGAAGAACTGAAATTCTCTGTAATTATTTGAATCTGACTTATCGCCCGTTTTGTGAAGTGGGTTGTTAACTGTACACTTCCATTTTGACGGAATTTGTTACAATTTATTGGAATTTTTTTGCTGTTAAATTTTTCTATGCACTGATTCTTTCATCTATCACTCTGTTACATGTGCTGTTCCACTATCTGTGCTTCCTCTTTCGTCGTGGTTTTCTTATGTTTATTGTAGTCTTCAGAACATTTGCAAGTTCTGATCAGTTCGTTGTGGGGTTTTGACTTATTTATTGGGGATTTTTTCCTTGTTGAGCTTTAGGTTTTCCGGGTCTGGTTATTTTCTTGATTACATAATAAATATATATATGTAATACATTGAAAATATTATACAATATTGACAATGTAGTAAAAGCAAGGTAATTTTTATAAAATGAACTTTGGCTGTTTTTAAATTTTGCTTGTTAACTGTCAAGTAAGAAAATATATGCCTTATAAATACAAAGTATATATTACTTTCAGCGCTTGTATCCCTTGTTACCTCGTGAAGGAGGATGTTTTAGTGGGCCTGTATACGTTATACACAATTCCAAAGGTACCCAAAGAGGAAAATGGGCGTGGCTTTTATGGTTAAACTGACATACCTACGCTTCATTCAAATACTATGAGTAATTTTAGTATGATATGGTAGGATTCCAAAGCTCTGAGTGTTAAGTTGTAAACAATGCAAAACTAAGGTAGAAATGGATCTGTTAAGATATTAAAGCTTGTCGTAAGAATTGTTTAGTACCTGAGATTTTTTTATGTTATTAACGTCCATTAGAAACTTTCAAGGTAAATAATTTAGGTAAGTGAAATTTCTCATTTAAATCTCCAGACTTGTTTATTACTAACCTAGTGTGAGCTCTGATGCGCTAAGATGTATGTAACTTAACCAAAAGTTCCTTAAATAAGTTTTAATACGACTTAATATAAAGTACGATTTGTATATTTGATAAAATCACACAGTTTGTGTAGGCCTAAGAATTAACTTTGGTTGCACAATGTGACCTAAAGAACCTGTGATTTGAAAAGATTAATTCCAGGAATGTGTCCCCGTACACATCAGAATATTTCTATGCTTGATTATGTTTCTAACACACTTATAGTTCTGTATTTTTTGGTTGCACAAATTCCCAATTAAATTTAAAGAGATTATCCTACTTTTGGCATTTTGTTAGTGGATTCGGTTAGTCATTCAATAAAGTACCTCATTAACAGGAATAGAGATAGATACTATAGACCCTTTGGTATCGTATTTATCCATAAGAAAATTATTCCTCTCCCCCCTCAAGAAAATTTGTAATGTGCCACTGATCTCCTTTTAATAATGTTTTTACCTGAACAAAACTATGGGTTTAGGGGGTGATCACAACTACAGCCTTTTCGAACTAAGCTATTTTTTCAGAATATTTCTTGAAAATCTTAGTAAAGAACTAAGGACAAAGTTTACGTTAGCCATGGGTAATTGTGAAGTTAACGACTGACCTGGCAAAATTCGAGTTTCGTGTTATTAACCTATTGCTATCGTCCTGAACAAAACAATATAAGGTTTCAATGTTTGGAAATGACAAATAACGAAGTTATAGAACATTAAAAGTGGAACTATTCTTGCGCGAAGTAATATTTGATTGTTCTACGGGCGTCACCTGGTCTTGTTATGATTGTAAGTCAACCTCTTATTGGTTTCTATTAATTTAAGAGTTTTTCAGTACTTTTCCTTTTTTTTGCCATTTTTTCTACAGTTTTTGCCTATATGGTGAATTATTTTGGTAGTTTTTTCGGATCCTTTCCGTTATACATATACGCCGAAGATTTAAAATATAATATCATTTTTTGGCATGTAAAATGGAAATAAGGATTAATGATAAGCCTTTTGGAATTTTATATTTTACTGATCATTATTATCTCGAGTAATGTTTTCATTCGTTGCCATCAACAGGAGGCAGCACCAATGCTGCTGTAGCCTGTGCTGATGGTTGAAGCCCATTCAACTGCTGCCTTTAACAAGAAAAATAATCTAGAAAGCAAAGTAGTTACTGATGTTTAGGTTAATTAACGGAAAAGATACATACAACGGGAAAAATTGAGTGGTATGCGTGTAACGAAAAAGATCAGTTTTCCTCTGCTACAATCTTGTTTTCTTCTACACAACTTCTTTGGCATCTCGATATAGATTTTGTTGCATAGTTCATTGCAAGAGGCTGGTGCTGTTCACGTTTGTGGTGCCTGTGACTTGTGAGCGATGTTTTCTCTTTATTGGGTATATAAGTTAGTGTTGTGAGTGCACTTAAAAGTAAATTACTATAATTGTGTTAGAATGGACAGAAAAGATGTGGTATTTTCTTTTATTTGGAATTTCAATCCTTTATCTACCTACTACAAGTGCGTTGGCCATTGTTCTCCTGTTAAGTAGAATAGTACGGTTAGGCGAGTTAAAAAAAAAATATTTAGCTCTCAAGCATTAACCCTTTTACTGCCGACGTCCGACATATCGGACGTCGGCATTTTTGCCGAAAACGCCAACGTCCGATATGTCGGACGTCTGTTTTTTTTATTGTTACTGGCTACTGTTATGTTCAAATGCCGAAATATTCGGTATTCTGGTTGTTTAGGAGGAAAGGATAATGAAAGAAGCCATTTGAAGAACTTTGGATTTCTATTTTCGTCGTCTTTGACTAGAATTGACGAACTACCTAGACAGCTGTCAAAACCAGATGATCGGGTTAGATTACTGAAATCTTCTTTCATTGTTGTTGTTTACAATGTTATCGAAAGTTTTTTGAAGTGTTACTTTTGTTGATCAAGGATAAAATGAGTAAAAGAGTTACATCTAACTCTCCTGTGAGTGAGGGAACAATAATTAACAGTCTAATCGATGGTGGTGTACAAGTGCAAGACGAACTGAGTGACAATTTCCTTCAGAATTTGTCAGATTCATATGCCGAGAACGATTCTGATATTAGTGTTAGGGCTATTGATGACAATCAAAGTGATGTGGATGACACTGATGACGATCCTGACTTTATCTTACCATCAGATAATGAGGAGTTATTAGATAGTGAGGGGGATGTGGCACAGATAAGTTTACCTTCAACTTCCACTGGTAGGCCTAGAGGAGGCCTACCAGTTTTGGGAAAATCCTCATAGTGCAGCTATGTTTCAAGGTAGCACCTTCAAATTTGGTATATGTTCTAAGCAATTGCTCTAGTTTATAATGATATCATGCTCAAAATTTTAGTATAATTTTAAAAATAAACTATCAGATGCCAAACACAATTTTTATTTTTTTATTTATTTTTTATTTACATAATTTTTAAAATTAAATAATGAGTTTGTTTCGAATTAAAATTTCTTTTTATTACTTGAAAAACAGCATTTAAATACGAGTAAATAAAGTAAAAATTAATGCAAATCTAATGAAAAATAAAAAAGATACAGCATTTTTTGTAAATGAATGCACAACAGCGATTTTCCCCCTTGGCAATTTTGACTGGTACGATAAAAAAATGGCCGGCAGTAAAAGGGTTAATGATCATCCTATTGGAATTTTATATTTCACTGATCATTGTTCAGTGCATGTGTTTCTTGAACCTCCATTGAATTGTTTCCTTAAAAAAATTATATATCGTGAGAACCAGCGAATTTGCATAAAGTTTGGTTTCAAACACTGGAAAACGTAACTTGTGTGTAGGCTCAAATGACCTAGCAAATTTTTCATGAGCAGCAAGTCATGTCCATGACTTTTTTGAACTTGTGGTTCCATTGTTTTTAAAATGACTATGATTTGGTTGAAAGTGCTTGACTCTCATATTCGGCAAATAGCTTTTACCAGCTGTAACAAATAAAATCAAGCTAAATAATCTATATGTATTTGATTTGTTATTTAAAAAATGAGATTAAGTACAATGTCATATGGCAACTGTATTTTTTTATTTGCTATAAACTGGTTTTTATAGTATTTTTTTGATGAATTTGAATTTATTTCAAACAAAGAAGAACACTCACACTGATTTTTGTTCATGTTATAAATACCTCATCAATTTAGAACGGTTTTCAACAAATTTTTTTTGTGGAATTCCATTCGCTTCTTTAAAGGCCGCGGAGAGACGGAATCAGTGTGCTTTATTTATTGAGATTTCTTGCAATGAACTGTCAAGTACATGATGCCAGCTTGGTCAGGCTAGGTAATTTGTCGGTGGGGTGAAGGTTTGAGTGGTAGAGAATATTTGTTTTATTTTATCTATAAATTTGGTTATTTAAATTTAATTATTCTTTTTTAGTACTTATTATATTATCAAGTTAAATCAGTTCTCTGTGGGTAGTAATTCTGGTTACCACTGCTACGCTGCGCTAGGAGCTGGTGGTAACTGTGGTTACCACAAAACCTTTGTTCTGAAATGAGGTCAGTGTGTGGCCAGCACTCAAGCTATCACAATGCTGTATTTCTCGCTCCTCTGGAGGTACTTTTCATGCATTTTTATGTACTACTTCGTTTTCACATTACACTTTTTCATTATTTTGTATGATTTTTTAAAGTTTTTATAGTAGTAAGTGCAACACAATGGATGTTCCCCCGGGACCAAGTGGCGTACAACAACCAAGTTCTAAGCGTATTTGTAAATAATAAACGACTTTTGGGTGGGTTGGTTAGGATGTATATACACATTTGTATCAATATTTTATTTTAGTAAACTTATTTCTTCTTTTTTCTTCATTTTTATAAACTTATGTACTACAATATTTTTTGCAAACTATAATAATTTCGATTAAACATTAAAATATATTTTGTTATAATTACTCACTACATATTTGTAAATAATAACTGAATTTAAGTGAGTTAGCGGAGATGTATATAAACTTTTACATTCATTTTGGTTTATACACTTGCGTATAAATATTGTTTATGTTTGTCTAAAACGAATAAAATACAGTTCACGTAGCTACGATGTATTCATTTGGAATATTCCCGCTGCCATAAAAGGGTGTTCCTTAGAGTTACCAGCTGGCAAAGAAGACGGTTCCCATGTGCTAGCGGTAACCACAGTTACCGCATTCCCAAAATGGTACAGAGTGATAATTTTTGTGACTAATGAGTAATTTTCATATATTTCTATCATATTTCATCCAAAAATGAGTAAAAATATATTTAAAAAATTTCAGCATATACAGAACTCTATATAGGGATTTTTGGCAGCGAACGTGTTAAAGCCAATGAGCGTTTGGTTAATTTGTCTTGGATTCATATGGAACTCCTAATACCATTATTCATTGCTCTTTTTCAGAGAGATACACCTCTCATGTAGTAGTTTGTCTTAAAAAGTAGGCAAATAAACATTGTATTGTTCAATTACGTTACTGCTACATTGCATATAGAAACATATGCTAAATAAAGCAAGGTGGAATGTATAGAAATAGGAAGAAAATTTTATTTATGTAATCAACTGTTCTTGAAGTTTTGATGGACATTTTTCAAATAATTTATACCATAAAATCATACTATTTAAAAAGAAAAGATAGTACTGCCATTGTGGAACATGAAATGAGAGGTTTTTGGCCCCCAAGTAAAAATTCTGGAACCCCCTAGCTTTCCCATTTATCCCCTCTACTGTAGAGATGGGAAATACTGGTATTTGTCAATAACCTATTGCCAAAATAACATGGTTAGTTGGTATTACTTTCCAGTAACCTGTTACCGTAGTAACAAGTTACCAACCGACCCACGCTCGGTATTAACATCATTCTGTTACTGAACTGACGTTATTAAGTTGCAAGTGAACTTGCATAGTAGTAGTTGTAGAGTCAGACTAAATCTACTTGTGTGGGGTTATTTAAAAATAGTGTACGAAAATTAAATTTAATTAAGTCAGTACAGTATAATTTGACTGGTAGACTACTTTGAAATATACAAATTATAAACTGGTTATTTAAAATTTTTGCTGCACAGTACAATTATTGTATAGTATATAAAAACGTAACTAATTCACTATAATGTAATATTAAAATTAGTAGAATACTTATAATTAATGATAACTGACAACGATCAATGAAATGACGAATAAGTCGGGTTTGTTTTCATTTTTCCAAAGAAATACAAGACTACATTTCTATTTACTAGTAGTGTAATACTAGAATGTGTTACCAGACCTGGTCCGTTCCTAGCCTCATTACTTGCACGATAATAGCCTCGTTACTAGTAACCAGATTACTGAGTAACCTAATATCAGAAAGACGTTATGAGAATGCCAAATCATTCTTTTTTTTTTTTTGCGTTGGGGTATTGGGGTGGATTCACAGATCCTCACACGTCAACCTGAGCTTATTGTGTGCCCCTTTGATGTTAGGGTGCCAAATCTAGGGTACACCAAATCATTCAGTAACAGGTGTACTGAAATAACAGGTTGTTACTGGTAACACGTTATTCTTGTAATAGGTTAACACTGAACAACGATGTTACCAACACTAAAACGTTGTATACCGCCTATATATACCCTACTGAAGTAGATGAAACAAATCTGATATAATTTTCCACATAGATGTTCAATATGTGCGTACATGATGTAAAAGACAAATGGAAATCAAATTATACATGTGACTTAGAGCTGTTTAGCTTTCATATGACAGACATATTTAAATTCTGGAAATCATTGTGATATTATATAGGTCTCCAAGAATATTGCACGAAAAACGCAATCTGCCACGGGGCATAAAAGTAAGGATACAAAGAAATTCACTCTTTCATAAAAATACATTTTTTGTATGCTCTCTGTTGATAGAAACTGAAAAAAATCAAGCAATTCAATATAATATTTTATAAATTAAACTGTTTATATTTTGAGATATTTATTAACTATATAAACTCATTGCATATTATCTGCAATTGTCTTTCACATGTTGTAGATGACCCTTCTACCACTAAAAATATATTCCCCTTTTATAATTACTGGTATATTGACACCAATTTAAATGTTACTTAGGGTCAAAAGGCAGCTTGGTTGTGATTGTGGAGATCATAAGTTTATTGATAACAGTTTCTGGTTGTGAGGTCAGCTAAGGTTTTTTTTGATGAATGCTTCCAGATTTGATTTCATTCAATATATCAAAACTGAAAGGTATTTTTGTACTAATACTCACTCTCCGCTTATACAGCGTCTGACACTGTCACAGACTCTACTACTAAAGCTTGTGCTATGCATACCATTGGTCTGAAAGGTATGTCTAATTATTATGTCAGGTACTGACTAGCACAACACTTGACATAAGTGATTTTTATACATTTGATAAATAGTGTATAACTCTTGATTTTTGTCGCAGAATTATGAAACTGTTTTATTCAGTTTTTTGCTCTCTTTGTGATTTAGAATGATGTATGTAATGAAACTGGAACTATACTATAAATAATAAATTTTCAGATTTCACATAGCTTGCCTTGTAAGATTTGATCCAATTAAAATTTTATCAGTAACAAAACACCAGTTTCAATGGATATAAAAGTCTTATGTTAATAATTGTGCCTATTGATTATTACAGACTTTCGTGATACAGTTTTAATGGATATAAAAGTCTTATGTTAATAATTGTGCCTATTGATTATTACAGACTTTCGTGATACAGTTTTAATGGATATAAAAGTCTTATGTTAATAATTGTGCCTATTGATTATTACAGACTTTCGTGATACAGTTTTAATTGATATAAAAGTCTTATTTTAATAATTGTGCCTATTGATTATTACAGACTTTCGTGATACAGTTTTATGGATATAAAAGTCTTATGTTAATAATTGTGCCTAATGATTATTACAGACTTTTGTGACACGTCTTAACAAAAAAGTTTTAATACTCTGGTTTAAAATGATTTTTTCATATTTTATTTCAGTTCACGAATTTAAATCTTTTACTGTAGATGTCTATACTGTACGGACAATTTCTATAACTCGTTGACTTTATATTTAAAAAAACTTTTTGAAATTTGGCACAATGACAATGGAAGTAAGGAGAGCAGTTAAGTAACAGCTGAAATTACTGTTTAGGCCTGTGTATAAGGAATTTTAAAGTAGTCTTGTATTGACTGAATATTGCACATCAAGGAGCAGTTTTAAGGTCTTTAATTTCATTTATATTTCAATATTATATTGTTGAAAATACCCGACTTCTCGGACTTGTTAACGTTTGAAAAACCGCTATACCTCTCTTTATAATAAAGGTATGCCTACACTATTTGTCTCTTTACCCCCGGAAATTATCATAGAATATAAGGTCATTATTAATAACCACTATTCAAGCAACAATATATTCATCAGTTATGTAATTACGCTTAAAACAAAAAAGTTTTGGAATTTCATCCTTTTTTGAAATATGTCAGTAAAATATTAATTATACTGTGATATCAAACAAGTCTCTTATTTCTCCAGAAAAATTGTTTTCATATAAGATAAATCTAAATTAACTTAAAATCATGGAAAATCAGAATAGCAATTATTGACATCAAAGCTTACAGTTGTTGCATACTTGGGCAATTTCGCCACAGCAAAAAATAGTTGGAGATAATATGGTTTTTTATTTAACAAGCAATTTATTTAAATACAATATTTCCTACATCAAGTCATTACTTGGATGAAGAATGAACTACTGTATATATCTTCTTCCACTTTATAATATTTTTATGTATTTAAAAGATTTAAGCTGGCAGTGGTATTATTTCAATACAGTGATGATATTTAATAATTAAACAACAAACATGAATTGAAATATGAGTTTTCAAAAGCTTTACATATTTTTTAGTGAACAGATTTTAACATGAAATTCTATAAATAATTTGTTCTTAATATTATCATATACATAGTGTTTCAGGAGCAATATTACACGATTCTAGATTGTGTTATACATATTAAAATTATATGTTTTGTTGTACAAACACTTCTGAGATTGAGGTACTCAAGGTTTTAATGGAAAATTATACATGGACAGTGATGATACATGATACATGACCACAATGATACATGAAAATTTGGGATTGTTTGTATATTAATGAGCAGGGATCCTCATTCCCCTCAAGGATGATGGCATATTCCTCCATAACCAACCGTCTTCCTCCCCCCCCCCACCACCAATAAAGGCTGAAACGTTTTTGTGTAAAAACTTATTAAACAAAAAATACCATAAAACTACTAAATACCTATTACATTTAGCCTATTATTTCTAAAAGTGTTTGTAATGATACGGCAATGTGGTGGATATTGCTAATTGTTCTGCAAATGTGCCGGTCCTAGACTTAGGAATAAGGTTTATTCCCAGTACTGGATTAAAAACCGAAGTGTATCAACTGTATTTGTAATGTTATAGCAATGTGGTGGATATTGCTAGTTGTTCTGCAAATGTGCCTGTCCTAGACTTAGGAATAAGGTTTATTCCCAGTACTGGATTAAAAGCCGAAGTGTATCAACTGTATTTGTAACGTTATAGCAATGTGGTGGATATTGCTAGTTGTTCTGCAAATGTGCCTGTCCTAGACTTAGGAATAAGGTTTAATCTCAGTACTGGATTGAAGTGCATCAACTGTATTTGTAATGTTATAGCAATGTGGTGGATATTGCTAGTTGTTCTGCAAATGTGCCTGTCCTAGACTTAGGAATAAGGTTTATTCTCAGTACTGGATTAAAAACCGAAGTGTATCAACTGTATTTGTAATGTTATAGCAATGTGGTGGATATTGCTAGTTGTTCTGCAAATGTGCCTGTCCTAGACTTAGGAATAAGGTTTATTCCCAGTACTTTGGATTGAAAAATGAAGTGTATCAATTGTATTTGTAATGTTATAGCAATGTGGTGGATATTGCTAGTTGTTCTGCAAATGTGCCTGTCCTAGACTTAGGAATAAGGTTTATTCCCAGTACTGGATTGAAAGCCGAAGTGTATCAACTGTATTTGTAATGTTACAGCAATGTGGAGGTTACTGTTGATTGCGCCGCTTATCTGCCTGTCCTCGACACAGGAAGAAGCCTCCTGGAGATGTCCTCAATATTGGATCCAGTTCCAGTCCTCATGTTATAGGTTTATAAAGTCACCTTTACACACTCGCAATGATGCTAGAAAAAATTGTCAGGTACTCATTTTTTTATATTTTCTAACTTATTTTGTTGCTTATATTAAATTAATTGGATATTGAAATTAGTATTTACCACAATAATAATTATTAAAATTACAAATTAATCTTAATATTCTTATAAATATGTGTTTATTGACTAAAATTGCCTATAATTTGAACCACTTATTTCCTTCCATAAAACATTGCACATTAAATCGTAGTCAGTTAATTTAAGTTTAAACCAATTAAATTATATTAATTTTACAAAATTATTCAGTTCTTATTATTTTGATTTCAGATGAATGGGTTTTCAATGTATTTTCAATGTATGCTATGAAATCCAAAAAATATGCAATAATATTATTTATTTTTAAATTTAAAGTTTTAGCGAAAGAAAAAATATTATGAAATCAATAATATTAAATAATTGAAGGATTTTGACATTGGTTACCATATAAGCTGAAATAATATAAATGCAAGGACATTTTTTAATTTGTTCAACATCAAAGTTTATAAGTAATTAAAAATATATCAATATTTTTAAATTAATACATTTTTGGATAAAGGTATTTATAATAATTATATTTCGTTGGGATTTTTGTCAGGTTGGAAAATAAAATAAAATATAGTTAAATGAATAAAGAGTCGTTCTGGAAAATTTATAAATACTAATACTAAATAAAGTACTTTACTTATTTAGTTGTGATGTAATATAAAATATTTTTTCATGATCATTCTATTGTTTAATTCCAGGCTTGATCAAACAAGTATGCTGGAAAGGGTTAAATGAGGGTTAAACGTCATTAGTCAAGAGAATCAGGAAATGCAGTTTGAAGTCTACAATACAGCTGCATCTTTAGACAATATCAACAAGTCTATTTTCAATCTCTTTCTTCTACTTTTTAATAATCCTGACTCAGATTCCAGTTTTGGGATGATTAACCATTTTCAAAAATGAAGCTCACTCCACAAACAGCGCCATTATAAATGTGGAGCAAACAATTGTAGAGTGATCAAAGCAAAACTTAGCACAGCATAAACAATAGTGGTGGAAAAGAAACAAGCAACTCGACTAGATACAGACATATTGTTTCATGAAAAATGCAGAACAAACAATTGTAGTATGTACAAGGGTGGAAATTGATGCAATATCACATTAATGGATTAACCCTTTTACTGCCGGACACCTTTTTTTTAGTTTGTTGAAAAATGCCGGGCTGAAATTGACTAAAATGTAATGATTTTTTTAAAAAATCATGGATTCATTATTTTTTATCATAAATTGATAAACTTTATCTTGTTTTTTTCCTTATAAGTTGTAATTTGCTACAAAAAATAATTTAAACATTTTCTGTCCTTAAAAAATATATATATTATGTCATGAAACAAAAATTTTAAATAAATAAAAATTATTTTTTGAGTTTGCACTTTAACAACTATATTTAAATATTAAACCACCACCATAATTATAATTTTTTATTGTATAGTAATTATATATAAACATTCCCAAAAAGTTTTAGGAACATACCTTGAAAAATACTGAAGCTGTGATGAATTTTTGAAATTGGTGCAATATCCTCGAATTTCAAGATAACACGTTTATTGATACATAACTTTACACTATATCGCTTTATAATACATAAATCACTTTATAATACATAAATCACTGTCCATTGATATGAAAATATAATACATAATAGAAAATTAAAGTTAAAAGGCACTTTGATCAATATTTACAAAAAATATATATACATTTTTAGGTTCATAGGCCTGCTGATTAGCACTTGTGTTCCCCAAAACTTGTGGGATGAACACCTTTTTTGCAGTTTTTGCAGACAGTCCTGGTTCTCTTCCTCTTCCCTCCAGTACTCATTTTATTAATCGTAAAAATATGTAGATTTACAAATATAAATGTCAAATAAAGTGTAAAACACGAAACAACACAATGTGGAACTCACAACTAATGAGATCGACCATAACCTCATCAAACCAAACTCGAGTTATAACCAAAGAAGTTCAGTAACAAAAATAGCTTCCATAGATTATAAAACCTGTTTTCTGTGTGTTGTCCATATAGTAATGAATAACACAGCTGAATTTCGATGCATTTGGACAACATTGAAAACCAGTATAAAACAAATACGAGACGGCTTTTATAGCGCACGTTGGCGATTTTCGCACAAACGGCAGCGTGCGCAATCGCGCACGTCGGCAGTAAAAGGGTTAATATAAATCGTATTCAAATTCAAATATGGATTTTTTTTTTGGATTTTGTTCAACCAAAAACGGATTCTGACCTAGTATAAGATTAATCCATCGCTAACACCAATCTCTCGACCCAGGCCCACTAGTCTTATTTGGCATTGTTAGTATTAACAGGTAGCAAGCAACACATTTGCATTGATTTGTTTCCCAGGCATACGAGTCGGACCTGGTGAGTGTGAACTCGGTGGAGGAGCATGGATTCCTGCTCTACAATCTGCTGTGGCAGGACCCACAACACCGTCGATGGTATACCGGCAGTCACCAGCAGAGTCCTGGCTACTGGGTCAATGAGGACGGCACTCCGCTGCCTGACATGGAATCTGCATTCCTACCTGAGCCTGCTGAGCCCCAGCCCAACAAAGACTACATGGTTTACAGGTGAGACTTATCTGGAGGAAGTTCCGGAACCACAGTCCAAATTTTTAAGAAAACAGTGAGCAGAACGTTTACTATTCAAATTCAAAGTATTTATTGCACATTGACATTTGAATACTTACATAAGTAATACAAACAGGTGCATGTTCAAGTTTTTTAAAAGTATAGCTAAAATACAAGCGTTGCAGTATGTACTGCATGTATTGTCTATATTGTATTATGTCTATAAAGAATAACAAATCATCATTATTTTACATAGACTGAAGGGATAATACAGTGTAATAATTAATAATTGCATGGGTTGGGATTTTAAAATTGATTAGTTATTCCTTCGTAAGATTTGTTTATTTTAACCTAGTTTGTAATATTATGTATTAGGTTAGTTTACCTGAAGAAGAGATCAGATTGCAGATCTCGAAACGTAGTGTTACTGATTTATTGTTTCACTGAACGATGGCAAATGTCCGGAAAAAATCCTGTTTCCTTCACGATTAGTTATTGTTTTACTCGTTGTTTGAAAAATCTTTCAAAATTTCATTTACGCTGTAATAAGCTTTTTCTATGGTGAGTAAACAATTATATAAGCGAATTCCCATGTATAGTGGACTTTTTTTTAAATAAAGAAGTTTCATGAATTGGAAAGGCAAGACAATTTTTGTGTCTAGTACTATGATTATGCTGATTTTTGTATTGGTCAAAGGTATTTGGATTTTTATGGACTAAGTTCAAAAATTCAAAAATATATAAACCTGGTAGTGTGAGTATTTTAGATTTTTTTAACCCTTTTAACCCCAGCCATTAAATCAAGTGATGTGCCAGAAATCCCAAGGCATTTTCAGACAAAATGTAAGGGTTTTGTAAAATATTCATAGCTCATTTATTTTTTAAGATATTTAGGTAATTCTTTTTTTGTTTTACTTCTTTATACATTTAGCTTACAGAAATATACAAATAAAATTATTATTTTGAAAGTAATTTTTTTTACATACATATGAATATATAAAAAATAAATAAAAATGAAAAAATTTCAAGTTTGATCATGGAAACCATACAGATAAAAAAAATATTTGACACAAAAATACCCATTTACTTTATGACATACTTAATCCTTAATAAAAGGAAACAAAAATTATATGCCTACCTGATTTACAAGTGGAGTAACATCAATTTTTGTAAAGCCGTGTAAATTTTTCTTTTTGCCATTTTTGGGCAAGGCAACGTAACAAGACATTTAAAATTCACTGTACTTAAAATAAACATAAAACCAAAGTTATTTCTGACAAAATAACTAAAACTGTTCATAATATAAATTTTAAAAAAGTTTTAAAACAATATTTACATCACTACAAAATGTAAATTTTCAAGATATCCATCACTCAAATCGTCGTCACTAATCACATCCACACCATTTGCAACTAGGTTACTAATTAGTGTATTTTCACTTACGGGAGACTTTGAACGATGTCTTTTACTCATTTTGAAATCAAACAAATAATAAACTAAACTTTAACTGCCGTACTTTACACTGCTTTAACCTAAAACTGTGAAGAACAGCTGATATACGTGATATACAGCTGTCTGCAACAAGCGTGAGCAGTCAGTCGAGACGAACTGCAATTGCTCAGTCACAGACTGACAAAATACGAAGTCAAACCATTACAAACTAATATATTTCGATGCAAAATATCTTTGTGCACAAGTCTGTGAAATTTCAAAGCATTTGGTGAAATAGGTGGCCAGTAAAGTAATAAAAAGTACACGTCCGCACTATACGGACGTCGGGAGTTGACGCCATTTTTACGACGTCCGTATAGTACGGACGTCGGGGTTAAAAGGGTTAAATAGCGGTCTGCAGCTCTCTCTAAAGTTTGCACCAACCATTGCTCTCAGAACAGCTTTTTGGGCTATGAATGCTTTTTCAAAAATCAGGATATTAATCCCTGAGTACAATACTGTATTTAAAATTATATGAAATTAACTTTTTTGTTCTTGGGGAATAGGAGATAACAGAGTGGAATTCCTCCTTTATTTTGTCTAGCTTTCTTAGGTCAGTTCATCTTAACTGATAGTACCACACATTCAGTCTTTCTCAGATCAGAAGGAGGACCCTGAACTTGACATCGAAATGTGATGCACTCCAATACCTTTGCCTCTTTAACACTATACACAACCCAGGTCCTTGATTACTTCATCGATTGACAAGCTGTACACTGCTAAAATACCTAGGCTTCCCACACAAAAATGACAAGTTGTACCTAGCATTATATCCTGAAAGGGCTACTCTAATGGCCAGATACAGTTAACTGTATACAGTTATCTGGTATGGCTAAGAGAACATTGTCATACGCTTTTGTGTGAGGTCTTAGCCGTCAGTGACATAAACATAGAGAAAGCTTAAACAGCTAAAGCTCTGCTGAACAGTAGTGTATCTGTAATTCTTCTAGAAGGGGTGCTTATTAGAGGTTCAAGAGATTCTCCATTAGTTGTGGAAGTTACTGATAAAAAAGCAAGAGATTTCAACTTAAAACTTAAGTTTCTATTTACTGATTGTGCAAAATGTTCTTCATTAAAGGTGATGGTTTATGCTGGATGGAAGTGTATTTGCTTTGAATAACTAGGTTGAAACTTGTTAATGAATTTGTCCATTGGATGTAGAAAGATATATAAACATGCAGCCTAACCAGATGTCATTGTTCTCAGTAATCTTTTACTAATTACTTCATCTCCCTCTCTACTGTTAAGAACTGGTGTATAAATCAACCATTTTCACTCATGTACTCCTATAAGATACAATAAATTTTGCTTCTTTGTTCATTTTCTTGTTCATGTTATTTATAGTTTTATCGTTACATTTTTGAACGTACTGTAAATATTACATCTGAGGTGTTTAAACTTAACTCCAAAATTTTCTGGCTGGAGGAAGTTTAGAATTGCAAATTTTTATACCCAAGGATCATCTTTTATCTCTAATATAAAACTGAATAGTGTGCTCATCTAAACAAACCTGTAATTATAATTATTTGTATTCAGTTTTGATTTATTCCAATCATTTTCAGTTAAGAAACCCATCAGGAGGATCTAACTATATTACATTTAGTTTTGTAATTTGCAGTTAGTTTAAGATTAAGAATGTTGATCATTAACAAGCAGGCCTAGTTTTATTTTAAGTAATTTGTGTTGTATTTTTGAAAATTTTAGAGTGTGTTTCAAACATTCAACGATCCCAAAATTATTGATGGAAAATTAAAGAGGTATAACTACGCATTCCTGAAACATTTCATAACAGATGATTTTAATAAATTGTAATCTGCACTAGAAAAACAGTTACGTTTGTAAGATTGTTAAAATGAGTGCATTATTTAGTTATTAAATAAATAATCTAAAGGCTTTCATTTGATTAAAAATATTACTTATGTGATACTCACCACCCTCCATCATTAGTATTAATAAAATTTAATAAGTGATATATTTTTTATAACAGGAACTGTACCAAAATTGTAGGCCTAATTCTTTATTAATCCTTTAAAACCAGAAATAGATTTATCAGATTCTCTTTTAATTGCAGTTTGTTTATGTACTGTGCAGGTTTTTTTTTTTTAAGATTTTTTACAAAAATACCTCTTTTTTTCTAATTTGGGCTCAAGTTTGTGTATGTAAATATATAACTTTGAACATACTATAACTTAACAAGGAAAAATGTTGTATATAATTCGGTCTGTAATATGTCATATTTACATGGAATTTAAGCTGGTACAGTGGAAATCCAATTATCCTGATTAATTGGAACCAGACCCCATCCGGATAGTAAAAAATCTGGATAGTTGGAATTTATCTTTAAAAGCCATTTTTTAGGGAAAAAATAAAACAGAGAAAACGATGGTATAAAAATAGACAACTGTTGCTGACTAATAGTTACGTAATATCTGCTACAGTACTGTAAAATATGTACTAAAGTATTGTACTGTAACTTCCATATTTGCTCTCGAGGGTGGATAAAATATTCACAATGGGACATTTGTTTTTCTTTATGTAAAAAATCGTCTACATCCCTATGCTGTCTGTACATCATGGTTAACTGTTTACCCACCACACCTCTGTCCAAATGTTCAATGATTGTTATTTTACCTGTGAACGGTAAAACTCAAGTTTCATTTTAGAGCTCATCATGGCACAATACACACTACTCAAAGCATTCACTCTAATCTAAACATGAAAGACAAAACCAATCTGTCAACACAACTGCAGGGTAAAACGCACGGACAAAGTAGTGATAACGTCAGACAATACGAGTCATTGTTAGCCATTACCCTTGGACTCGTTTCACAGTTAGATTGTTACTAGTATGGGATTACTGAATGGTAGTTGTTCATGGGATAGTTGTGGTGTTTAAACAACCTATGAGGTCTATTCCAAAAGTAAACCAGCACCAGCACTAGCGCTGGTAGCAGTGGGATTAGTGCTCTCCCACACACTTACGTGCACGGTAATGCAAAGTGTGTGCTGTAATTAAGTTTCTGTAATTTCACATGAAATCTACTTGAAATTTCTTCTAGTTTTTAAATATTATAATGAAAAATCGTTCAAAGACCAGCAAGCATGAGATGTAGAGTTCAAGTAATTTTTTTAATTACGACTTATTTTTATTTAATAAAAAGAAAGTAGATTATTTACTGAATGGAAAAATACCATACATGTTATACATTCTTGTGGGTTCCACCAAATAATTGATATAACCCCGTTTTATGTATGGTTGTTTGAAGGGAATTTGTATTATACTTTTCAATTGGTTGGTAAAGCGAGTGATATTTCACTGCACGTAGTGTTAGAATCAGCTAATTAGTGAAACAGAAAATATGACAAGGTCAGGATATGAGAATTCAGGACCATTCTTTAAAATATATTTAGTACAACTTTCTTTCAGTAGCGAACCGTTCGGCACTCATCCGAGATGTATCACTGATGTTGCAGAAAATCAATACCTCCCATGTCATGAGTACTATAGTGAATCATCTCAGGCTTTGATTTTATAGTTTCAGCATTGCTCTTATGTTTTTGTAACTTGTACAGACTCAGCTTTTAATTTTGTCAAAAGAAGGAGAACAAATTTTCTTTCTCTGTAAGCTAAAAGAAGCAAGCTATTGCTCTTTTAAAGTTTTTGTCCTACCTGAAACTTTTCTTTGTACTGATGTGGGATGCCTTTTTTATTTTTCTGCATTGTTCCAGTGATGTGGGTATTTTCTGAGTACAGAAAGTCGGCTAAGTGAAGGCTCAACATCTTTTTAATAATATACAGAGCAAAAAACCACATTTGATAATTTTGTACAAAGCTGGTTGACATAACTTGACCAGCTATGGGTACTATCCAAATATACACCAAGTAACTTTACGGGCCTAAAATTATGATATATTTAACTATTTATAGAAAATACAATTTCTTCAGTTTTGTTCTTGTTTACTGATAAATAGTTTGCCTGAAACCACTCAAGTGCTATCTTCAAAGAGTGTTCTTGCACCATTATGAAATTATTAAGATAATGTTTTTATTAATGAATGTTGTGTCGTCAGCACACAAAACATGAAAAACACAGCATACTATAAGCAAAGTCATTAATTGGAACTATAAATAAAAAGGGCCCAAGTACAGAACCTTGAAGGATTCCAATTTGTACATTTCTAAACTCAGATTTATCATTACCTTGAACAACCATTTGCTCCCTATCACTAAGGTATGACTTAAACAACTGTAATTCTGTACGTATTCAACTTTTTTAGAAGTAGCTCGTGAGAAAGACAAATCATGCCTTTGACAAATCAATTAGAGTGGCACATGTTTGTAATACGTTTTTCTTCAAAATTGAACAGTATATTTTCAACAACTTTTTCTTCAGCCTTGTTTGTATTTAGTCCTGGCAAAAAACAAAATTGTTCACTGCATAGGAATTTGTTATGATAGAAAAAGGTGTCTAATTGCTCTTTGACACACTACTCAAATATTTTACTAAATATAGGTACAAGAGATATTGGGCTGTAATTTTCTGGAGCTTTTTTATCACCTTTTTTAAAGATAGGCATTGTTTTTGTAACTATAAGAGCTAGTGGAAATACACCTTGTTCCAATATTAAATTAAAGAGAATAGTTAAAGGCTATACTATTAAATGTATAATATGCTCAATGCGTACGAGGTGTGATCAAAAAGTTCCAGGACTTTTTATATACTATGGGAATGCAATGTCTCACAGCGATGCGGTTGGCAGCATTGTATTCCCTGACTCAACAGTAACACAGCTGTGTTTGCAGATCAATCATAACATCTCTGAAAGTAACATTAGCACAGTTTGTTTGAGATTAGTTTTATAGAGTTTGGCTATTTTTTTGTTGAATGAAAATGAATGTGAAAGAAGAGCAACGTGTTTTGTGTAAAGAATGTATGAAACTGAACAAAATGTTTTCTGAAACCTTTTTGATGTTACAAGAGGCTTTTGGTGAAGAATGTCTAAGCTGATCATGCTGCCATCAGTAGTTCAAGAGGTTTAAAGATGGCCGAACATCCACAAACGATGATGCTTGTTCCGGACGCCCTTCAACGTCAAATCAATGATGACAATGTTGCTAAAGTGAACGCTCTCGTACGATCAGACCGTCGACTAACAATCCGTGAAATGGCAGAAGAGTGTAACATTTCATTTGGGTCATGTCAGGAAATTTTAACTGAAAAACTTCAAATGCGTCGTGTTGCAGCAAAGTTTGTGCCAAAACTGAAGACCAAAAACGTTTTTCATGTTTCGGAGGAACTTTTTCAAAAGGCAAATGACGACGAAAGCTTCTTGGATCATGTCATTACAGGAGACGAGACATGGGTTTTTGGTTACGATGTGGAAACAAAAGCCCAATCATCACAATGGACATCAAAAGGCTCTCCAAGACCCAAGAAAGCATGTCAAGTCAAATCAAATGTGAAGGTCATGCTTACGGTTTTCTTTGACTGTAAAGGTGTCGTCTACTATGAATTCCTTCCACAAGGTCAAACAATTAATCGTTTTCTTTATCTTGAAACCCTCAGAAAATTGCGTAATGCTGTGAGAAGAAAGAGACCTGAGCTGTGGCAAAGTGGTGATTGGGTCCTTCACCATGACAATGCTCCTGTTCACTCTGCATTAGTTATCCGTGACTTTTGTGTAAAAAACGCAATGACTGTCATTCCTCAGCCCCCCTACTCACCTGACCTGGCTCCAGCAGACTTTTTTTCTCTTCCCGAAGTTCAAGAGACTCCTGAAAGGACGAAGATTTCAAGCAGTTGACAAAATTTTAAGAAAAAACGACGGAGCTGCTAAACACCTTTACAAAAGAACAGTTTTCTGGGGCCTTTGATCAGTGGAAACACACCGGTGGGAAAAGTGTGTAGCTTCCCAAGGGGAGTACTTTGAAGGAGACAAATTCGAATAAAATGTATGTTGTATGAATAAATGTATAAAAATTCAGTCCTGGAACTTTTTGATCACACCTCGTATATTAGAAAAAACATGTAAGTCTAGACTATTTGAGGAGCTGAGTTTGTTGACACAATATAAAATATCCTTTACAAGAATATATTTCCACTTAAAATAAGGCATTGCACTTCTACGACGACGTGTATCATAATTGTTAGCCATCTCAGTAGCATGACTGTAATTTAAAGACGGTAAATCTGTACTACTAAATTGGGAGGCAACTCTGATTAAAATAATTATTGAAATCATCAAATGGAAATAGCACTTCATGAATTCTTAATTATTATTGCTTTCAGACCTTATTACCTTCCATGCTCCTTTATATTGATTTTTGAATTATAAGTGTTTATTTGCTGATATTTTAACTTGTTTTATTTGTTGGTTGTATTCATGTTTAGCGGAATCATACACTCTCTTATGATCCCTTTCATTGACAGTACCTTTACTACTCTTAAAAACTTTGTATGAATACATAGTATAGCCTATATTCATTTTTCAATCTTGGTGTAAACCACTTAACTAATGGTTTGCCTTTCTCTGAGTTAAAAAATACATTACGTTTTTTAATATTTGGGGATGTTATTGCTATTGTTATTTTGTGTATAACTTATGTTTTTATTTGGTTTAGCCATTAAACAAAAAATATGTGCCATGTAGGAAAATGTCATATTCCTTGTTCTATTGCCGAATGTGATGTTGCTCAGTTTCTCAAACTCGCTGAAGAAGTGGGGACTGGAGAAAGTGACCGGAGAGGAGCTGTTGTTGTATATCTGCGAGGCACCTCTGACGAAACTCCACTACGTCATGGCTGATGACAGAACCTATCAGTACGGCATCGACATTGAAGACCCACTCAAGATACCCATCGGGCCTTACTTCATCAACCAACCCATTGATGTAGTGTTCGACCTTTCCAAGCGAAAAATCACAAACGATGTTTCACTAAGGTTAGTGGTCTATTACTAATATGCTCCATTGAGTGATCAGAAATCCTAAAACTGTATGCCTGTATTATCACCCTTAGTATTCATTCAATCAATAAATTATGAGTCAAAATATATTTGGTCTTCCTTATATAAAAAAATCAACAATATATATTATACAAAAATATACAGTTCACTCTCTATTAATAGTCTGTGTGTAGTTTTTTCAGTTTGTGGATTAGCCATGGCATTCGCTGTAACAATTTACATTAAATATACAAAATTCCATGAAATAAGTTTTAAAGATTTTAAAATACCTTGGTAATATTCAGAGGATTTAATAAGTTTACTAAAAACCTAAAAACTATCACAAATGATCAGAAATAATAGAAGAATAAAGTAAATTGTTGTACTGTACAGACTTACGCATGTGTTGCTTATGAAACCCCATTCCTCTAATTACTTCACCATTATAAAGCATGCTGACAGACCTGTTTGATATGTTGAGGAACAAAATAATGGATTGCTTTGTAACAAAACTTTATTGAAAAACCTTATACAAATAATAGGAGAAGTTTGGTTGGAAGTTTAATTTTGATTAACTAAACAAAAATGCTGCAATGTATGTAGTTGTTTTCAATCGTCATTGCATATTGTATATGTTTGTATTATTTTTTAATTGTACACAGAGTGTGGCTGAGATAGTACTCATTATTTATAAAAAAATTTCATATAAACATAAGTCTAGAACTGTCTCGTTTAGCTGCTAGCCCCCATTTTGTATAAAAAAATTATCTCTAAAATTAGTAAGGCTAAAGAAGCCAAATTTGGCAAATATGTTTAAGTAGACAAAAGGTAAATAAAAAAAATAATTCTGTTATTTTCTGTAATATTAGCAAAATGGTGCCTGTTAACAGGTTTTAAAATAAAGAAAACCAGGAAACCAATTTGAAATAGCTTAGATGAAACACCTGATATATATATATATATATATATATATATATATATATATATATAAGATGTGAATAGAGCCTATGTTCTTAAATGGTCTTGCCGAAATGATTCAATAAACCGAGTTATGTGTCCAGCTGTCTGGCAGGAGGCTACCCTGCACCGACCTACGAATGGTTTAAGGAAGACTATCAGGGGGACAAACTGGTCTCCATCAAGATCGACCCTCTCAAGGACTCTCGCTTCACCATCAGTGGGGGCACTCTCATTATCCATGAACCTAGAAAGGTACCCTCATCAATCCTATGATGTCACAAGAGGAAATACTCATAAATCATACACTTTACACTCATAAATTCTACCTCGGGCATTTATCTTGATCAGAATTGCTGTTCACACCTCTTTGAACGTAATGATTTAAAACTCAGTAACTGAATGGATTATGCAATACTAAATTTTAATTAAAAGGAAGAAATCATTGTTACTACTGTTTATTTTTAAATAAATATATACTTTAATTTAGTGTTACATATTGATTTTTAAAGAAACAGCGGTAAAACTAAAACTGTTGACAAGAAATCTTGTCTATTTATTTATTTTTATTACAGTTTAGCATTCAAGTACTGAGCTAGTCATGTTTTACAAAGTGTGGAAAGCAATAATTATCAGACTCCCAGTAAATATTGAGTTGTAGAATTAGAATTTTGACATTTCATGATGATCAGGCAGAACCATTCAAGCTCCTACAGGTACATTATGTGCTTGGCAGAATGTCGACTTTTGGCAGCACAGGTGCGGACTGATGCACCACTGACTCACAACTAAAAGTAGATCAGCGGGCCAGATTATGCAAGATCTTAACATTGCTGTTAAGCGTACATTGTATCTGTAGCTGCTTAAATGGTACTTCTGTAAATTTAATTTCTGGTACTTATAGCAGACATTTCTACTGGATATAGCTTACTTTGTAAATAAAATATCACTGAGAAATGATGCAAAGGTGACATTGAAATTGTATTAAATAACCAAAATATGCTTATGAAGAAGACAGGTGAAACACTTTTTTTCATTAAGGCCTCTTTAAATTACATATTTATTGGTTAAAAATTCATGAAGTTGCCATTATAAAATACAAAAATAATGCATGTTTTATAATTTTTGAAACAACCTGTATATTGCACTGGAATTTTGATTTATCCTATATATAGGTAAGACAAAAAGCAGGTGTATAAACAAGCAAAATACTACATGCTGCAGACAATTATTTACCATACTTTTTTTGTCTTATTCGTTATATACTTTGTATATAAAATATATAAATCCTGATATCATGGCACTTACAAATTGTAGACAATTAGACATGATATGAAGTATATTATTAAGTAATTTTCTCTTTGTTCAATTAAGTATAATAATTCTATAGTTAGTTTACTTATTGTAACATAACATTTTTTCCCCAGGAGGAAGACCGTGGCTTATATCATTGTAAAGCCAGCAATGACTACGGCACCATCATTTCCGAAACTGTGAAACTTACTTTTGGATTCATTGGTGAATTCAACCTCAAGCGATCGGAAGAGAAGGGAGAAGAGAATTGGGGGAAAACAGTATATTGTGATCCACCTCAGTCCTTTCCAGGTGCATTACCTTTCATTTTATTTATAAATGCATGACACAAAAATGATAAATTACCTCATTGTCCATACATAATATTCGTCTTGTTAGGGTTTGAAAATTTTTGTTAGCAGCCAGAATTCATTTTCATTAAAAAGAAAGAACCAATGTCAGATAATTACAATATGGTCATGATGTGAAGTTTACATGATTTTGATAATGATATAAAAAACTGAAATTGGTTTAAATATGTCATTTTTTTTCTTTTAAAGGTAAGTGTTTGTTGCAATCTTGAACTCTGCAATGGTGTAGATTGATTTATGTCTGAGCCAGATATGTAGTCGTCTTTTTAAGGTCTTGGAATCACATGTTTTTAAGTATTGTGGAAACATATAGTCTTGCTCCAATATAGGAAGGTTTCTTGGAAAAAAGAGTAGTTCTGTTTATCGGTAAGGAGAAGTCATTGCCTAAATTAGTATATAAGAATCCTGATCAATTTGAAAAATACAAATTTAATCATAAATATCGCACAAGAAATTGTAATTTGTTTCAATATCCGGCACATAAACTAAAAAAAAATTGAAACTAGTCCTCTTTATCTAGGTTTGAAATTATATAATAATATTCCACAGACATATAAAAACTTCCCTTATCTACATTTACAAAAAAATTAAAAGAAGCACTCTGTCAAAAAACACATTATAGTGTAAATGAATTCTTTGAAGACAGTTTATAATGAAAACGAATAATAAAAATATATATTTAAAAAAAATGTAAAATGGGTTTAAGCCTTGGATTTAATCAATGTTTTTTTAACGTTTTATAGATTAATGTATCAAAAGTGATTTTTTTATATGTATCAAAAGTAATGTTTTAGAATAAGTTTAGTTATGTAGTTTTTAATCATTGAATATGTACCATTTTTTATTACATTGTGATAGCAGAAAACATATTGTACTATAAATATTTGTCTATTGTCTATTGTCTAATGTGAGAATACCAAGTGTCTTAAAGGTCCCTCAACAGCTATCTCAAGGTTGAAGGCCATCCAGGCACAGCGCGCTTTTCTGTAATAAAGACTCTTTCAAGATTATCAGTTGAAGAGCTTTCCCAAAGGATTATCCCATAACTAATATGGGTTTTGAAGAGGGCATAATATGCCATTTTTCTTGTGTTGGTGTGCTTACATAAATAGCATAGCTTAGTTTAGAACACAGCTTTTCAATATGAAGCTTCCTAGAGAGATGTTCATCCAATATTACACCCAGATGCTTGGTAGCTTCAACCCTCTGTAGGTCTGGAGGCTTGGTACTTTCATCTTTTAGCCTTTCTAATGCTAAAGTTTTGACTTAATGGAGTTAAAAACAAGATCATTATTGTCACAATACTGCTGTGCCATGCTCACTGTGATGAAGATGTTAATGTCCAAGAGCTCAGTGGTGTTACTGCCAATTAACAGGACAGAACCATCAGCATACATGATGGAAAAGCATAAATTTCCGAGATAGTTTGGAAGGTCTGAATAGTACAAACAAAACTCAGTAACCAGAGTCTGAGGTCAGGGTGGTGAGTCAGCAGAAGCTCAATGTTTCGTTATAATTGTAACTGAACTAGAGACAACAGTTGCGTTCCATTCTTAATTATTGGCTGCTTGTTATCGATCCGAAACGGTTTCTCATAGCAACCGAACGCTGTATGCTGGTGCGTTTGACGGCTTTTTCCATCTGGAGAGGATGGCAGTGCAAACTTGAGTTTGTGTGCAAGCTCTGTTCCTATGTCCAACTTTGTGTTATATGTTACATCTGAACATTGTTTACAACGGCTGTAAAACTGCTTTAATTGTATTTTCAAATTTGTTTGTTTTTAATTTTAACTGTATTTTTCTGTTTGAATTAAATAGGCAAATTCTTTAAATATATGTTTACATATGATATTAAAAAATAGTTTTTATTTTTTTACTTCATATTATAAGTTTAGAAATCTTAGTTTATACAAGAAGTATATTACGTCCAAATCATGTATAGATTGCACTAGGATTTAAGAAAACTCATACACATAAATAACAAACATACATATCTAAATAGTTACAGATGTGTAATACAGATATGTAGTTCTAAATTTTCATGGTTACAAATAAAAAAGATTTCAAATTCGTGTATTTTTGTCAAGAAAGTTTTGTCATGTGGCATTTGGCAGACAAGAAAGATGTGGCATATAAAAAAAACATCACACAAAGTCTGTTTATGTACACTGTCATCTGTCGGTTTATTCTGTGTGTCCGATTCAATCACAATATATTTTGTAATATTACACTAAATGACTCAAATAACAGATGTGTTATCAAAACCTGATAAAATAATACTTAATTATTTAAAAATCAAATACATATACAGTAGAGTCCCGCCAAATCCGAACTAATTGGGACCGAACCTTGTTCGGATTGACGGGAAATTCGGACTAGGCGGATTTTTGTTAAATAGTACCATTTATCAACTTTCAAGTGCAATTTACGTGGTTTTTAAAAACAATTAAATGCATACAATAATCAAATGCAATAAACAATAGTAAGTACGTATTAAACGTAATAATAATATTACAGCTTCCTGTCTTTGTACGGTAACATCGCGTGGTCGAAACTGAGTGCCATTGTTTGTGCGTAATGAATCTAGTAGAAGCCACCTGTCTGTGGTGGGCGGGGCGAGTTGGTCGGTGACCTTGAAACAGTGTGGCGCGCAAAACTATTGGGACTGCCACTACCTCACCCCTATCCCCTCCACCACTCACCCCGGTGACGAGTGGCGAGACGACAGTTTTAGTGCAATCTTCCATACGCGCAGCACGTGCTCTTACTGTGTATTCTGTAGTTTGTGGTTTGCAGTTTTGTTTGTTCTTTGCTCTGCTCTGTGCGTATATCCGATTTCATTATGGCTAGTAAACGTAAACACAACTCGTGTACGTTAAAAGAAAAACTCGAAGTTCTCAAAAGACTAGACAATGGTGAAAGTGCTACTCAACTTTCAATTGAATTTGGTGTCGGTAAAGCGACGATCAGTGACTGGAAAAAGAAGCGGGCAAAAATCGAACAATTTTGCTCTGTTACAAGTGAAAACACTCTAGAAAAACGTCAAACTACTACTACTGTGTCATCGTATGACAAACTCGATGAAGCACTTTACTTGTGGTTTTCTCAAGAGAGACAAAAAGGCATTCCCATTACCGGCCCTCTTATTAAAGAAAAGGCGCTTCTACTAAACATCCTTATGGGAGGCGATCCGTCATTTTCGGCTAGTTGCGGTTTTTTAGATCGGTGGAAAAAAAGGCACGGTATCAGGCAACTGACTGTAACTGGCGAAAAGATGTCTGCAGACAGCAACGCAGCCGCAGAGTATCTTCAGGAGTTCAAAGAAATTACATCCTCCTACTCACCCCAGCAAGTGTACAACGCTGATGAAACGGGGCTAAATTTCAAAGCGTTGCCAACAAAGAGCCTAGCTTCAAGAGAAGAAAAGTCCGCTCCAGGATTTAAAATGATAAGCAACGACTAACCGTATTAGCATGCAGCAACGCTTCCGCCACCAATAAGATACCTTTGATGGTTATCGGTAAATCCAAAAAACCTCGATTTTCAAGAATGGTTTGAGAAACAATTTGTGCCCAACGTGAGAGCCTACAATGAAGAAAATGGACTGCCTGATAGAGCGTTGTTACTCATAGATAACGCTCCGTCCCATCCGGATGGACTTAGAGCTGGTTATTGGTGATATAAAAGCCATTTTTTCTACCACCGAACGTTACTTTCGATCATACAACCAATGGACCAAGGAGTTCTACAAGCGTTGAAGCAAAATTATCGGAAAAAGCTGCTCCGAAGCCTGCTTGAGGAAAATGAAGACCTCACAATTCTCCAAAAGCTTAAGAAAATCACGATCAAAGATGTTAATTTTCTGGGTGGCAGAGGCTTGGGAGAACACAAGCGTAGGAGCTCTGCAGAAATCTTGGAAAAATCTTTGGCCTGATCTGCAGTTTGTTGAAGAGGTTGTTCCACCGGTAAATGAATGCGAACTTCTTCCTCTTGTAAAAAAAATACCGGGATGCGAAAATGTAGAGAAGGAGTGTGTTGATGAGTGGACGGCTGTAGATGACAAAGGCTTCGAGGAGTACACAGACGAAGACATCGTGGCACAGGTGCAAGGAGTCCCCAGCTGATGACTCATGTAGCAGTGAGGATGAGGGAGACGCCCAAACTACCGAATATTGTTCCATACAGCGCAGCTGCAAGTGCCTTTGACTCTCGCTCTACGCTACGTCGAGCAACATGCCACTGCTACTCCCAATGTTCATTCGGCGTTGGCGAAACATTGCATCGTCCAGTCGTTTTAGTGTGTTGCGTCAAAAGAAGATCACTGACTTTATGTCTTAAGAAAGTGTTGGGTTTTGCAGTGTTTTGTTTTAACGTTTTTATCCCTTATTGTGTCCCAAGTTAAAGTACAAATTATTTGCTAAGCCTTGCGTAGGGGTTTGTACATTATAAATACAGTACAGTACAGTACTATGTTTCATTTATTAACAGTATAAATTCCGTACAATGTATGTATCATCTAACGTTTTCAAATGTAATTTCAGTTTCTATATGTCAGTAAGAAAATGCTTTGAGAAATAAAACTTACGTTTTACTATAATAACTGGTTTTAATTTATTTTCCTGCCTTTTTACCAATTTTATATTTTCTCCTAGCCGTGTTCGGATTAGGCGGATTTTCGGATTGGCGGGGTTCGGATCGGCGGGACTCTACTGTATTAACAAAATGTAACCTTCTCTGAACCTTTGTTACATCAAATCTGTATTATATCAAACATTCTGAGGTGTAACTTGGGGGGAGGGGGGAGGATAAGGGGAGTAAAACTCCTCCCCTTAAAGAACCCTAAAAATAAATAAATTCACACAATGGCTAATCCAACTTGTTTGAAATGCAGCAGATACAATTTTTACTTTGCATTAGGCTTATCTAATCTATTCAAATTTAGATTTATTCCATACCTCTCCCCCTCACAGTGTGATGTGGTTTCAATCAGACTCATCCCTCCAAAAGCCCAGTTGTAGTTACGCCACTGCAAACATCAGAAGGTTGTGTAAATACAGACTGGCTAAATTATCAGTGGTTTATAAATAAGCTGCGTTATCTTTCTTGCATAAGTTCATAGGTGACTTGTATATAATTGCCTTGTTTTCAAAGAGCTAAAATGAAATCAGGATAGTTCTAAATTATTTATACAAGACAATTTTTATGTTTTACTATCATACATCAACAAATATTTTTAATGTAGTGCAAATTAGGAATTTTTAGTTTCCTATCCTAATCACCGCTGTAGTTATTCTTTACCCAAAATATTTAGGCAACTGGTCATTGAATTCATCCCTGGTACTCACAATCAATTAATCGTAACTAAAACGTTTTGAAATGTTGTATCGATTGTAATGTAATGTTAAGCACATCGTGAGGTTTTGTTTAGCCTAGTTGTTTGTTTGCTTTGTGAGAGAACTGTGAGTAATGTTTTAACCCTTCGATGCACCGCGACGTACACCGTACGTCTAGTGTTTACCGCTGAACTCGGCCCGCAATGTACGCTGTACGCATCATGCAGTCCGATCTTATAACGAATACATTTAGGTTATTTTCAATGTAATACATTCGAGTTATACATCGTTGGAAAGAAGATGAAATGAACTATCGGTGTATCGATACCTATGTATCGAAAGCCGTTCAACATGTAGTTTATAGTAGACGAAAACATCGATCAAGGTGGCGCTTGCTGTCAGCTGTTTCTAACTACGTAATTGACTGGTAAACGACTTTGTCTGCTGGCATGACGATGTTATTGTTTGTGTTCAGCTGTTTATTTGTTTGTTTATGTTTGGTATTGTAGTAGAATATAATAAGAATATCGGGTGTGTGGACCTTAGAGATCAAATGCTAGAGAACTATCTACTGGAAAGGAAAAGAGGTACTAAATGGTACATGAAAGTCTTCAAGCGTATGCTAAACATTACAATTCTGAAATCATACGTCATTCGGAAGTCAAAACACAACAATATTGATCACTTAACATTAGATTAGGCCTAGTAAAAGAAACGTTGGAAAGATTTCAACAAGAGGTACCAAGAACAGTTAAAGGCAGACCATCCACTGAGCCTCCACCATTGCGCCTAACTGAAAGACATTTTATTGAAAAGATTCCACCAACTGGGAAAAAAGCAAAGCCTCAAAGGAGATGTGTGGTTTGCTACAAACATGGCAGAAGAAGGGACACAATCTACTGGTGTCCCCAATGTGAGGCTGGCCTATGTCTAGAGGACTGCTTCAAGACATATCACACAGTTGCAAATTTCTAATGTAAGTACAGCAAATAACTTCCAGTAAACATGTCTTAAAAGTTTTGTGATGGTATTTTGTACATGTTTGTATGGGTATACTTATATTTTAGCAATATAATCACTTTGACAAGTATAGGCTTAACAGAAAATCATTTAATGTATGTATAGGTAATGTTGTCACAAAACTGTGAAAAACAAGAAATTAAGTGGACCACTTAGGGGGTGTTCAGTTCAAATTAAATAGTGCATTGAAGGGTTAATCAAAGACTAGTTATAATTAGTTTTGTGTTTCCAGGTGTGAAGTATTACTGGGCCAGAGACTACTTTCCAAATTTCGTAGAAGAGGACAAGCGAGTATTTGTGTCATTCGATGGTGCTCTGTACTTCTCGGCCCTGGAGAACATCGACAGAGGCAACTACAGCTGTAATGTGCAAAGTCGAGTGTCCGACACTGGACGCAACGGGCCATTCTTCCCCCTCAATGTCCACCCTCATTGTGAGTGTTGTTTTATGTACAAGGGTTATTTTTAAAAAATAAGGCCCATTTGTGAACGAAAGTAAGAGTAAAACATAATTCTACCACCACACTTTGTATGTGTTTAGACATCATTTGCAGCCGTGTCATCCGTCTAGTGAGCTGTAGAAGTTTATGTGTTTAATAAAAATTGAGGCAACCGCCGACTGTGAGAAACAATCTGTAATACGATTTTGGACTGCAAGAAATTTTGAAGCAGCAATAATACATTATGATATTTATGACGATTGACGGTTATAATGGTTAGAGTGACACGACGTTATAATATTAATATTAAAAATAGGCCAAATTAACATGCAGCAACTCTCTGTTCACTGGATATATGGTCAGTAATGTGTAAAACAAAATTCAATAATAACCTAAACCAACTAAAAATTCACATTTTCAATGGTATAAGTTGCATTTTCACAAGTTACAAAACCAGTATTGTACACTATAATTTCTTAGAAAATTAGTTAGCAAAAATTGTGATCTTTTTGGATTTGGATTCAATTTCAAATATCAATGCTCTCATCTTAATATACAAACCACTGCATAGAATAGAATAGTTTGTCAAAGAAATCGGTAAAAATCCATAAAGCAAACTACCTTACACATAACAATGTAATTACATTGATTATGAATAAAAACTCTCTTTAGGGTTAATATTCTGATTTAAGAACTATGGCTATTACCAGTTATTGAAGGTATAGTGAGTTGCGTAGCATCATTTGTATATTCAAACGTTGTATCCAGTCGAAATTACCATTTCTGGAAAGATATATTTTAATGAATCTTCCAGTTTTGGAATTTTCACTAGTCATTTTGCTGCAGAAGTATTTTATCCAAGTTTTACTTTGCATTATCACGATATATTGAAATTCCACAAATCACATGTGAATGAATTAGATTGGTTTGGGAACCATTGGTAGATTGGGGATTAGTACATGGTTTGAGAGTTTTAATAGCACAGAAATCTTGACATTTGTCACAAATCTTACCAACCAGTAGACATTATTAATTACAAGTCCACATGGTAGTTCCAAGTTAAATTCCCATTTATCAAAAGCCCTAATAACTTTGTGCACTCTGTCTAGGTTATCGTACAAAACAAAGATTCAATTGTGCTTAATAATTTTGACTTCGTAGGTTGGGAAGATTGATTTTTGGACATTGTTATTGTCAACTAGACACACATTGCTGCCAAACAGACTGAAAATGGAACAGACAGTATGAAAGATCGTGGTAATGTACTGTGAGCTGTGAAAGGAAATTAACTGTGGATTTTATGTCAGAAAGCACTAAAAACCTATGCTGATACATAATAATATGTGCCAGTGAGAAAGAGTGGCTTGCCATAAAAAAAACCAAGCAGCATGGTGTAATGTCTTTTCCATGGCTATGTTGCTCTAAGCAATGTTATTACACATTGATGGTAACATCTAATAATGCGTTTTGGGTGCAGTATAACTCTGTCATCCATCTTACAGTCTGGACTTGTAACATTTAGTGGATTTCAAGCGTTTTATTACTTTATGTGTCAATAGCTTCACAATGAACTGTAGTCATGGATCAGACCCCTTCACAGACGGGAGATGTTTTTGAGAAAATGTCAAAATGTTTGAACAGAAAACGGGAATTTGGAAAAGTTGATAAAATTATGAAAAATATTTATGACCAATATTTGCCTTATTTGTCTTATTATTAAAAAAATTTTGTTACAAGAAACAACCCCTCATAGATTTATTACAGTGAATGCTTTCTATATCATATTCAGTAACAACTGATAAAGTAACTAATAAATACTTTAATTGTTCAGATCCAAAATCTCTATGTATACATAAGTTAAATGTCAATAAATTTTTTTTTTGTTCTATCTACAATCATTACAAAACTAAGGGCTCTTAATGCTACTTACCTGTATTCTTGTAGCCAATTATAGATTCACTAAGACAAATAAAATTAAAAAGTTTTTTATGTAGAATACAATTTATTTTGTTTTGGTTTATTTAAATATGTAAATCATGGACAAAACAACTAGCCATTAATTTCTCTTATTAATTCATCAATACCTTTATTTCAAATAATTATATTAGGCTTATTTATTTATATGGCCCATATCATAAAAATACCTTGCAATCTTTTCATACAGTATAATGTGTATGTATATTTTTAAGTATTAATTTTCGACATACAAATATATGTGTTTATGTTTTTCAGCAAACCATCAACAGCTCAAATTTCCAAATAATTTTCCAAAAGCATTTCCGGAGGCTCCAGTTGCTGGGAAAGAAGTCAGATTGGAATGTGTGGCATTTGGATAGTGAGTGATCCAAGTTTACTTCTGTCTCTGTTTATCTCTAGTCATAGTAATATTGTGCAACACTTATCTAATTTCATAATATTTAAGCCCAAAAAAAAACCCTAAACCATCTACATTAAAATTCTTAAATAAAATAACGAGGTTTGCGCAGTAAATTGACACGTAATACTTGTAGCCATGAATGAACTTAAATTTATAACATACAAACTGAAATCAAAACAACGAGAGTTTGTTAATTTGGTATTTAGTCACGGAATGACAAAAAGAATGACAAAAACACATTTTAGCACAGTTGTATAAACATAGAATACAATTCCAAATAAAAATATGTTTATAAAATCACTATATATAATTTCCTCATTTTCGATAACTACATCAAATTTTCACGGTTACCGCCACTTTATCCTTCAGATGACGTTAACACCCATACACAATTCAAAGGACTTGACTCAGCTCGGCAAATCTGTTTTCCTTTGTGACTTAAGCAGTTTCAATTGACCGTCACAACAGATAGACGGCGCAGTGTGAAAGTCTATATTACGGTCAAAATGATTCATTGTTCACTAGTTTGGCATAAGAAATATTTCATGTGCCGCAGAAAATTGGTGGAACATGATTTCTGCCCAATAATTAGCGACTGGTTCAAAATTCGATTGTTGAATCTCGTTGATTAATTCTTGAACCCAAATAAGTTTTGAAGATTCAGTGCATTTGAGATTCGGATTCGACACATCTCTCATTGACACCACTCTTCGGTTAATGGTCGGAGGTCTTGTAGCAAGCTCAGAAGATGGTGTGTTCAATAGAGCGGGTTTCACGCAGTCCTCTCATTACTATGAGCCTTTTTTCAGTGAAGGGGGGGGGGGGGAGGGAGGAGCTACTTGCGCAATTTCGAGGTTAACCCATTGGGGAAGAAAGACAAACTGGTTTCGTACTGAGTGGTCTGGGATTAATGCCGAGCGACAAGCTGGTCTCATCATCAATGTTTAGCCATTCTTTATTGTTATAGTTCTGAAAATACCTGCTATGGTCGCGTTTCTATGGTCTTCACTGGTTCTTTTATTAAGAGGAAAATGCATTTCATTACACTTTTTTTGTTACTGGAAGCACAGAATTGATCACCTGTTTGTTTGAGTACTTTGCCATTTTTTTCGATTGTCAGCTATTACATGCGAAGTTAGGTGTGTTGTTTGTTTTTGATTAGATGAGAGATTGATCGTAATGTTTGTAAAAAACTGCAGGACTATGTTATTCCTTTGTTATTAAACATTGATTACGAGTGCAATTCTGATATCAGTGATAGTTATGAGGATGTAAATATTTCCTGTGCTCAAAAACCGTTTACCGATTCATGATCTTTGCGAGGATGAAGAACTTGGAATCAAGATGATTTGGTTATTTGGATTATTCTACAATTGTACAGTATGTTACATTATTTGTAAAGTTATTTTGTGTAAGGTGAATAAAAATATCTACATTACCTAGGAAACAAGAAGTTAAAGTAAATGTCCAGCAAAATCATATAAAAAAGATTACTCATAATATTTTCCTTTATTCTATTTTTGAGCTCTTTTCTTTGGATATATGCATGAAAATGTTTATATATGTAGAAAACATTGTCATATTTCAGGTAAAATATGTTAAAGTTAGTTAGAAAGTAAGTAAAACATGATAAAAATGTTTGGTTTCAAATATTTATATAAAATATATGTACAAAATTTAAAATATTTTAAAATAATAATTTTCTTAAAAATATAGTATTTTATGTATCTAATTAAGATTTTACTGTAAAGACAGTTGTAAAATAATGATTACTCTTATCTTTTTTGGATTTTGTTTAGAATGCTGTAATCAAAGTCAATTTTTGCCTAATTTAATTGCTGCTACTAGTCTTGCAGAAGCCTCAATAAATACTTCCTCAATGGGTTAACACAATAAAAGAGGGTTTTGGTTAGTGAACAACTTGATAACTAAAAATGAAAGAACAGATCATTACAAAAAAGATTAAATATTGTTTTTATCTCGTATGTAAATACATGTTGTCACACACATTGAATGTATGTAACATCAGATTAACATGTTCATTGTAGTAGGTAGACTTAGTCAAAAGTCAAAATTCTCTTAATTTATTAATACTAATACACATCTGAACACCATCAAGATCTGACAAAAGTTTTCCTTAATCTACTGTGCCTTATTTATTATATTTTATTTGATTTATTATTATAATGTTTATTATGTTGTATGTTATTGGACTGTATTATTCTATTTATCTTATTATTTACAGTTGTTTCCAATCCAGATATCCCTCCATGTAGAAAATCACTCTGTCAACCAAAGAAAGCTTTAATTTATTTTTAATTTACTTAAGTGATTTTCCATTTTTTATGAAGAAATTAAAGATATAGATGATATTTGTGTCAATGTTTACTTTTGTAAATTTGTCTAATTTAGTAACTTAATTACAGTGAAAAATATAGAATTTGTGTATAATGTGTATATATTACATTAATCAGTAATTTGATTCTGTTTTAAATCGAATTCAATGTTTGATTTGAAGACATGCTATGTGTTTTATTTATATTCAATTTCATTCCAAATTTTACTATTCACACACTCTTACTTTATCGTATTAATCAGTATTACCAGGACAAAATATTCACTTCTCAATATTAAGTCATCCATATGAGTACTAAATAATGCCTGTAAAAATATCTAAATGGTGCTGTTGTTACACTGATCTTATCTTACAAGTTTTGTTTGGCAGTTAAAAATACAATTTTTAAGTTGAGCAGGAAAATGTCAGAGTTACACTGTTGTATGGAGGAAAAAAGTACATAGAAGTGGGGGTGCGTTGTCTGAGGCAAAGTAAACTAGAACTGTGACAAAATAATAAGAATATTCTACTGAAACTGCGGGTACTTTGGTATTATCTGGAAAACTCTCTTTTTGGAGCAGTTTTTTTTACCGAGGACCTAAACAAACTACAATATTAGAAAGAACAGACTTATTGGACATATTGTGAAGATGACATGTCATTATGATAATCGGCTCTTGTTTTCTGCATTCCAAAAGGAAGCAATGTCAGCGAGAAGTAGACCACTCTGTCCCCATCTACTTCTTGTTATAACGTGATATAATTAGATTTAGATTAGGTCATCATAAATGTTACTATTAGTAACTACGTTAAAGATTGACGTGATCTGAGCTGAAGTTGGGTACTATCTTCAGGGATGTATTTCTATTTTTGCCAGTAGCGTGGGGTAGCGCTGAAGCTCATGGCCGGTGCATTTCCAATCGGTACTTTCCCAATCTCAGATCACATCCCAGATTGTCATACTTCTTCAACGACAGATCACGTTGGGCAATCTGGCACGTGATATGAGGTCGGGAAATTACTGATCAGAAAATTTCTCTGGCCATCAGTGTGGGCCTCGGTGGTGCCTCCCAACACTCCTGGTGATAAAAGAAAAACATCTCTTGAGATAGTACCTAAATTCAAGCTCATATCATGTGAACACTCATAAATGTCGACTTTTAACTTTTTATATTTAAAATACGTATGTATGTGTAGCCCATGTTTATGAATCTTTCTGAGGATCGAGGCTATGCCCTTGATGAAGAACTCGGAAGGATTCATAATCATGAGTATAGCATATAACAAAAAGTAGATAAGGACAGAGTGGCCGACTTCTCGCCAGCATCACTCCCTTTCAGTAGGCAGAAATTAAGAACTGATTGTCATAATGATAAGCAATTTCACAGTGAGTAAAATAAAGCCTGTTCTTTCTAATAATGCAATTTTTTTTAGGTCCTTAATAACAAAAACTGTTAAAAAATAGTGGCCAAATACCAAAGTATCAAATATAATACCAAATACCAAAAATAATACCAAAGTACCAAAAATGCTGCTAAAACACGATCCAGCAAAGTGTGAGATGTGTTGATTATGCTGCATCATTTTACAGCCCAGTTCCGTCGTACAACTGGACGCGGCGGGGCTCCGCCTTACCTCGGCAGGCCATCTTCGCCTCGTACAATCGCGTGTTGCTCATCCCCAATGTGCAGGTGGAGGACCAAGGGGAGTACATTTGTCGAGCCACTAATGACAGAGCCAGCATCCACAACTCAGTCGTGCTGTCTATACAAGGTAGCCATCATTAGTTGTCTGGGAAACTGTGGTATAGAGTGGAACTGTTGTGTTGTCATCATGAAATTAGCGTTTTTATTATTTAAATTTCATTTGTATTGTATTATTTAACCCTCGAACTGGTAGTGTCTGCTCTTGGACTGGCACTCTGTTCTGCCATCGATTGATATTCGGTTTTAAGTCAAAATATTGAAGATATGCAAATAATAATAACCTTACTGCCGTATATATGGCAGTGCCAGTACATGATCGGCGTAACTGCCTTATATACGGCAGTTGCCAGTTAGAGGGTTAAACTGTTATTTTTGTTGTATAAAAAATTAATTAATTTACACAATGTATAGTGCTGAATTCTAATAATCCTGTGGTTGTAAAGGGTGATTTTTTTATTGGTGCGGTTTTTAAAACTAAATAAAAAAATGAAAAACAACCTGCATTGACATAAAAATGCATTTATTTGAACTACAGTGTCATGACATTAACGTTTAAAAATGATTTCTGGCATATGGGCTCCATTTCGTTCGCGTAGAAAGCCCAATCGAGAAGTCCAATTTTCGAATACTCTTTCCAGCAGCTGTGGTTGAATTCCGCCAATAACTCGTCGAATGTTAGCTTCCAAGTCATTTAAAGTTTGTGGCTTGTCAGCGTATACTTGAGACTTAACATATCCCCACAGAAAGTAGTCTTGTTGGCGTGATATCACACGACCGTGGGGGCCAGTTGACACTACCTCTAAATGAGATGATACGTTCACCAAATGTTTCTGCCAACAGGCCAATTGTGTCGTTTGCCGTGTGGCACGTCGCGCCGTCTTGTTGGAACCAGACCTTTTCTAAATCCACTTTAAGTTCGTTTAGCTGAGGAAAGAAAAAGTCCCGTAACATTGCCCGATAGCGTTGACCATTACCGTAACAGTCTGGCCAGCATTGTCTTTAAAAAAATAAGGGCCAATAACACCACCTGCCCAAATGGCGCACCAAACGGTAAGTTTTTGTGGATGAAGGGGCATACCAACAAATTCTTTTGGGTTTTCATCACTCCAAATCCGACAATTCTGTTTGTTGACAAAGCCGCATAACCAGAAATGAGCCTCATCACTGAAAAAAATCTTGCTTGCCTGCGAAAGCTGGGTCACGTGTTATCTTATCTTGAGCCCATTCAACGAAATCAAGACGCTTGCGATAGTCTAATCGTTTCAGTTCTTGCACCAACTGAATCTTGTATGGATATAGGCGTAGATCCTTCCGTAAAATATTCCATAGAGTTGAGTAGCAGATCGCTAATTGCTGCGCACGATGACGAATCGACACACTTGGATCCTCTTCAACACTATGAGCAACAGCATCAACAGCCTCTTCGGTCCTTACTGTGCGGCGTCTCTGCCGATGCTTGTCAACAAGAGTGTGGGTATTACGAAAACGATTAACCAAAGCTCGAATACCTGACTCTGATGGACGATTATGAGTTCCGTAAATCGGACGAAGTGGTAAGTTGCCCGAACTGAACTGCGGTTTTCAAAATAAATTTGCACTATTCGCAAACGCTCTTCTATTGTAAGTCTGTTCATGGTTACTATACAATAATACGCAATAGACAGTACAAATATCGAAATGACATAAGATAATAAACAAAGATCAGCTGTTTTATTCAAATTTAATTGTTATGTTTAATAGTGGTGCCAACTTAAAAACCACACCAATAAAAAAATCACCCTTTACTAACTAGAATAGTATATAACATACAATAAAATCCTCCTTGTACAATTTTACAATTATTTGTTGCACTGGAAATTGAGATAATTTTTCACCTCAGTTAAAAGAATGAAGATATATGTTTTTCCTCAGTCAATAAACACAAACACAATCATACTGGAATAAAACATGAATGGTTAAAGTATTTGTACTTTTGCCATCTTGAATTGAGGAATTAATTTAGCAAACCAGTTAAGGGTCTATTAAACTATGTAAAGGATATTAGTGTAGACTCACTAACAGGGCAAGCATTTGTGATTTAGTGTATGTTTGAGAGAAAAAAATGAGGTAATTATGATCAGAATGATGGAGATGAGAATGAGATATGCTGCAACCATGTTGTGTTACAGCCGAACCGAACTTTACGATCCCGTTGACCGACAAGCACATGGACAACAAAGGAGAGTTGACGTGGACGTGTGAGGCGTTTGGGATCCCTGACGTGAGTTATGCTTGGATGCGAAACGGAGAGCTGCTGGAGGTGGACAAGTTGCCAGAAGAAGACAGGGCCAGATATGTGATACAGGATAATGTGCTGACTATCCGCTATCTAAACCCAGAGCGAGACCCGGCCATGTATCAGTGTCGTGCTCGCAACGATCTCAGGACCAAGTATTCATCGGCTCAACTACGAGTCTTGTGTAAGTTCCTTATATTTGTTTTATTCTGTGACGAATTTGTGTACTTTATTGTTGACCTCTTACATGCTGCTCACCACAACACAATATGTAATACAATATATATAAAGTTCGATTTGACACGGAATGCACCAGTATGGCATTCCGGTATCTCAGAAAAATGAGTTTGGTACAACAAATGAGGTTAGAGATCGGTATGACACGTTAATCCAAATTTCGCTAAATCAAAATTTGGAGTAGGGAGCAGATTGAGCACCTGTTATGAAAACACTGAGGTTAGTAAGCTGAATGACCTTTGAGTTTACAATCATTTCCATTTATAAAACCTATTAATTTCAGTTTTATGACAAAAAAATAATCCATTCAAATGAGTTTAATTTTCATGAGGGTACAAATACACAGACAGTGAAGTGACGCAAAATTATCAAACGGATGTTAACATACAGAATAAAATACACAGAGCATGACGTGACACAATTCAATCTCTGTATTCTATTCCATATGTTCACTGTATTTGAATTTTGCGTTACATTGTGTCACTGTCTGTGCAGTCGTATCCTAACTTTGTTATTTTTAACAATATTAAGCATAAGAATATTATAACTTTGAATTAGTTTCCCTTTGGATTGTCACCATTGAGATAAGTGACCTCTAAGTTTCACTGTTAAGTTTCATTCATAAAGTAGACCTTTGTAAAATTTGGTCTTGTAACTTGACATCATCCTATATTAATTAATATAATGTTGTTGAAAAAAAATTGTTGATCTCATATTTTTCATGATTTAGCATTATAGATAATCTTTTTATTTTGATTTAATTTTCTTCATCATAAAACGCCTCAAAGCAGTAAAAACAGTATTAGCAAAAAAGTGCTATATTGTTAAAAATAACGATTGTTTTACAGTAATAATGCAAATAATGCAATGGTTTACATAACCAATGTATATCTGAGCATGCAACCTAAGAATAGCCATTCAGTCAAGTACCTTTTGATCCATCAGTCAAAAGTTAACACAAATATGATCATATGTATTTTATTGGTATAACTTCTTCTGAAGGTCTTAGAGATAAATGACCTAGTAAGGGATAAGTGTATAGAGTAATACATGATAATTGTTTCGAGAGTTAGCTCTATAGTTTAGCTCTGTTTTAACAGCACTCAAACCGTCATTCAAAAAGCGTCCCTTGGAAACGGAAACTTATGCTGCAGAAGGGGGAAACGTAACCATCATTTGTAGTCCTGAAGCTGCGCCCAGACCAAAGTTCACTTGGAAGAAGGACTCCCTTGTAATTGGTGAGTATTAAGAATAATATTCATTAAATTACACTTATTAGCTATGTTGACTATGGTATTACTTTCACTTTTCAATAGTACATAAAAATATAAGTAAAATTCCAAACAAATGTGATTTTCTTATTTTTCTTAAAATGATTTGTACTATCGTATTGGGCTTTTAAAATAAATTCAACAACTTTTTACCTAACACGTTCGCTGCGGCAAGAGCGGCCAATGATGTACCCGATATGCGGCAAAATTCGAACTTGCGATTTTCGTTGAATTGGCGTTATTTTGGTTTGATGCGCTATAAAATAATGATATTCGGTTATATTACGTTCTTATGCGTTCGTAATCATCGGGACTGTCCGGACAGTGGCCCGCATTTTTGGCATGGCATCATTTATGTTAACATATGACGGGCTATATAAAATTTAACTATAACTTACCAAATGTGTTGTGTGATGTCCAAAAGTAGCAAGAATACTTCAATCGACTTTGATATGCATCAGGTTCCGTTGCTAGACAACGCTACTGTCCGGACAGTAGTCCCGCACATAGCATAAAACACCCACAGAGCGCGCGGTGCAGATCGCTGTCCGCACAGTAAAACAAATAAAAGTATCGTTTGAATTAATTTACTAAGGAGACAATACATACTGTATACAAAAAAGCAAAATATGTGTGTACTGTGTACAAGAAAAATATTGACACCACACATATAGATAAAATCGCAATACCGGTAAAAGATTACCTTACTTTTAATGTAGTAGTAATAACCTATCCAATTTGTAAACAAGCCTAGCTGCTAATACGTCTACTCACGAAAACAATACCACAAGGGAAAAAAAATTAGGAACACGTGTTTTATTGTTTTCCTACTGGTTCATAATAGCAAAAAACATGTGAAATTTCAGCTGTTTCGCTGGCACTGTCGGGACAGTAGGCCCGCATTTCCAGGACGAACTGACGTATCAGAAAGTAAGTATACTTCATCTAGAACAAGCTTGAAAAGTTTCCGACAATTCCCGCAAGATCGCAGCACGTGACAAGCGAAACGAATAAGCAATGCATTGTGTGTATCGGCACTGTCCGGACAGTGCCTCGCAGTTTTGGCGAGGGTCACGGGACTGTCCGGACAGTGGCCCGCAGCGAACGTGTTAACTAAAGATGTTGACTTTCATAAGTTATTATTCCATATGGTTTTAAAATGAATAAATAAAAGTTAAAATTCTTTAAATTAAAACTTTAAGTTTCAACATTTCTAAGTGGTATCATAAAGTGAATAGTACATTATCAAAATATGCATTACAAAGGTAAATTTTCTTATGCCATTCATACGAAATTTCATTGTCTTACTTTAAAGAAATGTCAACGTTATAGACAGTTTGTTCAGAAAACAGTATGTTTACCTTTCTGTGTAATTTTGCACAAAAATTCAAAGATTTTTAAGGCTGTTTTATAATTCTTGAGATGTTTAGAACTGTTTTCTCAGAAAGCAGTATTGCTCTGTATCCATTAATATTATTGAATACTTACACCCGATACATATTGGATGTTGGCGGCAAATGGTAAAGCAATTTGTCCACCTAATTCTCACAGAACCATCTAGTAGTGTGGAAACAGTTAAATACAATGTCTAGTCTTTAAAGTGAGAAAGTTTGTGTCAGATTTTCATGTTATTTGTTAGTTTTAGAAATATATAAGATTATAACATGTAAACAGAATATTATTGAACAATTATTCTTAACTGAGCCAAAGAAATGGATAGGTATTATGCATTAAATAGTGTTAAGAGGAATTGGAATAGATACAAACTTTAATCATGAATAAATATTTTGACAGATTTAACCTAAATAAATAAACATAGTGTATATAAGCTCAAGAACTTTTATTTATTATATGGGGGAATGTTATATTTAATCATTCTCCAAAGTTGTCCACATGTGTCACATATCCTGTGTAAAGATAAACTCTAAAATAAAATTTGTGCCATTGGTATATACAATAATCGGGAGTCCCATTTCTGTAAATAATAGAATATTTTTAACGTTACCACAAAAATAATAAATAACATTTAAATGAATATTTTATTCCCTGGTTGTATTGACCGAAATGATCAGATTTCAAAAGATAGTTGTAAGAGAGAAGATGCTGGATACAGTGAACTTTTGGTTTGAAGGATCCGGTGGAAGGAGGCAAATTAAGGAGAATGGCAACCTGATCATCAGCCCAGTGTCGAGGGATGACGAAGGGATGTACCTCTGCATCGCACAGAACCAGTACGGAACAGATGAGAGTTATGGCAGACTAATCGTACTCCGTGAGTATACCAGTTTCTAGAATGTTTCTTGGCTTGATTCTATACAATTTTATGGGTTTGAGTAGTATCTCACAAATATAGAATTAGGAATATTATCATTTACCAATGTTAAAGCCCATTGTTTATTACCGTTTTCTTATGTAAATCTTAAGAAGAAACAAAGAGAATCCAATAAATAATATTAAATTGTCCCATTTCTTAATTTTTTACGATACATTTTGTAGATATGTAAAAAATGTGTGAATTGTAAATATAACAAATTTATTTTTTAAAAGTAAATGTATCATTATGACTAGTGATGGGTGAATCAACAATTTTCAAATCTCAAATCAGATTCTGAATCATAAATAATTGATTCGTGATTCTCGAATTTTGATTCCTAACAGTTTTTTTTTTACCTAAGTATGATTTAAACAAATCACCAATCCAATTTCTGTTATATTGAACCTCTGGAAAACTGTCTGATAATTAAAAAAGTAATCCAAGAATACCACTTTGTTGTAAAAAGAAGAAATACACCTTCCAACCATTAAAGGCTAGTACCATCCAAAGTAACATAACTGGCATAATGTATTAATTATTGAATTAAAAAAAAAATCAAAGTCTTTGTGACTAGTTAAATGTACACAACGTAAGTATGGCATGATCTCTAAGTATGGCGGAGCAACTGAGTTTTCTACACTTTACGTAACTATGGTGGGAAGGGGTGAGTAATTGTGAATGTTAAGTTCAGCTCGTTTTTACCTTCTGCTTAGTGTAGTATCTGAAATATGACGCAGTCACAGGCTTGACTCCTGGGATCAGGAGTCCGCACCCCTCTGAAGAGATCTAAAAAAGCGACGAAGAAGCTCAAAATGAACTTTTTGCATCATTTCGACATCAGAGACACTGAGACCACAAAATAAAGTGTAATCTAGATGAAGAAATGTTCTCATTGTCTCATCAGGTTATCATTCAGATGTAGAAAACACTGTTGCTCCATTGTGATATGGAATCATGTGAAAACATCGTAGTGCACTCAGTTGTGCATATGATTTCAGATGTTGCACTAAGCGAAAGGTGGTCAACCGTTTTTCAGAAATTTTACAAAGACTAATGTCTCTTGATGGCAGGTGGGCCCATGCTGGTTGAACAGCTGAATCCAAGGGTGGTGACATCTGTTCAAAGGGACGTTTATCTCCGATGTCAAGCTGCGTCTGAGGACATCCTTGACATTGCTTACATCTGGACGCACAACGGCCTGCGGATCCCTCACAGCGAATACGCCAACACAAATATTGTACGTTGTGTTCGTTTCTTATCATACGTTTGTGTTTGAAACCAAAATAAATTTGTATCTGTAAATGAATAGTAAAGTATGATTAAAAATAAAATAATGGGCTCCCTAAGTGGTCCAATCAAAAACCTTTGTTAATCTTTTACCAGATGAGCTAGAGATGAATAAACTCTATTTAAGTAATGTCTAATGAAATTGTTTTTTCCATTCTGTTGTCAGGCATTTGTCATTACTTAAGAACATATCCATTGGATGATACGGAATCACTCACATGAAACATATATTATTATTTATAATCATATTATTGTCTCATAATTTATTGACACAGTATTATATGTAGAACGTATTACATTAGCTTTGTAATTTGGTTTGATTTTACACCTGAATCCTTCATTAATAATACTCTGCAGAAGTGTAATATGTTAGAACAATCTGTTTAATGATTTTTTTACCATTGCAGAAAATTGATGGTGGTTCATTGGTTATTTATAACATAACTCTGGCGGAAGGAGGAGATTACGAGTGCATTGTCAAGAGTGCTGTCGGCAGGATAGCCTCCAGGACCTCAGTCTTTGTAGAAGGCCCACCTGGACCTCCAGGTAAGTTCATATTTAGGTTTGTTGACAAAGTTGGCTAGGTGATGTCTGTTTCCTGCGTTGATATACCTATATAGATTAACACCAGTAGCTACTAAAACCATATTTAGAACCACCTTTACTAAATTGCCGTTTAGTGTTGTGTCAAGAAAACTAACAAACCGCTACCCTCCAACAGGCTTCAGTTGAAAAATTTGTCATTTTCAATTTATTTGCATATTATTATGTTATTACTATACTATATCAAAATATATTATGTATAAATAAATAAATATATATATTTCTCTAATTATTATAATTAAGTATAAAATAGATTTTACATGCATTGAACGGTATTCACAATGAAATAAATACAGTACACATTTTGGAAACTGAGTAGTGATTAATTTTTTAACTAGACACCTTGCCTTAATTGGAGACCTACTAGAGGTGGATTAGATATTTTTTTAAGTCAGGACGGATTAGGTAGAAATTTTGTTCTTTCTTAAATTGTTTTTAAAACTGTTTTTAAAATTTAAAAAAGGGAAAAATTACAAATTAACTTGTACAACATTTGTGTTAGGGAATACTATTTTATATAGCTCCTTAATAGCTTTTTCCAAAATAATTACGTAGCAAATGTGGTGCAGTTAAAACATTATAGAAGTAAGTATCTACTATTTAGAGTTGTAATGTTCATCCTGGACGGTTTTGATTCTGGAATTGTTAAAAAAGTCTACTGCTTTCTTCTTTCCAATTTCCAGAATTATTTGGGCCTATTTGTGCTTAACATTTTATAGTAGGCTATTGATTTAAAAAAGTGAAACATAAAATAATTTTAAAATGATTAATAATTTCAACGGGGTTGGTTGGGGAACTTTAAATATTTTGTTTGTAATTATTTTAATGTGAGTGCTTTTAAAAGTACTGTTTAAAAATAATATCTATAATATCATATATTTAGTATCAGGTTTTCCTGATTAAAGGGGGCAAAAGGTCAGGTTTTATCTTAAGAGATTTGCTGAGATAGGAAGAGCAGGATTATCTTGACTAGATTTACAGGGTATTCCTATTCTTCTTAACAAAGACATTAAAATACAACAAATAAATGGGATATTTCTTGCCCACTAGGACTTTGTCAATTTCAAATAAATTACATTTGAAATGTCCGGTGATGCCAAATTGCACAAAAAAAAGGTTTCACTTTCACTGAGTTTATTTGTACACTATATTGTGTTAAAACACACAATACTAAATCTACTCAGTCTATACATTTTATGTTACCAGTTCTTTAGTAAGCCTGCAAGGGAATGATGGTTTATATTAGAAAAAATATATAATCTAAATTAAATTTTTAAAATGACTGATTAACCGAGTGTGTTATAGGTGGTGTATCTGTTGTGGACGTATCGAGGTACTCGGCAACAGTGCAGTGGACAGACGGCGCAACCAACGGCCGCCCAATCGTTTCCTACATCATTTCTGGCCGAACAAGCTGGAACAAAACTTGGGTTAACATATCTGACAGTAAGTATATCGTTCATCTTTACTCATTATTTTACTGCTGCTTGACAATCTCTATTCACTACTGGGATTAAGTTTTCTCAGCAGTTGTCTTAGGACTGTACCGGTCATGACAGAACATGTTACGAGTACTTCACGACCAGACTCTGAGCATAGTATACTGTGAACAGTGGATTTGCAGATGGTCCAACTAGACATAAATGACCTGGATTATGTAATAATTTTTATAACCTATTATGTTTGAAGACCATTCCATGAAAGATACTATGATCTCAGTTCTTTGGTTTACACGGCCAGCGTCATGGCTATATCAATTTTTCCAGTTCACACCTTGTTAAAACATTGTTAAGTTAATTAAATCCTTGAAATATTTCAACCACTGTGGAGAACCATCCTTAGTCAACAGATCTTAAGGGCATAGTAACTCTTAGATAATGTTTTTATCAATATTTTTCTTTCTTGATTGTTATTCATTGAAAACTTCCATTATACTGTAATATAGCCTTACAATTTGGATAAAGCTTGTGGTAACTTTTCTTGTGGTGTTTCAGATGTGGTTGCCAAGGAGGTGAACCGGTATACAGGACGCAAGGAGGCTCTTTTAGATAACATCCTGCGCCCCTGGTCCACGTACGAGTTTCGTGTGGCAGCAGCCAATGTGCTGGGATACGGATTCCCCTCAGCACCCTCCCCCATGTACAACACCCCACCAGACAAGCCCCATAGGGCTCCCAGCAATGTTGGAGGTGGAGGAGGAAAAATTGGAGACTTGACTATCGCTTGGACAGTAAGGATTTCCCTAACATGTCGTTATTCTTAAAATAACTTAGTTATTTTATATGTATTAGAAAACGCTCAACAGTTATTTTGTGATCAACAGTGGATATGAGATAGTATATTACACTATTTGTAAACCCACAAACTAGTGATCTTACGTATGTTGTAACACATAATTCAATACCATCATCGTGATTCATATACCACTGGAATCTGAAAAAATTCTGTTTCAGTGGTGTATTTTGTTTTGCTGTGTTCAAGACGATGCCATGTTTACAAAATAACTAATGCCAGTTAAACGTTAAACGATTGCTTGGGCATCTTTGTAATAAAACAGAACTTTTTCGCATTTTATTATACTCTTAGTTACAAATAACACAGGAATCGATATCAAATTTATAATTGGAAATCGAGACCACAATCAGAATTAGAATAAAATGTTTTTTTGCATTGGCCCATTCCTAGTTTTCAGTACCTAACGCAATTGTATTATGATGAAATTTCAGACACTGACTCTTGTTTTTTTATAGATCTACCATCTCTGAAAGAGAAAAAGATAGTACCTGTCTGAAATCTAATACTGTAACAAGCTGTATTTTATAAATATATAGTTGAAGTTGAAATAATACAAATTTGCTGCACTAAATGAAAGGTGAAATGGAACTGATTGGTATTGAATGTATTTTATTTTGGGATGGAGTTTCTACACACAATGTTTTAAAACTTGTTAGTTAAGCCAGTGATAGTATTTAAAAATAACTTATCTGGAATGGGGACGTGAAACTCTTCAGAGTCCAAAAGGTTTTTACTGTAACTGGAAATAAAGTTAAAATACAGCAATGTTTCAATATTTGTGTTATTGATAAAAATTAGTTTAGGTCAAATTACGAGGGCTGTTTTTTTTCAACTTCCGATGTGGTATAAAAATAAAACTAGGGAGAGTAATTAAATAAATTTATTATCAAAAGTTAGGTACATTATTAGTTACTTTTCAACATAATCGCCATTTAAATTGAGGCATTTTTCATACCTGGGTACAAGCTTCTTAATACCTTCTTCATAGAAGTTTGCCGCCAGTGATTTGAGATGTGTTTTCTCGGCGTCTCGCAGCGTGTCGTTTGTTCGGAAGCTCTGCCCTCCTAGCATCTTCTTCAGTTCCGGGAAAAGGTGATAGTCACTCGGCGCTAAGTCAGGACTATACGCCGGATGGTCAAAAACATCCCATTTAAAACCGTCAAGAAGACGCTTTGTCAAAGCAGCACTGTGAGGACGGGCGTTGTCATGAATGAGCACTACTCCCGATGTGAGCATTCCTCTCCTTTTGTTCTGGATAGCTCTCCGCAAACGTTGTAACGTACCGCAGTATCCTTCCACATTGATTGTGGTACCTGGCTCTAAAACTCAACAAGCAATACACCTTTTTGATCCCAAAACACGGTGGCCATAATCTTTTTGTTGTTGAAAGTTTTTTTGAATTTTTTGGGTTTGTTTGGAGAGTTTGAATGCATCCATTGTTGGGACTGCTGTTTCGTTTCTGGGGTGTCGTACAGAACCCATGTCTCATCTCCTGTCACGATTTTGATCAAAAAATCTTCGCCATCAGCTTCATAACGGTTCAGAAAAGACGTTGCTGACACCATTCGCTGAGCTTTGTGGTCATCAGACAACATCTTCGGCACCCATCGCGCACAAAGTTTTTTGTAGCCTAACTTGTCAGTTACGATAGAGTACAAGGCTGACCTTGAAATCTCAGGAAACTGATTGGATAGCTCCGTAATCGTAAACCTTCGATTGCTTCTTACACTTTGGTCAACTCGATCAATGAGGTCTTCGTTTACGACCGACTTTCGTCCTTGGCCCCCTTTATCATGAATGTCAACTCGTCCAACTTTAAATTTCCTACACCAATCACGCACTGCACTGTCACTCATAAAGCTTTCACCGTATACTCGTTCCATTCTACGGTGAATTTCTGCTGCAGATAACCCTTCAGCTTGCAAGAAACGAATGACACTTCTCAACTCACACTTGGCGGGAGATTCTATCATGGTAGCCATGTTTATGTGTCACTAGATAAATTGGAAATGGCTTCGGCCGTCCGAAAATGAGTGAGGTTGTAGTGGGAGAGGTGCGCAGTCGACTGCCGCGCATTGCTGGCCGATACCGCTTGCCCAGCCATCTAGCGGCACGATCGGAAGTTGAAAAAAAAAAACATCCCTCGTAATTTCAATATCTAGCTGTAAGATTTAGATATTGCATGAGTAAAAAAAAATTAAATGAAACACAATGTTCCTATTTTTGTAAAGCAACAACAGGGATTGTGCGTAACAATCCATTTACTCAATAAATATAGTTTTAAAATCAACAGATGATGTTAATTGTGTAAACCTGTTTCAGCCATTACCTCCAGAAGATCAGGCTGGGCCGGGAGTGTATTACAAGGTGTTTTGGAGGCGATCTGAGCATGACAGCGAATTCCAGAGTTTGGAACTCAAAGACCTCGGCAACATTGGGGTGACTGTCGTTAGAATCCAGCAGGATTTCTATTACACGAAATATGATGTCAAAGTTCAGGTAATGATTTGAATTTCTCGAATTCAGAGTTGCTTATTTGTAAAATATAGTTAAATTTTTTAAATTATAGATAAATTAGTTTTACTTAACATAAAAGCTGTCAATTTTACATGGCTTGGTCGGGAGTTTTTGTGGAAATAACAACTCAGCAACCACACAGCAATTAGATTCATACATTTAACTAGTACAGATTTCTTTGTACTTTCTTCTTCATAGTCTAATTAAGTATGATCAATTGCCTATCACATATACTTTAGAAGAACACTACCTAGAAGTAGGATGTATTGGATAGAGAATACAGATTTGGAAACTTAACTTTATACAAGAAGGGTAGATCAAATGTGGGGTGGTCCAGAATTAGCAAGAAAAAAGTGGATTTGTTTTTCTAAGAAATAAGGCACAATCATTTTAGAAGTGGAAACGTTTAGTCAGAAATCTGAGGTAATAACATAAAAATATATTTATTGATTGTATTACTATATATATAAAAATCTGAATTGAAATAAATCATTAAAGTCAACTCATTGTTAGTTTTTGTCAATTATTGTTGTATGATACTGTAGGAATGGATACAGTGTATAGCAATGTGGAACAAACTGCAACAGCACAAATAAAGATGCAAATCAATGCGGTACAATCGTTCATTGAAGCCAAATGGTTGCACAAGAGCAAGTATATAATTCAAGATACTATAAACAACCTTCTTAGAAACACGTGATAAAGGTTAAATTCAGTTTGAATGTTAAGTCAGATTTCAGACACTGCACTAAGCAAATGGTCAAATGAAGGTTAAATTATCATAGAAAAACTAATAGCAAAATCTTCATACTAAAGAAGAATGTTAATTATTGTTTCTTGGTACAATTCAAGCTATCCACATATACTAACAGATAAAAACACAATTTTATTTAATATATTAATTATCTGAACCTATGTACATTTTCGTTACATGAATTTGAAATAATTATTTTTGACAAACTTGTTGATCGCTCATATTATTCTCTTGCTAAATGTTTTTAGTTTATGATATAATGTTGCTGTTGTTACTTATTCGGTAGTGCCTTGAAAAAGATTCTCTGATCATTGTTTCTTTTTTTTTTTTTAACTGATTATTTTACTTCTGTCAATTGTAAATAACAAACTATTTTGCATAATTTTTATTGGTTGTAAATAGATTATTTGTAAAAATGCTTCTAAAAATAATTATATCCAAGCTTCGTGCATTTGTTAAAAAATCCAAGTTGTTTAAATGTATTCATATTTATAAATGTGTCTGATTTATTATTAATTCTCAATCAAATGATCGCTCATTTACTGATTTTCACTACAAAGCTATTTATTTATGACATTTGAGAAAGAAAAATAACACATTTGCCACATGTTCATATGGAATTAAATTTGAGATTTCAAAATTTTAGAATTGTTCACTGAATTTGTGTACTTGCTTATGTATATTGCAGTGTCATTACATTAGTACAAAATATTATTATGTATTAAGTAGAATTCAAATAAGTAGAGTTATACTTTGATACAAATTTATGTTCGGTTGTAGGCATTCAATAGCATCGGAGCCGGGCCAGAATCGGAGATCGTAACCATCTTCAGTGCTGAAGACATGCCCCAGGTGGCTCCACAGCAGGTCGCAGCTCGTGCGTTCAACTCCACCTCCCTCAACGTCAGCTGGGTGCCCATCGATCAGACCAGGGAGAAGATCAGAGGAAAACTCATCGGCCACAGGGTTAGCCATGTTTTATTTTGCATTCTTCACCTCACAAGCAGTAAAGAACATTAAATTATTTAAAATAATTTGTGCATTTAGTGGAAATATATATTAAAAAAATAAAAAATTGGTTTTGTGGAAGTGTTCGTCCGTTTGTAGACTTGTTGGAGAAGTTCTGAAATCTGATCACAATCATAATGATATTCTAGTTAATATAGGGGAACAAACAATAATTAGGCATCATTTACGGTTTTTCAGTAAAAGTAAAAATCATTAAAATATTTCACGGGATAAGTGTGCTAGAAATGTAGTTACTTTCGAATAAGGTCATTTATATCACGATCCAAAAGTGTTGGTTCCTACAACGGTGATACTATTAAGTGTTCCCCAGGTTAAGTGTTAGAGAGGGCTTCTTAGCCCTAACTTCGCCTGGTAAAATAAGACATTCTTTACTTTTTTTTTTTTTTTTACTATTAACGCAAAATCAGTAAAATAAATGGTAGATTTTTTTATATTTTGTGTTTTTTTTATATTTTAAAGAAAATATTTAATAAACACTGTCACCTTGCAAACGTGTTGGTATTTTTTAAAACTGATGTTAAATTCATGCTTCTTGACCTAAAAAAACTCCCAAATACAAATTTTCATTCAAAACCACCAAAAAATTAGTGGGGGACGAAGGACAACCCATTTTTCCTTTGTTTGATGACGCCATCTAGGAAATGAGTGGGTTATTTATAAAACCGATATCAGGTATGCGTTTCTTGATCTGAAAAACTCCCACAAATTATTATTATTTGTATATACGTAGAAATAATTATTAGGAATTTTTTTTTTAGTTTATTTATATTCAAATAAGCTTTTTGAGTTGTGGTTTGAGGCTTATGTTGTTGTTCACATGACTATAAGTTTTTTGGTTTACACTCTGTTAGAACTTTGCTTGCTAACTGTTAGAACTTTGCTACTACATACACTATTAGAACTTTGTCAACACAATTATTATTCTAAGATATTCCAGCCTCGCTATGAAGACCTGCCTTCAGTGAAGAGATGTTAAATTGAAACAGAACTGGAAAACTGTCAATGTACGAGCTGGAAATCTTGGAAAATAGTCCAGTTTGTAGAGGTTTATTTGAAGGTTATCAGCATTTTATTACCGGGTTTAAATGATATATTTTAAATTAAAATAGTCTTTAGAAAACTGGTTTTCACCTGTACCTGTACTGATTTACGTTTGCCAACAGCTTAAGTACTGGAACGAGAAGAACAGAGAGGAGGACGCTGTGTACTTCTTGAGTCGTACTACAAGACCCTGGTCTCTACTCATCGGGTTGCAGCCTAACACTTACTACTACGTCAAAGTGATGGCGTACAATGCTGCCGGAGAGGGGCCTGAGAGTGAACGGTTCCTAGGTGAGTCCAACAGTTGTGGAGTAACGTCTGTGTATATGCCGAGTCCTATCCTAAATGTGACATGCCCATTCTAATAACGATATCTGAAAACGTATTATCAGCGTTTGTGCTATTGCTATTCTCTGAAGTACCTTAATAAAGATCGTTGTAATATTAGTTGTATACAGACATTCTCAAAATTGTGTATGGTCATTAAGTTTTGAAAAAAAAAATACAAAAAAGAAATTTGGCTAAATGGTTTGGTGAAGAGACTTAAAAATAAATATGAAATTAAATGAAATATGTTTATTATCATTAATCAACAGTGAAGGTAATAGACATAGTCAAACTTACACTTACCCTTAGTGTAGCCTTAATCTTAGGTATTAAAGGTTACATGTCAAATTAAATGGGTCAAAGAAAATACATTTATAGTCAACAAAAGTGAATAATTACAATATCTACATTTAAAATATATAACAATATGTGTAATAAGTTAAACACATATAAATAAATAAAACATATAAATAAAGTAAAACACACAAATAAATATAAACATTCAAGTAAGAAACACATTTCTACATAGCATCTTGAATTAAAATTTTACAGATGAGAAATTCCCATTTTCAAATTCATTTCCACTATAAAATGCTTGACTAATCAACCAATTTTTAATTTTTGTTTTAAACGCGTTAATTGGAAGGTTTTTAATGTTTAAGGGCAATTTATTAAAAGGATTTATACAATCAAACCTAAAAGACTTTTAGGTTTCACTCCATCTTGCGCATCTTAGATCTAACAGATCTTGACCTCTGGGTGTTTTAACATTTGGATTGAACCTCTTGAAATAAAACTATTTAAGTTTTCCTTGAATAGATGAGACTGTAGAAAATAAATAGACTAGGTAATGTGAGTATTTTAAGCTCAGGAAATATAGTTCAACATGAATCTCTATCGCCCAGACCTTTTATAAACCTGACCACTTTTTTTTGCCACATGAAAACTTCTTAGGCTCCACTGGAATTACCCCAAAGAGTAATACCATAAAGTAAATGTGAATGAAAAAATGCATAATAAGCTTGGGTCACTAAATCTAAATGAGTACACATTTTTAATTTACGGATCAGAAATAAAACTCTAGAAAGGCAAGTACATAAATGCTTTGTATGAATGTCCCACATCAACTTAGAATCCAAATTAATTCCAAGAAGTTTAACTGTTGTTTGCAAAGTAGATTTACTTAAGTTAAAGATAATTTCTTCAGTTTTATCATGATTTAAGATAAGCTTATTGGATGAAAACCAAAGATCACAATGCTCCTTTATATAATTGATTACCAATTCATTACATTCTCGGTCAAGACTGGATGTAAAAAGTGTGGTGTCATCGGCATAAAGAAGACACTTTTCTGGAAGAAAATTAGGTTAGTCATTAAAATGAAAAGAAGGGACCAAGGATGCCCTGTGGAACCCCCCTCGTCACCATCCTCAAGTCCGATCTTTGGTCTCCAAGTTTTACAAATTGTGATCCGTCTACCAAATAAGATTTAATAAAAGATAATTCAGCATTCTCCAATCAATAGAATTAAGCTTTTCTAGAAGTTCTTTATAATATAATAATAATTAGAATAACATTGCATTGAATGTTAAAACTAGTTGTTGACGGTGGTCCTTTTGATTAATTAACCGATCATCAAACAAACTCAAATATTATACATGTTTTTTTGGAAAACTATTACAAATAAGACATGTTTATTATGATACATTACTATTACCTCAAGTTTCATGTTTCTGGTAAAAGTGTATGATATTTGGATTTTTCAGTACTTGCATATTAATATACATACATATATGTAAAAGCGGAAAGAACATTATCTTAAAGTTATAAAAATAATTAGTTTATTAATTTATTTTCATATTTTAACCTTATTTAGGAAAGTTTACTGAATAAAATATTCTGTACCAAGTCAGCTTGATGGTTATTCCTGTCTTTTTGTATTTCAGAGAAAACATTCCGTAAGGCTCCTCAGAAGCCACCATCTTCAGTGTTTGTGAAAGCTCTGAACCCCACAACTGTGAGAGTTGTGTGGAGATACGTCACTCCAAGTCAGGAGGAGGAGCCCCTCATTGGTTATAAGGTACATACAATATCTTGTGTTTGTGAAAGCTCTGAACCCCACAACTGTGAGAGTTGTGTGGAGATACGTCACTCCAAGTCAGGAGGAGGAGCCCCTCATTGGTTATAAGGTACATACAATATCTTGTGTTTGTGAAAGCTCTGAACCCCACAACTGTGAGAGTTGTGTGGAGATACGTCACTCCAAGTCAGGAGGAGGAGCCCCTCATTGGTTATAAGGTACATACAATATCTTGTGTTTGTGAAAGCTCTGAACCCCACAACTGTGAGAGTTGTGTGGAGATACGTCACTCCAAGTCAGGAGGAGGAGCCCCTCATTGGTTATAAGGTACATACAATATCTTGTGTTTGTGAAAGCTCTGAACCCCACAACTGTGAGAGTTGTGTGGAGATACGTCACTCCAAGTCAGGAGGAGGAGCCCCTCATTGGTTATAAGGTACATACAATATCTTGTGTTTGTGAAAGCTCTGAACCCCACAACTGTGAGAGTTGTGTGGAGATACGTCACTCCAAGTCAGGAGGAGGAGCCCCTCATTGGTTATAAGGTACATACAATATCTTGTGTTTGTGAAAGCTCTGAACCCCACAACTGTGAGAGTTGTGTGGAGATACGTCACTCCAAGTCAGGAGGAGGAGCCCCTCATTGGTTATAAGGTACATACAATATCTTGTGTTTGTGAAAGCTCTGAACCCCACAACTGTGAGAGTTGTGTGGAGATACGTCACTCCAAGTCAGGAGGAAGAGCCCCTCATTGGTTATAAGGTACATACAATATCTTGTGTATGTAAATAAAGAGTGTTAATTGAAACAGTCTGTTAAATATTATCTGGCCCGAGTTAAATAAGTGAATTGGAATTAAATAAAAATTGGATCTGAGAATTGAATGAAATATATATTCTATAAGTTTTCCTCATTAGATGCATTAGAGTCCTAAATCGAACAATATGAAAGAGAGTAATTATGAGTTTTACAGCAATTTGAAGGACTAAATGATTTTTCAATGAAATCTGGATGATATTGAAGTTTTTGAAGCTCAAGTTATTGAAGTTTTTAAATGATCAAAGCTTTGGCCATTTTAAAGCTGAAATCTGACTTAACTGTATTGTATATATCAACAAAAATGTGCCTGATAACATAATATATTTTTGGTACTAAATTAAATTTCTTAAAAAGAAATATCAAACTAAAATCTTATTTCTCAAAACATTAATTAATGAATTATTTAGCAGTAAATTTATTTGTATTAATATCCTTTACCTAAAATAATACAAGTAAGAAAGAATCAAATGCAATGAATTTGTAATATTTTTATCTGTTTTATATTTGTCACAAAGTAAAGTATGGTTGAGTAATTAATGAAATTTTTTTGATTATATATTTATGTGATAGGATTGTATATGTTTTCTTTGATAAGATGATGAAACCAAAATGATCATAACACCATCAAATCACAACTGACTTACTCAGTTTATTTTAAATTAACCTCTATGTTGGTTCCCTTACATATAGGTGCGAGTGTGGGAGGTGGACCAAGATATGAGTACCGCCAACGACACGTTCATCGCTTTAGGCAATGACCTTGAGGCTATAGTCTCGGACTTGTCTCCAGGGAAAACATACAATCTCAGAGTCCTGGCATTTTCCAACGGAGGAGATGGGCGAATGTCTTCCCCAACATATGTTTTCCAAATGGGTAAGATATTATTTTTGATTCATAGACTTTGGTTTATGTGACTCTGAAACTTAATTTTTTATTTATAGGTGTTTTCGGTTCCAAAATTAGATCGGCTAAAAATAAAATCTGAATCAATGTTTAATCTATTGATCCAGATTGGGAAAGTAGATTTTGAATCTTAGTGATATTGGATCAACTCTTTTTACTCAGTTACGATACAAGTACTCTGATGTTCTTGTATAGATGGTTCAGGTCTTTGTCTTCGTTTGTCAGCAGTAACCTACCACATCTCAGGAAAGATAAAACTTGACGCAGAATGAACGATCTGCAGTGCAGAAAATGCGAAACTAATTGTGACATGACCGATTTTACTCCATAAGCACACAATTCAATGCTGAATAAATCCGAGTGGCTTGTATTGGGAATGCCAGATCAAAATACAACCCGGTCTCATTAGAACTGGAATGAGTCAGTTAAGTTAAAGTTTTCGACTTTTTGTTTAAAGTTTGTTATTGACGATGAAAGTTTTTAAAGGAAACAGGATTTCGGACATTTGCCATTGTTATAGGTTATAAAAGGTATAACCTATAACGATGGCAAATGTTCAAAATCCTGTTAACCTTTCAAAGTATTCGACTTGTTACATGACTGTAAGTTACATTGTGGTTAATGAAGATACTGTAGAGCTCATTACAAGTAGCTAACGCATTACAATCAAATATGTAATCTGAAATACATATAAAATTAACATTGTTTTCAACAATTTATTAAATAGACAATATTTCAGAAAAAATAATCAAGAACAAATTGAACTACAACAATTTATATCTACAGTGTCCTCAAAATTATGGTTTGTGAAAAGAATGATGTACCACACCATATTTTTCTCGGTTGTTAAAAAATATTTATTGCGAAATCAGTAAAATACAATAAAAAAATTAAAACGTTAATTGAGATGTGTCTTCTGAATCGCAAGGAGTTTTTGACTTAATTTAACAAAATACTATTTCATAAATAAGTATCAAGGGGTCAACTGGGTGATGCAATACAGCCTGTTCTTATTTTAACCCTCCGCACGCTGAAAGCAAGTTGTATAAAATTGCTCTAATGATCAATAAAAAAAATTAATAATTTTTGATTTTTTCAAAGTTATATCATTTTTTAAGTTTATTGGTCTTGAACTGATGAAAACACATGATAGTTTTTGTATTGCTTTTATTTTATGTACATATGAGTACATATACATGTAAATATACACACAGTATATAAAGTCCAATAAACTTTTCTGAAAGTAGCAAAAGTTAGCACAACAGTAATTCATATTATTTATACAAAATTAGTAGATAATGAAGGGAACAAATCCATGACAAATATAGAATATATAAAGAACACAAAATGGTACAAAAATAAAAAAGGCACACTAATATTGGACTTGTGTGTGGTAAATCTCAAAACACTCATCTGGGTGGAGGGCAGGCTTGGCCTCACATGTTTTACATAGATATATAGTTTATCACATTATCAATATGGATAACCTCGCAGAATAGAGAGCTAAAGCAGTATAGCAGGTTATAAACAATAAACAACAGTACATAGCGGCCGCCGGCAGCTGACTGCCACGCGCGAGTATTTCCGCTTAGAGCGTACAGCTTGCTCACTGGCGATGGCGCGGACTGACAAAGCAAACAAAAGCTTCTGTTGTGATTGGTTCCAGCTGTTTTGATGAGTCACGCTTCACATTGCGTCATATTAGAACACCAAATATTCACTCTTTGTGTTGCACCAAATACTGCATACTGTGTTCAGGTCCAGAATGCAGTATCAAGTACTATTAGAATATACCAAGGAGTCCCACAGGGATCAATCTTGGGTCCTGTCCTTTTCTTGATTTATGTGAATAATATCCATGCGTCAGCCTTATATGGGAAAATCATTCAATACGCAGATGACACGACTCTCTGTTTCCGGGCTGATTCTCTAACTTCTTTGGAGATTCAAACCTTCATTGATCTTAATTCCTGCATTCAAAATTTTCTGGTAAATAATCTCAAAACTAATCATGAAAAGACAAATTACATCAACTTCTGTTTACGTGGGTTGAATACTTATGAAACCCCAACAGTAATGATGGATAACATTGTTCTGGAAGAAACTGATTCTGCTAAATTTCTAGGAATACACCTAGATAAAGGGTTAACCTGGAAAGTTCAAATTGAAAGTGTATGTGCTAAATTGGCAACTGGAATTTTTGTCCTTCGAAATTTATCAAAGTTTTGTACGTCTGATGTCTTAATGATGGCTTACTATGGATTAATATTTCCATATCTGTCGTACGGAATTTCTCTGTGGGGCAGTTGTGCCATATCAAACTTGGAAAGAGTATTCAGACTGCAGAAAAAAGCTGTTCGAATCATCGCAAAATTGAACAACAGAGAGTCATGTCGAAGTGCCTTCAAGGAGCTCAACTTGCTAACTCTACCCAGCTTGTATATTTTAGAGACTTCATTTTACTGTCGATTTCAGTGTATATTGATGCAGGGCAGTGATATACACAGATACGAGACAAGAGCTCGGGGGCGCTTTCGAGCCCGACAGCATAGAACAGCAGCATTTGAACGCCTCCCTTCTCAAGCTGGGATCAAATTCATTAACAATCTCCCTGAAACACTAAATTTAGAAACAAATCCAAAAAAATTTAAAACCCAATTAAAACACTACCTGGTGTCTTGTGCTTTTTACTCAGTTGGCGAGTTCATGGAGCACACTTGGGATTGATATTCGCGGCGGTGTTGCAATCCTGGGGGTTGATCCCACGAATTATGAATTTTGTTTTTTTTGTATGTGTATGAATGTGTGCCTGCGTGCAACTGTATGGAAAGTCGAGTGAATGGATTTAGTTTTTAAGATAAATACCGTAAAAAATTGGTATTATTGACTATTGCAATACAATGTAATATATATTGTCAACGCAATAAAATATATTCTATTCTATTCTACTCTCAAGCATTCTGGCGGCAATTTGTAGAACTAATGTAAATATATTGCGTTGTCAGGGGATTCCGCGATCTATTCCTCTTAGAACGTTTCGAGTTAGATTTACTCTGCGGAATATTCCGCTTACAGCGTACAAAGGGTTAAACATGCAATAAAATTCCGTCAACATGATTTCCCCTCTGAAAATTCCTATTTTATGTATAAAACCAGGAGAGTGGACCGAAAATTGCTGATGGGCTAACACTGGATGTATGAGGTGTAAGTAAATTAAAATTGCATTCCAGGTGAACCAGCAGCTTTCCGTAGTGGTAGCAGTCGAGCTTCGGGAGCTGCAGGTGTCTTGTCATGTCTCGTAGCGCTGATCAGCTGTATCACACGCTGGAGCATGTAACGTCTCTGCTCACTGTCGCACGCACTTCCATACTTCAGGGTAACGTCGCTACACCACGCTGCCCAACATTCCAGTTACAATTGTCACAAGCGTATACCAGCTTGCACTCTTGTATAATATTCAAAGGCCAAAGTAGAAGCACAAACTAATGTCTTATACTGTAAAAATGTATCATAGGTGTACTTACTTATAAACTGGAATGGTACTAGGAACTATCACATTTTAAAATAGATAAATAAATTAGTTTTGCATTGTTTAAGCACTCAATAATCTATCTTTGCGCTTGCACTGCTCAAAATGCTGGAGTTTAAGATATTTTAAATTAATAATTATTTAAGTACTTTCGAAATATTGCATTAGAACTGTACAAATCCTGTTTACCTTCGATAGCCTCATAAATATTTTTGGTCTTTCAGAGTAACCCTCTATGAACGGATGTAAATATCACTGTTCAACAATAACCAAAAAATATCACATTCTGTAATAATAAGTAGGATAGTCATATAATTCTAAATATCGTGTTCAAGGTGTGTTAACCCTTTCCCATCATATTACTCAAGTGCATACTCTCTGAATTTTCTTCTGTTGATCACTGCAATGTTTTAATACAAATCTTTAGATGAGTTCAGTTTCTGTTGTTAGACTGTTGTTGTTTGTTAAGCAAAAAATTACTTTTCGTATTTACTCTTGACGAAGATAGACTTGATATTAAAAGGTGTCGCAAAATAGAAGCTATAGAATATTGGTTGTTGTGAATTTTCGATATGGTGATTAAGACAGGAAAAAACAATATAAGCTCCATCGTCAACATTTATAACTTAAGTACTAAACATATACATTACCCAAAACTTAATCTTTCACGAATATTACAAAAGTAACTTTGAAACTTTATGTAGTATAAATCCAAGTAATGATGTATCCAAGTAGTATGTTTATTTTACACACTACACCACACAGAACAAATTAATATTAAAATCACGTATATCCAACTGATATTAAACAAAAAATCAGTTGGATATACGTGATTTTAGGAACGAAATAACCAGAGAAAGATTGAAGGTAGTTTCACTGCAAGAGACAATGGAAAGAAGAAGAATACAGTGGATGGGGCATTTGAAGAGGATGGGAGATAATAGAATGCCTAGAATAGCACTGGAGAAGGAGGAAAGAGGAAGAAGACCAAGAGGAAGACCGAGAGGAAGATGGGAGGACCAAGTGTGGAAAGACATAGAGAGAAGGGGACTACAGAAAATACAGGTGGAGGAAGAGGAGACCTGGAATGACAGACAAAAGTGGAGGAGGCTGTGTACGACGACCCGTGATAATGGAAACGCTGGACAATGATGATGATTAAACAAAAAAATTACTTTTCATATTTACTTTTGTGATGTTTCTCACGAAGATGGACATGATATTAAAAGACATTACAAAATAAAAATTTATAAAATATTGGTTGATGTGAATTAGGTAGTGAGGCTTTCGATGGGAAAGGGTATAACAAATTGAATAACCAGCTGATATAACTAATTGCTTCAAACAAAAATATATTAATAGAGACAATTAGGTAAATTGTAATTACTAGATTTAATATTAATAGCCTTAGTAGGTATTACTATACTAAATATTTTTAATGGTGGTTTCCACATGAATCAATGCATTTTTTATTCAAGCAGCTAATAACTCAGTGTTATTTTAGTTCATCGCACACATTTGTTAGTATATTTCTCTGTGGAATATGACCATTTTCATTTTCATATGTGTTATTAGTTAACAGTCATTTAAATTTCTGTATTCATTTTTGTATGAACAGGCAGACTATCTAAAAATCTATAGACGTTTTTATTTACGTTTTTTGGCAATTTATTAACGTAAAAAGTAAAAATTATTGGAATACGTAGTTTTTACTTATTTTGTATAATACTATCTGTTTTAGAACCAGTTTCAAAAATATTGTACTAGTGATATTTTATTTTGTTGGTAGTATATGAATATGAAAACTACATTACTAATGTGTAAGTGGCGTATTACAAAATGAATAGGAAGCGGACTTTTTTGGGGCGTAGTCCTTAGGAGATATGTACGTTCAAATTCAAATCTGAATGCTTCAGAAATGTTGACACGAGAAAACAAATAATATTTAATTTCTTTAGTTGTAATTTGTGAAATAGTATAATGATCCTATATGGTCTACAGTGTTCAAACGCGATGAAGAATGCACAAAGAAATTTTATAATATTCAAATGTATTTTTTAATTTGAGAACAATAAGCACAGATGCTAGATGACTGATACAGTACTGTACATTTTAAACTATCGTACTAACCATATTTTTTTCCAAAAAATAGCCAATGTTATGCTATAGCCTGAAGATGAGTCTTGTAACGATGACGTGATCTCTTTCCCCGCAGTGGGAAATTTCTCTTCCCACTTCCAGTAAAATTCCTTGAACTGCAATATTTGAGTCAGCTCAGTGCAGTCTAGAACAAGCACTTCCAATTCTTCTGCATACTCAAATCTTGTACCTTTCGGTTTTCAATTTTGGGTAAAGCCTTCTTAATATGAACCATATATTTAAGGAAGATAACATTATTAATTAGTTGAATGCACTAACACAGTGAAGGGTCTGGTTACGACTTCTCCATAGTAGGTATTGGTCACATTCATAGCCCTCTTAAGACTTCATAATAGTCTTTCCTATTCACGGGTTCACTATTAAACAAGTTTTATATCCCAAGGTTCTTATGGCCTTGTACATACTCAAAGTATAAATTTTGCTAATCCACGCCCACAACACATCCTGCGTTTTTAGGATTTCCATCAAGGCAAGAATGTGAATCGCTCTCCTCTGAAATCTTAACATCACCTAAACTTGTCTCTTATTTGTTCACCCCCAAAGATTCATCAACAAAGACTATTTGTATTATACTGATAGTTTGGGATGAAAAATGTTTGCCCATTCATCACACCGATGGGTGATGGTAACCCCTTTTGTACCTGTCGGAGACAGTCACCTGCTCAAAATGTGAAAAGTAATATTTATAAGTATTTAATTGGTTTTTGAACAAGTACAGTACAATCAAATACTCAAAAATATAAGTACGTAAAAATATTTCTGTCAAGAGTATAATAAACCTTGAAATAGTATCGCTGTTAAGAAATATGCTGACTGAGATTTAAAAATTAGCACAATAGAGATAATCAAACGTGCATGGGAACTGCAAATGCAAATACATTTCTTCAAAGATATTGTATTTAAATTTAGGAGTTTTTAAAAACTTTGACATTTTTTATTTTCAATTTTGTTACAGTCCTTACACCTCTATATTAATACCAACGATATTAATTTTACAAATATCTTCATATGTTGGCTGAGTTTGCTAATGTATAATAGCTTGTAGCATTACTTATTCTCAAATTATACATGTAAAGTATGTTTATATTAAAGTTTTACCTCAATGTAGTACTGGCATCTAGAACTGAATTGTCAGATATTACAATAGTGCCAAGAAATTAAGTTTCCTGATATAATTTTCTGTTGCGTAAATTAATGATTTCGTTGACTTGTGAATGTAAAACGTATTTTTAAATGTCATAATTTAAAATGATACTTTAACGGAATGCGTACTGTGTGTGTTGTCTGTGAAAGTTTATGTGTAATTAAATTTTATAGTTCTTTTTATAATTTTAATTTGATTATTCATGCATTTAGTGATTCACTAGGGCTTTTAATGTGTCTGAAATTAGAAGTATATTACAGTTTACTCTTTGAGTGCCTTGAAAAGTACTAACATATGTGTGATTCCAGTTTTGTGTTTACGTGTAATTTGGTACCTTCTAGCCCTCTTGAAATTATTTAATAGAAAATATTTAGTTATCGGTGGTGGCAAGTGATTATATGAGTGATGTTCAAATGTCAACTCCATTAGGTTGTAAACGTAGTGCTGAAATAGATACAGATGCATATGTTTTTCTACATTTTCGTCAAACTTAGTTAATAATTTGCCTTATCAATATTAAAAATTATTTCAGTATAACAATTTGCTAGAATCATAACCATCGAAGACGGTATCTTGTCTCATTTAACACGAGTTTTGGAACTGGGCCAACTCTTTTGAATGCATGGACAAATGAAAACCATTTGATGCCAAGCCTTGGTGGGTGCTGGAAAATGTTCCATTTTTACGAAGCCACAAATCAGTGGTCAATAGATTGCAGCCTTTTTTTCATACGCTGTGTGAGATTGCAGAATCTATAATTATTCCTTTTTGTTTAAACTGCACAGTTAAAATCCTGTGGTGTCTGAAAAATAGCCATGTTCTTTCCGTGAAGATAAAGAGAAATGAAGTAAAAACGTCCATTGCGTTTGATTGTTCTCAATAAAAATTTTTTGCACCAAATGAACACCAAACTGGTTCTAACCTAAACTTTTCAATCATGATTTTGCGCAAAAACAGTTCTAGATAAAAATATTAAACTTGACATAAACGCTGATTTTTGTTGACCTTTTCATCAATTTTCTGAATTAGTTCATTGTTCACCACAGATGGGTGTCCCTTCTGTCATCATCATGACAATTTATCCAACTACTCATAAACAAACAAAACAATTGGTAATCAATACTATCACAAGATTCATCATATTTTGTTAAAACACACATTTCGTACCAAATGAACGAACTTTACAGTTCTCGTGGTTTTCACTGTTGTTCATTTTGACTGGCTTTTGTTAAGAAACACCACGTGGTGCAATCTTCACACCACCGTTTGAGTACACCGACTATGTATCAATACAGCAACCTTTTTGACTCCTCTACTACTCTCACTATACTACAATGGAGATGCTTTCAGGCAACCCTCGTATTCATTAGTGATTATCTCAAAAGTTCCAGAATCAAACCTCAGATATAAAGTTCTTAAGCATCAGTTGTATGTAACCACACATAAAATGCCTTCGATATAGTGCCTTTCTTTTGTTGTTAGTGCCTTTTAGTTTGATGTTACATCTCATAGTGATTGACTTTGAGACTTTGACTTTTGTAAGTTTTTTTAATTGGTAGATCTGTAAATTATTTTATATCATACAGATCATCTGAAGCAAACAAGTCATTTATACATTCAATTTACTGCATTTTCTAAATTAAAACACTCATGATGGTTGTAAAAAAAATTGTTTGAACAATCTTGTAAATCTTAAAATTTGTATTCTCCAAACTCTTTCCGTTCTAATAGATTTGTTTTGAATGTTCATAAGCTATTTCTAATAAATGTAACTTTAAACAGTAAGTGTAAAATTTAAACAGTATTGAGTTGTGTAGTTGCACCTAAAGGCCAAAATGGATTAAGTAAAAAAGAAATAATGTTTTATTGGTAATTTCTTTCTGAGTTATTTGTTTCATTATATTTTTGTATGTATAAGAACTTGTCAATTAAATCTTAACTTGTAGTTCACATTAAGGCATCTTTTAGTTGTTAAAATATCAAAAAAGCTCTTGATCAGCTGTAATTTAAAGTGAAAACTCTTGGTTTATTGATATCTAAACTGTAGGTAGCATATGCCTGTGAAATATCAAATCAAATTATTTAAGTTACCAAAGTGAAAAGTGGCATCTAAATGCTTCAGGCATAAATATTTAAAATAAAATGGTAAGACTTAAAAATAACTAAATTTTATAGCGACTGCATGACATGGCTAATTGATGCAACCAATTGATTTTGTCTGATGTTTTTATTTTATTTTTTCATTTACCTTAGTTGTCAGTAATTATATTCTGCATTAACTTTAAAAGACACTAGACTATGAATAATTAGAATGTTGAATCCATTTAAATCCTATCAAGTCTAATGTTTTGCTACCAAGTTGTCACGTACCAACCGACCACTTAAGATTGGAGAACTTATGGAATTCAATAATTGAAGTTTAGACTGTAAGAGATTGTTTTTTTTTGTGGCCAAGCTTTTAACGATCCAGAGCAATGAGAATGGAACAGTTGAGATCATTAGAGTTAAATCAATTAGTTCTGGGGCAATCTTTTCTATGATTCCTCATCTTGAGTGCAAGACTTAAGCGCAGGTTTCCTATTTTTGTTAATTTATTAAAACTGAAGTTTTCTTAAGCTAGTACTACGAGTCTGTTCCACCTCCAAGTTTTTTTGTGTATGTGTGTGTAGGTTAAGCATTTTTATACGTTTACTGAAATTAAACATAATTGTTGGTTGTACAAAAGTTGCAATAACACTTTGTGATGTCTGATATTGTCCATGTGATCCTCAGTGTAGGAAATGATTCTCATTAGAAATACGTAGATGTCATAATTTTTATGTTCACAATAATACATGTTAATTTTTTGATTTTTTTACATTAATTTGTCATTGTACTAACTACTTCCGTCCATTTTTATATGTAATCAGGTATATATATATATTTATATAAAATTATATTTTTTATAATTAAGAAGTATTTTGTAGGTTAAATTTCATTATTAAAATTTTATTCAATGATTGGTTTGTTTTTATTGCCTTGTTTGTACTGCCCAGCTTCCTCTGTACTGTAAAACGTATGTTTTTTTGTCTAACCAGAGCCAATATAATAAACATGAACCTAAAGCTAAAGTTTTATAACCAAGGAATTAATATAAAAGAATACAGTGTAAATGTATTCCTTTGGTATAAAACAATTTTGTACCTCTTCGTTCCAAATTACAAGATATGTTATTAGTGTTAAATCTAGCTATTAATCAAATAAGTATGGTTAAACATTTCTTCAGGACAGCTCTATTATTAAACTTTATGTGAGATATAGAATTAACTCAATTTTGGAATTAGAAATGGCTCCTTCAAAAAATAAAGCAGTAAAAGATACAGGAATACTAGATTACTGTTGACGCAGAAATGATGTAGCCTACCTATTGTTATCTTTGGCCAAACAAATAGACCTATAAAAATCAAATCATGTCACTGTTTTTCCTATTTAATGTCACTTTTATATTTCTATTTTTATTTTAAGTTTTCATAGTTTTTCTAAGTTGGAATGGAGAAAGTATCAGATATTTTACTTGTTTTTACCAATCATCAAATTTAAAGTTCTATTTCTGTAAAATCTGTGATCAGATAGCATTCCAATAATTAACACAATATTAACAAGATTGCTTTCTCTGAGGTCTAGAAATTTCAGTATTTAAAATGTAAAAAAAAACATTTTTACATTTTAAATACTGAGTTGAAAAATTCTTTTCTCTAAGCCATCGTAAATGATTGAACCTAATGATTGCAAATGAACTACAATATCTGTACCCTATTGCTTTCTTGAAATGATGTAGCGGTTTGTCAGAGATAGGAAAGATAATGTCCTCTCATAAATAGTAGTAATAGAACTAAATTTTAAAGCAGAACACAAGATAAGTTTAGAAGCAGAAGCTACCATTTTTGCAGGTATGTGGCAGGGATATTTCTAATTTCATACCATAACCCGGTGTTGTGCTTCAAATTTAAGATGTGATCGGGCGCTCACAGAGTTTGTCTCCAGGTGTCATAGTAATGCAGCTAAATTATCTATTACGCCTTTTATTCCAATTTTGAGATCACATTTAAATGTTTACTCATATATGCATGTTTAAGGCTTTAAAATGTATGAATGAACTTAAAAATACTGAATGAATGAACTTTAAATGAATTTAAAACTTTATGTTATTTAACTATTGACGTTATTAAATTTGATTATTTTTATTAATAATTGTCTCAAATAACACAAGTAAATTAAAAGTAGATAATAGGCACAATGAAATTCAGTATTAAAACGAGTACATTTCTTTAAATTCAAAATTAAATGCTAGTAACGTGCTGACATATGTATTGTTTTTACAATCCAATATTTTCCACGATATAACTACTAATTCTCTATGAAAAATATGAAAGCACCATGATATTATATTATAATTGATTGAAAAGTACAATGTTAAAGTTTGCAATAGCGTTAAGCTCGGTTTACACTATGTAGCTGGAGAGCTATATAGCTCTGCAAAGAAGATATTGGACCAAGCCTTCACTTCAGGATAGGAAACGATACAGTGGTAGTGTGATACTGTAGGAAACAATACCTTTTGAAAGACCTTAATGAGGATGATAGAGACGACTTGAATTATGAAGTTCGTTGTGATTGAAGTGTAAAAAACTTTCTCCGCATGCCAAGTGTTGATTTTGAACATTTGCTTATTACAATTGGACACAAAATTACAAAACAAGATACGTCTTTCAGAGATGCAATTCCTGCCCGTGAAAATTTAGCAATAACTACGATTTCTTGCATCTGGGGAGATCACAGTAAAAACATGTGACATCAAAGATGCCGCGGCAGCCTCTATGGAGGGGGCAGCTACATCTAGCTCTGCTAAAACAAAAATGCACGTGTAGCAGAGCTATATGTAGCAGAGCTAGATATAGCTCAGAATCCCTTTGATGTTTACCGAAACTTTTGGATAGCACGTTTTCTGCTATATAGCAGAGAAAATAGGCTTAAATTTGCTATATAGCCGGGCTATATAGCAGATCCCCAGTGTCACTTTTTGTACTTGTAGCAGAGCTATATAGCTGTGCTACATGTAGCTCTGCTACATAGTGTAAACAGAGCTTTATACACAAAACATTATGCAATTTATAGAAGAAATAAATATACCTAAATGTTGCAATATTTAAAGCACTTTAAAAATCAAAACGTTGTAAACCACTATCTTATAGCTAAATCTAAATGTAATAAATGTAAAGAATTGCAGCGTAATGAAAACTTGCACTGTCTTTTCAGTGTCAAACATTGGTTCCGAAAACATAAACTGAATGTTATCTTTAGTGCTCACTTGCATAATTTATTACGAAAGTTTTAGTTGATGGTTCTTCATCATGTTGGAAGTTCAATTTCTTCAACAATCTTAGCACCACATTCTTGTGCATCAGTAATAATAACATCCTCTTCATCACTGTTCCCAAATAATGCCCTGACACCGGCATGTTCTCCCTCTCTTTCCACGCTATCTAATAATCGTAATACCCTAGAATAGAACATTGTTGAGTCCGTTTTCACACTATATTTTTAATTTTAATAGTTACTCACACTTCAGATAGAACACGATAAAAAATAAATAAAAACTAAAACAGAAGATAAGACCCACAATTCTATGTACTTGAACGGGCGCACATGGAGTAAAGAACTCCAGCTTTTTACTAATTATGGAACGATACTGGTGCTAGTAACAGTAACACACTGAATCAAAGATGGTGGGGGTTGTACCAATCTCTTCCAGAAAGGAGGCTCTAGAAGTAACACAAACAACAAGGTCGCAACCCGCAGTATACTAGTTATTGACAACTAAAATATTATAAACCTGGAGGAAAATTGTAGTTTTCTCTGACACCAGGATAAAGGATGAAAGAAAAGTAACATAAATATTTGTTTGCTAAATAAACATGGGGAAAAATTTCATTCTTGATATTTTAAATTTTTATAGCTCCAAACCTTTGCCAACACAAATAATTTGCCATTTAAAAACTGAATAAAACAGTGAAACCATACGAATATAGGTCAGCCTAGCATGACTTTAGTCTAACACTAATTTAATTTGGCTTAATGTCTAGTTATTCGAGCCAAATACAATGAAGTCCAATCCGTCCATACTTCAAACAATGCATTTCCTTTTAAGCTTCAATTATACCATATTACATTATGAAAGAATCACACATCCCAACTTGAGAATATATAATATGGAATAATTTCCTGTAATTTAACCATCCGAGAAAAAGTAATCCAGGAGTTGTTTGCACTTTATAAAAACAAGAACACAACTTAGTTTTGTAAAATCGATAAAGGCTCTCTCATCTCATCTCATTATCTCATGCTAATATGGCGTGAACCTAAAACGTATACCCTTGAAAAAAGTATAATTTGGTATTCCTAACCCTTTTGCTACTCTCTCATTTCAACTCCGATCAAAATTAGTGTTGCTGAGAACACACTCCTCCATTGATTTCTCGGAAAACTAGGTTGTGTTGATTTAAAGTGCAAACTGCCTTGCCTCTCAAAATAATAGTAAAATACTCCTGTAAGACCAATAAAAGTATAATTTCAATGATAAACTTTAGTATTGACATAAATTTTGTACAGTTCATGAATGTTTAGTTGTAAGAGCTCAAAAACCTTAGACCAGGTTGAGACCTAAATTGGTTCAACATTTAGGAGTGCAGTCTGGAAATTTATAGCGTTATTGTAAATTTTATTGTTTACTTAAACTCACTTTCTTTTTTTCACGAAAATGTTTACAAGAATCATAGAAAGAAACTTGTAGATACAAAATTAGACATAACATTTAATATGGTATATTTTACACTACCTTGTTGGTTAATAATCTTTGCTATCTTTTTTAAAGGATGTGTGTAGCACCCTGTAGATAGTCCTAAAAGTACCTTTGTGCCTCCCTTATTTCTGAGTAACCCTAAAATCTGATTTTTCGCATTAGATTCCCCATTGAGGGAATATTATAAATAATAAAGAGCTTGGTGTGAACAAATTTTCTTGCCATGGTCCTTCATATCCAAAAAGTGGGTGTGACCTCTCACGTGTTAAACATTTTCATTACAGCTAAAACTTGATTAGGAGGTATTCCCAGAGAGGTCGTCTTCTCAAACAGAATTAATGAAATTAAATATGCTAGTCAGTTCATGGAATCCATTGTAATACTGTAGATAGAGACAATGCATGCATCATGCATGTTAGTAAATAGGTGGTTTCACACTATACAGCACACGTATGTGGGTGTTGTTTACACATTGTACTTCATGCCAGCACGAGCAGGTTGTGTTTAAACTACAATTATTTTGCATACCGTGGGGAGTGGGGTCGATTATAACCGCTCCCGAACATTAATCAATTAATTTAATAACAATGTTTAATAGTGTATTTTGTACCCTTTTCTAATAAGATGAAATAGTCCCTTCCTTTTCTTTCTTGAACCGTTCCTCGTAAAAATATTGTAATTAAAAACTTTATGTTCTAGAGTAAAAATTCAATACAAGTGGTTTGTATCGTATATGCAAGAATTGAGCCGTTTTCAAAGTATATTAAGAAAAAATAATTTATATATCGCATAAAATTACATGAGTCTGGTTGCATAAAATATTTAGTAATTAGAAAATAAATATTTTAGAGACAATTTTTAACTTTTTAATTTATTTTATTGCTGTACCATTCTTCTACATACTGAAAACTCATATTAAAATCTAACTACAAGTATTTAATTTGTTATCATAAATATCATCCTTTGTCTCATGAAATCTTCTACAGACTCTGCAAGGTCAAATTAATGGAACTGGCTCATATTAGTAATTTATAAACATTTAGTGACCAGTGTTTATTGAATTAAATTAAATTGAGACTAATTAAAATACAAAAGTTAATAAATGTAGGATATTAATGTATTTTACTGAAGTAAAAAATACATGTTACAAGGTTGGCGTACGCTATCCCACGTGTCGCGTAACAGACTCCACTCAGGTTGCATGCAATACTTATAATCTATAACTCATTTAGTTCTCTAGATATCCTGCGGACAGATAGACAGGCTTCAATCAGGTTGCATGCAATACTTCTAATCTATAACTCATTTAGTTCTCTAGATATCCTGCGGACAGATAGACAGGCTTCACTCAGGTTGCATGCAATACTTCTAATCTATAACTCATTTAGTTCTCTAGATATCCTGCGGACAGATAGACAGGCTTCACTCAGGTTGCATGCAATACTTCTAATCTATAACTCATTTAGTTCTCTAGATATCCTGCGGACAGATAAATATATAATCATAAAGAAAAGAAATTTACACAAAAACTACACTCAGCCAAATACCTTTGCTGCACATGCACCATCATAGAAAAATTCCTATCTATGTAGAAATGAAGTTTCATGTAAAATTTCTAAAGTTTACGGATAACTCATTTAGTTCTCTAGATATCTTGCTGACATGATAGACAGGCTTCACTCAGGTTGCATGCTTCACAGTAATGTTCTAATCAGCTAGGGAAGGTAACTTCAATGCAAGAGTGCGCTGAAATAAAATCTTGTAATATTGACTTTCGACTGTATTAGTTTTCGTTTTACAAGAATAAAAATATCACATATCCAAATCGCATATGATTACTCAGAGTTCGTTTACAAATTTATTTACTCTGCTATTTTCTCTTTGCCAATTTTGGTTATCTGTAATATCAATGTGAATATATTCGCTAACCTTCAGCAAAATCTTGTGGTGTGACGTGGACTATCGTCAAACTCGGTGCTGCTCATATATAATGAAGCCTCGTGCAAAATTTCAAGTTTGTAGGTAAGTTCGTTTTCGAGTTATCGTGCGATAGATTGACAGACAGAAAAGAAATTTTTCCAGCCCCACGAGTGATAGGCTTTGCTCAAACTCAGCCAATTAAAAGTAGTAGACAGATCTCCTGTAGGCTGTACAGACCGACGCGACACGGTAAAGGTGAGGCTGGCGGGCTTGGCGTGGCGCGGCGACCTTCATGAACAGAACAGAACTCGATCCTTCGCAGTCCGCGGTCGCATGCAGACATGCAGAGGGTGGACACACAGGTTCACAAGAACCGCTGCAAAGTAGTATCGTCACGAGAGGGAATCTCAGCAGCGCCATGTTATGAAGTTTTATTAGAACTTGGAAACCGCCACGGAAATCTTAGAAACGGCCAAGCAAAACTACGAGGATGCTGCCATGAGCATCACGAGTCTTTTTAAGTTGTACAAGTCGTTCTGGGAGGGACAAGAGCACGTGACAGATGGCCAACTATTCTTTTGTTTGTCAGCATTAGGGTTTGATAACGAATGTAACAAAAGTGAAGCAACTTCTGGACTTCGATTGTATCCCTTGGGGAAACCGCAAATGTACAGTCATACACAAAAGGCCCGAGAGGTCACGAAAACGAGTCGACCACATACGACCTGACATCGCCCATTCCAACGACAATGGACCACGTTGCTTCACCACACCAACAGCCCAGACGTGGATCCACCAAACTCTTTTCCCTCGCTCGGAAGGAAACCTAAAGTGACGCGTTTCAACGTTATCGAAGACTTCCAAGCAGCTGTAATAAAGAATCTCAATAGTATTCCGGCTGACTTCCATAAAGCTTTCGCGTACTAGCAGACATGTTATACTCGGTGTATCGAGGATTAAAGGTCCTACTTCGAAGTCTGTTTAGGCTTTGTATTGATATGTGCAATAATGTACCTGTTAGAATCAGCCCTACTACATTATCCTGCATAAAAAGAGGGTAATTTGCGATAGGAGGTTGAAAAATACCGGTTCAATCGCTTGTGTAACTTACAGAAGACTAGATCATGCAGGTATTCGTATGAAAGAAATGGACCGGGAATGCCAGAAACTAAAGATTTAATTTGCAGAAGCCGGGGAGTAAATTTCACCCTCGAGAAATAACGCCCCATCTACGAAAATACGAGCGATGGATAAGTCCATGGCTCTCAGTATGTACTCAGTCGCAACTCTCTTTCATCTTTCTGTCCTCGGGAAGTGCTCACGGAGTCACATGGCATATTGTGTCACGGAGTAGGTGTAACTCGCCGCTTACAAGGAGGTACAGTGCGATGACTCAAGCAAACAAACTGGTTCGATTTATCTCGCCATTTAGCTAATGGATTTCCCCGCTGCTTCTTCGTGATTGGTCTGTTCAAGGTCACGCTGTCCTTCATCACCACAGCAGTCACCCCTGTCCTCTTCACCCTGACTGCTCTGTATGCTGATGTAATTTGCAGAATCAAAATCAAAAAGGTGCATTCTCAAGTTTACTTGTGTAACTAACTCAGCGATAGAACGTTGTTACACTTTCACTGCCGCCTCCTCTCTTTGATAACTTTCCTACACTGCCGCCCGTTTGAATAATTTTGTAAATAAATATAATTTTTAACCAATTATAACAAAACCACGGGACTTATATCTGTTCGACGCTGAGTTCTTCCTCTTTCTACACAAATGCTCATGAACAGATATTTTCAAACAGAAAGTCTTGTTTTAAAACATACAAATATAATGTTTTCGGTAAAAAAATAAAAAGTTGACAAAAAAACCTCATCATGTACTGGTCTATAAGATAAATATATTTCTCATTATTATTCGCTGTATTCAGTATTTTAATTACTGTCACTATAGCTACAAATATTTACAATTGAAATCCATTTATTTTTAATTTTTTTTATTGTGGCGCCCAAACCCACTTGTTCCAGGGCCATCATCAAAATCTTCATCAGAAGCTGGAAAAAAAGAAAAAAAAAACTAAAATTCTGTAACAAACCATTTATTTATAAAAACATAAGGATACAAGTTGTTATTACTATTATGCTGATATTTGCTTTTTTGAGTAAATAACGATGTCAACAAATCCATCGGTTGTAAAAGCAGGATCATTATCTGTGTCATCTTGGAATAAATCATAACTTTCACTGTCACTTGAAAATCTGAGTAACTCTTCTAGCACTTGATTGTCACAATTTATTGTATTTACTTACAGAACAATCGTTGTGAACCAAAGTAATAGTAATCAAATCAATAACAATGCAGACGCGAATTAGCAGAACGATAGCAGAACGACAACAAACGACCGGCCGGCCGCCGCGACCGCGACGCGACGAAGACTTCGTAACAAACCACTTTTATTCGATATTCCACGTGACTGCCAACAACACATTTTCATAGATCATAATCCATAGAGTAAGAAATAAAACCATGAAAATAGAGAATGACTATCAATACCGAAGTCTAAATACGTTTTCATCCATTTTTATTACTGTAAAAGTCGCCGCCGTCAAATGACGTTGTCGGCAGTGAAAGTGTTAACGAAATAATCGAAGGAGTGATTCTTGGAAAAAGTGATCGTGGTATTCGCCCAGGCTGTGTGTCCATATGTCAGTAACTCACGCTCTGACCTCTAGGTCGCATGAGCATGATCGTTTCCTGTTTTCTGTTTGGACTGCGATAACACACTCTGCTGGCCCCATCCCCCTCAAACTTCCGAGTATTGGGGAATTATTTATCTTTGGCACACCTGTTCTTCATCTCTCTTTGTCTCTCTCCTTAACCCTAGATCTGGCGCTTTTTCATTTTTTCCGGCGCTCTTTAAACATTTCGTTATAAATATTGTTATACTCAATCAATCAAGTATTTGGCAATGTCTTCATAACATTCTGAAACTTATTTATATACTGATAAATATGCATACACATCCTGTTTTACATTAATTTTGTGGGCTTGAACGTTACAGCTGTTACATTTGCAAACAAAAACTTCAAGTTTGGCTTATGGGGGAAACTAAATGTGACTATATTGTTGTTTGCGACTTTACAAAATAGAAAATGAATAAAACTTACATATAGCCATCCTTTTTCAAAATATGAACGGCCCTCATCTTGAAACCATAACAGATGCCAAAAAGGGCAAGAACAGTAAAAGTTGCCAAGCATGCGTTGTGTGACTCACATAAACCTTTTCTTCTTAGACGTGTTTATGAAATCGAGCACGATATTAAAATAACCTACATTATGTACACATGATAGAAACAAAATATTTGAGCTATTTCAGAGCTATATAATTGTTGGATAATTAGGTTAGTGATATTACGCCTAGGCTATCCACTAAACAAACCAATACCGTATTTATATGGGGGGAATGTCAAACAGAATATCAGATTCTTAAGTCTGCTAAAAGTGTTTAGAACTACAATAAGAGAAGAGTACGCCACACCACCACTTGTAGATACAGGCTTCGCTTAAGCTGAAGATTGTAACTCAATTAATTCTAGAGATGTCTGTAAACAGAGAAAAAGACAGAAATGAAATAAATGTTTACACCCACAGGCTGACAAAATAGAAAATATGCCAGCCTAGTGAGTGATAGGAGTCAGTGACTATTGATAGACATACACCTTCATTGAAATAATTCTTGTCTTTGTATAAATGAATATCATGCAAAAGACAGAAGAGGAATTTTGCCAAAGCCTTACTGGTAGCTCAGAAATATACACTAGTTGTAAATTAAGTCCTGATACACCTGGATATATATTCCAAACGGGTTGAGATATCGATCTACAATCTTTACCATTCCTATTAAAATACTTTTTTGGATTTGTAACCCTTTCCGGGCCAATATTTATTTTAAGTTTCTTGCAGTGTAAGAGTCAGTTGCTTTATCACTTGTTGCGAAGTAAAAGTATGCATATTTATACAAAATGTGTCATAAAAAATTTATTTATGAGACAAATAACACAAAATTTTGTATGGTTGTTCCTTTCTAAATGTACAATATAATAAAATAGCTTTCCACGTTAAAATTATTTTTACTTTTTTAGTTATTTACAAAAAAATAAAAAAAATAAAATTTGTTTTATGTAATCTATTAAAAAATTATTTTTTAAAAATTTTAAATTACTTAAAACTACATCTATATATATATTTTTTGATATTATATATCTATACGAGTAATTTGGTGCAACTTTTAGGTCATTCTCAAATTTTTATGAAAAGTTATAAATTTTAATCTAAGAGACTGCAAAATCGCCAATTTTAGCCTGGCCCTTTTGACTAGTAACAAGGGGATATGACATGTGAAAAAATTTTGCAACATCTCATATTTGGTCCTGGCCCTGAAAGGGTTAAGGATAAAAATACCCCCCCCCCTTTTTCAAATGGGGTAGAGGCGGGTCACTTTAAAAGTTCAAATTGCAAGCCCTATCTTGTAACATGTGATTTGAAAGGTAAATTCAAAAGAAACACAATGACATGAACAAAACATCTCTACGACGATCCTAGCAAAAGTATGGCCAACAACGATTGTCGTAGAGATGTTTTGTTCATGTCATTGTGTTTCTTTTGAATTTACCTTTTACATTACATGTCACAAGATAGGGGTTGCAATTTGAACATTTCAAGTGACCCCCTGTACCCTCTTTTGAAAAAGGGGGCAAAATATTTTTACCCTCAAAAAAGTCCAAAAAGTATTTTGGTAGCTATAATGAAAATTTACAGCGAGATCTCAATCCGTTTAGAAGATATCCAGGCGTATCAGGACTTAATTTACACCCTACATACAGTTTCAAGTTTTATAGATATCTATTACCGTTTAAAACCGCTCAGCCAAACCCCATGGAGGGACATACACCACCACCGAACTCTATCTTGTATATATACAAACAAGGTAAGAGTAAGCCACAACACGTGTCGAATAATACGCTTCGCCGAGGTTACAATCAACTCAGTAGCTCATATCATTCTAGCCTCTTGGACAGACATACAGACAACCATATATACCACAAATTTTTAATCCTCTCGGCACTCGAAAGAGATATTGTATCAAACTCCAATGACGCTCAGCAAAATTCTATGATTGGACGTGCACCATCGTATAACTCATTCTTATATATGCAGAAATGAAGTTTGTAGCAAAAGTTCCTACAGATGTCTCAGATATCTTGTAACATGATACATTAACATTTTTTCATTTCGTTAAGTAGAGTTTCATAGCTGAGTGTAAATAATCAAAGTCTGCACACCAAACTGGACCACCAAAAGATTATTTATGTGTTGGGGTAGTAGAGTACATGTGTTAACACGACATATGTTAACATCTATATGATTGTAATCATTCTGTTTAAAGTTTTGGCTATCTATGATTTCCTTGTTGCCATTATGGTTACCCATAATACCAATGTACCATCGAATAATATTCACCTTCGACATGAAAATGTCCAGGCTCTAGGTCAGTGTATTTCCGAGATATCGTTCTGGCAGTCTGATAGATAGACAGATAAACATACAAACAGACATAAATAAACATTTCTAGCCCCTCGAGTGATTGACTTTGCTATCAGTCAGCCAATAAACTTATAGGCTACAACGACGCCATGGAATGTAACGAAAGCCTTGGTAAATCTGTACCAATCCACCAATTATAAAATTTTTAAATGCCATATGAATTTATTTTTCTATCTTCAAAAAGGGTATCTTGAAGTATTGTGACTATAAAATTTGTTTTTAATTTACTCAACCCAGAATTGATAGCTAAGCAATGACTATACAGTTACTGGACAATTGTTTCGCATCACCACTAAATGCTGACGACATCTCATCACTGTTATCATTACTGTCACTAAACATTATTGACAAACATTTTTTAAGAGAAAAGGAAAAAGTACAACTTTGTAATATAGTGAAGACTGACTGGCTGTGCGATACATAGGTGTAGGTGTAGCTATAGAGCTACACATGTACCGCTACCTACACATCTAACTACACCTCAACTTACACCTCCTTACTATGCGACTACTCTTAGACTATAGTATGTCTTGCGTTCGTCATTGCAGCTGTTAAAATCAATCTGAAGCAGCTGCACGCATACTTGTTATTGTTTATTGACGTCATTTGTGAAGTCAATAACTTTGGTGAACAATCGCGTAAGTACCTTCTACGTGCCGGACCACAGCATGGTGCAGATATTGCATATGTGACGGTTAAAATATTATGGGTGTGTGCTCATCGCAATGACTATTTCAGGAGAAGTTAAGTGAAAACCAAATCGGAAGTTCAAAAATAAAACTAACCATATTGCACCGGGAATTGAGGAGTTGAGGCCCCCTTTCATCCTGCGTATGGGTTCTACTTCAGCGGCCCCTTTCATCCTGCATATATGAGTTCTACTTAGGGATCTCTACTCATCCTGCATATATGAGTTCTACTTAGGGATCTCCACTCATCCTGCGTAAGGGTTCTACTTCAGCGGCCCCTTTCATCCTGCATATATGAGTTCTACTTAGGGATCTCCACTCATCCTGCATATATGAGTTCTACTTAGGGATCTCCACTCATCCTGCGTAAGGGTTCTACTTCAGCGGCCCCTTTCATCCTGCATATATGAGTTCTAATTAGGGATCTCCACTCATCCTGCATATATGCGTTCTACTTAGGGATCTCCACTCATCCTGTATATAGCTATTTCAAACGGGTTGAGATATCGGTGTACAATGTTTACCATTCCTATTAAAATACTTTTTTGGATTTTTAATCCTTTCCGGGCCAATATTTATTTTAAGTTTCTTGCAGTGTAAGAGTCAGTTGCTTTATCACTTGTTGCGAAGTAAAATTATGCATATTTATACAAAATGTGTCATAAACAATTTATTTATGAGAGAAATAACACAACATTTTGTATGGTTGTTCCTTTCTAAATGTACTATATAATAAAATAGCTTCCCATGGTAAAATTATTTTTCCTTTTTTAGTTATTTAAAACAAAAATTGTTTTATGTACCTAATCTATTAAAATATCATTTGTTTAAAATTTTACATTACTTAAAACTACATCTATATATTTTTTTGTTGATATTATATATCTATACGAGTAATTTGGTGCAACTTTTAGGTCATTCTCAAATTTTTATGAAAAGTTATAAATTTTAATCTAAGAGACTGCAAAATCGCCAATTTTAGCCTGGCACTTTTGACTAGTCACAAGGGGATATGACATGTGAAAAAATTTTGCAACATCTCATATTTGGTCCTGGCCCTGAAAGGGTTAAGGATAAAAATACCCCCCCCCCTTTTTCAAAAGTGGTAGAGGCGGGTCACTTTAAAAGTTCAAATTGCAAGCCCTATCTTGTAACATGTGATTTGAAAGGTAAATTCAAAAGAAACACAATGACATGAACAAAACATCTCTACGACGATCCTAGCAAAAGTATGGCCAACAACGATTGTCGTAGAGATGTTTTGTTCATGTCATTGTGTTTCTTTTGAATTTACCTTTCACATTACATGTCACAAGATAGGGGGTTGCAATTTGAACATTTCAAGTGACCCCCTGTACTCTCTTTTGAAAAAGGGGGCAAAATATTTTTACCCTCTAAAAAGTTCAAAAAGTATTTTAGTAGGTATAATACAAATTTTACAGCGAGATCTCAATCCGTTATAAAATATATCCAGGCGTATCAGGACTTAATTTACACCCTATATACAGTTTCAAGTTTTATAGATATCTATTACCGTTTAAAACCGCTGAACCAAACCCCATGGAGGGACATACACCACCACCGAACTATATCTTGTATATATACAAACAAGGTAAGAGTAAGCCACAACACGTGTCGAATAATACGCTTCGCCGAGGTTACAATCAAAATATCAACTCAGTAGCTCATATCATTCTAGCCTCTTGGACAGACATACAGACAACCATATATACCACAAATTTGTAATCCTCTCGGCACTCGAAAGAGATATTGTATCAAACTCCAATGACGCTCAGCAAAATTCTATGATTGGGCATGCACCATCGTATAACTCATTCTTATGTATGCAGAAATGAAGTTTGTAGCAAAAGTTCCTACAGATGTCTCAGATATCTTGTAACATGATACATTAACATTTTTTCATTTCGTTAAGTAGAGTTTCATAGCTGAGTGTAAATAATCAAAGTCTGCACACCAAACTGGACCACCAAAAGATTATTTATGTGTTGGGGTAGTAGAGTACATGTGTTAACACGACATATGTTAACATCTATATGACTGTAATCATTCTGTTTAAAGTTTTGGCTATCTATGATTTCCTTGTTGCCATTATGGTTACCCATAATACCAATGTACCATCGAATAATATTCACCTTCGACATGAAAATGTCCAGGCTCTAGGTCAGTGTATTTCCGAGATATCGTTCTGGCAGTCTGATAGATAGACAGATAAACATACAAACAGACATAAATAAACATTTCTAGCCCCTCGAGTGATTGACTTTGCTATCAGTCAGCCAATAAACTTATAGGCTACAACGACGCCATGGAATGTAACGAAAGCCTTGGTAAATCTGTACCAATCCACCAATTATCAAATTTTTAAATGCCATATGAATTTATTTTTCCATCTTCAGAAAGGGTATCTTGAAGTATTGTGACTATAAAATTTGTTTTTAATTTACTCAACCCAGAATTGATTGCTAAGCAATGACTATACAGTTACTGGACAATTGTTTCTCACCACCACTAAATGCTGACGACGTCTCATCACTGTTATCATTACTGTCAATAAACATTATTGACAAACATTTTTTAAGAGAAAAAGTACAACTTTGTAATATAGTGAAGACTGACTGGCTGTGCGAAACCTACACATAGGTGTAGGTGTAGCTATAGAGCTACACATGTACCGCTACCTACACATCTAACTACACCTCAACTTACACCTCCTTACTATGCGACTACTCTTAGACTATAGTATGTCTTGCGTTCGTCATTGCAGCTGTTAAAATCAATCTGAAGCAGCAGCGCGCATACTTGCTATTGTAAATTGGAGTCATTTGTGAAGTCAATAACTTTGGTGAACAATCGCGTAAGTACCTTCTACGTGCCGGACCACAGCATGGTGCAGATATTGCATATGTGACGGTTAAAATATTATGGGTGTGTGCTCATCGCAATGACTATTTCAGGAGAAGTTAAGTGAAAACCAAATCGGAAGTTCAAAAATAAAACTAACCATATTGCACCGGGAATTGAGGAGTTGAGGCCCCCTTTCATCCTGCGTCTGGGTTCTACTTCAGCGGCCCCTTTAATCCTGCATATATGAGTTCTACTTAGGAATCTCCACTCATGCTGCATATATGAGTTCTACTTAGGGATTTCCACTCATCCTGCATATATGAGTTCTACTTAGGGATCTCCACTCATCCTGCGTAAGGGTTCTACTTCAGCGGCCCCTTTCATCCTGCATATATGAGTTCTACTTAGGGATCTCCACTCATCCTGCGTAAGGGTTCTACTTCAGCGGTTCCCTTTCATCCTGCATATATGAGTTCTACTTAGGGATCTCCACTCATCCTGCATAAGGGTTCTACTTCAGCGGCCCCTTTCATCCTGCATATATGAGTTCTACTTAGGGATCTCCACTCATCCTGCGTAAGGGTTCTACTTCAGCGGTTCCCTTTCATCCTGCATATATGAGTTCTACTTCAGAGGCCCTCCTTCATCCTGCGTATGAGTTATACTTCAGCGGCTCCTTTCATCCTGCACATGTGTTCTACTTCAGCAGAAATCACACAATAAATATAAATAAAGTGTTGTCTAGTAGATAAGATTTTCGGGGTAATATCAATACTCCAATAATCAAATATGGGTAATATCAGTAACGAATGTATACTATATATTTAAATAACTTGAACACTGTTAGGACGAATGACAAACACTTGTATCTAGTACAATGATTTTTGAACTAAATTAAAATATAAGTTTGCTTTTCAATATTTTCTATAATATAAATGGAGATTTCTTTCGTGTAGAAGTAATTAATTGAACAGAATTCTGTAGCATCCATTTTTTTCCATTCACAAATTACCAGTTTTAAGATCCCGAGATTAAAAATTACATGCTGAATAAATTCCCATTCGGTGAGACAATACTAGACGAGGTACAATAGGCGTAACGAAGAATACATATTGATATTACAGGTGTTAGAGACAATCATACCATCCTAATGGTATAGAGACAATACTAGACGAGTACAATAGGCGTAACGAAGAATAACATATTGATATTACAGGTGTTAGAGACAATCAGGTATAGAGACAATACTAGTACAATAGGCGTAACGAAGAATACATATTGATATTACAGGTGTTAGAGACAATCATACCATCCTAATGGTATAGAGACAATACTAGACGAGGTACAATAGGCGTAACGAAGAATAAATATTGATATTACAGGTGTTAGAGACAATCATACCATCCTAATGGTATAGAGACAATACTAGACGAGGTACAATAGGCGTAACAAAGAATACATATTGATATTACAGGTGTTAGAGACAATCATACCATCCTAATGGTATAGAGACAATACTAGACCAGGTACAATAGGCGTAACGAAGAATACATATTGATATTACAGGTGTTAGAGACAATCATACCATCCTAATGGTATAGAGACAATACTAGACGAGGTACAATAGGCGTAACGAAGAATACATATTGATATTACAGGTGTTAGAGACAATCATACCATCCTAATGGTATAGAGACAATACTAGACGAGGTACAATAGGCGTAACGAAGAATACATATTGATATTACAGGTGTTAGAGACAATCATACCATCCTAATGGTATAGAGACAATACTAGACGAGGTACAATAGGCGTAACGAAGAATACATATTGATATTACAGGTGTTAGAGACAATCATACCATCCTAATGGTATAGAGACAATACTAGACGAGGTACAATAGGCGTAACGAAGAATACATATTGATATTACAGGTGTTAGAGACAATCATACCATCCTAATGGTATAGAGACAATACTAGACGAGGTACAATAGGCGTAACGAAGAATACATATTGATATTACAGGTGTTAGAGACAATCATACCATCCTAATGGTATAGAGACAATACTAGACGAGGTACAATAGGCGTAACGAAGAATAAATATTGATATTACAGGTGTTAGAGACAATCATACCATCCTAATGGTATAGAGACAATACTAGACGAGGTACAATAGGCGTAACGAAGAATACCTATTGATATTACAGGTGTTAGAGACAATCATACCATCCTAATGGTATAGGGACAATACTAGACGAGGTACAATAGGGCGTAACGAAGAATACATATTGATATTACAGGTGTTAGAGACAATCATACCATCCTAATGGTAAGAGACAAAACTAGACGAGGTACAATAGGCGTAACGAAGAATACATATTGATATTACAGGTGTTAGAGACAATCATACCATCCTAATGGTATAGAGACAATACTAGACGAGGTACAATAGGCGTAACGAAGAATACATATTGATATTACAGGTGTTAGAGACAATCATACCATCCTAATGGTATAGAGACATAATTAGATGAGTTAGGGATAATTTAACTAAACAAATGAACCAGTTTGGTTACCACCTTGGTTTGAGAATAAAGTGGAGAAAATAAAACTGTGTTGTGTAAGGATAATGGAGGAAATAAACGATTCTTTAACGAATTTAATATTGATGTAGCCTTAATAAGACTTCGAATGACCATGATGCGAAATATACTTGAGTAGTTAGAATTAGCACAATCAATGCTACTGCACAAAACACGCGCACTACACAACACGTACCGCTCACACCATATTAGGTGAGAGACTGAAGAAAAAATCAATATCGGCATTTCCTATGGTGACGCGGTACGCCTTCCGAACAAAAAAGAACAGGGTGGTTGCAAGGAGGAAAGGTAAAGGTAAAGGTTTAACCTTATCCTTTAAGGGGTTTTGACACCTGAAAATATGATAGATTCCAGTGCTTGAAACGTAGTTTCTATTTTTGTTACATATCCTTGTTCCATCCTTTCAAATCGCCCATCGTTAATGAATAACTTTAAAAACTCGGATATATTTCTTTTTGATAAGTTTTATAACTGTAAAATATTTCTATTTTACAGTTTAAGTTTTAAATAACTGGTGTTTAATTCTTTCTATCTTTGTGATCTCAGACAAATAAAATAAACAGTGTGCGAGAAGCTCAAAACCCACGATTACTCATATGACCATTTAGATATCTATTAAGATATACAAGATGGCAAGCTTTACATTTTTTTAAATAGCACGCCATCATTTATGTTATTAAAGACTTGAAGCAACGACTTTGCATAATTATCCTTCAATATTATTAATGCATCGTCTATCTGATATTGCAAAATGAAAATCGTACAAATCGTTCGCTACGCTTGGAAGGATATTTATTTATAATCCTTTTTTTACAACTAACACTGCAGATTTTGAAGGAAACAGGATTTTTCCGGACATTTGCCATCGTTCAGTGAAACAATAAATCAGTAAACACTTACAATAAAATAACCTTCAAACAAAGAACTGCAGATTTAATTTGGTGCTAAATATTAAGATTGATTTTAGAATTTAAATTATATTGGTACACGTTGCTTTCAATTTTATACAAATTATTCAACACTATTTCGCAAACAACTGTCGCACTTTTTATCGGATTAATTTTATTGTTACACTATGATACAATTATGATTGCTTTTAGACCAGTTTTTGTGTAGTGCAATTTCGATTATCACAATCAGGCGATGGACTTAAGATTAAGATCAGGTTGGCCGCTCAATCCATCCAAGTAATTTGTTATAAATAATACACCACTAACCTTGTCATTCAGTCGAAGGTGATAGCTGCAATTTACAATTGGGTTGATGACAATTTGTAAGTCTTCAGTGTAAAGTCCTGTGACTATATACTGTAGATACTATATACTCTAGTGAAACTAAAACTTAGTGAATTTCATGAAGTTCAACTTTATCTGTGTGGGTGTTTTTTAAACTAATTCTTCTACACTTTGCAGCCGGTTAGGTGTTTAATAATCTCGAACGAGTTCTAAACATTTCAGACATATCCTAAAACCCAACATAATTGTTATTCACTGCAAGTATTGATTGAGGTGAATTTATGTGATATATACTCGTATAAACCAGTAAAGATTAACTCAGTGTAAAGTGAATTCATTATGCATGTTCTATCAAAAAGAGTCCTTTTCTTTTGTCAGGTATTTGTAGGATTCCCATTAGAATATAAATCAGAATCAGCTGCAATCAGTACACTCACATTTTCTGCAAAAGTGTTTTTCTGGGGCTTGACTGTTACTCTACTTCAAATAGCATTTCTAAGTTTTCAACTTTACGCATTCTTCATAAGGAGGACCTCCTTACTGCCTCCTGGCTTATCGTCCACCACCACTCTTCTTACCTTAATTCTGACCACTGTTTCCACTATGTTGACGGAAATCGTGGTATTTAATATCCATGCCAGGAAGTACTCAAAGTTCCTCGATATTTGCAACACTCTGGAGAATTTGGACAAACGACTGCAAGTGGAAGCTTCTGAATTCTGCAAAAAAACAAAATACACCAGTGGTAGCCTTATTGTTGTTATAACAGTTACTCTTGTACTGCTTCAAATCACACGTTTTTACGAAACTTTATACACCATGAAAGATAAAACATATAGTTTTACCTTAAAGCTTACAGAATTTAGTTATTTAACAGTTGCATTCTACAGACAAATTGGTGTGTTACTCCATTTCCAAAAAGTCACCCAATGTATTGCTAAGGGTTTCAAAATCATTAATTCCAGAATTTGGCAAGAAGCGATCAGTCAGATCTCCCGACAATCAATGGGAGACCATGATCCGTCACATGTTACTACTAGTCGGATCTCCCGAAAATCAATGGGAGACCATGACCGGTCACATGTTACTACTAGTCGGATCTCCCGACAATCAATGGGATACCATGACCCGCCACATGTTACTACTAGTCGGATCTCCCGACAATCAATGGGATACCATGACCCGCCACATGTTACTACTAGTCGGATCTCCCAACAATCAATGAGAGACCATGACTCTTCACATGTTACTACTAGTCGGATCTCCCGACAATCAATGGGATACCATGACCCGCCACATGTTACTACTAGTCGGATCTCCTGACAGTCAATGAGAGACCATGACTCTTCACATGTTACTACTAGTCGGATCTCCCGACAATCAATGGGATACCATGACCCGCCACATGTTACTACTAGTCGGATCTCCCGACAATCAATGGGATACCATGACCCGCCACATGTTACTACTAGTCGGATCTCCCGACAATCAATGGGAGACCATGACCCTCCACATGTTACTACTAGTCAGATTTCTCGACAGTCAATGAGAGACCATGAACCGCATCATGTTACTATCAGTCAAGATGGTAGTTTAAGTAACAATATCAACTCCCTTATAAACGCTTATCATCTGCTTTGCGATGTTGTACACCAAGCGAACATCTTCTACTCTGACTTGTTGATGGCCTCCATCTTGTTTATGTTTATCCACATCACTGTAACCCTTTATTTCTTCTATCTAAGTCTTACCTTGGGACATGTAATACATATCACTAAAATAGGTATCCGCATATTCAGCATCTGTTACTACCTACTGCTGATCGTTTCTGCAAGTTGTGATGTCACCCAAGCGGCTGAAGAGACGGCGCTTGTAATTGGCAAGATACTCAACAAGGACTTGAAGCCAGAACTGAAAAAACAGTTGAATTCGTGGTTGTTGCAATTGGCCGATAAGCCAGTTGAGTTTTCACCAAGAGGATTTTTCGTAGTCAATGGTCATATGCTAACCTCGCTGGCTGCAACAGTGATGACCAATTTAGTAATCCTAATACAATTCCGTTCACTGCTGGACAAAGACAACATTACTAGTTAGTGTATCTAACATTTTATTGATATAATATTTTATTTCTGTGCGGTTATCTGTTTAATAGCAGTCAACATTTGATCCTGATTATTTAACACTAGCTAAAACGCATGGTTTTACTATATTTGTTAGCTATTGTATCAACTGAATGTATTTTGTTTATCAATGTGTTTAGCTGTAAGGGAAGCCACAATTAAATAAATAAAATTGAATAGATGTATTAGTGTTATGTGCATGAATCTATTACATTTGTGAATAAAATCGATCAAAATAAATCTATAGTGGATCTTAAAAATTGGTTGTTGTTCCAGTTAAGGAACACGCAATAATGAATTGCAGTGACTGAAGTAGAAGCTGATCTTATCTATATCGAATTGAATTGAATTGCATTTATTCAAGAAACAATACATTACCAAGGCCCCGCTAAGTACAATAATTGTCAGCTGGAACCTTTATAACTATATTCTACTACAGTTAAGACATAATTACATTCAATTATCTTTCACATCCTTAATTAAATATTTTAAATTTTTTTATTGTGGTGAAAATTGGGCTATTACATAGATACAAAATTGAATTATTAATTTGGAGTGATTTAAATATTCTCTATTGTTACTATAAGAAAATATAATACATAATTTCCATTATACTATCAAATATTTAGAAAATTCTATTAGTTCAGTTTTAGATAACCTGAAAAGTTGAAAAAAGTTAAAAAATTTGGTGAATAAAAAGTGGTATTGACCATGGCGAATAGTCAAAAGCCTAGGCCAACTAAGTAACTCACTAGTCTTATCAGTTATTACTCATTCCTATCTGTGTAATAATCAATAAAGATGTTGGGTATCGAGTTATACAGGGTGTTCTGAAAAAAGGTGCCCATAAGTCAGGGCGTGATTCCTCACATCAAAATAAGAAAAAAAGGTCTAATTAACATAGGTCCGAAAATGCTTAGTTACCAAGTTATACAGGGTGAAAGATTTCGTCTGAATTTCAGTTCCCCTGCTGCAACGAAGCCCTACGGGTATTTGTTGGCTGTTAATTAAGATGTACAATTTAGCGTACTTTATGTAAAATGAACTGAAAAATTGAATAAAACCGTTTCCAGACCTGTAGCTACAGTAATTTTTAAGATATGTGACGAAATACGCGAAACTTGGTCCCGAAAAACAAGTTACATTTAGGTTTGAAGCAGATTTACTATGTTAAATGTACAATAAACACAAAATATTTTTTCACGGTACTTGTAGAAAATTTAATTTCGAAGAGAAAGATGTAAAATAAGTCTATAATAGACAAACGCAAACTTTAAAAAATAATCCTTAATTACATACAAAACGCATGAAAAATAGACAAAATCTGTTAAGCTCTCTACAAATGTAATATTGAAATTAAAACAGCTGTTTTATTAAAACAAATTAATGAGTTACTATTATTTTTTATCAAGTAAATATTTTTAACAATCATACATTATCATACATAAAAAAGTTATCTGAATTATCATTCAACAAAAAAGTTACACTTGTCCTAAAAAACTAACCACGTCACAGTAGATGTTCAAAATGTTTCCCCTCATTCAAAATACAAGCATCCAGCCGTCTTCTCATAGACTGCCGAACTCTTTCGAAGATCCCAGGTGTCTCACGTATCCTTTGAATCCCGTTAACAATCCTTATTCGCAACTCTTCTATGGTATCCCCATGCGAGTCGTAGACAAGCGTCTTTAAATGTCCCCATAAGAAAAAGTCTAGAGGATTGAGGTCAGGTGACCTTGCAGGCCATGCTACTGGGGCTCCTCGACCAATCCATCTGTTTGGATATGCTTCATTTAAAAATTCTCTTACTTGTAATGTGTAATGAGCTGGAGCTCCATCCTGCATGAACCACATGTTGTTGCGTGTGTATAGTGGTACATCTTCGAGTAACTCATTCAGATTAGTCGTCAAGAAATGTAAATAATTTTCACCATTGAGCGTATCAGGTAAAAAACTAATAAAAATTTTATCACCCAGAATAGCAGCCCATACGTTTATAGAAAACTGATATTGGTGACGGTTCTCTGAAATAGCACGTGGATTTTCAATTGCCCACATGTGAGTATTGTGGGTGTTAAGAATAGCCATTCTTGAAAATTTTGCTTCATCAGTAAAGATAATGTAATTTAAAAAATGTGGATTTCTGCACCTTTGGATAAGCCATTGGCATAGCTGAACACGAGGAAAGTAATCTCGAGGCAAAAGAGCCTGGACCCTTTGATAGTGATAAGAATGCAACTGCTGCTCGTGTAAAATCTTCCAGACAATTGAATTACTAACACCGAAATCCAAGGCTAGTTCTCTAGTACTTCTTCCAGGATGATTCTCTATTTCGTCCAACACGCCCTCCTCCAATTCAGCTGTACACGTTGTACGTGGCCGTCCTGATCTACCAACTTTTCCAGATTTAAAGGTTCCCGTCTCGCTTAGCCTTCTGTGAATGGAAGAAAACATGTTATGAGTCGGTAACTGTCTATGAGGAAAATGTTCCTGATAGAGTCGTCTAGCCTGACGACTGTTGCAATGTGCAAGACCGTACATTAAATGCATGTCTGCCATTTCACCATTAGTGTACATAATATTCATATTACCTGCCATGATGAATAAGATATTATTAGCTATCAAAAATTAACTTCAACGGCACTCGCACTAACTTGTATTAAAGTACAGATCAACACACGCACTTAATGAGCAATGGAAAAATAGCTGCTTGTAATGTTTATTTAAATTATTATAAACAATGTTACATTGTTAAAACATATGTTTTAAATAGAAATTATTTTGTTTCTCAAATCAAATATTTTAATAAAACAGCTGTTTTAAATTCAATATTACATTTGTAGAGAGCTTAACAGATTTTGTCTATTTTTCATGCGTTTTGTATGTAATTAAGGATTATTTTTTAAAGTTTGCGTTTGTCTATTATAGACTTATTTTACATCTTTCTCTTCGAAATTAAATTTTCTACAAGTACCGTGAAAAAATATTTTGTGTTTATTGTACATTTAACATAGTAAATCTGCTTCAAACCTAAATGTAACTTGTTTTTCGGGACCAAGTTTCGCGTATTTCGTCACATATCTTAAAAATTACTGTAGCTACAGGTCTGGAAACGATTTTATTCAATTTTTCAGTTCATTTTTACATAAATTACGCTAAATTGTACATCTTAATTAACAGCCAACAAATACCCGTAGGGCTTCGTTGCAGCAGGGGAACTGAAATTCAGACGAAATCTTTCACCCTGTATAACTTGGTAACTAAGCATTTTCGGACCTATGTTAATTAGACCTTTTTTTCTTATTTTGATGTGAGGAATCACGCCCTGACTTATGGGCACCTTTTTTCAGAACACCCTGTATATATATATATATATATATATATATATATATATATATATACATTAAATTGTATAAATGGCAATTGCCTTATTTAATTTCAATAAACATTGAATCGCAAAAAGTACTTTATATATATTTATATATTTCGAATGGTCGTACTGGTATACCCAGAAAAGTAGCAATGCTGGTTTAGTATTTAGAATATTTCTCACTGAACATTTCAACTGTGATCAAGAGGACTATTTAGTAAGTTTGCTGAAGGTTTTTTACTGTCTCCAACAGTTTCGCGTTTTCCTTCAGCACGTCATATGTATGGTTAACATATATTCCAGCGTGAATCCAATACTACTGTACTCAGTGTCAGCGTTTGATAACCCCTCACAAAATCTCCATAGCAACACCAAAGACAATGGAACTTGCGGTTAACTGTTGTGCAGATCGCGCAATAAACGCAACACCGGACACCACCGTACCGAAGGAAGAACAGCAAGCGAAGCAGTGGCTGAGGTCAACAGTAGATGTGGCTGTGGTCAACAGTAGATGTGGCTGTGGTGTGATGTTGCTGACAAGACAAAGGAGTGAGACATCAGCAAGTACGTGAGAGATGCGTGGAGATACTGCTGGAACCTTGTCGAGGAATTTAACTTTTACACAGTATAAAATTATATGAGTACTTCATACCCGTGCCTAAACTACGAAACACCTTGTACAGTTCAAACCATCAATATTAATGACCTTTTTTTCAAAAAACATTTTTTCTTTTTTCTAATCTTTATTATTAATGGATACAATTGTATAAATGCATTAACACTGCAACTGAGGTGTTTAAATTTAAAGGATGACAACTGTCTAAAGATTTTGGCATTGTTAGAGTACGTTTATTATTGAATAGTAATAAAAAATGTGATAGTAGTATTTTATAAGAAATTATTAGTGCTGTACTTGGTTGTGTCCATCCAGAGCATTATAAGCAGTAAGAGTGATAATGGATAGAGTGGCTTAATTTATTTTATTTGTGTATGTGGTTACAGTACTCAATATGGTACTTTTCTCACTTGTTATTTGTTTATTTAGTGTATGTGCGTGCGAGTGTGTGTGTGTGTGTGTGTGTGTGTGTGTGTGTGTGTGTGTGTGTGTGTGTGTGTGTGTGTGTGCTTGTGGGTGTGTAGTTATAGTATGCGTATAAACTCATGACACCAGTATAAGGTTATCTATAACATATAATTAATGAAAATAATTTAATAACATTCTATAGAAAAAACACGCATTACATCGTATTTTGTAAATATGGTATTGTGTTACCTTTTTTGTGAGTACTTGCTATCTGTTTATGTATTTGTGTAGTATATAGTAATATTTTCGTTTTCTTGTGTTTTTTTTTCTCCAAAGTAACTGTTGTGTTTGGTTACTGATGCCTCAAAGGCGAATATGGTTACTACTTACTATCGTAACAGTAGGCCATCCAGAGCCGACGGTTATACCAGGCTTTCACTGTGCTATAACAACATGTAATTGAATTTTGGGTGAGACATCAGGGAACATTGCAGTGGTTACCATCGCCGGACACAGTTTCAACCATCCCTAGGGTATCCTATATAACCTTCGGAGTACTGCAGTCTACCACAGCTAGCTTCCAAGATCGTTTGGGTATGGCTGGATGCAATGTAATATTGTCAGATTTACAAATCATGAGATTCTAACTTAATCAATTCAGTAGACTACAAAATGGCATTGCTTCGTATACAGCGTGTGTTAATGTCTAGAGAAAATTAATATTTTTAAACCACAGCAGATAAAACTTAAGAACTTTTCAGAATATTATACGAAGGTACTTATTATTATTAAAATATAACACCTCACGTGCTTTACTCATTCCAAAATGGCGGATTTTGAAATAAGATCAATATTGGAACTTAAAAGGCCGTCATTTTGTATAGGATATACACTTTAGGAATCACGCTATTAGAAAATGGTTCATTTTAGATCAGTATTCAAAGTGGTCTATTCTATTTAGGGGAAAAAACATTTATCGTAAAAATGTTTGGGAAAAATGGCGTCCGTTTAAGTTTCAATATTGATCTTTTTATATCTTAATCTTAATACATACCTTTAAAATAATATTTATATTGACCTAGGCTTGCATTTGATATTTCCATGACACTCCCCTTCAATGTAGGTATGTGATGGTTAGTTTATTTAAACAAGTAGATAAGATGACCGTATAACATTATGCATTAATTTTGTAAAAATTAGTCGATATGGTTTAGAAGAATATTAATATTTTTCCATACATTTTAGGCAGATTGTAAATTCATTTTTCACCCATTTGTTGTTCACGCCATTGGAGCCTTCATTATTATTCCATGATCATTTGATTTTGCGAACATTGAATTTCACTGGGAAATTTATTATATCCCACAGAGGTCACAAAATTATCAATACAATAATTAGAAGAATTCAGCCGTGTCATACTATATTCTCTTTCTACTATTCATATACATAAGCTTACCTCCAGTATTAAATGCCATGGGTATACTTTCACATGCAACTGCTCTTCCACTTGATGGACATGCCTACAGAAACTTTTAACATTTCAGGAAAGTATGTTTTGCTGAACATACCTGGACAGAATACGATTGTAAAGTCCACGCATATAATTAAAATAAAAAACAGATTAAGGATATTTTTTGTTTAAGGGCCAGCACCTTACAAACATACTATACCTGACTGACAGTGCATTTAATCGTTTTTTTGGTGTTATTAGTTCTTAGGGCAGTAGTCCAGGTACTACTTCTAGTATAAACTCGTCTTATCTTATCAGTGATAAACGCGCGCCGCTTATCTTTTGCCTGTAATGAAACCTGCATTAGTTCTGTGAGTTATACTTAGCTTTTCTTGTTCAATAAAGCGTGGTGAGTTGATCTGGGCTTGGACTTTGCAAGCTCGAGTTAATTTTTTTCTAAAAGAGCAAGCAGCGCAAAGCGCTGCGCAGCGGGCAAGCATCACGTGATCTGAGTTTTGAATAGGCAAGCTAGGGTCTTTTGTGCTGGCCCTTAAACGAAAAAGACCCCAGATTAATTAAGTACTAATTCAATAAGGTATACCTTAAAGTTGTTTCATACCTGAAGAAGAATATTCCAATCCTCGAAACGTTCATATTTTGTAACAGGTAACGACGGCCAGTGCGCGAATACTTATAAATAAGCTAAATTAAATCATGTTTTCTGTTCAAATCTTTCTAACCCTCTAAACACCAATAAAAAGGAGGCGAACTAAGTTTCTAAAAAATAAAATAAGGGTTAATGGATATCTCCCATCTCAAAGTCAGTATTAGACACGCCATCGCTACATAACCATTGAGGTATGTAGGAGATACCAATCATACACCACTAACACCCGCGTTACAAACATTGATGTTCCACTCTAGAGTTCCTAATTTTAGAATGTAAAAATATTCTAAGAACTTCGCGGAGAAGAAATAAAAGAACATAGAAAACTGCTTTCACGCCATTTGGTACAATAAACCTTTTTTACCGACTATCTACAAATTGTAATACACGTTATACGTTAAATGAAATATACCTTTTATGACAGGACTGTTCAGGCTAGTTTCTCATGGAATTACAAACCAGAACTAGTCATACAAGGCAATCGCACCATAAAGTCTTGTTTCATCCCCCGTAAAACCCACAGGTACTAAAGGCAGCAAGTTTTTATTCCAAACAAAACCACATGTTCTACATCAAACATTGAATTTAATGTAACAAACTGAGATATAACAAGACCAAGCTTGTTAGTTCCACAGATTATTTTAATTTCACAATTGACACTTCTGAAGCTTTATCCACACAATACAACTTATTCGTAGTTGGACTTCAATTAATTGTAACATTTTTTTATTTGAACTCGAATTTAGCGAAGTTGTAAGGTTGTAAGGAATGTAAGTTGTAACGTTACATCTGGAATTATATTTTTTTAGATGATAATTAATTAAAAACTTTACAAAACTAAATAAAATTATTCTTTTTCCTTGGTAAAGTTTAGATGGCTTCATGGTTGAGGCCAGCTAACACCCAGCTTAGACAATTCTTAGAACAACCCCCAGAAACAGGCGTCCGCCAATTATTTTAATGTACGTACAGTTCTATGAAAACTATAGTAACGAATATTCATACATATGTTCATCAATAGAACAGTGCTATTCTAAGATGTCGCCTGGAAAATGATGGATCAATTAATCTAGAGAATTGGATTTTGGGGAAACAATACGATATAATTCTCGCGCGATGTTCAACGCGTTCTATAGAGGATGTCATGTGTGATTACATCAGTCAGTTCAGTAGATAAAGCCCTCGCCGCTCCCGTATACGTATTGTTTCTACACATATGACGTGTTTATTAGAAAAAACAGCAATTCTCTCACCACTGCACAACAGGGTATTATTTAAATACACAAAAAGGTCCGTTCACAGAACTGATGAGTGCCGCCTTGCTCCTGCAGCCCATTCCCAATTTAATTTTTGCACAATCAGAGTTTTTCATCCAACGTTATATACCACGTCAGTGCAAATAATTGCGATCCATTCTGTGTTCTACACAAAGACACAAATGTTATGTCAGTAAAGTAGGTCATTAATTTGATGACTTTATCCCACACAAATTGTGTACATTTAAATAACTTTACTATCGTGCTTTTAAAATGTAGATTTTTAGAACAACGCTGCGGTATATAGTGACACAGAAGTATCGACACTGATGTGAACAAGTTGAATACATCAATCCAGAATGAAAAGATTATACAATATGCTGATGACACGACTCTCTGTATCAAATCGAAATCTAAAAATGACCTTGAAGTGAAAGCATTTATCGATTTAAATTCATGCATCGAATATTTCTCAAGACTCAATTTGAAAAAAATCAGCTCAAAATCAAACTCAATAAATGTTTGCCTTCGGCATCGACAAGAACAAGAGTATCGTCCCGCGGTAATGATGGACGATGTTCTCTTGGAAGAGGCCGAACCCGTTAAGTTCCTTGGAATGTACCTTGATCGAGGACTGACATGGGACTTTCACATTGACAGCATCTGCTCCAAGGTTGCTTCTGGCATTTATGTTTAGCGTAACCTTGCAAAATTCCGTTCTATTGGTGTATAAAAATGGCCTAATTTGGCCTGATACATCCATATTCGTCTTACGGTTTGAGACTGTGGGGCAATTGCTCTAAATACAAACTCGAAAGAGTATTTAGGACTAAAAATAAAGCTGTTAGAATTCTTTACAAATTGAATTTAAGAGAGTCGTGCAAAGAGACCTTCAGGGATCTTGGATTGTTAACTTTACCCTGTCTGTATATTCTAGACGTCGTTCTATACTGTCGACTCAAATGCGAGTTGGTCCAAGGCAGTGACGTCCACCAATACGAGACAAGAGGCAGGGACAACTTTCGGATTGTACAACATAGAACGACGGCATTTGAACACTTGCCGTCCCAAGTTGGTGTGAAACTGATAGACAAGCTACCTGAAGGAATTAAACATCTCAAGAATTCTAAACGATTCAAATCTCGATATAACACCTCCTGGTGTCAAAGGTGTTTTTCTCCGTTGAAGAGTTCATGTTGAGTTGCTGGGATGAAAGTTATTGAAAACTATTTGAAAAAAAAAAAGAATAAAATAAAAACCCCAGTTCTGTTATACAGTTGAATAGCTATAACTGCAATAGAATCGATGTACAATGATGAATGTACCTGACGCATGCATGCGATGTTGTAATTGTTGACGAAATAAAGATTATTATTATTATCGAAACAGTATAGTAACGTTTTAATGATTCAACGTACACAATTGCCAATGGCACAGTGTAGCGGGTACAGCGGTTATCGCAAGATAACCAGATCAAGCAACGTCGAGCGTGGCTGCTGCTTGGATGGGTGGCCGCTGAGCGATCTTGTACTTGCAAGCAGTTCGCCTGCCCGGCCATTGGTGGTGGTTCGGATGTTAACTTTAAGCCGTTGGTCCCCCGGTTAAGTGTTACGGAGGACTTTGCCTAACTTTGGAGGCCCTAACTTTGCCTGGTAAAATAAGACATCGCTACTTTACTTGCTGTACAAATGAAACTTAACTCTTCTTTCGCTTTGCAAACTTTGACAGGCCTTAAACCCCACTTTCAGAGTAAATAAGGGCAACCAAAACGAGAATTACCGATTTGAAGAATCGACCGGTGACTAAGAAAGCTTAACCGGTGGCTGGCACTTGTGCAGCCGGCATTCTTAATATCATATCGCGGTGTTGTCAACTGAATAGCGAGTCATACGAGCAAACATCACACACCAAACCGTGCTGAATTACACGGAATACTCTTTTAAAGATGATATTTCGTGTATCTAATGTATTTACTTCCTCGTGTACATAATTAGAAAAAAAACAAAGCGGGTTTAAACACACGACTAATAAATTATCAACTTCCCGCATGCCTGCCCCACTGAGAACAAAATCTATTTTAGAGATTTCAACCGTAAGATTTGTTGTGAATGAATAAAAAATTAATAGTGTAACAGTGATCAGTGCTCGTGACAAATCTCCGTAATGTCCGTCCTATCATCTGTGATTGGACATTAGAGATGATGAAGATGATTGAATTGGACATAACCATTATAAATTGGTTAGAAATAACCTGGCCAGTTCGGAAATAAAATTGATTTTTTGGTATTCAACAAATCTGCTTAGGTAAATTTGATAAATTGGATCATTGGAGGAGGAGATGAAGGAAGCATGGAAGTAAGGTGGCGACACACAAGTAGAATTCAAAACACAAACCTCTTAAGAAATCACACGTAGGTAAGAAGCACTCCAAAATGGAACAAACCGGTGTGGTATAAAAATCAAGCTTAATTAAAAAAAAAAACATGTCGCATTCCCAATCGGGTTACATATGTAGAGAAGCTTTAAAGAACTTATAATTAATCCAAAAGAATAATTAAAACTGAAACAGATTTCTAAATTGTGCACATCTCTGTTAAGACGTGTCCCTTAAAAATGATAGAAGGAGAAAGTAATAACAACGTCCATTAACTTGTGTTCGAAAATACTAACAAATCATCGCTATTATCAAGTGTCCAGCCAATAGAAGAATTGGAACTTAGCCTCCAAGGCGGTGACTTCGAAGAGGGAAGTGAGGCGTAGGCATGGGAACGGAATTCGAAAGTGGTCGGTTTGGAAACCAGTGGTTTAAGCCTACGCGAGAAACATTTAAGCCCTGTATAAAATGCGTATAAGAATACAAAAAATATGTTAGTGATAAAAGTCACTGTACACTTGGTAAAAGTTAACTTTATCTTAGATTGGTATTTGGAAAAAGTTTAAATTTTAAAACTATTTCATTCAAAAACAATAACGACTCAACACTTAATTGTATTCTAAAGACGCATTTTCATAAAATAGTAATAATCTGACAGATAACGTCTTGTCATAAGGTTTCTTAAATCACATTTGAATAGAGCTTGTGGCGAAATTAATTTATACAGGGTGGAGCGCGGTAATTTGCTGATTTGGAAATGAAATAAAAAAATTATGAACCTTAGAAAGAGTTATTTTTTATTTTAATTATATTGAACAGTAAGGGAATTTTTAAATTACATGTTTTAAATAATGTATCTGGCAAATGTCGACCTTCGGCATCCACACACTGCTGCATACATTTTCTCAAGTTTTCATTAACTCTAACAAGCATGTCGACTGGTATTCTGCCAATTTCAGCCTCAATATTGTTCCTTAGGTCTTCCAAGGTCCAAGGTTGGGACGGTTGATATACACATTCGACTTCAGGTAAACCCATAGGAAAAACTCGCATGGGGCTAAGACTGGTGAGCGTGCCGGCCAGTTCAAATCACCTCTCAAAGAGATAAGCCGTCCAGGAATCATTTGCCTAAAACAATTTATGGTAACCCTCGCTGTGTGTGCAGTGGCACCATCCTGTTGGAACCATGTATCCTCTAATTGCATTGCCTCAAGAGCCGGCTGAAAAAATCCTGTATCATAATCAAGTACCATTCGGAGTTCACAGTTATGGCACGACGGTTATCCTGAAAAAAGTAAGGGCCAATGATGCCTACTCGTGATATGGCGCACCACACAGTGACGCGGTCTGAATGCAGAGGTCTCCGGTGGACTTCTCTGGGGTTTGTTTCACTCCAGTAGCGCATGTTTTGCTTATTGAAAAACCCACTGAGGTGAAAATGTGCCTCATCAGAAAAGAACACAATTGCGTCACGCGGTATAGTTGCAAGCATGTCTTCACAAGAAGTACGCCGTGTCAAATAGTCCCGTGATGACAATTGATGGACCACACACATTTTATACGGGTGAAATCTCAGTTCATCATGAAGAATCCGGTGGATCCGGTGGAGAGAACGTCTTGAAATGCCAAGAGCAAGTGATTGCTTCCGAGCAGAGCGTTTTGGAGATTGCAGTACTGCTGCTCTAACTCTATCAATGTTTTCCGGTGTTGTAATCCTTCTCTGAGGTCCCCTTCGTACACATGGCACATTCCTGCTGTTCTGAATGCAGTTACCCAATTTACAATTGATTGCCGACCAGGAACACGTCCGCGTGGGGGAACAGCGAATCGTAAACGAAAATCACGCTGCACTGCAATGATCGAGTGGACATTTGAAAAATACGCTTCAACACAAAACGACCTCTCCTCTCGTGTTCACTTAATGATGGCAACTGGAACGCGGAGGAATTCAAATCTCCCGTCAGCCACTATAAACCACGCCCACTCTCCCCTCTCTTCGACCAACAGTGCCACCACAGCCTGCAGTGCAAAAAAGCAAATTACCGCGCTCCACCCTGTATATTAACATTCTAGCCCTCTTATAAATGTTGTAACGAAACCATCGCACTACAGTCGCAATTTAAAGTTTCATATCCCAGGAATTGTAATTTACCTTGTTTTACAAGAATGGGGGTCGGGTAAAGTTCTTATCTTATCTACTAATGCCTTCGGCCATCAGTGCGGAGTGCGGCACAACCATCGGTTCTGCCCTGCACTGATGGCCGAAGCAGATAATATCCCTATCACGTAACTGAATAAAGTTCAAAGGAGTCTGATCACAAATGCCTGAGAGAACTATTAAATACTACGCCCAAGTTGTTTGGCGTGGTTTAAGATAAAAGTCCCAAATATTGTAATCAAACAGTCCTATTGTTTATATAGTGTTTTTGGATTAGTTTACACATAATTCCCAATTTAATAAACCAAGCTGCTAAGAACTAAGTAACGATATGGTTAATATAAGATAGTTAAATATAACGTAGCATTAAATAATATAAATAAGCTCATTTTAACAGGAGATTTTCTGCATTTTAATGTCACTTATTAATCTGAAACAAGTATCACGAGAAAAGGCATAATAATTTAGAAGTTCCAATAAAGGCATAGGTAATCTTGTTTCGGTGTTAAACACTTCTTGTTTAAATCGCCTTAAGTAAGTGTTCTCACTTTCCTTACGCAAATTCTCAGCCTAAGCTGCAGTTGGATAAGTACATTAACGTGTCTAACTTATAGTGTTTATAAGTCCTCTTTGTCAAGGTTTGCTTTATTTGAATTAATTCTGCATTTTTACCCCCATCGTGCATAAATAAGTGGCAATAGTATGTGAAATGTTACATTAGTTAAAATAAGAACTATATTTAACGACACTGAATGTTTATTGATTTTACTGACACGCTATACAGAGATTTATCACCTTGATATTTATGCGAATATTGGATAAATCGATTGAGTACACACAGTCCCCGATTCACACTATGAGGCATGTGAGAACAAGGCACTTGTCTTCGGAGCAAAATTTTCCAAGAGGTTTTTATAGTTATTTATGGTTTAACAATTACTTAGCTCCTATCGTTATTTACTGCAGTAGAAGAGTTTACAAGGTATTCGTAGTATTGCGCCTTGTTTCCTGATGGTACTAATATATACGAGTAAACCAAACATACCGTACAAATACATTAGTTGTTTCTAATATATAATTAATATGCATACTGTAAGGGTCACATTAAGATTTAAGACCGTCTACAAGTTAAGCCAATGCAATTATTATAATGCGTATACGACGATCTGAAAGAATACTAAAATAACCTAAAGTTAAAGTAATAAAACTATATAATTGTACCGGAATGAAATAATCTACCGGAGAGCTTAAAAGTATAGGCATTTGCTTCAATAAAATTGATATGGTTCAACTTATAAAATGAATTGTCTCACATTAACTTAGGATTTAAATTTTACCTTTTTACGCCATTGGCGATTTATTCAGGACAAAAGCATACGAACATTCGAATAGGCAATGGTAAATATTTAATGTAAGAACAGTTCAAGTTAAATATAATATAACATATGATCTTAAATGTTAATATCTTTTTTAATGTTTTAATGGGAATAGGACAATGATATATAAGTAATTAAAACTGGTGCTCACTGAATTTCGTGATCGGCATGGAAAATAAAGAAAAATACTTCTGTAGCTTTGACTTTTACTCTGCAAATCCGTGATTCTTTATTTCCCATCTGTATGAGTGAATGCGTTATTTTAAAATCAACTCTTAATATTTAACAATATTTATACTGTAACAGTGAAACTTTTCGCATATTTTGAACGTAACAATTTATCTTTATTAATTTGACAATGGAGGTCATTGTCTCTAAATCTAAACAACATAAGAACTGCTACGTTACAAAATGACTGGAATACGATGTTTGTAGTTATGATAGTACATTAATAAAATATGTTTAAACATTTGGGTGACAAATAACGGAATGGCGGCTTCAGCAGTTATAACTTGTTTGGTACTAATGATGCTCATTGTTGAGAATCTGCACTGGTAGACCGCGGCGATTGAAATCAAACATGCCCCCATTGCTGATTGCGTCATTCCGTTACACTCAACTGCAGCCATATCATATTTTTTAAAGTAGAAAAATATAAAGGATATTAAATATGGGATAGTAAGTAGATTGATAAAATATAGGGTGCCATATAGTTTTATAGGTATTAGATTTATGAACAGGAACTAACATGAATTAAAGATAAAGAGAGTTAATATAATGTGCCGCGAGTGGGGAATCCCAGAGAGTATTTTTCCCGGTTATCAGGGGATGTTCATTGATGTTAAATTATATCAGCTTGAAAACAACGCTACTTGTAATACACCATGTAAGTGATATAGTGTATATATATATATATATATATATATATATATATATATATATATATATATATATATATATATGTATATATACACTATATCACTTATATATATATATATATATATATATATATATATATATATATATATATATATATATACATATATACAGTACAATACACTTTATTGCTTGCAACTTAACAATAACTTTAAAATGATATGTAACTTGACCTTTTACGACGATTAAGATTCTTAGCCCTGTTAAGAATAATGACAATGTAACGTTTCCAACACACACACACACACACACACACACACACACACACACACACACACACACACACACACACACACACACACACACACACACACACACACACACACACACACACACACACACACACACACACACACACACACACACACACACACACTACGCGTTTGCGTACTTACGCTACGTAATACTACAAAATTATATTGGCATGGTGTATTCACAATGTTTTGGAAACCATGTTTTTAAGACTCTCTTTTCCGAGAAATTAATTTTTGCCGATCTCGCTCAGTTTCTACGTAATTATTTTTCTCTTCATGTCCTACATCCTAATTTATAATAGGCAATTTGTGAAGGACTGTCAACAATTAATTTTAACAAGTAGTTAATGGCCGTTCTCGTAATTTAAGAGGTAACAATATTTCTTTTTCATAAATTGATCTATTTTAAACGTGTTATATTGTTCCGACACTTTCCACCTATCTTGTACAACGAAACACTTCTCAAAGCGTAATTCTCGCTCTCCATTTAGAACCGCTCTGTCGGGAATGGCGTGATAAATAAATGTCTCATGCGTTATTTCTTGATAATTCTTCAGCCCATGTTTTCCTTTTCAAATTATCTTGGAACTATCAATTTTGCTACGTCAGAGTTTCTTACACTTGTAGTTTTGTTGTTTAATATTGTATTTTATTTCTCGTATAATGTTGAACTTTATTATACAGAAAATATTAAAAGTACTAACAGTTAGTCAGTATTATAATATAATAATATAAGCGAGTATCTCTAGAGTGTTCATGTTAGGGTAAAGTAAGTTGCAGATTTGAGACCTTAATAGACGTAACGTTCAAGGTTGGAGTAATTTACACACTAACTTTGTAGAGTAGACTACTGTCGTCAGTTGGTGTGATACACTGTTGTATATAACGTTAAATGTGTGTATTTTACTTTATTTACTACTCTTGTACGTAGGATATTTCATAACTAACGCATATGACTATTAATAACTACTTATACAACTAACTGTAATATCTATTAACTTATAAAGCTATCTATATACTCCATATTTATCCACTACGATTTCATAACAAAACAGTTACAGTAAAAATAGACAATAACAATAACAGCAGTGTTACTATAAAACAAAGTAAAGAAAAAGCCATGTGAGCAGTTAAATATATGACCAAATTAACATAGTATTTTCCTAGGAAGATAATAAAGACCAATGTTCCAGCGGTGCACATACAATATGTTTGGGCACAGTACAAACAAAATATTTATGAAGTAACTGTGCAATTTACAAAAAAATATGTTTCTAAGCTCCAAAGTGCTTTTGGAACACAACCTGAAGCTCTTGCTGCAGTCTTTGAGCCATTGTCTACATTATGTGACATTATATACAACTGCAGGGCTCAACCCAACATTCCAAGAAACGTGCAGTATGTCAGTCACCTCGTGTACACTTTGACAATTGCCTCTCAACTCTTATCGTTTTAGTATATTGTCTTTTGTTTTTATTAACGTATTCGAAAAAGCATTTGGGTTTGTGATAACGTTAAATTGTACTTCACCTTGCACAGCTGTTTCAACGTCATTCAGAACTGTACAGAGTAAAATATAATATCGTTTTCCTTTTGAGAATATGGAGGTCTACATTTCAAAGTTAAGGGTACATAACAATATGATACTTTAACCAGCTGATAATGAGATAGTGGCTACTAGGTAACAAATGTTCACATAGATAGTATACATGGATAGTAGCAATACATTGATAGGTACATTTACTGGGATTTTATCGCAAGCAAATTAGAGGATAACCAAGAGCTACCTCTGGTAGCTGCTATTGCCATAGGACCGAGAAGCGAATCACTGAGAACGGTTTTATAGGTAACGAACTACCGTCTTAACTTATGTTATATGATATATGTTGTTGTTCTAACAGACTAGTCTAACTATCTTAGTTCTTAGAATTACGCGACCGGTACTTAGTAAACAGATGACTAAAACTGGTAGAGCCACTGATGCACACCCGCTTTTAAAGGTAAGTGGAAGAGGGTGGGCTTTATCGTTATTGACTAAGGCATGACCAATAACTGATTAATCTTAACAATGAGTATTAATAGGTTATTTATTGCAGATTCCAGCTTTCAAAGGTGGGAAGCTGCGATCAAGAAGCTATAATTGATCACTGACTGGTCGGATTGATCGGTGAGTGGTTGTACCTCAGTTTGTTACGATGCAGCTCCACCCTCTTTAAAAGCGCATATGCATTACAGCCCCTGCCTGAAGATGCCTTGACTGAAGATGGTTGTCTACAGTGAGGCTGATATTATGATTTTATGATCTATTATGGTTAAGATTTTAATATTAACGTCACCAATTTCTCGACGCGGTGGAAACCAGGTGATGGAAACCGGAACACCTAGAAGAGGTTAATAGCAGTGGACAAAAACCATTCTGCTTCGGTGAAATTATGTTCTTTATAAGATGTAAGATCCTCAGCCAAACAAACTTCTTCGAAGGTCTTAGTCAAATTAGACAAAATGACAACCGGTCTATAATTATACTCATCTTCTTTTGAACCAGATTTGTAAATTTACACTACATGACATAGTTTGACCGCACCTGTACCTTTACATATTACACATTTACCTTTCCAGTACATATTGACATGTTACAGAGTATGGCCAATGGCTCAGAAATGAGAAATCTACAGTGCTTCAGCACGCTCGGTGGAATGTTGTCCGGTCCACAGCCTTTGTTAGGATCCAGGCAAATGAGGAGGACTTGTTGGACTTCTTCGTCTGTGATTTGACAAGAAGATATGCTGTGAATATTAGATTCCTCCAGCAGGGATAATGGATCAGGAGGAGTATTAAACACTGAAGAGAAAAATGATGAGGAATGTTCACACATGTTTGGGTCTGAAGTAACACGATGATCCAACCTCAGGGTGGAGGGCACACAGAACTCTGTCTCTGCTAAACTACAAAACTACCTGCAAAGTTAAAAAGTTGTATGTTTTCCTCTTTATTACCTTTAACTGTTAAAGTAACCGAATGCATTTCTTCATATCAGAGGTGAGAAAAAGGCTAAACACTCTTTCATAACAATATTTGATCACTTTAAATTTTACAGGATTTACAGTAGTACACTAAGAAATTAACATTGCACAAAAGGTACGAAATGTACGAAATTCACCTTTTTTGAATTTTAGCTAAGATAACAACTTTCCTCTTTTTCACTTCAAAGGTGACCCCCTTTTGTAAACTTAAAATATACAAAGCTTTATCTATTATGGTCTGAAGATTCCCACTACAATTATCATGTATTTAAACAATAGTTGATATAATAACTAGTTTAACCCTTATCAGCCCAGATAATAAAGTAAGTACGTAGACTCAACTTATCCCTGCGTCCATGTAGCTACATTATCATAAAAGCTCTTATAATAGAGATGGCCAAACATATAAAAACAATGATTTAACGTAATATTACAATAAGTAAGTTAATTTTCTGTTTAAGACCCCTATGTAATGTAAGCAAAATGATGAAGTATGGGCAGGTATTGAGAGTGTTAATACTGATAATCTTCTTATATTTACCGCAGAGCAGTTCATAGCCATCAGGTTATCATTGCCATTCAAACCGGTCAGGATAATAAGTTGTTGCCTCTTCAGAGTACTAAAGTTATATTCACACCAATAAGTAATTCTGTTTTGGACGAAAATACCATAGCACTCATTGGTCTTTGGTAAAAATCGACACATTTTAAAATCTTTTACTCAAATTTTAAAATTTAAACTGTGTCAATGCTAAAGACAGAGGGATGGCTACAGTTTTGGGTTTAAGTTATATAAAAAAGCTATTACCCCATCAGTTTATTACGGCTCAAAATGTACTGCACAGACTCGCCTGTCGGCCACTGAACTTTCCTCAGCCGTACAGAGCCTAATTCTTATGAACAGAGACCAAAATTTAAATTCTGCTTTTTGATCACTTTGAATGTTTGTTATAGGCTCACACGCCACAGTATAAAATCATTGAACATTGCTTTCTTGGACCTTCTAACTCTTAAGTGTTGGATCACCTGATATAGGTGAAGGAATGGACAAGAACTTTCGATAAGTGATACTTTTGTCTTACTGGGTAATGTAAGTAATGTTGATAATTGCGTGCGTGTCCAAAAAAAAACTTGTAAACATCATCAACACTTAAAATGGTTTTGAACGAAATGCCCCATTAATTGGGTTTTCATAAGATTAAGCAAGCGGAGCTCCAATCTAATGGTAGTTTGTTGTGGCATCTTTCTATATTTTCAAACACACCTTTCATTTCTTTTAACCTTTGTCTTATCTCAAGACACTACGTAAGGAGTGGTCGGCATCTTAATACTTTAGGTAAGAAGGAAATATGCTCTAAACTGGCTAGTTGGATAATCATCTGTTTTGATGCCCAACAGTTGGAACGAGCCTCCCAAGAGATTCTTATCTTGTGGTGATTTTTCACTTCCACTGAGTTATTCACCAAAATGTGCAATCACTGGCAGATAAACTTGGTATAGTCGAGTCCTTCCTTTATAATGGAAAATTCAACAAAGCCTGAGTAACACTGGCTCTCTAGCTTTACTCAATCAGCTGTGTTTGTAGAAGGTTAAAAATTTGCTTCCCTTTACTGTAGGTCTTGTACCTCAAGGGGTGGACTTAGTGCGTAAGGACTTTTCACATCCTTTTAATCATAAGCTCCATTCACAATGTCATTTTGAATCGGCAGCATGTGTTGTAACTTCATCGATGTACTTTATAGATCGGCGATTTCACCTAAAGGTGATTTCTGAACATTTTGTGACAGGTTTTAAGGTGCGTTACGAAATTCTTATTGGGAAGAACATAACATGATCATGTGTGGGGCTTAAATGTCCATTTTTGGAATCACACTAATAGACAGATTATTTTACTTCAGACATAATCATTTAATTTGGTTTTCGAATTGATACAAATGAAATAAAGTGTCTTTAACCATCTCGATGTTCTTGAATTGATAACGTAATTACAAACATTGATTCTCTTCAAATGTCTGTTGCCACGGTTCATAGCTTTAGAGCAAAAACAAGATTCAAATGTTTTGAAGTGCAGCAGATGACTCCTAATAATCCAAAAACAGCAGAATGTGTTAGTCCTTCGTCTTTCAGACTGATTTCCAAGGCTCCAAATTAATAGATTTGTGGAACTAGTCTTGGCTCTTGATTGGCAACCAGTCTTCATTGATGAGAACTCAATTTTCGTTATGGTAATCTTGCTGACCTTGTTTAATAATGTATTCCCATTGGTTTCATCTATAACATAAAACAGTAGTTAACAAATGATGTATAACAAATTAAAGAAGACCTAAGAGATTTTTTATATACTTACCGTGATACATAAAAAGTTAAAGAAAACCTGAGAGACTCTTAAATACTCCAGCGTGAACTGACAGTCTTCGCAATGTTTATTAAGAACAAAAGCGAAATTACAGAAGAATCATCTGCAGGGCTAAATCAACGTTGGCTGAAAATCATATAAATAGCAGTAATAAGGCTAGAGTTGTGTGGAAGGTTGTATCTAACTACTCTGGAAAGACTCAGAAGTGTAGCAAAATTCAGAAGATGAAGATGAATAAATCACCTTTAACCTAGCCAAACAACATTGCCGAATGTTTTAATTAGATGATTTAAAAGTTTCCAAAGTTCCTCAAAATGTATCTATTATTCAATCATCAACTAATTTTCTTCGGTCCAATTTTTCTGTTTTGTTTACGCCAGTCTCAGAAAATGAAGTTGTTAATGTAATCAGAAACCTAAGTCTAGCTCTGCTACTGATATTATGACGTGTACGTCAGTAATCAAACAAGTAGCAGTATCTTTATCAGAATTCTCTTCATAATTCAATATCAGAGGGTAAATCTCTTTCGAGTCTTAAACATTCTAACGTTATACCTGTATTAAGAAAAGGGATCCAAGAATATACAAGAGAATTATAGACCTATATCTGTCTTCCTATATTAAGGAAGAGTACATATCTGAATGACTACGCGATTGTTTATGATCGCATAATTCACGACAGATTGATTAATTTTCTTGAGAAATATCAGCTTATCTCAGCAACTCAATTCCGATTAAATACAAGTACTACCGATGCAATAAACGATTTCCTTGTTGCTGCACTCACAACTCTGAATTGAGCGGAATGCACGGCTGGGATCTTTGCGCTCCGAGTCGAGTTTTTGATAAAGTGAACCATACACTTTTCTACGAAAGTTGGAGGTATATGATGTTAAAAGAGTTTTACTCTCACACTGAGAATCAGCTGATAGGACAATGTGGCAACGCCGCACGGCGAGGGGGGAAGTGCGGTGCAGTGATATGGTCTTACAGCAAGGCTTGTAATGACATGTTTCATACTATGGTTATTCTTCCGTTACAGCCGGAAATGCCGCGCCACAACTCCAGATTACATCGATATGTCTCGATAAGTTGATAAGACTAGTGAAAACAATTGATTACACTGGACAAAGTCGATAACTTGTGGAAAATACCGGGTGTGCCGCGAAGAAGTTTATTTAAACTTTTAATTTATATTACTTGCCCATTTATGCACCGAACATTTTAAAACTCTACGCAATTCATTAAATAGGTTTCATATCCATATTATAGAGAAATAAAGCATTTCAATAAAAAATTAGGACCTATTAAAAACCTACAATTATTCGAACTGTAATGCATGTACAGCGATACACTGATAACAGCACTTAACAAATGAATAGTAATCTCTCAGAAAGGAATTCTGCGGTATCCGGAGAAGTTCCTCTTCAACTGATTGTTTTAATTCCTTATCATTATTTAAGCTATTAGTATAAACTTGTTCCTTTAAGTAACTAAATAGAAAGAAATCACACACAGTTAAATCTAGGGATCGGGGTGGCCAATCTAAAAAAATCACTTCCACGACTAATCCACAGAACTATTTTGTAGGTATAATAACTATAGGAAGTATAGTTGTTCAAAATTCCACAATTTTGTTTCAACAATTGCTAGAGAGCTGAAATTTTCACAGAATATTTAAAAAATCTATTTAATGAATTGTGTAAAGTTTGAAAATGTTCGGTGCAGAAATGGGCTAGTAATATAAAATCAAACGTTTAAACCTCTTCGTGGAACACTCTGTATTTGTCCTGCAGTTAGGAATTTTCAATAATTCTTTAAAATTTACTTGCTAAGTTTCATATTTAAACCCATACTTAGCTTTGATTTCCTCTCTTAATACCTTAAACATGAGCTTTTTACTTTTTTTGGTAGCCTAATTACCAATTTTTAGCTGCTCCAAAAGGTTGTGAGTAGTCAATTCTGACTTCTAAAACATTGAATTGTTTGAAATTTTGTACTGTGTTTAGAGACCTCTAGTTTGCGTTGATATTTTTATTAGAACCTCCAAAATAAGGTGTCACTCAATGGTCCTGAGAATTTTGACATGCCCCGCAAATCACGCATTTTGGGTTTGAGAACGAAGTAGTAATTATGCCTAAAAAGTCTTCCAGTACAAAAGTACAAAAAGTTTGCAGAAGTTGATATATTCTTCTAGTAATATATATTATGAAGTAATTATATAGGGTGAATTAAAAGTCAGGACACCCCCCCCCCTATTTTGTTCTAAAGTTTATAATAAGAGATATCCTTTAGGTATTGGTGCAAGGTGAAAGGAAGTTTGATTTGGTGACCCCCAAAAGTGCGGGATTTCGGGGGACTCAAACATTTCAAATTTAAATCCCACTCAAGTGGCCCCTCATTTTGAAGAGCATTAAAAAAGTTAGCTTGTGAAAACCAGAAATCGCTATCTCTTTCTCATACAAAATAATAGCCAGAGTTACCAGAAAAATACTTTTAATAACTTGACCACGTTGCTAAGTCAAGTTAAATATTCAAACTGAATTCCGTCTTCTATTTGGCAGTGAGACAAGCGTAGGGTGAGCTCGTCTCGCACGTTTTGAAAAGTGGTATTTTGTTTTAGGCCTCAACAATCCTATTTAAAAAATTCGTTAACGGATTATAGTGGTGATTTATAAATTATGAATTTAATGTGACTCCATAGAAACAGGTTATGGATGTAAGGTCTGGAGATCGCGCAGGCCATTCTATTAGACCACGTCCGTCTACCAATCCACTGACCACGTAGCTGAGTTTCCAGAAAATGTCGTACAGCACGGTGAAAATGTGCTGGGGCACCATCCTGCTGGAAGCGAACGATGTCTTCATCAAATTCATGTTCAATTTCTCTAAGAACAGTAGTTATCGCAGTGAAAATTTATTTTTATAACATTTGCAAATACAGTTCTCCATTAAGATTCTATAGAATACAGTTCAACTTTGATTCCCAAAAATTCCGGCCCACACACTCTTTTTATGGGTATTGGGTGCAGGATTCACGGAAAAATGGGGATTTTCTGTGTCCCAGAACCTGCAGTTGTGTTTCTTTACAGCCCCATTGACAAACAAACTCCATTCATCACTGAAAAAACAAACAATGGATGAGTTTAGTACTTCCATTTCCTCACAAAATTGTACACGACGGTCTGGATAGTTTTGATTTAACTCATGTACAAGCTGAATTTTAATAGGTTGAATTTTTCTTCAGTAAGCGTACCACAGACGCCTGAGAGACGTCACAATGATTTGCTACTGATCTGGTGGACTGCTGAGGATCTTCAATAAATTGTGGTACAATTTCAAACTGTTTGTCTTTGCCTAAAGGAGGCCGACCTGAGCGTGAAACATCTGATACGAATCCAGATACTCAAAACTTATTTAGTGAAGTTCTTAAGTATTTAAAAAATACTAAAGTACTAACCTTAGGATTTGGTCTATCAGGATGTGCAACATTGAACCGTCTTTCTGCCTCATGATAATTTTCATTTCATGAAAATAAATATAATTTGTACTTTATCGTCGTGACTGCGAGGCATTACTACTGGTAGGCAGTAATAATTTTAGAATATTATTTAAAAGAAAAAATGACAAAGCTATTCAAAATCAATAACTGTAATAACACTAAACACACAATAACTTCTCAAAACACTTCACGAAACAGTAACCACACAATAATGATGCCACTGGATAATAATGATCCACTCTGAAAGTATTACCTGTTCAGACGAGATTGAAACAAAGAAGGGACTTGTTTGTAGTAAACCGTAGTTCGAACAAGGAAACCCCGACCACTCTTTGCAATAAACTTCCCATCAGTGTTCTTTCTAATCTTCATTGGATTAAAGTTTACAACCTATCATTTTGTATGAGAAAGAGATAGCGATCTCTGGTTTTCACAAGTCTAAGGGGGTTTGGCTCAAATTTAGCAAAAAAATTAAACTTTTTTTTAATTTGTGAATTGTTTTCTACAAACTCTTTACCTTTAATTTAACACAAATTTCATTTAAATAGGATGAGTATTAGTGGTTTTATTGATATTTTAGTTTGTGGAAGCACATGCATTTTTTACTGGTACCGTTGGTTAGCAACCTTGATTGTGCTCTTGAACACACTTTATATAATACACACCTACTATTTTAGGTTATATTGTTTGTTGTTGCTGGTGGCAACACTGGTTACCTTCAGTTCAGTTTCACCTGGTTTTATTCTGCTGTCTGTTTTGTTGTTGTATTGGTTATTGGTTGATACTTTATTTGTAGTTTTGAAGTGTTGTAAAGTGATTTTTGTGTAAAAGGAATTGTTACCAAGGAATTTGTTTAGTTATTAGAGTAAAATCATGCCTCGTTTTTCAACTAAAAAACGGAAGAACGTATTCTGTGGTATTCCTAATTGGAAGAAATCAAAACCAACTTCTGAGGTAAATGAGTGCCTAGCCAACAGAAATAGTAGAACACCTACACCTAGACCTAGTCCTAATATTATTGTACACAAACAAAGCTCATCTCTTGACAAGGTGGGGCCTAGTTTAGATAAATATGAACAATATAGTAATGATGTAAATAAATCATACAATGACATAGTTAACCTGCAACAAATAGAAATACTACTTTCAAACATAGCTGTCTGTGTGAAATGCAAAGGTAGGCTAGCTATCAACACAAGTAACCGTATAGGCGTAAGTGTGCAAATAACTGTTATATGTAGTAATTGTGGGTTTTCTGTTTCAAACAGAAATAGTGACACATTAGGTAATAGGCCTAAAACATTATCAGAAATTAATTTACGGACTGTGTATGCATTTCGGTGCATCGGTAAAGCAGAACGAGCCGCCAATACTGTGTTTTCAGTTATGAACTTACACAAACCTCCCACTTTTAGGAGGTACAATAAACTGTTATCTGAAGCAGCAAAAGATGTTTGTGAGGAGTCTATGACACAGGCAGCAGCTGAGGCAGTCATAAAAAATGATGGTGATGACCAGATAACAGGGATTTTTGACGGTACATGGCAGCGACGCGGACACAGTTCCCTAAATGGCGCAGTTACGGCTCTCGCAGCAAACACGGGCAAGGTTATTGATGTTAGAATTTTTAGCAAATTTTGTAGATGTAAAAATAGACTTCGGGAACAGCATGAGCCTAGCTGTTAAGCAAACTACACAGGTACAAGTGGTGGGATGGAAGTGGCAGGAGTAGTTGACATGTTTCGGCAGTCACAGGCCACAAGGGGAGTCAAGTATCGGTACTACCTTGGAGACGGGGACAGTGCGGCTTTTCCAACCATTGAAAAGGAAAATCCATATGGCCTAGAGTGCCCAGTAGAAAAATTGGAGTGCATAGGGCATGTTAGAAAAAGAATGGGCACTCGTCTTAGGAAGTTAAAAGAAAAACAAGGAAACACCAAACTTTCAGACGGTAAAAAAATTGGCGGTCGTGGTCGTTTGACTAAAGTTATTATTGATGAGATTCAGACTTACTATGGTCTGGCCATTCTAAGAAACACAGATAGTTTAGTAAATATGAAACGAGCTATTTGGGCTACCTATTTTCATCTTGCAAGCACTGACCAAAAACCAGCACATGGTTTGTGCCCAAAAGACACTGACACATGGTGTAAATTTAGAAAATCTGAATCTTTGGGTACTGACTACAAACATAGTGACCACACTCACCTTCCTCCTACAGTTATGGCAGAGATAAAGCCCATTTTTAGAGATTTATCTCAAGAACATTTGTTGCGGAAGTGCCTCCATGGTGGAACACAAAATCCTTGCGAGAGCCTGAACAGCATAATTTGGAACCGGTTACCGAAGTCGACCTTTGTGATGAAGACCACACTTGACTTGGGAATTTATGAAGCCATTGCTACCTTCAATGATGGCAATATCACAAAGTGTAAAATCCTGAGTAAATTTGGTATTTCCCCTGGCCCAATGTGCATAAACACAATGAAGAACTTTGACTTGACCCGGATTAAAAACGCTGAGAAAGATATGTTGGAAATCGAGAAAAAGTGCCGGAAACAGCGAGAGATTGCTAAGAAAAGACTAGAGGGCATGTATGAAGAGCAGGAAGATCCAGACAACCCTTCATATGCACCAGGCATGCACTAAGGTAGGATTACTTATGTCACTGTGGTTAAATGATGTTTACTAGCGATTTTCCAAAAAAACAGATTATTTACACTTAGGAACAATTTTCTCCTGAACTACTTGAGTTATTGCATTGATTTTGGTTTTGTTTTGTTATTTACACTACAATGAACAATATGATTGATGGGATATTCATTATTTATACTAGAATATATTTTTTTATTAAAAATAAATTTTAATTTTGAATGTTTTTTCAACATTTTTTTGTTTTAAATTAAAAATGTGTTATTTTCATTTAATTCAAAAACCCATCACTTAAATGTTAGGTATAAGGATAAGGATCAAAATAAAAAAAAATTAGCTTATTACCTCTAATGGTTTTGGTAATTATAAGTTGTGTGTTCCTAAGTTTGTGCTTTTTAACATGGAAAGGATAGGACGAGCCGAACCCCGTTACTTTTTTAATGCTCTTCAAAATGAGGGGTAATTTGAGTGGGATTTATATTTCAAATTTTTGAGTTTCCCCCAAAATCCCGCATTTTTGTGGCACACAACAAATTTTAAAAATCACCAAATGTAACTTCCTTTCCACATTGCACCACTTCCTAAAGGATATCCTCATTATATACATTTTATAACAAAATAGAGGGGGCAGGGTGTCCTGACTTTTAGTTCACCCTGTATAATCACTTAAAATATATATATATATATATATATATATATATATTATATATTATATTATATTATATATATTTATATATATATATTATATATTATATATATATATTATATTATTATATATATATATATTACTAGAAGAATATATCTACTGATAAAAATAGACTGGATTGAATATAAAAATATATTTAAAAAATAAAATTTCTTCACACCCTGTATACAGGGGTGATAAGAAGCCTGGAGACTCCAGGTTAATATTTTAACGACTCGCACGACGAACTAAACGAACTTTGACGACTAAAATCTAAACTCTGGAAACTTTTATGTCATGTTACTATGGCATAATTACTACTTTGTTCTCAAACCCAAAATGCGTGATTTGCGGGGCATGTCAAAATTCTCAGGACCATTGAGTGACACCTTATTTTGGAGATTCTAATAAAAATATCAACGCAACTAAACACAAATCAAAGCGAAGTATGGGTTTAAATATGAAACTAACAAAAGTACTTTTTGGGCATAATTACTACTTCGTTCTCAAACCCAAAATGAGGGATTTGGGGGGCATGACCCCTTGATTTGGAGGTTATAATAAAAATACCAATGCAAACTCTCTATACTAACACAGTACAAAATTACACGAAATGATATTTCCTTTCCACACCGCACCACTACCTAAAGGATATCTCCTTATATAAACCTTAGAACAAAATATATGGTGAGGGGGGGGGAGAATTTTCACTTTTTATTCGCCCTGTAAATTCTCTTCATAATATATATATATATATATATATATATATATATATATATATATATATATATTACTAGAAAAATATATCTACTAATAAATAAAGGCCGGATTGAATATAATTAAATATGTATTAAAAATGAAATTGCTCCACTGAAGGAAATTTGAGTAATAAAGGTATGACTAAGTGGTGAAAATTTCAGATACCTTAGTGGAGTGGTTCCAGAGCAGTGTACCAGGATAACATGGTCGGAGATGGGGAGGTCTACTCCCCTTGGCGCTCGGCTGAGTCTGGCCTGCCAAATAACTTTTCCTTTTACATGAAAATATTTGTAATACCAACAATTCCATCTCTGAAAGGTACAGTTTGTTTAAAAGATTCAGAGAATATCTGAAATTTATTTTGACTTTTCTATAACTTTACGACTTTAAAAAAACTGTTTACCTTGAGTAAAATTTAAATGAATGGGTCAATATATTGAAGCTGTGTCTATTGTTTTATATGTTTGAAATATTTTAACACACAAGGCTTGATAAAATAAATACGTTAACATGGTTTAAACGAAACAATAAATTTTATTGTAAAGCTGAATATTATTGAAGTGTCCTTTACAGATATTTACTTCAATAGTGCATTTTTTATTTATAAACTATTTTATAAATAACTGTATTATGTTTATCTTTAAAAATAAGGTGCCATTAATTTTTAAAAGAAGTTTTTGTAATTCTAATAGTACTTAAATTTAATTGTGTATCGGGTGCATCAGGGGTAAACACTGCTACTTTAATAAGTATATATATTTTAATTTAACTAATATAAATATCAAGACCATTATTTGGAGTTCCACTTTTAATCAGCAAGAGGTTTGCAGTGTACGTTATATTATGACTGTAACATAAAACACTAGCTTTGAATGTAAGGTTACACTTCCAACCCACTTTTTCTGCATTTGTTCAGTTATCGATTCGCACCCAACACCAATCACTGTTGGGGAGTAAACGATTTATTTTCTGATCTTCATATAAATGCACATTTTTAATACCTTTTTCAAATGAACCTCCATGGAATGTAATTTTATGAAATGAACGAGTTTTGGATATTATAACCATACATATATGTGACTATATCATATTTCGACTAAGGCATTTTAGTACTCGTAATACATAATTTAGAACAATAAATACTTACTAACTGTGATCGGCTATTATTGGAATAAAGAACGGTTTACAAAAAACATGTTACGTAAAGGGAAATCCAAATGTTCTTACCATTTAAAAAGTAATTTACAATATAGGCTAATTAGGTTTTCTAGGTCATTTAACTAGTTTTATGACTGGAAATAAAGTGCAATATAAAGTGAATAATTCAAAACTGAAGAGACCAATAAAAATTCGAAATATTCAAGTTTCGAATTTGCAGACATTTCATAGTAAAAGAATGGCAAGGGAATGCGAGTGGAATTTAAATGATCCAAAATGACGAAAGTCGAAATTATTCAAGTTGATTGTATTAATCTTTCTTGATCGACAGTATATCTATTCAGTACGTAATGTTGAACAAAAATGCGAAAGCCTAAGTAAGGAAATCTTTTGCCAGTTTGTATTGGTTAAGCTACACTAAAAATAAGCTTTGCGGTTTGAAAAATTAAGTTAAAATTTTTCAGATATAGGATTTCCACAACAAATTTGTTACTAAAGTAATAGGAGGTAGGTTTTGTCTTACACAGTTTACAAGACTATTTCCGAAATATAGTTTTCTGTTTTATTACATATTTCTTAGGGAAGTAGTAGGTTGCAATACATTATTTTATTTACTACTGGACACCAGATTGATTTGAAGCTAATATAGGCTGTTGGCTGTATTTACAAAATCAACTGTCTTTAATGACTAGCACAGTCCTTTATAAAGGTTCGATAGACGAGATGAGGTTTGATGGTAAACAATATAGTTATAGTTCAGATTCTATAATTTATAATTTTTAAAGGTTTAGAAATTAATAGAGGTGAAAATATATAATATATCTTCATGTGGTACAAAAATTAATGCATTTTTTTATGCGTAAGGGCAAACATAAACTTTATTTTGGGAACTGATTGAGCGCATAATTGTGCAAAAATTAAATAGCTATTCACTCGATTTAATACAAATTAAAATGTGTAGGAAATGTATTATTCTCCTATTTATTGTGAATTAAATATAATATTGATCGAAAATAGTAAGCGTTGGTGTCTAAAGTTTTTACCACAACTTAAAATTGAAGTAATTCAATATTTTGCACCTATTAACCTATTATGTGCCTATTTATATTTGCACTTTATTACATAAGGACAATCAGAAAAACTACCTAATTTTACATAAAATCCTGGACCGGATAATATTATTGCTGCCCATCTCGTACTGTATGTTACTTTTTTCTCTATCCAGCTTGTTACTTCTCCACACAAACCTTAGTGTGTTGCTAGTGGGGGGTAACGGATATCAAGGTAACGGTATCTCCTGAAAACGTCAAAACTTCTATCTCGGAAGAAAGAGATTACTTTGATAAAATATGCAGTTTCAAAAGTATGATGGATGAGTAATCATTTGTTTATCCTGTCAATAATATTTCACGCCGAAGTCATCGCTCTTAACCACCGCATTTAATGTCATCACTGATGTGAAATAGAGATTTTAATGCTGACATTACTTTTTCCAGTTCCGAAAATGTATTTATATTGACAATTAATTATAGTTTCACTCTATAACTTGACACGAAAACGTTTACGGACGCAGATGATTTACTTAGAACACTACGCCATAATAAACGAATTATACTTTAGAGGACGAATACATATTATTACAGTAATGATTCTTCTTTTTTATTAACTTAGATAAAAAGCTGAGGAAACCTCTCACTGTACTTAAATCTGAAGGTCTTCTGTGCAACTTTCGAAGTGACAGTATATTCTGAAAAAAGTTTAGTTGTGAAAAACCTAAACAAATGTTAAAACCCACTCCAAGAATAGATCTCCACGGTTCATATAAACCTATTGATTGGGCAAACAGTTTTTCTTTTACTCAAATATTTTGGAATTTGCGGTTAGTGGTGTACCACTCCTGGAAATCCTTCCCAGGAGTTTGTTCCCTAAGCAAGATGTAACAAAATACACTGGCATTCAGTTCGATTAGAATTTTGTTTGGGAGCCCCATTTTGAAAGCTCCACAGACAAAGTTTCCTTGAGATGCCGTTAATGTGTTACTCAAGATGTGTTAATATCAACTTGTAAAACTTCTATAACTATCCACCCAATAATAGAATATCGAAGCGAAGCCACAATATCAGCGAATGCTACTGACGCATCCAAACTGGAAACAGCCCAAAACAGTGCGCTGAGAATTATCACTCCCAAAATCGACCCACATTTCCCATTTCCATTCTCAATAGATATCCAAACAGGCGTAGATTGGTATTCAGTGCCGCAGAGAAAAATTCTAACTCTTATCATGGGAGAGGCAGAAACGACTAATATTCCATGGATTATTATGGATGATAGAAAAACAGCTTCCCGCTTGAAAACTCAAGTAACTTACCTCTGACAGAAGCTGACTACATCAACTTGAATGAAGCACCTTTCCAAATGCAGAAGAATATCGTACAAATTCTACCAAATGCAGAGATCTTCCAACACACCTGTTGTCGATCTTCAAATGACTGCACTACAAACCGTACACACAAACTAACCTACCGCTTAATGGCTCCGCATTTACTGAGATGGTTCTTCCATACCGGACTCAGGAATAATCAGCAAGAATTGTGTTTTCCAGATCTTAATGGCTCCTTAGTTGTCGGCACCCCCTGACGAATTATGACGGAGAGATTGTGGCAGTATACGAAATGTAGCCAAAATGCTACATTCATATGAAATGCTATGAAATAAAATGCTATATTCCTCCAAGAAAGTAGTCCTCCTAGTCGACAGCCAGTAGCAATACTCGCCCTTTCCTCAAATAGAGACACGGACTATACTAAAATAGTAGTCGAAACTACTGGAGGTAGGAAGACACATCGTCCTGCAATTGATTCAAAGTCACATTGAAATCTACGACAATGAGGGGGCAGATGGGCTCGCGAAGCACAGTAACAGCCAACTCGCCCACAGTCGCACACTTCGGCTAAATCTGCAGTTGTGGATACAAACATAAGAACAGCAATAGGAAAATCTGGGTCCAGCTGGATGAAGACCAATACCCACAATTCTATCAAAGGGCCATTACCGTTGCAATGTTCGATCTTTCTCGCATCCCACCTGCGTCGCATTGGAGCATATCTAACCGAAACTTGCCCTTTGTGCTACTAATCCGGAGATGGACACAGCATACATCCGTCTGTGTCCAGCACTTCCAGCCACCCATCGATCGAGGATAGCACTCTAAAGGAGACAGAACACTTGTACTGATCAGCACGGTTCCTAGTGGCTAATTTGCCAAAGGAGCTCGTTGGCTAGTAAGTAAGCTCATGGACAAGCCCATGGACGTAAGTGACAAATCTGTTTTTGCTGTAATCAGTGTAGGTTCTACCGGCAGGTATAAGCAGCCAGAAGTGAACTCTCCTGGGGGTGACCATGATTTAGCATCATTGAATCATTCAAACACAAACCAGTAGAAAGTATAACGCAACGCTTCAAGGATTGCAATCCTCAATTGATTTGTGCTCGGGACTCGCATCCTGTGCAGTGACAACGCCTGGACTGGACTCCAAGCAGCTTTTGGGTATGTCTGAACTCTTCTCTTTCCCTTCTTTACTTCTTTCTGTTCGTTATTATTTATGTATTATTACCTCCCCTACCTGACGAATAGGATAGATTCCAATCCTCGAAACGTTGTTTTATACCTTTGTAACGATGGAAAATGTCCAAAATCTAGTTTTCCTTCCAAACCTTCCATCGTCAATAACAAAACTTTAAACAAAGAACAAACCAGTACAAAACGAGGACCAAGCCCACAATAGTTATAATGTACCATAATTAATTTTGGCATAGTAATTTACGAGGAATAGGTTTCAAGGTAGGAAAATTTCATTTCATTCGTACTGAAAAAAACAATTTAACCTTTACACCGCACCACACTGGGCGGTAATAGGCTATTATTATTAATAGAGTGCTTCCTTTTGTTCTAGGACAAACATTGGAGCGTGAGTGTCGTAACTGTGTTAAAACAGGGAAAACTACCAAAAGTATTCAACAGTTTTGTTGTCCTTGAATTTGTACAGAGTTTTGAAATATGTTATTCGAAATGGAATCTGTATAACTTTTCGTTCATTCGCAATCCGAAAGTAGAATATAGTTCCTTCAGCACGGTGTGGTTACAGATACTTATTTTAGACGGTGAATTTAGTTAGTAGTTTTAGAGTTTATGTGCACGTAGAATCGGGTTTACAGGTGAACACAAGGATAAAACGAGAGATACGGTATTAGTCGGCAGCTTGTGACCTACCCTGATTACGTCTTAAGCTTATTACGAACTTGCATCGATCGATAGAAGCACATTAGCACCAAATGTCTGCTTTTTGGTTGACTGAACTCTATTGAGCTCCTTGAGCCGCCATTGACTTACTTACTACCTAATAATATTCTCATTTCATTACTTAATCCTATCTCAAAAGTACAACTCGATTTAGTTATTATTTTTGTAATAATTTGCAATTTAGTAACGAATATTTTTAAGTCATAGTTTTCTTAAATGATACTAAAATACACATATCCATATCGGCTCACCATTTTCTGATCTACTACGAGCTTTCAAAAACGTTTTAGTCAGATTGACATTTTTCCACATAGGATTATTATAGATTGCATTTTGGGTTTTTGGGCAAATTCATTTGGGCTCAAACCACCGTGAAAGTCTTAAGAGATCGTCCGATTATTCTCAACCAAATTTTGAAGAAAAAGGTTTCATTGTTTGAAATATTATTTGGAGTTCGTTTTTACCCTAAACAGTTCTCATAGCATACGGATAGGAAAATTGTTACAAAATAATGGGTTCGATCGACATCTAAAAAACCTCTATAAAATACTACAAAGTGATTCTTTATACATTTTAAACTTAAAATTATTATTTGTGAAAACCCCTCGATTTTGTCAATAAAGTTTCCTACCATTTACTAAAAGGAATTTAATTATAAATATCTGGGTTATAATGTCTTAGTAAAATAATTACCTTAGATATTTTAAAAATAGTATACATCAAAACTATAAAAACATGGATTTTTAGGCGAACATAAACCAAATATACTTAATTTAATTATTACATTGAAAACTATTTTTAGGCTTGCTCCAGTAACTAGGAAATGGAAATGGATGGTTGAAGAATTAACGAATCCCATTAGTGAAAAAAAAAAAACAATATAATATATATGTATGTATTTGATATTAGTAGAATATTTCATATATTAAAAATATGTGCACGAATAACAAGAGAGCAAGTCTGTGGGATATACTTTTGATGATGTAGAGGGTAAACGCAGCTATGTTCAGTGCAGGCCTGTTTTACACCCTGCCAGCGCCCTAGACACAACGAAGAGTTGCGCCCCTTTTTAAACCTCTGCCATCTGACTACGCCCCCCCCCCCACCAGCCCTACCATAACGCCTATACCCCGTAAATTTAGATTTAGTCTGAAATGCCAGTTTTGGTTCGGGAGGGACTTTAGACTGTCCCTTAACTTTCCTTTACAAATTATCCTGATTCTTTTCGAGAGCCACCATTATCCACCACTTATGGACCCGCCGTGTCCCGGACTGGCAACCGGTAGCCATGAGGTTTCTACTGGCCTCTGGTGGGAATGTGTGTAACATACCTGTTACACCCATTCTTCCTTCTTTACATTTGAAGTATTTACATTATTTATAGTATTCGTTTAATCACATTTTCTTTGGATTATTTTTGGTTTGTTGGCTTACCACTTGACTGACTAGAGATTCACGCAATAGCTTTTTTTCTGGTTTTCCGTATTGCAAAGTCGTCAATAATGTTTGTTAGTCTAATTTGAAAGTAATGTCCTTTCGTGTGCACAGCAACAATAAGCCATTAATCTTTTCATCAACCATTGATGATCTAATTTCTGACTTCACTCTTTTCAAAGCTGAAAAGCTACGTTCAGCTGTGCAGTTCGTCCCAGGTAAGGTTAGAAATATCCTGAGAGCGACCTCCAAATTGGGGAAAGTGTTCTCTAATCCGTTTGATTTTATGTAGGCGTACATATCTTTGATCTTAGAAAGGTTCTCCAAGACCATGCATTGTTTGAAATGGTTACATTCCTGGATAAAGTCTTGTCCATCAATATCGTTCTTGTATACTTCTCCTAACAGTTTAGCTTCATAAGCCACCTCTTTGGAATTTTTCTCTTCTAGATTTTGTAAGATCTTAAATCTTGTGTCGAGATTTTATTGACCTCTCTTCTTTTGTTGAGCTGCGAACCTGTGTTGACAACAATGGCAATAAACACCCCAGTGCGAAATCTTTCTCGAGGAGATGTTTCTTCCATGCTTCTGTCCTTCTTTTCATCGGGCAATAGTTATTCTTACTTTGTCATATACAGCTTCTTCTTTTTCAGCAAGTTTCAATGCTTTGGACTCGACATCATCAAATAAATCTCTCTTTTCCCTCAAAAACGAGGATAGTGTTTCAAGTTCCGTTACTTGTTTTATCAACTGTCTCGAGGATTTCGTCCCAGATCACAGTTAATAATGTGGTTTGGAAATTTCCAAGTAATTTTAGAAACTCAGCGGCTGTACATTGTGTTTATAGTGTCTGAGTAACGGCTTTATTTATCTCTTCAAGAGCATCTATTAATTCATGTCGACTTATTGTTAAAGCTCGAAGAGCGTCTACCCTAGCAGACCATCTTGTGTCACTCAGAGGTTTTACCATTAGCTTTCTCTAATCTTTCTCTGATTTTCCTTCGTAACTCTTTTAAATGTGACTTTTTAAGATGTTCCACCTGTAAATGGGTGCCGAGAAAAAAAAAAGCATACAGCCCTTGTACGAATGTAAAAAATATTGTGTGTTATCTGGACACGCCTTATCGGTAGCAAAACACCCAGCAAGGTTTAGTGAATGAGCTGCACATGGTACATAGTCAGCAAGATCAGTTTTGCTGTTATTCCTTACCTGAAGACCTGATTATATGCCCGACATGTTTAATGCATTGTCGTAAGTTTGTCCACGACAGTTATCGACACCCAGCTCAAGTTTCTTTAGTAAGTTGCTTATTCCATACTTCCAGATTTGTGGCATACACTTGGTAAGAGTTGTATCAGGCGTTCGTTGGCGCAAGCATTGGGCAATGAAACATACCGCAGTACTACAGCCAATTGGTCTGTGTGCGACACGTCAGGTGTGGAGTCTATGATTAAAGAGAGATAGCGAGCTTGCTTGATTTCATTTAAGATTTGTTTCAGTACTTCTTTGCTTATAATCTCAATAAATTCACTGCAAATGTCAGACGAAAGGTATAATACACTACCTTTGCCTTTGTTACCATGTGTTGCTATATTGTTTGCGAGAAATAGATCAAATTCAATCTTATCAGCTCAAGACAGCCTAGAAAAAGTCCATTTGATTATTATGCGTGCAGATACAACCACGGCAATGTGTTTTTTCATTTTTTGCGCCCCCCCAAAAATGCCAATTGCCTAGCGCCCTAGGCACGTGCCTACCGTGCCCATTCGGTGAAACGGGCCTGGTTCAGTGTAGTACATAGGTTTTGACGACAGGCGAATTTGACACAAACGTGGGTTGTGCAGGAATAAAACAGAAAACAGTAATTGATGTTCAGTTATGGCTAAATGAGCTAACAAATTACCTGGTTGGCTCCATCCACTTCAAACCAAATTTTTAATGACCCGACAGGTCCTTAAAGTAGTGTAGTTTGTCTACCTGTCCGTGCTTCGGTGCTACAAAGGTACCCTTGATTGATTGTGGGGTAAATATGTATTGAAAGTGAAAATCACTATTAAGTCAGAGCTTCAAGTTAGCTACAGATTATAAAGACAGCAGATGTAATTAACATTCTAATGCCCTTACTCTATGAGAATTCATGAGTAATGACCAAACAATGTTTTAAACATAATATAAATTTTAAATGGGAAACATTGTATTCCTGCAAGAAATCTGGAAGTCGAGATAATAACTTTTCCGATTATAACTAAAATATTATTAAAAGAAAGATATTATAATACATTCCTAATAACCAATATCTTCATAAACAATATCTAAAATATTTAACCCTACGTACCTATCACTCAGCACATCAAATGCAATCGGCACAAACTACTGATAGAAGTCTGAAACAAAAATTTATATCAATAAAAAGCAAGCTCCCATGTCTCAGTTGCACAAAATTACCCATCTTCTGTTCATCTCTTGAGTAAGCTTTCATGCTTACGAAATTCTAACACAAGCGTGACTTTATAACACCTTTTTAGTTCTTCTGCACCTTTTTTCTCTAGGAACATTAGAACACACTGAAACCGCAGAACAAACTTGAACATTTACTACAGTGGTTCACTGGTTTTTGGTGGTATTATTATTATTTTGTATTTGAATAATAGCCTTTTGATAATAATTCAAATTAGAAATTCTTGGCGATTTTGTATCAAGGTCGGAACAAGGTTCTTTTTACAAAGCGTATCCTTAAAAAAATGTTTTAGTAGATCGATTAACACTTTCTAAAGCGTTTTGTCTGATTATGACATCACTATATTGATCACATTAGGGTTCAAAGTAGCTTATCTTATTCACCTGACTGGACATGATATTTAATATGTTTTAATGAAATATAATTAGAAAATAACGTGTCTTTTAACTGAGTACTAATTTAAAAAATTACGTTTTTTATAAGTACATATAATTGAATTAAAAAAAAAACTTTTTTCATCTCTCAGCCACCTGTAAATGCTTTAAAAATAGTCTTATTTTAAGAGGTTTTTCTTTGGGTCTGAGTATAAGATATCTCCAAATATTACTTGATACAGTCCTTCGTGTTATCAGAAAAGGTATATTAAATAACTTTAAACATAAAATTCGTTTTTAAATCAAAACAACTGCCTAAGAAAACCATCTCCATAGCCCTTTTCGTCTATCATTGTTACTTTTCTTAATGAATACGAGGTTTTTTACACCAAGAAACATGACAATAAAGATGAAGAAATCCATAAATAAGATAAACAAACCTGAACTCCCATTAAATGCTAACATTCAAAATTATTTACCAAGAAATCGAGGAGAAGGTTTACGTCATTCTGCTATTCTTGTATGAGAGAAGAAATAAAATACAGATAATTCAGATAATACGTCTTTCTCAAAGAATACCAATTATAAATCGAAAACGTGCAAGACGGTCTTTGATATATAATTTAAAAGTTTATTTTTTTTATAATTTAATGGTTTAACATATATTTTCTGTAATTTTAATATTTATTTATGGTATATTTATTCATCCATCAAGTAAAAGACACTCGATTAAGGTTACTTATATTATGTAACCTTGTAACGTTGTATGTAACGTTGTACTGAGGAGTGTAAATTAAAACAGTAGAGAAGAAATTACTTACGGTTTTTATTAATTAAGCAAATTGGTCGAGCTTTTGTAAATAACATTACTACAGGTATTATCATGAGACTGGTTTAATTAATATTTACAACTATCCTACCCGCAACTAGTTAATACACACTTTTATTTTCTAAAAATTACATTATATTTGTCTGTATACCATCTAGCAAATCTAGAGTTTGTATTTAGACGCCCATATATACGAAGTGTAAATTAAAACAGTAGAGAAGAAATTACTTACGGTTTTTATTAATTAAGCAAATTGGTCGAGCTTTTGTAAATAACATTACTACAGGTATTATCATGAGACTGGTTTAATTAATATTTACAACTATCCTACCCGCAACTAGTTAATAGACACTTTTATTTTCTAAAAATTACACTATATTTGTCTGTATACCATAGCAAATCTAGGGTTAGTATTTAGACGACCATATATACGAAGTGTAAATGAAATATCCTACAAAACATAACATTTTAATTAATTAAATCAGAACGAAATAGTAGATTACTATACGAAACAAATTATGTTATAACTATTCAGTTTACACTAATTTAAAATGTGTTCTAGGTATTAATTGAAAAGAGGTCCATCGAATTCCAAGTTATCGTGTACGTAAAAATATTTAAATACTCTTTTCTAAACAAATTATTTCGAATAACTTTTTTATAATCCCTCCCACGCCGTAATATTTGAACGGTTAAAATGTTTAAATAATCTTTGGGAATGTATGAACACGACCCGATGATATGGAATTGTAGATCACCCCGTTCTTCCATTAAAATTGGTTGGGTGGAAATACTAAGAAGTATTGAATGGTATGAACCATGGAGTGATAAATGATGGTCTCTATAGGAAAAAACCCATTACACAAAATTATAGCCTAACCAATAGGATGCTATTTTGGATGAACACATGTTTTCACCTCTCCTTTTCTCCTCCAACCCTCCACGCGTAAGGTTTATTTCTAAATTGAAGCTTCTTGGGAGCAACTCATTGGCAATGGCGCAGTATAGTGGGTACAGAGGTTATCGCGAGATAACCGAATCAAGCAACGTCGAGCGTGGCTGCTGCTTGGATGGGTGACCACTGAGGGATCCTGTCCTTGCAAGCAGCCCACCTGCCCGGGGTTCTTTGGTGGTGATTCGAAAGTCACTTTTAAGCCGTTGGTCCCCAGGTTAAGTGTTAGAGAGGGCTTCTTAGCCCTAAGTTCGCCTGGTATAATAAGACATCTTTACTTTACTATTCTTTACACTATTCTATACACTGCCTTGGAGATTTGTACTTGTGTTGTATTTTAAGGGAAAAATTTTGATTTTCGGAATTATACGTTTTGGGATTTGGAAGTTACCACGTTTCTTAAAGTACGCTGACATAATTTCTGCACCAAGGTAATATGTTTATCTGAAAACTGCAATAAAGAAATTACTGCCTTGGAGTTTTGTACTCGTGTTGTATTTTAAGGAGAACATTTTGATTTTCGGAATTATACGTTTTGGGATTTGGAAGTTACCACGTTTCTTAAAGTACGCTGACATAATTTCTGCACCAAGGAAATCTGTTTACCTGAAAACTGCAATAAAGAAAAGTACGTTTCATCTTAAAAAACTACCAGGATATAACTTACCACCCTAATATTCCTTTAGCTCTTTTCACGTTCAAAAAGAAGGTCCCAGATGTGACAGTGTTAGAGACACATTTCATAAACACGCATAAAGTAACATAAAATAAACATTAGGGGCTTCTTAATTATTATAACTACACAAGTAAATTTACTATTATTTTAGCTCGGATTTAATCTCAAATCTGATTAAGTATACGAAGAAGGGAAACAAAATAGTAAACCTTAGCAATAAAATCATTCGCATACAAAGTGGATTGACTTTTCAGAGAATCATTAGTAGTGAAGTGCATGGTTCAAGGAGTCACTGTGTATTTCTACAATTTGTAATTGCAGCATTGTCCTCTTAACTGAACTAATTAATTGAACTAAGCTACTTGAGAGTTAGCAGTGTTCTTGAGTTCACAGAAATATCGAACTTTAACGAATACTCAAAATAAATTATTGCTACAATTATGAGAAATAATTTATAATAACAATAATACAATATATAATACATATAAATTTACTTAACTGATGGTGAAGTATTTGGTAGATGTTTAACTGGCAGAAGAAAAATGGAAAGTAATTGTATCTGTGCTCCTTCTTTCAAATAATCGTAATTGGGCATTTAACTTGTAATTTAGTTTGGGTTAGAACATAATTATTTTATTATTGCTGTTTAACTAGGTTGAACTTGCATCAGCACCTATAGCTTACATAGAAGTCTAATTTGCGAAGATTAAAATCAGTGGAAAGGTTCAAAAATCTGATGTAGGACGTTTTATAGTATCGCAAAGCATCCCTATGCAAATGTTTTATTTGAACCTGCTCCAACGTTATAAAACTTTGGGTTGGAATTTTGAAAAATCTAACATATCTATAGTTGCCTTTTTATTGAATTAAACATATTTTGTAAATGTCGCATAAAAGAAAATGTCACATTTTCAAACTCAATTTGTAAATTTGCACGGACATATACGTTTAGTCAGAAACAAGTGTGTTAAAAAGTATTACGTGAATAATGCAACACTTACTATTAAAATTCATCGAAACATGTTATAACGGATCAATGCAACTTATTTCGTTAGTTTGTTAGTATAAAATACTTCATTGTTGTTGGTAAAGCCCGATAGGTAATCTTTTTTTTTAAATCCGTTGTTGTATGTCTGTCTGTCTATCTGTCCAACGGCACTCTTGGTCCTACAGGCTTGAAAATTGCATGGGGTTCATCTTAGCCTAAGGGAGAACGCTACTGATTTTTTGCAGTTCAAAAGACAGTAAGGTTACAGTCTGTAACGTTCTGACTGGACAACAATATTCAGTAACACGTTGGTTACTATCTGTGGATATAGTCACACTGTATATGTGTGTATGCATTCTGTCACGTTCTTCCGTAGTCCGTTGGATCGGTTTGTTTTCAGGATGTATATAACGGTTCCTGTAATGTAAAGATTACTTCAAAATATCAAACACTACAAGTAAAATTTCATAGCTTCCCGACATACGTATTTGGGTATACGCAGCACTTCTATTACTAAATATATTCCTTGGTTTAATATTTGTTATTGACGATGGCAAGTTTAAAAGTATACGAGGATTTTAGATATTTGCCATCGTCATGCATTACAAAAGGTACAACACAACGTTTCGATGATTGTAAACTATCCTCTTCGTCAGGTGGGGGTGGTATTAATTCATACAATAATAAACAACAGAAATAAGCAAAGAAGGGAAAGATAAGGAAAGATAATTAATAAAGATATTAATCGTTATTGCTCTATTTGTCACTGTAGTTTTTTGTCACTAAACTTTCATTGTTTAATTATTGTTCAAAAACTGTAAAAATGGAGATGACCGTTGAAATGTAAAATAAAATAAAAAATAAAATAAGGTTTTGAATATATCCGAAAACAGTTTGGAGTCCAGTCCAGGCGTTTGTCACTGCACAGAATACAAATCCAGAGCGTAAGTCACGAGTACGAGAATCACACATCACACCAGCACATGCGAAAGTGGGACACTGACAAGAAAATCAATGTCGGCTCTTTCTTCATCACCGTGTTGTGTCATCTGAAATAGTGGACCAGGAAGGCAATGGTCAGGAGGGGGGAGGGGTATATACTAAATGTATGCCATCCTCCAATCTCTCAAATACCATACTTTAAAATTGTGTCCTAAAATAAATAGATCAGAGATACTCAACATAAATAAAACACGCCTTTTTAATTTTATGAGGTCGTCTACAATGGCTCCCGTGTCTGTAATCAGTATTTTAACAATATAAATAATCAACTCTGTGTAAGCAAGGAGTTCCTAAGAGTCCACTGACAGTATACATGTGAACACTACTGTTGCTACACAACGTCAAAGCCACCTCCTCTGTCAATACGTTATTATTAAGTCTTGTGTCCTGAACCGCGGATATTGTACTTTAGTACGGGTTTCATCTCAGAGACGGAATGCTTTGTACTTATCTTGGTAGCTCATTGTCTCTTTTATCTTTAAAAGACGACATCACTCTTCTGAGCCAATAGTTGGGTTTGTTAGAGAGTGTTTAGATGTGAAAACAATCTTTCCCCTTTTTGTAAATACAGTTCAATCTTGATAATCCGACAGATATGGGACCAGCACAATGTCGGATTACCAAGGAGTCCGGATTACCGAGGGTGTCATTTACACAATGCATAAATAACCTATAATCAGTAAGAAACGTGAAAATAAGCAAACACTATACTGTAAGAACAAACTTTTTTATTGTACGTACCTAATTATAGTAGAATCAACAAAATGTGCATACATATTATACAATTGAAAAATCTTAAAATACCATCTTTACACTTAAAAAATAGTTCTTTGCTTCTTCTTACTTAAAGATTCTGAGATAACATACTCCTGAAGATTTTTTAAATGAGCAATTGACTCAATTTCAACACCTCGCTCTTGAGTTCTTACTGCTGCTACCCTCTTGAGTTCTAAGGGTAGCAGCTGCCGGCACAGCGTCATTACAACTGACTTTAAAAGAACTAGCAGCCACCTTGATCTCGTCGCCATCAGTCTTGCCGCTGTCTGGAGTCTCTTCAATAATCTCATCATCATTTAAGTCGGCATTTAGATCAAACTCCATGAGCCACTTCATTAGATCATCTCGTGGTATGCCCTTATTTTCTTTCGTTGTAAAATGAAACACAAACAGCTGTACACTTGTACAGTACTACAGTGGCCTAAGCGGCCAGCACCGTCTGCCGATAGCCTTTTTCGAGCGTGTCGGACTACCGAACGTGTCGGACTGTCAAATGTCGGATTATCGACATTGGATACATCAGTGCTGTAACTAAATAAAGACTGTTTTCTGAATCTGCCAAAGCGTCATCAGGAAAGGAATATTTCAATTGTAAAATGGCTGGCCAAACGTGAGAGTTACAAGTATAAGATGATAATAAAACAGTCTTTTGTATACTCTGACTACCCCTATTTTATAATTTAATATACTACGACTTCTGTCATATCATTTTTGAATAGAAAATGATTTAAAATTGTCTCACAATAACACATTGTAACATGCTGTAAAGCATAAAACTTTATTTGAAGCCGTTAGATATTCAGATTAGTCATATGAACCTCAGTATTCAGCCAGGTTGGGCTGTGATGTGCATATTCTACACTATGCATATCAATAATTAAAAATATATAAAGTTGTGTTTTATGATTTATGAATTAATTAAATCAATTTATTGTAATAGAAGATATTTTTAGAAAATCACGCGTTTTTTAATACAATATAACTATCCAACCGGATATATTTAGATCATTCTTAAAGGATGAAATTGATTAAAATTTTTTTTATCAAAATCTTTCTATATCACATATTATTCCTCCAGTCATATTTCATATATGTACTATAAAAATTTCATAGCCTTACCTTGTACCTTATCTCATAGCATTTTTCTGTGAGCCAAATTAAAAAAGATGTCTTTTATCACTCAACGGTTGCAAATTTCCCAAAAAATGTTTGACCTTCATGGTCCAACACGAACTTTAAACAAAGGACTATCCTAGTTAGCTTTATGCATTCGTACAAAAATAGTCATTCACTCATTGATTCATTAATGGAAGGAGCATCACAGAATGAAAACCATAAGAATGAACACTAATAATACCACCCACCTTCGTGTCTCAGGGGAAAGAATGACTTTTTACCCCTCTCCCCTCATCTTCTCAACAGTGACTTGTCTTCTCCACTGTACAAATATATAAACATGAGGTATTTCTATAATTGTGCTTGTTTCCTTACATTACACAATACCTATTCAGAATATTGGAATACAATACAAACGTTAGGGTTGGGACACACATAACCGCACCGCGCCCGACACGTCAGTCGGCCGTATGCTGGCCGTCATACGGTGAAAGAATTGCAGCGCAGTTTTCAACCTGCAAGTCCACACATGTCCGCACCGACACCAGACCGTCGTGGCCGCACCGTGCCCGCACCGTCACCGATATGTTTAGTTTGAATTTTTGACGGGCACGGTGCGGTCTACGAGCGGCATCATATGTTGTTTACTGTTGCGTTCTTCTTTTTAAAACTATTTAAGTAGTCTACACGTTCTATTTTAGTGAATTATTTAGTATAGCCTACTAACGCTACATCCTGTGTTCGCGTACAAAATCATATTTATTATTAAAAGTATTACATATTCTTACCTTAGAGTAAACTAGTCATATTTTCTTATTGTGCATATTTTCTTATTACAACAAATTTGAAAACCATGTTGTACATTAAGTGATTTTAAAACAACTAAATTCGAATTATGAAAAATCTATAAAACATTTTTCATTAATTAACAAATAACAAGCATGTAATTATTTGCGCAAAAATCTATTTTTCTTTGATGTATTGAAGTTACTTGACAAATTTATTCCGGTATTTTGTAAGGGTCATATTTAGTATGTTTCTATGACATTTTTGTTTTTGTATTCTTTTCACTTCAATAAAGTAAAAGTAAAAATATTTTATTTACAATAAAGATTTTCATGCAAGAAAAACCCATGTTAAAAATAAATAATAATAATAAATCATTTTTTCCCCATATTAACAAACTGAATATTACAAATAAATATTATTGCCAGTGCTTAGTAATAAATATTACTATTACATAACGTATTTACAATAGCAGTAAATAACAAAATACAAAAACATGTTTTCTACTTACTTTATTTCAACTTTATGTACTTAGAGTAATAAAATATAAAAAGTAGGCTAAATCCTTTTAGATTTTTCTTTCTTTTTTTTTTTAAAACTAATAATTATGCCATAGATTTACAAAAATAAGGGAAATTTAGGTACCCCATAAGAGGCTGTACCTGTGTTGGGGATACTATATACAAAAAGGGTACAAAATAAAAATAGCGGAATCGAGCAAGAATGAAATGATAAAAATGAGTTATTGTAGCTTATGTAGTAAATAATGTAACTCTTACGTTTCAAAGTTTAAATTTAGTATAACTAGTGTGTGCTGCATTAAACAAAAAGGATTTATGCATGATTTACAATTAATTCAAATATTAGGCTTTACACATGTAACATTAAATATTATATTATAATATAATTATTTTATAATGCTCTAACGTGTCTATTTAAATATTATTATAACTTAGCAGACAAGACTAACCATACACTAATGTATTATCTTAAACATATACTCAATATCATTTTGACCGATCAACCATACTCTAATTTTTTTTAGAAAAATATATTTATGTTTCTACTGTTTTTGACTAATTCTGGCAATAAATTATTTGTCCTCGGAGCTATAAAAGAAAAACATTTGGTAAAATCTGTTTTTTTGTATGTTCTGCAGTATATATTTTACAAATATTTTACTATGTTTTACAAATTATTATAAACGGGCTTGCAACATGGCAAACTCTATAGCTTTTGGGATTAATACAAAAAACACCAAATATACTGTTTATAGAGTATTTGACCAAAATTCACTGCAATGAAACACAATGAACAAGAATTATAGGGATAAAAAATATAACCAAGATAAAGATATTTACAAATTTTACATACTAGCTGATTGTACAAAGCTTTTACTGTAGCATTGCAATATTTCATTCACCACAGCGATTAATAAAAATAACAACAATGAAATTAACAATTATCTCAAGCAATACTTAATCTTCCGAATATTTTTTAAGTATCTGTCACTTCGAATTCAAAAGAAACATGCTCTAGTACAAACAGTGAGATTGTTGCGCTCGGACTGCATACGGAAATGTGTGGACTCACGGTAACCGAGCCGAGCCCGCAACGATACTCGGCGACTCACGTGTCGGGCACGGTGCGGTTATGTGTGTCCCAACCTTTACACTGATTCGTTTATGGAAAATAAATCTTTGCTAGTAAGAGCGACTATTTTAGTGATAACTAAAAACAACTAGTTATTTTAGTGTAACTTGAAATAAGGAAAACATGTAAACTAAAATAGTCAATCTATTTTATACTATTTGCAGATATTATACTATGGTTATTGAGTAAAGAATGTCTTCTGTTTAGTTTGAATGCACATATCATTGCAAGTATCTTCGAATCGAAACCTTGTTTATTTCACCTATTACTTAAAAACGGAAAAAATACATTCTGTAATTACATTACTTTTTCGGTAGTGGATTTTAAAGCTAAGGAAACCTATAATTATATTTCAACTTGAGGTCTTTTGCGGTACTTTCGATATTAGGGATGGGTAAGCATCAGGACTTGAGCCGCCTACTGCCGATCTCACACATGAAACAGACGCACATGGAGGGATCATCACAGAATGAAACCATAAGAAACAGCCACACACACTCGACACAGCCATCTAACACATCAAACAGCCATCTCACACTTGAAACAACCATCCCACACATGAAGCAGACCATATCACACATGAAACAATCATCTCAAACATGAAGCAGTCATATAACATATGAAACAGCCACCTCAAACATTAAACAGCCATGTCACACATGAAACAATCATCTCAGACATGAAGCAGACCATATCACACATGAAACAGCCACCTCAAACATTAAACAGCCATGTCACACTTGAAACAACCATCCCACACATGAAGCAGACCATGTCACACATGAAACAATCATCTCAGACATGAAGCAGTCATATAACATATGAAACAGCCACCTCAAACATTAAACAGCCATGTCACACATGAAACAATCATCTCAGACATGCAGAAGTCATATAACATATGAAACAGCCACCTCAAACATTAAACAGCCATATCACACATGAAACAGAAAATCTCACATCATCTCACACTTGAAACAGTCTCTCATATATGAACAGATCATCTCACACACGAAACAGAAAATCTCACATGAAACATTAAACAGCCATCTCACACACGAAACAGAAAATCTCACATCATCTCACACTTGAAACAGTCTCTCATATATGAACAGATCATCTCACACACGAAACAGAAAATCTCACATGAAACATGAAACAGCCATCTCACACACGAAACAGAAAATCTCACATGAAACATTAAACAGCCATTTCACACACGAAACAGAAAATCTCACATCATCTCACACTTGAAACAGTCTCTCATATATGAACAGATCATCTCACACACGAAACAGAAAATCTGACATGAGACAATCATCTCACACTTGAAACAGTCTCTCATACATGAACAGATCATCTCACACGTGAAGCAGCCATCTCACACATAAAACAGACCATTTCCGTTAGTTCACCTTGGAAGAAGACTTTTTTGTTTTAGCCCTTTCAATCAAAGCGGACAGGAACTTGTTCGCCCCATGTTCTCCCACACATGTAGGCTTGCTCTTTAACACTTGCTTCAACAATAATCTCCACAGTAGTTTTATTCCTATCGATCAACATTACACCAGTATCTCAACATGTGCCTTTCCTTGATCCATTAAATTGCCCAGAGTGGCACATCGTTTTTGCTGCACCCGGTGAAGGGTCTACATCCAGGTATAAACCAGCCAGAAGGGAACCCTACTGTATTTAACACCTTTGATGGATCCCGAATCTGAACGAACACCTTTGGTGGCGTTCTAATTCACATATCAATAACATCTCCCTCTCGATTAATAAAAAGGCCCTAATTTAATACTTGTATTCGGAGTTTGATTATAAAGAACATTACGAAAGATAAGGTCGAGAAATATTCCGTCCTGGTTTTTAGTCTGAGAAATATGTACATATAGAACCTAAAAACAGAATTTCAAACTGTCAATGCGTACAATTTGGAAGCATTAATAGTATTTAGCAAGTTGGTGAGATATTTCACGGCTCTTCGCGACGCTTCTCGTCGCGCTTATCTGTCGGCCTTGTCGAAACTTGAAATAATGTTTCACGACAATTTGGAGTGCTGTGGAGATCAACTACTAAATTTGATTGTGCAGAATAATTGAACTGGCTAAACCCTCTGGATGAACAGGGTTGCGTACTTGTTTAACATAAAACAATTGGTTGTGATATTGTGTGGTATGTGTAAAAATAATACATCTGTCATACGCCTATAGTACTTGATATTTCCAAAATCCAAGCGTACATACCGTACTTAGCTTGCTACTGTATACAGCGCTTAGCGGCGTCATCGCCTGGATGAATAAATTCAGAAAGTAACAAATAGATAAAACTCAGGCATTTTATCTGCTTTGCTCAGCTAGCCTTAAATGTAACTAACTTCAAACGATTACCAATGATATTTTAAATAGGAATAATTTTTCTTTGTAAATATTTACAAATGCATGAACATATTTGGTTGATGCCGGAAATAAAAAATGTATATTTTGCAGTCACAGACACAGTGTAATTGAATGTAAGAATGGACCACTTATAAATACATTTTTGCCTCAATAAATAAGTATATTTATTAATTCAAAATACACTTGAAGTGTTAAAAACCCTAACACTCCAAATGCAGTTTAGGCTCTTATAACAATTGATTTGAGTTATTCACCTGAGGAAGAGATCAGATTGCAGATCTCGAAACGTAGTGTTACTGATTGTATTGTATCATTGAACGATGGCCAATTTTTAGAAAATCCTGTTTCCTTCACAATCCTTCCATCATAAAATACTTCAAACAAAGAATTCCCTAAATATTTGACAGCTGCGATAGTAAGTTTACAACATGTATGTGCTGGCTGAGGAATAAAACTATTTACTAATTCATTTAGTGGCTGGTACTATGAGAAAAACTTAACGCTGTAGAAATATCTTTTTGGAATAAAAATAAAAATTCATAATCTCAAAATTTCCCCCTTTTAACACTATTAAAAGAAAAAAATTAAAGAAATAAAACCTTTTTGTTCTTTTAGGACAAGAAGCTTAAAAAATTGCACCTAGTCATATAAGGACCTCAGCGCTGCTTCCGGAGTGACAGGATATTCTGGATGGGTTAGTTTGGGGCTAGGGGCTGCCTCCTGTCGATATCCATGAGGAAGAATTTAGGGCACTGATCTCAAGTCATGTCCTCTCGAAAGAAGGGAAAGCCAGCTCTGAACTAACCTCTCCAGTAAAATCAGGCAGGGGGTGGTACACCCTTATGTATAGGCTGGCAAGAACCTTTGACTCTTAAGGAACGGACCCTACCAACTCCAACAGTAATTTTCCGCAGTAGACTAGACCTATCGAATTACCCTTGCGCCCCAGAATCTCGACATTTGCGGTTAGTGATGTGCCGCTCCTGGACATTCATAAGGTTGCCCAGATTTAAGTGACCCATCGGTTTTTGCTGTTTAACTGGAAGGTACAAACCGGCCAGAAATGAATTCTCTGGGGACCGAGAAAAAAGTGTTAGAATAATTCTTTAATGTCATATATTAAGTTCCTATAAATGTATTAACAACTTAATACGTATTTGTTTGTGCAAAACAAACAAACTATATTTAAAATGTTTAATTTGAGGCTACTGCTGCCTCGAGTAGACCATGCACATGAGTTGGTTCTAGCGGTCGATTTGGCATTTCAATTCCACAACCTAATGGTGTAACCACAGATTACGCGGTTGTAAAATAATCACTCAATCTTGCACTCTCTTGAGTCACATAGTGAAACGCGTGAACATCTAATCGTGAAAAACAAAGATCAGGGCACCCACTGTGATTGTACAAGTCTCTAGACGTACTCCGAGTTTCCTTATTAGTCATGGTTACTTTATTAGGTATGGAATAAAAATAATATTTTTCACTGTAAGAACTGGACAACTGAAACAAAACCAAGATAATCAAAACCAAGGCCGTTTAGGAGAAGCTGCGTTGTTTAAAACTCTTGACGACATAGTAAGAAATAATAAACGAGCAAAGTTGAATGGGACCTTAACAAAATGGTAGCAAATATATTAAGTTAATAAACGAAGATAACGCCCCAACTCCACTCTAAGGACATGTATCGTAAAACCCAAACCACAAATGACACGCAGGATTGAAAAGTGAGTTCTTGTGATGTTCTTGCGATACGGAATACATAAGCGAAAAAAATGTGTCAGTACGGAAAAAAGGTCTAATGGAAAGTCTAAAATTGCTCATATGAAGTTAAATGAAGACATGTCACCGTGAAGACATTTTATCAAAAGTACACTTGACAAACACACACAAAAAGCAGGTTTGACGAAAATTCACTCTTCAATAGAACTTACGCCACTTTAGCTACCGATATTTAAAAAAGAAATATATACCTGGACAAATTAGGACATTGAAAGAAACCTCATGCAATAAAAAGCGATCACACAATATAATCTCCAAATACAAACACTTACTCCCCCCAACCGTATCTATCACGCTTTTTGTATCAGATGTAATGCCTCGTGCTATAAAATGTGCCGATATTATACTGGCTACAGTTTTCTCCATGTCTTTCACTTTCTCTGGTAGACATGTAGAGAATGCTTTGTGCCTGTATTGAAGTCATGAGTTGTGCTTCTGACCGCCCTGGAACCTCAAGTATATGCTTTAATTTTCTGTGTTACGTTTTACCTGAAAAGTCCATAGCCATTGATTTGTGCTTGCGTAGGCCTAACTTTACGTCTCAGGGTTTCTTTTGACATCCAAAATAGTGCTTAGATTTCAATTTTTGAAACGCAATGTTTCATTTTTATAACGTTTAACGATGTTATAGATCTAAAACTCCCTTTACTCTAATTTCAAAGAACATTTTAGAGTAAGAACAAAAAACTAGTAAACGGTCCTCATACATTTCCTCATTTGTCCTCATTAGATCTCTCAGATCAAATGTTCAGCTTATGCCTGTTACTTTTCAAAACAACGTGGCCAAATATCCTACAGAAAGAGCAAGGAGCGGGACATTGCGTTATTCACTTAATTCTGGGACATCGTAAAATAAAGATATTGTCGGGTTCATCTAATGAACTCAATGTTTGGTTGGGATAAGTTGTAATTGATGTTCAAAACAAATAGTCACAGCAATGTCCAAGAACTTCCTCTGACTGCACCACCCCAATTCCGGAACTGAAACTTAGACAGGGGCTTAAATGATAATAGACCCTCTCATATTGTGTATGCTACATACAAACCTTAAGTGAACTAGTTTTTATTTTCTCTACGTAAAATGTCCCCTTCATCAAGTTTATTATGGTAAAGTAGTATGGAATTATATGGTAGTTTTTGGGCTTGGTCTCAAAATTAACCGAATTTTCTACTATAAAAGCCTTTAACTCCTCACTGGGTAGTAAAAAGTGTTATCTATCTTTTTGCTCCAGAGAAGCGATATTTAGAAGCCTTTCAAATTTAGAAATAACCCGTCCAAGAACTTCCTCTGACTGCACCACCCCAACCCCGGAACTGAAACTTAGACAGGGGCTTAAATGATAATAGACCCTCTCATATTGTATAGGCTACATACAACCCTTAAGTGAACTAGTTTTTATTTTCTCTACGTAAAATGTCCCCTTCATCAAGTTTATTATGGTAAAGTAGTATGGAATTATTTTGTAGTTTTTTGGTTTGGTCTCAAAATTAACCGAATTTTCTACTATAAAAGCCTTTAACTCCTCACTGGGTAGTAAAAAGTGTTATCTGTCTTTTTGCTCCAGAGAAGCGATCTTAAAAGCCTTTCAAATTTAGAAATAACCCGTCCAAGAACTTCTTCTGACTGCACCACCCCAACCCCGGAACTGAAACTTAGACAGGGGCTCAAATGATAATAGACCCTCTTGCTTTGTATAGGCTACATACAACCCTTAAGTGAACTAGTTTTTATTTTCTCTACGTAAAATGTCCCCTTTATCAAGTTTATTATGGTAAAGTAGTATGGAATTATTTTGTAGTTTTTTGGTTTGGTCTCAAAATTAACCGAATTTTCTACTATAAAAGCCTTTAACTTCTCACTGGGTAGTAAAAAGTGTTATCTGTCTTTTTGCTCCAGAGAAGCGATCTTAAAAGCCTTTCAAATTTAGAAATAACCCGTCCAAGAACTTCTTCTGACTGCACCACCCCAACCCCGGAACTGAAACTTAGACAGGGGCTTAAATGATAATAGACCCTCTCGCTTTGTATAGGCTACATACAACCCTTAAGTGAACTAGTTTTTATTTTTTCTCGTAAAATGTCCCCTTTATCAAGTTTATTATGGTAAAGTAGTATGGAATTATTTTGTAGTTTTTTGGTTTGGTCTCAAAATTGAACCGAATTTTCTACTATAAAAGCCTTTAACTCCTCACTGGTTAGTAAAAAGTGTTATCTGTCTTTTTGCTCCAGAGAAGCGATCTTAAAAGCCTTTCAAATTTAGAAATAACCCGTCCAAGAACTTCCTCTGACTGCACCACCCCAACCCCGGAACTGAAACTTAGACAGGGGCTTAAATGATAATAGACCCTCTCGCATTGTATAGGCTACATACAACTCTTAAGTGAACTAGTTTTTATTTTGTCTACGTAAAATGTCCCCTTCATAAAGTGTTAAAGCGGGTGTGGTTTTTTATTACCCGTTCCAAAGAATGATCAAAAGAAGGATGTTGGAAAGGAACTCTGAAAGCAGAGAGTAATTAGATATATTGGTATATAAATGGTGTACGTATATCTGTTCTCATGACATCTTTAACAGCTATTTGCAATGTATTGTTCAAATTAATGTTTATTTACCGGAAGACTGTGATGCAGCACTTCTATACCAAGAGGACTGGCGGCACACGAAGAGTTCGCGAAAAAGGACATTATAACTCGAAAACCGTAAGCGGTGCTCGAGTTACATGCGCTGGTCGCCGAGTTACACGAACGATGCGATGGCTGCTTCCATCGTTTTCGCTCGTTCGGAACTTACAGCTCACATATTCCCCATTTTTGTTTATTTTCTCCAAACAAAAAGTTATAAGATCATTAATTTTTCTGTTATAAATTGTTTATTGTAAGGTGGCAACATAGAATTGCTAAATGTGTTCAAAATTGTATTGTTCAGTTGCTAAATTCAAAATATACTTCTTAGTTGTGCATGGTTTTGTGATTATTTCCTTACATTTCTGTTTAAATAAACTGATGCAATGTAGTACGGAAGAATCCGACAAAACCTACAGGAAATTATCACATAGACCTTTTGTTTGGCCTTTGAACTTTTGACCTCACAATTAGTACAGTTTTTTCATTGTACTAAGAGAAACCAAGTCTCTGGAATCTTTTATCAAGAGTTATAGTTTTAGACATATTGGCAGACAGATCGACGGAATTCCATTTGAACGTTTGACCTCAAACTCTAGAAGTTCTTTCCGGGACTAAGAGGAACCTATGTACTAAGTTCCAAGTCTCTAGGAATTCTATATCAAGAGTTATCCCACAGACAGGTAGAACAAAAAAGGACTGGTCTTTGCCCTTTTGATCTCGAAATCCCTTGATTTAAAACGAGTATTCTTTGGGGGAAATTAATGTATGCACTAAGTTACAAGTCTCTAAGATTTTTCTCTTAATGGTTATCGCACAGACGGACATACCTTGACACGATTTTCAGAAGAACCTCTCGAGCCCTTAATAACAGAAACTATGTTGGAGCTATGTAAATGTGTGCTAAGAATTCACATAAAGGTGTAAATATTAGGTATGTCTATAAATAAGACAAAATTAAAATAAATACTGTATATAAAAAGGGCAAAATACAGATTGTTAAAGAACGAAAATCTGTAGTATCCAAACGCATTTAAGAGTGAAAATTAATTTAGTCTCTAAACATATTTAAATTAGAAAGCAGAAGCTAAAATATAATTTTTTAATGATATTAAAAAAATATCATTAACATTTTTTACGATTTTTTAAATAAGAAATTTAATTTTACCTTTTTTAAGAGTGGAAGACTTCTATAGATTTATAGCTTTTTTGCATCTTAGGAAACACTCAGGAATTTCTTGGAAAAATGTAATAGGTTAAGTAGCTGTTTAAAGCAAAGAGATTGAGATGACACAATTAAATATTTACCTAATGCAAGAGGATGATTTAAAGTTTTTTACTGACCACCTTTACTGAACTAACACGTTCACTTCTGAATAGCTGGATCGGGTTTGGCCATTAAATAGATTTTATTTATTAAATCTCCTTTTTTGTCTGTTTATATTGGGAATTTACCTGAAAAATCTCGAAGGATTCATTTGTGTGTGTTTATTTTTTGTGTCTACTTTTATAAAAGGTAATCAACAACAGTGTTAATTATGTATGTGATATTTTAGTAAATGTTTACTAAAGTACGACAGTGGAGAGAGATATTTTAAACTGTTTAACAGTGGAACAAAAATAAAATAAATATGTTGATTGGTCTACACAATCCTTTAGTAAAAAATTAAAAAAACTAAATGGGCTATCGATAATGTGTAAGCTGTGAATATTGGACTGGTGACATAATTCACATTGTTATGCAGGTGTGTGGATTGCCCATCGATATCTGTACGGTAATTGGTTACAAACTAGTAGCGTTGTATGCGCCAATCCGTCTAATTGTGTATGTGGTTAGATTAGAGTTTCTAGTAGTATCTACCAGTTACTAACGTCTCTTTGAGTACAAACGAGCTTAATCTTGAGCAAAAACATATTTACGCGTTTTTGAGGGTTTTATTTATAGTACGTGTTTTGTATGCTTGCGCATAATTTTGTACACATTTTCTTCAGAATGTAACGATTTTTATGTTTTGACAAGAAAACATTACCATGGTGGCAACTCAAAATTATTTTACTCATGAAATAAAAGGTCAATGAACCGCTATATAAAAAAACACCACTTTTGGCATGGTTTTTACGGGTTTTCCTGTAATTTATTTTTATTTTCAGACCTAAATACTAATTTTAAATGAAGATTTATTATTTGTAAATAGTACGTTTGGCATTGTCAGTTTCGCAAACGGAAGGAAACGAGGAAAATGAGGGGTAAGAGGAATGTCTATAGCCACAAGCCACTACTTTTAACTCAGCCAAATACCACTGTGAGCTTATAATATTTTATAACGGCGTTTAAATTGTGATTATTGCGTCCAGTTAGTTAGTATTGATAATTGTTGTACTATAGCTGTATTAGTACAGTTTGACTATTCTAAAGCTTTCGATACTGTTAATCACACTTTATTAGTAGAAAAATTGAGACATATAGGATTTTCCACCGAGGTTCTTACATGAATGGGATCTTATCTAGGTGGAAGACAGCAGTGTGTTATGATTGATGACATTAGATCTGACTGGAAGCCTGTTACGTGTGGTGTTCCACAAGGATCCATTCTTGGCCCTTTACTTTTTTCACTATATGTTAACGATATAAGCAAGGTACTGACACATACGAAGTTTCACTCTTATGCTGATGACTTACAGATATATGCTCACAGCAGTGTTAGTAACATTAACCAAACTATTGAAAACATTAACTTGGACATTCAACAGATTGTACTTTGGACTGAAAAGCACGGACTGAAACTCAACTCGGACAAAACTAAACCCATAATGATTGGGCATTTTAGACTTTTGAATACAGTTGACTTTAACAATGTACGTGAAATATTGGTAAACGGAGAGGTTGTGGCATACTGTAGTAGTGTCAGAAGTTTGGGATTGACAATTACGAAAACGCTGGACTGGACTGACTACGTTGTAGGTACCTGTAAAAAGGTATTTGCAGAAGTTCATACGCTGAAAAGAATGCAACGATTTCTACCACACCACATAAAGCTTTTACTGATTAAATCACTCGTATTTCCCCACTTCCTCTACTGTTGTGCCGTGGTTAATGACATGACTGTGGTTTTGAATAATAGATTGCAGAAAATCCAAAATTATTGTTTACGATTTTTGTTTAATATAAAGCGAGATGAGCATATCTCACCTTATTATGTACTAATGTCAACGTTAAAATTGCAAGATCTAAGAGCTTTCCGAATCCTAATTTTACTTTTTTTCTATCCTTAAAACCGGGTTTCCAAAATACTTTACAAACGATTTTGAGTTCATTGCTATTGGAGAAGGCGTAAGGAACACCCGCACTGGCTCGTCGACGTTGCGAATCCCCCACCACAGAACGACTGTCTTTAATAAGTCATTTGTAGTGTCTGCTTGCCGTTTGTGGAATTCTCTTCCAGATCCTTTAAAATCTTTGGAGAGCCGGGATCGGTTTGCTTCAGCTGTTAAGTTGTATTTTTTGCAGCGGATGTCCGCGGCCGTGGTGCCCGAGGATCGCTAGTCATGGTTTGTTGCAGACAGAATGAATGAATGTGTGAGTGTAAGTAAATAATTTTTATAAAAATAGAATGTTTTAATTGTAATGTTCTATATTTTGACTAAGTTTTTGTTTTAAAATGTATCATTAATATTATTTTATAATCAAAATATTAATTTTTATACACAGTATAAATTTAAGAGTGCAATCTTGTTTTTTTTGTTAAGTGATTTGTTGTTAGTTTTAGAATGCATAGCAAATATTCATTTTATTTTTTAATCGCTATTGATTTAATTTTTATTTATTTAGAAGATTAAAAATGGCTTGTACTTACATATACTAATAATCAGGTTTAAGTGTAAGAAAGGACTATGTAGTCCTAACTTCGCCTGAAAAAATAAAGAGAATTTTCATTTCATTTTCATTTCATTTCATAGCAACATTATCTGAATTATACGAGAAATAATAATAACGATTAAAATTAGATGATTTTAATTATGACTTCATAGGGAATTTCATGGCAAGTTTTGTAATTTAATTGTTTAATTATATTCGCAATACCAAGCAACCTAGTGTACCACTAGAAATATTTTAAGTATAGGATATTTTATAAATGACATTAGGATTCATGTAGATTTTGTCTGTAACATGTCTTTATTTAAATTATATTAATAATATATACGGCTTGTAAAGAATATAAAAGTCAAGGCTCAACAAGTTATGTGCTAGAAGCCTTGAGTAGAGACACTGTCAGAAGTAACCTACACAAAATAATCCTCCTTATTTATGCCTCTGCTGTGCACTGTTGTGAAACCAAATTGCCTCTTGGAGGCTTTGGCTGTGTAGTTTTGTTACTGATCATTGTAATTTAGATCCAAGCACGGTTTTATTTGTCGATTGTTTTTCTTACAATGTTCTAACTATGTCTGTTCGTAAAATATAAATGGAATTATAGTAACGAGTGTTTTTGAAAGGTTTTGAAAAGTTTTCCTATCACATTTGTATATTTAATGGTAAACCATTTCTATTCCAATGAGATCAATATAGAACACAATATACAGGTAGACATAACCCAGCCCATTAATAAAATAACTAATGCGTAGTAAAAAACTAAATCATACTTAAGATTTGCATTTGTTATTTGCATTATAAATGATGAGACAGCAGCAGAATTACAATTCCAATATGGTACTGTTGTGCCAGAGAGTGATGTTAACCTACACAAAATAATAATATACTCTAAAAAACAGTTTGAAAAAGCTACAAAAGCACAAATTAAATGCAGCAATCAACTGTATAAGGAGATTCATATACTCTAGAATACAACGGCAAGTGCTTCAATAATACACAAGTGTAAATAAAAATATATCATCAGCATACAATAATATAGAAATCTGGGTGTGGAGCCATAAACAACTAACGTGTAGGGAATGCAAAGTAAGGAATGCAATTGAAATTGAAATTTCCTTTATTGCAGTAGACAATTTTTTACAATTGTATTTGCATGCGTCTAAATTATTCTAATACAATTATTATAATATTATTGTTATAATATACAATTATATATTAAGTTGAAGCGAAAAACATACATTTTGACCAATGTTACATGAATTAAAACATTTTTTACATACATATTTTTACATAATGTACACAACAATTTTTTACATTTTTGTCCATGTCAACACAAAAATTTTATTCAATTCGGCAAAAGAGTTAAAAAAATAGTTTTATTGTTCCCAGCGATTTGCCATGAACTCAACAGTGGGATAAAACGCATTCGACACTAAAAGATCTCTTAATCAAGCTTAGAAACGTTTCTTTGTTGCCAATTCTTTGATGCACTCCGGGAGTCTGTTGATCACTTTAACACCAACCTGAGATGGTAGTTGTTCATAAGCCATCGTTCTGTGAGACCGAATCCTCAGGTTGTCCCTTCCCCTCGTATTATATCCGTGGACGTCAGTACCACTGTGTCAAATCACATTTGTATCTACAATACAGGGCAACCTCCAGGATATAGAGGCAGGGCAATGTCAGTAATCCAAAACTCCTGAAGGCATCCTTGTAAAGACTCTGTAAATTTTACATTTGCAATGGTTCTGACTGCCTTCTTTTGTAGCCCAAAGGCTCTTTCAAATTTGTATTTTGCGCAGGCACCCCACAATCGTGTCCATAAGAAAAGTGTGGGTTTACTAGCCCATAATAGGCCATTTTTATAATTTTTCAGTACAATATTTTGCTAGGTTCCACAGAGCAAAGATACCACTGGCAACTCTGGAACATAGCAATGATCACTTTAAGTCAGCCCTCTATCGAGGTGCATTCCTAGGGAGGTAGTAGAATCGACTTTGTCTATAAGAGAATTGTTGACTTCGACCACTGGTAAATTTTCATTTTCTTGCTGTCGCAACTTGAAATTAATAACGTTTGTTTATTGACAGCTTATTATAGGATTTTTTTGACAAATAATTGAATGCATGAATTAATTTCCATGCAAGTTTCGATTTCCACGTCATTTTTTGACTTTGATTTTAGACAGAGAGTCGTGTCATCTGCGTATTGAACAAGATGTCCGATGTAATTTTTAGATTGCTTTGCTTTTTAGACTTTTAGGACCCTATCGGAACCTTTCACTAGGGATAAGTCAAACGAGTTCCTATAACACCCAAAACTCTATCCTGAATGTCTTTGAGTGTATTTGATGGCCCTTTTGGTAAGGGCTCCATATAATCGAATAGTACTCGATAACACTTCTCGCAGGGGTGAAGTAGAGTATAATTTCAGGAGCCTCTTTTGGTACTGATGATAAACCCAATTGTTTTTTCGTTTTCTTGTTAAATCCCAATCTATCTCACAATCCATCCTTCTACATGAGATTCTTCTCTAGGTTCAGACGAGGATCTCCATGACAACAGAGATCGGTCCGTGTGTGTATCCTGACAAGGTAAACGTAGCTGTTGACTGTTTGAGTAGGCTGTTTTCTTATCTTAGAAACTCGACACTTGAGTAATATAACTTGATAGGTCACTGAGCGTTGCTGGGGAGTTCCAGAATCCATCAAATAATTAACGCCACTTGACTCTTATATCGATTCGACTTGGGGTTTGCATGAGCGACCGCTGAGTTAAATTCCACTGTACCGACAAATTTCCAGTCAATCGTTATTTATAATTCAAGTCAGAAACGTCTGCTGGATTACACGTCAATTCTACCTAATACGTAAAATTTTTTACTTGCATTATAAAATAATGTAATTTAGTTCCAGTATTATGTTTAATAACCAAATATTTTTCTAATTGTTGGAACTTAGCTATATTTTATATTAACTATATTTTAAATATAACTGGCCTTTTAAAATTGTTTATATTATATTTATGAATATCAAGAGCGAAAGCAGCAAAGGAGTTTCAAAACGCTGATATGATATTGTCCCGAAATGGGAATAATTTGATATCTAATTGGTAAAAATAATATGATCCGTAACTGAGGAAATGTTTTTGACTGTTATTATTAACAGATACGCATAAGTATTGAAATGTGATTGTAATTGCTGTAAAAATAACTTTCTTCTTATTGTTTTCATCCGAGTTTAACGAACTACATATGCCCTCCTGCCAGTTTAAGGAAAGCTTTTACTTATTTTAAGACATTTTATTAGATTTCGAATTAAAATTTTATTTTTAAATATATTAACTTTTTTAACCAATAAAAATATGTAATCTGTTGAGCCAGTACAGTAGATCTTTAAAAAAAACCATAAAATTGTTACAATTTACGATATAAACCTTTCAAGAAAAACCCAGTGTACATAAACTGAGACTTCTTCAACCTATTGCTATACCGTATAGTGATTTAAAATAAGAAAACTTTACCCAAAATACATAAAACCTCGTGATATTCCTGTTCTACCCCCAACTCCCACTGGATTTCAATACTACGACGACTTTATGAGCTGTAGCCTGCCTGTAACGTTTACATATCTCGACATACATCATGTGAGCGAAATTGAAATTATAGACTACTAGTACATTTGAAGCAGACGTAGATAATTCTAATAGCATCTTAAATGCAAACCAAAATTTAATTCTTCAGTTTTTTCCCTGAATATTGGTAATAAAATCACAGTCTGTTCAATGTAAAAATTATAAGAGCAATCCTATTTTCTGCAGTTTCCTCCGCCTAGCGTAGAATTTGAGAAAAACAATTAAGGCAAAGAAGCTGCAAAATACTTGCGGCCATTGTACCTGCTGATAAGAAAAACTGGTTAAAACTAAAATCCGGTAAAGGCTTGTTCAAACATCTTTAAAGTACCGAGAGATATTTCGGTTTAACGCCTGTTGACTAAAAGTGATTTTCCACAGCGAAGGCGAAACATTTAAAGAATTTATTGTGTAAAGCAACATTCGACGCGGTGTAAACAGGAAAACTTGGATGTTACACCGGCGGCGCCTTGGTTAATTTTAACGGTATTGAGATAGCTTTGGCACCTTGGTATGAACCTGAAACTGAATTGAAAATTAGGGTCTAGACTCTAGAGGATGGGTCAACTCAGTTCGGGTGATCCCCAATGGCCTGGGAAGGTACGTCTCCAGGGGTGAAACTGTCTCTAGTGCCACTCAAGACCAATGGGGGATGTGAATCCAAACAATGGTTGAGCTTTTTATGGATCTTGAAATCAAAACAAACCAGAATCCATCAAATCTTTGATCTGGAAAGGTTTACAGCAGGTAGTTGCATTCGGCAATTTGGGTTTGGCTGTGTTTCTTTGGACTACCATTGACGAAGACTCAGCAGGTGATTGGTGCTAATGTGGAGGTTGAGCAGGTCCGGCTGGGATCGCCGAACTCCTGAAGGCATCTCTGAAGGTTTTGTGGTGCGGTGACTAATCATGGGAATCAAGGCCTTCAGGTAAATCTGCAACACAATAAAGCGGCTTCAGCAGTATTCTAAAGACGCTTTTTGGCGGAAGAATTTCACGTGGCCCTGATACAGGACCGTGGATTTGTAAGGGTTTATCAGGGCTTTCTAAGACAGGGTACAATTGTTAGCGCCCATATTGATAATGGTAGATTGTATTGCTGCAAGAATTCCTCTTCTGGAGTTTTGTTCCAACGATCTTCAGTGCCAGTCTCAGTAACCCCGACAGTAAATGGTGGTAAACCCTGATAATTTGGATGATGTTGATTCCATATACCCCCCCCCCCCCATAAAGATAGCTACTTTGGCGAATCAAGCTGGGAGGTGATTAGCTCCAATGCTAACTCGTATAGTAAGGTGGGCAACACAAATAGTAGAGGTAAGTCGCTTCTGGTGATTATAATTTCCCGTAGCGATTATAAACGTGAGTAATGCTCATTTCACACGCGACGCGAAGATAGGTGATAAATGTGACCATGATGACGGAGGGTACAGTTTATTGGATACTTGAAAAAGTTCAGTATAGGAAACTTTGAAGTTCAGACTGGATGTCATAAACAGGAATCCGATTGTAAACCAGTAATGGGTTTACAATACAATAAAGCTGGACAAATATGCCGACTTCTGAGATTGTGGATTCATTTAATATCAGTTGTCCTGTTATTTGAGGAGATCCACAGTAGCCTGGTGGAGATCTGAACTGGCTTGTTTGAGGAAGAGAGTCAGGGCGTTATTCTGGAGAGCGAATTGGGGTACTTGGGAGTTCTACCTCCAGGCTCTTGCACTGTAGGATCGTAAGGTTTGTAGGGCTAAGAGATTAGCCTGGAAGAACCTGTAAACTGACACTGACTAGGACGATCAAGGTAGATTTATTACTGAACCGGAGGGAATTCTAAAGGTTATGATGGGAACATATACTTTCCGGACTATCATTTATAACAAGGATCAACCACTCAGATGTAGAGGGAGACCTACGGGCGGGCCAATCACTCACACTGAGGTTTGGTGTGTCGTGCAATGAATTTCAGAAGAATTGAGTTGACGATTAACTCGTTTAGTCCTTGTAAAGCTCCTGGTGAGACGGAGTAAGACCGGTTTGCTAGCAGCGGGGGTTGGATATTCTCCTTCTCCAGTTGTGGAGGCGTTGCAGGGCCTCTGTGGCCCTCAGGTATATTCCTCTGTCTTGAAGTGTATCCAGGGTAATGTTTATGCCGAAGCAGGATAGGTCTAGCCTGGATCGGCCTAAGTCCTTTACGCCGATATATCTGTCCTCCTTTCTTCTGAAAACTATAGAGAAGACGATTACTAGGTTTTTATGGAAGGAATTTCTCTTGGAGTGCCTTCTACATCCAAATCAACATGCTTAAACTCCAGGAAGTTCATGCGATTCAGCCCTGCATCAAGTATCTATAGGTATCTTTCTGGGCATACAAGGAGATTTTGACAATGCAAGCACTCAGGTGATTGTCAATGCAGTCTCCAGACATGGCATTGATGGTAAAATATGTGACTGGATAAGGGCCCTACTCACGGATAAGGTAGTTACTACCACTCTTATGGGAGCAAGCATGAGTACAAGGACTATGAGGGGTTTCCCCAAAGTTTCCTTTCTCACATTCTGTGGAACCTAGTTGTGGACGACTGTTTGTGTCTTTGAAAAGTAGTGGTGTCTTCGCACATTGTGATTCTTGTGAGTGGCAAGTTCAACACAGCAGTCAAGGAACTGACCAATGTTGCTCTGAACGTGATGGGAAACTGGTGTAATGGGATGGGCCTTAGTGTCAACCCACAAAGGCTGCCGTGGCTCCCTGTTAAAGACTCTTCCATCGAGAAAAAGTCTGAGGTCATGTACCTGGGCGTCATCCTTGATAGAGTCGTAAACTGGGGACCCCATATGAAAAGGATTGTAGCCAGAGGGAAATGGTCTTTATTGCAATGCAGACGTTTGATAGGTGGGTCTTACGGACTTACTCCGAGGCTTTTGTAGTGGCTTTACGTCTCCTTGGTTAGACCTGCATTATATATCGTGCTCAAAGAGAAGACGTTATACTGAAATCAATTTGTTACTTTTAAGATGACCCACTTCCCCGCCAAATGGTCGTGGACGAAGAGAAAACTATCTTGAATATTGTACTTTTGAGACGACCCACGACCCACGACCCACATCGCATATCAAGATTACCTGCTTGAAGAGAATATCTACTCATAACATCATTGTACTTTTCAAGCAAAGCCTACTTCATATACAAGTTACCTAGTTATTTAACCAAACTCTGTAGCATATAAAATCACTTAACAGAGAGATTTTAGCTGGATATAAACTGGTAAATAGCAATAAAAATAGAACAACGCTTTAATGGATTGCAATTGTGGATTGTTCTGCTATGTTTGTGACAAAGCCCTATTAGAAAATAAAACAGGACTTTGTCACAAAACCACTTGTTAAACAATATTAATGTATACTATGAAATCAAATAAAAATGTTTATTCGTGTGTATATTTATAAATTAAATAAAAAACTGAAACTACCTTTGTAGTAGTCATTTATTGAAACATGTTTGATTCCTCATCTTTACACGTAGAGGGAACGGCTCTAAAACGAGACTTGATGAAACCAATCTCCTCGGCTTTAGATTTAAAATATATAATTTGTTTAACCACTTACAAAACAAATTAATGTTAGTGTAGCTAATCGCAAATAGCACTAAAATAAATTTTGAGTGAGCAAAAACATCAAAGAATAGCTAATCAGTCATAATTTTTTATTTATAATAACCGCTCTGATTTTGAATGCCTAGACTACCTGTTCATTTTTATTGATTTTGTATAACACAATGAGTTTGTCATATAAACGCATGGGTTTTTTTAATAGATTTTGTTTATGCACAGCTGTAGTATAGTTGTTCATAGGCAAAATGTCTAAAGGGCCCTTTTTAAAAGAATTCAATTAAGAACAGATTAAATACATTCCTGGTAATTATTTACTAGTAGTTGCTTCTCAGACCTGCAAGAAAAAGATGCCAACTAGAAAAAAACAGTACACATTTTAAAAGTATCATGTGGCCAAACCTTAATAATTGAACCACAGAATAAAGAATTGTGTGTGTTTTAATTGACTTTTTAACTGTGATCCTAACGTTAATAATTTAGAACTTACACTTTATTTAAATTAGGGCTTAAAGTATTGAGTTGTACCAATTAGTTGAAAACTACTAAATTTGATTGATACGCTGAGATATAACAGTATTTGGAAAAGAGGAATGAAAATATCAAAACTGCAATATTATAAACGGAGGAAATTAACTTTGAGTCTACCGCTCCCGGATATAAATGGCAAAGGATATTTACAACACTTAGTCGTCTTTCCTTGGCAAAATAAGTCTTGTATTAATTGGGTCAGTCCGCCGCTTGAAAAAGATCGTAACAAATATTAAAGTTGAATTTTTGAGTTTAGTTCCAGTTCACCTTCCTTTTATTGCAGCGTCTGGTATCTGGCGGTGTCTCAGACTTGACTCCTGGAATCTGGAGTCATGTTCGTCTGAGTGGACGACGACGAAGAAGCTCAAAACGAAACATTTACATCGCTTCGTCATCAGAGACACCTATAAATAGGTGAAGTGGTAGTATCATTGTCTCATCAGGTACACAATTGAGTGCACTACGATGTGATAGACACTAGCTCTAAGCACGGTGGAATCTCTGACAGCGTCAGTACCAAACGCTGCAATAAGAGGAAGGTGAACTGAAGCTGAACTCAAAATTAAATTGAATCAACCCTTCCTATCATAGCTAGGCTATGTCTATAAATATTAAAAGCCATCACAATGTACAGTTGTAATTTCTTTTGGATAAAACCACTAACAAAGTTAGCAAATGTATCATAATGCTCTCAAATATTCCACATCGATTACCAGAATATGATGTTAACAATTACAATTCTTTACCTGCCTGCTGCGTTACTCTCTTATCACTCGGCAATGGGTCGGGTCGCTGTCTTTAAATAAACATTTTTACCTTATATTCTCCTGTTTTTATTTTTCCGTCAAAAGAGTTTAGCAATATTTTACAAGGCGTCTAAATATTAAAGGAATATTACTGTACGGAAGTCTATTTTGACTTTCTTATGTTAGACAACCTCCCTGATGGTAGGTCTTCGTTCGCTTTCTTGTGTTATATTTTTTGGTTTTGGTACGCTTTCTTATTTGACCTTATTTAAGTTGCCATTCCATCTTTATCGGTTATTTATTTATTCTATTCCACTTTACTGTTTTGGGTGTCTTTACTTGTTATGGGAATTATTTATTTAACAAGTCATAATGTATCATGCCTATATAATCAAAGTGCTCATTAGTAGTTAGTTGTAATGTCCACTAGTCTCAAAGTTTGTGTAATGTAAAAATCCTTTTGTAAAACACTAATAGCTTCTCACCTCATCACGTTTCTAACAGTTAACGTAGAGATGTTTCGGTGATATTTCGGTGCAAACAAAATATCTGCTAAAAGAAGAAAGTAATTGGTGACATTGTCACTCTGATGTTAACCACGTGGACTTGTACCCGTACACTCTAACTGAGTGGTTACGTCACGTGGATCGAGTGCTAACCTACGCTAAATACAATCGTACTATTGTATCCCTTGTATACGCGCACCGCCCAGGCACATAACGTTACGTTCTCTTAACGTGACGTGCTGGGTGATCGTCAAATTGTCTCCACCTGCGGAAGGGACATCGTCACCTGAACGAATTCTATTACACATCCCTCTTTCCCTGCAATACATTCTAGGAGACCATTAATGTAGAGAGGTTTGCAAGTTTCACAAATATCCTTTTATATATTTTTTTGTTAGTTTAACTGCACTTAATTATCTAATTTAAAAATGAATTTATTACATTCGTTAGGGTAGATAGACAGGAGAATACCTTCTCAAATCACATTAAAATTGTTTCTTAATTCGCAGTTCATTAATTTGGACCTAAAATAACAATCCTTGTGCTTGTCAGATTTTTAAATTTAATTCCTAAAAAGCTTAAACAACCACTTTTGTTGCAAAAGTTTATTTAAGCAAAAGGTTTTCTTCCTTCTATTAAAATAAACTAAATTTAATTTAACGTCTTGTTTCAAAAATAAAATCGAACTAAAAATTTAACTTTTTTTATAAAAGTCAAATAAAATAAAATGTATATTTTAATTCTAAATAAAATATATTTTTATGCATTATAAACGAGGCTGAATAAAACTGAACTAAAAACTTCCTAAAAAATTCTTCGTACCGCTTATGCCATATCCTGTTACTGTTGGTACAGACTCAAAGTTCAAACCGTAATTTAACTATGTTTCACCCCAAGCTTTATGTCTTGATGTATAAAAATTACTCCGACTGTTGAATACTAAATGGTTATTACCAGTAACTTTTAAATAATATTAAAATAGAAAACTTCACTCTGAACTATATGCAAGGGCATTTAGTCTTGAAAATTTCCGTTAATTATAAAGTTAATTCAAATCTTCTCATTTCCCTTTTATATAAAAATGTATACAATCCGCAAAATCACTCGCAGATGGGTAAATGTACTAATAAAACGAAAACCACCAGCTAAAATTAATCGCAAAGGAAACTCCAAAAAGAAGCCGAGAATCGCGTGTCGTTGCTATTTATACCTCCCCTTCCAGTAAACCAGCTAACTAAAAACCAAGCCTTTGATTGGCCTCCAACTATCCAATCACAAGGTCAGAGAGAACAAAGTTATATTCAAACTACCCCTATTGTAATCACGTTTACAAACTAAACTACTAGAAAAACCTGCTATCTCACTGTATCATCCTACGTCCGCAGACCCTTTCTTGGAAAATTACATTATTTAATTTACCTATATTTTGACATCAGTAATTACATTCTAAAATATTTTCACATATATTTTCTCACGTAAATATTTAATAAATAAATTTTAATTTGCAAATTAATGCAGCAGATATCAAAATCTATATAATATTTCAAATAATCCATTATACTTTTTTAACTTATTCGTGGTTTCCAATCGGTCACTAAATTTAAATTCTAAACTGTTGTTATTTGGTAAACGGACTGTAGGTCCACGTCATAAAACTGCCGGAAGCATTTCTTACCTACTTCTTAAGGGGTGGACAGTAGGTCCACGGTCCCGGCCTGGGACCCACTGTCCGACTCACGGGTTTCTTTTGACGAGGGGTTGATAAGGGATCGTCGTACTCACACTGCAGCACTTGAATGGATGTTTCGAGATCTAAACTATATATCTGCTAAATAATTTTCAGTACACTACATAAGACAGCTGCAAAAAAGAATGAAACGAAATTATATACATAAAATAAAGTCAGGTTAGTTACGCCATTTCTAACTTAAGAATGTCTGTAACGATTATAGTGTCTACTAGATATACAGTATTATACAAACGATGGTCAAATATAAGGAATAACTAATACAAACTTACTGTAGATGTTTATGATTCATTAGGACAATGCCAACCAAATTAATCAGATAGTAATATAATGCTATATGGAATTCGTTAAGATATAATCCCTATTAGTAATCCACTTCATATGCTTCATAGCTTGAGTAAACTGTTGTTAATATTTGCTGCTTTAGCAGTACGCTGTGCGAATGTAGTGGAAGCATCACTGACCAAAATAAAGAATAAGTGCAGGTAGAAAAACTAATGCACGGCCAGGTCAGTTTTGAAAAGTAGGACAGTTAGTCCACAGGTGTCGGCGTGGACTAACTGTCCTACCCTGCAGAAAAGTGACGTCAGCCACCCTCGTTAAACTAGGCGTGGACCTACAGTCCTACAATCGTTGTTATTTACATGAAACAGGACAGAGTGGGTATTTCTTTAATTCACATTCATTCGAGAAACATAAAAACGTGGAACATTTGCGAAAACTGCGGTTTAGTTGCCACATATTATTTATGAACAATAAACTTGCATTCATTTAGTATTCACAACATGATCAACAGGGTTTCTATTTCTAAACAAATACTGATCTCATTAGAACACAACATTATTATGCAAATATTAAACTAATTTTCTGAGCCCCATATTCCTCTTCATTCATGACGTCCATCTCATGTTATTTATTTATAATTCTTTCCTTGTAATAATAACACAATAATACCAAATACTCGGGGCTTGGTTTTCTGACTTGATATTTATGGATTCATTTGTAATTTATTTCATATACAATTTTTTATTCCACCTTGGAAAATATTTCCTGAAAGAGAAAGTAACTGTCCACTTTTCTATGAATAAACTGTAGACATTCCATTTATTAAATTCCTTCCAAGTCCTGGACATGGCAACGTTTAGTTTTGCTTAAATCGTTTGTGTGCTGCACTATATAACTAAAATCAGATATCACCACCACAATTTAAAATGGTTCTTCATATTTATTCTGCAATTTAAGTTTGAATCTTGGAATTCTACAATATAAAGTCTCCTACTTTAAAACACTTTATGATTCCGATTTTATCCTTTTCATTTTGAATTCGAATATGTAAAGAATTACACTTCCTAAAATGTAACAATACATCAGCCAATTGTTTACACTCATTAATGCCGAGATGTTTTGTTGCAAATGTCACTAAGTTTCCATTTTAACACATTTAATTAAAGTTCAAAACTCTACATTTTTAATTAAAGTTCAAAACTCTACATTGAACTTTAATTAAATGTAGAGTTCAATGTTTTACTCTACTATTTTCACTATTACTATTACAATTCTCACAGTCTAAAATTTTTAAATATATTGTCCTCGACTAACTTTTATAAAATTATACCTCAATTAATTTTTTGGAGTGCAATCAACCAATGAGTTCCAAGAAGTTGTCCACTGCCATCATGATGTCATCGTGGAAGAAAATCTTGTGCAGCGTTTCAACAATATCAATCCATTACTCAATGCTCCGGAGTACACCGAAGTGGGTATGTGATTTTATTTTTTACCTCAAACACATCCTACATATAAGTTTTTAACTTTGTTGATTAAAATGATTTAATTCAGGATTGTTAAATACTTCACAACATTAACCTTGTTTACGTTTATGTTTATATGTCAAATTGTTATCCAACATTTTCATAATAGAATTTATACACTTTTAGAATTTATATATATACTATTAACTTTGTTTCTTACAATGTTCTTTAATTTAAAATTGTAAAGGCTTCAATGCATTTGCCTTGTTTACATTTACACCATTATAGCATTCATGACCTTTTCATAATAAAAACTATTTCATATAACCTTCTTGGTATAAACAGTTTACATGATTCATAAATTAATACATTTTTTGGCATCATAATATCTACATAAATCTATTTCAATATATAAATAAATTAAGGCCATATTACTCATATAAATTTTGTCAAGTATTGATCAGCAAATAACAATAAATATCTCAAGTAATAACAACAAACAGTCAACAATTAATAACAGGTAACTAATTATTCATATCACAGCCTCGTTTCATTTCTCATATTTTTCATAATTGCATTTATCTAAGTTCAACACTTGTCTCAAACATTTTCTTGAATTAACAACATTGTCCTCACATAATTTTTCAACACTTTTTAAGTCTGTGTGGCTCATCTAACAGTTCCTCTTTTGAAAACAAGTCTACATTTAATGCCATACATTTTATTATAATTTATTATATTATTGTATTATATTGTTTACAAAGTTTTAATTTACAACTCAAAATATTTTTATTTAATTTTTAAATAAGTTACATTATGCCGAGCAACCTCTGAATACTGCAGTTACCAGAAAGAAACTATCTCGCAAACTGCAAAATATTATTATATCATCCAGTAAACCTCACTTTAAAAATTTCAAAAACATTTTTAGACAATAAGGTAGCAGTATAAACAAGATGAGTGGCGCAGTTCAATGTAGAAAGATCCGCAAGTTTCACAAATATCCTTTTTCGATTAGTTTAGCTGCACGTAATTATCTAGTTAAAAAAAAATTAACTTATTATATTCGTTAGGGTGATAGACAGGAGAATACCAGTCACAGACATGGACAAGACGTAGAATTATTTGAAAACAGGTTCAAAAAAATTTCAATTCATAAAACAAATTCTGGCATCTGAAGTTTTGTTGGTTTGACAATGATGTTTTAACAACGAAACGAAACGCAGAGCGCAGTGTTGTTCCTTAAATGCTTACGTAAGGCACGTAAAAACCTATTTAAATACCTACACACATTGTTGAGTTAATTGTGAGGTGTGTTTCATTTTCAGAAGGTTACTTGAATTTACAGTTGATATGTTAACCCTTTAAGTAGTGCTTACTTTTATGCTTAAATAGTAATCACGTCTTCAGACGTTTAAATGTAATCTACCGTAGAGGAGAAATCACGTCTTGAGCCGTTTTCATCAGGAAATATTATGGTTTGGTTTATTGTTCTGTTCTTTACTAATTGTACCTAAAATATCTAGTAATGACCATACAACCCTTTTGTTGAGGGGCTGGACAATAAAACCACTAACAGTGGTTTATATTTCCTCCAATCATCGTTTATAGAGACTCTTACTTTGTCTCTATGACAATAGTGTTGCTATCTTATGTTAAGTTGCAACACTAAAAAGACCTTTGGTTTTTCCGCTAGGGTGCATTCATGATGACGGCATGTTATTCATATTTTGTATTGAAAACAGCTTTTCCAGTTCGCACCTATTTTACTGTTTAGCTCAGCTTTACAGTGGGGGTTTCCATAGTGACAATGACAACTCATACTTAATTTTTAACGATTTTTTTCAACTTTTGAATGTAAAATACATATTTTAATGGTCCAATAGTTATATAAAAATGATTTAATAAAAATAGCATGAAGTGAAAACTCTACTCTTAAGACGTATTTTAGTGTAAAATTAAATACTCCTCCACTTGTTAAACATAACACTTTTTAAGCCATGATTACTCCTGAAGAGGTTAAATGGTTTATCCTCTTTAGACTTATACAACCAAACTCCTGATGTTGCAGGACGAAAACCGAATTTAAGCAAATATTTAAAGTCCCATTACAGTAATAATAATTATGGAATTTTAAGGGTTCTAATTTCAAATTTTATTTTCAATTTATGTACACAATGGACTATAAAATTTGTTCAGATTCTTTGTAGTTTTGTTTGAAATGTGTCTAACTATGTTTAATTAGTTTCAGAACGATTGTAGCTGATTGACAACAATTTTTAGATGGCAACACGACATTGCTTTGTGATGAAAAGGAGACGCTTTAATTGTATGCAAGCAATTGTGTGAACTGGTTGATTAAATACAAATATTTTTATTTCGTGCATTATTATAATCAATAAAACGCCAAATTGGCTGAGCATTAGCGAAGTTATCACTCGTGGGACTGGACAAATTTTATTTTTGTTTGTCTGTCTATTTGTCTGCCAGTCCAGTGTTTACAGCATCTTTATAAAAATATAAAAATTAAGTGTTAGCATCCCTATAACTTTTAGAATCTTTTAAGAATTCTAAAGACGATTTTTGCTTTTTTCTTTACCAGTAGTGAGTGACAACTCGTTGAACATCGGAATATCACTCAAAATATACTCACAAAATCGCTGTAAATCTTGCTCTGTGAAATTTGAAATATAGAACTTAGTTTATCTGTAACTCGTTAGATAAAATTTTAGAAATTCCTCTCTAAGAGTAAATCAGTCTGACCACTAATGCAAATGACAGTTTTTAAACAGTTTCCGTATATTAATAAATCTTACAAACGTTATAAATTACGATTAAGCTTACTACGAAATCTCCGTAAATACTGATCAGGCGCATAAGGTGAACTTGGAACAAGTTTTTTTTCTATCTTACTCAATCTAACTGTTGAGCGTTGTGGAAAACTACAAAAACTTCCATAGATGTGCATCATTGGCGTGTTATACAATTAGCATTAGGCCCCGTTATAGTTTATATAAATGTTTGTCTTTAATAGACATGACTTTAAGTTTAATAACTTTAAACTTTAAAGACAACCTCCATAAAACCCAGTACTGCAGTACGCCTAATTTTGCAATAAATCGTGTTAGATTATAGATTTCACTTACAAACGATTTTCTCTCCGATATCGGATATCTGCTCACTAGAATTTTTAGAAAATGCCGTAAAACACAATGAAGCAAACCGCAGATAATCAACATCTTTGGCCTCAAGGTCGAGATAAAATGTCCGGTAGCAGCTGTTGCAATCTAAGAACCTCCTAAACCAAACTCCGAAGGATTTCTCATTTAAATTAGTGTTGTTTATTGTGTAACATGTCTTAGGGTTATATAGTATTATAAACTATCCCTGCCCGATTTAACCGTTATAATTGCAAAATATTTTGGTCTTGGATCTCAAGAGCACCAGCACACTAGCGTTTACATTTTAGGTGCTGTTCAAATTTTGAAACCATTCCGATATTCCAATGACACATTGGATTTCCCACAGCGCCCTTATTATGCTGTGAGCACAGGTGTTAGAGCCGCGGGTAACAGCTAGTACACAATTATTCCTGTGCCACTTACAACTTTAGTAATGAGCGGACTGGGAGAGCGCAGCGCGAGTTTCAAGCGGTAAGAGGGTCCGAGAGGATTTCATTATTGAGAACGAGAAAATACATTCTAAGAACTCAATAATTGAGGATTTATAGTAGTATCACAATGTGTTTTATAATATAATTTAAAGAAGTTATATTTCTCCAGAGAGAGATCGTTTAATTGATGCCACTTCTAATAACCAGATTCTCTCTGTACCTGAAATTCCAACTAATAAATACTTCACTCTTAGGAACATCATTAGGAAACTTTGATTGCGTCAATACTAATGAACCTATCTTGAAGTGTGCATTGATGAGTGAGTTTTCTGAGAACATTTACAATAAGAAAAGGATATTTAGCATATTACAGACACTAGATAGAATCCTGGAGAGTGAATTGGGTGTCCTTGACGGTTGGAATGTTGCACAACTAAATCTTACAGACGCTTAGAGTTAAATTTCGAAATTTCAGGTCATTAAAATATATGTACGGGGATACTAGCAGATTTTAAAAATAGTTTAACATCCACTGTCATTTTAAACATCAATGAAAGTTGTTTTAGAATACCTCATTTGTGACGTAAATTTTAGGTCTTTATATCACAAATCTGTATTTTAATTACATATTTGTTATGCGTGTTTGTACACACTCACTAATTTGATATCCAGTGAAATCTTTTCGTAAAATGTAATAAACATTTGGAAACGAATTGAAATATGTGTGTGTGTGTGTGTGTGCACGCGCGCGCGCGCGCGTGTGTGTTTGATTGCATAAGTATTTCGATCCAACAGTCTGAATTTCACTCACATATTCTAGGTAAAATGCTACTGTGGCTTTATTAATAATCTGTTTTAAATATGCGAGCTAGTGGGGACAAGAGCTGATATAAACATTGCGTAGTTGCGTTTGTATTAAAGTTTAATTTATAAGAATAAAATGCAGCCGCTAGAAATACTGGTAGAATATAAAATATACGTAGTGTGTTACTTTATGCAGATATTAAATTCAAATTCCTTTAATGTCGTAAGACAACTTTTGTTGTATGACAGAGTCAAGTACATGCTGTATATACATAGCTTATAAAGTAAAACAATAAAAATACAATGGTTATACAACAGTAAATATTATACTAAATTTTTTTATTAGTCTACATAATTATAATTATTGTAAAAAAAAACTAAAAATGTAAAACGAGTCACAACTTTACAATTGTTAGTTTATGCCCGATTAAAAAGAAGTTTACAATTCCAACTAATATTGCAAGAAAAACAAGACAATAAAACAAAAACATGAGTTAATGTTTCTGGATCATCGATATTTATTGCAGATCAAATATAATAAATTTAAATTTATAATAAATAATCTTTAACCTTAATCTTAAAACTCCTTTGTTTTTCGTTGATTGACGATTAATAACACGACTGTTATCAGCTGTTGGCTGAGCTTTAGCGAAGTCACTCGAGAAACTGGGAATAATTCACTTCTGTCTATCTGCCTGACAGTCCACACGATATCTTGAATACGAACTAACTTATACAGTTTTAAGTTTTCCTCTGGCTGGAGAATTTTTATTTCTGTCCGTCTGTCCGCATGATGTCTTGGAAACTAACTGAACTAAAGACTGGAAATTGTGCACGAGGCTTCATTTCTATATTAGGAACATTGAGTTCCATGGTGGTGCATGTCATTTCATTCAAATTTCAATCATATTCACAAAATTTGAAATCCAGCCAAGCACTTTCCGTTGTGCATCAGAACGCGCAATCTAACCACAAACTCATGGCAGAAGAGCAGAGCTCTGATCTTTGTTGTTTCCGAACATGATTTCGAGACATGTTGCTATCATTATGTTCAGGAGCAACAATTGTGAATTGGCTAGCTTTTATCATTTAACAAATTTTAAAGGACGTCATGTGCTAATTTTTGTTAAATCTCCAATTCAATGTTGATTACAGCTGTGATATAGACTGTAGCCGGGGAAAATGTAGCCAAAATTCCGATGGAAAAATCACAATTATTGGCTTTTAAAAATCTCCAAATGGGCGAAGCACTACATTTTTGTAATACTTTCAAACATTTCTAAATCTTTCAATTCCTAATAGTTGAAGTTCATAATCATCTGTGACTTCAACATCGACATCCTAGACCACGCCAACCTTCTAACTCAGCAGCTTCTTCGCTTTATTCTAACTTATTTCGGCATAATCTGGTCTGTGAAATCACCAACACGAGTAACCGCAATGTCGTGTACAGCCATCCACAACGTCATAACAAATATATTCCAGATGTTTCGGTCTAGATGCTGGATGCAGCCATCTCTGACCACTTTTCCCAGAAAGCCGTATTCGCTGACCATAAACCAAAATTCGAACCTTCCTTCGTGAAAATTAAACGAGATTTGAAACGTAAAAACGTAGGTGTTTATAAACAAATGTCTCGATAAGAAATCTCAAGGCCATTCTTGGATTCTTCCGAGTGAGTGGAGGAAACCTTTAACACGTTCTTAGACCGTGCAACTATCCATTTAAATGTCACTTCCTCACACAAAATTTTCAAAGGAGTAGGAATAACTGGATTACTCAGAATATCCTCGAATCCAGAGAGAGGCTCAAAATCTATCGTTCAATATAACTTACAACTGAAAATATCTAATTAAATTTTTTTTCGAAATGTTAAACAAAACTACCGTAAAGAAATTAGGAATGCCAAGGAACAATATGTTGAAAATAATTTAAACCAATTAATAATGTTTCAAAAAACGCATGGAACATTATTAAAAAATAACAAAAACCATCAAGAATTCTCAATTCCGATATGCAGAAAAATAGACAAAATAACTAACGATCCCATCAAAGTGGTAAGCAAATTCTACAAATCTTTTTCGACTGCTGCTGGACTTGACGATCCATTCAGCTCTGACCGCGCTCGCGAAGAGCCATTAAAGAGGCCTGTGTCGCACATGATGCTTTTTCCTGTGAGTGAAATTGAGGTGGCCCATATCATGCAGGATATGAAACCAAAAAGGTCCATTGATATCAACGGTATGTCTGTGTCGTTATTTAAAGGGTGCTTCAAGCACTTTTTGACGCCAATCACAATATTGATTGATGTCTCGTTCGCACAAGGTGTCTTTCCGTCGGCATTGAAGATTGCCAAAGTGATTCAAATTTAAAAAATCCATCCTTGCATCCCAAGCAATTATCGCCCAATTTCCATCTTCCCTATGTTTAGCAAATTTTTCAAAAAAAGCTTTTCTTAAACAATTTTGAACAATCTCTTGACTGTAACAAAATTCTCTGCCTCGAACAGTTCGGGTTTAGGAAAAACAAGTCAACAATGCCATAACGGATCTTATTCGTAATGTCGTCGATGGGCTGCAGAGGCGAGAAAATGTGGTAAGTATATTCCTCGACCTCCCAAGCTTTCGATTTTGTGCATCACGCGACATTGTTGCACCAGTTGTGGACAAGTGGTATTCGCGGTCTACCCCATGATTGGCTCTCCTCTTGTTTTAAGACAGAGAGCAGTGCGTGCAGATTGCGAGTGCTTTGTCAGACAGGGCTAAAATGCCTTATGGTGTCACTCAAGGATCAATATTAGGGCCAGAACTGTTCCTGACTTAAGTCAACAGGTTAAACTCATCAGTCCAGAATGGAAAAGTGATTCAATGTGCTGACGACGATAAAAACACAATTTCTAAGTAATGTCATTCATTGAGTTGAACTCATAAAACGAGTATTTCTTTAGAATCAATTTAAAAACGGTTCAGAATCAAACGTCATGAATGTTAACCTTCACCAGCAACTGGAGCTAGAACTTCTACCTGCGATAAATGTCTACCTGCGATAATGATAGATGGGTTCTTCTGGAAGAATCTAAAACTAAGTTCCTTGGAATGTGCCTTGATCGAGGGCTGACATATGGAAGCACCATATTGAAAGCACTTGCTCTAAGGTTGCCTCGGGCCTTTTTGACCTGCGCAGCTGGTCCAAATAAAAACTTGAAAGTTTTTAATCTAACAAAACTGTTTTAATTATAGTAAAATTTAACCCCAGAGAGTCGTGCAAAGGCTTTAGGGAGCTTGGATTACTGACTTTACCCCGCCTCTATATTTTCGAGGTTGTCCTGTTCTGTCGGTACAAATGTGAGTTGGTGGTACAGGACTGGGATGTTCATCAGTACAGAACACGAGGCAGGGACACCTTTCGAATCGAACAACACAGAACGACAGATTTTGAACGCTTGCCGTCTCAGGTTGGTGTCAGACTAATCAATAGACACCCTGATGATATCAAACAACTCAATGACCCAAAAAATCCAAAGCTGCAATGAAGCACCTCTTGGTGTCAAAGGCATTTACTCTGTTGATGAGTTCGTGAAAAGCTGCTGGGATGAAAATTCTTGAAATTTTGAAAACATTATCAACATCAAACTACCCGGTTCTGAGACAGAACAAGAATTTTACGTTTTAATGTTGACAAATATAGTCTAAGTAATGTATTTCCTTACCTTACTCTGTTGACGCATGCAATCAATACAATTGTCAAATAATTTCTATGCAACAAAGATTATTATTGTTATTATTATTATTTCATGGGATTTGGCTGAACACTAGAGAATAGTCTCACATTGGTCTTATGGGTAACCATTATTGCAACGAGAAAATAGCAGAATAAATAAATGAGTAAACAAACTCAATACACTTATAAGAGATTCATGTGACATATTGACACGTGTAGCCTAACTATCCAAACACTTTTTTGTTAGAAGTTTGTTTTTGACGATGGAAGGAAACAGGATTTTCCGACCATTTGCCATCGTTCAGTGATACAAAAGATCAGTAACACTACGTTTCGAGATCTGAAATCAGATCTCTTCTTCGGGTAAAAAACTAACCCAACACATAATTAAATCTAGGTTAAAAGAAACAAATCATACCAAAGCGTCGACACCTTATGTCGCAATATTGGTGCAATTAGTTCTTAGATAACTTATACATTACCTTCCCATCTCTCCTTTAAATAACATTCTAGTTTCTTTTCTGTTGTAATAGTACGCTAGTACGCCAGTCAGATATTGATGTGAAAACAGTACGATATTTATTTAATTTTAACATATCCCTCTTTAATCGCTATTCACAAGTTATCAACTCACATTCTCATATTGATTGATGTGTTCTTTCAAATATTTTTGTCTGAGTAGAGTAACTATTTTATAATAACTTATGAACATATAGTCAATTATGTTCATTATTCCTTTTGTAAATAACATATATACTACTATATTTTATTTTATTCACCTATAGTATAATTTAAAAAATGTACAATGAAAGTTTTTGGTTAGTTTGCATAACATGTATTGACGCTTATCAAGTCGATGACTGAATAAAAGATGCTCTCCCTCTCCCTTCCTCTCCCTCTCCCACTTTCTCCCCATCTCTCCCCCTTTCTCTCTCCCTATCCCCCTCTCCCCCTCCCACTCCCATCATCCCCCCTCTCTCCACTAGTGCAGAAATTAGAATAAAATGTTTTAATTAGATATTATATACAAGAATTTGAAAAGTCACTTGAAAATTATTTACTATCGAAGTTTTATTTAAATTACTAATTTTTAAAAGATTCATGAGACCTGCTGAAAACAGAATTTGAACAAATACATTTGGTGATAATTTTTATTTTGTTATTTGTACAATTTAGTTTTAAAAAACATCGGACATGTAAATAAATATACAAGAACAATATACTCACATACGTGCGGAACAAGCGTTCTTATGTTCAATACAGATTATGTACAAAACGCGGACAGCGAATAAAAGAGTTATTACATTGCTACCATTTAAATGTGTAATCCCTTCGCCTGTTACCACTGGAGCTACAGGTGATTTCATTCAATGTTCATGGAATAGAGAAATATTGTTTTAATCCGTTTCGAATCCTGTACTACTGTGCTGGCGTGCAGAAAACCAACCAGAGGGGCTTAGGACCACACTGCGAAGTTAAAACTATTGTTGGGCTCTGAGCAGCATACATTTTATTATTAAAATCCTGTGGCCGTTGGACATTGAGTATAAAAAATTGCGTCGCAGATTTCAATCGTGCTATTTTGATAAATTCATTAAGTTCAGGTTTTACGAACACGTGATTTTCTCTTCTCATGATGGATATGATTCAATAGCCTCATCCATTCCTATACTTTGCTACACAGCCACGTCGCCAGAACTACGCAAAGTCAAAGTCTTTATTGCAACAAAAACAAATTGGTAGCTCATACAGTTGAAGTCAAATTGTAATAAGGCATTACAAAACAAATAATAGTACTAGTTACGTCACTACTGGTACATCTTTACTTAAAGTTAAAATATCAAGTAATAAAAGCCACTCTTCAAATGAAATCAAATGACTATATTTGTATTATATACATATTATACAAAAGGGCGAATTTATGGCCATAAGGCCATGTCTTACAATTAGCCCTAATACAATAATACTTGTTAAGTCAAATAAAACTACACTAAAAATAAAACAAAATTATATAATAAACGTCTGTTTAAGAATTTAATACGAATTCGAAGTCCACATACATTCATTAGCACCCTATTCGTCCTCCAAGACTTACCCCTACTAACCAATAGCTGACTTCGTTTTTGCAATTGAGCTTTCAGTAAAGCTGCAAACCGGTTTAACTTCACAGAAAATTAAAAATAACAATTAACAAATGGTAAAACAAACAAAGCCAAGTACAAAAATTATATTTAGTCAATATTAGAAAGACAACACTAATTACCACTTAAAGCTCCATTTAAGGTAATACTTAATAGTGATAAAAAGTAAAAAAATCCATTATATACAAAAAATGCAAAAAGGTTAAACATCATGGGAGAGCCGATGGCCGAGCGGTCTAAGACGTTGGACTTTGAGTCTGAGTTAGAGATAGCGCAGGTTCAAATCCTGTCTGTGACCGTTGCACTTTTTATCAGTACCATCGACCTTGTACTGTATCGACTCTCCCCCTTATTCTGTTTGATAAGATCCTCGCACAGGCCAGTGGCCCATGAGGACGGGCAGAATAAGGCATAAAAGGAGATCGGCTTCTCCTTAAAAAAAAAAAATAAATAATAATAAAAAAAATCAATATCAATATGGCATGGTCATCAATTAAAACTAATGTCAATGTTTGAAAGATCCAAAAACTCATTTACACTGCAAAAAGGTTTCCTCAGTAGGCAACTGTACAATTTTGTTTTGAAATACTTAAAGTTAACATCACAAGCATTTCTAGGAATTTTGTTGAACATACTTAATGCTTAAGGCTCCGTAAGAATATTAGTTTCGTGTCTTGCTAAGCCTAACATGAGGTGAATCAAGTAAATCTCTGTATCTGGTGTTGTAGTTCTGAATTTCATTCATAAAAAATGAAGAATAAATCCTCAGCTCAATTCTAACTAAACAATAAAATATGTACAAATTAAAAACTGTAGGTATTTGCTCACTTATAAACAATGGTCTGCAGTGAGCTCTATAATTAAAGTAAGTAATTATTCTGATAACTTTTTCTGGCGTAATAGAATGTTTTTTGTACTGTTCGAAATAAAACACAATAAATACCAATGTTTTTTAGTTTTATTTATTGTGTTATAAATTTATGACATAATTTGCTAATTAAAAAAAGTCAGTGAAAGCACATTGGTTAGTAGAGTGAAACGCCGCCTACCGCATCAGAATACGATGATCCAGTCAGAAATGGCAGCGCATAATGTACTTCACAATGTGTACCTAAAACAAGCCGCCATTTCTGATTGGATAAACCTTTTGAGATGCGGTTTGCGGAATTCAACTCTACTAAGTGAGCTCTTTCCAATGAGGTATCACTCGACCCATGCTTCAATTTAAGATTTCCATGTTTTCCTCTGTGGGCCGTCCCCCCATGGTTGGCATGTCATGGTAATAGCAAGTAAAAATAGTTTACATAGCCATATGACACTGTGCAAAGTTTATAGATGTTATCACCTATGGTTTTTAAAATATTAAGCCGTACCCATACTTTTCAAACACCCTGTATATACAAATAATAGTTATACCACCATCACAACTAGATAAAAAGATACCCCCACTTTCCTTTTTGCTAAATAGTCGGTTTGTACATGGTTAGCCGACGTTGATTAACTTTTCTTTACGTGTGTGAAAGTTGGCTTGAAATGTGTCAAGCTAAAAAAAAAATCGTTATCGTGTGATATTTTTAACTCTTTCGATACCATGTCCATGTACTACCTCACTTCAACTACTGTGACATAGGCATTGAGGCATAACTGTGGAGCTTTCTAATAAACTCCAGCGTGATCAGAACTATTTCTTTGGATACATTTTAAATCTCAGACCCCCTTGGATCACGTAACACCCTACTTCAAACCAATATCTATCTTAAAATAACATGGTCTTGGAGACTCACTGTGTTGCACTCTCTTTTAAATACAAACTGCCCCAGTTATTTTTAAAAACATTTCCAATTTAAGTCTGAAATAAATGAACGAAGTACAAGGAGGGGTGCGACCTTATTATTTATTCCAATTCATCGGAAAACTACTTTGAGTAAATCATTTACAGTTTCTGCCTCTCGGTTGTGGAATGATCTTCTGGTAAATATCAGAGCCATCGATAAGCGCGCTCGCTTCAGGGGGGTCAGATCCTAGATGCTGGGGGCTCGGGGAATATCAGTTGGCGGCCTTGGGATTTGGTTTTGGGGAAATGGAATGCAACTAGAATGAATGCAAGTGTGTCTTGTAATACTAGTGCAAATATGTATAAAGTTAAATTAATTATTGTTGCTTGTTTTTTAAGGTAAGGTTTACTTCATATATAATTTTAAATTATTATAATTTAAATATATGGATTTATGTTTACTTATAAATATAAATATGTTACTTTAATTTTTTATGGGGTTAAATGGTACAGAGGACTCTACAGTCCTAATTTTGGCTCTAATAATGACATTATGCATTTAAGTTTCATTTCAAATCTACCATCACCAAAACTAGAGCTGCTTACGGTCGATCTCCTACATATGCTTTATCGACTTTAAGAAAAGCCAAGATGTCTGCCCTAATTTTAACAGTATAACGAAACGGTTATTCTCTTTACCCTACTCAAGCACTGTAGCACAAGCCCACCTGCCGCTCTATCGGGTGATGAGGTGTTACAATTTACTAAAATGTGCTGTTGACTTTTTTAATGAGCCACTTTCCATTTTCAAAAATAAATGCAGCCTACATCTCAGTTAATTATTTTTTATTACTGTTAGTCATGGCATGGTAATTTAGTGTTGTATTGTTATGGTATATAAATAAATAAATATTTATATTTTTTAAATGTTGTTATTGTTACATTTCTACAGTTGTTATTTGTTTATTATATAGTTTAATAGGTTGATACATAATCAAAATTTTTATACATATTCATTGTTATAATTATTTCTTAATTATGGTATGACTATATCTTTAATTTTTAAAATTAAATTATTATTGTTAAGTACTCTTCCATACTGCACGACATTTTGTTAAAGTAAGTACAAAAATTCTTGATTCATTAAAGTTTGTTGATAGCTTTGGTGATTTTATAAATTTTTTTATAATAATTTTTAAAATTAAATTATTATTGTTAAGTAGGTACTCTTCCATACTGCACGACATTTTGTTAAAGTAAGTACAAAAATTCTTGATTCATTAAAGTTTGTTGATAGCTTAGGTGATTTTATAAAAATTTAGGTCTTTATTTATTTTTATAATTAGGAAGCGAAAATGTCCTAGAACAGAATTTCAATGGTGTGAACAGTTTTAATGTTATCGGTTTGTAACTATTTTGAAGCATGAAAATAAATATAGAATGCAAACTGGTACTCGGCTCCTGGTCTTGGAAGTATATAAGAATGAGATTATATTGCTTTAATATTGTATTTCTTTGATATCGTTCTGGGAAGCTTTTGGCAAATCAAAGAACGTAGAAGCCATAAATGAACTCGTTGAATAGATCTTGGATAGCTACCCGGAAGAGACTGTTATAAATATTCTCAGATCTTCTATAATTTCTTAGTATATCTACCCACGCAGTGAACTCATTGCAACGGCTGATATTTCTTCAATTGTGGACGTTCATGAATACAATCTTAAAATAAAAGATATTATTTAACGATTCCAAGGAAATCCTAAGAGAATTTTGAACCACCCAACTGTAAAATCGCATTTAGTTTCCTGCTAAGTGTATGGAGGAAAACACGCTTCCTCGCTAATACATTGTTTGAAATTCAGTTGGAACTATGATCAAAACGATAATTATGTTAAGTCTGATACAGTGCTGAACACAATCCATTGATTAAATTATCATCCGTCAGTGTGAAAATTATACAAAACGACATCAAAGGGTGGATATAGCGAGTGGAATATCATTCCCGTGAAGTCAGACCTTCTAGACGTGGTTTATTTATATGCTTACCAATGTATAAAACATTATACAAGTTTTAAGTATTGTTTTTTTAATTTTTAAATGCAGTGGTTAAAATATAAGAAACTAATACACGCTCCTCATTATAAATTATCTATTAGCTTTGAAATCACACTTATGTAACTACTCTTGAGGAAGAAGTTAAATCAAAAGAGAAATTAATATGATAAGGCCAAAAATACACTCTTACTCAAATTAATATATTTGTACAATAATATTGGCAGATTTGTTTAAGTTAGTAGGAAATCCACGCTCCTTTAGGTATAAAGGTAACATACAAAACGGTACCTACAAACCATGTACTAGTGGTTCAAGATCTAAATAAATCATATTGGGCGATCAATATTTGTTATTGATGCTGGACCTCGAATTACCAGAAGCTTAAATGCATTATACAATTTAAAGTGATTAAAAAAATTAAAAAATGACCATTATATTAGTGTTTTAGTTCATGTTATCATAGGATGAAAATAAAAATAGATATTTGGATTTTTATATAAAAACCAGAATATGTTACAACTATCTTTAGTTAGTTATAAGAAAATTTACAATAGCAAATATTCTACCATGATAGTAAAAGTGTCATGCTATTATGAGTTATTCTCCTATAGTTAATTGTTTCTATGTTTTAAAACAAAGACGTTTAGTCTACTTATTATGAGCTGTCCTCCTGTAGATGAGCTGTACATTACTATACATACACAGGACATTGTCAATTGTTTCTATGTTTTAAAACAAAGACGTTTAGTCTACTTATTATGAGCTGTCCTCCTGTAGATGAGCTGTACATTACTATACCTACACAGGACATTGTCAATTGTTTCTATGTTTTAAAACAAAGACGTTTAGTCTACTTATTATGAGCTGTCCTCCTGTAGATGAGCTGTACATTACTATACATACACAGGACATTGTCAATTGTTTCTATGTTTTAAAACAAAGACGTTTAGTCTACTTATTATGAGCTGTCCTCCTGTAGATGAGCTGTACATTACTATACATACACAGGACATTGTCAATTGTTTCTATGTTTTAAAACAAAGACGTTTAGTCTACTTATTATGAGCTGTCCTCTTGTAGATGAGCTGTACATTACTATACATACACAGGACATTGTCAATTGTTTCTATGTTTTAAAACAAAGACGTTTAGTCTACTTATTATGAGCTGTCCTCTTGTAGATGAGCTGTACATTACTATACATACACAGGACATTGTCAATTGTTTCTATGTTTTAAAACAAAGACGTTTAGTCTACTTATTATGAGCTGTCCTCCTGTAGATGAGCTGTACATTACTATACATACACAGGACATTGTCAATTGTTTCTATGTTTTAAAACAAAGACGTTTAGTCTACTTATTATGAGCTGTCCTCCTGTAGATGAGCTGTACATTACTATACATACACAGGACATTGTCAATTGTTTCTATGTTTTAAAACAAAGACGTTTAGTCTACTTATTATGAGCTGTCCTCCTGTAGATGAGCTGTACATTACTATACATACACAGGACATTGTCAATTGTTTCTATGTTTTAAAACAAAGACGTTTAGTCTACTTATTATGAGCTGTCCTCCTGTAGATGAGCTGTACATTACTATACATACACAGGACATTGTCAATTGTTTCTATGTTTTAAAACAAAGACGTTTAGTCTACTTATTATGAGCTGTCCTCTTGTAGATGAGCTGTACATTACTATACATACACAGGACATTGTCAATTGTTTCTATGTTTTAAAACAAAGACGTTTAGTCTACTTATTATGAGCTGTCCTCCTGTAGATGAGCTGTACATTACTGTACATACACAGGACATTGTCAATTGTTTCTATGTTTTAAAACAAAGACGTTTAGTCTACTTATTATGAGCTGTCCTCCTGTAGATGAGCTGTACATTACTATACATACACAGGACATTGTCAATTGTTTCTATGTTTTAAAACAAAGACGTTTAGTCTACTTATTATGAGCTGTCCTCCTGTAGATGAGCTGTACATTACTATACATACACAGGACATTGTCAATTGTTTCTATGTTTTAAAACAAAGACGTTTAGTCTACTTATTATGAGCTGTCCTCTTGTAGATGAGCTGTACATTACTATACATACACAGGACATTGTCAATTGTTTCTATGTTTTAAAACAAAGACGTTTAGTCTACTTATTATGAGCTGTCCTCTTGTAGATGAGCTGTACATTACTATACATACACAGGACATTGTCAATTGTTTCTATGTTTTAAAACAAAGACGTTTAGTCTACTTATTATGAGCTGTCCTCTTGTAGATGAGCTGTACATTACTATACATACACAGGACATTGTCAATTGTTTCTATGTTTTAAAACAAAGACGTTTAGTCTACTTATTATGAGCTGTCCTCCTGTAGATGAGCTGTACATTACTATACATACACAGGACATTGTCAATTGTTTCTATGTTTTAAAACAAAGACGTTTAGTCTACTTATTATGAGCTGTCCTCTTGTAGATGAGCTGTACATTACTATACATACACAGGACATTGTCAATTGTTTCTATGTTTTAAAACAAAGACGTTTAGTCTACTTATTATGAGCTGTCCTCTTGTAGATGAGCTGTACATTACTATACATACACAGGACATTGTCAATTGTTTCTATGTTTTAAAACAAAGACGTTTAGTCTACTTATTATGAGCTGTCCTCTTGTAGATGAGCTGTACATTACTATACCTACACAGGACATTGTCAATTGTTTCTATGTTTTAAAACAAAGACGTTTAGTCTACTTATTATGAGCTGTCCTCTTGTAGATGAGCTGTACATTACTGTACATACACAGGACATTGTCAATTGTTTCTATGTTTTAAAACAAAGACGTTTAGTCTACTTATTATGAGCTGTCCTCTTGTAGATGAGCTGTACATTACTATACATACACAGGACATTGTCAATTGTTTCTATGTTTTAAAACAAAGACGTTTAGTCTACTTATTATGAGCTGTCCTCTTGTAGATGAGCTGTACATTACTGTACATACACAGGACATTGTCAATTGTTTCTATGTTTTAAAACAAAGACGTTTAGTCTACTTATTATGAGCTGTCCTCTTGTAGATGAGCTGTACATTACTATACATACACAGGACATTGTCAATTGTTTCTATGTTTTAAAACAAAGACGTTTAGTCTACTTATTATGAGCTGTCCTCTTGTAGATGAGCTGTACATTACTATACATACACAGGACATTGTCAATTGTTTCTATGTTTTAAAACAAAGACGTTTAGTCTACTTATTATGAGCTGTCCTCTTGTAGATGAGCTGTACATTACTATACATACACAGGACATTGTCAATTGTTTCTATGTTTTAAAACAAAGACGTTTAGTCTACTTATTATGAGCTGTCCTCTTGTAGATGAGCTGTACATTACTATACATACACAGGACATTGTCAATTGTTTCTATGTTTTAAAACAAAGACGTTTAGTCTACTTATTATGAGCTGTCCTCTTGTAGATGAGCTGTACATTACTATACATACACAGGACATTGTCAATTGTTTCTATGTTTTAAAACAAAGACGTTTAGTCTACTTATTATGAGCTGTCCTCTTGTAGATGAGCTGTACATTACTATACATACACAGGACATTGTCAATTGTTTCTATGTTTTAAAACAAAGACGTTTAGTCTACTTATTATGAGCTGTCCTCCTGTAGATGAGCTGTACATTACTATACATACACAGGACATTGTCAATTGTTTCTATGTTTTAAAACAAAGACGTTTAGTCTACTTATTATGAGCTGTCCTCTTGTAGATGAGCTGTACATTACTATACATACACAGGACATTGTCAATTGTTTCTATGTTTTAAAACAAAGACGTTTAGTCTACTTATTATGAGCTGTCCTCTTGTAGATGAGCTGTACATTACTATACCTACACAGGACATTGTCAATTGTTTCTATGTTTTAAAACAAAGACGTTTAGTCTACTTATTATGAGCTGTCCTCTTGTAGATGAGCTGTACATTACTGTACATACACAGGACATTGTCAATTGTTTCTATGTTTTAAAACAAAGACGTTTAGTCTACTTATTATGAGCTGTCCTCTTGTAGATGAGCTGTACATTACTATACATACACAGGACATTGTCAATTGTTTCTATGTTTTAAAACAAAGACGTTTAGTCTACTTATTATGAGCTGTCCTCTTGTAGATGAGCTGTACATTACTATACCTACACAGGACATTGTCAATTGTTTCTATGTTTTAAAACAAAGACGTTTAGTCTACTTATTATGAGCTGTCCTCTTGTAGATGAGCTGTACATTACTGTACCTGCAACATTGTCAATTGTTTCTATGTTTTAAACAAAAGACGTTTAGTCTACTTATTATGAGCTGTCCTCTTGTAGATGAGCTGTACATTACTATACATACTGTTCAGTACTTATTTCTTAGTTAACGGCTGGTGTTGTTACTGGCCCGAGATGACGTCACCGACTCGCAGCCCCTTCTCCAACCCCTTCAAGATAAGAAGACGCGGCTCTTTATTCTCTCCGCAGGCGGTGGCGTACTGGACACACGCTGCTGCCCGCATTCCACCCAATACATGAACAGTTTCACGTTTATAACAGCTCTATTTTGTTTTTTATGTATTTCAAGTCAATATAGTTACTTTATTTTACCCTCTCGGAGTGAATCATTCCCCTTGTTGTCCACCGCTCTCCATCTACAAGACCTACCCAAGACTTCTGGTGATCCTGGACTCCCCGCTGCCCTGGTCGAGGACCTCGACGACCCCGTTCTACGAGACTCCCCCAAGGTACATCACCAGTCGTTTTTATATTTCGGCTATACCGCGGTTACGGCTCTTCCTCAAAGACCGTACATTTGGTCCTCCGGGCCGGATCAGCTGGTCCTATACGAACGCTTCAGTTTCATGCAAAAAACAGTCCACTAAGTTTTAACATTTAATTTGAGTTCAAATCAAAACTCAAACCGCCTCATGAAACAAACCTGATTAGCATTAAAAATAAAAATTAGCATTTAAGCTAAGTTTCGTGAACTGAACTATAGAGCCAGACAGACAGGTACAGAACTGCAGGTTATGTTTATTGATTGCGCTGCTTATCGGCCGCTATGTGATTGTCGCTCAGCTGATCGAGTATTTCTGTCCCGCCGACCGGACGCTCTTATCTATTTTGAGCAACTTATCTGTCAGCTGTTTCTATTTAAAACTAATAATTTTCTATCACTGAGGGAATCATTCTTATTTTCTTAATCACTCACTATCTAATATTATTTCTGTGTCAATGTTTTGTTTGAAGATTACTTGTTTTATTTTTGTCAAGGTTTACTAAATTAGTTTTGTAAACAGGTTAATTTAGTAAATAAGGATTCTGTCTTATGTAGGGTGTATTTCACATTTTGTATTTAATTAGTGTTTGAAAATATGGCTACTAAAAAACTAGAACAATGTGTGAAAAAGAGAGAAAGGTATTTTTCAAAAGTTACAGCTGTGTTTTGATTTAATCAAGGAACTTCCAGGTGAAACTAATGATTTTGTCGCTAGGTATTCAAATTTAATGTCTTTGTACTCAGACTTTGAAGCCCTTTCAGAACAGATGGATAATCTTAATCTTGAATTAGATGACCCCAAGGACACTGTAGATACTAGTTCCGCCTTCAAGCAGTTTGATACCATGTACTATAAATGTAAAGCCACCTATGATGTTATTGTAGCTACTAAGACTAAAACTGTCGATGTAGATCTCTCACAAACCTCACTTGTAAAACCTAAGCTTCCGCAAATAGATATAAGTAAGTTTGGTGGACAGTTAGAGCAGTTTAAACTCCTTCAGATCTCTGTATGATATTAATCCACATACCTCCATGGCCCCTATTGAAAAGTTTAGTTATTTAAAAAGCTTACTGGAAGGCCCTGCTCTGTGCATTGTTGAAGCCATTACCCTTTGATCCAGCTAACTACACTCTAGCCTATGACACTCTAGTGGAACGCTACACTAATCCACGCCTCCTAGCTAGTTTTTATCTTAATAAAAATACTTGATCAACAACCTGTAAAGACCCCTAGTCTAAGTAGCCTAAGACAGATCGTAGATGTGTTTCACATAAATGTTCAAGCATTGAAAAGTCTAAATATCAGTGACTTGTCTGGTTTTATGCTCTTGCAACTAGCTTTACGCCTCTTAGACAATAATACTAGAAAAGCGTTTGGAACTAGAAGTGAAATCCAAACAGTTTCCTATATTGGAAGACCTTATGGAGTTTCTTCGCGCTCAGTGTACCGTCTATGAACTCACCAAAGAAACACACACAAAGCTAGTGTAGTTACGTCAAGACCACCCGCACCCCTTCCCCGCAAGGCGTTTTGTTCTCAGCTCAACACGGTGCTTCACATTCAGAGAAGACTAACTCGTCGCCTTGTCGCCCTGCCTCTCAGTGTCCTATGTGTAAAAATAACCATCAACTTTACCGCTGTGACCAGTTTATTGCTTTGCCCTTACATGAACGTTATAATTCTGTGCGCTCATTTAAACGATGTTTTTCATGTCTTGGGTCACACCATGTGTCTGCGTGTACTTCAAATGCGAGTTGTAGATTTTTTGTAAAAAGTAAGAAACATCACTCTCTACTCCATGACAAGCGGGTCTCCACTCCGCCGCCCGTCCACGCAGACGCACCTCACTCTCACATCTCTACACCTGCGTCACCCCCCTCAGTAGTCGGCGCTTCCGCCGCCGCGCCTACACCTCAGACAAACCGCACCCGTTCAAACACTGTCCTGTCAGTCTCAGCGAACTAACACAAGAAATGTTGCTTTGTTAGGCACCGCTCAAGTACTCATTCAAGACGATTTAGGTCATTGGCAAACGTGCAGAGCTGTCATTGACGGAGGTAGTCAAATCAACTTTGTCACTCAATCATTAGCTCAGACTTTTACGACTACCTATCAAAAGGTGTAATGTTAACATTTCAGGCATTGGTCATCAATGTGGCATAAACACAAAAGGCCTCGTTACTTGCAACATAGCCTCTCGCTACAACAGCGACGTCCAACTACAGTTGGATGCAGTTTATCATTTCTAAGATAGCATCTAATCTTCCTACAGCCCCGCTTTCAGAATCTCTAAGGCAGAGATTCAATTCTTTGAATCTAGCAGACCCTGAATTTATTCATCCTGCTAAAGTTGACATTCTCTTTGGAGCTCAAGCTTTCACAGACATGCTTACCAATGAACTTTCCATCATCAAAGGGCAGCCTACCGCGCTGCCACACAATATTTGGTTGGGTTCTCATGGGTGATGTCCCATGGAATCACCTTCTCACCAACGAAACTCTCTCTTTGTTTCATCGTCTCCAAGCACTGATCGACTCCTTGAACAATTCTGGGAAATGGAAGAAATCAAATTTTCCAAAACCCCTCAGTCCCGCTGATCAGTTTCTGTGAAGATTATTATCAATCAACCATCTATAGAGACGAAACCGGACGATATGTAGCCTCATTACCCTTCAAAAATGGCGTCCCCCTCTGACCTAGGCTCCACACGAGAAATAGCTCTTCGCAAGTATCTCCAACAGGAAAGACGGCTTGAAAGAAAGCCGGGGAAATCTCGCTCATTATTCAGACAATTTACAAAACTATGTTGACCTAGGTCACATGTGTCTCGCCCCTCAGCCCTCTCCATATGTCCCTCACACATCACGGAGTTGTAAAAGAATCATCTTCATCTTCACCTCTCCGATTGTCTTTAACGCCTCTGAAGTAAGTGACACGAATCAGTCTCTTAATAAATTGCTGTTGACTGGACCCAAGCTCCAAGCCGACATCGGAACTGTTATCTCTATGTTATCGATTGCACCCCATCGCTCTGACATGCGATATAAAACAAATGTATCGAGCCATAAAAGTTGCTCCTTCTGACCGCAAATACCAACAATTTGTTTTGGGCGTTCTGACCCTTCTGGCCCTGTCAAGAATGAATGGGAACTTCAACGATTAACTTTTGGTCTCTCATCAAGCCCTTTCATCGCCCTTCGAACTTTGAAGCAACTAGTTCTCGACGAAGTCCTAACTACCCCAATGCTGCAGAAGTGCTAAACTCGTCCTGCTACATCGATGACATCGTCTGTGGTGCCTCTTCGGAACACGCAGCCCTTCAATTGTTTGATGAACTCAATCAACTCTGCGTATCTGGTGGTTTCGAACTTCACAAATGGGCTAGTTCAAGTGTTTCCGTTCTCAACACCATCCCTTCTGACCACAGAGAAAGACCACATCCCCTTGGATCCATTCACACTCCATAAAAGTACTAGGACTTGAATGGGACCCTTCCACGGATTGTTTTCACTACGCTATTTGCCCCTGTAATATAAAACTCCGACCAAACGAAATGTCTTATCTCAAGTTGCCCGGAGTGTATGATGTCAACGGTTTCATCAGTCCAGTTATCTTCACACTAAAACACTTGCTTCAGCAAATATGGGTTGGAAAACTAGACTGGGACTATCCACTCCCAAAACATCTACACATTGTTTGGGATAAATTTGTCAAAGAACTTCCACTTATGTCACAAATAAATATCCCTCGCTATATCCTCAGTACGTACATATCCGTCCAACTCATAGGTTTTTTCAGACTCTTCTCAGAAAGGCATGTGCTCGGTATTGTATCTAAGAGTCGAATGTGAAAACAAAACTACCGGATGTAGCCTATTGCATTCTAAAACCAAAGTTGCTCCACTCAAACCACTAACGATACCCCGCTTGGAATTATGCGCCAGCGTTGCTCCTCTCCCAACTGGTCAAAGCTAACCAGAAGCTTATCACCAAACTACAGATATCAGATATCTTTTTATTCACAGACTCAATGAATGTTCTTTGGTTGGATAAGAACACCTCCGCACCTTCTAGAAACTTTCGTCTCAAACCGAGTTTGTAAAGTAACGGAAAACACGTCTATTGATGTTTGGCGTCACATTTCAGGAGACAACAATCCCGCAGATTGTGGCACTAGAGGTCCTGATGCCCTCTGGCTTACTTGATCACCCGCTTTGGTGGCATGGCCCCTCTTTTTCTACTAAATGAAATTTCCTCTTGGCCTGTATCACCTGGAAAAAGCTCCTCTGAAGTAATTGAGATCAAGAAAACACCATTTAGCAATACACTAACAACTAACGTTATACCACCAAACGATCTGTACCAGTGGATAAATCGATTTTCTTCACTCACTAAACTACAAAATGCAATGAGTTATGTACTAAGATTCATTCATAACATCCGATCCAGACAGTCTGCTAAACGTTTTGGTCCCTTTATCTGTAAAATGAACGAACCGAAGCCCTTGCTCAATGTGTAAAACTCGTTCAAAAAGCAACACTATTCTCCAGAAATAAAAGCAGTCAATCAAGGAAAGCCATGCTCTCCTTCGATAAGAAAACTCACACCATTTTTATCATCTGATACCCTCATGGTGGGGGGTAGACTGAAGTTTTCTCCCTTGCCTGAGTCTTCGAAGCACCTGTTTTGATTCCTTCTCAAAGTCACTTCGCAACTCTATTGTGGTGATCACTATCACCTGTACTCTCTTCATGGTGGTCCCAAAATAGTTCATTCTCTTATTCAACGCCGCTACTGGGATTCCTGGTGCGAGAAAATCTCATCCGAAAACGCATTTTTTTCGATGTCTCACTTGCTTTAGAATGAAAGCAAAAAACCTACACAACCCCTAATGGCAGACTTGCCCTCCTCTCGCTTCAAGCAAACGCGATGCTTCACCAACGTTGGATTGGATTTTGCTGGTCCCTTTCTTGTTTAAAAGAAAGTACTAGAAGAAACGCAAAATTGTCTAAATGCTACATTGCTCTTTTTGTATGCATGACAGTCAAGGCTGTTCATCTAGAACTAGTCCACTCTCTCAATACTGAATCTTGTCTAGCCGCAATCGACCGTTTTATTGCTAGAAGAGGTTTATGCCGCAACATATATTCTGATCAAGGCCGCAACTTCATTGGTGCTGCTTCGTCAGCTTCAAGAAGTTTATTCTCTACTCAAGAACTCCACGCCACTGATCTCAGACCACTTAGCCAAGAACGAAATCCATTGGAACTTCAATCCACCCTGTGCTCCGAACTTTGGTGGTCTCTGGGAAGCTGCAGTGAAGTCTACCAAGCATCATCTGAAGAGAATAATACAAAACCACCACTTCACTTCAGAAGAATTCTCGACATTCTTATGCCGCATTGAAGCTGTTCTGAACTCCAGGCCGCTCTGCGCACTTCCATCATCACCTGACGACGACTTCAACTACTTGACTCCAGGCCATTTCCTCAATGGAGATCTTCTGCTGTCACGTCCAGAAGAGGACATCACTTCCGAGCCACTCAGTCTTCTATCTCGTTGGCAACAAGTGTCTCGCGCCACTCAACACTTCTGGAAGAGCTGGAAGAAAGACTACCTCCACTCGCAAATCCAACGCCCAAAAATGGACTGAACAAAACTACAAATGTAAAGGAAAATGACCTAGTATTAATGTACTCTAGCAATAGTGATCCTCTAACTTGGCCCCTAGGTAGGATTATCAAAGTGTTACCTAGCTCTGACAACATTGTTCGTGTGGTCCAAGTGAAAACCCCGTCAGGTATTGTAACCCGTCCTGTAAATAAGTTGGTTGTTTTACCTAATGTTTAGTCATAATCTCCTTAGTGTACATATAACTCCATTTTCTATTCATATTTAGCTCTTAATTAATGATAAATTGACTCAGGTATGTTTCATGACGAATGGTAAATTTTCTTCAATCATAACGTTTTCTTTTTTCTTTTACTTGGGTCAAAAAAATGTCCTTTTTTGGGGGGGGGGAATGTTCAGTACTTATTTCTTAGTTAACGGCTCTGGTGTTGTTACTGGCCCGAGATGACGTCACCGACTCGCAGCCCCTTCTCCAACCCCTTCAAGATAAGAAGACGCGGCTCTTTATTCTCTCCGCAGGCGGCGTACTGGACACACGCTGCTGCCCGCATTCCACCCCAATACATGAACAGTTTCACGTTTATACAGCTCTATTTTGTTTTTATGTATTTCAAGTCAATATAGTTACTTTATTTACCCTCTCGGAGTGAATCATTCCCCTTGTTGTCCACCGCTCTCCATCTACAAGACCATACCCAAGACTTCTGGTGATCCTGGACTCCCCGCTGCCCTGGTCGAGGACCTCGACGACCCCGTTCTACGAGACTCCCCCAAGGTACATCACCAGTCGTTTTTATTTCGGCTATACCGCGGTTACGGCTCTTCCTCAAAGACCGTACACATACACAGGACATTGTCAATTGTTTCTATGTTTTTAAAACAAAGACGTTTAGTCTACTTATTATGAGCTGTCCTCCTGTAGATGAGCTGTACATTACTATACATACACAGGACATTGTCAATTGTTTCTATGTTTTAAAACAAAGACGTTTAGTCTACTTATTATGAGCTGTCCTCTTGTAGATGAGCTGTACATTACTATACATACACAGGACATTGTCAATTGTTTCTATGTTTTAAAACAAAGACGTTTAGTCTACTTATTATGAGCTGTCCTCTTGTAGATGAGCTGTACATTACTATACATACACAGGACATTGTCAATTGTTTCTATGTTTTAAAACAAAGACGTTTAGTCTACTTATTATGAGCTGTCCTCTTGTAGATGAGCTGTACATTACTATACATACACAGGACATTGTCAATTGTTTCTATGTTTTAAAACAAAGACGTTTAGTCTACTTATTATGAGCTGTCCTCTTGTAGATGAGCTGTACATTACTATACATACACAGGACATTGTCAATTGTTTCTATGTTTTAAAACAAAGACGTTTAGTCTACTTATTATGAGCTGTCCTCCTGTAGATGAGCTGTACATTACTGTACCTACACAGGACATTGTCAATTGTTTCTATGTTTTAAAACAAAGACGTTTAGTCTACTTATTATGAGCTGTCCTCTTGTAGATGAGCTGTACATTACTATACATACACAGGACATTGTCAATTGTTTCTATGTTTTAAAACAAAGACGTTTAGTCTACTTATTATGAGCTGTCCTCCTGTAGATGAGCTGTACATTACTATACATACACAGGACATTGTCAATTGTTTCTATGTTTTAAAACAAAGACGTTTAGTCTACTTATTATGAGCTGTCCTCCTGTAGATGAGCTGTACATTACTGTACATACACAGGACATTGTCAATTGTTTCTATGTTTTAAAACAAAGACGTTTAGTCTACTTATTATGAGCTGTCCTCCTGTAGATGAGCTGTACATTACTATACATACACAGGACATTGTCAATTGTTTCTATGTTTTAAAACAAAGACGTTTAGTCTACTTATTATGAGCTGTCCTCTTGTAGATGAGCTGTACATTACTATACATACACAGGACATTGTCAATTGTTTCTATGTTTTAAAACAAAGACGTTTAGTCTACTTATTATGAGCTGTCCTCCTGTAGATGAGCTGTACATTACTGTACCTACACAGGACATTGTCAATTGTTTCTATGTTTTAAAACAAAGACGTTTAGTCTACTTATTATGAGCTGTCCTCTTGTAGATGAGCTGTACATTACTGTACCTACACAGGACATTGTCAATTGTTTCTATGTTTTAAAACAAAGACGTTTAGTCTACTTATTATGAGCTGTCCTCCTGTAGATGAGCTGTACATTACTGTACCTACACAGGACATTGTCAATTGTTTCTATGTTTTTAAAACAAAGACGTTTAGTCTACTTATTATGAGCTGTCCTCCTGTAGATGAGCTGTACATTACTATACATACACAGGACATTGTCAATTGTTTTCTATGTTTTAAAACAAAGACGTTTAGTCTACTTATTATGAGCTGTCCTCTTGTAGATGAGCTGTACATTACTATACCTACACAGGACATTGTCAATTGTTTCTATGTTTTAAAACAAAGACGTTTAGTCTACTTATTATGAGCTGTCCTCCTGTAGATGAGCTGTACATTACTGTACCTACACAGGACATTGTCAATTGTTTCTATGTTTTAAAACAAAGACGTTTAGTCTACTTATTATGAGCTGTCCTCCTGTAGATGAGCTGTACATTACTATACATACACAGGACATTGTCAATTGTTTCTATGTTTTAAAAACAAAGACGTTTAGTCTACTTATTATGAGCTGTCCTCCTGTAGATGAGCTGTACATTACTATACATACACAGGACATTGTCAATTGTTTCTATGTTTTAAAACAAAGACGTTTAGTCTACTTATTATGAGCTGTCCTCTTGTAGATGAGCTGTACATTACTGTACCTACACAGGACATTGTCAATTGTTTCTATGTTTTAAAACAAAGACGTTTAGTCTACTTATTATGAGCTGTCCTCTTGTAGATGAGCTGTACATTACTATACCTACACAGGACATTGTCAATTGTTTCTATGTTTTAAAACAAAGACGTTTAGTCTACTTATTATGAGCTGTCCTCCTGTAGATGAGCTGTACATTACTGTACCTACACAGGACATTGTCAATTGTTTCTATGTTTTAAAACAAAGACGTTTAGTCTACTTATTATGAGCTGTCCTCCTGTAGATGAGCTGTACATTACTGTACCTACACAGGACATTGTCAATTGTTTCTATGTTTTAAAACAAAGACGTTTAGTCTACTTATTATGAGCTGTCCTCCTGTAGATGAGCTGTACATTACTGTACCTACACAGGACATTGTCAATTGTTTCTATGTTTTAAAACAAAGACGTTTAGTCTACTTATTATGAGCTGTCCTCTTGTAGATGAGCTGTACATTACTGTACCTACACAGGACATTGTCAATTGTTTCTATGTTTTAAAACAAAGACGTTTAGTCTACTTATTATGAGCTGTCCTCTTGTAGATGAGCTGTACATTACTATACATACACAGGACATTGTCAATTGTTTCTATGTTTTAAAACAAAGACGTTTAGTCTACTTATTATGAGCTGTCCTCTTGTAGATGAGCTGTACATTACTGTACCTACACAGGACATTGTCAATTGTTTCTATGTTTTAAAACAAAGACGTTTAGTCTACTTATTATGAGCTGTCCTCTTGTAGATGAGCTGTACATTACTGTACATACACAGGACATTGTCAATTGTTTCTATGTTTTAAAACAAAGACGTTTAGTCTACTTATTATGAGCTGTCCTCTTGTAGATGAGCTGTACATTACTATACCTACACAGGACATTGTCAATTGTTTCTATGTTTTAAAACAAAGACGTTTAGTCTACTTATTATGAGCTGTCCTCTTGTAGATGAGCTGTACATTACTGTACCTACACAGGACATTGTCAATTGTTTCTATGTTTTAAAACAAAGACGTTTAGTCTACTTATTATGAGCTGTCCTCCTGTAGATGAGCTGTACATTACTGTACCTACACAGGACATTGTCAATTGTTTCTATGTTTTAAAACAAAGACGTTTAGTCTACTTATTATGAGCTGTCCTCCTGTAGATGAGCTGTACATTACTGTACCTACACAGGACATTGTCAATTGTTTCTATGTTTTAAAACAAAGACGTTTAGTCTACTTATTATGAGCTGTCCTCTTGTAGATGAGCTGTACATTACTATACCTACACAGGACATTGTCAATTGTTTCTATGTTTTAAAACAAAGACGTTTAGTCTACTTATTATGAGCTGTCCTCCTGTAGATGAGCTGTACATTACTGTACCTACACAGGACATTGTCAATTGTTTCTATGTTTTAAAACAAAGACGTTTAGTCTACTTATTATGAGCTGTCCTCTTGTAGATGAGCTGTACATTACTGTACCTACACAGGACATTGTCAATTGTTTCTATGTTTTAAAACAAAGACGTTTAGTCTACTTATTATGAGCTGTCCTCCTGTAGATGAGCTGTACATTACTATACATACACAGGACATTGTCAATTGTTTCTATGTTTTAAAACAAAGACGTTTAGTCTACTTATTATGAGCTGTCCTCCTGTAGATGAGCTGTACATTACTGTACCTACACAGGACATTGTCAATTGTTTCTATGTTTTAAAACAAAGACGTTTAGTCTACTTATTATGAGCTGTCCTCCTGTAGATGAGCTGTACATTACTATACATACACAGGACATTGTCAATTGTTTCTATGTTTTAAAACAAAGACGTTTAGTCTACTTATTATGAGCTGTCCTCTTGTAGATGAGCTGTACATTACTATACCTACACAGGACATTGTCAATTGTTTCTATGTTTTAAAACAAAGACGTTTAGTCTACTTATTATGAGCTGTCCTCCTGTAGATGAGCTGTACATTACTGTACCTACACAGGACATTGTCAATTGTTTCTATGTTTTAAAACAAAGACGTTTAGTCTACTTATTATGAGCTGTCCTCCTGTAGATGAGCTGTACATTACTGTACCTACACAGGACATTGTCAATTGTTTCTATGTTTTAAAACAAAGACGTTTAGTCTACTTATTATGAGCTGTCCTCTTGTAGATGAGCTGTACATTACTATACATACACAGGACATTGTCAATTGTTTCTATGTTTTAAAACAAAGACGTTTAGTCTACTTATTATGAGCTGTCCTCTTGTAGATGAGCTGTACATTACTGTACCTACACAGGACATTGTCAATTGTTTCTATGTTTTAAAACAAAGACGTTTAGTCTACTTATTATGAGCTGTCCTCCTGTAGATGAGCTGTACATTACTGTACCTACACAGGACATTGTCAATTGTTTCTATGTTTTAAAACAAAGACGTTTAGTCTACTTATTATGAGCTGTCCTCTTGTAGATGAGCTGTACATTACTGTACCTACACAGGACATTGTCAATTGTTTCTATGTTTTAAAACAAAGACGTTTAGTCTACTTATTATGAGCTGTCCTCTTGTAGATGAGCTGTACATTACTATACATACACAGGACATTGTCAATTGTTTCTATGTTTTAAAACAAAGACGTTTAGTCTACTTATTATGAGCTGTCCTCTTGTAGATGAGCTGTACATTACTATACCTACACAGGACATTGTCAATTGTTTCTATGTTTTAAAACAAAGACGTTTAGTCTACTTATTATGAGCTGTCCTCCTGTAGATGAGCTGTACATTACTGTACCTACACAGGACATTGTCAATTGTTTCTATGTTTTAAAACAAAGACGTTTAGTCTACTTATTATGAGCTGTCCTCCTGTAGATGAGCTGTACATTACTGTACCTACACAGGACATTGTCAATTGTTTCTATGTTTTAAAACAAAGACGTTTAGTCTACTTATTATGAGCTGTCCTCTTGTAGATGAGCTGTACATTACTGTACATACACAGGACATTGTCAATTGTTTCTATGTTTTAAAACAAAGACGTTTAGTCTACTTATTATGAGCTGTCCTCTTGTAGATGAGCTGTACATTACTGTACCTACACAGGACATTGTCAATTGTTTCTATGTTTTAAAACAAAGACGTTTAGTCTACTTATTATGAGCTGTCCTCTTGTAGATGAGCTGTACATTACTGTACCTACACAGGACATTGTCAATTGTTTCTATGTTTTAAAACAAAGACGTTTAGTCTACTTATTATGAGCTGTCCTCTTGTAGATGAGCTGTACATTACTGTACTTACACATGATACTGCCAAGGTTTTCACTGTGTATACACTGTACTCATATTTAGAAGAAAAATGCTGTTTCACGGAACAGTGCACTTTCATTTTGGAGGCTTTCAATGTGATTTAACAATAAGGAAAACGGGTTACACAATCAACGGTTAAGAGTTATTGATTTTTTACAACATTATTAATGTTCTACTCATTCTTCTTTCATATTAATAAATAAACAAAAGTAGGAAATTATAAAGTGATCAGGGCGGGAACTCTTAATAGATTTTGCCATACGTCGCTGGTACTTTTTCGAGCTGACAAAACTGAAAAGAGGAGCCGGATAGATAATTTGTTCAGTAATAAATCAGGCCCGAAGGAACTTTGTGTAATCAGGGCTCTCAATTTGCCGCTGGAAAATCCATTACTTTTACTTGAAAGAGGGACGTAGCTTACTTTAACATGCGGAAATATTATATGTAACTATTTATTTCAATATTCCTATCAGTTTCTACCTAAAATTCTTTAAGTTTTCCTACTGACGTCTTTATTTCCTTAATATAAAAAACCATAACGAGACAGTACTTACGATTATGCAACAATTATTCGGATTAATACTTTTTTCAAACATTTAGTACTGATTTCGAATTAAGATGTTCTTAAATGTGGAGTTCTGTCTGTATTCTATTATCACTTGGAGTTATCCATCATTTTGGTTTCTGTTACTTAGTTTGATTAATTCATGTTTTCTTTACAACACAATCTCGTTTATTAAGGATTTTCAACGCCTTCTTAAAATCGTTTCAATATCCGTCCGTTTCTGCGATAAATCTTGAGAAAAAGGTCCAGAGATTTGAAACTTGGTGCGTGGATTCCTCTTGGCCCAAGGAAGTACGCCATTGAGTTTGAGGTCAAAAGGTTAACGAACAGTCCATCTTTCTATCTGCCCGTTGTGTGCTACCTTTTTCGTTAACTTCTGTCGTCTTCCCTTCGACTATCTTATAAAAATAAATAAAACTACTAAACTATAACAGTTACGTGTTAATTAGGAAGCTCGATATTTAAAATAAGCCACAGGATATTTCAATACCCACTTGCCTTTATTTATATATCGTGATAAAAAACATCTAGAAGTTGATTACAGTATTTTAAATGCGGTAGGGTTCATGCGTTTAATATTCGCGTCAGCTCCAAGGTGCATCAGATCTATTCCAAAATCCAGTACAAAATGCTAAAGAATCAATAACCGACATCTCGACAGCAAAATAATTAATTTATAATCGGAACTAGCTCCTCTTTACATTTCATTCGGAGTTTCCTATATCAGGATTTTACCGAATTATGTTCGTTCCTTTAATAAACTTTTTTTTTATTTCCGAAAAAAATGCTATAGTCGCAACATGTGTTAGTATAAAGTTGAGGAAGTTCATTCTGGAGTCAAAATAATCCCATGCGCGCGCGCGAGCGTGTGTGTTTTCCAACAATACAATACTTTGTTCTTAACTTAACAACATATTCAGCGTACATGTAGAATTGGTTTCACATAATTACTAGAATGAATATTTCAATTGTAAACCAATCTACTGTGATTTATGGCTCCATTGAAGATCATAATCAATGGCACTTAATTTATGGTTGAATAGGTATTGTACTTGATTAGAAGTAAAACGAATGTTTCTACAATAATGAGAAGAGATTAACGATTTGTTCTTTCATGTTAATACAAATACAACATTACATCGGTGGATTCTTAGTTGCGTATTTAGGTAATATATTTAATTTAAACAAAATACAGTACTTTTTGAGATCAAGTCTCGCTAAAATCATTCTGACCGCTTTCCAAGGTGTCATTCAATTTTTCAATCAGAATTAACATAAAAAATTACAGTATAAGCATGACAAATATTTTAGTTAAAAAAACAATTAATGAATTTAAAAACAAATTTAATATTAACAAAAACACATTTTCCTATCAATATATTAGTCTATATATATATATATAAGTACACACACAAATATAAGTATTTTCACATTCAATCTCAGGCTCATACTCAATTAATCTCATACATACTTAAACATACTCAGATAAAACGTTACTTGCTTTGGACTACGATATTTTCATTGTAAAATCAGAGTTTTAAACCAAATAGATTCTAATTGAAACAAACAAAAATTATTTTAATTTAGCTAGTGACTATTAAAACAAACCAACGTACATTTTTCAATACGCCAATCAAATAAACTTTTACAAAACATTTTTATCTTATTTTTTTTATTTAATATTAAATGTTAATGCATTTAAGAATTTTAGGACTACGTACAGAAAGCAGATTATATATTTTTCTTTTTTTTTACTTTTGGTTCTCTAAACATTTTTATATTTTCTTTCCTTGTTCCACATACAAGGAAGTTTGTATCTTCATTACCGCTTCTTATTTAAAATAATGTAAGTACTTTTTACATATATAAATTACCACATAAATACAACATATAAATTACGTGTAATACCTGTATAATAATGTATAATACTGTTAGTACTAGTTAATGTATCCAAATAGTCATCTCTTTTGGATCATCGTTAAAGGTAAGCATGTACCTTTTATCGTTTTCCTAAACATGAGAAATAAGGAATTGGAGGACGTGTTACATCCACGAAGAAAATCCTATTGTTCTAATTTAAACCGCGCTGTAATATTGTATGCCATTGTTACTTCTATAAACACAAAAACCCTTATAAAATCTATGATAACAGGCTACGCATTAAAATGTTTATTATAACAGGTTAACAGGAATTTGTTTACAGTCATTATAGGCAATTTTTAACTTTTCTTACACAAACACGTTCTGTTAATAGCCAAACCGTCATATTAATAGATTTTCTGCGATAATTTAATAAATTATCTGCGGATTTTGAGGTTATTTATTGAGGTACGATAATGATCCTGACTTTAATTGAATGCCCCATAGTTTTCTTCGCTCAAAATATTTTACTATACGAAAACATTTTGAGGTCGCAAGATTTTCCACAGTCGCCTACAATTAAAAGTGATTTTAAAACTGAGATATACTTGTTCTGAACTACTTTAGACACAATTCCTAGTTGACATAGATTGTAGAGAGTAATCTAGGATTTCAAGATTGAGTTTAAGAGCAGAAACGAAGCACCCGACAGCTAGTACCCATTCCAGCATTGAATTACACTGTGTTGAAGCACAGATAATTGAATTCCAAGAATGTCACACCTTTATAAACGCGAGGACAATTTTCTCGTCGTGTGTAACTATTTGTTGATAGTGGAGGTAATCTGGGTTTATTTCACTTCATGGGAGATCTTATAACCATCACGTGTCCATTTCTACTAGGTAAAACATCATATAAACGAGTGATGTTATACTTTAATCCTAGTAAATATATCCAAACACTTATATGGAATATCTCACCTATACAATGTCTTTGTGTATTAATTCATACTGTTGCATAACGTGAGCACACGCACAAAGTCATACTGTAATAAAAATAAAGAAATCTGATTTTTCCCTCGTGTTCAGAAGGTGGGCAGAACTTCATGTCTAATCAGATCAACCTTTTAACAATTGGAGCTTAATGCGGTTTTGATCAATGGAGCATTTTGGAAGTCGATTTGGTGGAAATAGATCATGGCTCGTCTGGCACTTGGCAGAGTACTGTGGCTTGTCTGGTACTAGGGAGATGACTGTGGCTCGTCTGACACTAGTCAAAGTACTGTGGCTTGTTTTGAAATATTTAAATTGCTGTGACTTGCCCGGCACTAGGCAGATGACTGTGACTCGACTGGCACTTGACAGATTACTGTGCCTCGACTGGCACTAAGCAGATTACTGTGGCTCGTCTGATACTAGGGAGATGACTGTGGCTCGTCTGATACTGAGTCAAAGTACTGTGGCTTGTTTTGAAATATTTAAATTGCTGTGACTTGCCCGGCACTAGGCAGATTACTGTGGCTCGTCTGGCACTAGGCAGATGACTGTGACTCGTCTGGCACTAGGCAGATGATTGTGGCTCGCCTGGCACTTGGCAGAGTACTGTGGCTTATCTGGTACTAGGCAGATGATTGTGGCTCGTCTGGCACTAGTCAAAGTACTGTGGCTTGTTTTGGCACCAGGCAGATACTGGCTTACTATGCAGTTGACTGTGACTTGCCTGGCACTAGGCAGATTACTGTGGCTCGTCTAGCACTAGGCAGATGACTGTGACTCGCCTGGCCCTTGGAAGATTACTGTGGCTCGCCTGGTACTATGCAGATGACTGTGGCTCGTCTGGCACTAGGTAAATGGCTTTGGCTTGTTTTGAAATATTCAAATTACTGTGATTTGCCCGGTCTGTGGCTCGCCCGGGATTTAGCAGACTGTGGCTTATCTGGCACTAGGTAAAGCACTGTGATTCGTCTGGCACTTCTGAAGTTACGACACGCCGTAAAGAAATTATTTTTATTTCTTAAAAATTATTGATTGGTTGTATTGTGTTATGTGATTTATATTAATTTAACACCAACAAACAGAGAAGAAGTGTAAAAGAAACAGCATTTTCAAAATATTCCATGGATTAGAAAATAGTGGGATTCATAATAGCGCAGTAAAAAGGGATAATGTGTCGTAGTATTTAGTTATATATTTATTTATTCAATTTAATTATACACATCGATATTTGTTATACAATGTTATAGATTATGCTTTGTTGTGATTTTGGTAGTTAAAAGTGAATGTGTGTGTGCATTTTACACATTTGTAATATTAGCTATATATATATATATATATATATATATATATATATATATATAATAAATATATTTTGTTATATATATACGTATATATATAATAAATATATTTTGTTATAGTTACGAAATACGCTGTGACAGTTGTTTTCTTTCTTTTCTTTGCAGACAGAAGTTGGGCCGGAAGTGTTCGACGCACTATTTGTGTTAAAACAAGGTCGTCGATGAGGCACGAATCAACAAGAAAAAGCAATCAAAGATAACAGATTTTTTCAATTAATCGTTAGAAATTAATGTTCTTTAAGTTTTGTTAGTTTGCCGTATGACATTGTGTGTTTAATAAAAAAAACTCTTGGTAATTCGAATAGTTTTCTTTTCCTCTCAATAAATCGAAACTCTCGGTAATTCAAAACTCTCAATAATTCGAATTTTTTTGCATGTCCCGCCAATTTCGAATTATCGAGAGTCGACTGTATATATATATATATATATATATATATAATAATACATATATTGTGGTATAGATTTGTAATGAAGTTTGAAGTTTATTAAAGGGATGACGTGTACTCACCAACACATCATTACGCTTTTCTACGCGACAATTTTGATGATCTGAGTTCTAAATTTGTTCTACAACCAATAAAAATATTAACAACGGACCGATTACTTTTTTTTCTCCACACTGGTAGGGAAAAAACCACTACCAGTAAAAAGCGAACTTTGTCAGAAAAATTAGCGATGCAACTATGAAAACTTTTAATTTTTAGTTTTTCATCAGCTGTTTTTAACTAATACGTGTTTACCTTTGGTAATAATGCGTTACTAAGTTAAATATAAAAACAAAATTAATTGTACTGTTCTATTGCATAGTAATAAACAGCTATAGATCTGTACCACGGTAGTAAATTTACCACTTTTGTGATTTAACTTGTATCTAAACTTTAAAAACTCATGTGAATAGAAAAAAGACAATACCCTCTGAGCAAACAAACATTAACACTGTAGCATGATATTTTATCCGATATAACTAATAGTCCCATATTCGTACAAGTGTATGTGTAACTAATAGCTTGCATACATTCTTCACATTTAAGATGAACTGATCCTGAGACAGGAAGATCAATAGTGAAGTGACCAGGGTAATCCACCCCCTTCTTCCCGGGGTAGCTGATCGCATGACATTCTAAACACTGTAATTATATCAGAATAATTATATGTTGGCGAGCAGAATTTAGTGCAACAAGAGTCCTTATTTTGAGAGCTATATATTACATTATATCGGGATAACGTTGCTTGTCGAATAACAATTTTGAGCAAGTTAGTTTATACCGTGCTCCAGTTCTGAATTCTACAAAAACGTGTAGACAATTTAAGTGTGTTAGGCGTTTGTTTTTAAACGAATTAAGTGCCTTTTAAATTTATTATTAGTTATTTTATGCAGACAAATCAAAGTTGAATTGGTTGCAAAAAGGGCATTATCAGTTAGGATAATACGATTTCGGACACATGTCATCGTTATATTTTACAAAACATTATAACAATACGTTTCGAGAATTGAAATATACCCTCTACCATTTTGAGCAAGTTAGTTTATACCATGCTCCAGTTCTGAATTCTACAAAAACGTGTAGACAATTTAAGTGTGTTAGGCGTTTGTTTTTAAACAAATTAAGTGCCTTTTAAATTTATTATTAGTTATTTTTATGCAGACAAATCAAAGTTGAATTCGTTGCAATAAAGGCATTATCAGTTAGGATAATACGATTTCGGACACATGTCATCGTTATATGTTTACAAAACATTATAACAATACGTTTCGAGAATTGAGATCTACCCTCTACAATTTTGAGCAAGATAGTTTATACCATGCTCCAGTTCTGAATTCTACAAAAACGTGTAGACAATTTAAGTGTGTTAGGCGTTTGTTTTTAAACAAATTAAGTGCCTTTTAAATTTATTATTAGTTATTTTATGCAGACAAATCAAGGTTGAATTGGTTGCAATAAAGGCATTATCAGTCAGGATAATACGATTTCGGACAACACGTCATCGTTATATGTTACAAAACATTATAACAATACGTTTCGAGAATTGAAATATACCCTCTACCATTTTGAGCAAGTTAGTTTGTACCGTGCTCCAGTTCTGAATTCTACAAAAACGTGTAGACAATTTAAGTGTGTTAGGCGTTTGTTTTTAAACAAATTAAGTGCCTTTTAAATTTATTATTAGTTATTTTATGCAGACAAATCAAAGTTGAATTCGTTGCAATAAAGGCATTATCAGTTAGGATAATACGATTTCGGACACATGTCATCGTTATATGTTACAAAACATTACAACAATAGGTTTCGAGAATTGAGATCTACCCTCTTCAATAAAGAAGAACACACACTTATTACACTTAAAGAAGTGTATAAGACATAAAAAACTAAATAAATCATTCTACCTAGTCAGGATTTTATGCAGTTTCCGTAAACGTGTTTGTGCTTTGGTTCCTGTGCAGTAACATCGCTTGGTTCCTTATCTCCAGTCTAGACTTCATGCAGTTTCGTATGACGTGTTTGTGCTCTTGGTTCCTGTGCAGTAACATCGCTTTGGTTCCTTATCTCCAGTCTAGACTTCATGCAGTTTCCGTATGACGTGTTTTGTGCTCTTGGTTCCTGTGCAGTAACATCGCTTTGGTTCCTTATCTCCAGTCTAAGACTTCATGCAGTTTCGTATGACGTGTTTGTGCTCTTGGTTCCTGTGCAGTAACATCGCTTTGGTTCCTTATCTCCAGTCTAGACTTCATGCAGTTTCGGTATGAGTGTGTTGTGCTCTTGGTTCCTGTGCAGTAACATCGCTTTGGTTCCTTATCTCCAGTCTAGATTCATGCAGTTTCGGTATGACGTGTTTGTGCTCTTGGTTCCTGTGCAGTAACATCGCTTTGGTTCCTTATCTCCAGTCTAGACTTCATGCAGTTTCGGTATGACGTGTTTGTGCTCTTGGTTCCTGTGCATAACATCGCTTTGGTTCCTTATCTCCAGTCTAGACTTCATGCAGTTTCGGTATGACGTGTTTGAAATGCTCTTGGTTCCTACAATAAAGAAGTAACACATCACTTTGGTTCCTTATCTCCAGTCTAGACTTCATGCAGTGTATGAAGTGTTTGTGCTCTTGGTTCTTGTGCAGTAACATCGCTTTGGTTCCTTATCTCCAGTCATGATTTTATGCAGTTTCGGTATGACGTGTTTGTGCTCTTGGTTCCTGTGCAGTAACATCGCTTTGGTTCATTATCTCCAGTCTAGACTTCATGCAGTTCGGCAGGTATCACTTGAGAATAATGAGAATAATGAATGAGAATAATGAGAATAATGATTTATTCCTTCAAAAAATTACAAAAACAGTACAAAAATAAAATCTTAGGAATAGCCTAATCACATGTCCAGTAGCGTGATTAGGATTAACAAAATAAAATAAACTTAATATTACTTTTAGAGTTCAGTTTGCATTAAATTACATGCTGGCCACTCTCCGAGGTGCCTGAAACTACAAATGAACTAAAAATAAGAATACAAAAAATATAACCAATATAAAAATAACTAGTAATTACTTATCCATATAATGTCAGAATAAAAATTATCTAATATTAACAGTAAAAACAACATAACAATTAGTATCCTCTTTATACAATTCGAATTAAAAGAAAACAAAACAAATTAAAAACATAGCAGCAAACATAGTACATTAAAAACAAATCAACATTATAAACATATAAATAACTTCTGTCAAAGAAAAAATCAATGCGCTATTTAGGCACATTCACTATTACAAAATGCATGTACATGCATTCAATAACACACAGTACATTATACATTATATGCAATAACCATCTATATACAATTTGGTACATGAAACCAAATTAATTTTTTATATAAAATAAACAGTAACTTTTAACCTTAGCTAATGACTCTATTAAAAAATCTAACATCTTACTTGTTTCAACTTTAAAGTACATTCAATTTCCACCTTTTTGAGTTTTTTAACGTCTTAGGGTCTATTTTACACCGGAAGAAGAGGGTGGATTACAATATTTGAAACATTCTGTTACATTTTTTTGTAATACATAACGATGGCAAATGTCCGAAATCCCATTATCATTCCAAACCTTCCATCGTCAGTAACAAACTGTATCCTAAAAATGATCAGTTGCTCAGCTTTTACTAAGGAAGTACCAAGCCCAAACTGTTCAAAAAACATTTTTTATGTTTAAACATCTAGACTTGGCATATGATAATCATATACTTTTGACACTGTTATGGTGCAATGGACTGAGTATGCTTACATGGGTGACCGAGATGATGTTGGGATCATTGCACCATGGATGTAGGCATATTTAGTGATGCATGGCAACACGAGCATTTGTTGCAACACAACACCATTCTCGGTTCCGTGTGGTCGGTCTCAATGGTGCAATGGACTGAGTATGCATCAATGGCTAGCGACAAGTGTGGCTGATTTTCAAACTGAATAACTAACTATGATTAGGTGCAACTGTGATTAGCAAAGCAAACTGTGATTAGTCACGACTTGATTAGTTGATCAGTTAACAGCCCTGTATCTGATCCACTCCTGTGTTATAGAGTAGTCTTACTAGTGTAAAATACAAGAGTGTTATATCTAAAAATGTAAATAGGTAGGGTATATTATGACGTTAATATAGCTTGGAATTGTGTCAACGGGTTACTGGCAAAGAGGTAAGTTTACTTGAATGTTGGATAGACGGTTTTTGATAATAAGAAAGATATATGGTAGATAAAAGACTAACAGAAATAGAAGATCCATAAAATTTAGCACATTTAAAAACACAAAAATACCTTAGGTACTCAAAGTGATTTATTAAATCCTAAATCGCTGAGTATAGATTGTCAGTTACGATAATGATATAGATTAATTTAAAACATTCTCGGAGTATCTCTACTGAGGTCACCTGCGATTTACAGGGTAAGATTCAAGGGTTTTGTACACATCGCGCACAAGTTCTTATCGGTTTTGGCAGTTGCGATAATTTTTATAGATTAATTTGGAACTGTCTTGAAGTGCCTCTAATGTTGACCTATGTTTAATAGCTTTGTTTATCACTCATCGATTACAAGTGGTGCAGCTTTCCAATATCACAGTACAAATCTGTTAAATCTCTCCGTTATGTATTGTTTTGTAACAAATTCTTAATATTTCATAATAGAATCCGTCATTGAACTGGCTGTGTTACAAGTTCGTGTATGGGTTTAGAACCCATAAAATTGATAGTAAAAATTGCAATAGACATTTTTCTTCTTACTCGATCAATCATCCGTCATAGTAAGACAGTTGGCTCTACGTTTGGAGCTCCACATTTCCTCTGTTCTCAAAAGCAAACTTTTTTTCTTAGCATAGATCATAAAGCATTAATATACTCCGCTTGTATACTTCATGCCCGTGAATGTTATGTAGAAAATACTCACAAATGGTTAGAATGTAGCATTCTTACTGAACACGGCTTGTTGGAAGTTGAGTCAACCTGGCAAAGGTTTTGTTTTAATATATACCACGGGATCCAAATAAATTTCAATAAACAATATTCAAATAACTCTAATCTTACTATTGTATAAATTAGATGAAACAGGTTATGTGTAGTTGTGCTAATCAAAATACCCACATTTACAGTCAATATAAAATACAGAAAACTGGGCGATAAGGGTGTAGTAAGATAATGAAGTGTGATTTGTTCATTGATAGTCAAAATTACATGTATAAATCATTCTCTATATCTAAGTGCAAAATAATCAGGCATGAGTAAGAAACATATCTTTTATAAAGTACAATACCCACAGTTTAAAATTTTTAACCAAAATAAAATGAAAACAGTTAATTTATTATTTTATAAAAGTTATGCACCTATAACGAGTTTATTTGAAAAAAAAGTATATGTAAGTTGGTCCAAACATAGAATTACATGTCTTTTTAAAATTGCCACCCAGTCCACAAAACGGCAACACAAATGAATTTTTATGGGGGCTATTACTATTACTGTATTTGGTATTATGATTTTTTTTATTTTGTAATGAAATTTAAGAACAAATTATTTGATAATGTCAACATTTTTGACCATTCAAAATTTGCACACATTAAGTTAAACACATCATAACGATTATATTGCAGCTTTTCAGCTTCATTATACGCGCTACCCAGAACGTAATTCACAGATTTAAATTCAATAGTTATTTAATTTTTATTTATTTTGGATATTAGTTATAAAAAGACAAATTTAATTCTGGCACGTTTACTGAATTTACCCAAATTATAAAGCAATCAAAATCATTTCTATTTATTCGACATTGGATCTAAACAGTGATTCTATTCTTATATGGTTGTGAGATACCCCTCAGCGTGATTGTAATAAAAATGAAAAGGTATTGATGCCTAATATTAAAATTTATTAGTTTAATTACGTCGACTCCGATATTGTACTGAAGAAGCATTGTCCTGAGCGTGGGATCGCCGTGACAATATCTAACCTAATATTAACTTAAGTTCCTTTTAGAGCCGGTGAATGCCAATAACGTTGGGATGCAAGGGAGGTCATTGTTCATTGTAGATTCAAAGTAATTAAACCCTCCTTTACGGAGTTCGAGGCGAACTCTCAGAAGGTGCAACTTCTCGTCTTGACGTTTAGAGTTCTTTAGAACTCATCTGGAGATTGAGTTATTTCATGTAGAGCAGCCAGTGGAATTTTATCCGACAGACTTTAGGATTACATTTGAAGTCTAAAGTAAAACTGACGCTATAAATAGTGTATTTGCTGTTAGTTCCAGTTAGTACCAAATTAATTTCAATTATTATAAAAGACAATTTTAGGGTTTCGATCAAAGCTGTTAAACTGAGCTGGTAGAGCTGGTGATGCATATTCGTATATTGGCAGAGGTATATCGCATATTGGAAGAGCTGTGTCTATATTCGCAGAGGTATGTCGCATATTGGAAGAGCTGTATCTATATTGGCAGAGGTATATAGCATATTGGAAGAGCTGTATGTATATTGGCAGAGATGTATCGTATACTGACAGAGCTGTATCGCGTATTGGCAGATCTGTATCACGTATTGGCAGATCTGTATCGTATACTGACAGAGCTGTATCGCGTATTGCCAGATCTGTATCGTATACTGACAGAGCTATATCGTATATTGGCAGATCTGTATCGTATACTGACAGAGCTGTATCGTATATTGGCAGATCTGTATCGTATACTGACAGAACTTTATCGCGTATTGACAGATCTGTATCGTATACTGACAGAGCTGTATCGCATGTTGTCAGATCTGTATCGTATACTGACAGAGCTGTATCACGTATTGAGAGATCTGTATCGTATACTGACAGAGCTGTATCGCGTATTGCCAGATCTGTATCGTATACTGACAGAGCTGTATCGCGTATTGCCAGATCTGTATCGTATACTGACAGAGCTGTATCGTATATTGGCAGATCTGTATTATGATTGGCTAAAGGTCAAGGATTGCAAATCTATAATATCTTATAATCGATACATGAAAAACCAAACTTCATAAAAAAGATTGAGGAATCAAAAGAAGCAATATACTAAATTATTTGATATCCTGTAAAAGAGTCTAAATTCGTGTGATTGCCAGGTTCAGATACCCAATACGCGTGGAAAAAGCAAAAAAATTCTGAGCAATTCATCTTATCTACCGAGAAAGCACGGAATAAACTGTCAATACTGTACACCAAAGGAACGATAAGAGTGATCGCAAGATTTGAAAGACAAAACTAAAGAGTGGAGTTCTGCAGATGTTAGCTGTTAAGCTTACGAACCCATTTTCATGACTATAGTCTAAGATTTCCTCATCATAATCAAGATTACCACATCAAACATGAACCAGACATACAAGTACAGTTCTTGTATTAGTGGTCTCTAGCTTCAACACATTGTTAACACAGTTTAATTCTTCATATATTTAGAATTAAAGAACTGAAATGTTCCTAACGACTAAAGCGATATTCAAGGCAGCTAAAACAAAAGAAGAACTAGCTGAGACCACCACATGACGCGACTTCACTGAGTACACATGTAATAACGGCTTAGGATACAATGTGGAAACAAAACTTTTAATATCTGCACGAGTAAACAAACATAGCAAGCAATAAGTAAAGTCACAATAGAAAACATCAGCCATTGCTGAAAAAAAAAAAAAAAAAAAAAACAAACATGCAACATAATTTGCAAAAAAAAAAAGCAATTGAACAAAACTCCACTAACTAAGGATGATAAAGGCAACTATACACATAATAAATAACAATAATAAAATATAACTTCAACAAAGAAGATGCTTGAAATTATCAGAGCTTGAAGTCGTATTGATCACTATAGTCACCCACCTTGTAGCTCCGCCCCTTCCAACGACCTGAATAAGCGGACATGTTTTATTGGCAGTTAAGTAACATAGCCATAGTTCTATATTAAAGGTGTAAAAGTAAAAGTAAAGTAAAGAATGTCTTATTTTACCAGGCGAAGTTAGGGCTAAAACACCCTCTCTAACACTTAACCTGGGGACCAACGGCTTAAAGGTGACTTCCGAACCACCACCAAATGGCCGGGCAGGCGGGCCGCTTGCAAGGACAGGATCGCTCAGCAGTCACCTATCCAAGCAGCAGCCACGCTCGACGTTGCTTGATCTGGTTATCTTGCGATAACCGCCATACCCGCTACACTGCGCCATTGGCAGGTGTAATCGCATTTGAAAAATATTTTTTATCGTGTTTCATATTTTTATCCGTTGAATTTGATCGTAATTTTCCATTGATTTGTTTACGTTACTTACATTTTAATTTACACCTCCACTGAGTAAAAGAGTCCATCACTACGGACTTGACTACCTCTTGAAATTAGTTTACAGTTTAATCATTATCAATCTGTGCTGTATTTTTCTGGAATGGATATGTACGTTAGAATCAATAAATAAATAAACATCTGTTGACAGGAAATAGCCATTGTATTCACAATGTTTGACGCTGTGTGAAATCGTAGATGCTAGCAGATACAACACAAGTCAAAAGTTAGTATACAATTTGACAACTGTGACTACTACAATTATGGTACTCTAAGAAGAAGGAATCTCTGTAGCATATTCATGTAAAGTTGCGATCTATCTATACATTGTGTTCGCTACGGGATGACCGCGTCCTCGCTGCTATAGCATTGATTATGCTTCAAGAAACCGGTTTAATAATTGAAGCAGAGGCTTCTAAAGTCATTTATTGAACAAAAAAATTAGGAAGAATGATACTAGCTCAAGAAAATTACACTGGGTTCAGCAAAAAGCCAACTATATGCAGACGATTTATATGTGTTGTATTGTGATAAAAGAAAATACAACACTCTAACTATAGATTTAAGGATTGAATCGAAACAGTATCATCGAACAGGAAGACTATTCTATAGTACAAGAACATGATTCTGTGTATTTATGCTATACATGTCTCAAACTCGAGACCTACTAAATACATTGTAGTTCCTATATTATGACATCTTACTGAGAATGGTTATGCACTAGAAAATTTAAATTTGTTTAGCTATGACGATAAATTGACCCGTACTGGATGGAGAGATGGTAAAAAAATAAATGTATTTATTCCAAGACGAAGATAGAGTAAAGTAATTGTGGGTATTGTCGGAGTTTGTACTACTAGTACCGTAAAGTACGAGGTCCTTATACTATACCAGTAGTCAATAGAAAGAGGGTACTACTAGGAGCACAACGTGTATCTTATACAACCATGCAATGGGCTATTTTCTTGACTTTATTTCATTCAATTACATTTCCACCAACTCTTTCGGTATTTGGATAGCAAAACAACTAACAAAAATCCTTCACGGGATCATTCGGGTGGGATTTCACTGGTTATAAAAATCTTCCAGTGATACATTTTAAACAAACAATTGCGAAATTCCAGAATCGAACAGCCCACTCTTGAGCAACAACTAGATATACATATATTTTTATACAAAGCAACATTAAAAGTGGAGAACTTCCAAGTGGACTTATCAAATCGTGATTTAATAATCCCTATCTCACAAGCTACATTTGGAAATAGGGTTCTTCCACGTTATGTGAGCATGGATAACACCTAGAACGCATTACAAGGCGTAGTTAAATTGATCCTTACCCTGTAAATGCCTCTTTGGTTTCAAATAGCAACAAGTACCTTACAAAAAGGTCTGCACTTTTGTGTCAAGAAACGTGTAATTCTTAACTGAGAACGCGAAGAAAGCGGTATTACCTGTAATTGAACTCAACACATGCACTGCTCGGAGTATTAAGATTTGCCCCTCCAATAACCCCGAGTACGTTCTGTGCCGGAACGTTCCGATGATGATGATCTATGGTAGGATGTTCCTAGAAAGAGTGTATGCAAGGGAAAAATTAAAATTCATTTTTTACATTTCAAGCGACAGACTTTACAGAATTAATTATCTGGAATGGAGCAAAACTACCTTCTCCTGCTCGTTTACGAAGAGTGGTAAGTGCAGACATTGTTCCCTTATTCAATAAGATAACATCCCAACACTGTACTGTTAAAAATTAACCCTTTCACAAGAAAGTGGTCAAAATGTGTTATTGCCCACAACTACTAAACTTTTTGACAATGACAAATAACGATCTAAAATAATTTCGTAAATTATTCTCCTTTGCGATTGACTACTAAGAACCAGTTTTACGTCGTTGTCGGTGGAACTGTCAAACGTGTTATTGTTATAAAGTTAACTGACTTACAACTGGTAAACAGGGGTTCAAACTCAAAGTTGTATTATTTAATACAATCTGCACAAATGGGATTGATATATAGAACTCGATAGGTCAGACCATCGTATTTATACTCTGTTACGTGTGGTGCCTCTACAATCTCGAGGCATACTTTTAGCACATCATCAGTAAAGTAAAAGTCAAGGATGTCTTATTTTACCAGGCGAAGTGTTGGCTAAGAAACCCTCTCTAACACAACCTGGGTACCAACGGCTTAAAAGTGACTTCCGACACACCACCAATGGCCGGGCAGTCGGGCTGTTTGTAAGGACTGGATCTCTCAGCGGTCACCCATCCAAGCAGCAGCCACGCTCGACGTTGCTTGATTCGGTTATCTTGCGAAAACCGTTGTTCACGCAACACTACGCCATTGGCAGAGTCAGACAAGAGACTATAAATATTTTTTAATCTTTTTCAAACAATCATAAAATCTATTTTTAACAATTTTTTAGCAATAAATATAAAGTAAATATAAGTAATGGAAAGGTTTTAAATCGAATTTTTAGGTACTTTAGGGATCAAGTGGTAACGTAATGCTGATTGGTATTAGGATAATTATTTGTGCACGCATGGCCATTGTAGTATGGGGGAATGGTGGGAGCGTACTATGGTGATTGATAATGCTGGTTTCCTGTAATTACATCTGATTGTTGTATTTAAGCGTGTGAGAGTGTAAAGTGGTTGGCGAAGTACATCGACTGATAATGCTGGTTTCCAGTATTTTAATCTGAATGTTGTATTTAAGCGTGTGAGAGTGTAAAGTAATGGCGAAGTACATCGACTGATAATGCTGGTTTCCTGTAATTAAATCTGATTGTTGTATTTAAGCGTGTATGGGTGTAAAGTAATGGCGAAAGTACATCGACTGAAAATGCTGGTTTCCTCTAATTAAATCTGAACGTTGTATTTAAGCGTGTGAGAGTGTAAAGTGGTGGCGAAAGTACATCGACTGATATTGCTGGTTTCCTGTAATTACATCTGATTGTTGTATTTAAGCGTGTGAGAGTGTAAAGTGGTGGCGAAAGTACATCGACTGATAATGCTGGTTTCATGTAATTAAAACTGATTGTTGTATTTAAGCGTGTGAGGGTGTAAAGTGGTTGCGAAGTACATCGACTGATAATGCTGGTTTCCAGTATTTTAATCTGATTGTTGTATTTAAGCGTGTGAGAGTGTAAAGTAATGGCGAAGTACATCGACTGATAATGCTGGTTTCCAGTATTTAATCTGAATGTTGTATTTAAGCGTGTGAGGGTGTAAAGTGGTGGCGAAGTACATCGACTGATAATGCTGGTTTCCTGTAATTACATCTGATTGTTGTATTTAAGCGTGTATGGGTGTAAAGTGGTGGCGAAGTACATCGACTGATAATGCTGGTTTCCTGTAATTACATCTGATTGTTGTATTTAAGCGTGTGAGGGTGTAAAGTGGTGGCGAAGTACATCGACTGATAATGCTGGTTTCCTATAATTACATCTGATTGTTGTATTTAAGCGTGTATGGGTGTAAAGTGGTGGCAAAGTACATCGACTGATAATGCTGGTTTCCTGTAATTAAATCTGAATGTTGTATTTAAGCGTGTGAGGGTGTAAAGTGGTGGCGAAGTACATCGACTGATAATGCTGGTTTCCTGTAATTACATCTGAATGTTGTATTTAAGCGTGTGAGAGTGTAAAGTGGTGGCAAAGTACATCGACTGATAATGCTGGATTCCTGTAATTACATCTGATTGTTGTATTTAAGCGTGTGAGGGTGTAAAGTGGTGGCGAAGTACATCGACTGATAATGCTGGTATTTAAATCAGAATGATGTATTTAAGGGTGTGTAGTGTAAATGGATTTTGTAGTACATACCAGTTAATGCTAATTTCCTGTATTTAAAGTGGTGGCGTAGAACATCGATTGTTAACGCTGGTTTCCTGGTTTTCAATTCGAATACTGTTATTAAGCGTGTGAGGGACTGAGGGACAGGTGGTGACTACGTTGATCACTGGTTTCTTGTACACGTAGTTAGCTATTTGTATAGTGCAGAAGCGTGGAGCAGACGAAGGAAGTAGCGTAGTATGTCAGCTGTTCACAAAACATTACACGTGTATTGTAGTTCGGAGGGATGTTTCAGAGCAACAAAATTGTACTATAAATTGAAATTCATGTTTCATAGGCTATGACAAAGGCGGCTAACCGGGTATTTTCCTGGAATTTTATTCATGAGAGTGTGTATTCGTTTACCATTGTGATGATGGTATAATTATTCTTCCTTTGTTTTTGCTTCATTTTAAACTTGCTGATAACTCATATTTGACATTTTGTCACGAGGATGTGTCAAAAACAGGATTTTTATCAGTTAACAGATAGATATATCGAAACAAATAATTTCTCTTTATTGATATATATTTTTTACGTAAATCACGAAATACTCCTACTAGTTTACTTTATAAATCTGTCCACAATCTCGGGCAATGTTTATCTCCGGTAGATAAGATAGGACATTAGTTGTTTCTTGATTTGAAAGAATGACCGCTAGCGACTCAAACTTGATCAATTGTTTACAGTACTCTGGAACTCTACTTGAAGATATGGCGAAACATCCAGTTGTACAGTTCGTGTTCGCGCTTTATCTTCTGTGTCGTTAAAAACTCTTCTTAACTTTATTTCCACCTGTGTTCATCACGGACAAACTTCTCGTTCGTGCCATTTGCGTCAACTCAGTTATAGGCGAAAGGAAGCGACCGACTCGTCAGTAACCGAGTGGAAAGTAGAGCGAAGGACGACATTCCAAACTAATTCTATGATAAGTGAGGATAGGCGAAGGCGACAGTGGCGTCCGGCGGCGCTGCGACCGGGTCCGCGGCCGGTGAGGTGGTAAGCGTGCCAGGCTGCTGCTGCGGGCGAAGGCCGACTCGGAGACCGAGACGAGAGTCGAAGCACTGACCAGCTGTAAGCTGTATTGACGTCACCACTGCGGGGGGAGGGGAGCGGGACTGCCGAGTGCCGCGCACCCTGTACGGCGCATTTCGATTGCCAGCCGGAGCACTAGTTCGACACAAGACTCAGTAGGTCTAACGTACGCGCTCTGCTGGTATGTTCTCAACTAGAGGCATCCCGTCTGTACAGTGAAAATATTTCGTCGCTCACTCGAGACTTCCGGAGGCACCGGACGATCTGAGCCGCCCAGCATTGGACTTCACACTTCTGTACACGTCCGTCAAAAAGTATAAAAGTGGGAAAGTGTAAGAGTGAGGTTATATGAAGTGAATGTGTATCCGTATCCCGCCTGACCACAAAAATGCCCTTATTCGGTGGGAAAAAGGACTCTGCTAAAAAGTCGAGGAAGGAAGGAAAGGATGCCGACAAGACACCCTCGGTGGAGGACAAGTACATCCTCAAGGAAATGCTGGGAACGTAAGTAAAACAGAGAGTAACTATCGTATAAGCGCTCCCATCTCGGACGACACAGCAAACTTAGTTAGCGGCGGTAGGAGAAACTTTTTATTCTGCAAAGCTGCAGATCTGGGACTTTTTAAACTGTGGCAAAATATTGTCAGAACACTTCCATAATTTGAAAAGTCGATAAATTGATTTTACTTGATAATAACACGACCACTGCATGATTGAGTTATATATGCATTTTATTTGTAGATAAACGAAACTTTAGAGTCAACCAATTCAAGTTGATAAATTATTTATTGTTGGAAATTATTTTTTAATATTTATCTCTCATAGAACTAACTCAGAATAACTTTGCTGTTTTCTTAAATGGTGTATATTGTTTATTAGATCCCAACAGAGAATAACTGTACTTTAAGAACACTTTAAGAACTTTTTAAACTCACGTTGGAGGATACGGTGTGAAGCCTACGGCGTTACACGGATTTAAATAATATGTGAAAGTTGTTGTTATCTTCCAGGAAATTCCCAAAACACGAACTCAATGGCTTTCTAAGTGGCGTTTTAGTATTGTACCGTTCACAAACACTTGATAGAACCGAGTGTGCGTTCTGTCACGATCCCGGCTGGAGCAGGACCGATACTTAGGAGTTACGAAACAGAAGTTATCCCGGAAATACTGACTCTCCAATTATTAAACTATTACACACTGTAAACTGTCAACAGGTGTCCTGTGCGCGCCATCATCTCTGCACTGTTTGTACAAAATATTAATATTTTACTACTTTGTGTGCGACTTGTGCGGATACAATAATTATAAAACATATGTCAAATACTCTACAAACGCACGAATACCAAAGTAATGGAGCAGATAGGTTACATTTGCAGCCCCGCTCAATGTCAATCTGTGTGGGGGTGTGTGGTAAATTAATGAAATCAATTCCCCCCAGCATAATTATTTATACTTAGTCACAATTATTTAAAATTCACTTTAGAGTGTTGGATGCCGTATGACTACAATTTAGAACGGTATCCTCGCTCTATCATCAAAGTTTCTTTATGTTTTCTGACTCTTACAGTTTTCGCCCCGTACTCATGACTTTAGGTGTTAATGTCCCCGGTCAAACTTTAAGTTCTTTTATATTAAATACAAAATATTCATTAATAATTTAGAGCAGTTTGTGTTATAAACCTCGCATTGCTTATTTACAGAGGGAATGCGTTGTTTGTTGTTGCGGACGTTACAGTTCAGCACATTTGATCGACACTCGCCGATAACCCGAGCACACTAAAAGTGGTATTGTATTAAACATTTACCCGGGCTCTGTCTGCTCGTGGATTTCTCATAATGGGATTGCCATCATAGTCGGAATAGGCAAGTGATGATCACTTCTGCTGGCACTATACGATTTGCCAGTGTCGAATAATGGGATAAACGTCCAAGCAATTGGAATCTTTGAAACAGCAACGAACTCAATGTTATTACCTATATAAAACATACTAGTAGTTTTGATATCAGTTGAACTCTGTATACAATATGTTCCTGAACTGAAATAGTTGTGATAACAGTTTATTAAACACAGCGTAAGATAGTATACGATAAATATTAAAAGGTGGATATTAAAATCTCTGCGATTATATCTACTGTTACTTTCCTTTTATCTTGCAATGCAATCATACGCTGCCTTTGTGATCTCCCAGAACTATTTACTTCTCCATTCCAAACACACATTTGACTGATTGTAGTAATTGCACTTTAACGTTTCAATAGAACTCACGACAGGTGGTGGTCAATGCCTTGTTATTAAAGGCTCTCTAAGCTTTTAAGCATTGTTGAGCAAAGAAAACGCCTTATTGTCAGCAATGTATTTATGCAACATCACGAAACACCGATTAACCCCCTTTTAAATTCACCTTCGCTATTTTAAAGTTCTTGGAAATCGTTTTTTTTCGCACTTTGAATTTCCTCGGTGTTGGGTGTTCCAGAATATTGGTAGTGTTACAATGTTTCTTTATGTATACTTATTTTGAGCTCGGTTGCCATATTATAGTATCTTTACTGGACTGCATTCGTGTCCAAGACCTAACTCTAAGGATTCCACAATCACGATCACCATTGCTGCCTTACTGGGTTACATTCTAATGCCTGTGGACGCCATGTCCTTTAGGCATAATTTCTCGAGTCTGGGTCGACGAAAGGAACTCTTTCTGAAACACTTGTAGGAGGGAAATCTTTTGATGAAATCTTCGTATTATATTACCAAATACATACCCCGCCTATTTACCGGCAAATAAGTTTTGTAGTAATCTAATTTAAAAATAAAACACGCAAATAAACCTTCTCAGTGTACAGGGTGTCCACAAAATCATGTCACACCTTTAAATAACTTTATTTACAAAAGAATACACAGCACAAGAATGAGGTTAACATAGGATTAAAGAGTACTGTAAACAGTTTTTGTCACCTTATCTGAGATCAAGATGAATTTCCCTATGGACATCCAAGCGAACTTTGATCTCCTTCCATACTTTGATCAGGACTTCTGGGGTAACTGATTCAATCGCAGCTCTGATTCGTTGCTTTAAGTGTTCAATAAACGAACGTTATGACGATGCACATTTCCAGACAAGTGAAAGGTAGCAACACTAAAACAATTCCGTTTATAAAATGTTGATCCTCTGTTTTCATACACAATAACAACAGCAAAGGCATGACTTATTAATATTTCACATGGCTTCAAACCATGCAATAGTTGAGTTTCTACTACATTTAAGCATTTTCTTTAACGCCTTGTAAAATGTATACCTAGGGACATTAAAATCACGCTCTAATTTTTTGGACTTCTTACAAAACGATGTTGAATGTTTTTTTACGGTTTGATCTCCTGTTTTAGTCTACCTGTCCGCGTTTCCCCCAAAAAGCAGTCTGTTTCCATAAACTTCTGATACCATCAATAAATGCTACGAATGTCAGAGAGACTCATTCTGCATTGGAATCACAGTATAAAACATTGGTAGCCACAAAGTGTACTCAACATTATGGCTGTTTTCGTAAAAACGTTAGCCGCAGATTTGAACAGTGGTTAACGCAGCGAAACAAAGCGTTATAAACAATTGTTTCAATTTGTATCTGTTGCATAGACCTGCGATCAATAATAGACTAGTTTTAGTCAATTAAAAGTGTGACGTGACATTGTGGACACACCGTGCTGTAAAAATTAAATTGTAAAATAGTCCTTATTATTTTACTTAGATTGTTCTTCAGACAGATTGGCTTTCTTTAGAGGGCTTCAACCAATTGTTTCCATCGATTCTGCAGCAGAATCAGCCACGGCGGCGCGACGTTATAGTGGGCCACGTGTCTACCCAAATCGACTTTACACTTGCACTGGAAACTTCCTTTTTGTCTCAATGACATTTTATCATTGTTTCAGAGGATCTTTATTTTTATCAGTCAAGGAAGACATGAATTTAATGACGTCAAAATGTGGGTAGAAGACTTGTTAAGTAATCGCCAACCATGACTTCAATACAAGAATACTCTGGACCGGTTCTGCAGGGACATGTACGCCAATAATATTTCTAGCCAGCGTAATCAAACCTCATCTCCCAAAATCTCCTAATTGTTGACCAGACAATATCTGAGTTGAGTTGTCAGTTTCACATATTTACTATCGTGGAATAAGTCAGGATGAGTCAATACAAGAATATAATGCTTTTAGATGGAACTCGATTACGACTTTTGCCAATAATTCCACATTCTTCTATAGCACACTTGACGGAAATGGACTGTTTGAAGTTTTTGAGTTGTGCTCTCATACAATGCAAGTATGTAATAAAAAAGAGTCAAATGCATTGCATACTTATCCATTTATCACTCACCATTTCCACATAAAAGTATGTGGAATAGTACGTCAATTGTAGTACATTGCCCATTGATCAAAAATGTTTCAAAACAAAACAAATCGATAATTCCAATATGTTTATAATATTGTTTTTTTGTTGTTTGAGCTGTGCCCTCATATAAGACAGGACTATAAAATATTTGCTTATATTCCAGTACATAATCGTCGATTGATCAGATATGTGACAAAACCAATAGAAATCGACGGTTATATTTCATTTTTACTATTGATTTTAGATTTTGAGTATGTGATCTCCTACAACTTAAGTACACTATATGGACGTTTCGGGTCAATTGCTGTACATACTTACCTATTGATCAGATATGTGACAAAAACCAAAAGAAATCGACGGTTATATTTCATTTTTACTATTGATTTTAGATTTTGAGTCTGTGATCTCCTACAACTTAAGTACACTATATGGACGTTTCGGGTCAATTGCTGTACATACTTACCTATTGATCAGATATGTGACAAAAACCAAAAGAAATCGACGGTTGTATTTCATTTTTACCATTGATTTTAGATTTTGAGTCTGTGATCTCCTACAACTTAAGTACACTATATGGACGTTTCGGGTCAATTGCTGTACATACTTACCTATTGATCAGATATGTGACAAAAACCAAAAGAAATCGACGGTTATATTTCATATTTACCATTGATTTTAGATTTTGAGTCTGTGATCTCCTACAACTTAAGTACACTATATGGACGTTTCGGGTCAATTGCTGTACATACTTACCTATTGGTCAGATATGTGACAAAAACCAAAAGAAATCGACGGTTATATTTCATTTTTGCTATTGGTTTTAGATTTTGATTCTGTGATCTCCTACAACTTAAGTACATTATATGGACGTTTCGGGTCAATTGCTGTACATACTTACCTATTGGTCAGATATGTGACAAAAACCAAAAGAAATCGACGGTTATATTTCATTTTTGCTATTGGTTTTAGATTTTGATTCTGTGATCTCCTACAACTTAAGTACATTATATGGACGTTTCGGGTCAATTGCTGTACATATTAACCTATTGATCAGATATGTGACAAAAACCAAAAGAAATCGACTGTTGTATTTCATTTTTGCTATTGATTTGAGACTTTGAGTTTGTGATCTCCTACAAATCAAGTACATTATATTGCAGTACATACTCGTCGATTGATCGATCAGATGATCTACAAAATCAAATGAGGTTGATGACTCCTTTCGTTTTCACTGTTGCTTTGAGGTTTGAGTCAATGCTGTCATACTACCGAAGTATGTGAACAGAATACCTGTACGTCAATTACAGTGCTATATTTTTATCAGAAATGCGGAACAATCAAATGAAATTAACGACTCTTTTCCGTGAGTATGATTGTTGGGTGGTTCATAGTTTGAGTTTAATTACTACCTAAGAATGTAAACAACCAACGTAAATTTCATGAATGCCGTTGATCGTATATGCGATAAAATAATATGGCACTGACGATTTCGTTTCTTGTGTTTGTGTTTATCGCCTGTTATCACGCCCACTCATATGGTAAGCAACAATATAAAATATAATCAATGACTACTTTATTGTTTACGATTGTTTGGGTTTCTTTCAGTACGTGTTTTCTTGCTCGCAGTTTTTAAACAATGAGCGTAATATCAATACATACTCATAGATTAGAAATCAACAAAATAAAAAAGTGACGGTTTATTTTCTCGTTTAATAATAATTAATTGGAAACATGGACTTGTATTCTTATATAATCCATTTTATGTAAACAAGGTGCGTCAAGCGCTATTGTGCGACAAATCAAAGTAAAGCATAAATTATCTTAGACAAATACTTACCAAAATTTAATTGTATCAAGAATTTGAAATAAATTTAAATAAAATAGTCTTATTTATAATTTTAACAGTTATTATTCTGAAAATAAAACAATATATTCGAGGCTAATTCAAAAAAGACGAATATGATTCTTAGTTTGGATCTTAACATTTGCAACGCGGTTTGGACTTCCCGTAATGGGAGAATCGAAACATTGCATTTTTTTATCTCAAGAACACATGTTTTGAGGTTATAGACACTACAACTATCAAAAGACTTAATTAAAAAATGCTACACATTTTGACGCAGACAACGAACTTGCATGCAGGGTGCTCAAAACGCACCTATAACAAAAAAGTACCAACAATTTTCAAAGTTTGTACTGTAGGTTTTAATAACAAGATAGGGTGGATTGGAATTTTAAACGCGTGACGTGACTGGATCTGTGACAGTCGTATTCAATGACATAATAATTTAATCAGTTTCATTCGAATTATGTATTATATATAAATACCCTTAATGATTTCTATGCTGATTAAAATAACATCTTTCCATGACCAATTTAGACATGTGGAAAAACACTCGAGATAAGTGCAGAGTATAAGTCGGCTGTAAAAGAACCGTTTGCATCCGTAGTTTAAGTATAGCTGCTGACAAGTGTTGAAGTTTTGTGCATGAAGGATCGGTTGAGAGGCTTGGAAACAGGAGACACGTGAAGTACATGATGATAGAGTAGGCAGCCAGTAACTTGTATTACGTTGTACTCTACGCACATGTATTACTGAATACGAAAAGGTATGGAGAACATAATTGACGGCTAAAACGTGAACCCTGTAGCCTACTGTTACTTCCTACCAGCGCAACCACCCCGTTAGCATGGTCGTATCGAGAGATTGTATTGCCCTAGAGAGGTTCTGTATCCTGTGCCAACATCTCTTATTTCGCGCCCCGATGCCCCCCTATTATTGGCTAACTACGGCCTTGAGTAAGTCCCCATCATCTTGTTGAGACTCAATTGTTTCGTTTGCGCCGTTCAATCAACGACCCACGGTATACGCTCACGCTCACGCCGCCTATACGCTCGTTATTAAATTGTTCCGACAAGTACTGACTAGGTGTCAGAGACTAGCGCCATGGTATAATATCCTAGATTTAATATTAAAGTTGTTTTTAATTAGATGGGGTGCCGACTCAGTTTGCAGTTGCTTTCCGATTCGTCTGTTTTCCGTACAATGAGTAACAAAAAGTGGTTTATACTACAAGAGTAAAAAAAAGTACAACAAGAGATTGACAAACAACATGGTGGTTGTGATTACTGACCTAGGCGTGCCACAACGCTTTGGTAAGATTTGTTTATATTAACCTAGTTTGTAATTATGTATTAGGTTAGTTCTTTACCTGAAGAAGAGATCAGATTGCAGATCTCGAAACGTAGTGTTACTGATTTCTTGTTTCATTGAACGATGGCAAATGTCCGGAAAATCCTGTTTCCATCACAATCCTTCCATCGTCAAAAATAACCTTCATACAAAGAAAAAAAGTACGTTTTTGCTATCAGAGGTTTAAATTAACTGTACTAGTCATGACGTCGACGGTGTGCCTGCCTGAACTACGGACTGAGTGGACAAATACATAACAGGTCTGTTCACCTTAACAAGCATAGGTATTAAACAAATATTTAGATCTTATGGTAAAAAGAAAAGAAGGACAAAAAGATTACGAATTGTAAGCTGGTACAACCCTGCCGATAAACTTTGAAAGCAATATTATTATACTTTACTATTATACATTATAATTATCTCGTTACCGTTAAAAATATCTTGTTTGCTTGTCGTGTCTTGTGTTTGCTCAAATATTCTTGAAAAATGGGGAGGCCCGCAGTATATTCCCTCTTATCAAAAACAAAATATTCCTACTCTTTGATATTCTGCTAAATCATAACGCACGGAGTACTTCTCAACCAAGCACTCACTTTTCGTAGATTGACGTTGCGAGCTGTATAACCGGATTGTTTCTTAAAGTGTGATCGTATATGTTGTTCATGGACGGTCCCCAAGTCAGAGTATTTCAACGATCATCCGTTATCCAGCGAAACCCTGCCTACGCGTAAGCTTTATACGTATAGTAACGATTCTTCTCTCTTGTTGGCATGGAGAAAGCGACGAAGCTGCAAGTATTGGCTTCTTACTTATCGATCGCCTTTGAGAAGTATTCAGGTATAACGTAGCTATGGTGGGAAGGGCTGATTCGATGCGAATGTTGATTTTAGCTCCAGTTCACCTTCCTCTTACGTGCAGCATCTGAAATCTGATGTTGCAGACTTGACTTCTGCAGTCTGGAGTCGTGTTCGTCTGAAGGGATCCAAAATTAATCGGCGACGAGTGCACCTGATAAGACAATGAGAAGCTTCTTCACCTAGATTGCACTGTTATTGTCGTCTGGGTGTGTCTGACGTCGAAATGATGCGGGGGTGGGTTCCTTTTGAACTTCCTCGTTCTTCGTCGCCCACTATTTTTGGACCCCTTCAGACGAACATGACTCCAGATTTCAGGAGTCAAGCCTGCAACAGCATCAGGTTGTAGATGCTGCTCGTAAGATGAAGATGAACTGAAGCTAAACCCAATATTCGCATATTCAGATATCTTGCATTCATAAGACGAGAATGGTCAGAAACGGCAAGTCGAACTGGAAGTTGGATATTTTTTGGAATCTCACAACAAACAGCTGAGAAACTCTTAACTTCTGAAGGCATCAAAGATACGTCTACCATCGTTTTAATGAGAGCGGTGCGATCAGGCGATCCCTTTCATTGTCTTAAAGGTTCTCGTTTCCTGATCTTATGGTTTCTCTACGGCAGAGTAAGGGAATTGGTATTGGAGTACATCCGTTGAATTCCTTCCGAGAGCCCTCCACTTGTCCCGTTTTAAATACTTCTTGAATATTGCCAGTTGAATTGTGAATTGGAGGACGGTTTTAAAAGTCTCGGTTACTTAGCTCTCAGTTTAACTCACGGTTTATTGATACGATGCTACCCTGAAAAGTATTGTGTCAAACCTGCAGAATATTGTATTATTAAATAAAAACCCCCATTGAGCTTTCTTATTTATAACAAAGTGTAAACATGGAGTTGTTCTCTTGAGTTACCTGGCATTAACTGAGATCATTGAATACATTTTACGCGCAGTGATATAACCTGTTCCGATGAAATTGATTACAGTACTAAGATTTCTTCATGAGTAGCTAAATACCGAGGTTAAATCGTAGATATGGCCAATAGACATAGTGCTCTAGTACATTTGTAAAGTAGGGTTTAACTTATCACTCGAGGAGTTACACGTCACCGCCGACGTAGGATTAGCTGCGATGTCGTACTCAGCCGCTCTCTCTCTATAGTAAGCTGCAGGGCTTATGGAGAATGTGGGAAGTCGGCTATCAATTTTCTCGATTCACGACACAACCTCGCATTCTATTTAGTTGCCAGTCACTCGAGACTTGTTTGTACGACTTGTCAGTTCAGCATGCGAAACTGAATGGTTCGTCTGTGCGATTAAGATGACGGTTGTGAGTGTGATTTATTTTGCTCTGTCATCACCCAGTTCATGCTGACTCTGTGAAACCACGGTTGACAACTTTCGGACGTTGAACTACTGACCCAGTCACATGTGCATAGTTGTCTTGGGACAAACTGTCAGTTGACTGTTTGGTACTGCCACTCCATATACAAGAAATAAATCCATCTGTTTCAAGGACATTTTGTCTGTTTTGCACTCAAATCATCTAAGGTTGTGGCCAATTTTGTACCCATATAACAGTACGTGAATCAAATTATATAAGGTTGTAACTACCTAAGTTTCTTGTTAGTAATTTTTAATATTCTTCTGCTACAATGATTATTTCGACCACGATAATGAGATGCAACTAATGGTTTGTATTAGCAGTAATAATCGTTTAATGTTTACAATTTAAAGACTTTTTTGAGAATTGTTTTTATGATCAGTTTTTCATTGTACTATTTCATCACAAGCTGGTCTGTTGAACGTGTCGAAAACGATATTGTATTTCAAACTTTACCTTTAAAATTTCGACAAAATAGTACATTTGAGTATTTTTAACTATTATATAAGTCACTATTTAACAGTGTTTCTACTCGTTTAACACTTAATACACTGTAGGGGGTAAATACTTCTGAACTTACTACTAGATTTAAGGTTAAGCTTTTAGCATCGTTCATGGAATTGAAGCAGAAGAAAGATTCTTGAGCTTTTGTTGAGACTACCTTTCTGGAGGGATTTTTTGTTAGTGGATGTGGCGTGATAAATGGCCTCGTCTGTCATGATCGGATATGTTTTGTTCACGTAAATATCTAGACACCCTCCACGTCCTATCTAGCATGGACAGGCTGCCAGTCACTAGCATCTGCCTGTCTACGTCACGACATGGGTGAGACTTCACTGCGTTGTTTTTGTTGTTTGGCCGGAACCTCATTAGTAAGATCTGTGAGCGTAACCACCGCCCTATCTGCACAGATAACCACCGCCCTATCTGCCACAGATAACCTCTACTCCACTGATTATTTGCTTTCTTGCACAAGATCTAAATCATACACATCGGAATGGTTCTTTACATTAAATAAACACTATTGCATTATCCCGGACATTTGCCATTGTTCAGTGATAAAAAAAAAATCAGTAACACTACTTTTCTGCAGATTTGGTCTCTTCATCAGGTGAATACCTAACCTAACACAAAACTGCAATCTAGGTTAAAAAACAAATTATACCAAAGCTTTGTGAGAAGCATAAGTAAGGAATGACAAATACCATGTTGTGTGCAAACCCTTTGCACATTATTCCTAAAACATGCACCTACATTATTAAACTGAACTAGAGAATGAAGGACTGTACTAAACGACCAACCACAGAGAACTGACGAGAGCAAATAGTAAATAGCGATAGTAACGGCAGAAAAAAGATGGCGGCAAAACAAAACAGGAAACGGGAGTGGGGATATTTAATAATTAGTTCATTCTGGATTTACTTTTCAAAATAATTTTATGATTTCGCTCATGATTTTCGATTGGTTTGTTAGAAATCTCTAATATGTTTCACACTTTAGGTTTCCTCGTTTGTCCTTTATCCGAATTGGCAAACAAAGCTGCATAGCTACGACTGATGGTTGACTGATCGGTTGGTGCGCTAATTTAATTTATTTAACGCCTCGATTCATTTCCTTTTAAAGAAGTGTGGTTTCTGATGTATCGGTTCACGGCTTCATGCCAATTCATACGATAAGTGATTCCTGACTTATGTGTATCACAACGCTCTGGTATGATTTGTTTATTTTAACCTAGATTGTAGTTAGGTGTAAGGTTAGTTATTACCTGAGGAAGAGATCAGATTGCATAAATCGAAATGTAGTGTTACTGATTTCCTTTTGCTTCACAATGATTCCATGATTGCTTTACAAGTGAATAGGATTATTCGAGTTTATTTACTGTTGACAGGAATATTGGTGTCAAAAGACCATGGTGTCACACTTTTCTTGTGGTTGCCGGAAACCAGGTGACTTTTGTTGACCCCCCTATGAGAAAATGTCATCTCAGACATAGTACGACAATCTATTTCTGAAAAGTACACAAAAAGGAATAGTACTTTTATAAGTTGTAAGCCTAAAACGTACATGGATTTAGGGGACAGTATGTAAGAACAAGCTTGATTGCAGAACTTACCTTATTTACTTATCGCTGAATTCAGGTTAAATCCGCTGAAAACGGGTAGTATTGTAACGGATACGTTACATTATAATAAATAGTAAAAAAGATAGGTTTTGTGGAAAAATATATTAGCTTTAGACTCTTTGTCTTTACAGGGTCGTTTTACAATGGGTGCGGCGTAGGGCAGCTATGTGTGGTAAAAATGAAAATAAAATTTTGATAGAAACAAATTTTAGATTTATTGAATAAAAACTAATACTAATGAAACATGATTTTGATGAAATGAAATTATGGCTATGTTTAAAATAACATCCTACAACACAAAATCCAATTAGCTTGAAATAATTAATTAGAAAATACCCCTACTCCCTAGCAGTTAAAATTTAGAGTCTGATTAGTTAAAAATGTTGATCAAAAAGGTTTAAATACTCTTAAACATATTCACCAAATCCCATGATGGCGACACGGCGGTCCTCACCGATAATTGAAAAATTTAAATTTGGATCACATTGAAAAAAGACTGATTAATAATTGAAAAATTTTGAAAACTGTTTCACAACATACTACATCATCAAGAGGTCGAGGAAGAAGACTCTCTCTTTCCCAAACTCACTCCGCGTCAGTAGCGCAGAGAGGGAAAAGTGATACCCTTCAAAACGGAAATTTTCCGTTTTTTCTGGTCGAAAAATGATCCCGCTTTTACTTCTGGCTAACAACCCACTCGAATTCGGTGCGCAGAGAACGAGTTTGCGTTCCCGCGGGGTCGCTACCCTCCAATGAGAGTAATCGTTACGTTAGCCAATCGTGGCACGCGTTTTTGCCGTGTTTACCTTTGTTCTTTGATGTTGATGAGCAACTATCGATTTTTTATTAAATATGGCCACTTTACCATTCGAGATTTATGTTTGAGGTTACAAAACTGTCAGTGACGGCTATGTCACCATGCACAACTAAGCTTCATAATGAATTGAAATTTGATTATTCTCAAATATGAGAATGATAACATTAACTAAGCAATTAAATTTGTCGGTTTGGATTCCTATTCATTTAGATTTATTATTAATAGAAAAATATTATTTATTGTATTATATTATTCTCGAATTTATTATTAATTGTAAAAGTTGATTTAGGTTACAGGCTAGGCCTATACCCGTTACAGATACCCCCCAAATTTTTGTGGTAAAATTGAAAATTTTCATTACAAAATTTTACTCATTAAAACTTTTTACAGTGAATGATTTAAAATAACAAAGATATACATATTTAAACAATCCGAACAACAAAACAAATAAATTGAAGAACAAAGAACAAACAACTGTTAATTAAATCTAATATTACAAATTTTTCTTCATGCTTCTTGACGAACAAAATTTTTTACTTAAAGTTAAAATTTTGTGAAGTTCAAGTTTTGCTATTGTCTACAGGCTAAGTTATCACAGTTTACTTTCTTAATTCATAGACTTACAGTCATGGTGAGTCATCACAGCTTCTATACTTATTGGCCCAGCGCTTTATCTGTCTGACTTCATTTAACATCACCTTTGGAAGTTGAATTTGATTAAAAGTTCTTGCCTTTCCATATTTACTTCATTTAACATCACCTTTGGAAGTTGAATTTGATTAAAAGTTCTTGCCTTTCCACATTTACTTCATTTAACATCACCTTTTGGAAGTTGAATTTGATTAAAAGTTCTTGCCTTTCCACATTTCTATTTCCTTCTGGGAGAACAGTTTTTATTTCATCACTTGTTACCAAAGTGAATTGTATTATTGCAGTGAATTGATCCAAACGGTTTTTTGACTTTTCTCACATCCAATGCTTTTAAAATGTTCCATTTTAAACACTATTCTCATCTTCACTGACAAAAACTTCTTCAAACTTATGTGTCCTTAGACTTATTTTCAGACATAAAGAAAAGCACACCATGACTTCAAAGTGTCCATACTTGTGGTAGATTCATAAAAAACACACCATGACTTTGTGTCCTAGTCCAGTTGCTTTGGTGATTTAATTTGTTGTGATTTGCCTGTGATATTCGCGCACTCACTTTCACATCTTACACTAAACATTTCCTAATATTTAAAATTAAAGTTTTTCACAAATAGTACTTACATTATTTATTAAACATTCTTACAACTAAGTCAAAAACAATCAACATAACATAAATATGAACCATTATTTTTTCAAATAAATTATTACTACTATATTATTACTAAAAAAAAGAATTCATTCTCAGCATTTTTCATCTTACAAATTCATTCATAATTAACTAACAATCTCTCCACACAGTTTATAAATTTTTTTTTTTTTTTTTTTTAGAAATTATACACAATAAATGGTAAAAATTTATATTTAATTATTTATCCTTTGTAATAATCTTGCATAATTTAAATATTTTTGTTTTGTTTATTTTAATCGAGGTTATAATAATAATTATAACCTGTCTATTAGCTGAATTCTTTTCTTCTTACTCATTTATTTGTATTCATTTAATACAATATTCTCCTAACTTCCTCATAACCATAAAATACCCATTTCGCACGGTAAAAATCCCTTTTAAGTGTCCTCGCACTTCATTATTATAAGTTTGATTAAATGATTATTAAACCAAATATTTACTAGCCTAATATATTTCCTTTTTATTCATCCCCCCTCTGAATTAATTAATTTAGTACTGACTTTTGAATTTATTTTATTGGCTCAATTCTATTTCATACATTATCCTGTAACTCCTATTTTCCATTCCACTTTTAAAATTGTTCCCAACCTCTCAATTTCCACTCCTATTCTCTACTATTATTTATCCACTCCATTCACAATATATCCTTCACCTTTAGCCTTTGTTCAGTGTATTTTACACTACCCCTCTATCTATCATTATCATATTAACTATTAAACAGGCCTACTTGACCTACCTCTAACATTTTACTTTAAGAATAATTACTTTTATACCAGTATAACCCCCCCAGTTTGCTTTATTATTATTATCATCTCAGTATTCCCCATGTTACTTCATTATTATTATTATTTTATCCGTACAACAAAATAAACTAACTCATCAGAAAAACAATACATTATTTTCAATAATGAATATTTTAATTAGTCTTTTTGTGCTTTTACTTTTCTCTTCTTCTTTCTTTTCTTTAGAATTTACTGTAGTTTCAATTTAAATAAACTGCGTTTCCTTACTTGAATGTCATTCTCCTATTCAATCCAACCATATTCAATAATTTGTTTATGAATCTTACACTTTTAACTATTTACAAACCCAGAAACAATAAACTGTGTGTGATTATGTATCTTGTACTGTAAGTTGACTTCAATCGTCTTAGATGAGTATGTTTTTTTGTGTTAACCACCCAGAAACAATAAACTGTGGTGTGATCGTGTACCTTCTACTGTTGTCTTGAAATCATATTTCAAGTATGTTTTTTTGTGTTAACCACCCAGAAACCTAACTGTGTGTGATATGTGGTTTTTGACATTTATTTGTCCCATGGCCGTCAAATCGTACAAAATCCAGCCATGCCATTTTATTCTGTTTTGTAAGACTTTTTTATCTTTCGAAGGGAAAAAGCTACAAAGGAAATAATAAAAAATCACGAAACCCATTTTGTTTTAACCCCCCATCTTTGTTTGAACTAAACCAAATTTCGATAAAACTTTTTTTAATTGTGTTACATTAAATGTTCCTATCACACCACCATCTTCGTTGACCACAACATATGCATTTTCCAATTTTATTTCTGACACCCTATATGGGCCCTCATAAAGCAGAAAGAACTTCTTAATTTTCTTGTCAAGTTTGTCAGACAGATAATGTGTTTTTTACTAGAACTTCATCTCCTATACTAAATCTAATTGGTTTGACCTTATTATCAAATTTTCTTTTCCTTTTTATCCCCCTTTTGAAACTAGTCTATCTTTGACTAATCTTATTTTACCTGGATAATCAGCAGCTAACATTCTTTTCTCTTTTTGGGAAATTGAACCATATCCTGTAAAAAATTCCTATCTTTCCTACCAAACATTAGTTCAAACGGGATTTCTTCCGTGGTCTCATGCACGGAATGATTTAAACACTTTTCAATGAAATTTAGGTACTAATGGCCATTTAGTATGTTTCTCATGGCAGTATATCCTGCATATTTTAGTAATTTCCTCCTATTAGCCCTTTCAACTGGATTTGAGGCTGATGCCAAACAGAACTATGAATAGTTTTAATGTTTAAGTCTCTAAGGGGTATTATACCATAAATTACTAGTGAACTGCGAGCCATGATCGGACAAAACACTACCTATCTCACCTACCTCAGGTATGTATTCATTGATCAATTTATTTAGTAATACTCGGCTAGTAGCTCTTTTGACCGGATACAACTTCACAAATTTAGAAAACAAATCCAACACAACAAATATGTATTTTACAACCTCCTCTTCCTACAGGCAATTCTCCTATCAAGTCAACTGAGATTATATCTTTCAATTTTTTAGGAATTATTGGTTGTAAAAATCCTATTGATTTAACAGTGGTGTGTTTGGCACATTGACACAATTGACAACATTTTAACTGATTCTTTACTGAAAGTTTCCATCTTAGGAAAAACACAATATTCCCTTAGTATTAAATAAATTTTATGTCCCCACCAAATGACCATATTTCAAATGTGTAAATTGAATTAATTCTGATTGAATTGCTTTTGGTATACAGACTTTAAAACTATCACAATCATTTAAATCTTTCTTAAAAAGTATTCCATTAATGAATAACAAATTGATCTTTTTATTTGTTTGATCATTACCCTCCAATTTAGTAAAAATATAGGCCCAAATTTATCATCACTCCTTTGTTTTTTCTTCTATATTTCTGAACATTGGTTTAATCTTCCTATCGCTAACTTCAATTTCAATTTTATTTTGTAAAACCATTACCGAATTCCTTTCAACTGGCATTTTTATAATTTTCGTCCGTTACTCTTGAAAGAATGTCAGCGGGAATATTTTGCCTTCCGCTGATGTACTCAATAGTGAGATTGTATTCTTGTAATGCCAAACTCCACCTCAAAATTCTACCATGAGATAGCCTACAGGTTGTAAGGAAAGATAATGCCTTGTGGTCTGAACGAACAATTACTTTGAAAATGTCCAATAATATAAGATCGGAATTTTTTACAAGCAAAGACCACAGCCAATAATTCTTTTTCTGTTATGCTATAATTTTTCTCTGTTGTTAAAAGAGTCCTACTTGCAAAACTTATCACTTCATGTTTCCCCCTGATCATTTACTTGATAAAGAATGGCTGACACACTGATGTCTGATGCATCTGTACTTAAATAGAATGCCCGACTCCAATTTGGATGATGTAACATAACTGAGTCTAAAAATGTTTCTTTTATTTTTCTCAAACAAGATTTTGTTTTGTCTTATCCCAAAACCATTTACTTTTAGAACTCAAAATGTCACCAAAACTGACCCGTCAAATCTGAATGGTTCTTCTGAAATTTTCTGTAATAATTACATAAACCTAAAAACGATTGCAGTTCTTTTTAAGTTCTTTGGGGTTGGAAAATTCTTTATCTTTTCAACTTTATCCTCATCCATCTTTATCCCATCTTACTAAGAAACAAAACCTAAAAACTTTACTTCCTGTTTCAAAAAATCTGATTTTTTAAGTTTAACAGTCACTCCACACTCATGCAGTCTTTTCAGTACTCTATCGATATGATCTAAATGTTCCAAAAAAGTTCTGGACGTAATTAGAATGTCATCAACGTAACAAGTTTAACGAAATTGCTAAAACTCATGGCCCAAAATTTTATTCATCGCTTTAGTAAAATGACCGTACTTACATTCAAACCAAATGGTAATCGCTTAAATTGCAAATTCTTTCCGTTGAATGTGAAAGCTACAAATTTTCTAGATTCTTTATTGAGTTTTGATCTGGAAAAACCCTTGCGTTAAATCTAATGTTGTAAAATATTTAACTCCCATAAATTTTTGAAATATATCATCAGTTGTTTCTGTACTTTGTCTATCCGGAACAAGATACGAATTTAATTTCCTACTGTCTAAGCACAATCTTATACTCAAATCTTTCTTTACTACACAGACTAAGGGGATTAGAAAAAGGACTATTTGACTCTTCTATAAATATCTTGTTGTTTTAGTCTTTCTAATTCTTCCTCTACAGATTTTCTTTTACTGAACGGAACCGGATAAGACTTGCCAATATATGGGACTTCACTTTTAACATTCAGCTTTGCTGTGTATCCTTTAACACACCCTGGTTTGATCCGAAAAAACTTCTTTATTTTCAAAGAGTACTACTCTTAATAATTCTAGTTCCTCATCCTTAATACTCACATTATCTGCCTCTAATTCACTTATTCTGTCTACTAACCTCTGTTCAATTGCTTCTGATTCAGATTCATGTTTGATCTTAGTAATTTTTTGTTCTAGGCCTACTTGATTTGATCTGTGTTCAAAAAATGGCTTTAAATTTGCTAAAGTATTGTCTATTTCATTTTCATCTTTATACAAGTTTAATTCTGTTAATATGTATTATTCCTTAACCCCCCCACAAATTCTTCACCATTTCTATACACTAATTTAGTCTCTAGATATTTCCCGTCATGTCTATTAGCATAAAGTATTGGTATCAAAGTTTAGTACAGCCTTATGATTGCTGAAAAAGTCACCAAGTATCAACTCAATTTTTAGTCCTGGAACAATTAAAAATGTTATTGGGACAACCTGTTCTCCAATATTTACCTCTAGTCTTATTTGAACATTTATTCTTTTGGACCTGACTCCTGTAACACCTACAATTGACAGATTACTAACAGGTAGCTCTGGAATGTTGTACCCCACTTGATTTTTTATTTTCTTATAGAATTCATCTGACATTATACATGCTTGACTACCTGAATCTACTAAACACTTGTATTTTACCCCCTCCAATACCAATATCAATTTCTGGTAAAGACTGAACCCTATCACGCATTACTCCATCATTGTAGTTGCTTTCATCTAAAAAATCATCCGCTATATTTTGATCCATAATGATTTGATTCTGGTTACTTTGCACAACCCCTTTCAATTTTCATTAGTTTGATTGAAAAACTCATCAATGCTTTCTTTTTAAAAGTTTCAACCCATCAATATTCAGATGAACCAAATCAGCAAATGTTTTTCCCCCAAAGTTGATGTTTTGTTCAAAATATTTTAAATTACACCCTAACTCATTGTGATCAACAAAGTGTGGTGTGACATGATTAATCTTGATTGTATCCCCATTGTCTAATGCCCGTATGAACCTGTTAAAATCTTTAACCTTTCCTCTGATACCAATGTCTTTAGCAACTTTCGAATTGGAGGTAGAGTCAAAATGATTAATTTCTTATTACAATTTATTAGGTATTCAACTAAATCTTTCATGTCAGTTTTCATTTGCTCAAGTGAATTATTTTTTAGAATGTCATTTGTACCAATAAAAATCATTAGGTTTTCAGATAAACTTGATGAATGTATTTTTACCTGCTCATATAATTGTTTAATCGTTTGACCCCCCACACAAAGTCCTATTGATGTTCTACCACCAGGGGTTTTAACTGTATCCATTTGCAAAATTTTGTTTGATAGTCTACAAAACTGACTATCGCCTATCAATTCAAAGTTGTTTATTTTTGGTCTTTTCGTCAAAATTTAAGTTCCGAGTTATTTCCCCTGGAATTGTTGGTTGTCAATCTTGACCATTTTCAATTTCCCTAGGCCCATCAAAGTTTTCTGAATTGTTCCTATAGTTGTGTCCCCCCCGGTAATTTGGTTCCACCCCTGTAATTTCCCCTACCTCGAAATGTTTCTGAAACCCTCGGGTCTGTTGTATCCCCTATTAATTTTCCCGATTCCTTTCAAAATGATTCCCATTAGTGTGATTGGCCCTACCATTGTTGGTATGAGAAAATTGTGTGGTATTTACTGCCCTGTTCTCATGATTTGGCCTATACTGCTGTCCTTGGGTACTGTCATGAAAGTTTTGTGTTGGCCTTCCTGTGTATGTTTTTTTGTCTATTTCCATTTTCATGATTAGTGTTGTATGTAATCCCTGAAACTTTCTTTTTTGAAAGGCTTTAACATAACTGAGCTGATTTAATACTACTTCTAGTTCTTCCCTACCAGCAAGGGATTGTAGAATTGCCAGACTGGCACTTATGTGTGGCGGCAAATGTCGACAAATAAAGCCAACAAACGTAAGGTTATCCATCTGGTTTGTCCAATTTCTTTGCTATGTCAAAATACCCAAGCACATAGTTTGTCAAATCGGTTTTACCTTCACAAAAATTCCCATTACCCATCAATTTGTTTTCAAAATCTTTTTGTTTAGTAATGCCCCAGAATCTCTTTTGAAATCATTTTTAAATTGTTCAAAACTCTCCCATTTGTCAATGTTTCTCCGAGCCCACTCAGATGCTTCCCCCTTCAAGTATTTTACAATATACAAAAGTTTTGTTTCCCAGTGTTCTTGATTACTATTAGTAAATTTTTCAGCCAATTTCAAAAAATTCATAGGGTGAGTCCTATCATTACCCTCATCAAACTCGGTCAAATAGAGTTTCCGCCATAATATTACAAGCTGGTTGTTGATTAAGACCGCTACCCTCCATTTTTACGCTTTTCACAGTGGTCTGAACTTTGTTCGACTCAACTAGTAGGTCTGATTCCTCTTTTAAATTTGATTTAGATTCTTCCCCGTTTAGGCCTACCTTAGTATTTTCACTCATCCCTACATAATCTTTTAAGCTCAGTATCTCCGTTGCATGTGTATCGATTTTATTTACTATCTCATCAACCCGAGAACTAATCTGTGAAACCTCTTGATCGAATTTTTGATTGACTTTAGCAATTTTAGTTTCAACTTCTTCCCCCACAACTTTAATCTCTCCCTTCAATTCACTTTGAACGTTCTCAATTTTTGTGTTTAATTTTTGTTCAATTTGTGTCATGCCCGTTTGAACGTCATCCATTTTGCTATAAATATCGGTTTTTAGGTCATCCATCTTGTTATAAATATCGGTTTTTATCTCATCCATCTTGTTATTTAATCCATCAAATTTGTCATTAAGTTGTGTCATCAAAAACAACAATTGCTGATATGCCATCAGTTCTATCTAGGCCTACCACCGTTTCAACATTATTCGCATTAGCCAAAGAGCTGTCTGATCTAGGCCTATTAGCTAGCTCCGCGAGTGTCATCTCACTACTACTGTCCGAATTGTCAATATTCTCCAAGTTCTGATCCATCATTTTTAAATTTTGATTTAGTCTATTTCAAATTAGAAAACCCCTACACAATTATTAAGCTACACCACTTTTAGCTGCCCCACGTTGCTGGGTGCCATTTGTAAACGGATACGTTACATTATAATAAATAGTAAAAAGATAGGTTTTGTGAAAAATATATTAGCTTTAGACTCTTTGTCTTTACAGGGTCGTTTTACAATGGGTGCGGCGTAGGGCAGCTATGTGTGGTAAAATGAAAATAAAATTTTGATAGAAACAAATTTTAGATTTATTGAATAAAAACTAATACTAATGAAACATGATTTTGATGAAATGAAATTATGGCTATGTTTAAAATAACATTCCTACAACACAAAATCCAATTAGCTTGAAATAATTAATTAGAAAATACCCCTACTCCCTAGCAGTTTAAAATTTAGAGTCTGATTAGTTAAAAATGTTGATCAAAAAAGGTTTAAATACTCTTAAACATATTCACCAAATCCCATGATGGCGACACGGCGGTCCTCACCGATAATTGAAAAATTTAAATTTGGATCACATTGAAAAAAGACTGATTAATAATTGAAAAATTTTGAAAACTGTTTCACAACATACTACATCATCAAGAGGTCGAGGAAGAAGACTCTCTCTTTTCCAAACTCCGCGTCAGTAGCGCAGAGAGGGAAAAGTGATACCCTTCAAAACGGAAATTTTCCGTTTTTTCCTGGTCGAAAAATGATCCGCTTTTACTTCTGGCTAACAACCCACTCGAATTCCGGTGCGCAGAGAACGAGTTTGCGTTCCCGCGGGGTCGCTACCCTCCAATGAGAGTAATCGTTACGTTAGCCAATCGTGGCACGCGTTTTGCCGTGTTTACCTTTGTTCTTTGATGTTGATGAGCAACTATCGAGTTTTATTAAATATGGCCACTTTAACCATTCGAGATTTTATGTTTGAGGTTACAAAACTGTCAGTGACGGGCTATGTCACCATGCACAACTAAGCTTCATAATGAATTGAAATTTGATTATTCTCAAATATGAGAATGATAACATTAACTAAGCAATTAAATTGTCGGTTTGGATTCCTATTCATTTAGATTTATTATTAATAGAAAAATATTATTTATTGTATTATATTATTCTCGAATTTATTATTAATTGTAAAAGTTGATTTAGGTTACAGGCTAGGCCTATACCCGTTAAATGTACACAAGTCTGTTAGTAACCATATAAGTTACTTTTAATTTGAGAAAGTAATTACATACGAATTTGATTGGAATGGCTATAAAGGTTGGATTGAAAATTCCATGCCGTACAATTTTTAACTTATATTACGATCTAACTAGTTCGATTATTTCTTTTTATGGTGGTGGGATTAGGGATTCGGTGATGGTCCAGGCCAATCTAAATATTTCAGTCATTATTGACGATAAGATTTCAATCAGTCAGGTAATATTCCTTAATCTAAATTTCATGGATTTATGTGAAATTTGTGATCATCAGAGGACCTAAATTTACAACCCGTACACAAGTTAGATCCTTGATATATCATCTATAACAATAATACACTATCTGTGACGGTTTTTAAACATTCATTCACTACTGTTTTGTTGTAATTTTAAATTGTTTAATCTGTGGATGTTACCAAAGGAAGAGGTTTAACGTTGCAAACATATTGTATTGAAATTAGTGGTTGAAAAAACTGTGTTGAAAATGCAGTTTAGATATAGAATTGTTAAACGTGTCTTTTTAAATCGAGCTTCATGTGTAAAAGGTTTCCCTTGTCTTCTTTGACCTGTTATTCAACAAACTATGCCGGGATGGGGAAAAGGTATACTTTTATTGTGCTCTCTCACCATATCCGTTGACTGTTTTGTGTTTTAAAATCCTTCCATCCAAGCGCCAAACAGATTTTTAGTTACATTAAACTGAAGTCTACGGTTACGTACATGCTATGAATGTTAAATTTCGAACTTCTTTAGTACGGGAGAGTAGTCAAGAAACAACACTTGGGCAATAAGAGAAATGAAATCCACAGACAAAAAAATTCTCTTGAAATAGTGAGTAGACGAGAGTTGGGTTTCATCGGTAGTATGGGAACAAAGCTACTACCTACGAGACGAATATCTAAAAAAGTTTTGGAAGGATTCAGTCAACCAGCTGTAACGCGACGTACGGTTTCAAATACGACGATATACGACATCGTAAAAATGCGGGTAGTGTCACTCCGGGTTGTGGCAACGCCTATTGTTTTCACCAAATGTATAATTTTATGGTAGTAGATAAAAGTTGTGACTCACCACACAATATATGTACTCGTGAACCGCTTAAAACTTGTCTTCGGCGTATGCCGCTTAACTCCAGTACAGTGTGGATACTTAACACGATACGGCCGTATGGACAAGAAATAGGCAGGATAAACGTTTGCCAGAATCAAACAAAACGGACAGAGTGAACATCATACCTGTATGAAAGTTGAAATTTAAATATTAGTATTGGTTATTGATAACCAACAAGATAACGTGGACGAACGAAGTGAATTGTAACCCTAGATTCTGTTGAATGGACGGCTCAATTAAATTTCACAGTTGTTGGTGCTTTCATTGGGCTTCAACATCAGTTTATTCACGTTAATACAGTAGTAGGAGTACGCTGTATTGTATTTATTCCTCCTTCCACACATCTCACTTTTTTAGGTTATCGATTTGGACAATCTTGGAAAGGCACAAGTAAGTCTAACAACCTTGTATGAAAGTTAAAATTTAAATATTAGTATTGGTTATTGATAACCAACAAGATAACGTGGACGAACGAAGTGAATTGTAACCCTAGATTCTGTTGAATGGACGGGTCAATTAAATTTCACAGTTGTTGGTGCTTTCATTGGGCTTCAACATCAGTTTATTCACGTTAATACAGTAGTAGGAGTACGCTGTATTGTATTTATTCCTCCTTCCACACATCTCACTTTTTTAGGTTATCGATTTGGACAATCTTGGAAAGGCACAAGTAAGTCTAACAACCTTGTATGAAAGTTAAAATTTAAATATTAGTATTGGTTATTGATAACCAACAAGATAACGTGGACGAACGAAGTGAATTGTAACCCTAGATTCTGTTGAATGGACGGGTCAATTAAATTTCACAGTTGTTGGTGCTTTCATTGGGCTTCAACATCAGTTTATTCACGTTAATACAGTAGTAGGAGTACGCTGTATTGTATTTATTCCTCCTTCCACACATCTCACTTTTTTAGGTTATCGATTTGGACAATCTTGGAAAGGCACAAGTAAGTCTAACAACCTTGTATGAAAGTTAAAATTTAAATATTAGTATTGGTTATTGATAACCAACAAGATAACGTGGACGAACGAAGTGAATTGTAACCCTAGATTCTGTTGAATGGACGGGTCAATTAAATTTCACAGTTGTTGGTGCTTTCATTGGGCTTCAACATCAGTTTATTCACGTTAATACAGTAGTAGGAGTACGCTGTATTGTATTTATTCCTCCTTCCACACATCTCACTTTTTTAGGTTATCGATTTGGACAATCTTGGAAAGGCACAAGTAAGTCTAACAACCTTGTATGAAAGTTAAAATTTAAATATTAGTATTGGTTATTGATAACCAACAAGATAACGTGGACGAACGAAGTGAATTGTAACCCTAGATTCTGTTGAATGGACGGGTCAATTAAATTTCACAGTTGTTGGTGCTTTCATTGGGCTTCAACATCAGTTTATTCACGTTAATACAGTAGTAGAAGTACGCTGTATTGTATTTATTCCTCCTTCCACACATCTCACTTTTTTAGGTTATCGATTTGGACAATCTTGGAAAGGCACAAGTAAGTCTAACAACCTTGTATGAAAGTTAAAATTTAAATATTAGTATTGGTTATTGATAACCAACAAGATAACGTGGACGAACGAAGTGAATTGTAACCCTAGATTCTGTTGAATGGACGGGTCAATTAAATTTCACAGTTGTTGGTGCTTTCATTGGGCTTCAACATCAGTTTATTCACGTTAATACAGTAGTAGGAGTACGCTGTATTGTATTTATTCCTCCTTCCACACATCTCACTTTTTTAGGTTATCGATTTGGACAATCTTGGAAAGGCACAAGTAAGTCTAACAACCTTGTATGAAAGTTAAAATTTAAATATTAGTATTGGTTATTGATAACCAACAAGATAACGTGGACGAACGAAGTGAATTGTAACCCTAGATTCTGTTGAATGGACGGCTCAATGAAATCTCACAGTTGTTGGCGCTTCCGTTGGGCTTCAAAATCAGTTTATTCACGTTAATACAGTGAATCAACTTTTATTAAAGTGACATGGCATATTATTTATTTCCCCTTCCACATAACTTACATTTTAGGTATTAGGATTTAGATACTCTTAGAAGGGCACAAGTAAGACTAAGGATTTTTCTCGTGTAAATAGACAATCTAAACCGATTAAACAATATTTTTAAGCCGTTTTAACGTAACTTATATTGACTTCTGTGTTTGAAGTTTGTTTTTGACGATGGAAGGATTGTGAAGGAAACAGGATTTTTTCTGGACATTTGCCATCGTTTAGTGATACAAAATAATCAGTATCGCTACTATTAATTACATTGACTCTCAACACAGAATACACGTATTCATCAAAGGGTCAAAGCAACGGGGATCTGGATGGGTTCGTTTTTCTAGCTCTTACTCTGTACAGATCGGAAAGAGCAAACGTTTAAATTGCCAACGACAGGTGGAAGGTAACGACTGATCTGGCTGACAGATAACGAGCACTCGTGCCCTGGTGTAAATAAAAGAGAAACCCGGTGTTTCCGACTTATACATGGATCAGGTTTCAGTGGGTAGAAATCTGGAGAGTTCGCCTGCCGTAACCGATGCTCAGGACCTAGGCGTGGCTGTGGAGTTGTAATCTATACAAAGTGTCAAACCCTGTGACGTAGCCACACAAATGTATCGGAGGTGGCTAGGATTACCGATATGTGGAGTCTACACCCACTAGAGATGTGACACGTTTCGTAAAGCACACACACATCCGCGTGGACATATTCAAACAAAGCCACTGTTTGTTTCGTCTCAATATTTGCACGACAATATTGTATATAGATTTTTAGAGCCATTATTTTTGCTTTATTCTGCCGTCTCATTGGACCACAGGTCTTTGTAAGGATGATAACACATTAAAGGCAGCCCGACCTCCATAAGGACGTAATGTTACCTTATATCTCTGGATTGGAAAAATATAGAGTTTTAGTTTTAGTTTAGTTTTTAATATAAACTGTTTGGATAGTTCGTTACATGCGATTTTTCAATTTAACCCTCAAACAAAAATAACAAATAGTTTTAAAAGTGTTTTATTTAGCTCTTTAAAGTAACAATGTTTTATATTAAAAAATATAAGTAAAATTCCACTTGTACAGAACTAGTTTATAATATTGTAAAAAATGCATAAAAAGATTTTTAGTTTATGCTTAGAGTTTTTTAGATTTGGGCACACAAAACAGAAAAATGCAACTTACGGAAACACGAAAACAAATTTTTAACCCACTCGATTTTAACGACGACCTGCGTTGTAAGAAAGGGTGTTTGTGTTTTCATTTTCTTGATAAAGGTTCTTCTCCAGCTTCCATTTGGCCAAAGTTCTTAACTGTCTAGTTTTTCCTGATTGATTTTAGTAGTACTGTAAGTCAAATTCAGGATGCCGCTTAGGCTTTGGACAGCAATGTACCCTTTACCAATAGTCCGTAAATCATAAACTAGCATAAGGCTTTGGTCGTAAAAGATCATTTTAGACTGATATTAGAAGTTCTAGATCTTTTTTGGTCTTCTGCCATTACCTTAGACTAGTTTGCAAAAGACTTTTTTGATTTGTTGTAGCCATTTTTACAGAAACAAAAACAACGGCGAAGCTAGCCAGAGACTGTCTGTTAAAAGACAGGCCTTGATGATAAATCTTACACATATACCAATAAGAGTATGTTAATAATACTGTTTCAATTTGTGTAATGTGAACTATATCATATTGCAAAGTATCATTGTTTGCTACATAGTAAGGTCCTCGTAAATTAGGACTAAACTTTTCCTTTTAACGAGAAACAGTACTGTGCTTAGGACTTTTGTTACCTAGAGTCTTAGCTTTTATATTCTTAGTTTTGACAACCCTCTTCCTTCTATAAGAGAACTTTCTAGTTCCTATTCTTTTCTATTACCCATTTTTACTTCAACCCACTTTACACCACTGAACAACTGCTAATCACACCAACATAACCACAGAACTGTATAACCTCAAAAAAGTCACAGATGAAAGCTGACAACAGCAGAAAAAAATGAGCCAACTGTTGAGAAAAAAATACTGCAGTAACTACAAACACAAGGTCCAGTGCTATACGAGTTGATGCTACACACGTACTGTTCTAATCGTGGTTGCATGCTTTGATAATTGATTTTTTAATGTGGGTTTATGAATTAAATAATTAGTGTAGTATATATATTACTGTATAGAGGAAAGTATTACAAAACACAAACAGCAAAAAACAAAAAAATGTGGAAATAATTTTTTTTTCCATGTTGGAAAACGCTTAAGGGAAGGTCGGCACTGTACATTCCTGGGGTCTTTTTCGTTTAAGGGCCAGCACAGAAGACCCTAGCTTGCCTATTCAAAACTCAGATCACGCGATGCTTGCCCGCTGCGCAGCGCTTTGCGCTGCTTGCTCTTTAAAAAAAAAACTTAACTCGAGCCTGCAAAGTCCAAGCCCAGATCAACTCACCACGCTAAAACTCAGACAGAACTAACGCAGGTTACTTTACAGGCAAAAGATAAGCGGCGCGCGTTTATCACTGATGAGATAAGACGAGTTTATACTAGAAGTAGTACCTGGACTACTTCCCTACGAACTAATAACACAAAAAAAAAAAAAAAAAAAAAAAAAAAAAAACTATTAAATGCACTGTCAGTCAGGTATAGTATGTTTGTAAGGTGCTGGCACTTAAACGGAAAAGACCCCATTCCTGATAAAAAGTGCTCCAATCACGACAGGATTTTGAATTTGCACTGTCGCTATGCTGTCCAAAGTCTTAAACCGTGCGGCCTCCAGTTATCCAAGAAAAATTTAATTATTGATGAGAAACATGACTTTAATAAAACATGTTTACTCCACAATGGGATTTCTATACTGTACACAAACATTGTCGATTTTGGAAAATGCTCTGTTTAAAAGTGGGGTTTTCGTAATCAGGTAAGTACAGATTTTCTTAATCGTCCTATTTTGTGGGTAACCGTCGCGTCGCCACCCTACAAACAGGCTACCTAAATGGATTTTCATTACTCCCCCGGTTCGTACTACTTTTACAATTGCGTTTTGCGGAGAACTCGCCCAATTTATGCAAAGTGGTTATCTAGCACTGCACAAGACCTTGTGTACACTTAATGTGCCTCTTCAATAAAAGTGTGAAACAGTAACATGAAGCTACACAAGAACCAATTTTGCAACGCACTTGCAAACTCGAACAATACTATTGATATTGGTCTAGCGTTGGAAGTTATTTCTGATTTGCCTATTTTGTACAAACTTGTATATCTACGTTTCTTCGATTTAAATGTTTAAAACATAGTACTTTTTATTAAACAATGATATTAGAAACAGATATTTTCCATTAATATGAGTGATTTCAAACAGTTTGACTGTAATATTTAAAACCGTTAAGAGCCGAGAAACGTACGTAGACATGGGAGGCATCGAAATATTTAGAGTGCAAGTTCTAATAAAGTAAGTGAATAATGATCAATTAGTTTACCACACTTCTGTTTTGATCGCAACCATTACCATGAATCTTTCGAGTGGTTAGCTAACGCAGGCTGGGTGTGAAATATTAGGTATTTTGGGGATAAATAAATAAAGAATAATATTTTGCTCGCGAATAATCGTTCCCGTTTCCCGTCCTATATTCAACATTGTAGTAAGTTTTCTTATTTTCTTTAGCTAGTCGTTTTAGGAACAAACCTTTACCCTTCTTTCCTGGCCAATTCTAATTTGTTCTTCCCCACAATCTGCAGCATAAAGGGTACAACAAGTGGAAAAGGGAAGAGAACAAATAATAGGAAGTAAGTTGATATCACAGGACGCTGGTGCCCATGTAAAACGGCGGTGAACAAACTGCCTGACCAGCGGGAGTAATGTTACTGAATAACATCTTGCAGGTTTTAAATTTATTTTATGAACATAAAACTCTTCGATTATCAATGTCCACCCTTGACCAGGAGAGATGCAGAATGTTTGTTATCTGAAATATTAAGACTCCACGGCAAATCTAAAAGACGTCAAGATTGCACTTGCGGTACAGATCCGATACCGACTGGTCACCCACCTTCGTAGCGTGTAACCGACTTCACACAGGAGCCACGAATGCCAATACAGAGATGCTCTAGCCTGTACACAGACAGAACATATCGTGCTCTATCCTTCATTGTCAGAAATCAAAATAGGATCGCCATTCTTCTCTACGTATTAAAAGTAGAAAATCACATAAGTGGAAAAAGATTTCAAATACATTACGAAGTATTGGTTGGGAGGTGTTTTCATTCTGCAGTTGAGTCCTAATGGAACTTTCAATTCAGCTGAATTCCACCATTGTATTGCAAGCTCACTGGAATTCTTCGCACTCTTTATAGCACATATTCGCTGTGCAACTAGACACTTGCAACGTGACAAATGGCTATCCATAAACTACTGTCCTTTCCTTGCTAACTGTTGTAGAGTGAAAACACAACACTTTTTCATTATATCAGAAAACGGGCATACGGCTACAAATTCTGCTTTTTGCGAGGTAATATTTGCCCCCTTCCTGTGAAATGGGGGTTGAGAGCTTCTAAAGCACTTAAACATAAAATTCAAACCTAAACCTCCGCCTCAGTTAAAGGTCTTGATAAAAATGAATGCTTAAAACTAGAGGACTTTAAATTGCCTCTTTCTTTAAATGGTGAAACATTCATCAATATATCTGATTTACAAAACGTGAATTTTACGATAGTTAATCTTTTGGATGGTCAAAATAAGCATAGGAAATCCCGACTATAAATTTATATTCACATCACTGTTTTAAGTAATTTCTCCCTGTAGTTAAAATATTACTATTCAGAGTTAAAGTAACACCAATTGCCCGCCATTGTGAACAAAGTCAGCACTAACACTTGTAGTTATATCCTTTCTTCTATGTTATCTAACCCTGCTCTGGGATGAAAGTTTTATTTTTACTTTTTTAAAGTTAGAAGAGTCTAAGTGTGCATACTTGGTACCTTACGTTGATTATTCAAACAGAGCTCGACCCAATAAAATGTCAACGCAATTATACTACGCAGGTAATGCAAATTGCAAATTACAAATTAAATTTGTTTCGCACAATGATTCCACTGTCACTCGCTGATTTGGGTGGAAATCTGTTTTGGTTTTAAACACATTAGGATTTTTAAACTCAATTAAATTTAGCAATTCACAAGCGGACATAAAAGCCAACACATCTCTAAAACAGTATTGATTTCCTTGATATAGTACAATTTAAATGACAGTACATCTTTCTCAGCCGTAAACATTATGTTGGACACAAAAACATGCAAATGCATCCGTGAGAGAGTTTCGTAAAATCTCGAATGTTCAAAATTAAACCTTATACTTTGAAAATATCTCAAAATCTGTTCCACCTTCTTTTAGCTACGGAGCTTTTGAAACTACTGTTTTATCCCAAAATGTGCTTGTTTGCATTTAGGAAATCGCCCTGAATGTACTTGGTCCTTGGATTCATTACACCAATTTCAAAACCTTACCACTTTTCGTCAACTTATTTATATTACAACATCAAGCTTATATTAAATTTTGGAAAATCTGTCTTATTCTTGGAAAAAAAAAACATCTAAGATGTGGTTTTTGTATGGCGAGGTAATTTAGTTCCTTATCACGTTTTATTTAATTAAGACTGGAAAAAGGTTTAAGAGGGTTCCTTTTATATGTATATAAATAAATGTATACATATATATATATATATATATATATATATATATATATATATATATATATTTATATCTTCTGTAATGCCAATCGGCTTCAATACTCTTCTAAGTACTTTCAGTGCTCTTCACAAACATTCAGTGCTCATGTTTAATTTTCGAGTTCACAGACCTCTTCATCAGAACCACACTGAATTAAAACATATAAACAGAATTCAAACCAAGAACAAAATACATAACCAAAATTAAATTTTCACAAATAAATACCATAAGTATTATTCTACACACAGCTGATTGGAATCTTGTTGTTTATGGTAATTATTTATTAAAATTTTATTTTGGTTATGTCTTTTGTTCTTGGTTTGAGTTCTGTTTATATGTTTTTATTCAGTGTGGTTCTGATGAAGGGTTCTGTGAACTCGAAAATTAAACATGAGCACTGAATTTTTGTTTCTGTTTTTGTGTATACATTAAAGTACTTAGAAGAGTATATACATACATATATATATATATATATATATATATATATATATATATATATATATATATATAATATATAATATATAAAATATAAATCCCTTGAGGGTGTCTAATATTCTGACACGTGAATTCAACTAAAGATCATCATTAAGTGCATGTTCAAACCACGCCAAGAGATCTGGGCACCGGCAGAGCACGTCTTATAAGGGACAATATGAAGTGGTACTTTAGAAACCTAATATCACAATTATGTGTGTTTTTGTTTGGAAGAGTATCAGTCAAATGTTTTGAGTTATGTGACAAAAACAGATTGGAGGATGAGGCCTACGTTGTCGAGTAAGAATAAGGTGGAGGAGTATAGGGGGGGGGGGGGTTACGCAATATAACGATCGCTATGTAAAGAGGACATAATATTCTCTTTGGATTTTTGACTTTAGCTTTGTTTGGTACGACTCGACACAACTCGGATGTTTTATTGTATTACCAATTATACTGAATGATGGTGATTCAACCAACGTCAGCATTTATAGAAGAAAAACGATCCAAGAATTTATTGCAAACGACGTATTATTTTCTCTCCGTGGTCCACCTGTGATTATTCACCCTTTAGTAAATTGTGTGGAACCGCTTAATTTAACGCTTAATAAAACCAGAATGGCCGCTTACACAAGAAACAGGCTACCTTGGCCAGTTCCTGTACAATGTACGTGAAAGTACTGCGGTCTCCATTCGCCACACCATGCTGCAGGTCCTTGACCTCAGGTAGACTACCGATTGCTCAGTCCTCCATGTTTGATTATAAATAGGCTATTGATAGCCGTGCCCAGCCAAACGACCTTGACATCAGGTAGACTACCGATTGCTCAGTCCTCCATGTTTGATTATAAATAGGCTATTGATAGCCGTGCCCAGCTAAACGACCTTGACCTCAGGTAGACTACCGATTGTTCAGTCCTCCATGTTTGGTCATAAATATACTATTGATAGCCGTGCCCAGCCACTCGACCGTGATCTCAGGTAGACTCCCAATTGCGCAGAACTTCATGTTTGATCATAAATAGGCTATTGATAGCCGTGCCCAGCTAAACGTCCTTGACCTGAGGTAGACTACTGATTGTTCAGTCCCCCATGTTCGATCATAAATAGGCTATTGATAGTCGTGAACAGCCACACGTCCTTGACCTCAGGTTGACTACCGATTGCCCTATCGTCATTTTACATCCTATTGATTGTTATGCCAAACCATAGTCCTCAACCTCACGTACAGTAACTTATGCTACGAGAGACACGTCCTTGACCTAAAGGAAGCCTTTGACTGCCCAACCGCTCGTATTTGATCTTAGGCTCCATCAACACGTTCTTCACCTCCTAGGTCTAGATACCAAGTACCCTGAACTACTTGTTTGATCGTGTACATATGCTATTGACTGTGCATGTCCAGTCACATGTTCCTGCAAATGTCTTGTAGGTGTTAAATCGTACTGATACGCTACTGTATAGTTTGCCCCACCGCATTTCCTGACCTGGAGTATGGTATTTATTGGTCTGCCGCACAATCATGTGAGGTTAGCTACGGTCCGGAATGACCGACATGTTCTTTAACACATATTGCACGGTATGTAAAATTGAGTATCGAGCACGTCCTCAAGTATCTACCTGAAGTAGATACTTACAGCCACACCTTGCCGTGCGTCCTTACGCAATCAACGGACTGCCGTGCCGCTTGGCTAGCGTTTTACCATAAGTAGACTACAGTCTGCCGTTTCGTACCAAGCCGCACGTCCTTGACCTTGATTCTTTGCGCTCTTCCGAAACAGGTCCGACACGTAGCAGGAATGAAGTTCGGCCGTCGTACTTTACTTTCATGTGATGACTCGCAACTGTTTGGCTTATCTGCCATTACTAAGGATCAAAGTCTTGGAGTAAACAGAGTGGGTTCTTCATTAAAGTTTTGACAATCTCTGTTGAGCTTAACGAACATCCTCTATTACTGGACGGCTCATCGAACCGATCTTGAGGGGTACTTGAATGTTTGATCGAGTACTTTGACTTCGCCTGATCAACAAATGTAATTACTTACCTGAACTGAATGTTTCTGTACTTTGCAAAGTGTATAAGAACCTCACTTAATACGTACATAGTCACGTACGAATCATAGTCATGTGAACATTTTGTTATCGCGTTTCATTTACAATAGGGAAAAATATATTGAATTCGAGTTGTGTATTATTTTAAAAGGAAGCTATTTATTTTTGTTCTGAGCACTACCAAAGTATGAAGGACATTCAACACAGTATTACGTAACTTTTCAGACATATAGCCATAATACTTATGTTTAGTTTCTACTGATTCTTACACACTGCCTCTTGAAAGGAAAATTATCCTTGTAATTATTGTAACCAATTCAATAAAACGCGTTAAAGCACATACGCGACTTTAGAATACAGCGAAATGGGGCTGCAACAATTATCAAGAAAAGACGCGATTTGTTCTTAAATTAAACAGAATAAACAGTGGAAACAACTGTTTGTAGAATTGAATATATCATATTAACGTCTCAGATGATAAGGTAACTAAAAATCATCCATGTTTGTAGAATTGATTATGTATTTTTATGCAAACGTACATTTTATCTGGATGTATTTACATTAGGATTTGTTTTGTAAGTTTGGAAGAGGTTTTATGGATCATATCAAGTAAATACTTTCAACTCACAATCAGTAACGGTCTTTGTAGTCGGAGCAAATCCTGACATCAAAGGAAACACTCAATCGAACCACTTGAGGTAAGCGCCCTGTGTGCTATAATCTGTCGAACAATGGTACTGCATCGCTGAGAAACACCAACAAATCATCGCGGACGGTTTTGCCTTTATAAGATCTATAGAGGGAAGTGAACATGAGACGGGTGTTCAATCAAGAAATAATTGTTCTTTTTGTCGAACCTATATACCGACGTGTTCTCACATACTAATTCTATTTTTGAAATTGAAATATCAAAGTAAAAGTTTTTGTGATTTTAGACGTGAGTACATTTAGGTGCACTAATGTAGTTCTAATGTTTACAAAAGTAAGTACACATTGCTGATAAGCACGTTTCAAATTTAGCAGCCGTGAAGTAACATTTAACATATGTTCAAATTTGTCACAATAATACTGACCACCTGATTTTATTTAAAATAAAACACGTTGTTCGTCTAGACGTACCATTACGTAAGAGACAAATTGAAAACTGGAATATACAACCTTTCTAGGTCTACGAAGTTTCGAACGGAGATATGGTGGTGGAGACCTGTGCGTGAACTCTTTCCTTTTGCGTAAGGGTAATCGAAATCGAGTGAGGTATTTTGATTTTAGATAATTTAATTATATTTTCTGTGGCAAATTTACTAAAATTATATACTTACGGACGCAAGCACACACAAAAAAAACACACACACACATAATAGATACATGTGTTTATATACAGGGTGTAAAAAATTCCAGCACTGGCTCCCGAACGATTACAGATAAAGCAATAAAACTTTGTACGCGAAGATCTTATTAAACATTACAAAAGAAAGTCAGTACAGTACAAGGTCAACTGTACTGATAAAAAGTACAAAGGTCACAGATAAGAGTTTAACCTGCGCTATCAGTTCACATACAGAGTCCGACGCTTTAATCCGTTTGGCCACCGGCACTCCCAGAATAAGGGATCGCAGGTTGAAGCATGGAACAGCAACAGATCCAAGGAAGAAGTGCCGATGGCCGAGCGGTCTAAGACGTCGGACTTTTAGAGGTAGCGCAGGTTCAAATACTGTCTGTGATCGCAGAAAATTTTCAGTACCATCGACCTTCCCTTTATTCTGCTTTACAAAACATTGGTCCATGAGGACGGGCAGAATAAGGCTTAGAAGGGAATGTTAGAAGGGGTGTTCAAGTCGCGTCCAAGGACTACAGAGAAATAACTACTTGTGCGTGTACTCTGTGTGGTTAATATGAACATGGATGTTTCTCAAACAAAAATGAAGCTTTCAGCAATCTTAAAGTATTATTCGGTTCCAAACAGGCCTTTCAGCATATGGCCTTTACCTTTGTGTTGTTTACATAAGGCTTTCATGAGCCAAATAAACAAACCCATGAACATTTTAAAACAGAATAAATAAAAACGGAATTACTTCACAGAATTGTAAAAAAGCAGAGTTATGGTAGGTAGGAATTATATTGCGTTGTTGTCTGTCAGACTGTCCGGAGATTCTCGAAATAAAGATCCTTGGAGAGACTAGAAACTTGGTACATACGTTCCCCATACTACAAGGAAAATTTACATTGATGTGGGGATCAAAATTCAGAAAAGTGAAAAGTTACAGTCAGTTCGGTTAAGACTAGTTACGTTCTGTCAGCCATTGAGTATACCGTTATATAGGTTTATTAAAAAGCGTTTGCGTGGTTTTTTTGTATATTCGTGGGCTTAGTGTGGAATGAGGTTCCCTCTCTCCATTTGTCTGTCTGCCGACATTAAATTGGTTAAACATTACTAATCATGGGTTTTACAAGTTTAGGCACACTTTTCCACACATACACAACTTGCAGTTTGGCCTCGATTATTTACCTTTTGACGCACACATGATTTATCTTTTTTCACTGAACCTTTTCTCGTTATTTATTCAGGTTGGACATTTTGCAGCCTCAGGTTAGTTATAAAACGTAGCTGTTACGTAGCTGTAATATACACGCACAAGCTAAACAATTAATTAATCTCCTTAGTGCAATAGCAATACTAATAAGCTGATCAATGTGATTACATTCGTTCAATTAATTAGTTTCAGTTGAAAGCAAACTGTACATATACGTGTGGGTATTACTTACGTAACAAACCATTTTAATATGGGTGTAATAACAAGCCGAGCTTAGCTGTATAAATAAATACTAGTAATGAGTATTAGTATAGTACACTGTAAACATACTGACAGTCAGTATTAATAGTCAATATATTATTGTAAAATTACAGTTCCATTAAGACGTAAAGTGAAATATTTCTAAATATATGTATGATATGACATGTATGGTGTGAAAGCAAATAAATACTTTCCAGGTTAATTATGGGTTTTCACGTTTTCAAACCATGTTTGAAGTCTAGGGCATATTGTTCTTCAGAGAAAAATAATAAAAGTATAACACAAACATGAGCGTGTTTGTGGGTTAACTGACAGTACGTTTGCGTTTTTTTTTACTAATAATTCCGAATACACGAATGTAGCTATTGCATTTAAAACTATGGGACTGTTTGTCTTTCGTGGTCTAGCTTTGACATAAAATCAATAAATTATCATGTAAAGCATTTACAATAATTACCAGTTACTTTCGGACCTAGTTTGTTGAAATCAAGTACAATTGCTTTGAATATACATTTGTAATCATAATTGTTGCTATGTTATGCGAGTTTGTGTGCATTTTGATCCATTTCAACAATAAAAATACTTTGTTAGTTATTTTTCAAATTATTTTAAACCAAGGTTTTTTTCAAAATGTATTATATTTTACAAGTATTGTTCTTATAATTTTTTCTGCAATGTACAATTTTATGAAACTGTATTAAGTTTTAAAGCTGTTGATATTTTATAGCATAAAATATGTTATAAGTTGTTACTCCCTACTTAGGTTTCATATTATGATTATAATTATAAAATGTTTATGCTGTAACTTAAAATTTTTATGTAATCATTGGGAAACATAATCAGACGGGCAGGCGGGCGCAAAGTAAGGAAATCATAAGACATAGGACGATATAAGTACAATACTCTCATCACCGATTGGTAGGATACATTTTATGAGATAAGAAATGTAGAACTATTCCAAAAAATAAGTACAATATTCTAAAGTAACACAATAGAAACATGAAATTATACCAATAACGGTTATAATAATTGGACTGGTTAAGTACATTCATTTAATCAGGCTACACGCTTAAATAATGTCGGACAGTTGGACAATCAATAAATAAACACTGCAAAACAAAATATTGCAATTGTGTAATTTGTATTCGAGCATTGTACTCTCTCTTATCAAGCTTTCACTCCGGTTAAACTTTGAGCTCGTCGTTAATTATGGGACTGATAAAGTCAAGATTAACCCACTCGTGGAGTACGTGTTACAAGATTGTCGTGGAAAATAAAAAAGCGAAATAAATGTGTCGGGCTCGGTTAAATATCGTGTCTTTCTCTCGGGCCAGGTACATAATCCGCGGAACAGAGTTTGATAAATGTTTCACCTGATGTCGAATACACTCGTTCACAGACAGATCAACCTTGTACGCGCGTTTGACATCTCCGAGGACAATGGATTTTCATTCAGAACCCTCTTCTAACTTCGGTGCAACATTATTCGGTCAAATTTCGTGAAATGTTCCCAGATCTGGAACTTTTCTGAGTACAAGTGACGACCAAAACTAATATAATAGTAATTCTAACTTACTGTAATACTAGACAGTCATTGTAGTAGTTGTTTGAACAAGATTAGAAAGTATTTCTATTTACCGTAACGTCTGACACTAATAACTCCAGCCATCAATGCGGCCTGAGGCAGCAACTGGTCCTTACACTAATGACTAATAAAAACATCCCTCGAGATAGTACGTATCACGTAACAGAATACAATTATGGATGGTCTGATCACAAATTCCTTAAAAAGCTATTAAATCATTAACATAGATTTGTTCTAAACGTAAACGTTAGAGGCTCAAGCCCGGCAGACCAGTTTCAAGTTCGTTATCTTATAGCGATAAGACGTTTGATAGTTTCACTGATAACGCCGTAAAACTGAGAACTCTAAGGCCTACCACACACGGGTCGACCCGTTTACAACCAGAGTTTAGAACTAGTTTCAAACGCAACGAGTTTGCAACCAAAATAAAACCTGACTCCACACACGACGCGACTGGGTGTGGATCAGTTGGCGATCTCTGTGCGAACATGCGTATAGTGGTATAGTAATGTTTACATTCACATGTTTTACTTGATAAATTATCAATAATTGAATAGTTATTTGTCGGAGTGTAACTTTATCGATCATGTCAAGTACTAGTGAGGATGAGGAAGACATAATTGCATGTTTTCTACGTCGTAGACAACGAAGAATGCGCAGAAAATATTGGTGTCACCCATACATAGAGAAAAATGTAAGGTGCAGACTATTCGTAGCAGCTGAACAATTAAAAGAGACAGACAGAAAGTTTATAGCTTTCTAGAGAATGTCCAAAGAGTCATATGTGGAATTGGTGACGCTGGTTGCTCCATTTATACATAAGGTTGAAACAAATATGAGGGAATGTGTGACTGCTGAAGAAAGAATACTCATAACTCTAAGGTATGTATTTATTTTCAAAATACAAAATTAGATATCAAGTAATTATTCCAGATTTTGCACATAGAACTGGTTGGCGTCAATGTCCTCTGTAAATTGCGTGTAGTAATTACCAGCGGATGTTGGCGGCGCACTAATATTGCTGCCTGACTGGTGAGAGATTAGTGAAATGCTGGAATGTGGCGACGCTGGTGTGACATCTGATGTGCCTGATATTTCATCAATAAGAGTAAAAACTTTGCGTTTAAATTGTTTGATTTGTGAATCACTGAGTTCTTCCAACTCTGGTATCAAGCTAAGAAGGAACATTTTCAAAGCTTCTTTCTTGTTACTATCGTTTGCGGTAGTACTATTTTCAAGTCGTGCTGTTTTAGCCTTAAAATATGCAGCAAAACATTGATCTGCTTCGACAGCGGCTTTTTTCTTCTGCGTTAGGCGTTTTTTACCTTCATTCGGAATGGACGATGGCTGTGAGCTGGTATGAGGTTGTATTGGTATGATTGGGGATGACCGGGAAGTATTATCCTGTACTATTGACGGCGATTGCGGTGATTCAATTGAAGGATCATCTGGAATATCATCCAATATTGGTGATTCCAATAAAGTTTCGTCGGTATTTACGTCGCTACAGTTAGGAACCTCTGGTAAATTTCCTGTAGAAGGAGGAGCTGATGTTCTTACAAACGGCAAACAAAACTGCATGGCCTCTGCCAGGTAGTAGGCCTTCTTCTTAGCGCCAGATCCCGAAGGTGAAGGTTTGATTTTTCGCATGAATACTGTCCGGAGATTACGCCACTTGTCTTTGCATTCCGCAGCTGAAAAGAAAAAAAGGGATAGCAAAACTTGAATCGGTTGGCCGATGTAAGTTGTAGTATAAAGTAGAAATGCACAATATTGTACGTGTGATAAGTACACTAAGTATTTATATATAATTTATGAAAACCCGTCAGTAATTATGCTTGTTACATTCAAGCGTTTGTTACAGGTATTTGGCTACAGGATGTTCATTTGTCGCTCTCTCTTTATATTTTGCAAGAGGCGAGAGTACAGTTGGAGTCATTATTAAAGAAACCACGAAAATCATTTGGAATGCATTGCAAGCAACTTATATGCCGGTACCAATAGGTGACCAATGGAAAGTAATTGCCGAACGTTTTGAGACATTGTGGAACTTACCAAATTGCCTTGGGGCGTTAGACGGAAAGCATATCCGCATTGAGAAATATCCAAATACTGGTTCAGAAAATTTTAACTATAAAAGTTTCAATTCAATAATCTTACTCGGATGCTGTGATGCTGATGGTGCTTTCACTATGATAGAACCAGGATATGCTGGACGAAATAGCGATGGAGGTGTTTACAAGGTCAGTGCCATGCGATACTGGCTCAACCATGGTGCTTTTCAAACTCCGCCACCCACCCCATTGCGATACGACGACATACATAGACCATTCCCTTACTACTTCTTGGCAGATGAAGCGTTTCCACTAGCACGCAATGTAATGAGACCATACAATGGAAAATCACTCAATGATGTAAAAAGAATATTTAACTACAAATTAAGCCGAGGAAGAAAATCTATTGAATGCACGTTTGGTATGGCTACTGAAAAGTTTGCAGTGTTAAATGGTCCCATAAGATGTCGCAATGCAGAAACAGTAATCGACATCGTAAAAGCCGCTTGTATCCTACACAATTACGTACGTAAAAGAGAAGGTATCGACTATACGCCGGCTACAGTGGAAATAGCTGAAGGACCATGCCCAAGACAGCATCCAATCACTGAACGCTCTTCGGCAGTTACTGTGAGACAATATTTGGCAAGTTACTTCATTTCTCCTCAATCATCTCTGCCCTGGCAGTGGTAAAAAGCTATAGAATAAATCATTCTTCCAAGTGAAACATCATTGATTGCAAGATGTCGGTTTTGCAAGCCTATAAGGACTCAAGTAAACTGTCAAAACATACTTCAATAAAACTTTGTACATTAAATTATAACTATATTTTGTAACTGACTTATTATTAATTTCTTTTCATTTAAAATTATAATACAGAATGTCCCATAAATAAAGGGCAAAAATCCATGATATTTTAAATGGGTAAAATATTTTACATTACCGCCATTATGAAACGGTAAAAAATGTTTTATTTTCTCAAGACTGTATTATCAACCGCATGAATTTTAGTTTCTCACATATACTATAGTACAGATGTATGGTGGTCATGAAAAAATTCTAATTTTAAACGGTTTAAACTGTCAAATTATCGATGATAACGATAGGTCTTGAGATATCAACACTAAACATTTTTGCTTATTTTGACTGAAAAACTATATCGTTTAGCTGGCACTACTTCACAACGGGACACCCTGCACATATCTGCTATCAATTACCTGTCATGTTCATTGCTACTCCAATCTCGTGCCAAGCCTTGTCAGTTATATCCTTTCTAGAATATCCTGGTAATTTGTAATTATACAACACTTCGTACTTTTCGACCTCTGCTACAAGTTTTAAATTCAACTCTTGATCACCCATCTTGCACTCACAAACACGTGAAACTATGCAACGCAACTGTTTGGTGACAAGAAAATACGGTCGCATGCGACCAGTCGGCAACTGATTTCAAACTGGTTGCAGTTTAGTCAGCCCGTGTGTTGATCCCCACTCCAGCACACGTCCAAGGTCAACAAACAGTTGCGTCTGCAACCGATTTGAAACTATAGTCGCAAACCGGTCGACCCGTGTGTGGTAGGCCTAATAGTTTTAATGATTAGTGTTTTGTATAGTTTTTTATTAAGTACATGTTTTTAGAGTTAGTGAAGTTGACAAACAATATGGTGGTTGTGATTTCTGACTTAGGCATGCCACAACGCTTTGGTATGATTTGTTTATTTTAACCTAGTTTGTAATTATGTATTAGGTTAGTTATTACCTGAAGAAGAGATCAGATTGCAGATCTCGAAACGTAGTGTTACTGATTTCTTCTTTCACTGAACGGTGGAAAATGTCCGGAAACATCCTGTTTCCTACGCAATCCTTCCATCGTCAAAAATAACCTTCAAACAAAGAATATGTATATTTTCAATAATAACAGAAAAATAGAACATAAATATCCTCTATATTTCTTCTTAACAAGACATTTTCAAGAGAAATAGGTCAAAGTATTAACAAAATATATTAACAAAAGGACCGTCATATGTTAATAAAACTAATTTTGAATTAGGTAAAAAGAGTAAATAATTGTGCATAATACAAAGAGTATAAAGTTATAAATTCAATTTGTAGTTACATGTGTAATTTTATAAAATAAAACAAACTAAAATTGTAAAGGATAATGTATATCTACAACTATCCATACCATAAATTTAGACCAACCGGATGTTTTGTTTGTAACACCCTCTGATGAGCTATTTCTAAATAATTGATTTTAAGTTTATGGCGGTTGTGAATTTTGTTAATACTTTTTAAAGTAAAGCAATCATCGAATGTTTTGTTATGCTCCATTCCATGGGCCGAAATAGGATTGGATTCCTGTAACTTTTAAATTTTCAATCCGGGTATTTCCATTTATAAGACTTTCTGGACCTCGTTGTCTGAAACTACAAACATGCCATTAATCCTAGGCCTCCAGTAATTAAAGTATAAGACTACTCTACTAGTGTTTAAAATTCGATATGCAACATCAAGTAATGAATCACACCCATTAATGATGTCAAAAACATGTTTCCCAAGTGTTCAAGTAAGTCGTCTTGGCAGTATACTGGGGTCCATTACAAATTCTTTAAAATGTTTTACTTTCACTGGCTCCCTTACGTGACATTATGCAACCTACATGATATGTTTAGGAACTTAATCAGTTTCATTTAGGATAACCGAATTAGAATTACAATTTTTATTTCTAAGCGGGTGTACAAATTTGCATGGACTATTTTATTATCTATAATTTTGTTCTTCCAAAACTTTAATTTCATGACGAAATTTTAATTTAATTTCATGATGAAATTATCAGGGACATTGTACCGTTGTTAAAGGATTTCATAATGCAGGGCGGGGGGGAGGGTCTTTTCTTCTAATAGATAGTTTAACGCAAGATTGTGTGTAGGATTTACTATTGTGAAGAGGTGAAAGGTCACTGATTACGTAAAAAAGCATTTCGTCCTATGCTTCTTTGGAGAAGTTAAATGATTCAAAATGTACAAACTTATTGCCCATTTACTCCACTAAATTGTATTTCTGAAGCTTTTTCGAAGTTGCTTCCACAACTGCAATTTTACTGACGCTATTTACCCAAAACCTTACACTACTTTTGCCAAGTAGAATGCTGAAGTCTAAAACAAAACAAACGTGTTGAATTTACGCACACAACACAAACTATATTTGAACCCAAGTTTTTAAACATTATTTTTGTTTGACTGTTCTAAAAAGACTTTTGCAAATGCAATCATGGAAAGTTGTAATCCATATCCAAGCCTAAGGCATTCAGATTTTGGGTATGCATTGATTTGGGTCTCTACGATTCGTTTTAGAATGAACTTCTTGGAAGGGTTCAATAGCCAATAATGTTTGGACTGAGTGGCAGGTTAGTAATTGTATTCTCTATTGTGTACTACGGTTTGCGTTTTAAACGTAGTGTTTATGAAACAGAATGTTTTATCTTTTGAATCCGTGAAGAACGACATATAATTTTAAAACGGTTTGAAAATATCGCTCAAACTAACCTACTGCTTATTTTCCGTACTAACTTTTCATTTCCCTATACTAACCTACGTCTATATTTTTGCTTGCAGAGTTTTTTAGGGTGTCTAATTTAACATATTGCGTAACATATTAATTAAACAGGAAATTTTCGCGTCCGACTTTTGTAGCCTAAATCGTTTTACTCAAACGGGGTTGAATATTTTTCATTGTTTGCACACTATAAATTGGTAAAATTGTATACTAATTTTACGCGTTGAGAAATATTTTAATATACTAAGAACAAAAGATATTTGCCGTGGAAAAAGTAGGTAATTGTAAGTTATACACCACACACCAGTGGCGAAAGGTCCAAATGAAGTCAATTATCTTGAAAACAATTACTTTCTCTATGTTAATCTGCGTTTGATGTTTTAATAATATAAGCTTCGGTATAAAATATTTAATATTTGAATCCCATTAACAGGGACGTAGCCGCAGAGGGGCCACGAAGGGGTCGGGTTTCTCTTTTATTGAAAAATGCATGATTATTGTAAAAACTTAAGAAATACAATAAGTATTTTATAACTGAAAAAAACTAAAAAGGTTATCGAAGTTTTAAACGCCTGTTGTAGTAAAACAGTTTATAAATTATTAGGTATTTTAATCGAATTATTTGTATTCCCTCTGAAGCCCACAGTGATGACAAGGGGCATTTCCGACCTCAGATTACGTGCCACATCGTCCAACGTGATCTGACATCAGAAAAGTTGGATGATATGGAGAACGTGATCTGACGTCAGAATAGTTGGAGGATCTGGAGAACGTGATCTGACGTCAGAAAAGTTGGATGATCTGGAGAACGTGATCTGACGTCAGAAAAGTTGAATGATCTGGAGAACGTGATCCGAGCTCGGTAAAGTATCGATCCGAAACACACTTCTGGCGAAATACCAAAAAAACCCTAGAGATAGTACCTTAATTCAAGTTGAGATCACGTGACCGATCGTAAAGGTTATCTTAAACTTTGGTACTACCGGTAACATATTTATGATAACCTAATATAAACCTAATTATGTCGCGTAATAACAAGTTGTAGGTAGGGACAGAGTGGCCGCCTCGCCGACATCGCTTCCTTTTGGGTGACAAAAAACAAGAACAGATAGTCATAAGGACGTGCAATTAGCACAGTAAGACAAGTAAAGCCTGTTATTTCTAATAATATAGTTGTTTTTGGTGCCCGGCAGGAAAAATTCTTCCAAATAGTGGCCTCCGGGATGGTACCAAAATACCGAAAATCTTATCAATATAACAAATAAATAGTTAAGAACCTAGTGCTTTGTTAACTCACGTGGTAACTTATTATTTTCCAATTAATATAGTATATAAATCAAATAAGGAAATGTTATAATTTTGCAACAACTTTTGTTTGCTACAATTATTAAGATTGTCTACTTTAAACATGTCTCAGTAAAAAGTTGTAAACGTTAAATATGTACCATTATGTAGATAATAATGATGTAATGTACAACAGGCCAGGGTTTTTAAAACATTACATTGAGTTTGATACTAATATTTGGTTATTCTAGGAAGTAAGGATTTAATGTTCCTAGAATTCTCTTTCCGATATTTTTGGATGAACGATCAATAATTTATAGGTAGACTAGACCTTTGGTGTCCACAGTAAGATTGTAAAATGCGCCCTCTAATAATTGCAGGCAAAAACGAATACAACCTCACTAGCGTACCGCACCTAAGTATTGGGCCTCCAAGGGCGGCTCCAAGTCACATTTATAAAATATCAACCCTATTTTGTAATAATGTAAAAAAGGAATCAAAACAGGGATTTTGCTTCGAATCTTGCTACAGGAGCAGTTGCTTCACTTTAATTAAGGACACAGTGATTTTGACAAGGTCTGGTGTGTCATGACACTCATGTGATAACTGTAGATCGCGTGTTAAGTGGGTTGCACGCTGCGAAGGCGGCAGAGTATTGAGATTAAACAGTATTGTGTCCAATAACACCTTAACTTGTCTACACTACCACTCGGTTTAGATTTCGCCCTTTTGGACCTTTTGGACCTGTCGTCATAAAAGACGTAATACGTTTTCTGAAATTTTGACATCGAAGAAGATAATAATCCCTTCTTTGGGATGTTAAAACATTGTTTCTGCATCTTTACAGTCCTTGCAATGCAGAGTATTGTGATCCCGTAGATTAATAAATGATTGTTAGATTTGAAGTACCATATCTCAAGAACCAATATATGCAAATGCCTCGAATTCCCACCTAAACCTTTGCTTACAAATTTGTCCTAAAACCTATTGCAAAGACAGAGTTTGGTAGTTGTAAATTTGAGTTGAAGATATCCATCTCTCTCCCCTGGAACATGTCGTAAACGGCAAAAATGTGTTCCTAATAATCTATAAATCGTCTCGTTTCCTGTATACAGCGTGTAAATTAAGTAATGAAAGTATAGTTGTGTTTCGATTGAATAGACCTTTAAAACGACATGCCACAAGATAGGGATTGCAATTTGACAATTTAAAGTTAAACCCCCGTACCCCCTTTGAAAAGGGGGGGGATTTGTGTTATCATTCAAAAAAATCCAAAAAAGTATTTTAATAAGTATGGTGAAGGTGGTACATCGATATCTCAAGCCGTTGCAAATATATCCAGGCGTATCAGGACTTCAGTTGCACCCTGTATGTATACTAACAATCAAAATTAACTGGTGGAGACAATTTGAAGATCAGCCAAAACGTCACGTTAAGAGTACGTAACGTTATGTGCCTGGGCGGTGCGCGTATACAAGGGATAAAATAGTACGATTGTATTTAGCGTAGGTTAGCACTCGATCCTCGTGACGTAACCACTCAGTTAGAGTGTACGGGTACAAGTCCACGTGGTTAACATCAGAGTGACATTGTCACCAATTACTTTCTTATTTTAGCAGATATTTTGTGATATTTTGTTTGCACCGAAACATATCTACGTTAACTTTTAGAAACGTGATGGGGTGAGAAGCTATTAGTGTTTTACAAAAGGATTTTTACATTACACAAACTTTGAGACTAGTGGACATTACAAAAAACTGACTACTAACGAGCACTTGATACAGTATGATTTATTAAACAAAAAAATCCCATAACAAGTATAGAAAACAGTAAAATGGAATAGAGTAAATAACTAACCGATGAAGATAGGATGCAAACTTAAGTAAAGCCTAATGGGAAAGCATAGGTTGTATGTTGTCTAATATGGGATAATCCGAACAGACTCCCGTATAGTAATATTTCTTTAATATTTGGAAACCTTATCAAATATTGCTAACTCCTTTTCGAAAAGTGGTTAACATCAGAGGGACAATGTCACCTTCTCTGTCCACCTTACTTTCCTCTTCCAGCAGATATTCTGTTTGCACCGAAATATCACCAACTCCATGTTAGAAAGCGGTTAAGGAAAGCAGCGAATACTGTTTGTGAATAATAAATAATAATCGATTAAAAAATTCGACAGAATTAATGAACAATATATGGACAAGTTCTTACCTAATACCATTAGCACTGACTGCAGAGGATGCTAAAACTAATTGACAAAAGAACAACAAAATCACCACTTAATCGCAACTGTGTTATGCACCACTTGATATAGTCATGATTAATTACTATTGTTTAATATTATTGTTTAAAACAGCGAATACTGGTTGTGAATAATAAATAATAATCGATAAAAAAATTCGACAGAATTAATGAACAATATATGGACAAGTTCTTACCTAATACCATTAGCACTGATTGCAGAGGATGCTAAAACTAATTGACAAAAGAACAACAAAATCACCACTTAATCGCAACTGTGTTATGCACCACTTGATATAGTCATGATTAATTACTATTGTTTAATATTATTGTTTAAAACAGCGAATACTGGTCGTGAATAATAAATAATAATCGATAAAAAAATTCGACAGAATTAATGAACAATATATGGACAAGTTCTTACCTAATACCATTAGCACTGATTGCAGAGGATGCTAAAACTAATTGACAAAAGAACAACAAAATCACCACTTAATCGCAACTGTGTTATGCACCACTTGATATAGTCATGATTAATTACTATTGTTTAATATTATTGTTTAAAACAGCGAATACTGGTTGTGAATAATAAATAATAATCGATAAAAAAATTCGACAGAATTAATGAACAATATATGGACAAGTTCTTACCTAATACCATTAGCACTGATTGCAGAGGATGCTAAAACTAATTGACAAAAGAACAACAAAATCACCACTTAATCGCAACTGTGTTATGCACCACTTGATATAGTCATGATTAATTACTATTGTTTAATATTATTGGTTAGCCATTATAAATGGTTTCCGCCTATTGACACATGCCATTGCTATTACTGACACATCCATTACTTTTCCAACAGTAATGGATTAACTGCAGCGCCTTTACCTTGGTGACGATGCAGTTTCCGACCTAATGAGCGATGTGAGGTCTGAACGACGAGGCGCAAAGAGCAGACGATGGATAGATAACGTTTTCCTCAATACATTACCCGACTCGGTTCGTCGTTTCACCGACTTTGTTAGATAGCGGACCGGATTCAGCTGCGGTCTGATAGTGTGCGGTCGCGGGGGAACCGCACAATACCGAGTTGGCCGAACCTTTGGCTTACTCTGGTAAAGGCGCAAACCGCGTACGTGACAGAGTGTATTACTCTTGCCGTCCGTATACGTCTTACCATTTACCGTATTACCTCAATCACACTCATGAGAGGGTCAGATTCCGTTATAACTAACCCCCAACGCTTAAACTTTTTTCAATGAACTTAGAACGTTATAAAACGATGTAGTTGAGTAACAGAACTAACATTCCATCAATCAAAAAGCATTTCCAGGTATTGTGATCGGTATTGTCGCTGTTATCTTATCTTTCTCGAGAATCCCGATTACGGCAGTCCGCGCGGCATCACATGATTATTTAAGTTTTTTGCCGTTTTTTTTAATAATTCACACGAATAAATAGACACATCACTATAATTGTTAACCACAATTCAAATAATCTATAGAAGAATAGGTGAATTGAAGTATGATAACAGACGTGGTCATGCAAATGGGATAATGATAATGAACACAAATAGTTTACAATTATATATACACATTTGTATAAATGATTTCTGTATCGATAGTTGATGTGGAAACAAGGTAAGAAGTGAATTAATTTATTATTTTCACGGAAAGTTTTCTAGTAAATTCGAATTACTGTATTTGAACAATAGGGACGAAATAAACTCGCAATTGCTAATAGAAATCTCTCTATGACAGAAACATACTATTTAATAAAAAAGAACTATTTTTTTAACTGTAAAGAGTAAGGGTTTTTGAACTAACCTAAAGTCCGCTTTAGGACCAATCCATTCTCTTTCTTCTGATGCAGACTCTAATTGTTTCTTATGATATTCGTTCTTTCAATAACACACATTTCTCTAATTGTTTATGTGTACAGTTTGTGGAAGTCCGAGTACATCTATTAGTTAGAACTCTTTTTAAAGCGTAGTAAAATGTGTTTATTACAAAGTGCTAACATTAGTACATTAGTGTTTAAGGTATTGGAATGGATTTTTAGTTTCGGAAAATAGTTTTAATATTAAATTTATAGCTCTTTATGTACAATTCCGAAATCGATTACTCAATATTTAGCGGTGAAGACGTAACAGATTTTCATATGTCACGGCACTAGCCTACTTAGCATGCAAATCAATTACAAAAATTCACTCTACATTTACTAAAATCAAAGACTGTTAATTCAATCATATCAAGGACTTATAAATGATCAGTGTGACACATATCTCGACAAAATCAAACTTAACTAATTTTGTTGCCGGAAATGTAACACTAGGATATCAGATATACTAAGTTTAGACAAGTAATTTGCTCTTCAATACAATAGAATTGGCTCAATTCCAACGAATATAAAAAAACCGTAAATTGTTTATAGTTTAGGACATCCACTTCCTCCGAATGTGTGGGCTGAGAAAATTCCAAATTTTGGTGTTTGGACTTACGTATTACTTATGATACCGATAACCTTTGTACAATTTACACCAAGCCTTTACAAGCAGTTACGACTGTTGTAGTATAAATATATTATTATATGTTACGCAATTAGTAACACAGTATGAGGAAAGACAAAAACAAGTAACTGTAAGTAGTTTTCTTACGACATTCTACGTAATTGTAACTTTGCTGCCAACCTAAGGGTCCATGGTCAAACAATTGGAGACTTTCCTTATTGTCTGTGTTCTACTAATGGCCTTCCTTGTTTATTAAACGTCAACTGCTCAGTAGTCAGTACTATGGTGAAGGAAAATTAAGTTTTGGTGCTAACGCCTCTCATTCGATTCTGTGGGATCAAAACGTATCAGCAAACCCTTAATGGCCTTTCAAGAACCTTATATCTTCATACACTGAAACGTAAAGAATGCACTATAAACGATTACCCACAATTACTTAGTCCTCTGAACAAGATAAAATAGTATTTATTAATTTTATCACAGTGGCTATCGTACTGGGCGCTAAATGTAAAAGAGGAGTACAGAATAAAATGAAACTAGCTGTTTTAAAACAAAAAGTTAGTAAATAGCAAAGCGAGTCGTTAAACAATTTCTTTAGTGGCTTAACTTACAAAAGTAAAACACTGCACTTCAGAGTAGACTTGAAAACTCATTATTGAAGTTGCGAGACTTTAATTCACGATGAGAGATAAGCGGAACATCTCAAATTCAAAAGTATTTTATATCAAAAGGACCAAACAATTTTATACCTTTCCAAAAACGAGGACTACGAACTTCGAAAACGAGTAAGTCGTTAGTACAAGTAAGAGTAAAATACAATTTTTTATTACAACGACAAATTTTTACGCTCTATAATTTTTAGCACCGCATATTAAGTCCATGTTTTAGTACCAGCAATTTTAATTCCTTTTTTATCCAAAAATAGGTTTTGGGGTAGAAGATGTAAACAACGATAAGGCATAGTTTGCCACACCCTGATAAATATATACCACTTTACCTGATTTGTACTAACTACCATTGTACCTGATTGGTTATACATCGTGGTTTTCGATGAGCAAAACTCTGAAACGGCTCTCAGCTCGTTAAGATCGTAATTACTTATATTTTACATAATACTGTAGCCCTGAAATGCGGTAGTTTTAATAAATCATATCTACCAAGTAGTTCATAAGTTGTATCGTTACCAGTTTCAAAGTTTTTCTGGCGTAAATTAACGCGGGATATGTTTAGTTCAGTCTGTCTTCTGTTGGTCACGATATCTGGGGTTGTGCGAAACTTTGCTCTAAAGTACCACGGATCTATCATTTCTTTGTTGTATATTGCGTTTTTAGTTTCAATTTTTCGTCCCTCTCCTGCTTGCGTGTTTTATAGTAAGCCAACTCCAACTGATGACCCTTTGATTAATTGATGACAGTAAACGACTTACTAGAGTAAAAACTGTCGGAACAAATTATCTTTTGAAGTTCCTAAGTATGGTTTGTCTCGCTATTTATTCATCTTTATTTTATTTAATTTATCGGCTCCCCACATACCCATACGTGAAAAGGGAATAGAACCTACTCGTGCTTCGTTGGATACAAGTGTACAGGTTGTGTGCTTTAAAGTGGGGAGTTTGACTTTTGGGAGTTGAACAATTAAAAAGTTAAGCCCGTAAAGCCATTACAGGACTTTTAATTGATCCTATTTAATATGGTCATGTGGCATTAGTATGTGAGCCAGATGTCTGGTGATTCATGATTTTTAAATCAAGCCATGTTTATACATACATATGAATGTACATAAATATTTCCTTAACAGTAATGACCTATATATATTAAAGTATTATTGACTTGTCAATTCTCACCTGCCTCTATTTAACGGTCGAATTGGCAGTTAAATAATAGTTAGTTGTAAAGAGAAGTTTCTCAATCATGTATTTAAAATTACAGTTAGTACATACGTGCGGTTTAAACTGCCTGCGCACAAAATCCCTAAACTTCGGGATATGACCTTCAAATCATAAATGCTTCACCGATGTTATATCGAATTGACTTTTCTTCTTTAATCGACAAGATCTTCTCCACGTTCTTGGTGACTCTGGCACGGACACATTGCTTCAACCCACATGTGTGAAGTAGAGAACGCCGAAAGTAACACTTAAGCCTACAAATTACATGTCAGTTCAACCCGTCGAGATACCATCTGCGGAATTGATTCGTGATGGCAACTCATTTGCGCTAAAAGCTCACTTTGTTCTTTGATCTGTTATGATGAGAGCTATTTCCCTCCTCGAAACTCCAAACTAGGACTTTGTTCAGTCGCACAATCCCAGGATGTTGTCCCAAGACCTGCCCGGTCCGTTGCAATAGGAGCACGAATAGCCTTGCTACGTTGTCCCCATATGTAATCCAACGCTAATTCCCCGTTTCGGTAGCTATTGTTGTAGAAGTCTTGTGTCCAATTTTTAGAAGTGTCCAAAAATAACCCATCAGAAATATATCTACAATTATTTGCAATTTGAATTTATTGAAAAATTAAAAAAGGGTTTATTCTAAGAGTCTGCCATTACATTTTAGTATGAGTTATATTCTTCAATTTTCGTTAATGTAGCTTTTACAGTTGATCGTTTCGTTCCCACAGTTTTCTTTCTTCATGAAAGCCCTTTTCAGGAAAAGCAATAGCCTTTTCCTTCGTGCAAAAATTTATTTGTGATAACAACACATCTTATAGACGGTAGCTACCGTTTATTAACCCGGAAAGTCTGACACAATTCTCGGCGTACACATGAAGTATTTCTATTTACACTTTTCTCTGTGAGTTTCTTAGACAATTCCGTAAGTACCTTACGTTAACGCCGAATCAAGTACCGTCTGTTTTCGTTGGTGGCGAATGGAATTTTCAAAGTTTATCCATATAAACAAAGATATCAATGCCGTATAAGTAAATTTTCGGACACGTGCCGTAATGCCTCAACCTGGGCTTATGCCACATCTTGTAGTAACATGCCCTTTGAAGCATGTTTTCTAATGACCATGCTCTACAATGGTTTCCAGTTATGTAATCCCATTCCCTACAATGCTTGTCCGATCTCCACGTTCCATTTCCAAACGCCACTTCTCACCTGACAAGTGTAAAAATGATTTGCTCTGTAAAAAGTTTTATATATTATTTACAAAGGCAAATCTTCTCTTCATCTTGATAGTGTTCACATTGGAAAGCCTAAAGACTATAAGAAATCCTGTAGTGCTCAATCGACCTAAAGACTGAGTTAAAGAAGTCATCTTGTACTACTCCAGTTTTTCTTTGTCCTAGTGGTTACTTCTTTCTGAAAACTTAAATGCTTATGTACTTTTTTAATTCACCATATTTATTTACAATATTCGAACTAGACTTCGTTGTACGTATGTTATGTTTTATAAAAATGTCGTGTAGGCCAAGCATTCAAAGTAACTCTGATGATAAAACGAGGTTAAAATAACTAGTAACAACAGTTGTAAAGTGACGTAGCAAAATATATATGTTCAAAAATATGAGTTATTGATTAAGAAACTCGTCAAAAAACAATAAAAAAAGTAAAGAATGTCTTATTTTACCAGGCGAAGTTAGGGCTAAGAAGCCCTCTCTAACACTTAACCGTATAAGTAAAGTGTTACATGTAATTCCCGCATACCTACATTATGTGTTGATCTTTGTGGAATTTTGGATGATCTAATGAGACCGAAAGTTAATCTGTCCCCTAAGTAACGTACACACAGGTTCTATTCTCTTATCCAGCTATTCTCCGTTGATTTATTGAACTAAGCCTCTTACGAACCCGTAAAACATCCATTATCATAAACTGATCAAAATACTTTCCTAGTCTATCAGTAAAGGATTCGAAAAATCTTGGACTTAAATGTTTAGTAGAATCAAACATTGTCAAGATTACATATCAATCAATCAATGCTGGATATAATACAAAACACCAGTCCAGTAGTTTGACAACTAACTGCTGTTTGCGACAAACTGGACAACAGAAACTGTTATTAATCAAAATTGGAAACCACGTCCTCTTAGTTCATATAAATCGTATTTTGTCAAATACCGTATGTATTATTAAAATATTCAGTGTTCCGACACACTAAATCTCGGTCATAAAACAATGTTGCAGACCGTATTAAATCTGTGTAGAGGCGGAGAGGAGCTGAATATTGCAACGCTTGATGCTTCTCATAGACGCAAATTACTTTCTATGAATAAAATACTACTTTTTTACCTCCGTTTGCCTTTTACTGTTAGTCAAATACGCCTATATGGTATGATACTTTGCAATAAATTATAAACGGCTTAGAAGTTTTATGTTTGTACAGATCAGTAACATTCAGTCGTACATGTGGTGTTAAAATAATTCAGTAACTTACAGATGCTGTCTGCACGCAGTTTAAGAACTACAAATTGTACGATGCTATTTAAGTATTTAGGGAATTTCAAATTTTGGTAATGAAAGTGATTAAACGAATGCAAGCGGTTCATATAGTCGTATTCGAGTTCATTTGAATTAGCATAAACACCGTCTAAGGTCCCAAAATAGTATTCCTCTTAACACAACATGAAAACAACTATAGTCCCGAGTAGGATAAAACATGCAAAATGTTGGGAGGCATAATAAAGGAAAACCGGGGTTACAAGGAATAAAAATGTTTAGTTTTATCAAAGAAGGGTAAAGTACTCTTATACCTAGTATTTGATGTTAGGTTCCTTACGCACATTGTATATTTCATCCGGTTTTAATGTTTGTATGACTTTTAAAGTGAACGAAATGAAGTATCCCAAACTCTCCAAAACGGGGCTAAGGAAACCTAAAAAGGCCAACTTCTGAAAGTAGCTATATGTTGATTTCGTAAGAAGGCAAGTTTTAGTGATTATAAACGCCATTTTACGTATACGACTTACAACAGCGGGATTTTTGCGGATTCCGTCTCAAATTGGTTAGAACATATTGACATACATAAATTTGTAACAATCCAATTTGTAACATTAACGGGCCTGTAGCCTTTCACATAGTATTGTACGCGAAACGTATTTTAGATTACGCCTGAGGTTTACTGAACGATCTGAATTTTCCTGTTCATGAAAAGAAAAAACTCTTTAAGTTATAAAGTAGTTTTAAAGCAAAACCAAGAAATATGTATAGTACAAACAAGTTTTATGTACAGTGGCAAAAAGCACACATTTTAATGGCTTTGGAAAGTTCTATTTCGAAGAAAGTTCTAGTGCTTGATATCAGCTTTTTGCACAGTGAAGGGAAAGCGTCTGTCGTCTACACATACCAAGTTATCCCCTTGACAGACCCTTAATTAAATTTCGTAGAATTCGGTTCGCCACAGCTGTTATACTAGTGAAAGAGTTTGTCGAGTATGACACGCTATGGCGAGCTGTTTCCAGGAATTTGCCTCTTGACGCAATCTGTTTTCACATTTACGAGGTTTTCCTGCGTTATATTGTCCACATTTAAGGGAAACTGTGATTTAAACAATAATATTACGTATTTTGCAACGAAATAATCGTGCCTCCAGCATTACTGAAAAGGGTGTTTTGAAGACTTTGAGTTCTTTGTCACATACACCGATACGATTTAAAGTAGTATGTTTGAGCAACGCTGACTGAGCACCTATTTAACCAATGTTATATTTTAGTTTCGGCCCAGCCAACGCTCAATACTTGTACTGTAGTAGTTTCTGTGAGCAACGCTGACTGAGCACCTATTTAACCAATGTTATATTTTAGTTTCGGCCCAGCCAACGCTCAATACTTGTACTGTAGTAGTTTCTGTGAGCAACGCTGACTGAGCACCTATTTAACCAGTGTTATACTTTAGTTTCGGCTCAGCCAACGCTCAATACTTGTACTGTAGTAGTTTCTGTGTGAGCAACGCTGACTGAGCACCTATTTAACCAATGTTATACTTTAGTTTCGGCTCAGCCAACGCTCAATACTTGTACTGTAGTAGTTTCTGTGTGAGCAACGCTGACTGAGAAACCTATTTAACCAATGTTATACTTTAGTTTCGGCTCAGCCAACGCTCAATACTTGTACTGTAGTAGTTTCTGTGAGCAACGCTGACTGAGCACCTATTTAACCAGTGTTATACTTTAGTTTCGGCTCAGCCAACGCTCAATACTCGTACTGTAGTAGTTTCTGTGTGAGCAACGCTGACTGAGCACCTATTTAACCAATGTTATACTTTAGTTTCGGCTCAGCCAACGCTCAATACTCGTACTGTAGTAGTTTCTGTGTGAGCAACGCTGACTGAGCACCTATTTAACCAATGTTATACTTTAGTTTCGGCTCAGCCAACGCTCAATACTTGTACTGTAGTAGTTTCTGTGAGCAACGCTGACTGAGCACCTATTTTACCGATGTTATACTTTAGTTTCGGCTCAGCCAACGCTCAATACTTGTACTGTAGTAGTTTCTGTGAGCAACGCTGACTGAGCACCTATTTTACCGATGTTATACTTTAGTTTCGGCTCAGCCAACGCTCAATACTTGTACTGTAGTAGTTTCTGTGAGCAACGCTGACTGAGCACCTATTTAACCAGTGTTATACTTTAGTTTCGGCTCAGCCAACGCTCAATACTTGTACTGTAGTAGTTTCTGTGAGCAACGCTGACTGAGCACCTATTTTACCGATGTTATACTTTAGTTTCGGCTCAGCCAACGCTCAATACTTGTACCGTATTAGTTTATGAGCTTATGCAACCAATTTTATAGATTTAGTTTGATCCATCAAATGCCGGATAGTGTAGTTTCCCCTATTTTTATACTGTAATTTTGAACTAGGGCATATTTTACTTTGAACAGACTTTCATTTGTGTACAAGGGTTAAACGTATACTTTAGTGTTTTAACACTTTGTAAAAAGCAATTACGAGTATATGTGCATATTTGTGAGACACTGGTCGAACCATGAGAAGAAATAGACAACTGGTGTCCAGACCGATATGGCGTTGGCAGAAATACTGAAATAATATCGTTGAGCTCAACCTAAGCCTTCTCGAGTTTAAGCAGTAAATGATGTCGGGATATCGGAAAAAAGTGGATTTACATAATCGTATGATTACCGTAGCCAACGTGTTAGTATGCTAAGTACGGCAACCTTGCCCAAGCAGTGTTCGTGACACCATTTCACTAAAGGTTACATGTAGGCTCGGTATAATCTACTGAAGAGGATGTGCTTTAACATTTACCAGTCTATCGGAGAAGGTCAGATCTTTTGTCAAGGAGGGCGGTCTGACTCGTAAAAAACCATTCCTGCAAATTATTGCAGAGTTGAGTTTCAAATTTAACCAACTTATTTATGGCGAGTTTTTGTCACTGTGTACACAAAGTCTGGGATTGGAAAAGTTTGTAGATCGAGCCAAATAATAAAAAGGCAGACAAATATTAGCTTAAGACAGTTTGAAGAGTTTTCCTGACAGAGTTGAATAAAAAGGGAAGTGGCACTGACTTAATTTCCTCACTTATGCGGTTCTCGAGAATATATAGATTACCCACTGTGGTATCGATAATAAAAGTGTTAACAGTGACCATCCCTTGGGTATTATCCCTCTTCAGCAGGCCAAAATTTGGAAAATGCTGCTTCGACGGACGAGGCAAAAGTTTAACAATATTCAAAGAAGTTAAAAAATATGTTTCTTGAACCTATTACAATACAACTTACAAACGCCTTTTTTCCCACATTACTTTCCACACCATAAAGCAGTATAAAATTACACCAATGTATAAATTTTAATCCACTTTAAATTTGTTCAGACATGTCTAATAGTAAATAGTAAATACTCACATTAATCAATATGTTTTAAATTTTCAGTTGAGACGTCGTCTATATTGCCTTTTATGGAGTTTAAAGTAAAGTAAAGATGCCGGATTCTACCAGGCGACGTTAGGGCTAAGAAGCCTTCTTGGGTCTTTTTCGTTTAAGGGCCAGCACAAAAGACCCTAGCTTGCCTATTCAAAACTCAGATCACGCGATACTAGCCCGCTGCGCAGCGCATTGCGCTGCTTGCTCTTTTAGAAAAAAAATAACTCGAGCTTGCAAAGTCCAAGCCCAGATCAACTCACCACGCTAAAACTCAGACAGAACTAACGCAGGTTACATTACAGGCAAAATATAAGCGGCGCGCGTTTATCACTGATGAGATAAGACGAGTTTATACAATCTAGAAGTAGTACCTGGACTACTACTGCCCTACGAACTAATAACACCAAAAAAACGATTAAATGCACTGTCAGTCAGGTATAGTATGTTTGTAAGGTGCTGGCCCTTAAACGAAAAAGACCCGCCTTCTTAACACTTAACATTTAACCTGGGGACCAACGGCTTAAAGGTGACTTCCGAACCACCACCAATGGCCGGGCAGGCGGGCTGCTTGCAAGGACAGGATCGCTCAGCGGTCACCCATCCAAGCAGCAGCCACGCTCGACGTTACTTCATCCCCGCTACACTGGTCCATTGAAATGGGTGGAAAATTTGGAGTTCACAAGTTTTTTCTAGGGTAAATGAGTTTTAGCTTTGTTTACCACTTTGGATTTCCGTAATAAACTCCAAAATATCAGGTTACTACTTTACAATCTAAACACTATCTGATACCTAGCAGATTAATAGATACAATGAAAGGGATACAGGGCAATCCCACACCTGAGTTCTCTACTGCCAGATTGGCTCAGATAGGTCCACCGAAAACGCAATGTAAATTATGCACTAGTACAAAAACAGATTTATTGTTTCTGATTACCTTTCAGTTTAACTAATGGTAATCACGTGACTCATTTTTACAACGCCAACGAAACTGTATTACATAACTATCACATTCTGGCACTTTTGCACACAATTATTTATTAATAATCTGATTCAAGGGAAGAACCCGACGGAACGTAACGAAAGTTTTTACTAAACTCACTAACTCTTCCAGGATTACTACAAATTTTCTGCTTTTTCACCCCACAATCAGTACAGTCCATCCTTGTACCAGGGGAAGTCTACGTACAAGCTTTAAGTCTCGAAGACTTGTCTAGCAAGAGTTATCGCAAAAATGAACGGAGAGACATAATAATAATAATAATAATAATAATTCTTTATTTTGTCAAAAACACAGAATATACATTTTGCATATACATATTCATGCATAATAAAATACATACATACATTTACATAGCATAAATCAAAATAAATGTTCTTACATTAAGTAACTACAATATGTTCATTTTAAGATGCAAAAACAGTCTCAATAAAAGATAATATAACTTAAAAAAAAAAACTGTATTTAAGACAAGACAAAATAGGAACCCCATAGGTAAAACCAGTATTGGGATCTCCATCACTTAACTAAAGCAAAAAAAAATCGGCTAGCAGCGACACGCAACTCGTATTAGGAAAAAAAAATTTACTTTACTCAAAAAATAATCTCTGTTTAATAACTCTGTGCTTTAAATTACACAACTAAATTTATCCCTTCAAAAAAGTAACTGTACAACAATAACAAAATAAACTATTATTACAGAGGGAATAAAAAAAAAGATAATAGTAATAAAATCTACACAACAAGTCTACACTAATTTAAATTGTGACATTAACCAGTTGTCTATATTTTGTTGCTCAAACAACCAAATTTTTAGATTTTTCAAGAACTCATTTAGTTTTGTAAATTGGTTTATCTTCGGAGTTATTAAATTAAACAAACGCGGTGCCACACTAGTATAAAACTTTTGATGTACTGTTAAATGAGACTTTGGCACAAACACTACTTGATATTTTCTTAAATTATAGGTCTATTTTTTTTTTATTTTTACATCGACTCTATTTTAAGAGAAATCTTTCGGAACTTTAATTAATGCTAAACATCTTCAATGGGGCAGCTGTTCCAATACACACTTTAAACACTTTTATATTTCTAATGAAAGCTGTCAGAATTTTAGGCCATTATGGAGCTTGGGTTACTGACTTGACCCTGCCTCTATATTCTCGAGGTCGTCCTGTTCTGTCGACTCAAATTTCAGTTGGTACGGGGCAGGGATGTCCCCAGTCCGGAACAAGAGGCAGGAACAGTTTCGAAATTGATCAACACAGAACAATAAAAGTTGGTGTCAGCCTAATAAATAGGCTCCTTAATGGTATCAAACCATTCCATTTTAGTACCATTATCCAAAAGTATTCAAAGTTCGTCTGAATCACCTCCTGGTACAAAGGCGTTTTTACTCTATTGTTGAGTTCATGGTGGAGCACTAGGATAGGAATTCTTCAGGGGGGGGGAGGTGTTTCTTTAGGATTCTTCTATTGGTTCTTCTTGGCATTCTTTTAATTTTTGAAAACCATTAGTATCAATGAAAAATCCAATTTCCAACTAAACCAAATATTATATTTTTTATGAACTTAATTTACTGGATTGGCCCATGCAATGCAGTTATTAATTCTTTTAATGCATCAAACAATACTGTATTATCATCTATAAAGTAATTAATTTTCATGACAGTAGTGAATGCCACTCTGACAGGGGTATACTCATATATCTTACAGTTCGAGTCACAAGCCTTTCACTGGCACAAAGTGACTACAGTAGAATAAACTACCAGCATTCTCTCTTGGCACACGCTTACACTTTGGGACTGAGGTCGGGAATTCCTCGCGGGGTTGACGGTGTGATGCGGTCAATGGCACCGGTATCGTACGTGTAGTAAGTGGTACTAGTACTTGAAGAGTAGTGAGTGAATGAATGAATGAGATATTTACTTTGACATATGAAATCAGGACCATTGGGTGAGGGAGGGGGTGATTAGTAATTTACAAGATGACAAGATCTTTTATGCATTTCGTTGGATTTTATATTTTCTGTTTAAGTATTATTCAATATCAGTCTTAACAATGAAAATTTTAAAATCCCACAGGTTTAGCACGAAACGATTAAAGGTGATTAGCTAATGAAAATTCTTACCTTGATTCAGTTATTGGCTTCTCTAAGACATCCAATTTTTTATTGCAATAACTTTTAGTGGCGTGGCAAAAAAACTGGATGGTGTTCAAATGAAGCTTGGAGTTTGTTGCGCTCGAGCAATTTTCAAAGCGGCACTGACTGTTCTGTGAAACTTTTTGGGCATTTAAATAATAGCCTGCTGTGCGGTGATGTTTCTAAGAAACATTTTATACATGTAGAAACAAGACGTATAAGGATCGGCTAGGGGTTTTCAACTGACCTGAACTTGTCCTCTGCAGAACGTGTTAACGTCAAACGAACATTATATCGTATTGTTTAAAAACATATTATTGACTCCTTTGAGTAGAATTTATGAAATCTTGAATTCAAATTGATGAAAAGTATATTCGTTATGGATATTTGTGTGGTTTTCTTAATAATCGGTCGACTCCTGTGTCTGACAGTTTTACCAATACATGTATAAACTGTGTGCTAATTCTATCGTCCGCAAACAGTAGATCGGCTGCCAATACTTTATTTAATTTTCTTAGGGAAAAGGATAGTTTTATTTAGTTTTACGTAATGCTAAAGTTCTCATTAGTTGTAATCTATGAAAAGAATAATGCCAAATATAGCAGCTCTTCGTTGAACTTGCGTCAAATTATAAAACTTTTGTAATTATTCAAAGCTCGACTACGAATAATTTATACTGTGTGGATGAAACTTCAGAAGTGTTGCTTATGAAACTAAATTAATTGCAAGACTAACTGGCTTGACCTTATTATATATAGTTCAGTTTATTAAAACTCACTGTTTTCTGTAGGTTTTTGTGTCTGACAAAACTTCCTACCTTAATTTATATAATTATGTGTTTGACAATGGAGTGCCACGGAGAGGGCGAGTTTGATCTATCGTAGGAGTGAATCCGTGTGTTGTCACCAACCAAAGGCTGTCAACTGCAACCAAAGGCTGTCAGCAACAACCAAACACTGGTAACAACAGCCTAAGTCTGTCAACATCCCTATTGTATGGTATGATGATCAAGACAAGTTAGCATTTCAAAGCTCAAGGGAATGTTGTTTTTTTTATAGAAAACGATTGTAAAAAAATTATTTTAATTGTAAAACAGTTCAGAAAAACAATAGTTTAGATTTTATTTAGATCTTCTCCACTCAAATGGTTCATTTAAAACTCTGCCTAGATGATCACTGGAGCTGGAATTTAAATAATTTTAACCGTTTATAACACATTATTATCCCGTTATTATATCACGGTTATTATTAACCGTTTATCTCTCACTGTTATATTGCGATAACTGTTATACCGGCTACATTATGCCATTGACACAATGGGTTTTAGTAATAATTTAAAAGTGATAAAAGCCCTCCACAACCTAAGTATACTAAATAAATAGCATCTGTGTAATTATCGCACTCGTACTTACTTTGTTATATTCATACGCACTTTTGATGAATTTAGTGAGTGATCAGCTGATTAAGAATCAGTTCCTAATCATCCAATAAAGACTGTAAAACAAACCATTATCTGTTTCACCTTACATCTTGAGAAACATATCAGAGAAAAATTACAAACACTTGCAAAAATTACAAGAGAAAAACAACAAGAGAAAAATTACTTCTGCAACGTTTCCATGGCGTGTTTCCATTGAAGCAATTTCAGACAAGGAATACCTGATATAATCGACTGTTTATGATATAATCGACTGGGTGCGTCGCTCTCTTGACGACCTCTGATTCATCAGAAAGAGGTCGGGCTTGTTGCGGGGATCTGATTCAAACGCGAATACTGTGGTAACGAACATCGATGTGGACAAACGATCCAGTGAAGGAATACGTTCTTACGAACAAACGATTGCATCGTTTTTAACGCTGTTGAAGAGTAAAATATCAGTTACCAATCCTCCAGAGAGCTAGGAAAACCCGGTTTTAGTGAAAAATCGTTTCCTGAGTATCAATGGGCCAGAGTACAGTAACCATTAATTTTGTCACGGTTCCATCCAGGGTGTGCTGTAATACATTCTCCTGCGGACTCAGATCACTGGCACACAATCAAGATGGCTGAGCACCAGGGTCTATTAAAACTTTTGGCTTAACTTTCTCATACTTTGTTTCGTCTATATCGAATCACTTCTCATCGGCATGTGTCAGGCTTGCCCCCAGTTATAGACTAAAGACTGTCTTAGTGAACGGGATGCTTATTAAAAGTGCTTTGAAATTCGCTTTCGAGGCACTTTTAATACAGTTTGGCAACCTGTTGATGAAATGAATACCTCGTCTGTAACCACTGCCTGCGATGGCAAGTGTTCATAAACCACCCTCCTGTCTCTCCAAGTTCGGCAGTTTACCCTGCTTCTGGTCTCATGTGAATTTACATCAAGGCCACTTGCTATGACTGAAGAAGGAGAGGGTGATCGCAGCTAACAGAGTGCCAACATTCAGCCGTAACAGATCATCGTGAAGTTCGCGACGAGGCAGCAACAGGATGACTGCTCCATGTCTTCAAGGAGGTACGACAGATTACGACGGACAAGATCAATCAACAAGGAGAGGATCTTCATTACCTAGCGAGAACATAAACAGCTTCTGGGCAGAGTCAAGGAGACAGCACGGGCCAAAGGTTACAAGTATGTGTGGAACAGGGAGGTAAAAACTTTTGTGAGGAGGGAAAATGGAGAGAAGTGCATCAGGATTGATGTTCTGAACGACTTGGGGAAGCTCAACAGCAAAGCAAGGGAATTAATTATGTAAGTCAAATAATACTGAATAAATATAAGTAAGAAAACTACTGAAAGAATATTTATTTCCTTTACTTTATTATTTATTAGCCTAGAATGCTAGTTTACTTTATTAAAGCATAAGCTTATGTATTCTTTTGATTATGCTTTCACTGAATTATGATAGACAAATGTATAGTTCTAAATCGTATAAATTGTTGTTTTTGTCTTTCAACTCCAACACCTTAAATATATTTCAATGAATATTAAGAGTTTAAGAAAACTTTTGACACTTTTATGGTACATAGTTTAAGTAATTCGATAGATATTATTGTTACGGCTGAAATATGGATTTATAAAGAGGAGGTATCAAATTATAAATGTACTGGTTTGAAATCTTTTTACAAAACAAACGAAGAGTATATGGCAGGAGGCATATTTGTTTACATTAGAGATAATATTTTCGTTGGAGATAGTAGGTTATCCATTGAATCAGCCGAATCAGGTTACACAGTTATTCTGTAAGCAAATTTTATTTTATTTAGAAAAATTAATTCCCAATTAAAGTAATATCTAAATTTATGTAGGTGAAATAAATCTAGACATTTTGGATAATAATAATATAAGCAGCGGTTATCTTTCGCTTATAAATATTAACGGATTTGTATGTTTGATTTTACCACAGGAACCAATGATTCTGCTTCCTGTATTGAACACATTTTTATAAAATTTTAAAACTCTCCAATATGTTTAGTGTTACAATATTTCATGTTGACTTAACAGTTAATTTTCATTAGGCCTGGTTGCAAATTTTGAGAATAAATAAACAAAGTTCATAAGGATATCATACTAACCAATAGAATTCTAGATTTTGAAAGTTTCAATGTTATTGAATGATTTTTATGAGGTTTCCTATTAGAACATGAGGAATAGTCTGACTACTCTTTGTAGACTTAGAGTAGTGAAGTCTCGCCGAAATGAAATTTTACCTCTTGATTCTGGCTATTAAAGCTATTAATAAAAGCTATTATAGCTATTAAGGCTATTAAAGCCAATGTAATGCTAACCAATTTAATGAACGTCATCTCGTACCCAGTCCACACTCAAAATTCTCAGTTATTCAAAATGAATTATTAATTAGAAAAATGTTAGACTTGTGGATTCAAACACATAGATTGGTGAAAATCGAACTGGGATTTAAGCAGAAATCACAAGAACCTTTCGAACAAATGAGAATGAAAGTAGGTAGTCTAATAAAGTAATACCGAATGAACAAACTGATAACAACAACCAAAATGATTGATGACTAATGATGTCACAATGCAAATAACACGTAACTTAGCAGTTACTTAAGTGAAAGTTACTAGTTGTAAATAGAATACTAAATTATTTATTAACTGCATTAAAACAATTCTAAAACTGCTAAGTAGGAATTTGAAATCAAGTAGGAAAACCTGAGAGATTCTTTGGCAGAAACTAACAATAAAAGTACTATAATTAAAATAAATAGTTGTTGATAATCTTTTTGTATAGTAGAAGGATTTAACTGAAAACACTTGCTCAAGTAAAAGTAATGGATTTTCCAGCGGCAAATGGAGAACCCTGATTACGCTACATTCCTGCACGTCTGATTTATTACTGAACAAATTATCTGTGTGGCGCCTCTTTCAGCTCTGTCAGGTCGAGAAGATTCAACTGGTCCCAGTCAAAACCGATTAGAGTGTTCTTGCTTACGTGGGTATAAATATAATTGAATTATTTTGTTTGTAAAATAAGTATTTAACTAATTTTCTTTATTTCTTGTAATGAAAAGTGGAAGGAAGGAGTGTAGTAATAATCCCACTGTAAATAGATTATCCGTAGCCGTTCATTGCATAATGAATTTTCCTTCAGGAGATGTTCCATGTCAGCCTTTATTATGAAATCGCATTATGGAATATTTGAAGCAGAAGTGAGAATATTTCTCTTATACGTGTTATTTATCGTTTCTAACATGGAAAAGTTTAACACTTTCCTGTGTAAGTATAATATGGGACTCCTCATCTGATGTGGACGATGCAGGAAAAATAACGTAACCATCTTAATGGGTAAAGAAAAGTATGCGTCTTTTTTGCCAGGCGAAGTTGGGGCTAAGAAGCCCTCTCTAACACTTTACCTGGGGACCGACGGCTTAAAGGTGACTTCCGAACCACCACCAATGGCCGGGCAGGCGGGCTGCTTGCAAGGACAGGATCGCTTAGCGGTACCCATGCAATGGAATGATGTGATTGTGAGGTCGATTTGGCCGTGCCAGAACACGCAGCATCACGCCACTGTGGCGTCTGGCGGCGCCACCAAACGCCACAGTGTGAATATGGAATGATGTGGTTGTCAGGTCGATATGGCCGTGCCAGAACACGCAGCATCACGCCACTGTGGCGTCTGGCGGCGCCACCAAACGCCACAGTGTGAATATGGAATGATGTGGTTGTCAGGTCGATATGGCCGTGCCAGAACACGCAGCATCACGCCACCACATGTCTGGCAGCGCCACCAAACGCCCCAGTGTGAATATGGAATGATGTGGTCGTGAGGTCGATTTGGCCGTGCCAGAACACGCAGCATCACGCCACCACATGTCTGGCGGCGCCACCAAACGCCCCAGTGTGAATCTCGAAATGATGTGGTCGTGAGGTCGATTTGGCCGTGTCAGAACACGCAGCATCACGCCACCACATGTCTGGCGGCGCCACGGCGAGAGCTAGGCTATTTGGTTTTATAGCATAATTTGTTAGCGACATTTGCATAGATCATGATGCAACTTTGTTCAATATAGCGTTTGCTTATGCCTTTACAAAGTTTTAGTTGAGTGATATATAAGAGGCGCATTTCATAGGGTCTTTTAAATCTAGAGCCTCTTAATTTGTAATTTGAAGAATCTATCGTTCATATACAACTGTAAAAAATTACATATTTATTTTCAACGGGGGTTTTCTCTGAGCCTGATAAAAGATGCCCCTATAAATCCTGCTTCTTTTTTTAAATAAAGAATTAACCATTTGATTTTCATTTCAATAGCGTACCTTCCCTCGTGGTATGATAAAGCAATTTCGTGCTGTTGTCAAAGTAATCTTAAACTGCTGTGATTTAAGTTTCGTGTAATAATGTAAAACATATTTCAGGCTAAAGCACCACTTGAAGACTTCATAGTGCTTGTTTGATATTTTAGGGCTTCTCAGACTCCTAGAGCTAATAGTTTTTAAATTTTTGCATGATAATAATTTGTGATGACCGTAAAAGTGGTTCAAATTGAAATCTATTGATAGAGAAAAGCTATACACGGTCTTCTGAGCACTAAAGTCGTTCGCAATAATAGAATTTTATTGGTGGAGTTACTTTGGCGAATCGTTATTATAACTCGATCCTGGGTGAATTATGAATGTTAACAGTAGTTTTTGACCCACTTGTTGATACACCATCTCAAAAATCAATCCTAACCCATACATTTTATGCATCTCGTAAATTTAGAGTCGTAAAGCAACTGTAAGTCGTGCAGTGAACTGTATTTTCATTACACAGAACATTGTTGGGTACACGTAACGTAGCTGTGGTGGGAAGGGTTGATTAAATGTGAATGTTGAGTTTAGCTCCACTTCATCTTCCTCTTAGTGCAGCGTCTGGGATCTGACGATGTTACTAAAGATTAAATCTACACGGTTTCGACATCAAAGACAAATAAAGTACAAAATATAGAGCATTCTATGTTGAGAGGTATTCTTCAGACGAACATGACTCCAGATTCCAGGAGTCAAGTCTTTGACAGTATCAGACTCCATCAGAGAAGGTGAACTGGAACTAAACTCATCGTTCACACGTTGTTGGCATTGCGATAGTGTGAAAACTTTCTGGCTAAATCCTAATAAAGAAGGTATCCGTAGAAGTTAACATTCTTGAAGTTCCTTTTAGTGCAGCGTCTATGAGACTCTGTCACAGATTTGACTTCTGGAATCTGGAAGCTGAAAATGAACTCTACATTGTTTCGACATCAGAGACACATAAACTACAAAATACAGAGCATTCTATGTTCAGAGGTATCCTTCAGACGAGCATGACTCCAGATTCCAGGAGTCAAGTCTTTGACAGCACCAGACTCCATCAGAGAAGGTGAATCGAAACTGTTGGCATTGGGGGAATGTGAAAACTTTCCGATGAAACCCTAAAAAAGAAGGTATTAATAAGGTAACCTTATTGACGTTCAAGGAGGCACAAAGCTACGGCACTGCCAGAAACAATATGACTAAAATGTGGTAGTCGTAGAAGCATAAAGGCGATTCGTGGAACATATGAGATAGCTGACGTTTAACTAAGTCGGTTTTATAACCGTATAACTCCCCAGTGTCTGCGGTCAATGTCATGGCAGTGTGCGGTGTCTATAATACAATTGTTAAGGACGGCTTCCTACTGTGTCCGCCCTAGTGACATTCTTTGATAGAAGTCTTGTTCAAACCTTATTTCACAGAGAGTGTTCCGTGCAAAGAGAGTGTCACACAATCATTACTTATTACATATATATATATATATATATATATATATATATATATATATATATTATATTATTACAACGCTTTTATTGACTGTTTGTCGACCCATTTATTACCATATCTTTCCATTTAGAACCCCGTCAATAGCACCACCATTCTTTGAGATAAGAATAATTTAGCACAAATTGGATACTTTTTAAGAGGCATCTCATTATAAAATATTACTCTTTAAATCTTTGTACCCCCGTGTTACACTTAATTTTTGTATAGTTTTTTTTTTAGTTATTTTTCAATAAACTCCTTGACAAATGGGTTAGCTCACTCTATATTCAATGCACAAATCTTTAAATGAACGCCATTTTCCTTAGAGTAATCCAGATTGTTTTAGTACTGTGTATTATCTCATAAGAACTTTGATATATGTAACACCCGCCTGCTTACCTAATTTAAAACCTTTGATAGTTTCAGGATAACACAAATACTAATTTTATCAAACACACGCGCGCACGCACACATTAATATTGAAATAAAGAAAATGTGTGTTTTTGACGATAGAAGGATTTTAAAGGAAACACAAGATTTTTCCAAACACTTGCCACCGTTCACTGATACATGAAATCCCACTAAATATTACGTTTTAGACTAAACATTAATAAACACTCTACGTTTCAAGTTCTGCAATCTGATCTCTTCTTCAGGTGGATACGAACCTAACACATAACTATAATCTAGGTTAAAATAAGCATATAAGAACGTTGTGAAATGCATAAATCAGAAATCACAGCAACGATGTTGTGTATGAAATCCATGCCCAACTCCTGGAATGATTTGTTTAATTTATCATAGATTGTTGTTATATGTCAGGTTAGTTACCCACCTGATGAAGAGATCAGATTGAAGATCTCGAAACGTAGTGTTACTAATTTCTTGAACTATGCCAAATTTCCGGAAAAATTCCTGTTTCCATCTCATTTCTGCTAACTTAAAAGACGGGAAAGCTTTCTTCGAATCTGAGAGCCCTAGTGGTACATAAGGAGAGCAGGTGTCAAGCAGAGAAATTAACACTATTGCAATAACATAAACAATGAATATGCAAAGGTTAATGAGGCTGCCATTGTGGTCGGAGAGCAGCACAATTTACTAGTGAACCAACTCGCTATGGTTTATTGCTATTATATGTGACAGTAATTGTAATGGGCTTCATTTTATTGAACTGGTCCAAAAGCCACGGATAGTGGAATGATAACTTTATTTTAAACGCCTTTGATTTGTATTAAGATTAAAAACGAAAACTATAATATACCTTGTAGTTTCAGTGTACTGCACGTTTGAATGGCTTTAGTTTGATAACAATCTGTCCAAATACTGGGGTTTAAAGTACGTAAAACTGGAATGGCTCACTTTTTCAAATGTATTTTTCTTTATAGTTATGGTTCTAATAGTAGCAGTTCAACTTGTGTACCTACAAGACTATTTAAAAATACCGTAAATACTTTTTATGCTATAAGTAATCTTTTATCTCCTGGAGATGTGGAATTGTTGAAACTGGCATGAGATGGCGAATATGAAGTAAACGTCTCGATGAGATAATTGAATAAGAAGAATGAGGAAAAGAAATACAACTATTTATATAATATAACCAAAGTGGTTTGGTATATTTTTGGAATTTTTTAATCGCATTATTCAGTTTACATTTACCCATAACGTTATAGTCATTTCAATATATTAAAAATTATATAGAGTTTCGAATTTTTATCATCTTATCAAAAGACATGGCATCATCTACAACATTCTTGTGATCTCGTCAAGACATTTGGAATCGTTTAAAAAGTCAACTTTTTACAACTATAAAAGTTGCTACAAATTCGAGTTTTACATTTTTACTGCAAAATAATCAATATTATTTTTAATTTGAGGTGTACGGGTATCAATGTACGCAGAAATAAAAGTTCGAAAATTACCAGTGAATATGTGTCAGCAGTTTTAATAACATTTCCCCCAAACCCCTCTCACCATTAGGGTAAAAAATAATGTTTGCAATAGTGACGTATTATGGTTTAGCTCTTTGTCAGAAAATATTTTTTGGTGTCATTTCTGATAAACAAAACCATATGGTCTGTTAGCGTTTAGAATTTAAAAAAAAATCAAATACCCTTTCTTTCTATAAGAAAAAAACAGTAATTTTACATGCTATGACGGTGTGCAAAATGATGGTAAATATTCAAAGTTAGCCACCATGGGCCCATTCTAACAGCCAGTAAATTTTTGTTGCACATTGAAAGGTAGTACAAGGTTACAAAATGTATATATTTATAATTTAATGTATATTAGACTAAAATAACCGTGCATTGGCTGAAGTTATTTAGTTGTTTATTACTCATATTTTCTTTTCTGCTCAAACAGCAGTTGTTTTTGCATTACGCGTTTATTGTATTTTTTCCAGAATAAAATATTTTAAACTTTGAGGGGATTATAAAAATTTTCGAACCAATGCAAGCTCTCCCACACGGTTAAAAATATAATTGCATCATGGCAGAAAAAAAACAGATATGTGAAGGGTTTGTTAGACAATCCACACGGCCAACACAGCGTCAGCGTATTAGGTTTCCGAGTCATTAAAAGGCGTTATCAGTGAAAGGGGATATAAAACACACTCTCCGGCTCGCTGACTCCTCGCCATTCATACTCAATAGTTGTTCGTTTTTTGGTCTCATATTTAGTTTCGTAAATAACACAATACCGGGTAGTGGTCGTATTTACTGTCGTATGTAAACGTATTTCATTACTTATATTCCTGTTTGGAAAAACACCGCGTTTTATGGAATTGATGCCCGTAAACAAACAGTTTGCACAGAAAGTGCGTGAAACGTTAGTTAAATCACTTTAAGCACAATCGGACGGTTTCGCTCCATTCAGTAATATAACCAATAACCGTCAAAGTGATCATTCATGGTCAATTGGGTGTTAAAAATCGGTACTGAGATTTCACAATATGCCCGTCCCGACAGCTACCACAGCTGTCTCTCACCACCCCTGTAACTACCCCTTTTCAGGGACGCGTAAGGGCCAATATCCATACAATGTACAGCGCCCTTTTCCACATTTCCGTAATGGAGATGCTTTTTGGCTCTATCCGACTTCAGAATTCAGATAAAATGAGAAGGCTTTTTCAACGTTTCTCACGAAAGTATCCGATTCAGCAGACAGTCTGCATACAATTTAAATATTGTAACTCGTTTTATCCATATACAAAATAGATAGCCTGCACACAATCTGCGGACTATCTGTATGCAACATGCACTCAGTCTGTATGCGACTTACATACAGTCTCCATACAGTCTGCGTACAATCTGCGGATTGTCTGTATGCAACTTGCACATAGTCTCCACACAGTCTGCATACAATCTGGGAATTGTCTGTATGCAACTTGCACACAGTCTCCACACAGTCTGCATACAATCTGGGAATTGTCTGTATGCAACTTGCACACAGTCTCCACACAGTCTGCATACAATCTGGGAATTGTCTGTATGCAACTTGCACACAGTCTCCACACAGTCTGCATACAATCTGGGAATTGTCTGTATGCAACTTGCACACAGTCTCCACACAGTCTGCATACAATCTGGGAATTGTCTGTATGCAACTTGCACACAGTCTCCACACAGTCTGCATACAATCTGGGAATTGTCTGTATGCAACTTGCACACAGTCTCCACACAGTCTGCACACAATCTGGGAATTGTCTGTATGCAACTTGCACACAGTCTCCACACAGTCTGCACACAATCTGGGAATTGTCTGTATGCAACTTGCACATAGTCTCAACACAGTCTGCATACAATCTGGGAATTGTCTGTATGCAACTTGCACATAGTCTCAACACAGTCTGCATACAATCTGGGAATTGTCTGTATGCAACTTGCACATAGTCTCAACACAGTCTGCACACAATCTGGGAATTGTCTGTATGCAACTTGCACATAGTCTCAACACAGTCTGCACACAATCTGGGAATTGTCTGTATGCAACTTGCACACAGTCTCCACACAGTCTGCACACAATCTGTGAATTGTCTGTATGCAACTTGCACACAGTCTCCACACAGTCTGCACACAATCTGGGAATTGTCTGTATGCAACTTGCACACAGTCTCCACACAGTCTGCATACAATCTGGGAATTGTCTGTATGCAACTTGCACACAGTCTCCACACAGTCTGCATACAATCTGGGAATTGTCTGTATGCAACTTGCACACAGTCTCCACACAGTCTGCACACAATCTGGGAATTGTCTGTATGCAACTTGCACATAGTCTCAACACAGTCTGCATACAATCTGGGAATTGTCTGTATGCAACTTGCACACAGTCTCCACACAGTTAGGATACGGTCTGTAATGTGTGAGAGTCTGAGATTAGCCTCAGGTAAGATTACGACTCTTCACGTGTTAATTGTTAAACATCGTATTACATAGTTAATTGGTTCCTAGATAGCAGCAAATTATTACAAAATATATGTTTTTATTTTGCGCCAATCAACTTTTGAAAAATAAGGTATTAAACAGATTGAATGCGCAATTTCTAATTATGTTTGTAATCAATTGGAAATAAACCGGTTCATTATTTACTAAACAGGTGTAAGAATATTGCTCATTATCTCTATTGTCCAAGTTGTGAAACTTGACCCACAGAATTTAAATTGTGCTTTTGTCTAAAATATTCATTTTGTGCTATCATAATTCCGACATAGTTGCCCTTTGGTGTTTTTAAATAGTGAAAAAATTGAGTAAAGTCGAAATTTAATCTCATGACAGATTCTGAGGACTCTGAAAATTATATAGAAAGTGAAAATTAAATTTTGAAAATCTTCTCGCCAAAACGACTTTTTGGTACTGTAGATTGAGATCTTCATCGTGCAATGCATTTAAATTTGTGACAATTTATTTCTATTCATCATTTTATAGTTGTATTATGGTGTGGTATGGTGATGAAAAGTTAATGTATACCATGTCTTCTTTTGTGATAACTATAACATGAAATCTATTATATAATTCTTTTATTGATAATCTTAGCCTCCACGGAATTTTCGTATACGTTATTTTATACCGATACAGACATTCTTGACTCTGTAACACGTGATAGATCGAGAGAAGTTTTCCCGTTGACAGCAGAAACCAACTGTGAGTCTCTCACTCGACCTTGGTGTGAACGATAACGGAACAGTGATAACGATTCTTGCATCAACGCCGCGCCGGACGACAAACGAGCTTTTTGTCCTTCACAAACGAGCAGTGCCGGACAGAAAACAATCTTGCAGAAGTAATCGTAATACCTTACGTAATCCGATCAATCCGTCCTCAAGTAATAGCGACCAAAGCGTTGTCGTGTCTTTGAAGTTCCGTATGACTCATCGCTTAGACTGTTATACACAACTTGTGTGGTTTCTAATCCGTCACATACACACGTCATTATTGGACGTAATAACTGTTTAGTAAGATCGAATCACATGGATGCTCCTAAATCAGGGCCAGTAATTGCACGCAATATACACTGGAGAGACATAAGTGCATTAGCTGTATATGATAGTGTGATTTACCCCCAATCGGATTTGTTCACCGCAATACAATCCTTCATTACTTTTAATTTAACCTTGTACGATTAATTAACTGGAGGCGGGTGGAGAAGGTATGTTAACAGAACAATTTCAAGAAATGGCGTGGTACGGAATCTGGCCGTGTAGCCTAAATGTTAACTCATTCGCCAGGGACGATGTTGTGAATTCCTCCCTAGGGTGGCTCCTTATCTGGTTCCTAATCAATCAAAACCTGCTGACTAACTAACCTAATGAAGTATTTATTTTTGTGGAATGTGTATTATTATAAAAATTAAGACTAGAGATGGTGTTTTCCATTATTTTAAGAAACATTGATGGAGGTATTATTTTACCCGGCGAAGTTAGAGCTAAGATCTCCCTCTTCAATGCAACCTGTGGGCTTGCAACCAGTAATGCAACGTGGGGGCTTCCAACCACCAATGGAACCTTCCACCATGCTCGACGTTGCTTGGCATCCATCAATCGGAGATAACTGCAAAAAAATTGGACCATATCATTGGCAGTTCGGAGAAATATAAACCGACCCGTTATTGATGACGTTGAACTTTTAATATGTGTAACAACGGTAACAGTAAATGGAAATTAATTACATTAAAACAAATGAAACTAATACATATTGGACGTTGCTTTAATAAAATACCATTCAAACAACTAAACAGTACAAATTCAGTAGTCAACAGGATAATGAAACTATTTCAAAACAAATACAGATTCAATTCAGTCAATGAATTATATAACACACATATAAATTACATTGTTACACAGTTAAAACATTCAATATCAATTATATTACCGTTTTCACGATATGGTCGGATAGATCGAACCGTGCTGCACGAGAGTGACTATTCAGTTTAAACTATGAAGATCCAATATATCTGACTGTACTAGACTAGTGTGATTGTTCACTTTATCCTCCCATGGACCGACACATCTGACTGTACTAGACTAGTGTGATTGTTCACTTTATCCTCCCATGGCCCGACATATCTGACTGTACTAGACTAGTGTGATTGTTCACTTTATCCTCCCATGGCCAGACAAATTAATTGTACTGGACTAGTGTGATTGTTCACTTTATCCTCCCATGGTCCGATATATCGAACTGTACTGACTACGAACCTGGACCATCGCCTCTGCAACTTCACCAACTCTGCCAGCGCTCTAGAGTCTCGAACATCGGTTCTGCACCTTTCGCCCCGAGTCTGAGGCATTTACTCTGCATCCTTCACCAACCCTGCCAGTGCTCCAGAATTTCAGCCATCGCCTCTCCATCATCAGACTATGAGACTCGCCATCTATGTAGGGTTCCAGCGTTGTCAGAGACTAGAGAATCCTGATGGCGCTCCAAACTTCAAGATGACATTATTGATTAATTATTTGACTGACTTCTTACTGAAATTATTGGCTAGAGGAAGCTCTGGCTAACATGTAATTGAATTTCCAAGCACTGATTTCCCTTTTTGGAAAATGATTTTTTCATTTTGGAAATCAATATTTACAGTGTTTATAGCTGTTGTGAATCCTCATAGTACCTTAAACGTTTTCATACCACCTATATACATGTGGCGCAGCGGATGTGTTTTGCGTGATACAAAATCGAAATTTTCTGTGCGCAGACAGTGTAAGGGTTTAGCTACCAAACAACGCAATATATCATGCATTATTCAAACGTAATACCGTTACTTGTTATTCATTGAAAAATGCGCCATGGAAATATTAAAATTGTCCGCAAAGTTCATGTTCGGTTGTAAACAAACAATTCGTCACATTAAATTGATTCGTAGGATGTACCAATAACCCAATCAATACCAGTAGATACCAGCAGCTTTACCAGAAACAACGCACTCAACTCCATAGTGGTATAAAGTAAGAAATGATTGTGTTCTCTTGTCGTCTATTTATCATAAATCAAATTAAAGCGTACGAACCTGTAATCAATATAGTAAGTGATTCGTCTCACATATTCAATTTTTAATCCATTATGCAATTTTCCCTTTTAAATATTATAGGTAACAGCTTTTTTGATGGTCCACAAATCGAATTTTTTTATAAATATTCACGCATGGGCATATTGGGCAGTGTTTGTACACATCACCCATGACCAAAAATACATTTTTGTCAGATCGGGTTTGCAGAAATAGTTGGGAAATTCAAGAATGACAAAAAGAGTTCTGCAGTTTTGAACATTTCTCTACGGCTGCTGAAAATTTGGTTAGATCTTCACAAGTTTCAGCCCATGGGGTATTTAGAAAATGCCATTGATGTTATCGGCAGATAATCATGTTTGAAATTTATATCAGATTTAATCACAGGTATAATGTAATAAAACTTTAATCGAGTTAACAGTATATAATCCGGTTTATGCTTAATTTAACATATAAATATGATTTGTACCTTCTGAAAACGTCTTTATACTTTAAGATAAGTATTCTTTAAGGTTTATTAAGCTCAACGAATAAATATTAAAACGAATTATATATAATAGAGAAATAAATGTTTCCGAGACGTGAAGTCCTCGTAGTAGGAGTACAGTCAACATTTCTAGCAATTTTGAATAAAATTGGCTTCGAATACTCTACTTTAATCCAAAATAATTCGTATATGTGTTCTAGTAAACGGTCAGATGATTTTATTACGCATCTCAAATGAAACTAAATGTTGCCTTAAACTTGTAAGTTGTAATATCATAAAAACCTACATAAAATAAGGTTAAATTAAAATGTAAAACCTCGTTTTTGATAAATAGCTATAATACAGCAAAAGGGATAGACAAAACGTGTTGCTATTTTAATACATATGGTTGATCAGAACCTATTACACTGTGTGGAATAGAAATGTGAAATTAATGTATAAGAAGGACTATCATACAAAGTATAACCTGTATGAACTGTATTTTTTCATCCTTCCCAGTTATTATTTCAGACACTTCAAGGGAAAACATTTGAGCTCACTTTTCTTGGCAAGGGGATGCACTAGAATAATTTTGGTAATGTTTTATAACCTTGGAACTACACTTATAATGGTATCCAAGTACAAGTAAGACATTTTCATTTCTAATTTAAAACCGCGCCGTGTAATATTCGTTAGTTTTGAATTATGCATTTATTTCTCCATTTAATAAATCTCCGTTGTACCCTTTGACATTTAACTAGGGTGTAGCATGTCCCGTCAGATTGTCTGTCATCTCATCATTATTGAGGGAGTGTTGTAATAGTTTAAGATATGGATAATGTTTTTAAAGAAAATACAGTTGAATAAAAATACAAAATCGTTTTTTACAGATCTTAGACTAGGTTACAGTGTTTCAACACTGTAATGACTATTAATGGAAAGCGGACATCTTAAATGTGCTTACTTAACGATGAGCTCATTTGACCTTCGTTTGAAACCTATAATTTACTCAACCGTTCAACGTGTTTTACGCCGCCTAATTAAATGGAACCGCGAAAATATACACAACTGTATTATAAAATACTTAATTAGATCATTCGTTCTTATTTTCTATATCTATAAAAATTTTACTATATCTGCTTTTGCCTGTCGGTCTAAATGTTGGTTCTACGTTCCTTGTAAAAAATACAAGTTTATTTGATACTTTGGTTTCTTAAACTTGAAGAATAGTCCATTCAACAGCTGCTCTTAATAAAAAAAAATAAAAAAGACTAATGAAAAATTGAATGGCCCTGCTCTTGTCTGCCTTAACGCAATCGAATTGTCCACCAATTCTTCTCAGACGTTGATAAATCAGATACCACAGATACCATACGAGGTTTTGAGAATCCCCGGGTGGACTTTGTCCTCCAAAAAGTTAGATACATCTCGTAGGTACAAATTTTGGTAATCAGTAAGGCTTTACTTGATAAGTGGCTGTGGAACTTTTAAACCCCCGATTTTAACGAGCAGCATCGGCTTGTCCAAATTAAAGGAAAATTCCAGGTTCATCTTTAGATCCTTCACACTGAGGCAATTTTGTCATCGTACATTATAGACTTTAATTACAGAAACTGCGTTGTGTTCCTTTAAAGTGTGTTCTGGAGCCCGTCTAGAAAAATTTGTAACATATATTTGGCAGTTATTTTTGGCATTTGATTCTGTGATCACAGAAGATATAGTTGAGGTTTTGAAAAGAGTATTTTGCTTTGCATAGCAACGTACTTTTAACTCATACAATATCTTTGTTTCTACGATACCTTTCATTCGGGATTCTGGTATATCCACCAGAGCACACCGACAAACGAAAGATTTATAGCACGTTACGTCATTCACGCCAACTGTGCCTACTATTGAGCCATGAACAAGGCTCCTTTTATTGCTTATCTACCGGAAGAAACGTGTGTTAGTTTAAAACAAACAGGCGGTTCCAGTTAGCAAGTCCTTTTTGTATACCAAACACCCGTCAAATCAAAAGGAATCCACATCCTGTTGTGTGGTGTCTTTGAAAAGAGTAATTAGGGTCTGTTTTCACTCAACGCTTAATGTGTCGTGGTACATAAATAATTATTGCTCAGTTGGCATTTTAACAAGCTAGTGTATCACTAAATAATTTACACAATTTAATATTATACACATAATACATTTATGAAATAATAAAGAGATAACAATCGAATTTTCCTTCAGAAATAGACAAGTAAAAGTTTGGTGGTCTAGTGGCTGGTTTTTACCTGACGGAATAACAAGCACTTTGCATTTAAAATGTTTTGTTAAACTCGTTATTGGTAAGATAAACCATAAAGAGTTCAAATATCCCATATAGTTGCACTTTGGATGGTATGGCGTACTTCATTATGTTTGAGTTTGGCATCCTACATGATGTTTGGGTTTGGCATCCTTCATGATGTTTGGGTTTGGCATCCTGCATGATGTTTGTGTTTGGCATCATTCATGATGTTTGGGTTGGACATCCTTCATGATATTTGGTTTGGACATCCTTCATGATATTTGGGTTGGACATACTTCATGATGTTTGAGTTTGGCATCCTACATGATGTTTGGGTTTGGCATCCTTCATGATGTTTGGGTTGGACATACTTCATGATGTTTGGGTTTGGCATCCTTATGATATTTGGGTTGGACATACTTCATGATGTTTGGGTTTGGAATCCTTCATGATTTTTGGGTTTGGCATCCTTCATGATATTTGGGTTGGACATACTTCATGATGTTTGAGTTTGGCATCATTCATGATGTTTGGGTTTGAAATCCTTCATGATGTTTGGGTTTGGAATCCTTCATGATTTTTGGGTTTGGCATCCTTCATGATATTTGGGTTGGACATACTTCATGATGTTTGAGTTTGGCATCCTTCATGCTATTTGGGTTGGACATACTTCATGATATTTGGGTTGGACATCCTTCATGATATTTGGTTTGGACATCCTTCATGATATTTGGGTTGGACATACTTCATGATGTTTGGGTTAGGCATCCTTCATGATGTTTGAGTTTGGCATCCTACATGATGTTTGGGTTTGGCATCCTTCATGATGTTTGGGTTGGACATACTTCATGATGTTTGGGTTTGGCATCCTTATGATATTTGGGTTGGACATACTTCATGATGTTTGGGTTTGGTATCCTTCATGATATTTGGGTTGGGCATACTTCATGATGTTTCTGTTTGGCATACTTCATGATGTTTTGGTTTGGCATACTTCATGATGTTTGGGTTGGAGATACCTCGTGAGGTTTGGGTTTGGCATACTTCATGATGTTTGCCTTATCTTCTGGTGTAGGGAGACTCTCTGTGGATACGGAACATCAGCGGGAAGATGGATCTTTACGACTAGCAGTCCAGCTTTTGACAACCCTGGCCTGTCATTGAAAGAACCTAGATATCGGAAACTTATTCTAGCCTAATTTAAGACTGGCTGTCAAAGGCATCATGGCATCGAGAAAAACAACCTAAAAAAAGGTCGTTGACCTCACCAATCCTATCGTGCTCAAATTCAAAACCTATAATATTATTCAGGTTTTGATGATGACTGGATTATTTACATTGCTCAAATTTCACAACCTGTGGCTGTATTATTTCTTTACAAAAGTTCTTTAAAAGGAAGAAATTTCTCTTGACCCACAGGAGAGAATATGCTGGACCCCTTTCGGGCCACCTCTTAGGCCACGCATTGGTTCGTTAGGAGTATTCTGAAGGAGGCACGTCCCACACTCACACTCACACAGGAGTGTTTTAGGCGATACACACACACGCACACACACACAGACACGCGCGCGCGCGCGCGTGTGTGTGTGTATTTAAAAGCATATGTGACAGATACGGTCAAATACAGAATAACTGAATCGTAAAAAGTGAGGGCTCTGTGGTGTAATGGTCGCACATTCACGCGGCAAATGAGAGATCCGGGTTCGAGTCTCTGCCAAGCAAGTACTTTTTGCGATTCAATATTTATTGAAATTTTATATATATGACGATGTGGTTCAGGAGTTCGCGCCAATATAATATAAAAGAACTTTAAACATTTAAGTTTCAATGTGAGAGGTTTTTAATGCTACTCAAATTTACATTATTTAGAATACAAATTAGGTTTAATGTATTCAATTAAGGAAAATTGATTTGTCTGTATGAATTAGAACCTGATATGTAATTCACTAAAAGAAACCATTTAATCCACTCACTTATAATAAGCCAAACAATTTAGATTTTATTTCATCCGTCAAATTACCTGGATATTATTTCCCACTAAATATTGTTTTCATTGGTACACCAAATTTAACCTTTTATATAAGCAATCCAAACTTCTGCTGTTCTCCTGTGGGTTGATATCGAAAAGAGACAAGCGTTGGAAAAAGAAAAAGGTTACACCCAAATTGTTGTATTTTTTTCAGTGTGTCAAAAGTCCCAATACAAAATATCCAATAGTTATTCTTTAATTCCTCTCTTAATCTCCCAACTGAACTAGTTTTCCTGAATAACAATCATAAGTTTACGTTTATTCCTTTAATTCACTACAAAATGTAATGATATGAAAAAGTAATATTCGTACAACAATATCATAACGCAACAATAATCAGTCAAGAACATGCTAAACTAATTCAGTCCACGTCATTCAAAGTAACATTGGGCTATATTTAAATTTTCATCTGCTACAGTTCAGAGTTGTTGAGTCGGTTTATTCCGTGTCAGATACAGACAAGTAGATTGATTGGCAAGCGAACGGCGGTCAGCAATGTGGTTTTGAGTAACTTGACCGTGACCGTTGAGGGATTTGCGGAACTGATTCAATTGGAGATCAATCTATTTCTTAGTGCATTGAATCTAGAACCTTACATTAAATCAGGAGACCGTCCAAATGGAAGTGGTAAAGTCAGCCTCAACTTACAGATGAGATACAGTATTACCAAGGTTGAAGATTTAAATATCAAAGTGTACTGTACCTTATTACTCTATGAAAGGATCTGCCAGGTGGAAGTGATATACTCAGCATCAACTAGCAGATAAAATACAACACAGATATGAGATTAAAATATCTAAGTACACTCGGCCTTGTTACTCTATAAGAGAAACTGTTGGATGGAAGTGCTATAGACAGCCTTATCTAGCAGATAAGATACTACACAGATACGAGATTCAAATATCTAAGTACACTCGGTCTTGTTACTCTATAAGAGAAACTGTTGGACGGAAGTGCTATAGGCAGCCTTATCTAGCAGATAAGATAACACAGATACGAGATTCAAATATCTAAGTACACTCGGTCTTGTTACTCTATAAGAAAACTGTTGGATGGAAGTGCTATAGGCAGCCTTATCTATCAGATAAGATACAACACAGATATGAGATTCAAATATCTAAGTACACTCGGTCTTGTTACTCTTAGAGAGGAACGGTTGGATGGAAGTGATGTATAGTCAGCGTCAGTCAGAAGGCAAACTGATGAACCACAGATAAGTGATTCTTCACCTCATTAGATGCGGCTTCTTCAATGCCTCATTACAAACATGATGTGCAATGTGATAAAGTAATAATGGATATTCAATACAATTCTGGATATTTTTGATAAAGATAATGTGATAATGTGAACTTTCATTTACTACTGACTGAGTATTGCAAGTGTGTTGTAATAGGGTGAATTTGTGTATTAGTAAGGCATTTAAATATGAAATTCTGGATTAAAATCCCTGTATGTAGACTGTATTAGGGTACGACGGACGCGACCTCTCTAGTATCTACTTGTACGTGTACGTGTACGCTCGCCGGCACTCCACGTACTAGCAGAGTTCAATTTCAGTGTTTATTATGTGTTTTTATCTTGTCTATGTATGTGCGAAGTTGTATATAATATAAACTCTCCATCGTGTTATTTCTGAAAGTGTATCTTAAATTATTAGATACCGGGTGCCCAAAGTTGACAAATTACGTAAACCACGTTTTCGTTTAGATAATGACAATGTTCCTCGAGCCCTTTTAGGTAGAAGATAGTCCGAAACAGTTCTGTAATAAGTTTACATTACGAAATGCACTCTATTACATTAACCAGCTTTACTGCTCTTGAGTTGGAATTGAAGATAAAATAGAAGATCGCATGTGCATGCGCTTTCTTTATTGTTGGTCTTTTAGAGGCGGTAAAAAAACAATAAAGTTTGTATATATTCCAGTAATACATCTCACAGTTTTGTAAGGTCATTGAACCTTCTGCTCGTTCAATAGAAATTGCAAACACTTGAACGTAAGTCTTTATGAATCATAGAGAGATAAGGAAACGAAGTAAGCTTACGATAAGTCTAGGTATCGTAGAGATAGTGTGAACAAATACGTATAAGCGGCTTACAGAAAATACCCCTGTGACGGTATCAATGAATATATGTATGTATAGTCATAATACTGAATTAATACTACAAAGGCCTCCATCCAAAGGTGATTCGGTGTGCTGGGACTGAATATTAACGGGATATTCTTTGTTATGCATTATAGTATCCATCACAAACTTACTTTTATACATATACATGTTTTTCAAAACAAGTGTAGCCTAGGATGTTTACCAAATGTTATGGAAAGACAGTCTATACGTTTTATTTCTCATGTTTACAAACGAGATTTACATTGACAAGTGATACGTATTAGCATGATAGTAATGTACAAACATAATCTAGAAAATTTGCAAAATAATAAATTTTTCTCAATACTTACCACATAAATTATACTTAAATAACATTTATTTACCTAATGGCATGTGGAATCTTTGTGGTACAAGGCACTAACAAGAATCAGCAAGCAAGTATTGTAACATCGATTAAAATGAAGTCAAAAAAGCGAAATATGTGTTAAGTATCTAGACAAACAGTTTGACAGAACGTGAATACATTTACCCTATTGAAGCAAATTTAAGACCCGTATCGGAAGCTGAACGTCATTACATTAAAACAAAGATTGTAAAATGCTGGTTTTGGCATTTTGGCAAGTTATGGTGAAATTTACGTTAGAAGCTCCAGTTGTTATTCACCTCATTAACTTTAGACTATAGAACCACCGTAATTTGTTGAACTTGAACTTAAATTTGAAGTACAAACGCGTTAAGAGGATGTGGTAATGAAACCAATATTCCACTCACGAATTAATCTCTGGAGTTTAAAATCAAAAATTATAGCAACAGGTTTTTGGGAATGCAATTAGAGCAGGCTAAAAATAAGGATTAGAATTTAAACGAAGAAAAGAAAACACAGGATTTAATCGGGAAATAGTTTTAATATCAAATTCCTGTTACGAGCAAAATGCATTTAATATGAGTACGAGTTGGTGTTGGAGTTGGCTCGACTATATGGAAAAAATAAATCATACAGAGTTTAGATAAATAACATTTAATATCAGGTCCCTGTTATGGGCAAAAAACAACTGACATAAAACTCATGCATTATAAATACAACGAAAAATAAATCACACAGGCTTTAGATGAATAACATTTAATATCAGGTCCCTGTTATGGGCAAAAAACAACTGACATAAAACTCATGCATTATAACTACAACGAAAAATAAATCACACAGGCTTTAGATGAATAACATTTAATATCAGGTCCCTGTTATGGGCAAAAAACAACTGACATAAAACTCATGCATTATAAATACAACGAAAAATAAATCACACAGGCTTTAGATGAATAACATTTAATATCAGGTCCCTGTTATGGGCAAAAAACAAGTGACATAAAACTCATGCATTATAACTACAACGAAAAATAAATCACACAGGCTTTAGATGAATAACATTTAATATCAGGTCCCGGCTATTGTTATTTATACTTTCAGTATTATGAGGCTTTTTCTGGCCTTTTAATTTCTTAAATGTAAATCAATTATCATTAAAGGAAGACTTTTACCGTTTCACAGAAATTAATAAATAAACAAATATTGATATTGTTAGGCAGGTAACTGAAGCAAACGAATTTGATGTCACTATTATTATAAAAAGTAAATATATTAAACAAAGAAATATAAATCTCGCATGTTGTAGCTAAATAAATTGATTGTATTATAATGTGGCTGTTACAAATAATGCATCTCATGTCAATAAACATCTGAATAGTCTCATAAAAGAAGGAAATAAATCACAAAATATTTAGTTACATTATAATTTAACTTTTAAGTTGTTTTGATCTGTACGGAACTGTTTGGAAGCGCAATAATATTTGTACAGAAATGGAAAGTGAATTGATATCTCGCTGATTTGTCATAAAGTTTTCATTGTTGGCAGTTTCGGTATTTTAAGATACATCCTATACATCTTTACTGCATTAACTAGCAAGAACTGTCGGGTAAAATCTTGTTATGCAATTCTAGATTATATTTATGTTGTTTTCCAGAAAAGATTGTGACGTTCACATTGCGTTGTTGAGCTTTTAAGATAAAAATTAAGTTTCAAATGACGGTGATGAGTATGTCTCAGTTATTTACTCCCCGGATTGTCAATCTACACACTAAGTAGTATGAAATTCACATGAGGTGTTCGCAGTTTGAGGTGTTGTGCTGTTAAATTATAAATTAAGTTTCAAATGACAGTGATGCAGGGATGAGTCTGTCTCAGATTATTTACTCCATGGATTGTCAATCTACGCACTAAGTAGTATGAAATTCACATGAGGTGTTCGCAGTTTGAGGTGTTGTGCTGTTAAATTATAAATTAAGTTTCAAATGACAGTGATGAGTCTGTCTCAGATCATTTACTCCACGGATTGTCAATCTACACACTAAAGTAGTATAAAATTCACATGAGGTGTTCGCAGTTTGAGGTGTTGTGCTGTTAAATTATAAATTAAGTTTCAAATGACAGTGATGCAGGGATGAGTCTGTCTCAGATTATTTACTCCATGGATTGTCAATCTACGCACTAAGTAGTATGAAATTCACATGAGGTGTTCGCAGTTTGAGGTGTTGTGCTGTTAAATTATAAATTAAGTTTCAAATGACAGTGATGCAGGGATGAGTCTGTCTCAGATTATTTACTCCATGGATTGTCAATCTACGCACTAAGTAGTATGAAATTCACATGAGGTGTTCGCAGTTTGAGGTGTTGTGCTGTTAAATTATAAATTAAGTTTCAAATGACAGTGATGGATGAGTCTGTCTCAGATCATTTACTCCACGGATTGTCAATCTACACACTAAAGTAGTATAAAATTCACATGAGGTGTTCGCAGTTTGAGGTGTTGTGCTGTTAAATTATAAATTAAGTTTCAAATGACAGTGATGAGTCTGTCTCAGATCATTTACTCCCCGGATTGTCAATCTACACATTAAGTAGTGCGACATGCACATAAGTTGTTCGTAGGTTCCCAAACTTAGGGGAAGTTATTTTCTATAGGAAGCATCTTTCATCCTCAAGGAGTATTTTGTCAAGCTTGTATGTCTTTATTACATACCTATTGTATTGCTTGTAAAGAAAACAAACAGATGCAATCAAATAGCAACTTTGCGTGAATAATTGTCCTACGGTAGGCCAGTCCATATGTGGTATCGTCAAAATAATCATTTTATGCTTATCGGTAATACACTAAAGTCGAGGTTAGGAATCAGTATTGTATTTCTAGAATAATTAACTGCTGGTATATAAAATAAATCACACTAGGTAGTATTCAATTCAATGTAAATTTATTGTACATGTACGTCATTTACAAGCTACGGAAAACAATGATGAAATTACATTCTCGTTTAGTACAGTTAAAAGTCGATTTTACACGCAGCATCTCTAATCATACAGAAGCCTGCATTAGCCACCTACCTTCAAATTTCTATTATTTTACCTATGAAGATATAAGATTTTTTTCTATAAAGAGTTGTCAGTGTTTAGTTCAACATATTTTCTAAACATATATATATATATATATATATATATAAATCCGAAGGAAACAGGAGTTTTCGGGTATTTGCCATCGTTCAGTGATACAACAAATCAGTAATACTACATTTCGAGATCTGTAATCTGATCTCTTCCTCAGGTTAATAGCCAAGTTACGTTGTGACACACGAGTCAGGAATCACAACAGCCGTGATGTGTGTCAAATCCATGTAGACTAACTCGAAAACATGCACTTAATAATAACAAAACACTAATTATTATAACTGAATTGCAGAAAACATGTCACAATAGGTCTGCACTCACCGACCTACCACATAGAACTGGCCGTAGGCCAATAGTAAAAGACTATCTTCATGGCAGAAAATGCCAGCAAAAACCGGAGGAAACGGAAATGGGCCTTTTTTATTATTGGTTGATTCTAGATGGATTTTCCAAAACCGTACTGGAACTCCGCATTGGCTTATTATAAATATTTAATCTTTTTAATATTTTAGGTTCCTTGTTAGTTCATTTTTACAAAACTCTATTATTATTAGAGGATACTCTACCCAAGGCCTAATACAGGTTTAGGTTAACATAATGGGATTATAAAATGAATAAAAAACCATGAGTAGTAATGGCGTGTATAAACGATGTAGTAAAACCTCTCGCTTATTATTGTGTTTCACTTGGTATTAATTAATTGATGCATACATTAAGTCACGTAACATACGATTCAACTTATTTTTTAGTTTTTAAATTTGTACTTCATCACAAATCACAAGTACCAAAAATATACATTTGTGATAGTGATACTATTTACTTATTGTTTAGTTTTCCGTGACACTAAATGGATATACGCGTTTTTTTAGTAAGTGATTATTTATAAACTAAGCATATGTCTGAGAACCATCAGTTTCATAATTCCTAATTCATTCCGAAATTATTCCAAAAGGGGGTGGCGCAGAGGTCAGGGACCCCGTGGAGTCGTGTGCTTTGCCGCGGGGGGGGGGAATATTGTGTGGAATATTCAAGTCGTCCACATTCAAAGCACGAAAAGGATCGTTGCTTGCTGTACAAAACTAGTATTATTTATCATAGAAACTTAGCGAACAGTTCGTAGATATGGAATTATCTACTAAAAACCGAATCCTAATATGGATTTCTTCCGTCTGCCATAAAATACATTAGCATGTGTGGACACTCCATTGATTCTTCAAATCAGACTAAAGAGTTATGGAAATAAAAACAAAACAAATGAAAAAGTAAATCTTAGTGAAAGCAAACTAAATCCAAATGATTTTCAACGCATTTTTATATATGTTTTATATAAAATGTGAAAGACCCCCTTTCTGTACATAATAGTTACTTCGCCTTATTAGGCAATAAAACTATTCCTGACGATGTAATAGATTTTTCTTTGAATGTAGTAAAAGAAAATACTAGAAATAGTAAAACAAATGTCTTGCAAAATATTAATGATCACTATGATTTCTCTAATAGACTTTTGAAAGATACTAGTTTTTTATGTGCATTACACAGGGAAAGTTTCCCAAGGTTCTAAAAGTCACTAAAATTTTTCCAATTTATAAAAAGGGAGTAAAAGATGGTTTCAATAACTATCGGCCCATTGCTATCGTACCTACACTTTCTAAGGTCGTAGAACTTGTTATAAAAAAAGCTGTAAGAGTCATAGCAGGAGCTACTAAACTTAAACATTTGAGAGAATTATTTTGAAACCTCAGAATTAATATTTTGTTTTCCCTCTACACTATTGAATGTTTGTTATATTTAAAAGAAGTACCCTGAGAATGTTCAATTCAGAAATGAAATACATTCTTATGATACTAGGTTTAATTGTTTTATTGATGTACCATCTCGTAGGTTAAAAAAAGTGTTGAAAGTCATTGATCATGTCCTGCAAGTTATTCAATAAAATTCCTATGAAGGCAGTTAAGTTACTTTAAGCCAATTTTAAGCATTTTACTCAATTAGTGAGTTTGTATCTGAACAATGAACTGAAGAAGGCTTATTGTCATAAATCCCAATGTTGCCTATTATTGTGACTTGCATTATACATTTGTAATAAAATGTTTATTTGGTAATTAAATATTCTATTCTGTGTTGTGTATTCTGCACTATTAGTATTATTTTTCAGCCATCCACATGCTTTGTTTGTAGAAATTCTTGTTTAGGTTAAGTTGTTTATAAGTTCATTATATGAATCTTGATTATAAAATGGAGAGGTATGTCCGCTGGATATAAATAAATAAACACATTTGGTACTCTAAGTAAACAAAATCATATTTACATTTCATTTAGATAGTTGTATCGGTTCATTGCTTCCATTTATATTTGGCATTGCTTTGCTCATAGCAATTTACTCCTATTTACTATTAAAAGTATAAATTATGTATGCCTAAGCATACTGAACTCATAATGTTGATCATAGTAATTGATACCGTATTCATAATTGATATTTGATGGGAAGATATTACAAGTCTGTTCAAACATTGACACATCATCTATATGATATCAATATGATCTACCTACTTGGAAATTGTAACAACAGTTCATTATTACATGCTGTTTGACAAAACAGCGGTAGAGTAAAAGCATTGAAAAATGAGTTTGACTTTAAGAACCGAAGACATAAAGTTTTAAAATTTCAAGTGATCGAACAAAGCAGTGACATTCATTGACGTTCATTGCTGTGTTTAAAGCGCACATTTTGTGATTTATTACGCTAGATAAAAGAATAATAAACGATAGTGGAATTCCGAATTTGTACAGGTCCAATGATTGCACCTTTGTAAACCCATATTGTATTGCACTTCAGATGAGAACATTAAAAGGATATCTAGCTTAATTAAATCCTGCCCGAGTGTTATTGCATGAACGTAATTATATTAGTATTGTGTTTATTGGATGTTATAACTTCATATATTTCCATTGACCTAGAAACAACCAGAACCAATAAACCAGTTGCAATGCGATGACTAGCTTAGTACAAAAGCTCATCAGAATCGGAAGCCTCATCGATCCATACCTTCTTTTCCCATTGTCACTTCTTATCTGCTATTGTCATTATTATAATTATATTACTGGAAGTGCTCACAACATTTAGAACTCAGTCATCCTAAACAGCACCACCATTTTAAATGCCTTAAAAGCACATTAAAAAATGTCTACAGGAAATGCTCATTCCAACTGCCGTATCGACGAACAACGTAATCTTTACTTAATTTGTTGTTATTATTATTTTGGTGATTCCGTCAGCACCGTAATTATATTCCTTGGCAGAACACGGGTAGAATACATGAAATGCCAAAACATTTGCAAAAAGTTTAGTAATGTTTTGCCTGACTAGTTCAAGATACAATTGGATATTGAAATTATTCACTGGAGTTTTATAAAACACAGCGAGCGCAATGAACATGACGAGTGACGTAATCAAGGTGATGCAGTTCTCTATAAGTTTGATTACGTCACAAGGATATTTCTGTAAGTGTTAGACAAACCGTCTCGAGAACGTGACAAAGTTATCTACGAGTAGAACTAATTTCTCGTAAGATTTGAGAACTCAATGAGCAAGATAAACTCACCAGAGCAATACAAGCTCTCCATGAATATCAAGAAGTACTTCATGAGTTTCACAAAGTACTCGACGTGTTTACAGACTGCCCCATTTACTTAGAAACTAAACCGTGGGTAGAAAACATTTGTCGACAAACTTTACAGATCTTCCAGAAAAATCAAACTCATCTATGAATTTGACAAGTAGTCCGTGTAAAAGACAAACTGGTCCATGCGTGGGGTTTCACATACTTCTCCATGAGTTTTACAAAGTTCTTCACGTGTTTACAAACTATCCCAAGCAACTAATCCACGAATACAACTAATTTTTTAATGCATTTGACAACTACTTCATGAGTACAAAAACTGCTCCATGAGTTTGGAAAAGAACTTCATGCGTTTGGCATACTTCTCCAACGTTTTGACAATGTTCTCTTCGGGTAAGACAACTCCACCAGGATTATGATGTACTACTCCATGATTAAAAAAGACAAAGTCACTTTGTCGTCACAGTACTGTGTAGGATACCACGGTAGGATACATTATCAATAAAATAGCAAGTTTTGTTATCTTATAGGTAATGCTTTTACCCGCCATTTTCTGTATCTGTGCCTACTTCTATAAATCTTATGTTTGGCATTTTAAAGATCTTAAAAGTAAGAAACTTAAAATAGAAGATGATAAATAAATTAATACTTGGACCGTGAATTTAAGTTATTTTGTAAGCACGTATGTCAAAATATGCACCCAGCAGGGACCACTTCTGGCTGGTTTATACCTTCCAGTTGAACCTACACTGGGCATAGCAAAAACCGATGACATTTAAATCTGGGCAACCTTATGGATGCGGCACATCACTAGCCGTAAATGTCGATAGTCTGGGGTGCAATGGTAATTCGATGGGTCTAGTCTACTGCCGGAGATGACGGTTGGAGTTAGTGGGGTTCATACCGTAAGCGTAAAGGTTCTTCCTAGCCTCAACATAAGGGCGTGACCCCCTTGCCTGCTTTGACTGGAGAGGCTGGTTCAGAGCTGGCTTCCCCTTCTTTCGATGGAACATGGCTTGAGATTAGTTCCAATATTCTGTATTATTCTTTTCTTATCTTCGTCGTGGATCTCGACAGGAACGGCCTCTACCCCCAACCTTACCCATCAGGAGTATCCTGTCACTCCGGAAGCAAAGGTCCTTCTTTCCTAAAAAAAGAAAACCTTAATCGTAAAGCTTGCACTAGAAAGCTTTCGCCTTGTACGGTGAAAGTTTTGGATAGTTTAGAACTCCAATATCCAAAAACAATTAGTACTACACAGAAAATAAAATACACTAACGGTATTTTGCTGTATTGCATCACAAAATTGTTCTAACGGAAAAGAAATTCAAATAGTCTTATTCATTATTCAGAATAATATTGCAAGGAAGTTTTAAGAAGTTGGTAAACGTTACGCCGTTGGGTAACACTTTATGTCATTTCAATTAAGTATTTACCTATGGAGATAATTATACGCCGATTAAAAGTTGTGTCGCCGCCTGTCTCCAGAGCGGTCGTGGAGCGCGGTTCAGCAAGCCCGACACTGCTGCTGTGTCGTACAACACATAAACAAAGTCAATATTTCCGGAATTCAGTATTTGTATTAAGCATCCTTGCCGGCCACGTTTCTAGGATAACTGCGGCGTCTGCTCGGCGCCGCAGCGCTCTCTCGACCAGTCCAGAGTCGAGTCTCGTAAGTCACAAGTCACAAAATCTTTATTTAGTAATAAACAGGATAATTTATAATCCTCATTCACCACAAGAGTGCGTGCGGGGAAAATTAATACATTAAAAAAATACATAATTCCTTAATATCTGGCAGTATTGTGAAAGTTTTCAGTTACACACGTTCCAGTTATACATTGAACCTCCCTTACAACTATTGATAATGTTACATTATAAATCAGTGGCGAATCACTTTTAAATTTATATTAATTAATTCATAACATTTTTTAAATTACATATTTTTAACTATCCAAACAAAACAAGCAATACAATATAAAGAGAGTAACATGCGATAAACTATATAAACAAACAAGCAATACAATGTAAATTGAACAACAAGCAATAATAATTAAATATAAATATAACAGGAATCAACAAAAAATAATGTATAATTTACCAGATACCACATAAATACAAACAAATAAATATATAATAAATACTGTACACAAATAAATCAAACACTGAGGTAATATGCACTTCTTCCATCTATGGTTTGAATCTTCAAACCGCGCATTGCACTGGGCCACCAGGCGGCTCATGACCCTCGGGTTCCCCCAAGGTTGCACCTTCATGGCCTGCCTTATTCCCATCTTCCTTTGAATTTTAGAATGTCGATAAAAGTAATTTAGTATGTTCTGTTAAGTTTCATTACAGTGTTTTTGGATTTGTCGACTTTACATTGGCAATCTTATTTAAATTCAGATCTTAATTTGACACTTATGGCTTTCTGATCGAGCGTACCAAGAAACTTGACAAAACTTCAGTACTTTGGCCTCAAGGCAGGACGATTGCTTGAAATTATGTGTTGCTCCATAAAATTATAGAAGGAAACCTTCATAATTTTAAGATTTCGGGAAATACTGGGATAACTAAAATATGTTTGGAACAAAACATTGCGGGCAACACGAGTCGATTCATTTATGTTCAAAAATGATCCTGAAATTCACGGAACAGTCCAGTCGAAAGTGAAAGAATGTAGGAAATGCAGGATCAGTTCCAGGATGATATGTGGAATGATGTTTTCAGAACAATCTTGTGAAATGCAGGAGATCCTGATGAACGTATGATAACTGTTGCACATGATTGATACACCTGAGTGTTGTCCAGTCTCGTGAAATATACTGATGAACTCGAGATAAGCTAGATGATCCTCGTATATGTGGTAGAATACAATGAGTCTCGTGAATCAGTGAATAACTCGAGATAAGCTAGATGATCCTCATATATGTTGTGAAATACAATGAGTCTCGTGAATCAGTGAATAACTCGAGATAAGCTAGATGATCCTCATATATGTTGTGAAATACAATGAGTCTCGTGAATCAGTGAATAACTCGAGATAAGCTAGATGATCCTCATATATGTTGTGAAATACAATGAGTCTCGTGAATCAGTGAATAACTCGAGATAAGCTAGATGATCCTCGTATATGTGGTGAAATACAATGAGTCTCGTGAATCAGTGAATAACTCGAGATAAGCTAGATGATCCTCGTATATGTGGTGAAATACAATGAGTCTCGTGAATCAGTGAATAACTCGAGATAAGCTAGATGATCCTCGTATATGTTGTGAAATACAATGAGTCTCGTGAATCAGTGAATAACTCGAGATATTCTGGATGATCCTCGTATATGTGGTGAAATACAATGAGTCTCGTGAAATACTGAAGAACTCGAGATATGCTGGATGATCCTCGTATATGTAGTGAAATACAATGAGTCTCGTGAATCAGTGAATAACTCGAGATAAGCTAGATGATCCTCATATATGTTGTGAAATACAATGAGTCTCGTGAATCAGTGAATAACTCGAGATAAGCTAGATGATCCTCATATATGTTGTGAAATACAATGAGTCTCGTGAATCAGTGAATAACTCGAGATAAGCTAGATGATCCTCATATATGTTGTGAAATACAATGAGTCTCGTGAATCAGTGAATAACTCGAGATAAGCTAGATGATCCTCGTATATGTGGTGAAATACAATGAGTCTCGTGAATCAGTGAATAACTCGAGATAAACTAGATGATCCTCGTATATGTGGTGAAATACAACGAGTCTCGTGAAATACTGAAGAACTCGAGATATGCTGGATGATCCTCGTATATGTAGTGAAATACAATGAGTCTCGTGAAATACTGAGGAACTCGAGATATGCTGGATGATCCTCGTATATGTGGTGGAATACAATGAGTCTCGTGAAATACTGAGGAACTCGAGATATGCTGGATGATCCTCGTATACGTGGTGGAATACAATGAGTCTCGTGAAATACTGAGGAACTCGAGATATGCTGGATGATCCTCGTATATGTAGTGAAATACAATGAGTCTCGTGAAATACTGAAGAACTCGAGATATTCTCGATGATCCTCGTATACGTGGTGGAATACAATGAGTCTCGTGAAATACTGAGGAACTCGAGATATGCTGGATGATCCTCGTATATGTGGTGAAATACAATGTACCATGTAAACAGCTGTTTTTGTGGGAGCAGAAGGGAGCCGAGCGGAGACTGGCTAGACCTGAGACCGGCAAGTGGGCCAAGGCCAAGGCCGGGGTCGAGGCCAACGACGCCACTACCACCACACCGAGACGGTGGGATGGTAGGTGACAGATGGTAGTTCTGCGATCTGCCGTTGCCACTACAGCTACAGCTTACTACCTCTCGGCTCTCTGCCGCAACACTTCGTTATGTCTCACCTACAAAACTCTGCTGCAGACTTCTATATCTAGATCAATGTTTTAACCTGCTGGTAAATGTATTCGTAATTGTCACGCTGTAACGCCTGTACATGGAAGGCCGACTAACGTATACGGACAGGCAAGCAATATAAAGATGGAGTTTTTGTGGATTATCGGCTTGAGAGTGACAGAGGTTGAAAGGCTGGCGTTAATGGAACACCTTTTGTTATCTAAGCGCAGTTAAGGCACCACTGTGGTGCAGTGCCTTTCAAGCTGTCTACGAGAGCGACTATCGCTTGTATCGCTTGAAATGGATTCTCCGGCGAGGAAGCTCATCTATTCTCACACTGGCAATACAAAGGGCAAAGTACACTATACGAGTGTGTTCGTCACGCAGCTAGTTGAGATTTCTAAGAAATGTACCGATTGAGAAATACATTGTAACATAAACACTATAAAATTATAATAATCGAAAAACACAGTACAACACGATAATTAGAAATAAAGTAATGATCTCAACAACAGTGGTATTAAAAAACCTAGTTACCTAAAGTTTATTATAATTTTTAAGTATAATGTGGAAAGATTAAAGTTTGAAAATGTTTTGCACACGTTCCGAAACCGTCTACTTTAAAAATTTGTATGTAAAAACTGTTCATATAGTTTTCAAAATGTTCTATCCATTAATGTCTTAATTTGTCAGTGGTCTAGAATTAATTACTGCAATTCATTGTGAGTTAAAATAGTCTATCTACAGTAACACCTTTAAATAAAATTTATACAGACAATGTTACTCGTATGAAATTGTTACACACTTCATTTATTCAGACCGACCAAATCATGCAAATCGTACAGCAAACCGTCCAAGTTAAATTTGATGGCGTTCACTAAAATTGAGACTATAAGCCTATTTCTAATATTTTTTGGTTTTGAAGGAACTTCCTGAAGGCGTGGAAATGTCTGGTGACCGATCCACAGTGAAGTCGAATTAGAGCGTGGATCTCTTGCATCCTAAGACACAAATGCAAGCGGTTGAATAAGTATTGTGGAATCCACATCTAAAAATCGTTGAAGTCTAAACAATAGTACGTACTTACGGTCAATTGAAGAAAAACTTACACATCTTAGGACTCACTACTGAAGATCTTAGGTGTAGACAATGTAATCAGCTAGAGGAGACTGCTTGCTGAACACAGTATTTTTGATCGTGAGGAGGTTGAGGTTAGGAGAAAAACACTATTTAGGACCTCTCAACCAGGTGATGAATTCGACGCCAGCATTGTGCAGAAGCTCTTGGATCTAGCTAAAGGTCAGGGGTAGGGTAGTCCTTACTAGCGGAACTTGGAGTACTCTAAACGCTTAGATTGGTCCACTAGGAATTAAGAGTTCTTTGTACACCCTCTTAAATCTAATCTACTAACCTAAATTCATATATATATATATATATATATATATATATATATATATATATATATATATATAGTTTTAATAGAGCATGCTCGACGTAGTGTATTGATAATTTCTTCGAATCGTGAGGTACTGAAGAAACAGCGAACACTAGAGTTTTAATGTGTTTGTGTTCACAGAGTTTATAACGTTTATTGATGTTGAGAAAATTAAAATTATGTCTGATTGATTATGAGTACGAAGATTTAGTTCTCGCACTGCGAAGCAGAATAAATACATGCTATGTGTATAATTAAGAGAATGAGTTGTCAACTCTATTAGCCTTATTCAGCAACATGCCTGTGACTAGAATCAGGGGTAGAACGTTTCAACCCAAGATCGAATGTACTGATAAGATGCTCCGGGTACAAAACTTCAACTAGAGCTACCTCTAACTCAGAACCAACGTCCAACACCTTTCACGACGTATACAATACCTTATAGCATACAATATACCCGTCATCGTATTCTTGAAAGAAACGTTTAAACAGAGAACTGTAAGAAAATATCACGTTACATTTTAATTATTCCACCATAAATAAGGATTACTATTTAGTGTTCAAATAAATATTTATATTGTATTACTATGTTTCAGTAGTACTATAGCGTTATATTAGTATTACGAGATTCATACAAAGGCAACCGAAGAGACTTGAACGCTGAAGTGTAAGCATGCGCGTCAGGCGACGCTCACTGCCCGAAACAGGTATAATCCTGTCTGTGTGAGATTCACACAAAATGTTGTATGGGTAACCAAGATCTAAAAAAATACTCACATGCTAAAAGTTTATTATCTACTTTATTCCGCTATATAAGACCCATAGGCTTTTTAAATATTGTCTACGCATAATTAACCCAAGTATTCAAATAGTAGTTGTATAAAAGTAGTATTTAATTAATAAGTAAGATTCAAATAAGGTACTAAGGGAAGTTTTAGTGAATATCTTTAAATTTCGTCCTGAGCGTAGGAATTTATCTAAGTGCGCTATGCTGCAAGTAAATCCGTATCTAAGTGAGCTATGCTGCAAGTAAATCCGTATCTAAGTGCGCTATGCTGCAAGTAAATCGTATCTAAGTGCGCTATGCTGCAGGTAAATCTTATCTAAGTGCGCTATGCTGCAGGTAAATCGTTTCTAAGTGAGCTATGCTGCAAGTAAATCGTATCTAAGTGCGCTATGCTGCAGGTAAATCTTATCTAAGTGAGCTATGCTGCAAGTAAATCCGTATCTAAGTGCGCTATGCTGCAGGTAAATCTGTTCTAAGTGAGCTATGCTGCAAGTAAATCTTAACTCTTAAATGGAGTTGGCAGATTTGTTTGCATTATTCTCCAGGACTACCTTGTACAGATGTAAACAAACACTGAAGTAATAATACCGTTCAAGGTTGACTACTCACAACGATTATGAGTTCATGTCTTATTTTCAGTATCAATTGTCTGTAAAGTGACAATTGCGTAGTTATATTCTTTTCTGTACGTTTATATTTACTACAAAGGTTCTTACTCATGTATGAATAAATCATTAACTGACAAGGTAGAAAGAAATCATCAAGCCTACTTCATGCAACCATACTTACAGTTTTACGAGTATATTTAGATATCTTCACTCATTATTTTTTAAATTTGATGAAATAAACAATTTCTTTCGTTATTTACATTTATTTTTCATCACTATTTCTCTATGTTAGTAATGTAGGTTTAGGTTTTACATGCACAGATGACTAGGTTTTTAATGTAGGGGATTTACATCACTTCGTATTAACAGATCTATGATTTTTGAGAAAACTTGTAATATATAGCCTCACATTTAACGAACTCGATTATCCAAACAAGATCAAAATCTATTACGATATAATAATTGGTTTCGGTAGTCTAGGCGCTAAAATCGTTTAGTTGCTCCGCCATTAACAGGCTGTATTAAAATAACCAAACCATGTTTGCGCATTCCTGTTTGACGTATTTAAAAAAATGTTTTTTATTATTTATTCACGGTAATACACTATTTTAAAAACGAGGATATTAAGATAACAATATCGTTATTATTACCCTACATATATCCTTAGTATTACCGGTATACTATAAATTTACAGGTTATACAAGTTTAAAAAACATTCTTCGCCTTCCAAATGTTATATAAACTTCTTTATTTAAAAAACATTGCTATTAGTAAATAATAACATACTTAAGTTGGGTCACATGTTGTTATATTTAATAGTAATCGTCAATAATAAACATAAATTGTATCACCTTAACTAATCATCATTCATTTTTGCAATAAAAATTAAAAGAAGAAATGTAAATCTTTAAATTTTTTGTTTGATTGTGAGAACACTATATCGTAAAAAACGCAAAAGGGACAGATACACAGGAAACTGAGGACTTTGCGACAAACATTTATAACAACGTTTTCTTTGTTTTAAAGTGTTCAACTATGTTCTCAAGTTTGACTTCCGTTTTACAATAAATCTAAATAATATGCCTGATAATACAATTGTATAAAGGTTACGGACTAATTCGATGCACTAAACCCCATCTTTAGTGAAAATAAGATGAGTGAAACTGCGTCCTCACCAAAAACCTTACAGACTAATTCACTATAATGGACCCCATCTTTGGTGGCAATAAGATGAGTGAAAACTGCGTCCTCAACCATAAACCTTGCAGACTACTTCACTGTAATGGACCCCACCTTCGGTGGAAATAAGATGAGTGAAACTGCGTCCTCACCATAACCCTTACAGACTACTTCACTGTAATGGACCCCATATTTAGTGGAAATAAGATGAGTGAAACTGCGTACTCACCAAAACCCTTACAGACTATTTCACTGTAATGGACACCATCTTTAGTGAAATAAGATGAGTGAAACTGCGTCCTCACCATAACCCTTACAGACTACTTCACTGTAATGGACCCCATATTTAGTGGAAATAAGATGAGTGAAACTGCGTACTCACCAAAACCCTTACATACTATTTCACTGTAATGGACACCATCTTTAGTGAAATAAGATGAGTGAAACTGCGTCCTCACCATAAACCCTTACAGATTACTTCACTGTAATGGACCCCATCTTCGGTGGAAATAAGATGAGTGAAACTGCGTCCTCACCATAACCCTTACAGACTACTTCACTGTAATGGACCCCATCTTCGGTGGAAATAAGATGAGTGAAACTCCATCCTCACCATAAACCTTACAGACTACTTCACTGTAATGGACCCCATCTTCGCTGGAAATAAGATGAGTGAAAACTGCGTCCTCACCATAACCCTTACAGGCTACTTCACTGTAATGGACCCCACCTTCGGTGGAAATAAGAGGGGTGAAACTGCGTCCTCACCATAACCCTTACAGACTACTTCACTGTAATGGACCCCATCTTCGGTGGAAATAAGAGGAGTGAAACTCCATCTTCACCATAAACCTTACAGACTACTTCACTGTAATGGACCCCATCTTCGGTGGAAATAAGATGAGTGAAACTCCATCCTCACCATAAACCTTACAGACTACTTCACTGTAATGGACACCATCTTCGGTGGAAATAAGATGAGTGAAACTCCATCCTCACCATAAACCTTACAGACTACTTCACTGTAATGGACCCCATATTTAGTGGAAATAAGATGAGTGAAACTGCGTCCTCACCATAGACCTTACAGACTACTTCACTGTAATGGACACCATCTTCGGTGGAAATAAGATGAGTGAAACTCCATCCTCACCATAAACCTTACAGACTACTTCACTGTAATGGACACCATCTTCGGTGGAAATAAGATGAGTGAAACTCCATCCTCACCATAAACCTTACAGACTACTTCACTGTAATGGAGACCATCTTCCGTTAAACTGCGTCCCCACTTAACTCCGCTTATTCCAGTGCACTTCTATCAGTGGTTAACCTCGGGTAGTGTAGCTTACTATTTTTGGTAAGTTAGCTGTCGTATTTATTATTCAGGGCAGTCCAAAGGTTCCGGTATGAGGAAGCAAGTGAAGGTAACAGAATTGTTTAATAAATTTGGCATCATCCATTGATACACAAGATTGGTAACGCTACGTTTCAAGTTCTGCATTCTGGCATGCTCCTCAGGCGGATAATTAACCTAACACATAATGGAATAACAGCATTGGTGGAAAGTGTTGATTCATTATGAATGTTGAGTTTAGCTCCAGTTCCTGGAATCTGAGTCGTGTACGTCTCAAGCACCCGAAATAAGTTTGTGACAAAGAGGCTCAACGCTTTGAAATCTTCACATCGTTTCGATACCAGGGACACATAGACTACAAAATATAGTATAATCTCTCCATGAGTTCATTTTTAGCTTTTCGTCTTTTTTGTATCTGCACAGAAAAAATACTCCGGATTTCAGGATTCAATTCAAATCCCAGACGTTGAACTAAGAAAAAGGTGAACTGCAGCTAAACACAACATTCAAACAACGACAACTTGGTTAAAATATAAAAAATAACCAAGCGTTGTGGCCCGCTTAGCTCAAGATTTCATACATGTTGTGAGTACTTTTTCAGTTTAAATTGGGCAGGTTTGTTCGCTAATGTTGAAAAAAAGAACTAAAGTGGTAACATATAGAATCAATCAGAGTAGGGATTTTCAATTTCGAGCTACAATACGGGGTTTTTTATTTTAAGGAGAAGCCGATCCCCTTTTAAGCCTTATTTTGCCCGTCCTCATGGGCCACTGGCCTGTGCGAGGATCTTATCAAACAGAATAAGGGGGAGAGTCGATACAGTACAAGGTCAATGGTACTGATAAAAAGTGCAAGGGTCACAGACAGGATTCGAACCTGCGCTATCTCTAACTCAGACTCAAAGTCCGACGTCTTAGACCGCTCGGCCTTCGGCACTCCCAATAATTAAAAAAAACCTTTCTACCGTGGCGATCACCTGTTATTATTCGCAACTAGTCCGTGTATCAGGTTGGTTATAGCAAGAACTGACCTGAAAATTGACTTATTTCTTCAGTTTATAACATCTAAATTAACTAAACTCTGATTATATCGTGCTCTCTTAGCAGTTTACTGGGATAATTTCCTTTCAAACTTTTGGTAATACGTGAAATAATTAGGTTGCTTGTCCTGTTTACGCGCTATGTGTACCTGCCAGAGCGCGCGAAAATAGGACACATTCGTCCTGACGTTATATAAACCTAGAAATACCTAGAGTTACCGCAGTTAACCGTATTTGTACTATAACTATGTCATGGCGTTGAGTATCTCTGTGATTGCAGTAGCTCATTTATTGTTATCAGCTGTTCGTTAGCAGTTCCCGCCTTCCCGCCTTTTCTCGCTCTACCTATTTGTAGAACACAACATAACCTACAATTGTATTAAGCAATTGCCGTGTTTGGCTCATTATATAATTGTAAGTTTGTAACTAAACTATGGCCCTTGCGATTCGAAAGAGATGAGGTGCAAGATAATTGTACTGTCGTGTTAAAACAGTGTGTAATTTACTTTTCTGTAATCAGATATTTTAATTACAATAGTACTAGTAATCATCTGGCTGAAGTTATGACCAACTTAGTTCTTTCTATTGATTCAAGTAGTTTTATTTCGAAAAATGTCTCATTTGAAAGGTATGATTGATACATGTTATTTTCATTTAAAGTACTTAACCATGGCAAATGTATTCACATAACTGCCAAAAGAAGCATATGGGTATTTGCTATTAAACCTTATAACTGAGGCAAAGGCAGCGCCATTATGTGGGATACTCGTATATCTACGCAGCATTCTATGTAATTTGCCATTATTTTCTCAAATTTCATACGTTCTAACTTTAAAGGTCCTAAATAAGAGTGCACGTAATGAATACAGATATAGATCAGTTAATTTGTGAGAACTACTTGATAGTATAAGCTGTTGAAAATATTCTTTGTTCAGTATTTCTTAGCAGGTTCTTTAAAGAAATTGGTGGATGTCGGGGATGCAAATTTTTGGTGAGCAACTAATTAAATGTGTTATAGTGAAAGTTAGTTTAAAATATTGTCTTGAAAATGGCATGGGTACATTTTGAGATTTTTGTAAAATTAAAAATACAAGGGTCATTGGTGAGTAGGTATTAGTTTAAAAGAATCACAATATTTATCGATACCAATAGGGGACCCTATACGGGATTTCAACTCGTACGACACGCTAATGTTACGAGTTCTGCCATGAAAACTTGTATAGACTCCGCAATATTCCTCAATTTGATTGCCTCAACTTCGAAACTGCTTCTCGGCGAGTGGTAAGTGCATTTACGCGTTTTGCCGCGATTTGTTACGGAAGCTTGGAAAAGTATAGTAATCATCAGAGTACTTATAGACACTTTGTAAGATCTGACACTAAACTTTAATATTTATAAGCGTCTAAAGTCTTGAAGAGTATTACATCTCTGTGGGGATTTCTAAAACTAGATTACGAAACGATTGAAATCGTATCCAAGTAAGTACTTACGGCCGAAGGCCACGTTTCACATTTCTAGCTTCTGTGAGGGATATTTTGTAACAGGTTGTAATGTAGATGACACAAGATCTTTTGCAGTTTCACAAGATTGGTTGTAAGAACAAAGAAATCTTTATGGGGGAAACTTAAGATTTTAACTGTTATGAGGGTGCCAAATTTCAGCTATAAAGGCTTTGTGGATTTATAGCTAAATACTGTCAAAAGTCGACTCTATTACTAACCAAAATGATACCAGAAGGTACAGCAGTTACTAAGACATTCTTTTGAGATATATTGGTACGACTATGCTTAACAATTGACTTTTCAATTGTAATAAATATCAATGAAAATCAGTTTTGTAAGTATCCGTGAATCGGTGTATCTGTTGGAAAGGAACAGGAATGAAATAAAAAAATTATTTGTTAGAAAAATCAGATTTTAACAGCTTAAAACCCAAAATTATTATGTTCCTGGCATATAAAAATTGTAAATTATGTAGAGAACTGCCGTGCAATATTTCAGCTTGATGTGTCCTGTGATGTACGATAACTTTCTCTGATGTTGATCGGATGTTGATTTAAAAAATCGGATAATAGTTTGTGTTATCCTCTAAACCTTACAATTGGTACCAATAAGTTAATAAGAGTTATACAGTTTTGAAAAATAATTAAAAAAAAACAGGTATTTTAAAACAGTTTCTTTGTGTAATCAACGGGAAGCGGACATATCGTGGAAAATCACAATTTATATTTGCTTAAATTTATATCTTTATATATATATATATATATATATATATATATATATATATATATATATACAATTTATGTCGATTTAAATTGTACATTCTTAAAAACATAGCCTAATTGCAAATATATATGATATATACAAGAATGCTTTCTATCTTTTAAGTAGCCATTACAAAGCTCATTTCTTTTATTTACGGTTGGTCGGTGTTCAGTTTAACTGAAAAATTTTGAGTTTTTACTTCCAATGGTACCAATATTAACAGTTCTAAAACAATCCAATATAATAATACAAGCTTATCATCGTGACCGAAATTGAGGCGAACCATGCATTATTATTATGAATCCAGAATTATTATGATTATTTTTAGTAGGCCATTTGCATCGCAGAGTTTTATGCCAGTGAGATGACGTTAAATGCGATTGTTAGTTTTTTAGTGATGTTTTTCAGCTTTTTCGTATGACACGTATGCGCATATTTATTCTGTTTTAGCTCGTCATCGCTTGTTGGGTCGAGAGGTTAAATCAACACACTTGTTATCTAGTTACTAGAGACTAAAATTAAGTTTAACATTTCAAAATAAGATAAATCGTTGCCAATGGCCTTGTTTATAAGTTATTGTTGGAATAACCAACCGGCTTTGCCTCGCGGCTACGCACGCTTTTCGTGGAAGTATCATGAGGATATTTCAGGGAATTCCTTTTGTAGCAAACAGTCCTGAGATATATATATTGTAATTGGAAGATAGATATTCACGTCTTCGGTTTGGATAGAATCTGGTTCACTTAAAGTTGCAGAGTAGACTTGCCAATGAGCAGTTACAAGTATGAGAAACCTTTGAAAATTTCACGGTAGTTTCCTGTACATATTCTGAAATCATCAATATATTTTGAAATCATCACCATTCAAACAAAAACATTTATATTAGTTTGAGTAAGTCACATAAATACCATCTTTTGGGTAAAATATGTTCCGAAAACAGTAATACCTAGTTTTTTATAATCGCAAAGACAGTAACTATGGGAATATGTGTGAAGATCTTTGATACAGTTTCGATGAGAAAGGACACAAAATGAGAAAATCAAAACTTTTATGTTTCAGGAAATATTAATTAGACAATTTTAATTACGATTTTAATTGCTTAGCTATCCCTGTGCGAGAGTTATACGTACTTTGATGATTGTGGTACAGAAAATTAGTAGCATTTATGCAATTTATAGTTTATCACATAAGTAATCTATACAGATGACAATACTATTGTTACGTCTGCTTTAATATAATCGTGACAGTAATTCTACAGGTGAATCTTTTTATTAGTTAGTGCTTCATCAGTTAGACTGATTCAGAATGACGTGACTGATACTGGCGTGAACAAATATTTTCATATGGGGGTAGGTTCTAAGTGCCTTAGATCATTCTATATTGGTTACTTTTGGGTAAGTTAAATTCCTTACAAAAGCCAGTCATCGTATTAAGTGATAATACCAACTTATGGCATTGATGAATTTTACTTGCCTTCTTGGATCTTTCATTTTGGAAAAAAAACACCATATCCTATAATGTATGTACATGTGTTCTCAACAGAAATAGAACTTCCGATAAAAGTACAATATTTGTTCCTTATATATTATTGTAATGTACCTCTAAATCACTGGGTAACGCGTACCTCTAAATAAAGTCGTACATGGTGAGTTCAAACAATATATTATGCATACATTTATTAAGTGCATGTTTTAGAGTTAGTTAAGTGGACACACCACATACTGGTTGTGATTCCTGACTTACGCGTGTCACAACGCTCTAGTATTTTTTTTATTTAACCCAGTTTGTAATTATTATGTGTTAGTTTAGTTATTTACCTGAAGAAGAGATCAGATTGCAGTTGTCGAAACGTAGGGTTACCGATTTTTTGTTTCACTGAACGATGGCAAATGTCTGGAAAAATCCTTCACACGATATATTACATTTTAATAATTTTAAACAGTATCGTTAGTACGTAGTATTTAGAACTCTATAATAATTAGCAATTTTAATGAAGGGAACGTTTGTATAGTATGAAGATTAAAAAAGGAGGTTGGGACTAAAAGCTAAAATACATAAAATATATACGATAATTGCGGTAATAAGCTATTCGGTTTGTTAAAACAGTTTTAAGAGTTCTACAATTTATGTAAGGACTTATGAACACGTGGATGTTAATTTTTAGAATGTCAATAAAATATAAAAATATAAACTTACGTAATGATAATAAATTCATATATTTCGGAATTAATAACCGTCCTCATCCTTCACAACTCTTAAGAGTCTAACAAGTGAAGAGTAACCTCTCTTAAGATGAACAATTCAACTCTCAATTGAGACACTTCCTGTTGTCAAAAGCGTTTTACTCTGTTGACAAGTTTCCGAAGGCCCGTTGGGGTGAATATCATCGTTAAACAGACATTGTTTTCTCAACTCCCTTTCTAATATCGAACAACATAATTGAATGACTCACTACGAGCTCAATTCCCCGGAAGATTGAAATGTAGTGAATGCGGTAAAGTTATGCACTTTCAAGTATAAAATATTGATCGTAATTAAACAATTACGTTATCAATGCGATGATTATTGGCACTATTATACAATTGTCAAGTACTAAAATATAAATTCATAACAATTTTTGTTACTATCCGTATTCCAAATTGACTACGTAAAGCTGAAAAGTATTCAATTTAATTGTTATTGAATTAACTCACACCTTGGACGTTGGAGCCAAATAAGAATATTAAAGATTTGGTTTGAGACACAACTTTTACGCTCATGTCTTATAGTCTCGCACTCTCTGCAACTATTGGGTTCAAATATAGATCGATATTGATGATTTTTACTACAATCATCTTTTAACATATTATATGTAGGTAATGTTAACTTTACAGAGTATTCCAACAAATGGACGTTGAAAATAAAGCACCTTCTCAGGTAAAAAATACGGGGCATTCAGATGAATTTATCAAGAGTTTATTTTTATTAACCAACTGAATAATTTTACAAAGATCATTGCTAATATTACGCTGCAAGGTCTGTTTGTTGTATGTCGGAAAGAAAAGGGCTGTATCTTCAACATATACATTTATTTTGAGTTCAGCCTAGCTTTAAAATGTCATTTATATAAATTAAAAACATAGTGGGTCCTAATACTCATCCTTGAGTTATGCCGTAACTTACATTCAATTCAGTACGTAAAATTGTATTAGTTTTGAACAGGAGGCGAGAAAGTTTTTTTCTGCATATGGTATATTAAAAACTGTAAATCCACTTTTAAAATTTATAAAATTTACTTCCAAAATCACACTTCTTTCATGCGGAGAAGTATATAACAGTGTTATTTCTTAGTTCTGCTAAACCACAGAACGTAGGGTTTTCATTGATTCAGTAATATATCAATCATGAATCCCGACAATCAATCTGCATCAAATACTGTGTTGCCATTGATGCAATCTGCTCTTCGCTGAATCTGGTGCTTTATTGATTCAAGGTCTTCAGTATTTCGGCTCTAATAGATGGAACAACAGATTGTCCGTACTTTACATCAATATTATTGCTCGTTATAGTGGACTGGTGCATTGGTTTTTAATGAATATTGGGAGTTCAGATAGCATCCCATTATTGACGTACAGCTAAACAGCATTACGTACTGTGAAACCGTGTGTGTTTCTCACTGTGAATGTATCATTTGTCGACGAATCTACCATCATAGCATTTGTATTATGCAGTAAAAGATCTTCTTTTCTTTCTTTTACTTAATTTCCGTGCATATTCGACGATTATATGTAATACTCGACCTTCTTTGCAAATCTCATTATTGTGACCTCCTAAGAAAAAAAGTACTATAATAGTAATAATAGGCTCTGAACGTTCTTAAAAGTTGAATTTTTTTAGCGTATTTAAGTAGCAAATTTAAAGACAAGATTTGTTCCCAGTAAAATCTTGGATAGGTGCTCACATAAGTAACTGTAATTGAAAATATGTTCAAAATTTTTAAACTTAAACAAATTCTTTAGCTCGTAAAATTTTAAAAATTAGTATAGTGGCCCTTATGTACGTAAATTAAAAATTTTAAATTGGTATTGGTGTTTTTGAAATAGCCAAAGCGTTGGCGTTAGACCTTTGAAAGCAATTTTTCTATAGACACTCACGAAACAACGCAAGACTATATCGTTGTAGGGCGCCATTTAAAAGTACTAATATATACATACTCTACACGCGAGTTTTGTTTCGCGTGCATAAATCCATAATCTCAAACCGGAGCCGAGCGAAGAAAGTGAAAACTATTTCATCTCGAAGCTCAATTCTAGTTATCAAGGAGCTCCCCGACCGTATTGTCCCCTGACACGAATAAATTTCCAGTTGAACTCTCTTCTCGCATATTAAAGCGGGCAGCTGTTCACTTCTACGCCTGCCTGGAAGAGAACGCGTTCGTAAACTAAAGTTCCGTGGGTCCCATTTCGTAGTCATCCCTTCCACGTCCGGTCTTAAAGGAATAGGTGTGCCATCCTAGGTCGCATTCGCGCGTTTATTTGCGTGTGAGGCACTAAGCAATATCATGTCAGATGCAAAGATAAATATATATACGACTTCTGTCATTATTAACAAAACAACCCAATCAAGGAGTGCAAGACAACCCTCGCACTGTTATATATATTTACCAGTTTTAAAACAAAAAATTGAATAGTATAAATTGGAATTTTTAAATCTAATTTAATAAACTGTGACAAACAATTGCACATGTGTCTTATATTTGTACCTTATCATTTGGGCATGTAAAGAAATTTACAATTTTACGATGTTATGCAGACATAGTTTTCACCGATTTATCTGATATAATTTTATCCAGAATTGCAATTTGATAACTTCAGAACGAAAAATTGTTCAAAGGATATAGTTTATGATGTAGGTCAAAATTGTAGTCCTTTGCTTGATGTTTTTGTAATGGCGATGGATGATTTGAAGGGATAGTAGGATTTCGGACTATCGCCATCGTTATATTTTTGTAAATCGTAACGATAACAAATGTCCAAAATCTTATTATCCTTCCAGATGTGATAGAGTAATATGTATTAGACAACTTAAACTATGCTACTTAATCACTAAATAAGTTGTATATTGAATAAGATATTGGATTGATTAAGTAATTCTATGTTAATGAAATTAAAAATTAGAAATGAAAAGAAATATAAATCTTAAAATTAATTAGTGCTTGAAGTCATTACAAATTGAAATCATAATTAGTCTATAACGAGTGCTTTAAGCTGGACCTAATTCCTTCAAAAGTGTAAGGGATTATTTTAAATCCAAATTGACTTACATTCTATCAGATATTTGAAAAAGGGTTTATACCAATTATTTTAACTTTACACAACGTAGAAAATTCAAAATTTACCAACGAATAAACGTTTTTTTAGAGATTTTATAATTAGTATTTTTAAATACAACTTTAAAATTAAAATTCGGACCACTACAGAAAAAACATAAAAGAGTAACGTTAAACCACGTGGCCCGTTAGATGTTAGTATTATTCAATGGCTAAAGTCCCAAAAAGTCCAAACGTCAGAACGCAAGGTTGTTTTGGATACGGAAGGCGATGGTGAATCAGACCAAGTGTTACAGACCATGAGGCTGGGTCTAAGGAGTTTTAAGATCAAGTGGGGCTTTTGACCTGAACATCTGAGGGCTATTTCTCAGTATTATCCACCTCACACTGTATCGACTCTCTTCGAAGTCCTGGTTGACAGCATCCTCGCACAGACGTATGGTTCATGGGGATGGGCAGAACTAGGTTGTACACCATAACAACCCAGTCACGTTTCTATCCACACTTTTAACTCATCCAGGTAAGCTGACATGATGGCTGTCTTGTGTGGGGTGCTCCGCATTTGGAAGTATATCAAAGCATATGCAGCTCAGGACTGGATCCTGTGGAGATTCGACGGGATCTTCTCTGTGGAATTACCCGAAGAGGTGCGTTGACGTAATCGCCCCTGCAATTACCGCAGACTCTCGACGAAGTAATGTGGTTGCTCGATCGAGTCATGATGACAGAGCTATCCTGGGCGGGTTCGTACGGCCTCACTTTGGTAATTTAGAAAACCGAAGTAGTCCTTACCAGTTTGAAGTCGTAAACTGTCATTGGGGTCCAGTAAAGGTAGCGGGAAAATAAAGCACCATGAAAGGTCTCGCCGTGAACCTTCTAGACAAGTTCACTTTTTTTGGGAGCAGATGGTTGGTCAAAGTGGCAGGAATCACACCCGCTTAGAGTAATGCTATGTGGCGAGCAGGCAGTGGCTCCTTTTGTATGTCTCCTACAGGCGTAACATTTGCGGTAATATGCTACAAACTCAAGTGTTATTAGTATTCGAACCATAGTTGCGGGAACTACTACTTTAAATTTGTAAACTTTTAAAGAAAGTGAGTTTACGAGGAAATTAAGGACCTACCAGTTCTGAAGCCTGGATACGCACCAAGGAGGACTGGCAAGAATGATGGTACTGAGGTTGCTGATAGCCAGTTTGAATGTAGTCTTACGAAAGTGCGAGAATCGAGATGTGGGTAGCTGAATATTTTTGCAATAAATATTGGTATTAAGTATAAATATAAGCATAATTCCCAATAATTGTACCGGTTACTCGTCTCACCATACTGATTACCAGTATCCAATACAAAGACTTAAACTATACGAGGAAGGAGCTTTTTACTCCGCTATGAAACTTTGCAATGCCCTTCCAATGCATCTGAAGCGTGAATGCAGCGTGAGACCTTTTAGGGCTTCCCTCAGACACCACCTTATACACAAGGCGTTTTACTCTGTGGCTGAAGTTTTAAACGATGAAAAATCAGTTTGTTTGTGTTATATATTTCATAGTTGTGTAATTAGTTCGTAGATTTTTAAAGTGCAAGGTCATTGTATTTCCAGATACTTCTGATGTAATAACTGTTTACTTCATGTATTTACATGTATTTTTAAATATATGTGAAGGTAATAAATAAATAAAATAAATAATTGAATTGTATGAATGCCTTAATAAAAGCTCTAAAAGTTCTACGTAAAAGATCAAATTCAGTAGTAATTTCACCTTATCAGCTTATTGACACGGTCATATGTTTCTGAGAAACCTATAGATTGATGGTCGTGTGCTGTAAGTAAGTTCGACTTGATCAGTCGGATAAACCGTGTCGGGACTTCAAAGGATGAGGAATGAATTTCGAGAAATAAATACATTTATTTATTTTTTTACTGGAACCGATGGTTATTTAAGTGAATTTCACAAATTGAGAGTTATGTACCGAAAATGGCTCAATAATTAAAGTTTTTAGGACAGTTGTGAGTGCCAAACAAATGCACCAGAAAAAGAATTAATGTTTATAAAATAGGCGTATGTTTAACTAACACTCAAGCGGGTTGAGTTAACTGGCTGTTGTGAACCATTATCCTAACCAGATGTTGATATTCAAATAAAGCTAACTTTATTTCCAAAACTGAATGCTGAAAATGTAACGAGTAAAGAACAGGCGGACTGCTTGCAAGGACAGGATCGCTCAGCGGTCACCCATCCAAGCAGCAGCCACGCTCGATGTTGCTTGATTCGGTTATCTCGTAATAACAGCTGTACCCACTACACTGTGCAATTGCCAACGTTATAGCTACCAATGTCATAATTTTTGAAGCAGGGTCGCTGGGTGCGGGATCTGGTAGCCCGAAGCGCTGAATCTCTGGAGTTTTTGTGCATTACCCATTGATTGCTCGCGGAAATCTAAAAATAACATAATACCGATGTCAACTGGAGTTGCAACTAACCCGCTGTACACGCGTGAGCTACCAGATGTGCACACCTTTTACTTTTTAGTGGAAAACATGTTCAAGGTAGGCAGTGATTCTTCCGGGAGAACATGGCTTTCGGTGTAATCACGTTTCACCCGTGCCGTTAAAGTTGACTAACAGCGTTCCATAGTCTTGGGCTACCCGCTTGGAAAATTACTTTTGAACAATTGATAACAGATAATTGAGAACATTAAATTTAATGAACAATCAAGGTGGTTATAACTGTGAATTTTCTATCACGAAACATCACCCTCAGGAACGGTTCTTAGTAAAGTTAATGTCGATATTTGTAACTAGAAGTAATGGATGTTAAATTGTAACCTCACAGCTCTTTCAGGAAAAGTAAAGCTCGAATAATTTCCACTCACCTGTCTAACAGAGAGAGTATAATTTACATTACTTTAGTAAAAGATTACAGTGATACACTAGTAGTATGTGATCATTACCAATTAGGGTGAAACATATTGAAATTTATGGACGGAAAATATAACAATAATAAATATTGTAGGTGCAGATGGTTTTATTATTTCAAAATGTATTACCATTGCTCATGAATTAACATTTTAATTCAAGAAAACTCAAGAGCCACCCAAAACATTTGGACCCCAAAATTTTAAATGAGGTTACAGTATCTTCAGTAATTGCTTGGCACCCTAACATCGTACAAAACGTCATTGACTCGAAAAGTTTATCGTGATTATTGGAGTAATAGCATTTCTATATAAAAATAATTTCGCTCGTATTTTGGTAGCGGTTTAAAACCATACATGTCGTAATTTATCTAAATATAGTCGTGAGTATATCCTTAAGTATTTTATAATACTTGTTTTTGATTAATCGGAGGAGTAAACAGATCGCGAATTCAAAGCAAATCTTTAGGTAAACCAAGTTCTTACTAGTAGGCAGGCAGCTGCTAGATCGAGCTTCTAGGATATATTTGCATCAAGTATCAAAATACGTGCGTGCAGACGAATCGATACTATATAGTAATCAGGGGTTTTCTATTGTTGAGTTATAAATACTACTGAATAAGGGATCGGTCATTTGAAAGGATTTGGTTATTTGCAATCGTTATATGTTACAAAAGTAGAACACTGAAATCGTCGAAAACTGAAATCTGACCTCTTGTTTAGGCGCGAGTATACTTAAGAAATCAAAGAATGCACACAAAATTAATCGAAAAAATTTAGCGATGAACTGGCTAAGTTAAAACTTAACAGCGGAAACAAGTTGTACGTCCAAAAATATAAAATGTATATCAGAGTCCAGATCATTCTGGAAAATACAAACCAAACAACTAAACAATACAGAAGCACTCACACGTGTTACACACATCTCCAAAGGTGAAGGACTGACATCTACGTTTGTACTGTATAACGTAATGGATAGTGATAAAAGGTATCAAAGGTACATTGGAATGTTTTGGTGTATAAAGTGTTTCAATACTGTTCAACAGTTAGCGGGAAATTGAGGAAGGCCAAACACTACACAGCATATAATGAGCAGTTAAGAGATCAAACAGCATTACGGGGAATAGTATAGATACAGTATAGAATAGATACAGGGAAATTGAAGAGACTGGGCTCTATAAAGCAGGCAATTGAAACTGAGAGGGACTGAACAATGTACATCAGATGAAAGATTATGAAAGGGGTGAATTGTACATACCAGAAATTTCAAGAGGGCCGAATACTCCTCCTTTATAGAGAAATTGAGAGAGACTGAATACTATACTGCAGATAAAAGCATAAATTGTAAAAAGGAAATGGACAGAGTAAATAGAGGAAATGAAGATTTTGAACATCATATAGCAGAAAATGAGATGCTTTAGAGGATTAACTACTATACAGTGGATAACAAACAGTAGATAACGAACAGTGGATTACAAACAGTAGATAATAAACAGTATATAACGAACAGTAGATAACGAACCATGGATAACAAACAGTAGATAACGAACAGTGGATAACGAACAGTAGATAACGAACAGTAGATAACGAACAGTGGATAACAAACAGTAGATAACGAACAGTGGATAAAAAACAGAAGATAACGAACAGTGGATAAAAGTATACAGTAGATAAGAGAAAATGGAGAGAGTGAACATCATACAGCAGATAACGAGATGCTTTAAACTTATAAGAGGATTGAGGATTGTACAATCGATAATTGAAAACTGAGGAAGGCTGAATAATATACAATAAGTAATTTTAAGTTGAGAGGCCCGAGTTTGTCCCTCTTACCCTCTCAGAAGATAATCAATTCCGATACTTGATACAAAGAGTATTTACTATACGCCCTGACAAACGCTCGCTGATTCTAGAAGAGAACCGAGGGGCTCGTGCTCGCGCGAGCGGGGACGGGAGCGGTTGACTTACCATGACCCTTTAATCGAGGTCAATCTCCGCGCTATCCGCTGCGCGCCTGAGTCTCCTCACGGTCTGACCAAACAATTTACGTAACACAGCGACAAAAATAAAAATTTGTACATCTCAATATCTAATAAGTTCTGTATGTAGTTTAGTTTACTCAATAGGAAGTTATTAACGTCTCCACACAATATTCGGCTTCGGTTGGTGCAGCCATTGCAAAGTGCGCAAATAAAATGGGTTAATATGTAAAGGTAGTGTTTGAGTGAGAATTGTCACTTTTGAACATTTATGAACGTGAACATATTATTTTTAATTTATTCGACGTCCACTTTCAAAATAAGATTAAATTCAATTTACAATTTAATTGATAGTTTTAAAATTTCCGAATTTCTTCACATTAGGATTATTTTTATTTTTAGATAATGATGTGTTTATTTTCCACAAACGGGGAATTTATCTTAAGACCCATTTATTTGATAATTACTCAATGAAGCATATCATAAAAAGTTTGTCCAAGGCTCCCTTTCGCTTAACTCAGTTATCGTATGTTAACCGCCACTGTACTAGAAATTGAAAAAAAAATATTTTTATATGCCATTTTTTGATATAGTTTGTTATTACAAAACATTGTAAAATGGACTTTACGTCGCGGTCACAATAGTTTTAAAGATAGCTACGACGAATTCCCTATCAAAAATCATAAGTTCACTTCTTTTCTTATTCACAAATCGAAAACAAATAACCGAACCTTCCAGATTTCATGCTGTTTTCGATTTCAGTAATATCGAAACTGTATTTTAATATGCTGATACTTAAATAATAGGCATTATCTTTATTCACTTCACCACCGTATAAAGCCATTAAGGGTTTCACTTATGATGAACTTACATAGCGGATGAGTAGTCATTAGAAAGCTAAACACTAAACATATAACGGATAATGGTGCACCACAAGATTATCATTAACGATATTTTTGGCAGCAAGCGATTAATAACGGAGCTTTGGAACAAGGAAAGTTCTAAAGTCAAGTGCAGGTTTGAAGTTCTTAACTTCACTGACTTTCACAGCTCTTTCTTTTTGGGTAGACGCACTTTCCGTCAAGATAAACGTACTTTGACGGAAAAATTCATCTTTATATAGCGAAATTAACTTGAAGATTGTACAGTAAAACCTTTCCTCACGTAAAATGGTCTTGAAATATGAGTGGAAGAGATGAATAAGTTCAACTTCGCTCCTCCAATAAAGCTATTTTTCATTTCATTCTACAAAACGCTTTTTGTTTAAAATAAGTCTTCTCATATTGAGTTTTAGTGAAGTACACAGAAGGACCATAAAAACATTGTTAAAAATACGGAGGCACTATTTAGTAAATAATGTATATATGATAAGTTATAATATAACAGCATTTATAAATTAACTTGTACTCCGAGTTTACTGATAGATATTTCGCCATTGCGAAGTGGTACGATCTAGTCGAATAGATGGAATGTGTACCTTTCTCTATGACTGAAAACATTTGCAGGAGCGCGTGAAATAGAACCACTGTTTGTTCTCTGCCATTGTGATGTGCTACGATCTAGTCGAATAGATGGAATGTGTACCTTTCTCTGTGACTGAAAACATTAATTGCAAGAGAGCGTGAAATAGAAACACTGTTTGTTCTCTGCCATTGTGATGTGGTACGATCTAGTCGAATAGATGGAATGTGTACCTTTCTATGTGACTGAAAACATTTGCAGGAGCGCGTGAAATAGAACCACTGTTTGTTCACTGCCATTGTGATGTGGTGCGATCTAGTCGAATAGATGGAATGTGTACCTTTCTCTGTGACTGAAAACATTTGCAAGAGCGCGTGAAATAGAACCACTGTTTGTTCTCTGCCATTGTGATGTGGTGCGATCTAGTGGAATACATGGAATGTGTACCTTTCTCTGTGATTGAAAATATTTGTAGGAGCGCGTGAAATAAAACCACTGTTTGTTCTCTGCCCACGTGCTCAAATGGGTGAGCCCTCCCTGACTGGATGGGTTACCCATAAATACGTTCTTTTTAAATAATTAAAAGCTTTAATTTTACCCATTCCAGATTTATTGCTTGTATCCATTTGAATGTCTTCGGTAAAGGCCTAATTCCATAAAATACTATTAAATTGACATCTTCAGCAAACTGGATAAAATAGGTTTTAAATTATGAGTTTAATCTGGTTCCATAATTTAATTTTTTCAAGAAAACGTTACCTTCTTATGGGTTGATTCAAGCTTTATTCAAAACAGCACCAACAGATGCAACGCTATGTGTCTGGACATACTTAGTACATTTCCTGTGAACTAATTAATTATCTATGGATAATGTGAAGTCTAAATCCAACCATTTTGAGGTTAGTCACAATTTATACTCTTAAGCGTCACCTAAAGTGTATTCATCTACCCATTCAGCGCGGATGGCAGCACAAAAGTTGTTGTTTGTTGCGTAATAATTGTAAAAATAATGTTCTGCCAAATTTGCTTTCTGTTTATACCTCCTTCTCGCCTCACCTGCCATTGGTATAGGTTGAGGTTAAATACTACTTATCAAAACCGACACATCCATTAACACTTTAGAGGACACAGTTTGATTTTTCTTTAATTGTCTCCTAACAAATAAAACATAACTAAAATATGTCAAGTAATAGGTGTGGAAATAATGAAATTTAATGCATAGATCGATTACGAATAATATTTAACACTTTTTTGTATACATAATTTACGTAACTTTTCCGTTTTTAGTTCAAGGGACTCGGTTGAATGTATGTGTCTAAAGCACGCATCTTTTCGTTGTGTAATTCGTGACCGACCTTCGTGGTCAGACATCTCCATTAGATCTTGGCTCAGCGCCTTCGGTAAGCGAAGGTAATTAATTTCCGTCAGTGTTACTTTGATGATAGCTATGGCAATGATTTCAATCTGAAGTGTTCTGTTGTCAGAAGTGCGATCGAATCACTTTACCTTCACGTTATATCCCCAGATGTGAGTTACTTTGCCACTGCTAACGTCTCAGAGAGTTAGGAGACTCAAATCGGATTCAAGAGTGAGTACACGATAAGACTATACGAGTAGAGAGGTCGATGGTGTTTGAAGTAATGGGCAAGCTATCGCGTGAGCCTTGGAAAGCATTCCGTTGTTGACGTTCGTGCCTTGTTGTTGGAGGATGCCCAGAAATATGCCATTTGAGATTGATAAATACTGAGTCATTTGCTTTTGTCTATGTTTTCTCTTGTTTGGGGAAAAAATAAGTGGGGTCTTCGGACATCTCTGGATCAATGGATCAAGTGGAGCAGGATGTATCAGTGTGGTGGTTAGCCTTCAGTTCAGCCAGTTGCAATATTTTAACTCTTGTTCAGGCTGGCGAACTTAAAATACCAAATACAGCACCCAAATCCAACTTATAGCGCCACAATTCCCGATACAGCTGTTCGTGGAGAATGTAAACGGCGTGAAATTCAAGGTCGTTTTGGGGTCGAAGACGATTAGTGGGAAAACGTACTCTTTATCTTGACCGGATAACGAAGGCTTCTTTGTAACCTCAGAGGTCAAGTGCATCCGACATGCCGTGGTCATTTCTCTGTCCTATTTTTCCCAGTTATGCTGAAGTTATGAAAGTATTTTTGGATCGCTTTATAAGTGCATTGTTTTGAGATGGTTGTTAGCTTGCAACGGATACATCTGTTGCCTTTTTCCATACGAGGGTACGCGAAGGTGGACTAGGCGTGTCCTGTCTTCCTTTCAATCCCTGGTTTGAAGTCCGTAAGTATAATCTTTAATAACATACATTCAGTACGTTTCGAATAGCGTGCCTTTGTCCGAAACCGTCTCAACTGGAGCAAATGCTCCTAATGCATGCCCTCTCAGCCAAACAATTTCCGAGAAATTATAAACTAGATGACGCTTTAAACCTGTGTTCAAAGCATGGAGGAACGAACCGCCAATAGCAGAACAGGAATTTTGTTCACTGCGCTCACCGTATGCGGAACTCGTTGGGGATGGCAGCCTTAAGGAGGGACCTCCAAAGCTATCGGATAAAAAAGAATGGGGTGTATCTGCAAATTCGTGTGTGACATCTACCTCGCCAATGTAGTATCCAGGTCCTTAATAGCTTCATCAATAACAAGCAGTACGTCGAAAGTTCTTAATAGCAACAAGAGTAACTCAAGGTGTTCTCCAGGAGAGTTCACTTCTGGCTGGTTTATACGTTCCATTAAGGTCCGAAGTATCACTTAAATCTGGAAAACCTTCTGGATATCAAGGAGCGGCACATCACAGAAAATGTCGAAATATTGGGATGCAAAGGTAGATTGAGGGGTCTAGTCTACTGCGGGAGATGGCTATTGGAGTTTTTGGGGCTTCCTAAGTGTTAAGGGCTGTTGCTAGCCTAGAAATAAGGGCCACCCCATGACTACCTTGACTGGAGAGACTGGTACAATACTGACTTCCCCTTATTCCATGGAGACGTGACTGATATTAATGCCCAAAATCCTTCCTCGTGGATCATGACAGGAGGCGGCCCCTACCTCCAACCCTACCCACCCAGAATACCCTGTCATTCCGGAAACTGCCTAAAGTTCCTTTTGGACTAAATGCAAATACTCAGGTTTTTATCCTAAGAGAGTAATAAAAAATCAAGGTGCGATCCCAGTTCAACACTGATGAGAATTCAGACATCTTCCTATGTTGCAAAGATACCCTTTCTTACCATAAATGATTAAAAATTTAGGCTCCACGCCAGCTTGGGTAAATTTCAATATAAAAACCCCTAGGAAGCTCTCCTACAATTCTATACAAACTCCAAGTACACCGAGATAGTACCTTCAAACAGTTGTTTGTCTCATCCATAAAAGGGCTATTTAATTAATGGGTACCATGAATGTTCATACATATCTTACTTGGTGCTTCCATGTACCTTGCACAAGTATATCGCGTGTCCTTATTACTAAGTTTATTACAAGATAACTATTTTAGACACAAATATAAAATGCTTTTCATAAAATCTTTCTAAATCGAACCTCAACCAACAAAGCTGTGCTTCTTTTCATTTCGAATTTAGAAACGCGATTAGCAGGAAAACTTGTTTAACATGTCTAAAAGTGGGTTTATTTAGTCAGAGATACTTACTTACTCTAAAGAGATACTGAATATAGAATATGAGAAATTCCAACAACTAGCTTCTGATAAATGGGATATTCAGATAAACTGGAAAAATTCAAAGGGAAAGTTCAGAGAACTGGGTTTTTCTGGTATTGTCAATATAATAAGTGTGAATTTATAACGAAGTCAAACTAAATTGAAACTTGTGTAGTGTGAAAGCTGAAAGAGTGGGGATATTGCAACGAATATCTTCTATATTTGAGTTTTAATGATGTGATTCCTGCATACCAATTACTTACGCAGGTACAATGGATCACCTTTTCACAACTCCCTTGTAATGTTTCAAGAATGTTATTACGTAATTCAGAACGTTATACATATTCCTCACTAACCTACGTAATTCGTACCTTGTGACGATCAGTTGAATCTTGTTCACAAGCTTAATAACATTTAGTTATCTATTAATATTAGAGTTATTTTTACGAAGAAGTAAACAATACACAACATGACCAAGAGTAAGCGTATTGCTTTTAGAAACACTTCAATTTAACAGACAGTGATTTCTCGAACTTTAAAAAGCGATAGATATAAGTCATTGCGTCGTTTATTTTATAATGTTTCGATGGACTTTTGTGATAATTGTAATGATTACTCGCATTTATAAATCTCTCGTTGGGAGGAACATGATTGAGCTATATCAGGCACAATGGCGGATGCGAAGTCATGACCAATAAACCAAAAAAATGTAATTTAAATAATTTGCTAGCCCATATAAGTCATCTCTCTTTACGTTATCGAATCAAATCCTCAGACTACACTCTAATGCTGTTGACCTATCGACATCTTATAAAGTATCAGGCGTCGTCGTTAATCCTTATGGTTGAACACGAAAGCATAAAAACATTGCATCAAAGATTTGGTGGAATTTGGATGGAACTTTCAAGTGAGTAGTAACATTTTGTCACTCTCGTGTTTCTCCGATCTCCCACTGACGGTTTCATGGAAGCAATCAAATCATCTGAGAATTAGTTTTGACTCGTATGATGATCTAATTGTTGCTTACGCAAATATTTGGGAAACAGCTTTGGTTCCATTTGAGATCTTAGTGATAAGGATACGTGGTGGTTAAGGTTTAATGACATAACATTCGAAATGCTCAACGTCGTTATTTAAGGTGATGATATCGGAAGGGTTATTTTTTACATTTACGTCCTTTAAGATATTTTCCATGAAGGCAGAAAAACAAGTGTCTCTCCACGCAGAAAACAGACATTTAAAGGAGATATTTTACCATTGTAGTAACCAGTTATATTGTACCTATGATTGAAAGGGTTGATTCAGTGTTAATGTGGTTATGTTGATCCAACATGTATGAGTTTCTTACAGTGATTTATGAATTATAACTTCAGGGAGTAACTTTTTGCAGTACTTTTCACTTCAGGAGGTAAGAATTTTAATGACATACATGGTATAAAAATGATATCATCAAAGTTAGACATCACTTATAGAAATTATTTTATATAAATAAAACAAAACATATCATTCCCTTTTTGCTATCTTTCATACGTATTATAAAAACATAACCTTACCTTCAGCCCTTTTTTAAGTTGGCCTGATTTCATATCACCCAAGGCAGTTTTCTAACCATACAGAAGTAAAATTACCAAATATTTGCTTCTAACACGGTTTTATACCTTTAAAAGAAAGTATGTATAAGGTTTTGTACTTTTAGTTTTTACCACTAAGAATAGTACACAGCTGATTTTTGTTTCTTTTACTCGAAGATAAATGTTAGTTTGGTAGATTTGGTTAGCGAAATTTTTAGGTTTTTTGGGAAATATTCCTAAAAAGTCTGTGAACCTTGTATGAAAATCGTGGATTTCATACAGCAATTCATTTGTTTCCGTTCTGTATTTTTATTAAAATATGTACGATAGCACCTCATTTGCTATAATCTTTCTAGTCATCATATAACACACATCTATGTGAGGAACTTATCAAAGAAAAGTTATTATAATGTCCCAATTACACGACTTGGACCTGTACTAAATCTAACTGAAACTGAAAAGTCCGGTACCTTAGACCTTGCCGCCACTGCACCGGTTCTGATTTAATCTTCCAAGTTCAAGAGGACTGTGAATTCCTGATAAAGAGAAACAAATTAAATGTAATATTGTACGTTAATTATTTTTCACAAAAGATTATGAAATAGTTTCGTGATTTATTTCAGAAATATACTGTAAATTTCTATCCTCGTACATTATTTTAATTCATCCATGAAAATACAAGTAGTAAAAAGAACTCGAACATAAAATTGAAAAGTGTCATTGAGAAACACTTGAAAAGAGTAATTGGTGTCTATTTAATTTCTAGTTGTCAGATGACTTGATTGTGTCTAAACTGCATAAACATTTGCAAAGTATTGTGTTGCATATCTGTTTTGACCACCGAATAACAATTATTTATTGAAATTTATGACTAAAAAATAATTAAATGTTGATTTTGCTATCACTATAAGACTTTGTATTAAATCAGTATAATCTTAGATGTGGACAACAGAATTAATTGTAACTTGAAAAAATGAGCTGTATCTCTCGTTATTGTATATGTGTTTGAAGTATCTTGATTTTAATAACTTTTTCAAGATAATTAAGATTACTTTAAGTGTTTCCAGACCGAAAAATGAAATGACTGAAATTTAAATTATACACATGTGGTTGCAGCTATATCCGCACATCTTTTACAGTTTCCAGTTTTAAACGTTGTATGGTAATGTTCGTTTACTGTGTTCCCTTGGTCTAAAAGACTCTCTCCGTAAAGAAAGTCATGTTTTAGTTACCTGTGCATTTCTCCTGTATAATCTGTGATTATAACCTATGTTTATTTTTACATCCACCCTTTTCTGTCCCGGAATTATCTTTAGACTCTTCAATCTTTCGAAAATTAATTATCATTGTTTCGAAACATTGTGTATCAAGCATCAAAAAACTTTTTAAGAGGGAGATATCGATTATATTATAATAAATATGATCGTAACGGCAGTGTTATGTTTCGGTGTCACTAATTATTGCTGAAGAGAGGAGCGACTTCTGTTGCAGAGAAATCAATATTCTCCCTTCCCTTTTAGGAGCAAACAGTCACTGAAACAATACTTTTTAATGTTTAAAACCAAGCAGACGCCACACCGCGCCGCATTCTGTCTCATAATGCTTTATATATTAATTGTTGACACAGAGGAGCTCATTTCGGTTATTGTTACAGTAAAGGGGTACGCAAAAAACTCAAAATCCGATTGTGATATCGATTTGCAATCATTCGCGTTGCAGTCTTAGTTTAAAAGTACAATTACTTTGAATAAAATTCACATTTTAATCTTTTCCAGTTTTTCGGCATTACGTCAAACCTAGATCTTTAAAGAAAACTCGTAGTCCCTAATTTCGTGAACACATTGCAGTACGCGTTTTCTTAACCGCCTTCGGATCAACCGACTATCGGCTTATCCGTTGGCGTTCCAGGAAGTGAGTGACGTATATTTTTAACCACACAGGGCGATATCAATGAACAATTCAATATTAGTCGATGTTTCTACTTCAGTAGTTATAAGTTATCTCTTGTGCTGTATTGTAAGTATAGTGAAACACTTTGTGAGTATATTGTAGTTTGCACAGTTGATCTACAAAATGAACTGAATGAAACATAAATGGTTTGTAGTGATTATGTAGCAAAAATTATCTTAAAATAATATATTGTTTACAATGATTATATTGTTAGCAAGGCTCATTATGATATTTTAAAGCCTGGGGATTGTATAATTGGGATCTTCTTATTAACCACCTTTTTTTCTTATCCAACTCAGCTTAGGTCACATAGGAGGGCGTCTACTCTATCAATATAACATCTGTTTAAACGCGAAACATTAAAATACTCTAAAGAAATGTCAAAACAGTTGATTTGCATTCGATTGAAAGTAGTTACACAATTAATATTTTTAACCGATTATATTTAACTAACATCGTTTCAGTGTAATATCGTGGTTAACAATAATTATTTAATTTCACTCTTTTAAATAACTCCATCCGTTGATTACGGAATGTAATGGTCACTTTGCCATTTTTAATGCCAAGATTAATTGTAAACATGTATGATCAAACATTGCATTGAAGTGGCCTGTACTTAGACAGCTGCATGCAACAAAGCATGCCACCTTACTTGATTCGTTTTTACTTGATTATTTCATATTCCAATAGACAGATAAACCATAAATATACTGTTATGCCCTGATTGCTGATTTATGAAAAACCCTTAACAAAAATACCACTCGAGTTAAATTTGGGGTGATAGAAGTAACGTATCTCCCTATGAATCTTAAGTTTATTTCGGTACTCATAGTCTGGTGGCCAGATCCCTACACTGTAGAAGGGCACAAACTTATAACGTTTGGCCAATTAAGAAGGTTACGAATGGGCAAGATGAACATGATAAGTAAATTCCTCACTAGACACATTTATTTACGCTAATGTTTCGTTGCTAACTGGATGTAGAAAATGTTTTGGCTTCAGTGCTATATCAGAGTACATATAAGTATTGATGCAGAACTTGGTTTATTTGAAGATGTATATATTAGAGATGTTTAAACTATTTGAGTACTTCTTCGAAAAGCTGTGATATTGATGTTGTGTTTTGTTTCAGAGGAGCGTTCTCCGAGGTTCGCCTGGCAGAAAGCAAAGACCACCCGGGGCAGATGTTCGCCGTCAAAATCATCGACAAAAAGGCTCTAAAGGGTAAAGAGGACTCACTGGAGAATGAAATCAAAGTGTTGCGAAGGTAAAATATTCCACAGTCTTGTCATTAGCGAATAAATAGAAAGTAACGTTTTTAAGTGGACTGTCCCACCTCCTCATGCTGACTAAGGCACTAATACATTCGACTCCACCGTCACCTCTGCTTCTGCATTATTCAGACATTCGAATGTCATCTGAAAAGCAAACAGGCTGTTATCCGATGGCCAAGGCCAGTCAGACGTCGTCGCCGTAGTCATCGTTATCGCACACGCCTCCAGACCCCCCGGTCGGCTTGTTCACGGTCAGTCCGGTTAGGGGATCCGGAACGTCCTGAATACAGAACGTTCTCTGCAGTAACAGTACGAGAAGTAACGTTACTTCCGAACAGTAAAAGTGCATAGTCCTTTCAAACCAAACTTACAACTTGTCGTCAATTGAAGCTTACGACCACTCTTTAAAGAATGGTGTAGCTAAATTCCAGTAGGTTATTGCAATAACTTCCTTGAAGGGATAACATCCGGAACGTGTTCCAGTAAAGCCACGTCCGGAATATATAATGTTCTCTGCAATAACAGTACGAGAAGTAACGTTACTTCCGAACAGTAAAAGTGCATAGTCCTTTCAAACCAAACTGACAACTTGTCGTCAATTGAAGCTTACGACCACTCTTTAAAGAATGGTGTAGCTAAATTCCAGTAGGTTATTGCAATAACTCCTTGAAGGGATAACATCCGGAACGTGTGCCAGTAAAGCCACGTCCGGAATATATAATGTTCTCTGCAATAACAGTACGAGAAGTAACGTTACTTCCGAACAGTAAAAGTGCACAGTACTTGGAAACCAAGCGCACAACTTGTCGTCAATTGAAGCTTACGACCACTCTTTAAAGAATGGTGTAGCTAAATTCCAGTAGGTTATTGCAATAACTTCCTGAAGGGATAACATCCGGAACGTGTTCCAGTAAAGCCACGTCCGGAATATATAATGTTCTCTGCAATAACAGTACGAGAAGTAACGTTACTTCCGAACAGTAAAAGTGCATAGTCCTTTCAAACCAAACTTACAACTTGTCGTCAATTGAAGCTTACGACCACTCTTTAAAGAATGGTGTAGCTAAATTCCAGTAGGTTATTGCAATAACTTCCTGAAGGGATAACATCCGGAACGTGTTCCAGTAAAGCCACGTCCGGAATATATAATGTTCTCTGCAATAACAGTACGAGAAGTAACGTTACTTCCGAACAGTAAAAGTGCATAGTCCTTTCAAACCAAACTGACAACTAGTCGTCAATTGAAGCTTACGACCACTCTTTAAAGAATGGTGTAGCTAAATTCCAGTAGGTTATTGCAATAACTCCTTGAAGGGATAACATCCGGAACGTGTGCCAGTAAAGCCACGTCCGGAATATATAATGTTCTCTGCAGTAACAGTACGAGAAGTAACGTTACTTCCGAACAGTAAAAGTGCACAGTACTTGGAAACCAAGCGCAAAACTTGTCGTCAATTGAAGCTTACGACCACTCTTTAAAGAAGGGTGTAGCTAAATTCCAATAGGTTATTGCAATAACTTCCTGAAGGGATAAAAGTAGAGCAGAGGTAATACCAGGGCGTATCCCATGCACCCTTTAAAAAGCCCATAATTTTTTAGGGTAATGGCATAACTAGCGCTTGCGTGTGACATCATAGCAATAGAGGTGCTAACATAACCTCGTCGGAGTTCCAAGGTGTAATAGAGCGGTTGCGGCTATTTTGATGCGGATACTTTTTTCTCAGCATTTAAGCTTTTGTTTATTGATATTTACTGCGTTAAACAATAGTTTTATTTTTTTTTGCCAAGATAAAACAATAGAATAACACGCCACGTCTAGTAAGGGTTCTTAGAGTTATTGATAATGACTCCTAAGTTACAAACATTTTAACGACTGTTTCATTTGTTAAAAATAACAGAATATTCCCTTCAATGGGCCAAGTAGCTCCTTATCCATTAAAGACAATACGAAGGAACGCATGTATTTTCGTAAAATATTATTTATTATTTACTCAATTGTAATAAATATTCACACTGCCTGAAGATGTATGTCTTATGTAGTTTTACCTGCTTTGTAGTAATAGCATAAAGAAACTTATTCAGTACATATGTACCAGCTTGTACTACTTCAGTAACGACCATATAAGAGGTTATTTATAACATTTTTACAAAGGATGCTGGGGCATTTAGTCGACCGGCTATTCAACTATGTACAGGTTTTCTCACTTAGCGTGTAAGTGTTCCGATCAAATAACAATACAGGTATAAACAATAGGCCATTGTTCTGTTTTCCTGGAAAACGTTAAAAGATTTATGCAAACATCGTTCGTTGATTGAGGAGCCGTGTTGACCCGCGGGTAATTTAATTTATATCGGATGCAATATACCTCGGGAAACCGTCTGCCTCTGCGTTTATTTAAAGTTCTCTCTTTATCTGGGGTTATTGCTTATAACTTTTTCGTAATATTCGCACTCACAGGCGCGAACTAAGCAAAACACAAATACGGTTAGTTGTAAAAAGTTGTGATTTATATCTTACAAGGCAAAAATAGCTTATCTTGGGGCACACACTAAGAGACCCTTACTCAAGACCTGACTGTATCTACCCTCTCATGTGATACACCCACACACCAAGAGAGTTAACAGCTCATGTAACGCAATGTTGTTATGTTGCTTCACTTTTATACCAAGCCTGTTCGTGGTTAAACGGTGTATTCTTATCAAATGGATCTTATTTCTGGGCAGAGTCCATCTCCTTAGGGCCACTCAGTGTCTTGCACGTTTACTTGGTAAATATTATGCTGCAAAAATCGTAATTGGTAATTTCTCGTGTAACTAGCGAAGGCTGCCAGAACTTTATTTTTATTGTTTCCCCAATTTAAAAATAAGGCACCGTTGGTTTTAGCATGAAAGTTAAAAGGTTTTGTTGTTATTGTAAAGTTGAAATACAAGATGTGCTTTTTAAATTTTGTATTTCAGTTTGAACTAACCGCCATATTAGAATTTGTCGAGAAAATTTTAATTTTTTTTCAGTGATAAGACACAGTTATCGGAATTTCGATAGCATATATTTCAACTTAGAGTGGTGTGAACAGCGACTAAAATGCGAAAAAACAAGCATGGGCAGAAACCATGCATTTAAGTTGTAGGAACGTTTCAGTTTATTTTAATGCATTTGAGTATTTCCCGAAATTTGGAAGCATCATAAGTATTATAAAGGTTTATATTTATATTCCATTAACAAATTTTAAATAATTTTCCAGTGTTATCCAAAAAACTTACTTATGGGATATTGTAATTACTTACCAGAACTTAACAGAAACATAATTGTTATCAACCAGTATCGAGGGTGCACCGATGGGTAGGGGGGGGGGCGAACGGGCCTGTCCCTCGCAAGAGCATTTTATTCCAAAATAATCGATCGCATAATAGTCTATACTCGACTAAAAATAACATTTATGTTGGAGCTTTATTTGAATTCAATCATAATGAAATATATAGATTCAAACTTTACAACTATTATAATATACGAAATCCACGACACTGCACATATAACAATTCAATTTAGTTTAAAACGCTAAATATTTGAATTTAACCGTAATGGAACAACTACGAAAGTGATATAGTTCTAACTATTTCTTGTGGCCCCGAACTATACTCGGTACTTTGAGTAACCGAATACAAAATGTACTCGTATTGATTTAGAATATCATTCAATGAATACATATCGTTACTGCTAAACGAGTCCGAGTACTTTGTACCAGGAACGGCGGCAAACGTGTATAGTATCTGTATCGTAAAAGTACCTGTAACAGTAACCTGTACCGGATAGGCGTACTTTCGGTTTGCGCGGTAACTCGTACTCTCGGGACAGACGAGTACCGATGTAACCAGTTGTCACAGTGGTAAGTGAGTTGCCGAGCTCTAAGCAGCTCTGAACTGTGTTAGTTTGTTGCCATCCGTTGTCACTACGAGGCAACGCCGCACTGGGCAGTGTGGCGATTTGCGCGTTAAAAACGAGACGTTGCCAACCACGGTAAGTAAAAAAGTATCTGGTTTAATTGACTCTGTGTTAAAAATTAATCGTTTTAAATTGTGGTTTAAAAAAATACACGATCAAGATAATGACTAAGAGCTCCATGACGTGACCAATGCCGATTTTTGTGGAACATCCGGTCCCGGTCAAGGATTTTTATCCTTAAGATACTATGTTTTCATACTATTCTAAAATTACATATTCAATTACAGTAGACTTGTACATATAATTGACCTTACATGGAATACCCATATAAAGACATTAAGGAATCAGCTGAATTCGGCAACATTTGCCTGAGAGTCCTTTCTAGAATTGCCTCCGAAAAGATTCTTACACTGGGTTACTTAGGCTTATTTGTCAAGGTTGAGGTACGGTTTAATGTTTTGGAGATTTTATGGAGACATTTATAGAGTATTTACTCTTCTTCAAGACAGTCTTGAGGGTCGTCTGAGGAATGAGAACAGAAGAAAGCTGTAGGGAGCGTTTCTGTCTAGTGGGATCCTAACCTTAGCCTTCTCATTTTTCATTCGACAATGTTTGTTTTTCAAAATATAATTACTTTGTATACTGATGTTTTAACTTGAACAGGAAACCTTTGTGTTCTGGTGTGTAATAAATTATTCTCATTCTTATTCTTATTCATATTATGTCAAACATTTCCTGGGGGAGGGCCCCCGAACACCCCCCCCCCCACCAACAGATTTGAAGGGGTTTCCATTACACCATTACACCATCTGTCTAGCGTTCCGGGCACTCCCCAGAGAAGATTTCTGGGTGCGCCACTGACCAGTCTATTTCCAATCTTTCACATTCATACATTAAGTTCATTTTATTTATCATCCATTCATATTCTACGTAGAATATGTACGTATATATTATTTCTCTGAAAAAAAGTTACAGGCTAAATCCCAATGGTAACCATTCACTGTTGTAATTACCAGTTACTATAGTAATTGGTGAAAATTACTATAAGATTTTAATTCAGCATAAATGGTAATGGTGATGACAATATAAAAATCGTTACAACAATAATATTATCAGTGCAGACGTTCTACAAAAAAGAAACGTTTCTATTACCTTGACAATGTCAAAAAAAGCTCGTATACGAGAAGGTCCTTGACATATAGTCCAGTCCGTAAAATGCCCATAAACTAAACTGGTCAACTTCCAGAAAAAAGCGTTTACTCTACAACACTTTCAATTCTAATTTATCGCCTAATATACTTAAAACATTTAAACAGTTTTATGAGCAATCAGACCTTTTTTAAAATAATTTTAATGTCCTCAACCAGTTTCTCCATAATTAACCTAATCTTAAAACATAGTTACAATAAAAGAATGTTACCTTTAAGAATTATCATCGATAGTTAAAAAAATGAAATAACCGTGTACGGTAACGAAATAATGCAACTATTTACGCGAACTGTCGCTCCAGATTTGTATAAAACTCTAAAAATACTGCGAACGACGCGGCTAAAAGCAAATACCTGGAAACCGTCTGGTGACAAACTTCCTCATTCAGCCAAGCGACTTTATTTATTTATATTTATTTCCAAACGGTTCAATACCGTGAGTGGTGTGGACGGGGACTCGATGTGGACGTCAGTATTCTCTACATTAATGACGCCTCCTCAGTTCATCATTATTGAGATCATTCATTATTGTAATTATTCTTGCTTGGACAAAAACTAATTGGTACCTTAACCCAGCTTCGACACAAGTGATGTTCATTGTTTCAGGCAGAGTGCGAAAGGTGTAATCGGCATCTGCTTTGAAAGTGTAAAAAAGTATCGTGAACAAAAAATGAATCACATTCCCAATATTTCTTCTTTAGGCCGAACATAAAATAAAAGAAGCCAAGGCAAAGAAAATTACATACTGCAAAAGACAACGCTAGCGGACGTATACAGTCATCAACGCTTTCTCCACTTTCCACTGTGTGACCTGTATTGCACGGAAGCGAATAGAATTTACAATTCTAATGTTGTGCCTAGTCGTATTTGGTCTTGAGAAAGGAGTAGAGGCCTGTGAGAGCAGCACAATGGCCTCAGGACACTCTAGAACCGACCCCAATCACCGAAAATATATGGCCGACCGTGATATCGTATACTAGTGTCTAAGGCACCGCACCTTGATGTTAATGATATCAAAGGCTGAACTGTCAAGGACTGCACCTCAATGGCCGTGTCGTTAAATACTGGTCTCTAAGGAATCACTTATTGGCATTAAAGGCTACACTGTTCAGCACTGCAACTCAATAGCCGTGTCGTTAAATACTGGTCTCTAAGGAATCACTTACGTGCATCAAAGACCAACCTGTTCAGCACTGCAACTCAATGGTTATGTCGTTAAATACTGGTCTCTGAGGAATCTCTTACTGGTATCAAAGTCCAAACTGTTCAGCACTGCAACTCAATAGCCGTGTCGTCAAATACTGGTGTCGGAGGAATATCTTACTGGTATCACAGACCAAATTGTTCAGCACTACAACTCAATAGCCGTGTCGTCAAATACTGGTGTCGGAGGAATCTCTTACTGGTGTCAAAGTCCAAACTGTTCAGCACTGCAACTCAATAGCCGTGTCGTCAAATACTGGTGTCGGAGGAATCACTTACGTGCATCAAAGACCAACCTGTTCAGCACTGCAACTCAATGGTTATGTCGTTAAATACTGGTCTCTGAGGAATCTCTTACTGGTATCAAAGTCCAAACTGTTCAGCACTGGCAAACTCAATAGCCGTGTCGTCAAATACTGGTGTCGGAGGAATATCTTACTGGTATCACAGACCAAATTGTTCAGCACTACAACTCAATAGCCGTGTCGTTAAATACTGGTGTCGGAGGAATCTCTTACTGGTGTTCAAAGTCCAACCTGTTCAGCACTGCAACTCAATAGCCGTGTCGTTAAATATACTGGTGTCGGAGGAATCTCTTACTGGTGTCAAAGTCCAAATTGTTCAGCACTACAACTCTCAATAGCCGTGTCGTCAAATACTGGTGTCGGAGGAATCTCTTACTGGTGTCAAAGTCCAAACTGTTCAGCACTGCTACTCAATAGCCGTGTCGTTAAATACTGGTGTCGGAGGAATCTCTTATGGTGTCAAAGTCCAAACTGTTTCAGCACTGCAACTCAATAGCCGTGTCGTCAAATACTGGTGTCGGAGGAATATCTTACTGGTATCACAGACCAAATTGTTCAGCACTACAAACTCAATAGCCGTGTCGTCAAATACTGGTGTCGGAGGAATCTCTTACTGGTGTCAAAAGTCCAAACTGTTCAGCACTGCAACTCAATAGCCGTGTCGTTAAATACTGGTGTCGGAGGAATCTCTTACTGGTGTCAAAGTCCAAACTGTTCAGCCACTGCTACTCAATAGCCGTGTCGTTAAATACTGGTGTCGGAGGAATCTCTTACTGGTGTCAAAGTCCAAACTGTTCAGCACTGCAACTCAATAGCCGTGTCGTCAAATACTGGTGTCGGAGGAATATCTTATGGTATCACAGACCAAATTGTTCAGCACTACAACTCAATAGCCGTGTCGTCAAATACTGGTGTCGGAGGAATCTCTTACTGGTGTCAAAGTCCAAAACTGTTCAGCACTGCTACTCAATAGCCGTGTCGTTAAATACTGGTTGTCGGAGGAATCTCTTACTGGTGTCAAAGTCCAAAACTGTTCAGCACTGCAACTCAATAGCCGTGTCGTCAAATACTGGTGTCGGAGGAATATCTTACTGGTATCACAGACCAAATTGTTCAGCACTACAACTCAATAGCCGTGTCGTCAAATACTGGTGTCGGAGGAATCTCTTACTGGTGTCAAAGTCCAAACTGTTCAGCACTGCAACTCAATAGCCGTGTCGTTAAATACTGGTGTCGGAGGGAAATCTCTTACTGGTATCAAAGTCCAAACTGTTCAGCACTGCAACTCAATAGCCGTGTGTCGTCAAATACTGGTGTCGGAGGAATATCTTACTGGTATCACAGACCAAATTGTTCAGCACTACAACTCAATAGCCGTGTCGTCAAATACTGGTGTCGGAGGAATCTCTTACTGGTGTCAAAGTCCAAACTGTTCAGCACTGCAACTCAATAGCCGTGTCGTCAAATACTGGTGTCGGAGGAATCACTTTACGTGCATCAAAGACCAAACCTGTTCAGCACTGCAACTCAATAGCCGTGTCCGTTAAATACTGGTGTCGGAGGAATCTCTTACTGGTGTCAAAGTCCAAACTGTTCAGCACTGCAACTCAATAGCCGTGTCGTTAAATATGGTGTCGGAGGAATCTCTTACTGGTGTCAAAGTCCAAACTGTTCAGCACTGCAACTCAATAGCCGTGTCGTTAAATACTGGTGTCGGAGGAATCTCTTACTGGTGTCAAAGTCCAAATTGTTCAGCACTACAACTCAATAGCCGTGTCGTTAAAATACTGGTGTCGGAGGAATCTCTTACTGGTGTCAAAGTCCAAACTGTTTCAGCACTGCAACTCAATAGCCGTGTCGTTAAATTACTGGTGTCGGAGGAATCTCTTACTGGTGTCAAAGTCCAAATTGTTCAGCACTACAACTCAATAGCCGTGTCGTCAAATACTGGTGTCGGAGGAATCTCTTACTGGTGTCAAAGTCCAAACTGTTCAGCACTGCTACTCAATAGCCGTGTCGTTAAATACTGGTGTCGGAGGAATATCTTACTGGTGTCAAAGTCCAAACTGTTCAGCACTGCAAACTCAATAGCCGTGTCGTCAAATACTGGTGTCGGAGGAATATCTTACTGGTATCACAGACCAAATTGTTCAGCACTACAACTCAATAGCCGTGTCGTCAAATACTGGTGTCGGAGGAATCTCTTACTGGTGTCAAAGTCCAAAACTGTTCAGCACTGCAAACTCAATAGCCGTGTCGTTAAATACTGGTGTCGGAGGAATCTCTTACTGGTATCAAAGTCCAAACTGTTCAGCACTGCAACTCAATAGCCGTGTCGTCAAATACTGGTGTCGGAGGAATATCTTACTGGTATCACAGACCAAATTGTTCAGCACTACAACTCAATAGCCGTGTCGTCAAAATACTGGTGTCGGAGGAATCTCTTACTGGTGTCAAAGTCCAAACTGTTCAGCACTGCACTCAATAGCCGTGTCGTTAAATACTGGTGTCGGAGGAATCTCTTACTGGTATCAAAGTCCAAACTGTTCAGCACTGCAACTCAATAGCGTGTCGTTAAATACTGGTGTCGGAGGAATATCTTACTGGTATCAAAGTCCAAACTGTTCAGCACTGCAACTCAATAGCCGTGTCGTCAAATACTGGTGTCGGAGGAATCTCTTACTGGTATCAAAGTCCAAACTGTTCAGCACTGCAACTCAATAGCCGTGTCGTTAAATACTGGTCTCTGAGGAATCTCTTACTGGTATCACAGACCAAATTGTTCAGCACTGCAACTCAATAATACTGATGTCTATTTTTTTAAAGTAAAAAACAAACTTCTAAAATTTATAAATTACGATTACTACAATATCCTCAATTCTATATATGTACAAACATAAAAATAAGCAAAGTGTTTTTATAGTATAATATAGATCTAGTCCCTTAAGTATTTCAAATTAATGGCATTACATATTCGTCCCTTGCTAATTATTTTTGGATCAAATGAAGGTAATTAAATAATTTTATAATTGGGTGAATAAATATATGATTTAATCAATGTGGATCTATCTAAAACGTGGATCAGAAAATTAACGACTGCAGCAAGTACTAATAAATAAGTTATTGCATCATTCGAGTATGAGATTGCAAAACAAACAACGTTACGTGGCTTAAGTTTCTTAACGTAGTTTCTTTAATGTCTCTATCAATGAACGAATTTTAACTAGCCAGTGGTAGCAAATGAATCTTAATTCATTGGGTAAACATAGAAGCAACACTATAATTTAATCAATTATCAATACATCTATGATTAACAAATTAACAAGCGTGGTTGGATTGTGTCGTTATTTTTTTCCATTCTTCCGGCCACACTACGCTCGACAGCCGTCGCAGATGATCAGATAATACTGATAAACTGTTTACGTTGGCTAAGATGAGTAGAAAACAGTTTTAATAGATTATCTACTTGACAGGAAACAAGCTCGGGATCAAATCGAATGCTCTTACTGCTCCATCTCGGTAAAATGGTTTCAGAATGCAGTCGTTCATTTTAGGTTAGCTGGAACATTTTATCAATAGCATCATTGAAAGATCGACGTAATTTTTAACTTGAAATTTTCTTTCCGTTAAATTTCAGTATTAGTGTCTTTGGAATATGCTCAAATTGGTGTCAGTAAACGTTGTTAGCAATTATTGTAGAATTGATAGTAATAAATCCAGCCCAAGTTTTTGGAATTTCAATCGTATTATTTCAGTTATAAATGCCCTCATAAGGCATAACTAACTACGTTTATGATCCATGTGAGATTTGAAAGCATTATCTTATAAAATGCAGCTTTGTTGTTAATAAGGATCAACGACGAAAAATACTAATATTATTTGAGCTCGAAGATTTCATCATATTTTGTCAGTAATTTTATTTCAGGTTCAGTTAAAAAGAAACGATCCATATGTTTCTTACTCACTACTTAATTTATGTTTCATTATATTATTGCAGTTTCTGATATATTATATCCTTTAGAAACGGGTTGAAGTAGTTGAATCTCCGGAATATGGTTTATTTGAGATCCAACCAAGATATAGGTGTAGGACGGATTTCGTAATATGTTCGTTTATAAAACAAGCCCATTTTTAGGTTTTAAGTTATTTTTGTATTTGTATTATTATTTGTATTTTTTCATGTTACTACAGTTTGTTTTATTTAAGTAGTTTACGTGACAACAACATGATCCTGTAAAAGCCTTTAGCGTAATAGAGTAACATTTCCGCGTAATTCCATCCTATTAGTATGGGCACGTAGTTTCAAATGGATTAACGACTGAGATGTACAGAATTCGATTGAAACGTCTGTTTGAGAGTCTGATAGAATGGATTCTTTTAAATGCATTTCAGTAAGGGATGCGAATGGTGAACTCAATTTCCTTTCCAGAGAAGGCATTATTAGATTCTTGGAAAGTTGATAAAGTTTTGTATGATCTATTTAATAGTATTTTGTACGTGATAGGACTCGTTTGAATGTTAATACAATTTAAATTATACTTACTACAGAATTATACGTACACGTACACTACACACACTACGTACTATACACATTATATCAGTGTATATGTATAACAAATTTTGTAGGGTTTGCAATGAGTATGAGGATATTTTTTATCCTTTACTCCTTTGACCCGATTAGCTTAGTCGGTTGTATTTTACTGGGATCTACTTTATAATATATAGCTATATCTATATAGAAATTCGACGTTAGTGATGCCTAATATACAATTATTGTATCTTCATTAAAAAAAACGATACCGATAAACGGCCAGAATGAAGGCATCGTGCACCCTTCGTGTTCGAAGTTCAAGCACGACTAAGGAGGAAATTATTTTAAAATCTAAATTATATTATATCTTAAATTATATACAGGGTGTCCAAAAAGTCCCGGGTCGGTTAAATATTTTTCAAAATATTTAAAATAGAGCTACAAAACCTTACACAAAGTTACTGGATATAACAATCTATTTTATTACATATTCAGTGATCCGCTACTTCCTCAGGGGGGCAGCCCACTAGGAGTCAGAAAAAAATCTTAAATGTAAGCATAGGTTGATATGCATATCAAATGAAAGGTCTTTATTAGTAGAGTGCAGAGCCGTAAACCTGACCTCAAACGGATAACCGAGTCAAAGATGACAGCCGTTCAAAGATGGCTAGAGTTTGGGTCCAAAAAGTCCCAGATCGGTTAAATATTTTTTAAATATTTAAAATAGAGCTAAAAAACCTTACACAAAGTTACTGGACATAAAAATCTATTTTATTACATATTCAGTGATCCGCTACTTCCTCAGGGGGGCAGCCCACTACAGGATGTACACTTACAGCCGTTCAAAGATGTGTATTTTTTACATTAACCTAAGTTGCAAACCCTAGCCATCTTTGAACGGCTGTCATTTTTGACTCGGTTATCCGTTTGAGGTCAGGTTTACGGCTCTGTACTCTACTAATAAAGACCTTTTATTTGATATGCATATCAACCTATGCTTACATTTAAGATTTTTTTCTGACTCCTAGTGGGCTGCCCCCCTGAGGAAGTAGCGGATCACTGAATATGTAATAAAATAGATTTTTATGTCCAGTAACTTTGTGTAAGGTTTTGTAGCTCTATTTTAAATATTTTGAAAAATATTTAACAGACCCGGGACTTTTTGGACACCCTGTATTTAAAAAAAGCATATAATTTCCTTAAATAAGTCCTCTGAAGCTATAACTCGTGTACATATAATAAAAGTGTGACATTTTTAATCTTAAGCAGTTTTTATTATTACCTGATTACAAAATTGCCTACACTTGAAATGCCTGTTATTACTCGCAGAGGAATAAAAACTTTACTTCTTCTGTCCTCAGAAAAGTTCCCTCAAAGGGTTATGATTTTGTTTTAATATTTTCCCAACCAAAAATCGATTGCAAACTTTTAAGTACTTGTGGAAATAGTCATCCTTTGAGACCACAACATTGCAGCGAACCAAAATTCAAATTTCATTCCAAAGTCTCGGCAAAAAAGTCAATATGGCGTGTCATAGAGTAATTATTTTAAATTATACAAGCTATCTGAAACTAGACGTACTACTAGTACAAGGGAAAAAAGCAGCTTCGTGGCTTGGGGAATTTCCGCATAAAGATGCCTAAAGTATTGGAAAGGAAATACTCGCAACTCTTTGTCTATATCTAAGGAGTGACACAGTTAGAATATTTAGAAATATAACTGAGTTCTTATTCCATAAATATGTGTGTGTGTTTTGAAAACAATATTTAAAATCATCATATTTAGAAAATGCTGTACTTAAACTGAGTGCAGTACGGTTCTTGTATTTTATACTTATTAACAATTTCTTTATATACGTTTGCTAAATGGTCAGTTCGTATATTACCACAGTTATAATGCTGGAAGCAGATAGAAGGCGTGAAAATGTGTGTTCTTAAATCTTAATGACACAACAAATAAACACTAAAGAAAATCGATTTTTTTCCGAATGAAATGGATTTATAAAATCTTACTCTTTGCCTTGCTTCCATCGAAGAACACGTTCTGAGGGTTTCTCCTAAATTGAATCAGCCTTTATAATCAGGCGTTCCATGAAATTCAATAACGCGGCTGAAGATGGAAATACTCACTTCAACTCAAATCAACCCTAAAACATTGATTTGAACTGCTTAAATGGGCTGTACTCGACAGTTTTTGCTTCAACCCGATCGACCTATTCAAGTTGGTTCGGAATTGTTACTTTACTGTTCCGGTTGTTGGGATTACAGAATTGTTCGACTGAAGGACGGAATTGACTCTTGGGTAGTAAGTAACTAATGCGAGAAAGTGTATTATGATTAACTCTGTATTAGTTTTACGTTTTAATTATTTAAGCAGTGTAACAGATTCCATTTCTCAAGTCAGCTCTCTGATATAATGATAATAATGGCATATAATCTAAACTTAATCGAAATGAATAATTAAATGCACACTTCTTTATTGCACTCTCAGAAATAGAGATTTTACAATTGATTTTTGCTGTAATATCTGTTTACTTTCAGGAAGATGTGTGAGATTAACAGTAAAGTGGTCTTGTTTTGGTTACTTGGTGGTCAACAGGTTTTGTGTGTCATGCAAAGTCTCTTATACGTCGCACACTAATAGTTATTAATGAGATTTTATATTCTATTTTACAAGAATGGAGGTCGGGTAAAGTTCTTATCTTATCTTATCTACCAATGCCTTCAGCCATCAGTGCAGATGCGGCAGCACCTGAGATGGTGTCCTGCACTGATGGCGACGAAAGATAAACATCCCTCGAGATAGAGCCTATCACGTAACAGAACAAATTCTGGAATGTTGAATCACAAATGCCTGAGAGAATGATCAAATATTAGAATATATTGAAATCTATAGGGAAAGTTTACGTTGTTGGGTGTGGGCTAACAATAAAGACTCGACCTGACAATAGAGACTACGAGAGTTTACCAGTGGAACTAACAGGTCAGGTGCACCTGTGTCCCGCCTCCATTATCGCGCCCGACCAATTCTTAAGAATCGTGTTGATCAACAAACAAGTCCGTCGTGTCGTGAGGACTCAGGAAAATGGCGGGGACCACTAAAGATTCAGTGCCACGTCCCCATCGCGTCTGGCCGTGCTGCGCACTTTTATAACTCACAAATTGAATTTCCTCGTCGTCTCGCATTCTCACTCTCATACTTGCAACCTCTCCAACCTGTGCTACAGTTCATATCCTTAATTTTTAACACAAGAAGTTCATTATTACCACTGTCAACTTCATCGTTGAAAACAAATAAAAATTATTTAATCCCATAATACATAATACCACACAATGTGTTTACCAGATTTCCGCCTTTTTAAACGATATCCGTAATGTTGCGATATCAAAAATATTTATTTCTGACCCCACTTAAACCTACATAGGATCAGAAATAAATATTTTCTGCTAACTTTCAAACTTGGTGGTTGAAAAGGAAGTGTGTTTTGTAAAATAGTGCTCAAATCCACTGTCATTTTTATTTGTTATTTCAATTAAATGAATTTGAATTGTTCGCTATTTGCATTCCCTGTAAAACTTTCAAATGTAAAAATGCAAAAAGACACATCATAATTAATACACGATTACTTGTCAAAGTATATATGGATTCAGTGTACTTAAAACTATTGTGAATACAAAAGTACGCTAAACTTTATTTAACATTTTTTACTGAAAGTAACCCCTTAAATATTATATTTCATAAGAGGGTAATGTCAGTCACCTATGTAATAATTGCGAGAAAAGTAAGAGAGTTGCAAATTTTAAGGAACCCTTTTAAATGATTAAAATGTTGAAAGCTTACTGTGAAAGGCTAAAAGGTAAGTTGTGAGTTGACTTAGGAGTGTTACTACTGCCACGGTGTTACTACTGCCACTCTTTTACTACGGACACTGTGTTACTAATACAGTGTGGTACTATTGCTACCCTGTTACTAATATCTCGCTGTTATTACTACCAGCGTACCTAGAACGAGAATTTTATTATTTTTTTTTAAGGATAATGTATTCTTTTTTTAAAGAATTGTTATAAAAAAGTTAGATATTAGAAGACAATATACCTAAACATTTCTCCTGTTTAGAAATTGTCTTACATATAGTATTCAATGTGGCGATTTGTATCTTAATAATACTTATTGGAATGTGGACGAGTTAAAAAATAAAAAATGCTATTTTAATCGGCGAAAACAGACTGATTATATTATACTTCCTGTCAGTTACATATATGCATGATGACTGTAAACTAATGGTATCGGTTTATATTGTGATTCCACAACAAAATTGGGTTTTACGAGTTTAAAATTGTATTATTTAATTATTTGTCAAAAAGTGTTATTTACTTTATTGATGATTCCAATACACTCCCTTTATTGCTCGATTTGTATCAAAGCAACATACGCCCAGGCGTTTACTAAAATGACTTGTGAAATAATTATTTTACTCTGTTTCATATCCTCGCACAGGTCAGAGTCCCATGAGGACGAGCAGAATAAGGCTTAACCCGTAGCAGCCTGGACAGTGTAGTAGTATGTACAGTATGTACACCTGGATGTGATACTCTCTTTTTAAAATCTGTGCTATTTAGGGTTAAAAGGGGAGCGGTCTCTCCATTTTTTAGAGAGAAAGAATCATCTGTCTAAAGTCCTTGATACGAAGGCAGAAATACATTTTCAAAATAAAATACATCAATATGAATGGATAAATATCAGTTCAAAAGACTAAGTGCCATGCAAATATGACTTGGAAGAAACGAATGGAAGCTATATACATTAACAAGTTAAATATGACTGATTGATACAACAAAGTAAGAAATAGAATATTATAAATTGTAGTTTTTTACACTATGACGTCTTTAAAGACCCATTACTTTTGTGTTAGTACCTTGTTTATCCTTATAATTTCAACTTGTTTATTAAATAATTCTAAATTTTTACGTGAACGAATACAAATAAACGGTAGTGAACGCGCTCTAGAAAATATTATGTATTTTAGGAAACATGTGCATAATTTATTCATATTTTCTTGAACCTTTTTCATAATTTCTCTGTAATTTTTTTAACATGTCTATACAAGCATTGCCATCTGAACCGTATACTCAAAGTTTCATTGTAAATATCGGGGGAGGGGGTGTAACTTTGCATCTAGTAATAAGTGAAAAAGTTATTTAAAACTAAGTTAGACAATGCTTCATTAACGAGTTTTGGTGGGAGAGATATCTCGCACCAATTACTGCTGCCCCATCGGACATATTATACCTCGATGAGGTTTAATGAATCCTAATTAGGGATGAAATATGATAGTTTCTTGCATTATTCATCAAATTAACCCTGTAAAATGATCTACATCTGTAATGAAATTCATTTTAAGAAGGACTTTAATTATTGTTGGTGCAAACCATCATGCATTTTCCAGTTTCCTAGCATTAAGTTTGTCAACACGTAAAGAAAGATACAACTGGAATTATATTTTGTATCGAAATATCATTATACAGGGTGTCCCATGAAGAAACGGAGAAACTGTCAGGACTTGTTCTTACGGTGAAAAAAGTTCGTAATTGTGATTGTTGAACAGCTGTTAGTACTGCCAACCTATGAAAATAATATTTTTGTTACAAAAGTTGTAGAATAACGTAAATTAATTCGCAATTATTGTTAAGTTTCAGATTGTATGCACTAAAGTTTTTTAACTAGTATTTAATTCGTTAGAAAAAATAGAATAATGTTTCTATAAATAAAATCTATACATAATTATTTTCAATAATATTTTCAATAATTAACATGTTTTCTCCAAATATTAGGATGTACATTCAGTAAGAAAAAAAGTGTAACCGATTTTGTCTATTCTTCGTACGTTATTTATTTAATTAAAAATTGATTTTCTTAAAGTTTACGTATAATTTTTATTGGCTTATTTTACATCATTATCTTAAGAAATTAATCTTTACAAGTTTTGTTAAGGAATTTTACGTGTTTGTTACACATTTAACAAAGTTAATCTACTTGAAACCTAAATGAAACTTGTTTTTGGACACCAACTTTTGCGTATTTCTTCAGATATCTTAAAAATTACTGCAGCTAGAGGTCTGGTACCAATTTTATTCAATTTTTCAGTTCAATTTGCATAATATACATTAAATTTTACGTCCTGGGTAACGCCCAAAATAATTTAATAGGGCCCCTTTTTAACGGTGGCACTGAAATCTGGGCGAAATCTTTCACCCTGTATAGCTCGCTAACTAAGCGTTTCTGGACCTAAGTGTATATGAACTTTTTTAATTATTTTCACCGTAAGAACAAGTCCTGACAGTTTCTCCGTTTCTTCATGGGTCACCCTGTATAAACCATTTATCCGATGTATTTTCTAATCAAGCGTTTGTGTTTCTGTTGGCAATTCAGGTACAGTTGAAATATACCCACATTAACGATTTACTTAATTTAATCCAGCCTTAATTAACATTAATAAAGTTTCATTCTGTCGGTGAAACTTGGTAAATCAGATTGCCGCGGATAATAAATTAAGTAAAGTAACCACTGACCAGTATGATTGAGCTAGTTTCAAGACCTTGAGGTGAATGAAGAAACAGAATGTGCTCATGAGAAAATATGTACTATCTTGTGATGGAGGGATTCTCTGCCCTGCACCGAATCATGAAGTCGACGGCTTTTCAACCTACCACACACTAAAGAGTAACCTTTCTTAAGGTATAAATATTTAATTTCAACACCGTTATCTGTAACCACTGAACTGGTATAATACGAATTTAATTAGCTCTATAATCGTATATTTTATGTATGCTGCTAAACATATTGAGGTCCCATATATTACTTACGCACATATCTTTATCACGTACTTTGCTCACTTCCCAGCCAGTAATATCCACGGTATTGATGTAGGTACCTTGATAAATTATAACAAATATTGAAGGATTTCGCGGCAAGAGAATGCCAAGTATTGCTTCCTGAAAGGGCTCACAGAGATAGTACGTACCAAAGTAAAGTAGAGGGGGTGGGCTCTAATAACTTTTACTTTACAATCCCAGTATAGAGGTAAATTTTCCGTTGAAGACTGTTGATACAGATGCACCTACAAACGAGAGGAATAAGCTGAGAGATACTGCTTGTCACAGCTTAAACCTGCCGCTTTCCGCCTCAACGTCTGTGCAGTGAAATTGAGAAAACATTATAAGGGAGAGGAAAAATACAAACGGAAATATTTCTAGCATTTACTCAATAACGATATTCTGTATTAAATAACTGGAAATTTGTTAGTAAATGGACTAATACTGATGGATTGAGGGAACATAATTATGAAATGTGCCAATTTCGAGTAGATCGGTGGTTAATGATCACCCAGACCACCACAATTTTCATTAAGACCATTCTTAAAATATATTCAGAATGGCTATGTTTACCATAATATTCTTCCTGTAAAAGTATGAATTTTAATCCTTTGATTTAAACTTCGTGTGACACTTTTTACAATTAATATACCTCACTTTCAAGTTTTCTTTCGTGCTAAAATTAACAGTAATATATTGACATATATTGCCTGATTATTACCATCTCTAAAGATTGGTTACTATAAATCATTACTTGTCAAACTTGTAATAAGCACTCCAGGAACATCTGTTAGTTGGCCTCTTTTGTTGTTGTGGTTCAGCACTGTTTAAAGTCGGCGGCCGCAAGCCATAATTTGCTTTGTTGCTTGTCAAACGTCCCTTTGGTTTGAACTGCGCCTGACACTACTTCTAAACAATAGATTCGTCTCCCAAATGTTTTTTCGTGTTAAAATTAATAGTAATATATTAACATATATTGCCAATCACTAAAGTTGGCCTAATGTAGATCATTACTTGCCAAACTTGTAATAAGCACTCCAGGAACATCTGTTAGTTGGCCTCTATTGTTATTGTGGTTCAGCACTGTTTAAAGTCGGCGGCCGCAAGCCATAATTTGCTTTGTTGCTTGTCAAACGTTCCTTTGGTTTGAACTGCGTCTGACACTACTTCTAAACAATAGATTCGTCTCCCAAATGTTTTTTCGTTTTAAAATTAACAGTAATATATTAAAATATATTGCTAATCACTAAAGTTTGCTTAATGTAGATCATTACTTGCCAAACTTGTAATAAGCACTCCAGGAACATTTGTTAGTTGGCCTCTTTTGTTATTGTGGTTCAGCACTGTTTAAAGTCGGCGGCCGCAAGCCATAATTTGCTTTGTTGCTTGTCAAACGTTCCTTTGATTTGAACTGCGCCTGACACTACTTCTAAACAATAGATTCGTCTCCCAAATGTTTTTTTTCGTGTTAAAATTAACAGTAATATATTAAAATATATTGCTAATCACTAAAATTTGCTTAATGTAGATCATTACTTGCCAAACTTGTAATAAGCACTCCAGGAACATCTGTTAGTTGGCCTCTTTTGTTGTTGTGGTTCAGCACTGTTTAAAGTCGGCGGCCGCAAGCCATAATTTGCTTTGTTGCTTGTCAAACGTTCCTTTGATTTGAACTGCGCCTGACACTACTTCTAAACAATAGATTCGTCTCCCAAATGTTTTTTTTCGTGTTAAAATTAACAGTAAAATATTAAAATATATTGCTAATCACTAAAATTTGCTTAATGTAGATCATTACTTGCCAAACTTGTAATAAGCACTCCAGGAACATTTGTTAGTTGGCCTCTTTTGTTATTGTGGTTCAGCACTGTTTAAAGTCGGCGGCCGCAAGCCATAATTTGCTTTGTTGCTTGTCAAACGTTCCTTTGATTTGAACTGCGCCTGACACTACTTCTAAACAATAGATTCGTCTCCCAAATGTTTTTTTTTCGTGTTAAAATTAACAGTAATATATTAAAATATATTGCTAATCACTAAAGTTTGCTTAATGTAGATCATTACTTGCCAAACTTGTAATAAGCACTCCAGGAACATCTGTTAGTTGGCCTCTTTTGTTGTTGTGGTTCAGCACTGTTTAAAGTCGGCGGCCGCAAGCCATAATTTACTTTGTTGCTTGTCAAACGTTCCTTTGGTTTGAACTGCGCCTGACACTACGTCTAAACAATAGATTCGTCTCCCAAATGTTTTTTTCGTGTTAAAATTAACAGTAATATATTAAAATATATTGCTAATCACTAAAGTTTGCTTAATGTAGATGATTACTTGCCAAACTTGTAATAAGCACTCCAGGAACATCTGTTAGTTGGCCTCTTTTGTTGTTGTGGTTCAGCACTGTTTAAAGTCGGCGGCCGCAAGCTATAATTTGCTTTGTTGCTTGTCAAACGTTCCTTTGGTTTGAACTGCGTCTGACACTACTTCTAAACAATAGATTCGTCTCCCAAACGCTTTCGTGTTAAAAATTGAAATAAAATAGTTATTAGCGATTTGTCTAAATTTTATGAAAAAAAAAATTATTTAGTGTTGTGATATGTTTGCTTTCATATGAAATCTTTCATTTATATCATACTTGATAAATTAATCTTACTCGTGAGATAGTAACAGAATAACAAATAAATCCTTCATTTATCATAGTGTTACAGAATGAAATATTTCGATTGTATATTCAATGTTAGGATCTAGTGTTAGTCTGGTGAAATATCACTCGATTCTAAAGTAGTAGATGAGTTTAAATAAGTAACGTTTAAAAGTGTTTTACACTTTTTAAAGATTGTTCGTTTGGTAAATTAATTTTGTTAAAGAAGTGTTATTACTAAGTGAAATTTAAAAGCAAGACAGCCACGTTGGTCCAATCCTTACAGATTTAAAGAGTTGAATTTGTGTTCGTTTATATGTAGATATCTCGAAAACGGGTAGTACATTTCAAAAAATGTTCAAAAAAAGTATTTTAAAAACTCAACTTAACAGAAAGGTATTTTCAAAGTTTTCATAACATTCGTTACTACAATTTACTACCTTTAGTAGAATATGTGTCATTGTGTACTTAAAACTACAAACGGGTAATATTAAAATACACGATAGTGTTCAGTAGGAAAGCTCTTTTGCAAATACAAAAATCTAAATTAAAGTGAGCAAATGAAACTATATGGCCGATGGAGTTGACTTTCCTTATGATCTACACGTACTAGGGGGGGGGGGAGGGCATTACACGTTTAGCTGCACCGTTAATTCCGCTAGTTCCTCTCTCAATAGCTAGTATTTTCACACATTCGATTTTCCATATGATTACATAATCATGTTTCTCCATTGAACCATATATTTCCTTTGTAGATAAAATAATTATGGTGACTGTAGAATATTTTTAATACGATGGTTTTTTTTCTAAGTTGCAGCTTTTTGAGTTCGTCTTAGCTTCTAGGTTGTTGAACATATTCCCAAAATCACAAGATTTTCAAAAGAATACAAAAATAACCAAGTTGAAACCAAATGAAGCACCAGTTATTAACTTCATGTGGTCCAATCCCCGTTCTAATTGGTTATTTGTTGTATTATTTTCAAAAACTTTTATTCATAATACTTTCATGGCATTTAGAAGTGCCTTACAATACGGTCCAAAGAAAATGTGCTGTATATAAGGGGATACATTGGGATAGTTTTGATATAAAATAGTTATAGGAATTTGGTTTAAAATATATTAGTAATATCATTAAAAAAATTCCGTAAGTAATATTTTGTCAAAGACTTCGCAATTTTAAAAAATTAATTTTTATCAAGAAATGCAATTTTCTTAAATATATCTAATTCCTGAAGTTATAATTCGTACACATACTGCAAAATTTTACTTGTTATCTTTAGCCGTTCTTATGTATGCGTTATTACATAGTAACTAAGTTTACTATTCTTCGAGGAGTGATAAAAATACACATATTTTTCTGTTTTTATGGAAGTTGTTTTCGAGCTTGTCGCTCTGAAATAAAAAACTAACTTAATCAAAACCAGATACACGTCCTTAAAATAAATAAGAGTTCAATTCTTGAGGAGGCCTAGGTCCAAAACCCTCTCAAATCAAATGTTGATTTGTAAAAACTCGGTTTTGATCTTCATAATAGAGAAAGTCTTGAAGGAGAAAGATTTCTAATTCTAGACTCATATTTTTACCTACTCTGGGTTAAATATTGCCTAGTGAGAGAGAAGATGTTGAGGGCACGGTGTTGTTTCATCACGAATAAGACTGAGATTACACTCAACCCCCTCATCATGCCTCAGGGAATATACTCATCAAAGCAACATTAATTAATACATCTATTCAATTAGAGATTTTATGCGCTCGGGAAACACCAATTTCGGTTTTCAAATGATGTTTATATTTTAAGGTTTATGTTTAAAACTTGAGTAAATACAAAGTTAACACTAATGTAACGGATATCGCCAAATACAGTCAATTATGAGTATGACTTAATCAGCGCCTGACAAAATGAAAAATGTGTGTAATATGAAAATGCTATCACTGTTAGTGTAACAACAATGAAATTATACACTACGGGTGTAAAATAGTCATATTAGCACACACTGTTAGAGTAGCAACACTTGAGAGTATAAACTATGAGTGTAAAGTAATCAGATTAGCAAACACTTTTAGGGTATCTACACCTGAAAGTATAGGCTAAAACTATCGGTGTACAATAATCAGATTAGCAAACAACCTTAGAGTAATAATACAGGAAAGATACAAACCATGTTCAAATATACAGTTGATTTTTAACCGAATATTTTAACAAGAACTAGGCGTTTTGAAACAGAACAGTTTAGCTTTTAATCTAGAATATTATGAAAAAATGAAGACAACTACAATTTAAGTTTTATGGTTCACGCCATGTTGAAACATTGCGTAGGCTGCCTAATTAACTTGTTGAGATATTTCGGCTTCCCCCAGGAAAGCCATAAATTACGGTCAACAGATTTGATAACGAAATATATGTGATAATATCAGATTTTATAATATCATCCGCTATATGTGAGTAGAAAAGACGGAATTTAAACCAATCAAAATGAGCAATATGTTTTCTTGATAACCGGCTGCCAGCCAGCTGTTCAACGCTATGTTATTTTTCTTATTATGTCTCTTATTATTCATGGACATTATTTGGGAATTTTCGCAAATACTATTGCTTAGTCGAATGTTTTAATTTTAGTTCTAAACTGTGTGAAACTCGCTGTGGCCGATTTTCCTGTAGCTTCCTTAACGTTTCGTGCGCCGGAACACTTGTATGATCGTTATGACATCGGCCACGCAGGCTTAAGAATAAAAAAAGTTTGAACTCAACCATGTGCAAAAGTCATAGATTGATATTTTCTCTCATGTAATACCACAGGTGGGATGGGCTGTTAGACAAATTTTAGAGCTTGGTGGGAAAGGCTAATTCAGTGTGAAATTTGAGTCTCCACTTTACCTTCGCCGACTATCTTAGGATCCCTTCAGACAATCATGACTCCAGATTTCAGGATTCAAGTCTGCAACATCAGAATTCAGACGCTGCACATAAGAGGAAGGTGAAATGGAGCTAATCTCAACATTCGCATGTTAGAGAAGATACCACCAAGCAGGTTGTGGCACGACAAAAAAAACCAAGTCCAAAATACAAATTGACCGTAACCGGAAGCTGGGATTGCAAGGTTGCACTTTCTATACTGCAGCTAGTAATATGTTGTCATGTAATCCTTACACTCCTACATTCATTAATGGATACCTGATAAATATTTTCACAATGGCCAACAAACGTATGCTAGAGTGCTATAACATCGTATACTGCGCTAACATGGACCGTATGCAAGGGGTAACATCGAATACTGCAGCTAGTAATATGTTGTCATGTAATCCTTGCACTCCTACATTCATTAATAGATACCTGATAAATATTTTCACAATGCCATCAAACGTATGCTAGAGTGCTATAACATCGTATACTGCGGTAACATGGATCGTATGCTGGAGTGCAAGGGGTAACATCGAATACTGCAGCTAGTAATATGTTGTCATGTAATCCTTACACTCCTACATTCATTAATGGTTACCTGATAAATATTTTCACAATGCCAACAAACGTATGCTAGAGTGCTATAACATCGTATACTGCGCTAACATGGACCGTATGCTAGATTGCAAGGGGTAACATTGAATACTGCAGCTAGTAATATGCTGTCATGTAATCCTTACACTCCTACATTCATTAATGGTTACCTGATAAATATTTTCACAATGCCAACAAACGTATGCCAGAGTGCTATAACATCGTATACTGCGCTAAAATGGACCGTATGCTAGAGTGCAAGGGGTAACATTGAATACTGCAGCTAGTAATATGTTGTCATGTAATCCTTGCACTCCTACATCCATTACTAGGTCGTAATACATCGTACAGAGTATACATCGTATTACATGACACGATAAATGCTGTACACTTACCAGTAAATGGACGCTGAAAGTACAAGTATTAATTTCGTACTCTTTAATATGCTGTCTAGTAAATATTGACTGAGGTTTTTTATACAGCCTACTCGATAGTAAAACTGTTTAACAAATATATAATTTTTCATACTGTAAGAAATGGAAGTAAGCTACACCTCGACCGAAGCCAAAGCAGCATGTAAACTCAGACAACCATTGGAATTATGCAACATGATATATCTCTTTCTTCACGGGTTAATGTTTGCATGCTTACAAGGTTAAAGGTCAAGGAAATACGAACACCGCTAGGCAGGTCATGGGCGATTCCGAGCTTGTACATATTAGTACATATAATTTTGTGTTCATTCGAAAATGTATAGGTGGCACTAAAGTAAAATGGGTACTTTGACAGTGGTTTCAATTAAATCTTTAGGTCGAATATTCAGCTATTAACTATATAAGGTTTTAAAATCTACATTTTGGTTTCAATTGGACTGTATTTTTCGGTTCCTGTTGTTATCTTATTAATTTATCCGTATATATGGCTCCAATTTTGATCTAATCGAATATGTAAGCTACTTTGTATTGCTATTCCATTTAAATATATATTATATGAATATACATAATTCAATAGCTTATTTTCAAATAATGTTCCATTGCTTTGTAGTCAGTTAACAAAAAAACCAGTATATTTATAAAAAATGCACAGGACGCCTAATATTTAGTAATTCTTATTTCAATTCCAACGGTACCTTTTGTAACGAAATGCGTCAACTCATAAACGAGCACGATAACTTTATAGGTATGCTAGCGCAAGCCGGGACCAACTAAGACCATATATTTTGATAGGAATCAGCTGTTTTAAATAGGTTAGACAAATTCTAAAAGACAAACTATTTTGAAATTTTTTTAAAAGTTCCAACGGCACTCTTTCCAACGAAATCCGTCAACTCATAAGCGTGCACGACCACTTTAAAGATGTCTTGCACAATCCATGAGTAACAAACAACTGACACCTCTTCAAAATAGTTAGTATCTTTTAAAATTGGTGTAACCTATTTAAAACAGCTGATACCTATCAAAAGACAAAATCTTAGTTGGTCCCGGCTTGTGCAAGCATACCTACGAAGTGATCGTGCTCGCTTATGAGTTGATAGATTTCGTCACAAATGGGTACCGTTGGAATTTTGATAAAAATTACTAAATATTTAGTGTATGAATTTACTAAATATTACTATATTTAGCGTTTTTATAACTATGCTGGGTTTTCTATTATTTTATTTTGAACAATTTTCAACAGATGCCATTTTTCTTTAAATAAAAGAAGATAATAAAATTATTTTTTTATTTTTCTCTTGTCTATTTGAACTTATTTGCTCATTTTGGTTTCTTTAGCATAACTAGTTTTAGAGATAAAAATATGTTTATAAATACAAAATAGCGGCTAGCTAAACGAGACATTTCTCGGCCTATGTTTATATAAATTTTTTCGGACTTGACGAGTAATATCAGTCACCACAGAAGTTAGTGACACGCTTTTGTGGACGCCCTGTATGCCTTAAGAAGGATAAGAATTTAATTTGGTTTAATACGGTGAAGCTGTTTTAAAACTATTAGTGTCATTGTCAATATCACATATAGGCAGACAGAGGCATAACAAATGGAATTTTATTTCCCAAAGGGCATATAGGAGTGAAAAGATCCTGAGTCGGAGTGGGCTACGTTTTTAGACGGATATTTTGCGTTTGCGGTAGATAATATGCAAAATGTGGTATTAAATAATGGAACCACTATTATTTGCACAATAACTATAAAATGATTAAACACATTAAAAATTAAAATTGAGTAAGCTCCGCATTTTACAAACGGTCTTAAACATTTAAATAAAATAAAAACATAAATTCGCAAATTTTTTATTCTTCGAAAACTGATCTCATCAACGCTCAAAGTATTCTAGAATAGAGAATTGCTTATATCAGATAACTTATAACCTTACGGACATCAATCTACTACGTATGTTTTCTTTATCTTCTTATAGCAATACTAGAGTATTCTGGGATCGTATATTACTTGAAAAGCGTCATTCAGAAAAATATTGGTACTTGTAGTTTTTCCCAATATAAATTCCGATAAATTGATGTGAAAACATCTTTGAACAACGATGTTTGAGGATAAGACGGATTCTGTGACTTTATTTCTTTGATATTCCATTAAACAGATTACGCGTGGATCTGAGTGCCAGTTTACCTTATTGCGGATCTCTTTCCTCTAAATAATCTTCATGGTTCTCCAAAGCTATCGCATGTAATGACGTAATTTAAAAATTTTAGACATGTTACAATTATTATATTGCCGTTTAACTGGAACTCTGGAAGAATAAAATTTTTGGGTAACTTAATTACCCATTTTCCTTTTCTTCTACTAAGGAAATAGTTCTCGTGTCGATATTCTTATTTATTTATCAAACTGACACAGACATCTTGATAATCAAAGATGTTGACCTAAGGTTTCATAACGGATTGATGCCACAAAACGGATGCTGTTGGGTACAAAAGTTGGCTGACTGAACAGAAATAAAGGTCCAAAGGTCCTTTGGAGCAAAGGTCCAAAGGTCCAAAATATATTTCCACTCTTCAAAAGATTGCGAGGGTAGCCACCACAGCCAATAAGAAGTTCGAATGAAAGGGATGTAACAGATGCTGCATTCCACTACCACTATCTAGGGGTAACGACATCCAGTTTAGACGCAGACAGGAGAGATCATCTGACTTCTTCATTGAAGAGTTCTTCATTGACTACCTTTTCCTAGAGGAATGAAAAATCAACTCCTCGGAAGCGTCAACACACTTGTTCTAACAAGGTGGGATGGTTAGCCTTCACAAATGGACCAAAATTTCCGCGATCGGTTTTTCAAAAGGAATATTCATAGTACCAACTACTTTGAGAAAAGCTCTGATCATATCTTTTCTATACACCTTTCCATATCTTTTGGAGTTGTGCATACTTCTATTGCCTCAAAATCATTTTTACAGAGTACCTAAAAAGATCCGTGGACTATGCGATATATTTTTGACACTAGGATCATCTCACTGCTTTCAGTCCGTCATACAACCTGGAAGGGGGCACTGTAAAGAACCGTACTTCGGACATTCTGATTGTATGAAAAATCAACGCACTCAGTCAGATTCTGATTTGAAAACTGAACACATTACTGAACAGCCATTTATTCTTTCTTTGCTCCCAAATGTATCTCTGCCATTGATCGTACTTGTTTTGGGTCTTCCTGTGCAGGAATCTCTTCATTTATCTCGTCTTGATGTGCTCTTCATAGATGAACACTGTGATCTTAGTTATAAGGTTTGGAGACGCATCCTAGTCATGAGCTGCAGCGACGATGGAATTTGGGAAATAAGCGGTTCGGTAACGGTATCCAAATCCCCTTTGATGGCACCTTTAAATTGTAGTTTTCATGATCCGTAACAGAACCAATTATGAAAGAAGTAGCGCAAGATAACCGAATCAAGTAACGTCGAGCGTGGCTGCTGCTTGGATGGATGACCGCTGAGCGATCCTGTCCTTGCAAGCCCTGTCGCCTGACCAGTCGTTGGTGGTTTCGGAAGTCACTTTTAAGCTGTCCGAGTCCTTCTTAGCCCTAACTTCAGCTGGTGAAATAAAACATTTAAGAATTTTACATTGTAAAACAGAGTCTTGGAAACGGGATTTCAAGCTTCTATATAAATCTAAAGCTCTTATCAACTAGAGGGTAAAGATAGGTAGGTGTATGTTCGGGCATGAATAATCAATCCACAGTCGGTCAACGATAGCAGAAACCTCATCAAATCGTTCTGAGCAAATACCGAGTATGTGGCAATATCTTAAATCAATAAAGGACTATGTGTACTATACGAAAATAAAACCATTCAACTAAACCAGTAACTTTAAACGCCCAGAACACATTCAAACAAATAATTTATTGTACTTTTATTAGAACAATATAAGGAAAGGAAATTTACAGTTTTATACGTCTCCGTTTAAAGTAAAAACTAAACATTTATCATTAATAGCCACTCATATACAATACCAATAACAAGTGCAACCAATGTCCAGTTTACGGAATATCGAGATACAGAATCGGTTATTTTTTAGTTTATTTATGAACAAAAATACTGTAGCAAATTTCACGAGAAACTTTCTACACAACATGCGTTAAAATAATTTCTTCAATAATACGTAATCTAATTAGTGTACATACATATAAACAACCATATATTCTTATATCAGAACAATAGTAAGGTGTCTTAAGGGGAGCAATGTGAAACAAATGAAAAATAAAGACTTGTAATGCAGAGAGAGACGCATGACTTACCGTCCGTTTATATGGAATCATCGGTAAGTATACAGGGTATCGTAACTCAATTTTCAGATAATCCTCAGAATTTATAGCATATCAACAAGGACTCCGGTACCCCTCCTCCGCTCTTGTTCACTAGATACACTTCATCGATTTGTTTCTGATTTAATGGCAGAGACAATTGCAGTATGTGCAGGTTACTGCACAGCTCGCTTACATTGTTTTATATATACTTTACAGCAGCATTCGTAGATTAGGCAAACCGATCCCATAATTTAAAATATTCTGATATTTAGAAAACTCTCACGCTTTACTTATGGGGGCATTTGATGTGGAGATGTTCCACTTCATATCTCTAACTGCGATGACGCGAATTTAAACGGGATAAATATACTTGGTTGAATCGAATATTATCTTATTAGCTCGTTGAAATTATTCTTAACAGCATATCATTGAAACCCCATTTAAACTATTGTTGGATATAATTTTCCACGGTTGAATAAACTATATTATTTAATTGCTATAGCATTATCGAAAAATAACTGTTGAATATTAATAATATGTAGGGTTTTATAAATTAAGATAAATCAGGAATTCATGATTATTTTGATATGAGAAGCCTTGTAAGTGTAATTTAGCACCCACTGAAAAATTTCCCACAATCTCCAATGGGAATAGGACTGTTATCCCATCACCAAAGCTATTATAATAGAATATCGGATGAGAATCCTTGGCTGCTTCTAATAGCACAAGGAGAAACAACCCAAAGACCGTACCCCATATATACAGACCGTACTTAATGGTCGAATTATGTGTTCTCTGAAAAACCCCACATATATTAGGTGAGAGATGTTGGTCACTGCTGGTCTCCTGGTCACTCCCAGTAGTACAATAGGATAGGCTTCCCAGTTACTAGGTGAGAAACGTTGGTCACTGCCAGTAGTACAATAGGATAGAGTTCCCAGTTACTAGGTTAGAAACGTTGGTCACTCCAAGTAGTACAATAGGATAGAGTTCCCAATTACTAGGTGAGAAACGTTGATCACTGCCAGTAGTACAATAGGAGAGAGTTCCCAGTTACTGGGTGAGAGACTTTGGTCACTGCCAGTAGTACAACAGAAAAGAGTTCGAAATTACTAGGTGAGAAACTTTAGTCACTGCCAGTAGTACAATAGGAGAGAGTTCCCAGTTACTAGGTTAGAAACGTTGGTCACTCCCAGTAGTACAATAGGAGAGAGTTCCCAGTTACTGGGTGAGAGACTTTGGTCACTGCCAGTAGTACAACAGAAAAGAGTTCGAAATTACTAGGTGAGAAACTTTAGTCACTGCCAGTAGTACAATAGGAGAGAGTTCCCAGTTACTAGGTTAGAAACGTTGGTCACTCCCAGTAGTACAATAGGAGAGAGTTCCCAGTTACTAGGTGAGAAACTTTGGTCACTGCCAGTAGTACAATAGGAGAGAGTTCCCAGTTACTAGGTTAGAAACGTTGGTCACTCCCAGTAGTACAATAGGAGAGAGTTCCCAGTTACTAGGTTAGAAACGTTGGTCACTCCCAGTAGTACAATAGGATAGAGTTCCCAGTTATTAGGTGAGAAACGTTGGTCACTGCCAGTAGTAAAATAGGATAGGCTGCCCAGTTACTAGGTGAGAAACGTTGGTCACTCCCAGTAGTACAATAGGATAGAGTTCCCAGTTACTAGGAGAGAAACGTTGGTCACTCCCAGTAGTACAATAGACGAGAGTTCCCAGTTACTAGGAGAGAAACGTTGGTCACTGCCAGTAGTACAATAGGATAGAGTTCCCAGTTACTAGGATAGAAACGTTGGTCACTCCCAGTAGTACAATAGACGAGAGTTCCCAGTTACTAGGAGAGAAACGGTGGTCACTGCCAGTAGTATAATAGGAGAGAGTTCCCAGTAACTAAGTGAGAAACGTTGGTCACTCCCACTAGTACAATTGGAGATAGTTCCCAGTTACTAGGTAAGAAACATTGGTTGACGTAATAGTAAATGACGAGGCAGTTTTTGGGTGAACATCGATGGCCAAGAATTTTTTAGATAGTCTTTTTTTGAAAAATGGGTTATCAATAGTTACAAAGTATTCTTTTAATATTCAATTAAACCTACAAAGCTATTTAAATACCATTACAGAAGTAAAGAAAATTCTATTTTTAAGGTATGTAAAGCTATTTAGACGAATACGTGTTTATTAAATGTTCGACGACTTTACTATATTGATTTCAACGTTTTTTAAAGTATACGATCTCATTTTAAAGTATGGAAAGCATAGTCAACACTTTGTTTTCAAATAGGATTTCAGATATAGCTCTAAAGAAATAAAATAACCTAATAATTTGTGTATATGTATTTATGTAAATTAATGTTTAGAGTTCATTTTATTTAGTTCTAGAAGAATACAATAACTAAAAGGTTTGATTATTGTCTAATAAAGATGTAATACAAATCTCTGTAGCTTTAAAGGTTAAAGGTTGCTTTATAATAACTTTTGTTTAAAAATTCAACTTTTAATATAACATCTTTTGCTTTGCGGTTACCTGCATTTAAGACTATAATTAAATAAAAGGTATGTGTAGTCAGCTTAAGGTTTACTTCCAAACTAATTCTAACTGTAAAAGTAGTTTTAATCTCATTAAACTAGTATACAAACAAAACAATCAGCTGCTAGATTACAACAGCTGTTGTAGATACACATGACTTTGTTTATCTGCTTGTTCAGTTGCTTCTGATGTTACACAGAGTAAATAGTTAAACATGCATCAGATATATAGTGAAAATATAAGTAATACTAAAGAAGTACTTTAACTAGTTCAGGGTATAGCATAAAAAAAGAATGCAAATTAGTTAAACATATATCAGATATGTAATGAAAATATAAGTAACTACTTTAACTAGTTCAGGGTATAGCATTCAAAATGCAAATTATTCAGTGTTGCATGAGAGATGCAACACAAGTGTTCAGTTTTAGATTGACCAAAAGAAGATGCACGCTTAACTTTGATTAATGTTTCCACAATGATACAATTATTAAAATAAGACATACTTTCTTAAACCTTACAAACTATAATATCAGTATAAATTAGAAAGAATATTAATTTTAATTTTTGGGGTAAAACGGTCATTTTGCAGTATGCATTCGCCATTTGGAACCACGGACCCCTTGGACATATTAAGACGATGAAATCGGATCGTGGCTGGATTTAAACAATTAAGTCATTTCTCTTGAAAATAACTAATCTGAACATGTTAAAGTAAAACAAATGTTTTTGATCAATCAACAAGAATTGATTGCCATGTAAAGTAGGCATTTTGGGCATATATATATATATATATATATATATATATATATATATATACAATATAATATATAAGTCATAAAGTTATGACATCAAGGAATGGCATGTTTTTAGCATTTTATGGTTTAAGGAGATCAACAATTTTTAATTCAGATTACGAAAATGAAATGAAAAATGTCACAAAGAAAAACATATTCAACTGGCGAGATTAGGACTATTTATTAAGTCCTCTCTTACACCTAACCATAAATTTATAAACTATAATATTAGTGTAAAACAAGAGCCACAGTACTCATAACTGTTTTACTGTCTACATTACTTTTCTTCTTTCTTCTTCTGTATTACATTCAACAATTATAATCTATATTACATATGTCTAACTAAAATAACTTCCTCAGTCATCATTCATACTATCACAAATGCATGTATTTGTCTACTTTGCTTGGTTTTAAGAAAGGTTGTTTTATTACGTAAATAAATGAACGAATATATGATAGTGATGTCTTATCTTATTGCAAAGAACAGCATTAGCAATGTATGCTACGTTTTGAGATACGCAGATCTTTAAAGACACTTCCTCTAAGCAGGTTTGTCGGACACCGCCGAAAGGTACACAGGCGTGGGAGAGAAAATTCATACCGTCTGACAAGAGAAGGCAACGGAAGCAAGTATTGCCAGAGTTAGCACCCCTGGCGGCATTTAATTACCTGTGCTCCGATACCTTCTGGTGTGGCGCGTGTGTCTGTGGAACCATCATATTTTTATGTTTGCTACTCATCCATGTTGTTGGTTGATAGAAAGAAGTATAATTAAAGCATTAAAAATTAGTTTTCCTTTTTTTCTCTCGGAACAAATTTACAAGCATTAATCCATTAAAAGTTTTATTTCAAGCGAAAAATGCAAACATATCCTTAAATTAAAAGCTTTAATACCGTACAGTTTGATTTTGGTTGGGTTATATTTAATATATTTTAAACTCACCTCCCTGAAGACAAATATTTCTGTTCACTGGACGATAATTTAAAATAGAAGTTTTTGGAATTTTTTAAATTTTCCATTGTATTAAAATTACCTTAGCCCTTAAGAGCAATATTAAAATTTATAATCAATCAATCAATAAATGTTTATTGCGTGAATATGATGTACATGTATAGCAAAAGACAATAATTAGAGTTCAGATCTAAATTTGTGTCATTCTCATCACATCAGGACCACACTCTAACATAAAATTAAACATTCATGTATCCTTCATCCATTTACCAATTTTCCACATACAGCGCCGAAGTCAATCTCCTGATTGGGTGATATCCCAGTCAAATGCAGAAAACTCGGTAACATCATAAAATGCTTGTGACGCTAAAAAGCGTTTCAACGAGTTTTTAGCACATTGGGTGTTGCGGCATTCTTTATCCCATTGGGCAGCTTGTTGATGAGTGAACAAAATGCCCTGTGAGGGTAGATGTTCATAAACTACCGTTATTTGTTTACCAGTTCGGTAGTTTCCGCTGCCTCTGGTCTCATACAAGTGAACGTCTTGGCCAGTAGTCATGGCACATTTAGACATACAGAACAGAGTTGTTTCGAGAATGTAGGAACTTAAGCAGAGTTAACGACCGAAGGTTTTTCAAAGTTTCCCTACAAGACTCTCTGAAATTCAAATGAGCGATTATTCGAATCGCTTGCTTCTGCAATTTGAACACTCTCGTCAACTAGTTGTTTGCACATGCACCCCAGTTTTTTGGCTAGTACCATACTTGCTTGTGAGGACGGGGACGAACTACTTTTAGCATGGGTTGGTTTAGGATAAGCATATTACCAAAAGTCATCTTGTGAATTTAGAATATTAAATGAGAGTACGAATTAAAAAAAAAAATAGAATCATAATAAAAGCTTTAGAACAAAGTTCTCCAGATAAGGGTTTCGTATAACGCATTTTTTACGTTTTCAAAACACTTTAAGTAGATACGGTGCCTTAAAAATACACACTTTCTCAGCGAGGACGCTAGGTAATGACCGCTTTCGATCCCAAATGTCCGGTTTGTTAAAGGGAATGAACGGTGTAATAAGGCGTATCATTACGTCCGCCTATTAATTTTTACCTGCCTATCTTGATACGCACCGAATTTGAGCGGTATAACTTTGACACGTATAATCTTTATGTGTATCAAATTATTATCCGCTTAACACTTTGTTGCATAGAGTGATCACAACGCTCACACAAAAGTTCAGTATAGGCGTGCACCAATGAGTAATGCTCGCTGTCCGACAATACACCTGGTGGAAATATGTGTGTTCGCTTATCCGTGAAATCCTAGTAATCCTCAGTGTTTGAACTGTTCCAAATTCTACAGCAGCGATGATAACCATTTTTTGCTCACCATTGTATTTAGATGCACTTAGCAATCATTTTCTGAACATCTTATTTGAATAAAATCGTTCTGCATGTGGAATATCATTAGATAAAATGTTATTAACGAGTGAAATTTTGTTGGCCCACATAATAATGTATACAATCTGAGATACGATACCATTACACTGTTATTGATGAGGTTTTATAATTTATCGAAAGTTTAATTTACCTACCCTAAGAATAGGGGTCCGATAATATTCCTGTCTTATCTTATCTATGCCTCTGGCCATCAGTGCGGAATGCTGCAGCCGTACTATTGTGCACTGATGGCGATGAAAGAAAAACATCCTTCGAGATAGTGCCTGTCACGTAACAGAATACAAATCTCGAAGTTCTGATCACAAATGCCTGGGAAACCAACCGAATATTAGAATTTAGTATATACAAACCTATTGAATAGTCACAATATACCCTCAGGGATGCGCTGACGTGGGTGTTATCCTGCCCTTTAAACATTTTAGTATCGTACCGTAAACCTATACAAAGGTGTAGTGGTTTGGCGTGGGAGGACAAAAAATACCCAAATGAATGATTTTTAATCGAGTTTTTAAAATTAAGTTTAAAAATATCGTTAAATTGAATTATTCATTCTTTGATTTTAGAAATAATTTCCTGTAAATCTTTAAATAATAAATTTGATATTTTCCCAATAGTTGTAAAACTTTATTTGTGTATTTTACATCCTTTTTTGATGGCTCCGAAATAGGCACGTTTACTATACGATTGTATATATCTTTTTATGGCATTTCAAACAGTATTTATATTAGAATTTAGAATGGGCCCTGAAATAGGATTAGTAGTTAAAATGTTATATGTACTTATATACATATA